>NC_140580.1:726503663-728903663 GCF_964204655.1 Triturus cristatus
TTTCTTTACCATGAAGTGTGGACTCACCCAAGTTGATAGTCTGTTTTCCTAATGGAAGAATTAAGATTGTGGCCAAACATGCATCATTCTTTGGTGACATGCCAGGTGTAGAACACTAACCTCTCATGCCTTTCTATGAATCCTTTCCACTATTATCAGACCGACAAGTTCCATATTGTGCACTCATTTGCTTTCAGTAAATTATTCTTTGATAAAAACGTAGAGTGAAAAAAGTTGTGTCAAAAATGTTGCTTAGCATACCGCTCTCAACTTACGGCGTCTGCACGGCGTCCTCGCTAGGGCGGAGTACTTCTCTGAACCGGCCGTATTGGTCTCCTTAGACGCCACGATGGCCTTTGACACCATTGAGTGGCCATTCCTTTGGGCCGTCTTGGCGAAGTTTGGCTTTGGGGAGGGATTTCTTAGCTGGGTGAAGCTTCTTTATGCTGGACCAATGGCTCAGGTTGTTGTCAATGGGCGGGTTTCTCGGCCTTTCGTTCTCGGGAGGGGAACTAGGCAGGGGTGCCCGTTGTCCCCGCTGCTCTTTGCTCTCGCCTTGGAACCGCTCGCTGCCTGGCTCCGTTGGGAGCCCTCGATCAGGGGGCTCCGGTGGGCCCCGGGCTTCGAGGATCGGATCTCATTGTACGCGGATGATATTCTCTTGTATCTCACCTCGCCGCGGGAGTCGCTCAATGTTCTCTTTGATGTCCTTACTTCCTTCGGGAAAAATTTGGGTCTGATAATTAATTGGTCCAAATCTTGTGTGTATCCTATCTCTGGTGGCCTTCCTCTCTTGCCGCCTCGGCTTCCGCTCCAAATATCTCAGTCTGGCTTTAAATACCTGGGTGTGTACGTTTCGTTGGATCCGGCGGTCCGCTATGAGCAGAATCTCCTGTCTCCACTCCGGCGTTTGAGGGCGGATACGGCTCGGTGGTGTAAGTTGCCCTTGTCTCCACTTGGTCGCGCGGCGCTGTTTAAAATGATGTCCCTTCCCAGATTTCTTTATGCACTCCAGAACTCCTTCGATGTCATTCCGGCGGCCTACTTTAGGGAAGTGGAGAGTTTGCAGAGGAGACTGGTTTGGGACGGGCCAGCGCGTATCGCTTTGGCAAAGCTGACTCTCCCCTGGTATGACGGGGGCATCGCGCTTCCTGATATTAGACGGTACTATTGGGCCTCCCAGCTGTCTGCCATTAACCATGCTACGTACGCTCCTGGTTTGAACCCGGCATATGAGATGGATAAATTCCTGCTTCCCGGCGGTAACTATAACAGAGCGCTTTACTCTCGATCCGCTGGTAGGACCCTTACGGGCCCTACTAGGATTGCGGTACGTGTGTGGAAGGCGGCGAACGTAGCGATGGGCTGGAGTGAGCGTTTAACGTGTGCCACTCCTTTATTCGCCTCAGAACGCTTGGGAAGCCTCTGGACAACGAAAGGCTTCGAGCGCTGGGACACGATCGGCATCAGCAGAGTGGGGGACCTATGGGTTAAAGGTGCGGTTAAATCCTTCGCGGCGCTCCAGAGCGAGCACGAGCTTAGTGAAAGAGAGTTCTTCCGTTATGCACAGGTTCGGCACGCCCTGCTCTCGGTCTTTGGGGAGGGGACCACGGTCCCTGCTTCTTCGCCTCTCGAGGACCGCATACTCGATGGTCACGTCCCCGACAGTACTATCTCCTTGATTTACAAAAAACTGATAAATAATCAGGCTGACCTCTTGGTGCGTCTTCGGGAGGCATGGACGGGAGATGGGGTGGAGTTGGACGACGAGGACTGGCAGACTGCACTGTCATCCCCTAAGGAGGTGGCCATCCCGGCCCGTCTCCGTCTGGTCCAGCTTAAGATTCTCCATCGTGTTTATGTGACGGGCCCCCGCTTGGTCTCGATGGGGTTCTCTGACGACGGACTCTGTAAGCGTGGCTGCGGGCTCAGTGCCACCTTTCTCCACATACTATGGGAATGCCGCGAGGTGGCGGAATATTGGCGCCAGGTGCATGATGTTATGAGACGAGTCACCGGGGTCGCTCTGCTGCCGGAGGTGCGTCACTGTGTTCTGAATGTATGGGAGCCCAATGACTATAATGCGGCTCAGGCTCGGTGGGCGGCCTTGGGGAACATGATCGCAAAGAGAGATATAGCGCAGCTCTGGGGTTCCCAACGGCCTCCCACCGTGTCCGTATGGAAGGAGAACATGGACTGGTGCATGTTCAGGGAGAAAACTGTGTATGTGGCTCGTGGTAAACCGGGGGCATGGGGTAGAATTTGGGGGCAGTGGAACGTGTATTGCGGGTCTATCTGTGTTCCCCCCCTGGTGGATACGTCTGGGGTTGCCTCGTCCCCCTGATCCTTGAGGGTTCCTTGCTTATCTCGTACTTCGGAGTCCAGATTTGGTTCTCCCGTGGCCCCCCCCCCCCTCCCTCTCAGGCCTCCTTTTATTGACCGCCCTCGGGTGGTCGGGTGTGGACTCCCCCGGCTGTGGTTCGACGCCCATTTCAAGTCGTTTCGCCTTGCTTTTCGTTTTTCTTTATTTTTGTTGTTATTTATATTAAAAGTGTGTATCCTGACTTCCCTTATGTGCAGTCTGATCTACTGTAATATAGCGGAGCCCCTGTGGGCCAGTCATTGTTTTTTGATCTGCTTGACCACTTTAACTACTAGCGGCCGGCCCTGGCGGTTGTAGGCCCGTGCTTGTAACCTTTTCTCTGCACAATAAAACTTTTTTCAAAAAAAAATGTTGCTTAGTGAAAAAAAAGTTGTGACTATAAAAAAAGCGAAAAATGCAGGGTCTTATAGTGAAAAGGTAAGTGCACGGGGAACAGAGGTAAGTAGGCACCCTCCTGCTAAAGTAGAAAGGAATGTTTTTACAGTGAGTTGGGGAAAGAGTAGGGGGACTAATAAGACATTAATTAGGATCCAGGGAAGAGTAATGTTCCAGGCTATTAATGGGTTGGTAGGGTTCATGGATTGGTAGCAATAAGGAGTAGTTAGGGGCTTTTACGGTTCATGGAAGGGTAGCATTAAAGGTAGTAAGAGTTTTTAGGTTGCAGGGAGGGGTAACATTTAGCGGTTGTTCAGGGATTATAAGGTCCGGGGATTGTTAGCATAAAAGGGGTAGTAAGGGTTTTTTAAGGTCAGGAAATGGTAGCAATTAAGGGAAGAAGGGTTGGTTATGTTCATGGAATGGTAGCTTTAAGGGATTGTAAGGGATTTTTAGGGTTCAGGGAAGGGTTAGCATTAAGGGCTAGTTTGGGGGTTTAGGGTTCAGGAATGAGCAGTTTGAAAGAGTAGTAATGGTTTTTAGGGTTCAGGGAAGGTTAGTGTTAAGGGGTAGTGGAGATTTTAGTTTTCAGTGAAGGGTGGCATTAAAGGATTGTAAGTGTTTTTTTGGGTAATGGAAGGGTAGCATTTGGAAGTAGTAACAATGTTTAGATATCATGGAAGGACAGCAGTAAGGAGAAGTAAGGGGTCTTTAGTCTAGAGAAGAGCAGTGTTAAGGGATAGTAAGGGTTCTTTTAGGGTGCAGGGAAGGGTAGCATAAAGAGGTAGTAATGGGTCTTTAGAATTCAGAGAAGGGGTAGCATTAAGGGTAGTAAGGGGTTTCTGGATTAAGGAAAGGGTATAATTAAGGGGTTTATGGGTTCAGGGAAGAATAGCATTAAGGAGTGGTAAGGTTTTTTAGGTGGTTTAGGGTACTAGGAAGGACAGCATTTCTCAGTAGTAAGCAATTTTTTGTGTTCAGGGAAGGATTGCATTAAGAGGTAGTAAATGTTTTAGTGTTGGGAAGGGTAACAATAAGGGTTTTTTAGGGTTCAGGGAAGAGTAGCATTATAGGGTAATAATGTTTTTTAGGGCTCCAGCAAGGGTGCTGTTAAGAGGGATTGGTGTGGATCAGGAATTGGTATTGTTAAGTGGTAGTAAGTGGTGTAGGGTTTGGGCAAGGGTGTGTTAAAGGCTAATAAGGGTTTTTTAGGGTTCAAAGATTGGTACTGTTAAGGCATTGTATAGGGTTCTTAGGTCTCTAATAAGGGTAGCACTAAGGGGTAGTTATGGGTTTTAGACGGTTATTAGGTTACAGTTAAATAAATTAAAGAATGCATGTAATTTAAAAAAAAGGCTTTTATAATTCAACATTTTTAGAACTGTCATAGACATTATTACCTTGAAACTTTCAACTCGACTTTAATGTAGTCAACTTTTTAAAAGTTATTACATACAACCATTTTGTCTTGGATGTGAATGATGCGAGTTTTATCTTCGTTACTAATCTTTAGAAGAGGGAAATATTTTAGGCATGCGGAAGTTAATGTATAACTACAAAGTATGGATACATCCTTGTTCCCGGTCTGTTTGTCAGAGAGAGAGAGACTAGATGTTGCTGTTCTTCCAATTGTCGTACTGCCTTTTCCAAACAATGTACATGTTTATACACAGTTATGTCATGTCTTTCCTGCAGGGCCCATTGTAGTTTTCCCTATGTTAACCTAATTGTGCGCATTGTAGGCCACATTTCCTTTTGCGCACGTTACTATATAAACATGCTTGCCTTTGTGCCACATTGTTCTTTCACACAGAACCTGCATATGTTTTCATGTTCTGTTCTTTTCCTGGGATTTAGTCTGAACATTACAGACAAGGTCAAACAACAATGTCCCTGTTATTCTTTCTGGTCAGGCACTAGCACCTAGACATAACACAATAATGCAGCTGTTGTTTATGAGCATACATGTCTTGTCATTTAGATGAGCACGGAAGTAAAAAAAACACACATGGAGCGAGAAATCTGAGACGCGCCACTGCATCAGCTGAGATGTAGAACATCCATCTGTGTATGTTAAGGGGCCGGGTCCGCCACTAATGCCAGATAATTTGGTATATAATCATTTAGCTTCAGTGGTGTGGGGGGGTGTTAGGTTACTCTGTCTTATACCATGACTGGGCTTTTTATGGTACACGCTAACAGTTATTTTGGTAGGCATTTGTTTCCTAATTGTGGCACAAATACTGCATTTTAGAACACAATAGTTCAAATTAATATTCTAAACTTCTTTCGTGTCTCTTGGTTATCTTATTGTGGACGAGTGAGAGAGCAAAAGGGTGTGTCTTGTTACCGCGGTCCCTGAGAGGATCGAGAGTGTTGTGTTCTCAGTGCCAATTCACTTGCTTTTCTGGTAAAGTTATGAGGGCCAGTGAGGCACTATAGCTTGTCGGACTCTGGCGCATAGATACTGAGGTAGTATGATGACTCAATCCCTACATACTGATGTTCTATGATCCCAAGCATAGTTCTGTTCCTGAGCAGAATCCCTGCAACAGTTACATAGCCTGAAACATATTAATGCATTCACATACAAACACTTCAAAAATAACAAACACGCCTGTTCTCATTATAGCTACATTCCTTTTCAGTCTGCCTGGCTGAATTTCAAAGACATACTCAATGACAAGCCTGCCTGCCTCTCGCTAAACACCCCCCACTCTCACCCCTTCATCAGTTCTTGCTCCCCAGAGCCACACTGCCATACCTCCTATCCACGCACTTACCATTTGGAAAAGAAAGGGCAAAGGTCAGAAATTTCAATTTCTCTGTGAATAAATGCAACAAGGTTTCAAACCATACTCAGTACCTTTTAACATTAGAAACTAACAGAAATTTAATTTGGTTGGGCCACTTTTTAGCTCAAAGCAGTCAATGAGTTACTTAAAACATGCCCCCTTAATTGTGACAGAAATGTTCTTTTTCACTTTTGATCAGGTTACCCCCAATTACATTTGTATAGTGCTTGTGCTGATTAGTGGGTGGCTTCAAAGCACTCTGAGCAATATGTGATTTGTATTTCTAAACTACATTGGTGACCGATGCTTACACCAAAATGAAAATAATTTTACTTTTCCAAAACCAAACTCCCAAACCGCAAGATTGTTTTTGTAAAGGTAAAAACGAATGGCCCCAGCACCATGAGAGTTTTCCCCTAGGGGGTGTTATTAAAAAAAACAGGCATCATACTGCCCATTCTAATTTTGGAAGACGGTCGGATGGCTTAACTCTGACAGCCCATACACCAGTCACGGCTGCTACAGAACGGGGGGGGGGAGGAGGGGGGGGGGTGTTCTGGGGTACCAGAAGGTGGGTGAGGGATTTTTTTTAAAGCACTTCCCTATACCGCCGGCTGTCGCCTTTTCTTCCTCCGTCCTCCTTCCGCAGAAAACACACAGCCTCCCAGAATCCCCTGACCAATCACAAAGCTGCCTTACAGCAGCGTTGTGATTGGTCTTAGTGCTGTGGTTCGGTGCTCAGACTAGGGCTGGCAGGCTGTGCATGTTCACGACGTAGGCTGTAATACAGCCTGCGTGGAGAACATGCAGAGTGTACATGACGCTTTGGCAGTCCCGAGACAGCTGGCCAAACCATCATGCACTTTAGGTGCTGCCACCACTCCCTCCCCTGTGATGCAGGACCCCAGCTCCGCCCCCCTGGCTTCAGCTGCAAGCTGAATACAGAAAACAAACGTTATTATCATTTTATTTTTTCTATTCAGCTTGCAGTTCAAGCAGTAAGGCGACGTTCCTCCGCATTAGCGGTGGAGCTGCCACTGCCATACACCCTTGGTTTGTCAGAGGAAGGTTTACGCTGCATGAGTACATTTTACTTAGTCAGCATAAACCTGGAAGTCCTCCTGACTCAAAATTGTGCGGGCAGACTGAGACTTTGGCAGCGGCGCCGGACTGGCGGCTGCGGGCACCGGGCATTTCCCCAGTGGGCCACCAGGGTGGGGGGGCTGGTTTTGAGCTCCTGGGGGCTGCAATATCGGACCCTGTAACAAAATCGTCCGAAACCGGCCATGGCTAACAGCTCGGCCACATCCCCAATCCCTGGGGGCCGGCCGAGCACTTTGCCAGGGCCAGTTTTGGTTCCCAGTCCGGCCCTGTTTGGCAGACGAGGTACTCCATTATCATTCGACAGAGTACACTGTCCGTCAAACGCTAAATCAGGCCGTTGCTCACTGTTTGGGACCCAAGAAAGCCCTTTGATGCAATCACGGCTCTGGGTGTACCTCTACTATCCTTGGCAGTCACAGAGGCCTCCCCGAACATTGACTCGCTGTGACAAGACCCTTAAGGAACATATATTTCCTCTCACCAACCTTCCTAGTCTCCATTTTCTTTGCCAGATGTGTGTGGACTCCAGGACCCCCCCTGTAAGAACTGTTTGGAATGGTCACAAAAGTTTGAATTATATTTCGCTTGTGTTTGACTTTGAGTACGAGCAAGAAATGTTTGGCGTTATACAGCTGCAGCACGCGCTCGGTTTTTTAAAGTTGTTATGACAGGGGCGATTGCAATTCTTTTATTTGCTGCCCTCGAAGTCTTGCTCTATAGACAGACAGACAGGCAGACAGACAGGCAGAACATTCATGAAACAAACCAGACTCACCCCAACCCCCCACGCCCCCAGGGTCCAGGTGCTACTGTAAATGAGGACTTGTTTTACGGCAGAATTCTCTTCTTGGGGCCTGATTCCGCGTGGCCAGTTAAATTGCAATCTGATCGCAGTTACAGCACGTGCGGTGTTTATCAGTCCTAGTAGTTACCGTGTGCAATAAAGGTTGCACCATTCCTTAAATTTCAGCGGGTTAGACCCGCCCGCATTTAACAAAGGAAAAAAAGGCCTTGTATTTTCTTTTCTAGACGTGGAATCTTGGTGCAGTAAGCACCAAGATCCAGATGTTATTCCCAGAAACTCATAATATGTGTTAATTATCATATCGGAAAAATGAGGGACACCTCAGTGCCAGATTTCTATAGAGTGCAATAATGATCCCATCCACCAGGCTTACTCCTGATCTGGCCCACAGTCTTTCAGCGGCACTGGTGTTGGAAAAACAAAATAAGAAAAGGTCTAGATTTTTAACTGAATTCTGGTCTTAACACTATAGAAACTCTTTAAAGAAAATAATGCCACTTTAAAGACCCAGAAGACAAGCCACAGCCATTTGTGGAGTTATTTACGTTAAAATGATCTGGGGTGTGACTGTGTCCGCAGATTCAGTTCTGGTCAGGGCTGGTTGTTTCCCTTACACTAGCTGTAGAGTCTCAGACCTAGCCTCAGCTTGATGTCTTTAAGGCAGATATTCTTGGAGTGATGCTGCAACTCAAGTAGCAGACGGCTTCTTCTGTCCTCGGCCATCCTGTTCCATAATGTGGTTTTAGGGCTGCAGCACTACTTCTGTTGTAGAGTTCTTCTACACCCAGCAGACTCTATTGTGTGGGCACGAGATCCTTTAGATAATCTGCATGTCACTGGCATGCCCTGGTTTCGGGAGTCGGGGCTTTGTTAACCTCCCAAGCCTATGATGTAATATGTCCCAGAGACAAGATTCAAAACAGCATTTCAAAAACAAACTATAATAAACTGACCAGGGACAGCTCACTCCATTGGAGCAGAGGAGCGTCGCCCAAAGCCCCAGAGAAAAATATAAAATGGTTATTGTTTACCATTTTATTTTTTACCGTCCCATCCTGAACCGAGAGTCAGGACGGGGTGGGGTCTCCTGAGTGAGCAGGGAGTGGTGGGCAGTGGGCGGCCTTTGCACTTGTTTAAAGTGCGCATGTGTCTTGAGACGGCCAGCCACACATGCACACTTTAAGCCTCTCAACCCAGCTGTCTTAAGAGAGCTAGGTTGAGAGCAAGTGCTGGCATCCAGTGCCACCTGGAGCGACGAGAGAGGCCGCTTCCACCAATCAGGGCACTGCTCAGAAGCTGGTTAACAGCATGTGAGCAGGAATGGCTTGGCCGAGGGAGATTGTTGGTGCCTGACTTCAGTCCGAGGAGATGAGGTCGGAGTGAGAAGGACGTCGTCGTCAGCATCTGGTAAGTGTTTTTCTTTTGTTTGCCCCCACCCTCAGTAGATGCCAGCTGCCACTGGGACTGACTCCTAATGGGAGTTTGAGATAAACTTTTTTAGAGAAAACCATGAAGCTTTATTAAGATTTAAAGTGCAATACAGAAAATAGAAAAATGGAAATGCAGCAGCAATCTCATTGAATTAGGGTAAGTACATAGAGGTCAATTGTCTTGATGGCTCAGAAATAATCAGTTCTTAGCTAAAATCGGGCAACTAGACCCAGCCTCAATTGTGCGGCTAATGAAAACAAAATCGGGCTGCATCCCTAGAGGTCGGGAAAGAGTTTTCCACATCCTCAAATTCAAGGCCAGCATAGGAAATCGTAGAAACTGCAAAGTCAGTGTGGTACAAGCATTATTGCCAGAAATTAGAATTCATATTTTTAAAATGTCACAATACCCTACCATTTTTAAATGAATCTTGATTCCCCCTTCTGATCTAATGTCACCCAGGGGTGTAAGAACAAACTAGTTACATAATCAACAGAAACAATCGTGAACGAAAGCAGTACAGTGTGCTAGCAGAAAAATCCTTGAATGTAACAAACAAACTTCCTCAAATTAGTTCTTCGAGAATAATGTCAAACAAAATAAACAGTCCACATCTTCCTGCCTGTGGCGTCTGCCTAGAAATATAGACACAGAGTGAACATCTTGATTTGGCCGACATTTTGACCAAAATGGAGACAGGGCCTAACTGAGGTCTAGTTAATTAAAGCCAGAAAAAGACAATAAAACACTTCGTAATGATTTCGTCTCAACTGCTATAACTTTACGTCAGTATATTATGTGAATTCAATGTATGGAATGAAAGGTATTAATGCACAAATATAGTTTATTGTAGAAAACGTCCACAAATTCAGTGACTTGCTTGATAACTTGCTGTTCCCCCATAGTAAAAGAGAGTTGTATGACTGAAGCCACGGTGATCAGCAGCACAATTTTCTCTTAAAGAACACTTGAATGATACTATGGGAAAGAGGTCTATTCACTGCAAGGATGGAGTCCATGTCGATGCCAGTGTTTCTTAAAACTGTCCTAAAAAAGAGATTTATACCTCAATGTGTGCATCCAAAAAGAAAAACAAGGGATGCATGTAATAAATTCGACTTTACAAATGCTGACTACATTGAAGTCAAGTTGAAATTGTCGAGGGTGATACTGTCCTTTATTAATGCCTATGACAATTCCACAAATGCTGAACTTAAAAAGTTGTTTTAAACTGTTTTTCAGACTTTAATTTATCTAACTGTAGACATCTTCCGCCACTACATCTTCTTTGTAGTTGCCTGCCCCCCCACCCCCCCACCATTCATGAAGGAGAATCTCACCCCACCCCCTTGCTAGTTTCCTATACCACTCCCCAGTCTTTTTTGGCAGGGGACAGCTCCCGCCTCCCCACCCTTGCCCTTCCTCCTCTCCTGCCTGCTTCCTCTGCCCCTGTCGTAGCTCCTACCCTAATCTACAATTCCTATTCTTTCGCAGGACAGGTGATGCTTTCTCCTGCAGTGATCCGCCCCCCCCCCCCAACCTAACATTATTTTTCTGATGTGTGGCAGGACCCCTCCCCCACCCTGTTCCTACAATATTCACTTTTCCTGCTGGTATGTGCACTACCCTACTAGAGAACAGCTTTCCTTCTGCCAGGAAGTCCTGCAGCGAGCTGGTGTGTAAGACCCCTCCCACTCTTCACTTCTTTACAGTGCATTGCAATGCATTGTAGGACACAATGTGTTTTAATAATGTTGCACCCACAGCCTTTTATTTATTGTTAAGGTTTCAAACTTTTTTTGGACGACCTTGATAAATTCAACTTTGGAAATGCCATTTTTCTTTTACTGTAAACCTAACATAATATTGATGAAGGTAATTCTCTTTTGTGGAACTGCTTTAACATTGAACATTTTAATATTCATTAATGTGAAATTAGGCAATTGTTTACTGAGCTTTAGGCGTACCCTGAATTTGTAAGATGCTAGTGGGTTGGGCACTTCATCTGAGAATGTACTCATTGAGATGGTCACACCAACCCTGACCTGATAGTCGTACTTCTTACTTGGCTTTGCTGAGAAGAGCACTCTTCTACTTTGACATTGAAGCCTCCTGTGACTAAAAAGAAAGTTGTACATAACAAAATTACAGACTTCCTTATTAGGACATCATGGGTGAGAGGACAAGTTTGCTTCTTTTTGAAGGTTTTCAAAAATCCCATAGCAGACAACTCAGAAAAGCAATTCATGACCCTGATTATCTTCAAGTTGATTTTAAAGAAGTATAGTTCCATAACTAATGGGTCAGATTACTGATCATTATCTAGTGGTGTATGATGAAAATACAAGGGGAAGGCCAAATGTTTCCACCATTTGGACTCCACACAAATGCTTGAGGTAGGAACTGAGGCATGCAAGCCAATACGTTTAGATGGTTGAGAGTCTTTGAAGTTAAGAATGGATTCAATAGCAAGAGGTGTTCTTCTGTGATTAGAAGGTGTTCCTGGCTGTGCATGTGCATTATTTTTCCCTATAGATTCTTTCTAATGGATACTTGTAACAGCAGATATCTCACATTTAGGATATCCTCAGGCACCAGAATGGATCTGGAAAATGTAAACAGCATTACACCTGTGTACCGGTAGTTGGCATCATGCAGCTTTGCAACCACTTTGTGTTATCCCAGAAGTGACAAACAGAGCCCCATAAAAGCCCTTAGTCGCTTAAGTCAATTCCTTTCTTTCCACACCTTCGTACACGGATCCAGAGCTCTCGCCAAACTTTTCCCACATCAGTAGATGAGTATTTTATTCAATTATTTTTCTGGTGTGCAAGGGACCTACATCCCCTCCTAAAACCACAGAGTTTAAGCTAGACTGCCAAAAACACATGTCTGTGACCGATCCCCTCAGGTTTGCATCTGTTGGTTGGGTTTGGCACACAACTCCATGAAGTGCTCTTGAAGGCAATCTGGGAGCACAAAGCTGAATGTTGCAAAATGCTGTAAGACATCTTTGAAGTCCCACTCCCACTTGAAGTTGAGGGCACTGACCTGTTTTTGCTCTCTATGATGTTTATGTGACAGGTGTTCGTTGCGGTCCAAGGCTTCTGGCAAGTCTAAATCGAAGCGGAAGCACAAGAAGGCCTAGCTGGATTCGTCCCAGATTCACCACTATCTACCTTAGAAGTTGTGAGGATGCCTTGTGGTCTCCCCCTCAGTCCCTGAAAGAGGGGATGATTCTACAACTGATCCTGAGGCATCCCTAGGTTCCGGGTCTATTAACGATGTTACAATAGATTGAGTGCTTTAGAGAGGCCATGTTGGGATTTTTTGGCACCCTTCTAACCCCTTCTGCCTAACCTTTGGGCCCAAAGGATCTACTCCACGGAGGCCTGCAGTCACCGGCAGGTCTGTTCTTGGTGCCGTTTGTGCCACCAGACCCTGGCTTGGGTTCTGCTCTGACCCCGGAGTGGACTTCTGGTCTGGCACCAAAATCCACATCGGTCACTGTGACATTGATTCCGACATCCCGATGCCTCAGGATGACAACCTCATTCCTATAGCCCCCAGCCGAATCCATCTCGCCCCAACTGTGGATGCGCCTTAACATTGTACTGATCCCAGTTCAATTCGACTCCGACAGTACTATGCGTTTGCTTCGGAGCCGCACCCCAGCACACCAACTTCTTTATGGTTTAGACTCCGACCAGAGCCAACCAGCCTTTGGGGATGACAGTGGTGATGAGGGTGAATATATCCCCACCATTATGATGATGACAATTTATATCTGGATTCGCAGGGTCCCAACCTGTTGGACACTCTTGGATCAATGTTTTTTTGTAAAACAATAAGTGCCAGACCCCTCGTCAGGAGGTAACTGCAGCTTGCAAATCCTATTGCCCCTGCCTGTGCTGCCAGTAGCAGTACCAACACAACTACTAACCATCACACTCCTGCAAGTGTGACAATTCAGACTATTCCGTTCCCCCAATACCAGAAGAATGGCTTGGGCAGCAGGTAGTAGTCATATTTACTGTATATTAAACAAATAAACAACTGTTGTTGTCCTCATATCTAAATTAGATATACAACGTGTTAGACCTGCCATCTGTGGCGTGGTTTCCCCTGACGTTTTGACCCCTACCTCCTGTATTTTTGATGCTGTGCTGGATTTCGTTTTGCTGGCTTAGATGCTTTGGGCGCTTTGGGCACTTTGCCACTGCTGATCAGTGTCAAAGTGCAAGTGCTCCCTGTGTAAATTGTTATTATGATTGGTTCTCTCTGATTGGCATATTTGATTCACTACTAGGTCCCTAGTAAAGTGCACTAAGTGTGCCAGGGCTGGTAAATCAAATGCTACTAGTGGGCCTGCAGCACTGATTGTGACACCCACATGAGTAGCTCTGAAAATATGTCTCAGGCCTGCCACTGCAGTGCCTCTACGAAGTTTGTTAGCTTCCATGTCGACCTGGCAAGTGCACCGACTTGCCAGTCCCTAACCTTACCTTTTCTTATATGTCAGTCAGCCCTAAGATAGGCCCAAAGTAATCCTGTGGGCAGGATGCAGTGTATGTGAAAGGTAGGACATGCCCTGGTGTGTGTGGCATGTCGAGATATTGAAATACTGCCAAATTCGTTTTTCACTATTGCATGGCTATCTGCTCCCGTATGATAGAATAGGGAGTTTGTTTATAACATTTTATAAACATAACTACCCCTGGGAACAAGATAGGAACATACAATTTGACATGCCTGAACTCAGAATGTGAAGATGCATCTTTTAGTGAGGGTGATTTTTACATTCTGTTTGAAAATACCACTTTTGGAAAATAGGTATTTTCCTGCTTAGCCATCCAGTGTGCCTCTGCTAGGATGTGTGCTGACTGTCTGGCTGTGGTGTTACAGGGGCTGGTGAGTTGCAGTGGCTCTGGAGAGTCTGGATGAGTTAGGGCTGGCTGAGTAGACCTGGGCTGCATTTAGAGTAGGGGGAGGATATTTCCTTTCACCTGAATGGGCGTGGTCTGCCTTCCACAATGCTGTCTCCACCTCCTGCCAGGGAGCTGCACCAGAGATGACAGTACTGATTTTGACTGAGCACAGTGCTTCTCTGCTACCAGAGAACAAAGGATTTTGTAGTATAAATATTGGGGCTCAGACCTCAGAACTTTAGATCATCCCTGGAATTCAAGAGGACCCTTTGCCAAGGAGAAGAGCTGGAAAGACTGAGGAGAAGGACTGCCCCTGTGTTGTGTGGGGTTGGCCTGCAGTTGCTGTTTCTGCCAAGGAAAGGAGAAAGACTTTGCTGTGTGCTGTATCCCCTGCTTGAAGGAGATCTCCAAGGGCCTGTGTGTCCTGGCCTCCTGTTCTGAAGTCTCAGGGACACAAAGTCTTCACCCCAGCTCCCCTGAACTCTGTTTATGTGAGTTCTGACCTGCCAGGAGTGCCTGTGCTAGTATTGGACCTCTGGAGGTTTTGCTGCTCTGTGGGAGCTGGAAGAGAGAAGGAACTTAAAGAACTACAAAAGCGACTAATCGCTCTTCTTGTGCCTGTTTTTCCGACGCATCTCCATGGCGTGAAAAGAAGTTCCACGCATCGCCGTGCCGCCGCGAAAACCGATGCAGCGCCTGTCGCTGCTGCAAGAATCGACGCAATGATGGATCGCGGCTGAAGAAAACTGACGCCACGCCACTGCCGCTTCGATTACCGACACATCCCAGATTTCCACACATCGCACCTGTGCGGCAAGTTATCCCGACGCATCACCTGTGGGCCGGAACCATCACGAAGAATCGATGCATCACTCCCCCCTACAGACTGGATTCAAAGCATCACTTCTCCTGCATGCAGCAGAACTGTCGCATTGCCTCCCCAAGGTCTCAGGAACTGACGCATCTCTTTGTTTTTGACGCTTCTTCACTCTGCGGCTGTTTGTCCTTGTGAATTTTTCTTTTCTTTTAAATCTTTTTTTATTAACAGTGCTCATAAGGATAGCCTTGTGAATTTTGACGCAACTACAGGTACTTTGCGTAAAAGTCAAGCATCCATAGTTTTCTATCGTAAAAGTTCTTGAAACCTTTTGAAAGTCATATTTTTAACTGTGTATGTTGGATTTGTGTCGATTTGGTTTTGTTAAGTTTAAACAAAGACATTTTATGTTTCTAAACTGGTGTGGTGTCCATTTGTGGTGTTTTCACTTTGTTACTGTGAGTGTTGGTACAAATACTTTACACATTGCCTTTGGGATAAGCCTGTCTGCTCGTGCCAAGTTACCAAGGGGGTGAGCAGGGGATATCTAAAGTGTGTATCCCCCTTACCCTGACTAGAAGCAAGGTTCCCTATTTGGACAAAGGTACCTACCTCTGCCAACTAAAGACCCCCATTTCTAACACAGACTATCGTAAGTCCCGGTGTTGACAATTAAGTGCCGGTGCCGAACACCCAAAACCACTGGCTCAAATTAAACACTGCCTTGGGTCACCGACAGAAGAGAGCGCCCCCTTTGTTGTGGTAATGAGACGTGCGACGGAGGTCCTAGACATACAAATGCCAACTGTGGGAGTCAAAACCGCTGCACTAAAGGTTGTTTTGTAACGGGACTAACTTTTTCAGAGCCATTACTTCCATTTAATGAAGCTCTGCTTGTCACCCTTTTGGGCACTGTGTCTAAGCCCTGTTCCAGACCATCAGTGAACAGACAGGTTGCCAGACCCCACAGGCCATTGCCAGGCAAAACTTATTTCTTATCACAGCACCCTACACCAGAAAGTTTGGAAGTTTAAGCTTCCACCAGTAGAGTAAACCTCAATTCTTTCCTCATGAGTTCTCCTGGCAGAGTCACAAGGCCTTGAGACATTCAGAAAGCAGATGTTTTCCTCAGCTAGTGTAGCCCTCCAGTCAGTTAGTACCACCTGCTTGCTGGTTTGATATACCCATGCTTTATGGGACATGGTTGGCAAGATATTGCCTGCAGTTCCCAAGGAATTTCAGGACAGTATGGCTTAAAGCATTCAGGATGGTCATGACGCTACAAAGTACATCAGCTGCTCTGGACTGGACACTACCAACTGTTTGGGCAGAGCAGTAGGCACTAGCACAGTGCTTTGGCTGCATGCTTGGATGAGATCCACAGTTTCTCTGTGGACGTGCAAGCCTCTTTAATGGACCGCGTTCAAAGGATCTCAGTGTGTTCACTAGGCCTTTCTACCCCTGAAAGACAGTATCCTCAACTGTATCGCTCCTTTTGAGGCTACTCCAGAGGGTTGGCATACCACCCAAGCCAACGCTCACCGCCACCTCAACAGGCACCCCAATTCTTTGGGGGTTGGGTGTTAGGATGAAGCAGACAAAGTCCAGGCCATTAGGGGCAGAAACTTCCTAGTCCATCACCCTCTGGCATCCTTCTCCAAGCTGCTTTAGTTTTCCCTAAGTGGTATATTACAACCCTGTGGGAGGCAGAATCAGATATTCCGTCCCAAGGGTTCAAGATATAACATCCAACAGGTGAGTCCTCCAGATTGTACTACGAGCATATGTCCTGCCATTCCTTTTCGACCTGCCACCCTCATCAGAACATCTTTCAAAGGATCATGTCCATCTTGCTCCAAGAACTGCAGGCTCTTTTTGCCAAAGGAGCCATAGAGAGGGTCCCAACTTAGGAAATAGGGGGAGTACAGCTAGTCCCAATTTTCTTGTGCCGATAAAGAACAGAGCCCTTCATTGACCGTCACCCTTGTTTAGATCTCCATCCTGTGAATGCCGTCTTGAGGAAAGACAAATTTAAGATGCTCATGCAGGCCCAAATCCTGTCTGTGCTGGATCCAGGCAATTTGATGGTGGCTTTTTACCTGAAAGATGCATATTTTTATATACCGGTCGTACAGTTCCACAGATGCTACTTGAGGTTCAAGGTAGGCCAGCAATGTTTTCAATTTGCTGTGCTCCCCTTCACCTCACCAATGCACCTTAAGTGTTCACAAAAATGATGGTAGTGGTCGCAGCACACCTTCGAAGGTTTGGGATCCTGGTTTACCCCTACCTCGACAAATTGCTGTTGAAAGTGATGGGAGTGAACAGTTGGTGTTTATCCTGTTAGGGAGAAACAGTATGACTGGGCTGAGGAACATTAATTTGACATTAAATCTTGTGAATGCAATGGATCCCTGCTCTTTAAAGTTTAGGGTGTTGCTGGTACAGACTACCCAAGAGAATCAAATTCAGCCATATTTGTATTTCTCCTGCCATATTTGTTAAACAATAAGAATAGGCATTGTATTCAGATGCATTCCTGAACAATTCATGTTCTGGTATTTTTCTATATCAACTTATTAATAGGCGAATGCTCTCTAATGTTCGAGGTGAATTGGCAGAAGGCTTTATTGTATTTTGCTCTCCGAATGCTGGTAGACTTGCAAAAGCTTGGTCTCCCAATGCTTGCAGTAGGCCCTGAGCTGAGGGATGGCTAGAGTTAGTTGCTGGATCACTGCTTAAAGCATCTAATATGAGGGAAGCAAGCTGCGGCTTTGTTCTGGCATTAAACACTGGTTATGCTGTTGCATTAGTTGCACCAGAAGTGAGTGAGTCATTTAAAACAAGTACAAAGACTGTTTGAAGATGCCCCATGTTTTAATGTCTTTTCCAAACAAGTAAAACAAAAGCGGACTCAGTCACAAGACTAAATGCAAGTGATACTATATGAGTAAAAGGCATCCAAAAAGAGCACAGATTGAAGCATGCCTGCGTATTATTGTAGAAATATTGCCCCTGTGGCTCAGGACTAACCTATAACAACGAGAGGAACTTCAATCAATCAATAAGTGTTTGTTAAGCACGACTATTCACCCCTGAGGGTTTCAAGGCGCGGGGGCTGCAGATCCTGATGGGCACCGAGATTCAGTCGAAGAGCCAGGTCTTGAGATCCTTCCTGAATTGGGTCAGCGACGGGGATAGCCTTAGGTTGAGTGGCAGAGTGTTCTAGTTTTTGGCACTTAAGGTAGGAGAAGGATCTTCCTACAGTCCTGGTCTGGTGAATCCGAGTGACGGTGGCAAGGGCCAGTTCAGCGGAGCAGAGGTCTCTGGTTGATATGTGGAATGAGAGGCAGTGCTTCAGGTATGCTGGTCCGGTGTCATGGAGGGATTTGTAGGCGTGTGTGAGGAGCTTGAACGTGAGTCTTTTGTTGACTGGGAGTCCGTGGAGTTCTTGCAGGTGTTCAGAGATGTGACTGCGGCAGGCGATGTTTAGGATCAGTCTGGCTGCGGCATGCCGAACGTTCTGTAGTTGCCTGAGTTTCTGGGTGACGCCTGCGTAGAGTGTGTTGCCGTAGTCGAGTCTGCTGCTGATGAGGGCATGGGTGACTGCCTTTCTGGCCTCAGTAGTGATCCATCTGAAGGTTTTTCGAAGTAGGCAAAGAGTGTTGAAGCATGATTATGATTAGGAGACGGCATTGATCTGGTTGTTCATCATTAGCGAGGAGTCCAGTATGATGCCAAGGTTTTGTGGGTGGTCCGTGGGTGTGGGGGGTTCCTAACGTGGCTGGGTGCCAGTAGTCTTCCCAAGCAGAGGTGTTGGGCCCCCGGATGCGGACTTCGGTCTTGTCCGAGTTGAGCTCGAGGCAGCTGTCACTCATCCAGTTAGCGACGGCCTTCCTCCCATTGTGGAAGTTGTTTATGGCAATTGTGGACTCGGTGTCAAACATTTGATGTAGGAGCAGAAGGCCTATACCAGGCCAACCATTATTGACCATTTCCCACTCCACTGTCTTTAGTGCAGCTCACACAGT
The DNA here is from genome assembly GCF_964204655.1 of Triturus cristatus. NCBI lineage: Eukaryota > Metazoa > Chordata > Amphibia > Caudata > Salamandridae > Triturus > Triturus cristatus. The sequence continues at coordinate 726,522,333 of NC_140580.1, forward strand.
GACTTTGTTAAAATTCAGAGTTAACCAAATTGTTGCTGCTGATTTCTAACCTAATCCCAATAAGGAATCTGACAATGCTTTCTTTAAAATATGAGGCTTGAAGATTACTGGTCTAGTTCAAGAGTTCAAAAGCTGAAAAAGAAGCAAGGCTCTCGCAGAGACACTTTTTTTTTTTACCAAGTGTTTTATATAGCGCGAACCTGACCCGAATCGGATATCAGAGCGTTTTACATAGCACCAGTTGCATTACATGAGGTCACATTCTTTTTTGTTAGGCACAGGGAGATTAAGTGATTTGCTCAGAATCACAGGATGTTCAGTGTTATTGTCGAGACTTGAACCCCCTTCCCCAGATTCGAGGTCAGCCGCCCTAGCCGTTCGGCCAACTCCTTTCCCCAGGCTCGTCACATACCCAGTCCTCACATATGTTTTTTTAAATTGTAGAAGACACATGTTATGAACCTTAATGAAAAATATATTCAGTGTTGGATATTGGGTGTTGACGAAAGAGGACCACAGATCCGAAATCCAAACTTAATTTCTTTGCAGCAGTAGAAAGTGCATCAGGATTAGCATAAATAAGAATAACAATCATACACACTGTAAAGGTGTTCATGTACACAGTGCAGTTTAAAATAGTGTGCATTTTTATCAGTCAAAATCACGTCTTTCACTTTTAAAAATATGTAAAATTATTCAAGATGCAATTCGAAGGTATCTCCCACTTGTAAGCAAGTAAGAGTTGTGTTTTTTTAAAGTAGTAATCTTTGTCATACTAATTGTACCGTATGCGTTTTTCAGTTATTAAAAATAATTTGCAAGCACAGTGACCAAACAGAATTTAGGACTTTTAATGCATTTTTGATAATTTGTTACTTTGTGACGATGCAATGACATGGTGGTCAATTTACAGTAACTAAGGGTCATAAGTATCTCTCCCCCCCAACCCCCCCCCCCCCCCCCCCCCGCTTTATATGTGTCAGAGAAAAGGAAGGGCGGGGAGAGATGGTTGCTGTCTTGACTTTGGGCTGTTAAAGTAGGAAACAGTTAAAGGAGTTACATTGCTAAAAATAAATACAAATAAATAAAATGACAGAATGAATCTGGGATTTTATGTAGTGGGACAGTCAATGCCCAAAGCACTGATAATGTTATTTTCCCAAAAATTACATTATTTTGTCTGAATATATAAGGCGTGTTCACAAACTTTGTTTTGTAGTACATGTCATCAGTGCACAGCACTGTCTTAAGAACATCATTTTCCCTCACTGACTGTGCAGTAAACAATGAGGATAGGACAAGACACAGCCCCGGATTTTTTAGTACCCATGATGCATTTGGCACTCAGTTTCTGCAAAGGAAGCTTAATCTCCCGGTTTCTGAAAGAAATGTTGAAACCGCAGGAATTCATGTAGCATGTTTTAAATGATTAACATATTGTGCCTGTGACAGCGTGTTTGAATCTGTTTCAAGTACAGTTTTGCTTCAAGGCACATTCTGATACTGTGCTCGTGCCCAGACAGATTTCTCATGCTCAACTTGTTGCTAGCAGTTAGAAATACTCTATTTAAGCATACCGGAAAAATGGCAACAATGGAGACTCTTTTTGTGACATTCACTCTTTAGTAATGCTCCAAATATTATAAGGTGTGCCAGTATACACTGAACAGTACAGTACAGAAAATTATATGCAAAGTCATGCATCAATGCAATAAAGGGCAAAGCAATAGCACCAGTCATGCACCACAAGGGTAACAAGTAATGAAATCTTCAAACATAACATTTTAAATATATATTACCTACTGGCAGTCGCCAGTAGTTAGTTATAGTTAGAACCTATTTTCCATAGGTAATCCGCAACATTCTATTTGGAATAACGTTGGCGCCGATTGACGAATCTTTGCGAAATTTTCCTTTTTTTTTTAATTTTTTTTTTATTTGAGTACAGGCTGAAGGATATAACATACATTAATACATGTATTTGTCTTTACAATCAACAGGTTGTTCTCATAAATGAAAAACATAAAGCAGTCCAAAACAGAGGAGAAGAGCCACACTATTCCATAAAAGTACCCCAATTCTTTTTATATTTGATCAAGGAGCGTACCCCCCTAAGATTTGCTAATGCTAGCTCCATCGAGTGGATCTCAGTTACCAGCGCCCACCAGTCCCACACCGTTGGTGGATCAGGGTGTATCCAAGCTCTGGCCAAGGTTAATTTAGCGCAGGACATAAGAATTGAAGCCAGAGCGGACTGTGAGAAGGAAGTGGGATATATATCTAGTAGAACCGAGGCAGCAGACAGTAAAGGAAGCTGAATATGTTTAGTTTCAAGAACCTTCTGAATGTCCGTCCAAAAATCTGTAAAAGTGGGGCAGGAAAACAACATATGATCCAAGTCGACGGCATGGGCGGAGCATTTAGGGCATTTTGTACGGTCGTTGAAAGAATTATTAGAGGACCATCTACAAATAATTTTTGGCGTGTAATATAGCATACAGCTCGTTCTAAGTTGTTGTAGCCTTAGACTTGAGGATCGTACATTTTTATTAATATTTGAAAGAGAACGTTCTATCTCCTTCGATGTAATATTAGAGCCTAATAGTCTGCTCCACTTATCAGCTAATTTGGAGCAATCATTTGGTTTGAAGCTAGTTAAAAGGCTATAAGTATTACTTATTATTGATTTAGTTTCTGTGGAATATAAATAGTTCCATATGTCACAGTCGAGGTTCTCTACAAGATGTTTTTTATTGATCAGATAGTCATGTATCTGTCGGTGTTTATACCGCATATTTTCCAAACTTTTGGCCAGCTCCGGTCCGCTCCTATCCTGACAATTTCACGGTGATTCGTCAAGCGGGAGCCGAGTAAAAATGGGGGTCCCAAAACGTGTTTTCCCCATGCATTTTCCCATAGGACCTGTTGACGCAGCTACAGCCCGAACTGCTGAACGGAATTACACCAAATTTGGCAAAGAGGTAGTCCTCAGTTCAGACTCGTGCCTTTTGCTTAAATGGTGTAAATCCGTTCAGTAGTTCCTGAGAAAATTAGAGTTAAAAAGATAGATATATCTGGGCGGATCCTAACCACACATCTCATCGTGAGATCTGATTGGCTGTCAGTACTTCATCCAAGAAGTGTTGGCAGCCATCTTGGGACCAATATACATGATAGCACCTCATTAAGGGGGTCAAGGGCAGCTAGCTGACCACACAGGGAAAGTGGGAGGGGCCATGGCAGCACAGAAGACCATGCATGGCAAGCGGGAGGGTTAGTGGCAGCACAATGGCTATGATGGGCAAGAAGGAGGGTGCAGGGGCATGCACAAAGGACCATGGAGGATAGAAGGGAGGGTCCGGACCTGGGCACAGACAAGAGAGTTCAGGGGAAGGGGCCTCACAACAGACCGCGCGGGGCAGGCAGGAGGAGCAGTTGCAGCACAACAGACCAGGGAGGGCAGAAGGGTGTGGCAGTAAAATGGACCATGGAGGACAGGAGGAAGGGGATAGGGGCATGGCATGTGGACAGGCAGGGTGGAGGTGGCAGGGACAGGTTACAGTCATCTGACAATGCTAGGCAGGTGGGAGGGGAGTTGCAGCTCAACAGAACACTCAGAGTAGATAGGAGTGGCAGGTCCATGGAACATGGTGGGCAAAAAGGATGGAGCAGGGGCATGCACAAAGGGGGAAGGAGAATAGGGGCAGCAAGCTAAGCACAGAGGCTAAGCAGGAGGTCAATGATGGGCCATAGAATTGGGCAATGGAGGGCAGGCGGAGTGGACTGGTACATCATGCTAAATGGAGGGCAGTGGCAGCACATCAGACCATGCATGGCAGGAGGGAGGAGGCTAGTCCATGGATTCAGACAACTGAGGATAGGGAGGAGGTGGATGGGGCAGCAAGCTGTTCAGAGAAGGTGGGTATTAAGAACTTTATTGTTTTTAAAATGTGTGTCTGTGCGAACTACTTAAAATATGAACAAGTATGCAGCATAATCTCACTTTTATTCAGGAAGAAGAGGACATTTGTGACTGTGACTCCAAGCTCACTTGGCAGAAACACCCCCTGACCCTCCACCCCCCATCGCAAAATGTAATGCCCGTGAAAAGGGTAGGTGGACGCAGTGTTATATAGAACATAGTCCTGAGAGCACGATTGAAAATGAAAACTAGATATAGTATATGGTATAAACTATGCACCAAAACGTGTGATATAAGATGAACCGGGGCGTGAAATATAATATGCAATACATTGTGCGCAGTGACAGATTCATTGGAGAGCGCGAGATAGCACAGGCACTAGCGCGTGCTATGCGATATGCGCCTTGGAGTGTAATATGCACAGGGCAGTGTTGTGTAACCTAACTAGTCTCTAAAGTTGTAATATAAAATATGTGCTGGGGAGTGTAACGTTGCATATGCACTGTGACAAAGATATGGATCCCAGATTGTAATATGTACGGCATAGCGCTATGCGTTATAACATAGGCATCGAGGAAGGCACGTTAGATGGGGCAATATAACCGTGCGAAGGCAAGTGTGGCATGACATATTCACGGGGTGGTGTTACAGTGCACATGGGCTAGAGAGTGTCATAGCATACGCACTAGCTGGCGGAATACAACACAGAGGTGTGTGGCACTCGGCGGGCACTGGTGGGTGTAACACAGCATTGGGCTCAGCCAGGAGCACGCTGTGACTCTCAAGTGAGGTTCGACTCCTTTCCAGAGAGTAAAATAAAAAGTATTACACATCCGGCGGTGGATGTGTGTTTTATTAACCGTGAGGGGGTTTCTTGCATAGTTTGGTCGAATTTTTGTCGAATCCCGTTTGAATGGCTTGCTGTGCGTGTGTATTAAATGTGCCCGTCAATAGCTACCAATGTTTGTATAAATAAACAACAAGGGTGTCTACTTGGAGAGTACCCACCAGCGGAGGTGCCGGGATTAGGCACGGTAGGGCGTCAGACACGTCAGAGCTTCACTAGCAGTGTAAATACATTCCACGTGGATTCATTGTATGCATAGTCGCCTTTTAATGAATATCACGCAAATCGTCATGGTGATAGGTACATACGGTTTGTCCAGCATGTCCTAGGTGTTTCTATAAATATATATATTTTTTTAAATAATAAAAAAACAAAGGCCGGCCCCGGGGGATGGGGTCCCCCCCGGGGCCATAAGTGGCATGAGGAGGGGGGCAATGCAGCCACCCTCCTAAAGAATTAAAACAAAAAAAATGCCATGACCCGGGGGTTGGGAGGGCCAAATTAATTTTTTTCAACAAAAAGATTTAGGGTGCAGGCCCTGGGGTATGGGGTCCCCAGGGCCAATAAATTAGAAAAAAAGGGGGGCCACACAGCCCCCTTCTTAAAAAAATAAAAAATATAAAAGACCGGCATCGCGCCGGAGGCCATGCCCCCTCCTTGCAGCACTCTGCAAACACGCCCCCTGGCCAGTTGTAAGTTGGGGAATTAATTCCCCTTCAATACTGAGGGTCCCTGAGGGCCAACTAGCCCAACAGGTATCTCCAGTATGCGCCAGGGAGCTGCGTTGCAGACAGGTGTTCTAAGGCCACGCCCCTTTTTACACCTCTATGCAATGCAGATCTGTGGCGCTTACTGGAGGTACCTAGTGGGCTAGTTTGACCCTAGGGACCCTTAGGATTCAAGGGGACTTAATCTCTCAACTTAGAATGGCCACAGGGCGCGTTTACACAGTGGTGAAGGGAGGGGACAGGGCCTGAGGTGACGTGTGCAAACACGCCCTGTGGCGCAGTTTAAGTTGGGGAAATAATTCCCTTTCAATCCTGAGGGACCCTGGGGGCCAACTAGCCCACCAGGTGCTTCCAGGAAGCGCCACTGCTCGGCGTTGCAGAGAGGTGGTGCAGGCCGTGCCCCTTTTTACACCTCTCTGCAATGGCGCTTACTGGACATACCTAGTGGGCTATTTTGCCCCTAGGGACCCTCAGGATTCAAGGGGACTTAATCTCCCAACTTAAAACACAGCCACAGGGCGTGTTTACACAGTGGGGACGGGAGGGGACGGGCCCTGAGGTGATGTGTGCAAACACGCCCTATGGCGCGTTTTAAGTTTGGGAAATAATTCCCCTTCAATCCTGAGGGCCCCTGGGGGCTAACTAGCCCACCAGGTGCTTCCAGTAAGCGCCACTGAGCTGCGTTGCTAGAGAGGTGGCCCAGGCAGTGCCACTTTTTACACCTCTCTGCAACGCAGCTCTGTGGCACTTACTGGAGGTACCTAGTGGGCTAGTTGGACCCTAGGGACCCTCAGGATTCAAGGGGACTTAATCTCCCAACTTAAAACGGCCACAGGGCGTGTTTACACAGTGGGGATGGGAGGGGACGGGGCCTAAGGTGACGTGTGCAAACACGCCCTGTGGCGCGTTTTAAGAGGTAGTTTTAATCCCCTGCCTATTATATACAAGGGGCTTACAGAGGAGGTCATGCTAATCACAGGGGGACCCCAACGCATAGTGTTCCCTAGTGTATGTAGGTGTTTTCACTGTATTCTGAGTGTCTTTTAACATAGCACTGGCTCTAGGACTGGTTAGTCAGACTCAGTTACCACCAGTATCCGTCTGAAAACGTTGAGGGTACAGGATGATTTTGCAACAAGACTTCTTTCTGCTCTTCTGTTTGTTCTTTCTGCACGTTATCCTTCTTCCTGCACTTTCCTTCGTCTTTGAGGACTTCTGTTGCTTCTTTCTGCATTTCTTTTTTTTCTTTCTGTGTGTTTTTTCTTCTTTCTTCGCATGTCCTATCTCTGTAGGCATAGTTAGAAATTAGCATTTAAAGAACCTTTGAAATTCACTGAAAAAACCATAGGTTTCAGGCACGTTATAGTTAGGAATTAGCATTTAAAAAACCTTAGAAATTCACTGAAAAAACCATAGGTTTCAGGGGCGTTATAGTTAGCTGGACTTTTCACTCGTACAAAACCATTAAAATTCTCCCATTATAGTTAGTTCAGCTAACTATAACTCGCGCGCCCGCAATGCACTGCTGATGACGTCACATATTACATCACTCATGACATGGTCAGTGACATCACTCGTGACATCACTCATGACATCACTGATGACATCTCAAATGACATCACTGATTACATCATCCTTGTGATAGAGTGGCAGACCTCCTCTCCCCCTAATATAACCTTTGATACACACATTCAAAAATAGAAACTACAATTTTCAAAACAATCGACATACCAATACCAGTTACAACAACCTATTCAGTAATTCTAAGATCCACATACACATCCACTCATTCACCAACAGTCCTATACAGTCACTCATACATGTACTCACTCATCATATGTACTCATACACCTATACATCCTGTTACACAATGCCACTCATCCATAGAGTTACTCACACACATAGTCACTCATGCTAATAAAGAATCAAACATCCATTTACTTGCATATACAGTTATACACACACCACCACACTTACTTCTACAGAAACTTACACATACTTAGTCTTTTAAACAATCACTTATAGAAACACATACTTTTTCATAAGGAACTCTTTCAATCTCTCACTCTCCCATATACTCACTTATATACACCAATGGTCACATATACTAGTTTAAAACATATGTAGTTACTCATAAAGACAATATTGAGACAGTCATTCACTCACTAACACACCCATGCACACACTCATCCACCCATACAGTCCTGCACACATGCTGTCTTCAACACATACAAACAGTGAGTCACTCATTCATGCACCTATGCACTACGTAATACCCCTCACCGAACCATACAGACACAAAGACAGATACTCAAAAAAACAACTAATAACCTATATAGACACTCATGTAGCTACTCACCAACCAATGCAGCCACTTATACACAAAGTGAGAGACTGATACAGATATTTACATATTTAAACATTACTCACTAAGCCATGTATTCACTAAGATACAGTTAATCAGTCAGTTATACAATCAATTTTTCAAAAACAAATCATCCATTCAGACACTTATATACCCATTTATTCTTCCATCGACCTTGAGATATACATATATAAAACATATGTAATTTTCAAAAAAACACACATTCACTGGATGATGTCATCAGTGATGTCATTTGAGATGTCATCAGTGATGTCATGAATGAAATCACTGACCATGTCATGAGTGATGTAATATGTGACGTCATCAGCAGTGCATTGCGGCCGCGCGAGTTATAGTTAGCTGAACTAACTATAACGGGGGAATTTTAATGGTTTTGTAAGAGTGAAAAGTCCAGCTAACTATAACGCCCCTGAAACCTATGGTTTTTCAGTGAATTTATATATATATATATATCAGTTGTAGTTACCAGAGCTAATTAAAACTTTATAACTTACACCCACACAATGCACTACTTATGACCTCACATATTACATCTCTCATCACATGGTCAGTGACATCACTTACGACATCTCAAATGCCATCACTGATGACATCATCCAGTGAGTGTGAGTGTTTCATAAAGGTTTCTGCTACTGTAAGATATATACTTAGCTACTGCATAATTTAAATTACTATTCTTTCTGTACTACTAATGAGTGTTAGTATTTCTAACATATATCATCCATTTTTAAAGCGGGTTTACTATTTATGAGTGAACTAGCTTCTACTCTGACACATGTCCCTTGCTAATGTATCTGCATAATAGTGCTTTGTGACAGTCTAAGCTGTTGATTGAGACTTTGCCCCACTGTGATGGCTGAGAACAGTTGTGTTTTACGACATATGGACCACTTTCCTTAGACCTCTCTCCTTTGTGATGAATGCGTGTAGTATTAGTTTGCAGTAAATTAATCTGTTCACTATGGCCTCTCTCTAGGGTGATGGCTCAGTGTAGTAGTGGACACCTTTCTCCAGGAGGAAGAATAATTTTCTATTGGTTTGGGACATAGTGGCCTGTCCTCTAAGACCTCTCTACTGGGTGTATGTTGTAGTGTTGTGTATAAAATTGACGTCTGCACTAAAACCTATTTCCAGGTTGATGAATGGGGTTGTTATGGTTTGTGATAGACTAGCCTGTGTGGTTAGATGTCTTACTTTGTCATTACTGTTTAGAGTAGTAGTTAGAAACAGGACTATCTGCGGAGAACTCTCTCCTGGGTGATAAGTAAGTGTAGAAGTTGATAAGGTTACATTGAGATCTCTTCTGGACGTCTCTCACGTGCCTCCTTTTCTTATTTAAAAAAAAAAAGTATTATATGAAGTATATTGAAGTTTACTTTGCTGGATGATGTCATAAGTGATGTCATTTGAGATGTTATCAGTGAAGTCACCGACCATGTCATGAGTGATGTAATATGTGAGGTCATAAGCAGTGCATTGCAGGAAGTATAAGTTATAGTTATCTCAGGTAACTGCTGAATTTCTATGGTTTTGTTTGTGTAAAATGTGAACCTAACTTTAACATCTTTATTAACCTTTGCTTTTTCTGTGTATTTCTAAAGTTTTATTAAATTCTATTACCTGACTATAATGCCCCTGTAACCTTTCATTTTTTCAGTGACTTTCTATGGTTTTTAATGCAATTTCCTAACTATAACTTCCCTGTAACCTTTGTTTTTTGGGAGAATTTCACACTTTAAACAAATATTATTTGTACTACAATTTGACCCATAAGTTCAATTTAGTAATATACATTTTCACAAGTTTAAAAATACATTTTACTCACACATTCATTCTTAAATATTTTAAAACTAAAAATTAAAAAGTTAAGGTAACGTAACTTCAGTAGTCTTTATATAAATGCAATGCATCAAGTCTTTCTTTTTTTGCATTATTCGTTTTATGGATCCGCAGACCCGTTCCCAACCAAAACCACACATTCAATACTAAAACAACAACACATTTAATACAAACATATGCTATTGCAACTTCTGTAAGTATATCACTGCCTGTGTTTGGGTGAGTGAGTGGTTGCGTGAGTGACTGTGTAGGTGTGTGTGTGGCTGTATGGGTTTGTGAGTGGCTGCATGAGTGGCTATATGGGAGTGGGAGTGGCTGTGTTGGTAATAAAGTGTGTGTGTGTGTGAATTGATATGTGATTGAGTGTGTGAGTGGCTGTGTGGGTCTGTGAGTGGGTGCATGGGTTCGTCAGTGGTTGTGTGGGTGTGTAAGTGGATGAGTGGGTGTGTGAGTGGCTGTGTGGGTCTGTGAGCGGTTTTATGCATCTATGAGTGGGTGTGTGAGTGGCTATGGGTGTGTGAGTGGTTGTGTGGGTGAGTAAGTGAGTGTGTGAGTGGCTGTATGGGTGTGTGGGTGCTTGAATGGCTGTGTGGGTCTGTGAGTGGCTGGGTTTATCTATGAGTGGTTTAGTGCATCTGTGAGTGGGTGGGTGGGAGTGGTTGTATGGGTGTGTGAGTGGTTGTGTTGGTGCGTAAATGGGTGTGAGTCTGTGAGTAGATGTGTGGGTCTGTTAGTGGGTGTATGTTTTTTTTATTGGGGTCTATTCTCCTTATCTGCTGCGGAGCACACATAGAATCACACTGATCGCCACTGTGGATCTGCATACCCTCACACACTTAGAAAAAGGTTTTTGGACAATTTCTTGCCCATAAGAGGTCCCTCACAGAACCCTCCATCAGTCCCATGGGATTAGGGTACCTGTACCCTAACCCCTTCTATCACTTTTAATTTTCCTCTATGAACTGAGTCGTGATATACAAAATGGCAGCCACAACTTTCCTCTCAGGTTGCAGCCAGCCAATCAAGGCATTGCTATTGGCCATGGATCCGCAGATCCGCCGCGGTGGATCCACGTCTCTAGATATACATCAATCTTTTTACCTTAATAACTCTAAAGCTACTGCATGGATTACACTAAATTACAAAAGGGAATCTTTCTGGACCAAGATCTAGCTTTTGGCCAAATTTGGTGTAATTCCTTTTAGTGGTTTGGGCTGGGGAATATGTGTTTTGGGACCCCCACTTTTTGTCGGCCCCTACTTGACAGATCAGTCCGACTCTTTCCTGACAGCAACTGAAGTGACTGGCAAACTAGTTTTGAAAATTTCGAGAAGATTCGTCAAATAGCACCAAAGTTATTAGCACAGCAAAAAACGCTCTTCCTATGAAAACTAGGGGGCATATTATCAAGCCAGGCGATAATGGGCTTGATAATATGCTCTATGGAATTCTAATTGAAGCCCATGTTAGATGTCCTTCACATCTAACATGGGCTTCAATTGGAATTCCATATAACATATTATCAAGCCCATTATCGCCGTTTTAGTGGCAGTTTTCTGCCGCTAAAGCGGCGATAATTTTATCGCCTGGCTTGTTAATATGCCCCTTAGTCCTAACTATAACTACCTACTGCCGAGTAGGCGGCACTAGCACAGTGCTTTGGCAGTATGCTTGGATGAGATCCACAGTTTCTCTGTGGACGTGGAAGCCTCTTTAATGGATGTGTGAAGGGGTATGTAAGTGGGTAGGTGAGTGAGTGAGTGTGTAAGTGCTTGTGTGGATGAGTGAGTGGCTGTGTTGAGAGGCTGTATGGGTGAGTGTGTGGCTCTGTCAGTGGCTGTACGAGTAAATGACTGAGTAAGTGGGTGTGTAAGTGAATGAGTGGCTCTATGGATGAGTGCGTAGTTGTGTGAGTACTTGTCTGTGAATGGGTTTGTAAGTGGTTTTGTGGGTGTATGAGAGGCTATGGAGTTCTTCTGTGGTGGATGTCATCATTGATGCCATTTGCGATGCCATCAGAGATCTCATTAGTGATGTCACTGACCATGTCATGAGTGATGTATTTTGTGAGTTCATAAGCTATGCATTGTAGGAGCATAAGTTATAGTTATCTCTGCTAACTATAACTGTTGAATTTCACTGGCTTTGTACGAGTGAAATGTGAGCCTAACTATAAGGTCCCTGTAACCTTTGTTTTTTTTCATTGAATTTCCTAGGTTTAAAAAATATTATATTTCCTATCAGGTGCCTGCAACCTTTGGATTGTTTGTGAATTTCTATGTTTAAAAAAATGTTGTTTCCTAACTATAACGTCCCTGTAACCTGTTTTATTTTTTGAAGGAATGTGTGAGTGAGTGCATGAGTGTCTCAGTGGGTGTGTGAGGGAGTGTGTGAGTGTCTGTGGGTGTGGCTGTATAAGTGTCTCACTAGGTATGCAAGTGGATGTGTGAGTGTCTGAGTGGATCTGTGAGTGGGTGCTTGAGTGTCTGAGTGAGTGTATGAGTCAGTCTGTGAGTGAGTGCATGAGTGTCTGAGTGGGTCTTTGAGAGGGAGTGGGAGTCTCTGATTGGGTCTGTGTATGGCTGTATGGATCTGTGAGTGGGTGCATGAATGTCTGAGTGTAATAAAGTGAGTGTACATATCTGAGTCAGTCTGGGAGCAAGTGCATGAGTGTCTGAATGGGTCTACGAGTTGTGTGGGTCTGTGAGTGGGTGCATGAGTGTCCGAGTGGGCCTGTGAGAGGGTATATCAGTGTCTCAGTGGGTCTGTGAATAGGTCTGTCTGTGAGTGTCTTGAGTGTGTGAGTGGGTATCAAAATGTCTGTGTGGGTGTGTCAGTAGCTGTGTGAGGGACTCAGCCACAAAGGAACTGCACCTGCCCTTTAGTCCAGCAGTTTTGCATGAAATATCTACTCAGGTGGAGTATTTTCTACTGGCTAATTACTAAGTTACTTAATAGGGGAGAGGGCTGCGTGCCCCTCTCCCCAGGCCGATTTCAACCACAGGGACCCAATCCCCCGGGACCCAGACTTAATAAACTTATAATCAAAGAGGAGGCCCCCTGTCCGCAAAGATTTCAGCCCTGGGTACTCCATTCCCCGGGGCCTGGCCATGTCTCCTGGGTGCTCTGGAGTTCACCGAGGGCACCCAGTGTGCAGGATCAGGACCTCTGGGGGGATCCTCGAGGCCCCCACGATCCCAGCTGGCGCCTCACCACCTGCGGGACCCAGAATTGCCATTGCACATAAGGAGCAGCTGGAAATACAGCTCTCTGTCTGCATGAGCAAATGTTTAATCTCTTTTCCTGCCTGCATTTCTGCGGGCTGGGAAAGAGGTGAAACCTCTGCTTCCAGCGGGTGGCAGTACTCTGATAGCTCCCGCCCGCTGAGCAAGGAGATACAGGACAATGGACTTCATAAGATAAAGACAAGCATCTTCTTTTCAATACTTCCATAACAAAGTGGGGTCAAACATCAAGGCATCACATCCCCAGACACAAGAGTGGTCTGGAAACTCATCCAACAAAGTCAGAAGAGACCACAGCGACAAGAAACAGGCAGAGTAGTCACTTCAAGAGAGTATAAAAGGGGCATTGCTGTTTTGACTTGGCCGAAAAGCAAATCCTGGCTGACCACGACCTCACTCAAGCAGGCCGGGTACTGCATGCAAACTTGGCGCACGCGAGCAAAAAACGTCCTTTCTGAGGTGCTGCAGAAGATTTTTCTTGGCAACAGTAGTAGGGCTAACATCTGGGGGAAAAAACAGTCTCCAATTGCCACGTATCACTTTGCCTTATTTCAGTATCCATCAAAGGACCAAGTCGCGATAAGACTTCTTAGTAAAGACCATCACCACATTTTCCCAATTGTGTACTCACGCAATTACTGCACTATTAGATAAGCATATGGCTTTCTGCACCATAGCGCCGAAGATGGCGGATTTTCCACCCATCTTAACCTTTGAGAAAGCTTTAACAGCAGCTTTGCCAACCTTACTCTTCCTCCCAAGCCTCTGCTGAATGACCTGGACATTTCTGAGTTTTCCAAGCGATCCTTGACAGCTAAGGTTATAATCCTAGCACAACAATAAAAAGTCGGACTAGCATCTAATGTTCAAGAGCTATTGCTTTTTTCCATCGCCTGTGGAGACTTCTCTGCTGTCACCCTCGCTGACATAGTCTCTAACCTGCTCTCCACAGTTGTGACCGTGGCCAGCATGCTGTCAAGTTGTTTTTTTAAGGTACAGCAACAAAGTTATCTGAACTTTCTCTCTCCTGCTATACGTTTAGCCTGGTCAAGTCCAACAACTCTTGCTTGACACTCCATGAGTAATATGTCGACCTGTGCAAAAATAATGTTCTAGAGTGGTTGGCGGTGCTTTTTGGGATTCCTCTAATGAAGGTTTGTTCTTCATGGCGCAACCTCCTTTGTTTGGCTTCTCGTTGACGTCTCAACCAAGCATAGGTGCTGGCAGTAGGGGTGAGGGAGGGTGCTGTAGCACCCCCAAAATAACCATGCTGGAGTTCCGAAGTGACATGAGCATTAAAGATGACTAATTTAAATTTGTATTTTGTCACATATGCTGTGCGTTCATAGGCAGAGGTCTAATGTCAGGCTCGTCTTCTGACAATACTGTTTATTCATTTACCACAGGAACGGGCGTTTACTTTTCTTTCTCTGATTGCAAAATGTGAGGCTTTTGTAAAGTAAACTATGTGACAATATTGATGGTGTGAAAGGAAAGGTTTTTTTTTGTGCAGATTCATATAGCGTGAACTTGACTTGAAGGTATTGGAGTGCTTTACATGAGCATCAGTTACATTACACAAGAACACATTAATTTCTTTTTTTTGGGGGGGTCGGCACGGGGAGATTAAGTGATTTGCCCAGAATAACAGGATGTGGACGTGACCCTGAGGCTCGAACCTTGGTTTCCAGGACCAAGGTCGGCAGCTCTAGCTGCCAGACCACATCCTCACGCCAAGGTTGTAGGATGTTGTTTTTTTCTAACACAACAAAATGTAAATACCTATAAATGAACTGTACAAATATTTAAAAATAAATAAGCAGTTAGGAAAGCACAAATGAAGCACTTTTTTCCATTTTGAAAGTGTGATGGAAACAAAGATTTTTATCGGGTGTAAACAAACCAATACTTGGCGATGCACAAATGAAAAGTATTTGCTGAAAACCCAATTTCCACACATCGGGCCCAATTCACAAAGGGCCTCTGCACTCATGGTGGCGACCCTGCAGTTGTGTCAGGGGGCCCTCACTCGTGGTGAGACCTCTGCAATGAGAAACTTGAGTTCAGAAGTCCTGCCACGAGTACGGGCCCCCACACCGACTGCGGGACCTCCGCCAATCGGGTCCTACATCTTTTGTGCTCAGTAAAGTTTTATCAGTAAAACTGTATGTCTGTTCAAATGTAGTGGTCTTTTCAATGGAAAACGTGCGGTGTGTAACTGTTAGTGTGTTACCAGATCATGCTTAAATAATACATTTGTGACATTTCCTAAAATTCAACACCAGCTACGTACTGCACTTTTTCCACTCTCTTGCTGAATAGGTGTGGCTCATTTGCGACACTTGTTCTTTGTGTGATGCCAGTATTTTTCAGAATCCCTATGAGTTCAGAAAAAAAGCATTTATGGCAGTGCCCTCACTCTAAAATAAAAAATGTTCCAGCACCACTGCCATAAAGGAGTGATGATGCTATTGTGCCTCGTGCTGCTTCTCAAACACTGAATGAAATTGTGTTTCACAGAACCCAGCTCTTCAACTCCACCCAAGCTAACAATGAGCTGGTGGAATTGTGGGCCCCCTGACAAATGAAGGACCGATGTTGGCAGCCCACATCACAGCAAAGAAACAGGATTGCACCAACAGGGTCTAGTGTAAAATCTCTGCAACATGCAGGTCTCTCGCTGACCTCTCCACAAATTGATGTTGAGCTCTCACTGACACCAGGCCCAGTAAAGTATTTGGTCATCTCGGTAGGAGGAGCCTTTTTGATGTCTGCAGAAAATGTCTTGCTGCCTGAGGAATCTACATCAAATCCTCTTAATCAATGGGTGAAGCCGGATGCTGCAAGAGTGTAGAGAGACATATCTCATTCCAGTGTGTGCAATAAAATACTGATGGTCTTAACTATCAGAAGTGCAGCAAACAAACAGAATAAGTATCAGTCATTTGTATTATAAGAAGGCTTTGAGATATAGATTGAATAATAATGAAGGCAATCATACCCAACATACTGGACCAACGTAATAATCACGGGTGCCCAATTCTCAGATTCTCTGGAGATTCCACTGATTTGTAGCTCTCTGACTCCATCTCACATAGGACATCTAGAAAGTTTTGTGGTTCAAGGCTGGCACAAACAGCACACAGAGGTGCCCCAATTCTGGTTCTTTATTCCTCCCCTTCTTCCTCCTCTAGGACGGATGATTAAATTTGACCCCCTGAATCACCTGAGCAAATTTAAGGTTATGCAGTTAGTAAAGTCTACGGGAGGGTAAATATTGAAGGAAGAGAATGAGGTTAAATGGAATCTTTAGAAGATCATTGGAGACGGAAGCAGGGAGAAAAAAAGAGTGTCTCTAGAGATAATGCATGTTGCTCTTCTTGGTGGTAGTATCTTCTTGTCGAGTGGAGATTTTTTTGCAGCAACGTTCTGTTGAGACTGGTGTTTGAAGGAAGTGCAAATGATTCTGAGGTTAAATGCTGAGTGGGGGGACTACGCATGAGGTACTGTGTAATGAAGCAATACTGTAGCTGTGTATTTGTACTTCGAAATTTTCTATCTGTTGTTAGAGTGAAAATAGCATGGTGCTGACATCTTTGCACAGTGTAGAATCATATAATGACCTTGACAAGGACATGACCAAGATGATAAAAAGATTAAAGAAGTTAGTAACTTTGATCAGTGGCTAGCTTGTGTTCTCGTGTGTGATCAGCCTACACACTATTTTGAATTGTTCTTGGATTTCTTATAAAGTCACTGTTGTTTATTCAGCATTGAGTAACATTTAATAGTTTCGGTGCATGAATTAGTAGACGTTCCTTTCCCTCTTGAGTTGCACATTGGTTGTGCAGGTTTATTATGATTAGTTCAGTCAGTTGGAGACATAAGATGTGTTTCTTGTCCTATAATAATTGCAGTTGCTGAGACTTGGGATTCTTCATGCTTTTTGTATGGTGCTATTGTTTGGAAAGAGCCAGATCTTCAGGGGTTTCCTGCATGAAATGTGATTTTCTGTGGGTGCATTAATTTTTTTAGATACATTTACTGAGAAGGAAATATCATTGTTTATCTAAAGGGCGAAGGGCTATAGTCCTGAAGAGAATATTTAATATTGTATATGATGTACCAGGAGTGTTTGGTTTGTGGGAATGCCATTCGTACTATGCTTTCTTTTAAAACATATGTTATTAAGGTTTATGGCATAGCATACTTTTGACAACAGAGTCATTTAGTACCTGTGTGGATCCAAAAGCAGTGTCACCATTCGTACTTTCCTTGAAGACTTATGAGATTTGCAGAGCGATTGTACGATTATTCTACCATTCATAGATAGAAGGCGTAGAGCGTAAAGATCTGGGGCTATAGTGTCCATCAGCTTATGTGGAGGAATATTCTGACTGTTGTGGTCATGGTCTGACTTGATTGCGCATCTGTTGCCAGACAATTATGTGATCATTACTAGAGAGGGGCTTTGGCCCCGCCCCCATGTTGGGAGCTAGGATTACATATTTTTATTGGGCTGAGGTTTTGTGCTTCCACAAAAAGTGTTTGCCCTCCACACAGCTTTGAACAGTTTGTTTATTTATCCAGCTACCTGAGCTTGAATTTTCAGGTCACATAAAAGACATTGTAGTGCTATTAAATTATCTTAAATAACTAGATAATTTATGGGGGTTTTCTCTGGCAGTAGCACGGAAGGAAGGAGGGCAACCATTAACTTACATAGATTTTTAGGTCTTCCTTCATAGTGCATCCTTAAGACTAACCTAATGGCATTGCCAATGCTTGTTTATATTTGTAGGATCCCCTTAACAAATTCGGCTGAGATTCAAGTGCAAACAATTGACAATCACCCTTATGCATCAAGCCAAAATCCAGTCGGTAAAATACCGATTCGGTAATAGCTCCCGGTATTGTGTTAAAAATACCCAATCCCAATGCATCAACCCAAAACCCGAGCAAATAAAGAATCGCTAATACCAAAAATGCTAATTTACCGAATCGCTAAATACCGAATCCGCAATTACCGAAATCACTATTAGCTCCCGGAAATTGCCAATAGCAAATAACGAATCGCACCCCAATGCAAGAAAACTCGCTAATACCGAAAATCCCAAAAATCGCTATTTTGCCAGAGCTAAATAAGGGGAATCAAAACCTGGAGGTAAAGTCACAAAAAAAAAAATAAATAAATAAAAAAAAACCTACATGTGCAAATGATTGAGGCAATCACTAAACCCTTAAATTTGGCCCAGGAGACCCTGTTGGCTCCCCCAAAATGGCTGCCCTCTACGTGCTTGCAAGGAGGATGCGGATCAATGCAGCAGGACAGCGCAGGAGAAGGGTACAGGAGAGAGTGTTCAGACTGCGCATAACCCTGCTCGGCCAGAATGAGGACGAGGTGTACCAGAAATATCGCCTCAATCGCGCTATGATCATGCGCCTGATTGCAGACCTGGAACCATTACTGCAGCACCAGACCCACCGGACAAATGCAATCCCTGCGCACGTTCAGGTACTATGCAGCCTGCACCTACTGGCCTCTGGGAGTTTCCAGGGGGTAATTGCGGTTGCCGGAGGTGTTTCGCAAAGCGCACTGTCACGCTTCTTCCAAAAATTCCTAGATGCCATGCTGACAATGCTCCACAGACACATCAGCTTCCCCACAACCCCACGGCAGTTGGACCGCACAAAACAGGCATTCTACCAGGTGGCACAATTTCCACATGTGATTGGATGCATCGACTGCACGCATATCCCCATATGCCCTCCGTCAGCAAATGAGTACCTTTTCAGGAACCGCAAGTCATACCACTCGATCAACGTGCAGGTTGTGTGCGATGCCAACAACATCATCACGGACCTAGTGGCACAATTCCCAGGGAGCACACACGACTCATACATCTTCCGCAACAGTGGAATGCACAGGCGACTACTCAATGGCGAATTTGGAGAGGGACTCCTGTTAGGTAAGTAGAACTACGCTTCCCCACACCAACACCACACATGTATGTACATCACCAATGCTAAGTCTATGCTTCCATCTTCTAGGTGACAGTGCTTACGCCCTGCGGGAATACATACTAACCCCATACCTAAATCCAGCAACCCCGCAGGAACATCGCTACAACGCTGCACACATCAGCACGAGGAATGTGATAGAGCGGACTTTTGGGATTCTCAAGAGCCGCTTCCGTATCCTCCACAAGACTGGCGGCGCAATGCTATACCAACCAGACACATGCTGTCGAATAATTGCTGTATGTGCAATGCTGCACAACATTGCCACCAGAAGGGGGATACCCATGGAGGTGGACAGGGATGACGACCCCCAGGCTGACCAACCACCCGCCCAACGACGACCGGCACACATCCCAAACACAGCAGAGGGCCATAGGAGGCGGACAGACATAACGCAAAATCATTTTTGACCCTGGGTACAATGAGACATTACAAGTTGGTGTTGGGTGCAACTGTTTAATGCACAGTAGCACTGAGGAATGTGCAACAGAACTAGCATTGTGAATCATGCTCCGATTGCATAAATGTAAATAAAATGTTCCTTAAAGTCAGGCCTGTGCAAACAGAATAATTGGATGGCCATGGTTGCTCCACCATGGACCTGCAGCATGTACAAATTACTAGTGCCGCTTGCCACGTACACCAAGCCTCCGCTCAGGTGCATCCATGCCCTCACCACGGCCTGTCCCCGTGGAGGCACGCGAACTTCGGCGCCTGGTGCTGGCCTCTGCCAGTGACACGCTGCTGACACTGGAGGCAGCCTCACTGGTGTCATCCCCTCCCAATGCTGCAGCACTGCATGTGCTGCTCTGAAGTTGTTCCACAGCAGTGGTGATGTGTCTCAGTGACTTGGCAACATCACCGCAGAAGTGCCCAAGGTCCACCTGCAGGGAGACTGTGCGGCGTGCCAACACAGCGGTGCAGTTGCTGTGCCGTTGTATGGCCTTGGTAGCGGCGGCAGAACGCAACATTAGCTGCCGGTTACTCCTCCTCTGGGACTCATGGCCCTCCCTGATGGCACGGGTGAGCTCACGTACCTCCTCCCTGAGCTGAGCATTGCCATCAGCAACCGCAGTGGTCTGGTCCCTGACCGCCGTGCCCATGTCCCTGACCGCGGAGCCCATGTCGGTGACTGCTGCAGTCATGGCGCGCATCTCCCTCGCTAGGCGCACGATGTTGCAGCTGATGCTAGCCACATGTCTTCCCTGCAGGTTCTGTGTGCGCAGCATCCTCTCCTCAATTGCAGAGGTTGTGGGGACATCCTGGTCAGCTGAGGAGACGGAACTGCGACGGGCCCTGTGACGCCGTGCGTGTCTTGAGCCTCCATGTGGTGCAGCAGGTGGTGTGGATGTGCGCTGCGTGGGTGCCAATTGAGGGGGGGGGGGTTGCCATCTCCTGCAGGGGCGCAACCCGGTGCCTGTGCCTCTGCGGTATTGTGGCTGCACTGGCTGCAGGCTGGCTTGCTGGTGCCGTTGCTTGTGGCGCAGGTGGTGGTGCCTTGGCTTGTGGCCCAGGTGCCTTGGCTTGTGGCACTGGTGCTGGTGCCGATGATTGTGGCGCTGGTGGAGGTGGTGCTGGTGGGGTGGCAGGTGTTGGCGGTGCGTGTGCATCCTGCACAGTCTCCTGGTCTGACTCCACGGGTGTCTCGGAGATGATCAGCTGGTCGCTGTCGTCAGAGTCCCCAGGTGATGCATCTGTGTGTGAAACAGTGCATGATTAGTGGGATGATTACACCTACATAGTGTTGTACCCATCAATGTCCCTCTGTGGTCCAACAAATGAACAGTCTACAGCCATGTACGACATATGTGTTGTGTGAGGATTTACGCCTGTGCCTGCACTCTGGGCTGACTAGACTACAACTCCCAAGATGCAGTAGTGTCATGTGTGGAACTGTCTGTGCCAGAGCTGCAGACACAGTGAGATTGGGCTGGGGGCATGGGTATGGATTTACGCTATGCTGGGTGTGGCACAGGCATGCATCTTACCTTGGGCACTTGTGGCTGCGCCGGACGTGTCCATCTGGATCACCCCCACGACGGCTTCCCGCTCTATCGTCCCTTCCACAAGGTCCTCCAGGGCTGTGTTGGATGGTGCAGTGCTTGTTCCGCCTCCAGTCCTTCTTGCCTCCCGGAGCCTCTCAGCAATCCTCTCTTTTGCGCGCTTCCGGAGGTCATACCACCGTTTTTTGAGATCGTCGATGCTGCGGCTAGTGACGCCAACCGCATTGATCCTCTCACGGATGCGCTGCCAGATGCGCCGCTTCTCGGACTCAGGCACCTTGAGGGACAGCTTCCCAAAGAGGCGGTCGTGTTTGCTGGCCACTCCCTCGATGAGGTACTCCAGCTCCCTGTCTGAGAACTTCTTCTTGCGCTTGCGTGCAGATTCAGCGCTGGATGGCACTTCCTGCGACATGATGGATGTGTGCTGTGACTGGCAGACTCTGTGTGGCCTCACTCTGCACAGCCTGTCCTTCTTTCCAGCTCCTGTCTGCTCCTCTGTCGAGGCTATGTGGGTGGGGCAGCAGTATTTCCTGGTTGGTGATGTCATCAGCCTGTTCCCGGTGCGACGCGGCAATTTGCGATTTCGCTATTACCGATTCGGTATTTGCTAATTCGGTATTACCGGACTCGCTATTAGCCAAATCGGTATTACCGAACTCGCTATTTGCTAGTGGGGCCGTTTGCGTGCCCCGCTATTAAGGAATCGGTAAATTTAGCGATTTTTAAGGAATCGCTAAATTTTACCGAATCTGTTGATGCATGCCAATTACCGATTCCTTAATGGCGATTCCTTATTTTTCGCTATTAAGGAATCGGTATTAGTTTGGTTGATGCATATGCCTGTTAGTCTAGTCTGGGCACCACGGTGGCTAGGATTGCAGGTATTCTCTGGCCAATGAGAGGGAAGGTAGCATGTGTTTAATGATTTTAAGGTAATATTACACTATTTTGTATGTTTGTGTTTTTTGGCCAGTTGGTGTAATTTTTGTCTATAATGTGGCCGAGAAACTTTATAGGCTCGGAGAGGTTGGGGCTGCATCCCAAGGAAGGTGAACACGAGTTGAGTAATTTAGGGCAACTACATATCAAATGTTTTTGGACATTTTGATGCTTCAGAGGCTGTATGAGTTTGTTCTCGCTCTCTAGCGAAGCATTTAAAAATATGAAAAAGTAGATTTTCCAGACTTATAAATTAAAACTATAAAAACATTGTTTGTTAGCCCGTGAAAATATTTTGTTCATGATGGTTTTGCATGCTTGAGCTCACTGGTAGTAATTTGACCCTTGCATATGTCAATGTTGAAAGTGCAATTTATACATGGCGTTCTTCACTGCTTGCACTTTCAAATATGAATTATAAATGGAAATCAATGGAGGGAAAACAGGCTTTGAGCATGCTGGAACTGTGCCAGAAATGTAATTAGCACAGGAAAACATCAGTGGCACGTGCACACAAAGTAGAATTGAGCGTATCAGGCATATCGTGAATATTAGCTTACACAATCACCTTAAATAAATTGTTTATATGGAATTTGATTCCATAAACATCAAAAGTACATAAAATACAAAATACACTACAATACAAATAGAAATGTGCTGGCTGTATTTCACGAACAGGACAGTGACTAACAATAGTTAGAGGAATACATACAAATATATATTTTATAAACGGTGTGAATTGAGGGCCTCCCCCCCCCCCCCCACCACCACTTCGCTGCGTCACAGTTCCTGCCGTGACCTTGTCAAAATATCTGATCCATCTTTCACAACCACCACATTGATGATGTATCTAAACGTCAACATCTTTTATCTCATTGTTGAATCACAATTGTTGCGAGGCATTAGCCAAACTAGCCTTCATGACTTAAACCGTAGCCATAGGGGGAGCTTCCATCATCTAGACGTTGATTACTACCTTCTTGGAGTTGGGCAGAGAAGCTTTTGTCCAAATATCCTCCAGTACCGAAGGCCTGCTTGACCTCAAAGTACCCAATAGCCATTGGCTCAACTAGGACCTGGTAAGGGCCAGTTTCATACACATTTGCCTTCCTTTGTCTTTTATTATTTGGAAATTGACCCCCCGCCTCCCCCTCAGTAATTAATTTGCAGTTTTTAAGAAGTTCTATATGATGTATGATTTTTGCCTGCGTTTATTTGTGTACTTTAAAAAGATTTTTCTTTAGATTTAATTATGGATCAGGTAGGTGGGAATCAGAAAAGAAGTGAGACC
Organism: Triturus cristatus; assembly: GCF_964204655.1. Classification (NCBI taxonomy): domain Eukaryota; kingdom Metazoa; phylum Chordata; class Amphibia; order Caudata; family Salamandridae; genus Triturus; species Triturus cristatus. Next base: position 726,545,554 of record NC_140580.1, read on the forward strand.
GCTTAAAGGGGCTAATATAATAATTTGGAAGCATTTGAGGCGTTTTAATAAGAAACAGTATTGTGGCTTAGAACATTGATTACATTTGCAGTACTGGGAATAGACGTTCCGAAGCCTGTAAATAGGTTTCTACATATCCGTACATCCAAGAAATTTCATTTCCAAACCCACTGAACCAGTATTCACAATTTGCCATCTTTTGCGTATGCTAAGTTCTTCACACTAAACAAAAAACCCTGTTAACATAAGTCCAAAGGGTAACGTTTCTCATAAAAGGGGTTCTGTCTTGCATTCAGGAGCAAACTAAATAAATGTCGTATTTGCTGTTCTGAAGAAAATCATATGATTGGTAGTTTGACATTTCCAGGAATCATCATCATCGTGTTATTAGGGGGTACACTCGGACTCACATAAAGAGAATGCACAGAGACAATGGTGCCTTTGGTTGGATGTTCTTTTGTGTGACCCGCTGGCCTTAACTCACTCATGCTTGTGACCTGCAGGGAGTACATAATCAACAAATTGGCACTACATCCACAGGTTGAGTGACAATGCGTGCATAAGACACCCTTGGTCTCCAATAGGTGTTGGTCCACAGTATCAAGTAGGTAATATCTTTATACCTTACTATCGTATTCAAAATATCGAGGACAAAAATAACGACATGTGGGTATTTATAGATTTTTTATACCTAGCTGCACATATATGTCCCTTTATTATATATATATATATTGGTACATATAAGTAGAGTAAACAATAGTAAATCTCTACTTCCCTATATGCATTTACCTGTTGATATTTGGATCCTTAATATTTTGGCTATGATGTTTAAGTATCATAATATTCCATATTGCAGACTACAACCCTTAACTCAACCCTTTTTCCCTAAACTAGGAATAAAATATATATTTTAGGTACAGATTTGTCATTTGTCAATTTTCTTTGCATTAAACCGGGAGTGGTCGTTGAGTAGATGAATGCATGCACTTCGCGTATCTGTGTTTAAAACCCATGCCTACAGATTCAATTACAGGCGGGTTAACTGAGACTTTCATCCTATTGAGCTCGATAACATGAGTACCGTTAACGTGGTAATTGTGCCATGAGACCAGTTAGGGTGAAAGAGTGCTCTGAAGATTTCTTGTCATGTGATTTTATGTTTACTCAATTTTCATCATGTGATGCAGTACTGCTGTAGTGTAGTTAGTCATCTGTGAAAGGGTTATATGATACGACTGACTGTACCACAACTCTGTTCCCTTTCTGATGTAAGACCAATAGATGTCTGACTCTGCCCCAACGAAGCAGACCTTAAGTGGTGAGCCTGGTGTGACTGACCTACTCTTTCAGTGACACTTGATTGATTGTGAAACAGCCTTAAAAAACCTTCCAGAAGTAAATCTGTCATGTGACTAGCCCCATCTCATCTTTAATAGCCTTTGTGTAGTTGATCCAGGCATATCACTGACTACTCCTCTGTCCTAACAGCCTGTGCAGCTGCCAGTGGTAATGCTGACTCGTGATAGACTTTGTTCAATTTTCAGAAATTATCATGAGAAGGGAGTGCTTTGCTTCCAAGTTACCCCACTTCATATGTATTGTATTATATTGTTTTTGTATTGCTCTTTTTTGGCGAGTAGCATGCTACTCCGGAACCCATAAAGGATTAGTGTTGAATTAGTATAGTGAAATATGAAATTTGAGAAGTGGACATGTTAGTCTGTTATTTTGATTGAAAGGGATAGTGGAAAGGTAGAAGAGTGAAGGATTTAGACTTTTTTTGTTTGTTTGTTTGTTTTGGAGGTCACAGCAGTAGGAGGAGGCTTGGGATGAGTAACAAGGGATGTGGAGGGGAAGAGTCATGTGACACCTTTATTTATTATTGGCCATTTAGTCAGCAGCACATGGCCTTCTGGGACTTTTAGTTCTGCCTTTATCCTATTTAAGTGACGGTTCCCATGTCCCAGCATGTTAAGTATGATTTTCTAATATGCCAGAACTGCTTGCAGTTTTTGCAGTGCACATGAGGCGAATATGTGACGAACTGCCCCAGCTATACCAACCTTTCAGAGGCAGGTTTGGTTGAGATGGTCATGTCTGTGATAACATTTTATTACTAGCAAGACAAGCCAGACATGTACTGCGTGAGGAAATGCTAGGATTATTAAGCTTATTGACATCACCTTTGACAATTGGATTTCCATGCTTGCAACCATAGAGTGGTTTGATACTTTTTCAGCACTTGAAAAGGACACACCTACTGAAGAAGTCATGATCAGGTCACCAACAACTTGCTCTTACACGTTCCTGGCCTACTGTATTTTTATAGTTTGAAAGCGACTCTGTGACTGGCAACTAATTTGTTCAGGGCTTAAGTGCAGAAATTGATCAAACCACAATAAATTCCTGTCACAGGTGCAAGCAGGCTTAGAGCTTTGGGGTGACCTACAGCTTTCTGTTTGTAATTGGCGAGGTTGAGGAATGTTTGTCTGAGGTCGACAAGTGCTAGTGGGGCAACTTGTGGCACAGCTGGGTTGTCCCATTTCCTGCCATGGTTTGGAAACAGTCTGTGCACTCACATCTCAACACCATTGAGGACACCAGAGGACCAGCAATTAATGGAAAGGAATCAGTGGATAATCCTCTGGTAAGGATGGTTCACACAGTACCATCCAGGAACCAGATACAGAGAGCCAGACAAAACACTACTGGCACCTTCTTCTCTTGCTCCTTTTACTGCTCTTCATCCTCTACATTGTCCTCTTCTTCCCTCCTCCAACACGTTTAAAGCTATCCCTAGCCCCTCCTCCGCTGCCGGGGATCACTGAACCTCCTCTGCAGACATTCATGGAGGTAACCCACAACCTGCAGAGACAAGGAGAAGGCAAACAAAAAAACAACTATAAGGGTAACCGCCTGCAGGACCCCAAAGCATCATCTCCTTCAAGCATTTCCTTCATTTCCTGCACCCTTAGATTATCTCGCCTGAATCTGTCCTCTATATCATCACATTTGTCTTTTAAAGCCCCTATGTCCTGTCCCAGAAGTACAAGTCTCTGACAATAATGCCCCAAATTTGGGATGTCTTTATTAGAGCTGATTTGCTTGGCAATTGCTTGGGACATCTTTTACAACATATGGCTGACTTTATATAATATTTAGCCTCTTGATTTCGACAGCAAATGTTTCATTATTGTGGTCTTAAGTGATGCAGGACCACCTGTCAGATCATCTTTCACCAAAGTAGATGGGTCCCATTGACTAGTTTCTGTTTTCCCTAGCTGTTTAGTGAGGGGAACGGGGGTGGGGGGGGTTTCTGCTGGAGGTTATCTGGAGCCTTTCTTAGTCAGCTTCCAACTTGAGTGAAGGTCTCTCTCTGGCCTGTCTGATTTTGTGGGCACCCTCTATTCACAAGTGGTCAGATCCTCGCCATGGAATCAAGTAAGTGTATCCAGAGATCAGTCTCTCATCTGGGTGGGCTGTATCTAGACTATAAAGTGCCACCAGGGGAACATGCTGGCTACCCCCCATCCAACCATGTGCGTTGCTTCTGCAAGGCAGTTGGCGCCGTCTTTGCTCCATAGTGCATTTGACACTTCATACTGGCGCTGAGCTTCACCCATTTGTAGTTGTTTCCACTTACACCCTACAAAGTAGCTCAGGGACATATCAAATTCGAAATCTGACTGGCATCACAGATCTATATCTCCATTTCTAGTGCTCCGTGCTCGCTCCAGCATGGAGCCACGCTTCCAAGGTATGTGTTTTTTAATGGGGAATGAATATTGTATGAAAGAGAGAAAACACTATTGAATCTATTAAACAAGATAAAAAGAAGAGGCTTTTTGGAAGGTTTAATATTAATGAGGTATCCTCCACATGAATCAGTCATTAGCACTTGTGAAATATGACTTTATATATTCCACTCACATTAAAAATGTCAATAATGTTTCTTACTTGTAACCACAAGAATTACTTGTTGGTCACAGCTTTAAAATAAGTACCTTTAATAAATAAAGGTCAGTCTTGTCTGAGTTAATTTGCCCGCCTATCCTTATTTATTATGATAGGTTTTTTATTAAGTAACAGAATCAAAGGGAAAATAAATTGTACAGCAGTCATCTTAGTTCCTGTGTGTGACACAGGTGTCTCCAACCAGTCAATTGATCACGAGCTACCAGTAGCTTCCAGACACATTCAGAGTAGCTCCCAGCCTTGAGTTCATTTTCAAATAAGCACAAAGTCATATTTTCCTTTTAAAGTTAAGTTTATTTTATATTAAGTCGTATCTGTACGCCCTGTGTGGAGATGTCCCTGTTCTCCCGCGGAATTGCTCGATCCAGATCGCCCGGGATGGCTTTTTGTATCTAGGGATCTATATCTCCACCGATCCGATTGTTCGGTATGAGAGAAACCTGCTCCCTCCATTGACGCGCTTGCGGCGGGATGTGGCGGGTTGGCGGCGGCTGCCGCTTTCCCTCCTGGGCTGGGCCGCGCTGTTCAAAATGATGTCTCTTCCCCGCTTTCTTTATGCCCTGCAGAATACTCTGGAGCTGGTCCCGGCCAGCTATTTTCGGGAGGTTGAGAGCCTCCAGCGCTCGCTGCTGTGGGAGGGCCGACCGCGTATAGCTATGCAAAACTGACCCTTCCGTGGTACGATGGGGGTATCGCGCTTCCTGACATCAGGCGATACTATTGGGCCACCCAGTTAAGTGCTATCAACCACGGCGTCTACGGACCGGCGCTGAGCCCCGGCTTTGCTATGGACCGATGGTTGCTGCGCGGGGTAATTACTTTAGAGCACTCTACTCCAGGTCGATGGATGGGTCCCTCACGGGATCGACCAAGACGGCGGTGCACGTGTGGAAGGCTGTTACGAACTCGTTGGGTTGGAAGGATAGGCTTACCCGCGCCACTCCGTTGTTTGATTCCGATGTGTTGGGGAAACTTTGGCACACAAAGGGGTTCGAGAAATGGGACCTGATTGGGATTTCCAGAGTGGGGGATCTTCTGGTTAAGGGACGAGTGAAATCGTTTGATGAGCTACGGACGGAGTACGATCTGGAGGCTACGGAATATTTCCGGTATGCACAGGTGCGCCACGCTCTGCGGTCCGTCCTCGTCGAGGGGGAGGCTGTGCCCGAGTCCTCTCCTTTGGAGGATCGGATTCTGGATGGCCATATGCCGGAGAGTACAATCTCCTTAATCTATAAGAAGCTTGTTAATGTCCGGACCGACCTCCTCCTCGGGGTGCGTGATCAGTGGACTAGGGACGGTCTTGAACTGGATGATGAGGACTGGCAGTATGCCATTTCCTCTCCTAAGGAGGTCGCGATCCCGGCACGGCTAAGGCTAGTGCAGCTTAAGATACTTCATAGAGTCTATGTCACGGGCCCCCGACTGATTCATATGGGTTTCTCCGAGGATGGCTTGTGTAAGAGGGGCTGCGGGATGGTGGGCACCTTCTTACATATCATATGGGAATGTGGTGTGATTGCGGAGTTCTGGAAGCGAATTCATGTAGTGATGCAGGAGATCACGGGCTTTGCACTGTTGCCAGAGGCACGGCGCTGTCTTTTGAATGTCTGGGGTCCTACTGACTATGATGCTGCGCAGACTCAATGGGTGACCCTGGGAAATATGGTGGCGAAGCGTGATATTGCGCGACTGTGGGGTTCTCAGAGACCTCCCGCTGTGGAAGCATGGATGGAAAATATGGACTGGAGCATGTTTAGGGAGAAGACGGCGTACTGTGCCCGGGGGCGGCCTAAGAAATGGCATAAGATATGGGGGCGATGGAACCAGTATAGGGGGGATATATGTCTGCCCCCGGCCACTGAACCGTTGGAGGAGCACCTTTCCCCCTAGCCTCACTTCCAACTTGGGATTTTTATGAGGATAATATGTTAGATTGCTAGTGCCTCTGCTTCTCCCTCATCCACCCGACCGGTGGTTTTGTTCTGTGTTTGAGAATGGGGCTGCGCCCCCACCGGGATCTTGCACGTGTTTATTGTGTACACTGCCTTGCTTGTGTTATTTATTTTAGGTTGTTCTAAAAAAGGAACCTTTGTCTTTTCCTGTACCAGAGCTATGGACACTTCCATGTGTTGTCCTTACTTGGCTGCCGAACCTCCGGGATGTCGGCTGAATAGCTGTGTTCCAGACTGACATAAATAAAGGTTTTTAAAAAAAAATAAATAAAAAAAAAAAAGTTTATTTTATATTATTATCATCAGGCTGCAGATAGTAGGGCCTGATAATGAGCAGTACTCAGTCAGATGTATGACAGGCTAGGTCACAGAGGTGAACAACTGAAGCACTGAGGTATTTAATACTTAAATAGAAGTCCTTGTCAACTCAATATTGGAGCTGTGAACAAAATGACGTTTCTGACTGTTGTTAAATAGAAGACAATTAAAACAAAAAGTTACCTTAATGATTAAGTTAACTCTTCATTTTAATTTTCTCCCATTTCAAAGTGTGTATTTATAAACAGCAGGCCCCTTACTCCCAGTGGCCAGTAAACACTGTACCATAAGTATAACTTAAAATGAGAGAAATTTAAAGTACAGAAAAATAAAAATATTCCATATTATTAACATTTTTGCAGAACATTTTTCTGCACTTTAAATTTCTCACATTTAAATAAAATGATTGTATGTTTGTGCTGGTCAAAGGTATGTTCTGTGCTGCAAGTACATACAACACAGGCTCTGTTACCCATACAAATATACCCAATTCATAGGCACACATGTTCATACATCCCCAAAGACTGTGCTCTCACTGACACACTTGGCAGCCATCGTAGGGGGCTTAGTCAAAGTTTTTTGTTTAAACCATTGTGTCTGGGTCTATGGGCATTAGGCTTAAAGTCAGTGAAGCTTGTGTTGGGGTGTCTGGTAAGAGTGCGCAAGTTGCTTAGCCTTCAGTAGCTCACAATGGTTTTCACTGATCAGAAGTAGCTCTCACTACAGAAGAGGTTGGTGACTCCTGGTGTAAAAAATTCAATATGCATTAGTTACATAAACAATCATCATGATGCTTGATTCGAATCGCCCTGATATTCTATAATATCCCTGTACTGATCAGTTGTCGCATGGTCAAAAGGTCGGGAATTCAATCTGTTGTGGCAGCATCTCCCTGCTTATTGCCCTGCTGGGCCAGGTGCACACCTCCTTTCAGTCAAGACACTACCCCTGACCAATTGTGATGCCATGTACTTGCTGAAGAACTCCAGATGTCTTGGGGGCGGGATTTTGCTGGCATCAGTTCCCAGTAGTCTTCAATTGTTTCTTGGCAGTGTGATACATCTGCTAGCCAGTCCTTCATTCATGGGCCAGTGTGATGACCCAGTGTATTGACACTCTTCTTTTAGCTAGTATCACTGTTAGCCAGTGAACACCACCCAGAATGTCTCTTATGTATTCAGGTAGGGCAAAATGTGGTAGCCTCGTCACCGGGTGGCTAATCACCTTGACAACACAGTCTAGAACCTCAGTCCAGTCCAGTATTTTGCAGTCCCTGCACAGCTCCAGGCCAGATGCAAGAAGTCTGCATTCATACGGTTGTATCCCAAGCAGCAAGAGCCTGCACGAAGGCCCCTTAAACAGGCTGAGGTGAGAATGGTACATCCTATGGAGAAAATTAACATGTAGAAGTAGTCGCCTACAATTGGGCAAGAGCAGGGTCGTTAATGAGCAGCAATATGTCTGTTTCTCCTTGGTAGTTCCCCAAATTGGTCAGCCTGCGTTCTCTCTGGTGCCTTAGGTTTTACCACAGGGGCCTTGTCTTGCTATGTGGTGTATAAGCATGCGATTCATTTTTTGGGAAAGTAGGAGGCAAGGGCATGTAATGTGTCTAGCTCCTTTAGGAAAGCGACATCCAATAGTTTACAGGCACTGCATATCTAGTAATAGAGGGAAAACATTCAGGTGTGTGCATGCTGCAGTAGCCTGCAACTCTCGGAGTGAAAGGAAATCTCCCCGGATGTAGATCTCCCAGTTTACACAGCCCAAAGGCCGCCAGCTGTTGTCTCACCATTTTTTCTGTGGTAGGGGATAGCATAGGGGTATTGGCAAGCGTCAGGCCAGTGGAGTGGGGCAATGCTTCCCAGCTCCTGGGCGTAGCCAGTCCCAAGCCCACACTGTGCACTGAACTGTGTCAACTGAGTCTCTAGGGCTGATGGGCTTCTGGCAAATCACTGTTGCAAATGGGCTTGGGTGGGCATTGTCTGCCTCATTGGCTGTGTGGGGTAAGTATGACTTGGGGCGAAACTTGTGAAAGGCATATTGGGCTTGAGCGCAGTATTATTATAGTTCCATATCTGGTGTATTTAGATCGCCCTAACAGAAATCAGGGTTGTTTCCCAGGTCAATCGTGGTTGTTGGCTAGCCCACATTAGGCATATCAGTTGGGATCAGATCCAACCAAAAAACGCCCCACTGAGCGGAATAGGTAGATTGATAAAAAAAGATACAGAAAGTTTGGCAGAACCACCATCTTAGTAATAGCCAATCTGCCAGCGAGGGAGAGTGGCAGGCCTATCCAAATCCGGACCCATTCCTCCTGCCAAATGTGCCAGCTCTGGCTTGAGAACTGTCTCGGCTGATCATTATTCCCAGGTATTTAATTGTGTCCCCCGCCCACTCTAGTGGGTAGTCCTCTGTGAATCTATCTGTGGTCTCATTTAAGGAGACTTTGCGTAATTTTGGGGCTAGATTATTAGCAGGGTCTCGCACTTATACAGTGACATCATCTGTGTACATGGACACTAAAAACCTGCAAGCCGCATACTTGAGACCTCTATCTGAATGATGTTGTCTCAGGCGAGTCGCCAGTGGTTCCATAGCAATTGCATAGAGTATAGGGTAAAGCAGGTTGCCCTGTCGGGTGTTTCTGTGGATCAGTATAGGATCAGAAATTATGTCATTGTTTCGGAGTCTGGCCGTGGAGGATGATGCAGCGGAGTTTACCAGCTCTATACATACATACACACAACACTCATCTGGGCCCATATACATTCATACATTCAATGAGCTAGCAAATGTCCGCTGTACATCAATTTTGATTTACCTTAGAGACCTTTTATACCAGTATTCTTACCACCCCTATCTCCTAAGTAAATGTACCTATCGAAAGATCTAGTAGTAGATTAGAATAGGGAGGAAAACAATAACAGTAATAACAATACATTAAATTTTTATTCAAAGAACCACAGACTCAGTAGGAGTTTTAAAGGGTTTATCTGAATTAATAATTTTGTGAGTCAAATCAAACGCACATAGATACATTAAGATTTTCCATCAGGAAAGTAGTTCAATTTAGTTTAAAACACAATTCACATTAATTAATCTCATGTGATGACAGTACCTGAGGAAAGAAGGAACAGAGAGCAAACACGAAGCACAACCCCACAGAACTATATTTACCTAGAATGGTGTGAGGACCTAGACATCAGATTATCAAGGTTTCAAGACAGGTTCAGGACCGGAAAGGCGACCTCTTATAGTGTAACGCCAGCGTTACACCCCTCTCTGGTGCTACTCTCTCCCGCTCAGGCTCGTCCGGACCCCTTCCTAGATGTGCCTCCTCGGTTGTTCCGCGATCTTTCCCTAGTGTTGGATTCTTCAATCAGATTGCAGCAAAATCGGGCAGCATCTCAGCATAGCATCGGCATCAAGTGGGTCAAGTGTGACTAACTATCTAGAACTTATCTCTGTTTATACCAATTCAAATGTATGATCCACCCCCAAATGTTTCAATTCCATGTACACCCGCAATTCGATTGGGCAAGCAATGGGGTGAGGACATCACACCATACTAAGTGCAATAACTTTCTTTAGTTCTCCTGTCTAGCTTCCCGCCCCTTAATTTTAATACCCACAAGCTTTATTCCCACAAGCATTTCATATGTAGATCGATAAATCTGTACTACAATGTTTCATCTTCTTCCTCTCGTAGGGCCAGAAGTTGTTCTTCCCATGTCATTGCTAGGCTTAGGGTTTGGCAGCCAGTCAATGATCACATTGGTCTCAGGACAAGCAGATGTCACGCATGCGTAGTTGCCACCAGGAAACAGAGATGTGGTCACCCTCCATGGCCCAAATATGAGCTTTTAATAAAGTCAGAGAAGAACATGTTAGAATACAAAATTAAATGAATTCACTGTATACCACTTACTTCTACTCTAACCCCTTTTACTTAATAAATCTTTTGCATTAACGGTTTAGTAAAACTTGCATAGGTTAGTTTCAGCACAGCATTTGTGCGAGGGTTTCGAGCAGCCATATTAAAAGCTATTGCGCAGCTGCAAAGATTTCCCCCAAGCGACAGAAAACGTCATACCACGTAGATGTGGTAGACGCATGCGCAGAAGAGTTCCCGCGTTTTTGGTGGTCATTTTTAGGACACTCGGGTTATTCATTAGTAAAGCACGTAGAAAAGCTTCCCCTAGATACGATATGTAAAATGTGGTACAAACTTGGTACTTACAGACAGGTTGGTTATTATGTTACAGGTTATTCGAGAGGATTGCAGACGAGCAAGTTTCTTTTTATAAGAAACCTTGCTCCATCAGGGAAGTACACAAAAGTCGAACCCAGCACAGAAAGGAAAAGCTGAGACTAATGCGCTGCAACTGAGCTAATAGGAACGGCTATTTGAGAGAATCAAATAACTTGTGGCGTCTAAGAAAAATGCCACTGTTGGGAGTTGCAGATTAGAGTGTCAAGCAAAGTGAAAATGGTATGCAAATTAAGTGCTGCAGTGGATGGCTCCCGGACGATGCCCGATAGGGCCGGACTAACAATGGTGGGGAGGAGGAGAAGCATTCTTGGTTGCTAGCATGTGAGCAAGGATTTTGTTGTTCACGTTAATCATAGAGAGTAGGAGTCAGAGTCGCAGAGGTCAGATCATTTGCTAGGTTTCAGGATGGTGACTATGAGAGCTTTGCAGACCAATGGGGTCAAATGGCCAGTCTCTCTGGCTCCCTTGTACATTGCTGGAAGGTGTGGGGCAAGGTCTACCGTATAAGTCTTATAAAACTGCACTGCTAGACCATCTGGTCCAGGAGCTTTGTCTGCTGATGGCCTAAAGTTTATCTTCAGCTGTCAATGGGGTATCAAGAAAGTGCTTATGACAGTATTCTTACCAGAGTGGTGGAATAGAGTTGAAGTATTCAGTAAGCTTTTTAGGGGGGGGATGGGGATGCACTCTGACCAAGGTGTAGAGGGTGGTGTAGAATTTAAGAATATGTTAAGCTGCTGTTGTCATTGTATTAGTTGTTGAGGGTGTATGGCAGTATTAAATCCTCTAGCTCTTTGTTTAGTGTGATGGTCTGTTGTAGAATTGGTTCGAAGTCTGCAAGATGTTGGACTCAGAGTGACTTGTCTCTCTCTTGAGATTTTGCAATTCCACGATGTAGGAGCTGCTCCACTTATTCTTGAACAGGGGGTGCTTGGATCTTACTTGCTTTGTCCCCCTTGCTATAGCAGCTGGCAGCGACCTCCTTGTGTAGGAACTGGGTCTCACTTTCAGCACATTCCTCATACTCTGCCAGCCCATCACGGAAATGTGTGTGGTAGTAGCTCGCGTCTGAGGATTCCAAGTATAGCAGTTAAAGATCTCGCAGCTCGCCCTCCAGTAACTGCAGTCAGCTGCGTATATCACGGGGTACCCCCGCTTGTCTGGATATGCAAATGCCTTGTATATAAGGCTTGAATGTCTCCCAGAGGACCCAAAAAGAGGAAACCAAGCCTCTGTTCTGCTTATAATATTCAGATATAGGGCTTCCCATTTCAGGATCTTACTTGCTTTGTCCCCCTTGCTATAGCAGCTGGCAGCGACCTCCTTGTGTAGGAACTGGGTCTCACTTTCAGCACATTCCTCATACTCTGCCAGCCCATCACGGAAATGTGTGTGGTAGTAGCTCGCGTCTGAGGATTCCAAGTATAGCAGTTGAAGATCTCGCAGCTCGCCCTCCAGTAACTGCAGTCAGCTGCGTATATCACGGGGTACCCCCGCTTGTCTGGATATGCAAATGCCTTGTATATAAGGCTTGAATATCTCCCAGAGGACCCAAAAAGAGGAAACCAAGCCTCTGTTCTGCTTATAATATTCAGATATAGGGCTTCCTATTTCAGCTCTAAAAACGGTGTCCCTGAGAACGTTAGGGGGCAGACTCAACGCAAAAGCATCCCTCGATGCCCCAATCGCACCAAGCGTTGGGGTCACTGGTGTGTGGTCCGACAGCATGCGTGTGCAGTGTCTGACATCTTGTGCATGCAAGCAGATATCTCTGGTGACCAGCCAGTAATAAAGGTGCGACCATTTGCCAATTGAGGGTGTGACACAAATTCCCTCCTTGTCATGAGAGTGGCTGGTGTATCATAGATCAATCAGATTTTGATCGACTAAGAGTGACTGCATGTTGGCGGCGGCGCATGGGTGTGGTCACCATTTGGAGTGGCATTTGTCCATACGAGGGTCTAGGAGAACATTAAAATCGCTGCCCCATAGTATGGCAGAGTGGCCCATTGCTACAATTTACTCTAGACCAGAGCAAAGAATTCCGGGGAGTACGCATTTGGGACATATACACAGGCAAGTGTAATCCTTACGCCATGAGAGTATGTCATGCTAGACAATGTATCCGCCTAAGGGACTGATGAGCTCTCTCCAAAGAAAAAAGCGCAATCAGCTGGTCGCCAAACAAGTTGCAGAGTAGTGTTTCCATGTAGTTCCCGACCATGGTCATGGCAGTGGTCTCAAGAAGTCCTGGAACTCTGATCTTGTTTCTCCTGGAGTGTGCCTCCACAGTCTTCGTTATAGCCTTGATAATAGCAAGGACCTTTTCCATCTGAAGGAGACACTCACTGTTAGTCTCTGATCCAGCCTCAGAGTCCAAGACTTGCTGCTCCAGTTGCCCCAGACGGTTGTCATTCTTGTCCAGGCAGTTGCTCACTTGGTCAGCACAATGGGTAAGGAATCATTAGTTTTGAGGCTATTGCGTACATCAGCGAGAAGCTCCTGGACATTGATGTAGTCTCTAGAAGCACCTCGCCTGTAGGCAGACACACAACCATCTCCCAGCCCGTCTGCAGATGTCCTAGAAGGCCGCTTCTTGTTGAATGTCAGTTTGACCTGCTGCTTGTCCATCTTGTCCATGATGGGGAAAGGGACATCAGGGTGATCTCTGCGCCCAGGGGTCAGTGAGACCCATGCATTCCGCAGCAAATCACGGCCCGCCTCACCCCAGATAAACCCAGAGGCACATGCAGGCCCAGGCAGAGATGCAGTCCCCGGGAGAGGGGGGCCTCGCCCCCGAGGCCCAGTGAGCATTTGAGATGAGCTGTGGGCTCTAAACCATTAGTGTGTAAGTGGGGGGTCACATAGTGATCCACTGAAGGCCCCCCCCTGCTGTGGGCATGCAGGCTGCTAGGGGCCCCGCCCGTCCCTGGAGAGCCAGGTGGCACATGCATGCCCCAAATGCAGGTACTGGTTCAGGCATGGTATTGGGTGCCCCACCATCCAAGGTTGTCCTGAGGGGGTCAGATACTCAACCGCAGTACTCCCTCCAATGTATTGGATGGACTTCTAGCCCCAGACTGCAGTCGGCTTTATGTGCCGCCGGGCCCCCTCTCTCAGGCCCCCCAAGCCAGGATCGGCTTTGAGGGAAAGGGAATGTTCAGAAGCCGGTGTGGGAGGGAGGCATGGCAGAGGACAAGGATTGGTTTTAGTACGCAGGTATGTTTAAAATTCTAGAGTATTTAGTTCCTACTAGCTAGGAGTTTTCCATTTTGCGGTTCCAACTGACATCAGATACGACTCCATCTTCACTTCCATCTGTTTGATTTCACTTGAACCCCTTGGGGGAAATCTACACCGGTATTGACGCGTAGGCATCTCTCATCCGGTACATTAGCACATGTGATCGTTAAATGCTCTGTGAGAGTGGTGACACAGACAGAGCACTTAGACAGAGCTTTGAGAGGTAACACTAGGACAAAAAGCTTGGATGCAACATCCTCAGTGCGTGTTCACGGCCGTATGTGATACAGATGTGGTGCCGCTTTTAACCTTTAGGGGAGAGTTTATTTATCTAAAGTTGTGGGAAATAAATTCACCAAGGTTATATTGGCAGACACCACATGCAAGATTACCAGCAATGATCACCTCAGTGCATCAGCTGGGTTGCCAGCAGGAATGTAAAAAACAGTTCATCATTTTGGAATACCTCTACATGGGTAGTACATAGCAGCCATTGCTACAATGCCCAAGACACCAAGCTAATAAAATTAGCAATGGTCTCACCAACGCCACATGATTCATCCTTCAAATATCAGCTTTAAATATTTTGGTAATTCATCCATTTTTCTCCAAACAATTAGCTTATGAGTTCTGAAATTACGCAGATTCCTGCCTTGGATACATTCTTTTCAATGTTGGCATACATATATTATTACAACATAGAAAAGCTTCTCATTTAGGAGTCTGGGAGCTACTTACTGGTAGATGGAGAACTACTAATGACTCACGAGCAGCTCTTTGGAGAAGCCTATTTTAGGGAGAGGGTTAAGGAACAGAAAGGTTTGCCTGTGTTTGCAGTTTCTAAGGTGGTCATGGGTAAAACCATGTTGGGAAGTAACTGGCTGGAGATTGGACCAAGGTCACATGCTGTTCCAAGAGTACTGGAAAAGAGTGACTCTCAAGGCAGATAGATATCTTGAGGAGTTTAAAACAGGATGATATTTCCTTAAATACAGGCATATGTTAACATATATTTGTAGTATTATGCTAATATTTATCTGTGGGTGTAGTGTTTTGTTATATATGATTGTTTAATTTGCTAAAATGCGACAGGCCTCAAAGTTTGAGTGCATGTTTATTAGTTAATTAAATATGGAAATATACCATTTTACGACTCCATTAATCCTCAAAATACTAAATAATTATGGATAACTACCAACAAGATGGCCCAAAAATAAATATGGATAAATACAGATGGAAATGTTAAAAAAATAAATACCATAAAACCTAATTATGATGTCCGTTTCCCACAGCCTTTCCATGTCAGCCTTTCTGACATGGAAAGACTGTCGGAAAGTGACTTTGGGGGCACCTAGCAGCCTTAGACCCCTGTGGCCTCCACTGTGAGGCCTGGGGGGCACCTGCAGTACCCATCTAAACATCCATGCACTAAGTGACAGGCACTGCATGGTGCCTGCCACACGGTGCATGAATGTTTTAAAAGTATACCTTTTCTATTTCTGCTTGTGCTGCAGCCCGCTGCAAAAGCCGCAAAAGAAAGGATACACTTTCCGACCGCTGTAAAGGCAGTCGCATCATAATCATGGAAGCGGGACGGCGGACTCCTTGTCGGGCGGTCCCTTTCCGCTACGGTGTCCATCTGACGCTAGTCTGACTGACATTGTAATAGGGTCCTTAGTGATTTGCCCAGAATCCTAGGCTGTTCAGCCGCCGCTGAGACTCGAACCTGGTTTCTCAACTACAAAATCATTAACTCTGATCGTTAGGCCACATGTTAATTTATGTGAGTGGATGGTCACCCAGCAGATTCGTGGAACTCTTATTGTGGCCACATAGCACTCCCCCATCAAATCCTGCAGCGCTGCTTGCTCAGTGCGGCCTTGCTGCCTGGCATGAATTTATCGCTGTGCGTTGTGCAGTGGAGAGGGAAAAACTAACAGCCACCATTAATGGAATAAAATCGGGATCACCCCGGGATCCAGCGCGGCCAGAAAGAGTAATGGCAGGGATAGACATGATCTTGCCGTACATCTCCGAACTGATTCGCCGTTCCTTCAGGACTGGGACAGTTCCTTTAAGTTGGAAACAGGCCATCGTTAAACCACTTAGGAAGAAACCCTCACTTGATTTCACTGTACTAGATAACCTACGTCCCATTTCATTACTGCCTTTCATGGCAAAGATCGCAGAAAAGATCACCAATAAACAACTGGTGGATCACATTAACGCTAATGATCTATTTCACCCTCTCAATCAGGCTTTAGAAAGGCGCACTCCACTGAATCAGCCTTACTAATGGCAACTGAGACCCTAAGAAAATATGCGGATGAAGGGAAGACAGCTGCGCTGATCCTACTGGATCTCAGCGCAGCATTTGACACCGTCTCACACCCCCTGCTACTACAGAGACTAGAGGCTTGTGGTATCAGGAGCAATGCCCTCAAATGGCTGACTTCTTTCCTATCCCAACGGAGCTTTCAAGTGGCCCTACTTTCACATATATCAGACAGTCACCCATTACTGCAAGGGGTCCCTCAGAGATCTATTCTAAGCCCCACCCTGTTCAACATGTATGTGGGACCACTAGCAGATTGTGTACAAAAACATGAGATATCGATCGTATCCTATGCTGACGATACTCAACTAATCGTTATGCTATCCCAAAATAGAGAACAGGCAGCGATTCGCTTTACAAAATGCCTAGAGGAAGTGGCAGGCTGGATGACTGACCACTGCCTCAAACTTAACGGGAATAAGACCGAGGTATTGGTAGTAGGAAAAACACCCACCATATGGTCATCTGCATGGTGGCCTGAAACACTAGGACAAGTCCCTCTCCCTAAAACAGAAGTAAAGAATCTTGAGATCTGTGTCGATTCCAAACTGTCCTTTGACAGCCAGATACGTAAGGTTGCGGGAAAGTGCTATAGAGCAATGAAAACCCTGAGGAAGGTTATAGATCTGCTCCCATTAAAAGCCAGGAGAACCATAGTCCATGCAATAATCACCTCTCAACTAGACTATGGAAACGTACTGTATCTGGGTGCCTCCAAGAGAGGACTAACTAAATTACAAAGGGTGCAAAATGCTGTTGCTCGTATGGTCCTCAGCCTCCCAATGAGAACGAATACGAGGAGGGCCTTGGCAACCCTCCACTGGCTGCCTATAGAGAAGAGAATCTTATTCAAGGCTATGTGCTACTGTCATCGCATACTCGCACACAAAAGCCCTCGTTATCTTCAAACACTACTGACAAGATACACCCCTGGACGTAACCTACGATCCAGGGATATGGCCTTACTGACTGTCCCTAGAATATTTAGAGCCAGAATGGGAGCCCGCTCCTTTAGGTACCTGGCAGCCAAATTATGGAACACTCTGCCAATCACCATGAGAACAGAACCTTGCGAAAACACCTTTCGTAGAACTCTGAAGACATGGCTATTTCACAAAGTAGATCACTGATTGGCTCGCACAGCTATTAGGTACAGCTGTCTACCCTTAGGTGTCTCAGCGCGGGGACACACCGCTGGTGTAACCAGGCGCTCTATAAGTGAATAAATATAAATATATGTGTGACTTTCCCCCTCAAAGTGGTCGGCAGTATAAGTGTTTAATTAAGATACATTACATTTTAGGAGCACGTAGCCCGAATGGGCTGTACTATGACGTGACACCCTTTATGTAGCAGCTACTTACAAAATACCTTCCCTACTTTAAATACACATAGCAGGCCCTCCTCCAGCCTCCACGGGTCCCTTTACACACAGCTAAAATGAACGCGAAGCCTTTGAGAGGAGGGTGACCGTCACCGTAGTAACAGGGCCCGTCCCCTGCTTCCTTCCACTCCTCGCTCTTGACACCTGGCTTTATTTGCCTGCGCTGTGGGTTGCTTTGAGAATAAAACGGGCAAATGGAGGTCAGAAGACTAGGATGATAGACGGGATGAGACGTATGGAAAGCAGGAAAAGCTACTCCTTGGAAGACGCTGCACAAAATGAGCATCTCTGCACCCTGGAAAGGCGCACACTGTGGTTTTTGATTTTGCAGTTCCCTAATTATTTGTGCTCATTATTGGCAGTTCTTAGTCTTATGTTTTGGGAGAGAGGGCCGACTGCTGTTTTCCAAAGATGGGTGTGCTCTTTGTGGCGTGGCGAGGCTCTGTTTACAGGAGTAGCCGGAGCATCCTTTTGCTGCTGAGCTGAGCTGCTTCAGCTTTTCCCTGCATTCCTTCATTTTCGCAGGCACTTATGCAAAAATCTCAGCATTTTTACAAAAGTGCCGATTTCGCGGGTACTTTTGTAAAAATCGCTGCATTTTTACAAAAGTGCCGATTTCGCGGCAAACCGCAAAATCCTGGAGGATCTGGTTAATTCTGTGCTGATCATTACTCTTTATTTTGTGCCTTTTGATTAAAGTTATCTCATGGCTGTGCTTTCGGTCAATTTGTCTCTGTGCCCCTTTTAATATTGTTTATTGTTATTGGTGTCTGTGAACAGCGGCGCCTCGCCGCTCACTCTCCCCCTTTCCTACTTCTCCCACCTCCCAGCGCCCCTCCCAGGACCTAATTAATGGAGGCCAAAGTGCGGCAGCGCAGAGGACACACGCAGCGGGCACGCAAGGAACCCTGGCCCGCCTGACATCCACAGATACTCCTCTATACAACTTCGAGGCCTGGACCCTGCAACAACAACTGGTGCCTCTCATCACCCTGATCAACGGTAGGACCTTTCATCTGCTGCCACTACCTTTTCGCCTGCAGCTCAGTACCACCTTCCCGCACTGAACCTTTCACCACACCCACCTAACCAACCAAGGCCCGCCATGGAACCACTCCACTGCTTCCTACTCAACGCTTGATCACTCTGCAAACACTCCAACGAAATCTGGAACACCACCTTCACCCCGACATTGTCTTCATTATTGAGACCTGGCTCACCCCTCCGCCACCCCTGACATCACCTCCGCAATGCCCAATGGGTGCAAAATGATACACCGGGACTACCCTAACAAACATGGTGGTGGTACCTCTATCATCGGTACAAAAGGGGGTGGTGATGGACGGAGCATCAGAACCAATCAAACATTCACACCCAGTCAACAGATCTGGGTTTGATCCATCACCGTTCTTTAGCCCACTCTGCCACCCCAGTTCAGACATGGCCATATGCAAATCAGTCTGACCCTGTGCCTCATGGGAACAGTCCAGCCCGAACTGCCAAGCCATGTCTTCCCTGGACCGGAAACAAGCTTCCTAGGACCGGTTTCTGGCATTTCAGCCACCTTCAACCAGGCTTGCTTGAATCCAGTGGCAAAGTGAGCAAGGGACTCACGTCTGAGCATACCCTGCT
Source organism: Triturus cristatus (assembly GCF_964204655.1). Lineage (NCBI taxonomy): Eukaryota > Metazoa > Chordata > Amphibia > Caudata > Salamandridae > Triturus > Triturus cristatus. The sequence continues at coordinate 726,564,672 of NC_140580.1, forward strand.
AACTTATGGCGAACAAAGCGGTACAAAAGGGGGTGGTGATGGACGGAGCATCAGAACCAATCAAACACTCACATCCAGTCAACAGATCTGGGTTTGATCCATCACCGTTCTTTAGCCCACTCTGCCACCCCAGTTCAGACATGGCCATATGCAAATCAGTCTGACCCTGTGCCTCATGGGAACAGTCCAGCCCGAACTGCCAAGCCATGTCTTCCCTGGACCGGAAACAAGCTTCCTAGGACCGGTTTCTGGCATTTCAGCCGCCTTCAACCAGGCTTGCTTGAATCCAGTGGCAAAGTGAGCAAGGGACTCACGTCTGAGCATACCCTGCCAACTTATGGCGAACAAAGCGGTACAAAAGGGGGTGGTGATGGACGGAGCATCAGAACCAATCAAACACTCACACCCAGTCAACAGATCTGGGTTTGATCCATCACCGTTCTTTAGCCCACTCTGCCACCCCAGTTCAGACATGGCCATATGCAAATCAGTCTGACCCTGTGCCTCATGGGAACAGTCCAGCCCGAACTGCCAAGCCATGTCTTCCCTGGACCGGAAACAAGCTTCCTAGGACCGGTTTCTGGCATTTCAGCCGTCTTCAGCCAGGCTTGCTTGAATCCAGTGGCAAAGTGAGCAAGGGGCTCACGTCTTAGCATACCCTGCCAACTTATGGCGAACAAAGCGGTACAAAAGGGGGTGGTGATGGACGGAGCATCAGAACCAATCAAACACTCACACCCAGTCAACAGATCTGGGTTTGATCCATCACCGTTCTTTAGCCCACTCTGCCACCCCAGTTCAGAAATGGCCATATGCAAATCAGTCGGACCCTGTGCCTCATGGGAACAGTCCAGCCCGAACTGCCAAGCCATGTCTTCCCTGGACCGGAAACAAGCTTCCATAGAGAATTTGGGCTCATCCCATTGGTCGGTTGGGATCATCCGGTGAAGTTTCAGACAGTTCATGATGTCATATAGTCAGGTATGATCCATCCGGTTTCTTGCATAAGTCCTTTGCTTGAATATTTGGCAAGCATCCCATCGTGACCTTGCTTGGGTATACCGAGTCTGGGGTCATGTCGAGGCCACTGGTATGTGTGGTTGGCGCAAGCGCACTTCACCCGAAACCTCGTGGAATGGTGGCCATCACGTCGAGTCAGTCAGGTGGCCATCTTGATTTTAGGCCCAAAGGACAACTTAAGCGAAACAAACACAAAAAGTAATTAAAACGTAGAAATAACGAATAAATTGTTAAACCCTCACTAATTCCCTTATGTGCTTGTAATTATCTAGCATAGTGCGACATTTAAAGCATTCATACTCACCCATTGATGTCATCTGGTGCAACATACGATAACGTCACAAAAGCCACATATATTATGCAATTTTCTATTTTTCTAACATTAATATGCGTACATGTGTTAATAATAACAATTATTTAGCCTTGCAAAAAGCAAATCCCACGTGTATTTCATACATTAGTAATCGTTGATTAGATTTCAAGCAAACACATTAATAGTATTATAATTAATAAATTATTCTAATTAGTATAAACATGCAGAATTGGGGGGTATACAAAATGTTGTACTACCCGCTCCATCAATCCCCCCTTTGGTGATTTTATCACCACACCATTAAAATTTTGTATCCCTTTTTCATGGAGTCGAAGTCATTTCTTGCTTTTATTCACATCTCAGTGTCCCCAATATCTTCTCTTTTGGCTGTCTTATACATATTCTCCTTAACTTCTTCTAATTCTATTTCTTCAAATGCTCTCTCTTGTTTCTTATCTTTTCTTCTTAATTTTTCTCTTTTTAACTTTTTCTGAAGTTTCTTCTTTTTATGACAAAGACATCCTAATCTTAATATTAATACTAGGAATATTACACATGTTAATGGAAATAAGATTTTACCTATAAAGGTACTTCCTAGGTTTACCAAGAAATTCTTAATAGAAGATATTTTCTTACCAATCTTTTCCCAAACACCTTCAACCTCCAGTGGTGCAATTTCATCATGCAGTTCAGTTATATTTTTAATATAAAGTTTTTAATCTTTACTTTCGTCTGGAATGTAAGTACAACTTTCAGCATTCCACAGACTCCACCCTCTATTGCCAATAATATATCAAGGGCAAGTTGATTTTGCATTACCATGGCACGCATGGCAACCATTTCAGTGTTTACCAATAAAAATCCTCCAGCGGTGCTTGTTGACAAGCGATCCACTACTGTTGATAGCTTTCTAATTTTGTTCGCATTCAGAGATATTCCCACTGCTGGTATCAATGCTCCAAAGATGTCACCTACAATTTCTGACCAAGATTCTCTCTTTCTACGTGCTAAATAACTACCTAATTTATGTACACCATCTCCTCCTCTTCCCATATGAAAAATCTTTGGGAAAACCAGGCCTACATAACATGTGCCATACCAATGGTCTGGCAAACGATAATACGCTTTGCTCCCGCAAATAAAGTATAATCCAGGAAAAACTGGATCATTTCCTCCTTTAAATCTCCATCCACCCATGATTCGGTATGTATCATGGCACTCCATGTTACCTACAAAGTATTTATCATATGCAGTCTGATTCCTTCTAATACACAATTTTCCCTTCTGAGGCCAATCTAAAGCCATAGTTGGACTAGCTTCTCCCTTCAGGTGTTTTTCCATTTCTACATCCCAAACTGTCTTTTCCACTTTTCCCTCAGATGCCTTCCTTTGCATTTTCAATCTCCTTTCTTCAACCATATCTAAAAACGTCTTTTCTTCTTTCTTTAAACTGCAAGTCAAATTATTCCTAAATATATATTCTAATGTTACTTCTTTAGTTTCTAAGAAAAATTCACCTAATACCTTTGCAGGTTTTAACTTATTTAGCTTGTTAATTGATGGTACTTGTGAAAATATGTTATCTACATCTGAAAAATAATACTCTAACTTCCCTGTTTGGTAAAATAAACTAGCTATTACACTACATGTTATTCCATAAGTTACTGGAAGGTGGTGATAAGTCACTCCCTCTGAAACAGATGCAGGTAACTGCATACAGACATAGCAGTCCCTTACGTCCATTGTCTTTACATATTCATACAGTAATTTCGAAAATACATTGTTAGAAAAATCAGTTATAGACCTGTCTTTATGCAAATAATTTTTATCTGTTTTAGTCAGAACTACCTTTTGAATCTTCTCTACATTAGTTTTGTTTTCACTATGTCGTTCTATTGTGTGTATGGTAACCTTAAATGAGATCGTCAGAGCTAGTATACTCCACAAAAGCATTAGTAATCCTGTACAACAACAACACATTTTACACCATTTCTTCAAAAATATACATCTACCTTTTCTACTATCTGTGTTTGCCATTTTTGTAAAAATGAACAGTGTCTTTTGACTTAGTCTCTCCTACTTCACAACTAGTTTGTCTAACCCAAGGCACTAAGCACCTACTTGGTTCTACCAGTTTTTGTCTTTATTCCGTATTTTATTGTCTTTCCATTAGCAACTTCCTTGTCTCATTCAGTTCGGCATTTCATCATCCTTCACCTTTCCTTCGTGATCTGAATACAGAATGTCCTGAACATCCGTCTCTTATTCAATATCGGATAAGATAACTCTTAGGATTTCCGATTCCTCGTCTTCCTCAACCACTTCTGGTACAGTCACCGCTGGATTTCCTTGGCTATCCACCTCTTCTTTTACTTCAGGCAGGGCCACATACGTCCATTCCGGCGACTTATACTTCTGGTTAGGTTCTCTCATTCTTTTGCTTTCCTTTATTACAATTATTTATTTGTCTTTTGATTTCTCTTGACTTGTCACTTCATTCACCTGTTCAGATCTTGGTGAATTTACTCGTGTCAGTCGAAATCTCAGCCTTTTTATTTTGTTTGGCCAGACTTCATCTTTTGCTGATCTTTTCAGTTTACTTCCTTTATCATTATTTTCAGTTCTCCAAGCTCTCTTTCTTAAGACTCTACCTTCTGGTACTTCATCTTCGCTTTCCTCTGACTCCGTTTCAACCTGCTTTTTACTTTCAACAGCTTTTCTTTCCACCACTTCTTTCGTTTTCCCTACTTCTGTCCCTCCTCGAATCTCCGGCACGCAATCTTCCTGCTGACTACTTGTCCCTACTTCTAACTGGATGTTGGAGTTCCCTACACCTCCTCGGGGGTCTTCCGCAGAAATCTTTCCCTCTCTCTCTGTATCTGGCACCTGTCCATCTAGATTTGTTATTTCAGGTGGAATTTCTCCCAATCTTTCATCTGGAACTTCTCCGTCAGCAGTTTATTTTATTGTCTTTTCACTGTCCTTTTATTTCCTCGAACCTAAAGTTCCTTATCCGGGCTCTGAGTCTGAGCTGGTATCAGAAATCTGTAACCTCCTCCTCAGGGAAATACTTCTTGGGACAAAAGTTAGATCTGATTCTGATTCCCCCCTTTCAGGGTTTTCTTTTGTTCTTGTCTCTTCCTCATCTGATTCAGTACTAGATTCTGTTTCATCAAAATATTCTCTTTCTGTGCTATCCACTGGATTTGGAATCCTTAATGTGTGACTTGCATGAATCCAGTTCTTAATTCCAGCACACTTCACAGCTGTCGTTGTAGTCAAAATCACTTGTTGTGGTTTTCCCCACCTCGAAACCAAACAGTTTCTTCTTCTGTGTACTTTGATTCTTACCCAGTCCCCGGGCTCAGATCATGAGCTTGCTTCTTTTCAAGGGTGGTGGCATCCGCTCCAACCTGATGAAACACAGAATGAACTGCGTCAGCCAGGCTTTTACAGTAATCCAACACCATGTCATCAGTTATAGGCAACAGCTTGTTGACTGGTATGAACACATGACGCATCGCTCTACCCATGATAATTTCATAGGGGCCCAACCCTGTAGTTCTATCTGGAATTGATCTAATAGTCATGAGTACTAGAGGCAAGACATCAGGCCATCTCATACCCGTGGCTAAACACATTTTCCCTATCCTGTTTTTGATGGTACCGTTCATTTGTTCCACCACACCAGAAGCCTCTGGGCGTTAGGCACAATGTAGTTTTTGTTGTACATTCAATGCTTCACAAATTAATTTTATGATCTCATTATGGAAATGTCTTCCTCGGTCTGATTCAATTGTTACTGGGAACCCGAATCTAGGAATAAAGTCCCTCAATTGCAATTTTGCCACTGTGATTCTATCATTTCTTCTCGTGGGGAATGCTTCCACCCATCTAGAAAACAAAAGGCCCATAACTAGAACATATCTCAACCTGTTACAAGGAGGCATTTCAATGAAATCTACTTGCATTCTGGTAAAATGTCCTCCTTCTCGACCTATTGTTCCTAGACTTACCACTGTCTTTCTTCCAAGGTTGTACTGCTGACATATAAGGCATCTCTGACAAAGACTTTCTGCTACAAGTCTGAATTTTGCATTGTACCAGGTCTGCTTAAATGACCTGATCATGGCATCTCTCCCTATGTGTCCCTATGATACATCCGTGCCATGGCAGACATCATGCTATCAGGCATAACTGGTCTTCCATCCCGATAGACCCACACATGGTCTTTCTCTCTTGGTGCACATCCTGCTTTTACCCACTGCTTCATTTCCTCATCTCCTGATTTGTCCTGCAACTGCCTTACTTCCTCCCAGGTACCCACAGTGTTAGTAAACATCAAGGTGCAAGAAATCACTTCCTTCTCCTTCGCCCTGTTTATTGAATTCTGATTACGTGCACAATATTGAGCCATATCATTGGCATACTTGTTGCCGGTGGCGATGTAATCGCCAGACTGACTGTGGGCAGCACACTTCACAACAGCCAATTGCCTAGGCAGCTGTATCACCTCAAGCAATTTTCCAACCACCTCAGCATTCTTAATGGGAGTTGCACTTGACGTCAAAAATCCTCTCTGCAGCCATATCTGGCCGAAATCATTTACCACACCGAAGCCGTACTGGCTGTCAGTTATCACAGTCACTCTCACACTCTTCCCAATCTTGCATGCTCTAGTCAAAGTGACAAGTTCAGCTACTTGGGCCGATTTTACTCCTTTCAGATAGGTTACTTCCATTACTGCTGCAACTGTGCATACTGCATATGCTGCACTCAACATTCCATCATCTTTTCTCAAACAAGAAGCATCTACAAACATCACAAAATCACTTTCTGGCAATGGTATATCTTTTATGTCCGGATGGGGTTTGGTACAAAAGTCGAGACAATCATGATCTGCTTCATCTCTGACTTCCACATTCTCAGCATCAGGCAGCAACGTTGGCGGATTCACATTCAAACATCTCTCAAGGCTTACATTTGTTGCACCTAATATGACTTTCTCGTACTTAATCAGCCGACTATGTGTCATGTACTAAGTGCGACTCCTTGTTAAAAGGATTGCCACATCACGAGGTACAAACACTTTCACAGGATATCCCATCACAATTCCTTCACTCTGTTCCAAACTTCGACAAGTCGCAGCCACTGCTTTCAAGCACCCAGGTAAGGCTACAGCTACTGGGTCTAGCATTGATGAAAAGTATGCAATTGGTCTCCTCAGTTTTCCATGCTTCTGTATTAGGACAGAAAGTGCACATCCATTTCTCTCACTGCAATACAACTCAAATTCCTTTTCATAATCAGGCATACCTATTGCAGACGCTTCACACAACCCATCTCTCAATCGCTTAAAAGCTGCCAGTTCTTCTTTGTTCAAATCAATGGGATCTCTCACATCACTTCTTGTCAAGCGTACCAAAGGCTTTGCAATCAGGGAGAAATTGCTAATCCACTGGCGACAATATCCAACCATTCCAAGAAACATTCTCACCTCTCTTTGCGTCATGGAGGGTCTCATTCCTTTTATGATCCTGATTCTGTCTATTGTTATTTTTCTCAGTCCCTTTTCGATATTATGGCCTAAATAATGTACTTCTTTTTTGCAAAATTGCAATTTTGATGGTGACACTTTAAGTCCTCCATCTGCTAGATGATTCAGCAAGGCTATAGTGTCCATTACACAGGCTTCGCGGGTCTTTGACGCCACAAGAAGGTTGTCGATATATTGCACTAACACTGAATTCTCAGTCATCTCTAGACTTTCTAAGGATTTCTTCAGTATCTGATTAAAGATCGAGGGACTTTCTGTATACCTGTTGGAGGGAGGACCACCGGGGAGTCAGGGGGACCACTCCGGGGCACCTTCCTACCGCAAAGTTATAGCCGAGCGCCGCTGAGAAGCCTCCTAGGAGAGGTCTTTCTCCTATGATCGTACCAGGCCCAGTAACACCACCACACAGGACTCCGTATCAGTTGCTTATCTAGGTACTTTATCAATAGTAGCACAGTCGAAATATTTACAGGGGGATCGAGAGATCCAGAAAGAGTCTCAATGTCTTTGTAGGGACAGGGTAGCGGGACAGTCTCAGTACCAGCCTGGTACGGGGAAGCTCTGCGCCAGACCTTGCGTTAGGCCGAAGGTGGCTCCGGGGACCGGAGCGGCAGGGGCTGGTCTCAAAGCAGCTCGGACGTGGAGAGCCGCGACGGTGTCTGCAGGGCTCGGGTGGTAGTTCCGCTTGGGTCGAGCCGCGACACAGTCAGCAGAGCTCCGGTGGTAGGTCCGCTTCGGTCGAACCGCGACGAGGTCAGCTGGGCTCTGATGGCAAGTTCAACAAGGTCGGGCCGCGACAGCGTCAGCAGGGCCCCAAAGGTTTGTGAAGGTCTTTAAGCACGGTGGAGCCGCGACGTAGTCAGCAGGGCTCAGAGCGTGGTTCCAGGATGAGTCTTTCTCCGTAGGGTCAGCCGCGATCCGATCAGCAGGGCTCTTGACTCCGGGATACAACTGCGGTCCTGTTGCAGGGTCGCCCCAGATATAGGTCTGGAGCCCTTTGATGTCCGGACCCTTGCGCCCGGGGGGGCGGAGAGGCCGGGTCGGGAGCGGCCAGACGCTCAGCAGGAGAGGCGCCAGGCCCAGGAGAGCTGTGGAGCGATCGCACCTAGGTGTGGGAGGACGGTTGGGGGTCCCATCAATACTGCCCTCCGCCGGGAGTGGGGAAGTGTTCACGTGGTACCCCCTGGCCAGTTGTTGGTGCCCTGATGTCGGGGCTTGCTGGGGCCGAGGCCGGGTTGAGCGGGGTCACGTAGGCTGGTGCGCAGAGTCACGTACAATCCAAAATGGAGGAGCCCCGAGGTGCAGGGGACCTCGTGCGGCTTGGCGAGGGGGAACAGGACCACGCCACGAGGCCAGCTCCAACAAGCGTCCCCCCCAGCTGAAGGCAGGGAGAGTCACCCATCTCCTTGGGGGTTCTCCTCGCCGAGGCGGAAGAATCTGGATAGGCCGTCGGCATTGGCGTGGTCGTTGCCGGGCCGGTGCTCTACGGTGAAGTCCATCCCTTGCAGCGAGATGGACCATCGCAACAATTTGGTGTTCTCGCCCCGCATCTGCATTAGCCACCGCAGGGGCCGATGGTCAGTCTGGACTCGGAAGGGGGTGCCGAAAAGGTAGGGCCGGAGCTTTTTGAGAGCCCATACCACGGCGAAGGCCTCCCGCTCGATGGTGCTCCACCTCTGTTCTCGGGGCAGCAGTCGGCGGCTGATGAAGGCCACAGGTCTGTCGAGGCCCTCGGTGTCCATCTGGGAGATGACCGCCCCAACCCCGTACTCCGAGGCATCTGTCTGAACCACGAATTCCTTGCCGTAGTCAGGGGCCTGTAGTACAGGGGCAGCGCACATTGCCGCCTTGAGGGTTTCAAAAGCGGTCTGACAGCGGGGTGTCCAGTGCACCGTCTTGGGCTGCTTTTTGGAAGGGAGCTCCGTGAGGGGGCCCACAATACTGCCATAGTCTTTGATAAATCGCCGGTAGTAGCCTGTGAGGCCTAAGAAGGCCCGGACAGCTGTTTGGGTGGCGGGGGACTCCCACGCCTGGATGGCATCGACCTTCAACTGGAGGGGCGCCACCTGGCCACTCCCCACCTGATGGCCCAGATAGGTCACTGATCCTTGACCGATCTGGCACTTGCTGGCCTTAATCGTGAGCCCGGCCCTTTGGAGAGCGGCCAGGACTTCTCTGAGGTGTCCTAGGTGCGCGGCCCAGTGGTTGCTGAAGACTGCAATGTCGTCTAAGTAGGCCGCGCTGAAGGCTTCTAGACCGGCCAGGACCTTGTTCACCAGTCTCTGGAAGGTCGCTGGGGCGTTCTTCATACCGAAGGGCATCACCCGAAAGTGGTAGTGCCCATCGGGGGTGGAGAAGGCGGATCGTTCCTGGGCGCCGGGGGTGAGCCTGATCTGCCAGTACCCCGCGGTGAGATCAAAAGTGCTTAGGTAGCGGGCGGCCCCTAAGCGGTCGATCAGCTCGTCTGCCCGTGGCAGGGGGTGGGAATCGGTCTTGGTGACTGCGTTTAGGCCCCTGTAGTCCACACAAAATCTGAGTTCCGGGGGGGTGCCGGGGGCGGCGGCCTTCGGCACCAAGACCACAGGGCTGGCCCACGGGCTGTCGGATGGCTCGATGACTCCGAGGGCGAGCATCTTGGAGACCTCCGTTTGTATGCAGGCTCGGACCCGGTCGGGCACTCTGTAGGTGCGGTGTCGCACAGGGGGGCTGTCCCCGGTATCCACGTCGTGGACGCACCAGGGGGTCACCCCGGGCGTGAGAGAGAAGAGGGCAGCAAAGGGTTGCAGCAGCTGCCGGCAGTCATGGCGCTGTTCTGGGGTCAGGGTGGTGGAGAGTTTGACGCACTCCAGGGAGCCGTCTTGGTCCGAGGACCCCAGGGGGTCGGGCAGGGGCTCGGAGTCGCTTTTGCCCCCATCGTCGGTAGCCAGCAGCAGGCTTGTAGGCGTGTAGGACCCGGAGGGGGTTCCTTGGGGACTCCATGTCGACCAAGTAGGTGACGGGGCTCTTCTTCTCAACCACCTTGAAGGGCCCGGTCCATTTGTCCTGAAGGGCGCAGGGGTCCACGGACGACATGACCCAGACTTGCTGGCCCGGCTCGAACTCGATGGTCGAGGCATTTTCGTCATACCAGCGTTTCATGTCTTCTTGGCTGGCTTCGAGGTTGGCTTTTGCCAGGGCCCGGAACTTCCGAGTCTGGTTCCGCAGGGTCAAGAGGTACCTGTAGACGTCGGGGGGGCATCTTGGACGCTCGCCTCCCAGCCCTCTTTGACCAGGCTGAGGGGCCCTCGGACGGGGTGCCCATACAACAGTTCGAAGGGGCTGAAGCCCAGGGATTTCTGTGGAACCTCTCGATAGGCGAACAGGAGGCATGGCAGCAGGACGTCCCATCTCCTCCTCAGGGGCTCTTCCAGGCCCTTGATCATTCCCTTCAAGGTTCTGTTGAACCGCTCGACCAGTCCGTTCCCCTGGGGGTGGTAAGGGGTGGTGAACTTGTAGGTGACCCCACATTGTTGCCAGAGGGATCTCATGTATTTCGAGATGAAGTTCGTACCCCTGTCGCTCACCACTTCTCGGGGGAACCCCACCCTGGAGAAGATGCCCATCAGGACCCGGCCCACCACTGGAGCTGTCACAGTTCGGAGGGGGATGGCCTCTGGGTATCGGGTGGCGTGGTCGACCAGTACCAGGATGAAGCGGTGGCCCAGGGCGGTTCGGGGGTCGAGGGGCCCCACGATGTCGATCCCCACCCGTTCGAACGGGGTGTGGACGGCTGGAAATGGTTGGAGGGGGGCCTTGACTCGCCCCCCAGTCTTCCCGCTGGCTTGGCAGGTCTGGCAGGACCGGCAGTGGTGGTCCACGTCTCTCCGCATTCGGGGCCAATAAAAATGGGTCACCAAGCGGCTGTAGGTCTTGTCTCGCCCGAGGTGTCTGGCGAGGGGCACATCATGCGCCAGGTTCAGGAGGAACTCTCGGAATCGGAGGGGAACCACCAACACACGGCCGGCTCCTAGTTCGGCGACTTTCTGTTCGCTATATAACAAGTCATTGTCCCAATAGATCCAGTGGGTTCCCGTGGGGTCCCCCGTGGCCTGGGCGGCTGCTTGCTGTCGGGCCCCCTCGAGGGACGGGCAGGCCTTCTGTTCTTGTTGGAACTGTTCGCGGGTGGGGCCCCCGTCGTGGCGCCACTGGGCCAGCTCGGGGATCTCGCTGAGGGAGGCGGCCTCGTCGGGGGAAAGTTCGGATGGCCCGGCCTCATCATCAGGCTCCTCCGTGCCGGAGGAGGGTGGCAGGTCTGGACCCGCAGGCTCGACGGGGGCCGCTGCAGCGGCTGGTTGGGCGGTCATGGACCGGGTGGTGGCGCAGGCCCATTCGGGCAGCCCTAGCATCCCCAGATGCTCTCGGCGCTCCACCTGGGCCCAGGGGGAGCTCTCCAGGTCGTTCCCCAGGAGGCAGTCCACTGGAGCGTCGTCGCGGACAGTTACTTTCAGGGTGCCTGACACTCCTCCCCACTCGAAGGGGATCCGGGCCATCCGGCACATGCTTTCGGTGTTGTCCGCGGTCCGGACAGGGCATAGGACATGCGGCAGGATCTGTTCGGGGGTCACCAGGTGGCAGCGGACAGCGGTCACACTGGCCCCAGTGTCCCGGAGGGCTTCGGCCCGTTGCCCATTGATGGTGACCCACTGCTGGTACTTCTGGGTGTTGCTCGGGATGGGGGCTCGGGGCACCATTTCTCGGGTGCCCAGGCATACGAGTGACATGGCAGCCGGTTCCCACTCGGGGGACCCGACGTCGCGGTTTTCCTCCTCTTCTTCTCCTTCCCCCAGGGCTGCGGCGGCTATTTGTCGGGGAGGGGGCCCAGCGGTCCCGTTTCGTCGGTTCACGGGGCAGGCCGGGTCGCTCGCATAGTGGCCTGTCTGTTGGCAGCCAAAGCAGGTCACTGTTGGTCGGGGTCCAGGCCTGGTGATGGGGGTCCCCCTACGGACCAGGGTCGGGGACGTGTGGTTGGCGGCTTGGCCTCGTGGCGGGCTTCGGGGCGGCCCGGCCGGGAATTCTCGACTGCGTTGGGACCCTCCTCCTCCGCCCCGCTGGCGAGGAGGTCCCGTGGTACTCCGTTGGTAGTCCCCCACGGGGTTCCGGGGGACCCGGGTGTTGACCCATCGGTCGGCTTCGGCGGCGAGCTTCCGGGGCTCGGTCAGTTTGCTGTCAAGGAGGTGTTGCCTTAGTTCGACAAAGCAGTTGTTGGCGAGGTGCTCCCAGACAATGAGGTCGAACAGTTCCTTGTACGAGGTGACCTTGCTCCCTCTTATCCACCCTTCAAAGGCTCTGCTGAAGAAGTCCACGTATTCGACCCATGTGGTACCGGGAAGCTTCTTGCAGTCCCGGAAGCGCTGCCGGTACATCTCGGCTGATAGTCCGTAGCGGATGAGTAGGGCCTCTTTCATGTGGTCGTACGAGGTCATCACCGCGTCGGGGAGTTGCAGCAGGGTATCCCGGCCCTCGCTGAGGAACCTCCCCCATAGGCCGGCACCCCAATTCTTCCGGGGTACCCGATGGGAGGTCATGGCTACCTCGTATGCTCGGAACCATTGCTGGATGTCGTCGTTTTTATAGTACTCCTTGACGACATCCTTGGGGATGTGAACCTTTGGCTCGGTCAGTGGCAGAGCGTCCCGGGATCCGGGGGTGCTGGTCTCCCCCGTTTTGGATTTCAGTTCGAGTTCCTTGAGGCCCCTCTCGTGCTTGAGGGTTAGCCGTTTCTCTTCTAGTTCTCGATGCCGTTTCTTTTCTTCGATTTCCTCCTGCAGCCGTAGTTGCTCCAAGGCCAACTTTTTCTCCGCCAGCAGGAGTTCACCGTCCAGCCGGAGTCGTGCGAGTTCCAATTCGTGTGTCCGGACCCTCTCCCGTTCTCGCATTTCTTCGTGGGATAGGCCGGCTTCCGGGATGCTTCGTCCCCCATCTGCCGGGGTCATGGTCGGCGGCAGGTTTTCGTCCCGGGCCGAGGTCCCTTCGCCTTGGGGTGGAGTGGCCACGGATTCTGCCCAGGCTTTCAGGGCTTTCTGCATTTCTTCCTTGGTGCCCAATCCTGTGGTTGGGATCCCTTTGTCCTTGCAGAATTGTTTCAATTCTTTGTGGGTGTATTCTTCCAACCTCTCTTGCTGGAAGGTTGCGGCCACGGTTGTTTCTTGGCTGCTCATGGTTCTCTTTCTTTTTCCGTCTGGTTAGGCAGCGGGTGCGTTACTTGCCTGTACGATTGCGTCTGGCTCGGATCCCGTCGCTGGCCACCAAATGTTGGAGGGAGGACCACCGGGGAGTCAGGGGGACCACTCCGGGGCACCTTCCTACCGCAAAGTTATAGCCGAGCGCCGCTGAGAAGCCTCCTAGGAGAGGTCTTTCTCCTATGATCGTACCAGGCCCAGTAACACCACCACATAGGACTCCGTATCAGTTGCTTATCTAGGTACTTTATCAATAGTAGCACAGTCGAAATATTTACAGGGGGATCGAGAGATCCAGAAAGAGTCTCAATGTCTTTGTAGGGACAGGGTAGCGGGACAGTCTCAGTACTAGCCTGGTACGGGGAAGCTCTGCGCCAGACCTTGCGTTAGGCCGAAGGTGGCTCCGGGGACCGGAGCAGCAGGGGCTGGTCTCAAAGCAGCTCGGACGTGGAGAGCCGCGACGGTGTCTGCAGGGCTCGGGTGGTAGTTCCGCTTGGGTCGAGCCGCGACACAGTCAGCAGGGCTCCGGTGGTAGGTCCGCTTCGGTCGAGCCGCGACGAGGTCAGCTGGGCTCTGATGGCAAGTTCAACAAGGTCGGGCCGCGACAGCGTCAGCAGGGCCCCAAAGGTTCGTGAAGGTCTTTAAGCACGGTGGAGCCGCGACGTAGTCAGCAGGGCTCAGAGCGTGGTTCCAGGATGAGTCTTTCTCCGTAGGGTCAGCCGCGATCCGATCAGCAGGGCTCTTGACTCCGGGATACAACTGCGGTCCTGTTGCAGGGTCGCCCCAGATATAGGTCTGGAGCCCTTTGATGTCCGGACCCTTGCGCCCGGGGGGGCGAAAAGGCCGGGTCGGGAGCGGCCAGACGCTCAGCAGGAGAGGCGCCAGGCCCAGGAGAGCTGTGGAGCGATCGCACCTAGGTGTGGGAGGACGGTTGGGGGTCCCATCGATACTGCCCTCCGCCGGGAGTGGGGAAGTGTTCACGTGGTACCCCCTGGCCAGTTGTTGGTGCCCTGATGTCGGGGCTTGCTGGGGCCGAGGCCGGGTTGAGCGGGGTCACGTAGGCTGGTGCGCAGAGTCACATACAATCCAAAATGGAGGAGCCCCGAGGTGCAGGGGACCTCGTGCGGCTTGGCGAGGGGGAACAGGACCACGCCACGAGGCCGGCTCCAACAATACCCCTGTGGAATTCGGCACCAAGCCAAAATACGCTCGCCAAAACGAAACGCAAACATTTGCTGGCTGTTATGGTGCAATGGAATGGAAAAGAAAGCATGACATAGATCAATTACAGTATACCATTCTGCATCATGGGGAATTTGATACAAAATCACAGATGGATTTGGTACAATAGGACAACATGATACAACAATTTTGTTTATCTTTCTCAAATCTTGCACTATTCTGAACTTTCCATTAGGCTTTTTCAGTCCCATGATCGGGGAATTACATGGACTACTCATTATTTCTCTCAAAATCCCTTGTTTTATAATTTTTTCAATTATTGGAGTAACTCCTTCAACTATTTCAGGTGTCAGTTTAAATTGAGGGACATTTGGATAGCTTACTCCTTCTTTTACTGTTATTTTTACTGGGTCCACATTTCTCATTGGTCCCACATCTTCTCCGTGAAATCCCAGACTTCTGCCTTTACAGTCTGTTTCAATTCATTGGGTAATTCATCAGGGTTAAATGAAGCATAGGCTTCAGTAATCTCAGTTTCTCTGTTCGCCATAGTCATCTTATACAGCACATCTTCATCAGGGGTCTCAAATGCTATACCATCCGGGGTACAGAAAATGGTGCAATTCATTTTGCACAGCAGATCCCTACCTAATATATTTACAGGACTTGTGTCGCACACGACAAAGCGGTGCATTTCAGAGAACTTCCCTATGCTAACTTTCACTGGTTCTGTAAGATGGGTCTTAATCTGTCTGTTGGATACACCAACTACTTGGATTGTTTCATCCGAGAGAGGAAGATTCTTAACATCAGCTGACCTAACAGTTGATCGAGTAGCACCAGTATCGACTAAGAAAGTAATGTTTTCATCATTTATTTTCCCATCCACAAATGGGCCTGTCTGGTCTACTTCTAGAGTTGCGCCAAGTACGCACTCTTCTTCCTCCCTTCGGCACAGTCAATAACCTTCCTCTGAATCGCTTGCATTGCGTTGTAGCCAATACTGCGAAACAGCGCTAGCGCGCGGCAGCTTAGTTACATGTTCTTCGTTGTAGAATCCTGTCTGATTACTGTATTTCTGTGAATTTTTGCTTTGTGGAAAAGGCGGTTTTGGCACCTGATTCTGTTGAGAAACAACCTGCTGCTGTCGCTGCGGTTGACCATTCACCTCATTCTGCACCTGTGGATTCAATGGTGCATTTTCATTATTAGTACTTGGGGGAAATTTACACTCGGATTTCCAATGCCCTACCCTACCGCAATTATGACATGGGAATTTCTTTTTGGCATCTTCTATGTTAAAATTTCCCTTACCTTTCCCAGGAGTGAATTTTCTGGGGCCTGTATTATTCGCTTGTTCCGCTAACTGGGCTTCCTGTCTTTCTGCCACTTTTACTTGTGCCCACATAGCCTTCTCTTTTAATTTACGTTGTTTTGCTTCAATCCCATCACTGAAATATTTTGTGTGTCTAAATACTTCATCTATTTTCTTATTTTGCCAATCTACAGTATGTTGCTTAATCATTTCACAAATTTCTGGACGTAAACCATATACACATCTGTATACAAAATGACTTAAATCCTTTTCATTCAAATTTTCATCACCGCTAAACTGTTTAAATGCCAAAATTCATCTTTCATGATAGGCATGTACCGACTCCTTACCTTCCTGGTGAGTTCTGTCAATTTTTACCCAATCAGTTTCTTTGGGAGGTACTTTATTTTTCAAAAAGGCAATAACCTGTTCATATTTCTTCATAACCTCTGGATCAGAAGCCCCTGTCTTTGGATCCCTAGGGTATTCCTGTGTTGGCCAATTTATCATGAGCTTACACTCTGTCCATAAATCTGCTGGGACTATTATATCAAATAGGCTATTCAGATCAATCCACAATACTTTAGATAACGTCACAAATCTGTCCACTTGCCTATACCACTCGACAGGCTTTTCGCGTAGTCGAGGAAAATCATTAGTAAATGACAAAATATCTTGTCTAGTCCATGGAACATGTACATATCCTCCTCCTGGAATTTCTCTCATGGGGCATTCTGTTAGTACCTTTTCCTTTTCTCTAACAGGGAAAGCTGTAAAAGTCTTATCTGAGGCATCATCTCGTTTTCGATACCATCTGCTTCTCCATTTATACACATCTCTCCTTTTTCTCAACAAAATAATTATTTCCTTAATCTGACTTATCCGTCCTGTGATGTTCAAATTTTCAATATCTTTTTCAGTAAAATCTATTCGATATGGTTTTTGTAAAGCCTTCACCAATTCAATATCTATACCCATTTCATTTGCTATTTCTTCTAATCTTTCATGCAGTTTGTTTGCTCTCCATGTTACACTTTTACATAAAAATAGTAACTCCTCATCCTGATAAGTTTTTAATTTCTCTGTGGGGATAGTTCCTACTATTAACTCTTCCAGTACCATTCGTAATTTGGCCACATCTATTGATTGGGATTCTTTGTCTTTTCTCTGTAAGCTTCTCAACCATTCACTCAATTCTTCTGAAGATGGACCTACTGGTTTCTCTACATTACTTCATTCTAAATCCTTTTGTGTCTCTAATACTGACTCCTTTGTCATTGTATGTCTTTCTGCTATATTTGGGCCTATAAATGGGTTACTCGAAACATTTGGTTCGATCATACTCATTGTCTGTCTCCATGGATTTTCATTTAGGTTCTGTTTTGGCTTCTCTATCTGTTTATTGCTGTTATAAGGAACTGTCAAACAATGTTCACTATCTTTCTGTTTATCAAAAATAGGGCCTATAGTCACTGGAACAGTCACGGCTTCTAAATTTTTAGTTAATTCTCTTATCTTTTCAGTTAATTCTAAAGTTGTTTTTGCTAATTCTGCCGAATTTTCACCACTCATTTTATCATCTGATTTTCTTTCTATATCTCTGATGGCATTATTTTTCCCCTAATTCTTGGGGATCTGGTTCAGTCTTAATGATTCGCAAAGTTTCTCTCATTGGGGCACTGGGTATCAACATTTCAGATTCTGGTTGATACGGAGGTGGATTTTTATAAAACATGTAATCGATTCATTCACTCCATATCCTCTTGATTCTATATTATGTCTCTTTTCTGTACATTTCTTCCCTCCAATTTCTTCAACGTTTCTTACAGGAAACAATCCATCAGTCATACTTGCATTCCGCCACCTTCTCATTCTTACATCATGAGTGTCATGTCCGTATCTACCAAACATTTATCTATACCTTCCGCCACTTCTCTGTCTTTCTCTGTCATTCATCTCATCTTCCCATTCCGTCAATGCTTCAAATTGTGTTGGTCTGGTCCTTGGTTCTAGATTCATAATTTTTTCTCTCAAATTTCTCAAAACCGCTAGACTAAACGAACCATGCTCTGGAAATGCCAAAACTCCATCATTCTTGGTATACTTCACCCAGTTATCCAACCAAATACAAGTATGATATCCGTATTTCGCAACCATGAAGGATGCGAGGGTTTTCGGTGGGGGAAGCACCTGTCCTTCCCTAGTCACAATCGGTTTGTCCTTTTTAAACCATTTCTTAATTTTCCCAAACCAGGACTTTTTCTCCTTTTCAGGTGGATCGTAATACATAATTTTTGTTTTTTGTGTATCGCTAGTCTTTTCCTTACGACTGTTTTGATATTTTAACCAATCGTAGCGCGACTCACACTAACGCACCAATCCGGAGCGTCTACGTCACCCTGTAATTCTCCACTCCATCGCGGCGTACACTAACGCACCAATCAGGAGCGTCTACGTCTCTGGCTGACTGGCCAATCCCGCGCGGTATTTCTGACATCAGCAACTGCTGCTGCAGCTCCTGCTCCTGTTGACCCCTCCTTTACAAAATTCTCTCAGTAAGCTTTTTACGTTCTTCCAATTCACAAATCTGTTAGTAACAACATAAAAACGCCACCATTGTCCGCTTCGCTAACCAAAGAATAATTAATGACCTTTCTCACAAGAATTCCGTCTTTTCCAAGAGCAGCGCTTACCTCTGCCCTACTACGGAATCGTTACTTCCGTTGATAAAGTAGCACATCCCTCTACCTTACCCTTCTAGCAAGCATTAGCTAAACGTTTCTCCAGAATTAAGACACCTAGTTGGAAACCCAATGCTCCTGAGAAATAAAACCAAAGTTTCACAATTAACCCGAATGCCTTTCCATTCATGCACTTTTACACAGAAAAAATGTAGTTCATTCACACAGAATTCTGTCTTTCCCGAGAACAGCGAACAGCCTGTCCTACTACAGAATTATGAAATTCGTTACCAAAGTAGCACTTCCCTCTACTTTATCCTTCTAGCAAGCTAAGGAAAACACCTATTACCTTTCCAGTGATAAGCGTTATCAGAGTACCTTCTGGACTCCTGGTACCTAAGACCAAAATTTCACAGGTGACCTTCGCTACCACACACTTCTTTCATACAGGAGATATTTCTAATGGCAACACACGGTGATGTTACCGAACCGAACCCAGACAATGCGTCGTGCAACTTCACTCGTTACACGTTTCCCCTGTGTACCTACAGGGCAACAACAATTCCATCTTTCCCGAGAGCAGCGCTTACCTCTGCTCTACTAAGGAACCGTTACAAACTTCCGACTGCCTACATCCCAGAAGCCGTGCAAACAACATAAAACCTGACACGACTCAACATAGAGTGTTAATACATAAACCAATACTTTCCAATAATCAATAAGCTATTTACAAGCAATAATCACCAAACCAAAACAATAAAAACCATCATACTGCTACCAGAAAAACTGATGGAGCGTGGAAACCTGGGTATCGGGATTCTAGTCAAAACCCTTCGCCACAGGCCAAATATCACATTAACACATTCACTCTTTCAATCAGTGGTGGGGCCCATATCACCAACATTCATACTTCTCTTCTTACTGGCCTGCACTTTACAGGAGAGATAAATGTTCCAAGCGCTGACATGAAAGGAATACCTTATAACCTATAGGAAGAAATTATTTACACATCTGTACATTAAACCTTATATCTAAACATCATAAACCTGAAACCTTTAAGATGCTCCTCCCACGTAATCGATGAATCATTTAGTTGGATTGGTAAGGTAATTTACTCCGGCTAAACACACTTAAGATCCTGATCTATTCTCTATTAATAAACGATCAAAACACATTTGCTTTGTTAATTAATATTTTGTTTATCTAAATATTGCAAGAATTTTAATTCCATCTAGTAAATTTATTAATCATTACGCAAATCACAAAACACCATATTTACCTATTCTGGCTATCGGTCGTCCTCTAAGTCATCAATTTTAGTCGTCAGCACGCTACAGTCCCAAAGATAGAGTCAGAGACCAGAGACCAGAGACGTGCAAGTATCGATCAGTGCCCATGGATTTCGGAAGTCTTTAGTTCATCAAGAATTTGGGCAGCCATTCAGTCTGTCAAAGATTCAGGAACGCAGCCGTCGCGTAGTGTCACCGCCGTCTCTGTCAGCAAAAGATAATATAAGGAAGCAGCGAAGAACAGCCCTCTCTATTCTACCGTCATTTATATAATAGAAATAAGGTCTAAATGATACAATATAAAGAATTTGGGCTCATCCCATTGGTCGGTTGGGGTCGTCCGGTGAAGTTTCAGACAGTTCCTGATGTCATATCGTCAGGCATGATCCATCCGGTTTCTTGCATAAGTCCTTTGTTTGAATATTTGGCAAGCATCCCATTGTGACCTTGCTTGGGTACACCGAGTCTGGGGTCATGTCGAGGCCACTGGTACGTGTGGTTGGCGCAAGCGCACTTCACCCGAAACCTCGTGGAATGGTGGCCATCACGTCGAGTCAGTCAGGCGGCCATCTTGATTTTAGGCCCAAAGGACAACTTGAGCTAAACAAACACAAAAAGTAATTAAAACGTAGAAATAACGAATACATTGTTAAACCCTCACTAATTCCCTTATGTGCTTGTAATTATCTAGCATATTGCGACATTTAAAGCGTTCATAATCACCCATTGATGTCATCTGGTGCAACATACGATAACGTCACAAAAGCAACATATATCATGCAATTTTCTATTTTTCTAACGTTAATATGCGTACATATGTTAATAATACAAAAAGCAAATCCCACGTGTATTTCATACATTAGTAATCGTTGATTAGATTTCAAGCAAACACATTAATAGTATTATAATTAATAAATTATTCTAATTAGTATAAACATGCAGAATTGGGGGGTATACAACATTTTGTACTACCCGCTCCATCAGCATCATCCTGGACAGCAAATTAACCATGAAACTCAAGTTCAACGTAGTCGCCTCCACTTGCTTCCATATCCTTTGCATGCTTCGAAAGATGTTCACATGGTTCCCTGTTGACACCAGGAAGACTTTTGCCCTAGTCACCAGCCGACTCAACTAGGACAATGCGATCTACGCAGGAATCTCCACCCAACTCCTAAAGAGTCTCCATACGATACAGAACTGGGACACCAGACTCATTCTCAACCTCCCCAAATGGACCCACATCACACCCCACCTCAGGAACCTCCACTGGCTCCCCATCCAGAAAAGATGCCACTTCAAGATACTGATACATGCCTACAAAGCCCTCCACAACCAAGGTCCAGCATGCATCAACCACTGCCTGAACAACACCAGACCTCCAGGTACCTGCGCTCTGCCTCCCTCGCCTCGCTCACACTCCCTGCATCCGTCGAAGCCACAGCGGAGGACGGTTGTTCTCCTACTTCGCTGCCAAATCCTAGAACGACCTTCCCTTCCATCTCTGAACAGCATTCTCTCTCTCAGAATTCAGAAAAGGACTCGAGACCTGGCTCTACGGTTGATTGCAGCAGGATCCTGGTGCCTGGATACTCTCACAGGTGATTAGCTGCCCTCTAGAAATTTTGATTTGTTGATGGCTCTTCATACCAGTGCAATTTGTCTCGTGGCATGGCCCCTGTCTGATTAGTCTATGGCTCTTCACTTCTGCCTCTATAGTCTTTCCTCTTCTCTCTCTCTCACTACTGGCACAGTCTGTAGATATTTACTTCCTGTGTCAGGTCAGTATTGTCTCTTTTATAGCCCTCTGCCTGTTCAACTTGTTACTCTCTGCTAGTGTAATTTGTATCTAGTTACAGTCTCTATCAGTGCGGTAGGTGTCTCTTCAGTCCTTATGTCTGTTGAGTCTGTGGTCAAATGTGTAGGTTTGTGAATGGGTTAATGGCTCAGTGACTGCAAGCATAAATGAGTAAGTGCATGATTGAGGCAGAGAATCAAACTCCATATTCATTCCATTGAGCTCTAACCTATTGCTGAAAATGTATGGAGTAGCGTACTACCAGTCCGCCAGAAGCATGACACCTCATCATGGCTATTACATTGTATTGTAATTGCATTTATTTAGCACTTATGAGATATATCACTTACTACCCCTGAGGAGGCATTGAAGCGCTTTACAGCGGTACCATGTTTTTTCCGAATCTAGAAATACGAAGCATAATATATAAATGCCGTTAGTTACAAATCAGTGAATGAGTGGGTGAATGAATACACGAACAGATGAACGAGTTAAGACAATGTATGTTTGAAAGTGGTTGATGGACCTGTCAATGTGGTGTCTTGGAATGAGTGTTGGCAGGATACGCTGGTGACGTTCAGATCAAGGGTCATGACAAACGCGCTTTCTTTCCTCAAAGTACTTTGCAAGGTTAAACAACAATTCAGAAATATAACAAAAGAGTAAATGCAAAACAAAGATACATTTATCGTACTACAAAGGTGCCCTAAAAACCAACATGGAACAAAACATCCACGTGTTGAAATCATACACTAAATACTAGTTTGCCAACTTATACTAGGGAAGCAAAAAGTACATGCAGCACCAAAGAAAGGGACTTGAGTTCTGCAGTGACGTGCGGGTGGATGAAGTTGTTTTGATAGTTGCTTTCTTCCTGCGGATTCTAGAAAATTTACTTTTGTTCATTAACCTAGATGTTTGATCAGTGCAAGTTCTGAAAGAATAACAGGAGCCCGCAGTCATTAAATATACAAAAGTAATCCCTTGAAGGGTCACAAAGGGGAGTTCTCATGCGTGACCCTTAGGTTTCACGGGCTGCGAACCATAATGAGTTAATAAATTGAACCGATATGAAGTCAAAATGTCAACAAGCGAATTAATTTAACATTTTTGTTTATAAAGTGAACTTTGCTTAAGTGGTAACACAGAAACTGTAAACAGTGAATGTAAACGAGAGGGCGCTCTGGATGTATGCCAGTGAGATCTGTGTGTTGTGATATAGAACCAACCTGCGCAAATGCTGTTGGACTTTTATATCACGATAGTAGCCCATGAAACAAACGCACCGTTTTTAATTAACCCTCTGGCATTGTCTAACCCTGTGACTTGTTCTGACTTAAGTAACGCCATATTTGGATGAGCTGTGTGTCTGTGAGTGACAGGTGACCAATGCCCGAAGGAGCATTCATGGTAGTTAAGGGGAAGAGTAATTATAATCCATTGGTAGCCAGGGCAACGGTTCCTGCTCACGCTCACCCCTCCGTTCGCTGGCGCCCTTTGTTCTGCCTATATAAGGCAAGGATATCAGGTTTCCGCCGCACAGCTTCATGTACCCTGCCTGCCTGCTTTGGAGAAAGAATGGCACGGCCCGGCGGCCAATCGAAACACTGTTTACATCTGGAAGGAATCGGGTCTGTGCTGTGGTTTCCAACCGTTTGTTTTCTTTTCTCATACGGAGGTGCTCACAACAAAATTCAGCCACTCGGCTTCTTCAAAAGAAAATTGGATTGTGCAGGATTTAATTGCATCTTCCATGGATTTTAATCGTATTTGCATTTCATACAATGTGTTTCTTGCTAGCTATTATGGATATTTTTAAGCTCAACGCCCTGATAAAACACCCCCCATTTGTGAACAATTTATTTAGTTCTTCTTGCGATGCTCCAACTCTCTTTCCGCTCGGCTCTCTCCAGTCAGAGAGCCACCAGGGGGAACCATGATAGACCGCATTAAGGCGTGTTCCTCATTTGATTAAACGCTCGGGAACATGTCTGCCGCATATATGCCAACATTTTCAAGCTGCAAAGAGGGAGATTCTGAAAAAAAAAATCGAGGGAATGGATTTTTATAATTGATTTACAAGTCAGCAGCCAGAGGCAATTTTGGGCACAAGCTTTTACCTTCCCCAGCCATATTCTCTATTCCCTTCAGCATGACTTCTCTAGTTCTCGGGGCCGCAGTCAAAAGGTCATTTCTGGATTTTGTTGACTTTTTTTTATTTTAAACCATTGATATTCTGCTCACCTGTTGTAATCTGAAGTGTGTGGTTTGCAGGGGGCACAGGTAGATTACCTGCGAGTGCCCCCTTTATGTGGTGCTTTATATAGGAAAAATAGAACTCACTATTTAGAGTACATGTTTAATCCTTAGAAGTGCCATACTTTTCCATAAAGTCTATCGTAGCAGTGCTGAGAAGTGTATTTACTCTCTTTTTCAATCTGGAAAGTATCTGACGATTTAAAGCACTGCCTTTGTGAAGTCTTTCGAAGAGAACACGTACACCCTGGACTGGCCCCACAAGGGGGATTTGTTGGCGCACCAGATTTGAAGACAACACTTTTTCTCTCTCACACAACATTAAGACCTCCATTAGTTTCCATTTCCCCTCCTTTTGCACAGTGGTGACCGACCATCACTCTGCAAATTTATTACCCTACATTGTGATCTATTTGTTAATGTCTGGATATTAAGTTGGGGGCATATGGAACATTTTTGTTTAGTCTTCTAGTTTTGAGCTCTCGCCTAAAGACACTTTTTATCTTTGTGACCCTTTTATCTGTGTGTTGTCGTAGACTGTTAACTTAGCTGAGAGTTGCTTACGAGAAAGTAAAGAATTGGAAGGCTATGCTTCCAAAAACCGCAAAACAATAGAAACATCCCATAAAGACGTGTACTTGGGACTAGGAGGTTTCGATAGGCGAATACCCCGAAGCAATTTGGCAATGAGAGGATGTTCACCCGCAGGTTTACCATCGATTGGAATGTGAGCTGTCGAAATGGCAGAACGAAAATTCTTTGCCGTGCAATAAGCCAAACCAGAGGAAGCAAGAGAGGCAAGAAAATTAAGGATTAAAGAGATATCCGCTGAAGAGGGATCAGCCTCCCGTTGAATACACCAGTCACACCATTGCTTCCATGACCCTCGGTATCGCTTATGAGTATTGGGGGACCAGGCGTCACTGATAAATTTGGAAGCGTCAAGAGAAAGGCCTGGGAGCGACCAGCGATCCCCGAAACTCGCCACGCTAGCAGAAGGAGAGTGCCTGACAGAACCAGGGGATGCGGATTGCCGAGAGGATCCAGCAACAGGTTCCACTTCTGGGGAAGAAGGAGAGGGACTGCGCAACACATTTCCAGGAGAACCGGGAACCACGCCTGAGCTCTCCACAGAGGAGCAATTAGAATCAAGTCTGTTTGAAACCTTTTTGCGCAAGCCAAGACCCTGGGAATCATCATGAACGGGGGAAAGGCGTAGCACAGGACCGACGGCCAAGTCTGTAGAAACGCATCTGTGGCCAGAGTCAGAGGGTCCGGCCTCCAGCTGAAAAACAGAGGAAGTTGAGTGTTCAGACGAGATGCGAACAGATCTAAGTGGCATTGACCCCAAATCCGGATGAGAGAGCGGAAAATGCGGGGATGAAGACGCCAGTCGCTGAAATCCCGAAGATGGCGAGAATTCCAATCCGCAATCTGGTTTTGGCGACCAGGTAGATATTCGGCAATAACAGTGATCTTCTGCTGTAGACAAAAGTGCCAAAAATCTTTGGCGATCTCCGCTAATAATCTGGACTTCGTGCCCCCTAACTTGTTGACATACCTGACCGCCGAAATGTTGTCCATGCGGAGAAGGATGCAACAATTAGAACGAAGAGGAGAAAAACAACGGATCGCAAACGAGCCCACTAGTAGTTCCAGGCAATTGATATGGAGAGACAACTCCTGGGACGACCAACGACCCCCCGTTGAGATGGGACCGCATCGGGCTCCCCAACCCCACAGGCTGGCATCGGACTCTATCACGAGATCCGGAGATGAACCGAACAGGGCTCGCCCATTCCAAGCATCCATGTGGTCCAACCACCATTGCATCCCCGTCTTTGCCTCCTCTGAAAGAGGAATGAGATCGGAATAACGAAGACCCCGCTGGAGATGACGTATCTTCCAGCGTTGAAGAGCTCTGTAGTGCAGAGGGCCCGGGAAAATCGCCTGGATGGAGGACGCCAACAGACCGACAACTCGTGCTAACGATCTCAGTGATACAGTCTGTTTGGAAATAACCGAATTCAACTCCCTCCTGATGTACCGAATCTTTTGATTGGGCAAGAGAAGTTGACATGAAAGCGAGTTGATTTGAAAGCCCAGAAAGTCTATTATCTGTGATGGAATCAAGATCGACTTCTGAGGGTTTATCAGAAAACCCAGAGATTGCAAGAGATCTATAGACCATTCTAGATGAGTCACGACCTTGAGGGGACAGTCTGCCAAAATGAGAATGTCGTCCAGATATATTATTAAGCGGACACCCCGAGCGCGTAAACATTCCACGACGGGCCTCAGAAGTTTCGTGAAGCACCAAGGTGCTGACGAGAGGCCGAATGGGAGAACCTTGTACTCTTACCAAGTCCCCTGCCACTGAAATTGAAGGAATCGCCGATGAGGCTTGAAGATGGGGATCGACAAATACGCATCTTTGAGATCTAGGCGATCCATCCAATCCCCCTCGCGAAGCAGATCGCGTAACAAATGAATCCCTTCCATCTTGAAGTGTCTGTACACGACAACTCCGTTGAACTCTTTCAGGTTGAGGACTAGGCGAGAACCGCCCCCTTTCTTTTGCACCAAAAAGACCGTGCTGACGAACCCTTGGGGATGGCGAACAGTCTGTCTGAGTGCCCCTTTTGACAGGAGCGAATGTATTTCTGCGGAAATAAAATCCTGGTCTTGAAGAGAGAAATACAGAGGAGAGGGAAGGAGGGTTTGATGTAGGGGCTGATAAAATTCTATTTGGTAACCCTGAACGGTTTGCAGCACCCAAGCATCTTTGGAGATTAAACGCCAATTGTGGAGAAAAAATTGAATTCGACCCCCCAGAACCACATTGGAAGCTGGAATCAAGCTCACCTGAATTGTTGGAATCGTGGTATCCCACCTTGATGTCCGCCGGAACGTCCCTTTTTAAATTGTCCTCTCCCTTTGCGAGAGGGATAGAATTGAGAACGGGAGCTGTATCCGGAATCCTGGCCTCTGCCTCTATGGGACTGGAATCCCCTTTGAGAATTCTGGGAGCCACGGCCGAACGATCGTCCCCGATGTCGTCCGGCCCTGGCAAAAACCGGTCGAAAGGCTCGCCGCAGGGAAGACTGAGCCTTATCCAGGCCACTGAAAGTTGCCACAAACTTAGTGAGCTCCTTCAAAAAAGGATGGCCAAAAAGAATCCCCTGAGCTAAAGGGCCTGACTCGGAAGAGGAGAGCTCTGCCAGCTTGGGGTCTAATTTGAGAAGAATAGAGCGGCGTCGCTCACTTGAAATTGCACAATTTGCATTGCCCAATTGGCAAATAGCCCTCTGAGCCCATTCGATGAGTTCATCTGGGTTGACAAGGACCGAAGACTCCTTAGCTAAAAATCTGAGATCTAAGATCTTAGCAAGTGGCCCTAATAAGTCCAGTAACTTGTCCTGGCAGGAGCGCCAAGATCTATCGAGACCCTTCTTGGGATCTTTGGCATATTTTTTAAGGTAAGAAACCATTGTTGGGTCCAGCTCTGGAGTGTCCGCTAAATGGTCGGCGAGATCTGGACGCGGACACTCAGACCGAAGGCGGGCCCTAACATCCTTCTCAAAAGGTTGCCGGATGTGAGCTTGAATATACTCCGCCACAGCAGGGGATGAAAGCCAAGAGGAAGAATGAGGGTGATCAATTTCCGAAGGCTCAAAAGTCAAAACAGGAGGACGTGAAGGAGCATCTACATAATGCTCCTTTCGCGACTTTTTGCGCGGTGGAGGAACATCCTGATCAGTGGAAGCTGAGGAATGTGTACCTTCAGTATCCGTGACAAAGCTGGTGGAGGCCGAAGCGCCCCTTGAGGACAATTTTGGAGATTGATCAGAGGCGAAAGTTTTGGCCAGTTTCTTAAAATCAGATTTATGAGGATTAGTATAAGTCTCAGAGGACGTACGTGTGGCAGGCAACCAGCCTTGTTTCTTGGCGTAATAAGTCAAATGACGCTTCAATGGATTTATAGCACAAGCAAGTGCCTTATTCACTGAGTGCTGTACACCCTGGTCTAAAGCCTCCTCTAAATCATGTTCAGAAAAACCAGAGGCGTCATCCTCATAGTAATAGTCATCCTCGTCCAAATAATCATTCATTGTGACACAAAGTGTAACAGTAATGCCCACCATATGACAAGTTTTTATATATCTATGGCCAAAGGCACAATGCAAGGGGAGTGAAAAAACCCTTCAGCAATCCAACAGTACAGATAAAAAATCGGCCTACACTGTTAAAAAATTATTTAAATGTGGAGGGAGGGCTTGCTGCAAAATAATCACACTCTAGGCAGAGCCTATGCTTAATTATACAGCCCAACACAATTTGCTATGCAGAGGGCGTCAAATGGAGCCACAAACGCGAGGCTGTGGGCAGTGGTTGCGTGAAAACAACCTTCGTCATGCAAAAACGATAAAAGTTGCATTAAAATGGCCGCCGCGCATGCGCGGTAATGGCCGCCTGCGTTAACATAGAAAGGAGGACTCGCACAGCACGAGTCCTCCGGCCCCTTTCTCCCGCTCCACCAAAAATTCAAATGAAGGCGCGAAGCGCCCGAACGCCGGGGGGAGAGACACACGCCCCCGCTAGAAGCCGCTGACAGAGCGCGGCTCGTAACCCGAAGCGAAACAATGCGTTGCTAAGGAGCCGCCGATAACGCGCGGCTCGCATACAAACAATGCGCAAGAGTCAAAGCATGCAAACTACAAGCCGCTGACAAAGCACGCGGCGCGAGCGCTACCAATATATTTTAACAAAAGCACAATGTAATAACAAGGAATAAAAATAAGCACTTAACTGGCTGCGGAGCAGCAAAGAAAGAGGATATGATACTTTCCTCATGACCTTTTATAGTATGGTCTCTATGGTTACTGACGTGATACCCTAGTGTTCATGGGTACTGTAGTTTTTTCGTTACCTACTGTTTTGTGATTGGCTGCTGAGCATATCTAATAAAGAAATGAGAAAGCATAATCGGAGCCTCCTGTCCTGACATAGAATTCCTATAGCCCGACGCCCAGGACATACTGTTTGGGGTCAAGGGCAACAAGTTTTCATGTGTATTTTGTCCTTGGAACAAGTAGGCCCAACCCCCTGCAGCACAAACCCTTTGGCTGCCAGTTTACCGTACCACATTATTGATCAGGGAAGGTCATTCTCTACAATTAAGGTAATATGTGTGTCGATGTGTTAATGCTGTTCAAACGTGTATTTATGGTTCATTAATGACAAGCCTTCATTATTAGGATGAGCACTATAAGTAAATGTTGTAAGCTCAGCCTGCACTACTGACGGTGGTTCCAATATAAATGTGTACACACATTTTCAAAGTTTAGTCATATGAGGCTCTGCATAATGTACCCAGAATGCTCTCTGATTATATGCAAATAATTGCAGAAGTTTGAAAGCAAGAGTGAGAATTCTTTGCTTTCAAAATAAAATGTTCACAAACAAATGCATGTAAGAAAAAAAAAACATTAATCTAAACTACTGTAAGATGTGCCGTATCTTTGCAGCATCATTTAGTAACATGTTGATGTATGCTAGTATTTCCCAAAAATATGCAGAATGGAAAAATCAGTGTAATCAGTTTAAGTACGAATATGGGAAACAAAAATAAACAAGCACTGGCAAAGCTAGTGGGTCTGAAATTGGTGGTCAGCCTTTTGGTTTTGTCAAGTCGTGACTTGTTTAGGCATGGTTTTTGTAAAACGTTATCAATGTGGAAGCTGCTGGCCCTCACCATTCTAACAAGCATTGGCAAAAGCAACAACATAATATATATTTTGGTCTCAGTACACATTGCATTGCCACAGTGGTTCTGGGCACTGAACAAAACTACTTTGTGTGCCAATATGGTCCTTCAAAAAGAGCAGAATACTGTCACTTACAGGGACGCCAGCTGATAGACAGAGAGACATAATTAAAAAAAAAAAAAAGGTCATAGTTAACGCCAGGCATGATTAGAGGCCCAAATATTAAATAAAGTCTAAAAAGTCCATCCATGGTATATATCCTCGCATTAAGTGCATATGTTCAGTTTCCATGAATTCACAAGAATTTACAGAAGTAGGCCAAGAAGTAGTACTCCCAGAAAATATTTGTGAACTGCATTTTAGCATGAGCAAATATGCAGGTGTAGATTTGCTCATGTGAAAATCTGAATATTTTCAAGTTCACTTTTCCTCCAACCACTTTTTCCCCAGCCCTGGAAGAAGTTTTAAGTCTGCCACTGTCAGGAGTAAATTTCCAACTGTTCTCAGTATGGGAATAGATTAGAGAAGCGTTGTTGAAACCCCTTAAAACATGCAAGTTAGTAGGTTTGCACAGACTCAAAAGGGCCTTCTAACCCTGGAACTATTGCTAACCACTTCCTTCAACCCCAGTATGGAGATTTGCAGAAACGTGGCTTCTAGCGGGGATTGCAACTATTCAAACACTACTATGGCATAATCAGAGAGGCTATATTAGAGCTCGTATATAATGAGATTGCTGCCATAATTTGTCGCTGCACTACATGGCACCAAAGGGGCAAGTGGATTTTGTTACAGGACAAGTGGATTTATGAAGCAACATGCCCCATGAACAAGTAGATATTTTATTAAATTCCACACCCCTGATTTGTTGTCAGCCTCATTTGCTTGCTTCTTATCACATTGCACTCCCCCTGTTCTGTGTTTATCCCTCCCTTTACACAATGCAAGCTGTCTGGCTGCTAAAGACCTTTTGGGTGCTTACTAAAAAACTTACAGTGGGTTTGCAGCTCACCCATTTCTTAACACTGGTCGACTTTATTGTCACTCTCATTTGCTTGCTTCTCATTTTCTTGTGCTTTCTCCCCCCTAGTCTATAGACTCTTTATCATCCTTTTGATTGGTTGACTTGTATCCTTCCACTACTCACTTTTTAGAAACAACTTTTTTTTTTGGTTTAAGCACTCTATGACAGTGCATGTGTTTTACAGGTGTCTTCTTCGTGTGCTTCTCCAGCACACACCTGTCTCCACACTTTGTGTTGCTGTTTCCCTCATGTGCTGCTTGCCCACTCGCTATTGTATGCTTCTCAACCAGGGGAGAGGATGTGGCCATAACGGCTAGAGCGGTCGACCTCGAAGCTGGGGAACCGGGTTTGAGTCTCTGCAACAATGCTTAACATCGTGTGATTCTGGTAAAATCACTTAATCCCCCCCCCCGTGCCTAACAAAAAATGGAAGTGTCAATCTGTAACAAAACTAGTTCTCATGTAAAGCGCTCTGATACCTGATATCTTCGGGCCGAGTTTGCGCTATATAAAACTCTAAATAAAAAAATAAATAAATAAATAATCTCTACTATCTCCTCTGAGCTGTATATTGCTCTTCCTCATGTGTTCCTCTTCCGGCCTCCCTGTGTTGTACACTTCCTCTACTGCTGCCTTTTCCCTCCCCCCGAACTGGCTCTATTATTATTATATTCGCTTGCCCCAGTCCCTTCTGCTTCTCCTTCACCCGCTCCCCACACCCTCTCCACCAATGCCTCCTGACCTCCACAGTCCTGTTTAAAAAAAATATTACATTGTTTTGGCAAATTGCTGCCAGCCCCCTACCTTAAAACAATACTTTTGCGCTAGTAAAATTGAATTATTATAACATTTGTACCAGTAAATACATATGAAGAAAATTGCTTGTGTAGCCACTCGTATGCTTGGTAATGAATGCATTTACATGCGTCCGTGATGACACATGCACACGTCTTTGAAATGACACAGCTAGAGAATGCTTCATTGTGCCTAAATTCTTATTTTTTGTCTTTTGGTCGATGCTGCACAGCATCGGCAAACATCATTAACAACATCAGTAGGTCTAAAAGATGAAATCTATTGGTATTGCCAATTCTTTACCCTTTTCTTTGGCCACTCTATGGGAGTGCATGTGTTTGTAATTGCTTTTCTATCCCATGTGCTGCTCACCCTCACATCCTCACCCTAGTGCTGTCTGTCACCCCCCACCATGTCCAGATTATCACTAAAGCAGCAAGTGGTACATTTTTGCTGTGTTTCACCAAAGTATTCTAAAACAAAAGGTGCAAATCCAGAAACCCGGGGACCTGGTTGTGGCAATTAATATCAGCAAAAGTGGGGTCTAAGGGGGAAGTTTAGTCCTTGACCTGCCTGGAAATAGTTATCAATAACCCTCCTTACAGGTAAGGTATGTTGTGTGTTTTGTGCATTTTATTTACATTTAAACAGAAAACCTGTAAAAGAGTAACTAAGATTTCAAAGAACTTCGCAAATTAAATTAATTTAATAGGTGCTCCTATTACGTGACGGCGCAGTGCAAGTGAATAAAGTGACCATATAGCGTATCAGCGTTATTTACAATGGCAATATATACATGTGACTGATAGGGACAATTAGATGTTACGAACAATACCTGTAATACAAGTGTTGAAAATGCACAATCAAATTTAAAAAAAAGTCAGCAATAGAATGTTGTTGACGTTCGTAGCCACAATGCAAAATTACTTAGAAAAGGGTCATCATCAGGACGTAATATTTGTAGGAGGCACGTAGAATGAAAGAGTGGCACAACAATTCCTGAAAGCGTGTTACATGAATGTACAAATGTTAGACTAGAGGTCCCATGATCTACCAGAAAGCTTAAGGCAAGAGTCCTATACGCTGGGATGTGTCTAGAACTGGATACATCATCCGGTTTGCTCAAAGTGGAGGGCACGCTGAAAAAACATAAAAGGCATTATTCTGCTGTATGGTGTCAAACAGATGATAATCTGAGCACGCAATGTCGTTAGAGGCTTACCGTAATATTAATAAGCATTTGCAATGCAGTAGGTCTCGCATTTGTAAAAATTAGAGCTCTTGGAGTTAAAAATGACAATTTTTGTACTTTTTTTAAAAGTATGCAGTGGAGTGATGATGTTTGCATAGCGCTATTGCCATATTGCCACAGACATTTGAACTGGATCACGGAGCCCACAACAACGTCTAGTGCACTGTGCTTGTTGCAGCTGTGAACATTTTGAGTTTCAGTTATCCGAATCAATGATTTAATTTTTAAAACCGAAACCATAGTGCCCATGGTTATTAACATGGACAATAGTATGTAACAGGGTTGCTAGTCTCGGAAAGTAACAGACAGTTTTTTTCGGACTCTCCTTGATTGGCCTGGTGAAAACTCCAGGTGGAAGTGTGTAGAATGTAGATGGTTTCTTACCATATTGATAGCTTTGAGCAAGTCCATTTTTGCAGCAGGGAAGCGTAAACGCTTTCTCTTGTGTTACAAGAAACCGCAGCTTTGTTTTACAGGCAGCGCCTGTTCATTTATTATTGGCTCCAATATTATTTAACTAAGAAAAAGGCATGAAGTTGAAACTTCATCCATTTTCGTGAGAACGTTTTCCTGTTATTCTGTTTTTATTTAACCTCGTGCCAATTGATATGTGTAAAATTCCGAAAACGTTTTTTCTCTCATTTTTTTCTGACTTCAGTATAAACTGAGTTTGCACGGATTACTTCAAAAATATCCAATAAAGGGAGAAAAGAATTGTGATTATTTGCCGTTCAGATCTACATCGAAGAAAGTTACCTTCTGTCTCTTCTGGAAAGGAGGCTGGCTTTATCACCGTCCCCCCTCAACCACCTGCAGTCCAAGAGAAATCCACTCAATCAATTGCCATTTCAAGTCATCACTGCTGTGTTGGTGCCTCTGGTAGTGCTCAACAATAGGTGCTCCTGCAGTCCCACATTTTATTCTGCTCCTGTGTTGCAGGATCCTACATTTCACCTTCTGTGTCATCTGTCCTATGTACATTAATTGGCATGGACACCAAATCGCGTAGATGACATCCTGCGTGTTACAGTTACTGAAGGTGGTTAGGGTAAAAACAGCTGTGTACCAGGTTCTGTGCTCGACCGAGGTGGCAATGATGCCCCCATAACAATTCTGTGTCTTGTCAACGTCTCCTCTGATAATTAAGTTGAAGACCCCACCAACAATAAAAGGACAAGAAGCCCAGGTTACAAGAGAGTGAATCATGTTAAGTAAAAACTGTTATTGGATATTGGAAAGTCATCACCAGGGGCAATCCCTGGCATGCAATCTAATCGCTACCCTTTGTCGCCTCTTATCTCTTTTATGATCCTCTACTACGAGCCACAGGTTCCTGTGAATGAAAATAGCCAATGCTGCTATCTTTTTGGTGGCGGGTGAGATAAATCACACCAGGAATACTTTAGATCTTACACATCGCTGTTCTATGCCTAAAAGGTGGGTCGTTTGTGGGCAACAAATATCTTCACATAAGCACGACAGCTCATGTAGGATTCCAAGGCATTTACCGGAGGCATTCCGGCTTTGTACATTGTATGACGGTATTTTGGGTTCCACTGTGTGGCAATATTGTATTGCCAATAACCTTCCCCACAGGGGACCCTAAACATCTGTTCCACCGGCATGCGACAATTACTATGTGTTCCACTGTCTCTCAATCTAAGGCCATATCATCCCAGCCCTAAAAACCATCTTACTTCCTATAACAGCCCAGAATAATCCAAAATTCCACCGAACCAATCAGGAGAACTTCCTTCATTCCCTAAATTTAATAAGTATTTAAAGAGGAAACTAAGGTGAAAAAATCTATAGACTTACGCCTAGTAAAAGAGTCATGTATTAGATTGAGTCTAAGTCGATGTCAACTGTTTCATCCCTGCCACACCAATGCATGGAGTTCCAATGGTCTTCCTGAAGCCCTGTGGTCCTTCTCCCTAAACTGGTTGACCTGTATAAGTCTGTACATATTCTCATGCTATTGCTTCCTTCTCCATTCCTACATCTGTCCAATTTGCCTAATTTCTCCTCCTCCAAGTCGAGGGTTGGCACAGCTCCTGTTGCTGGATTCAGTAAAGGGCTTTTCTGCACCCCAGATGGTCCTTACATTTAATGGTGTTGCGTAAGTGATTGACCCATCTATATTTCAATTGTGCTCACTCAAGACGTGGTCATGTGCAGATGTGCCTCCTATTTTTTTGAAGTGTTGTGAGGCCTGTAAGGTTTTTGTGTTGTGGGACAGTGAGTTATTTAAGCAGAAACATTGCATTATCAGATCTTTATGCTTAAACAATGTAGGCAATCCATGACTTCAAGAGCTCATGAGTCCTTAGCTAGTCTGAGACACAGTATTTATGCTATTAATGCCCAAGGGAGTGCCTTTCATTCTTTCTAATAGAACAGTAAACATGTTCTGCCTGACTAGCTTAATGTGCTTACCCTCATCCTCAGTTACTCTCATTACCTGCACATTGTTCCTCCATCATCCGTTTTGGAGATTTTCCAGCTTCTCTTGTAATATCCCGTTCTGTTACTCCAATAAGAGGAGACACGCTCTACTTGGCCTAAACGTCTTTCGTGCAATGTCATCTTCAAACGAGTAGACCATATTTTTTATGTCAGTGATGTCTTTATTCTTCTCCTGCAAGATTTGCTTTAGTTCAGCTTTAATTGCTCCAATTTTGGCAAAAGATTTCCTTTATAAAGCTTTTGGTGACTCTTGTCATCAACTCCAGTGTGCATGTCTGGTCGTGGCATGTCTTACTCTTCCTGCCTTCCACTTTTTCCGCCTGTATCTTTTTTTCACAACAGCTCCCTTTTGGATTAGGACCTTTATGGTGGTCTCTCCTGTCGTCCAGGCAACTGTTTAGGTTGTGTTTCACAGGGTTATACATTCACATAACTTTGCCCTTTTTTAAGGAGCAGACAGAATCTGTGGCACACCGAATAACACACAAGAGGTGCTGCCTCAACTTCTCAAACCGTTGTCCAAAGTCTCA
Source organism: Triturus cristatus (assembly GCF_964204655.1). Classification (NCBI taxonomy): domain Eukaryota; kingdom Metazoa; phylum Chordata; class Amphibia; order Caudata; family Salamandridae; genus Triturus; species Triturus cristatus. The sequence goes on from NC_140580.1 coordinate 726,600,136, forward strand.
GCCCTTGATCCCTGGCTCAACTCTAGCAGTGGAGGGGTGTAGGTCTCCAACACCCTATGCTGCACACCTGCCAGTGTGTCATTGTTGCAGCTGTCTCTCTATAGTAGCCTCTCCAAGCAACGTGTTTAACACCAGCCTGCATTGTATAGGCTAATTCATACCTGTGATCTCCTCAGCAGCTCATCTACTTATAGGCATTGTTTGCAACCCAGATCCTCCCGAGGCACCATCAGGGACGTTGTTTCACTTCTGAATCAAGTAGACTCATTGTTTTTAGGTATCTGGCCGTTGAGGTTGGTGAGCCACTGAAAGCTAAAGCCAGATTGCTGGCTCTGGCTCAACTGAATGTCCTCTTGGAATCTCAAGCCCAAAACGAGACGTTTTCTCTGAGGCGATGTGCTAACTATGTAACATGGGGAACATGTTTTGAAACCTGGCCTTTTCTCACCATCCGGTCATTACCAGCAAATCTCACCGTGCTAAAAAAATGTGTAAGTGCGTTTGTTGTTAAGAGCTCTTATGTCCTTGGGCAAGGTTTGCTTCATGAAAAACTGCCACAAATTTAATGTGAATTCTGCCTGATGCCCATGTGCTTATTTCTTCCACCAGGAATTAAGGACAAAGCATTAACCGTTTACGTCAGAGATATCTATCTGGTGGCTGAATTTCACAGTGTGGAGCTGAAAAATCGAGGATCAACCCCAGCTCCTTGCTTGATCAAATTGTGGTATTCTAGGCAAATACTTGATTTCAATGACCCTCTTTGCCCTCATTTTCACATGTGAAAGCACCTTCAAATACTTGAGTTCGGTATGTGTAAAAACACCTCCGTTGCCATTTTATAGCCTATAAAGTTGCCCCATCTATAATAAGAATCTAGGTTACATATAGGGTCTGCATGACAACTGACTTGGATCTTAGTTCACTAATAGCATTGTCATCGCGGCGGGGGCAGGAATGTTTCACAGTTCATGTTTAGACACTCACTTTTATTAAATATTTTTAATGCAGGGATATATTGGGGTGGACAATGGTGAATTTCTTTTGCGTGTAAAATTAATGTTTTTTTAAATCTGAAAAAAATAAGTTAGTTTCCTTACCTTAGAATTACCCCCATGCGTCAGACTGGATCCGGAAAGTTTTTTCGTCAGCAGTACCTCTGCGCGTCGGAAGGTGGATGACGTCGCGGCAGCTACTTAGACGCCGCCCTCGCGCACTGACGTTAGTTCTTTCTTTTTCTGCGCCAGCCAGTGCAGATCCGGGAAGAGCGGTACCTCAGTCATTTTTTGACTAAGTTTTTCTCGACTTTTGACGACTTCTTGTTTCGAGTCTCTGACTCCAAACAGGTGCACGAGAGATGCCCGGTTTTAAGGCCTATGGTTCCTGTACCCGATTGCTGTCGGTGACAGCGTGTGCCTCTTTTGCTCGGAGCACGACCACGACCCCAAGTCGTGCCCCGACTGTCAGTTGTTGATGCTGAAGGCTTTGCAGGAGCGGTCCCGAAAGCTGCTTGAATGCCGACAGTCGGCTCCGCGCCTTTCGAGGTCCCGGTCGAGAGGGAGGTCGAGGGACCGGTTGTGGAGCCACCACCATTCCGGCTCAAAGTCATCGAAGTCTTCGCACTCTGGATCGGGTAAGTTGAAGCATAAGAAGAAGTCAAAGAAGCACTGTCGCTCTTTGACTTCTCCTCATCGGTCGGCCGATCCGATGAGGTGCAGGGGTGGTGCCAATCACGCGGCTCTGCGCGCGGAGCCCGAAGGGTCGACTCCGAGCTTCCCTCCCTTTCCAGGACACGTAGCGACCCAAGCCCAGCTTCGTACATTCTACGAGGCGATGCATGCCATCTTTGGGCAGACTGACCCCGCCGGGCCCCGCGGACTCGGTTGGGGGGCCTAAGTCTTTGCTGCCGGTGGCTCCAGCCCCGGCGCTGCAGGCCCTCCTTGGATCCAGACCTGTATCCGGATCGGCACCGGTTGACCTCGTTACGCCTCCACTGGCGTTACGCTTCCACCTGCGCCGCTTTCTACGGCACCACTTCTGCGCCGGCTCCCCGGCCGGCATCGACCCCAGCCTCCTTCCCGACGTGGACACAGAACTGGACCAGCGGCGTCCGACGCCTGATCTGGCCCAGGGTGGGGTTTCCGTGCCCCTGTTCACTCCTGGAGTCCATGAGGAGGACTGGGAAGGGTCAGGTGACCCTTTAACTGACCAGTTAGATACTGAGCAGGACTGGAGAGAGGAACTGCGGATGCCAGTGGTGTTGACACTTCACCTGACCTTGGCATGATGTCTCCTCCTACCGTGGCTACGGAGGAGGGAGCGTCATATGCTGTGGTGTTGCGTAGGGCGGCCGAGGCTCTCATCCTCGAGCTTCCTACGGTGGCGGTCAGCAGTAATCTCCTGACTGAGGTGCTTCAACCGGCGGCGAGCTCTTCGGAGCCCCTGCTTACGTTTAATGAGGCCCTCACCGACGTCCTTTTGAGGACGTGGTCCAGGCCCAACTTGGGGGCTCCCGTGGACAGGATGATCGCCCGACGCCACTGCCCGGCTCAGGGTGACCCACTTTCATCTCCCAACATCCTATCCCGGAGAGCTTGGTGGTCCAAGCCTCCACCTCCAAAAGCACCTTCCCTACTGCTCCACCGGAAAGGGAATCCAAGAAGCTAGACCATCTTGGCAAGCAAATGTTCTCTTCCGCCAGCTTAGGACTGCGGTTCGTAAACACTGCATGTCTCTTGGGCCCTTATTCGCACTCAGTGTGGGATACGGTGGCGCAAGTGCTGCCTCAGTGTCTTGAGGAGGCCCGGGCAGTGCTCTCCCAGGCTGTCGCCGCCGGGAGGGATGCAGCAAAGTTTTATGATCTGTTGTGGGCTGGACACTGCCGACTCTCTGGGCAGGACCATTTCAATGTCGATGGCGCTTCGCCGCTACGCCTGGTTGAGGTCCACTGGCTTTTCAGGGGATGTCCAGAACACCTTGATAGACATGCCCTTTGATGGCAGCCGCCTTTTTGGCGACAAAGCAGACAACGCCTTAGAGTGCTTCAAGAACTCACGGACTACGGCCAAGTCCTTGGGCCTCTCCTGCCCGGTGCTGTTTGCTTTTCGCCCCTTTCGTGGCTACAGAAGGGGTGTCCCTCTATGTCCCACCCAAGGCCACAGGCTGCAGCAAGTTACCAAGCCTTCATGCGGCCAGGGACGTGGAAACAAGCGGCAAGGTTCCGGGTGCCAGCTGGTGGGCCAGTCCACCAACCCCCCCCTCTGCAGCAGCCTCCAAATCCTCCTAGTCCGACCTTTCAGGCCCATCAAACGCCAATGGGTGGCAGGATTCGCCATCACCTCCACCACTGGCGCACCATCACTTTGGACAGGTGGGTTTTGCAAATAGTCCGAAGGGGCTACTCCCTCCCCTTCGAGACTACCCCTCAAGCCATACCACCGCATGTAGGAGGATCATATGGCACTTCTACAGCTGGAAGTTACGGCTCTCTTGGCCAAGGGAGCCATTGAACGCGTTCCTGTCCCAGAAATAGGGAGTGGTTGTTACTCCCACTACTTTCTGGTTCCCAAGAAGGACAAGGGCCTGCGTCCTATCTTGGACCTCAGGGATGTCAATCGTTCCCTCTGGAAGGAAAAGTTCAAAATGTTGACGCTTGCTCAGGTCTTGTCTGCCCTCGACTCGCAAGACTGGATGGTTACGTTGGACTTGCAGGATGCTTATTTTCACATCCCTGTCCTGCCGGCCCACCGGAGTTACCTGTGGTTCATGGTAGGCCACGAGCACTTTCAGTTCACCGTGCTCCCCTTTGGCCTTACCAGCACCCCTCGGGTGTTCACGAAAGTGATGGCGGTGGTCGCGGCTCATCTGTGCAGATCAGGGATTTCAGTCTTCCCCTATCTCGACGACTGGCTGTTAAAGGTGGGCTCGCCCCAGGCAGTCGCCTCCCACCTGCAGACTACGGCCGACCTGCATATGCTGGGGTTCTTCATCAATGTGCCGAAGTCGCACCTGATTCCCTCTCAGAAGCTCCTCTTCATCGGAGCGGTTCTGGACACGATGGAGTTTCGGGTCTATCCTCCCGAACAGTGAGTCCGGGATATTCTGGCTATGATTCCGATCTTTCAGCATCTGTCCCGGGTTTCGGTCTGAATGACCCTGAGGCTGCTGGTCATCTTGGCCTCCTGCATCCTGCTGATCGACCATGCCAGGTAGCATATGCGGGCTCTGCAGTGGGAACTGAAGTTCCAGTCGGCACAGCATCAGGGGAATCTGTCCGATTGTGTCCAGATCTCGGAGGGCACTGCTCGACAACTGCAGTGGTGGCTTACGAACCAGGATTTGGTCAATGGCAGATCCCTCTCCCTTCCCCAACCAGACCACACTGTGGTGACGGATGCCTCCCTTCTGGGATGGGGGGGCCATATGGGAGAGGCGGAGATAAGAGGCCTCTGGTCTCCGGCGGAGTCCGGGCTTCACATCAACCTTCTGGAGCTCCGGGCAATTCGTCTTGCACTGAAGGCATTCCTTCTCTCTGTCCGGGGAACAGTAGTGCAGGTGTTCACAGACAACACCACCGCCATGTGGTATTGCAACAAACAGGGCGGGGTGGGGTCGTGGACCCTATGTCAGGAGGTCCTCCATCTCTGGACATTGCTGGAACATCAAGGCATTTTCTTGGTGGTTCAACACCTGGCAGGTTCTCTGAACGCCAGGGCGGACGAACTCAGCCGCAGGTGCATGATGGATCACAAATGGCTTGGTCTCTTTCAACAGTGGGGAGAGCCTTGGTTAGATCTATTTGCCACTGAAATGATCGTGCAATGTCAGCAATTCTGCGTGTTGAAATTTTCAAGGCGGCACTCGCTAGGCGACGCTTTTCGTCGCGAGTGGAGTTGTACGCCTTTCCGCCTATACCACTTATGCCCAGAGTGCTGAAGAAGGTCAGGCACGACCGGGCCCAAGTCCTTTTTGTGGCTCCAGATTGGGCACGAAGAGTCTGGTATCCCGAGCTGCTCAACATGGCAATCAATCCTCTGATCAGACTGCCTCTTCGGGAGGATCTTCTTTCGTAGCAGCAGGGGACGGTCCTCTACCCAAACCTGTCCAGTCTCCACCTCCTTGCGTGGGGATTTAGCGGCGGCAGTTGATGTCTTTCGACCTGCTTCCTGAAGTTTGTGAGGTAAACTTGGCAGCCAGGCGTCTCTCCACGAAGACGGTATACGCCTGCAGGTGGAACAAATTTGTGGCATGGTGCACAGCAAAGGCTGTGGATCCCCTTTCTGCCCCTCTTTCTGAAGTACTCTTGTTCCTTCTCTCTTTAGCCCAGCAGGGCTCTGCTCTGGGAACTATTAAGGGTTACCTGTCTGCCATCCCTGCCTTCCTTCGGCTGCCAGATCAGCCTTCTCTTTTCATGTCTCCGGTAGTTAACTGTTTCTTAAAAGGCTTAAGAAATCTTTTTCCTCCAATCCCTTTCATTATGCCTCAGTGGGACTTGAATCTTGTGCTAAATTAATGTGCGCTCCCTTTGAGCCACTTCATAACTGTCCCTTACGTCTCTTGACTCTTAAGACTGCTTTCCTGGTAGCCATCACTTCTGCTAGAAGGGTGAGTGAGCTCCGGGCTCTTTTTTTGAAACCTCCTTTCTTGTCTGTTCATCCGGACAAGGTGGTTCTCAGGACCTGTCCATCCTTTCTTCCTAAGGATGTCACTGCCTTCCACATCGGGCAGACCATTACTTTGCCCACCTTCTTTCCGCCTCCTCATCCTTCAAAGGAAGAAGAGTGGCTTCACCGTCTGGACCCAAAGCGTGCGCTCTCCTTCTATTTGGATCGCACAAAACAGTTCCAGGTGGATGATCAACTTTTTGTTGGCTACGTGGGTGCAAGGAAGGGTCGGGCCGACAAACACACCATTTCTCGATGGGTTGTGTTGTGTATTAAGGCTTGTTACTCTCTGGCTAAAAAGGAGCCTCCAGTCAGGCTACGCGCTCACTCCACCAGGGCGACGGCAGCCACTACTGCCTTGGGAAGAGGAGTGCCTCTGAATGACATTTGTCAGGCAGCTACGTGGGCATTGCTGCACACGTTCAGCAAACACTACTGCTTGGACAGCCAAGTCCGAAGAGACCGCTTCTTTGGCCGTTCTGTTCTCCAGGATTTTCTGGTGTGATCCTGGTTCGCAGACCCACCACTGGGGTTGGTATTGCTGAGGATCTATTCTAAGGTAAGGAATCTATAACTAACGTGTTTCTGTCAGATGCACCAGTTACTTACCTTCGGTAACGATATATCTGTAAGAAACATTAGTTATAGATTCCTTACCGCCCCACCCATCCTCCCCGTTCTGTGAACTGATTTCTAGGGTTAAGGATATCCTTTCAGGGCCCTAGTTTTGTGCACAAATGGTTAGTGTCTTGCATGGCTCTGCGTTTCTGGCGCGGAAAGTCGTGTACAGTACTGACGTCAGTGTGCGAGGGGGACGTCTAAGTAGCTGCCGCAACGTCATCCCGGCGACCACGCCGCCGCCGACGGACGCAGAGGTAATGCTGATGAAAAAACTTTCCAGATCCAGTCTAATGCCAGGGGGTAATTCTAAGGTAAAGAATCTATAACTAACTAATGTTTCTTACAGATATATCGTTACCGAAGGTAAGTAACTTGTGCATTTCAAGGACACCGTATAATATTGTAAAATTATGATTGTTGTATGATTTACATCCATGCCAAATATTTTCAGGGCTCAGCTCCTGTACTGGCTCTTAGAGCTATAGCCGACCCTTGGCCTGGCTCAACTCTCCCTGTTAAGTTGTTGGTTTGCCCACCTTTGCATTGCAGAAACATCTACCATTGCTGAAGATTCTGCCAGATTGCAGAAAGCCCCCTCCATGCAGGGGGTGTAGTCTCGACCTGCTCAGTGACCCATCATTTTGTGGATCTCTGCCACTACTCATTTCACACTTAAGTGCTGAGGACACATTTTAGGCTGCCAGCACCCGCACACTATCTCACCGGGTTATCTGCACTCGGCACTTATTTCCAGTATCCACACCTCAAGCCACGATGGTAAGAAGTTAGTTAGAACCATATAACAAGGGGTCCCGGTTTAATGGTATCTATATTTTTGTTATTTCCGTCTGTATTTATCCATATTTTATCTTTTGTTAATTTTACCAGTATTTATCCATATTTATTTTAGGTTTTGTGAAAAAATTAAGCTGAAATGTGTATATTTCTGCATTTATTTAACCAGTTAAAGTACACTCGTGCCTGAACGCCTGACAGGTTTCAGTGATCTATACACACTCAGATGATAAAATATGCACTTATAAGAAATGATGTAAGTTTTAGTATCAAGGTTGTGCAAATCTACTGCTGTTTAAGGCTCTTTATTAAACTTCCTTCATTTTTTTAAAATCCCCTTGTCTGCCAGTCCGCACAGCTATTGGCCTGGCAATCATGACTGATATCATTTAGAATCACTCAAAAACAACCCAATTTCTGGTTTTATCCACATTTAAAAATAGATACAGTCAGGAAAATAAATGGTTTTCTGTCTGTATTTATCTGTAAAAATCTGTAAAAACGGAAAACAGGGAGCCTCGCTTATAACGTTTCTATAGTCATACTGATGATGAAGTGGTGAAGCAACATAGCTAATCCATAAAAGCAGTGCCAGAAATGAGGTTAGATTGTGCATCATTTCATAAATATTGAAACTGTAATCGCAATTATATAGCACTTACTACCCCTGATGAGGTATTGAAGCACTTTACGCCAAGTAGCACGACGCCCGTGAGCCTAAAGTTAGTGGCAGTTCATTGGCTGTTGGAGTTAGTCTTCAATGCTAAAGGCCGCCATTCCATGCATTTTCTCCAGTTTTCTTGGGTACATTAGTGATTTAGCTGTGATAACTACAGAGAGCTCTGTGAGAAGTAAGTGCTTGCTGGAATTAATAGATATTGTTATGATTTAAAAAAAAGCTTTAAGATAGACAGGCATGAGATTTAGGTTAGTTTATATACTGAAGAGGCATATAGAAGAGAACCAGAGGTGTATTGAAAATAAATAAGGGAGGGAAAAAGTAAAAGTTTAATTCTATGTAAATTTTGCCTTTGAGATTTTAAGGAATGGAGCAGATGGAGATCTGTGGATGCACACCTGTGGAAAGAAACTCTTTTAAATTCTGCTCTAAAGGAACGTGGCTTTAATGAGTCTTTTTAAAGACACTTTTAAAGATGTGGCAGATACTTGCATCACTTCACAAAGAAAGTCCAATACTTGTTGAGACCCCTTTATGAGTGACGATCAAGTAGTTCGACATTTAAGCACATCCGAGTACCCGTAAATACATTTTGACAACACCACCATTGCCCCCACCATATGTAGTGCAAGCAATACTTTCAAACCCTAGAAAGACCCCTACTGTGTTTCTTCTACAGCAGGTTATTCAATGCTATAAAGTATTGTTACAGTTTATGCAAATCTATTACACTGTAAATAAAGTACACATATAAAATAAACATGTTATGTGAACACCCGCCAACTTAAAATGTAAGAAGGCAGTTGATAAACATTCCAGTAATGTCGATAGATAAATTCAGTGCATGCTTTCGTGACCCATTCACTTCAGAAGGTGCTGTCCCCTGCGCTCACCTGAGGAGCACCAAGCCACACAGAAGTGACCCCATGTCCTGCAGAATGGATTTGTCTGAGGTAACCTTGACTCTTCAGCATCCACCTTGCCTCGTAACGGAGCATCCCTGGCCCTATACAAAGTATGTCATCAATTAAAAGCTTCAGCTGAAAGAAACCTTCCTTTTGTGTTTGTCTAAACACAGTGTTTGTATTTAATGCAGCTTTTCAAAATGAGCTTTTGTGTAATGTAGCAGCATCTAATTGGATTGCAACTGCTTTCAAACTGAACTATGCTACCTGGCGCTTTCTAAATGCAGTTTAAAAAATATATATATTTTGCCTGATTTACTCCTTTCAACGTAAGCATTCTGACTCGTGCTTTAAGAATGCATTTTCTTTGAGCTAACACACCTTTTCAAAATGTCTTTATTTCACAATATCTATTTTTATACGCCTTATAAAACAAAACACTTTGGAAAGGTAGTTTAAGGTAAAACAGCTCAGGTACTGTGGTGTAACCAGTTTTCATGTCGGGAAGAGTCTAGGGTGATTGCCTGCTTCGCCGTCTTCTTTTGATTTTAATCTCCCTATAGTTAACTGCATTTTGAAAACAAACATTGATAAAGGCGAGAGTTTTGTTTTGGCATCATAGATACACGACACATGTACAGCACAGGCAGTTTCAGGGTTAATTTCCCCAACACAAAATCACATGTAGGACAGGGGACAGCAACAGCAGCAGAGCAAGAATCCCTTCAACATACAGAAACAGCAATAAACAGGGACCAGCTTTAGATGCCGCTGACCCCAATCAGGGAAACTACACTACCGGAGGAATAGAACTGAAAAGAATATTTATGTCAAGGCAACAAATGCTCATAGTATATATACACCTCGTTAAACACACGCAGGACATTTGGACTCGGACAACCCCAAAAATATTTGGGTAAAGCCCTTCACAATGACATAACTATCTGGTCCTAACCAGAGCTAGGCATTCTGGAGAAGAAGTGGACGTATAGGATTAGCTAGTGCCGGTTGTATAAAGATGGAAGACTTACACACAGGTGAACAAATACAAGGAATGGAGAAAATGAAGGACTACCAGCTACAGTTAAAGCAGTTTGTATTCTATGCACAGCTAAAACAAGATGAAAGTGCTCAAACCACAGTTTCCTGGCAGACCTCCGGAATCACACAACATAACCACAATACTGGAACTGGTAAGAGGCGAACAACCCATCTCCACCTTATAAAAGGCCTAATTGATAAAAGCCCATGCACAGAATTGGCATAACGAATTACAGAGTCCACTGAAAAACCAAAGCGTGGGAGACAGCACTAAAATATGGACTGGGGAGAAACACGGAAGGGGAAAGGTACTCGATGGAGACAGCTGAAAAATATGCACTCTCATAGAGTGCTTAAACAAAAATTGAGCAATGGGAGGTCACAACAAAGTGAGGTAAACACACACAAAGGGGAAAGAAACCTAAAGAAACTGACCGATAAGAAATAATCAAATTAAATAGAAAATGAGGCTAACCAATGGTAAGCAATGGACAGCCTCTAAGTCCCTGTACGATAACAAAAGGGCAAGACGCCGTGCATGCGCTCTCTTAGGAGAGACCTAAAAAGAATGTCATTAGTCTGAACAGATGACAGACTTATAGAAGATCTAAATGTCTGGTCACATCTGTTCAAAAAGTTTCTTCAAACCGATGAGAGACAAAACTCATAAAGACTCAGGAAGTTCTTCCAACAAAACCTGGGACATGAAACAAACATCTATGGGCACTGCTGTACAAATAATGTTAGACAGTGGTATCTGTACACATAATTGTAAACACCCTTACTACTGTTCGAAATTCACAAGCTGCTATAAGACAAAGTTAATATAATGTACAATGTTCCTTCTAATGTTTTTCCCTGCGTGCGGCAGTGAATGGTCTCTGTGCACTGCAGCCAAGGCCATGTGCGTCCATGACAGCTCACTAAGCAAGCGAGTGTAGGAAGCTGGCTCTGTATATACTATACCAAAGTAAGGTATAGTGTGCGCAGAGTCCAGGTGGATCCCCAGAGGTATAGCAGAGGCTAAATAATATACTCACTAACAGTTCTCTTTGTGGTAGTATGGGCGAGCAGTTAGGATTAACCAGAGGGTGTGTTAAGCATTTATTTTATTCACTCACTCAAGACTGATGGCACACACTCAGAGACTGAATCCAGACCAATCAGGTAAGTATAAAAAAGGTATACATATTCTTTATTTCTAGAACCAAATCGGACTTGGCACAGGTAAGTGAAATATACTCTCAAATGCAAGACTTTACAAGGAAATGCAGTTGTGGATGAAATTGTAATTGTTACAGGTTTGTATTGGCTTTCAAAACAGGTTAAATTACACAGTAGTTACTTTTGGAATACTTTTAATTACTTTTGTGTTACATCGACCACTCTGGGTGGTATGCCTAGATACCACACCGGAGATCTCACAATAAAAGGTAAGTAAGACTTTTTAATGTTTGCAGTTTAGTTACTTTTTCATTCATACAAATTCAGATCAAATCTTGGAACATTTTCAGGAACAAAATTCATCACATGGGTTCCTATGGAAAAAAGTGTTAACGCTTTATGAGTGGGAGGTTTTGGGCTTAGGACAGAGGGTCCTCAAGGTCTAGGTAGGCCTTAAGTTGCACCACCAGCGGCACTGGGACGGCCGGGTGCAGAGTGCAGGGGCCCAACGTTAGCCAATGGGGCTAGGGGGGCCTTCGGTGAGGGACTGCTTGCGAGCTGGCCACTTGGCTGTGGGAGCAAAGCTCTGAAGGTAGAGATCAGCACTGCAGGGGCCAAACAATCAGCACAGGAGCTGCACCTCCTGCGGCAAATAGGCGCTCAGGTGCAGTGTGCTGAGGATCTCCGGTTCGGTAAAGAGGCTGCAGGCTCAGGCAGGGAAGCTTTCTGGCGCCCACCATTGGCTGAAGAGATATGTTTTTGGATCCAGAGAGCGGAGGCCCTCTACCCGGGGGTCAGAAACCTGTCTGGTGGTGGCAAATGGCATGCAGCCATTCAGGAACCAAACCAGGGCTGGTAGTTTTTCAGGAGGCATCTCTAAGATGCCCTCTGGGTGTATTTTACATTAAATCCCGCACTGGCATCAGTGTGGGTTTAATGAGCTGAGAAGTTTGTTACCAAACTTCCCAAGTTTTAGTAAAGACATTATAGGACTGTGGAGTTCGTAATGACCAACTCCCAGACCATTTACTCTTTATGGCTTTACTACACTTTCAATGTCTAAGAATGGACTTAGACACTGTAGGGGTACTGGGCTCATGCCACTGTACCTTCACCTGAGGGCTAGTGCACCCTGCTAGAGGGGTGGCTTACCTAGGCCTCAAGCAGTGGATTGCAGGCATGGCACACAGGGATGTGTGCCATTTCGACTCTTCACTTTTCTCTGCACCAAAACAGCCTGCAATGCCAGTGTGTGTGAGTTAATGTACAGGGCCTCTAAGGGTGGCACGATAGGTGCTGCAGCCCTTAGAGGCCTTCCATGGTCACAGTGCCTTTGGTACCCGTGGTACCTTTTACAAGGGGCTTACCTGTGGCCAGAGATGTGCCAATTGTGAGTACAAAGGTAGACTTTTGGGAAGGAACATAGGCCCTGGAAACCTGATTGGTACATCAAGCCAGGTTACATCAGATGTCAGGCAAAAAGCGGAGGGTAACCATGCAAAAAGGGGCACTTTCAAGAGGCGGCCGGGTACGGAGTGCCATGGGGATGTCGGGAGCCCTGTGGATTGCAATGGAGATCTCCGGTTTGGAAAAGATGCTGCAGGCTCGGTCTGGGAGGCTTCCCGGAGGCGACCACTGACTGGAGAGGTAAGTTGGGTCCGTGGGGGATGCCGGTACACCGTTGGTGGTCCACCCAAGGGCGTGAGGCGTCGGGTGCAGGGCCGTCTTTTGGCATCTGGTCTTCTTACCATCTCCGGTCACGGTCTGGTGGACACTTCAGGTTGAGGCTGCCGGTGTCGGCTTGAAGCTTTAGGGTGGTCGGGTATCATCAGTTCCCATGTCAGGATCGCTGAGGAGGCCTCCTCGTCGTTTTGGGCCACTCGAACTCAGGCCGCGGGCATCAGGTGCAGAGTGGTGCAGAGCCGCCTGGATCCTGGTTCTGTGTTTGAAGTTGTTGCTGAGCAAAAATCCAGTGCTCACGGAAGACAGAGTCTGTAATTTGAGGGCAGGGTAGGTCCTCCGGGGACTGGGGGACTGCTGGCGGCTGGACACGCCAGGGTTTCTGCTGTAGTCAGGTCGGGACAGGCCGGTAGGGCTGGGGCCAAAGAAGTTAGTGTCCTCTTCTTCCTGTGTCAGCATTGCTCTTCATTCTTTCTTCTCTCTTCCTCGAATCTGACACGGCAAGGTTCAGGGTCGCCCCATAATACTAAATTTAGGGGCGTTAACAGGGGTGTGCAGGTCTGGACCAATAAGTCCCTTCCTTGGGGTGGGTACGCCCCCTAATATACCACCCTCCATGGGGGCGGGGGGCATAATCCTCAGGATGGGTTTGTTTCCGGACCCAGAGAGCGGAGTGCATTTTACATAAAATCCCACACTGGCATCATTGAGGGTTTAATGTGCTATAGAAGTTTGATACAACACTTCCCAGGTTTTAGTAAAGCCATTATGGTGCTGTGGAGTTCGTAATGACCAACTCCCAGACCATATACTCTTAATGGCTTTACTGCACTTACAATGTCTAAGAATGGACTTAGACACTGTAGGGGTACAGTGCTCATGCAACTGTACCCCCCCCCCCCAATGGGGCAAGTGCACCCTGCTTGAGGGGTGACTAACCTAGGCCCCAGGCAGTATGTTGTAGGCATGGCACACAGAGATGTGTCCCATGTCGACTCTTCACTTTTCTCTGCACCAAAAACACGCAGCTTGCAGCACAGTGTGTGGGTGTTAGGGTGCAAGGTCCCTAAGGGTGGTACAATAGGTGCTGCAACCCTTGAAGGCCTTCCTTGGTCACAGTGCCCTTGGCACCCATTGTACCTTTTACAAGGGGCTTACCTGTGGCCAGAGATGTGCCAATTATTGGTACAAAGGTACAGTTTTGGGGAAAGAATACAGACCCTGGGAACCTGATTAGCAGGGACCCAGGGCACATCAAGTCGATATGCATCAGATGTCGGGCAAAAAGTGGGGGGTAAACATGCAAAAAGGGGCACTTTCCTACAGTGAGCTACCACAATCAGTGGTATTTGCCAGAAGTGAGATCACTCGGCCTTTAATCCAAGCTGACACTACAAAGGGTGATCCCTTGTCTGTCTCTTAGTCCTTCAGCTGCCATCTATTGATGAGTCGATAAGGGACAGAAGGACCAGGAGTGGACACTACAGAAAGTTAGCAGATTGTTTAGTAATTATTGTATTGTAATTACATTTATATAAGCCGCTGTCCGGAGGCTTCTAGAGCTAGGGATTGCCATCGGTGTAAACCCTGCCAAAAGCCTTGCCAACATCCCCCCGCTCACAAAGAACGGGGGATAAACATAGTGGCAAACGCAATATGAATCTAGTGGCCCCAAGCATGATCGAGGACAGAAGAAAGAGCTGCATCACCAGGACCTGCCAGCCGCTCAGCCTGACTCACGACTGACCCCCGCCTCGCACTGGATGGTACATAAGTGGTTCTGTGAGGACATCCGCAAAACACCTTGTGCTACTTTACACACCCCGTGCCGAGCAGGAATCCCACAGACTAAGCTCTGGAAGAGAGTGCGGTCCCTGAACCTCCAAACACTGCTGCGCCATGTGCCTCTGGGCAGGCTCAGGCGAACATATACCCTCGCTTTGACTGCAGCATTCTTGTGAAGCCGCCTCCTGAATAACCTCGCTTCGTCTACCGCGACCTTGTGAAGTCGATTGCTGAGAAACCATCAGCCCCACCATGTTGCGCTGTCTCGCCTCTGCACCTGATGTCTGTCCTGGGAATTGGCTCACATCGGAACTGCCCCAGCGTAACGAGCACGCCGCCTATTCCTGGCTTGCCCGGTCCTCCTGCTTTTCAATCTGAGGCTTGGGAAATAAGTACTTACAGTGGATTTTAAAGAGACTGCAGAATGCATTGCTTTCTCTCCCCACCTTGATGAGATGTCATCAGTGATGTCACTGACCCATGTCATGAATGATGTAATATGTGACATCATCAGCAGTGGATTGCGGGCGCGCGAGATGTAGTTAGTACAACTAACTATATCGGAGGAATTTCAATGGTTTTGTTCAAGTGAAATGTCCAGCTAACTATAACACCCCTAAAACCTATTGTTTTTTCAGTGCATTTCTAAGGTTTTTTAAATGCTAATTCCTAACTATATCAGGCCTGAAACCTATGTTTTTTTCAGTGAATTTCAAAGGTTTTTTAAATACTAATTCCTAACTATATCAGGACTGAAACCTATGATTTTTTCAGTGAATTTCAAAGGTTTTTTAAATGCTTATTCCTAACTATATCAGGCCTAAAACCTATGGTTTTTTCAGTGAATTTCAACGGTTTTGTAAATTACAATTTTTAATGTATTAATTGTTATACTGATTTTTTTTTATACTGATTTACTACATTTTGTAAACTGTTTATTTTTAGATATTTAATTTTTTTAATTACATTATACATTACAATACAAAATATACTTTCTCAGAATGAATTACTTTAGTTTAAATACTTTGCAAATAGGCAATAGACTTTTAAGTACACTAGTTACAGTTGTTGCAATGGGCAACACAATTTCAAACACAATGCAACATTGAGCTCAATGTGAATTTCTAATCAAATGCAATTAGTTACTTTATGGATTACTTTTCTAACCACAGGACTGGATCCTAGATTCAGTCCTTGGACATCTCCTATAAACAGTTGATTAAATGCCTTTTGGTTACAGTAGTGATTTTTAAGGAATATTATTGTATTTTAAAAGTCGACACTTAGAACATTTTTCACATAGGAAAGCCAATGTTATCCTATGGCAGGAAATTCTCTTAGCAGGTAAGTAGTGTTATCGTTACTTTTTCTTACTCAGTGGTGGATCCTGGATCCAGCACTGGTGGATCTCCTGTAAACAGTTGAAAGTATGTGTTTAAGTCATACAGACGATTTTTTAGGAATATTTTTAGTTTGTGAAAATAGACACTTGGAAACTTTTCTGCTGAAAACCACACAATGGATTCCTATGGAAGGTAATACAAGTTACTGGTAAGTATGCTTAGAATTACTTTTCCGGGTCAGTGCTGGGCTAAAATATGCAGCACTGGGTTCTCTCCTGATAACAGGTGAGTAAATCGGAATTCGTAGTTCGGCTGATTTTAGAGGAATATTTGTAAGTTTAAAAAATGGACACTCAGAAACTTTTCTGCTGAAAACCACACACTGGATTCCTATGGAAGGAAATACAAGTTACTGGTAAGTACGCTTAGAATTACTTTTCAGGGTCAGTGCTGGCCTAAAAGATCCCCCGGGGCATGGCCCTTTTAAAAAAAAAAAATGAGTGAATATTTTTATAAAGGGGGGCTGCGTAGCCCCCCTCCTCAGGCCACTTTAAGGCCCCGGGGAACCCATCCCCCGGGGCCGGCCATTTTATTTTATTTTATTTTTTTATTTTGTTTATGGTGGAGGGGGGCCACGTGGCCCACCTCCCAGGCCACTTATGGCCCCGGGGACCCCATTCCCCGGGGCCTGGCCTCTTGTTGGGGGCCGTGGGGGGTCCCCAATCCCCCCACGGTCCCAGCCGGCTCCCCGCGTTCTGCGGGAGCTGGCATTGCTTTTCCACATGGGGAACAGCTAACATGCTGCTCCCAATGTGGAAAAGCAATCAGCTTTGCTTCATTGAAGCGAGAGCAGGTTTCCCTGCTCTCGCTTCAATGAAGGAAAGCAGTTTACAATGGCAGGGTGGGAGCCGTGAGGCTCCCGCTCTGCCATTGCAAACAGCAGTGTCCCGGGGGTGGGCACCCCGGGACACTGCAGGAGCTGGCCCAGGGGGGTGGCAGTCCCCAGGGCCTATACAAGGCTCCAGGAGGGGGGCCGCATGGCCTTCTCCCACATGTACAAGTTGCCCCGGGGGGTGGCCGTCCCCGGGGCTAGGGGGGCCTGAGAGCCCCCCACCCCAAATTATTTCAAGCCCCGGGGGGTGGCGGTCCCCGGGGCTGGGGGGCCTGAGAGCCCCCCCACCCATTTTCAAGGAGCCCCGCCGCATATACTATGTTCGAGCCCCGGGGTGTGGCGGTCCCCGGGGCAGTGTGGAGGGGAGGAGGATCCGCGCATCCAGCGCGCATCCTCCCGTTAAAAAAAAAAAAAATTTTTTTTTTTGGGGCCTTGGGGGTCCTTGTGGGACCCCCTGAGAAGGCCTAGGGGTCAGGGTGTTTCTACCCTGCCCCCTTGTCCCGTTTTGCGTTGGTTTTTTTTTGGCTTTCCGAGGCACAAGATGGCTGCCAATACTTCCTGATTCAGAGTGTTGGCAGCCAATTAAAATTCAGCTCGTGATCGGGAGGGTGCGCAAATCCTCCGAGGCCATAGATATTTATGTATTTTTAAGCAAAAGGCACAAGTCTGAACTGAGGATTACCTCTTTGCCAAATTTGGTGTAATTCCGTTCAGCATTTCGGGCTGTAGCTGCAGCTAAAGGTCCTATGGGAAAAGGCATGGGGGAAACGTGTTTTGGCCCCCCCTTTTTTCTCGGCCCCCACTTGTCGATATATATATATGCACACACACGCAATTTCTTCATGTGTTTAATTGACGGGGTTCTCCATTCCCGTTGCCAGCCGAGGCCGCCCTGCAGGGTTGGGGGCCCCCATTATGGAGTTATTTTGTTTAGTATGGTCGACACCTTTGGGGGCAAGACCCGCTTGCCTCAAGCCAGACCTCTGGACTTCCTTGGTATTTCTGGCTGTGAGAGGAGAAAGGGAGAAAAGAGAGGCACACACCTCCCTTGGACAGTTTCGAAATCCAGGTATTTAAAATATTGCTGCTGTTCTGAAATACTTGCACGCAGCCACTTTATTCTAAGGCGAAAATTGATCAAATTAGAAGTACAAATGCTTTATGGACGCTATGCAGCAGAGATTTACACTTATGCATTTGTACAATGTGAACAACTATGGTGCACCTTGGAACATGTAGTGCTGCGACTCATTGTCACATGACTTTTATAACTTGAGCACTTGCTTTCAACTCGCCTTGTTACCCACCTGTGATCAAGGCTTTAACCGCCGAAACACGTCAGGGCATGAGTATGCAGACTTGACAATAAATAACTGGAAAGCATTTCAAAACTGGGCTTTGGATATATATATATATATATATGTCCCCTCCAATGAAGAAAAGGTAAGAGGCCACATTGGGGAAACCACGGAAACCTTTGATGGAAAACAGCATAGGCATGATGCATTTCAGCGTTATAGCCTTCTTCAGACAACACTGTTACCTGCATTCACCTCGGACCCCGCCTTTATGTGTCCTGCTATACCCCCATAGGAGGGAAGATACCGCCCCCACATCACGTGACCGCACTGCCACTGCGGTCCGCTGCCAACTACAAGTGCCAGGAAGCAATGTTTCTGGTGACGGGTTGCGAGGGGAAGGCTGCAGGGAAAAAGGCGCGTTGTTTTAGGAAGGGCGATTCTGGCAAAAATAATGTCCACAGGTTCCCTTGGGTCCCCTTGACGCTCCAACCCCCGACATAGGATTCCAGCAGGATGTGAGTCAAAGTGACAGTGCACTCGGCTCCTCGTGCAGTCACGGGCCATTTCTGGCAGCATCCATAGCATTGTCCCCAACGGAGGTGGGCAGGAGTTTTTCTTTTTTTTCTTTTTATTTATTTATTTATTAAATTTCACAAAAAGTTATACAAAACAGGGCATGTGGCATAATATCACAGTGGTGAGAGACGGCCATAAACACATCTGAAATGCGAAACACAAGCATTTTGACATCTCAAGTTCAACATGACTCACGAGTTACCAAATGTTAGCAGGAAGGCCACAACCAATTTAGTCCAATCTTTATGCCGGCTCTGCTGATCTCAGCCAGCCCCCAGGGAGGGTGTCTCCCCCACAAACGTTCAGCGTCTATCTCAAACCCCGTAAGGCCTCACAACACCACACCTCAGTCAGGGGGATCCCCAGGTACCATGACGCCGTTGGCACCCACTGCCGGAGCAGAATCAGTAGATTGTGCCCGGGCCCAGTCCAGAAACGGCTCCCAAATATCCCTGGGTCTAGATGTGGGCGGCATAAGTTCCCAGAACACCGTCAATTGGGATTGGCCATATGTTACTTCTCTCAACCATTCTTTGATAGTGGGTTTCCTACGTTTCCCCCAGACAATAGCAATCTGTCTCTTTGCAAATAGTAAGAGTAGTGCATGTAACTTACGCTTTTTAATGTGAGTGTATTTGACAAATCCCAGCAGGCCCAGTAGAGGAGATGGGGGTATCTGAACGTCCAGGATCTGATTTATGGTTTCGAAAACTTTTGTCCAGTACCTAGCAACGTCAGGACATGTCCAAGCCATGTGGAGGAACGAGGCCGCAGGCGCACCACAGCGCCAGCAGCAGTCGTTGTCCCTCAACCCCATCCTCTGTAGGCCAATTGGCATTCTGTAATAGCGGTGTAAGAATTTAAAATGAATTAGTCTGAGTTTGTAGTTGGGTGAGAGCTCAGTCATTTGGGTGCAACAGTAGGCCCATTCAACATCAGATAGAGGTGTGGGTAGTTCGGCGTCCCATTTATGGCGAGCTTCGGAAGTCTCCCCTACGAGCTCAGTACTGTCAAGAGGTACCGACGGACAGAGCGGGGCCTCCTTATACCTGAGCAGTAGCCAGGTGAGGTGAGGCGCACACCCATTACAGATAGGGTCAGTGAATATAAACTACCGCCCACGGAGTTTCTTGGACACCTATCAGGGTCCAGGTTGTATCAATCACTTTATTATTTTACACAGTTTTTTCGCAGTAGCTTCCAGGTCCTGACGAAAGCTAGGATGATTTAAATCCGTTAGCAGAAACATGTTGACCGTTTTTCAACACAGTTATTATATTTGAAACTGTTAGAGCACTGTTTTTAGAGTTTGTCAACAAGGTAGCTACTAATAAAGTTGTTTTAGAACCTTGTTAGACATTTTTAACCAGCACTTATACACCACCACCACACACCAGCACTGCGACCATCACACCCAACCATCATCTAGCAAAACTAGTTTCCACCACTTTGGGACAAATAAGAGACCAATATCTACGACCTGCTCAGTAGAAGATGGTTCTCTAAATTAGTCCTCAATTCCCAGATGATGAAGCAAACCACTTCGGGTGGATGATGGGAATCTTACACGCATGCGTACACGCACACATGTACACATGTTCTCACAACATTAGCTTTACCCTTACGATTGTGTCAAGTTTTTCATATAGGCGAGACTCATAGTTGCTCATGTTGTTATAGAGCTTCGGAAGTCGCCATGGGGGCGTCCGTTTGCATACGTGTGTACAAGCGGGTGATCAATTTGCGTGGTGACGGCGTAATCAGCAGGTTTTCCAGGGCGTTTAACATTGGCGGCTGGGATGGGAAGCTAGCATGTAGTTTGCGGCAAGCCGCTCGAAGTTTGTGATGCAGGAATATTTCACCAAAGGGTACCCTTTCATCTCCTACGGCTGTCGGGTAATCTCTGAATACCCCTCCTGGTATAGGTCTGCAAAAGTACGGAGTTTCATTGCCCGTGCAGTCTTATTATTTATCTCGTCTCGGATATTGGACAGGAGTGGGTTCTGTGCAATCGGGATCGAGGGGGCATATAGTACCGGTATATTTGCCCTTCTACGCAGCCCCTCCCATGCCCATCTGAGCGTTTCGGCAGTATTCACCCCATCTGAGGAGTGTTTGTGTTTTTGATACACCGCCACACGCAACAGCACTGGAGCAACCGCGTCTTCTTCAACTGCTACGTGCGGCTGAAAGGGCGTCTGGTGGACCCAATATTGTAAGAATTGCGCCTGCGCACCTAGTGCATATAACTTCATATCTGGGGCTCCAAGCCCACCCTGCCGAGTCGGCAGCGTGAGAAGGTCCCACGACACCCTAGCCTGTCCTCCCGCCCACACCAATGAGATCAGCAGCGACCGCACCGTACCAAAGAATGACTGAGTGAGCATGAGTGGCAGGTTCACGAATAAATATAGGAATTTAGGCAGGATAACCATCTTTGTCAGGGCAATTCTGCCTGCCAGCGACAATGGAAGTCCCTTCCACAGTGCTACCTTGTCTTCCAATCAATTCACTGCCCTGCCAAAGTTAAGGTTCCAAAGCTCTTGTACATCCCGGCTAATCCAGATACCCAGATATTTTACCGAGTCATTTTCCCACTGCAGCGGAAATTCCGAGGTGACCGCCCTGGTATTATCTGTAAGAGGGAAAAGTACCGACTTACTCCCGTTGATAGATAGACCTGACAGGCCGTCAAATTTGATAAATTCCCTCAGTACCACATCCAGGTTGCACTCTGGCTCCGCAATGTACAGTGTGACGTTGTCTGCGTAAAGCGATATTAGCAGACTGCGAGTGCTGAACCCGATCCCCTTATCTGTGTGATGTTGTCTAATCCGTGCAGCCAGTGGCTCCATCGCTATTGCGAATAATAACGGGGATAGCGGGCACCCCTGGTGCGTGCCGCGTGTAATTGGGAGAGGGTCTGAAAGAAGATTATTTACACGCACCCGGGCTGATGGCTTAGTATATAACAGTTTTATCCATCGGAGAAACAGCGGGCCAAACCCCATCCTTTCCAAAATTCTAAACAGGTATGGCCATTCTAGCATATCAAATGCCTTAGTGGCACCTAAAAAGGCCAACGCTGCCTGCACATCTGGATGAAGGTGGTGTATTACTGCAAACACCGTACGGAGGTTGTGGGAGGTAGATCTGCCGGGAATAAAGCCCGACTGATCCGGCAGGGCGATCATAGGGATCATCGGCTGCAGCCTATTGGCTATTAGTTTAGCCAGTATTTTAACATCCACATTTGTAAGTGATAATGGCCTGTAGGAGTCTAGTTCATTATCAGGTTTGCCTGGCTTTAGTATAGTGATTATAATAGCTTCACACATAGATGGAGGCAGTATCCCTGTTTCGTGTGCTTCCTCAAAAACAGCCAGGAGTCTGGGGGCAAGTTCCTCTACATATGCTTTGTAAAATGCTGCAGTTAGCCCGTCCGAGCCCGGTGCCTTATCCAAAGGCAGGCTCTTGATGACGCCTGTCACGTCTTCTATTGTAAATGGCAGGTGCATGTACTCACGGTGTCTGTCATTGAACCATGCCAGGGCCACGGAATCAAGGAATTCCTGCATGCCCTCCGGGCACTCTGCGAGCCTAGCTTTATATAACTGCATGTAGAACGAGGAGAAAGCCTCCAAAATGTCGGGGGAGCCTCTTATCTTATTGCCATCGACGCTGGATAGCTCGGGAATAAAGGCCGACGCACGCCTGGATCAAAGCAGGCCCGCGAGCGTGCGTCCTGGTCTATCTCCCTCACCATATCTGCGTGCCTCAGCATATTTCCCCAAAAATGTTACTTCTCTGTGAGCTTCCTCCTCATATTGTACTAGCATGCTTTTTAGATCAGCAAGCAGGGCCTCTAACTCTTTTATCTTTGATTCAATAGTACCCAATGTGGTTCTTATAGCCTTCAAGACTCCTGCCTGTCTGGAGATACATTTCCCCCTGATAACCACCTTAAATGCCTCCCAGAGGACCGCCTTCGTATCCACCGACCTGGCGTTCAGCGCAAAGTACTCAGAGATATCTGCACGTATTTCCTCCTTGAATGCCTCTTCCAGTAGTGCCCTTGGGGGAAGCCTCCAGGAGAATTCCCCACACGTAGTATTAGGAAGGGATAATTTCAGGAGACAAGGAGAATAGTCTGAGAGTGTTCTCGCCAAATGCATGACCTCGACCACCCATCCAGCCATATCTCTCGACATTATCCAATAGTCCAGTCGAGACCAAGCACGGCGATGCTCCGAGAAGCACGTGCCCTCCCTAAGCAAAGGGTTACGTAATCGCCAAATGTCCACCATTTCTCCATCATCAAGCATTGCATTTAGGACCCTACTGGCCTCAGCGTGGTGCGTCCTAGCCGTGCCCTGTCTATCTAGGTCGTCATGGAGTATGGCATTAAAGTCTCCTCCCCATAGCATCATGTCGCAGCCCGTTGCCCTGACCTTAGCCCACACTTCCTGAAAAAACTCTGGCGAATCGACATTTGGTCCATATAGTGCCACCATAGTGATCAGCATGCCGCCCAAATATCCAACTAGTATAATGTAGCGACCCTCAGTGTCTGTGTGGATCTCACGCTCCTTCCAGTCCAGCCCACGCTTTATAAGAACTGCCACCCCTCTAGCATAGTGTGAGTAAATTGAGGAGTAGGCGTGTCCCCACCTGTTTTGTCTGAGCCTCGCCGATGTTGGGGCATTGAGATACGTCTCTTGCAGCAGGCATATGTCAATGTTGTGTCGTGCTAGATATGCATGTACCATGAGGGACTTCCTATCATCATTCAGGCTGCGAATGTTCCAGATTAGGCA
Organism: Triturus cristatus; assembly: GCF_964204655.1. Classification (NCBI taxonomy): domain Eukaryota; kingdom Metazoa; phylum Chordata; class Amphibia; order Caudata; family Salamandridae; genus Triturus; species Triturus cristatus. The sequence continues at coordinate 726,623,398 of NC_140580.1, forward strand.
ATTTATGGTAGTCTTGTGCAGTGTATGTCAGTCAAATATGTTGCAGCAAAACCTCCCCTCGTCAAACACAGTGTTTCGCAGTAGCTTACATCATACCCACTGTGACAGCGCCATGCATCTTCAAACCAATCAGCCGTAAACCCCTCCCCCCGCCCTCCCACATCAAACCCCCAACTAGGTTGAAGCAAATTCCCCCTTCAAACAACATACAATAGAAAATGCCAGGGAAACTTCCCATGGGGACGAGCGAGTGTCAAGCGGTACCCCCTACTAGCGCAGGGTGGCCAAGAGACTACAATGGACGAACTGGCACTGTGACTTAATATGAACAGCTTTGTGGCTTAGGTATTATTATAACTGCCCACCTATCCTTGCGGTTACAATCAAATTAGTCCTCCCCACTGCAATACGCCGTGTGAACCACATATATGTGCAACGCTATATCATAGAGACACTTCAGGCTTCCCAAGTGTTAGTCCTGCAAAAAGTTCCAAGCGAACCAGAGACAATCAGGCTGTACATCCACCTTGCTGAGAGCAGTCCAGTGTAAACACAATTAGTATGCAGTTCCTATCAAAAGGAAGATGACGGGTCGTAACTGTGGGATGGAAATTAGTAAAAGACAGGAGAGGAATCTCCTTGTTGGAAAAAGGTCCTCACACACCCAACAAATAGGTGTCTTGCTTCATCATCGGGTCTGCTCCTACTCGGGCTGGCGCTGCAATGCCCGATCAGGCACCCGTGATGGGGCCTACTTAACGGAGATCTTTATTCCAAGGCCGATGGGTGATGTGTGAGTGAGGGTCCTAGGGTTGTGTAGGTGAATGCGGAATGTGAAGTGAAGTTTAAAATAGGTAAAGATAGTCCGATCAAAACAATTTTAATGAAGTTGGCTATTCCCCTAATTAAAATGAAAAAATTGCGTATAATCACTTAATGTTGTGAATTTCTACGCTTATGAAATGAGGTCGACATTTTAAAGCACCCTAAAAAATGTGGTGGTACCTTTAGTTCCAACAAAACTTATTAAGTATTAACCTGTAATAATAAAAAACAGTTAGGACCGTCAAAACAAAGCAATCACAATGTCATTTCCATAAAGACCAATAATATTGGTTCAATTAGTGGCAGTGCGTCAAAGGCATGCAATTGGCCCGTGAGCGGTGACATGCTTGATGCATCTATACTGTACTAAATCAATATATGAGCATTCTGGTGATGAAGATTAAAATTAGTGAACATTGAGATAAGTATAAAAATTAGAAGGTCTAAAAGTTATGAAATTAATAAAATACAATCCACGAAAAAAACCTCACCCTCATTGAGTCAGTTCCGGGCCATAACAGTACCGGTCGTCGTCGACACTGAATTCTAGTGCCCTGATATATAGTAAGATTGATATTAGCTCTTGTAAGGATACTTAACACAATAGGTATAAATGATAAACTCCGGATTATGTAAGGGAGAGAACACAGTGTATGCGTATTACCTTTGCTACGAAGAATGGGGTAAGTAAATGATTAAAGTGGGTCAAATATGTATCCTATCGAGTAAAAATAGTTGGAAAGGGAGTTTATGTTGAAACAACCACTTAAATTGGCGCGAAAGCATATTCATAGTGGTAACGGACCTCCGACGAGATTACCAAGGCACGGTGGCGCGTAGGAACAGCCAGTTGCGTTTAATTAATATTATTAACGCTTGCTGCTCGTGAGGAGTCATACCAAATCTAAAAGGATTTGCAACAGGGCCTCGAGAGGCGGGAACGCAAATGCGTACATATTTATGAAGTTAACCCAGTACATACAATCAGCTACCGTTTACTCACGGTTCCCCTGGAGGAATCACGAAGTTGATCCTACCCTGATGGAACGGCCGGTCCAAGTGGTCTGCTAGGCGAAGTTAGGCAATGGTAGGTATAGCGGACAGGCCGGTCGGGGGGGGGGGAGGGCGTGTCAAAAAGGACTTCCGGGTGGCTATGTGGACTGCTAGGATGCCGACCTCTAGACGGCGCCATGTTGGAAAGGTAATCACATGACCCCGTCAGAGTCATGTGATCTTGGGGAGCAGTCCAGTGTCAGCGTATCAGTCCCTCCTAGCAGGCACATACTACATCCCCCCCCCATCCTGACCATAGCGTGAACAGTATAGCAAAGAAGCAGTCTGCATCACATGAATCAATCATTGTCACTTAGCTGGGTTTCGGATACACCTCCGGGTCGGAGCCAGTTTTCTTCGACTTCCCACCCACATGCTTGGCAAACTTCAGAGCAGACTTGGCGTCAGTGAAAAAATGAGCGGAGCCATCATGGGACACTTTCAGTTTTGCAGGATAAAGCAAGGAGTATGGGATCTGTGACTGCAGGAGAATTCGCTTCGCCGGCAGAAATTCCCTTCTGGCTGCCTGGACCGCCGGTGTGAAATCCGGATAGAAGGCCACCTGGTTCCCTTGGTATTGTATAGACCCCATCGTGCGAGCCTGGCGCAGTATAGCATCCCGATCCTGATAGTTTAAAATCCTCACCAAGATAGGACACGGCGGTGCCCCCACTGGCGGCCGCGGTCCCAGAGTGCGGTGCGCTCTTTCCACTGCAAATTGAGGCGTCAGGTGTGTCGCAAAAAGGTCCCTCAAAAGGTCAGAGACATATACCTCCATTTTCGTGATTGCTGTAGTCTCCGGAACCCCCGTGACGCGTACGTTGTTCCGTCGCGATCTGGCCTCCAAATCCTCGTTCTTTGCCCTGATCACCCCTAGGAGTCTGTCCATTTCCGACACCTGGTCTTTTGTCTCCACCTGGAAGTCGTGAAAATCTGATTGCTTATTCTCCAAGACTTCCAAGCGGTGCTCATGCACTCCCACCTGAGTCTTCACCGACTCCATCTGGGACGTAAGGTTGTCCAGCTTCGCGTCTATGGTTCGCAGGCTAGAGCGCATTTCTAGCATGAGGGATCGCATGTCTTCTCCATGTTCTTCTTGCCGACTCTCCGTTGCCCCTCCGGAGGCCATGTCCCCGTCTGGCTCCAATTGTCTGGTCGACTTCCGCTGTTCAAAGGTCAGCCTGGGCTGCTTTGCGTCCTGCTTTCCCATGTCGCACCTTTACCTCGGCGTTCCAGGCCGCAGCGAGCACCGGTTCCCCTCCTCCGCCCCGCCGAGCCTGCAAAAATGATCTGGGTCTCTCCGCCCTCCAAGACGCCCGGCCAGGGGCTCAGGGTAAAATAGCTCAGCAGGCTCTCAGCATCCAATTTATACACCTCCTAGTACTTCAGTCAGCAGCAGCAGCGAACACTCCTTAGGTAGGCACAGGGCTCGGCCATCCTCCACCCAAGAGTATGCAGATTGAGGCCTAAGGGTTGGATGTGTCACCCTTCCCTCCACGTACTTCAGCAGGAGCCCTCCTTTCCGCCTCCAATGAGGAAGCAGCAAATCTTCCACCGCTTGCCTTCTCCCGAGGCTGGAGCCCCACCTCCTGCAGTGCCTGGTCAGTTACCGCTCAAGGGCAGCAGCCTCAAGCCTCGAGATTCCCCTGCATCAGCTCACCTCCTGGCGGTAGATTGCCACCCCTTCGCCTCGGCCAGGCCGTCCAGATCCGCGTAGCAAAATGGCGGCCGCCGCTGCAGGGTTATCTCCGGCACCTCGCCTCTGCCGCTTCAAGCCCAGTCCGCGTGTAATGCGGCACCGATTGTCCCGCGCAGGCAGGTACCCAGGCCTCCGATGAGCGCCCGGGCCGGTTTCCCCGCTCCACAGCGCGTCTTCGCGTGCAGGCCCTAGTCGAATCCCCGGCCTCAGTTACCCGGGTTGGCCGCCTCCAGGCTCCACAGCACTCCGCACAGTAGTCGTCCGCTGCACTCTGGGCTTATTATATGTGTTCCTCCACGTCGGTGTCTCCAAAAGTGTCACCGCAGGATGCCACGCGTGTTCCGGCGTGTAGGGATCCGACGTAAGACAAGTTTCAGTCCATTTTTGCACGGATCGTTGCTCGGCCGGCGGAGCTCTCTCAGTGAGCAGCCATTCCGCGGCCCGACAAGCCACGCCCCCCGAGGTGGGCAGGAGTGGATCCGATACCTCGGAGACAAGAAAGCAAGCTGCAACAGCTGACGCCAACAATACTGTTTTATATATATATATATATATATTACCTACTGGCGATAGCCAGTAGGTAGTTATAGTTAGGACCACGTTTCCATAGGAAAACCTCAACATTCTATTTTGAATAACTTTGGCGCCGGTCGACGAATCCTCGCGAATTTCTCAAAATAGGTGGGGCGCTACGCTCCGCTCCTACCCTGAAAGTCTCGGGGGGATTCGTCAAGCGGGGGCTGAGATAAAAGGGGAGTCCCAAAACGCGTTTTTCCCATGCATTTTTCCATAGGACCTTTAGAACGAGCTACAGCCCGAATGGCTGAACAGAATTACTCAAAATTTGGCAGAGAGGTAGTCCCTAGGTCAAGGAAGTGCCTTTTGTAGGTTTGGTGTAAATCTGTTCAGTAGATTCTGAGAAAATAGCCTTTAAATCAATATATATATCTGAGCCAGCTTACGGTACGCTTACCGTACGCTTACGGTAAGCGTACGGTGGCGTGCGCGAGCGCGATTCTGATTGGCTCTTAGATCTTAGTAAACATTCGAATCGGCCGAAACCAGGAAGCGGCGGCCGCCATTTTGTCTCTCGCACTGAGAGAGATTTTTAAAATCGGAAGCCCAAAAACATGTAAAGGGGCTGTTTTGACAACTCCCTCCCACATAGTCATGTTGAGGGAGTCCCCAAACATCCCCCAAGTGCAAAAACGGTTTTATTTTTTTTTCGGCAATTTCGCGGGGTACGCTTACCGTACGCTTACGGTAAGCGTACGGTAAAAAAATAAAAATAAAAAAAACACTATCCACACTTACCCCACCCCCTGTGCTTTTGGTTGCCGAAACCCACCAAATGTGCTGGGCTTATTACAATGGAAAAAAACACTATCCACACTTACCCCACCCCCTGTGCTTTTGGTGGCCGTAGGCCACCAAATGTACAGGGCTTATTATAAGGGAAAAAAACTTAGCATTTAAAAAACCGTACTAATTCACTGAAAAAACCATAGGTTTCACACACGTTATAGTTAGGAATTAGCATTTAAAAAACCTTGCAAATTCACTGAAAAAACCATAGGTTTCACACATGTTATAGTTAGTGGAAATTTTACTGATAAAAAACCAATGAAATTGCCCCGTTATAGTTAGCGCAGGCAACTATAACTCACGCGACCGCAATCCTCTGCTGATGACATATGTGTCTTTATGAAAAAAAAATATTTGTAATATATGTATAGCTAAAAATGTATGGAAGAATACATGGGCAAATAAGTGTCTAAATACAGTATTAGCATCAGCAGAGGATTGTGGTCGCGTGAGTTATAGTTGCCTGCGCTAACTATAACGGGGCAATTTCATTGGTTTTTTATCAGTAAAATTTCCACTAACTATAACATGTGTGAAACCTATGGTTTTTTCAGTGAATATATATATATATATATATATATATATATATATATAGTCAAAGTAAGCTTTATTCGATTGCTATTTCATACAATCATAAAAGCACATATATAAAACATACATATTAATTTTTATAAGTATAATAAAATGAGCATCCTGTACATAAATCACTATTCAATTGATTGTTCATGCAATGATAAAATCACTAAAAGCAGGCACATTATTAGATGAAATAGCAATAAATGCATAGTTCAAATAATTTGTAGATTCAAAATAATGCAAATATGCCCTTTGCGTCTATTTGACCTTTAAACTTAGATTACCATACTTTTCCTGAGGATGACTACCCGCTTTAAAAACATGCCTGTCTAGTATAGTATAGTATATTAGTATATCTGATAGAGACTTCTAGACTTCTAGTTGTGGATTTCTTACCTTAGAATTCCCCCCCAGGCGTCAATACTTTAGCTGTACCCTTGCTCGTCGTTAGGTGGCGTCAGTCGGTTCCACGTCTGGCGTCGGTATCGTGCACGCTCGAAATGACATTGCGGGACCTACATAGACGACGCCCGGGCGCACTGGCGTCAGCTCTTTCTTTATCCGTGCCAGCCTTGTCACAGATCCAGAGAGAGCTACCCCTTAGCTGTTTTTTGTCTACACTTTATTCGACTTTTGTCGATGATTTTTGGACTCCTGGTGGCGATTCAAGCCGTGCAGATTAAATGATGTCTATGACAGATCTGCACCTCGTTTGCCTCTGGTGCTTGGTACGCGACCAAGACCCGAAGTCGTGCTCCGAGTGCCAGGCCATGAATCTGAAGGCTTTGCATGAGCAGTCCCGAAAACTTTTGGAGGCTTGGCACTAGGCTCCGCATCCCTCCCATTCTCGGTCGAGAGGAAGGTCCAGAGAACAGTCGCGGAACCCACACTCCTCATCCCATTAGACGTTCAGGTCAGGTAAGCACAAGAAGAAGAAGCACGGGACATAGAGCGTCATCGCTCTAGGCCTCCGTCCCCGGGGCCTCTTTCCGAAGTGACTCTGCGCCTCCCAACCTTTTCTGAAAGCCTAAGCATCTTCTGCCCAGATGCAACAGTTTCATGAAGCCTTGCAACTCTTTTTTGAGCAGTACGGCTCTGCTGATGCCCCTTCTGGCCTTGTGGAGTCCGTAGGGGTCCCCAGGCCTTCTATGCTGGCGGGTCCGGAAGGCACCCATGGATCCGTTATCAGATCGGACCGACAACGGTCGCTCCACCTCAACCTTCCTCAATATCAGTCCCGGCAGGGACGCTCCCGGTGCCGACCATATGCCCGGTTGGCGTCGACCCCATCTTCCTCCCTGACTTGGACATGGAGCCGTACCGGAGTCGATCGACGTCGGCTCTGACGCCGGAGGGGACTTTTGTCCCTATGTTAGTCCCCGTTGTTAATTTTGTACTGCGAGGTGGTGAAGAGGACTGGGATGGGCCTCTGAACTCTTTTACACACCTGCTTGAAGACCCCAGGGACTGGCGGATGGACCTGGATGAGGCCTGTTGGTTGGACACTCCCCTGACACTGGCTTGCTTTCTCCCCCGCCGTGGCTAGAGAGGAGAGGGCATCCTATGCAATGGTAGTGTGAAGGGCAGCCAAGGTCCTCGGCCTCGTGCTCCCTTCAGTGGCAGTCAGGTGTTTCAGCCTGCAGCTTCCACCTACAAACCTCTTTTGCCTTTTAATGAAGCCCTCACTGATGTACTTCTGGCCACTTGGTCCAGGCCCACCACAGGGACTCCCGTGGAAAGGACAATCGTCTGCTGCTATCGCTCCACTCTGGGCGACCCAGCTTGCCTTACGCAACATCCTTCCCCTGAGTACTTGGTTGTTCCAGACTCATCTTCCCAAGGTGCATTGACTTCTGTACCCCCATAGGTAATCCAAGAAGCTGGACCATCTTGGGAAGAGGATGTTTTCTTCCTCCAGCTTGGCATTGCAGTCGGAGAATACAGCTTGCCTCTTGGAACGATACTTCCATAGCATCTGGGATACGGTTGCTCACGTGCTGCCTGAGTGCCTGGAGGAGGTTCGGGCCATTCTCTCCCAGGCAGTTGTGGAAGGGAGAGACGCAGCGAAATTCACCATTTGTTGTGGACTGGATACCACAACTCACTGGGCAGAATGGATGCCTCATCTACAGCATTATGATGCTATGCCTGGTTGAGGACTTCTGGCTTTTCAGGGGATGTCCAATCTAGTCTGATTGAGGAACAAACTCGGGTTTTGGCTAAATAGCAGCAAGGCCAAGCCACATATAATCCACAAAACACAACCAGTGCCAATGCTGCACTTAATTCTAGTGAAGAATTAGATCATGAACTGAGTGAAACAGTTTCACTTACAACCACTTTTTCTGTTGGATTTAAATCCAACGGAAAAAGTGGTTGTAAGTGAAACTGTTTCACTCAGTTCATGATCTAATTCTTCACTAGAATTAAGTGCAGCATTGGCACTGGTTGTGTTTTGTGTCAATCTAGTCTGATGGCACTTGTCTTTTCGACGAGAAGGCTGACTCGTCGCTTGAGCGCTTCAAGGACTCTTGGGACACAGATATATCCTTGGGCTTCACAGCTCCAAACTGTCCACCTCGTCTGCCTTTCGTCCCTTTCATGGCTGAAGGGGCGCCCAGCCATGTCCTGTCCAACCCAGCCATCGAGTCATGCAAGCTGTCCTGCCTCTGCATGGCTGCAGACATGGGACCCAGCATCCTCGTGGATCAGGGAGCCATCAGTCGGGCCAGTCCACTCTTCCCCTCTGCCACTGCCTCCAAACGCTCCTAGTCTGACGTTTCAGGTCCATCATCGGCCAGTCAGAGTCAGGATTCGCCATCACCTCCTCCGCTGGCAGTCCATCACTTCGGACAGGTGGGTTCTGTAGCTAGTCCGAAGGGGCTACTCCCTCCCTTTCAAGACTACCCCTCCCTCCATGCCACCCTCCTACAACTGTATGTCGGAGGATAATTTTGGGCTTCTCTGCGAGGAAGTTACGGCTCTTTTGGCCAAGGGGGCCATAGAGAGGGTCCCTGTTCCTGAAGTAGGACGTGGATGTTATTCCCATTACTTTCTGGTGCCCAAAAAGGACAAAGGCCTGCGTCGTATCCTAGACCTTCGGACCCTCTACTTCTTCCTTCGGAATGAGAAGTTCAAAATGCTCACTTTGGCCCAGCTCCTTTCTGCCCTGGACCCATGAGCTGAATGGTAGCGTTGGGCTTGCGGGACACTTATTTCCATATCCCCGTCCTGCCTGCCCACAGACGTTACTTACAGTTCACAGTGGGCCATAAGCACTTTCAGTTCACCGTGCTCCCCTTTGGCCTTACCAGTGCCCCTCAGGTGTTCATGAAAGAGATGGCGGTGGTCATATGCGCTGATCAGGGGTACCATTCTTCCCTTATCTCGATGACTGGCTGTTAAAGGCGGGTTCGCCCCAGTCGTCTCCCACATCTAGACTACGGCGGACCTCCTGCACTCACTGGGGTTCACTATCAACATGCCGAAGTTACACCTGACTCCCTCTCAAACATTCCCTTTCATCGGAGCGATTCTGGACAAAGTGCAGTTTCAAGCCTATCCTCCAGAGCAGCGAGTCTGGGATATTCAGACTATGATTTTTTTTCTTGATCTGTTTATTACATTTTCACATTGAACAATACAGTTAACAAAATAAATATTGCCATATATAGTCCCAGTAGATAGTCCACAAGATAGGATGTCCAAAATAACATTGCCATGGCAGGACAACCCATCCACCATCAGTTCAAACTTGGTAACAGTAGATATCCTACCCCATGTTTCACATACAAATAAACTCTTACTACATGACTGCTTATCTTGGTTGCAATGCAGTATGATCAAATTACTCATGCATAAATTGGTCGCTTGTACACGTTTCGTATGGCTTCACTCCACCATGTAAGGTCAGTTAGCCAACCAATCAAACAATCTTTTACATATCAAAAAATCCTAAGAACATAACCAAAAGAAGAGGGGCAAGGAAGGAAAGCAGGATCCCCACATGAGTGAGTAAGACCAGGGGGACGTTATGAATCGCTGCAGAATTTACTGTTCATACAATCATGCATTGGCATAGTGTAAACACATAACATCAATAAACGACATTCTGAGATATAGGAGGCACTCCATAGTGTTCAGTGCACGAGGTAAATCCTAATGCAATACAGATGAAAATCATTGCGAGATAGTGATAGGGGTGTCAGATGGGTCTGTCGGATTTAACAACCCCTGCAGTGCGCACACCATTGCATTCCATGCCTCGGAAATTGGAAACTTACGAAGACCCAACGTATCTTCCCTGAGTAACGATACCGCCTCAGCTTTGACCCAATTCAACATGGAGTGAAACCACGCATTCAGCGGCGGAGGTTCCTTCGCCTTCCACCGGCGAGTAATAAGCCGCTTGGCTACAAGTAGGCCTAGATCCAGAAACCTAGATTTTTTGCTTCGTGAAAAAAATCCCTGTTATGCATACCTCCCATGTCCGCGGTAACTCCCTATCTGTACTGGTAACCAACGCACGGATCACCCCATCCCAGTATATTTGCAATGCAGGGCAATACCAGAGCATATGTAACAAATCCACATTTACTAATGCACAACGAGGACAGCACGCATCCAAACTATTAAAATACTTATTAATCTTGTCTGGGGATAGGTATGCCCTGTGGACTACATAATATTGAATAAGTCTGAAGCAAGCGATTCTAGGGATCAGTCTAGGGCTTCCCAAAGCCGTGGACCAGTCCCTGTCTGAGTATGGTCTCTCCCGGTCCGTTAAGTCCACCATGGTGTGTTCACAAATCGACTCAGCGAACCATTTCACAAGATGTCGCCCTGTGCCCATCAAGTGCACATATTGTATTAAGAGGTGTGTTGGGGTCCTGCGAGACGTCACCACACCAGTGGCGCATCATGGCCGTCCAGGTGGCATGGGTCAAGAACTGGCCCGGAGGGACTCCTTCTCCTTCCGTTAATGAGAGGAATGGGCGTAAAGCTCCCTCCCTATACAGATCTCCCAATGTAGATATACCAGCCCCCAGCCAATAAGGGAGGTCTGTTGGCCGAACTCGTCCCTTCGCCGTTGGCATACCTTGTAAGGGCAGAACGGGTGTGTACGGTGTAACGTGCTTGGTGAGACGCAGTGCCCTGGGAAAGCATTTCTGCGCAATCCAGACCAACAGTGGCAGCAGCTCATAGGATCTGTTTGCGGGGTGAAAAAGAAAGAGGATCCTATCCTGGGAATACGGGGGCTCTGTTTCAGCTCAGTCAGTCAAGTGGAGCTCCTCCACCCATTTCACCACCCACTGTATTTGGGATGCCCAAAAATAATGCTCTAAATTGGGTAAGGTCAGCCCACCCTGTGCCCTTGGTAACTACAACTTCCTTAATGCTACCCTGCACCACGTATTATTCCAGATAAAAGCCCTGATGATCCGGGTAAGTAAAGCGGGATGTTGGTGAAATAATAGAGAAGACGAGGCAGCATTATCATCTTAATCAATTCCACTCTGCCTATAACTGCCCTATAACTGTTAAGCGTCTTCCAAAATTCGATTTGGGATTTGAGCGCTGCAACTACCCTAGAGATGTTGCCATCCAGAAGATCCCCGTCATCATGGTAGATGCATATACCTAAGTATCGAAATGCCACCGGTTGCCAGTGGACCACCGTCCCGTCCACTTCTAACAGCGGATCTTCCATTCCGGGGGTGAAAGGAAAAAGGCAAGATTTACCCCAGTGCACACCCAACCCAGACATTAGAGCAAATGACCGCAGTGTGTCCGGTATCACCCGTGGGACTGGCCGAAGATCTTTGACATAGAGCAGGATATCATCCGCATAAAGCGAGACTGCGTGCAGGCTGTCCCCGAGGTGTATACCCCACTCCGGTGCCGAATTTCTCAATGCCATTGCCAGCCAAAAATGAATGGGAAGAGGTGGCACCCCTGTCGGGTACCACTTTCTATTAATATAGATTCAGATAACAGAGTCCCCAGACGCACCCGAACAGTAGGAGCACCATGTAGCTACCCAATGAGGCTTAATATTTATGGCCCGAATCCAAAGCGAGGGAGCACGGCAAACCGATACGGCCACTCTACCGTATCGAACGCCTTCTCCAGGTCTAATACGACACAACCTGATTTAGGCCAGTCTACTGCAGTGCAGCGCATCACCTAGAATAGCAGATGAATGTTAAGTGATGTGTTCCGAGCAGGCGCAAACCCATTTTGGTCTTTATGAACCAATTGTGGGTAACTGGCGCAAATATACCTGCTAATATGCCCTCTAACATTTTGTAGTGCCCGTTCAGTAGTGCCAAGGGGCGGTATGCACCTGGAGACATGGGATCCCTACCCGGCTTAGGGAGAGTGATCAGTGTAGCTTCCGTCATTGAAGTTGGGAGGGAAAGATTCTCCAGTGCTTCTGTGTACACTTTAAGTAATTGCGGGCTTAGTGGGTCAGCATATGCTTTGTAGAATTCGTGGGGGAACCCTTCAGGTCCCGGCACCTTTCCAGAAAGCATGGCCCTCATTGTGCCTCTAACCTCTTCCAGTGTGAGCGGGGCATCCAGCTCTTCCCACTGTTCCGATGTCAGAGTCGGAAAGGAGAGGCTATCCAGGAACTCCAGTATCGTTATTTCCGGAGCCCTCCGGGCAGAACTGTACAGTTGCGTGCAGTGTGAAGACAGCTCGGCATGTATTTCATGCTGTGTAAATTTGAGCGCTCCATCTCGAGATCGGAGAGCTGTAATGGGCCCAGCCGAGTGTTCCTGCCTGATCAACCAGGCCTACAGCGGCCCGACCTATCCGCCCTGGCATGTACAGAAGCAGAGTGCGCTGCAAAGTTGAGGCAACGCTGTCGATCTAAGAGCCTCCAACAAGGAGAACATTTCTGCATTATGTGTAACCACTCGAGATTCCAGCGCCAGTAATTTCCTTTCTACCTCAATCAGATCGGATTCCACCTTCTTTCGCATCCCGCATCCCAGTCCCAGACACTTCCCTCTCAGAGTGACCTTCATAGCTGCCCATTCTACAGAAGAAGATGAAGCAGTACCAGAGTTGAGCGCTAAGTACTTCCTCAGAGCCTCTCCAACTGCCTCCCAAAAGATTGAGTCCTCCAGCATTGCCAGTTGCAGTCTCCAGGTGAGGATTCCGGGAATTCCACCCTTCCAATCCAGTGAAACACTATTTGGGTTGTGATCAGAATGTGTACGCCCCCAGTACTCCGAATCTGAAATGTAAGGAAGCAGAGAGGATGACCCAAAAAAACTATCTAGGCGGACATGTAGATTATGGGGCACTGAGAAGGAGTACACCCTCACCCTGGGATTGCGGTGTCTCCAGACGTCAACCAGACCCCAGCCCGCAGCCCAACCGTTCAGTACTACAGAGTTAGCTGTGGCAGCCGTGCCCTGATGTGGAGGGAAGGATCTATCCACCCCTTTATCTTGTACGCTGTTCAAGTCTCCACCTAGCAACCAAGGGACCTCACACTGCATAGCAAGGGACAGCTGACTAAAGAACTGACCCTGATCCACATTCGGGGGAATACACATTTCCCAGCAGTATGTGTCGCCCATCCAATCTGCCTCTTATGAGCACATACCTACCCTCCCTATCAGTGAGGATATCATCTGCCGTAAAAGGTGTCCCTGGAAGTACCTAAATAAGTACCCCCCTAGCAAATAAGGAGTAGTCCGTAGCATATATCCTACTTCTCCATCTGCGCTGAATTTGGCAGTTTCCACCACGTTTAAATGTGTCTCCTGTAGGAGTGCTATGCGTACATTGTGTCACTTAAGATAGGAGTAAACTGCGTATCTGCGGGATGGTGTCCGAAGACCCCTCAAATTCCGCGTAATTATTGTATGGCCCATCCCGGAAATAGGTTGTGTGTGCAATAAATAGATTCTCGGCCTACCCACACACCCCAACATGTCAGTCGAGCATGCACTGCAACGTCTTCAATGTCCCCCGAGAGATTCCTGCAACAAAGGGAGAAGGGAAAGAACTAAAAAGATGGAGAGAAATCATCACAAGAGCAACACCCCCAACCTTGAGGTGTTGCCCAAACTCGACGGGTAGCAGCGCAACCGCATGTTCTACCGGTTTCCGAAATGCAGGAAAAGCAGGAGGGCATGTAACAATGCAGGGTGTGCCCCTGTGTATCCCCCCATGAACATCAGATTAACCATCACAGAGAATTTGCAGGAAAGATGTAACCCCCCAAAACACACAAACATCCCTCATGTACCACCCTATATCACCAAATTAAGTTCCTGCAGATAACCACATACAGGAATTGTGTCTACAGTAGTACAGCGACATTACTTATGTCGAATATCAGGCCCAGTCTCTTTCATACAATACCATCCGCCGTCTGAGGCGTGACATCAGGCATTCGCAATAAAGTCTTATCCGATGAAGAGTCCATCACCGATGATCCTCCAGCCCTTGAAGATCGAGGCGAAGTGTCTGCTTCATCTTCTGGATCTGCCACCTCTGCCATCTGTTCGGCGATGTACACCACTTCCTGTCATTCTTTGCGATCTGGTCCGGACCAGGTGCCGCCAGTGAACCTAGAAACCGCCTCCTGGGTCGCCGCCGTCGGGAGGCCCCTTCACCTTCTCCATCCACCCATGCAGCTTTGGTACCTGTGGGCCCGAGTATTGACCTGATGTTTCGAGCCAGTCCCAGGCATCCTGAGGTGTATCAAAGAACCTCGACTTCCCCTCAAAGACCACACGAAGCCGAGCTGGAAACAGCAGAGAATAAGAAATATTCAGCTGTCGGAGCTGTTGCTTCACTGGCAGGAAGGAGCCACGCTGACGCTGAACTTTAATTGTATAGTCAGGAAAAAACAGCACCTTAGCGTTCTCGATTTTGACCTCAGCCAGCTTCTTTGGTTCTTGTAAGATGACTTCCCGATCTCTAAAGTGCAACACCTTGAAGATGAGTGGTCGCGCTCTATACCGCGGAGCCGGCCTCCTGCTTGGGACCCGGTGTGCCCTTTTGATAGTAAAAAAACTGGAAAACTCTGCGCTTGGCAATTTCTCCTTGATCCAGCGCTCCATGAAGGTGATCGCATCCTGGCCCTCTGCCCCTTCCGGCAGCCCAATCAGTCGAATATCGTTCCTTCTGGAACGGCCTTCCGCATCTTCCATCTGCTTCTCAAGGTATCGTATCCTGACCTCATGAGCGTTTTGCTGCTTTTCTTGAAATTCAATGGCCAGTTTCAGTTCCGCTATCTCTTGCTCTACAGCAGTGACCCTTTCTTTAACTTTCCGATGATCAGCGTGAAGTAAGTTAAGGTCCAACACCACTCTGTCCAACTTCGCTTCCATCGATGCACGGGAGCACTCAATGGCGTTCAGGATTGCGTCCAAGCGGTCCTCTGATGTCTTCTGCCCTTCCACTTACTGCAAATGCTCCAAATCGGTATTACCCGCAGCCTGCAACGAGGCCCTCGAACTAGCACCTCTGGTGCGCCCCATTGCTCCACCTGGCTTTTCCTAGCTTGTCTCTGGAGCCACAAATCAGTCAGGTAGATAGATCATTATCCTACCAAGCCCGTGAGATGTCCCCTGTGTGCAGTGTGAAGGTATGGTACCACAAGTGGTCCCAACCCCTTTCTAAGCACCAGACTTCCATGCGTAGTCAACGTTGCTGGCCACATGCGTGGATCAGACCCCCAAGCATCAGCTAGCAGATCCAATAACTCATAGGCAGAAGTCTCCGCAGCTAACGGACATCATACACTGCAGATCCTCCAACATGACCCCTTCTTTCCATAGGGCGAGCGCTCACATTCATCCGCTTCCAGGACCGCCCACAGCCCCCCAAGGTCCGCCAACAGCCTCAGGTCTGCACACCACGCAGGCTGTTCCAATGAGACACACACTGATTCTCTCTGCGTCTCTCCTCTTCAGGCGGCAGTCTGCGTCAGTCAGGTCCGCAACAAGGGCAGATCCGACCGCAGCCAGCCCCAGCCGTCACATCGTATCCACAGTGCCACGCTCCAGTTTGTTCGTCCCTCACCAGGAGGCCCAAGAGTCCGGTGCCCTTTACTGAGCGCTTCACTCCACAGCACAGGGCACTCCACAGGGCCACCTACTTCAGCCGGCTCCTCTCCGCATCTGCCCGCTCCAGCGGGCCGGGCTCTGTTTGCTTTCACAGGTCCCTGGCAATGTTATCCCAGGTCTCCACCATCACAGGAGCACCAGGGCCACACGCAGCCCTGCTAGACTGCGCTCCTCGCACCTCCAATGACGCAGCAGACCTGTGCTCCATGAAACCTCCTACGGGGCCCGCATCCAGCAGCAGCCGGCCCCCACCGGTACCCCACTTTCTTTGGCTGTGCTGCTCACGTGCACTCTGACCCGGCGTCCATGCTGTCAATAGGCCGGCCCTTCTGCTCCGCGACCAAAAGCCACAGCAACGGCCGCCGTCCGTCTGGAGAGCCTCTACTGTCACGAGCCGGACCGAGTGTGGGTTCGCCAACGCAACTGTGGTCCTTACCGGTATAATTGTACCGGATAATGGGGATTTAGCGAGGAGCGTTCCTAGCTCGCGTCCGCCATGCAGCCCCATGCAGGCCACGCCCCCTGAGATATTAAGACTATGATAACGATGTTTCAGCCTCTATCCTGGATTTCGCTGAGAATGACTCTGAGACTGCTGGGCCTCATGGCCTCCTGCATCCTGCTGCTGAATCATGCCAGATGGCGTATGCGAGCTCTGCAGTGGGACCTGAAGTTCCAGTGGGTGCAGCATCAGGGGAATCTTTCCAACTACGTCCAGATCCCAGAGAGAGTTGTGCACCAACTGCAGTGGTGGCTAACGAACCAAGATTGGGTCAGAGGCAGATCCCTCTCCCTTCCCCAACCAGATCTGACGGTGGTGACAGATGCGTCACTCCTGGGATGGGGGCGGCCACCTGGTAGAGGTGGAGATCAGAGGGATCTGATCTCCGGCGTAGTCCGGTCTCCATATCAACCTTTTGGAGCTCCGGGCGATCAAACTAGCACTAAAGGCATTTCTTTCCTCTCTCAAAGTGAATTGTGGTGCAGGGGTTCACAGACAACACCACTGCCATGTGGTACTGCAACAAACAGGGCGGGATGGGTTTGTGGAGCCTTTGTCAGGAGGCTCTCAGCCTCAGGACACGGCTGGAACATCAGGGCATATCCCTGGTGGTTCACCACCTGGCGGGTTCTCTGGACAGCAGAGAGGATGAACCTTGGTGACTGGTCAGACACAAATGGCGTCTCCATCCGGAGGTGGCACAAGGTCTCTTTCAGTGGTAGGGAGAGCCTTGGTTAGATCTGTTCGCCTCTGAAGAGAATGTGCAATGTCAGCAGTATTACACATTGGAGTTTCCAAGGTGGCGCTTGCTCGGCGAAGCTTTTCATCGCGAGTGGAGCTTCGGCGTCCTCTATGCTTTTCCACCTATACCACTTCTGCCCAGAGTCCCTAAGAAGATCAAGCACGACAGGGCTCAAGTCATTCTTGTAGCTTTGGATTGGGTACTAAGAGTCTGGTATCCGACCTTCTGAGCATGGCCATCGATCTTCCGATCAGACTGCCCTTTCGAGAGATCTTCTGTCACAGCTTCAGGGAAAAGGTTCTTCACCCTAACCTGTCCAGTCTCCACCTCCTTGCGTGGAGATTGTACGGCGGCAGTTAATAGCTTTCGACCTTCCACCCAAAGTCTGTGATGTCTTGTTAGCCAGGTGTTCCTCCACTAAAACGATATACGCCTGTAGATGGAACAAATTCATAGCATGGTGCCCAGCAAAGGCTGTTGATCCCCTTTCTGCCCCTCTTTCAGAGGTTCTGTTGTACATACTTCCTTTGGCCCAGCAGGGCTCTGCTTTGGGTGCTATTAAGGGTTATCTTTCAGCTATCTCTGCCTTTCTGAGACTTTTAGATCAGCCCTCTTTGTTAAAATCTGCCATTGTCAATAGGTTTCTTAAGGGCCTTACTAACTTATTTCCTCCGTCTCCTTTCATAATACCCTAATAGGATTAAATTTGGTTTTGACATTTCTTATGTGTGCTCCCTTCGAGCCTCTCCATAATTGCCCTTTCAGGCTTCTAACCCTTAAGACTGCTTTCCTCCTTGCCAGCACCTCTGTTTGCAGAGTTAGCGAGCTACAGGCTCTGTCATCCAAACCTCCCTGTCTGTCTGTCCATCCAGATAAAGTGGTGCTTCGAACAAAAGCTTTGTTCCTTCCTAAAGTGGTCACGCCCTTTCATGTGGGACAATCCGTTAACCTGCCCACCTTTTACCTGGCCCGCATCCCTCCAAGGAAGAGGAAAGACTCAACTGCCTGGACCCAAAACGTGCATTGTCTATCTCAATCGTACCTAAGACGTCCAGGTGGACAATCAAATCTTCATTGGCTATGTGGGTGCCAAGATGGTCAGGCAATACAGGAAAGGACCATCTCTCGATGGGTTGTCCTCTGCATTAAATTGTGCTATGCATTGGCAAAGAAGGAACCTCCAGTGGGGTTACATGCTCACTCTACTGGAGGCAACAGCGGCAACCACTGCATTAGCACGTGGAGTCCCAGTCATGGATATCTGTCAGGCAGCAACATGGGCATCCCTGCACACGTTTACCAGACACAACTGTCTGGACAGCCAAGTCCGCAAGGATGAGTACTGTCCCTGTTTGGTCCTCCAGGACTTTCTCGTGTGATCTGGGTTCGCAGACCCTCCTCCACGGTTGGTACTGCTGGGATATTTATTCTAAGGTAAGGAATCTACAACTAGAAGTCTCTATCAGATGAGCGAGTTACTTGCCTTCGGTAACGATGTATCTGATAGAGACATATTCTAGTTTCCTTACCGCCCTACCCATCCTCCCCGTTCTGCAAACAGATTTTGAGGGATAGGGCCCTAGTTTTGACGCACCAGTGATCAGTGTCTTTCATCACTTTGTGATTCTGGCATGGAAAGTCGTGTTAAGAACTGACGTCAGCATGCCAGGGCGGTGTCTATGTAGAACCCGCGATGCAGAGCCAACCGAAGCCACCTAACAATGCGCAAGCGTACTGCTAATAAAAAAATCTACAACTAGAAGCCTCTATCAGATGAGCAAGTTACTTGCCTTCGGTAACGATGTATCTGATAGAGACATATTCTAGTTGTGGGTTCCTTACCGTCCTACCCATCCTCCCTGTTCTGCAAACAGATTTTGAGGGAGAGGGCCCTAGTTTTGACGCACCAGTGATCAGTGTCTTTCATCACTCTGTGCTTCTGGCATGGAAAGTGGTGTTAAGAACTGATGTCAGCATGCCAGGGCGGCGTCTATGAAAAACCCGCAATGCAAAGCCGACCGAAGCCACCTAACTGCGCAAGCGTACGTAATGCTAATAAAAAATCTCTGGATCAAGTCTAACGCCTGGGAGGAAATTTGAAGGTAAGGATTCTACAACTAGAATATGTCTCTACCGGATACATCATTACCAAAGGTAAGTAACGTGCTCATTTACGCCCTAGAACTGCGTAAGCCTCCCAGGCAAACTGGCCTACAAACCCTGCCTTAACCACTAGCCATTGACATCTCGACCATTAAGAACCCGAGAAATGGTGCTGGCTCACCGGCAGTGCTAGGCAGTCTAGGCACCAGTTACCGCACAGGTAAACCACCAAATCCTCAACTACCTCCCCTCTCCACGCATCAATGGTTCACTACTGTTCTTTAGAAGTGACCCCCACTCCTCCAATACAATAAAGACAGTCTGCTGCAGCAAGCAGTACACCTAATCCATAGAATGACCCCCCTCCACTGCAACAGGCAATCATCTCAGCAAATCTCCTCCCCCTGGAAAGGCCCTAGATGGCCGTAACTGCAGTAGGATTGCTCACCAATGTTAGACTGCACCTCCACCATGGAAAGATATGGGCCTCATATCCCATGAAGTTCCCCGGAAAACTCTCCAAAATTGCTACAAAAAATTTCAAGCACAAAATCCTCAAAGAACATCCAGAGACTCTAATAACTAACTTCTTCTACAGTCCAGCACACAGTGGCCTTAAAACTAGACTTCATCTTCTATACTAAGAAACCCGCCAAATGGAGAGAGAACTTCTGACAACACCTTTGTAATAATTTACACTACCAACATCCATTATGGAACTAAGCTCACTTTATCCTCATCCCAGAAATTCAGCAGAGAATTATCCATAATCATCCACAAAATCAGGAACATCCTGTCCAAGCCTGTGAACAAAACCTAACCCTCTTTAATCGCCACTTCCCTATGCTTTGCATTGCCATGCCATCTGGTTCCACCTCGACCCCCTCCTGGAGAGCCAACCTCTTCATCCTCTATCAGAGAACTAATCCATGCACCCTCACCTCCACCCGAGGATCCTTCTACTCTGAATCCTCCTTCTCTATCTCCCCTCCCTCCTCCCTTCAGCCCCCTTCATTACCATACGCCTGAACTGTATGATTTCACTACCACAATCACTCTCCGCCTGCACATGGCACTCCTTCACTGCACAGCTAGAGCTACCGATCGCACCTGCATTATCTTAGCCCAACCACCTCCACCCCAGGCTCCAAGCCTTAGCTTACTCCCCCCCCCCCCCACTACAGACCCAACCATTTCTCAGCTGATCCCTTTAAAAGCACGTCTAGAACAAAAAATCAACACTATTCTGGAAGAAATCTCATTACTGCTTATGGACATTAAGACTGGCCACACCCTGCCCCAGTTCCATGCATCTATAGTGAAATATGAACCTGCCACTAACAATCACCTGAACCCCCCCATCCCTCACCCCTAGCCAGACCATCCCCTACAGGCATCACCACCTTACACCTAGACCCACCATGACCGGAACATCGCAGAGAAAACCAGAAAGGCTGAGCAACACTTATTATAATGCCCCCTGCCAACCTGACCACCACAAAATCATTGTCACACTTGGCAGGAACAGGACCCTGAACACCACTCGCCCACCCAGTCTGCCCATCCAACTGACTGCCATCCAACCCAGCCAGCCAGATCAGCGGTCATTACCTATGCCCTGCTGCTTGCTACTAAACTGTCGATCAGCAGTTAAGCATGCCACTGAAATACCCAAAACTATCTTGCAATACAATATCAACAACTGCTTTCTAACTAAAATATGGCTAAACCACCACTTATCATCTAACTTCGACCTCCTCACCCCACCGGGCTTCTCAGTCTTTCGCTGCGACCGCTAGTAGCCATCATACATAAAAGTGACCTTCTCCATCTCCCTTCCATTCTAACAAATACCCTACTTGATTACTTAAGAGTTCAGCTGTATCATCCCGCTATTTCACGGTCTTTCGAAAATGCCCTTTCCTTACAGTTTAATGTATATTATAAACACCACTTGTAGCTTGGGCACTCACTGCTGTGCTAACTCTGTAAAGTTATATATGTTTTATACTGTACCTACCCCAAATGCTACCCTATTTGTATGTGAGTGTGTGTGTGTATATATATATATATATATATATATATATATATATATATATATATATTACCTACTGGCGATAGCCAGTAGGTAGTTATAGTTAGGACCACGTTTCCATAGGAAAACCTCAACATTCTATTTTGAATAACTTTGGCGCCGGTCGACGAATCCTCGCGAATTTCTCAAAATAGGTGGGGCGCTACGCTCCGCTCCTACCCTGAAAGTCTCGGGGGGATTCGTCAAGCGGGGGCTGAGATAAAAGGGGGGTCCCAAAACGCGTTTTTCCCATGCATTTTTCCATAGGACCTTTAGAACGAGCTACAGCCCGAATGGCTGAACAGAATTACTCAAAATTTGGCAGAGAGGTAGTCCCTAGGTCAAGGAAGTGCCTTTTGTAGGTTTGGTGTAAATCTGTTCAGTAGATTCTGAGAAAATAGCCTTTAAATCAATATATATATCTGAGCCAGCTTACGGTACGCTTACCGTACGCTTACGGTAAGCGTACGGTGGCGTGCGCGAGCGCGATTCTGATTGGCTCTTAGATCTTAGTAAACATTCGAATCGGCCGAAACCAGGAAGCGGCGGCCGCCATTTTGTCTCTCGCACTGAGAGAGATTTTTAAAATCGGAAGCCCAAAAACATGTAAAGGGGCTGTTTTGACAACTCCCTCCCACATAGTCATGTTGAGGGAGTCCCCAAACATCCCCCAAGTGCAAAAACGGTTTTATTTTTTTTTCGGCAATTTCGCGGGGTACGCTTACCGTACGCTTACGGTAAGCGTACGGTAAAAAAATAAAAATAAAAAAAACACTATCCACACTTACCCCACCCCCTGTGCTTTTGGTGGCCGAAGGCCACCAAATGTGCTGGGCTTATTACAATGGAAAAAAACACTATCCACACTTACCCCACCCCCTGTGCTTTTGGTGGCCGTAGGCCACCAAATGTACAGGGCTTATTATAAGGGAAAAAAACTTAGCATTTAAAAAACCGTACTAATTCACTGAAAAAACCATAGGTTTCACACACGTTATAGTTAGGAATTAGCATTTAAAAAACCTTGCAAATTCACTGAAAAAACCATAGGTTTCACACATGTTATAGTTAGTGGAAATTTTACTGATAAAAAACCAATGAAATTGCCCCGTTATAGTTAGCGCAGGCAACTATAACTCACGCGACCGCAATCCTCTGCTGATGACATATGTGTCTTTATGAAAAAAAAATATTTGTAATATATGTATAGCTAAAAATGTATGGAAGAAGACATGGGCAAATAAGTGTCTAAATACAGTATTAGCATCAGCAGAGGATTGTGGTCGCGTGAGTTATAGTTGCCTGCGCTAACTATAACGGGGCAATTTCATTGGTTTTTTATCAGTAAAATTTCCACTAACTATAACATGTGTGAAACCTATGGTTTTTTCAGTGAATATATATATATATACACACACACCATATCTACATCAATTATAGTCCATCTGTACTATTGTTCACCTTAAATCTTTCTTTATATTGCATAGTGCTAAATAATTGTACTGAATGTGTCTTATATTGCATCTACCCCAAAGGCCGATATATATATATAAATCTGGATCCCAAAGGATACAACGAGTCACAAAGAAATACAATATCCAAGAAAGAAGTGACTCAAACAGATAGATTCACCAAAGAACAAAAATATATTTCCACTACAACGTTTCATCTTCCACCTTCCTCAGGTAGTACAAGATGGTTTGCTCTGTGGCTGCACAGATGACACAGCTGAATTTTCAAAAAGCATCCTCAGTGAAGGTTAAAATCACTGCATCCAGATGGACTGAACATTACTGACAACACAACCTGATTACTGCATATCTCAAGAGCTCTCAGGACTGCATTGATTCCGCATTCCAAATGGAATCTTCACTCATGATGCTTTTTGAAAATTCAGCTGTCTCATCTGTGCAGCCACAGAGCAAACCATCTTGTACTACCTGAGGAAGGCGGAAGCTGAAACGTTGTAGTGGAAATATATTTTTGTTCTTTGGTGAATCTATCTGTTTGAGTCACTTCTTTCTTGGATATATATATATATATATATATATCAAAGATACAATCCTGCTTCAACAAAGAAGAAGGCACGCACTCACGGCTGCAGGAATATGGCCTTTTTATTTTCTCGGGTCTCCCTCGACCCCGCGACAGGAGAGACGCGTTTCGGCATCGCAGAAGCCTTTGTCAATCTCTTTATATATATATATATATATATATATATATATATATATATATATACACTCATATCTTATCTACCTCAAATGTAATCTATTTATACAATGGTCATCGTAAATCTCATGTAATCCGGGCACTCCCTGCTGTAATAACTCTGTAAAGCACTGTATACGTTTATTTACCGCATCTACGTCATGCCTGTTTAATCAACAGTTTCTGATGTCTTACGTATTTATAGTTTTACTTACCGTCACACGGTCTCTGCTGTGATTAAACCCATCTGACAACCCTGTGGAGTAAGTGCCATCGGAGGCAGACCTCTAATTCTGCACACCTGATTTAGAGGGATGGAATTAGGAGTATGTTTTCTTTGCCCGTCACTGCCAGGAAAACCCTGGCGAAAAGGGGCAATAAAAACTGCACAACACAATGCTTTCTTTTCCATGGAAGAGGGCCCCCATGGCGAAGTGAGAATTTTGCTTTTTTATTTTCAAAAAGAAAATCCTGCTTTTGGATTTTCTTTTTTGAAAATAAAAAAGAAACCAGGTTGGTGCAAAGCTGCATCATGTTGATGGAACCGTGCACCAAACTACAAAAAGAATTGGCAGAAAACTCCATGTCAGTGGTTCCTGCAAATGCTTTAAGAAACGGCCACCTGCTTGGCGGTCATTTCTCCATTTGGCGGGCCGACTGAGCCATTTACACCATTCTCCCTGAGGGAGAAACGGGCTACCTGCCGACATCTGAATTAGGCCCTTCGTCTATAAAACAATTTCACCTAGAGAAACAATTGGATGCAAGTTCTCCCAAAACAACCCTTGCTGAGTCATCCCCCGCCTCTGGAGGAAAAGGGGCAATGTTGTGGTGCTCGTTTGATGCAGTTTGTAAAGAGTTTTTTCCTCACAACCGCTGACCATATTACAAGCTGCGACTGATAACATTGCTTCTGAAAAACATTGCTGCTCCTTATATGTTTGGGAGCTACACCCCCGTCTTATTTGACCTTAAGTGGGGTGGGGAGGTAGCAAATTGCTACCTCTCACATTCCAGAGAGGCTCACACATTCTGAGTAAAAAAGACCTTACTTTTATGGTTTCGTTTTTAGAGCTGGCAAGCTTGCTTGGTCACAGGCCCTCTCTCTGTTCAGATTACTTACTGGGGTATGTAAAGTTCTATTTATAGATGCAGCATCACCCTGCCACGTTTTCTGGATAATAATTCTTATTGAAAACAAGATGTGTGCACCTTATGTTGTTGCTCAGTTTATTACCAGTCTCATTATACTCTGTCCTTCCAAGGGCCATGACTACCTCGCATGCAGCCATCATTATACTGACCTCATCTTTGCCCTCATGTCTCTATGCAGTGCTTGTTTTGTGGACTGCTGATGCGGAAACATTCTGGCCTTAGAGTTTTATGAGGGGCGGAGGAGTGTCTGGGACATATTGGCAACATTTTGGGAACTCGGTTTAAAAATAAATCTGCTGGCCAGCTGGTTTTTGTCTCAGCAAAGGGAATGAACTTAAAAAAAAAATATTCACTCAGCGAAGACGAAAGAGAATGTATTAGAAAGGCAACTTTTAATAGCCACGAACGAACAGTTTTAAAATCGTAGGCAGGGGCTACAAGACACTAAAGGGGAGTTTTACAGCTATCCTTTCTTTTTATTATTTTGTCTCTGCGTAAATGTGTTACTGGCTTCCAAGTAAATAGCTTATCTGCTTTGAGGTTTCAAGGTTAACGACTCTCCCTGTGAAAGCTGACCTCGTGGACGAGAAGTGTATACAGATGGTGCCAGTGTATGATACGGCAGCACATCTTGCAGCCCACGATGTGACCTCTTCCTGAACCCTGATGGTCACACATTTCTCAGTCGGCAGCCACACTGACCCGATCACTTACTGGAAATCGTCCTTTTTGTGAGTCATTGTCTTTCCTTGTATCATTCCTTACAAAATGAGGTTTGAATTCGACCTACTGACAGGATTTACCTATCTTACCCCAATATAAAAACATGTTGTTGGTCCCGAGGCAAGGTCGAACCCTTTTAGCGAATCCAAAAAGGGAGGGGATTGAAGCCAGGACTGAGCAATAGGAAAACTTGGACTCGGAGTTACAAAGATAACAAGAAAGTAATCGGGGTATATCGCCCTCCTCGGTATTCCACATCCCAGGCCTTTCAAAATGAGGATGAAGTCGACCATAGGCAAGCCGAGGAAACATTGGAGGCAGATCACGGTAGCCCATAGAACTGATGAGGCAAGACGCAACAACCCCTTTCAGGTCGAAGACAGACCCAAGTGGGCAAACCCAGCTGAACCTGATCAGTCAAGGGAACTCCAAGGTGACCACTGCCAAAAGACTACAATAATGCCTCCTCCATACAGCAGCACAAGTAGCAAAGTAACTACTAGCTTTTTTTTCTAGTTATGCGAGGTTGGGTGAATCAGGATGGAGTCCGAACCCAGTAGTCGTTCACCCTATATGTCCCTTTATTTTAGGATAGTATCTCTGAATCTACAGGTCATGCTTCAGAGTTTTCAGTGTTTGGGGGTGAGGCTGTGCACCGGTCTGGGGGTACCTACAATGGGTGCTGGAGAGTTCTGTGACAAGTACATTACTGGACTAGGCTAGGGGTAGTGACTTGGGCTTCAAATCATGATAACTACAAGGGCTGAGAATAACATTCTAGCTATATCAGGGTGACCACCTCCATATGCTGGCATTGGCAGAGGATTCCAGGCCATGGGCGAAGTCAAGATTGACAGGGAAAAATAAGTGTTGCTTCCTTTAGGCATCTGATTACAATGATTACAAGTGACCTTTCATCTCTGAGGCAGGATCAGTATGTTTAAGGGATGTCCCATGTAGGTCCTTCCATCAGCTGGTATTTGCTGCTCTGTGAAACATGTCACTCACTCTGTCAAGGACTCGTCAGCCCCTCACCTGGCTGGCAGGTAGATCTGCTTCCTCCACAGCTCCTGTCAGGAGGCTTCACAGATGCTATCTAACATTAGGCCAAGGCTAGAGGGAAAATAGTGAATCTGTCAGCAGACCCACTACTGAATCTTCTTATTCTTCTCCCCTGAAATTGTGTGCAGACCTTCCTCTATCCTCGAGCTGAAACGCTGACTGATGTATTGGTTGAAGAGACAAGTATTTATCTTTCCCTCATGCAAGTCCTGATCAACCAGGGAACCTGGACCTTTCTAATGCTAGGGGACTCCTCCAATCCTAGAGGGGCATGACTGTGGCATGCTTATCACATGCTCTGGTAATGCAGCTTTTCCAGCCCTCCTAGGACCTGATTGATCTAGATTGGGTAGAATGTGGACCCGTCCACAGTCAGGAGGGTATCATCTAAGAAATGCAGATTTCCAGTAGGAGACAATGCCGAAGGTGTTACTCTGGTAGCGGAAATGCAGCCACATCAAAGGACCAATCTAGCTACTAACATCCACCCACAGAGAGAACTGGTTTTGGGGAAATGAAGAGGGAACGTTTATGTGCAGACTTCTGTGTCTGAGATGGACTCTTGTAGCCTCGCACAAAGGTGACTTGGAAACAACCTTCACAACGCATGCCATTACATCGCATGTCGTTGCAACGCAAAAGGTGTGCAGCAGTGGGTATAAGATGTTGGATTTAACTCTAACACCTTCCCTACTGCTGCACACACTGGAGTTGGAATAGAAAATTATTCTATTCCAACTTTCAGCACCCCTCCCGACAGAAAGTCGGAGTAAAAGCAAGGGCGTGCGATGTAATGGCATGCGTTGTAATGTCACATATTCAGGTGACCACCAATGTGTGAAGCAAAACAAACTTGAAATTCTATGAACTTCACCATTCACCTATCCAGGCACATGCATGAAAAAAACACATACATAACGTTCATGGTTGTGCCGTCATCCTGGAGGTAAAAGATCCTCAGTTACATGTCACTGCTCAGAACCTTTACCAGGGGAAACCTATATGAATTCCCTACACAGGTGAAGTGGCCTGACCCGGGACTACAGATTACGTTGCCACCACTGGCTGTGCTCAGACTAGGTGGAGGGAACAGGTGGAAGAGTGCACTTGAAGTCAGAATCAGCTCTAATTTCTTACAAGTGTAAAACAGGGGTACCTCCAGTGGGCCTGCATGGTTGCAAGTTTACTGGAAAAAATTCACAAGGCTACTCAAAAATACATACAAGGACAGAGGAACGCAATTTTACAAAGTCATGCCGAGGGCATCGTCCCAACACTAGCTGTAGTGGGAAGATTTCATGAGAACTAGAAAGCAGGTATATGTCTATGTTGTTGACTGAAAACAGGAGCTTCATTAAACATCCATAGTAGCCCAAAATTAAGCACTGCTCTGTGTTGTCCTATGAGAAGTGTCATCTTTTGCATCTGGCTGGAGAACCGGCTGCTACAGTCACCCGTGCCTTGGATTTTGTCTCAGTCCTACATAAAAACGAGCAAAATAAAAATGTGGCCATAAAAAGCCAATGTTAGAGTAGTAAAGTTCACTCATGTTATGTGAATGCTTTTTTGGTTTAGACTATGATGTAAGTACCACTCAAATTCTTGTATTTTATTGTTGAATCATCATCACAGTTTGCTAATACCATTTTTTCAGTAGATTGTCTGTGATCGAGAAGAAGATGCATATAGAAATGCTCGCTCGATGGACTTAACACATTTCTTTAGTAGAGTTGACTTCTGCTATCCGTTTTTGTGTGGATGACATTTTGGCTTGCACGAACGTTGTCTAACATCCTGACAGGACTAGCAGTATCACTGCTCTTACACTGAGAATTCGACACACAGTGTTTTGA
Organism: Triturus cristatus; assembly: GCF_964204655.1. Taxonomy (NCBI): domain Eukaryota; kingdom Metazoa; phylum Chordata; class Amphibia; order Caudata; family Salamandridae; genus Triturus; species Triturus cristatus. Next base: position 726,651,435 of record NC_140580.1, read on the forward strand.
CTTAAGTATCTTCATGCTCATTGATGGCCTCAATTTTAAATTTTGATGGTGGAGGAAGTCATTCTTTGTATGCAGTAGATTCAAGACATTTTCAGCTCCATAGAAGTAGCTGAAACACAAGTTTGTTCCATAATTAGTAGAAAGTATTTACATGCTGGGTCATGATTAGCCAGAAACGTTTTGGGAAGTAATTGAAAAAGTAGAGGGTTATGGGTAGGGATTTGGCTGGATGGAGGAGTTTAGGAAGTCCACTCCATAAGACAAAAAGAAGAAAATCATGGAAGGTAGGACGGAGAAGGATAGATGACTGAGGAACAAAAGTGCACCAGGTGAGGGAAAGGATAGAAAAAAGGATAAGAAAGATTTCTGTGAAGCTTTAAGAAAATGACACTTGAAAAAAACAATTTTGAGATGAAAGACATTCACAAAAGTCCAATAAATGCCGTCTATCTTGGAAATTCCAATAAGGGAATGAAGTAATTAATGTATTTAATGTTTTCATGGACTCCCATCCCCAAAGCAACAGAGGTCTGCTGAGACCCCAAACATGGCATGCATTGTACCTGCACTGGTAGGAAGACGAGCGGTATTATGCTCTCCACCTATGAAACATTAGAGGCCTGCCAAGATCAAAAGCACAGGAGGCACTGTGGCCCCCAAGGGGCTGGGTGAGCGAATCAGTACCATGCTCCCCAACTCCGAAACTGATAGAGGTATGCTGGGCTCCCAGGACTGCTAGGTATTTTACCCTTCGGAGTGGTCGAGAAGGGCAGCATCATGCACCCACCTCAGAAACATAGGAGGCCTACTGTGGCACCAATTCACTTTGGCATGCATTGTGGAGCTTATGGGGTAGGCCTGCATATCGCACAGTGTTCCACCAACCCCAATCAAAAGACTCAATAAGAACTCCCAAGTGTGGCAAGTGAAACGCAGGACCAGAAAGACAACAGTGGTCTGGTGGTGCCCCTTGATTGACAGTCCCAAAGATAGATAAGGGGAAGGGAATGTAGCCTTCCGGTACCTTAGCCTGGAAAGGAATAAAGCTAGGGCTAAGGAGGGCAACTGACCATGAGGGTACAGTCTTTCATCCTTGGAGGAAGCTGGAGGTGGCAGCAGCCCAGCTTTTAAGTGCTCAGAAAGCGAATTATGTTATATTATGCAGATTTGTAGAGTGCGCAATCATCCGGGAGGGTATCCTAGCACTGAGAAGATGTGAGCGTAGGCATGCCTAGAGCCAAGTGCTGCTACTAAAAAATGAAGCCAGTTCTTCACCTTCTTGTGGATTTCAAGTGAGTAGGGGGCTATTATGTGTAGCAGCAGGACGTTCCACTCATTAGAAACAATTTAGGAGAAGGCTTGACTGCCGGATCTGGATCTGTTTTCCCATATGCGTGGGATTTGTGCAAGTAGGAGTCCGGATGAGCGGAGGTGCCCTGAAGGTTTGTGAAAGCAGATGCAATTGTTGAGGTATGCTGGGCCAGTATTATGTAGTGTGGGTGAGGAGTCTGAATTGTGCTCATTTGTGAATGTGAAGCTAATGGAGCTCCTTCAGAAGTGGTGTGGTGTGATTGAGTGCGGCGTGGGAGATTGAGAGTGATTCTGGCTGCTGAGTTCTGAATGGTTTGTAGTCTTCTGGTGAGATTTTTGTTGATCCCAGCATAGAGAGTGTTCCTGTAGGCCAGCTTTCTTGTGACCAGGGTGTACGGGTTGGTTTTCCATGTGCTGATTGGGAGCCATTTGAAAATCTTCCACTGTATCTTCAGGGTATGGAAGTATGAGGCGATGACAGCATTGACTTGGGCGGTCATATCGAGTCTGCTGTCGATGATCCTGCAGTTCTTGGTGGGTGCCAGTCCTAGCTCTGTTGGCCACCAGGTGCAGTCCCACCGTGATGTGCTCTTCCTGAAGATTTCGGTGTTCATCTTTTGACAGTTGGTCCTCATCATTTGAGCGATTTCAGTCATGCAAGCATTGAACTTGGTCTGGGTACTGGGTGTCTTGTCCGTGAGGGAGAGACTAAGTTGTGTATCTGAAAGAAACACGTTAGTTAGATTCCTCACCTTAGAATATCCCCAGGCGTCAGACTGGATCCGGAAGATTTTTCGTCAGCAATACCCCTTGCGCGTCGCTAGGCGTCGTCTGCGGCTCCGCGTCCGTCGTCGGCGTCGTGCGCCGGAATGACGTCGTCGGAGTACTTAGACGCCGCCCTCGCGCGCTGACGTCAGTTCTTCTTTTTTCCGCGCCAGTAAGCGCAGATCCGGGAGAGCTACCCCTTTAGTCAATTTTTGACTAACTTTTTTGACTCTTTTTGGTCAATTCTCGACTCTGGTGCCGGTAGGATGCCTGGTTTCAAGGCCTGCGACGACTGTCACCGACTGATGTCGGTGACCGATCATCACCGCCGGTGCCTGTACTGCTTGGGCCTCGACCACGACGCGGCGTCGTGCTCCGACTGTATGGCCCTGACCTCGAAAGCTAAGCGGGAGCGGTCCCGCAAGCTTCTCGAGCTTCGCCACTCGGCTCCGCGTCGCTCTCGATCCCGGTCCAGGAGGAGGTCCAAGGATCGGTCGCGGAGCCGCACTCGACAACGTCACTCGTCTGGCTCGAAGTCTTCGGGTAAGTCGGGGCACTCCAAGAAGTCCAAGAAGCGACACCGCTCTTCGGACTCCCCTCGCCGGTCGCGCGACTCGGCCGAGGGACCGGGTGGTTTCACCCCCGCGGCTCCGCAGGAGCCGCAGGTGCCGCGCAAGTCCCCATACCCGACGGTCCCTGGGACTGACGCGACGCCGGCGGAGGTCGATGCCTTCCTCTCGGCCATGAGGAGCCTGGCCCCGCAGTCGACGCCCGCTGGCGCGCCTTCGGGCCCCGCGGACTCGACTGGGCGACCTCGCATGCCGGTGGCTCCGGCCCCGGCGCTGTTGGAGGCTCCGGCCCCGACGCCGCAGGTCCCTGAGGGGCCCGAGCCTGGGCCCCCGACGACGCCGGTCGACCTCGTTACGCCTCCTCTGCCGGCGCCGACACCGATACCACCCCCGACGCTGGCTCCGGTCGACGTCGATCCCCGGTTCAGCCCCTGTCTAGTCCCGACGCCGATGCGGCGCCGCCTGACGCCGCATCCGACGCCGCTAGAGACACATATTGTCCAGTGGGTTGGATACCTCACCAGACACTGGATTCATCTCTCCTCCGACTGTGGCTTCGGAGGAGGAGGAGGGTGCAGCCTTTTCTGTGGTGCTGCGCAGGGCGGCCGAATCCCTTGGGCTAGAGCTGCCTGCCGTGGCTGTGAGGACTAACATCCTCACTGAGGTGCTTCAGTCTGCCGCATGCTCCACTGAGCCTCTGCTGCCATTCAATGAGGCCCTCACTGACGGTCTGCAGGGCACCTGGTCCAAGCCCTCCACAGTCCCTCCTGTGGACAGGAACGTTGCCAGGCGCCACCGCCCTGCTCCGGGCGACCCCAGTTTTCTGTCCCAACACCCCACCCCGAGAGTCTGGTTATCCAGGCCTCTACCTCCCAATCCTCCTTCCCGTCCGCTCCTCCGGACCGGGATTCCAAGAGACTGGAACAGTTTGGTAAGAAGCTGTTCTCTTCGCTCAGTTTGGGCCTGCGGTCGTTGAACACCGCCTGTCTCTTGGACCGTTATTCCCACTCTCTGTGAGATGCGGTGGAGGACGTGCTTCCACTGTGCCCGGAGGAGGCCCGGGCGCGGCTTTCCTCGGCCCTGGTTGATGGGAGAGATGCAGCGCGCCATGCAATCCGATGTGGGCTTGACACTACGGACTCGCTGGGTAGGGCGATTTCTACCACGGTGGCGCTTCGACGTCACACCTGGCTGCGGTCCACGTCCTTTTCAGGGGATGTCCAGAGCACCCTCATGGACATGCCTTTTGATGGCGCTCGCCTTTTTGGTGACAAAGCGGACAGTGCGCTGGCTCGCTTCAAGGACTCCCGGGCTACGGCCACGTCCTTGGGCCTCTCGGCCCCGCGGCCACAAACTTCCGCTTTTCGCTCCTTTCGTGGCCAAAGAAGGGGCTCCTCCTCACGTCCGCCTAGCCACCGGCCGCAGAACCAACCTGCACGCGGACGTGGTTTCTGCCGAGGCGGTACTGGAGGACGACGCGGTCACTCCACATCCACCCCGGCAGCATCCGCCTCAAAGCCTTCCTAGTCCGAGCTTTCAGGCCCATTCCACGCCAGTGGGCGGCAGAGTTCGCCATCACCTGCTCCACTGGCGGTCCATCACATCGGACAGGTGGGTGCTGCAAATCGTCCGAAGGGGCTACTCCCTCCCCTTCGAGACGACCCCTCCAGCCATGCCACCGCAGCACCACCGTATCTCGGGGGATCATTTGAATCTTCTCCTAGAGGAAATTTCGGCCCTCTTGGCCAAGGGGGCCGTCGAGCGCGTTCCGAGCCCAGAAGTAGGTCGTGGTTGTTATTCCCACTACTTATTGGTTCCCAACAAGGGCAAAGGGGGCCTACGCCCTATCTTGGACCTCCGGAACGTCAATACCTTCCTCCGGAAGGAACGGTTCAAAATGTTAACTTTGGCTCAGGTTCTAGCTGCCCTCGACCCTGGAGACTGGATGGTAGCGTTGGACTTGCAGGACGCATATTTCCACATCCCCGTCCTGCCGGCCCACCGGCGTTACCTGCGGTTCACGGTGGGTCAGGAGCACTTTCAGTTTACCGTGCTCCCCTTCGGTCTTACCAGTGCCCCTCGGGTGTTCACGAAAGTGATGGCGGTGGTCGCAGCTCATCTGCGCAGATCAGGGGTTCCAGTTTTCCCCTATCTCGACGACTGGTTGTTGAAGGCGGGCTCGCCCCAGGCAGTCGTCTCCCACCTCCAGACTGCGGCGGATCTCCTGCATTTGCTGGGGTTTTCCATCAACGTGCCGAAGTCACACCTGAGTCCCTCTCAGAAGCTCCTTTTCATCGGAGCGGTTCTCGATTCGGCGCAGTTCCGGGTTCATCCACCGGAACAGTGGGTCCGGGATATACAGGCCCTGATTCCCATCTTTCGGCCTCTATCCTGGGTTTCGGTCAGGCTAGTGTTGCGGCTTCTGGGGCTGATGGCCTCCTGCATCCTACTAGTGCATCACGCCAGGCGGCGCATGCGGGCTCTGCAGTGGGACCTGAAGTTTCAGTGGGCCCAGCATCACGGCAACCTGTCCGACCATGTCTTGATCTCGGAGGGCACTGCACAGCAGTTGCAGTGGTGGCTCACGGACCGCGATTGAGTCACGGGCAAGAGCCTCTCCCTACCCCTACCGGAGCATGTCGTAGTGACGGATGCGTCCCTCCTGGGATGGGGTGGCCATATGGGAGAGGCGGAGATCAGAGGCCTCTGGTCTCCGGCGGAGTCTCGCCTCCACATCAACTTGTTGGAGCTGAGAGCGATCCGACTTGCACTGAAAGCCTTCCTTCCCTCTGTCCGGGGAAGTGTCTTGCAGGTGTTCACGGATAACACCACCGCCATGTGGTATTGCAACAAACAGGGCGGGGTGGGGTCGTGGACCCTTTGTCAGGAGGCTCTGCGCCTCTGGACATGGCTGGAACACCAAGGCGTCACCCTGGTGGTTCAACATCTGGCGGGCTCTCTGAACGCCAGAGCAGACAAACTCAGCCGCCGGTGCATGATGGATCACGAATGGCGTCTGAACTCCGAGGTGGCGCAAGGTCTCTTTCAGCAGTGGGGAGAGCCTTGGTTGGATCTATTCGCCACCAAAGAGAACGCGCAATGTCAGCAGTTCTGCGCGTTGGAATTTCCAAGGCGGCACTCGCTCGGCGACGCTTTTCGTCGCGAGTGGAGTTGCGGTCTGTTGTACGCTTTTCCGCCTATACCACTTCTGCCCAGAGTGCTGAAGAAGATCAAGCGCCACCGTGCCCAAGTCATCTTGGTGGCTCCGGATTGGGCACGAAGGTACTGGTATCCCGAGCTACTCAGTATATTGACCGATCCTCTGATACGTCTGCCCCTTCGGGAGGATCTTCTGTCGCAGCAGCAGGGGACGGTCCTACACCCGAACCTGTCCAGCCTCCACCTTCAATGCTTAGATATTGAGCGGCGGCAGTTGATGCCATTTGACTTGCCTCCTGAAGTCTGATATCATTCTGGCAGCCAGGCGTCCCTCCACAAAGACGGTATATGCCTGCCGGTGGAACAAATTTGTGGCATGGTGCACAGCAAAGGCTGTGGATCCCCTCTCCGCCCCTCTTTCTGAGGTTCTCCTCTTTCTTCTTTCTTTGGCCCGGCAGGGCTCTGCCCTGGGCACCTTGAAAGGTTATCTTGCTGCTCTCTCTGCCTTCTTACGGCTTCCAGATCAGCCCTCTCTTTTCAAGTCCCTTTTAGTGTCACGCTTTCTTAAAGGCATTACTCACACGTTCCCTCCTGTCTCTTTCGTAATGCCTCAGTGGGACTTGAATCTTGTCTTGACATTCCTGATGTGCGCTCCCTTTGAGCCTCTTCACAATTGTCCTCTTCGTCTTCTCACTCTTAAGACTGCTTTCCTGGTAGCCATCACCTCGGCTAGACGGGTGAGTGAGCTCCAGGCTCTATCGTCCAAGCCTCCTTTTCTATCTGTTCATCCGGTCAAGGTTGTCCTTTGGCGTCGTCCTTCCTTTCTACCGAAAGTGGTGACCCCCTTTCATCTTGGGCAATCTGTCACCTTGCCCACCTTCTTTCCGCCTCCGCATCCTTCCAAAGAGGAAGAGCGGCTCCACCGTCTGGACCCAAAACGTGCGCTCTCCTTTTATTTGGACCGCACTAAACAGTTCCGAGTGGACGACCAGCTTTTCGTTGGCTACGTGGGTGCAAAGAAGGGAAAAGCTGTACACAAACGGACCATCTCCCGGTGGGTCGTTTTGTGTATAAAAATCTGTTATTCCTTGCCAAAAAAAGGAACCGCCTGTTGGGCTGCGCGCCCATTCTACTCGGGCCACAGCGGCTACTACTGCTTTGGGACGGGGAGTCCCTTTGCAGGACATCTGTCAGGCGGCAACGTGGGCTTCGCTGCACACGTTTGCCAGGCATTATTGCCTAGACAGCCAAGTCCGGAGGGATGGCTTCTTTGGCCGTTCTGTCCTCCAGGACTTTCTGGTGTGATCTTGGTTCGCAGACCCACCACCGGGGTTGGTATTGCTTGGGTATCTATTCTAAGGTGAGGAATCTAACTAACGTGTTTCTTTCAGATGAACAAGTTACTTACCTTCGGTAAGAAACATTAGTTAGTTAGATTCCTCACCGACCCACCCATCCTCCCCGTTCTGCGAACTGACATCTAGGGTTAAGGCTATCCCTTTCAGGGCCCTAGAATTTTTTGGCACCAGTGTCGGTATCTTGCATGGCTCTGCGTTCCTGGCGTGGAAGGCTATGTACAAGAACTGACGTCAGCGCGCGAGGGTGGCGTCTAAGTACTCCGATGACGTCATTCTGGCGCACGACGCCGACGACGGACGCGGAGCCGCAGACGACGCCTAGCGACGCGCAAGGGGTATAGATGACGAAAAATCTTCCGGATCCAGTCTGACGCCTGGGGATATTCTAAGGTGAGGAATCTAACTAACTAATGTTTCTTACAGATACATCGTTACCGAAGGTAAGTAACTTGTTCGTCGTTGGCATAGGAGAGGACATTGATATCATGAGAGAACGGATGATGCTGGCTAGAGGTATCATGTCTGTGTTAAGGAGGGTCGTGCTCAGGGAGGATTCTTGGTGAGGTTGTGGGTACCTGAGGTGTACGGTGCCAGGCTCACTGATTGGTTCCTTCCAGTCAGGAAGGAGCAGGTCCATCAGAATGTGCGACCTTGGATTCCGATGTCATGTAGGTGTTGAATTCGAATATGATGGGAGACTATGTCAAATGCTGCGGAGAGGTCCAGAAGTGTGAGTGCTGCCATATCTCCTCTGTCCAGAGTCATGCAGATATAATCCATGGCAGCAATGAGGGCAGTTTCCGTACTGTGGTTGGATCTGAAACTCGAGTTCTGACTCGTCTCCTAGCTTTTTCCACCAGTGCTACAACTGCACACAACAGTAGCAACGGTAGCATGGGTAGGCAAGGGAGCTGAACTTCTCTCCCAGGGCATTGCCTAGTGTTCTGCTGGCAGCTAACCTCTGCCTTTAGATGCAAAATTGTATCTATTTTCAATTTCAACTGAAGAACCCTATTTTCATCCAGTGAGCTTTTACTGGTGAAAATGGGTTGAAACTAAAAACCGGAATCTGTAACCTTAAATAAAAATAGTTCTTCTCTCTGCCATTGTTGCGTTTTCATACACAGTTCAGCCTTCTTCTAGCCAGGCAAAATTGGTTCTGCCTTAACAAGTGAAACTACAGCCGCAAGCATACCCTTGAATCCTAAAAGATGACCAACCAGTATGCTCCAGGACTCTGAAGGAATCTTGTGACGATTATTCATTACCTTCTCTGAGATCATGCTTCTGCTTTTCTATATGTGCATTTACTTTCTCATTGGGCAATGTAGCACCTTTTTATAAGAAGAAGACTAGTTCAAGAGTGTACAGTATGGCAACGAACCATGTGTAGCCTTTAATGTGACATTAGTGTTTGGGAAATGCAGGGAGCAGGGAGCACTATAGAAATGTGGGACAGTGCAGTGGGGGCTCCTCCAATTGAGCTCTGAACTAAGTGTTAGGAGGGTGTGGGGCCAGCGCTTCCGAGTAGCAGCAGCAGAGAGCTATGTGCTTTCAAATGTGTATGCCTCTTTGGCCGTCTGTCTTGGGACGGCCAGCCAGACACGCGCATTTTAAAGTTCTCTAACCTAGCTGTCTTAAACAGCTGGGTTATAGAAAGTGCAGGCCCCCAGTGCTCTTGGGGGCACTTAGAGAGGCCGCTCTGTCCAATCCTGGCACTGCTTTCAAGCTGTCAAAGCAGGGCCAGGATTGGGTTGTGCAATTTCCTGCTTCTGGAGCATCCAGAAGACGCCAGAGGGAGGAGGACATCGAGCGGAGAAGAAAGGAAGGTAAGTTAATTTTATACTTTTTTGTTGCTGTGCCCCCGTCCCTCCCCCACCCTCGGTACATGCCAGCCGCCACTGCAGTGCATGCTACAAATAGGTTTGCATCTAAGTATTTGTGTGAATGTCCCTTATTGAAAGGTTAATAAGAGAAGCCATTAACTGCCTCTCACTTACGATGACAGCCCACACCACTAAGAAGAAGGTCAGTATGATGTTTTGTCCTACAGTTGGTAGAGAGTACCTCTGCTGCATCTTGGGCCTGCCCTTTCTCTGTCGCCTCCAGGAAGGTACCTGGAAACTGACCGCTGGTCTAGCATCGGCCACAGATGGGAGCTGTTGGACATGCATGACATTATCACAAGTATCCATTGCACCAGACTTCCCCTGCCACTTCTCAAAGAGAGACTTCGAACCTTGGAGGATGTCCCTTGCAGCGGTCATGCATGCAAGACAGCATGGGTGAAAATACCTTAAGCTCCCTGGCATAAAAAGTGAGTGGACGGGCTAGCCCTGTGTGCTTATGAGTAGATGGTTAGCCTCCTCCTGCACCATCATGCGGACCTCCAGGTTTTCCTGATGGTGCACAGAATGCTCTTCCTGGCCAAAGAATGGAGACCGCATCCGAACTTGTTTCGGCACCGCACAACATATATTTATTAGTACGTATATTAGTATATATTCCCAGGACAATTCGCGATTTCATCAGAATACTTCACACTCCTATGCCTCACAAAAAACGAAACACGCTTGTGATCTTTAAAAATCTTTAAGGTATGTTTGTGTTTAGGTACGAACAAGCGTGTTTGAAAGGACCTTTAAATTATGCCATTTACTTGGATGTAACTACGAATCGTTAATACTCGAAAGTGTCTGTTTCCAAGTGAGAATATGGAGCTGTCATGAAGAAAAGTTGATAACAATGAACTAAACAACCGTGTTGGGGAATCCATAATCACAAGTCCAGCACAACAATATATATTTTTTTATCTTAAACGTTTTATTGTTTCTTTTATAACAATAACACAACACAACACTGCAAGGGAATATTCTGCCTTGTAAAATGCCCCAGTGCACAGCACAGCATCAACTTATTTCAATAAAAGACACACAATGGCATGAGATCTTATGTTCGTCCACACTGTTAGTATGTACTGGTTAAAGATCAATCAGGCTGCGGACTACTTCCTATCCAGGGCCTTATCATCTGCATTCATTCCCAGTGGGACTGTGAGAAAGCATGCACCATTGTATCTCTCCCTCCTATACTTGTCATCTTACCACCCACCTTAACAAAGGCCACTAATTGAGGTGGTATGGAATGTTTCAGAAAAACTTGTATAATAATAATAATTAACCACTTTGAGTTGTGCGTGGCCAGGTTCCTTACACGTTTCTCAACAGTATTACAGAAAGTGCCCCGAGGGCACAACGGGTGTTTGCGCCTTCTTTGCGTGCCCTTTGGTATTACAGAAGGAGCCACAGATGCTTGTGCTGCTCGTACTGTAATACAGATAGCGCTGGTGCACATTTAGCACCAGCGCTATTGAGAGAGGGCATTCCCTCATTTGTATGGAGGCGTGCCCCAATGCAGATAAGGGAATCACTTTGCCTCTGTGCTCAGCGCCCACACTGTATAACCGACGTGGGTGCAGTGGCAGACATGCCTCTAGGAGGTGCACTGAAAGCGCACGACAAAAAGGTGGCACACTGTCACTGCACCACATGAGGACTGCCCTCTAAAGGGAAAAGGGAGGGGGGTACCATTCAACCCCCTGACATCCCCCTGCAGGTTGGTGCAGTCACTCACTGCACCTGCCTACAAGGAGATATCTGATCCCTTTTGAAAGTGGAGGCAGAGATACACGCAGAAGCTTTAAACATTCATTTTAAGTAACTTGTACAAGCTTTCACAGTGAATCCCCCACTGTGAAGAACTCCACAATGAACGAGGAACCCAATAAATTTAAGGAATCGGAAGCTCTTCACTTGTAGGTTTACTGCTATATTTTGCTGTAGATATATGCATTTCTGCAGTTCACTAACTGGCAGGAGTGTTAATGAAAACCTTTTTACTATCCCCATTTATGCTAATGCAAAGATATTCCCACATTCATAATTGTGCAGATTGTGCAGTTATGCATGTGAAAATGTGTCGCTAGGTGCAATTGTGCTTTGAAACTTTTCCTTCTGAGAAAGTATTTTTTCCAATGAGACATCTATTCTCCTAAACCTCTGGCAATTTTGTGGGTCTTCCCCTCATGTCCCACCCTGGCACCTGATTTACTACTGCCCTTGATATGTGTAAATGCTTGACTATTTCCAGGATGGGAATGGGCGGGAAAAAGGTTGTGAATACTCGCAAACTTACAGGTTTGCTGAAGTGAACAGACTTTCTATAATATTCCCCAGTGCTCAATTTGTCCAGGTTCGGGGCACTGTTGCAAAGTCATCCTGTGCCCTGGGCACCCCCCAACTTTTTGCTGAATGGTACTGGTGGTAACTGACTCTGATTGACCCTGGGCTCTGCCTAACCAGGCCCAGGGCCAGTGCTATGCTGAAAGAGACACATTTAGAATACAGTGAAAACACCTACATACACTAGGGTACACAAAGGGTTGGGGTACCCCTGTGGTTGGCATGACCTACCCTACCAGGCCCTATTAAATATTAGGGCAGGGGGATTAACACTACCTAGAAGTCCCTAGCCCACAATAGGGCATGGCAGTTTGGAGGCCAGCAGCTTTTCTGCAATTGCATGTGTGCACTGCTGAAGCCTGAGGTCAGTTTTAAAAGTATCCCTGGGTGGCAGGACTGCTTTTAAAAAGTAGATTGTGCTCAAACTCAACTTTGGGTTTGGGGCACTTAAAAATGGATAACCTACAATGGTTTGGCATATTAGGAACCCCCAGGGTCTCCCCTAGGTGTCCCAGGGGTGGGGGTCAGGTATTTAAAAGGTAGACCCTTATAAAATGAGTTTTATATGCCCTGGGTTAAGTGAAATTTCATATTTCACTCCCCACATGGTGATAATGTGCTGCCCAAATTCGACTTTGATGCTAGGAGCCCTGTGTAGGGAGGATCTGCAATATTTCTACAGATTCAGAACCCCTAAAGTCTCCCCTAGTTGTCCCATGAGGTGGGGGTCCTGTAGATATAAGCAAAGTACTTTTAAAATATGTTTTTGTAAGTCCGGGTGCTGGATAAATGGCCCAAGTCATTTTTCCCATTGCAAATCCCCTGCTACATAGGTTAACATGGTAGGAAGTTATTAACTAATAACTCTTGATAGGAGAGGGCTAGAAGTACCATTCAAAGACTTCCCTGAATGGTATTAATAAACTCAAGAATATGATATGGTTGAATTTCTCCTAAAGTGTACCTACCAGAAGTTATAAGACTTTTTTGTTTGTAAGTCCAGATTCAGCCTTCCAGTGGTCTGTCCTGATTGGTCAGAGTTAAGTGGATTAGCCAGGCTGCCTCGAAGAGGTGATGAAGAGCCCCTGGGGTTAACCAGCTCTGCAGGAAGGGCAGTGTGCTGCTATACAGGAATGCCAGAGCAGGGGGAGGAGTCGTAAACCATGGTCTTCAAAGAGAAGAGGAGGCCTTAGTGTCATTTACAACTCTAAACTGTTCACTTCAGCCAGAGCTAGGCTTATGAAAGGAATGCCCAGGTGCAAGTGGGAGTGTTTATGGAAAGTAAGCCATCATAGGGGTGTGTTTAGCCAGCTCTTACCTCCCTGCTGGAAAATCAGCCATTATGAATTTGGGTGGTTTGGTGCACTCTGGGAGAAAATAATGCCACACTCTACAGCATGTGGTCATATTCTTGAGGAGTTGCCCTGCTCCCATTGGTCAGCAGTGACCTCCTGCTTGACCCAGAGAACGTGGAATAAGTATCTGAGAGGGGCAGAGGCTCTCAGATATGCTGCTTGAAACTTAAGGAACCAAGACGTTGCCATGCTGAGAAGTTGGGGTGCAAAGTTCTAAGGGCTGCCCGCTGAAGACTGCACCAGCTGAAACTACAGCCCTGTGGATTACGTAAGAAAACCGAATAGTGGTATGCTATTTAGGTTCACTGGCGCCACTAAGGAGAATAGCACATGTCACTATTTTGCAATTTCTTATCTCAGTGATGGTGCTGCAAGGTGAGGAGAACCACCAACCTCCCAAATATTGAGGCCTGGGCCAACTGAATAAAATGACAATCCCCAGCACACGTCGAAGGTATGTAAAAATTATTTCACAGTGCACAATATCAGCACATTTTATACAAAAAATAGTGAGATTCTTTTTTTCTTTTGTTTTGTTGGTCTTCAGACAGCAGACAGGTGTATCATCGCTTACAAGGGGAAATTGTCCCGTGACTTTTTCAAGGCTATGTCTTCTATGTAGAAACCTTTTATTTGTGGTGATAATTCAAACCCACAAAGGGTTTCAGTATCTCACCACGTCCAAAACAACAGTTTCTAAATATCCAGGAATCCTGATATGTCCCAATATCACGAGTGTGAATCTGACTCCTTTCCACAGGACGTCGCTATCCGTGTATCGCCGAGTACGGAACACCTGGTGTTTTTTCAAGACCTATGCTGAGTCCTATCATGTCTTAGTGGCCTTCTAGCCAGTGGCAGACCTACATTTGCCCCTACCAATAATTCACTTTCCAACATATATAATTTGGTGGATCATGCCTTATCATCAGGCTTTGAATCAGGGCAAAAGAGAAAAAGGCAGAAAAGAGAAAAATGAGAAGAAATTGGCAAATGAAGAAAGCAGAGAAGGGGGAGATAAAGAAACAGAAAGAGTAAGATGGTGGTAGAAATAGGCATGAAGTGGAATTTAGACTAGGTAACAATGGATTTTGTAAACCTCAGTGTTTGGCAGTGATCACTATGAACTCCCCCAAACACTTTTGGCCCCTGCACTAACTTTTTCAGAAATTAGGAACTAGTATTCCTTTCCCTTCAATATGTAAATTCATATAGGATTGCAAATTCGCCTTTTGTGAATTGTAGACTTGAATGTTCACCTGTAAATCAAGCTATTTACTGGTTTAAATTGAACTTAGATGTGCAAGTGGCTTTGTGAATTGTATTAGTGTTATTTTTCTTCCCCTTTCTCTAACCTGAACCCTCACCCAACACTCTTCCTGATACCTTTCAATTCTGTGTTTTCATCCCTAACCCGTAGACTTAACAATGTGCCTATCCTTTCCTTGCCAGTTACCTTTAATGTTATTGTATCTCTAGACCTTAATTCCAAAGCTAAATCTATCCATGATGTTAATCTTGCTCCTACAATTCCCTATTTCTTTCCCCTGCTTTAAGCGTTGTCCCAACCCTCACAGCAGCTCTTTAGGTCTAAACATAAACACAAACCCAAATTCTTACTTTGAACCTCAACCTTCCTCTACATTTACAGGACCTCTCAACTCACCCTCATTTGGAGTGCCACCCTGCACTCATCTTCCCCCTCGCAAACAAGCAAAATGCCTCCCACAGACTTCAGTTCAATCACCCTCATCCCCATAACCTACCTCGTCCTAGAAATAATTACATGTTTCCTCGCCATTGATTTCAATGGTTCACCCTCCAACACCACTCAGTCTCACCCTCCTTGGAGACCTCATAGGTTGAGAGGTCTACACACAGCCCTGCCAAGTTCCATAGATCAGATGTTCGACTAATGCTTTTTAAAGCTGGTGTCCTCATAACTGCACTAAAATGCTAAGGTCTCCCACAAGCATGGTTCCTCTATGTGTGCCCAGTCACTATGCAGCTCTGTGTGGTTACATACACTCAGCAGGCAGAGAGCACTTGCTGTACTGCCCCAGTAGCCCATGCCCAGGTCGATTAAAGGTAATCTACGTGGGCATGGCTAGGTCATTTACTTTTCTTTCACTGAAGTCAGAGTTTCTCACGCTGCTTTTACGGTTGTTTTAACTTCATGCCATCAACTGTAGCTCTCGGCAGAGCGCTCAGAGCACTTGTCAAACCTGGAAATTGTAATTACATTTTGTGTGAAAGCTGTGCACCAGCTACTGAAATAGCGACACCACCAAACGAAGGAAAGGGGAAATTATATTACAGGTGGAGAGAGAGAGAAAGAGAGAGAGAGTGTGTGTGCGCGCGCAGTAAAGAGAGTGACACAAGGAAATACATGCAGAAAAAGAGCTAAAAGACAGTGGTGAAGAGGAAGATGATGACGCATGAGATAATGACTTTAAAAAGGCTGTGCTGACTTTATTTTGTACAAGTCTAGGGTTTTCTACATACATTGTATTAACGTTTGTGTGGCACGCTACACTCTGGCACTGTGCCATCGTGAAATTATTTCAGAATGTGCATAACTTTGCTTTCTTTTCTGGTGTGCTGAAAATCTTGATGGAAGATTGCAAGTTGTGTGATTGGGGCTCGAGGTCATGTTTATGTTATTATGTTTTTTAAAGTACATTTCCTTGTTTGTGCATTGTCACTTTGAGGGACTGTGGGGGTGGGGGGCATTTGAGGCTCCTATCATTACAGGTTTGTCAAACAGTTTGTAGCTTGCCGTTTTCTCAACACAGTGAAAGATTCATTCTGAAAGTCCCATTTTCTAATATGAAACCATTTGACAAATGTGAACCTATTTTTTTGTGGCGGGATAGCAGCGCCACCAAGCGGTTAGATGGCCTGACCGCGGTTTCGTTTTGCTTGCACTTTTTGCTGCAGCTTCCAATTGATTAAAACTGAAAGCAGAAGTGCTATCATGAAAAAATAACACGAGTTTGTACGTAATGTACATCCACAAGCAGCATTATCATTTTGTACCTAATAGTTTCTGCTTCACCAAACATATTGTTACTCATGTCATTAGCTGGAGAGGGTGGAAGAGCGAGCCCTGGAAACACCCCTGAACACCGGCACCAGCCTATGCAGGCTTTAAAAAAAAAACATTTGGGGAGGAGGGGGTATGGTGGGGTTCAAAAGAGCCTCGTAGGTACTTCTCAGCACGAAGCCCTGCTCCCTTCAAGGCCTCGCCGCCTCCTCACATGGTGAGACTGGTCTTCAAGTTGGCAGATATGCAACTCTCCTGGTATTCAAGCATATGATGTGTGGATCTATGGGTTGGCTGTATGGCAGATGATCTATCTCCCCGATGCCGGTTAACGAAGGAGCATGGCCAAGTTTGAAAAAAATCCGTTCCGTCTTTATGTGAGGTTGTCTTGTCAAATCTGAAGCGGCGCACTGTGTGACCAGACTCCCGCTAAAATATCCCATGGCCTGAGGCATACTGAAGGGGGATTGTATGTGGGAGAGGGAGTATGGGGTTCAGAAACAGTACGAAGCCATCGTTGCTCGATATTAATGGTCACAAAGAAAAGAGATTTCAAAAGTTTGCAGTGGAGTTGCTGCAGACGAGGAAACAAAAGGGGCTACCAGCGCCCTTTGAACTTGTTAATACTGTTGGAACAAGATGAGCATCTCTCACACTGTCGATGAACTGGAATTAATATCTCAGTCTTTGTTAGTGCAGTTGGTTGGGATGCGTAGCATGTCCCCAACACATCGAAAAGAGGATGCGGGGGCCTGTGATACGCCCCTGGACCTGAGAGAGTTCCACTTTTGAGTGTATAATCTATTGGCCCAATTTGTTTTGCTATTCATAGTGTGTAAAGAGTCAAACATTTTATTTCCAGTACCAGTTTAACCTGTGACTTACAAGAATGGGCTCCAACTCCGCTTCAAATTCTTCTTCTAGGCGACAGTACTTTGCCACCGTTTTTGAATGGAAGCTAAATCAAATCATATTAATCGGCATCAAAATTAATCCGTTTTTGAGTTCAGTCAATAACGAGAGTTTTGGATTGGTTTTGAAAACCTTTATTCTCATAAAGAGATTAGTAAAATTATTTAATCATTTTTATTTAATTCGTAAGTCAGATAAAAACCGTTTACAGAAATGTATCAAGAGAAATATGGTTAGAGTCATTAATAATGCAAAAATGACAAGTGTTTTCCATAAAGGAATTTATCCCTATTCTAAATAAAGGTCCTGATTAAAGCTACTAGAACCCATAAAGAGTTTGAGAAAAGAGTGAGATCTAAGGATCATGAAGTTAAAATCAAATTTAAGTAGTCAAACTTGCCATAAAGAGCAGTTCATGAAACACAACAAAGTCTCAATATCCAAAAAGCATTAGTATACAGTTGCAGCAGCAATCCGTACAAACAAAGCCTCAACAAGGATAATATGGGGCAAAAGATGCAGCAGTAGCTACAACCGTCACGGACAAGAAGGGTGGATAAAAGACTCCTGGAGAGTCTAGGAGTGTCTACTCAGAAAGAAGTCGCTGCCTCAGCCTATTCTCTAGCTGGAAACATGCACGAATATTAGAGATAAGAAGACATGTAAACAACATTCTTGCAGGTTGGATCACTCCGGTCCAATGGAGAGACATTTTTCGATGGTGAGCAGGCTTCGTTCTACCTTTTCACACGGAAAACACGTAAAGATGAAAGTCTTCTATCAAATATGTAACAGACATCACTAAACATTTGTGTTTCTGAAAGCGTTAACCTCTGTTCCCAGAGGAGCTTAATGCAGAGTCCATTCTATTTTGAATTCAATGTTTCACTGCGGAACAATGGACTATATTAACCCCTTCGTTGCGCCCGTTGGCCAACGGCCGTCGCGAGCACTACCTCGGTAGTGCAGCGCATGTCCGTTGGCCGACGCGGCCCCGCCCACTTAATGGAACGGCCCGCACCGTGGCGGAATTACCGTCACGGTAAACGGGTTAAAGACAGAAAAATTTACTTGTTAAAATATGCGATTCTCTATTCAGTAGTATTTGAACCCGAGATAGGAAGTTCAGGCTTGGTACAAACGAAAACATGTTGCTTAAGGAAGATAATGCATTTATAAGAATTGAACATTTTGCAGTTATGATGCAGATTCTCGGGAAGTCACAATAAGGTCAATCTATCAAATACATTTATGTATAGTTCAATAATTTCTAAAGCTTTTATTTGTTAAAGACAAATATAATAGCGACCTACCAGTGAATATGACTGCCTAATGCATTTCGCACATTTTAACTACGTGTCATGTTACATTGTATTTTCATGTTAATATCTAGGGCAAATTATCAGTTTTGGTAATTCATTTTAATTTAAATTTGTAGCTTTAACAATATTAAAGAGCTGAGGTTTCAGTAGCACAAAGGACATTCCCAAAAATATGTGTCAGTCTTTTGCCACAAACGTATGATCCATGAAGGGAAATTTTGCAGTACTCACAGTGACTGCGGGCGGAAAAGCAGAAGCAAAAACATTTGTTTATGTGCCATCAATATTAGCTGATTACTGTCACATTGAATTCTAGTTTTTAAAGAAATATGTTAAATTAAATCTTATCAGTACTAATTCAAATGCCTACCAGTTATCTACTTCTGTCTTAATCCAAACATCACATCACAACCATTTTGTTTTCTCACTCTAGTTCGAAATCCCACTTCACTTTCAAGCGAGACACTGATTCTCCATTGTCACCTTTTGTTAGAAACATTATTACCTGATTTGCCTAGAGTCATATGACATTGAGTGAATGCCAGGACTCAAACTTGGTTCACCTGGTCGAAAGACAGCTTCTTTGGTCATTAGACCTAACTTGTGAGTGAACGCTGGTGTGGTCTTCCCTGTGATGTACTTAAAAGTTTCTTTACAGAATCATTGTTTCTTGTAGGGTTGTCATTAGCATTGTCATCTTTTCCCAGAGAAGAATACTGGCCATCTATTCACGTTTCTAGATTCTGCTAAGGCCCAGACAGGATTCTTAGGTAGATCTTTATATGAAATCATCTGTATTAATTTTCAACATGGCCTTTCTCTCTTTATTTTAATTATCAGTTAGGGGTTATTAAGGCAGCTCTAGAACACAATTTAAAGTGTTTTCTTCTAACTTTCACTGTTTAAAGTATGTACTATTAAGCTGAAAGAATACGGGCTTTAGTCAACTTTTCTAATTTTTGTACCAAAAGGAATGTTAAAATACTGGTCATGCCGGTATACAACCGGCCAGGTGGTAACCATAGCTGCCACCAGTCAAATGCAAGGGGTTGAACATTTTGGACCTGATGAGGAAATGGAAGTGACGTAATACAAAATGATGGGAGGCCCTGCAGAATGTGATGAGGGACCCCTGAGTCTCCAAAATCTCACATTGACAATGAGCTGACTGGGGCCTGCTGAAGGTTTGGGCTCTCCTTGAAGAGCTGTCCTCCCCCCCCACCAACCCACCACAAGGGCTGCAGGGGCCTAGGTTTCACCTCAGGGAAATGGTAAAAGTAATTTGAAGTTATTGGTGGCATTCAAATCCATTACACATTACATCAAAATATATAAACTAGAAAGTCCGCACAGGTGATAAGCCTGTTTTTCGCTGTTCCTTTTGGATCAGGATTTGCATACTGTTCCCTGTACTTTTCTTCTGCAGAATTCAAAACCATGGAGGCTGAAGGATTTTGTATTCCAGAGCTAGGGCCGGACTGGGAACCGAAACCGGCCTTGGCAAACTGCTCGGCCGGTCCCCCTGAGGGGAGGAGGGGGTGCGGCTGAGCTTTTATCTAGGGTCGGTTTCGGGTGATTTTGTTACAGGGGGCCGATATTGCCAGCCCCTGGCAACAAAAACAGACCCCAAGGGCCTAAAACCGGCCCCACCCTAGCGGCCCACCGGGGGACCGCCCGGTGCCTGCGACGGCCAGTCAAGCCCTGTTCAGAGCTCGCTACCCGGCCTTTCCAATCCTAAAACATGACCATGCTACCATCTTGTGGACAGAAATGGACATTTCAACAATCTTAGATTTTTGGCACGAGGAAAGTCACCTGCAAGGCTCCAAACAGCACACATCTGCTCTGAGTTCAAGTCTCTGAATATTCTTCATTTTTGGGATCAATGCAAAGAACAATCATGTGTACACTGAGGGCGCACTCTGACACAAAATATGACCCAGAGCTGGGCTCTATTGTCTGGAGGGAGCCCACAATGTGTGCCATTCTTTACTACGAGTGACATCCTTCTTCTGCTCACCAGGCTGTCATAGCTGCCAAGGTTTCAGATTGCTTATGTGTGAAATTTTCATAATTTCAGTGTAATTATGAGTGACATTCAATGACTATGAGTGACACTTTCTCAGGAAGGGTATGATAACACCCACACTTAGTAGAAGCATGGCATAGCTGCCAAGTTTTCTGATTCCATAAGTGTGACATTTCGGTGTTTTCATTTTTTATGTGTGACATTTGATTGCCATACATGTGCCACTTTGAGTGATATTTTATGGTGAGTGTAGTCAGGCCGTTTTGTCCATTTAATGAGTGCATGCCCCTAACACCACTCTGTACACACACTGAATATAAGAACAGCTCAGCTAAGATGGATAGATATGCCTATGATGGGCCAAAATGTATTGACTGTATAGTGAGATATACCAGCTCCTGCACATAGATGCAATTCACAAGGCTGTTTTAAACCATGTATATATTCATTGACACTAATAAGGCATGTGATCTAATGCAACGAGGACGTTCTAAACCAGTATTTAATGTAGCCATCTGAAAGGGCTTTAACCTGACACGGTTACTAGGTAATCAGTGGGACTGTAAAGTCTGAACTGGCAGAAAGCTTAAATCACATAAGAGAAGGCCACTTCACAACCACTGCCTCACCTATAAATGCAAACCCTGCAAAATAGAAATAGTGTTTCTTATTCAATGGCATTTCCCACCTGCAGGAATCTCAGATTCAGAAATGTTTTAAATGTACTTAAATTGGACCTGCAAACATCAATATATTGGATTTATTTTGCCACCTACGCACTATAGCATGCATTTGTTAAACCACCCCATCTACTTGGCCCCAGTACTCTTACCAGCAGCCGCAAATTAGTTCTCGAAGACTCTCGGGCCTGGTTGGTACGAGCACCTCTTTTTGGCGTGCTTATGCGCTCTTCCCTCTGTTTTGATCAACGGAGCTGGCTGCCACTAGCTGTCACTGTCTGAGAGCTGATCAAAAGAGTAGAGCCACCCACAACAAGGCAGCAAAAGAAAGCGATATCCCACTTAGCTTTCTCTTTATCTTGTTTGTGTGACAATTACCGATCATGCAGTAGTGCTGGAACTTAACTTTAAAATTGTGTTACCTGATTGCGATATACGTAGGACTTTGTAGGACTGTGCTGTGGGGGACTGGCAATGGTGGCAGCAACTGATTGTATATGCAGGAGAAGCCTTTTTACCTCTTGCCTGCAAAAGAAGCATTACATACTGGCCTCCCAGTGGTGCATGGGGTGGTTGATTGTATGCCGAGTGCGTGATGTACGTGTGTTGGATAGATTGGAGAATGTTGCAGTGTGGTTGGAATGGAGTATGCATGGAAGTGGAATGCATGGCTGTTGGTGAATGGAGGTTGCTTCAGTGGTTTCTTGTGCTTGATACTCCAGATCATGTAGAAGTTCAAATACATAGAAAGTGGATGGATTGTCATGTCTTCGTATGGATAATAATGTGTTGGAGGGTGACCTTGAGAATCTGAATGTGAATTAGCCGTCGCTTATGATATGGTACGAGGCGCGGACAACGTAGATGGGGAAAAGAAAATAGAAGAAATGTGGATGCAAGGTATGGAGACTGATGTTGAACTTGAGACAGTCAAGTTGTATATTTAGTCAACTTGGGCCTAATTCAATGGAGATGACAGGGGGTTCTGCAGCTCTTTGGTTCGTAAAGGAGGAATTGGCCTTAAATAATGGTATTATTACAGGAGGGGACAAGATTGTTCATCCAATCATACCTCGTAATACTATTATTAAACTATGTCATGAAGATCTTGGAGGTATTTCAAGCACAAAGAGGAACTCTAGGAGAATTTTTGGTGGCCAGGAAAGGATTGCGTAGTTGACCTCTGGGTGCGAGAATATGACGTATGACTATGTAGTGGGTTAAACTTTGGTCTCTTGTATGTTATCTATTTATTTTTGGGAATCTTTATATTAACAAAGCTCGAGAGACCATATTATGCAAAGACAATGTCATGAGTACATTGGTTGCCATATACAGAAAATCAGGGTCAACATATTTTTGGATAGAGGAGGCATGCTTGTTAACCACCAACGTGCTGCTATTCTGCCCCCCGCCCACAGCCCTCTGTACCTCCTCCATGGCATCCACAACCTCTCCCATTTCTTAACACACCACCTACTCTTGTACACTGTTTCCTCAGCCCTCTGGCACCAATCGAGATCATGTTTCCATTCCTCCACCTGCAGGGGTGCCGGCGGCCCCAGCTTCTGGTGATATTGCGGTTTGCCACCCCCGCCGCAAAGCCAGCCATATACCCACATATCTGGACCAGTCTCCATCGACTCTAATCATTAGTAAAAGCCATTTTGGATCTAATGGAACAGGCTCTCCCACAACCTCTGACATGACTTCCGTAACTTTCCACCAGAATATGGAAACCTTTGGACATTCCCACTATATGTGCATGAAGGTACCTTCCTCCCCACACCCCCTGACGCACAGCTTGGACAGGGCCCGACCCCAGGAGAATAGGTGAGTGTGAGGATAGTATGTGCGATGGCGAATCTTGAGCTGCACCAGTCGAAATCTGACACGCATAGCCACTTCTTTAGGGCTCTGGAGCGCCTCCTGCCAATCCTCATCATCCAGAGCCCCCAAGTCACTGACTCAGGCCTCCCTAAGAAAGGCCAGGAGATCCGGGAGGTTGTTAATCAATTTGCAGTAGATCGTGGAGGTGGGTTTCCCCTGGATAGGATCCAGCAGTAGCCGGTCCTCTAGCGGGGAGTAGTCTGGAATGGAAACCCCCTGCTGGATATGAGTGCGCAGAGCATGTAAAAGCCTCAGGTGCGTGTAGCGCTGCGAATCATGCATATTGTATTCTTTCTGCAGGTATTCAAATGTGTGAGGAGAGTCTCCCACACATCCCCCAAATATTCAATTCCAATCAAGTGCCAGCCCTTGAACGCCGACAGCATAGCCACTTCCCTGAGAGGGCCATCCGCCCAGAGTGTGGTTCTGCCCGTCAGCCTCCCAGCCCAGCCCAGCCCAGCCCAGCCCAGCCCAGTAGTTTATTGGCGTCCCTCCAACATTGGACCACCACTTTAGTATGCTCCGGCCAGTCCGGGCGCGACCGACGGGAGTACAGAAGGGGTTCACAATTGCCCTGTGGCATTGTTGCCCTATCCACTCTGTAGGCAGGCTCTTCCATCTCTACATAAACCCAGTCATTGATCACCTGCAATTGGGAGGCCCTATAGCAGAGGTCTTCAAACTTTTGGATACCGAGACCCCCCTGTCAACATTTTGAGGCGTAAGGACCCCCTCCTGACAAAAATGTCTAAACCGGTTGACTAAATTGCGTGGGATGAAAATGTAAATGAGGTTATGTGATGCCGCGTATTTTGGGATAGCATTGCTTCATTATTTTGATATTTGTTACACAAAGTAACGCTGAGGAAAGATTTCACCCAATCAGTACCCATTTATAACCAAAATACAGCAATTATCATCAGAAAGATTTCAAGTCAACCTTTGTGAAGGGCCTTCCACTCTGCAGCAATACGTGCTGCCACATTAGAAGCTCACCTGGCCCTGACCGGAAGAAGCAGGGGTCCCTTAAAACCCTGGCGGTTTTGTGTAGAGTTAAGCCGTTTACCCATGCAGCTTTCCTCTCACCCCCTCCCTTCCATCCCTCTCTCCTCTCCTAACCCCGGATCCCTCTCTCACTTTGCAGGTCATTTTCTTTCACCCCTTTTTACAACTTCTGAACTCTCCCCATTCAACCTCTCACTTCACCTTTAATCACCTCTTGCCATTCTGTCCTTTCACTGCCCTCATCTCTAACAGTCTCTCACATTTATCTCATGGCCTCTCTGGCCCTGTCACCTCCCGTGCCCCTCAGCACTTCTCATTCACCTCGTCTCTTCATTCAAATTTTTGTCTATTTGTATCTTACACCTCTCCAGTCCCCCCATTCCTCTTTCACATCTCCCCTTTGTTCTCACAGAAGCCCTCACCTTTGGATCACACTCACTTCTTGCGTGTCCACACTTCTCTTCGGCAATTCACATTTCTCCTCATCCCTGACCTCTTCAATCAAATTCTCTCACTCCCTTGCTGTCCTCTCTCATTTTGGGTGCGGATGCAAGTTCAGAATGGTATGAATGAATGTATGATTACTGATGGGCTTGTTTGAGTGAGTTGCATATTGAGTAGTGACGGGGACAGGTGAGTGAAGTGTCACATGAGTGCAGGATGAGTAGTGTACTCGTGTGACTGCAGGTTGAGGTATAGTGTGAGCAGGACAAGTGCATTTTGAGTGCAGAGTGATCACTGTGAGTGCAAGGTGAGCGGGTGAATGGTGCAAGTGCATGGTGATCAGTGTGAGTGCATTGTGATCACTGTGAGTGCAAGGTGAGCGTGACAATAAAGGGCGAGAATGAGGAATGAGTTGTCTGAATGCAGGGTGCATTCCCAGACCCATGAAGTAACTCAGCATGTTATTGACGGGGCGTAGACTTTAAGATCTAAGTTAAACTATTGCGGCATTAATCGGGGATCGAGGGTGAAGGAAATAAATAATGTGCTGATCCTGCAACAAACTTCCAGTCCTATGGTTAGGGTTACCAGCAGATTATTTTGATGGCCCTGTCGGTACAAAAAAAAGCAGTCACCTAAAGCGGTATTTTCAGCGCTTATCTGTGCATACTTCCCAGGGCCGGATTTAGTGCTGGTGGTGCCCTGTGCGACAATGTTTGTTGGCGCCCCCACAATGACCACCCCCACCACGGATTCTCTCACTAGCACCCTTTAACAGTGACCAAGTCTCCATAACCCCACACTCTCAGATGCATTGAATTAGTTATATAGTGCCACTCATACCAGTGTAGGGTGTCCGAGCACTTTGCATCACACACACATTACACAGAGACAATCATAAGTGTGTAAATCAGTGTATAGGAAATGTTACATAAGCCAAAGGACTAAAAGTATAGGAGTCACATGTCATCCATACTGGTAGGCAGTATAGTTCAAGAGTGCTTGGTGTGGAGAAGCACAAACTCAGAGTCGAAAAAGAAACAGCATAGTTGGGAGTTTCCTTTAATAATAAGAATTGATTTCTAGCCAAATTAACCCTTTTTGCAACATTAATCAATGGTCTAATAAGGTATTCTTTGTAGTGTGCATGCTGTTCTAGGATGAAAGTTAATAGCTCACTATTCTATATCAGGACTTTAAGTTATAAATTGCAAGTAACAAAAGGATGTCTCTTTTGAAAGCAGTAACCTGCTGATCTCTTCACATCATACGCACTCTGTAATCTACTTGGCACACGTTCTTTGCAGCAGGCATATTAACCCTCTGCACTAACTTCACCTAAGTCAAAACCTCAACTATACAAAACACTGATCTCTCTCCAGGAAGATAATTAATCACACGAGTTATCTTGACATTTATGTGAGGCCTGGTAATTGCCGGGGAAAGAAACGCTGCAGCAGGTGCTTCAAAAGCACAATAAACTTTCACACACGGCGCCCCCAGGAAGCCAACTTTGTATTCCTTTCCATGAAATGCATTCTCACACTATGGCAGTGAATGTAAAATCCAAATGTAAGGAATAGGCACAGTGGGGACCCAGGGGGTACTGGAACCAGCAAAAAAACCTAAGCCTTTGTAACCAGTTTACAAAGGCATGTTAAAATGCAAATGGTCTTTAAAGACCTGTGAAAAAACACGGGGGTGCCGGAGATAGGAATCCAGACACTGCCCAGCTGAGCCCCCAGCAGCTCAAGTTTCACTGCAGCAGCCGGGCTGAGACACAGGACGGGGGAAGTGTGGGGGGGGGGGGGCTGAAGCCCTTGGGCCGGGCAGAAGTGTGACTGGGAAGGCGCGACCCCCTTTGCATCACTCCACGGCCCCCCTGGGGGTCGCGCCCCACAGTTTGAAGACCCCTGCCCTATAGTATAACCTAACAACCGGGACTGAAATCCCTCCATCGAAAACTCCTCTATGTAGCTTGTGTAGGGTAATTCTCGGCGACCCTCCCGCCCAAAGCAGAGTCCTCGCTTCCTGTGATATGCGCTTGAAAATAGTCGGCGGTATCTGAAAGGGAGTGTTCTGCAGTATATAATGAAGCCGCGGTAGCATCAGCATCTTAAAAAGAGCCGCCCGTCCCATAAGAGAGAGCGGAAGCGAGCGCCAGTGGCTAACATCCGCAGTCAGACGACTCATTTGAGGCCCCAGGTTCCTCGTTAGGAATTCTTTCTGATCCCTGGTAATGTATATCCCCAAATATTTAAAACCATCCACCACCACCGGGGCCGCGCATCACAGCGGAACCCGCGGGAGCGGGGGGCCCAAAAGAGGAAAGATCACTGACTTTGACTAGTTGATATTGTACACCGAATAGCTCCCAAACAACTCAAAGATATGGAGGACCCGCGCTAGTAGTACGGTCATGCCAGGTATAGTACAATATCGTCAGCGTGCAAAGAAATACGCTCATCCCAATCTTCCGGCGCCCGCAGTCCCTAAATCTCAGGATCTCTTCTGACCCAATGAGCCAGAGGCTCCAGCGCCAAGGCAAACAGGAGCGGGGAAAGGGGGCACCCCTGCCAAGTGCCCCTCCGAAGCCGAAAGGACCTAGACAGGGCACCATTCACCCGCACCCGCGCCGTTGGCCTCTCATGTAGGAGTCTGCCACAGCTGCAGAAGGAGGGGCCAGAGCCCAACTGCTGAAGGACCATAAATAGATATGGCCATTCAATACTTTCGAAGGCCATTGAGGCGTCCAGCGCCATCAATGCCGTCTGCTGAGACACGTTACCACTAGTCATATGCAACACCTCATAAAGCCTCCGTAGGTTGTGCCTAGTGCTTCTACCAGGCATGAACCCCGACTGGTCCACATGTACCAGGTCCTTGATCACTGATATCACCCTGTCCGCCAACACCTTTGCCAGGACCTTGGCCTCTACGCTGATAAGGCAAATAGGCCTATAGGAACTGCACTGATCAGCTGGCTTACCATCCTTATAGATCACCATGATCGTGGCTGCCATTTGGTCTGCCGGCAGATGACCCACCTCCCGCGCCTCCAGGAACATATCTAAAAGCAGGGGAAGTATGATCGTTGCCTGCTTCTTGTATATTTCTACCGGGAGCCCATTGGGTCCGGATGCCTTTCCCGATCTAAGCGAGCCCAATGCTTTACCCAGCTCCTCTACCGTAAGGTCCGCCTCCAGATCATCGTACGCTTCTGTGGGCACGATTGGCAAGTTAAAATCCTTGAGTAATCCTGCACAGTCTGTTTCCGACCTCGTGCTCAACGGGGCGTAGACGTGCTCGAAGTGCGTCACAAAGGCCTCTGCAATGTCAGAACTGGTGGACTGAAGCACGCCTTCTGCGTCACGGATCCCCACCACCCGGGACCTGTCCCTGTCACGCCTCTCTAGCCACGCTAGGAGTTTAAGGGCCTTCTCCCTGACACTTATAGGCGATGTTGGGTGGCTAGCGCATATGCCCGTGCCTCACCTTCCGCTAGGGCCCGAAGGTCCCGTTGTTTCAATGCCAACCAGTGACGCGCTTCCGCGCACGACTCCATCTCAGCCTCACTCCCCATCTGACTGATCTCTTGCTAAATTTGTCTACACTGTAAGGTCTCTTCTTTTTTCTATACTCCAATTAACGCCTGCGCCTGCCCCCGCAATACAGTCTTGTAGGCTTCCCACAGCTTGATATGCGATTGCACCGTCCCCTTATTTTCTTTAAAGTACAACTCTGAACCCTCCCGGAGCTTGTCATTAAGTAGCGGATCTCGCAGCCGCCATGGATCTATCCGTGGGAAGGCAGTTCTGTCAATAATCGGGCCTTTAAGAGTGACGCAAACCGGTGCATGATCAGAGATCCCCTTCGCCATGTGTTGGGTGTTGGAGAAGTCCCCCACCCTGTCCGCATGAGTGAACAGGTGGTCCAGTCTAGAGAAGGACCCATGTCTGGCCGAGTAATAGGTATATTGCCTCAGTGAAGGGTTATGAGCCCGCCACAGGTCGACCAGACCCAGCGCCACAGCAAAGTCTGCAAGGCTGCATTCCCCCTGTGTACCAGATCAAGAGCCAGACCTATCCATTTCTGGGTTCATTACTGCGTTTGTGTCGCCTCCAAGAAGTAGGGTGCCTAAGGGGAGGTCATTTATGAGTGAACTGAGCTGTGGGAGGATCACTGAGTGAAGCCCTGGCGGTACATAGCATGAGCCAAAAACTAGTAAGCGCCCCTCCCATTTGCCCGCTGCGGCGGCAAAGCACCCAGCAGTATCTGTCCAAGTGTCCGTGATCACCAGGGGTAACACTTTGCATACTAGGATTCCCACCCCCCGGGCCCCTGACGTAAACCCATAATGGGCTACCATTTTATAGCCGAACCATTCTAGAGCTTTACATCTGCTTCCCCTCAAATGCGATTCCTGAATAAGAACGACGTCAGGGGAATGCCTCTTAAGGTACTGCGTCACTAGCGTGCACTTAATCTTATTGCCCAGCCCGTTCACATTCCAGGCCTAAAACTTCACGTTAGCCGGGTCACCCATTGGTATTGTGTCGAGCTGTTAGCAATGGGGCACACCCGCTCCTCCACCATACTCTCTGCGACAACCCTCAATGTCTGATGGATATTCAGGTCTCGAGCGTCTCTCCCCCCCCCCGTAACCAAAAACAAACAACAATCCCAAGACCCCCCTCCCTGCATCCCTGCTTGGTGAGTCCCCAACCTCCCACCACCCAAACATGCAGAGTGCCTGTCGCCCATAAAAAACCCAGAAACCCATTATTGAGGGGTCGTGGTCTAGCCTCCAGCGTGAAGAGAGATCTGCCTGCTGTCTGGGATTTCTCAGCCCCACAACTACACCCCGCCAGGCCCACTCAAACGAACTTCTCCCCGCGGCCCTGCTATCTCACTAAGCAGGTCAAACAGAAAATGTTTGCAGTGCTTATATGAGTCAAAGGTCCAGGCCCCAATGTCTGGGGAGCATCATGAATTCCACCCTGTCACCCCAGCCATCACCCCCCCCACACACACTGAGCCGCGTCTCAGTCTCAGCCCACGGAAGGGTGTCCCAATAGCTACTCATCTGTCCTATGTCGGTGCTTCTAGCCGCTGGGCGAGCCCCCAGCCTCCTGGCCCGACTCCTCACCACCCTGTTCCGTCGCCGATCGTCTTTGCCCTCCTTTGCGGCCCACGGTACGCCAGCCCTCCAGCCAGTCGCTCGCCTCTTCCGGCTCGTTGAAGAAGTATGCCTTTCCATTGTCAAGGATTTTGAGTCGGGCTGGAAAGAGCATCATGTATTTCATGCTCTGTTCCCTAAGGACTCGTTTCACCCCGTCGAAGGAGCGTCGCTGGCATTGTACATGCAGCATGAAGTCTGGAAAGAACCAGATCATCGCATTTTTGTGCCTGAGGTCGCCATGCATCCGCGCCGCCTGCAATATGGCATCTCGATCCCTGAAGTTTAGGATACGGGCAATAATGGTGCAGGAGGGGCCCGGTCGGGGCTTACCCCCCAGCGCTCTGTGAGCCCGCTCTATTGAGAAAAACTGCGAAAGGCGTTTCGGCTTTAGATGGTTCAGAATTAAGTACTCCAGAAAGAGGTCCACGGCTGGCCCCTCCATACCTTCCGGCATCCCCCACCACACGGATATTGTTGCGCTGGGCCCTCCCTTTCTGGTCTTCGAGCCGGGCGTATATGTCCGCCTGGTTCTTCGTGAGGGTCATCACCTGCTCCTCAAGGCGTTTCATTTTTGATTGAATGCCCCCAATGTCCACCTCCGCCGTGGCCACTTCTTTGGACATTTTGCAGAAGTCAGCCCACAGGAGATTCACCTCTTCGGTGACTGAGTCTAGTTTCGGCTCCAGGGTGCCTTTCAACTCGCAAATTGCCCTCATAATGTCTTTCAGGGTCAGGTCTGGGCCCTTGTCACCCACGTCCTCGTGTGAGTCTCCTCTGACCGATCCATCGTCGCGCCCCATGGCGACCGTGTATTTGTCAATTTGGTTAGCCTGTCCGGGCCCCGTCCCCTTGGTGCGGCCCATGACGCAGTCTGTGGATGAAAAAGGCCGCTTTCCACCGGCTCCGGCCAGCTCCGCTGTAACTGGCACCATGTAGGGGAGTCCCACCCGGGCTTCTCCGTGGATGCGGGCAGTACTCAATCCATTCGTGGCCTGGCCTTCTGAGGGACCTCTCTGGCTCAAATGCGCTAGGCTGGGGCCCACCACGGCCAATGGGTGGCTGTTGTCCTCGCTCTCCACCATCTTCTCGACTGGGCCGATTCACATCCGGCCACCACGCACCCCCGAGGGCCGTAGTCTCGCACCACCAGAGGCCGCGCCCAAGTCTCTGACCACTGAGGGGGGAGGGGGGAATACGGTCCGTGCCCCCGTTATTCCTCAGAGAAGTCCAAAAATTACTGCACTTGCCGCCACACCGGCCCGTGGGCGTCCCTCGTCTTCGTGGCCCACTGGCAAGGGCACATGGGCTGCTAGAATTCACGGCCGTGCCCGCACTAACCTGGGGCGGCTGCTTGGATGCACTGCAATCTGCCTCCCTCGCTCTGTCTGGGCCGAGCGCCTTCGTCGCGCAGCGCCGCGGTCCCGCTACAGGCAAGGCGGAGGCAGCTGTCCCTCTTTACGCCCGGAAATGGACTCACGGCAGCGGCTCCACCTAAGGCTCCCGGGGGTCGCCATCTTGCCGACACTCGCTCCCGTCCTCCGATCGTCGCCCAGCACAACCATGGCTGTTTCCCTCCAGATTTTCGGTGTTATTCAAGCGCCGCTGCCACTCTGTCAGCTCACCAATTTAAATCAGCCCTCCAAGCCAGGATTGTATCGGATGTTCGGGGCAATTCCGCTGGTTGCTAACACAGCACACTCAGCCTGCTGCCATCTTCCGCGGCTGCTAGCCACGCCCCCTTTTTATTTTACGGTTGATGCAAGTGTTCTGTGTACACGTGTTACCTAGTTTTGTTACCAATAAAGTGAGATGTGTGGTGTGCGAGCTGTATGTGGTGTGCGAGCTGGTTGAATGTGTGGTGAGTGTGTGATGTCTGCTTGTTGGATAGATTATGGAAATTTGTAGTGTGGTTGGAATGGTGTATGTGTGGAAGTGGAATGCGTGGCAGTTGGAAAATGGAATCTGCTTCAGCGACTCGTGTGTGTTACTCCTGTACCTGTATAAGTTAAGATATAAAGAAAGTGGAACCTACCTTCTCCTGCTGTGGTGATGTTTAGCACATCTCAACACGGTAGTTTTTAAAACTTGTCTGTGTATTCCCTGCAATTAGGTCCTCCACTCTGTCCTTGTGCAACATGGAAATCACATGCATGCTTAGCCTATCGATGTGTAGTACAATGAAGATAAGTAGATGTGCTGTGCTTGACTGTGCAGCCCCAGAATACTTTTTGGGTCTACTGTGTGTGAGTGGTACCTGCGATTGGAGAGAGCCTTCTAGTCAGCAGTGTGCAATGCAGTACTTCTCCAAAACATTTGTCACATCCATTGTAGACTATAGGGGGTGAAGAATAGGAAACAGGTTCACGCTGAAGTGTAAGTGTCATGCTCACTTCCTGCTCTACTCTTTCCCAGGTGGAGAAGCAGGGGCGGATTCCACATTAGGGCTCTGAGGCTGCGCCCCCCTGAAATATTTCCTTCACATTCCTTTACAAATATTTAATAGATCGATTTATTTAGAGATACAATCGTATATCTAAACAAATCCATGTATTTAAGTCTGGGCTGTCTGTCCCAGGCTGCCTGTCCCGACTCGCTCTGAAGCAAGAGACAGAAGCCAGGCAGTAAATCAACTTTCTGAACTGTGACGCATGACTCAGGGCTTACTGTTCTAAAGCCCTTCCTAATGAATCAATGCCATTGTAGTCTATGGCAGCATCCACTATAGGCCAGTGACGCTTTTAGCATCAAGGTTTTGGGTACTGGAGTCTCGCCCCTGAATGAGAGCAGCCATCTGTCATTCACAGGCCTAGATCCCACCCTTTCCCATTTGTCACGAAAGAGTGGATGCAAGCATGTGTGTTTTTGTGCCCTGTCCTCGGTTATGGTAAGTGTTAGAATGCTACTCGTCTGTTATGTATATTGTTCTGAGACACCTCGCCACCCTAACATCCCCCACTGTGACACCCTAGGCCCTGGCTCCATGTCGCTGGCACCATTAGAAGGGGAGCTGCTGCATTTGTTCCCCCGCGAAATGGATTCAAAAGATGAGCAGTCCAGTGTTCTTATTCCCTTGTGAAGTTGATCCAAATATCCTAGTCAAGCGCATAGTGCGAGAGATGTGCTTACAGTAGACAGTTATCTGCTGTATGTCATTAAAACTGGCCCTATCTTCATGCCCTTAACAACATTAATGTCAAAGACATGGATTGATTTACAAACAATGAGTGTTAAAAACGTTAAGAATATACATGTCAGCAATTTAGTTCCTCTCTTATTTCAAGTTTTACTTAGTCTTGCCTTCTTCAAAAGTTAGCTATTTAATCATGTTGTGTTGCTTCCTGTATTTTTTTTCTGTGCATACTTTGAACTGTGCAGGGGCTTTGATTGAGAGCTCTGACGCTGAAGCCAAAGCAATGTGCCTGTTGCTAAAACACGGCAATAATGGGACAAAGAGAAAGAGAGACTCTCTCACTCTCCCTCTTCTTTCCATACAACAGGACATCCTTGCACACAACAAAACCAGTATATACTGAACCTAAACACAGGTGGAAGGCAGATCCAGCAGGCATCCCTCTTAACAGCTGACAGCTCCTGGGTTGAATGCTGCTGATTTAAAATAACATGTTGAGTGCAAACCTGAGAGTGAATAACCGGCATCCGCACTGTGCGTTCTCATTGACGGCCGGCATGGCTCGTGGGTGGTGAGGCGGGCGCAGGGGGTGGGTGCAATTTAAACATTTAAAAAAGTAAAATAAACACTTTCCTTGGTTGCTGGGTTCCGCGTCACTGCTGCTGCTCTCCTCCATCGGACTCCAGGAACAGGAAGCACAGCCAGGCTCGTGCAGTGCAGCATTGTGATTGTTCTGAGCGTCGGGGGTTGGACGCTCAGCCAGGGAATGGCGGCCTGGGCATGTTCTCCACGCATGCTGTAATGCAGCCTGCGTGGAAAGTGCACATGACTGTTTGTCCGGTCCCAGAGGGCCGGCTAAACAGTCATGTGCACTTTGGAGTATGCAAAACATTCCTCCCCTGCCCTGCTCCGAGAGCAGAGCAGCCCCACCCGCCCGCAAAGCAGCATGGAAACATAAAATGATTATAACTCAACGTTATCATTTTTTGTTTCGTTTATTTCCTTTGCTTAAAAACAGTGGAGCGCCGCTCCTCCGCCATAGCGGAGGAGCCCCCTCTCTGTAGGCCCCTCGTTAGATATTGAGAGTTTTAAAAATGAACATTAATTGATTTCCTAACTCCATCTCAACTACTTCTCTTTTACAAAATGAATTTGACTTTCTGAAAGTTACTTTTAGAAGGCCTTCTGCTTGTCCTTTGACACCTTCAACATTAATTAGATTTTCTAGCAGATCTGTAAATTTCACAATGTCTAATAATATTCATTTTTTGATACTCTGATTCAAAACATTCATAACCACCTACTTTACATATTCCTAACGCACTGGAATTGTAGATATCAATATATTGAGATTCCCACAGCGTTTGTAATGGACGTCCATGAATAAATGTGTGCATACATTGAATTCTTATGATAATGTTTGTTTATTTTATAGGGTATATTTTACATAAATATTTATCAGGTGACCTACATTTGTGATCTGCTTTCCAGTATACAGTTATTCTGGCTGGGCCGTATAGTTAGAAATTAGCTCACCTGGTCTCTTGAGTCCGGATGTAGAGAAATTCAGTTAAGAGCACCTTTGACCTCGCCTCCATTGAATTTTAGATTCAATATCTCCCTTCATGTTCAAGACTGTACAGCGCCTGGTAGCTGAAGTATTTTTATCTACGGCTTTTAAATCTAAAGCTTTCCAGTTGGTTAAAAACACAACACGGGGCATAACATTTAGATTATGCAGATACACGTATTCCATTTGCAAGTACACTTTGGAAAAATGCTCTAACAGCTGCACATTGATCAGACTTGTTCCTGTGGCCCAGTGCACGTTCTCTCATGTTCCGAAATAGCACCCAACAAGGACAGGACGTTTGGTTGGGTCTATGTGCTAAAAGATGAACTAGGGGCCCAGTAAGGGGATTATGGTATGGAAATGTACCTGTTAACCTAGTCTCGGCAAACTCCCTTCACTCATGGCTGCCTATGGTTTTGTGTCAGATGTTAGTGCTTTGTAACCTGTGTGCTCTTGTAGCTAAGTCAGCTTAGGGGGATGCATCCAAAAGTACTTACTAGGCACTATTGACTGCCCCTCCCCCCCCCAAAAAGCTTGCTGAGACTGGTGCCGACGTCCTGGGGTGTGTTTTTGCGCCCCTTAATAGACTAAGACAGCACAAAGCTTTAGAAAGCAAGCTGGAATACCACTATTTACAGTGGTTTTCAGCTCGTTTTCCCTGCCACCTTGTGATATCGGCTGCTCGCCGGCGACCGTGTGATGGGAGCCGATATCGTGTGTCACGGTGGCACCGTGTGAGTTGGCAGATATGGGGTTATCTGTCACTGGTGAGGATTTACCTGCCAAGGATGGGAGCATTTTGAAACAGCGAGCCGATCAATGACTAAGAGTACATTTGTCGTCTTTTCATGTTTCATACAGTCAGTGCTTTAAATGGGCCGGTACTCACCGGTACTGAGTACCGGCACTTCTGTAGTAGGGGATCTCTGTTATAGTCATAATCTAGTGAATAGTCCCGCCCATGTGCGTTGACCCCGGAGCAATAAAAAATAATCTCTAAAAGGTGACAAATCATGCAGACCTGCATACACCTTTAAGAGAGAATTTAATTTAAAGACAGATAATGCAGCCCATACCCACAGGCTACACTGTCCAGTACTTCAACTAGAATTCCACCAACATCCACAAACAGCACTGCCTGTCTAGTTTTTCTCCCCAAAGGAAAAAACCCTGCCTCTACCAACAAAAGCCTCTGGAATGATAGAGAGGAAGGAGTGGACAGACAAGCCCCATAGGCTGCCATTATGTGGCTTAAAACAGGATACTGTGCCTTTAAGAAAACTTTCCAGGTTTCCAGAACTTTCCCCAGTATCCCAGAATGCCCAGCAGGTCCCATTTACTTTCAGTTCTTTTTTCCGGCTCCTGCTAGCAGGACCCTGGAGCATTGAGCTCTCCCCTTTTCAAGGTTTTTTTTTGTGGAGATTTTATCAATTTTTGTCACTTTTTGCAAGTGCTTAGTAGCTGGTACTGTCAACATGCCTGGCTTGTTCGACAAGTGCCCGGAATGTGGTAGAAAGAAGGCTAAAACTGATCCACACGAGGTGTGTGTAGGTTGCCTTCCCCAGTCCCACGTGCCTGAAGGCTGTACCATCTGCCACTCGTTCTCAGCCAGGACCCTGAGGGACAGAATGAAAATCAGGCTTCAAGTTCTGGAGGAGAGAAGACTGAAGGCACCAGGTGAGGCCTCTGGGGGGCTCCCCAGGGGCAGGAAGACCAGTAAGCGCTCCCACTCCCCGTCGACGTCGAGGGCGTCGACGGCGATGTCGAGGAGGATGATCACCGTCTGTTCGCCGTCTCCCCAGGGCTCTGGGGAGAAGCGGCGTCGACGATCGACGTCGAGGGACCTGAATAGGCTGCCGTCGACTACATCGGCATCGTCGGCGACGCCGCCGTCTTCGGCGCCGTCCAGCAGTCGGCGTCGAGATCGGACCCGGCGTCGGCGCTCGCCGTCGAGGGGAGATCGCCGTTCGCCGTCGATGAAGAGGAGACGGTCGACGTCGCCGCCGAAGAGGAGATCGACGTCGAGACGCTCGAGGTCGAGGAGATCGCCGTCGAGGCACAGGTCGCCGTCGAGGCACAGGTCGCCGTCGAGGCGAAGGTCGCCGTCGAGGAGAAGATCGACGTCGAGGAGAAGATCGACGTCGAGGAAGAGAGAGTCACCGGAATCGGTGTACTCTGTGGTGTATACGCCTCCTCGGATGCCTCAGTCACCGCCTCCTCTCCCACCTCCGCCGACTCCTCCTCCACCACCACCACCAACGCCGCCTCCTCCACCTCCACCACCGCCACCTCCACCGCCACCACCGCCTCCACAGCCGCGGACACTGCCTCCGCCGCCCCCACCTCGGTAGCTGCCACGCACTCCAGTGGGACCGCCGCCGGTTCCCCCGCGGTCGGTTTCCCTTCCGAGGTACCCGACTCCGCCGCAGGGGACCCCGAAGCCACGACACCCGCGGTCCCCGGGACCGGCTAGACCGGCGGACAGGCCGAGGCCAAAGAGGTCGCGCTCCTGCTCTCACAGGAGGAGAAGGTCACGGAGCCGTGGACGGTTATCGTCGGACTCAGGACGACGCCGTAGGAGGCACAGGTCCAGGTCGCACACGCGCTCCTCGACCAGAGACTTTTCCCCGACGCTGTCGGACTCACCGGGGACTAGGGTGTCTCCGGTGGACGATTTGGTCTCTTTCCAAGAGGTGCTGTTGAGAGGGGCAGCAAAGTTGGGTATCACGGTGACGGTTCCAACACCCACGACGTCCGTGATATTTGAGACACTTCATAAGAAACATATGTCTCGCCCTCTACTGCCTCTTGTACCAGGACTGGTGGAACCCGCGTTGGAGCTGTTCCTCACTCCCGCGATGACGAAGGCCGCCCCCTCCAGGCTCATGAAAAAGTATAGGGCCCCGGAGTCGGACCCTACCTTTTTGAGAGTGGACCCGAAGCCGGATTCGGTCATCGTGACGGCGGCGAGGAAACAACATGTGACCGCCCCTTCGTCGACGGTCCCGCCTGACAAGGAAAGCCGCTGGCTGGACTCTGCGGGCAGGAAGGTGTGTGGGACCGCCGCCACCACCATGAAGGCGGCGAGTGCAGGGGCTTTGTTGGGCCGTTACGACCGGGCCCTGTGGGAGTCCCTGCAGCAGTATGCGGACCTGCTGCCCCGGGACAAGAAGGAGGACTTCTTGGAGATGGTGCGCGAAGGCATGCTGGTTTCTAATCAGGTGATCGGCGCAGCGGCGGATGTATCCTTGCTGGCCGCCCACGCCTACTGTCATGGCGTCCACCAGAGGCGGCATTCGTGGCTGCGCCTGACGTCCCTCAAGCCAGAGGCGCAGCAAAGAGTGGCCAACCTGCCCTTCTCGGGGGAAACCCTGTTCGGGAAACATGCGGACGATGAGATGGCCCGCATGAAGGCGGAGGCGGAAACCCTGACGGCCGTTGGGTTGGAGAAGGCCGAGAAGAAGAAGCGCCCGTTCCAGAGGCGGTTCGGGTCTTCGGGCAGAGGGCGTGGGCAGGGTTCGGGACAGCAGCAGCAACAACAGCAGCAGTTCCGCAAGCCCTTCCAGAAGCGCCAGAGGGGTAGAGGAGGCCAGCAGGCTACTACCACTACCAAGGGCCCGGCCGGGTCTCGGCCCTGAGCGGCTACTTCCCCCTCAACCGTTACCCACTCCAGTGGGGGGAAGCATTCAATTTTTTCCGGCAGAGTGGAGAAAAATTACTCAGGACAAGTGGGTGCTGAATATTGTTTGCAATGGATACAGTCTTCGGTTTATCAGCCCGCCTCCAGCGATTCCGCCGGTCAGCTCTCGATTCCAGCTGAGAGAGCTCCAGGCGGAGGCAGACATCTTGTTGAGAAAAAAGGCGGTAGAAGAAGTACCTCTGTCTCAAAGGGGAAGAGGTCTGTACTCTCGGTTCTTCCTCGTTCGCAAGAAGGACAAGAACGAGTTCAGGCCCATTCTGGATTTGCGACAGGCAAACAAATGGATTCGCAGAGAGAAGTTTCGCATGCTATCGTTGCACCAGATTTACCCTCAGCTGCAACGGGGAGACTGGCTCTGTGCCATAGATCTACAGGATGCGTACTTCCATGTGCCCATAGCAAGGAAGCACAGGAAGTTCCTGCGATTCCAAGTCGGCGCCAATCACTATCAATACACAGTACTGCCATTCGGGCTAAAGTCTGCTCCCAGGACCTTCTCGAAGTGCATGGCGGTGGTGGCGGCACACCTGCGGAGGAACAAGGTGTTTGTCTACCCGTATCTGGACGATTGGCTGATCAAGGCTTCATCCTTCTCGGAAGCACAAGATCACTTCCGATGGACGTGCACTATCTTACACAAGCTGGGGTTACACGTCAACATGTCCAAATCGGTCACGACTCCGGTCCAGTGCATACAGTACCTGGGGGCCTCCATCGATACGCGGTCAGCAAGCGTGTCTCCTTCGGAAGGCTCAGGACCTCAGGACTGCTCCATCGACGACAGTGAGGAAGGTGTCTTCTCTACTGGGATCGATGGCCTCCTGTATCTTCCTCACGCCTCACGCACGGCTTCACATGAGACCACTGCAGGAGTGCTTGGAGGATCAGTGGGATCAGAGGACAGGCTCTTGGGACGACAAGATACGACTGTCGCAGCATGCTCTTCAGTCTCTGAAGTGGTGGTGTTCGGCGGAAAACCTCCTCAAGGGGGTTCCCTTCCACAAGGGCATTCCCACGACGAGTGTAGTGACGGATGC
Source organism: Triturus cristatus (assembly GCF_964204655.1). Lineage (NCBI taxonomy): Eukaryota > Metazoa > Chordata > Amphibia > Caudata > Salamandridae > Triturus > Triturus cristatus. The sequence continues at coordinate 726,690,143 of NC_140580.1, forward strand.
TTCTCTCCAGGGCTGGGGAGCGCATTCCGGGGACTTGCAGATTCAAGGAAAGTGGTCTCCTTTGGAATCGACGTACCACATCAATTTCCTGGAACTCAGATCTGTCTTCCTGGCACTGAAGGCCTTCCTTCCGTCCTTCCAGACCACCTCGCTGCTGATACAGACGGACAATACAACCACTATGTATTACCTCAACAAGCAGGGGGGGTCGAGATCGCGCACTCTGTCGCAGGAGGCGCAGGCGATCTGGCGCTGGCTGCTGGCCCGAGGACTGACGATTACGGCCACGCATCTGCCAGGGGTGCAGAATGCTCAGGCGGATGCCTTGAGCAGGCTGATTCAGGAAAACCACGAATGGGTCATAAACGACGAAGTACTAGGAGAAGTCTTCGCAAGGTGGGGGACTCCAGACGTAGATCTGTTCGCCACCGCCGAAAACAGCAAATGCCGAGACTTCGCATCCAGGTACTACCAGCGGGGGACGCTGGGGAATGCGCTATGGATCGATTGGTCGAACAGCTTTCTGTACGCTTTTCCACCAATTCCCCTGATTCCGGCGGTGCTCATCAAGCTGTCCCAGTCCAGGGCGCGGATGATCCTGATCGCCCCGGAGTGGCCCAGGCAGTGATGGTTCACGGACCTTCTTCACCGGTCTCTCCTTCCTCACATGCGGTTGCGGTGCAGGCCGGACCTTCTCACGAAGTTCGGGGGGCGGATGGTGCACCCCAACCTCTCGTCTTTGAGTTTGGCGGCATGGCTCCTGAAATAGTGCAACATGGCCATCTGAATCTACCAGACGATTGTATGGACATTCTGAAGGAGTCTAAGCGACCTTCCACTAGGACATCCTATGCTTACAAGTGGAAGAGGTTCTGTATCTGGTGTAAGTCCAAGAACTTTGATCCGACAACATGTAAGGAAGATGTCATCCTTCCATACCTTTTACATCTGGCGCAGTCTGGCCTTAATTTCCATTCCATTAAGGTTCATTTGGCTGCTTTGACTGCTTACAGGAAATGCCCTTCACAGACTTCCTTCTTTCAGATCCCTGTGGTCAAGGATTTTTTGGAAGGCTTGAAGAAAGTGTTTCCTCCCGTCAGACTTCCCTCGCCTTCCTGGGACCTGAATGTGGTGCTGTCCAGACTGATGAAGGAGCCTTTTAAACCCATTCACAAGGCTTCATTGCAGCACCTATCCTGGAAGGCGGCGTTCCTAGTGGCCATTACATCGGCCCGCAGGGTGAGTGAACTTCAGGCATTATGTTGTCAAGAACCTTATACTGTATTTCATGCTGCTAAGGTTGTGATGCGTACTCACCCTAAATTTCTTCCTAAGGTTATCTCTGATTTTCATGTCAACCAGACCATAACTTTACCTACGTTCTTTCAGAATCCCTCTTCGCCAGCGGAAAGGTCTCTCCATTCCCTGGATGTTCGGAGGGTGTTGAAATTTTATCTGGATAAGACCAAGGATATTCGTAGGTCTGACCAATTGTTTGTTAATTATGGCTCAGTCAGGACTGGTCTTGCGACCTCTAAGCAGTCCATTTCTCGGTGGATTGTGTCCTGCATACAATTGTGTTATCAAAAGGCTAATAAGACCTTAGGGGGTAAACCTAAGGCTCATTCCACCAGGGGCAAAGCTGCCACGACGGCTTTGCTGCGTAATGTTCCGATTGCGGAAATCTGCAAGGCGGCCACTTGGAAGTCGGTCCATACCTTTGCTGCGCATTACTGTCTGGACACGGATGCCAGGGCAGATGCTCAGGTTGGGCAGGCTTCGCTGCGAAATTTGTTCGCACAGTAGTGGTAGTGTCTTGTGTGTTCTCCACCGCTTTTGTTGTGTGGGGATGGGCTTGCCATTCTATTCACTAGATTATGACTATACACAGAGATCCCCTACTACAGAAGGAGTAGTTTCTTTTCTGTAACTCCAGTTCTGTAGTAGGGGTATCTCTGTTATAGTCATAAGCGCCCGCCCTCCTCCCCGGTGGAGAGATACTTATTCATATGTAGAATGCTACAGGTCTGGCGTGCTACGCCTTCAAAAAGAACTGAAAGTAAATGGGACCTGCTGGGCATTCTGGGATACTGGGGAAAGTTCTGGAAACCTGGAAAGTTTTCTTAAAGGCACAGTATCCTGTTTTAAGCCACATAATGGCAGCCTATGGGGCTTGTCTGTCCACTCCTTCCTCTCTATCATTCCAGAGGCTTTTGTTGGTAGAGGCAGGGTTTTTTCCTTTGGGGAGAAAAACTAGACAGGCAGTGCTGTTTGTGGATGTTGGTGGAATTCTAGTTGAAGTACTGGACAGTGTAGCCTGTGGGTATGGGCTGCATTATCTGTCTTTAAATTAAATTCTCTCTTAAAGGTGTATGCAGGTCTGCATGATTTGTCACCTTTTAGAGATTATTTTTTATTGCTCCGGGGTCCACGCACATGGGCGGGACTATTCACTAGATTATGACTATAACAGAGATACCCCTACTACAGAACTGGAGTTACAGAAAAGAAACTACTCCTTCTCTATGGCCGTGGAGAGTACCAGTACTCATGGAGGGTAGGCGCATTGGCCTCTAGTGGTGGTAGCCTGTCTCTTTGTTCAGCCAAATCGCTTTTAAAGCCCTGAGCTGAGCCCCCGCTGAACTTTTCAGCGTGGACTCATTTGCATGATATCCCAGTGTTTGCCGTCATGCTGTGTTGCAAGGAATCGAGGCAGCCCAGTGACAGCACAATGAGAAAAGCCGTGGGAGGTTAAAAGGGCTTTAATCCTATCTGATTCTTTTGTGTGAGTGTCTGCTTATGTGGGTCTGTTTGCCTGCTTGTGTGTGCGTGTTTTTGTGAGAGAAATATTACAAAATAAGGAAAGGTTAAAATATCACTGTTTGACATTTTGTATAAAAAATTAACCTGATTTGTTTATAGAAGGACATTTCTCGTGTGTACTGCAACTAGTATATAACCCAATAAACTTCGCATGTCTTGCCTTTAGCCCCGCCTCTAGCCCCGCCCACTCGCCACATTTAAATGAGTACCTGCACTATTTTTTTCCCATTTAAAGCACTGCATACAGTTCACCTTTACTTTGTGAACCACATCATGCTTCCTTTAGAACCGAAGATAGAAAAGAATGAACCTTTTCTTTGCTTTGCAGGGAGAGCTACGCTGCACAGGGGCAGGACCCATTGAACTGTTTGATTTTGTAACTAACAGCAGATCAGAACATCGTGGAAAAGTGGCGGCCTTCATGCCTCTTGGATTAATGGCACATGGCGGAGCGGATTACTATTTCATTGAGAACTTCACGGCGGCTGTAGCTGTAAGTGCTGGGATCTTGAAGCATGTGTCGTCTTTGGATCATCAATGTTCTTATTGGAATACATGTTGTATGAAAGTACCCTCATTCCCTTTGAGCAGGTTTTCATGTGAGGCATTCATATTATCGAGGAACGCTTGGTGTAGCCATACTATAGTGGCACTGGGTTCCCATGTTTGTGTTATCTAACCTTCTCTGGATCATATGTCCGGGTTGGTGCCGACTCATACAGCAGTGGGGTAGGATCATGAACCAGTGTGCGGAAGTACATGCAGGACATGAGCAGTCTGAAACATTCCTACTCTACGCTCCTGAAGCTTTGTTGTAGTTGCTCTATTGTCGTTCAGCTGTAAAGAACCAACCTTCCCTCAATATGGTCTCAGCGATTACACTTCACACCAGGATCCCTGGGAAGAGGTGACCAACTTGCAGAGCAATGTCCTGTTTTCCTTTTTGCACTCTAGCACCCCTTTCATCGCCCTGGCGTGCCACTAAACCGGTCATCTATTGAACCCATAGGTTTTGCTGCGATAGAAACCAGGCCCACAGTGGCTCATTGTTAAGACTTTCCCACAGCTGCTGGTTCGGGTTCTGGGATGACACGTCCTGGTCTAGTTGTCTTCTGTCCGGCCCACTTGTTATTCTCTGGGCTGGATTCCTGCAACTGCGTGGTGTGCAGCACGGTGGCCTCGGACGGGGACTTATTAGTGTTAGCGCCGAGCCTTGAGAATGTAAGTTCACAGCCATATCCTACAATGATCAGTGTTACTATGGCACAATGTTGGGGGACCTTGTGTACAGTGCAGCTTCAGGTTTTGATAGCTAACAAGTGTCTGTATGTCCGTCCCATCTGGATGCCGTGTCTCTGATCCATCGCAGGTTGTCTAACTGCTGAGAAATTTGTGGTCACAGCCCCTCCTTTGGCCTCAAGAATAGGAGAGTCCAGGCTCATTTTTCATCCATGATGGCGGTTTCTGGTGGGGTGTTCTGTGGCACCTTCTTGCAGGAACGCATCAGGGCAGGGGTGGCTGGTTGTGCCTCTTTGGTGGTGTTGCCATTCTGGCTGCCCCTTGGTCAGCTATGACTGGGGATTGATGTCCCCTGCTGGTTCATCTCAAAACATATTGATGATGATAGTGGAAACTATTCAGACCTGGGACGATAATGCACTTAGCACAAACTGAAACCACAATGTCTCTTGGCCACCTCCCTCGTGTGATTTGTCAAAAGTTGGAGATGGTCTCATCCCAACTTTGCCTTGACAGCTCCTGAGGCGGAAGCCGGGAGACACTCGCCGAAAATAACCTTAGCACAGAAATTTTAAACTGTTTTAATTGTGTGAACTCACCTGATCTTGAGCACTCCCCCCCTCCTTCATCACCAAAGTCGCACCGCGCAGCCGACTTGAACGCTGCCGCGGCGCTTTGGGAAATCTTGTAGCCGCCATTAGAGGGAAGTGAGGCCACGCCCACCTTCAGAGGCCACGCCCCCCTCCCACCTATACAAAATGTGCCTCAACCGGACGCGCAGCGGACGCGCACAGCGGGCGTGCCGGCGGCGCGCCAAAGGTAAGCCCGTCTGTGCCCGTCCGGGCCCAGCCGGCCCTAGGCCCAGACTCTATGCCCAAACCCACCAGCGATCGCTATAGCTACACCCAAGGAAACCTCCTCTCACTCAATCCCATGAAAAACGCAATCTGTATCTACACCTATAATGGGGAGAAAACCTTTATCAACTGCGATCTATGTAACTCAGCCCACACCACGGTGGGACGTCATGCCCTGCAACTGGCCCTCCTGAACTGCCGGTCTCTCCCGAAACATTCCCTAGAGATAAACCTCCTTATACAGGACCATACGATTGACATTCTGTTCCTCACGGAAACATGGCTAACCCCTAACTCAGAATCCGACATCTTCAGCACCCTTCCCCAAGGCTACCTAATCTATTCTCAGAACATACCCCACGGCAGAGGAGGTGGCCTTGCAATAATATATAGGGAGCAGTACGTTTGCAGAGCAAAAAACGGGACCATCGAAGACTGCGAGAGCTGCCATTTCGCTTTACAAATCTCACCCACAGTCACCCTATCCGGCTTACTCATATACCGCCCACCTGGGGTCCCGACCAAGTTCTCCAGCGCCCTTATAGAAACCGTCACTTCAATGGCAACTTCATCCCCCAACTTCATAATCTTGGGAGATCTCAATCTCCACTTTCGAGACCCCAAGGATTTGACAGTGTCCGATCTCCTGCTCTACCTCACTTCATACGATTTAAGATTAGTGAACTCAGAGGCTACGCATGACAAAGGTCACCTTCTTGATCCCATTTTCACCAACATCAACGACCTTAAAACCACACCCCCCCTCCCACTCCCGTGGACAGACCACTTCCTGGTCCCTATCTCTTGGCAATCCAGCGCCCCGCCACCTCAACCCCTCAAAACTCGGGTCACGGATAGACCCTGGTCCAAACTCTCGACTGAAGACTGGTCCGCCAGGCTTACGCAGTCTTTTCCCCCCCCCCGGCACTAGATCCAGCAACCGCTGATACGCAATTCAAAATCTGGCTCACCCACTCACTCGACTCTCTTCTTCCTAAAAAAAGCACCCTGAAACTAGCCAAAAGAGCCAACCCAGCCCCTTGGTACACCCCAGAGCTAAAACTACTACGGAAAGAATGCAAAAAACTCGAGCGCTCCTGGAGGAAAGACGGAACTAAATCCAGAAAAGACACATTTCGCTCCTCCATGAGAACTTATAAAACTGCCTTGCGTAACACCAAAAGCCAATTCTTTGATGAGAGAATCAAAAAGTCCTCCAGCTCCGCTAGAGAAACCTTCCTCATTATGAAAGAGCTGCTCAAAGTGCCTGACCCTCCCCCAGTTCTTGACACCTCTGTGGACAAATGCCATATACTGGCAAAATATTTTGACGAAAAAATTCACAACATCCTCGCTACGCTGCCTCAAGTCATCCCAAGAACAGACGCTAACAGTCTACGCAAGTCTGGAACAGACTCAAATCCTCAGCCGGCCAAACTAGACACTCTCCTGGACACATTTGGCCCGGTAACAGTAGAAGAAGTTCTCAAAACGCTGGCCACGGTAAAAAGTGGTTCTCCCAGCGATCCGGTTCCCATTCGCATCCTAAAAACGGTGGCATCCACAATCGCCACTCCCCTTACTGACCTCATTAATTCCTCTATGTGTCAGGGAACGGTCCCTCCCGGCTGGAAGGCTGCCGTCGTTAAAGCCCTTCTCAAAAAAACGCTCCTAGATCCTTCGGACCTGGCCAACTACAGGCCAATCTCCCTTCTACCCGGAATCAGCAAGATTACGGAAAAATTAGTTAACAAAAAACTCTCCCATTTCTTGGAGACTAACAACCTTCTCCGGAAATCTCAGACTGGATTTCGCCCTGGACAGGGCACGGACACCGCCCTCCTAGCTGTGGTGGAGGAGGCCAGATGCATTCTGGATGCAGGAGGATCAGTGGCAGTGATCCTCCTGGACCTCAGTGCGGCCTTCGACACTGTTAACCACCAGGTCCTCATCCAGCGACTTAATGACATTGGGGTGGTAGGAACTGCTTTGTCATGGCTCACGTCATTCCTAAACAACCGTATCTTCCAGGTTTGGGAGAGTAACATCCGCTCCACGGCGATTCCCCTCCAGTGCGGAGTACCGCAGGGCTCCTCCCTTAGCCCAACTTTATTTAATGTCTACATGTCCCCACTGGAGGAGGTGGTCGCCCCGTTTGGACTAAAAATCATTAGTTACGCCGACGACACCCAATTGGTCGTCTCACTATCCCAACCTGACCAAGGACCGTCCAATCTTCACACCTGCCTTTCTGAAATCTTCATCTGGATGAGTGAATCAGCCCTAAAACTCAATGGGTCCAAGACGGAGGTCATGCTCCTTGGGCATAAAGGGTCCACCCTTCCCCTGAACATCTGGCCCACATGCCTGGGAGAGCCCCCCTCTCCCAAAGAGGAGATCAAGAGTCTAGGGATCTGGATGGAAAAGAACCTGTCCTTTAAAACTCAAGCTAAAAAAACTGCGGGTATTTGCTTCGGCCTTCTCAGATCAGTCCGTAAAATTCTGCCCCTTCTCCCGCAAGCCTCCCGGAAGTTGCTCATCCAAGGACTGATCCTCTCCAGACTGGATCATAACAACGCCATCTTCCTGGGAACACCCGAATCCACCCTTAACAAACTACAACAAATTCAGAACGCCGCAGCCCGGCTTCTCACGAACACCCCGGCTAGAACATCTGCCAAACCAGCTTTGAAACTCCTGCACTGGCTCCCAATAAGAGAAATGATAAAAATCAAATCCCTCTGTCTGGCACACAAACTTCTGCAGGACAAGGGCCCCCCCATCCTCAAAAACATAGTCACGCCCTACAAAGCCAATAGGCCTCTCCGCTCGGATCATGAGCATCTCATCACAGTGCACAGAGTAAAAAAGGCACGCACAGGAGGTCGGCGATTCTCGGTGAACACGGCTAGACTGTGGAACGCCCTACCTCCCAAACTCAGGAGCGAATCCTGTCATCTCCGCTTCAGAAAACTCTTGAAAACCCACCTCTTCCCCTGATCCCCTCTCTCCATGGTTACCACCTCTGAATCGGCTGTCTTGGTTTTTTAGCGCTGGGATGCTTCCGGGTTACTACGCGCTCTAAAAAACCCACATTCATTCATTCATTCATCCCACACCCTTCTCTCTCACACTCACTCACGCACTCCCCAACCACCCCTATCACAGATGGGAATCGTATTGTGTATAGTTGTAATACAGGGTAAATAAACTGGTATGGCTCAATACCATTGAGTGTGAGTTATTGCTAATGGTACTTAAAATAGGGGTTCTGGTTCCTGATATCCAGGTGTGGGTATTAAATAACATATTATAATGATGTTTGTAAATGTCAGTAAGCCCTAACAATAGTTCTGCACAAAGGTTAAGGATCTTAGCCCACTCTTGTGCTGGTCAGTGCCTATTAGGGTCCGCATATCCCGGCTTTTTATCTCTAAAATAACTTGTTTTCTTTGTTTTAATATCCCCTGAAACTCCACTATTAAAGGGATACCTGGAGCTTCCGGAGGATTTTTAATCTTTGAAACTCCCTGGCCTATTCTTTTAAGTGCTCCCTGAGATATGGTCGAGCCCACCCTGACCATTAGGAGTCAGGGTGAACCCGATGATGAATCATGTCACTACTAGAGTGTGTGAGGGTTATTTAACAAAAAGGAATTGCTCCCACTCTCGCAATTAAACTAGTGATATATCTCCAAAAGAGAATAGTGCCCAACATATAGTGCAATATGAAGTATATTAGTACACGCATAACCTGTGCATAAGCCACTGGGTCAGAAAAAGTGGGAAATAGAGATGGGCAGAATACTTTCTAATAAAGAGTTGGAAGACCTACATCGTAGACCCAGAATGACCTCAAGAAGCATACAGGGTGAAGTTAAGTACATATTGTTGCCACACTCCAGAGAAAATGCGGATGGAATCCCAACAAAATCAGGTCTCAGGTACTTTGTTCCACCTACTCTGGCACTGCCTGAACCATACTGCACACTGGAATTAAGCACTAAATTATGTAGATGTGATTGTCAAAGTTCAAATCACTAGATCTACACAATATATATATATATATATATATATATATATATATATATATATATAATACTGGGCCTGCTTAACAAACACTCCTATCTTCTTTACACAGCAAAATGTAAACAGATTGCGTTCTCTGTGCAGCGAAACCGTTTATCACGGCCCTATGGGGAAGATATACAAGCCTTGAGTACAGGCATTGGCTGTATTGCCTATGGTAACTGTTGGGGATGGAAAATAACTAGGAACATAGAATGAAGTGGGGAATGTGAGCTGATTAGTCTGGGTTGCAAGGGGAGATGGTGATGGAAAGCCCAAAGCAGGAAAGGGGAGAAGGGGAAAATGTGTATCTGGTTCACCTTAAATCCATGCAATGCTGAACATTTGGACTTGTCATAAATGGATGACGTGGTTCTGGACCTAAAATGAGGAGGGCATTGGGAGTTGTAAATTGTTAAATCTCAGTTTCGTAAACAGGATCCACCTGTCAGCTAAAGAGCCATTTCTTAACAATTTCTAACTTTGACACCTGATAGAAAGATCAGCCATCCTCAGTCCCCCATCTAAAGAAGTTTGTAGCTTTTGGTTATGAATATTCAATGGAACCCATTGTACATATGAACCATGGTCACGCTGCAGGCAAAAGAGGCACACGCGGTGCGGATCCGTCACAGACATCAGCCGGCTGCAGGAGCCGCAAGCCTTGAAACCGGGCAACCCCGACGTGCACCAGTAGTCGAAGACTCAAAAACGGTGTTGACAAAAGTCGTCAAAAAATCAGTCGAAAAGTGACTGGAGGTACCGCTCTCTCTGGCTCTGCGCTTCTGGCATGAAAAGTTGTGTGCAGAACTGATGTCAGGGTGCAAGGGCGGCGTTTAAGTAGCTACAGCAACATCATCCTGGCGACCACGACTGCGACGACGAACGCGGAGCCGACCGATGCCACCTTTCGACATGCAGGGGTACTGCTGACGAAAAAATTTCCAGATCCAGTCTGATGCCTGGGGTAATTCTAAGTTAAGGAATCTATAACTAATCTATGTCGCTTACAGATATATCGTTAGCAAAGGTAAGTAACTTGTTTGTTAAAAGGCGCGCTCCTTCAAATAAGAAGCAGGGGGAGGAGGATAAGTCAGCCTAGGGAAAGAGCAATCTGAAGCCCACGGAACAGCTATTAAATAAATAAAGAAATAAAGGCGCGTGGGCATGTGAAAGGTGGGAGGGTCTGCTTTGGAGGGGGAACAAAGGAGGAAGCGCCCAAGCAGACTTATGCATCCGTGCAGCGGGAACAGAGCGTACCTAAAACTTTAAAAGAAATGCAAAGTAAGTTAGGAAGCGGGCACCATTAACGAAGCTGGCATCCATGCGTGCTGTGTCCCTTAATGATGTAAATAGTTCTCCGAACTGCTAATTAAAGCTCCAGAGTTAAGACACAGTAATAGGTCCAGTCCTCATGGGAGGTTACATATGAAGACAAGGCAGTACTAAGGAGGGACTAACAAGCCTATTAAGGAATCAAAAGCCAGCATTTAAGAAGGACAATGACACAAGCCAATGACAAATATGGACAGAGAGTGGGCGGAGCTTCAAGTACATACTCCAATACAGCATGGCTCGCAGAGCAGCGCATGCGCTGCCCAGGCTCGACCTAAAAACAGAGAACTTAATGTCATTTGCCCATCAGGAAAGTCATTGAGGAGCTTTGTCTCTAAAGAGATATAACCTCCGAGACTTAGCATTGCCTAATAATTCCATTTTATGACAGCAACTGAAGGAAATACTCTAAGGTCTTCCTTCCTATAGCGCCCTGGGCCCATCTGCAGATCAGTTAAATGGCAATTTAGGATTACAGTATGATGATCCATGCTAGCTTACTGGAAAGTTTAACCAAAAGGAAGAATGGTGATCTCCAGGTAGACACTATTGACAAATAAATGCAAACAGAGGGCACTTTGAAAAGCCATGTAAATCGTGACGTTCAGGGAGACACTGGTCAAATGGCTGTGCATATGTACAAGTAGTGTTCGGCTCATCAGGGATGGGGAGAGAGTCACACCTCCAACTAAATCTACCAAGCTGTGGGCCAGTCTTTGGTCAGAAATTGCAGAGAATGCCTTATGCCCCAAATTCGAAGAGACCCATAACAACTTAATTTTTGAAGGACCTCAGGCAGATGGAAAGGAGTGTTTGATGGAGGAAAAACGTTAATATCCATGTTTTTCCAATTTTTGATGCCCTTTCTCCTCCAAAGCAAGATCCCATTCCTTGTAGTCATACTGTGGAGAAAGAAGACCCAAAACAAAAAGGGCCAGCCGAAAGGAAGCACATAAAGTTTTGTTGATATTTTTGGTTTCCTGATACCTAACGCCTCAAAATCAAATCAATTTCTGTCTGGCCCCACCATGTACCCCGAGGTTACAGATTTAACTCCATTTCTACCTCAAAATTTTGAATCTGCATGTGGAGAGCATATAGGGTTGGTTAACAAAGATCTGCCTGATTTGGTGTCCTGAAACAGGGAAAAGGTGACAACATATGCTACCTGCGAAGTGTTTGTCGATCAAAAATGTGCCCGCAAAAGGGTTGATGGCCCCTTTTTTCTGGGATGCTCTCCGATATCTTCCCCATGGGTGGTGAGAATCCCCAAATGTATGCATACAACCAGCATCTGTGCGCTGGTAAATGCAGTTGCACTGAGAACAACTGGTGTGAATCTGCATGCTGGCTCGCCCTGGAGGGAGGGCCCGTGGTCAGAAGGGAAGGCAGATGTTGAATCATCTTAAAGGTGTGCGGTCTGGATCGTCATTTACCTCTCTGCCAATCAGTGTACTCAAACCAAGGAAAATGGTCCTCCAAGCCACTGTGGAGGTAAGTACCGAAGTCAGGACCCAGATCCCAAGTCACCTACAATCTACATGTCCTCAATCTTAATACTTTAGTTAAGGCTTTGAATTTAGTTTCCTGTTTTACTGATTGTATGGTGGGATAGTTGAATATTTGTTAGTAAAATGTTTAACAGCTCAGGTATAGTGATTTTGCTAGAACACAGTTCTAATTGCCTGACTTTTTATCTCCTGCCACCCAAGGACACAAGACAGTGGAGAGGGAGTTAGCAATTCTGTTATCAGTGACTGTCTCATCCAACATAGGAGACATCATGAGTGCTCAATTAGTAAATATTTTCATGCTTTCTAGGCACAGCTACAGAAAACCCCGGGGCACAGTAATGGAAAGAATAGTAGACAGATCTGCATTATCTATATGCTCTTCAGTAGTATTGATGGGTGATCTAAGCGCTCATGTGTTGTAGAATATGTATTTATAGTCTGAGATTAAATCTAACAATGTATGCTGGGCTTCGCCCCCACGTAACTTGTGTAATTCTGAAGCGAAAACAATATAGAAAGGTGCTCTTGATTTAGATTTTTAGGTAGAATGTGACTACGATGAATGTCATAAACAGTGGGATAACATAACATAGCGTGTATTTGTAATGAGCACGTTCACCCAGAAGGGTATCATGGCGCTGAATAACAGATGTTTATTGTGACCCAACCCAGTGGTACTCATTTTATCGACCCCAGAAGGATGAAAGGCTGAGGGTACCCGCCGGGATTTGAACCTGTGATCATGAATTCAAATTCAGGCCCCTACAGTGCATGAATTAGTCCGCTTAGCCACCAGACCTGGATGTCCCAGGCACTCCAGACGGAGATGTTGAAATGGTATCATAGCGTTGGGTTTCATTTTTGTACATCTATGGTTGTGTATTAAATTGAGTAGCATTAATGTAGTGAACCCTTGGAAGAGTGGTCGTATTCCCCTTCAATTAAAATTGCCTATAACAACCCCAATATTGCACAGAGTTTGATACCCTGACAAGAATTTTCAACATGGAAGCAAGTAAGTTACGACGCTATGGGTGGATAATGCCAGGGTTTTATTTTTATTTTTTGCAGGGTTTTATATAGCGCAAACTTGACCCGAATCCAATCAGGTATCAAAGCGCTTTACATAGCACCAGTTACGTTACATGAAGACACACATTCATTTTTTTGTTGGGCACGGGGAGATTAAGTGATTTGCCCAGAATCACAGGATGTTTAGCGTTGTTACCGAGACTCGAACCCAGTTCCCCCAGGTCCGAGGTCAAGCGCCCTAACCGTTAGGCCAACTCCTCTCCCCAGGGCTCACGCCAAAGAGTCAAAACCCAGTCCTGTAGATGGCATGTCCCGCCCAAATGGCTACACCCAAGAGCCACTGGATACGCAATAATGAATGAGGTTAGAGAGAGGTCTGTGCCTTATTTAGTTTGTAAAAATATCCCGGATAGTAATTTCAAAATCCCCTGAACTTTTTGAAGCATTGTGTGCTGTATTTATTGATATTTATCAAAAGCTACAGCCGACACGTGTTTCGCCCAAAGGCCAGCAGGCCAAGGCTTTTTCAAGGCTGGTGAAAAACAGTGAAATATAATGTGAAATGTGACATCAAATTATATATCAGAAAAATATATCAGGAAAAGGGGCACTGAAGCATCATCCAGTGAAAAAGAGTGAGAATGTTAGGTGCAACGGTGTACAGTGCCAATAAAGAAAAATGTAATAGAATAAGTTAAAAAAAGGAACAGGGAGAGGGATAGACAGAACGAGATAAAATAATATTTCATTAATGACAAGAATTAACAAGGAAGGGGGGCCTGGCTAGCAACCGATGAAGATGAGCGCCATCTGATTGCGCTGTGCTAGCCGGCAGCGTACAAGCCCTTAATATCCGGCATAATCCGTAACTTGGAGGGCCCCCCGGCGCAGATAGCGGAGCAGGAGAGTGGGGGCACCCTTGCAGTGCCTTTTGATCCAGTGGCGGTGCACTGGAGATTGCGTGAGAGAAGGACAGAGGGAGAGGCCGGCGGTGGCAAGATGGCACCTCCTGGTAGCATCTGAGCAGAGAGGGACCCGTTGGTCTGAGTGCGGAGCTGTGAGTGTGGCAGCTGCACACGCGACGGGATAACCCGCGGCTCTCTTGGGGCACCGGAGTCCCATTTCAGCCTCGGTGTGTCTGAAAGTGCGGGAGGCGCCCGCAGCAGACCTGCTAAGCGGGGAACATTGATGAAAGTGCCGATGCAGCCGGTGGACACAGCACGGCTCTGAGGCCCCGGCTGACTGCACTATACAGCCACAAGTCGCAGGGAGAGCGGGAGGCTTGACGGAGCTCCCGCTGGGGCTGACACTGCGGAACAGCTTACTTCAAGGCCTGTGAGCAGGTGACGGCGCCCCCCCCCCTTCTCCGTAACCACAGGTGGAGAATCCCAGGACGATACAGGGGCAACGGTTGGCTTTGGGGCCCATAAATGCACCTGAAATTCAGCCAGGAGTAGGGGCAATAATACGCAGCAGGAATAATAGAGAGGGCATTTGCCACCTGGACTAGAAGCCACCCATCACCCGCAGGGGCCAGTGAGAAGTGTGGGGCCCGGGACCTTGAAGAGGCGCGCGCAGGGGTGAGAGCAACTCCTGGGAGGTGACAGCGGAGACTCAGGCGCGCTGTCAGTCGGAGGCCCATCGGAGACTGCAGGGAAGCCTAGTGAAGAGCCAGCAGACCTAGCCATGGGTCGCAATAGAATAACGGGGCCCGGCCAAGCCAACTACATTGACAAGTACACAGTGGCCATGGGACGCAACGAGGGGCGACAGGAGGGGGTTTGCAGGAGGAACCGAACACCCAGTCCCCGGACCCCTCTCTGAAGGACATCATGAGGACGATCAGAGATTTGAAGGGTACCCGGGAGCCGAAACTAGACTTACTACGCACTGACCTGCGGAAAATCTCTGAGAAGGTGTCCACGGCGGAGGCGGGAATTGTGAGCCTGCAGGCGAAAACCAAGCGCCTCGAGGACCAAGTGGCCACCCTTACCAAGAACCAGTCATAAATCTATGCCCAACTGGAGGACCAGGTCATGGGTGTGCCAGAGGACATGGAAGGACTGTCCATGGACCTGTTCTTGGAAGATTTGATTCTAAATCACCTGAAGCCCAAACGCTTTATCGAAATTCTTTGCAATAAAATGTGCACACCGGGCGCTGGGTGGTAGGCCACGACCGGGGGCTCCCCCACGCACGATCATCGCCCGCATCCTGAACTTTCGGGGGAGGGATGCCATCTTACAAGCTGCACGCATGCATGGCGACCTTCGGCACGAGAACGCCACCATCCGTTTCTTCCCGGACTTTACGCTCCATGTCCAGAGACAGAGGCGGTCCTTTGATGTCATCAAAAGAGCACTCCGGGAGCAGCAAGTAAAGTACATGATGCTTTACACAGCCAGACTCAAAATGATCGACGGGGGAAAACATATTTCTTTGACTCTCCAGCGGAGGCCAGTGACTGGCTGGAGGGTTGGCGCACGGTCGGTCGGAGAGGAGGGCATAACCGAACGGCAGCAGACAACGGTGGTGATGATACTGTGCAGGAGGCAGAGACGACATCTGATGGCCAGAGGCAGCGGTAGCGGCCAGATAAGTGATTTGTGGGTCACTTCCTGTGGCACCGGAACTGTTCTACCTTTTCTGTAAATGTAAAGAGACATATTCTGGGGCCTGACAATGGGGTTGAGAGAGGGGGACACAAGGGCTCAAGGGTCCTGTGTGACTTACCAGACGCATGAGGCAGGCGCCCCCCCCAGCCCCTTTTTTCTAATTGCTTTTCTGATTATAAAGCCGGACAGCCTGGGTGGCGCGTCAAGTGGGGAGGCCCTATATTGCTCTGCTTGGGCTTGTTATTATCCGAGTAGCAGACAGATAATACTTCATGCTGGAGGCTAGCCCACGGCTCCTCACGAATGTTTCTTTCTACACTGTTTGGGTGACAGGCACTCTGCACGTTTGGGGGGGGTGGGAGGTTTGGGGCTCACCTAGCAGGGTTGCAGGGAGGGGGGAGTTGGGTTTGTTGTTTGATATGTTTGAGAAGTTTGGGAACCTTGCTCAAGACCAGGAGATTCATCAGGAACAGGAGAAGTGCAGGAAATGTAATTGGGGTGGTGGGGGGGACGCTCACATGTATACTTCGTAAACAGCCATGGATGACCTAGCAACAATACAGATATGGAATGTGAACGGTCTGGGAAATAAAATTAAACGCACACTAGTAATGCAGCATATTAAGAGGCACTCCTTTGATGTAGTCTTGATCTAGGAATCGCACCTGCGAGGAAATAAGTGTAAGGCGCTAGATAGGTTTGGATACAGAATGGTAGCCAACTCCGGATTTTCATCTGGGACGCAAGGGGGGGGGGATCCTTGTGCGTAACACGTTGCCACTAGTCATCACAGGAACCTGGGCGCATTAAGCCGGCTTCCTCATGGCGGTGGCCGGAAAATGGGAGGGGCGCCTGATCATGCTGTGCTCTTGTTATATACCCCCAGGTCTGCACGCAGTGATCTTCCCGAAGTTCAGTTCATTCCTTACTGGCCTCCCAATGGGCACGCTTCTGATAGGTGGGGTCACGGATGCAGTCATGAACCCAGCACTGGATCGGTCTGGATCCTCGGTGCATCGTCAGGTAGAACGTGGCCTGGCAGACTTTGCCATGGCCATGGGGATGGTAGATTTGTGGCAGGAACACAACCCTCTTGCACAACAGTACACGTATTACTCCGCACGACATGACTCATTCTGTAGAATTGACCACTTCTTTACACATGGTGACAAAGTGGGTGACTTCCGTAACCCTGAACACAGGGCAAAGGGCATCTCGGACCACTCTCCGGTGTGTGTTACCCTTATAGGTCCGTCCCTAGACAGAGCTACCTACCCGAGAATCGACCCTTGGTGCCTGCGAGACTCAGGGTTTAGAGACGAACTGCGAGAAGGGCTCGGAACTCTATTTTAAACAAAATAAAGGGTCAGTAGACTCATATATTACCCTGTGGGAGGCCTACCAGACGGTTCTACGGGGTCAGGCACAGGCGCTGATCGGAGCCCAGAAAAAAGAGGAGTCCCTGCAAATCCAGTCACTCAACCGCGAAATTAGCCAGATGGAAGGGGAGGCGGGGACGCAGATGAGTGATGGCCGAAGTCACGAGCTGGCACTTAGACAACGGGACCTGGGGGCTCTGGCGGATAGTGAGGCTCGGGCATATGCGGTAGCAACGCAGTACCGCTTGTAGGATGTAGGGGATAAGGCCCTGAAGCTTTTGGTGTGGCTGGAGAGACGAGATAGGGAGAGATCGTGGTAACCGGGGTAAGGGACGTAACTGGGACGCTCTGCACCACAAGCAATGAAATAGCAGAAGCCTTTGCCAAACATTTTGAGGGCGTTTATGCGCCAGTGGGCACCAGGTCGGAGGAAGACTGTGCAGAGTTCCTAAGGGACTTTGCCTTGCCTACTCTGTCGGAAGAGACTTTCGAACTCCTTGAGGTGGACCTTACGGAGGAGTAACTGAGCAGGGCCCTGGGTTCCTTGAGATCAGGGAAAACACCGGGCCCGAATGGGCTACCAGTGGAGATCTATAAAGTGCAGGCCTCGATTATAGTACCCCCACTCCGAAACATGTTGCTGGAGGCGCGAGAATGGGGCAACTTCCGTCAGATCTGCGCGCGGCCACGATAGTGGTGCTATACAAAGAGGGAAAGCCGCCGGAGCAGTGCAGCTCCTATCGCCCTATATCCCTTATCAACGTTAAGGCAAAGGTTTTGGCTAAAGCTTTGGCAGGTAGGCTGGTGTCCGTCATTACAAAATTGGTTCATGTCGACCAGTCGGGGTTCATGCCCTCCAGAAGCACCCGATACAATCTTCAAAGGCTCTATGACGTGCTTCATATGACTAGTGGCCCGAGACCCAACAGACAGCATTGATGGCATCGAGTGGCCCTACTTTTTCATGGTGCTCCAAAGGCTGGGCTTCGGCCCTTACTTCTGTGGCTGGGTGCGACTACTATACGAGACACCCACGGCCAGGATACGTGTTTACGAGGCGGTATCGAGATCTTTCCAGCTGAGAAGGGGGACTCGGCAGGGGGTGCCCCTTGTCTCCTCTGTTGTTCTCCCTTGCACTGGAGCTGCTGGTGCACTGGATCTGGAGAGACCCAGAGATTTGGGGTGTAGTGTCACCAGGGGGATGGGAGGAGCGAATCTTGCTCTATGCCGATGATATCGCCTTATTCCTTGATAGAAATCTCAGGCCCCAAATAAGCCGCCTTGGCGCAGATGTCAGTCATTGGCGCACTCTCCCGCTTTCACTCATGGGTAGGGCGGCTTTATTTAAAATGATGACATTACCTCGCCTCCTATATGTACTCCAAAACACCCCATACCTGGTCCCTCCGACAGTTCTTAAACGGGTAGCCCAGGAAGTTAGAATGTTGCTGTGGCAGGGTGGCACACCTAGAATGGCGCTGCACAAGCTGCAGAAGGGGGTGTATGATGGTGGATTGGCAGTTCCCTACATTCGGCTTTACTGTTGGGCCTCGCAACTCCAGGTCATCAATGACTGGGTATACGCAGACATGGATGAACCAGCTTATAGATCAGATAGAGCTGTCATGCCAGGACGAAACTGTGAGCCTCTTCTATACTCCCGAAAGACACAAGCAGAGTGGCCGTAGCACACCAAACTGGTGATCCTGTGTTGGAGAGATGCTAATAAACTACTAGGCTGGACGGGGAAGCTGACTGGTAAAACCCCGTTGTGGGTGGGTGATCCCCTGAAGCAGGTAGCGGCCCTATCGGGCTTTCAACGGCGGAGGCTCATGGGGGGTGACATGTGGAAGGGAGACTCCCCACTTACTTTTGAGAAACTCCAGCAGGAATATAACTTGCATCAAACCCAAAGATATAACCACCTGAGGCTAGTACACGTACTATGCGCCCACATTCACAGTGACACCTCTATTCCAGAATATTCCTCACTAGAGGATAGGCTGTTACTGGACCCAATCAAGGAGAAGTATATCGCAAACTGATAAACAATGTGCCTGATCCCTTGAGGGCCCTCCGAGACACATGGGTAAAAGACCTGGGATCCATAGATGACGAAGACTATCAGGAAGCATTTCAGAGCCAGAGAAATAGCAGTCCGCTCCAGATTTAGACTGGTGCAACTTAAGGTACTACATCGCACCTACTACCTGAGAACCCACCTATACACATGGGGCAGGACCCCAACAGTGCTATGTGTGCGGGGATGCCAGGGTGAGGGAACGTTCATGCACATTTTGTGGGAATGTCCAGAGATAGCTAGATACTGGCAAAAAAAGTCACGGACACTATGTTCCTCTGGATGCAAAATGGTTGCTTCTGATGATGAAAGGTGACTTGGACTGGTCCAGATATGAGGGAATATGGTTGGCATGTGTTAATCAAACCCTGGATATAACAGGTTAAGGTCCGTACTTAAAGTCACAGTGCAACGTTAGCGATGATGAATAATCAAACTTACCAAAAATCTTGTCTGTGGTCATGTAATCTTTCGGGAGAATTGAAAAAAAATCATGAGGACAGGGTATGGAAAAACTCCCGCTCTAGAAGGGAATTCTAGATGGGTGTGCGATCGTTAGAACAGGCAAATGGGGAGTGGCGTGTAAGTGCTGTGAAGCGCGTTGAAATCGTAGCTGAGTAAAGTAAAGTATAAATATAAATAAACGTATAAACGCGATGTCACAGGTGCAGGATAGGTAAGACAGATGAAAATGATAGTGCTGTCTGAAGGTACCGATAACAGTGATATATATGCACAAGTAAAATTCGGGATGGAACATGAACAAATCCTCATAATAGACAAGAATTCAAAGTGTGTCACGGCCAAGTATTGGCTCGGACATTACGTGAACCCAAGAGGATCTAATGGACCTAACCGGAAGTTGATTCAGCGCATATGACAGAAGATACTTACGAAAGAGCTCTGTTTACTAGAATCGTTTCTGCGGTCCCAAAGGTATGATCAGCCCGCGTCCATTCAACATGACTAAGTAGGCCCTGAAGAGCTGCCATATGTGTGACATCTGACCGCAGACGCGAGTTGCATACGTGGCCAGAGAAAAGGAGGACATGAAAAAGTTACTGCACATAGCAATGTGCATTCCATCATACAAATATGGAAAGGCGAATGGGGACAGAAACCTGATTGTTCAAAAAGTGATAAACAAAACTGCCCAATTATCACTTCAGCATGTCCAAACGTAAATAAATACTTCAGAAAACCCTCAAAGTTGAATGAAGGGAAACGTACAAGAGTTACTATGGTTAGTATATTTTACATGAGGACAGGTATTATCTGCAGGATTTTATACAGGCAAATCAGCTCTGAAATTGGTAAAACATGCAGCTTTACCATGCAGTGAATTTGCAACTGCATTTTATTCCCTGTTCTGGCCATCAAAAATTGGGTTGATGGCCAAAAGCCACCCATGGGATACAAATAAACCATGTTGTAAGGGTATTTCCACTGGCAGTTTTTGCATTAATAAATTTCAGGCATCGAAACTCACCCGAAATTCTGTTCACAATCTCTCACCGTCTCCTTTTTAGGTTGAGCCTAGCGCAGCACACTTGCGCTGCTCTATGGGAGGCTTCTTGTGAGCACTCCACACTTCTCCTAAACTTCTCCGTGTGAGTTTGGTAACTCCCACACATTCCATTGGCCTTTGCGTGTGGCTTTCAATAATGAAAGCACAAAAATGGCCAAAGACTGGTGCATGTCCCGCCTTTTCTCTAAACGTTCACTCCCATGGCCTTTGGGTCTCGGGAGCGAGCAGCGGCGTGCAGGGTGCCAGCTGCATTCCTGGATCATGTTACTAATTAACCCAGCGCAGTCGCTTTCACTTTCGCAGCAGCGCTTGTTTTCAGTTCCATAAACATGTGGGGCTATCTCAGCGCCTTTATGCTCTGGCGCTGCCTCTTTGCCTTATGTACTAACACTGTCCTCGGTGCCCTTGAGCACTAATCATGGTGCTGTCTGCCTCTTAACACGCTATTCATGATCACTGGCCCATCCCCGCTCTGTATCGCAGTGGCCGACAACACAGAAAGTCCAATAATTCACCGCATCCATTGCCTGGGGGCGCGCGTCACAAATGAACATCTCTGTCCCGAAGGGACAGACTCTACAGTTATTACTTTAGTGCGAGAATGAAAAATGTCTCGATGTGAAATGGACAGGTACAGGAGAATTAATTTGTCAGCCTATCCTTTCTGCTGCTGCCGCAGCGTGGGTTTACTCTCTAACCTGTGTTTTTCATGCCCCCTCTTCCTCCACACCAAGGGGCCTCCTCCTGGCCTTCTTTCTTCTCAGCTTGCCCTTATTTTAAACACTTATGGCCTCCGCGGCTTCTCTCCCCTCAACACCGTGGGCACCTTTCTCTGCCCCCTTCTTTCCTTAGCATGCACTCCCTCTCTCCACGCCGTGAGACACCCTCTAATCTTCTTTCCCCTCTGCCTGTCCGTTTCTTTAAACACAGTTTCCTCCGGTCCTCCTCTCCCCTCTGCCTGTCCTCTCTCCCACCACCCCGTTTATTACAGCTCCTTGCAGTGTGTTTCTGTGTGTAGTACTCCAGGCTCTTGGGGCTCGCTCAACTCAGGGGCGTAATGGAGGCCCCTGCAGGGGGCTTAATTCAAGCCGATGTCTGCCGGTATGCACATGGGCAAATTCAAATAAAACCTGATAGTTTGCAGCTAATATATAGAAGTGCATTATTAAAACAACACTGAGCATCCTGGCTGTAATATATGACAAGGCAGAACTTTAAGAAGTATGTAATCACGTCGTCGGGCGCTTCCCCGCGCTCAAATTAAAATATTGTTGTGACAAGTCTTAACAGGAAGCAGACCGGCGCCGCCACTGTAACAGAAGGCATACCCAGCACCCCTCCCCCACTCCTAAAAGACGGCTCTGCAGTAAACTTTATCTCCCTTCATTAGCTCCTCACCCGCCTCTTTTCAATCTTCCCCTCTCTCCCTCCCACTCTCTCCTCTCCAAGATATGTGGTGCAAGAGGCGTAAATGTTTTGGCTGTGTTAATCTGCACTAACGTTCATACCCTTAAAAGGCCCATGCCAAAACCATCCAACAACAAGGTGCCTACTATAGAAAAGAAAGGACACGGAGCATTAAAAGATGTATTTTTTGGGTGGCGGATTACCAAATGCTCTTTCCATTCGCACTGTAAAAACACACGGGGACAGTCCAAAAAGCAAGCACATTTCACTCTACAGGAGGTCTGCAGATAAGCCACTGTGTACCAGGCGTCCCTTGTTTTAAAGCTCCTTTGAGTGTGTTTGTGTGTATAGTACCCCAGGCTGTTGGGGCTCGCTCAACCCTGGGGCCTAACGCAGGCCCCTTCAGGGGGCTTAATTTGAGCCGGTGTTTGCCAGCACGCATATTGGCAAATGCAATTAAAACCTAAAAGTTGCTCCACAGTGTGGTCTTTAATGTAAGGTTGGATGGCTGTGGGGGAGAGGAGTCACTAGTGCTGTGTAATGAGCTCTCACTTCCGCACCCTCTAACGTATTCATTTCAGGGATTGATTAAGTGTGAAAATCCGCGAAGTTATTGTTGGTTCTCTTCAGTGCCGTCTCGCGCACTCCCTGGCTGTAACATCAACCAGACCTGGCTCATCCCCCTTTACTTGTCTCGTGTACCTTGATGACGTCTCATTTACTCCTCTTCACCAAGTTCACGCATATCAGTGAAGACTCGCTTCTTGTCGGGGCCCTTGTGCACCTCAGTGGCATTTCACTGATTTGCTTTATTGCCTCATATGTTTCACTTGACGCATTCTACATCACTAGCCCGCACTTTTCAGCCCACTACCTCTCTATATTTTAGACTCCCTTTCCCTTCAGCCTGTCCTTTCTGCTGCCGCCGCAGCGCTGGTTTGCTCTCTAACCTGTGTTTTTCATGCCTCTTCTTCCTCCACACCACGGGGTCTCCTCCTGGCCTTCTTTCTTCTTAGCTTGCCCTTATCTTAAAAACTTGAGGCCTCCGCTTCTTCTCTCCCCTCTACACAATGGGCCCCTTTCTCTAACCCCTTCTTTCCTCCTGCACTCCCTGTCTCCACGCCGTGAGACAGCCTCTGTTCCTCTTTCCCCTCTGCCTGTCGGTTTCTTTAAAAACAGTTTCCCATTTACAGGACACTTTGCAACTTATTACTTATGGAGTCCTCATATTCAGCAAAACTAATAACACCTCCCAAAGGCGAGACCTATTGGCTATGCCAATGCTTGTTAGGTATTGCGTACACAGCTATTGTGCTGTGCTTGTCAAATCTCTATTTACTATATCTTAAAAGGGGGCTCTTATCAGTTCCCATTGCCGAGTAACTGTGTTCATTTGCTTTTGGTTGAACTTTTTTTTGTTAACTTCCCCTGGCAGCAGGCATTTAGGCTACTTCGTCAAAAGCTGTTCACACTGTTTAAGCCTCATTCACTGTCAAGATAAGATCTCTTCCCACGGAAAAGGCAGGCAGCTTCTAACAGTATGCTGAAATGCTTGCTTTTTATCACTTAGTTGCAGTGGCGGCTGGTGATATTTGAAAGTGGTGAGGTGTAAAACCTCTGTATGGGTACCCGGTGGCGAGCAAGCGTAGCGAGCACGCCTGACCACCATAAGGGTTATTTAAAAAAAATAAAAGAGTGGGCAAATGGTGCATTTTCAAGTAAGTTTGAGAAAGCAAGAAAATTGATAAAGCAATTGTGAAATAGTAGTTATGACATCACATCAATAAAAAATATTTCATATGATAATGACATAGGTAGCTGCTTACATAATGAGCAGGGATTATGGGCAATTTTAAAGTGCCATTCTTTGTTTAAAAAAAGTGCCCATCTTTAATTCCAGCTACATGCACATCGTGTTATTCCACTTAAACAAGCATGGTTTGCTTCCAGGATGCCAGCGTGATCCCTTGTGTGTGGAAGGAATGACTGCTTCTTTCCCGCCTATAAAATATAGATGTCATCCGTCTTGTAAGAACATCTTTTTGCAGAACCAACGTGTCCCTTCCTTTGAAAGTAATCCCTGTGCTAAGCATATTCTGCTATGGGTTTTATCTCGTGCGAGGAGGGGAGTTTCTGCAAGAGGAGCCCGTCAGACTCTTGTTGAAAAAGCACAATTCAAATGTTTGGCTTTCTTTTGGTGTGCTGCTTCCACTTGCACCAAATCTACTCCCACCCCTTCTCAGCTACTCTGCACCTTCACAGCGACCTTGCCTGACCTCTTTCCCAAAAATGTACCGAAAATGCTGTTTTTATGGTCCTTTTCAACATCATTATGTGAATATTCAAAAGTGTTCTGGTCATTTGTGACGTAGGGTGAGAAAACATGCAAGAACATACTTTTTACGATTTCACACATACAATCTCCCTGATACAAAAACACATACAAGTATTTGAATATGAAAACAAAAAACACACTGTCAAAATTGATAGAATACCAATATAATCCTAAATGCAGAGATATAAATAACAGCTATCAAAGGAAAAAAAGAACCCATGAGGCCACCCCCAGGCTCGAAGGAATGATGGGCAGGTGCAGATGCAATCTAACACAAGCCCATCTGCCTTGTTTGGATAGGTTTAAGAGTCTACAAACAAGTTATGTCCCTTTTTAGGTCTCGTCTGATTCAGCGCTTGCGCTGATCTGGCCGAGACATTTTGTATACAGGCTTTTCAAAGTGCTGCCGTGGCCTAAAGCTTCAGTGCACGTGAACATGCACACGCGCAGCGCCATGTGACTTTCCTCCGTAGCACGTGATCGTAATCTCGATCACTTTCACTTTCGCGGCCGCATCATTGCCAAAGCTTGTGTATGTATTAAGGCCACATTCAGGGATTTCTTACGGCGTGAACGATCTTCGAGTAAACAATTAACATCCCACCAGGGAGGTTCTATGCAGTCGAGGCCAGACCGATACCAAGGCAACCTCTTGAGCTCTGCAATTCATGATTTCGTAAGAACAGCTCGTAACTTTGTTTGGTTTCATCATTAGTCAGTTCCGATTTTATCTACAGTTTCATGACTCTCCACGCACTAATCTAGGTTTTAATTATGGTGTCCAGATTAATGACGGAGGGTCGTGATTTTATCAACCTCTGCCCCCTCACGCCGTCCTTACGCACCCCTCCATCTAAGAGCCTCTCGCCCCCTCTTTCTTTACCATTCTCTCTGTCATCCGATCTCTTTACTCTTCCTGTCTGTACACCTTCTGCTTCTTATTCTCCCTGTCTCGTTCTTACTCTCCGTTGTGGTCTCTGCCTCACCGGCGTCTCCCCTCCCATCCGCCTCTGTTTTCGTTTTGTCGTTTTCTTTCCTTCCCCGCTCCACCACGCTTTGCCCTCCTGCACTCTTCTGCCGTCGCCGCTTCGCTCCCTTTCTGTCGAACCTTTCCCTCCCCTTCCTTCTGCTCGTCGCTTCTTCCCAGTCATTTCTCGCCCCTTCATTCTCCCCTCGCCCACTCCCTCTCCACCCTCGGTCTCTCCCTCTCCACCCTCTTCCCTCGCTCTCCCTTCTCCTGTGAGAGGGCAGGTGCAGGGGTGGGAGTCAGGGGCAGTCGTCTTTAGCACATTAACCTTTTCCGGGCTGTGCACAGGGGTCCAGACACATTACAAATGGTCAGCTTTAATCATGATGTCAGCTCATTAACCCGCAGAGACCCCTCACTGCAAAACCATTTCAGAGCCAGTCCTTCATCGCCGGGCTCGGCCGCGCGTACATCCCTGTCCGTCCAAACAGTCCCGCCTGTCTAAGTCGACCTGCTTGGCCCCAGCCCTGCCTGCGCGCGTGCCTCGCCATCCTGCCTCTGCCTTCACCCAGTTCTGTGCTTTCATCTCTGCCTGTCCTTTTAGACCTGATAGTCCCCGGCCCTGCCTTCAGCTGTGCTTTCATCCCTGCCTGCCCCAGCCCTGCCCGCCCCGTTCCTTCGCCCTCCCTGTCCACCCAAACCCGCCTGCCCGTAACCCTCTAGCTCTCTGTCCTGCCTGTCTCCTCCCCTCCCCCTCCCGCCTTGCCGATAGCAACACATTGCTTTCCACTAGCTTTTTGTTTGACACTCTTATTTTTGGCCCCATCTTCGATGGTTTTTATTTGTGTTAGCCTGTCCTTGCTCCTAGCCTAGTTATCTCTCCGACTCATTTAAATATTCTGCAAGTGTCGGATTTTCGGGGACTTTACTCTTTTTCTAAAAGCCCTCCATGAGAGTGCATGTGTTTCCCCCATGCTTTGCGTTTTCCCACTTCTCACAGCACATTTCGCTCCCTAGAATTATAAACAAAATATTTTCCAGCACTTTGTCTTAAGCGGTCACTTTGATGGAGATTTGCACTTTAAGCCTCTATAATGTGCCCTTACTCTCCACGTTGCACTCTTGTTCGTTCACTTCCAGCTCCCCATGTTGCTCTGTCAGTTTGCGTCCGCCACCTGTGCCTTCCAGGCTGCCTCCCCCTGCACACCCCAGTGGTGCTTCTTTCTGCCTGCCCTTTGTGTTGCTTACCCGCTCTCCCAGGATCCACCCCTCTTTTGCTTTCCACAACTGGTTTCTTCCCTCCACCTAATCACGTCGGATCAGTAAAGAAAAAAAAGCATTTGCAATGCAATACGTCTCGCATTTACTGGGGGACGGGCTACCCACATTTCCTGCTTGTTTTTTTTTTCTTCAACGCAGTGCTGTGTGGAATGTTAGTATCCCTCGAATGCAAAGACCAGACTGTGAATAAAGGACACAACATCATTTAAAACAAAAAACCCACTGTACAACTAAATCTGTACAACTAGTATCAATAAACGCGTTTTCTAGAAGTGAACCACTCCATAATTGTCAAGTGTCCCGCTCAATAACTGGCTTTTGCGAGTTGAGTGATCGCCATTCAGATGCCGAGAGGAGCCATCCTGTGCATGTGCATTTTGTATGGACATCTTTATGTTGCAAGTACCTTATACTGCTGGCATGATGTAAAGCTCTTTTTTTGCGAGCTCAAGCAGAGCTGTCATTGTGGCTCGATGTCAGCATCTCTATTGCTGCCGTAACTGAAGAGATAACGTGATGTCTGTTTGACAGCGTTCCTTTCAGATCTGCCAGAACACTGAACAGAAATACTCAAAGCTGTCTGGTACTTGCTTCTTATGCTGCTGTTAAAAGTTTCAGTTACAAAGTCGTTTTCCGGTCCTACCTTTGTCTTTTAAAGAAAGAGGGGGGGTCGTAATTTAAATAAAAAACACGCAAACAGGGAAACGTGAAGGGCTGCCTTCTTCAATGACTGTTGAATATTGTTTTCTTTTTCTTACTTTTTTAAAGAGAACAAATATGGAGTTTTTTCTTTATTGTATATGTCTGGAGATAGTTGCTTTACTTACTTATACATTTTATGCTCTTTTGTATTTGTATGCATTTCAATGTGAAGCTTCTTTTACCTGAGGTCCTTTGCTGGAGTATATATGCACGGACTTGCTTTTCCCCTCACTCTCCTTCCTTCTGCCTCACACTTCTCTCCTCCTCACTCTCCGTCCTTGTGCCTCACGCTGCTCTTCTCATCACTCTCCGCCCTTGTGCCTCATGTTGCTCTTCTCCTCCACACGCTCCATCCTTGTGCCTCACAATGCTCTTCTCCTCACTCTCCGTCCTTCTACCTCACGCTGCTCTTCTCACTCTCCTTCCTTGTGCCTCACACTGCTCTTCTCCTCACTCTCCATCCTTGTGCCTCACACTGCTCTTGTAATCTCTCTCCGCCCTTGAGCTGCTCTTCTCCTCACTCTCCGTCCTTCTACCTCACGCTGCTCTTCTCACTCTCCTTCCTTGTGCCTCACACTGCTCTTCTCCTCACTCTCCTTCCTTGTGCCTCACACTGCTCTTCTCCTCACTCTCCATCCTTGTGCCTCACACTGCTCTTGTAATCTCTCTCCGCCCTTGAGCTGCTCTTCTCCTCACTCTCCGTCCTTCTTCCACGTGCTGCTCTTCTCCTTACGCTCCTTCCTTCTGCCTCGCGCTGCGATTATCCTCACTTTCCTTCCTTGGGCCTCACGCTGCTCTTCTCCTCACTCCCCTTCCTTGTGCTTCACGCTGCGATTATATTCACTCACTGCACACTGCTGCACGCCGCACACTGCTGCACGCCGCACACTGCTGCATGCCACACACTACTGCACTACTCACTGCTGCATGCTGCACGACACTGCTGCACGCAGGACGCTGCGTGCTGCACGCCGCACACTGCTGCACACCGTACACTGCTGCACGCCACACACTGCTGCACGCCACACACTGCTGCACGCCACACACTGCTGCATGCCGCACACTGCTGCACGCCGCACACTGCTGCACGCCGCACACTGCTGCACGCCGCACACTACTGCACTACTCACTGCTGCATGCTGCACGACACTGCTGCACGCAGGACGCTGCGTGCTGCACGCCGCACACTGCTGCACACCGTACACTGCTGCACGCCACACACTGCTGCACGCCACACACTGCTGCACGCCACACACTGCTGCATGCCGCACACTGCTGCACGCCGCACACTGCTGCACGCCGCACACTGCTGCACGCCGCACACTGCTTTTATGCAAGTTTATGCTACTGACATTGTAAATGACAATGCCTTTTATTTGTTTTAAAACCAAAACATAAATAAAAGGCATTGTAATTTTACAATGCCAATAGCTCAAACTCTTATAAATGCGAGACCTATTGCATTGCAAATGCTTGTTACAATTATCAGTGTATAGAACTGTGTGTATCTTTACCAGGTGCCTCTATCTGCTACTCTGTGTAATTGTGTGCCCCCCACCACCTGGTCATGACCCACTAAACTGAAAATCCGGGGAGTCTGCGGAAGCCAAGGGGAGGTCGCCAATCTTGCATTAGGCTGTAATCAACACACTGGTCCAGGAAGCCATGTGCTGAAAACCTGGGTGCAACTGCAAGTGGAGCGGCTGTGAAGAATGTGCCCACAAAGAAATGCCTCAATTTTTTTGAACAGCAACACGTTTCCAGCATCATTTCCAAGAGACCATTCAGTCAGTTAGGTTACCTCAACTGCACACTTGAGGCCTGACAACTTTGTCATTTGGGTCACATAAAGCATCTGTGGCTGTATATTTTACAGTCTTATATGGCCAATCTCCACTCACGGACGCTGAAGGTAATTAATTAACGCCTTTCAGCGCACCACTTAGGATCGGCGCTGCTATGAGCAGCCTTTGTGACTTGGGTTAAACGGACTGGATCTCAGTGCAGCACCGATCGCACATGCATCCACTTGGGAGGTCTCTGGTGTCCGTGGAGGAGGGTGTTTCAGGGTCCACGGAGCAGGAATCTAATGTACATAAATAAGCAGTGTAATGTGAGACTGGCCCGCCGCCCGGATAACACCACAAAGACGCCGGTCCTGCCATCAGGATGTCCCAGGGAGTTCTGCCCTTGCAGGGGCTCCTGCGCTGCTGGTCACCTCCGTTCACAGGAACCCCGGGGACACCCGGGGGATCTGTGCTGGCATAAGTTCACTGCTGCCTTACCCCGAGGATTCCCTCTTCTTTTCCTCCGGGATTCCTGTGGTCAGTGAGTGCAGCTGCCTACCAGTTCAGTTGGAGGGGAGATGGCGGCAGAACGGCAAGGCCTGAGACGCCTTCACCCACGAGCAAGGGTTGCCCATACGGGGGCGTGGCCAGTGACAGCCTCTCTACATGGACACAGAGGCGCTGCGCACCCTAGGGGTCTCCAAACAAGGCCGAGGGAAGGGGTTGGGGCGAGAGGGATTCGCCTCAGTGATGTCAGAGGAGTAATTAAAAGAATAATTCACAGCGCCTCCTTCGCTCCTGGCGCCCCGACTCCCGCGTTTCCCTGCTGCTCTTGTCTCTCCTCAGGAAAGCCACACACAGGCAGCCTCCCTCCCCGCCGCCAATCACAATGCTGCAATGGCAGCGTTGTGATTGGTGCGGTGCAGGCGCACAGCGTCCCAGCCGGGCACCTAATGGGAGGTCCTTTTCTCTATGTAGGCTGCATGCAGCCTACATAG
The DNA here is from genome assembly GCF_964204655.1 of Triturus cristatus. Classification (NCBI taxonomy): domain Eukaryota; kingdom Metazoa; phylum Chordata; class Amphibia; order Caudata; family Salamandridae; genus Triturus; species Triturus cristatus. Next base: position 726,720,090 of record NC_140580.1, read on the forward strand.
AGAAAAGGGAGAGTGCGCATGACTGATTTGGTCAGCCCAGGGCTGACCAAAGCAGTCAGGGCCCACAACAGTGGGCAAGCCACTCCCCCCGACCTCGAGCAGGACCGCACACCCGCCCACCCACAACCAGGCACTCCTGCTTTCGCGCAGTGTGAGAAGCAGAAACATAAAATGGTTGTTTTACCATTTTATGTTTCTGCTTCTCGCACTGCGAGAAAGTAGTGGGGCGATGCCCCCACGCCCCTGTGGAGGAGACACCACTGCTTAGTTGTGTGAAGCAGATGTTTTAACCTTAGAAGGTTTGTGGCATTTCCTATTCATGCCTCAGTACCTTTCTTTTCACTTTGTAGGTGATCCAGCGCGAAGGACAAAATTTACATATTCTTCTTATGTCACAGATTCTTATTCACAAAGATTCATTCATACATTCATTGGTGGGGCCCATAACACCAACACACTCCACATTCACACAATCTCACTCGAATCTGTACACAGGAGAAAGGGGCTGCTGGACATGTGGGTACCTTATTACCTATCAGGATTAATTTTCTTATTACTTTATATATACATTATATACAACTTTATCATCAAGGCACTCCACTGTTTGGTCGATGGACCAACTAGTTGGACTGGTTGATGGTGAATTAGAACCAGCTAAAACACAATTAAAGTCTAGAAGTCATTTAATCTCTTCAGTGATTAATTTAAAGAATCACAAAACTCGTTTCTTGTTATTTTCAATATTGTTTATCTAAATTATTTATCATTTCCTTTAAACTTGCATTTATTTACTACAGTTCATAATTTTAAATTCAGATTTATTCAAGAATATCAAGCATTTAGAAATTTCATTTAAACCTAAATGAAGGAAAAATGCAGTAAATCATTTACCAATGCACAGGCGATGGATGATAGCTTCAGATCAACCCGGGAATTATCCGCATTCTCAGGTAAAACTCCCTAGACAGGCTGTCTGACCCACACCAAGGGATCAAACCGTCAGGCAGAAATACAGGATACAATGCAACAACTCTGCAAAGTCCATATATCAATCCGCAGCATGGATTAACTCCACACCCAGACTGGCCGCATAGAAATTAATGAAAATTTAGAATGTCGGAAATTTTAAAAAGAACAATCACCCAACAAGAACTCACTTTTAAGAAATAACCCAAAGACTATCACGACTGCAACTCCAACTGCAACTCTCGAACTCCTCCTGAACCAACCCTCAATTCCCGCACCCGCAAAATGACAGATGAGTTGTTATTATACCTTCTTTGTGCCTTACTTCATACAAATATGGCAACTTTAGGGGCAGACCAAATGTTCTAATTGGACAGTTCGGGGTTATCAATAGTTCATTGCAATCTTCCCAGTGCAAACTGGTTCTTCATAGTGCCTTCCGATTACCATGCGGGGACCGGCAAATGTATCTTTTCAAGGCAAAAGGGTCCTATTGACAGGTTCATTCTTTGCCACTTCCGTGGTTCCCACACGATCATCATCTGGCTTGTGGTCAAGTCCCCAACACATCGACCTTGGCAGGGAACACGATGTCAGGAGTTGATGTCACCTCGTGATCTCCAGAGCCATCTGGGCCTGTGCAGAAATCATCGCGCGCACATGGCGCCATCTTGGGTACTGCGGCCTAGTAGGCCCGAATGCCAAAAATAGATATAACAGCAATTAAAATATAAAAATGAAGATTCTAATGTTTAAACCCATACTAATCCCAAAGTATATTAGTATTTTCCTAGCTGTAGCAACATTTAAAGCGATGATACTTACCATATGATAACTTGAAGCCACAATACAATCACAAAGCAATATAAATCATGCAATTTTACTATTTCAACACAATCTAAGGTTAATTTGCGTACCATTGTTAATTATTTAAATTTGCCATGCAATTAGCAATTTAGTCCCACGTGTATTTTATGTTTATCAAGGTGCAAATATTGATTAGTATCACTTCCACTCCAAACATGTTATGTAAATTAATTTTAGAATGATTACGTAATTAATTTCATGCAAATTAGAGGAGGTAGATAACATTTTGTTTTACCTGTTTCATCATAGGCATTATCATTTTGATTGTTTCAACTTAATTTATTTTGTCATTATGATCAAATTCTAAAAGTTGTAATAAATATTGCGAGTTAAAAAAAAAGTTAATAGACAAGAGCTATGCTATATTTTGCTACTAAACAGGCAGACAGAGGTGCAGTTACCTTGCAGACAATATGGTCATGATTTGAATGGTGCAGCAGGTGCAGTTGCACCGGGACCAAAAGTTGTCAGAACTCCTCTAAACACATAATATTGTTATATTTGACTGCTAAACAGGCAGTCACAATTGCAGTTACCTTGCAGTTAAAAGGGACTTGATTTTAATGGTGCAGCAGGTGCAGCAGCACCGGGGCCAGAAGCTCTAGGTACCCCACTAAACCCAGATTATTGCTAAAATTTAAAACTAAATAGCAGTCACAAGTGGGGTTAGGTTGCAGACAAAAGGGTCATGATTTCAATGGTGCAGCACGTGCAGTGACACAAGGATCAAAAGTTCTAGGCACCCTACTAAACACCTAATATTGCTATATTTTACTAGTAAACATGCAGTCACAAGTGCAGTTACCTTACAGGGAATAGGGTCATGATTTCAGTGGTGCAGCAGGTGTAGTGGCCCCAGGGCAAAAAGCTGTCATAAATCCTCTAAATACTTAATATTGCTATATTTTACTACTAAACAGGCAGTCACAAGTGCAGTTACCTTTCAGAGAATAGTGTCATGATTTGAATGGTGCAGCAGGTGTAGTGGAACCGGGCCACAAAGTTGTCATAAATCCTCTAAATACCTAATATTGCTATATTTTACTACTATACAGGCAGTCACAATTGCAGTTAAAAGGGGCTTGATTTAAGTGGGGCAGCAGGTGCAGTGGCAAAACGTTGTCATAACTCCACTAAACACCTAATATGGCTATATTTTACAGCTAAACAGGCAGTCACAAGTGAAGTTATCTAGCAAGCGCTAGGGTCATGATTTCAATAGTGCAGCAGGTGAAGTGGCACCGGGACGAAAAGCTCAAGGCACCGCACTAAACACCTAATATTGCTATATTTTATTCCTAATCAAGCAACCACAATTGCAGTTACCTTGCAATTGAAAGAGGTTTGATTTAAATGGTTCAGCATGTGCAGTGGCACCAGGGCCAAAAGTTGTTAGAACTCTGCTAAATACCTAATATTGCTATATTTTACAACTAAACAGGCAAGTCATAAGTGCAGTTATCTAGCAAGCACTAGGGACATGATTTCAATAGTGCAGCAGCTGCAGTGGCACAGGGCAAAAAGCTGTCATAAATCCTCTAAATACTTAATATTGCTATATTTTACTACTAAACAGGCAGTCACAAGTGCAGTTACCTTTCAGAGAATAGTGTCATGATTTGGCCACTCACCGCTATCTGGTTTCTGTGAACTGCTGCTACTCGTGCCTGGCGAGGGATCTCTACCTCTGCTCACCGATTGTGTCCTGAGCTGCTGTGCCTGAGCTGACGCTGTCTCTGTTTGTTGCTCCGTGGCGCCCCTCCCCTTGACTCGCTGGTGTGAGCGTGAGCTGCAATCCGCACGCTCTGCCTATCGCTCCCAGCTGGAGTCAGAAGGGTTGAGGCTGGGCGAAAAACTACAGCGCGCCTAACCTGGGGGACTGCGAGGACCAGAATTCCAAGCTGGGATCAGCTGGTTCCTCTTCCCCCAGGCGACACGCCCACGGACACGCCCACTGACGAGGCAGGACAAGTATTCGTGACACCCGCTTCGCGGGTGCCACTCACCGCTATCTGGTTTCTGTGAACTGCTGCTACTCGTGCCTGGCGAGGGATCTCTACCTCTGCTCACCGATTGTGTCCTGAGCTGCTGTGCCTGAGCTGACGCTGTCTCTGTTTGTTGCTCCGTGGCGCCCCTCCCCTTGACTCGCTGGTGTGAGCGTGAGCTGCAATCCGCACGCTCTGCCTATCGCTCCCAGCTGGAGTCAGAAGGGTTGAGGCTGGGCGAAAAACTACAGCGCGCCTAACCTGGGGGACTGCGAGGACCAGAATTCCAAGCTGGGATCAGCTGGTTCCTCTTCCCCCAGGCGACACGCCCACGGACACGCCCACTGACGAGGCAGGACAAGTATTCGTGACACCCGCTTCGCGGGTGCCACTCACCGCTATCTGGTTTCTGTGAACTGCTGCTACTCGTGCCTGGCGAGGGATCTCTACCTCTGCTCACCGATTGTGTCCTGAGCTGCTGTGCCTGAGCTGACGCTGTCTCCGTTTGTTGCTCCGTGGCGCCCCTCCCCTTGACTCGCTGGTGTGAGCGTGAGCTGCAATCCGCACGCTCTGCCTATCGCTCCCAGCTGGAGTCAGAAGGGTTGAGGCTGGGCGAAAAACTACAGCGCGCCTAACCTGGGGGACTGCGAGGACCAGAATTCCAAGCTGGGATCAGCTGGTTCCTCTTCCCCAGGCGACACGCCCACGGACACGCCCACTGACGAGGCAGGACAAGTATTCGTGACACCCGCTTCGCGGGTGCCACTCACCGCTATCTGGTTTCTGTGAACTGCTGCTACTCGTGCCTGGCGAGGGATCTCTACCTCTGCTCACCGATTGTGTCCTGAGCTGCTGTGCCTGAGCTGACGCTGTCTCTGTTTGTTGCTCCGTGGCGCCCCTCCCCTTGACTCGCTGGTGTGAGCGTGAGCTGCAATCCGCACGCTCTGCCTATCGCTCCCAGCTGGAGTCAGAAGGGTTGAGGCTGGGCGAAAAACTACAGCGCGCCTAACCTGGGGGACTGCGAGGACCAGAATTCCAAGCTGGGATCAGCTGGTTCCTCTTCCCCCAGGCGACACGCCCACGGACACGCCCACTGACGAGGCAGGACAAGTATTCGTGACACCCGCTTCGCGGGTGCCACTCACCGCTATCTGGTTTCTGTGAACTGCTGCTACTCGTGCCTGGCGAGGGATCTCTACCTCTGCTCACCGATTGTGTCCTGAGCTGCTGTGCCTGAGCTGACGCTGTCTCTGTTTGTTGCTCCGTGGCGCCCCTCCCCTTGACTCGCTGGTGTGAGCGTGAGCTGCAATCCGCACGCTCTGCCTATCGCTCCCAGCTGGAGTCAGAAGGGTTGAGGCTGGGCGAAAAACTACAGCGCGCCTAACCTGGGGGACTGCGAGGACCAGAATTCCAAGCTGGGATCAGCTGGTTCCTCTTCCCCCAGGCGACACGCCCACGGACACGCCCACTGATGAGGCAGGACAAGTATTCGTGACACCCGCTTCGCGGGTGCCACTCACCGCTATCTGGTTTCTGTGAACTGCTGCTACTCGTGCCTGGCGAGGGATCTCTACCTCTGCTCACCGATTGTGTCCTGAGCTGCTGTGCCTGAGCTGACGCTGTCTCTGTTTGTTGCTCCGTGGCGCCCCTCCCCTTGACTCGCTGGTGTGAGCGTGAGCTGCAATCCGCACGCTCTGCCTATCGCTCCCAGCTGGAGTCATAAGGGTTGAGGCTGGGCGAAAAACTACAGCGCGCCTAACCTGGGGGACTGCGAGGACCAGAATTCCAAGCTGGGATCAGCTGGTTCCTCTTCCCCCAGGCGACACGCCCACGGACACGCCCACTGACGAAACGTAGAAAAACCAATTAGCCTTCCGCGACGCGGGACGCGCGCGGGACCAAGCGCGGAACGAAGACCGGACAAAGAGCGGGCCGTCTGAGGCCGTCCGGGGACGACCGAGGACGGGACGGGCCACCCCACTAACGTTCAGCACACGAGGACACTACTTAACCAAATTCTGAAACCGACGTGAAAAAACCCCCCATTTCTTACTGATCAACTGAGATTGTGAGATAAAGATAAAGTTATTACAAATACACAAAACCTGCTGCGACTACTATAAGCTATAAAGTAGATTTCCGGTCCCAAGTATGAGGGCTCTAAAAAAACTACGCTCACGGACAATCTACATGAGGCGTATGGGGACAGACGCAGCTGTAAGAAAATCTGTTGACAAATCACTAAAACCTGGTCAAATATCAAGTACTCCAGCTATAAGTCAATACTTCTCTACCCTCTCCAAGAAAAAGTATCTTTCTCCATATTTAACTGATGATCAAAATAAGCTTGATCCTTCAATAAATAAGGTTGAACATGATTCGTTACATTTCTCAGATCAGAAACCCAATAAACAAGGTCAAATAACAACTGAAAGTAATTTGGCAAATTTCTCTCTCTCGGAAGAATGTCAAAAATCATTCCCAGATACGTCTCAAATAACATCTATAACACCTATAAAAAACCAGGACAACGACTTATTCTTCGATGTATCTGTAAATCATAACACGAAGACCGAAGAAGAAAAAACAGAAATATTGCTAAGTCAAAAACATCCACTAACCAGTTCACCAGAAAAATCGCCTAACCTTTATTCTAATCTGGCCAACCTATCAGACCCTAATTTTATAAATCCAAATTCTGAAAATACTGCCTCTCCCCTGTCAAAAGCACTTTTTTCATTGCAAGAAATTTTGGAATCAGTACTAACTCATCTTGGTCAAATTTTAGCTAACTCGGACGATACTTTAGACGTACAAATAGGAATACTTAAATTCCTGGTTGAAGAAAAAAAGAAAAAAGATCTAACTAAAGTCTCACCAAAACAACCCGGAGCAGTCGAATTACAACAAATAGATGATTTTCATAAAAATGGAAGTGCGACCCCAAAACAACAGGAAGCAAGCACGCAAACGAACGACGTACTAATAATTAAGACTAAAACTAAGGGACTAAGAAATAAGGAAAAACCTCTTATCACATATTCACTTAAAAAACTGTTCAAAGAAGAATCGGAAACCATCACCGAAAACAAAACTAAACATTATCCTATCTTTTCGAATAAAGTATCCGATAATAATCGTGATCAGATTATCGGGGAAAATAAAGCAGAGTTATCGGGAGTTACTGCCGAACAGGATTTCAGCCAAGGAGGACAGTCTGAAAAAAGTAACACTAGGGAAAAAGTAAGGGGGAAGAAGAAGAGAAAACCCTTGAGGAGAATACAGAGGAAAAAAGGGAATAAGCTTAAATTCCAAAAATTCACTCCCGTAAACTTGGTGAACTCTCCAGAAACTCAAAAAATACCAGCAGAAAAACCCTTAAACCCAAAAGCAGACGAATTTTGTCCTCCGATAGACAACAGAACAACAACGCAAAATATCATGGATATAAAAGAACTACATGATAATAAATCTCAATCATGGGAAGTAATTCCATCTAAACACATAACTATCGAAGAGCTATTTCCCTCAGATAAGGAGCCGTTTAATCGTGGTAGAATAATTAATCTCTTACAAGAAATACCATCCCTGAACTCTCTGACAAGTAAAGAAATCGACCTAGTACTCTTTCCAATAAAAGAAAATAACAAACTAGTACAGGTATCCTTTTATTCCCCAGTTTTGCCTGGAATAATAATCAGAGAGAAGGAAATTCTTCACAAAAATGGCTATGATGTAATCTCGGTGGAAGATCTTAAAATCAACAACCTAAACAAAGGTACATTAGGACAAACTAATAGAAGAAAAGAAAACAATAGTTTTAATTGGGGAGATTCAGCATCAAATATTATGAGGAAAGATTCACTCAAAATACAAGTAATACAAGGTGAGAGGTCAGTATGGTCCCGGAATTCAAGCTCTAGTAACACTGAGAACTCAATAAAATCGTGGGCATGGTTATCAGAAACCTTAAACAGCAAAAAAACGGTAAATTCACAACAACACCAAGTTTAGCAAAGGTCTGACGTTATTGTCCTGGAACTTGGCAGGGAAAACTGATTTAAAAATGAAACATGCAATCAGAAACTCCCCTGATATCATTGCCCTCCAGGAAACATGGTTAATTAATACCTTTACTCAAAAAGGATACTATGTATATGAAACGTTGGCAAAAAGATCTAGAAGGGGACACGCCAAGGGTGGTCTGGCAATATTATTAAAAGAAGATCACTCTTGGTCACAGGAAATAATCGATACAAACATAGACAATCTACAATGTTTAAAAGTATCCCTTAGAACTCAAGCGTCAGCCAAACTTGAAAAAATATTACTTTTCAATATCTACGCACCTCCCAGTAATAATAATGATTTGCTGTTTGACCGCCTAATAGAGATTATCACCCGTATCATTGAAGATCAATCTCACTTGCCATATCTTATAATGGGGGATTTGAACGCTAAAATTTCAAACTGTGAGATAAAGAAATGGGCTCGTCTTTTCAAAGAGGAATCTTTGGAAACATCACTCCCTGAATTCCCAAAAGGATCTAAATCAGATAAGAGAGGACGCGCACTATTATCTTTTCTCTCCAGCATTAATGGGACTATATTAAACGGTAACATCAACGGTGACATACCAGCAACATACACACGGCAAGGAAATGGATCTCCCTCTACCCTGGATTATTTTATATGCGGGATCGAAGAAAAAGAACAAATGATTCAACTTTCAATAATATTCAATGAAGAAAGTGATCATGCTCTTCTAAACCTTTCAACCCATTGGATTGCACAGTCCTCTTCTTATAACCAGCCAATATTTCTTACAACAAAAACGGAAGTAAACATAACAAGGCGTCGCATTTATTGGGGGACAGAAAATCTGGACTATCTGAGGCTATTAATTTCCGAAACCAATATATTGACTAACATATATTCAGATGACCCTATAAAGAATTTCGAACAATTAACGAATAATCTCAAACAAGCTCTGCAAAGTAAGTTAGAACACAACAGATCAGTAAAAAGTAAATGGAGAAATAAGAATAAAAACTGGAACCAACCAGTCGTAAAACAACTCAATAGGCTGATACGCGCCCAGTATCTGAACTTCTCGTCAGCAAACAAAAAGGTTATCAATAGATTAAAGAATCAAATACGACGAGAAAAAACTAAACAGGAAAAACTGAAACAGGACTTCAATTGGACTGAAATCCAACAAGCAGCTAAACAAAACAACCAGCGCAAATATTGGACACTGATTGCAATAATGACGGGATCCAAAAAAAAGCTGGAGGCAACTCCTGTTTCAGAAGAAAACTGGGATATTTACCTTCGTGAGCTATATAAACAGAATAAGTCTATTAAAAATGAAGAGGCGGGAGAACAAATTGTGGAAACTAAAGATACTAAGATCAATAAAACGTCGGCAGTGTCAGTCTCTACGAATATCAGGAAGGCAAGGAGCACGGGTGCATCTGGCCCCGATCAGATACCTATCAAGGTCTACCAAACTGAACATAAAGAGTGGGGACTGGTGCTCTCGCCGCTATTTAACTATATATTCGACAGTGGTCAAATGCCAAACTCCTGGAAAGGAAGTATTATAATCCCGATTTACAAAAAAGGAAAAAGAAACATACCGGGAAACTATAGGCAAATTGCCCTCATGGATGCTGCCGGGAAGATTTTTGCAGCAGAAATCCTGGATAGGCTGAAAAATTGGGCCTTCTCATTGGGTTTAATCCCTAAGTTTCAGTCCGGATTTCGCTCAAACCACTCAGTCACTGACAATGTAGCAATCTTCCAAACCATTTTATACAAGTACGCAACAGGGAAAAAACAAACTATTTACGCAGCGTTCATCGATTACTCGACAGCTCTCGACCGAGTGGACAGACCGACCCTGTGGTCAAAGTTAAGAAGAATGGGCATTCCGGAGCAGCTATTACATTTGATAGTGAACCTACACAGTGACACCTGGTGCCGTGTCCAAATGGGGAGTGACAAGGGCCTATCGAAGATAATACGAACATCAAATGGCCTGAAACAAGGGTGCCTCTTGGCTCCAATTTTATTCTCACTGTATTTAAGTGACCTACCTTCCCAACTGCAGCAAGGGATATGCACTCCTCCTAAGATAGCCACTGAATATATTCATTCCCTGCTGTACGCAGACGATATAGTCATGTTTGACCTAACACCTTTCGGACTACAAAATCTTTTAGATATTTTATACAAGTATTCTATAAAAAATTTTTTAACCCCAAATACAAACAAAACCAAAGTGGTTGCTTTTTCAAACCAGAAGAAAAGGGTAAGGTACGAATGGAAGTTGGGAGGTGAGAAGCTAGAACAAGTAAAGGAGTATACATATCTGGGCAGAATTTTCTCACAAAACATGAGTAACATCAACCAAATCAATCACCTGAAAAGGAAAAGTGACCTACATGCTGGGGCTTTGTCCCGCTTATACTCGGCCACTGGACAAAGGCATTTCTCTGCACTAATTCAAGTCTATCGAGCCAAAATCTCACCGGTCCTGTCTTACGCCTCGGAATATATTCCTTTTAAACAATGGACCTATATGGACTCAGTAGAAGGTAAAATATTGAAAAAACTACTGAAGATTTCTACATCTACCCCAGTACAGGCATTGAGACTGGAATGTACCATCACGAGTGCATATGCTACAGCCATAGCTAGTATTATAAGGTGGGCCTATAACCTTCTTCATTCAAAAGAAGGCACTCTAAGAAGTTTACTAAAAATAGAGACATTCGAGACCAGCTCTACCCATATTACCTTTTTAAAAAATATGCGAGAGGCCCTACAGCTTGCAAAAGTTAGTGTGGAAATTTTGTCTACGTGGTCACCAGCCCAACTCAAACTTTTTCTAAAAAACTTCACTCCCAAACTGAGCTACGAGATTGACCACTTACATTGTAATAAACTATCGTCATATAAGATCTATGCAGCCTCCCAGGAATACAAACAATGCCAGCCTTATTTAGAGTATACACTTCAACACGGTGCAAGGCGTGCAATTATGATGTTGCGCCTGGGAACACTTCCTGTACAAACCTTTACCTCCTCCTGGAGGCCTGACAGTTCTGCCTTTTGTACCCTCTGTCAAGGGGGCAACCAGAATTTGGAACACTTACTTTTTATATGTCCAAATGCAGAAATTGTAAACGCAAGGTTAACATGTCTTAAGTCCATCTATCGGTCCTGTAGGATCGTTAACTCAAAAGACTTTTTATCATTATGCAAAAGCCCTCCTAATGAATTCGTCTGTTACAGAATTTTTAAGTTTTTGAAAATCTCATTGAAAATGTATTAAATGGAAAGTATAATGTATATTTTATTTTGTGGTCCTCGAAAGAGTACCGTAACAAAAATAAAAACTTTTTGACTTTGACTGTGTCATGATTTGAATGGTGCAGCAGGTGTAGTGGAACCGGGCCACAAAGTTGTCATGAATCCTCTAAATACCTAATATTGCTATATTTTACTACTATACAGGCAGTCACAATTGCAGTTAAAAGGGGCTTGATTTAAGTTATGTTATGTTATGTTATGGTAGCTTGTATAGCGCATAGCTACCCCAGCAACGGGGCGTCCCAGCGCTTTGCAGACGGACTAGATACTGAGCAACCAGGCCAAAGGTAGGAAGAGCCACAGAGTCGGGCTAGAGAGTGGCAAATAGCCAGGTCTTAATTCTCTTCCTGAAGAGCAGATGATTCGTAATAACACGAGCTTCGAGTGGGATTGTGTTCCATAATTTTGGGGCCAGGTATCTGAAGGATCGACCTCCAGCTCTACTTCTCCGGATCCTAGGAATGTGGGCCAAAAGCAAATCTGCAGAACGGAGAGCCCGAGTGGGGACATATAGAGAACTTAGATTTTGCAGAATTTTTGGGCCCAAGGAGTAGAGAATTTTATGGATAAGGCACAGTGCCTTAAATTGAATGCGTTGCTTTGCAGGCAACCAATGCAGACGATGAAGTATGGGGGAGATATGACAGTTTTTAGGCAGACCGAACAGACTGCGTGCAGCCGCATTCTGCGCTCTTTGAAGTCTGTAGATTGTGGATTGATTGGAGCCTAGCATAAGGACATTGCAGTAGTCAATATTAGACAGCACCGTGGCCTGGATGATCATCTGACGGACTTGGGGTTCAAAAAAGCCCAGGATGGGTCTCAGAGACCGTATTCGGCCATAGCACGTGCCTGCCACCTTTTTGGCGTGGGAGTCAAGGTCTAGGCGGTTATCGACCATAATACCCAAGTTTTTGACTTCCTTCTTAGGGGTGGGTGCAGGGCCTAATGCAGAAGGCCACCATTGATCGTTCCATTTTTGAGGTTCCTTACCGACCAGTAATATTTCCGTCTTAGATGAATTAAGCTGGAGGCGATTTTCAGTCATCCAGTTTGCAATTGCCAATAGATCTTCCTGAAATTTAGTTATATCTGCCTCTGTATCACTGGAAAAGGAAAAAATTAACTGTGTATCATCCGCATAAGATGTTAATTTGATGTTACGAGCTCTGGCTAATGCGGCCAGGGGGCGGACGTATACGTTAAATAGCGTGGGGCTGAGTGTGGATCCCTGGGGAACGCCACAACACAGCGGGAACCTTCCTGATTTATACGGTGGAGCATGGACCTGAAAGGAGCGGTCTGTCAGAAAAGAAGCAAACCACTCTAGTGCTCCGTCACGGACTCCGATCTCCCACAGTCTTCTTAAGAGGATCTCGTGGGAGACCGTGTCGAACGCTGCACTTAGGTCCAGCAGGACCAGTACCGCTGTACCATCTTGGTCCTGTATCTCCCTCAGTTGCTCTGTAACGGCTAATAGGGCCGATTCAGTACTATGATTCGCCCGAAAACCGTTTTGAGAGTCATCTAGAATTCCATTGACCTCTAGATAATTAATCAGAGTGGAATTTACATAAGATTCCACTATCTTGGATAAATAAGGCAGCAGGGATATCGGTCGGAAATTTTCCGGCTTAGAGGGATCCAAGGTAGGTTTTTTTAATAGAGGGACGACCTTGGCATGCTTCCAGGATCTGGGTATAGTAGTTAGTTCCAGGGTTTTATTGATCAGAATACGACCTTCTGACAAAATGGGATCCTTATGAAGTCGCGCCATTTCTGGTTTAACAGGGTCTTCGGGGGATCCGGATTTAATTTTTGCAGTCAGTCTGTCCATCTGATCCGCCGAAATAGGGGGGAGAGTGCAAAGAGAATGTGGAAGATCTTGTAAAGTCTCGGCTTTGGTAGACTCGGGGCTTACAGCAGTCGAGGGGAAGGACTTGTAAATACCCTGTACTTTACTTATAAAGAAGGTGGCAATCTCGTCACAGTGAGCATTGGAAGTGATCGTATTGTTAGGGCCTTCTGGTAACTTAGTCATGTCTTTCACCATAGCGAATATTGTTTTAGGTTGATTTGCACTTGACAAAATCCTGTCAGTGTAATAGCTGGCCTTAGCTTTTTTTATTAGTTTATGATACTTTTTGGTTGCAGACCTGAATATAATTTTGGCCTGGGGGTCATAGGATTTTCTCCAGGCGCGTTCAAGCAGCTTACATTGCTTTTTTTGTCCAGCAAGAGTTTCTGAATACCAGAGATGAGGTTGCCCACGTTTGGACTTGGACAGTGTTGCGGGAATCAGCTGGTCTAACGATTTATTTATCCACTCTCTATATACGACATCTGCTTCCTCCAGATTCACCGGCCAAACAGGGCACGTGGTTTTCAGGTTGTCTATGAGCAGACTACTGTCTAGTTTGTGCCATGGGCGTCTTGGGATAGGAGGGGGAAGCTGTCTTTGAAAGTTATTAGCTATCCGGATGGAAATGTGGATCAAATAATGGTCTGTCCAGCTGAGGGGGCTTGGAGAAAAGGCAATAATGTCCGGAATGTTTGAGAACACTGGGTCCAATAAGTGGCCAGCTGCGTGGGAGGGCCCTTTAATAAATTGTGTGAGTTGACATGCTTCTAGATCATCTAGGAGACCTTTCACCGTCGAGGTCTCACTGCAGTCGAAATGTAGGTTTAAGTCTCCCAATAGGTTAAAATTAGCGGAGTTTAAAATCATAGTAGAGATAGTGGCCATCAGGGAGTCCTGAAATGACCTAACAGGGCCAGGTGGGCGGTAAATCAGAAGCCCGGTTAGAGTGAAGGTATCACAATCCGCAATATTAGCCGGAGAGAGCGAGCAGGAAAAGGAGGATTTGAAAATCACTGCTAGACCTCCCCCTCTCTTTACAGGTCTGTTCTGAATTTGTATTAAGTAATCTGGTGGAAGGGACAAGGTCGGAATGGCTAGAGTATCGTTAGTTAGCCATGTTTCCGTAAGAAACAAAATGTCAGGTGTTTGGTCGGCCAGAAGATCATAAATATCCTCATAGTGACTAACCAGGGACCTACAGTTCAGACTGAACACCTTGAGGTGTGTTAACTTGTCAGGGAGTAAGGGGGTCTCCGTAGTGGTGTAGCCACAGTGAGGGCATTGCACCATAGGTGAGCCAGGGTAGAGGAGGTGGGGGGTGCAGATTGAACGGTCCCAAAGGGAGAGAAGCCCTTCGCGTGTGTATGTTGGCATAGTAGCAGCAGAGGGCACAAGGGGACTGGCAGCGTGCAGCGGACTTGGCGCGGACGGGCGCAGACGGGCTTGCCTTTGGCCGCCGGCGCACCGCTGCGCGCGTCCGCGCCCTCCGTCCAGTTAAGTAGAGAGGGGAGCGTGCTAGGCGTGCAACGCTAGAGCGCTGACCTGCAGTGCCCAGTTCAGCCGGAAGTGGTTGCTAGCCCCGCCGACCCTCCGCTCAATCGGCACAAGCCGTGGCGGAACGGGGTCAGGGGCAGCGGACCAGGTGATGCAGTAGTCAGCAATCAAGGTAACAACACTAAAAAGTTAAAACGATTTAAGATTGAGAGATGTGCAAATATGGCAATTAAAAAAGCATGTGCAAACGAGCAAGTTTAAAAATTCAAAGCAGGGCAACAACTGACACAATTCAGGAGCAGCAGCTCAAAAGGTTCGTTCCACAACTCGACTGGCTAACAATAGAGTACCTAGCAGGGGACTCGTAATCTGAGCGCCGCTGCGCGCGTCCGCGCCCTCCGTCCAGTTAAGTAGAGAGGGGAGCGTGCTAGGCGTGCAACGCTAGAGCGCTGACCTGCAGTGCCCAGTTCAGCCGGAAGTGGTTGCTAGCCCCGCCGACCCTCCGCTCAATCGGCACAAGCCGTGGCGGAACGGGGTCAGGGGCAGCGGACCAGGTGATGCAGTAGTCAGCAATCAAGGTAACAACACTAAAAAGTTAAAACGATTTAAGATTGAGAGATGTGCAAATATGGCAATTAAAAAAGCATGTGCAAACGAGCAAGTTTAAAAATTCAAAGCAGGGCAACAACTGACACAATTCAGGAGCAGCAGCTCAAAAGGTTCGTTCCACAACTCGACTGGCTAACAATAGAGTACCTAGCAGGGGACTCGTAATCTGAGCGCCGCTGCGCGCGTCCGCGCCCTCCGTCCAGTTAAGTAGAGAGGGGAGCGTGGGGCAGCAGGTGCAGTGGCAAAACGTTGTCATAACTCCACTAAACACCTAATATGGCTATATTTTACAGCTAAACAGGCAGTCACAAGTGAAGTTATCTAGCAAGCGCTAGGGTCATGATTTCAATAGTGCAGCAGGTGAAGTGGCACCGGGACGAAAAGCTCAAGGCACCGCACTAAACACCTAATATTGCTATATTTTATTCCTAATCAGGCAACCACAATTGCAGTTACCTTGCAATTGAAAAAGGTTTGATTTAAATGGTTCAGCATGTGCAGTGGCACCAGGGCCAAAAGTTGTTAGAACTCTGCTAAATACCTAATATTGCTATATTTTACAACTAAACAGGCAAGTCATAAGTGCAGTTATCTAGCAAGCACTAGGGACATGATTTCAATAGTGCAGCAGCTGCAGTGGCACAAGGACCAAAAGCTCCTGGCACCCCACTGAATACCTAATATTGCTGTATTTTACCACTAAACAGACAGTCACAAGTGCAGTTACCTTGCAGACAACAGGGTGATAATTTGAATGATGCAGCAGGGGCAGTGGCTCTGGGCCCAAAAGTTGTCAGAACTCCTCTAAGCACTTAATATTGCTATATTTTACTACTATATATGCAGACAAAATTGTAGTTATCTTGCAGCTCAATGGAGCTTGATTTGAATGGTGCAGCAAGTGCAGTGGCACTGGGGCCCAAAGCTTTAGGAACCTGTCTAAACACCGAATATTGCAATACTACTAAACAGGCAGTCACAAATGCAGTTACCTTACACGGAATAGAGTCAAGTTTTGAATTGTGCACCGGGCCCAAAGGTTCTCAGAACTATCTCTAAACCCATAACATTACTATTAATTAATTTATTTCCCTGTAATTTTTCAAAATGTTGCTATTACTTACCCACACTATACCCCTAGTAACAGCACAATATATTGCCTTTTTGTACATAAACAAGTCATAACACTTTAACAGACTTTCTGTAACTTATATTGTACAACTACTCAGCAACATATAACTTACAACAAAAAACAGCTAATTATTAATCACAAATGCGAAGCCTAATGCATTTATTAATGCTTGTTCTTCTTTTTCTCATATTTCCCTTCCCATTTCTTTATCTCTTATTCTGTCTTCTTTGCAATTTTACTCTCTTTCCTTGGCTGCTACATTTATCCCAAAGCATTTCAGAAAAGGGTGTTTCTTTGCAACATGACCTCTGCCACCCCATGCTTCCCCTCCTGATACATCTCTGATGGAAGCATATTCCCAGTAGGCCATTGACAATGATAAACAAGCACTGCCCACATTTATTTATCTAAGGCAGAGGTCTCCAACCATTCCTGTAATAAGAGTTACTTATTTTCAATACAAATCGTCCCATGCTACTAATATTATTAGTGTTGTAATAGTGAGCACGTCGTGCAAAATTATAATAGTGGCCACCCCATGCAAGATTACCGACAGTGGTCCCCTCGGTGCATCAGGCAGGGTTGCCAGCAGTTATGTAAAAGGGCTTTTTGCAATTTGGAATTCCTCTGCATGGGTAATACATGACAGCCATAGTTGCAATAAATAACCCCTGGCATCGTACTCTGCTCCGCCAGCGGAGTTTGCAGAGATTTACCAACTCAACGCTCTGCTGGGAATGCGAAGTTGGGCAAATCTCCGCCTCCGTGGCAGAGCGGAGTAGGAGGCCAGCCCCATATTAAAAAAATTAAAAGAAACCACCACTTACCTTGTCTTCTGCCTTCCCTCCACCTCGCCAAGGTGTCTCCCTTCTTCCCGCGTCCTCCTCCTTGCGTCCCGGTAGGTATTACATCATGCGTGAACTGCGCATGCACACTTCACGGAAGACGTAATACCTACAGGGATGCAAGGAGGACGCTGGAAGAAAGGAGACACCACGATGAGGAGCAGGGCAGGGAGAAGACAAGGTAAGTGGTGTTTTAAAAAAAATATATATTGCTTTGTGTGGTGACTGTGTTCCGGCAGCAGAACGGAACTCCACTTAGTTCCACGGAGGTTCTTTATTTACTTCGTGGAACTCCGCGGAGCACCACTACGCATACTCCGCCCATGATTTATCACTCTAATATCAGCTTCAATTACATTTTGAAAATCCATTTTTATCTGAAAATGATATATATATATATATATATATATATTATATATATATATATATATATATATATATATATATATATATTATATATATATATATATATATATATATATATATATATATATATATATATATATATATATATATATATATATATATATGGGATTTATTTCAAAGAGCATGGGCATGACGCGTTTCGGACATTGCCTTTCTCAAATGCCCGCTCCTCCCCCGATCAACCACAGTTCTGTTTTTATATATATATATATATATATATATATATATATATATATATATATATATATATATATATATATATATTAATTCACCCAAACACAAGCTTCACATTTGTTGGGCTGGGCTGTACATAGGAGAGATACTGCTTTATTTTTGTTTGTTTTGTAATTTATTTTGTTTTTAGCAATTGTTAACACATTACAAATTTGTTGGGCTGGGCTGTACATAGGAGAGATACTGCTTTATTTTTGTTTGTTTTGTAATTAATTTTGTTTATAGCAATTGTTAACACATTATAAGAAAACATGTAAAAAAATAAATGGGACGCTTATTAATGGTAATGGTGTTACATAAGAAAAAGTGACTGCATAGATAAGTGTTATACTATATTACAAAAACCCGATGTGGGCCATTATTAGTGAACACTTCTCTTGAGCATGTGCTTCGGGTAACGATGGCAGGTGTACACAATTTAAAATGCAATGTCACTGCTGCCAGGGCCCACAATATATGCACATTCTAAAGGAGTGTGTATGACAGAAAACTGTGTGGCAAGCACCGTGGAATATATCAAAAAGTCTAGTTCACTTTGCATCTTTAAGAAAGTCTGTGTAAACATATATCTTTACTTTTTAAAAACAAACTGTAGCTCAACAATATGTTATCATGCTAGCAAAGTAAAAACAAATGATTGGACACCGACAATTAGTGAGCAAGGCTGCAGGTTTATGACAGACTAAAGGATCCAAACACCCCTCTTTTCCCAAATAAAATGGCCCATAAATCAACAATTAAAAATGTGTCCTGCAGCAAAATAAATGCATCAAAGAACACACACACTGACTCTCTGTAATGAGCTATACATCAGTTTGCTTCTGTAACCCTACAAAAGTATTTGACTACAAAGTGTGCCTTCCTTCTGTCTTAGATGTGAATTACCTCATAACATCCAGACCTGATTTACAAAGAATTTCCCATGTGCACTTTACTCTTACTCCAGGCTTAGGCATGACATACTCAAGAATTTACAAGAATACGTTATAGTTAATCACACTCACTTTTTGTCACAAAATCATGTCTTACTTCAGGAAACACAAACATAAGTCACACCTAAGCGTAGAGTAAAACACAACTATCTTGGCTGACATACTTTTCCCCGAAAAGGTGTGGCATACTCTGTGAAACGAGTCATACGCTAAGCCTACTCACACAAATATCTACGAGAACTGGACAATATTAAGTGCAAATCACACTTGTATACAAACCCTCCACAGGCAGATTTTACGTAGTCATAAATCAGCCTGACAGATTTGGTCTTCCCAGGGGAAGTCCTGCAAAAACTACAACCAACCGCGGCCCGTGTAGGTAAGGGCGGTGGGGCCGGGATGGTGGGGGGGAGATTTGACAGACGACCACAAGGGAAAATTAAATAAATTATTAATTATATCACGCTGTTGTCTGTTGAAATCCTCCCCCCCCCCCTACCCCCCCCCCCCAACCCAGCCCCATCGCTCTTACCTGCACGGCCACAGCTAACGACACCTGCTGGTGTCAAATCGGATTATAAAAGGCCTGTGAATATCAAAATGTCAAAATTAAGACAGCAATGCTATCTCTCCTGTTTTAGATTTTCATTTAAGTGCATCAGGCCCAATGATCTCATTTAGAATGTAGACTCTACATTTTCCTAGTGTCCCATGAAATGGCAACTATACTTCACCGCCAGGCAATGTGGCTGAGAACTTTTCTTGGCTTTTCAAAGCATTCACTTAAAATATGCAAACTGTTAATATGTATGTAGGGCCTAGTGTTTCCTTAAGACATACTACAGTATCTGTTTTGACATCATGATCAGTGCGATTTAAATATACTTTATCTTAAAATTCCAAACAACCTTCTGGGCGATCAGAGACAAAGATTTCCCTAATATGTCCTTCTTCGCTTGCCCTAGAGTGCAGTTGCTTATCCTTGCAAATAGCAGCAAACGTGAGCAAGATTATTCTGACACTGAGAATTCCCTCTGGGTATAATAACACATTGCCTTATTATACAGCAGCAGTATATTAATTATGTGCCGCAGCCATACTAGAAACTGTCCGGCACTACTTTTTCCATATCACGTTCTTCAATTACACATATATTAAAACGAAAAATGAAGGTCAGTTTGGAAAAATGTAGGCACACATGATCATGTGTTATTTTTAGAACAGATTCGACCAATTTGTGTGGTCGTTATTAATATTCTTATCGTGCTGTATTTGCTACATTGCTTTCTTCAGTGACTAAGAGGCCCTCTGCTAAAGGTTACAAATGTAAATATATACTATTAAACTAATTTATATTGAGAAGGTTCCTATCCTTTCTCTGGTTGACAATAAGTCAGTCGTCTGGGGCTACAAATGGAGCCACCTCATGATTATTTTTTTTAGTTTTTATTATTGAGCATAACATGATTTTACAGTACCCAAATTCGTTTTACATCTGATGTCAGGACATACATTAAATAGTTTTAGGATTAGCCCCCACTGGGTTAACCAATATCTTACAAAGTGCTTTATACATTTTAACAAAATAATTTCATTGCTGTTAAATCACCAATACTTGTAGTCCACCCCCTTGTAACAAACTATACAGCCAGTTAATTTGAATGTTTAACAAAAAAAAGTGCCCACTCCGAGTTCCCCTTGGAAGCCTTCAGAGATAAAAAGTATCTGCCTAGCTTGAGGCCAGGAACTCTAGGGTAAGCCAGTCATCCCAGCAAAGCGCTCTTTGATCCAAGTTGTCATAGGGGACCAAATCTGGGACAGCCGCTTTCCGGCGCCCCTTCCCTTGCTGTTATACAAAGTTCTCTCCAAATTATGCATACTCAACAGTCGAGAAAACCACTGTTGTACCATAGGTGGTTCACTATCTTTCCAGGCAGTTGCTATCAAAAGGTGTGTTACTGACGTAGAAGTAAACATAAAAAAGGCTGTCCCACATCCCCTGAGAAACAAGAGTCAACCCCAGTGATGAACGGACACTCCTCCCCCCCAAATAAAAAATATATTACTGACCAGGCTACGCCCCTGCCTAATCTTAGTACCCTGGAACAAATTTAAATACAAGATGGGAATTTTTCGGAGTGAAAAATGATCATTTGCCAGTTTTTTAAGCTGTCTCTGAGCTGTGGAAATAAAAAAAAGACCCTTTAGCCAATCCAAAGTCCAGCTGCAGCCCGGCAATTGCAATTGCTCCTGAAAAACAGATCACCCTGCCGGGTAATCCCTGCCTTTTCCCACTGCCTGCATATCCCATTGTGAAACACCACTGAAAAAAGGGGGAGTGCGATAGCGGTGTATAAGGAGTATACTTGGTAACATCTATCTATTTTTTTAACCTGGCTCCAAATCTTCACTGCTGCTCCCACTACTAAAAATGTAAGTTTTTTGTAATAACCGGGGTTAGATATGTCTTAAAAAGCACTCCCCTAACTTCGCCACCCAAAATACATTTAAATATACTTGGGGGGTGGGGGTCTCTCCTCAGCGATCCAGGTGCCTCAACATGACCCCCTAGATGAGAACAGAACTTCCATTTGCTGCAGAAGTGCAGCCCAGTAATATATTCTAAAGTTTTCCACTGCCCACCTCCCCGAGCTCTTGGGAGAACCATATATTTTAAGTACAGCTGAGCCCTTGAATATTGCCATATAAAATTGCTGCACTTAGCTTTGAGCTTTTTGAACCACTGCACTTCCACCTCCAGCTGTATGGCTCTAAATAGGTATAAAACTTTTGGCAAGAAAATTATCTTCAGAACCTTACATCTGAGGCTAAAGTAAGATGCAGTCCATTAATACGCCTCAGATCTTTCTGGCCTTTCCTAAAATTGGCTCTGAGTTGAGTTAAAATAGAACCCACCTCTGTCACAATCACAGCAGAGCTACCAGTAGCTCCTGAGCTACTCGTTGTAAGAAGGCTGACTGAAGGGTTCTGTTAAGGTCTGCTAGCACCCAATTAGTGGCCTCAGAGTGCTGGTAGAGTGGGTGAGTTGGAAGTCACCAGATGTAGCTGAGTGCCGGGTCTTCTGCTATGAAGTCAACTAGAGAAATCTCACTGACGTCAAAGCCTTGGACATGCAGGAGTCCTGAGTCCTTTGTGTGGGGCAGATCAATCTTAGCCGTCTGGATGAGAATAATCTAGATTGTACTTGGATAAAGCTGCTCCTGGGCCAGGTGAATTTATTTGAATGCCAGATTGAAATGGTGCATCTTCATTAATTTCATGAATTTCAGAAAGTCTTTTCCAAGTCTAAGGTGGTTGGATAGCAAATTCCTGAGGGAGCAGCATTGGGAGTTGGGCCTAGGCGCAAGCTCGCGGGTTTTGTTTGAGCATTAAAAATGTAAACGATATTAAAAAGTAAATATTGTTGTGATCTAAAGGTGACATGCATGTGTTTTAAGAAAAAAGTCAAATGTGTCCCGTCCCTAAAAGACCTTTAAAAAAAAAAAGGAAATTAAAGCAGAGATTAGCATAGCAGCCCTAGTACCTAAGTAGACTACCTTTTAAGCAGATGTTTACGAGCAAAATACACTAAACACAGACCATATCTGAAGCAGGCTGATCTATTGCCCTACTCTGTATGCTGCTGTGGGTGGAAGTAAAATGTGAATGTCACTTGAACAGACCAATGAATGAAAAGGGCTCACCAAAAGCCCTGCGTGTACATGTAAGTGTTTGTAATTTGTATTATATTTTTTGGAACACGTGAGGCTGGGAGATAGCTAAATCTGACTCTAGGCCAGGTCTCACAACTTAATAGGATTTAAAGACTACTAATTGCATCAGCAGGATGCAGGCAATTGATATTTGTTCCCACCTCCACCCATTTATCCAGCTGCAAAATAGGCTTCAAGTCTAACGTTTTTATTACAAATATTACTCATTAAATGTGCTTACACATATATTGCTTGCCATCTTAAGTGCAATGTTTGCGGAGCTGTAGCTTTGCACATCCACACCTGAGCATGTCATGGCCCCTTGCTAGTTGTGAGGCATGTCTACCCCTCCCCCTTCAAGCTACTCCATTGGTGCTGGTTTGCACATGCACACCTGATCCACTTCATGGCCCCTTGCTAGTTGTGAGGTATGCAGCCACTCTTCCCCATTCCCCCTCAAGCTACTCCATTGGTGCTGGTTTGCACATCCACATCTGACCATGTCATGCATCCTTTCAAGTTGTGAGGTATGCAGCCACTCTTCCCCACTCCCCTTCAAAAGCTGCTTCATTGGTGCTTCTTTGCACATCCACATCTGACCATGTCATGCATCCTTTCTAGTTGTGAGGTATGCAGCCACTCTTCCCCACTCCCCTTCAAGTTGCTTCATTGGAGCTTCTTTGCACATCCACATCTGACCATGTCATACATCCTTTCTAGTTGTGAGGTATGCAGCCACTCTTCCCCACTCCCCTTCAAGCTGCTTCATTGGTGCTTCTTTGCACATCCACACCTGACCATGTCAAGCATCCTTTCTAGTTGTGAGGTATGCAGCCACTCTTCCCCCTTCCCCTTCAAGCTACTCCATTGGTGCTGGTTTGCACATCCACACTTGACCATGTCAAGCATCCTTTCTAGTTGTGAGGTATGCAGCCACTCTTCCCCACTCCCCTTCAAGCTGCTTCATTGGTGCTTCTTTGCACATCCACATCTGACCATGTCAAGCATCCTTTCTAGTTGTGAGGTATGCAGCCACTCTTCCCCACTCCCCTTCAAGTTGCTTCATTGGAGCTTCTTTGCACATCCACATCTGACCATGTCATGCATCCTTTCTAGTTGTGAGGTATGCAGCCACTCTTCCCCACTGCCCTTCAAGCTGCTTCATTGATGCTTCTTTGCACATCCACACTTGACCATGTCAAGCATCCTTTCTAGTTGTGAGGTATGCAGCCACTCTTCCCCACTCCCCTTCAAGCTGCTTCATTGATGCTTCTTTGCACATCCACACCTGACCATGTCAAGCATCCTTTCTAGTTGTGAGGTATGCAGCCACTCTTCCCCCTTCCCCTTCAAGCTACTCCATTGGTGCTGGTTTGCACATCCACATCTGATCCACTTCATGGCCCATTGCTAGCTGGGAGGCATGCAGCCACTCTTCTCCCTTCCCTTTCAAGTTACTTCACTGCTGCGGATACCATATACTGGGATAGAATGTTTTTGTGATCGTTTCGCTGTCCATTCATGAATTATTTTATTATTTCTTTGTTTTCCTGCAGAAAAATGATCCATCCCTTATTAGAACAGGCCCAGAGGATACCTTGAGAAGCCACCTCCTCGTTTTCGAAGCGGAGAAGTCGAGGAAGGAAAACCGTGTTGTGTTTCTGGAAAACGGAAGAGAAAAACTATGAAATTACTCAGCCAAGCATGTGGACTAGACTTAAAATATTAAAAGTCTCATTAATGTACTTTACACCGTTCCCTGCAACGAGGGTGGTCTTTTTGGGTGGCATTTCCGTGTAGAGAATCACAACTCCACCAAAATGTTTAACCAACATTTTTTATCAATATTTTCTCCTTTAGTATGAAGTGCCCAACAACTTTTGGCTGCTGTCAATGTTTAATGACTGGTGGCTCATAATCAAGCTCGCCATATGCAACAATAGGTCTTCTGCCCTTGTAGATCACGTGTTCACTCTGTGGCCAGTGGACAGCAACATAGGAAATGTTTTCCATTATATAAGTGTATTGGATCACAGATAATACTCTCACACTTAAGGTTTACTCATTAATCTCTTATTAATGTCATAGTGTGTGATCACAGGGCGGTTAAGGTATAAACTTAAATCTCTGGGTGATGGACCAACAAGTAAGAAGTTAATTATGCTGTTCCCATATAAATGTCAAATACCGTAATTTGAGCAGTTACATGCTACACAGTTTTTTTTATAGATTTGCTTAATTGCCCGAATACACATTTAAAAAAATCAATAATTATTAAAATGTTAAAGCAAATGAAAAAAAAAAGATTTTAACTGACAAGAATGGACTTGCGCTACTCAGTCCTAAAGCCAGGAGTTCAGCTCGCATGTAAATTAACCAAAAGTGTTTACGTTATTTTGGAGGAACAAATCTGTTTTTAAATCTCAATAATGTCAATAATTATTACATCAGCCAGCTCAATTACTTTAAATTTCATTTTTCAGTTACTTTATTTAGCATCAAGACAGATATTTACAAATAAAAACCAATCACAAAAGCTCATCTTTCCATGAACGTTTTTGTACTATTCTTGAAATTGAATGTATATAGTTGCAAAGTTATTCAATCAAATCCGAGAAGGAGACAGGCTGTTGTCATTCCTCTCTCTGATATGTACTAAACTTCAGCCTCTTTTTCTCAAAAGTCAGTCAGAAAAGACATATTTATTGTATGATCAGGTCATGACAAGGGCTAATCCAGAACAAGGTACATACAAGTAAACCTGCCTGGTCTGATGGGCTGCCTTATCACTGTGTGCTTTAGAGTCTTATGAAGGTCACCTCTAGGTGCTGCCCTGAAGGGTGCCATTGATAACGTTCACAGTAGGAAATAGAAGTGTGAGAGGACCCCTGGTAATTCCTGGTTAAAAAACGAAACACAATAGTGAATTCCATTCCTGGGTCTTCAGCAGGGCAGTACTCACCTTCCTCCCACTCTGGCAGTCTACCTGTGAGCCGTAGGGTAGGGGGCTACTTTCAGAGTAGGATGGGCTGCCATGACCTAAAAAGGGCCAGAAGGTCCCATTTTAATTGCAGCAACTGCAGTGCATTGCTGGTTTGAACATTTGTGTCCAGTCCTGGCCTTCATCACCTGTAGCAAGTAAATAGGTTGCCTTTTTTCACATACCCACCCACAAAAACTGGGTGGCTGAATGGCTGGCAAGAGCATTGCCAGTGGTAAATGTTGTAGACTTGTAAAGCGCACAGCTGCCCCAGCAACGGGGCGTCCCGGCGCTATAGACCGCTGGGGAACCCGTCCTGGCTATCCCTGTGAGATGGTCCCTTTCTGGGTATCTCCAAGGTGAAACCAGGCATCCCCGGCGTCTGTGGGGGGCCGTTGTAGAGATGAGGCAAGCTTAATGCCCAGAGTTGCCGAGTGTGTCCCTGGTTAGAGTAGGTACCGAGGGGAGAATTATCAAGTCCGTTTTGACCCTGGTCCACGACCCTGCCGCGTCAGGAATTGAACCCTGGTCCCTGGCCGATTCTCTGCTTTCGGGTCTGCTGCCTCTAACCAGTGAGCCACACCTCTCTATCCCTCCCACTGTAGCTCTATTTGAGTGGCTTCTCCGTGAACAAGTGTAAATTGTGCATGGCATTAACTCAAAGAATGCGGTTGCTGCACGCTAACTTCTGCACAGCGGTTGCATTATAGGTCTTCAGAAGAGCACAGGCTGTTATCATGCATCCTAGTTATTCAGTACTGTGAGCTGAGAATCATGTACATTAAGAGCAAGTAGTTAGCCAATCGAAACAAGTGATCAGAGATTTGAAGGACTGTGTCAGACTGATGATCGCCTTTAAGTTCTCCCTGATGACAGGTTGGTCATTCCAAGAATAGTGGATCTGAACAGAAGTCTTTCCTTTGCTGAGGAGCACTTCTGCTAAAGTGATCAGTGGAAGAGCATTAGATTACTAGCAAATCGAAGTCCACATAAATGTGCTAGACATAAGGTCTGTACATTTAGCCCTGATGTCTTTTCATCAGACCTTAGCAAACATGTAGCAATACTGTTAATGGGCAGACACATGTTCTAAATATGATAATGGGAATACGTTTCCTACAGTTGTCTCAGGAGAGCTTGTCAGATCTTCATAAGTGAGAACTGTTATCAAGGAAATCAGAGACCATAAGAACCCCTACCCATGCAGTGCTGCAATCACTCCTCACCATGGCGGATGGGGTCATCTGATTACATGGCTCTATCGAGGGCTGCAGACCCACACTGGTGCCTCCTTCACTCCCCTACAGGCAAAATGAGAGGAGGACATGGGAAGAGTCTTCCACGATGCTAAATGGCTTCAGGCGCTGGCCTTTCCAGAAAGCGTATCCAGGAATACAAGAATCAAAAACATCCAATATCATAACCTGCACCGGGCATATTTAACCCCCCACAGCTTCATCGCGATTTACCCAAGGCTGACCCCATTGCCCCCGCTGTCAGCTGAAGATGCTGATTTTTACCATATGCTGTGGACCTCCCGCTGTCCACACTGCACTGCATGCTGTCATTGACCTCACAGACTTATTTACCTGGGAGGGTTGCACTTTCGGCATATTTAAATGCAGAGAGAAGCACTCCGTGCCCACTCGTTTACCAGGGATGGCCCTTCTTCTTGTCTAGAGAACACTCTTACTATGGAAGGCCAACCATGCACTTCTGTTGGCAGCCTGGCAGGACACTATTCGTAAGTGGGGGGCAGCTTAGGGAACAGCCTTTCAATATGAAGAAATACAACATCTTCACAAGCGGCCAATATCTCCATAATGGGAAACCCTTTATTCAACATATGTCCCCAGGCGTTTCGCCCTCTTGAGACCTACCCCAACATGAGCTGCCCAGCACCCCTGCATATGTACATCAGCCGTACAATGGACCATCACCCTTATTTGCCATCAGAACTGTTGTCTCCCTCTCCTCGTTTCTGTCACTACAGGGACATATCGGACCCTCATCTCTACCCCATGACCGTAACCTGCACTTCTATCCTCATGCACCACTGCGATGACCCACATGCACCACTCCTACCTCTGTATCCCCTTGCTCCCAGTTATAACTGTTCTATTCAGAGGTAACAAGTTTGTATAATTATCATTGTGGGTCTTGAGAATATTCCGCCTGTGTGTTGCTTGAATATTTTGTGCTATTTGTGCAATGTTCATATCATATGATTTTGTTCACCTCGGAACGGTGTCTGATCTCATGACGCCCCGTATGGGAATCCCTCTGTTGCACCACAATGATTGTAACCTAGCAAAAAATGCAGTAAATATGTTTTTTAGAAAATCAGGAAGCATTTCTTTGTTTCCTTAGGGTTATTTGTCTATGCTTTCCTCTGGTTTCTTTGCTGACCAGGAGAGTAGACAGAATCAGACAACCAAATCCACTGTAATTCTCACTATGGGCCAGACAATTCCGGTACACAGACCTTCAAGGAAGATGAGAAAGCAAGCTTGTCAGACTTGTGGTGTGCAAACAAATACTAATGAGAGTAGGGAGACGCATGCTTCACCCCAACCCAGCCTATATGAGTCTGAGAGCCTGGCGGCTCCTGAATTCTTGGAGTATGATCATTTAGACATAATTAAAAAATACCAAAGAATATTGCCAACAGTGAGAGTAGCATTGATCAGACAAACCTAATCCCCAAAAATTGAATATTTTGGGTTTCCTATGAAGCTCAATGATCGCGTCAGTTGTTTCATTGCCACGTTAAATTGTTCCATATTACTTGAAACTAGCAGAATTCGGCGATTGAAACTTTCTTCACATAAAGTGCACCTAATGATTTCCAGAGCCAAAAGGCACTTTAATAAATTTTCTCTATTCTGTTTTCTAGAAGACTTATCAAAGAATTTATGAAGGGACTTCTTTGTTCCTTTTCGGTCTGAGTAACTAGAGGTGGACAAGCTGCTGAAAGGTTGAGTCAAGCTCGAGACAGATACTTTGCACTGGCTCAGCAGGAGGTCATCTTGTAACCCTGAGCCCAAACCAAGTTCACCTTATACTGTAGGCAATGTGGCCCAGTAGCTACAACTACCGACCATCTAACATGGGAAACCAGCTTTATATATGGGCCGAGAATCAGCATTCTGTGAATGTGACCAATCTCTCAGTGCCTAAAATATTAATGTGTGACATGGTCTGTGTCTGCTGTGGAGTGATCTGGTGTCCTTTGGCAAGGTTCACTCTATATAAAACTGCCAAAAAATAAAATGTGGATTTTGCCTGTCATCCACAGTTCTAATTTTATCCTCCAAGAATTAAGGACAAAGCATTTATTTATTTATTTTTATTTATAGAGCGCCAGAATCGACCCCCGAAGGGGTATCTCTGCGCTAGGATGGGCGGCATGTGGCGAACAGTTCATAGTAGGTTAGAAACAGAAGAGAAAAGTCTTGAGCTGCTTCCTAAAAAGGAGATGATCCGTACACTGTCTCAGCTGTAAAGGAAGTGTATTCCAGCAGCGAGGGCCCAGATAAGAAAGGGACTTGCCCCTCAATCGGGTCCTTTTAATTCGAGGTACCTCAAGTAGGAATTTAGATTCTGAACGGAGAGACCTCCGAGGCTTGTAAAGAAGGAATTTATCCACAAGGTAAGTAGGGCCAGAATTAACCAGGGCCTTGTGTATAATACAGCAGACCTTGAACTTCACTCGCTCCCGTATAGGGAGTCAGTGAAGCTTGTAAAGCAAGGGGCGGGAGGCAGTCCTTGGGGGGGGGGCGTTGACGATCAGGTGTGCCGCCGTATTCTGGACAACCTGCAATCTGTCAAAGGCGGCCTCGTTGGCGGAGGCCAGCTGGCCGTTGCAATAATCCAGACGGCTTAAAATAAGTGCCTGGGTCAGTGTCTTCCGGGTCGAGCCAGGGAGCAGAGGGAGGATGCGGCGCAACAGACCCAACACATGGAAACATGAGCCAGCTGTCTGAGCAGCGTGCTCCTTCATAGTGAGGGTCTGTTCAATGCGAACACCAAGGTTTTTGACGCAGGTTTTCGGAGTGGGGGGTACCCAAGTCAGTTGGCCACCAGCTAGGGGTCCAGAGTAATTGGGCCTCCCCAAAAAGCAAAATCTCCGTCTTTACCACATTGCACTGAAGGAGATTACTCCTCATCCATTGAGAAATAATTCTCATTCCCGAAGAGAAGGTTTCCTGCACTGGAGTAAACTTTGCAAACGGAAAAAGCAGCTGAGTATCGTCAGCATAGGAGATGGGAGTAAACCCACAACTCCTTAACAGGTTGGCCAAGGGAGCCACATAGATATTGAACAGTCTCGGCCTTTAACAAGAGCCCTGAGGTACGCCCTTGGTCAATTCTGTAGTGGCTGAACGATACGGGCCGAGAGTGACAGCCTGCGAATGAGCAGAAAGAAAACTCGTCATCCACTGAAGAGCCCAGGGGCATATCTACAAGGCAGCGATATAAAATTATCGCCGCTTTTGTGGCCGTTTTCGGCTGAAAATCAGCGATAATTTTATCGCTATATTAGCAAGGTCATGCTATAGAGTGAAACCTTGCCTTAGCGCCTGAATTCCTAATGAGATGCAAAGTGGGCGTTCCTCCCCAGGATAACGGGAGAAATGTCGCTAAGCGACATTTCTCCTATTATCAAGCCTCACGCAAAGCAGCATAGCGACAAGAAAAGTAGCGATAACCTCTGTTATCGCTACTTTCCTTACGCCTGCTTTGAAACTGACTTAGCCATGATATCCTATGGAAGATGGATATCATGGCTAAGTATGTGAAGCCCTATCACCAAGCTATCGCCAAACTTCGTGGGATTATCTCACGTTTGGCAATTTGCACTAGGATTTTTATCGCTTTTGAGATAAGCGTTGCTGATAGCACGCTATCTCAGCGATAAAAATCCACGCTAGCCGGCGATAATTATCCTAGCGTTAAGTGCGCTTAGCGATAATTATCGCCGGTTGTTGCTGATATGCCCACAAATCTCTAAGTCCAATCTCCTCCAACCTCCTGAGCAATATTTGATGGGATACTGTGTCGAACGCGGCAGAAAGGTCCAACAGCACCAGAATTGTGGAATGGCCTCTATCTAGGGTCATCCTGATGTTGTCGGTGACCGCTAGTAGGGCTGATTCTGTGCTGGGGTTAGGCCGAAAACCTGACTGAGAGGAGTCAAGGCTACCTGTCCGTTCGACATAGTTGGAGAGATGTGTGTTTATGTGCTTCTCTAAAAGCTTGCTCAGGAATGGGAGGAGGAAAATAGGACGAAGATTGGAAAACTCAGTCAGCGGGGCCTTGGTGTTCTTGCGGATAGGCATGACCTGTGCTGCTTTCCATTCTAAACTAACATGGCCCTCTTTCAGGGAGAGATTGAGGAGATGCATAATGGAAGGGGACAGATGGCAGGCAAGAGAGGTAATAATCTTAGCCGGAATGATGTCCCGAGGGGATCCTGATTTTACGATACAAATCAGTGACTCTACCTCTCCCTCTGTAACCGGGGTAAACTCTCCAGTAGTTGAGTAACTATCTGCGCAGGTATCTCAGGTGGTGAGATGATTGTAGAATGCCTCCCTGACAGGACTATTTTATCATAGATAAGCTCTATTTTCTGTGTAAAGAAAGTTCCAATGTCATCGCACAATTTTTGCGTAGGAGCTACTGGGCTCTCACAGGCTATAGGATTAGTAAAGGTTTGGAGAATACGGAAAAGCACTTTAGGGTCATTATATGCCTGATCCAGTTGTAGTACAATATGGGCTTTACGTGCTGCCCTGATTTTCCCATGGTAATTGGCCAGGGAGGCATAAAACCGACCTCTGTCTCTTTCATCATGAGTAAGGCGCCACCGTTTTTCATGCTTCCAACAAAGTCGTTTCAGCACACGTAGTTGGGGAGAATACCAGGCATGCTGGGGGTGTTTAGGGATGACGGGAAGAGATTTCAGAGGTGCCAACTGGTCAATAACCTTTGATGTCAGAAAGAGATACCCATCTAGTGGTTAAATTGCATAGAGAGAACCTGGAAAATCTGGGATCAATCCGACTTCTCTCCTTGACCAAATGGTGTGATCGCTGGGCCTGATTCACAAAGGTAAACTTACTTTTTGTGTAAAATTACTGTTTTTTGTATCCACAAACTACGTGCCTTTATACATAAAAAGATAGGACAGGCCTGTCCGATATTTTTATGTTCAGATTTTCCACCTCGAGTGCGGAGTCTGCGCAGTCGTAAACTTACTATTAACTAGTAGTTTGTTTTGCTCCTAACTCAAATATTTGTAATTTGTTTGTTGTACAACGACACTTATCCTGTTAAGTTGGGTGCATTGGTATGTTGTTGCTGTGATCTTGCTCCGGTAGCTGGACATCAGTTGAGCATAAGTTATAGTTAAAAGGATTGGATACCCAGCCCACTTGTTACGGTGAGCTGATGACAGTACCCCACTCAATGTATCACGAGATGTATGTACATTTTGACACCTGTCTTGTACTATGTTTGTTTGTAAATATTTTTTTTTTAAACTAGTAGTTTATGAATACAAAAAATACAGTAAATGTACACAAAATCGTAAGTTTACCATTGTGAATCAGTCCCTCCCACTTTTAATTAATACTTATCAATGCAGAGATATAATCTGATGTACTAAAGTAGAACTGTTCCGCGTATTAAGAAGAAATACTTTTTTTTATTTTGGACACCTTATCATATTCTAACACCATGTTTGTTGCATGATTTACATGCAGAATATTTTCAAAGTTCGGCTAGTGCACTGGGTCTCACAGTCTGAGCCGACCCTTGGCTCGGCTCTCCATGTTAATTTGTTGACTCGCCCCACTATGTGTATAACGTAGGTCCATCATCAGGGTTGAATAAAGTTCTTGCTAAGGTGATGATCTAACCTATCCACTAAGCCCTCATAAAGTTTGTCTTGTGGATAAAATACTCGAGTAGTGATTATCTGTTCTAAGCAAGGTAGCAACCTACAGACCTTTTTCAGCTAAATAACCCTTTACCTTTTCCCTCTAAATTCAAGCTTGTCCTATGTGGCCTCATTACTAATGTTTTTTTTTTTAACTACAAGGGGGGCAACAGAAAGACTGCTACGCAGGCAGTATGCTAAAAGACTGCTGGTGCTCCTACATTGATTACAAAAAAAAATCGAGTTTTGAAATCAGGAGCAGCTGTTTGTTGCTTTTTGTACAAGAAAATAAAGGTTTGGAACTTTCCCAAAAAGGAATCTCAGGATGGATTTTCTCATGTACTGCATTTATCCATGCAGGGTAAACCATAGAGTACATGAAAGAGGGACGCTACAAGAGGAATGCTGGTGGCTATTGCACTTTAGGAGAGGGTTCTGCTGCAGGGCCTTTGCAGTACTGCTACATAGGACCTGATTACGATGCGGTTAGGAAATCTTCCCCATCGAATCAGTTTGGAAATGGTTTCTGACCGACTCGGATCAGGAGAGTCCGAGTATGATGCATCCGGATGCTTCCAGGTACGAATTGGTTGGACTCCCATTGACACCTATGGGAGCCTATGTTCCTCACCGCATCTTAATCTGGCCCGTGGTCGGGAAGACACATTCCCGATCTGATTCGGAAGGAGCAAATGCCGTTAGGAGGCCTTCATAATTGCATCGTAATCGGGCCTTAGGTGGAAATGCTTTTCTAACCGCATCGTAATCTGGCCCATAGTGTACACAACACCAACAGAGGCTCTTCTGCTGGAGTATCCGGTCCGGAAAAATCCTGTGCTGGAGAACAGGGTTACTTGCCCGTAACTGTATGTACCCATCATAGATATGCTCATGGATGAACATGCAACCCACCTGCCTGTCCTCTGAAGAATGGTTACCATGTGCACACTTGTACTAAAGAAACTAAAGATGGCCTGTGATGAGATGGAGCTTACTCTTATTTGCTGCTTTGGCTGAGGCAGAAGACCAAAATATGGAGGTGGATAGGGTAGGCTGTTAAAGTGTTTAACAGAGTACAGCCTTCGTATTGCGCTGAGGATTGCGATCCTGACAATATAGAATAATCCAAAACAAGCAAATCTGCGAAAGATGCCAACACTTGAGAACTGTAGTTACAGTTGATACTTGTTAGTACTGTTTTTTTGTCTAATATGACATATATTTTAAATGACACCTGAAACGGCAATAATGTGAAAAATATAACGAAGTTAGATGTATACATTTTTAAATCAATTAAATTTGTTGAATTTCATAATCGCGCCAGAATCAGTTTTCATTTAAACCTGTTTCAGTATGGATGTAGTAAATTTTCCCCACAGATATATGCACCTGTGTTGGTTCTATAAGTAATGTTTTAATTAAATGTAGATATTTTTATAGTGAATTTGCTATTTTTCTAATATTTGATGTACTGTGATTTATTGTGAAGTGTCTACTAGTTGCTGTTTTTTCTGACTGTATAACTGATTGATTAGATGTTAACTCTCTGGCATCCCCGAGTTTATGGTATGAGTTGTTTATGATGGGGTTTTCTTTGTTGACTTCCAACCACCATTAAACTTAATAGGGAGCAGTATTTAATGTTCTTTCAGATTTGTAGTTGCCACGCAGTAGGGGGAGATGTTCAACAAGTCGTATGCTGACTCCACTGGACTCTACTGAATAATGCCACTACTACGATGGTAGCGTGCTATAAGCATGTTGAATGTCCCACTAAAGCATTCAGGAAAAAAGTTCAAAACCAAAAACACTGGGATGAAAACTGCCTGGCCACAGGAAGGTTGAAAGAGAAGTAATGCCCTGCTTTGCCTTATGCCTTATTTGTTAGCATTTGCATAACCCCATAGTTGTAAAGATGTGCCTATTTTGCAGATAATAACCATGTGCACAAATGGTATGCCAGCTCCTTACTACTGACTTGCTGTGCCAGTGCCTGCTTATTTCCCACTCTTATGTAGTGTGCTTTTTCTGTTGGATAATAAGCATTAATACTTGTATGATTGTGTATGCGGACAATTCTTGGCCAATGAGGAAGATTTTTAGCCTGACTGTCCTATTCTGAGTCAAGTCAAACCTACGGGCTCTGTCATTGGAAAACGTACTCCAATGGCCCAACAGAGTAGGGGCTGTCAGTATAAGTACATCAGACCACCTGCTCTATTTAGAGTGGGCAGTCCAATATTTTTTTTTGTTTTGTTTGTTATCACCAGGAAAACCGGGCAGTCGCGGCAGA
Source organism: Triturus cristatus (assembly GCF_964204655.1). NCBI lineage: Eukaryota > Metazoa > Chordata > Amphibia > Caudata > Salamandridae > Triturus > Triturus cristatus. Next base: position 726,754,753 of record NC_140580.1, read on the forward strand.
AGAAAAAATAATATGCCTCACACCCTGAGAGAAAACAGTCAGGGTGTGAGAGTCATTAGCTTCTTGTTTTTCAGAAACAAAACCCAGCTCTGGGAGTTTGTTTTTGGAAAAACAAAAAGGTTTTGCACGTGGACATCTGAAAGACAGCGGCTGCACATTAAACCAGCAGTGCCTTCAGAAGACCTGGCGTGACAACAGTTCCTCTGAAAGCACAAAAATCCCCACTGGGCTGGCAGTGATCTCTAAATATGGTTGTCTTCATTCTGTCAGGGTGGCGGACATATTGTCCTCCACCACTCACAATCAGGCAGTTACTTCTCTTGCCTGGAGATCCTGTAAATTCCTTAATGCATGTCTTCTGCACTGTGTTGCTGATTCCTAAGTCACAACTTTGTGTCAGTTGTGTGCAGTCAAACTTGGCATCTAGCACTACCCTGTTATCTTGTTTATGAAATTGTACTGCAGCCTGATATATCTGGATATTCTAACCGTCAAAGAAGCAAAGGTCCGCAGTACTACAAAAACCTTCCTTGCTTTTGACTTGCAAAAAAGTTAAACATATTTAGTAGTTATTTAAAGGAGATGCATTAATATACACATTTTGAATATTCTTCATTTTAATTAAAATAAAAACACTTTTGCAAGTTCGACACAACTGAACCCCATCCCACTTCCCCTCCTTCCTTGAGTCATGAGAAACGTCTACATTTTATAAAGCAGGAGAAATGAAAGCAGAGCAAGAATATGGAAATCGAGATGGAGTCAGAGGTACTGAAGTCAGTAATGTTTATGTGACATAGGACAGAGTTTAACTGCTCTGGCTACTTCTTGTTAAGAATGTTAAAGGATGTCACTTAGAGGTTTTATCCTTTATCATGTATATCTTGGCGGATTTGTCAGGCACATCAACATTTTGGTTGTCGTATGCGTAAACCATTATTGTCTATCAATGCACTAGAGTAGTTAAGAAAACGACTTATGAGAATTTAACATTTATAGTACTGCCATGGTTATGTTCATAGTAAACAAATGTTGACTACGCCAGAGAATAGAAATGGTTTACTGAAGGCAGTATTTCTTTACAGGGTGATTCTAGAAGTTTTTCTGTCTATGGAATCTGAGTTTCAACTTTAGTATTCTTAAAATAATTATCAGAGGTGAACCATGGTAATATTTTCCATTGCTTCATAGTTTGTCAACAGATGCAAGGTAAATGTGGAAGAATACATTTACTAATGTGCTCTAATATTGGGCTCTTGTGTTTCTGAGATGAGTGCATGTTCAAGCTTTCTTACTATGAATAATTCAACTGTGGCCTCTTCCGACAGAAGCAACACTACAGTTGCAGTAGTATGATCTCGGAAAGCCAAAAAAGCGTGAATATCAGACGGGAGCAAAATGCTCAAACATTTTTTAAAATCTTATGAAAAAGACTGCGGCAGGGCTCTATGCCCTGAATTGTTGTGAAGGCCAAATGATATTTGCAATTCAACTAGCATTAGAGAATCGATTTTGAAATCCCCAGATAAATATCCGTGGGGAGGCACTGTTTAAGAAAATCAACCAATGTCCGTGTTAGACTTGGGGGTCTCTAGTTGGCACGGGTATGCACTTGTGACAAATAGGGACCCTCGCCTCTAGTCAGGGTAAGGGGGTACACTCCTAAAATAACCCCTGCTCACCCCTTTGGTAGCTTGGCACGAGCAGACAGGCTTATCTCAGAGGCAGTGTGTAAAGCATTTGTGAACACATACAGTAATCAAGTGACAACACTACAGATGAACAACACACAAGTTTTATATTAAAAATAAGTATTCTTTATATAGATTTACCACAAGACCATAACCGACAAAAATCCACAATACCGTTACTTTAAGATGGTAGAATTTAGCTTAGTTCTCTTTAGTTCTTAAATGCGACACTTTAAGTCAATGTACCTGTAGATGCGACACGCAGGGCAACGAAAGTGTTGCAAACGATGTTGATGCGATAAAAGTTTGGTGCAAAGAAATAAAGACGTGAAGATCTTCCTGATGCGGGTCGCTTCTCCGATGTTGCGAGAGATCTCGGCTCGATGCGTCAGTTACAGCGGTGGCACCCTTGTCCAGTGATGCGATGACAGCGGCTTTGGCGGCGACACTCTTCTCCAGCGATGCAAGACTCTTCCGCTAGATTCGATAGTTACAGCGGCGACACCCTTGTTCAGAGATGCGACAGCAGCTGCTCCGACGGCGGCACGCTTCTCCGTGGATGCGAGGCGCTTTTCTTGATGCGGTGCAATGCGACAGCTACAGCGGCGTCATCCAAGATGCGACGGCAGCGGCTGCGATGGCGACACGCTTCTTCCTCGATGCGGGACTCTTCTCTTGATGCGGTGCAATGCGTCAGCTACGATGGCTACGACACGCTTCTTCGGTGTTGCGGGGCGCTTCTCGTGATGTGGTGCAATGTGACAGCTACAGTGGCGACTCCCTTGTTCAGTGATGCGCCGGCAGCGGCTGCAACGGCGACACGCTTCTCCGTGAGTCGCGCTTCCAGCTCCTTGCGACACGCAGTCCCTCAGAAGGCCCAAAACAGCAGCAGGCACTTCTAAAGAACTCTGGGGAGCTGGTGGTTGAAGTCTGTTGTCCCTGAGACTTCAGCAGGAGGCAAGCTCTTTTCCAAGCCCTTGGAGATCCTTCACAAGTTGAGCAAAAGTACACACAAAGTTCCTTTCTCCTCTCTTTGGCAGTAGGCAACCCCTGCAGGCCAATCCCCCAGTTTCAGGGATAGTCTCTCCTCAGTTTCTTCTTGGTTCCTCTCCTCAACAAAGGTTTCTTCTTGTTTCCCAAAGTGATCTAAAGTTCTTGGGTTTGGGTCCCAATATTTATACCCAGTTTCTCTTTGTTCTCTGAAGGCAGAGAGGCCTTTGCCTAGTCCAAACCAGTTCTGGTCAGTCCTGGAGCACTTTGTTTACATGACTCCTTCTTTCCTTTCAGAGTGCAGGGCAGAGACATCAGACGCACCACAGGGGGTGGAGCCAGCATTGTGGCGGGGAAGCACAACCCTATTCAGGTCCCAGGTGCAACTCCTCCCACCCATCTACATGGAGATCTCTCTATTCAGCCCTGTGCTGACTCACCTTGTCTCCGGGAATTCTCCAGCCCCCTGGAATTCCCCAGCCCCTGTCACTCAAACTCCAGACAAGGAATAAACAGCCTAGCAGAGGCATGTTTGGATGGTTAGACAAGAAAATACCTACTTTCTAAAAAGTGGTATTTTCAAACACAGAATGTCAAATCCAACTTCACTAAAAGATGTATTTTATCATTCTGAGTTCAGTAATACTAATCTCGAATTTCTATCATGTTACGTGAGTCAGTTAGGATTATAAGATGTAATAATCAAACTGCCCATTCTGGCCTATAGGAAACAGGTAGCCTTACAATAGTGAAAAAACAAATATGGCTGTAATTCACTATTAGGACATGCCACACACACCAGGGCATGTCCTACCTTATACTTACAATGCACCCTGCCCTTGGGCCTACCATAGGGGTGTCTGATATGAAGAAAAGGTAAGGTTTAGGGACTAGCAAGTGGGTGCCCACTAGCAGCATTTGGTTTACAAGCCCTGGGTACTTTCAGTGCACTGTACTAGGGTCTGACAAGTAAACCAAACCAGCTAATCATGGAATCACTAATCCATACATCAATTTACAATCGGGATAGCATATGCACTTTAGCACTGTTCAGCAGTGGTAAAGTGCCCAGAGTCATCAAACAGCCAACAACAGGTCAGAAAAATAAAGGAGGAAGGCAAAAAGTTCAGGGATGGCCCTGCAAAAAGGGCCAAGTCCAACAGTCCGTATGAAAAAAGCTTAAAAATGCATTGAAATATCTTTATGTCTGTCATTTACAGTCTCCAAAACAAGCAGGTCAGCCCAAGCAGAGCTAAAAATGATGGGGACCATTACGCAAAGCTCTCACAATCTGATTTGTACATTAATACATACAATAGTGATATCTTGACCATCAAGGACACCTATCGCCTCAAAATCTTCATCTCTTTGTTCATGAACACAGTCATTTTCTGAAACTAGACACTGGACCCAAAATGTAGACCCATCACTCGATTTCACCTAATTTTATGTGTAAAACAGCAAATAAATCACCCAGTATTGAAGCGTGTATCCATCCCTCTTGAGAAAGAGGGTCTTCTCTAACAGCAGGACAATCGCACCCAACGGCACTACTCTGCATAGCACCCCGCTTTGCAGTGAAACTCAGACCCTGAACTTTGAGGGTCAGAAACGTACGTGTGGGCATAAACCCGTCTGAACCTATACTTATTGCACAGCCACTCTCCTAATTATGGATAAATGCGAACACAGAGTGAAACCCTCACCATAAATGGTTGTCTAAAACTAAATGCACCTGCACCTATTTAAGACCATAACAGTCCACCCATAGAAACTCTTCCTAAGATCGCTAAACACCATTACTTTTTGACCTCTCTCCCCTCTCTTCTAGGTCTCAGGTTGGGGGCCAGGAATAACGCACCCAGAAGACAATGTCTTACTCTCACTTCCTTTGTACTCCCATAGCTGCTTCCTACTTTAAAAATTAAGCAACCCACCAGTTTCCCATCTTCAGGCACTGAATGTAATTCTCGTTGCCAATGGGAATTTTGTCTCCTACTGTGTAACAAATCTTCAGACCATGTTATAGAATTTCTTTATATAAATATATCCAGACTCCACCTGGATATAAGGCTCTGTAACATTAGAACTGCCCCCGTATAAAATGTTTATCTGCCATACAATTGATTCTATCAATCTCGTCAAACTAAAACTCCTCCATTTTAGGTCTGACTTCACAGCGTAGCTTTGTGCTAGAACGGTCGTCTGTATTGGTCTAAAAAGGTAGACATGCAGTAGTCTTCATCTCTCAACTCATGCTATTGGCGGTCTGGTGTATCATTTTATCTCCTAAGGAGGGCTTCCATTGCAGTGCTGGAGAGACTAATTTACATCTCAACACCAAAATGAATAATCACACTTTTTATCACCTTCACCTTCAGTCCATTATATCACACATTGTTTCTAAATAAGAAGCTTTATTTTTTCACTGCATCAAATGAAATAAAGGCATTTTTTAATGTATTGGTCTGGCTCGAGTGCGGGGACGTTTCTAACATGGCTTTTTAGTTCCTGTTTCTTATTGCTGCTCGTGGTGGTGTCCCGAAGTCTCCAGAGAGTCCAACTTTTTTAATGCTGTCTGTGGCTTTTCTTCACTGCTTGTCCTGCTTTCATGTTTGTGAAAACAGTAAACCTTTGTTGAGGTTCTAGGCAGGAAAACGGAACACTGCTTCTTCTTTAATATTTATGTTTCCAGTGGGGACCGAATGTCATCCACCTGCTTGACACCCGGAAGAATGAACATTGATACAATAAAGGACAGCTATCATAAATTAACACGAGAAACAACCACTCCTAGATACTTTCACTTTGTAGTAAAAATGATAGGCATGTTAAAAGTTGTGATTTTAAAAGAATGACTACTGAATTACATAAAACTGTTATATAAGTTGAAACAGGCCCTGTGACATTTTCAAGATCTTTATTAAATACATACTATTAATGTTTACAATTCTCAAGTTAATTCCTTTAGAAATTATCTTCTGTATTGTCCATCTTCTTAACACACGCTCACTATGCGAACACACCACTGATATTTGGGACCTCATCTACACCCTCACACCTGACATCCTCTTGCTCACTGAGACCACCCAACATCTCCACCACTATACCCGAAGGATACAAGATTACCTAATGCGACCGCATCAACTAGCCTGGTGAAGGGATTGCCATCATACACAAGGAATGCATCCAGTGCACCAAAACATATAGCAACATAATCCCAACCATGGAACACCTGAACTTCAGACTCCAAACAGACAGCAAAATCACCATCAGGGGCACCCTCGTCTACCGCCTTCCAAGAACACGTCCATCCTTCTGCAACTTCATCACAGACTTCATCTCCCCCTTGTCATAGACGCCAAGCACTACAGTTTCCTCAGCAACCCCAAATACCAACTTCCTCAATAGCATGAACAACATCGAACTCGCCCAGCTCGTCTACGACCCCATGCACACCGCAGGCCACATGCTAGACCCCATGTTCACCTCCAGTGACTGCATCAGGTACAGCCACACCATGGAACTCTCTTGGGCCGACCACTCCATCGTCCACTTCAACATCACCAGCTCACGGATCTCTGTCCCACAGTCTGCCCAACACCCCAACCGCAACTGGAGCTAAGTCTCAAAGGACACATGGATCGCCACCCCCAACACCCCCTACCCATCTCCTCCCAACAACCTAGACCAGAACATCAAAAACTATAGCTATAGGATCACCAACTGCTCCGACAGTGTCGATCCCATCGACAAAAACTCCCAGAGAAAGTCCACCAAGCAGGCTAGCTGGTACACTGAAGACCTGAGAACCGCTGAACAACGCTGTAAAAAACAGGAAAGGAGATGGCGCACCAGCAAGGACACGGCCAACAAGACTACCTTCAAGACAGCTCTCAACCTTTACCCTCATGCATCGAATCAAGCTCCCATACACTCAGCTGCCAACGCGGCACTATGAAAATAAAATGCTAACAAAATTATTTTATTACCATTTTCTTTTTAGTGGGGCAAGCCTGAGCTAAGTTTCAGGGCCCGGTGGGGTCATTGCTGCTCACTGGTAGTAGGGGAGGAGGAGTGGTGCTCCAGTTTAAAGTGCGCATGTCACTTTGGCCGGCTGCCTTGCGACGATCAGCTTGCACAGTTTGAACCTCTCTAACCCAGTCTGTCTTAGTTGGGTGGAAAGAAAGCACAGATCTCCAGTGCCTGTAGGAGCACTGAGCCAACCAACTCCAACCAATCCTGGTGCTTCTCTCATGCTGACATGAGAGCAGCTTATTATTTGGTTAGAGGAGTTGACTCAGAGGCCCCTCACTTCCTTGAAGGTACGGATTACGGGAGCAGGGAAGACTAGGTAAGTATATTATTTATTTTTTATTTAAAATTGGTTTTTAGTGCCCACTGTCAGGGAGTGTGAGAAACATGCACTGCCTTGAGCCTCAACTCCAAAGCTCTCAATCGTGGCCCATTATAAGCAATGTTTATAACGGCCACGATTGAGAGCTTTGAATTTCTAATACTGCCTGAAAGTGGGATGAAATATTCGCGTGATCGCCCCCCACTTTCAACTACAAGCAGCCACCACTGTACTGAACTCCTCCCAATCTGATTTTCTCTGCAACCACAGCACCAAGACAGCCAGTGTGCGCACTATATAGGCAAAGAGAGGAGAAAGGCCCTGCCCATTAGAAAGACTGGAGTGTCACAATCCAAAATGGCAACTCAATAATGACCACACATCATAAAATTATAAAACGTTTCCACTTCCCCCACTTCTCAATGTCACAGCAAGTATCAGTTCCTCTAGTTATAAGACGTTTTAAAAATTGTGCAAAACAACAGCCACATACCTTCTGTTACCACTGCATGTCTGCGCCAGTCTGCAAACTAAGGGGCGATTCCGATCCTGTATTTTTTTTTTCGTTCGACTCGTATCCGGATTTTTTTCCGTACGAATCGTACAAGTCACGTCCGACCCGTAAAGTACGATTCGTACGGGAAAAAGTACATACGGATCGGCCCGATCCGTACGAATCGTATCGGGAAAAGTTGTACGAGACGGACCCGGACACTTTTCTGTACGAATCGTACAGATACAGTCCGAGCGTACAAGTACGATCCGGACCGGCTTTCCGATTTACGATTTGTACGGAAAACGTCCCGTACATGGGGAATGACTTTACCCGCTACGCAGCGGGCTGACGAGCCTTGGACCTGCACCTGCGCGCCATGAGAGGTACTCTACCTGTTTTAATTACATTTTGGCAGTCCACGCGGCACCCCTTTACACTGACCTGCTCCCTGCTGACGAGAGGCAACTACCTCGAAACACGTGTCCAGGGATGGCTAATGCAACACATACTTTTCTACATACACCGTGGCATAGGCGTACTCGCCGTCGCCACTACATTGACCACAGTTCCTTGGGGCAACTTGCTGGTGTGACGAGCAGAGTGCGACCAACTTTTGATTCATTTATTACGGCTCCCTTGAGCCAACGGGCTGACGAGCCTTGGACCTGCACCTGCGCGCCATGAGAGGTACTCTACCTGTTTAAATTACATTTTGGCAGTCCACGCAGCACCCCTTTACACTGACCTGCTCCCTGCTGACGAGAGGCAACTACCTCGAAACACGTGTCCAGGGATGGCTAATGCGACACATACTTTTCTACATACACCGTGGCATAGGCGATCTCGCCGTCGCCACTACATTGACCACAGTTCCTTGGGGCAACTTGCTGGTGTGACGAGCAGAGTGCGACCAACTTTTGATTCACGAAGCGAAGTTTATGCGACTCGTATCCCGGGAAAAGTTGTTCCCAGGGTGCGAGTCGTACAGGCCCCCCATGCATATGTACGGTGCATACCCCCAGCGCGTATGTTCGCACCATATCCCCAGCTAGTATGTACGATGCGTACCCCCAGCGCGTATGTACGCACCGTACCCCCAACGCATACGGGGTACGCACCATACATACGTGCTGGGGGTTCGCACCGTACATACGTGCTGGGGGTATGGTGCGTACATACGCGCTGGGGGTACGCACCCTACATACACAACGCACGGGGGTGTATGCCTGTACGACTCGTACCCCTGGGGACTCAGCTTTTACGGCTGTTATTGGCTCCCGTAAAAAAAGAGCCGTACGGAGTGACGTAGGGACGAATCGTACTTGCTGGGCCGTAAAACGCTGCTTAAATACGTACGGACGTTGCGTACAGGCTGTTCCGGATCAGAATCGTAGGTATTTTTTACCCGTACAGTCTTTGGTACGATTCGTACGGAAATAGGCTTTCTGTACGAATCGTACTTCCTACGTTGTAAGGACTGTTTACCGGGTACGAGTTGTACGGAGAAAACGCTCCGTACGACGATTCGTACGGCCTTTTTCCAGGATTGGAATCGGCCCCTAAATGAGCAAACTGAGAAGAGAGGCCCACCCATTAGAAAGACTGGAGCGCCCCAACCCGCAGTTCAAAAATGTCCACACAGCATAAAATGATAAAACGTTTCCCTTTCCCCTACTTCCCAATATCTCAGCAAGTATCAGTTCCCCAAGTTAAAAGAAGTTTTAAAATGTTTGCAGAACAACAGCCACACATCTTCTGTCACCAGTAGAAATAAACAAAGCACCATGGTGAATAACAGAACGCTTCTTGCTGTGAAAAGCAGTTTCAATTTGTTTTAACACAACTCCCAAATTTTGCTGATATTGCCAGCTAAGCAAATGAGTCCATTTCTCTGTAAAAAAGGGTCCCTGGATTTTTTTTTAGAGCGTTTTGGAAGTCAAACACATATAATATTTCAATGATCATGCACAGTGACCGGAACATTCTGCGTGTTAAAAATACAAATCATGCATTTGCCTGTAAACAAAATGCTGCTATTGTTTTGGATGTGTTTATGACTGAATAACTGTGGATCCATAGCCCCTTTATCCCTTAAAACACTGTCCTGCCCTGCCCGGCTGCCCCACTCTCCAAGCCTACCTGGCGGATTCCCCTTAGACCTTATGATCAATATAACACAGCCTTTTCCTCTCATTAATCCCCTAAATAACCTTACATTTTAGGTCTTCTTTACTGAATGTAACCACCAAAAATACATCTACATCATGGTTGTCAATTCATCAAAATACCTTGAGTGCCGGAAATTACATCTTGCAACATTTAATCTCTGATGCCCTCATAGGGTTTAGCACTTTTCTCATCATTAGCTCTACAACACTGTAGGAAAGTGCCCCTTTTTTACATGGTCACCCTCAGGTTTTGGCACTGGTACTGATTTTTTTTGACTGATGTGCACTGGGTTCCTGCTAAAGAGGCCTCAGTGCCAGTTCTCTTTCCCTAAAAACGGGGTAAAATGGTCTAATTGTATTACAAGTAGCACATGCTCTAGCACCCCTGTAAGTCCCTAATAAATGGCATCCCTGGTACCTAGGGTATGTGTACTAAAGAGGGTCCCTAAGCAGGGGTGGATCCTCCACTATGGCAGAGGAGCGTCGACCCCAAGCCAGGAGCGGGGAAAGAAATGATAATACCCCGCATTTATTATCATTTTATTTTTTTTACAGAAATCTTGGGAGCGGGGCCAGGGGGATAACAAGCACCCACGGGTAGTATGATGTACTGTTATCAATGCGCATGACGGTTTGGCCGTTCGTCTCAGACCGGCCAAACCATCATGTGCATTAAGGCTCTCTCCAACCCAGCTGCATTGCTGGGTTGGAGACAGCAAAGCACAGGCTCCAAGTCTCCCTGGGAGCGTAAATCATCAGCACTCAGGCCAATCCTGAAGCTGCTCTCATGCGTGAGAGGAGCTTCAGGATTAGCCGCAGGGGAGGCTGGGAGTCTCTGCCTGCAGTGAAGCCATGATAGGAGCAGAATACGGCGATGCGGGGTACTGCAGGCGGTAGGTAAGTTCTTTTTCTTAATCCTTTTTTTTTGTAGCTCATCATTCCTCCGGCCTTCCCCTCTCCTTTGAAACCGGCTGCCACTGTCCATAAGGCTTTAGCATGTATTATGCTACCCTAAGGGAATCCCATACAAATTGCATGCAGACTGCCATAGCAGGCTGAATGACATGGGTCAAACCATGTGTGAAAACACAACATAGGACTCGCTGTGTGCCATGCCAAAGTCGATACATATGATAAATCTAAGTCACCCCTATAACAGGCCTTGGAGCCCTACGGCAGGGTGAATTAAAGTTTAAGTGAGGACATATCTGCATGAGCAGATATGCCCCTGTGATGTCTAGTGCCATTACTATATTGCAAATGAACAGGGAAGCCATCTTTAGGAATGTACTGGGCACTGATCATTACAAGTTACCCAGCTACATAATGGCTTCACTGAAACCTATGGTGTTTGGTATTAAACTATAACACAGAACAACCCGGGTCTGATGTTGAGTCAACAGGGATAAGCAAAAAGCATATCTACTAATTTCGACATCTCTAGTTAGATAAGAACCCTTTGGGGAACAGAACCCATCAATCACCGAGGAGTCAGTGTGTTGTCATCATCTGGGTCTGTCTCTCTTAATACATCGCAACAAGTCTAGGTGGAACGACCTGTTTGCGAGTAAAGAGGAATGGTATACGAGGGTTATAATCAAATCTCCACTAGAGATGACACAGACCAAAAATTGAGCTCTCGTTCAGGTGAAAGGGGTTCTAAAAGTGCAGCATTAAATCAAAAATGTGTGAATAAAACTGGCTAGGGGAACTCAAAAGTGCTTTAATCAGTAGAGTGCCTCTGCCAGAATTAAAAAGCAAAATGGCAACCTGGCATAAATACGTTGTCATTATGCGCGTTGTCCATAGTATATGGTCGACATGTTTCTGCCCGCTACGATCTAAACAGTATCAAGGGCATTCATCAGGACCTATTTTTGCTGCTACTATGTAAAAAATGTGAAAATTATAAAAATATAACTGACAATCCTACCACCGGTTGAACTCTACGGATGTCTAAACCGGAAACCTAGGAGAGTAAAGAGACAAGAAATAAGAAAATGCAAGGAGTTATCAATGTTGACTAACAGACAACAGTATATGTATACCGTCTTAGATAGCACAAATAATGTGTCATGTACATCCACTTATTTATTAGATTGTACTTACCCCAGAATTCTGGGTAATACCCTCACCTCAACCTGGTCACTACTCAGGGAAGGGGGCCCCGCTCTGATAGGGAGGAGGAGAAAAAGAAAAAAGGCTGATGAACACATGCCCAAATCTTTATATTCCCCATCTAGATGGCTATAAAGAGTGGTATAGAATTTGTCCATGTATAGGTTTAAAAGTAGGTGGAGGCAAAAGTATGTGGCAATAAAGTCTTCACACAGTTCTAGCCAATTGTTTGAAGAGACAACTCTAACCCTCCAACATGAGTAGTGTTTACGAAAAACAACTGAAGAACTAAAGAACCAGGGTGTTCTTCTACAAAGCGCCAGTGTTAGAGGCTACAGTTTAACTGGACTGAATTCTGACTACAAAAAGAGACACAGCGATGTGAATCAAGCTTACCTCTCCGTCGGTACCCCGGGGCGGTCTATGAGTAAAGACCGGAGGTACCGACGTGAGCGAGAGGAAGATGTTTTATAGCACGCTGTAACAAGAAACAGGTGAATCTAGTTGCCTAGGTGACTTCGGCACTGCCTGTTGTAATAAAAGCGGCGTGAGGACCCAGCTCACTTTGTCTCGTAATGCGCATGTGTAGTAAGAGAAATATTACAGCGGCTGAGCATGCGCATATAGTGTATAGAAGACACTACTGTAGAACAGCTCCCGGGCTGAATGGTGTTAACAGAATATCTTTGACACTTGAACGGAATTAATTGTCGAACACAGGAAGAGTGTCTCGTACATATTTATACTATAGTGTGCAACCCGATGTAGTCATTTTGAAAAAAATTTTTTTGTTAAACGTGTGGAAATAACACGAAAGCATTGTAGGGACAACATATGAGTAAGGACTACTTTACATGGAAGGAATGTATGTTGTTTGTGCCCCTCGTCTGTGTACATGGCAGGTCTATGTGTATACTATCTCACCCAGCGCGGCTGAAACAGGAAATGTAGGGCCTGGCTAAAACGAGCAGAAATCATAAGGGTTAATGACTAGACCCAATACTGCTAAGAAACAGCGTGGGGGTAGAGGTATGAAGATTTTGGGATAAATTCAAATATATATGTGTTAACTCGTTTGAGAGATCTTTAAATAAAACACATCAACCGCTATGTATAAATCTCACAAATGGTGAGAAGAGGAGGGACTGGATCCATCAAAAATAGGATGAGATCCACAGAACAAAGTGTTGACTGAGATGAAATAAAGGGCACACTACTGACTACCCACACAACTCATAGCAAATGCCAGGGAATATCGTCATTAAGTCCTGTCACATCTGAATGTAGACGATAAACCCATTTCTGTTCTCTACAAAGGAGAAAACGTTGGATGTCCATAATATGTTGGGGAATATAAGGTTGTTCGAGTATCACCCAACGTAGATCTGTTTCTCTATGGCCTGCCGAAATAAAGTGGTTGGTGAGTTTGGTGGCACTCTTCTTGCACCGAATAGTGCTCTTATGCTCTGCTATCCTTAGTTTAATTTTTCGTGATGTCATCCCCACATAATTCATTTCACAGGGGCACTTTATGAGATAAATAACTCTCTCACTGTTGCAATTGGTGTGTTTATCCAGCCGCCAAGGTCTATCTGTCCCAATGTTGACCTCTATGGTGTGTGATGTCTGGGGACACACCGAACAATTCCCACAGGGAAAGTGGCCTTTCACTGGAGGTAAGCCCCACAAGGGCACCACCTCAGATCTCTGGGGTGCTCGGGGGCGTGTGTGTATCAATTGATCCTTAATGTTCTGACTCCTTTTGTAGGCAAATAGAGGAGGAGGCAAAATCTGCCCTTCGATCTTGACTACTCTCCAATTCTTGAGGATGCTCTTCTTCAGAGCATTGGAGTAGCCGGAAAAAGTGTTAACACAAGTAATCCTATTTTCCTCAGTGTTAGGATTACAAATTCTTGTCTCCAGGAGAGCCTCCCTGTGATTGTTGAAGGCTCTCTTCATAGATGTTCTTACGGCTTTCTTGGGATATTGTCTATCCAGGAGTTGAGAAGATAGTTGGTTGGCATGCTCAAAATATTTTGAAGTTGTAGAACAATTGCGCCGAACACGGAGAAATTGTCCGAAGGGCAAGTTCTCTCGTAGAGATCTCGGATGAAAACTCTGAAAGTGTAACAGCGAGTTCCGAGCCATCGGTTTCCTGTATAGTTCTGTAATCAGGATGCCATCCTGAGAACTGATCGAAAGATCTAAGAATGGAAGATTCTCTTTCGACGCCACACAGGTAAATTTCAGAAAATCGTTTCTGTTGTTCAACCATGAGTGGAAGTTCTCGATTGTTTCCATAGGTCCTCTCCATATGACTAAAATATCGTCTATGTACCGTTTCCAGGACAAAATATGGCCTAGAAACGGATTGGTGGTGGACAATACCTCAGCCTGTTCAAATTGATGAACATAAAGATTGGCTAGGGAAGGGGCAAAAATACTCCCCATCGATGTTCCGGAGATCTGTAGAAATAACTGATCCTCAAACTGAAAAAAATTCTCCTTCATCGCCATAGTTGCGCAGAACATGATGAATTCAACTGGAGTGGGACTCTGCAGATCTGTAGTTTCCAGAAGTGTTCGTATAACAGCTAGAGTCTCATCCTGTGGGATGCAGGTGTATAATGACTCCACATCAAAACTCACAAGGAAGTCTTGTGTGGAGTCAAATGGCATTCCTTCCAGGATGCGCAAAAGGTCCTTAGTGTCCTCAACATATGTGGGCATAGTTTTCACTAACGGTTTCAGAAAAAAATCCACAAAGGTGGACAGGGGTTCAAGGAGTGACCCTATCCCCGAGATTATAGGTCTACCTGGGGGGGGTAACACTCCTTTATGTATTTTTGGTAATACATAAAAGTAGGGAACCACTGGAAAAGTGGTTTTCAAAAATAATGCCTCATGGTTCGTAATCCAACCTTGTTCTAAAGCATCATCTACTCTCTCCTTGATGGTAGCTGAAAGCCTCTTGGTGGGATCTAATTTGAGAGGCTGGTAAAAAGTACCGTTGGTAAGTTGTCTCATACACTCACTCCGATATGTTGCGGTGTTCATGTTAACTGTAGCGCCCCCTTTGTCCGCGGGTTTGATGGTAATTGACTTATCAGATGATAAAGTCTTGAGAGCGAAGTTTTCATTCTTCGACAGGTTCATAAAAGGTCTATTCTCAAGTTGGAACAGTGCTTCAGCATCCCTTAAGACAGCCCTCTCGAAGGTCAGTATTTCTGGAGGAATTAGATGTGTTGGTGGGTTAAAGGTAGATTTGGGGCGCAAACCAGTGTTAGTGATGTTCTCATCATCGGCCTCTTGTGGTTTGTTGCCGAAGAAGGCACGTAGTCTCACTTTTCTAAAGAAAACCGCTAACTCTTGTCGAGTTTGGAATGAGTCTCCTTTATATGTTGGGACGTACCCAAGACCCTTCTCCAGGACGGTAGTCTCATCCACAGTAAGAAAGCGGTCGCTTAGATTCACAATCAAGCTGTTGTGTTGTTTGGTATTAAACACCTTCTCTTAATACATCCATAATGATTCCAGTATTGGATTTATTATGACGGCACCTAGAGGGCACCTTAGAGGGGCACCCTGAACCTGACTAGTCTTCTAGTGTGCTGGCTGACTTGACTCGTCCAGCTTGCCACCATAGATGAATTTCTGACTCCCTGAAGGTGAGAGGCAGCGCTCTCTGAGGTCTGCAAACAATGCCTACTCCGGAGAAGGTGTTATCGCCTCCTCCAGCAGGATGGCTAGTGAATCTGCATACCAAGACCAGAGGCTTCAAAGCCTTTGGCGCCTTTGAGATGCGACCCTGGCTTCCTCCAGACCAGGAGAATGCTACCCCCTGTTCCGAGGTCCATTTGGCACCAGGACAGGTGGGAAATTAGCTATGCAAGTAGGAATGTTGCGCCTGCAGGCTAGCCACACCCCTAAGGTGGGCTACCTGATGTGCTCCACGAAAGAAGGTTTCCACCATTTTGTTTTTGGTGAAATTAGGAACTCTTGGACAGAGTTATCCCCACTCCCCCCAGGAAGGGGTCATATAGGGGGTGTAGTGATCCCCAGGTGGTAAGTAAGGTAAGTAGGGGGGTGTAGTGACCCTCAGAGGTAAGTAGCCCATTGGCTACTACCCTTCACTCCCCTTAACGCACCTAAATTTAATATTTAGGTGGCACCCTGACACCAGGAACTCAGATTTGTCTGCGTGAAAGAAGAAAGACAAAGAAGAGCAGAAGACGTGAGAACTGTGGACCAGCACTTAATTTGGCACAAACCTCTGCTTGGCTGCTGCTCTCCCAACAATCACCGACACCGACTCGTCCAGAAGCAGAAAAGCCTCTGTAAAGTCTTGGTGGTCTGCACAGCACTTTATCAACCCAGCAACATCCCCCTTGGAGTGGAGGACCCACTTCCCTGCACAATCATCTGCCCAGTACAGTGTTCTGTTGACCCCGGGACCCACCGAGAGAGCAGCACCCAAGAGGAAGGACTTTTGTGGCTCCCACAGGTAAGCCCCAGCTCCCAGCAAGTACTAAGCCGCTAGACCCTCGAGGAGCCCCCTGCACCAAAACCTGTGTAACCAGATTCCGTTGCAAGCACCAAGGCTTGTTTGTGTTCATTCGGAACACCGCCAAAACTTACCTGCATGTTGAGGGACTTCAAGAGAGGCCAGCTTCACATTGAGAGTGGCCTTGCTGTGTTTCTTTTCCATCTTCTGCAGGTACACTAAGAACTGTGAGAGCCTCTAACTCACTGACCCACTGGACAAAACACCTCTGGACCCGAGCTCCCCAGCCCCGGCTCAAGTAAACTGATGGTGTCTCTGTGGTCCTAAGACCCACAAGAGCCGAGCTCCCCTTGGGTTCTGCTGGACTGGTCCCCCAGCCCGCTTGCAGCTTTTTCTTACAGGTACATTTAGTCTCCTTATTAATGATGCAGAAGCTCAAATGTGGAATGCGTATCTTTATGCCACTAAAATTCTTATACTGCTATGCCCTTTGGCTGATGATGTCATTTTGATTTCAACCTTCATGCTGGGCTTATGATCAGTGGCAGATGCATGTATTTCATACGCTACCCTTAAATAATGTGCATTAAAAATTGCAATGACTAAGTTCATGATGATCAAGCCCAAAAAAAGGTTTAATGAGCAAATCATGATTATTGGGGCACAGTTTGGTGGAGTTGCTGTATTTGACTACCTTTGTATTCGCTTCAGGAAATCTTCAGTTGGATGACCCATGAGCCGGAATCTATAGTGCATGCGGTATTCATGCATGTGGTATTTGTATAGAGCAAACCTAGCAAAAAAGACAAGCATGGCATAGAAACAGTCAAGCTTCACTCAAACAGTAATAAAGTGAAAACTCAACACAAGAAAAATCCCACACTAATTTAGAAAAATAGTGGAAATGTGCATAAATGAAATAACGCAACAATGAATTAAATTTAATCAGTAGAACCGGAGTTATGAATTTTTCTAGTTTTTAGTGAAATCTCATTTTGAAAAGATCAAAGTACCCTCGCGCAAGATCAGGGCAAAGTCATAAGTTAAGATCGACCTTGATGGAGCATGGTTTGGATACACAAGATATTTTGGGTCGATCTCGGCTTACCTTCGGACTTAGAATAAAGTTTGAGAGAACGTTCAGAAGGTAGAATTCAACAGGCAACGCAGACAGTGAGACAAAGGGGGACTATGTGTTGGCAAGATGGGCTATCCTGCCAGGTGAGTGGGGCGGTGATATTTTCTGCCCCACTTACATTTCCAAGGGCTGCCTCCAGCAAACACACACAAAGGAACCTGGCACTAATCATGTGTCACCCCAGACTATTTGGAGTTTGGCAGTGGAAGGGAAGAATTTTCCACATCAGATGTGGCGGCTTAGTTGGCTAATGTGTCCCCGGTAAAGGCAGAGTGCATTGTATTTAAAGAGTAGGACAATTATTTTTAAGTTTTACATGTACTGGTAGTGTTTCACTACTGTAGGGCCTATCTCCCCCATTGGATACATTGGGTTACTTTATTAAATTTAATAAATGTTAGCTTTTGATTGGGAGTAGATAGGATAGTCAGGTTTGGATACAAATGACTTGTAATTTAAAATTCTCTTTAATAGTAACATTGGATTTTAAGTCAAAATTCTGAAAATAGCACTATAAGAAAATTGGCATTTTCTTGTCCCAACCACTGAGAAAGGCAGTTCCTGCCGAAACATGTCTGGCTGATGTGATGAGATATGTGAATTAGATCAAGAAATGTACTTACCCGTGAGTGCTCCGGTCTCTGTTTGGGATTTTGTTTGTTTATTAATACGTGGTGTGACCACTGCCACTACAGAGGCACCCGTTCAATAGTGTTCGGCAGTGAGTGGTAATTTGTTGGAAATGGTTAATACTGCTAGAATCGCCACAGTCCAGGTACAGTGAGCCGGCCGAGAAGGAACATTATTTAATGTTGAGACATGCGCTACAAAGTGTGCATCTCCTGGAAATCTACATGTGCGGTAAACTAGGGTAATCTGCACAAAATTCGACATGACTAATAGCCAGTATTTCCTGATTGAATTATCTGTCAGGTGAGTGCCCATTATGGCTGAAACATCTACTAGAGAGATATACGTGCTCACAGAGTTTGTCATCGAGATTAATTGAGAACTGTTTGATGTTTACAGCGATGACAAGATACTGGCTGGACACGCCATGGAGGCAGAGAGATTTGGGCGTGCCTTCCATGACATATTATCCAGTAGGAATGCTCCAGTCCTGTTAAATAAAGTGTGCAATGTCATGTGATTTCCTAAGTGCCTCACCGCCATTGAGAAAGGCAGTTCTTGCCAAAACGAGTCTGGCTGATGTGATGAGATAGGAGAATTAAATCAAAAAATGTACTTACCAGTGAGTGCTGCAGTCTCTGTTTGGGACTTTGTTTATTAATACGTGGTGTGACCACTGCCACAAAGGGGGCACCCATTTCAATGTTGTTCGCCAATGAGTGGTAATTTGTTGGAAAATATATATATATATATATATATATATTCACTGAAAAAACCATAGGTTTCAGAGACGTTATAGTTAGAAATTAGCATTTAAAAACCTTAGAAATTCACAGAAAAAAACATAGGTTTCAGGGGTGTTATATTTAGCTGCCCATTTCACTCGTACAAAACCATAGAAATTCCTCTGTTATAGTTAGTTCTGCTAACTATAACTCGCGCACCCGCAATGCACTGCTGATGATGTCACATATTGCATCATTCATGACATGGTCAGTGATATCACTGATGACATCTCAAATGACATCACTGATGACATCACTGATTACATCATCCAGTGAATGTGGTTTAGTTTGAAATATAAATATGTATTATATATATACCAATCTGTATTGAAGATTGAGTGGATATATAACTGTCTGGATGGAGGATTTAGTAGCTGTCTGACTGTGTTTAAGTGAGTAATTAAAAGTGTCTCACTTAATACATGGATTAGTAACTAAACTATGTGAATGTGTGCATCACTGTCTCTGTTGTTGTATAACATGCTGCATCAGTTGGTCACTAACTACATAAGTGTGTATATTAGTTATTGATTAGTTGGGTGAGTATTTGTATGGGACACTGAGTTAGTGTGTGGTTGGAAGGGGGTGTGTGTAACTCTATGCATAGATGTGTGAATGGTTGATTGACTAGGTGTATAGGTTTAAGAGTGCATGTGGAAACAGTTGTTTTGGTGAATGAGTGTATTTACTTGTGTGTTGGTGAGCGAATATATGTTTTAGTTGTACATCTTCAACAAAGTAAAAAAATAAAAGGCATTGTATGTGAGAGTTGGTGTATATAAATAAGTATGTGTAAGAGTCAGTGATTGTGAGAGTAACTATATGAATGAATGTATAATTGTAATGGGGATTTCTTAACATATTAACTATGAGTTACTATGTGTTTGAATAAATTAGGTGTTGGATAATTGTGTAAGTGAGTAAATGTAAGTGTGATTAGTTTTTTTCATGAGTGAGTAGGATCACTGCATAACCGACTAAGATGACTGCTGATGTGTCAATGTCTATATATGTGTATAAGTGCATTTGATAGTGTTCTATTAATTAGTGACTACATGTATAAATGATTCTGTTGAATGGGTAGTTGTGTGTGTAGACTTAGGAATCAGTGAGTGGGTATGTAGTAACTGGTCTTGGTCTGTCAATGGTTTCAAATATGGTACTCTGTATTTTACAGTGAGTGATGAAAGGTTATACTAGTCTATGATGAGGTGTATCAGATTGTCACGTGGATGATGTCATCAGTGATGTCATCAGTGATGTCACTGACCATGTCATGAATGATGCAATATGTGACATCATCAGCAGTGCATTGCGGGCGCGCGAGTTATAGTTAGCAGAACTAACTATAACGGAGGAATTTCTATGGTTTTGTATGAGTGAAATGGCCAGCTAACTATAACACCCCTGAAACCTATGTTTTTTCTGTGAATTTCTAAGGTTTTTTAAATGCTAATTTCTAACTATAATATCTCTGAAACCTACGTTTTTTTCAGTGAATTTCAAAGCTTTTTTAAATGCTAATTTCTAACTATAATGTCTCTGAAACCTATGGTTTTTTTCAGTGAATTTCAAAGGTTTTTTAAATGCTAATTTCTAAGTGTGATAATAGTTATACCTATTTTTTTGTACTGATTTTCTACAGTTTTTTAACTGTTTATTTATAAATATTTTATTCATTAAATTGCATTATATATTTTTCTGAAAATTGCAAAACAAATTTAAAAAAAAAATTCAAACTGAAATATTCGTTTTTTTTCATTTTTTATTTTAAGTCGCGCACTCAAGCGTACATATCAGGGTGGGTGCGCGGCTTCTAGCTGCCATTTTAGAAAAGTTGTGAAGGATCCACGTGCGGCGTGCGACGGCTGCTTGTTTTTCAGTTACATCATATCCATTAAATATTACGTGATGTGCGCGATTGGTATGCGACCAGCCCGCGCATTCGTGACACATGCGCATTACGGTACGAGATGCTTGCGTGGTGGCGGGTCCCGCGTGAGATCATATTCGTGCTGGGGCGCGCTGGGTGTGCGACTCCCGCAAAAAAATGTATGTTCCAAAATGATATGTATGTGTCTTTAATATACATATTAGGGCAAGAGATTATCGAAGATATTCATAAAAATAATATATTTGTACTTATAATAAACTTATATTATTTTTAAATATATTTTCGCGAAGTCCGGTGCATGCATCGTGAGTGCAGAGAACCAGGTCAGCAGAGCTGCTGTAGAGCCAGAGAAACCAGGTCAGCAGAGCCGTTGTAGAGTTAGAGAACCAGGTCAGCAGAGCTGCTCTAGAGCCTAAGAAGCAGGTCAGCAGAGCTGCTCTAGAACCAGAGACCCAGGTGAGCAGAGCTGCTGTAGAGCCAGAGACCCAGGTCAGCAGAGCTGCTCTAGAGGCCGAGAACCAGGTCAGCAGAGCTGCTGTAGAGCCAAAGAAACCAGGTCAGCAGAGCTGCTTTAGAGGGAGAGAACCAGGTCAGCAGAACTGCTTTAGAGCCAGAGAACCAGGTCTGCAGAGCTGCTCTAGAGCCAGAGAACCAGCCAGCAGAGCTGCTTTAGAGCCATAGAACCAGATCAGCAGAGCTGCTCTAGAGGCAGGGAACCAGGCCAGCAGAACTGCTTTAGAGCCAGAGTACCAGGTCAGCAGAGCTCTTTAGAGGGAGAGAACCAGGTCAGCAGAGCTGCTTTAGAGCCAGACAACCAGGTCAGCGGAGCTGCTCTAGAGCCAGAGAAACAGGTCAGCAGAGCTGCTTTAGAGCCAGAGAGCCAGGTCAGCAGAGCTGCTCTAGAGGCAAAGTACCAGGTCAGCAGAGCTGCTTTAGAGGGAGAGAACCAGGTCAGCAGAGCTGCTTTAGAGCCAGAGAACCAGGGCAGCAGAGCTGCTCTAGAGCCAGAGAAACCAGGTCAGCAGAGCTGCTTTAGAGGGAGAGAACCAGGTCAGCAGAGCTGCATTAGAGCCAGAGAACCAATTTAGCAGAGCTGCTGTAGAGCCAGAGACCCAGGTCAGCAGAGCTGCTCTAGAGGCCGAGAACCAGGTCAGCAGAGCTGCTGTAGAGCCAAAGAAACCAGGTCAGCAGAGCTGCTTTAGAGGGAGAGAACCAGGTCAGCAGAACTGCTTTAGAGCCAGAGAATCAGGTCAGCAGAGCTCTTTAGAGGGAGAGATCCAGGTCAGCAGAGCTGCTTTAGAGCCAGAGAACCAGGTCAGCGGAGCTGCTCTAGAGCCAGAGAACCAGGTCAGCAGAGCTGCTCTAGAGCCTAAGAACCAGGTCAGCAGAGCTGCTCTAGAGCCAGAGAACCAGGTCAGCAGAGCTGCTGTAGAGCCAGAGAAACCAGGTCAGTAGAGCTACTTTAGAGTGAGAGAACCAGGTCAGCAGAGCTGTTGTAGAGACAGAGAACGAGGTCAGCAAAGCTGCTCTACAGCCTAAGAACTAGGTCCGCAGAGCTGCTCTAGAGCCAGAGAACCATTTCAGCAGAGCTGCTGTAGAGCCAGAGAAACCAGGTCAGCAGAGCTGCTTTAGAGGGAGAGAACCATTTCAGCAGAGCTGTTCTAGAGGCAGAGAACCAGGCCAGCAGAACTGCTTTAGAGCCAGAGAACCAGGTCAGCGGAGCTGCTCTAGAGCCAGAGAACCAGGTCAGCAGAGCTGCTTTAGAGCCATAGAACCAGGTCAGCAGAGCTGCTTTAGAGCCAGAGAGCCAGGTCAGCAGAGCTGCTCTAGAGGCAGAGTACCAGGTCAGCAGAGCTGCTTTAGAGGGAGAGAACCAGGTCAGCAGAGCTGCTTTAGAGCCAGAGAACCAGGTCAGCAGAGCTGCTCTAGAGCCAGAGAAACCAGGTCAGCAGAGCTGCTTTAGAGCCAGAGAACCAGGTCAGCAGAGCTGCTCTAGAGCCAGAGAACCAGGTCAGCAGAGCTGCTTTAGAGCCATAGAACCAGGTCAGCAGAGCTGCTTTAGAGCCAGAGAGCCAGGTCAGCAGAGCTGCTCTAGAGGCAGAGTACCAGGTCAGCAGAGCTGCCTTAGAGGGAGAGAACCAGGTCAGCAGAGCTGCTTTAGAGCCAGAGAACCAGGTCAGCAGAGCTGCTCTAGAGCCAGAGAAACCAGGTCAGCAGAGCTGCTTTAGAGGTAGAGAACCAGGTCAGCAGAGCTGCATTAGAGCCAGAGAACCAATTCAGCAGAGCTGCTCTAGAGCTAGAGAACCAGGCCAGCAGAGCTGCGTTAGAGCGATAGAACCAGGTCAGCAGAGCTGCTTTAGAGCCTGAGAACAAGGTCAGCAGAGCTGCTCTAGAGCCTAAGAACCAGGTCAGCAGAGCTGCTCTAGAGCCAGAGAACCAGGTCAGCAGAGCTGCTGTAGAGCCATAGAAACCAGGTCAGTAGAGCTGCTTTAGCGAAAGAGAACCAGGTCAGCAGAGCTGTTGTAAAGCCAGAGAACCAGGTCAGCAGAGCTTCTCTACAGCCTAAGAACTAGGTCCGCAGAGCTGATCTAGAGCCAGAGAACCATTTCAGCAGAGCTGCTGTAGAGCCAGAGAAACCAGGTCAGCAGAGCTGCTTTACAGGGAGAGAACCATTTCAGCAGAGCTGCTTTAGAGCCAGAAAACCAGGTCAGCAGAGGTGCTTTAGAGCCATAGAACCAGGTCAGCAGAGCTGCTTTAGAGCCTGAGAACAAGGTCAGCAGAGCTGCTCTAGGGCCAGAGAACAAAGTCAGCAGAGCTGCTTTAGAGCCATAGAACCAGGTCAGCAGAGGTGCTTTAGAGCCAGAGAACCAGGTCAGCAGAGCTGCTCTAGAGCCTAAGAACCAGGTCAGCAGAGCTGCTCTAGAGCCAGAGAACCAGGTCAGCAGAGCTGCTGTAGAGACAGAGAAACCAGGTCTGTAGAGCTGCTTTAGAGGGAGAGCACCAGGTCATCAGAGCTGCTCTAGAGCCAGAGAACCATGTCAGCAGAACTGCTTTAGAGCCGGGGGGGGCGCTAGAGGGCGCACGGCGAAATGGCTGCCCTTTGAGTCAGCTCCGCCGGACGGGACGAACAAATGGCGCGAGAGGCATGATCGGCGGAGTGCTGAAGCCCGCAAACATCACAGAACAGGTCGGAAGGTGGGCTCCACAGATGGAGCGAGTGGGAGACGGCGGAGCGTCCGACTAGCCCCAGAAAATCGAACTTCTTCGCACGGCGTTGGGCGCGAACAACAGCTCACAAGATGGCGGCGCCCGGGAGATCTGAACCGAGCCGCTACTGATGGACGCCGCGACTGTCTGACCGGTGGCTGGCCAGGTACACGCATGGGGCGCTGCGTGCCACTGAATGCGGAGACATGCCGTCGAAACACCGGTGATGTGGATAAAAAAGCAGCGACGCAGAACTGACCCTGACTGCCTCTGCGAGCCTTATGCTGTGAATGCTGCCAGTACTTAACGGAGTAACACATGTATACCTACCTGAGGAGGCGGTGAAAGCTGGCTGTCTGGATCCGGCACGGCCGCATGGCTGGGGGCAGCCGGCGGTGGAGGCTGAGGCTGATCTGATGCACCGGGTCTATGGTGGAGACTCGACTGGGGTCTTTGAATCGCTAGGCTGCCACTACACGGGACCACCACTGCTGCCGTTGTCGTGCGCTGATGGCCGCCATTGGGGATGCCCGGTGACATGCGGGCGGCCGGGTCCTTACGACGCCGCTGAAACGCAGACGGCCACGTGCAGTTACTCCGCAGATAACGTATGCCGGGTGTCAGTCGGAACCTGGTGGAGCTGGGTGGCACCGGCTGACAACGAATGGTGGAACACGACGAAAAACTGAGGTGCAGGAGAGGGGCGACGTGTTGAAATCCGCGCACGCTGTTCTGCCGGGCCGATACACGCCACGCCTGCGGAGCGGACAGAGCAGCCAAATACTTCTGCGAGCGCAAACTTCGGTGGCCGGCGAGGGACCAGGACGCGATGGGGAAGCCGGACAAATCGCAAACTAAGCTGGCATTTGAAACTAAGCGTCAGCCCAAGGGCGCTACACCGCCACACGACGAAGCAGAGGACGTGGGGGAGCTGCCACCTTCGGGCATGGCGGAGGCGCTGAGGGCCATCCAGCAAAGCCTGCACGACATCCACGGTAAACTGGACACCATCACGCTACGGGTCGACAACATGGCGACCAAACTGGATGGGCACGGCGAGCGACTGACGGAGGCGGAGACCCGGCTTGGAGCGGTAGAGGACGCCTCACAAAACACGGCTCAAAGATGCACGGAGGCGGAAATGCTGCTGAAGGCGTTAAAAAACAAGACGGAGGATTTGGAAGCGAGATCGAGGCGAAACAACGTTAGAATAACGGGGGTCCCGGAGTCCACCAACACTGGACGGATGGAATCTTATGTTGAGGGGCTGATTAAGGACGTTGTGGGCGCAGAACATCTGTCCCCGCTGTTCCTGGTTGAGCGCGCGCACAGGTCACTGGCCCCGAGGCCGAAGCCAGGGGCTCCCCCGCGCCCTATAGTCGCCAGAGTCCTCAACTACAGGGACCGCGATGCAATCCTCCGCATCATGAGAGAGAAACAACAGGTCACGCACCAGGGTAATACACTGGCCTTCTACCCGGACTTCACGTTCGCAGTCCAACAGGCGAGGAAGGAATTTAATCTGGTCAAAAAGAAACTGCGTGACCTGGGGATTGATTATGCCATGCTCTATCCCGCCCGGCTGCGCATAACACATGGAGGGCGGGTGACGCTGTGCCACTCGCCTCGCGAGGCGCATGAACTCCTCAAACAACTTGGAACCAAGCGCAAAGAGAAACAAAGGGTTGATAAGGGTGCAGACACGGACTGACGTGTTACAAGGTGAACCACAAGAAGACCGGTGAGGATGCTCCACACAACCGGGTGAAACTGCGACCATGTCGAGGTATGTGGGGTCTGGCAAGGACACAACTGAGACACTCGGACTGGTGGAGACGGTGAGTTCACCCACTGCGAGCGAGTATATTTGGGTTTATGCCAGAATGATGTCTGTTACCTTTACTGCTCTTGCAGCTCGGCGGAGCTGTACGCTGACTCCTGTACGTGGGACTCAGGAGTGACAATGCCATACAGCGATAGAGCCCACATAATGGTGTACTTGACTTGGTGTACTTGACCACTGTATGATGTGTTGCCATACACATCGCGGGCCTAGGAGGGGCTCAGATAACTGGATAACGAGAACAATGGTCCCTGGCAGTCTGGGCTGGAGCAGGACCCCGAGGGTCAGACATTTGAGGGGTAATAAGCGAAGGACTGTGTACTGCCCACTGAATAGCAAGATAATGCTGATGCGTAGTGGGGATGATGATTCGTAAGGGCTGTTGCACTGGGTAAGGGAAAAGATTGTTGAAATGCCTACATTAACATGGGAGCTGCTGAGCTCTGGACCATAATACAATCCCGTCCCCATCCATTAAGTTGGATGGAATGGTGCGCTCTAGGCGGTCCCCCCGAATAGGGTGATCCCCGAATTCAGTTAATTTGATGTTTGATGTTAAATTTGGGGTGTGTCTTTGGCATGGTTGGGGTGCTAAAGTGGGTGGGGGGACACGGGTTGTGGTTGAACTGTTGAACTGTTGGTCACTGCGCATGAGATGCATCGCTGAAATCCAAGTACCATTGCTGGGGACTAATGGGGCCCTTACCAGCTGCGCCAGATGCTGGGAGCATTTACTAAAAGTGGGGGCGACTGGTGCACACAGGTTGATACGGCTTGATGGCTGAGAACAGGATAGGTGAAGGGTATCTTCGACTGCTAACATGGAATGTGAGGGGGCTAGGCAACCCCAAGAAAATAAGGCAAACGCTAGCTTACCTAGACAGGCAACGCATAGACATTGCACTAATACAAGAGACGCACTGCGCGCCGGCGTGCCGAATAAATGCGGGACGAAGATGGGCTGAATCGGTACACCATTCATCCTACTCCTCCTACGCACGGGGGGTGTTAGTGCTGATCAGAAAGGGGCTGAACTATATGATAGACAAGGTGGAGACGGATGCAATGGGGAGATTTGTCCTACTGACTGGGGTCCTGCGGGGTCAGAGACTAGCTGTAGTAAATGTATACGGGCCTAACGTGGATGATCCACAGTTCTACCACTTACTGTGGGGTAAACTGCGTGAATTGCAGGCGCCTCACGTGATTTGGGGTGGGGACTTTAACCTTGCGCTCTCGGAGGATGTCGATAGATCTGGAACGACGACGGAGCCACATAGGCGAGCATTACGTGTCCTACATGACATAATGGTTGACAGAGCACTCACTGACATCTGGAGAAGTAGACACCCGGGAGAGTTGGAGGCCACACACGTAGCTACATCACACGGCAGTTGGTCCCGCATAGATTACTGGCTGGTATCGGGGGACATAGCATTGTGGACACGGGAAGTTAGGCACTTACCCAGAACACTCTCAGATCACAGCCCGGTGCTCCTTTCTCTGGAGCTCCCGAACTACACGCCGCCTCCTTTCAGTTGGAGATTTAATGCCAAAGCGCTGATGGATCCTGTCTATGCGGATACCATTGGGAGGGCGATACAGGATTTTTTTGACAACAATGCGACTCCTACGACCGACCCGGGAGTACTATGGGAGGCTTGCAAGGCCACCATACGAGGGGTCTGCATCAGCACTAACGCAGGTATTCTAAAGGACATCCGACAGCAGATACGAGCCAGGGAGGGCAAGTTGAGACTCCTCGAACGGGAATATGAGAGCACGCAGAATGGTCAGCTACTAGGGGACATTAGGAAAACACTGTCCGAATTCCAGAGCTTAGCGGACGACGAAATTAAATACACCACCAAAAGACAAGTGGCGAGGGCATACGGGGAGGGCGGCAGACCGGGCAGGCGCCTAGCGACTGCCATCTGCGAGGGCCGGGCCCCACAAAACATACAGGTGATACGTGGGCGCCATGGGGAGCGGCACTATGGTGAACAAGCAATACTGGGTGAATTTGTGGCCGCCTACGGTGAACTCTATGCATCCCGGCCAACGGCCAATGAGACCGAAATCGCGGACTACCTCGAAGACGTGGCGATAGCGTGGCTGTCAGACTCACACCGCGAATACCTTTCCCAGCCCATCACGGTCGAGGAGGTCACTGAGGTTATTAAATCGCTGCCGAATGGCAAGACGCCGGGCCCAGATGGATTCACCGGCGAATTTTATAAGGCGTTTGCTGACCAACTAGCCCCACATTTGGTGGAAATGTATGGCAATGCTCATGAGCAACAACATTTACCACCAACCCTGCGAGAGGCGCTACTATTGGCGCTACCCAAGCCTCAAAAGGACCCGGAACTTTGCGACTCTTACAGGCCGCTGTCCCTTATAAATGTGGACAACAAGATATTGGCAAAACTGCTTGCGGCCAGGCTTAATCCGCTCATGCCCAGATTGGTCCTGCCTGACCAATCTGGATTCATACCAGAACGCTCCACGGCACACAACACGCGAACACTTTTTGCACTCGCGCACTATTTAACACCTGAGACGAAGGCGGCGGCGGTCTTTTTGGACGCGGCCAAAGCCTTTGACTCTCTGGAATGGACTTATATGAACAAGGTGCTGAGGAGGATGGGCTTCCCGCCCATGTTCCTCCAATGGATCAACTTATTATATGACGCACCTGTGGCTCGGGTTAAGGTGAATAAATATATCTCAAGCCCCATAGACATTCGGAGAGGGACGAGGCAGGGTTGCCCCCTGTCCCCCCTCCTGTTCGCGCTGACGCTGGAGCCCCTTGCGTGCAAAATACGACAGGGGCACCATTACTCGGCCCTGCAGTTCCCGCAGCGGCCACTACACATATCACTGTACGCAGACGATATGCTACTCTTTGTGAGAGACCCGCAGGCCAATCTGAATCGCCTATTGAGGGAATATATCAAATTCGCGCGGCAATCCGGGATCATTATAAACTGGGCCAAGTCCATGATCATTCCACTGACTGACAGCACGCAACCACACCCAATGGACTATCCCCTTGAATGGAAGATGGACCCGATAAAATATTTGGGTGTGTGGTACCATAGGGACCCGGAAGTCGTGATCCGGACTAACTACGGGACGGTGATTGACGCACTAGACGCGAAGGTGGGGAGGTGGATCCAGCTCCCACTGTCGTTGGCTGACCGAATCGCTATTGTTAAAATGGTGGTGCTGCCGAAACTACTCTACCTCTTCACTAACATCCCAATTCATCCTCCAGCGGAGGTGTTCCGACGGATCACCTCGCTGGTCCTCCGCCTTATCTGGGCGGGAAAGACGGCTAGGGTAGAGATGCGGACATTGACGCTGCCTTACAGTAGGGGGGGGTACGGGGTTCCTGACTTCTGTCTATACTATCTCTGCGCACAAGCACAATATGCACATTTTTGGTATCACAAGGTCCCGTTTCTCACCCACACAGCAATTGAGGAGGGGGATGCTATGCCGGTTCCACTGGAGGCGATTATCACCCATCGCAGGCCCCCTTTGCACATAAACGACATAAACACTATCGATGCTACAAACAAGGCGTGGCATGAGATGGGCAGAAAAGCTAATAAAATGCCACTGTATGCCCCGGCACTCCGGCTTCAGTGGCACCCGGCTATATCGGTCACGCAAGAAAAAGTGGGACTGGAACTGCTGCGCCAAGTGGGCATTGACACTATGGGGGACTTGTACGAAGATGGGACCTTTAAAACGCTAGACAACCTGACATTTATTAGTAACATGACTGCATTATTTCGTTTTAATTATCACAGACTGCAGAGGGCTATGAAGCAGCTATACCCAACGTACCCGCTGGAACCCCCGGGGCTAACCGCACTGCAGTGGCTGATCACCACACCTGCGAGAAAACATTTGGTGTCCACACTGTACACGAAGATGCAGGAGGACATAGCGGCAGCCACGACTGCTTCCATGGAGAAGTGGAATGGCTGTCTGGACACTCCGCTAACGGAGGATGAATGGACTACCGCCTGTACTCTAACGGGCATGCTGACACCTAACGGCAATCTCCGCATTCTGCATTTCAAATACTTACACCAAACATACTACACACCAGCTAGGCTGCACCGCTATGGGCTGCGGGAGGACTCTAGATGCGAGCGCTGTGGGGCAGACGGGGCAGATTTCATACACCTAGCCTGGTCATGTGAGGCAGTTGGAGAATACTGGGTGCAGGTGACGCAGAAGATTGGGGCTATGGTAGGCGGGGAAGTGCGATGCGAGATCAAAACCTGTTTACTGGGTCTACTGCCTGACTTTCGAGCCCTGAAACGCAGATTCTGTATGATTGCGCTACTAATGGCTAGGAGGAGGGTCTCGATATGTTGGAATGGCAGGCGCAGCCCGAAGCCCACAGACTGGCTCACGGACTTAACATATTGTAGAGATACCCTGAAGACCTATGAAGAAGAACTTCCAGCTCGATCGCAACCCAGAGACTACTGGGTGTATCTAACCCAATATTTGCAATTGCAGCAACAGACTGAATAAGTGATACGCACATGTGATAAATGGCGGTGGGTATGGGAGACTCCTGCTTAGGAATGTATAGACAAAATTGGATGAAGGATGCTGTTGTGACGTGACCGCAATGTTATGATTGTTTTTTTTTGTTTGTATACAATTACAAATGCCAATAAACAAAAAAAAAAAAAGAACTGCTTTAGAGCCATAGAACCTGGCAGCAGAGCTGCTTTAGAGCCAGAGAGCCAGGTCAGCAGAGCTGCTCTTGAGGCAGAGAACCAGGTCAGCAGAGCTGTTGTAGAGCCAGAGAACCAGATCAGCAGAGCTGCTCTGTAGCCTAAGAACTAGGTCAGCAGAGCTGCTCTAGAGCCAGAGAACCAGGTCAGCAGACCTGCTGTAGAGCCAGAGAAACCAGGTCAGCAGAGCTGCTTAAGGGCCAGAGAACCAGGTCAGCAGAGCTGCTCTAGCTGACACTGACTGACACTGACTGACTGACACTGACTGATTGACACTGACTAACACTGATTGACTGACACTGACTGACACTGATTGACTGACACTGACTGACTGACACTGATTGACTGACACTGATTGACTGACACTGATTGACTGGCACTGACTGACACTGACTGACTGACACTGACTGACACTGACTGACTACTCTCTATTACTCTACTACTCACTCTCTACTACTCTCTCTCTACTACTCGCTCTCTACTACTCACTCTCTACTACTCTCTACTACTCACTCTCTACTACTCACTCTCTGCTACTCTCTCTACTACTCTCTCTCTACTACTCTCTACTATTCACTCTACTACTCACTTTCTACTACTCTCTACTACTCTCTCTACTACTCACTCTCTACTACTCACTCTCTACTACTCACTCTCTACCACTCAACTACACTCTACTACTCTCTACTACTCACTCTCTACTACTCTCTACTACTCACTCTACTACTCTCTACTACTCTCTACCACTCACTCTCTACTACTCTACTACTCACTCTCTACTACTCTCTACTACTCACTCTCTACTACTCACTCTACTACTCTCTACTACTCACTCTCTACTACTCTCTCTCTACTACTCACTCTCTACTATTCGCTCTCTACTGCTCACTCTCTACTACTCACTCTCTACTACTCACTCTCTACTACTCACTCTCCACTACTCACTCTCTACTACTCGCTCTCTACTACTCTCTACTACTCACTCTCTACTACTCTAATACTCTCTACTACTCTCTCTACTACTCACTCTCTACTACTCACTCTACTACTCTCTACTACTCTCTCTACTACTCACTCTCTACTACTCACTCTCTACTGCTCTACTACTCTCTACTACTCGCTCTACTACTCACTCTCTACTACTCGCTACTACTCTCTCTACTACTCACTCTACTACTCAATCTACTACTCTCTACCACTCACTCGCTACTACTCGCTCTCTACTACTCGCTCTCTACTACTCACGCTCTACTACTCACTCTCTACTACTCGCTCTATACTACTCTCTACTGCTCACTCTCCACTGCTCACTCTCTACTACTCGCTCTCTACTACTTACTCTACTACTCACTCTCTACTACTCTCTACTACTCTCTCTACTTCTCACTCTCTACTACTTTCTCTACTACTCACTCTCTACTACTCTCTACTACACACTCTCTACTACTCACTCTCTACTACTCTCTGCTACTCACTCTCTACTACTCACTCTACTACTCTACGCTACTCTCTCTATTACTCTCTACTACTCTTTACTACTCTCTACTACTCACTCTCTACTCTCTATTACTCACTCTCTACTCTCTACCTCTCTACTACTCTATACCTCTACCTCTCTACCTCTACCTCTCTACCACTACACCTCTACCTCTACACCTCTACCTCTCTACCTCTCTCTACACGCACACATATGCACATATATATATCTGCATATATATTCATATGCATTTATATATTCACTGAAAAAACCATGGGTTTCACACACGTTATAGTTAGGAATTAGCATTTAAAAAACCTTAGAAATTCAATGAAAAAACCAAAGGTTTCACACATGTTATAGTTAGCTGGACATTTCACTCGTAAAAAACCAATGAAATTCCCCCGTTATAGTTAGTTCACCTAACTATAACTCGCGCGCCCGCAATGCACTACTGATGACGTCACATATTACATCACTCATGACATGGTCACTGACATCACTCATGACATCACTGATGACATCTCAAATGACATCACTGATGACATCACTGATGACATCATCCAGTGAATGTGTGTTTTTCTGAAAATTAAATATGTTTTATATATGTATATCTCAAGGTCAATGGAAGAATAAATGGGTATATAAGTGTCTAAATGAATGCTTTGTTTTTGAAAAATTGATTGTGTAAATGACTGATTAAGTGTATCATAGTAAATACATGGCTTACTGAGTAATGTTTAAATAAGAAAAAATCTGTATTAGTCTCTCACTTTGTGTATAAGTGGCTGCATGGGTTGGTGAGTAGCTTCATGGGTGTCTATATAGGCTATTAGTTGTTTTTTAAGTATCAGTCTGAGTGTCTGTATGGTTCGGTGGGGGGTATTATGTAGTGCATAGGTGCATGAATGAGTGATTCACTCTTTGTATGTATTGAAGACAGCATGTGTGCAGGACTGTATGGGTGGATGACTGTGTGTATGGGTGTATTAGTGAGTGAATGACTGTCTCAATAGTGTCTTCATGAGTAACTACATATCTATTTAACTAGTAAATGTGACTATTGGTGTATATAAGTGAATATATGTAAGAGTGAGAGATTGGAAGAATTCCTGTATGAATAAGTATGTGTTTCTATAAGTGATTGTTTAAAAGAGTAAGTATATGTAAGTTTCTATAGAAGTAAGTGTGGTGGTGTGTGTATAACTGTATATGCAAGTAAATGGATGTTTGATTCTTTATTAGCATGAGTGACTATGTGTGTGAGTAACTCTATGGATGAGTGGCGTTGTGTAACAGGATGTGTAGGTGTATGAATACATATGATGAGTGAGTGCATGTATGAGTGACTGTAGAGGACTGTTGGTGAATGAGTGGATGTGTATGTGTTTCTTAGAATTACTGAATAGGTTGTTGTAACTGGTATTGGTATGTCCATTGTTTTGAAAATGTTAGTCTCTATTTTTGAATGTGTGTTTCAATGGTTATATTAGGGGAAGAGGAGGTCTACCACTCTATCACAAGGATGATGTCATCAGTGATGTCATCAGTGATGTCATTTGAGATGTCATCAGTGATGTCATGAGTGATGTCAGTGACCATGTCATGAGTGATGTAATATGTGACGTCATCAGTAGTGCATTGCGGGCGCGCGAGTTATAGTTAGGTGAACTAACTATAACGGGGGAATTTCATTGGTTTTTTACGAGTGAAATGTCCAGCTAACTATAACATGTGTGAAACCTTTGGTTTTTTCATTGAATTTCTAAGGTTTTTTAAATGCTAATTCCTAACTATAACGTGTGTGAAACCCATGGTTTTTTCAGTGAATTTGCAAGGTTTTTTAAATGCTAATTCCTAACTATAACGTGAGTGAAACTCATGGTTTTTTCAGTGAATTTGCAAGGTTTTTTAAATGCTAATTTTTTTTTTTTTTTTACATATTTTTCTTTTAATTTTCTATCCTTTTTTAAAGACTATGGTTAAAATTTAAAAATTCTACAATATGTTTTTATTTTATATTGTTTTAAAAATAAACAGGTAAAATTTATTAGCAATATTATATATATTTTTTTTTTTTTTTTTTTTTACCGAGCGCGTACCGTAAGCGCACGTCGCGAGGTAATTACGCTAGTTTCCTACGCTGTTTGCGTTCATTTACGCAATTTACGTAGTCATACGTCACGCGCGCATAGCGCGTAACGCGTACGCTGCACGCGCACGTTACGCGGAAGTGGAGGGGCGTGCCAGTTTTGCGCATGTGCACGTGAGCGTGTCTTTTTTACGCGCATGCGTACTTTTTGCCGTAAGCGCACCGTAAGCGTACCGTAAGCGTACGGTAGGTCATGTGATCATGAAACACAACTTTTGATTGGTTGAAACTACTTTCAGTTCTAGAACTCTCCTACACCACACCCATTCCCCTCATTTCTGCTTGTGATCCCTTAGGAGAAGGAGCTGGGTTGTCTTTGTGATACGATGGCAGAACAGCAGAGCCCTTCTGAGAGTGAGGCTAGCAGCACTACCTTGAGGCAGAGAGCGAGGAAACAAAAGACCTCTTATGTATGGGATTATTTTACTTTTCCAGAAGGCCAGCAAAAGGTAAATGCACCCTTAGTGACTTGTAAGCTGTGTGGTCGTGTACTTTCAAGAGGGAATCCTGACAGGAAGTATTCCTTTGGGAATCATACCATGATGAGACACCTTAAGGATGTACACAAAAGGACACATGCTCGACTTACTGGAGGTAACCCTTCAGTAAGTCAACCAAGCACATCCACAGCAGCTCAGCCTGGACCATCATCTGCAGGGCCGAGTCCTTTTTCTGCAGGTCAGGTGAGCCCTTCATCTGTGGGGGGAGCATCTCCTTTTGCTGGCCCTCTGGAAATTAACCCTCGGTTTCTGAGGGTTGATATTCGATGCGCCTCTTGTCATGATCTAATTTGTCATAGGGAGACCAGTGTTTCCCTAGTGAACAGCAAAATAGATCAGCACACTTGTCGCAGAGACTAATTTTCCCAATCTTTCTTTCCTCTGTCCCTGCATGAACACAACGGCTCTTTTAAGAGCCAACCTTATCTTTCATCTTTTTTTTATATATGTTTTTAAAAACTTTTTTTTTTTTTTTTTTTACCGTACGCGTACGGTGCGCGTAATTTTTTTTTTTTTTTTTAAAAACACTAAAAATCAATTATCACATTATAAGGTCCTTGAGAGACTACAATTAAAAACTGAAAATGTGATTGTAGAGAAGTAGAAAAAAAGGAACCATGATACTATTGACTTACCATACCCGCTCAAAAAAATATTTATTCATTTGTTTTTTTTAAAAATTGCTTTAAAAATGGTTCTAGGTTTTGAAAATTTTCTATATCAATCTGAAAAAAAAGAAAAAAGTATTAATATTTTTTAAAACATTTTATAATACAGTACACATATTTACATATTTATCAAAAAATATTTTTGCCTTATTTTTGCTGTTTTCAGAATATATTGCATTTCACTATAAATTGTGAAAGCAATTGCATTCATCATTTAACGGCGGGCAAAAAAAAAATAACAATCTCAAAGATTGTATTAAAAAAGCCCAGAATCTCTTTTTACTTAAACTTAACAATATAGAAATGCATAATATTCTAAAAAAATATCATCTAATATCAATACTTATTTCTTTAAAATACCGTCTGATATTTTTGTTTCAGAAGTATAATCACAATATTATATCTCAAATAACTCCACAATACATCTGGTTCCATTTCCTTTAGGCCAAATACTAATTTTAAAATTCTTTTTTGATTAAATTTCCAATGGTAATCCAATAAAATTCTAAAGTTTAATTTGTACAGATCTCACCGATTCTCTGTGACATATTGGTTCCCGAAAGATTTATTAATAATTTATTAAGTTCACAATAGAATTGGTTACCTTTCCGCATGGCCAAATAGTAATTTAAAAAATCTTTTTTGAAAAAATTTCCAATGGCACTCCAATAACATTCCAAAATTTAAATTGTGCAGATGTTACCGATTTTCTCTAAATTTTTGGTTTTCGAAAGTTTCATTAAAAATTGAAAAAGTCCACATTACAATTGGTTATCTTTCCATTAGGCCAAATGATAATTTAAAAAATCTTTTTTTTTGAAAATTCCAATGGTAATCCAATAAAATGGTAAAATTGTTTTGTCCAGATCTTGCCAAGTCTCTCTAAAATTTAGGTTTCAGGAAGATTAGATAGGAATTTGCTAAATCAAAAGGCAAACGTTGCTTAAAAACCAATTGGGAATCATTACACAGTGTCCAGCCTTTTTCACATTTAAGATAAACTGTGTAATGTCCAGAAGTAACAGTAGGTCCTTCATGGAAAATTATTGCAACAGTTACAAAAGTTTTTCCTGAAATTGATAATTGCTGTCCTGTAAACTTCTTTATTAAAGTATCCAATTTTGAACCATCAGCTCTACATCGTTGCATCATTAAAATTACATACTGTCCGTATTCCTTTAAAATTAAAGTTGAAAACATGTCAGATTTACACTCACCGCATTGCATGCTATGATAAGCATCTTTAACTAATTTAGCAAAAGTGACTGTTTTACTCTCTGGCAATGTCAAATAAATAAACCTTTCATTATCAACATTAGAGCCACATATATTATAACAGTTTTCACAACTATGTTCCCATTTATAAGAGAGACCAAATAAATTATCAATGGCAACTTCTTCTTCTTCCAGTACCTGAAAAAAATACATCAAGAATTCCTGTGCGTCTTGCTGTACATTTTGAGAAAACTGTGTTCGTCCTGAACATACATCTAAAAGTTTTCTAATTTCAGTAGCACTTTCTATTTTAGTTTTATCAATACTCAGCTTTTCAAAAAGGAGACTCAGCACAGAACAGAATTTTTTTCCCTGATTTACTATTATCTGCTCTTGCAAACTTTCCAGATAAAATGCAACATTCAGAACTACATTAGCGTAGCAGTTGACACCAGAGCTATTTTCAAAATGACATCCTACAACCTGTTCTTCTTTTTCCTTCTTCTTTTTGCTTGCAATTACATCACTCCTCTTTTTTTTCCTCCTCTCTACATCTTCATTACAGATATTCTCATTTCTCCTTTTACGAGAAACTACACGTTTCTCCAACACAGGATACTGACCTAAATGAGGAGCATAGCTTCTTCTTAATCTATTATACTCCTTTACACAATTTGTATCAGCACTAACTTTTGAGTCATCAAAGTCTATCATGAATAAACCTGATAATGTTTTCACTCGTGACAAAGCAACATATGCCATACCTTCTTTGAACACAGTTGAACCAATGTTCACAAATGCACAATCTACAGTCAATCCTTGAGACTTGTGAATAGTTACAGCATATGCTAGCGAAAACGGAAACTGCTTCCTACGTACATATAAGTCTTTCACAAGCATGAAACGAACTGTACAACGACAAATGTCTTTAACTTCTTCTATCTGATCAAATTTTATTTTTAAACATTCACTTCCATCTTTTTTCTGATAATTAATAAAACCCACAACTCTTCCCATAGCTCCATTAACTAAACCTTTTTCAACATCCAAATTTCTCCTTAAAAATACTCTACAGTTCATGCAAACATATAGATTTTTTTCTAATCCAGCTGTTTTGGAAATGTTCTTCTCTAGTGAATCCAATTTATTTTTCAGTGTGCCTGTTAATGTGATAGTAATTCTTCCATCCTCAATTTTGTCCACTGCTTCCAATTTCCTGATCTCTTCCTTTTCCAATTTCAAAAGCTCCTCATTGAATATTGAGCATTCACGTAGAGTTGGCATTAAGCAGATGACACTTTTGTTTTCAGCAATGTTCTTGTATATCTTCTCTGCAACTATTTCTTCCTTTGGAAATAAATTATGTAGCAGCCGACTCTGTAATGCTTTTTTGCCAACTTCAGTGAGTAGTCCAATTCTGATATCTTTCAGAATACTTCCATATTCTTCATCGCTTGCTTGCCTCATATTAGTAGTAAGTTCCTTGTACTCAAAGAAGGACCAAATATTTGTATTTCCGATGCTTCCCAATGACTTCTTCGTGTCTTCATGTGTGACAGTATTAAACACTGGTTGTCCTTTAACTGGAGTAAGTTGCAAAAGATCTCCAAAAACTATGACGTGTTTTCCACCAAATAACATGTCATAGTCTGTCTTCAGAATTTGCTGCATTCTTAAATGCACAAAGGCAAGCATTAAGTTTGAAACCATGCTCACCTCATCAATAATGAGAACTTGCATCTTCTTCAATACTCTTGAAACTTCCAAGGATGCTTCTCCAGTTAGCTTGTTGTATTGTATTTTGTTCTCATGCTCCACTGGTAACATTAGCAAACGATGTAAAGTGATTCCTTTTATGTTATATGCTGCTAACCCAGTTGGAGCAGTAACCACACAAGACAAAGTAGAATCCGTTTTTTGCTGTAGGTAGCTTCTGATGACTTTAATTAGGAAACTTTTTCCAGTTCCAGCTTGTCCGCTTACATACATCCTGATTGGATGAAATGATGTGCATGAGCACTCTTTTTTTTCATGTAGAAATCCGTGATCAATTTTGTTTCTGATCTCTTCATAAATTTGTTGCTGCTCTTCATTCAGTCGTCTTTCCAAATTTTGTAAGTCTATAAATTCTTCTTGAGCTTGATTCATAGCCGTTTCCACTTCATTCATGGCTATTGATGCTTCATTTTCAACGATTGGTTGTCCTAGGGGATCTTGACTGAGTGTTCCTGAACTTTGGCTGTCCTGAGAACTGTCTCTAGCTATTTCTGCTGCAATTGTAGTTTCCTGTTCAATTTCTTCATTTAACATTTGCAGATAACTTGAGAATGTACTGCATTGTATGCTGTCTTTGCAAGCATTAAAAGAATCTTCATAGCTTTGAAATTCTCCCAGTAGTTCATCCTCTGTACGCCATGGTTTAAACAACTGTAAAAGAGCCAAGTAGTAAAATTCCTTCTTGTCAGTAGTGTCGCAACTCAGCTTCCGGTGATTTATCAAACTTCCTCACCAATGACTTTATATTTTCCATTGTTGATGTCTTCTGTGGCTTTCCGTGAATAAATGTAGTTCTGCAGCACTTCATAGAGAGACATGTTCTCCAGATGATGACTTCTCTTGGGATAATATGTGTCCAACATGTTTGATTTCAAAATATCTGTACTTTCTGGGTCATTCTCGGCCAAATATTCAATTTCTCCAACAGATTTCAGTACCCGATTTCTCATTGCTGCAAGGCCTAAACTTGCCCAAATTATTCTTCTTGATTTCGAGTAGAGACTTGCAGATGATAACCTATCTGAGCATTCGTAGGATCCAATTTCTCGATGCGATATCATCTTCAAACTGAAACTGTACAGCTTCTTACTGACAGTCTTCTCGTGAGAAATCTCTTCCCACATTTCCTTCAATTCTGTTTTTTCTGATTTCGTAATGTAAGACGTTACATATCGAGCAACAGCAATGGAATTGTCAGCTACATACTGTATATCCATGTTAGCGTTCCACATGGATAAAATGACTGGGTTGTAGTCATTTATATTTTTTGATTCTTCTTTTCTTTTTAGGTTGTAGGTATTCTTAGGTGATTTTCATGTGATAGTATGTCTCACAGCTGACATAAAACTGTTTACTCTTCCATTTGAAAGAACAGGTCTAGGAAATCCAAATCGACATTTAGTGTAGTATTTATCTTTGCTCTTGTATTTCCGTCGACAGTATTTTCCACACCGATGACTTTGGAAACGTAAAACTTGCTCCTTTAACTTTTTCTCTTCTGTGCTTTTTGGTATAGCACATGTTGCATATTCTTCAATGTAAGATAACACTGCTTCATCAGTATCTGTTCCAAACTTTGGGGCATCCTTGATCCACAACAGCATATGAATATGAGGAGCACCTCTTGCCTGGTACTCTTTTCTCCAAAATAAATCCACTACTTCTCCTAGAGGTGGATTTTTTTTATTGCAGATGAAGGACATCATAGCCTCAAATCTATGATTGAAATATCTGCAAACATTAACCGGATCCAATGAGCACAGTTCTCCTGCTGTCTTGTATTCGATGTTTTTAATGTTTGAATTTGCCTCTCGTAGAAAATCCAGTAAATCATCCCAAGCGTACTCGGCACAGCTTAGGGTAAGGAACCATGTTGGTGTTCCTAAATTCCGTAACATGCATTTTAATTCACCATGGCGTCTGTACCAATATTCATTTGTCCCACGCTGACAAGCCATCAGATTGATCAGTTTCCAAATGATCATCTCGGTGCTGCACTTTCTCCATAAAATCCTTAGCAGACACATTTTGTAAATGTACTCCACTTTTTAAAATGTGATTTACTGCATAAGACAGTGCAGACAAATCGCTTTCAAATAAAAGATGGAACAAATAAGGAATACTTTGTCGAAATCTGGGATCTTCAGCATATAGTCTTGTAGTCCGATACTCAGAAGCTGGAATCTGTTCCGGACGTTTATCGTATCGTCCTCCTTTTCCTTTAGGAAACAGCTGGGGAAAACATCGAGCTTCCAAGCTCTCCTCCCATACACTCACGGGAGTTCCTTTTGCTTTCTTCATCTGAAAGAGATCAATATTGTCTCCCATAACTTCTTTTGAATGAAGAGGATGTATGCTAAAATGTTCATAAATTTCTTCTTCCTTTGACTTGTCCACTTTTTCAATTTGTCCAGTTGGTGTTTCTGTGTCTTCTTGTAAATCTTCTTCTTCTTCTTCTATATAAATTGATTCATACCATTTGTTATTCCTTTTCAAATACAAATTTGCTCTTTGTACTTTCCGCACATCTACCAGCTCCTGCCAAATCTTCTTATTCTTTGTAGGTACACCATTAACCAGAATAATTAATGGTTCAGTTTCCAAAGTATCCGCATCAATAGTTTCCATATTTTTTTTCAAATCCAAGGGCAAATACACCACTCTACCTTTTAAACCTCTCAGTAAATCTGAAGGAGGTAATTTACCAGTTTTGGGCTCCATACGTACTATGGTCTGGAACGGATGAACACATTGAATGAGAATAGACTCATATGTATTTAATTCAGAAAGTTCAGCAGGAATAGCATCCAATTCTAAATTATTATGTACAGCTCTGGTCGGCATTCTATTTTCCTCTAACTTGTTGTAACAGTATTTACAAATACGCTGATCTTCACCCAATTCAAAACAATTTTCAAGAAATATATATGTGGCAAAATCCTTCCACTTATAATTATCTTCATTTTCACTCTTTCTGTAGAGATCAACATTCCTAGTTTGTTTTCTATAATGAGTTCTGCGGCAACAAATACAAGTAAAATTTGGTCTTTCATTAGAGATTATTGCAAATTTTGTTATGTGATCATTAAATGTCTTACTTACAGAGGGTTCTACATTCTCTTCCACTTCTTCCTCATTTACTGTGTCCTTCTCTGCACTGTTTTGTTCAGGACCAAAGTAACAAAACTGAATTTCATCAACAACCTTCTCTACATCTGATACCGTTCCTCGGAACAGAGCCCTATTCAATTCATCTAACTTTATTGCTGGACTTTTAGCAAAATACAACCGTCTCACAAACTTTCTCATTTCAGTATGATGAACAGCCAGCATCCTAAAATGATGGAAAACACTATTACACACTTTTCTAGATAGACAAGCCAGAGAATGACCCTGCAAACCA
Source organism: Triturus cristatus (assembly GCF_964204655.1). Lineage (NCBI taxonomy): Eukaryota > Metazoa > Chordata > Amphibia > Caudata > Salamandridae > Triturus > Triturus cristatus. The sequence goes on from NC_140580.1 coordinate 726,796,534, forward strand.
GTATTCTCTCTCACTCTGCATGGATCCAGACTTTGAAGCACCTTAATCTTCTGTTTTATACTTTTTTTTACTATATTCTCTTAGAAACTCACGAAATTTATCAATAGATTCCTGACGCACAGTGCAAATACTACTACAATTCCAAGTGTACACTGGGGCTTTAGGACGTCTCCCCATAGCCTCATCCGCCATCACTTGTACCTCATCTCTTGGAACCATTATCTCCTTCTCCATTATGCAACCATTTTTCACTTCGTAAGCACAACCTCTGGTGTCAACTGCATGCAGCAAACTATTACTTTGAAAATAGCTCTCTTCATTAAAAAAAGGTTCACTACTTGAACTATGCATCCACTTTCCTAAAAACACTTTACAAAAGTTTGTTCTGTTCACTACTCTTTTCCTTTTGCTATGTGATTTCAGTACATTAACCATTTTGTCTAATGTACGCATCCTATTCAAAATTAAAATGAATAGTTTCCTTTTTAATTCTAATGCCTTTGCTGCAATGGGTTCAATTTCTTTTTTTCTCTTATAAAACGTAGCCTTTTGCTTATATTTCTTCACATCCTTTATCAAATTGGACATAACTCTTCTCTGAAACATTTTTCTATGTATCTTTTTAAACGCTGTTTTTCTGTTTATGTAAATCTTTTCAGTTGCAGAAGGTATATTTGCATTAACTAAATTCTCAATTTTTTCCTGTCCTTTTCTTTTCAAAACATTCTTTCCAGTACAGACATTTTGTACATTTTTCCTTTTTTTGAATATGTTTTTTAGAAATTGTTTTGTCTGCTTACCAGAAGATTTTTTCTTTTTCCCAACATGAGCATCTTCTACTAACTTAGGTCCTCCAGTTGTCTTCAAATATAGGTTTTTTTTGTGGTCTTTTTTAACTCTGGATTTTGTAGGCATCTTAAATTTTGTTCACTGCTCTTCAGCAATACCTGAAAAAAACTAAAAAAAAAATCCTTTATTTTATTTAAATATATTACTACATTTCTTTTCACAATAGTCACAAAACGTAATTTCTTTGCCAATTTGAAAACACACTTACTACTCTTTTTTTTGGCAAGTGATAATCACTTTTACAGACTGACACATTATAAATCCACTTTTCAGATTTTTTAAAAAGCACATGTCCAGACTGCTTTTTCAGTCCACCACCATGTGTAACCTGGGTGACTGCCTACATACCAGCAAGGGCAACCAGCCTTAGTGATGCTGAATGTATTTGCATTACTGACTGAAACCTCAAACCCCACTCGCTTGTGAATACTGTGCATGATTCCACATGGAAAGCAGCTGGGTGTGTGCTAAGAGTCTGCTTCTGCACCAAAAAATGGCTCCCCCTTTTTCCTACTAATGCAAATATAAAATTACCAGAGTAGTACACAATAAATCTCTACCTGTAATTCCTATATGCACACAGAGTCATGTTTTCACATTAGTCACAAAACGAAATTTCTTTGCCAATTTGAAAGCACACTTACTGCTCTTTTTTTTGGCAAGTGATAATCACTTTTACAGACTGACACATTATGAATCCACTTTTCAGATTTTTTAAAAAGCCCATGTCCAGACTGCTTTTTCAGACCACCACCATGTGTAACCTGGGTGACTGCCTACATACCAGCAAGGGCAACCAGCCTTAGTGATGCTGAATGTATTTGCATTACAGACTGAAACCTCAAACCCCACTCGCTTGTAAATACTGTGCATGATTCTACATGGAAAGCAGCTGGGTGTGTGCTAGGAGTCTGCTTCTGCACCAAAAAATGGCTCCCCCTTTTTCCTACTAATGCAACTATGAAATCACCAGAGTAGTACACAATAAATCTCTGCCTGTAATTCCTATATGCACACAGAGTCATGTTTTCACATTAGTCACAAAACGAAATTTCTTTGCCAATTTGAAAGCACACTTACTGCTCTTTTTTTTTGGCAAGTGATAATCACTTTTACAGACTGACACATTATGAATCCACTTTTCAGATTCTTAAAAAAGCACATGTCCAAACTGCTTTTTCAGACCACCACCATGTGTATCCTGGGTAACTGCCTACATACCAGCAAGGGCAACCAGCCTTAGTGATGCTGAATGTATTTGCATTACTGACTGAAACCTCAAACCCCACTCGCTTGTAAATACTGTGCATGATTCTACATGGAAAGCAGCTGGGTGTGTGCTAAGAGTCTGCTTCTGTACCAAAAAATGGCTCCCCCTTTTTCCTACTAATGCAAATGTAAAATCACCAGAGTAGTACACAATAAATCTCTGCCTGTAATTCCTATATGCACACAGAGTCATGTTTTCACATTAGTCACAAAACGAAATTTCTTTGCCAATTTGAAAGCACACTTACTGCTCTTTTTTTTGGCAAGTGATAATCACTTTTACAGACTGACACATTATGAATCCACTTTTCAGATTCTTAAAAAAGCACATGTCCAAACTGCTTTTTCAGACCACCACCATGTGTATCCTGGGTGACTGCCTACATACCAGCAAGGGCAACCAGCCTTAGTAATGCTGAATGTATTTGCATTACAGACTGAAACCTCAAATCCCACTCGCTTGTAAATACTGTGCATGATTCCACATGGAAAGCAGCTGGGTGTGTGCTAAGAGTCTGCTTCTGCACCAAAAAATGGCTCCCCCTTTTTCCTACTAATGCAACTGTGAAATCACCAGAGCAAAACGCAATAAATCTCTACCAGTAATTCCTATATGCACACAGAGTCATGTTTTCACATTAGTCACAAAACGAAATTTCTTTGCCAATTTGAAAGCACACTTGCTGCTCTTTTTTTTGGCAAGTGACAATCACTTTTACAGACTGACACATTATGAATCCACTTTTCAGATTCTTAAAAAAGCACATGTCCAGACTGCTTTTTCAGACCAGCACCATTTGTAACCTGGGTGACTGCCTACATACCAGCAAGGGCAAGCAGCCTTAGTGATGCTGAATGTATTTGCATTACAGACTGAAACCTCAAACCCCACTCGCTTGTAAATACTGTGCATGATTCCACATGGAAAGCAGCTGGGTGTGTGTTAAGAGTCTGCTTCTGCACCAAAAAATGGCTCCCCCTTTTTCCTACTAATGCAAATGTAAAATCACCAGAGTAGTACACAATAAATCTCTGCCTGTAATTCCTATATGCACACAGAGTCATGTTTTCACATTAGTCACAAAACGAAATTTCTTTGCCAATTTGAAAGCACACTTAGTGCTCTTTTTTTTGACAAGTGACGATCACTTTTACAGACTGACACATTATGAATCCACTTTTCAGATTTTTTAAAAAGCCCATGTCCAGACTGCTTTTTCAGACCACCACCATGTGTAACCTGGGTGACTGCCTACATACCAGCAAGGGCAACCAGCCTTAGTGATGCTGAATGTATTTGCATTACACACTGAAACCTCAAACCCCACTCGCTTGTAAATACTGTGCATGATTCTACATGGAAAGCAGCTGGGTGTGTGCTAAGAGTCTGCTTCTGCACCAAAAAATGGCTCCCCCTTTTTCCTACTAAGGCAACTGTGAAATCACCAGAGTAAAACGCAATAAATCTCTACCTGTAATTCCTATATGCACACAGAGTCATGTTTTCACATTAGTCACAAAACGAAATTTCTTTGCCAATTTGAAAGCACACTTACTGCTCTTTTTTTTGGCAAGTGATAATCACTTTTACAGACTGACACATTATGAATCCACTTTTCAGATTCTTAAAAAAGCACATGTCCAAACTGCTTTTTCAGACCACCACCATGTGTAACCTGGGTGACTGCCTACACACCAGCAAGGGCAACCAGCCTTAGTGATGCTGAATGTATTTGCATTACTGACTGAAACCTCAAACCCCACTCGCTTGTAAATACTGTGCATGATTCCACATGGAAAGCAGCTGGGTGTGTGCTAAGAGTCTGCTTCTGCACCAAAAAATGGCTCCCCCTTTTTCCTACTAATGCAAATGTAAAATCACCAGAGTAGTACACAATAAATCTCTGCCTGTAATTCCTATATGCACACAGAGTCATGTTTTCACATTAGTCACAAAACGAAATTTCTTTGCCAATTTGAAAGCACACTTACTGCTCTTTTTTTTGACAAGTGACAATCACTTTTACAGACTGACACATTATGAATCCACTTTTCAGATTCTTAAAAAGCACATGTCCAGACTGCTTTTTCAGACCACCACCATGTGTAACCTGGGTGACTGCCTACATACCAGCAAGGGCAACCAGCCTTAGTGATGCTGAATGTATTTGCATTACAGACTGAAACCTCAAACCCCACTCGCTTGTAAATATTGTGCATGATTCTACATGGGAAGCAGCTGGGTGTGTGCTAAGAGTCTGCTTCTGCACCAAAAAATGGCTCCCCCTTTTTCCTACTAATGCAACTGTGAAATCACCAGAGCAAAACGCAATAAATCTCTGCCTGTAATTCCTATATGCACACAGAGTCATGTTTTCACATTAGTCACAAAACGAAATTTCTTTGCCAATTTGAAAGCACACTTAGTGCTCTTTTTTTTGACAAGTGACAATCACTTTTACAGACTGACACATTATGAATCCACTTTTCAGATTCTTAAAAAGCACATGTCCAGACTGCTTTTTCAGACCACCACCATGTGTAACCTGGGTGACTGGCTACATACCAGCAAGGGCAACCAGCCTTAGTGATGCTGAATGTATTTGCATTACAGACTGAAACCTCAAACCCCACTCGCTTGTAAATACTGTGCATGATTCTACATGGAAAGCAGCTGGGTGTGTGCTAAGAGTCTGCTTCTGCACCAAAAAATGGCTCCCCCTTTTTCCTACTAATGCAACTGTGAAATCACCAGAGCAAAACGCAATAAATCTCTGCCTGTAATTCCTATATGCACACAGAGTCATGTTTTCACATTAGTCACAAAACGAAATTTCTTTGCCAATTTGAAAGCACACTTAGTGCTCTTTTTTTTGACAAGTGACAATCACTTTTACAGACTGACACATTATGAATCCACTTTTCAGATTCTTAAAAAGCACATGTCCAGACTGCTTTTTCAGTCCACCACCATGTGTAACCTGGGTGACTGCCTACATACCAGCAAGGGCAACCAGCCTTAGTGATGCTGAATGTATTTGCATTACAGACTGAAACCTCAAACCCCACTCACTTGTAAATACTGTGCATGATTCTACATGGAAAGCAGCTGGGTGTGTGCTAAGAGTCTGCTTCTGCACCAAAAAATGGCTCCCCCTTTTTCCTACTAATGCAACTGTGAAATGACCAGAGCAAAACGCAATAAATCTCTACCTGTAATTCCTATTTGCACACAGAGTCATGTTTTCACATTAGTCACAAAACGAAATTTCTTTGCCAATTTGAAAGCACACTTACTGCTCTTTTTTTTGACAAGTGATAATCACTTTTACAGACTGACACATTATGAATCCACTTTTCAGATTCTTAAAAAAGCACATGTCCAGACTGCTTTTTCAGTCCACCACCATGTGTAACCTGGGTGACTGCCTACATACCAGCAAGGGCAACCAGCCTTAGTGATGCTGAATGTATTTGCATTACAGACTGAAACCTCAAACCCCACTCGCTTGTAAATACTGTGCATGATTCTACATGGAAAGCAGCTGGGTGTGTGCTAAGAGTCTGCTTCTGCACCAAAAAATGGCTCCCCCTTTTTCCTACTAATGCAACTATGAAATCACCAGAGTAGTACACAATAAATCTCTGCCTGTAATTCCTATATGCACACAGAGTCATGTTTTCACATTAGTCACAAAACGAAATTTCTTTGCCAATTTGAAAGCACACTTACTGCTCTTTTTTTTTGGCAAGTGATAATCACTTTTACAGACTGACACATTATGAATCCACTTTTCAGATTCTTAAAAAAGCACATGTCCAAACTGCTTTTTCAGACCACCACCATGTGTATCCTGGGTAACTGCCTACATACCAGCAAGGGCAACCAGCCTTAGTGATGCTGAATGTATTTGCATTACTGACTGAAACCTCAAACCCCACTCGCTTGTAAATACTGTGCATGATTCTACATGGAAAGCAGCTGGGTGTGTGCTAAGAGTCTGCTTCTGCACCAAAAAATGGCTCCCCCTTTTTCCTACTAATGCAAATGTAAAATCACCAGAGTAGTACACAATAAATCTCTGCCTGTAATTCCTATATGCACACAGAGTCATGTTTTCACATTAGTCACAAAACGAAATTTCTTTGCCAATTTGAAAGCACACTTACTGCTCTTTTTTTTGGCAAGTGATAATCACTTTTACAGACTGACACATTATGAATCCACTTTTCAGATTCTTAAAAAAGCACATGTCCAAACTGCTTTTTCAGACCACCACCATGTGTATCCTGGGTGACTGCCTACATACCAGCAAGGGCAACCAGCCTTAGTAATGCTGAATGTATTTGCATTACAGACTGAAACCTCAAACCCCACTCGCTTGTAAATACTGTGCATGATTCCACATGGAAAGCAGCTGGGTGTGTGCTAAGAGTCTGCTTCTGCACCAAAAAATGGCTCCCCCTTTTTCCTACTAATGCAACTGTGAAATCACCAGAGCAAAACGCAATAAATCTCTACCAGTAATTCCTATATGCACACAGAGTCATGTTTTCACATTAGTCACAAAACGAAATTTCTTTGCCAATTTGAAAGCACACTTACTGCTCTTTTTTTTGGCAAGTGACAATCACTTTTACAGACTGACACATTATGAATCCACTTTTCAGATTCTTAAAAAAGCACATGTCCAGACTGCTTTTTCAGACCAGCACCATTTGTAACCTGGGTGACTGCCTACATACCAGCAAGGGCAAGCAGCCTTAGTGATGCTGAATGTATTTGCATTACAGACTGAAACCTCAAACCCCACTCGCTTGTAAATACTGTGCATGATTCCACATGGAAAGCAGCTGGGTGTGTGTTAAGAGTCTGCTTCTGCACCAAAAAATGGCTCCCCCTTTTTGCTACTAATGCAAATGTAAAATCACCAGAGTAGTACACAATAAATCTCTGCCTGTAATTCCTATATGCACACAGAGTCATGTTTTCACATTAGTCACAAAACGAAATTTCTTTGCCAATTTGAAAGCACACTTAGTGCTCTTTTTTTTGACAAGTGACAATCACTTTTACAGACTGACACATTATGAATCCACTTTTCAGATTTTTTAAAAAGCCCATGTCCAGACTGCTTTTTCAGACCACCACCATGTGTAACCTGGGTGACTGCCTACATACCAGCAAGGGCAACCAGCCTTAGTGATGCTGAATGTATTTGCATTACACACTGAAACCTCAAACCCCACTCGCTTGTAAATACTGTGCATGATTCTACATGGAAAGCAGCTGGGTGTGTGCTAAGAGTCTGCTTCTGCACCAAAAAATGGCTCCCCCTTTTTCCTACTAAGGCAACTGTGAAATCACCAGAGTAAAACGCAATAAATCTCTACCTGTAATTCCTATATGCACACAGTCATGTTTTCACATTAGTCACAAAACGAAATTTCTTTGCCAATTTGAAAGCACACTTACTGCTCTTTTTTTTGGCAAGTGATAATCACTTTTACAGACTGACACATTATGAATCCACTTTTCAGATTCTTAAAAAAGCACATGTCCAAACTGCTTTTTCAGACCACCACCATGTGTAACCTGGGTGACTGCCTACACACCAGCAAGGGCAACCAGCCTTAGTGATGCTGAATGTATTTGCATTACTGACTGAAACCTCAAACCCCACTCGCTTGTAAATACTGTGCATGATTCCACATGGAAAGCAGCTGGGTGTGTGCTAAGAGTCTGCTTCTGCACCAAAAAATGGCTCCCCCTTTTTCCTACTAATGCAAATGTAAAATCACCAGAGTAGTACACAATAAATCTCTGCCTGTAATTCCTATATGCACACAGTCATGTTTTCACATTAGTCACAAAACGAAATTTCTTTCCCAATTTGAAAGCACACTTACTGCTCTTTTTTTTGACAAGTGACAATCACTTTTACAGACTGACACATTATGAATCCACTTTTCAGATTCTTAAAAAGCACATGTCCAGACTGCTTTTTCAGACCACCACCATGTGTAACCTGGGTGACTGCCTACATACCAGCAAGGGCAACCAGCCTTAGTGATGCTGAATGTATTTGCATTACAGACTGAAACCTCAAACCCCACTCGCTTGTAAATACTGTGCATGATTCTACATGGGAAGCAGCTGGGTGTGTGCTAAGAGTCTGCTTCTGCACCAAAAAATGGCTCCCCCTTTTTCCTACTAATGCAACTGTGAAATCACCAGAGCAAAACGCAATAAATCTCTGCCTGTAATTCCTATATGCACACAGAGTCATGTTTTCACATTAGTCACAAAACGAAATTTCTTTGCCAATTTGAAAGCACACTTAGTGCTCTTTTTTTTGACAAGTGACAATCACTTTTACAGACTGACACATTATGAATCCACTTTTCAGATTCTTAAAAAGCACATGTCCAGACTGCTTTTTCAGACCACCACCATGTGTAACCTGGGTGACTGGCTACATACCAGCAAGGGCAACCAGCCTTAGTGATGCTGAATGTATTTGCATTACAGACTGAAACCTCAAACCCCACTCGCTTGTAAATACTGTGCATGATTCTACATGGAAAGCAGCTGGGTGTGTGCTAAGAGTCTGCTTCTGCACCAAAAAATGGCTCCCCCTTTTTCCTACTAATGCAACTGTGAAATCACCAGAGCAAAACGCAATAAATCTCTGCCTGTAATTCCTATATGCACACAGAGTCATGTTTTCACATTAGTCACAAAACGAAATTTCTTTGCCAATTTGAAAGCACACTTAGTGCTCTTTTTTTTGACAAGTGACAATCACTTTTACAGACTGACACATTATGAATCCACTTTTCAGATTCTTAAAAAGCACATGTCCAGACTGCTTTTTCAGTCCACCACCATGTGTAACCTGGGTGACTGCCTACATACCAGCAAGGGCAACCAGCCTTAGTGATGCTGAATGTATTTGCATTACAGACTGAAACCTCAAACCCCACTCACTTGTAAATACTGTGCATGATTCTACATGGAAAGCAGCTGGGTGTGTGCTAAGAGTCTGCTTCTGCACCAAAAAATGGCTCCCCCTTTTTCCTACTAATGCAACTGTGAAATGACCAGAGCAAAACGCAATAAATCTCTACCTGTAATTCCTATTTGCACACAGAGTCATGTTTTCACATTAGTCACAAAACGAAATTTCTTTGCCAATTTGAAAGCACACTTACTGCTCTTTTTTTTGACAAGTGATAATCACTTTTACAGACTGACACATTATGAATCCACTTTTCAGATTCTTAAAAAAGCACATGTCCAGACTGCTTTTTCAGTCCACCACCATGTGTAACCTGGGTGACTGCCTACATACCAGCAAGGGCAACCAGCCTTAGTGATGCTGAATGTATTTGCATTACAGACTGAAACCTCAAATCCCACTCGCTTGTAAATACTGTGCATGATTCTACATGGAAAGCAGCTGGGTGTGTGCTAAGAGTCTGCTTCTGCACCAAAAAATGGCTCTCCCTTTTTCCTACTAATGCAAATATAAAATTACCAGAGTAGTACACAATAAATCTCTGCCTATATTTCCCAACATGTGTAACCTGGGTGACTGCCTACATTCCAGCAAGGGCAACCAGCCTTAGTGATGCTGAACGTATTTGCATTACTGAGTCCAACCTCAAACCCTTAAACTATTCTTTTTTTATACCAATACACCTTAATTTATCGTGAAAACATAGTCCATATTATTTTACATGTTCCTCACATTTAAATGTCTCCCAAAACAGAAAATAATAAACACAACTTCAACAAAAGGAATTCCATTTCTATTATTCATTTCTTAATTTACCATATACATCCCCTCTCAGACTCTAAACTCACCTTTAAAATTAGTTAGTTGTGAAAGAAATGTGGCACTCAAACAGCAGATTATCAGAGCCAGGATCTCTGTTCTGTTCACCTCTCTCCTCTCAGCAGAACCAGATAATGGCAAAGTTTCCCTCTATTTTTCCACACATATACAGTAAGTTTCAAATCTCAGTGCTTCCCCCTTTTTTTCAAATGTAATCACACATTTTTATTGGTTGAAAACCAACCCTTTTCCAAAAGTACCCTTCCCCCAACTTGACTTCTGCCTAGTACCCTTCCCCCAACTTGACTTCTGCCTGCTACCATAGCAACAGCTCATGGAACACTGCTGTGTGGAGTTAGGTCAGAAGTTCGCCAAACAATGTTTCAATTCCACAGAGCAAGAGTGCTTGACTTTTCTAACCTAACAGCAAATCCATAGTACTGTTCTTTGGTAACACATTTTTCTGTACCAATACAAAACATGCTTCTATAAATTTACACATACAGCCTAGTTTTTAGTGTAGAATGGTATGAAACAGCCAATCAGTTCTTTTTGTTTTTATAAAAAAATATGTATGCCTCCATTTCCAAACTGTCTTTCATTTCTTTTTACCATTCTACTGAAATACACCTCCTGAGTGCATCCAGATCTCCTTTGAAGATGTTCACAGTGTGGATTGTAGGACACAGCTATGTCTTCTGGAGTGAAAAGTTTGCAGAGAAAACAGGTATGGTGAGAGACCTTGCTTTGCCAAATGTAGACATTAAATGGATTGGTCAGAGAGGGTTAAAGTGGCACCAATTGATGCCATTGGTGAAATCCTTCATGCAAATCCAACACCCTGACCTCATAATAGTGCACTGTGGTGGCAATGACCTAGGCACTTTGACTGGGGTAGGTCTGGAAATGCTTATGAAGGACACCTTTGCACAACTGTTTTCACTTTTCCCTAAAACTGCCTTTGTGTTTTCTAACATATGCCAAAGGCAAAAATGGAACTGGTCCAATCATTTCTGTCCGCAGATTGACAAAGCAAGAAAGCACGTCAACAAATCTGTTTCTGCTTTCCTCCGTGACTATGGTATGGGTTCCATTTACCACAACAACTTGCGTTACGACATGCAAGACATTTATAGAGGAGATGGTGTGCACTTCAATGATGAAGGGAACAGAGTCTTCCTCTTGAACCTTAGACTCTGCATCGGTACTTACTTGTAGGTACCACTAAAAAATAACTTCATAAACACAACGGCTCTTTTTAGAGCCCCCTAATATCTAAACTCTTAAATCTGCATTTCATTTCTTTTATTTTTTTTTTTGTTACCGTACGCTTACCGTACGCGTACCCCGTGATTTTTTTTAAAATCAATAAATGTTTTCTTTGTACTTTTCTGTCCTTCTTTGACCCCCTCACAAATGTAAGGGGGTCTGTAACTCTCCTCCTTGCCCCCTTTTCTTGTTATCACTCTTTTTTTTCTGAGTGAAACACACGAAATGGCGGCCGCCGTTTCCTGGTTTCGGCCGATTCGAATGTTTACTAAGATCTAAGAGCCAATCAGAATCGCGCTTGCGCACGCCACCGTACGCGTACGGTAAGCGTACCGTAAGCGTACCGTAAGCTGGCTCAGATATATATATTGATTTAAAGGCTATTTTCTCAGGACCTACTGAACAGATTTACACCAGACCTACAAAAGGCACTTCCTTGACCTGAGGACTACCTCTCTGCCAAATTTCTAGTAATTCTGTTCAGCCGTTCGGGCTGTAGCCCTGTCTAAAGGTCCTATGGAAAAATGCCTGGGAAAAACGCGTTTTGGGACCCCCCTTTTATCTCAGCCCCCGCTTGACGAATCCCCCCGAGACTTTCAGGGTAGGAGCGGAGCGTAGCGCCCCACCTATTTTGAAAAATTCGCGAGGATTCGTCGACCGGCGCCAAAGTTATTCCAAATAGAATGTTGCGGATTTCCTATGGAAACGTGGTCCTAACTATAACTACCTACTGGCGACCGCCAGTAGGTAATATGTATGTGTATATATATACACACATATATAAACATATACATAATCTGCATATCTATATAAATACAAATATAAATGCATGCATACATATACATATATGCATACATATACATGTTATGTACATGAAAGTTTGAAAAACACTAATACAAGCAAAGCTAAAAATCCACCTAATTACAAACAGAATTGCTTTAACTTAAACGAGGGCGAGACCTATTCATTTTCAATGCTTGTTTACTTCGGTTCCATCAATTAGGCATTCAGATGTTTCACACATTTGCCATAAATTCTGAATGGTAGCACTCTAGTTGCTCATTAGATCACTGTAGTAAAGCTACTGCTCACCAGGGAAGTCTGCTGCTGGTATTCAAAGTGCATGTTTCAGTCTGCATGTCAGAATTAATTTTTTAATGAAATAGAAGAGGATTTGAGAAGTCACTCAAAATGTGCCCTAATTTTTCTTTCTGCAGCACTAATAAGTACTAATCATACTTTCTATGGCAAAATGAACCCCCTCATTTTGTTCCTTTTTAACTTAAATGTTTTAAGAGTTACCACTTTATTCAAATCAAGATGGCTTCAGGTGTGCCATACGTTTATCATAAGTAGGACTGTTAGCGCTCTAGTTGTTCTTTAGAATACTCTGGGAAGCTGCAGTAGAACACAAAGGAATCAACTGACAGTCTCTGCCCTTGTTGGATGTACATGTTTTACTTAGAATGTCAGACTTCATTCTCACATGACTGAGAAAGATAATGTGAATTTACAGAAAATATGCTCTCAGTTTAGCTTATAGATCACCTTCCAAACCTCTGTAGGAAAAGCATGAGAAAATAATTTTCTCTCAAACATGATTCATGATATCCCAGCATAAGGCTTTTTCACATTGTAAAATCACCTTAGAACACACCACAATTCACACCACAATTCCTAAAATGAGTATGGTACCATCAACAAATGATTTACAATGTAACTAAAGTCTTAAAACCTTCTATTTACTGCAATGCTTTTTAATGAGGTGCTATCATGTATATTGGTCCCAAGAAGGCTGCCAACATTTCCTGGATGAAGTGCTGACAGCCAATCAGATCTCACGATGAGATGTGTGGTTAGGCTCCGCCCAGATATATTTATGATTTTACTTTTGATTTTTTCAGGAACTACTGAACGGATTTACACCATTTAACCAAAAGGCACGAGTGTGAACCAAGGGCAACATTTTTGCCAAACTTGGTGTAATTCCGTTCAGCAGTTCGGGCTGTAGCTGCGATTAAAGGTTCCTATAGAAAACTGCATGAGGAAAACACATTTTGGGACCCCCCCTTTTTCTTGGCCCCCGCTTGACGAATCACCGCAAGACTTTCAGGATAGGAGCGGACCGGAGCGCCCCACCAGTTTTGAAAATTTTGCAAAGATTCGACAACCGGCGCCAAAGTTATTCCAAATAGAATGTTGCGGATTTCCTATGGATAATAGGTCCTAACTATAACTACCTACTGGCGACCGCCAGTAGGTAATATATATGTATTATATGTATATATATATATATTTATATTCACTGAAAAAACCATAGGTTTCACACACGTTATAGTTAGGAATTAGCATTTAAAAAACCTTGCAAATTCACTGAAAAAACCATAGGTTTCACACATGTTATAGTTAGCTGGACATTTCACTCGTAAAAAACCAATGAAATTCCCCCGTTATAGTTAGTGCAGGCAACTATAACTCACGCGACCGCAATCCTCTGCTGATGATGTCAAATGTTACATCACTGATGACATATGTGTCTTTATGAAAAATAAATATTTGTAATATATGTATAGCTAAAGATACAGTATTAGCATCAACAGAGGATTGCGGTCGCGTGAGTTATAGTTGCCTGCACTAACTATAAAGGGGGAATTTCATTGGTTTTTTACGAGTGAAATGTCCAGCTAACTATAACATGTGTGAAACCTATGGTTTTTTCAGTGAATTTGCAAGGTTTTTTAAATGCTAATTCCTAACTATAACGTGTGTGAAACCTATGGTTTTTTCAGTGAATTTGTACGGTTTTTTAAATGCAAATTTGTTTTTTGAGATTTTTGGTAAACCTATGTATAAAATAATATATGTACTATATCCTGCATTATGGAATGGTTAATTCTTTTTTTTATGCATTTTTTTCCGTGCGCGTACGGTAAGCTGACGCTACGCGCTCCGTACGTCATAAGTACGGTGCGCTTACGTGATACGATGCGCGTACGGTAAGCTGACGCTACGCGCTCCGTACGTCATAAGTACAGTGCGCTTACATGATACGTACGTGACGTACGCGTACACGCATGCGCGTTGCGCGGAAGCAACGTCGCGGTTACTCAGGGGCGTGTAATGCACATGCGCGAGTGCGTCTTACGTACACGCTCCGTAAGCGCTCCGTAAGCGTCACGTTTGCGCATGCGTACTTGTTTACGAGCGCGTACCGTAAGCTTACGGAGCGCGCACGGTAGGTCATGTGATCCACAAAGAACACTTTTCATTGGTTGAAACTACTTTCAGTTCCAGTAACTTCCCACACCACACCCATTCCCCTCATTACTGCTTGAGATCCCCTAGGAGAAGGAGCTGAATTGACATTGAGATACAATGGCAGAGCAGCCGACCTCTTCTGAGAGTGAGCCTAGCAGCACCATCATCAGACAGAGAAGGAGGAAACAAAAGGATTCTTTTGTGTGGGAGTATTTTACTTTTCCAGAGGGGCAGAAAAAGGTCAATGCTCCATTGGTCACTTGCACACTTTGTGACCGTGTTTTATCTAGAGGAGATCCAAGTGTGGAAATATGGATTTTTCTGGTCAGTTATGTCCCCTATCTTGGACCCCAACGGTTCCATGTGCATGTCACAAGTACATATATGTTCCCTCCAGTTCCAGTTATGAAGACGCAAATACATGTGCGTCCACCGTCAACATGTCCTTTGACAGATCCGCCATGAATAGGCCGGATATTCCATTCCTAAATATGAAAGGCCACCGGCTTTATATGGTTCACTTATGCCACTTTACAGTCCAGGCAAGTAGGCCCTGATTCTGTCGTCAAAACTCCTCTTGCCTTCTGCCTCTGAAAGCTCCAGTCCAGCCTGCATCTGTGACCATGAACTTTGTCTCATTCTCTGCGCGGCTCACGAAGCCTGACATCAGCCTACTCTCTGCCAAGAACTGTATTTCACCTTCGAATTATCTGCCTCCCCCTCAGCCGATGCATTCCTGCCTAGTAGTTTAAGTAAACATTCTTCCAGTTACCAAGCAAAAAGGCCCATCTTCTCTGTCCTCATGCAAGTAATTCATAGCCCTGTTACCATGGAATATTCCTACCCCCTCGCATTCAGTGTAGACACTTAGACGCTTGTACACGCACGCACAGTCAGTATAGAATAGATTCTGTCCGAGAGTCCCTCTTTTATGGATAACATAGTTCTTTAAACATAGGATGTTAGATATGATTTGGGATTAGGTTGACTTGACCACCCAGACTTCTCGTCTCCACATATAGAGCTAAATGTCAAGTCCCCGTCACCCCCTAGTTACACGTCAATTACACGTCATACTGCTGCGCGCGCATCTATGCCAAGTATTATCTTATAGATCCACCTATGTATTACATCATAACCAATCATGTTCCTTTTTACTCATTATTACACCCATTTTTCGGTTACGCAGACCAAACGTCAATGTCCTTATCAATTGTTACGCCTACTGTATTCACTTCATTATAATGTATGTACTATAAAAGTTACTTCTTGTCAATAAAGTATGTACTTCACTTCCTGAACCCCCGTGGTGATGGAACTTGAAGCATCCGATTATAATCGATCACCGGAATAAAGCCCATTCCGAAACTCTAATATCACGGATTCTGCCTCTCATTTTACTGAGCTATTTTATAATGTTTCTGTATCAAATTCAGTCCCGGTAAAGGAATTTTTATTTACCACATGATGGCGCCCGAACAGGGACACGTTCTCATCTCACGCGCCGGCGGTGAGTAGCAGGCCCGGTCTCCTGCCACAGCTGGACGGACAATAAACGCGTACCAACAGGATTTCCTGTATCTCCCTCCGGTCAAGCGGGGGCGACTGAGACTGCGATCAACACCCAGACGAGGCGGTGAGAAGTGCGAAGTATCCCGACCAGAGCCTAGCTGAGAGAGCAAGATCCGAGGTACACAGAGACCCACCAGTTCGAAGTCAAGCCCAGTTTCCGACGAGGCGAGTCGAGTCCAGTCCGGTTCAAGTTCAAGTTACCGAGGCCTTCCGTTTCCGAAGCTACCCGGTGAGTACCATTACTGGGGAGGCATCTCTGACGTGCACATAGGTTGTGCCGGTCAAGACGGGTTTGGGTACACAAATCCGGTCTGAACTGTTTTAGCAGTGTATCTGTACTGTTTAGCAGTATATCAAGTATTCCGAAGTATCTAGTAAGTGTCAAGAATCAAGCATGGTGATTTAGTTATGCAGACGATCATCATTGTTGTTTCAGTTAAAGGTTTAATGTTTTAATGTTTAATGTGTTAAACGTCCTGCATATTGTGGTATGAATGGTTGTCCATTATTGTGCTTTTGTATTTAGTATGTTCAAGATTAAGTATCAGATCAGATTGTCAATATGCCGCTCTTCTCGAAATTAAGACAGATCACTACTAGAAAGGGGGTACTTGAAGAAGCCGTCCCTATTCCTCCTAGGGATACTCCAGGGCACTTCATGTATCACAAACATGGCTTAGACGCTATATTATTTCTTGATTTATGGGTAGACTACACCAAGGGATTACCAGAAAGTCAGAGATGGCCCGCAGCGGGAACCTGGGATGCAGAGTGCATCATGAAAGTCGAGGAAGAGTTATGGAAAAGGAAAGTCAGACAGTCACAGAAAGACGCCGTTGAGCTATGGCGTAAAGAATCTCATAGACGTACAGAAAAAGCACGTAGACAGGAAGAGAAGAGTAAAGAGAGCTCAAACAAAATTCAAGAAAATCTATTAATTGAGGAAGGTATCAGAGTGAAATCAGAACAAGTAGACAGACAAAGAAATGCCCTTATGAATGGTATGTATCCCCTTCTGGCCGAAGGATTACCTAAGGCTACTCCAGAGATACCGAAAGACTTGCCACCCCCATTATTCCCAATCAAGGTACATCCTAAGGGGCATCCTAGAACCGCAGAGGATGTTTTTCTTTCCTCATATTTAGATGACGCAGCTCCCGAGTATGCTAATTCCGCCCCACGTAGACCGCATACCAGGGAGGTCCAACGCCAAGATCCAGCACCCGTATCCCTTCAGCAACAAATCGAGTCACAAGTTCCGGCAAGCGCATCTGTTTCTGCATCTGTTCCTACAGGTACTTCTATAGCTGAGTCCACGCCTATAGTTGCTGTGTCACGTTCGACGAATCCTTTCACACCCGACGCCCCAGACGGGGCCACGGGAGGTGCTACCAATATTTTTTCTACGCCACCTAGAATAAATAAACTTATTTTCCAAGAGTCAGCGCATTCACGTACACCCAAATTCGTAAGTGATCGTACGCTTAAGGAACTTCTTATAGATTGTAGATATGACCCGGTGCTCGGTAAAGAGGACGAAATGATCCTGGCATCATTGCGTATCAGACGAGCCGCAGGGTATTTAGCGAAGCTACCAGGAATGACTGCGTATCTAGATAGAATATATCATTTTGTTCAAACAGGGCGAGATCCAGAATGTATTAACAGAGCTATGGAATACCAGAAAGTAGAGATACAGGGGGAACTGTTGCGTTTCCTCATAAACTGTGTGATCAGAAATCAAGACCGACCGGGGGTAGATCCGGAAGCAATGAAAATTCTTACAAAATGGAGCCAGAATATATCAGAAGGGAGACACGATAAGCAAAATTGTATAATAGCCATGTGCCGAAAGATCCGTAAAGAAATAGAACGCCTACACGAAGAGAGATTAGAGACAGACGAGTTCGAGCAAAGCGAGGAAGAAGGGTCAGGACTGCCCGCCGGACAGTCAGACACCATAGCCTATGTAGGTAGAGGAAGATCTTGTAATAGGAATCAGACTAGATGTCATACTGACCCAATACGTCCAATATGTCCAGATAATGACAGGAATTTCCAAATACCTATAATTAACATAAGGTCTAACGAGCATTCGTTCCAAACCGCCGACAAACTACTCCGAGAACGAAGGGGTTATCATTTTCTCGATTCTATGGATGAACAAGATTTAGCCAGGGCAGCTGTCCATTGGGTGGACAGTCCCGGAAAATATAGTGACGAGACAGTAGTACGCACATTTTTGAATCTCACCCCAGATGAGCAGAGGTTAGCTGGGATTTATATGATTCAACAACTCATTATACTATATCAGAGTCAGCATTCGGACCCTGGTCCCTTACCTGACATATTGACTGAATTGCTTATGAATAAATGGAGAGGTCCAGGTACCAAATTAATTAAAGAAATTCTAGTATCTAGAAAGCAGTATATTCTTTTTGTATGCTCAGAGCATGTCTCATTGCCTGTCAAGGAAAGAACCACGTATCACCTGGATAGACAGAATCCCTTACGAGAAGTACACCCAATAAAAGGCGAGGACAATCAGTTTAAACGTGTATTTGTATATACGCCTATATCGAAAATAGAATTGTTAGAAATGAAGAAAGTAGTACCCAGTCATGACAAGGACCCAGCGGGTTTTCACCGAGAAATTAAAGACATGTTAACCATGGGAGAGTATACCTACCCCGACATCATGACAATATTAAAGGTGTTGATGCCTGCTGGCATTTATGAGAAACTCAAGGAAAAAGAGTGGGAGGTAGGTGATCAAAAGATAGAATGGTCAGCATTAGAAGCAGAAGAAAGGGCCCGAGGTCCAGGTTCGGGGCTTGGGGACAAAACTAAAGCACTACCAGGTCTACTAGTACAGGTACTGCCACGTTTATTAACTACGAAAAAGGAAGATTGGGGTACAATTTCAGCCTGTAAACAGAAGCAAGATGAAGACACTAGCGATTACTATGCCCGATTCGAGAAATGTTTTGGTATAAATAGTGGCATAAGAGCAAGTAGCGAATCATACCCGCATCTGTTTGTAACAAAATTAGTGGAAAATGCCCTGCCCCCAGTAAAGAATAGAGTATTAAAATTCGAGAGTACCTGGCAAGGTAACACTCCAACACAAATGTTACAAATGTTACAGTACCACCACAATAGAATTAAAGAGGAACAAGAACATGAACACAGACGCATGAAAGACACGAAAATGAAAATGCTAGTTTCCCAGACAGTTCCAGCTGAAGGACATAAAAAGGGTATGACACATTCCGATTCAGCAGGACCTGTAAAAGGGACATGCAATTATTGTAAAAAGCCAGGTCATTACGTACACGACTGTCCAGTTTTAAAACATAATATCGCCATAGGTAAAACACAAGAAAGATCACGGCCACTAAGACAAGATCAGAATGAACAAGGAGCTACGCAGCATGCCCAGGCCATACCAGCCGCACAACAGCCAATACAGTTTGTGCCAGCTGCACCACCGTTGCCTGCTGCTGCCACACAGACAACAACACGACAAATGTATCAGACTGCACAGTATGAATATCCGGAGTATCAACGTTACGCATGAACTAGCCTAGAGAGGGAAGTTGACTTACCCCTTATCGAGATTCCGGTAGATCAAGAAGGACCTTATGTACATAGTGAATTATTAGGTCAAGATAGAAAATTTTTACTCGATACAGGGGCAAGTCGAACAACTATAAAACGTAGTGAAGTCCCAGGGGCACCCCTCTCAGGCTCACAGAATATTTCCCTTGGTTTTTCAGGAAAACCTATTGTTAATGAAGTGTCACAGCCTCTTCCACTCACGATAGGACCTCTGACCCGAACTACAGATTTATTGCTTACTAAATCATGTCCAGAAAACTTGTTAGGAATAAAAACGTTGAAAGCCCTAGGAGCCATAATATGTTGTTCTCCGGAAGGAGTAAGGTTGTTTTTACGTGATTTTAAAGGTCACTATGTATCTAGAGACATGGATCCCCGACTGCAGACTTTACCTACACATCTATGGGCACAAGGCCCTACTGATGTTGGTTGCATGAATATTACACCATATCGAGTCACCCTAAAGGCAGGAGTGGTGCTACCACGAATGCGACAATACAAGCTACCACCAGATGCTGTAACGGCTTTACTACAAATCATTGACGAGCTTATTGCCCAAGGAGTAGTTGTAGAAACAGACTCCAATGTATGTAATTCACCGATAATTCCGATTCTTAAACGAACAGATCCTACAGCGCCGCCAGTATATCGATTGGTTATTGATCTGCGCGAGTTAAACAAATGCATTGTGCCACAATTTCCTGTGGTCCCAGATATCTCGTCATTATTGACAGCTATTGATTCCGAAGCAACATTCTTTACTGTAATTGATCTCAAAAATGCCTTTTTCAGCGTCCCAATAGATCCGGAAAGCCAATATTTGTTCGGATTTAGTTTAAATGGGCGTAGCTTTAAATTCACCCGCGCACCTCAAGGATTTACAGAAAGCCCCAGCATCTATAGCCAAGCACTGAAACGAGAACTTGACAGTATCCACATGCCAGTTAACACTGCTCTGCTTCAATACGTCGATGATCTGCTGATCACCGCGAGAAGCGAACCGGAATGTGAGAAAGCATCACTGACAGTTTTACAATTTCTAGCCGAAAAGGGGCACAAGGTGTCCCCTTCTAAGCTGCAATTCTGTGTCCAGCGAGTTGTTTATCTTGGACACTCGCTGGACAAGGAGGGAAGGCAGCTTACACCCGACCGCATTCAGTTGATAGCTAACATGTCAATACCCAAGACACAAAAGGAGGTGCGGGCTTTCATAGGCCTCACTTCATATTGTAGACAGTGGATCCCTCAGTATGCATTTCTAGCAAAACCACTCATTCAATTGACAACACAGGAGGCAGCCACACCGACTGTTCTCCCTTGGACTCAGGAACACACACAAGCTTTTGAAAGCTTAAAGAAAGCTTTATGTCAAGCACCCGTTTTAGCAACGCCATGTTACAGAAAACAGTTTACACTCTTTGTTACAGAACGCGAAGGTACTGCCTTGTCAGTACTCACACAGGAACAAGCAGGAGCACACAAACCATGTGCTTATTTTTCTAGTACATTAGATCCCGTAGCTCAGGCTTTGCCTGCATGCCTAAAATCAGTAGCAGCAACAGCTTTAGCAATCAGACAAAGCGATGCCATAGTGTTAGGACATCCATTGACAGTTCAAGTACCACACGCAGTAGAGGTTCTTGTAAATAGAACGCAAACACAACACTTGACTATAGCGCGACTTACAGGATACGAGCTTACATTGTTTCAGCCACATATAGAAATCAGACGCTGTAACACATTGAATCCTGCCACACTTTTACCAGTAGTCGGAACAGACCCACTAGCCCACGACTGTATTGAAGTTATTACTATAACGACAAAACCCAGACAAGACTTGACAGATGTCCCATTGTCAGATCCAGACCTGACCTTGTATGTAGATGGTTCATGCATGAGAACAAGTACAGGAGAGTTAGTAGCCGCCTACGCAGTCACAACAGATACTGAGGTCATTGAAACTAATCGTATAAATACTTTGTCAGCTCAAGCCGCAGAACTTATCGCTCTGACACAAGCCTGTATTCAAGCCATGAATAAAAAAGTCAACATATACACTGATTCACGTTATGCATTCGGAGTTGTACATGACTTCGGCGTGCTGTGGCGAGAGAGAGGTTATTTAACTTCCCACGGTGCCCACATTCAGCACGGACCCCTCATTCATGCGTTATTAGATGCAATACATCTACCCACTGAAATATCAATTATGAAATGTAAGGCCCATACAAAGGTTACTGATATCATTTCCCAAGGCAATGATCTAGCCGACAGAACAGCTAAACTGACTGCTCAAACTCAAACCCCCGATATGACAAAGACAATAGCCCCGACACCGACACATTGTATGACAGTTAAAGATCCTACTCTTGACGTAATTGACATACAGACACATGCTACACCAGACGAAATAAAGAAATGGACTGAATCAGGAGGGATCCAAACGGACCAAGGATGGATGATGAAGGAAAGGTCTGTGTGGTTCCTTCCTGATTCAATGGTCCAAGTTATAATTAACACTATACATAGTCCAGCACATCTAGGAGAAAAAGCTATGCTAGACAGCATTCAACACATTTGGTTCAATAAACATTTACGAGCAGCAGCAAAACAAAAGGTCCGTACCTGTATGATCTGTTGTCAGTTCAACCCAGGAAAAAGCGTTCCCGTAGAACAGGGTGGATTTCATACCCCTAATCATCCTTTTGAAGTACTCCAGATGGATTATATCCAGATGGAACGATGTCGAGGATTCAAATATGTTCTCGTAGTTGTTTGTGCTCTGTCCCGTTGGACGGAGGCATACCCGGTTTCAGATTACACTGCCCCGACTACTGCCAAACAGTTGGTTCGAGAATTCTTCCCACGATACGGTTTACCACGTGTTGTCTACTCAGATAACGGCCAGCCGTTCTCATCCGAATTAATGAAACATGTTTCACTTCTGTTAGGATATCAGTGGAAATTCCACTGTGTCCGACACCCCGAGGCAGCAGGTCTCGTAGAAAGACATAACCAGATACTGAAAATCAGAATGTCCAAAATATGCAGAGAGAAAGGTGTCGACTGGGTAGTAGCGTTACCAGTTGCACTCTTTTACATGAGAATGGTAGCACACTCTCGAACAGGGCTATCCCCGTATGAGGTGATCTTCGGCAGACCACCAAATATGTGGGGGACGCCTATACCACGCAAAATAACTGATGTTGACTGTAATATGCTGACAGATTACTTGGCTTCCTTGATGTCTGCACTACAATCTTCTCGTTCACAGGTAGCTGCAGCCTTTCCCGACAACACTGAGGTGAAATCCCATGACGTTGTTCCGGGTAATCTTGTCTTTGTGAGGAATTTCGACCGAAAGACTCAGCTGGAGCCCAGGTGGAAAGCACCCAAGTTGGTCCTGTTGACCACAAGAACAGCCGTGAAGATCGAGGGCCGCAAGGGCTGGATTCATTCAAGCCATATCAAGAAATTTCATGGACTATCCTCGGATATAGACATTGTGCCCTGCACTCCCTCACAGACTGATACAAAACTCCCTTTTGTTGAACCTAACAAATCTGAAAATTACAAACTAAAGCTTAGGCCCAACCAGTCGAGCAATTTGATTGTTTAAGTCCTCTCCAAGGTGAAGCGGTTGAATTGTCTCTGACATGTATCCCTTGGACCTGAGTAGAGAAAATACCCGAAAAATGTTGAAACGACAGGCATATTATAAATCACTGCGTAGCCACTGCATAGTGACATTATTAATTTTGTTTTTATTGAGTCTTTTAATAATCATTACAAGTATGTTGTTGCACATATATCACCCTATTTCTAGACATGTTTATAATGTTGCTGCTGAACATTCTTTTAGTGATTTACCTCCGCATGAATTGTCTTATAGACTTGCGCTGCGCAATAATACTTTCATTAGTATGTTACATCATTCCCATCAGACTAGTAATGCCACCAATTGTTGGGTGTGTGGCCGACTCCCTCCCTATCAGAATTATGAAGGAGTCCTGCCTTTCTTTCCACATCCATTTACACATAATGGCTCCTGTGGAGCATGGTTTAGCTTAATTAATTCCATAGACTCAGACACAGCAGTTTACCAAGATCATTGGGTATGGGGAAATCTGAACCTAGCTTTACTCAAGGTCTGTTACCCTGACAAGGAGGGTCGCCCCAAAAGAACAGGAACTGATCTAGAAAATGAAGTATATGGATTAGGTAATTTTACACCTAATCTCATGATTCTAAATGTCGTATCTGAAATTGAACTAGTCTTACCCACCATGTCAGTATTCCCAGTGAAGGGTGAATTATGTGTAAGAAAGGTTGGTTCCATGCATATGGGCCATAGTAAATGCACTACTATAGTAGAATTCAGTGATCAAGGAAAATCTTCATTTAGAGCTTCTCGCCACTCCTACTTTATATGTGGTCAGACTGCATATATGCGTCTACCTCTAGATTGGGATGGTACCTGCTACATTGCATTCCTTTTGCCACCTGTTTTCCTAGCTCCTCCTGATTATTACAGAAATATTCATTTAGTACACAACAGAGAACGGAGAGATCTCCCCATTGTCGATTACACTGAGACGGCATGGGACAAGTATGTAGATTTTAATAAAGGCATCTTTCCCTATATAGGTACTGTTACTAATAGTAAGCTGATACGTAGATTAACTAGAACCCTTGAAGCAGTAGTGAATGAGACTATTTCCGCCTTAGGCAATTTAACGGAAGAGCAGTCTGCTATGCGGATTGTTGTGCTTCAAAATCGTCTTGTCCTTGACGTCATCCTGGCTGATAGGGGCGGAGCTTGTAGGGTCATCGGATCAAGCTGCTGCGTATTCATACCAGAAAATTTGCCATCTGTATATAAAGCCATCACTCGCCTTCATAAGATTGTAAGCCAGATACACCAGAACCCAGGCACTTGGACTTGGTTCAGTTGGTTTTGGAATGCGGTATCAGCCTGGGGATGGAGAGTTTTATCCTTCCTAGGTATTGGCCTTCTCATACTATTCAGTTGCTGTCTATGTCTACAATGTGGACCAGCGATTTGTGGTCTGTGTGCCACATCGTGCATTCCACATCAAGATTTTCATTCAAGATCCCGGAAGAAGAAAGAAGAACAAATGATGCTATATGAACAGATCAATGGATTGATGAAGATTGATATCTCTTGAAGGGCAAGTAGGGGACAAGGAGGGAATGTGGAAATATGGATTTTTCTGGTCAGTTATGTCCCCTATCTTGGACCCCAACGGTTCCATGTGCATGTCACAAGTACATATATGTTCCCTCCAGTTCCAGTTATGAAGACGCAAATACATGTGCGTCCACCGTCAACATGTCCTTTGACAGATCCGCCATGAATAGGCCGGATATTCCATTCCTAAATATGAAAGGCCACCGGCTTTATATGGTTCACTTATGCCACTTTACAGTCCAGGCAAGTAGGCCCTGATTCTGTCATCAAAACTCCTCTTGCCTTCTGCCTCTGAAAGCTCCAGTCCAGCCTGCATCTGTGACCATGAACTTTGTCTCATTCTCTGCGCGGCTCACGAAGCCTGACATCAGCCTACTCTCTGCCAAGAACTGTATTTCACCTTCGAATTATCTGCCTCCCCCTCAGCCGATGCATTCCTGCCTAGTAGTTTAAGTAAACATTCTTCCAGTTACCAAGCAAAAAGGCCCATCTTCTCTGTCCTCATGCAAGTAATTCATAGCCCTGTTACCATGGAATATTCCTACCCCCTCGCATTCAGTGTAGACACTTAGACGCTTGTACACGCACGCACAGTCAGTATAGAATAGATTCTGTCCGAGAGTCCCTCTTTTATGGATAACATAGTTCTTTAAACATAGGATGTTAGATATGATTTGGGATTAGGTTGACTTGACCCCCCAGACTTCTCGTCTCCACATATAGAGCTAAATGTCAAGTCCCCGTCACCCCCTAGTTACACGTCAATTACACGTCATACTGCTGCGCGCGCATCTATGCCAAGTATTATCTTATAGATCCACCTATGTATTACATCATAACCAATCATGTTCCTTTTTACTCATTATTACACCCATTTTTCGGTTACGCAGACCAAACGTCAATGTCCTTATCAATTGTTACGCCTACTGTATTCACTTCATTATAATGTATGTACTATAAAAGTTACTTCTTGTCAATAAAGTATGTACTTCACTTCCTGAACCCCCGTGGTGATGGAACTTGAAGCATCCGATTATAATCGATCACCGGAATAAAGCCCATTCCGAAACTCTAATATCACGGATTCTGCCTCTCATTTTACTGAGCTATTTTATAATGTTTCTGTATCAAATTCAGTCCCGGTAAAGGAATTTTTATTTACCACACAAGGAAGAAGTATTCCTTTGGAAATCACTCTATGATGAGACACATTAGGGATAAACATCCCAGGACCTTTGCTCGACATACTGAAGAAAACTCTTCAGTAAGTCACCGGAGCCCAACCTCAGAAGCTCAGCCGAGTACATCATCGGCAGCTCAGCTGAGCCCTTCCTCTGAGGTGGGAGCATCACCTTCTTCTGCTCCTCTGAACATTAACCCTCGATTTCGGAGGGTTTCAATGAGGTGTACAACGTGTTGTGGTCTTATTGTTTTTGGGGAGACCAGTGTTTCCCTTATTAACAATAAGATAGACCAGCACGTTTGTAGACGCTCATAATATTCCCATTCTTTCTTTCCTCCATCCCTGTATTAACCCAACGGCTCTTTTAAGAGCCAACCTTACCTCACAATTTTTTTTATTTTTTTTTAAGCTTTCCTTTTTGAAAAATATTTTTTGCCGTGCGCGTACGGTACACGTAATCGCGGAATAGTTACGCGAAGTTCGCGGAATTTTTTCTCGCGGAATTTCTCCGTTTATGCCGTGCGCGTACGCTACGCGCATTCGGCGATTTTTCGAAAAAAAATTAAAATTTATTTTTGCCCTTGGGGGTCCTTCTGGGACCCCCTGACAAAGGCTAGGGGGTCAGGAACTGTCCACCCTGCCCCCTTTTCACGTTCTCCACCTTTGTTTTTCACCCCCTCAGACTGCGAGAGACAAAATGGCGGCCGACACTTCCTGGTTTCGACCGATTCGAATGTTTACTGAGATCTAACAACCAATCAGAATCGCGCTCGTGCACGGCGGCGTGCACGTACGGTAAGCTTACGGTACGCGCTCGGAGCGCGCCTATAGATATATATATTGATTTAAATGCTATTTTCTCAGGAAATACTGAACAGATTTACACGAGACCTTCAAAAGGCACATCCCTGACCTGACGGCTACCTCTCTGCCAAATTTCAAGTAATTCTGTTCAGCCGTTCGGGCTGTAGCTCGGACTAAAGGTCCTATCAATCAATCAATCAATCAGTGACACTTGTAGAGCGCGCTACATACCCGTAGGGTCTCAAGGCGCTGGGGGGGGGGAGGGGGGGGTGCCGCTACTGCTCGAACAGCCAGGTCTTCAGCTTCTTCCTGAAGGAGAGGTGGTCTTGGGTCAGGCGCAGGTCGGTAGGGAGGGAGTTCCAGGTCTTGGCGGCCAGGTAGGAGAAGGACCTTCCTCCTGTAGTCGCTCTTTGGATGCGGGGGACGGCGGCGAGGGCGTGGTTGGCTGATCGGAGGTGGCGTTTGGGAGCGTGGAAGTTGACTCGGCTGTTGAGGTAGCTCGGGCCTTGGTCGTGTAGGGCTTTGTGTGCGTGGGTGAGGAGGCGGAAGGTGATTCTTTTGTTGACGGGGAGCCAGTGAAGGTCTCTCAGATGTCCGGAGATGTGGCTGGTTCGTGGGATGTCGAGGATGAGTCTGGCTGAGGCGTTTTGGATCCGCTGGAGTCTCTTCTGGAGCTTGGCGGTGGTACCGGCGTAGAGGGCGTTGCCGTAGTCCAGTCGGCTGGTGACGAGGGCCTGGGTGACGGTCTTCCTGGTCTCGGTGGGGATCCACCAGAAGATCTTCCGTAGCATGCGTAGGATGTTGAAGCACGCCGAGGAGACGTTGTTGACTTGCCTGGTCATGGAGAGGGAGGAGTCCAGGAGGAAGCCCAGGTTGCGTGCATGGTCTGTCGGTTTGGGTGCGGTGCCCAGGGCGGGAGGCCACCAGGAGTCGTCCCAGGCGGAGGGTGAGGAGCCCAGGATGAGGACCTCCGTCTTGTCCGAGTTCAGTTTCAGGCGGCTGGTCGTCATCCACTCGGCTACCTCTTTCATCCCTTCGTGCAGGTTGGATCTGGCGGCGGCGGGGTCGTTGGTCAGGGAGAGGATCAGTTGGGTGTCGTCGGCGTAGGAGATTATGCTGAGGTTGTGTTTGCGTACGATGGCCGCGAGGGGGCTCATGTAGACGTTGAAGAGGGTGGGGCTCAGAGATGATCCTTGAGGGACGCCGCAGGTGACTTCGGAGGCCTCTGACTTGTACGGTGGTAGGCGGACTCTCTGTGTTCTTCCGTCGAGGAAGGAGATGATCCAGTCCAGCGCCTTGTCCTGGATTCCGATGTTGCTGAGGCGCCGTACTAGGGTGCGGTGGCAGACCGTGTCGAATGCCGCAGAGAGGTCTAGGTGGATGAGGGCCGCTGTTTCTCCATTGTCCATCAGGGCTCGGATGTCATCGGTGGCGGCGATGAGGGCGGTCTCGGTGCTGTGATTGGCTCGGAAGCCGGATTGTGAGGGGTCGAGGGATCCGTTTGTCTCGAGGAAGGCGGCCATCTGCTTGTTGACGGTCTTCTCGATGACTTTGGCTGGAAACGGGAGGAGCGAGATGGGGCGGTAATTCTTGAGGTCGGTGGGGTCCGCTGTTGGTTTCTTTAGTAGGGCGCTGAGTTCGGCGTGCTTCCAGCTCTCAGGGAAGATGGTGGTGTCGAAGGAAGTGTTGATGATGTCTCGCAGGTGGGGTGCGATGACAGCGTCGGCCTTGTTGAAGACGTGGTGAGGGCAGGGGTCGGTCGGTGATCCGGAGTGGATGGAGTTCATCGTGCGGATGGTGTCTTCGGTGCTGATCGGGGTCCAGGCGTGGAGGGTGGTGGTGGGGGGTGGTTGTTCGGTCGTGGTGTGCGTTGGTTGGTTGTTGAAGCTGTTATGTATGTCCGCGATCTTGTTGTGGAAGTATGAAGCGAGGGAGTTGCAGAGGTCTTGCGATGGGGTGATGTCGTTGTTTCCTGCGCTGGGGTTGGAAAGCTCTTTCACGATGTTGAAGAGTTCCTTGCAGTTGTGTGCGTTGTTGTCCAACCGGTCTTTGAATGCTGTTTTCTTGGCGGCGCGGATCAGCTGGTGGTGTTTCCGGGTGGCAAGTTTGAAGGAGGTCCTGTTGTCTGGTGTCGGTTCCCTTCTCCAGACTTTCTCGAGGGCTCGGCAGTTCTTCTTGGAGCTCTTGAGTTCGTCGGTGAACCATGGGGCCTTCTTGCTGCCGGGTCTGCTAGGCGGGGTCCTCAGTGGGGCGAGTTCATCCGCGCAGTTGCTGATCCACTTCGTGAGGTTGTCGGCGGCTTGGCTGGGGTTCGCTGAGCTGGCAGGAGGGTGCTGGTTCAGGGAGGTGGCGAGCTGGTCTGCTGTGATCTTGTTCCAGCTTCTGCGGGCTGCCTGTTGCTGGTGTTGGTGGGTCGTCGTTCTCTTGAAGGTGAAGTGGACGCAGCTGTGGTCCGTCCATTGAAGCTCTGTGGCGTGGCTGAAGTCTATGTCTGTGCTGGATGAGAAGACTGCGTCGAGTGTGTGTCCGGCGAGGTGGGTGGGGGTGGACACCAGTTGCTTGAGTCCCAGGTTGGCGAGGTTGTCGAGCAGGGTGCTGGTGTTGCGGTCGTTGTTGTTCTCCAGATGGAAGTTGAGGTCTCCCAGGAGGATGTAGTCGGCGGAGGGGAGAGCATGCGGGCTGACGAAAAATGCATGGGTAAAACGCGTTTTGGGACCCCCCTTTTTCTCAGCCCCCGCTTGACGAATCCCCCCGAGACTTTCAGGGTAGGAGCGCAGCGGAGCGCCCCACCTATTTTGAGAATTTCGCGAGGATTCATCAATCGGCGCCAAAGTTATTCCAAATAGAATGTTGCGGATTTCCTATGGAAACACGGTCCTAACTATAACTATCTACTGGCGACCGCCAGTAGATAATATATATATATATATATATATATATATATATATATATATATATATATATATATATATATATATATTCCAGAAGAAAACACAGCTTTTATTCCAAAAGGAACTCAGCATAACGTGTTTCGACCGACTTCATGGTCTTAATCATATGCAGATCAGGTGTTATTGGTTTCGTGCCTTTAAACAAAGTGGAATGCATGACGATGGAAAACAGACTTCCATATTCAGATTTTATCAGTCTTATAACAGAACATGAAGAAATTCGTGGAGAATGTTAACTCATGTTCTGATTCAAATGAGCCAGAAATATCCCTATAATGATTATGGTAATTCTCATGTAAAACTTCACTTGGTGGTTCACTTCGAAGACTCACGGACTTCAGCACCCACAATGCAGTGGATTGGCAAATTGTTAGTTCGGTAATTTTCTCTTTTTTTACAGAGTCTCCACATTTCCATCACCAAAGTCATAACATTGTAATGCCAGCCTAATAGAATTCAATCTCACATTGGGCTGAAAATGTTCTGTTTGGTGTGAACTCTGCCTTTCACACATAATATACAATTGTGCAAACAATCTCCATACTGGAAAGTGCAAGGGCCGCAGATAAGAGGAAAGAAGGCGATTTGGGAGATATATATACATATACAGTCTGTCCATCCAGTACATCACATTCAGTCTGAGATGACTAAATCCATTGTCTTTTTTTGCTCACAGCACCTTTCCAGTATGGACCTAACCATATGCAAATCAGTGTTGACCCTGCTGCTCATGGGAACAGACCTGCCTGAACTGACAGGCCACGTCCTTCCCGGACCGGTTAAACAAGCATCCTGGGAATGGTTTTGGGGTATCAGTCCTCATCAGCCAGACTAGGTTGAATCAGGTAGCGTAGCGACCATGGGACCCATGTCTGGGCATACCCTTGTCACTCAGAGCAAAAATTAGAAAACATAGATGATGGATGGATTGCTGAGCAGTGTCAGACATTCACCCCAGTGAAAAAATATATATATATATATATATATATATTCACAGAAAAAACCATAGGTTTCAGGCACGTTATAGTTAGGAATTAGCATTTAAAAAAACCTCAGAAATTCACTGAAAAAACCATAGGTTTCAGGGGTGTTATAGTTAGCTGAACTTTTCACTTGTACAAAACCATTGAAATTCCCCCGTTATAGTTAGTTCAGCTAACTATAACTCGCGCGCCCGCAATGCACTGCTGATGACGTCACATACTACATCACTCATGACATGGTCAGTGACATCACTCATGACATCACTGATGACATCTCAAATGACATCACTGATGACATCACTGATGACATCATCCAGTGAATGTCTGTTTTTCTGAAAATTAAATATGTTTTATATATGTATATCTAAACAATGATGGAAGAATAAATGGATATATAAGTGTCTAAATGGATGATTTGTTTTTGAAAAATTGATTGTGTAACTGACTGATTAAGTGTATCATAGTGTATACATGGCTTAGTGAGTAATGTTTAAATATGTAAATATCTGTATCAGTCTCTCACTTTGTGTATAAGTGGCTGCATGGGTGCCTATATAGGTTATTAGATGGTTTTTTGAGTATCAGTCTGAGTGTCTGCATGGTTCGGTGGGGGGTATTACGTAGTGCATAGGTGCATGAATGAGTGACTCACTGTTTGTATGTGTTGAAGACAGCATGTGTGCAGGACTGTATGGGTGGATGAGTGTGTGTATGGGTGTGTTAGTGAGTGAATGACTGTCTCAATAGTGTCTTTATGAGTAACTACATATGTTTTAAACTAGTATATGTGACTATTGGTGTATATAAGTGAGTATAAGTGAGAGTGAGAGATTGAAAGAGTTCCTGTATGAATAAGTATGTGTTTCTATAAGTGATTGTTTAAAAGACTAAGCATGTGTAAGTTTCCGTAGAAGTAAGTGTGGTGGTGTGTGTATAACTGTATATGCAAGTAAATGTATGTTTGATTCTTTATTAGCATGAGTGACTATGTGTGTGAGGAACTCTATGGATGAGTGGCATTGTGTAACAGGATGTATAGGTGTATGAGTACATATGATGAGTGAGTACATGTATGAGTGACTGTATAGGACTGTTGGTGAATGAGTGGATGTGTATGTGAATCTTAGAATTACTGAAGAGGTTGTTGTAACTAGTATTGGTATGTCCATTGTTTAGAAAATGTTAGTCTCTATTTTTGAATGTGTGTATCAAAGGTTATATTAGGGTGAGAGGAGGTCTGCCACTCTATCACAAGGATGATGTCATCAGTGATGTCATCAGTGATGTCATTTGAGATGTCATCAGTGATGTCATGAGTGATGTCACTGACCATGTCATGAGTGATGTAATATGTGACGTCATCAGCAGTGCATTGCGGGCGCGCGAGTTATAGTTAGCTGAACTAACTATAACGGGGGAATTTCAATGGTTTTGTACAAGTGAAAAGTCCAGCTAACTATAACACCCCTGAAACCTATGGTTTTTTCAGTGAATTTCTGAGGTTTTTTAAATGCTAATTCCTAACTATAACGTGCCTGAAACCTATGGTTTTTTCTGTGAATTTCAAAGGTTTTTTAAATGCTAATTTCTAACTATGCCTACAGAGATAGGACATGTGAAGAAAGAAGAAAAAATGCACAGAAAGAAAAAAAAGAAGTGCAGAAAGAAGCAACAGAAGTCCTCAAAGACGAAGAAAAGTGCAGGAAGAAGGATAACGTGCAGAAAGAACAAAAAGAAGAGCAGAAAGAATCCTTGTTGCAAAATCATCCTGTACCCTCAACTTTTTCAGACGGATACTGGTGGTAACTGAGTCTGACTAACCAGTCCTAGAGCCAGTGCTATGTTAAAAGACACTTAGAATACAGTGAAAACACCTACATATACTAGGGAACATTATGCGTTGGGGTCCCCCTGTGATTAGCATGACCTCCTCTGTAAGCCCCTACTATATAATAGGGCAGGGGGGTTAAAACTACCTCTTAAAACAGGCCACAGGGCGTTTTTGCACACGTTAACTCAGGCCCCGTCCCCTCCTTTCACCACTGTGTAAACACGCCCTGTGTCTGTTTTTAGTTGGGAGATTAAGTTCATTTAAATCCTGAGGGTCCCTAGGGTCCAACTAGCCCACTAGGTACCTCCAGTAAATGCCACAGAGCTGCGTTGCAGAGAGGTGTAAAAAGTGGCACGGCCTGGACCACCTCTCTGCAATGCAGCTCAGTGGCGCTTACTGGAAGCACTTGGTGGGCTAGTTAGCCCCCAGGGGCCCTCAGTATTGAAGGGAAATTATATCCCCAATTTAAAACGTGCCATAGTGCGTGTTTGCACACGTCACCTCAGGCCCCGTCCCCTCCCTTCACCACTGTGTAAACACGCCCTGTGGCTGTTCTAAGTTGAGAGATTAAGTCCCCTTGAATCCTAAGGGTCCCTAGGGTCAAACTAGACCACTAGGTACCTCCAGTAAGCGCCACAGAGCTGCGTTGCAGAGAGGTGTAAAAAGGGGCTTGGCCTCAGAACACCTGTCTGCAGCGCAGCTCCCTGGCGAATACTGGAGATGCCTGTTGGGCTAGTTGGCCCTCAGGGACCCTCAGTATTGAAGAGGAATTAATTCCCCAACTTACAACTCGCCAGGGGGTGCGTTTGCAGAGTGCTGCAAGGAGGGGGCGTGGCCTCCGGCACGATGCCAGTCTTTTATTTATTTTAATTTTTTAAGAAGGGGGGCTGTGTGGTTCCCCTCCTTATTCTAATTTATTGGCCCTGATGACCCCATCCCCCAGGGCCTGTCTCCTAATTATATTTTTTTGACCCCAATCCCCAGGGCCGGCCACTGTTTTTTATTATTTTAAAAAAATATATATTTATAGACACACCTAGGACATGCTGGACAAACCGTACGTACCTATCACCATGACGATTTGCGTGATATTCATTAAAAGGCGACTATGCATACAATGAATCCACGTGGAATGTATTTACACCACCAGTGAAGCTCTGCATTGTCTGATGCCCTACCGTGCCTAATCCCGGTAGACACCCTTGTCGTTTATTTATACAAACAGGGGTAGCTATTGACGGGCACATTTAATACACATGCACACCAAGCCATTCAAAGGGGATTCGACAAAAATTCGACCAAAACTATGCAAGAAACCCCCCTCACGGTTAATAAAACACACATCCACTGCCGGATGTGTAATACTTTTTATTTTACTCTCTGGAAAGGGGACGAACATCACTTGAGAGTCACAGCGCGCTCCTGGCAGAGCCCAATGCTGTGTTACACCCACCATTGCCTGCCAAGTGCCACACACCTCTGTGTTGTATTCCACCAGCTAGTGCATATGCTATGACACTCTCTAGCCCATGTGCACTGTAACACCACCCCGTGAATATGTCATGCCACACTTGTCTTCGCACGGGTTATATATTGCCCCATCTAACGTGCCTTCCTCGATGCCTATGTTATAACGCACAGTGCTATGCCATACATATTACAATCTGGGATCCATATCTTTGTCACAGTGCATATGCAACGTTACACTCCCCAGCACATATTTTATATTACAACTTTAGAGACTAGTTAGGTTACACAACACTGCCCTGTGCATATTAGACTCCAAGGCGCATATCGCATAGCACGCGCTAGTGCCTGTGCAATCTCGCGCTCTCCAATGAATCTGTCATTGCGCACAATGTATTGCATATTATATTTCACGCCCGGTTCATCTTATATCACACTTTTTGGTGCATAGTTTATACCATACACTATATCTAGTTTTCATTTTCAGTCGTGCTCTCGGGACTATGTTCTATATAACACTGTGTTCACCTACCCTTTTCACGGGCATTACATTTTGCGATAGGGGGTGGAGGGTCAGGGGGTGTTTCTGCCAAGTGAGCCCGGAGTCACAGTCACAAACGTCCTCTTCTTCCTGAATAAAAGTGAGATTATGCTGCATACTTGTTCATATTTTAAGTAGTTCGCACAGACACACGTTTTAAAAACAATAAAGTTCCTAATACCCGCCTTCTCTGAACAGTTAGCTTGCTGCCCCATCCCCCTCTTCCCTATCCTCTATTGTGTGAATCCATGGACTAGCCTCCTCCCTCCTGCCATGCATGGTCTGATGTGCTGCCACTGCCCTCAATTTAGTATGATGTACCAGTCCACTCCTCCTGCCCTCCATTGCCCAATTCTATGCCCCATCATTGACCTCCTGCTTAAACTCTGTGCTTAGCTTGCTGCCCCTATTCTCCTTCCCCCTGCCCTCCGTCGTCTTTGTGCATGCCCCTGCTCCATCCTTTTTGCCCACCATGTTCCATGGACCTGCCACTCTTATCTACTCTGAGTGTTCTGTTGAGCTGCCACTCCCCTCCCACCTGCCTAGCATTGTCAGATGACTGTAACCTGTCCCTGCCACCTCCACCCTGCCTGTCCACATGCCATGCCCCTATCCTCTTCCTCCTGTCCTACATGGTCCATTGTACTGCCACACCCTTCTGCCCTCCCTGGTCTGTTGTGCTGCAACTGCTCCTCCTGCCTGCCCCGTGCGGTCTGTTGTGAGGCCCCTTCCCCTGAACTTTCTTGTCTGTGCACAGGTCCTGACACTCCCTTCTATCCTCCATCGTCCTTTGTGCATGCCCCTGCACCCTCCTTCTTGCCCATCATAGCCATTGTGCTGCCACTAACCCTCCCACTTGCCATGCATGGTCTTCTGTGCTGCCATGGCCCCTCCCACCTTCCCTGTGTGGTCAGTTAGCTGCCCCTGACCCCCTCCCACCTTCCCTCCATGGTCTGTGTATATGCCATCACAGTCTCACTGTTGCTCTTCATGGTGTGTCTTGCTTCTAGTGCCCATCCTGCCTGACCTCCATGGCTATCTTGCTGCTCCTGCCCTGCACCCTTGCCCCCAGCCCTCTGTTTACATGTGCAGACCCCTACTCCCTCCCTCCTGGCTTGTCTGTTCCATTGTAATGCCCCTGATCCGTCCCTCCTGCCCTTTATGGTCTGTTATGCTGCAGCTTTCTCTCCTGTCTGTCCATTATGGTCAGCTAGCTACCATTGCCTCTTGCCCCTCTGTTCTCTGTTGTCCATGTGCATGGTCCTGTCCCCTCCCTCTTGCTTTCTATGGATTGTTGTGCTGCACTCCCGTCCGCATGCCCTGTGTGGTGTATTGTGCTGCTGCAAACCCTGATGCCTGCCCTGCAGGGTCAGTTTGGTGCACCTCTCCATGTCCCTCCTGTCCTCTGTTATCCAAGTCCATGTCCCTACCCCATTTCCTTCCATGATCCAATGTACCATACTTGCGAACATTTTGATCTTGGTAAGAGGGAGATTTTGAAAAAAAACTGGGGTATAGATTTTCCCCTTTGAGTTACATTGAAAAAGAGGAGATTGTAGACAGGAGACAGATCAAATAAAGCCCATTTGAGCTTAAAAACATTGGACGTTTCCTGGCTGAATCGGGTCTGTTGGCATGTATGGTTGTACTACCATTGCCTCTTCCTTCTGCCCACAATGGTCTATTACATTGCCACAGCCTCTCTTGCAAGTCCTGTATTGTTGGTTTGTTGCCCCTGCCCCCCTTTCCACTGCCCTCCATAGTCTGTTGTGCTGCCACGGCCCTTCCTGCCTGCTCAGTGTGGTTAAATTGTTGCCTTAGCACCCTCCTACCTGCCTTCAATTTTCAGAGTCCGTGCCCCTGGCCTCTGCCTCTCAACAGTATCCTAATGAACAACTAGATTGCTAACATTCTATATTTATTACAAAAGTGTGGAACGCCTGACGTCAGCTTGATGTGATCAAAACTGTAATACCTAGAGCATTTCCTTTAGAAATTACATATATGAGAGGGTCTTATTGGCATCAAAATTATGGTTAGTGCTCTAAAAGACTAAAATAAGGACATATTTTCTGAGTTTTCAAATAGCGACAAAGCACTTTTAAATTATTTGTTATCTTTATGTTTTTTTATCCAGTTGACCACTTGATTAAATGTTGCACTTAGGGGAGAGGATGTGGTGTTACTTCCAGAACTGCAGACTTTGCAACTGGGGAACCAGGTTGGAGTTTCTACTTCAGCTCGACATTCTGTGATTCTGGTCAAATCACTTAGTCTTCCCATGTCTACAACCAAAATGAATTTGTTCTTGTGTGACGTAACCAATGCTCATGTAAAGCACTCAAATACCTGACAAGTCTGCACTATATAACACTGCAAAAACAAAAAATAATAAGTGTTTTGCACACTTCTGTCATTGGGCTATATTTGGGCTACATCTGGGTGATTTTGGGCTACATTTGGGCTCTTTTGTCTCCGGTGGCCATCTTGGGAGATTTATTTGTTATGAAGTTTCCTAATTTCCTCATGTACTGCAGTCTCCTCAGTAGGAAATGCTTTCAGTTTTTTACTTTGATTCCATCATGAAGGTATTCAGATATGTCACACATTTGCCATAAATTCTGAAAGTTAGCACTCTAGTTGCTCATTAGATCACTGTAGTAAAACTACTGTTCACCATGGAAGTCTGCTCCTGGTATTAAAAGTGCATGTTTCAGTCTGCATGTCAGAATTTTTTAATGAAATAGAAGAGGATTTGAGAAGTCCCTCAAAATGTGCCCTCATTTTCTTTCTTCAGCATTAATCATAATTTCTATGGCAAAATGAACCCCCTCATTGTGTTCCTTTTTAAATTAAATGTTTTAAGTGTTACCAGTTTATTCCAATCAAGATGGCTTCAGGTGTGCCATACTTTTGTCATAATGAAGACAGTAAGCGCTCTAGTTGTTTTTAAGAACACTCTGGGACATTCTGTCATTGGGCTATACTTGGGCTACATCTGGGTGATATTTGGGCTACATTTGGGCTCTTTTGTCTCTGGTGGCCATCTTGGGAGACTTATTTGTTATGAAGTTTCCTAATTTTCTCATTTACTGCAGTCTCCTCAGTAGGAAATACTTTCAGTTGTTTACTTTGATTCCATCAAGAAGGCATTCAGATGTGTCACACATTTGCCATAAATTCAGAACGTTAGCACTCTTTTTGCTCATTAGATCACTGTAGTAAAGCTACTGCTCACCAGGGAAAACTGCTGCTGGTATTGAAAGTGCATGTTTCAGTCTGCATGTCAGAATTTTTTAATGAAATAGAAGAGGATTTGAGAAGTCACTCAAAATGTGCCCTAATTTTTCTTTCTGCAGCACTAATCATACTTTTTATGGAAAAATGAACCCCCTCATTTTGTTCCTTTTTAAATTAAATGTTTTAAGAGTTACCACTTTAATCCAAGCAAGATGGCTTCAGGTGTGCCATACGTTTATCATAAGTAGGACTGTTAGCGCTCTAGTTGTTCTTTGGAACACTCTGGGAAGCTGCAGTAGAACACAAAGGAATCAACTGACAGTCTCTGCCCTTGTTGGATGTACATGTTTTACTGAGAATGTCAGACTTCATTCTCACATGACTGAGAAAGATAATGTGAATTTACAGAAAATAAGCTCTCAGTTTAGCTTATAGATCACCTTCCAAACCTCTGTGGGAAAAGCATGAGAAAATATTTTTCTCTCAATCATGATATCCCAGCAGAAGGCTTTTTCACATGGTGAAATCACCTTAGAACATACCACAATTCCTAAAATGAGTATGGTACCATCAACAAATGATTTATTTATAAGTCTTAAAACCTTCTATTAACTGCAATGCTTTTTAATGAGTTGCTATCATGTATATTGGTCCCAAGATGGCTGCCAACACTTCTTGGATGAAGTGCTGACAGCCAATCAGATCTCAGGATGAGATGTGTGGTTAGGCTCTGCCCACATATATATATGATTTTACTTTTGATTTTCTTAGGAACTACTGCACAGATTGACACCAGACCTACAAAAGGCACTTCCCTGAGCTGAGGACTACCTCTCTGCCAAATTTCAAGTAATTCTGTTTAGCCGTTCGGGCTGTACCTTGGACACAAAAAGCAAGACGACGCGTTTCGGCGTTAAGCTTAACGCCGAAACGCGTCGTCTTGCTTTTTGTGTACAATAAAACTTTGTACATTCTCCTGGTGTGCCGTTCCTCTGCTTTATCACCTTCGGTGGAAGGGTGCTTGAAGCTATCCTTGGTACATATTTCGGTTGCTGTAACCGCTGAATCGGCACCAACATCGTGGGACTGGTGAGCTGCTAAGCACAGCAGTTTTGGACATATATATATATATATATATATATATATATATATATATATATATATATATATATATATATCCATTCCTGTACGTCACTTGAATAGGGCTGTGGTGACATTGATTAGTGCTTAGTGGCATTGATCACCTCAGAAACGCTTACTATCAGATGAAGAAAGTACAAATAGTTATGTCAAAGAACGGTTTTATATTTATATCAGGGCTAAGTGGGTTGTATTTGCTATCAGAAGTGAGCATCCTATCTCATTTGTGCAGAATGGCACCACCAAAAAGGGACAAAGTACATTATCCTGAAAAATGAAGCGACCGGAAGTGAAGGAAATGTGGGAAACTGAACCATCGGTGTCCTCCTAACTGGACAATGTAATTTCCTCTAATACCGTTTAAAACCTATTATGACTCAAATCTATAATTTGGAAATTTCAAGGTACAGATTTATATTTTGGTTGCCCATAGGCACATAGCATGTTGTTGTCAACATCACTGCTCTGCATATAGATCCCCTTTATGGCAGTAAGTAGCACACAGCTAGTTTATAATTAACAAAAATGAATAATGATGAAATACATGTTATAGTAGTTTCTTAGTTTCATTAATATTATAAAATATTTTATTGCTGAAAAACTGGGGATTTATGTTCTCTCCTAGTGACACTCGGCCTAGGGAAAAGAACACCAGTGACACGAGCGTGGTCCTAAATGAGCTTTTTTCCACTTCGAGGGCTGTTTGAGTACCTTAGATTTACCTGTGGCATTTCTGATGACGTCTTTTCTGATTCTTTCCCATCTTGTGGAATCGCCTCTCTTTTCAAATGTGCATCTCTTCTATTGACGATAGGCCAAGCTATTTTGTTAATCCCACAAACGCAATCTACACATTACTGTATTAAAAAAAAAATGTATGTCTTAAACACCTCTACAAAATATTAGTTTCTGTGTTTAAATATACGTTCATGTCCGTCAAATGAAATAAGTTTTCAAATATTCATGCAGTCCTCCTGGATTTCAAACATGTGGAATATGTTATTCATCATCTTAAACACCAAGGGGCAGATTTACAAGCCCCTTGCGACACTTTTGCGCAGCTGTTGTGTCACTTTTGTGACGCAGAGTCCACATAAAAAAATTTGGCCAATTTACAACGTGATGCATCTAGGGAGATGCGTCACGTTGTAAAGCCCTGCGTCACATTATAACTGCGTCAGGTATAATGTATGCAGGGTGCACATTCCCACACAGGAAAGCCTCGTAAAAGTGATGCAGTGAAATCTACAAGATTTCACTGTGTCATTTCTAGGACGCCACTGCGTCAAAACCTTACGCCTGCTTGAAGCAGGCTTCAGGAGTCACGCCATGTAGTGGGAATAGGTCTTAAAATGCATTGTTGGAGTTGCGTCGTGCTTGCAACATGACTCCAACAATGCGTGACTTTTGCCCAACAGATGTGTCAACATTTCTGACGCATCTGTCAATCCTTGCGACTTGGTGCGCCGTATTGTAAATATGGTGCATCCATGGTGGCACAGGGGTTTCTCAGGGTGGCGAAGGGAAAGTGACGCATCTCTACAGACGCGTCACTTTCTTGTAAATCTGCCCCCAAAATTATAGAGTGTTATTATATACTGTTTAAAAATTTCTGGTGTATTGCCTGATTGATTGGTTCTTCGGAGTTACTTGTGTAATTTAATCAGTTAAATTATTTGTATTGCGCCTAAACCCTGAGAGAACGGCACCAAAGCGCTAAAAACAACAAAGGAAATTGCAGATAAAAGTTTAAATAGAAGTGTAATTTTAACTTCTAATCAAAACACCAAGGATCTTAATCGTTCAATCACACTTTTGTATGCAGGCCAACCTTCTTCATTTTCAGATTGTACTCTTACTAAGAAAGCTGCCAGTAAGTATCAGGAAGGTGTAATTATGTGACATTAGGCCATCAGCATAATTATTATCTGTTTCAGAAATCCACTTAGCAGTGTTGGGGGGGCATGCATGCCTGAATTCTCTATATGTCTTCGAGAGGGTCCTGCCACTTAAAGTCTGTTCACTTGGTAAAACTTTCGGATTTCTGATTAAAAATATACTTTTAAAAGACAGGAGAGATACAGTGGACGGGAGAGATATCATGGAATCAAATTAGCATAATCCACTCAAAGAGCTAGTAATCGATTGACATTTATAAATCCATTATTGTTGCAGATCCTTCCACTGTTCATAGTGAGCTCAAGATCAACAGAGCTAGTGATAGCTAATATTAATACACTATCTCCGGGCATTGATCAGTCAACCACAAATTATAAGTGTTTGCACTAGAATAAAAAATGATAATCGGTGGTTAAAAAATAATTATTGTATCATGTTAACTTTTTTCCAACGGCACCAAAAACCTTCATTTTCATCACGATCTTGGTTGTTTTTCTGCTATGTCATGAGCTTTTATCAATATAGATTCTGTCTGCAGAATTGTCTTGTAATGCTATGTTGATGACTTTTAAACACTCCTGTAATTCCAGATCCTTACCGATAATTTTTCTTTAAATAGTTATGTTTGGCTCTAAACCGATGATCAAAAGCCTTGAAAACCTTTCCCTCTTGTCCGAATATCCACAAAGTTATTCTTATCAAATTGTGTAATAAATAACAACACATAGAGCAA
Organism: Triturus cristatus; assembly: GCF_964204655.1. Classification (NCBI taxonomy): domain Eukaryota; kingdom Metazoa; phylum Chordata; class Amphibia; order Caudata; family Salamandridae; genus Triturus; species Triturus cristatus. The sequence goes on from NC_140580.1 coordinate 726,838,197, forward strand.
TACAATATCATTTGCAACTCTATTCATCTTTAATGTAGTATATATGTTGTAACTATAATTTTAAACCGATTACTCAGTGTTTCCTTTTATCCAATCAAATGTCATTATTAGACTAATAAATATGCATTGATAAAGAAATTATGCTTAAATCTGAAAAATAAATATTTACTAAATGTTCGTAGGCAAGCCCACTTGCCTGTCTTCAATGTGGGAGAGCTCTGCTATGCTTCATAGCTCTCCTACACCACTGTCAAAGGTAAACAAACAGCTTGTAATCTTACATACAGTACAACTCTTCAGAGGTAGGTCAGGAAAAAGTATTAGAAAAAAAGTGCGTTTTTATAATGTTAAAGTGCAATCGAAGTATCACTGAACATTGAACAGTAGCTGTTCTCATAAGTGTACATTCTCAGCATAAAAACTCTGATATTGTTTTTAGAGTTTTAAAACTCCATTTTGTGATTTGTTCATGTGACACTGTCATTCCAAAAGCTAAAATAATCTTCTTGAAAGTAGAAACATGTAGGAAAGATTGTTCATAGAAACAGACTGCATTTGATCAGTCTTCTTGATGTGAGCGTGAAGCAGAATCTGTTCAATTATGGAAAAATGTTTCTGTGCATGAAATGCTCACACATTCTTGACAAAAATAAAGTGTCTTTTTTAAATTAAATAAGTGCCTGGCAGGAGTTTCACAAAAAGGTTCTGTGAAGAACATATTTAAAAGTAGAAACACATTCAGTTCATTGCATCAGTCCCGTGGCATCCTTTGAAGAGATGATCCGCCATCAACACTCTCTTTATCTTCTTATTGTGAAATGGTGCTAGGAAGGATTTCAGGCCTCCTTATTTTCACCTGTATCAATAGGAAAATATAAACAAAAGTCACTGATGTTGCTCACTATGCTTACTGTAAACTTATAAATATAGCCAACTTTTGTTAAGAGATGTTAGTTTCTGTGTTACTGTTATTCAGTGTGTGTTGGTGCCATTCGTAGAGTCAGAACCATTCCATGATGCCTCTCTATGGTAGTGATGTCTGATCAGCAGATAATTACTGTATTACTTAGAAGGAATTATCATTATGCTGAGGCCAACTCCCTACTCCCAGTCCTTTTAGGTTGCAGCATGTGAGGATGTGGGATCCGGAGGAGAATGCACAAGCAGAGAAGGGGTTGATCAGGAAAAGGAGGCGGAAAACTAGAATGAAAGTAATCTTGCTTCTTAGGGTAGTAGCGATTCCTCTTATACTTTTACGACAGATGCCCCTCGCAATTTCCAGATTCCTTTGCTTTATGCTTCTGTTCTGTATATTCTGTGATCCCCAAGCCATCAATTCATACCTTGCACAGTGAACAATATAGTGAAGCAGCTTCCAACTCCTCACAATGAGGAGGAGAGGCCAAACTTCCTGTCTACTTGGTTCTCCGGGAGACAGGAACTAATACAAGGAATCCATCCAAGGTAAGAAAAAATGTCTGCGCTTTGGCGGGAAAGTCACAAAGCCAAATGTCCCTTCATCTGAAAGCATCTTGCTATGTTGTTGTGTGAATGATAGAGCCTGTGTGTGTGCCCTGTAGAATAGGACATATCACTCTCATTGACTTCATGAAGGTCCAATGTAGAAAGGATACAAATCGTGCATCCCTTTCGTTCTAAGGAAACACAGAAATGTGGCACCGCCCTTGGCCTTAAGAATCAGGACAGTTAAAAAACACCACCAAAGTAAGTGGCATCTCTGCCAGACAAACAAATAGGGCAGTTAGGATAGTGAGTGACTGGAGATCACTGGGGCAGATTTACAAAAAAGTGACGCATCTGTAGAGATGCGTCACTTTCCCTGCGCCACCCTGAGACACCATGGCGACAGGATTGACATGCGTCAGAAATTCTGACGCATCTGTTGGTGCAAAAGTCACGCATTGCTGGAGTCATGTCACAAGCATGACGCAGCTCCAGCAATGCATGTTGAGGCCTATTCTGACTACACTCCGTCACTCCTTGCGCCTGCTTCAAGCAGGCATAAGGTTTCGACGTGTCTTTCCCCTTCACTAAGAGGGTCCCGGACCTAGTTCTATCCCTCTTACATTTCCCACTCTTTCTCATTACTCTCTCTTCGAGGTGAGCGTGACTCCCTAGCACCTACACCGACGGAACAGTGACCCCCCTCTTTGGATCTAGCAATGGAAATTGGAGTACAGGCACTGGACCATAAATAGCTCCTGGTCCCCTCTCATCTTTTTGATACAATGAGGAGTATACAAATGTTTCAAAGTGATCTTGTGCATGTTTTAACTGTGCAGCAATCTCTTGTGTTGTTCTAGATAAGTCCTGAAACCTTCAACATATCCTGACAGCACAGTAGCTTTCACTTATGTTAAAACACCAGTATTGGCTAATTTATCATAGATGGGCTATCCTATGTAAGTGTGTGAGAAGATCCCACTGGGCTACTCAGCAAAATTCAGAACGACATTTTTGGGAATCCTCCCTGGACGAGGCGGGATCACCATTTTGGAGTTTATATCCTTCCTGAAGAATCATGCCCTGCAAGCCAAACTGATGCTCTTCCCCGATTAACCGCGATCAACTGGATAGTCGCGCAAATATAAATTCTCTTGTCAATAGACGTGCACTGCAGTGGCTATTATGCGAACACAGATGGCCGATGTATCTCCTAACTGGAGGAAGGATCTCAGGAAGGATAGAATGTTTTAAGGTATCTCAGTTAAGTATGCTACTGGATGTAGTTTCACTGACTGCGCCTTAATGGTGAAAAGACTGAATCCCGCTCATAAGGTCAGTGGACCAATCAGCTTTTCCATGCACTTTGCTTGATACAGCCATATTCATTAGCATTCCTTCCTTTACTCCCCAGGTAAAAGTTGTCACCAAGAAAACACTTGCACATCTTTACAAAGTCACGTTGGTACTCAGTAGACACCTCACATAGATTTGACTACAATGCAACTTGAACAGGGCCTTTTGATTTCGAGAACCATGCTTTTAGGAACCAAATTCGGATTGTGTTGCACATACTTACCACAAAGACCCTGCACTGTCTCTCAAGCAAATACATGTCTCAGTTTAAAAACTGTATCGACTTGACAGTGCATTTCAAGGCTGCCTTCAAGAATACTTCTCCAAGATCATACCATCCTCCTCCAATCAGCCACTCTGAATCTTCTTGCAATTGATCAACCCAAAAATATAATAGATTCAGTGGCAGAAGACTTAATGTGAAGGTTGATTACGCTTAAACACCTTCCTTGGCAATGTAATACTGAAGAAAAAAATATCTAAATATTTGTAAATGTAGGAGACCCACCTTGCTCGGCCACCCCGGCCGAGTGAAATATCTGTTTGGACCCTGAACAACGCTGGCCATTTGAGCACATTGTAACTCACACTCTTTCAGCCCATCTAGCTGGTGAGAGGCGGAAAACCGGTGTGGCTATTTGTTAGGGAAACAACACAAGAAATAATGTTGTCTGTGTACCCCCAATACAAGTCTTTTACATTCAACTCGCTTCAGCCAACGTGGACTCTCAGAGGTGTTGCTAAAACAACATCTCAAGCCGTGGAACACACAAGAATAACTTTGCGCCGATCTAACCACCTCAGGGACCAGTCCTTCGTAGAGCACTCTGAGGAGGCATTTACCTCAATAAAGTACTTTACAAAACAATAAGGGGCATATTTACAAGCCCCTTGCGTCACCATTGCGTTTTGTGTTTTTTTAAGGTACCGGCGTTGCAGTGTGGTGCTCCATATTTACAAGGCCACGTAAAGCCACCCTGCGTGGCTTTTCATGGCCTTGTAAATACAGCCCCTTTTCACGCAGCACTTTGCGTGAAAGAGGCATACCATGGGTGTTGCTGTGGGAGTTCCCTAGCAACACCTATGCATTCTGCCTCATTCCCAGATTTACATTTCATAAACCTGGGAATGCATCCGAATCCTACACCTTCCCAGGGGAGGTGTAAGGAGGCGCAACAAGCAGAAATACTTATATTTCTCCTCGTTTTTTCCTCTTTCCTTTTTACGCATTCTGCAGCACACATCGAAAGAGGAAAGCGCCTAGAAAAACAATCTCCCCTAAAATGCAGATGCCCTTGCATCATGGCTCAAAGGGTGCCTGAGATAGCGCATGGCAGCCAATTGTGCACCAGCGCAGGGGAGAGCTCAGGGATATGTCATATTGTTATAAATATGACACATCTTTGTGCTTTGAAAGTGGCGCAGCACGGCGCAGCCAAACGACTTGCAGTGCCGAGCTGTGTTACTTTCTTGTAACTAAGGCCCTAGTTTGACTGTATGTGGTCCTTCCATGTCTTCTAACTTGTAGAGATGCCTTATGTAGGATCTCCGATGGATACCCCAAAAAGGACAGAGTCACGTGTCAAATTCTGACTGAGCTCCGACGTAATACTTGGGATGACAAACGTTTAAAGTGTTTGTAATAATTTGTGTAAAACTAATTGTAAACACCAAGACCATGTGCACTATTATCAATAAAGTGTTTAATTTTAAGTTAAATATTTTTTAACAGGCAGCATTCTTTAAAGTACGACTACACACTGGGTGTGACGTCTAGCGAAATAAAATGGATAAAAGTCATATTCAGTCAATCTAGCAGCTTGATCGACAGCATGGCCAGGAAGTTGACAAACGTACGTGTGTGTGTGCGCGTGTGCGTGCGTGCATGTGTGCGTGTCTGCGAAAGCGCACTGTTGAGTTGTTGACATTTAGGGCTTTAACAAATTGCCGATTTTAATGTGCTTTAGGTTGTATTTTCTGTGAACATTGCTGACTTATTCTGACATTCACATATTTTTATGACCTGTTTTTAAATTGTTACTTTTGCATGCTGCACTTTTCTTGTTCGTGGGTATAAGAAGCGGATAAGTGCAGCTCGCCATCTTTCATGTTAGTGACGGTCGCCATTTTGGAAGGAGTAAATCTTTGGGGTCTAGGTTTTCTCTTCAGGCTATGATGTGCAAACTAGCTGTACCTAATTAGGAGGGCTGGCTGCACGTCAGTACTCAGAAAGCACTGCACTGTATGTGTGCACTGTTGATATTGACATTCTGAGCTTGAACAAAATGCCTTTTTTTATGTGCTTTAAGTTGTATTGCTAGGGCAATTTTCTGTGACCATTACTGACTTTATTATATTTTCAAAATCTCTCCAGCTTTCATTTTAGTGACATCCACCATTTTGGAAGTATTCAAAGTTTATGTCTAGTTTTTCTCTTGCGGGTGGTGGCGTACAGACTATTCGGGAGTGCTGGTTGCATAAGCATGCAGCGTCTGCACACCAATGGCATGCCAAAGGGAAGGCTGCTTGCGCTCGTTTGCATCTTGACCGCACCTGGTGTCAGAAATACAACTTCGCTCTCAAACCGACCAACACATAAACTACTTGGCCTCCAAGCTGCTCTGAATGGGCCTTCAGAGTAAATGATGTTCTAGTGGGTGGGTCTTTGGATCTCTGATGATAGATGGGGGTTTCTTCTGGTGTAGGTTCTGTCAGCTTCCATTGTCTAGGACTCATCAGCCTGTGGTAGCTTTGACCAAACTGGTATCATATATGCTAGCTGCAACGTGTGTTCAGATAACCTCTCTTCTAACAAGTACCTGTACTGTCTTCTGATGAACAAACGTTCACTCTCTAAATAACATTTGGAGGCATGAGAGTGTTTTATGAATGAAAAATCAGATCTGCTTTTTTTTCTCCCAACAGTATCATGATTATAACCAGGCTCTGCCTCTGATATCTCCAATGCCATTACCTCCAACTACCTCATGATTCACCATGATTGACCTAACAAGATTGGGTGCCGGGGTGTCTATGATATATAAAGCAGACTACAAATATAAAATAGTTGACTCCCCTACAATTATTAACACTGAGAGTCTCCTATTTAACCTATTGATCAATCCCTAACTTTCCTTTGAGGGTGATCTAATTTATAGATCCCAGGCCACGATCCAAGGTCCAGCAATGCTGAGCCTTAATCTGACTGTGACAAGCGCAACACACACTGGATGTCGCCTTTTTGGACTCTGTCTTTACCAATTTGGAGGGCTAAATGGTGGAGGGAGATTACTTCTACTTCTCGTGTATGGTCAGATCATTTTCTGATCCCTTTGCATATCCTGGCCATGAGGAGTAATACTCCTCTTGGCAATCTGTTGTTACCCTTCCATCCGTGGTCCAGAGTATCCACAGACAATTTCAGCAATTATTTCAATAGGGTTGGCGGGGCAACATGTGAGTAGTGAATACTGCTGCACCATTTTTTAATGATTGGCTCACAAGCGGGTTGAATATTATTGCACCTTCTACACAATGTGTTAGTAAACACCACAAACCTCCTGCACCATGGGTTGCAAAGGAAATCCAGAAACTAAATCTAACACATCTAACACAGGTGGACCATTATTTATAATCAGACTAAGAAAGATATTTAGAAGATAGCGTTCCGACAATAGCATGGGCTTATAAAGGTGGTGCATTGCACTTATCCAGCCAATTAAATCTCAGCTGCAAACAATGCAGGAGGTGACATTTTCAATATTATTGATAATTTCTTACATCCTAAATCTATTTACCAACATATAATACCCTATCAAGAACTCTGCAATAGTCTATTGAATAACCTTCTGAAGAAAATAACTAAAACTTATGAAATATTCAAGGCCAACACTTATTAATGTATATTTGCGGCCTCTGTTTACTATGATCTGCTCATTTGTTTTCGACACTATTTGTTAAGCAGACAATATACAAATCATCATCACTATCGATGATAAACTGTGTATTACTCAATCCAACTTTCAGAATTGTGTAAGTGAGGCCAGCTATTGCATGCCCTCCAGCTACCTTCAACTCATATTGTATGAAACCAAAGTCCTCTTTTTCGGGCAGTCCGTTAATTGCTCACCAAGTGACCGGTAGCCGTTTTTTTAAGGTGTGGCCTGCTTGCATGTCTCTGTAGTAAAGAGCCTGGGTGTCATGGTGGACTAGTAACTTCCAGTGTCCCAGTAGGTCCGCAGGTTAAGGGCCACCTGTTTCATGCTCTTGAAAATGCTAAAGAAGATCTTCAGAGATCTCTCTCATGAGATATGTAAAACAGCTGTTCAAGGACTCATAATGTCCAGATTATACTATGGGAAATGCACAATATCTCGGAACGTCTGAGATTGCACTGAGTCTTGGCTTCTGGTTTGGAAGAGAACTGTTTTCAATGCATTCTGATTTTCCCACAAGGCCAATAACAGAATTGGTCCAAAGTATCTTCAGGGCAAGATACTCCTGTACCGCCCTCTGACTAATCTTCAGTCATCTAATGCGCCCTAGCTGTCTATTTCGAGATTACAGCACAGCCGTCCTTGTAGGCATGCAATCTCTTACCTGACTCCTGAGCACTAGAATGCTCTGTCCGTAGAGATGCACTGCAAGATATGATTCTTTGTGTTCAAGAAGCCCCTAAAACTTGGATGATTTAGTTAGCCTTGTTGAGTTTTCTGGCTACTGCACCAGTATTCTCTGGGCCTATGCCAGATGCTTTCAGCATCAGGACACCTATGTTGGATATTAGAGTGCTTTACAAATTGAATAATAAATACATTCTTGGGTGTTTTGGAAGTTCATCTGTACAGACTTTCTAAACCCCCTCTAGGTTTCAATTCAGGCCTAGCCAATCTATTAAGTGCGAGGAAAAGTGCATCAGCACTTTCAGAAGTCTTGGGCGGAAACTTACAGGAACATATAGGAATTACCATCCCTGAAGGTCAGTGGAGTTGCTTCTTTGAAAATTAATTGCTTTCCTCCCTACTAAAAGATACGAGAAGTAGTCAACACTTGGAAAATATCGAAGAATATCTGAGACCCATAGAAAGCTTACCACTCCCTCTTTGAAATAGAACCCACTTTGAAAATGATTCTCTCTGCTCTCTGCAAGGAGTAATTGGTTAAAGTGCACACATAGAAAATATTTAACAAAAAAAGATAGCAGTGTCATATCAGAACTCTATAAATGGTCAGAAACTGTCTACCGTTGAACCCTATACGAAGAAATAAGGCAGAATTTATTATCAAAAGCTTTACAAAACAAATCTCAAACCCACAGCGAGCCCCATTAAAATGATTTACAATATATTTCGAATTTTGCCCACAAGAAAATCAATGGGATGGATCCGAAACAAATCAGAATTGAAGTTCTGTCAGACTCTGTACCACAGAAAGGACCGTCCCTAGTTGTGTCTTAAGAGATGCCCAATATAGTGGGGGCAAATCACAAAAATTGACGGACTGGCATCACACACCACCAGGTGTCATGCTTCATCATCTGCCAGTCCTCGCCCTCTAAAAAACGCGTTTGATAGAGGGCGGGCATACACCTGAAGACAGGGATGCACTTCTAGACTAAGTGGGGGCCCAAACAAAAAAAGGAGTGAGTGAATTTAAAAACCATCATAGTATACCTGAACAATTTTTATTCTATGGGGTTACTATGTGGGATTAAAATATATAAGTGCGGTGAGTGGGGACCTTATCATCCCGTCGCCGCTGTGAATCAGTGATTGTTAATAGGGGGTCAACATGTTTCTGCCTGTATTGTCCACTTGGGTACGTGGCATTCGTCAGGACCTTAAATATTGGGCTCCAATCTTACCACTGGGGGCGTAGGCCTATAGCCAGCTGCCACCTGTTTAGAGAAACCCTATTGGAAAAACCTATTTGCCCCATAAAGCCTACTTTAAAAACATTCTTCAGTAAAAAATGTATAAATCCTTACACCAGCTAGATGGGTACTCTTTATACAGAGTTAGGTACAGAATTGCTCTCCAGAAGGAATGGAAAGGGTGTTCCATGGTATGCAAAAGGTTGACCTAGGATAGGCCCTGCCTACGTATGGAGTGTTGTTACTGTGGTCCCTTTGGTTGGTGGAGAAACTTGCCACATAATACAATAACTGATGTATAATTTGCAGATTTCAACAAAAATTGATTCTAGCTTAAACAGATCAAAGGTTACTTTAAGAATCAATAAGTTATGCTGCACAGTAGCAAACCTTTTGAGAGTCTTTTGCTGAATGTTACTGAGAAACTATGAATGTGTGTTAAAATGACAAAAATAGCGACTTACTACTATGACAAAATGTGCAACAGGATACTACATAATTTGTCTTTTCTTGCTGTATAATTTAGTCAGTCATCTCGCATTATTTAAGCCAACATTGCTGCATAATTCTAGTCACCCTAACCAAGCCTAATCGGTATGCAGTATTTATGTAAGTTTTCTTTTTTGAACAATACATCTGTAGAATAATAAGAGTATGTGTGATTAAATTACCTCATTAAGAGTATCAATGGACTCCAAGCTGGGCTGAAAGACCCCGGCTGTGAATTCACTGTCATATGAAAAGCTTCCCGTCACATCGCTGTCACACCCTCCCTTAATGTCTAGAGTACTCATTTTAGAAGGTGAATCCTTATCTGAAAGAGAATGCAACATATTTATTTCTGAGATGTTTATTTAACAAAGGCCTTTTGGGCAATAGTTTTTCATTAGCATCATTTTACCAAAAGCACATAAGTAGCATTGGTGACAGCAGGTGCCCATAGATCACATGATTACATTACAGGGGGTGATATCACAAGGCCTTTGACTAGATGGCACATGATGCAACATCAAAATAAGTGACTTCTCAGAGCCATTTGACTTTAACAAAATCACTGGACGTGGATAAGAAAACACAACTTTAGTATCAAAGTGACTTCAAAATCTCACTAAATCAAATGCAATACGATGGACCAACCCCAACAGCAAAAAGAAAGCAACTGTGTATGACCACTCTTCTAGAAACATAAACTTATGGCACAGTGGACAACCATTTTTGTTAAGACCACTCTACAGTGAAAAGCACTTTGGTAGTTTACTGACTGACAAGAAGCTACAGAATATTGTTTTACTCTTATGGACAAGCCTGTCAGTCATGAATGACCAAGGTTTAATCTTGTTTTTGACCGCATGGCTCACCAGTTTCAATGGAGCACCTCTGTAAGATGATCAGACACCTGGCCGCATCATGTATGTTAAGATGAATCAAAAAGAATTCTTTAAAGAACCTCTATGAAAAGTTTTCAAGCATCAATTCTGTCAAGAGTTCAGACTATCAGTACACCTAATTTGTTGATGCTGAATTTTTTTCTTTGTTGTCCAGCAATTATTTTTTCTGGATATTCTCTCTGTGTTCCAATTCTACATGTTATAGTTATATGTGCATTTCAGAGGAACCCTAAATGTGAAACAACGACCAACTAAAATCTGGGGGCTAGCTGAGCCTTACATGTTACGGGCTATATCGCTACACCTAGTAGATTTTTAGAGGTAACATCCCATATAGAAACAGTCAGATATTAAGATAGAACAGATGTCCTCTGTAGTATTAGCAGAATCAGAGAAATGTAATTGCTGTCTACAGTGGCTGTTCTATCAATTATCTTACATGCATGACAGAACAGTATACAGGTGAAACTTTATACCTTGTTCATATTACATTCATCTTATAAGGTCCACTTTAAACCTTTGATGTCTCCAATGCATAGATTTATCATCTCAAAAGTAAAAATAAATAAGACTGAAACGTGAAAGAATACATACCCGGGTGTGAAAACTGAAGGAACTCCTCATCAAATGTAAACCATCTGCGAGAATCACGTCTTTGTTCAACTTTCCTGCAAAAGGCCAACATATCTCATAATGAAAATATCACTAGAGATTAAACCAAAAAACAAAACTATATTGTTCAATACAGATGGTGGATCTAATCACTGTAAATCTATAAGGTAGTGGTAGAACATGTGCTCTAAATATTGACACCCTCAATTTGGATATAATGGTAAGTTTGAGTTTTTGGGGTTATTTCTCATATATTATATGTGATACTTTGGAAACCAAAATGAATAATAAGAGGTTTGTGTGATCCATGCAGCTTTTTAGACTAGGTCGGTAGCTTCGAGCACAGTCATGTGACTGCTGAAAACCAGTTACAGTGAGATATCGATGTGCCAAAATATCATAGCCTCAATATCGAGGGCCAAAATATTGTGAACGTAATGCATAAGTGTACTATTCTTGACTCCATTTATATGTACACACAGACAATGTATATATATATATATATATATATATATATATATTATCTACTGGCGGTCGCCAGTAGATAGTTATAATTACAACCTAGTTTCCATAGGAAATCTCAAAATTCTATTTTGAATAACTTTGGCGCCGGTTGACGAATCCTCGCGAAAGTTTCAAAACTAATGGGACGCTCCGCTCAGCTCCTACCCTGAAAGTCTCGGGGTGATTCGTCAAGCGGGGGCCGAGAAAAAGGGGGGGTCCCATAACGCGTTTTCCCCATGCATTTTTCCATAGGACCTTTAGTCGCAGCTACAGCCCGAACGGCTGAACAGAATTACGGGAAATTTGGCAGAGAGGTAGCCATAAGGTCAAGGAAGTACCTTTTGCAGGTCTGGTGTAAATCTGTTCAGTATTTCCTGAGAAAATAGCATTTAAAAGCATATCAATATCTATACGCTCGCACCGTGCGCGCACTGTGCCCGCACCCTGCCGTGCGCGAGCGCAATTCTGATTGGTTGTTAGATGTCGGTAAACATTCGAATCGGTCGAAACCAGGAAGTGTCGGCCGCCATTTTGTCTCTCGCAGTCTGAGGGGGTGAAAAAAAAAGGTGGAGAACGTGAAAAGGGGGCAGAGTGGACAGTTCCTGACCCCCTAGCCTTGGTCAGGGGGTCACAGAAGGACCCCCAAGGGAGAAAAAAATTATTATTTTTTTTTTTTTGATCGCGAGGTGCGCGCACTGCGCGCGCACGGCACGCACTGCGAACCGTGGGTGCTCGGTGCGCGAAGCGCACCGAGCGCCCACAGCGCGCGCACGGTGCGCGCACCTCGTGATTTTTAAAAAAATAAAAAATTTCACGGTGCGCGCACGGTGAAAAACCTGAAAAAAAAAATTAATGAATAAATGACTTAGCATTTAAAAAAACCTACAAATTCACTGAAAAAACCATAGGTTTCACACACGTTATAGTTACGAATTAGCATGTAAAAAACCTTGCAAATTCACTTAAAAAACCATAGGTTTCACACATGTTATAGTTAGCTGGACATTTCACTCGTAAAAAACCAATGAAATTCCCCCATTATAGTTAGTGCAGGCAACTATAACTCACGCGACCGCAATCCTCTGCTGATGACGTCAGATATTACATCACTGTATTTAGACACTTATTTACCCATGTCTTCTTCCATTAATCTTTAGCTATACATATATTACAAATATTTATTTTTCATAAAGACACATATGTCATCAGTGATGTAATATCTGACGTCATCAGCAGAGGATTGCGGTCGCGTGAGTTATAGTTGCCTGCACTAACTATAACGGGGGAATTTCATTGGTTTTTTACGAGTGAAATGTCCAGCTAACTATAACATGTGTGAAACCTATGGTTTTTTAAGTGAATTTGCAAGGATTTTTAAATGCTAATTCGTAACTATAACGTGTGTGAAACCTATGGTTTTTTCAGTGAATATATATATATATATATATATATCTTCAAGGTATTTAGATGTTGCGTTAAGAAGTGTAAATATTAACTCATCTATATAGACTTACTTTCTCGCTATTTTAGTTTGATATGGAGGCTGCAATATTTTGGCACACTGATATTTCCCACACAATATTCTGACATGCAACCAACTACTGTGCCAGTGGTAACAGTGGTGGCCATGTCAGAGGGTATATAGAGAAAGAACATGCTTTTGGGCATGGGCTTGTAGACTAATGTGTGTACCGTGACGTACTCTATGCTTCTGGGATCAATGGCACCATTCCTATTACAATAGATAAGTAAAGTGAAAAGTAACCTAAAAATGAATTGGGCCTCAACATCCTAATAGCTATTCCAATTGGATGGGACTCTAGAACATTTCTCTGTTTTTACCACACCAATAGATAATTGCATTTGCCTGGGTGCTTGGCTAGCCAGCAATTACAATATCTTCTAGTACATCCAGATAGTCATGCACTTATACTTAACTGTTCTCATTTTCTAATGTGGTCAGGGACTACCTACCCCTTGCCGTTTTCTTTCACAATTAATTGTGCACATTGGGGATAAGCAAGTGCTTATACATCTGCGCAGACATTGTGTGCACCATCATCTTTATTTCTTTATCCAATACCACAATCCCTATAAATGATTCACAACATAGAACATTGATATCCTTTACTCTACATGCGGTACAGAGACAGTGCTTGGGTAAGGACGTTCATCTTAAATTCACACGTTTTTGGCACCTGTACAGACAGCCTTAGCTGTATGTTGCAAGTGCTCATGTGATCTATCAGGGCCATGGCATTTTGCAGATGTGTGCCACTAACTTTACATTATGGGTTTTATGATGTGGGAAAGTAGACATTTACCACACACAGCCAGTGCCAATTTGTCGGAAGCAAAAGCAGCTTCTCCGATCCGGATAAAGGCTCACAACTGAGGTTCCAGCTGCGTCGGCCTACAGCCCTCAAACTGAAATATGACACTTTCTGACAAACCTTCTGAAGAGATAGTCACAGTGCAAACCAGGCATGCTGATTTAGCCAGTCCTTACTTGCTATGATGATGGTAACTTTTTTTAAAACACTAAAGTGCTTTAATTTTTAGAGTCTGTGAATAGTACAGAGGGTTCACTAATAGAATATAGATGTAACAAACATCGATGTTCTAAATATTGAAAGAAATATCGACTGCAAAAATATCGACTCCAATACCTTAACAGGTAAGTACAAAAATATTGAATCAAAAATATCGAGGTAAAAAATATAGATGTAAATAATATCGATTTAAAAATATATATAAAGTAAAATATATTGTAAATATATTAAATATTAATATTATTTGTAACAAAATAATTTAAATTTAATATACATTTTAACTAAATATAACAAATAAACTTAATTAAAAAATATATAAACACACAAACAAAAATGTATACACATACATATATTTACTTAAAAATAATGTATTAACTATTATCTTTATTTAATTTTTTAAACTTTAAAATTATAAAAAAATAAAATATATATATGAATAATTGAAATATAAAAAAATTCTTTAATAAATTAAAACATTAAACCATTAAAAAAATGTAACTTACATTTTCCAATACAATAAGTGCAACAGTAGAGAAAGTGTTGGATAGCGGAGGGGTAAAAATTACGATTCCCACTCCAAAGAGTGCAACAGTAGGGAAAGTGTTGGATAGGGGAGGGGCAAAAATTACTATTCCCCCTCCAAAGAGTGCAAAAGTAGAGAAAGTGTTGGATAGCGGAGGGGTAAAAATTGCTATTCCCACTCCAGTGAGTGCAACAAAAGGGAAAGTGTTGGACAGCGAAGGGGTAAAAACTACTATTCCCACTCCAGTGAGTGCAACAGTAGGGAAAGTGCTGGATAGCGGAGGGGCAAAAATTACTACTTACCCTATAATGAGTGCAACAATAGGAAAAGTGTTGGATAGCGGAGGGGGTAGAAATTACTATTCCTACTGCAGTGAATGTAAAAGTAGGGTAAGTGTTGGATAATGGAGGAATTACATTTACTATTCCAACTCTAGTGAGTGCAACAGTAGGGGAAGTGTTGGATAGCAGTGGGACAAAAATTTATTATTCCCACTCCAGTGATTGCAACAAAAGGGAAAGTGCTGGACAGCGGAGAGGTACAAATTACTATTCCCACTCCAGTGAGTGCAACAGTAGGGAAAGTGCTGGATATCAGAGAAACACAAATTACTAATAACACTTAAACAATTGAAAAAATCCCCAAAAAGATGACATAATTGTTAAAAATCCTAAAAATAAATAAACAATATTTTAAAAATATAAATTAAATATATTAAACATATAAAAAGAACACATATTATAATATTATTTACATATAACAAACACCTACAAATAATATATGAAATAAATTAATAAACACATTTATAAACAATAATTATTTAAAAGTAGCAAATATTAACAAACAAAAAATTATTTAAAACATAAATGTATTTATTTTATTTCCTACCCTATAACACCACACCAATAACAAAACACTTCAAGATTTTGAATTAAATGTATTTCCATAATTAACATAATTAACAATCAATTAAAAAATCTTATTGATAAAAAAAAAACATTAATTGAGTACACATGCTTTAACACCATCCAGACAATAGGGAAACCTTCACTATTGGGAGCTGAGTTAAGTGATCCTTAACTCTGTTGATCTGAAACCATTCTTGTTTCAAGGATGTTCTCATCCAACCAAATCCATACATGTTTATGCCTATGCAACTATTTTAAATCCATTATTTAAAATGAACACAGTGAAATATATTACACACAAGGAAGAAAGGAGCATTGAACGGAAGGTCAATAAATGGGAAATGTGATTCTGAAAACGAGAGTGAAGTGCAAGATTCAATTCTTGATCACACTATCACCATGTACATGACACCCCCTTTCTGAAATGTTACTGACCATAGGCTATCATGACAAACCATCCACATCCATTCATTCCACACACACCTGTAGCACGAGTTCATACACCTTCAACTGCTACTCAAGAGTTGCATTTTGTTTCATCAGTTCTCTTTCAACGCATATCCCTGGTACGTACCTGTGCATACTCAACCCATTCCTCTTGTGACATAATTGCAGACTTAACATTTCTCACTTGTGACATCTGTGCCCATCCAACCTGTGTCTCTCATTGTGTGACATCAGTGACTGCTTAAGCCTTGTGACATACCTTATCGATAACCACTTATCTCTTGCCTCTTATGAACTCAGTTCTACTGGTAACTCAGTATCACCATCATTTATTTGTGCTTAATGAGATTTTAACCTGTGACACGCATAACCATATCTTGAACTTAGATTTGACGAAACAAGTGGTTTATATGTTTTCAACTAACTATAGTTAGGATGTGCATCTTAAAATTGACATGAGTAGGCATAAGCCTTAGACACCAGACTCCATTTGGAAAATAAAACTTTGTATTTCTGCTTGCTGTGCATACCTCTCTTTCCTATCCAAGCACCAAAGTCCCTGTGTTCTGATTAACTATATTATTTTTTGTTAGCTTAGTGTGTAAGGGTCATGTTGGTTGCAAATAATTGGTTTGACGATCAATCTCAGCACCTGCACGGGATGGGAGGCAGAGGAGGGGGAATATTTTATTTGGTTCTATTTTCAATTTTATATTTGCTGACCCCTGCTGCTTCTAAATTCCTCTACTTACCCATGATCTTAGCTTAGCGTTAGGCAGTTTCACTTCATGGGAGCGGAATGTATCTAACTTCGCACATACTGTCTTTTAATAACTTGTTCTTACATTTGTCGTTTGCACCTGTCTGGATTATACTCACACATGCTGTATTCAGGAGATTATTGATTTGGCATTAATCTGATTCGATTTTGATTGTAACTTTACTAATAAACCTTCATAGTTTACAAATGTATTCCTCTCTGTCCTTACTGTGGAGCATAATCCGCCTCACTCTTATTGAGGAATTAGTGAGTTCAGCCTCAGTTCGAGATAAAGGCCCATCCTAGAGGTCATAGCGGAGTTCCAAGTTTGTGTGGTGCAAACACCATTCTTATCTCTCTTGCTTTCACTGCTCAAAGCTTCTTTCTTTCTTGTCATTGGTGCTCACTCAGTGCTTGTCTCTATGATATTAGGACGTCACATTTATATATTGCGACCACAATACTCCCACAATGCATTCCTCCTGTGACATCACCGCAGTTTGGTGTATGTGTCTTTCTACGCCACTGTCTTTTCCCTGCCACGGTGCGCCATTCTATACTGTGGTCTACATTCATTTCATCCTTTGTCATAACCCTGCTCCTGATTTCTTCCACAAGCATTTCAAACTAGGAACATTGAAAAAAAGCATAGGTAGCAATTAAGTACACATGTTAAATGTCATTATTGATATTACTGATATATGCCAAAAAAGGATCAGTGTTAATAAGTATATATGTGCAAAATTGCCTCTCGATGTCTGTGCTGAAATGGTGTGATGTAAAGTTATGCTGAATACTAAAAAGTGCCTTGAGTGCCCAACAACGGATGTAGTGCCTCTTGGGTGCGATTCTTTCTGTATCGTCTGACGAAATGCAATATCTCCTCTCCGTGGCGGTATGATCTCAACCAGGGACGTCAATAAGGGACAGCAGTGGGTAGGAGCTGCTGTCCCTGCCTTGCCCTATGATACTCAAGGTACTACCCTTTCTAGCCCTGGTCTCAAGTATTATACAGGCAGTGGCGGCTGATTCGAGACGGGCTGGCGGGACAGGGGCAGGGGCGTGAAAAAGAAAGAAAACCACTTACCTCTGCATGCCGCCATTTGTCCTCTGTCGTCTCTCCTTCTGGATGCAGGAAGCACACAGGCTCCACAAAGCCAATCACGATGCTGCTGTCACCAGCATGACAGCAGCGTTGTGATTGGTCTGAGTGCCGTGGTTCGGCACTCAGACGGGGACTATGAGCCTGTGCATGTTCTCCACCCAGAGTGTGCATTACAGCCCGGCTAGCCAAACCGTCATGCGCACTTAAGTGCACATATTTCCTCCTCCCCCTGCTGGCTGTGATGACAGCCAAGCCCCGCCCAGTCCAAAACTGAATTCAGCACGGAAGAATTAAATGATAATAACAAAGCGTTATTATCATTTTATTTTTCCTTTTTTTGACTGCTGAAAAGCAGTGGGGCGATGCTCCGCCTCCTTAACGGAGGAGCCGCCGCTGCACAGGGAAGGCAGGAACATAAGTACAAGGGGGCTGTAACAGCACAGTTTACCTTGAGTCGTGTCCATTCGTTGCCTTTTATTTGGCCCTCAGCAATAAATAGGACTCTGCCGACTGGCTAAGGGCTAGGCAAGAAAATTTGAAATTTAGCCGCAAAAGATAATTTTACGAAGTTTTGGAACTTCATGAGGATTACAAAGTTTCTCCATTTTTAAATACTTAGCCCACAGGCAAAACACCCAACCAAAAATTGTTTTTGTACGAGAACACTTTTGCTAACCATATGTTGTTTTCTGTGATTTATTTTTGAGCGAAGCATACATATGTATGATGTTTTCTCCACAAATGAAACTTCATAACTGCCCCACACCTGACGATGTTTGTGATGCTTTGGAAAAAACTCCACACCCCTCAATGTGACGTGACTGGCCTGCATATTTCAGTGATTTAAATTAAGAATGCCTAATTAAAAACTGAGGGTGCCAGCAAAGTATTTGAGAATAAGAAGTGTACAAGGCAGGTCTCTTCTTGTTTCATGCAGCTTGATGGATTGTATCCATTGTGACAAAATGCTTCATGTTGTGCAAGAAAGTGCGAGTCTACAAAAAGGAGCTAAAGGGGCAGAGAACAGGTCATCCCCCACTCAATGCATTGCATACAACAAAGACCTGTTCACACTGTGAACCAGTATTTCATACATCCGGATTATTGGCCATAAACATTAGGCCCTCATTTGTAGCTTGCGATTCTGTCGTCTAAGCTATTCTACGGTGTGGTTCTTTAAAAAGAAGATAGAGACAGATTGCCTACGAGGAATGTCAATTTGACTGTTTATGTATAATAACCTTATGTCTCCCACCCCCAAATGTGGTGAAAAAAGAGTGAACAGGAGTGTTGGTGCCTCACGGTAGCGCCACCAAGGAGGGTTAAGCAGGATGGTACTCGCCTGCTACCTCAATTTCTCATCATCAGCTACCAACACTCCAACAGCAAGAAATTGTGCATGAAGCTAGTGATGAACTAAATAGGTGCTAGGATGTGTTTTGAATAAAGAAGAAAAGAAACTGTGCTAGAAATATGTGCACCGTCTCAAAGAACCCCCTAAGTGATATATATTAATATCAGAGAAAGAGCTAAATCACCCTGGCTTGCATACTTTATTCTCAGCTGCGTGAAAGCTCGTATGTTAAAATGCCTTTAGGGGGTTCTTTGAGACGGTGCACATATTTCTAGCACAGTTTCTTTTCTTCTTTATTCAAAACACATCCTAGCACCTATTTAGTTCATCACTAGCTTCATGCACAATTTCTTGCTGTTGGAGTGTTGGTAGCTGATGATGAGAAATTGAGGTAGCAGGCGAGTACCATCCTGCTTAACCCTCCTTGGTGGCGCTACCGTGAGGCACCAACACTCCTGTTCACTCTTTTTTCACCACATTTGGGGGTGGGAGACATAAGGTTATTATACATAAACAGTCAAATTGACATTCCTCGTAGGCAATCTGTCTCTATCTTCTTTTTAAAGAACCACACCGTAGAATAGCTTAGACGACAGAATCGCAAGCTACAAATGAGGGCCTAATGTTTATGGCCAATAATCCGGATGTATGAAATACTGGTTCACAGTGTGAACAGGTCTTTGTTGTATGCAGTGCAAGAAAGTGCGCCCTTTGAGGTGGAGCCAAATGTGTGGTTTGGGAACACAATAGTTTGGAAATTCCCTCATTAGTCACACTTTCTCGGCTTCACTTTCCTGACTTCTATAAAGGACTCCTGATTTGCTAATAGTTCTGTTTGAAACCCACACTGCGGATCACCAACTCTCCACAATGGCCCATCCACTGCTATCTTCATTGGATTGCATAACATGGCCGCCGCATGCCCTCCGCTACGGCTTCCTTTGTATATAATTCACAATGACTACCAAGAAACCGGTTATCGACATATTCCATGAAGCCAGATTTTGACTGATATGAGCAAAACTTGGCAACTGAACAAAGAAATTGATTGCCAAGCTTTGTTTTGCTTTTTCCACTTTCCTTGCCCTTAATAGTAATAGCTAGGCTTACTGCAAATTGTGCCATGCATGTATTTTTTAATCGGTGCAGGATCCAAAACAGATCTGAGATTCATAACCTTATTACAAGAATGGTGCAAAGTGGAAAATCTGGCGCAAACAGTTTCTGCACCCAATTTTTCAATTTGCGCCCATTACGGGATGGGCACAAATACTGCTCACTCCCTTCCCTGCTTCTGTGGGCTGCCCTTGCACAAAATCAAGTAAGTCCCCAGGCTGACAGTGTGAGGTGAAAAATATTAATAACCAACATAGTGTACAGTAACTATTGAAGTACACACAGACCTGCCCAGGAGCGCATACGTTTTAGTTATGGCTTATTGTAATATCTACATTCTACTTATAGAGCTCCTGGATTAGAATACCATGCAGCAGGAAATAAGGCACTGTGGGTAGCCGCCGGTCAGCCACAAGGAAAGCCTAGATCCCAGTTCCTACTCTGCAGGACAATCTTCACTATTTTTATGTACCATTCATTTTTATGGTCCTTTCATTTTCATGCAACCTTTCTCTCATTGAAATTCATTGCTGATGGTTTTTACCCCACAACTTGGGAAAACCTTATCCATTTTATTGACTTTTCAACCATGTTTCATTTTTTAATTATATTTGTATTCAAACTTGTTGTGGTTATTTAAGTTTTTTAACTGTCTTTAAATGTTGGTCGTTTGTAACAGGCCATGCTTTTTTCCAAGGTGTGCTTTGCTGCTTAGGTCAAGCTACGAAGGTTGAACCAAAGTTACCCTTGTTGAAACCAGTTTGCCCTTATGTTTGGGCAGTGTGATAGCTTCTTCATAACTTTTATCAAAACTCTGAATTATGAGTTAGGTGGTGCAGGTTCACCAGAATTGCTGGGGCCAGAAAGACTGATTTCGGTTGGTAATTCCTCCCTTGAACCGCCCTTTTACAACGTATTCTACCTGTAATGGGGAATAACATACAGACCCAATATTTCTGGCTATAAATCTGCATGCTGATCCCCATCCCATGTGAAATAACGGGCCTTTTTCCACTCTAATGTTTTCACATTGAGCCGGTGGTAAATGGGAGCCAGGGGACCGCTGTGAGTCGGGTGGCAGGGAGGGGGCGGCGTCCAGAGTAGTGGAGGCTGTGGACAGATACAGGGTGGGGGAGGGCTTTCCTTGCTCCTGTTTTCCACAGGAAAGTGTTAGGCGGTAGGCAGGGTGTGTTTGCGCCCGTTGCCCACGCATGATCCACACTCAATTGTACAGATGGGACCTCTCGTGGTCAGGCAGACCGGGATCCTAACCAGGGATAACCCTACATGCTTGGTGATAGATGGGGGTGGCCCTCATATATCCTGCCTCAACTGTGTTATTTTTGTCCTCCATGGTGTACAGCTGCAGCCCTTAACCAAGATGCGATGCCCCTTAAATTTCAGTACTATGTACAATGGATCGGCTTGTGGTTCAGGACACCCTCCGCCACAAAGACCTGTTTTTTGGTTGATTAGTAGATCCTGCTGATCCTGTCCCCACACGAACATCCACCCAGAAGCACGATGAGGTAACATAACTGCAAAACGGGACGACGATGAGTTTGGGGGAGGGGTGGTTTGGTCGGGGGTTTGATTATATATGTTTGAAATTTACACTGCTCACGTTTCACAATCCATAAATATGTCATACTTATGTTTCTTCACATTTTTACTATTTGCACTATGCCTACCTACAGTTTATGCTATCATTTTATCATGGCCAGAAGATTGATAAGTATGTTGTCCCTTTCCCGGCCACACGGTGGCGTATGGCTGTATATGAAAATGCAATAAAGTTTGTGATAAAAAAAAATAAAAAAACACTATTAGTGACCCTTCCTCCACTATGACCTAGCTGTACCCCTTAGATGAATCAAGGCTCATCAGGAGATCGATTAATCTAAGGACTTTCTTGCAATTGACCAGATCAGCTAAAACAGATGAAGTGGAATGCCACCCACACTCAGAGAACAGAGAAACATTGTTGACTCAAACATTTTTCTTGCCTTCTTGCAAACATGTACCCCAACGTGTTGCAATGCAAATGTACCAGCTTCAGTTACCTTTAACATCAATGACCTAAAATTTTTGTATGCATGTTTAAGATAGTTCGGTGGAATGATGCACCTGCTTCATAGACCTGTCTAACCTAAAGTGCAAACACAGGGTGAGGCTGGGGAGGGCTAGTTTCTTCCTTGAAGTCCCCCAAATTGGACAACATCAATGCGGCTGTGTTCACTATTAATTTCACTACTTATAGACAAAGTTAATGCACAGAGGCGTCCCGCGCGTACTCAAAACATACCAGGATATTTTTTTTTGTCGAAAGAAGATGACAGCCAAAATAAGGACAAGAAGAAGAAGCAGCGCTGCACCCAACACTCCAAACAGCACCCCGTAGAAGCCAGCACTTTTTTCATACAGCTCACACTGCTTTCCAGTATAGCGGTAATAGTCAAAACTGTAGCACCTGAAAAACAAAAAATACTATTTTAGTCAGTTTCCAGAGAGGAAATGCAACAGACCACAACCAAAAGCTCTTCTTCTTCACCAAATGTGGTCAACCCTCTTTCGGGAAGGTCAGGCCTACAGTTTCACTGCTCATGCTGTTACCGTAAATACATGTTTTCAGTGTCACGCTTCAAGAGTGACAGGTACACATTATTGAGCTCGTGAGGCAAGGTGGAACAGTGGGACAGAGCTGTGCAAAAGGAAGAAAGACGTCAAAGGTGCTTAATCTTTGTCTCAAAAGATAAGCAGATTGATTTAGAGTTGAGGTGGTGGAACGTCTATCAGCCAGTGTGGCAAATAAATGCCCTTGCGACAGTGCTTAATTTGAGCTGGTGGTTTCACGCGCTCAGCACCAGGACTTAATCATCAACATCGGCACTTGAGAACCAGTTAAGGACGCATTCATTTTTTGGTAGGCGCAGGGAGATTAAGTGATTCGCAATGAACCACAGGATGTTGAGCCAACACAGAGACTCAAACCTGGTTCATCAGCTCAGAAGTCGGCAGTTCTGGCCACTTCACCACATCTAAACCCCACTTGCAGGGTTCCATGGTTCTGTCATAGGCAGCGTTAACTGGAGAAATGGGCTTGTGGAAGCTGTCTCATGACGAGAGCTCCAGGACTTACAAATTAATCACTGCCTAGTGAGCATTAGAAGAAGCCTCTATGCATTGTGCTTCATGCAGGCAGTGTTTGTTGTAATATGTGGGAAATCAACTGTAAAAACCGAGCCACCAGACCATAAAAGAGGCCCACATTCAGCCAGAAAAGTAGCCCACACACTAACCTTGCCTTCTAACACTGCCAGATTGCCCTATAGCCAGACCCTGTTCATCGCCCTAGTGGCAAAGGTTTCTAAACAATAACAGGACCACTTTGGGCCATATTATCAAGCGGTAGCGATAATTATCGCTGGCCGCTCTTAGCGTGAGGATATTTATCGCCGACTATCGCTGGAAATTATCGCCATGCTAGCGCTGTATTAACAACACATAGCGCAATGGCGATAATTACTCCAGCAATAGCTGTGTTTTCCATGGAACATCGCTGATTTTCCAGCGATGTTCCATGGAAAACTGCGATATCCTTGATGATAGGGCCTGTGGTCTTAGCCACACAATCCACCCCCCATGTTAGGTATGTCTTAGTCAGGAATTTAACAGACGTTAAATTCCTGCGTTATGGCATACTTAACGCGATTTCAAATATCGCTAACCCTCGTTGATAATATCGCGAAACTGCCTTCGCGATATTATCCCATATTGTTTTCACAGCCACGTCTCCTTTGCATCTCATTATCGAGGCGAGGTGTGTGGAAAACGGGCGCTAAGTCAAGGAATCACATGCTAGCGTGTACTTGATGATAATGCGATAAAATTATCGCGCTTTTTGCCCGAAAACAGACGCTAAAGCGACGATAATTTTATCGCGGCCCCTTGATAATATGCCCCTTTGTCGGTGAAAATCATGGCGTTAATTCTCTCAATGTCCATGGCAGATGTTGGAATTTCTTCCACCACCTGTGGGCACTGACAGCGTACCCAGAAAGTGGGGCTCAATTTGATGAGAGTTGGGCTCTCTTTGTATGGTAATATTTCATGGTTATTTGACTTCAGTATTGTTGGCAGAAAAAAGTGATCCTAGATGTGGCAGCTGCTTGGCAGTCACCTCGGGTGGAGTTGGCACCTCATCCTTGCAAACCTGATGGCGGAGCAAAAAGAGGATCCGCTGGCAGCAGGTCTGCCATCACAGAAACTCTAAGTGGAGTTCAACTTCCAGAGGTACAGGAAGAGATTGCACCATTTTTGGCAGCTGCGCCTTTACCATTCTATTCTAAATCAAGCCTATGGTTTACTACACCTGAGGAAGATACAACAGCCCTCTCAGCCAGTTCAAGAGATTGGGAACAGGAGAGATGGGCTAAAGGCCAGACATTTCTTCCAGTCGCAGGGAGGGTTCTGATAGTGTCACACGTCATGCAAGCCTCTGTTTGGTGAACCAATCCGAGGACGCGCTAATGCTTTATCTGACTACCAGAGCAATCCCAGCCTCTTCCTTTGTAGTGAAGGCCTCTCAAGGGCAGGTACAGCTCCTTGCGACTCGCTAATTGCGATTCCTAATGAGGTCGCAAATTGCATGCCTCATCAATATTAATGAGGCAGGCGCAATTTGCGACCCCATTAGGAATAGCTAGCACTCACAGGGATGGTGGCCTGCTGGGGTCAGCAGATCACCATGTCTGTGACTGCTTTTAAATAAAGCAGTTATTTTTTTTAATGCAACTCGTTTTCCTTAAAGAAAAACGGGATGCATTTAAAAACACAGAATAATTAAACTTTTCAGTTTCATTTTTTAAGGACAGGCACTGCCCTTAAAAATATTTTATGACCCATTCACAAAGGGCACGCTCCTTCCTAATAGCGAGTCGCAAACCTCATTTTGGGATTCGGTCAAATTTACTGATTCCCAAAATGAGGCTTGTACATGGCCATGCCCTAAATTGCAGTCTCAAACGGGCCGATTGCCCGTTTGTGACCGCAATTTAGAGTCGTACATCTGGCCCTTAGAGAGGTTTATTCTTACAAATTACGTATGAAAAGATCTAAGCGTGCAGTTTATCAACGCGGGCTCCCTAAACTGTACTGCTAGTAAACGATGATGGAAATAGCATTCAAGACAGGTTTGGAAATAAATCTGTACCAAATGTTGTGGCTTTACTCTTCAGACCAGGCTAGAAAACGTATTGGTTTGTGATCATTGGGCATAGATGCCATGCATCAACGTGCTTAGCCAGGCTGATTCTACGGAGGTTTTACGTGTCTTACTCGCAGACGGGTCCATTCTGTCGGTTGTAGCAGTCGCCTCTGTATGTACAGTAACTCGGGTGCTGGTAGCAGGGTCCAATACAGTAACAGGTTTGATTGTTGCAGGTAATCTTGTAGTCGGAAAAGTTCAATTTACAAGTCATGTATTTCTCCATGTCAGAAACATCTGGAAGAAACAAACAAAATAGATTTAAAGGATATGTATTCATTAACTTTCTCGTGTCAGAGCACTCCACAATAAAACAAATTGCACTGAAGGAGGGTGTACATTTAACTGTCCAGGGGCAATACAGTTAGAGAAATAAATCTTGCAAGTAAAAGTGTTTAACAAATGAGCGATGGGAGTAGAAAAATACAAGGAAAGGAGATAAACATTTTGCGACAGGTATTTTATAGGAAGGAATCAAGTACTCTAATTTCAGTGCGAGGAAGACAGATGTTTACATGTTTAGATACAAGTTAAAGAGCAGAGGGGTATATTTACAAGCCCCTATCACCACAGGATCGTCACTTTTTCCGATGTTGTGGTGGCGATAGGGGCTTTACCTTAATCGCTAAAACGTGGTTTAACGCCGCCTTGTGAATAAGGCACCCCTTTCATGCTTCACTTAGCGTGAAAGGGGTGGCAAATGGGTGTTGCAGTGGGCGTTCCGCCTCAACACCCATTGATTCTGATGCTGCCCCATCTTTACAATGGTGGTATAAATATAGACAGCGCCAAAATTAAGACCAGGGAAAACCTGGTCTTAACATGGCGAAACGAAAAGCAATGCTCCTTGTTTTTGCTGTTTCTATGTGTGCTGCACACATATAAACAGCAAAACATCATTGATTGTTTATGTGCAGGAAGGTGTCCTTTCCTGCATATAAACAATCATTCGTATTGACAATTTGCAACTTCTGTGCGCTGCATTCTGCAGCTCACATAGAAGTTACAAAACGCCATTACTGATTGTTTATGTGCAGGAAGGGACACCTTCCTGCACATAAACAATCTGTAACTGCAAAACAGGCACACTTGCACAATGGTGCAAGAGTGCCTGCTTTGGTACTAGGCAGCTACATTTAATTCTGTATCAGCGCTTAGGGAAAGGCAGGGGTGCCCTGCATTCTTGTGAATACATCGCATCCCTGCGGTTGGAAACTGTCGGAGTGCTGCGTTAGCTTTCTTGGCTTAACGCAGTGCTCCGACAGTTTCCTAGTAAATATGCCCCCAGAGTGTTTAATTTCTTCAGGAAGGTGCCACTGTTCCTAGAAATCTGATGTGCTGAGTAAGAGAGTTGCATAAGTGAGGGACTGCACCAATAAAGAATTTAGAAGCAGCTGATTTTGATTAGAAAATTTTGGTTTCACTGTGAAAGTTTTTTTTTTTCCTTAATGTTTTTATGCTTCCAGAGATGCGGAGGCAAGAGTGAATTTTAATATGTTGTTGCAGCATTAGGACTTTAAACATCATGCAGGAAGATTTGAATTTGAATCCTTACCGTAATCATGCCAATGTTCTCTAGACATCTAGGTCCCAGATTTACTAAGAGTTCATGCAGGGCAGGGCAGGGCAGGGCAGGGAAGCAAGCAAAGAAATGACACAGCTCTGGTCTCTCCATGCGGTAGGAAACTTTGTGAAGCTATGCGCCAATGCAGCCACCTTTGCGCCATAGCGCAAGAATGTCTGCGTTGTGGTCTGCATAGATTTTGCACAGGAAAGGTACCCTTCCTGCACATAAACTATGTTTTAGGGCTATTTCCCATATGTATGTGTTCTGCAGAATGCAGCACACATGCAAAGAGGGGAAAAAACAGCAGAAATAAAAATATTTCTCCTCTTTCGCTAGTCTCAGGTGGACACAGGATTGTGGCATAAATCCATGTCTAGAAATCTTTGTAGATATGGAATTGTTTCAAAATCCATTAGTGGATGCATGAAAATGCACATGTACCCCCTATGGAATGCCTCCTTGATGCAACGCAATGCAAGGTAGCACGTTGCACTGTGTTGTGTTACTTTATGTTACAATCCAACACCAATCATGATTTGTGTTGGATTTAAATACCAGCCCAACACTTTGCTTTAGGTCTGTGTTATGAAAGTAACACCAACCCAACGCAGAGTGTATGTTAATCTGGGCCTTGATGTCCCCAGGAAAGGAGTTCCAAAGAGTGGAGCAGCACAAGCTAAGATTTAAATTCAGCTGATTGTTATTTGAGTATTTTGATTTTAAGGTGGGGCACTTCGATTTTACATACTTTCTAAGATGTGAAGGCAAGGGTGAAGGTAAGTGTGTCCACTCATTTTTTTTGCTGGCTTGGGGGCTGATCCGAAAACTGTTGTTAATTTGGAGGAGGTGTGTTTATAGATTTTCAATATTTTGGCAGGGGGAGTACTAAAAAAAAGTGCATTTTCTTTTGAGTCTGCAGGGTTGATGGTAACTGATGATTTAGTTTCGTTCTTAAGAATTAACAACAGATCTTTTGGTTTGTTTGTAGATTTCAGAATGTTTTGTTTGAGGGGTGGTAGCTTGACAGCGATTAGATCATTTCATTCGTTTTTCTTGCTTTTTTTAGTTCTGTGAGTGGTGCTTTTGGGTTTGCTGTTGTTTCCATCATTGTAGGGGGCTGGCTCAGTACATAGTGTCCACCCATGGTGAGACACTGTGCACTGAGTCTAGGTAACTATTAGTGACAGAGTTTAGATTCCTGAAAATCAAAGCTCTCAATGGGTAGCTGTGGAGAGCAGCTAAGGCTTATCCAGGAGGGTGTAAAGCAGTTGCAAGTGCTAATAGTGAGTTAGTAAGCTTTGTACACAAAAAAAAGAACCAAACCAGGTGAGTAGAAAAATACTTTACATTTATTACTATACACTAGACAGTAACTTGGTATATCTCCTACCTGGAGTTATCAAGTACACACAAAAAATACTTAGACAAAAGATAAGTAGCATAGAAAATCACATAGGGCTTAACCGGGGGAATGTGGGGGTGGGGATGCAAAGTGAGTACCAAAACAGGGCTAGTACTCAAGGTTGGAGGACACCCGGCAATCAAGGAACGACCCAAGATTATTAGCCAGGGACCCCAAGGTGCCTGGGTGCAGAGTGGTTACACCGGGTCAGACATCCGTAGGACAACACAGGGCAAGTCGTGGTTGAAAATTTAGAGTTCTAGGACCCTTCCCAAAAGACCCCGAAGGAACCACTTGGATCAAGGAAGGTTGGAGAGTCACCCCATCCATGGATACCCAGAAGCTAAGGATACCTGCACCAGGGATCCCAGGTGCTTAGGGGTGAAGTGGTGTCGATAACCTCCATAGATGCCATTGAAGGGTCGTGCAAATACAGGAGCTACAGCGTCTCGTGGACCAGGCCAGTGAACCAGGACAAAGAATCTAGATGAGAAGAACCTGAAAGCAGAGTCCAAACCACCCGGAGGAAACCAGGAGGCACAAGAGCACAATACTAGCCCTGGTTGAAGGTTCTTTGTGTAGCAAGGCGTACAAGAAACAGCAGCTGTGAAGACCAGGTGATGTTGCAGGAGCCCAGGAGCCTTTCACAAGCTGTCCCACGCTGATCGACAAGTGCAGGAAGGTCAGTGGCCGGCAGGACCACCAAAAAGCTGGGCTATGGCCATGGGACAACAGAATCAGCACACCAGTCGTCGACCTCGAGGTGCCTGCGGATACAGGGAAGTGACTCCTTCACTTCAAGAGAGATTCCTTCAGGCTAGGATGCAGGCTGAGTCCTTGATGGCTCTGAGGATGCATGGCGACGGAGTTGCAGATCTTTGGAAAAGCACAGGGACAAAGATGCAGCAGGATGCTTCCTACCAGGAACAGTCTTGTCGTGGGTCCTAGCTTGAAGAGCAGCAGAGTTGTAATGTCCACAAGCCAAAGAGTATTTTAACAATCTTCAGATGAAGGCAGTCAGATCCAGAAGTTGTTGTCGGGGTGACTCTAAGGACCCACCCTCAGGGGAGCCCTTAATTAACCCTAAAAACGATACGGACCTCGTCTCTGGTGACCCACCTATCAGAAGGGGTCAGGGATGCTACTTAGCTGATCTAGCCAGTCAGATGCTCCCAGGGGCCAAGATGCAATATGGCAGAATCAACTGGCCACCTGGAGGAGCTCTGGGCACCTCCCAAGGGAGGAGCTAGACAGGGGGTAGTCACTCCCCTGTCCTTTGTGTAGTTTCACAACAGAGTGGGAGCCGAGGGCTCTTGAACTGTGCAAAACGGGTTTATGTATGGAGGGCACCATTTGTACCCTTCAATGCAGTCTGGTGGCGCTTGGAAGCGACACCACACTACCTAATTCTAAAGGTGAGGTGGTCACACCTCTCCTTTGCAGGGAATATTTTGTTCAGCTTCCCCTGCTTGAGTGAAGCTCATCAGCAGGGGGCAGAACACTGTAAAGGGTCAGCAGCAGCAGAGTCTGGCCTTGTAAGGCTACACAGGTAGATGTTGGGGGTTCTCTATGGAGGGTCAGCAGCAGCAGAGTCTGGCTGTCAGACCTTGTAAGGCTACACAGGTAGATATTGGGGGTTCTCTATGGAGCCTCCAAGTGCATGGTATCATGCAACATTGGAATAGGTGTAGTTGCATGATTCCAACATGTTTGATATCAAACATGACCAGGTTCGGGAAGCTATTATGTAGTTAGACATCTCAACTTGCCAGTGTCCACAACATGCCTTATAATAGATGTCCCGCACTTACACAGCCCAGAAAATGGATTCCAGGTTTTCTATAGGTACCTCTGCTCATGCAGGGGTGCCCACACACTTATAACCATGCACCCTGCCCTTAGATTGAAGGCCCTACGATAGGAGTGCCCTATAGGTTAGAAGGGCAGTGACCGAGATATAAGGGAAACCTTATATCCAAAGTGAAAGTTGCAAGCACCCTTTAATGCAGACTGCGTTGACAGCTTTGCAGACATAGTTTGTATGGACCCCCATGGGTGGCATAATACATGCTGAAGCCCATAGGATACCTCAGGTTTATATGGTACGGGGGTACCTCAGTACCATATACTAGGGACTTATAATGGTACTCCAGTATGCCAATTGTTTGGTGTACAAAGTACTTACCAGAGAATTGAGAGGAGAGAGCACTGCCACTGGGGTCCTGATTAGCAGGATTCAAGTGAACTACAGTCAAAACACACTGCCCCCAGGCAGAAAGTTGGGGTATCTATGCCAGAAAGATCCTACTTTCCTACAACCATTTGGTTTGAAACCTCTGAGTGCAGTTCCTTTTTTCTACAGTGCATAAGCTAACCAGTTATTGGTTACATTCATGGTTGTATTTCTTGGTGTGAATGGAGCCAGGGTATCTGCAGTGATTAGTATGGTGGTACTGCAATGTTTGACATTGTGTTGGCATCATATTTTGTCATATTTACTTAGAGAGATTCATTTATTGATGTTTCCAGCATTTAAGTAGTGATATTTTTGAATGATCTTTATAATCAACTTTCTCCGAGTACGTTGTGTTTCACATGACTTTGCTGGGACACTACATCAAATCGTATCACGAAATGGTCAGACCATTCAACCCATACAGCCTTGTGTCTGGTGAAAATTAGCTTAGCAGAAAATATTAAAACCATGATTTTGTTTTTGTTGTGGGTGGGAAGAAGGTGTTTTTTCAAGATTGTTATTCTGGAGGAGTATTAGATGAAATGCAACATACATATTGTTTTTTATAGAAACTGCTAGTCACAAATTCCTCACCTTTTGAATATTCCCCAGGCATCAGACTGGATCCAGAAACTGTTTTGTAGTACTTTAGCACACCGGAAGGTGATGCCGCACTGCTTCCCGCTGAGGTGTTCTGCTCCAGAAATGACATTCGGGGACTATAAAGGCAGCATTCCTGCGCACCTACATCCGTTCCTTTCTTTCCACCCCTCTAGAAGCAGATCCGGAGCTTCTTTCGCCTCTCACAGACCCCTTTTTGCCAGTTATTTCTTCAAAGATTCCACAGTGTATAAGGGATTTCACCTCCTAAGGTGATATGTTTTAAGCCCCAAACAGATGTCTGTGACAGATCCCCACCAGGTTTCTTTGTGGTATAGAGGTTCAGGACACAACTCCAAGAACTGCGGGAACTGCGTGTCACTGAAACCAAAGTCCTTCAGGCAAAACAAGGTGAAACTTTATGTCGCCAAGCACAAGAAGATGCAGCACCTGGACAGTTTCATGTCTCACTCCCAGTCTCATTCTTGGAGTTGACGGAGCTGCTCTCGAAGCTGGTCTTCGTCCCTCTTCAAATTTTCAGGTAAGCATAACAAACATAAGAAGTCAAAAAGGAGTTTCACTCCTTCACGCCAATCCCACTCTATTACAAATATGTTCACTAATTGGCAATGGTTTGCACCCTGTCCAAGTAGGGACCCACACTCTAGTCAGGGTAAGTGTAGTACACACTAAAAGTTTACCTGGGCTCACTCTCAGGTAGATAGGCACAGAGCAGTCAGGCTAAACTAAAGAGGCAATGTGTAAAGTATTTGTGCACACCCACAGTAGTACCGTGAAAACAACACAAAAGTACTGTACGCCAGTTTATAAAAATAGCCAATATTTATCTGAGAAAAACAAGAGCAGAACGATAAAAATCCAGCATACACAAGGTAAGATATGAATCCTTCAATATTAAATGCAGTTATAGCGTTTAGAAAATAATAGCTCCAACTGGGGTAGTTGGTTGCACTTGACCGAGACAGATCCACAAGTTCAGTCCGACCGCGATGGAGTGCGGGCCGGCTACAGGAGTCGCATGAACCCCAGTACAGTACCATGGGTGTGTCACAAAGTCGAAGATGGTGTGATGCACAGAGGAGGTGAGGCATTGCAAAAGCAGGTGATGCATCGGCTCATTATTGCTAGGCAGGTCGTTGGCACTGTAGAAAAATGATGCGTTGGTTCCTGGAGGCAGTGAAGGGCCGTTGAGCCGCTAATGCCTGGGTGTGATGCGGGGCACAGGGGGGGGTTGTGCGTTGTTTGAATGTGCAAGACCCTGAAGGCAACGCATGTCAATGATGCGTCGATGCCACAGTAGTGAGTCAGTTCCATGGTGTCGACATCAAACCACCAGGCCACAGGCGCTGCGTTGGAGCAGTGTGTTACAGACTTCGGTGAAACAGTGCTTGAGACTCACGCAGCTGCGGTGCTTCGGAGGTGCTGCGGGACCATTCGGGCTTGATTTGTAAGTCATGGTCATTGCACTGCACACTTAGTGAGTGGGGACCATGGCTTCGGTGCAGGCAGCGGCAACGTATAGATTTGGCAGGGATGTGCCGGTTACTTAAGTGAAGGTTGGAGACGATGCATCGATTTCTTGGTTGCAGCACCAGAATCACCTCAAGGGTCCAGGACTGGGTTTGGCACCACTTGGCAGGTCAGAACTCGGCAGAGGAGCCCAGCTGCTGATAGCAAGATGCAGGTGAAGTCTTAAATGGCCCTGAGACTTCCAACAGGAGTGAAGCTCAACTCATGCCCTTGGAGGAACTTTAGAATGCAGGATGCAAAGAGCAGATTTCAGTCCTCTCACTCCCAGGCAAGAAGCAGCAGACAGCAGGCCAACACAACAAAGCAAGCAGCTAAGTGGCAGTCCCTCCTTGCAGACCCACAGCTCTTCATTCTGGCAGAATGTCCTCAGTTCAGAAATGTTTTCCTCTGTTATCAGTCAGAGGCTCTGTACTTATACGCATTTTGGCCTATGAAGTAGGGAGACTTCAAAGAAAAGTCTTTGTAGTGCACAAGACCCTGCCCTACATGGCTCTGGCTCCAGACACACTACAGGAGGGTATGCAGTCCTTTGTGTGGGGACAGGCACAGCCCTACTGAGGTGCAAGTGTCAACTCCTCCCGCCACTCTAGTTCAGGAAGACCCATCAGTCTGCTGAGAGCCATCACGATATGCAGAGCCCACCCCAGCTCCCTTTGTGTGTCTCTGTCTCGAGTGAATTCACAAAGCCCAACTGTCATCCAACCCAGACGTGTATTCTTGGGACAGGCAGAAACATGTCAACTTCCTAAAAGTGCCATTTTCAGGCCTTCAATTTAAAAACCAACTTCACTAAAAGATGTGTTTCTAACTTGGGAGTCCAGAGACACCAAACTCCAATTTTAAATCAGCTCCCAATTGGAAGATATCTGTGTAAAAGGCTACAGGGCAGCTCCAATGCTAACCTGTGGGAGAGATAGGCCTTGCTGTAGTGAAAAGCAAATTTTGCGGATTTTCTCTACCAGGACATACAAAACTCTAAAGCACATGTCTCACCTTTTAAATGCACAGCACCTGGCCCCTGAAGCTACCTAGGGCCTACATTAGGGGTGCATTACATGTAGTATCAGGGAAGGTTTGGGCCCGGCAAGTCGGTGTACTTGCTAGGTTGATATGGCTGTTAAGAACTGCACACACAGGCCCTGCAGGGGCAGGCCTGAGACACGTTTGGAGGGATACTCATGTAGATGGCACGATCAGTGCTGCAGGCCCACTAATAGCATTTGGTTTACAGGCCCTGGGCACATGTAGTGAGTGCATTGTACGAGGGACTTACTAGTAAATCAAACTTCTCATTCATGGACAAACCAAATGCCATTTCAGTTTAGACACAGAGCACATGCACTTTAGCACTGGTCAGCCATGGTAAAGTGGACAGAGTCCAAACACCAGCAAAAACAAAGTCTAACTCACAATCGAAAACAGGAGGCCAGAAGCAAAAAGACAGGGGAAACCATGCCAAACGATGCCAGGTCTAACACATTCCCTTGACAAATTTCATAGGTGACGTCACCGGTCCTGTTCTTATTCCCATTATCTGACACCTTTGAGGGCCAAATCTGCAGCTGGTTCCAGCACAATCCAAGTTTCCAGGTTCCTCTGGGTGCCACACCAAATTGAAGAGTTTTGCTCAGCCATGCCCCAGCTCTGTGGTTCTTTTCTAACTTCCTCTGGCATGCCTTTAGGCCCTATGGAGCAAAGAGGCCTACCACCTAGAATACTTCTTGTGAGTTCGCCCTCGGTGCCAGCAGGACTCTCTGTGCTGATTCTGCTCTCGACTTCAGTAATGAAACCACCTTCAGCACCCTTACCCAATACAGGCCTAGGCACATCGACGCCAATGCTAACTTCACTGCCCGAAAAGGTGGTGCTGATTGTCCTTTCCAATGCCGGTCCAAATTCGACTGGCACCTGACTGAAACCGACATAGTTTTCTGCTCTCATATCACCGTTAAAGTATGCAAAAAAGTGATGGATGTAATGCTTGAATTAATTTCAGCCAGTTTCACCATAGTTAGGGTTTATCAGAAGGTGTAGCTTGGTTCCAGTGACACAGTGCACATGGGACCCATTTCTGGGAACACCAGTCCTACTAGGGTGCCACACCAAAGTAGACATAAAAGTGATAGTTGGAATGCTTGAATCAATCTAAGCCACTAGTAATTACTCGGGCCGCATCCCAGTCCATCGTTATTTTGTACACCATGCCACCTAAGTTTGGACCCAGCCATGTGAAAATCAGTCTTGACCCTGCTCCAATGAGAACAGCCCAGCTTGAAATGCCATGCCAGGTCCTCCATGAACCAGAATACAAGCAACCCAGGACCCGTTTTACCCTAGTTTGGACTCGTCAGCCAGGTATAGCTTTTTCCAGTGACACAATGTGCACAGGACCCACGTTTTGGCATATCCATCCGACTTAGGGTGACACACTAAAGTATACAAAAAAGTGATAGGTCACATGCTTGAATTAATTTCAGCCACTGGAAATTACTTGGGGCAGCATTCCAGTCCAATGTTATTTTGCACACCAACAGGAGTCCCGTGCTCTTCTTTTCTCCAAATGCAACTTCGAGAGACAGCCTTCTTGGAAACTATAGCGTGCAAAAGTTTGGAAATTATGCATTCTCTGCAGTGGTCTACCCAGGATTCTACCCATTGATGAAAGACTTCCTGTATTACCTTGGGGTCTAAACACCATCAATGATCCACCAGATGCTGTTGGATGAGCTTGTCCACCAAGGAGTTCAAAATCCTGCCAGGTGGCTCACAACCAGTGAAATGCTCTGCTACTCCAGAAAACTCCAGAGGTGAAGTACCTCCTGACACAGGACCCAGGATCTCCACCTCTCCCATATGGCCTCCCTAACCCACCAATGATGCATCTGTCACAACCTTCAGCTCTGGGTGGGACAGGGAGAGAGGTCTGCTACTGGCCCAATTGTGGTTAAGCCACCACGGCAGGTTCCTTGTGGTCTCTTATGAAACCTGGACTGAATCTGTGTGGTGAGGGAAGGTTGGAAACTGCACTGTGTTCACGATAGCTCCAATAAAGAGGACCCTCTGCGAAGAAGTCAGGTGTGACTTTGGCACATTGATCGTGAAACCCAATGATGTCTGGAGGATCACCCTTATTTGGAGAAGACCACAACTGCTTGTGGAACTTCCATCTTCAAAAGTCATTTGTCGATGTAGGAAAACTGGTATTCCCAACCACAGAAGCTGTGCTGCGACCACCGCCATCACTATCATGAACACCGAAGGAGTACTGCTGAGGCCAAAGAGGAGCAAATTGAAAAAGTTTCTTGCCCACACTGAACCGCACGTATCATCCTTGGAACTACAGTACGGGTACATGACAGGCAACCATTTTGAATATGTCCTTTCACAAGAAGGCATTCACAGTGTTGAGATTTAAAATAGGCTAAAGGCCTCTGTCCTTCTTCAGCTCGAGAAAGTAATGGGTGTAGCAGTTGTCCCGATTTCTGTGCCGGAACCCTCTCTATGGCTCTGTTGGTCAAAACAGCCTACACTTCTTAGAGGAGAAAGCACAAGTTCTCCTCTGAGAGATGTTTGGAGGTGGGTGGGAGGTGCGGTGGGATCTAGAAGATCCACCTGTCGGATATGTTTTGCCACCCGTGGTGGAAATATCTGATCCTCCCTCCCACAAGATGGTTGTGTGCCCCTAAAGCCAAACTAAAAAAGGACTGCCGTTTGCGGGTGTTGTGGGCCTTGAAGTGGGCAGTATGCCAACCCTCTGGAGCAGTCTTGGAAAGGGCAAATCTGGTGAGGATACTGTCTCGATGGGGTAGAAAGGTCTAGCGAACACACCTAAGGCCTTGC
The DNA here is from genome assembly GCF_964204655.1 of Triturus cristatus. Taxonomy (NCBI): domain Eukaryota; kingdom Metazoa; phylum Chordata; class Amphibia; order Caudata; family Salamandridae; genus Triturus; species Triturus cristatus. The sequence goes on from NC_140580.1 coordinate 726,874,620, forward strand.
CACATACAAACACAAAATGCCCCAATCAGGTGAGCCAATCATGTTGATATATCCAAATACACACTGACCAAAGCAGGAAAAGCACCTCTACAGTGTTGATACCACCAAACACAAGCCAACCCAACCAAAGCAAGTATTGGTATGACATTGCTATTCTGAACACAGATTTGGACTGTTCAGCCGTCAACCTTTTACAGTTATCTGTCCACACTTTTGCATCTCCCTCCTGACAACAGTCAGGACCACAAGTGACCATTCCTACAATAAAACATTAACACCTCTCATTTCAAGCAAACACTCTTCCTTATGAATGCTTTGGCATTGCCAACAACCAGTTGTGCCACCCATCAACCCTTGTGTCCTTGCTTTTTCAATCCTCTACACCAACAGCAATCTTTGATTCCCACCTGTTTTAGAATACTTCTCTGTCCTAGTTTTGTCCTATCCCACACTCCCGCCTCCTACCATGTATGCTAATATCAAGGCGATCTGTGATGCACAAAACACATGAAATAGTTAAAAACCCTGTTGGGTTGTTCACTATTTTCTTCTTGAAGTTAATTAAAAACAGTGCTGCTGGATTATAGGAACACCTACAGGAAATCTGAATTGTGTAGTGCTTTAAACAAATGTTTATTTTCATTATTATCTTTTAGTGAGCTCTTTTATCATTGTTACCTCATTCCTCAGCATACCATGGCGCATGGGTGAGCATGGGTGAAATAATTAATTTATCAAACCTTACCCATCTTCTTCAGAATATTAGAAATGCTTACTTGTTATGGGTGCTGAAACAGACCCTGCAGACACCAGCACAACATGAGCCTTATTAACTGCTGTTGAGAGGCTCGCCAAGGTCTGCGGATTGTTAAAAATCGATACAATCATAGACTCCAGGTTGTTGTTCAGAAAGTTGATGCCACTTTGGCTATTTGGGTAGTCGTATGTCCCCGTGCTGTTTACCCGGATGCTGCCTTCGCTGCAGAGGAAAAAGGGATTGTTAACAATACCCGTAATTATTTGTTGTCTAGCTACAGACAACATCTGTCACAGACAGGACTGTACATGATACTACACACAGGGGCCGTTAGCTCAGCCCTGTTCTCATGATTTGATGGCTTTCTTGTCCACATCAATCGCAGCTCTGGATTCAAGGACTTTCATCACTATTTTTTGTGCTTGTGCCACCCTTGAGTTCTTCTGCAATACCATGTTTTTTCAGTGTATGAATTGTGTCCTTTCACTGCCTATACCCAAGCCTACTGTAACGGCAAGACAAAGCTGTAGCAGGCCATCTTTGAATCCAACTTTCTATACTTTAAAAATGCCCATCATAGTGCAATTAGCCACAGTGTGGCAGCCATCTTAAAAGCATAGAAAATAATAATTGGCTTGTAAAAAAACTTTAAACACGCTTGTATTAGTGTAACTGTAACTTGCTCAGACATGTGTTTTTGCCCAGACTAACACTGCCCACAGGAGGTGCCCATTTCTCACATTGATGTGCCTTGTGCTTTGGCTCTCGAGTTGTGAAATGGGTCAATAGCTTGCTCATCTAAATAATGTTTACATTTTTGCTATGCAAGTCGGTGATTTGGGCATGTCATTACAACGCAGCCATTACATCGCATGTCACTACAACGCATGTCATTACAACACATGTCATTACAACGCAGACATTTCATCGCAAGTCATTACAATGCATACCATTACAACACATAGTACCCTTACACTATCCAACACTTACTCTACTGTTGCACTCACTGGAGTTAGAATATTAATTTATACCCCTACACTATCCAACACTTACCCTACTGTTGCACTCACTGGAGTTAGAATAGTAATTTTTACCCCTACACTATCCAAAACTTGCCCTACTGTTGCACTCACTGGAGTTAGAATAGTAATTATTACCCCTATACTATCCAACACTTACCTTAAATGCGATGTAATGGTATGCATTGTAATGGTATACGTTGTAAAGGTATAATGTGATGTAATGGAATGTGTTGTAAAGGTAGTTTCTGAAAATGCGATGTAATGGCATGGGATGTAAAAGAATGCATTGTAAAGGATGTTGTGATGTAAAAACTGCGTTGTAAAGGCATGCATTGTGAATGTATGCGTTGTAACGTCATACATTCAGTGGTCATACATTCAGTGGAAGATGTAGGCCACAAAGTCTTCTCTGTGTTATAATTGCTTCCGCCAGGCTGTGCATAGCCAGGGCATGGGTCTCGACAACAACCCCCAGAGCAGCAGAATGGTGGGTAATCTTTTGGGGAGTATATGAAAGAGAACTTGCTTTAGCTAGGATCAGGGGATCACGCTCTATTAAAAAATGTGACCAACCATGGGGTAGGTGTAATTGGGATCCAACTGGGGGGCCTTATCCGAAGTAACTCGATTTAATTCACTTAGCCTAAAACAAAATAATATTAATTATGATGTATCTTGAGTTATAATTTGTCCTTGTCAATTATCTCGCAGTTTTTGCTATGGCTTACAGTTTATGAGATAGATAAGTTCTCGTACGATTGAATAGCTTTGTGGTCTATGTATTTATTATACTTAATTCATCTGTATTTTGGAAATCACAAAATCAACATCCCAATCCGCTGTTCCAGGTGATTGGCAATATCAAATGCTGCAATGGCAGTATTTATATGTGCAGCAGTGTCCCTACCTGGAACAAAGCCATGCTGTTCTTCTGATACTAATAAATGAATCAATGGGGCTAAGCGGGAAGCTAGAAGCTTTGAAATAAATTTAGCGTCTGAGTTAATTAGGGATATTGGTCTGTATGAGCTCATTTTCTCCACTGGTTTGCCTTTTTTTGGAAAAACAATGATGTTAGTTTTGTTCCACGAAAGGGGCGAATCCCCTGCTTGCAGTATCTCATTAACCAGCTCGAGAAATACTGGAGTCATACATCCCTAAATGTTTTATAAAATTCAAGTGGGATGGTGTCTTCGCCCACTGCTTTGCCAGAAGGTAATGCCCCAATTGCTAGATTAAGTTCTACTAAATCAGCATTTCCTTCCAATTCCAAGGTTTGAGAGGAATCCAAAACAGGTAGCCCACTTTCTTGTAAATAATCTATAGCAGATTGTAGATTAAAACTAATTGCCTCATTATACAGATCAGCATAGAAAATCCTAAACTGCTCCACAATTTCTTGGGATTTAGTAAAAGTTACGCAATTCACACCATTAATTTTCTTAATATGTGACTTAGCCCTCTGGTCGGCTAGTTGGTAGGCCAGAACCCGTCCCACCCGCTCTCCATACTCATACTGCCTAGTTCTAAGCTTAAGAAAGTTACTGGCAGCTTTATCTTTTAACCTTCTACTAAGCTTCACTCTTATATCAATAATCTGTAAGCATATTCGTTGTTCACCAGTATCTTTCAGGGCAATTGCTAGGGCATGTTGCTGCTCTAAATCAGTATATAACCTGTGTTCATTTTCAAGCTGACTAAAATGAGACCGATTCTGCTCAACAATATATACTGAAGTGTGGCCCCTCTCACATATGCCTTTAAGCAATCCCAGACTATAGTAAGGGATGTAGTATGAAAATTATTTGCTATATATTCCTTAAGAACCCCTTGCATGTAGGTTACATAATCTGAGTCGCTTAGAAGGTGCCTAGGAAACGAAAATTCCCTGGCTTGTACTACCATATCAAGACCGAGATGTACAGTAAGTATAATGGGGTTAGCATTTTAGAATCCAAATGCTAACTGGGATGACGGCCGCGGAGCGCCACACCATGCAGCCGTAGGTGATCCAAGCCCCGCCCCCTCCTCCGGCAATGGCGGATTGAATCGGACCTTGGTCGGGAGCAGGACGCCAGCGCTCTCGCTCCTGTTTTGGACAGAAACAGGCTGAAAAGTGGATTGAAGCAGGCAATTCGGGGACAGAGAGAGATGTTATGCTCTTTCTTTTTTTTTTGCTAAAATCGTAGCTGCTGACAGCAACGGACTACAACTGAGCTTCCAGCTTCTCTTTGTTTTTTCTCTTCTGAACTCTGCTCGAATGGAGGCTGCCAGGTGTGGATGAGGGCAAGCTGGAGGTAAGGGGAGGCAGGTAATACGTCTGGCAGCGGTGGATGTCCATTTTTATGCTTCCAAGCGTATTTTTGCAGCAATAGCAACAGCATTATTATATTGATTTATATTAATCCTGGACAATTTTTTTAAATTTTTTTACTGCCTCTCCGTCCCCCTTGTGCCTCTCTATCCCCTGGTCATTGCCGGTAATAGTCTAGCCTCGTCAGCAAGAGAGAAACCTGAGCCCCTAGCAAAATAGAGACGTTTTTGCAAAAAAAAAAAGGGGGGAAATAAAATGCTCAGGACCCGCTGCTTTCTCTGCTAGAAAAGGATTATCGCTATTTTACCGAAATCAGCCCCTCTCTGCCATATCAACGCTAAGTTTCGGGGGGGAAAGAATCTGCCCTCTGACTGCTGGCTACTGGTGGTGTTGGTGGAAGAGTAAGAGCAATCGCTCCTGTTGTATCAATTAAAGCAGAGGCCAGTAAAGCCAAGAAGGCAAAAAGAGGAGAATAGGTAAACCCCTAAAAAATATCAGCGGGATGGCTAAAATCGACAACGTAGCCCGTCAAAAAACAAAAACTCGTCCAGCCCAGGTTAAGGAAGCAAAACAAGCTGCTAGTCTGGCCCGAAAGGGAGAGGAGCTTGCGTCCACTCCAGTCTTAGACAGTACCTTTGAGAGCTCTGAAGAGGAGCTGGCCTTGTCTACGTCCCTAAAAGCCAAGGAGTCTCATGTGGAAGATGAACTAGGGCAGGCTTGCGAGACCGTCAGAGTGGACCTGGATGGTCCTAATGATAAAATCAACTCTTCCAAACAGTTCCCGCTATTCTTTAAAAAAGCAACTCTGCCACCTCCGGACTCCAGCTTTAGCCCACCTACAAGGACTATAACAGCTGAAGGCAATATAGTGGGTAGAAGCTCGACAATTGGACCACTCGATAGTATACCCCCAGGACAGGAAATAGGGGGTAAAAATTTGGAGTCTACCCAAGTACAAGGCAAAGATCCAAATCAAAATCAGAATATGAGCGGGGGCCACGAGATATTAATCCCAGTAGCTGTTGAGACATTGGATGCAGGGCCATTAGTCTCATTAGCCTCATCGTCTCATGATTGTTTAGGGTCTGTAAGTCCACTTGAAGTATTAGGACAAGAGGAAATTACAACTGCAATTATGTCTCCTGAGCCTATTGGGTCTCAGCTTAAATCCATCATAAGCTTGGAGAAAGGGGAGACAAGCGACGCAAGGCAATTGGACATTAAGGACCTTCTCAATCTTATTCTCGACGAAATTCGTGAGATGAAGAGGGCCCAGAAAATCGAAACTGCTATATTGAATGAACGTCTGGGGAAAATTGAAGAGGCGATGCAGGGCTTCCCTATCAGACTCCAGGAGGCCGAAGCTAGAGTCTCGCTCCTGGAAGACCAGATGTCTACCATGACTAAAGACATGAAAGCAGCCACAATTAAAGAGAGACATCTTGAAAGCAAGATTGAGGATCTTGAGAACCCCTCACGGAGATCCAATCTACGGATAGTCGGAGTTCCTGAGGGAATCGAAAAGTCCCAGCCTCTCCAATGGGTGGAATCCTTTATTAAGCAGACTGTTCTTCCTGAGTTCGAAGGAGACCTCACAATTGCAAGGGCACATCATGTACCAGCACAACCTTTCCCGAACTCTCTAATGCCACGAACAATTTTGGTTAACTTTATGGACTTCCGAATTAAAGAAAGAATAATTACAAGAGCAATTCAGCAGAGGCAGTTTTCAGTAAATGCTACCACCAAATGTCGTATCTATTCTGACATGAGTGCCTCTGCTGCGCGTGAAAGGAAAGAATTTGTCAAACTCTTGCAACTCTTTAAAACTCATGGCGCCCAAGCATCAATTGCGCAACAATCCAAACTAAAAGTTCTTGTCAAGGGCAAGTTCTTCTTGTTTTCAGATCCGGATGAAGCCCAGGCATTATTACAAGAAATTTCAAAGGGGGAATAAACTTAACAGGAGGTTTTCAAGGAAAGAAGCAGAGAAAGATACAGAGGAAAAAAAAAAAAAGCTGTGGCCTAGTTTGATTTTCATACATAACTCTTAATTTTTAAGGTTCTTAGTCAATTCACAAAAGTTGGGGGTGGGGCGGGGTCGCGGGTCACGAAGGGTGTAAAGTCAAGACACCCCAGGGTGTAGTAGGGTGGGTAGTAATGTGGTCAGCGTGGCTGGTAGGGGATATTCCACATTCTTGGGAGGGGGTTTTTTCTAGGGGTTGGAGGGGTAGGGGGGCTGGGGGTTCACTCATGGCAAAGGGGGGAAAAACAGAGCAAGAGGTTTTCGGAATAAGGCTACTATTAGAATTTATATTAAAAGGCAAGGCAGAAAATTGAATATGAATAGATGGATAGATGGTTAGGGAATTGAATAGATGTAAGATTCTATCAGCCAACGTAAATGGTATACTGAATAAAAAGAAGTATGGCGCTTTAATTAGATGGCTAACTTCATTAAACCCTCAAATCCCTTTCCTCCAAGAAACTCATCTTAAGTCTAACTCCCCTAAGCTATTTATACCCAGAACTTTCTCGAAAGTATTTTTTGCATCCTCAGGCTCTGCCACGAGGGGTGTCGCAATTTATCTTTCAAATAAGCTTCCTTGGGAAATCGTAGAAGTTCACAGGGATTTGCAGGGGAGATGGATATGGGTAGCAGTAAAGCTTTATGGGAAAAGTCTTAATCTAATTAATTACTATGGCCCGATAATTGATGATGAGGTTCCATTGATCCAAATATATACTTTACTATCTGGTGCCCCGGGGCAGATGATACTTGGAGGAGATTTTAATTTTATATTGGATTTAAGAAAAGATACATCAAATAAACAGAGGAGACAATTACAACCGAGTACTAAAAAAGCTTTGGAAGCTATTATTAAGGGATTTCAATTGGTGGATGGCTGGAGGGAAAGGAATCCGGAGAAGGAATTTTTTACTTTTTATTCACATCGCTTTCAAACCGCATCCAGAATTGATTTTTTCCTTAGCTCCAGGTCCCTTCAGATTTTAGAAGTAGGTATAGGATGTAACCCCTTTTCAGACCACACCTATGTTAATCTGGAGATTAAAATCAAGGGCGAGGATAAGGAACGGCCTAGGTGGCAGCTCGACCGTCTCCTATTGCAGAATGAGGAATGGATAAGGGATTTTAGGGTCTGGATCGGGGAATACTTTAGGATCAACGAGAATACCGCTACCCCCTTTTCTGTTTGGGGAGGGTTCAAAACGACAGCTCGGTTTCTAATAATAGCTTTTATAACTGCTCAGCGTAAGGTTCGAAGGGATAAGATAGCCCAATTACAGATAGAACTGGAGCAGGAGTATGCCCTTCAACTTCAGTTTCTACCTAATAAATATGACCAGGAAAAAATGGCATTGAAAGATTTCTTTACCATGGAAGAGGTCTGTAACTCTCAACTATTTCAACAGAGGGTCTACGAGGAGAGCCAATTAATTGGCAAACTCCTGGCAAACTCTACAAGGAAGAAACAGGAATCTGCCTCAATAATTAAAATATTGGATCCCTCCACTGGTTTAGATGTAGTTGATAGCTGTGGAATTTCTCAACTCTTCCTGGATCATTATGCCCGGTTATACTCCACCGAATACAAAATACAGGAAACTCGATTAAAGAGTATTTTTCAACTTTGAATCTCCCTCAACTATCTTTGGAGCGGGTCCATAATTTAGAAAAACAAATTGAGGTAGGTGAAATTTTAGCAGCTATCAAATCAACTGCGGGTTCCAAAGCTTGTGGGCAAGATGGCTTCCCAATTGAGTTTTTTAAGGTTTTTTCAGAGGAATTACTTGTTCCTCTGAGAAATTTGTTTAATTTTATTAGAGAAGGGGGCCCGGTCCCAAGCGAGTTTAAAGAGGCGATTATTGTTTCATTCGTTAAAAAAGATAAGAATCCCGATGATATGAATTCGTATCGGCCCATAAGTGTTTTAAATTCTGACTATAAATTATTAATGAAGGTTTGGGCCGAGCGTTTGTTACCAGCTGCTCAGGAAGTAATCCACAAGGATCAAACCGGTTTTATTGCGAGTAGATCAATGGCTGCCAATACTCAATTTTTAATACAGGCTTTAGACTATATTAATGTAAATCATATCCCAGCAAGCATTGTAATGGTCGATGCAGAAAAAGCATTCGACCTTATAAATTGGAAGACTTTATTTATTACTCTGGCTCAATTTGGTTTTCCATTGAATGTTGTAGGGATGCTAAATAATATTTATCAGGACGCTACAGCAAAGCTTGCAATAAATGCCAGCTGCGCAGGAACAATAAAAATCAGGCGTGGAACGAGACAAGGCTGTCCACTCTCTCCCCTACTTTTTACTTTTTTTATCGAACCCTTGGTTTTAAGAATTCGAAACAATGCTGCTATTCACCCCCCAATCTTGGATATGCCTAAACTTAAATTATTTGCCGACGATATTATCCTATACCTGGCCCCAAATAGGATTAATTTCGAGGAGGTCTTGGGAGAATTTTTGCAGTTTGAGAGAATAGGCGGCTATAAAATTAATGCAAATAAAACAGAAGTTCTCGCCATGAATGCTGATATCGACGCATTTCCCTGTTCTTTAAAATTACAGGCATTAAGAACTGACCCTATAAGATATCTTGGGATTTATGTCTCCTCACAGTTTTCTCAATTATTTGAGTTAAACTATTTAAGGATGAAGACAAAAATAAGTAAATTATTGGAGCAATGGTCATTGCTTCCATTATCAATAGTAGGGCGAGTATCATTAATAAAAATGTCTATATTACCCCTATTGATTTTTCTATTTTTTAGGGAAATGGATACGCTTTTCAGACAATTCATTTGGGAGAAGAAAGCCCCCAGGGTTAAATTGAATACTTTACAACTACCAATAGATCAGGGGGGGCTCGCACTCCCACATGTAAGATCGTATTATGAAGCTGCCCTTCTTGATTTAGTATCCGGGCTGTTAGGATCTAGCTCTTGTAGAGATACATTTTTTATCAATAGAATGCTGCTAGAAATTGGTTCATCCACTTCAGTGTTTTTAAAAACTGCTAAGCTTCCTAAGAAAACACGATATAAAACTTTAAAAGACTTTCTTATCAGACTTCAAACCGTTTCTAGGGAAATGAATCTAAAGGGCTTTCAATACCTCAATATAAGAGAATGTGCCAGCCTCGGTTTCCAGATACAAGTTAGTCACATCAATGTTTGGGAGAATTCTGGATTTACCGAATTGAGACATTTTATAGTTCAGAATAGGCTGATTTCCTGGCAGGAAATATTGGCCAGGATAGGGACTCATCGGAAACCGGCCTTCTTTGAATATCTGCGGTTAGTCTCCTGGTTGAGGAGTACCGGTGGTATAACTGAACCCCCCAATCATTCGACAGTTGCCCTCTACAGGGCTAAACTACGAGGAATAGGCAACTGGTATAAGTTGCTACACAAAACAAAATATTCTTTGGTGATCTAGAACCATTTGGAAAAAATAAATCGGGAAACTGACTGCAGATTATCCGAAAGGTAGTGGGAGTGGATCAGCTACTCAGGAAGTAGAGCATTGCGTGCTGCTAATTATAAGAGGATGGCCTTTTTTTCAAGGTGGCTGGCCTATTGAACACCTTCTACTCTAAATAAAAGGTTTCCAGACGTGGAAGATAAGTGCTTTCGGTGCTCTAAACATGGGGAAGGTGGTTGGCACCATATTTTTTTTGTGTGTCCCGGCCTAAGGTCTTTTTGGGAAGCCGTATTTTCAGACATCGAGCGTGCAATCGGAAATAGAATCCCGATCGAAGCCGAGGTTGTGCTATTTGGCTACTGCAAGGGAGGGTTACAATTGTCTAAACCAGAAAGAGTTTTTATTTTTATTGCTAGTGCGGTAGCATGCTCATTAATTTTGCAAAATTGGAGATCTACAGAAGCCCCCTCTCATTTGAAATGGATTAATAAAATGAAAAGAGTAAAAAAATTTGAGGAGGCCTATGCTAGGAGGGTAGGAGCTGTAAAAAAGTTTGAGCGAAACTGGAAGTTTTTTGAAATACTGGAGAAGACTTAATAGAAAATGAAATATTGGAAGGGATATACCTAGAAGTCTTCTCCTAATGTGGTTTTTGTATGGAAGTGAACCTCCTTTTTGATTGTTTTCTGTGAAGAATGCATTAGCACTTTATAGATATTACATTTTAAATACTGGAAGTGGTGAATTGTTTCGAAGCATGTCTTTTTTATTGATGTTTTTATGCTAATGAATTCCCTTTATTGTAACATTACTGCAATTACTTATGTCTTGCACTTGCACTTTAGTGGCTTCGAGGATTTGTATTTATGCTGGTTTTGTACATGGCACATTGCACTTTCGATTAGTGCCTTTTTTTTTACACTTTCGCACTTTAATATTATATCCTATGATAAGATTGTGGAAGTGAATTTCCTTTTTGATGGTTTTTCGTAAAGAATGCATTAGCACTTCATAGATATTATATTCTAAATACTTAAGTGGGGAATTGATCCCTTTGCACCTGCACTTTAGTAGTTTTTGAGTATTTGTATTTTTGCTGTTTTGCACAAGGCACATTGCACATTCGGTTAGTGCTCTCTTTTCTTCATACCATTTCATTTTAATGCCATATTATCAACAATATAAATGTTAAATTTATTCTGTAATGTATTCTTGAACCTCTTGCTCTGAATAAAAAATATTTTTTTTTAAAAAGTATAATGGGGTTATGGTCCTATGTAATCTTAGGACATACCACCATAGAGGAGTTATCCAGCAGAGCATAGTTGGTAAAAATCATATCAATTCGAGAATATTGTTTATGCGGATGAGAAAAAAAGGTAAAACCCGGCGTTGTGGGAGAAAGCATTCTCCAAGCGTACTCCAATTGATGTATATAAAGCAAATCTTGTATAGCTGCCCTCACCTGAGCCATTCTACCTCTTGCAGTCGTGTTTGTAGTATCAATTTTTTTTATCTAATATGCAATTAAAGTCTCCCATTACAATAAGATCCCCAGCCTATTCCAACAGTTCAGAGCTTAGGTCGGAAATAATATCAGGGCAGTCAACATTAGGACCATAAATCATACATACTGTCACCTTGTGACCAAAAACAGAGAGCTGAGCAATTGCCCATCTTCCCTTAGGGTCAGCCTGTGTGCGTAGAACCCCTGCCTCAGAATATTTAATCTTCAATAGTGCAACCCCCCGGATAGATGCCGACTGCGATGTACACAAGATCAGCTCACAGCCAAGCTGTGAAATACTTTCTATCTTTAAAAGCCAAATGGGTTTCAGCAAGTCCAACTATATCGGGCTTAAACACCTGCAGCTCTTCCGCTACCAATCGACTTTTACTGGCTTGGTTCAGCCCACAAACAATCCAACTCATAAATTTAACATTCGGCATTAAATATAGTTTTTGCTATGGGTTACAGTTTATGTGATAGATAAGTGCTTGTACGATTGAATAGCTTTGTGGTCTATGTATTTATTATACTTAATTCATCTGTATTTTGGAAATCACTTTTTCCTTGTTTGTTTTCTGATCAATTTGACCATTAAAAAAAATGAAAAAAAGGAAGGTCAGTGATTCTACAGATTTATGCGATCAGGAGGTGAGCACAGCACAGGGATACACTGGCACCACCATCCACAACTCTGTAGGGACCCCATGCATGCTACGGCCTGCCATCATCTCCCACCTCTTTCTGGCAATCAGAGAACAATCACACCGACACGCCTCAAGGAAGGCTCTCTTCAACATTTAGAAATGTAAACTTTGTATAACTGTTTGTTAAATAAGTAAACATATGCTGCTTAAATGTGTAACCATTATATTAGCCTTTGGTAACACTATTATCGTTTCTGAAACCCAAGATTCGTTTTCCCTTCTTCAATAAGAAAACTTTAAAGACACCACACACTCACATTTCATATACTCCAAACACAGCAAGTAATAATATGAGTTTTTGGTGTGCATACTATACCTAAATCCTGTAATTTTTGTACTGAGGTAATACGTTGGTGCAGCTCTCCGGTAGATAGTTTCCAGCTGTAAAAAAAAGGTAGCTGTCAAATTAGCTGGTAACCAGGCACCTAAGCGATTACTGCTTCTGCCATACAATCTTCACAGTTGAGTAGCATAAGCTCATACATTATTGTGTGCATTGTGTCTAGGTCAGGAGTGACAAATATTAGTTCATGCCATATCTATGCCAGATATTCAGGATAACCACTGACCGTATAAATGATGCTCATTTAAATTTAGTGTAGGTACATTTATTGCATGGGGCTATCCAGAAACTTTGGCATGGATCTAACTCCCATGGACCAAAGTTGAACACCGCTCCAGCTACTCAAAGTAGACCTGTCTCTTCAGTTAGGGAAGGTTTTTTCCTCAAACTCCTGTTCATGAAAAGTTAATGTGCAAAAGTTGTACAAAATATATTTGAAAATCGACTGCTATTTGTAATTTGGAAGTCATGTTGATCTACCTCCTCCTCCACTTATGCCACACCCTATACCTTCACCTCTCTCGACAAACTCTTTTCTTTTTAACTTTGGGCTGTTGTGGGGACTCTCAAAGTTCTGGAAGGCCCATTTCCACCTTAGATACAGTCAGAGATTTATCCAAGATGGGATTTAGGTGGGAACACGTCCAACATTAATTGGAGATTAATGGAGAAGTATCTGCATGGGGAAAACATCCTATGAAGAAAAGAATAATTTGAAAGTGCAATGCACTTTTACAAAGTATTTACAGACACATAAATGGACACAAGTTACATTTATCTTGTATAAATTCTTAGGCATGTGAGTACCCCTGGACAGCAGCGACTGTCACGGCGTCCCAGAAGTGCACCTGTAACACTTTGTGAAATTTAAAATAGGCAGAAATGTACTCTTAATGTAGCATTAGCTCACCAGGGTACATTTCAGACTTTATTTTGATAACTGGGCCCTCTTTTTTTATGTTTTGTATGGTTAAACGTACTTTGCTGCATCAAGCTATTGAGTAACCATCAATTTGTTACTATTTATTGTTACTTACTTTTTGAATAAACTTTTAATTTCTAATTAAACACTCCTAAATCCTTCCATTGGTGTGTATTCTGTGTTGAACTAATCTGTTCCTTCTTAGGGCCACACTAAGAGTCAGGTGGTAATTGGAGGTGAGGAATCCTTGGCAGGGCATATCTATTGCAGATGTAACTTCTTCCTAGTCAACAACCATGATGAGTCTCTGCGCCTAGATTTAGGGTAAACATACGGGACCCAGGCTTACCGCATCCAATGCCACATGTTTTCCTGATTCAAGGTCCATTACTGTGCACCTTTTCCTTCTGCTCTTAGCAGGTGCAATATGTGCACAGAAACTCACTAGGTGTCACTGGGTGCAGGAACTTGTAATTGGGCCATATCCCCCAGTAATATTGATCTACCTGACTCGTAATGGCACACTTAGTCTATGCTGAATCATCGTCTCATTGTGCATTCTTTGCTGAATTTTGCTACTTTCATATATTCGCTACTAAATCCTTCTATTCTTATGTACTGTGTGTGGAATCATTCCACTGTTACCTCTTTGCAGTGAATTCATTCCAATGGTACCCCTTTGCTGCTGAATGCTGATATGATAAGAGAAATGATCCAAGCCATGTTCTCAAATGAATACTTCTGTTCTTAATAGCAGTCATCTGAACCTTTCTACTAAATTCTCTGTCAAATTATTTTATTGTTACACATTATCTGCTGAATCTTTTAATTATTTGCATTTCTTGAAGAATTATTCTATTGTTATTTAGTCTCTGGTGAATATTTCTATTGTTATGCACTGTCTACTAGATCATTCTATTGTTGCGCATTCTCTGCTAGGTGATCGTAAGCTTCTTTATTCTATGTTGAATTATTCTATTTCTATTTTATTCTATTTTTATTTCTTCTCTTCTAAACCGACCTATCGCTACCGTTTAACCATCCTATTGTAACCTATAATGTGCTGATTTAATCTATCATGAACAATATTCTACCTAATCTCCATATTATTATTGGTTCTCTACCAAGCATGGCATTGTCTTAATCTTAAAACACTTGTCTCCCTAAGGGTAATGCTGAAATCTAGATTGGATCTAAATAAAGTGTCTCTGGAGTCTACATTGCTTTTCATACTTAGATACAATCACACTTTGCATGCACTGAAATCTTGTTACCTTATTTATTCATTAAAAGTACATGACTTATGAATTGATTGTGAATGTAAGTTGACTTTTTCTTATGTCAAGTGCCTCTTACCTGCGTAAACAATGACTTTTCAAGATTCTTGTATTGTTCGGATGCAGGATTCTTTAAACTCTCATTAAAAGTTGTGTTAATGGAAATGACAGTATAAAGGCTTCTTTTTGGTACACTGCCACTATCTGCAAAAAATTTCACATTTATGAGCACATTGTTCTCAGTTATTTTGCTTTCCATGCATATACGATAACACACAATAGTTAAGAGTGTAGGCTTACTTTTAAGCATTTGACGGCATTATGACCTCTTTTAAAAGAAAGAACACCTGTATAAAATATATTTGACTGTTGAACTGAAAGTATGCGTGTTCAGGTGTATTAAGTTGAACCAATCCAAAACTATATCACATTTAATTTCAAATTGTGTTAAATCGAACCAACAATAGAAATAAAAATGGACGCAACATGAATAATGTGTTGCTTCAGTGATAGTTGGCTGTGTGTAACAACAAGAACAGGACAAATTAGTGGTTCATTGATTAGTTGGATGTGTTATAAAGAAGAAAAGGACCATGTGGTGTGTCATTTAATGGGCAGTGTGTTTCAAGGAAGAAGAGAACAATTCTTAAACTCAAAGTCATCATCACCCAGCTAACAAGATGGCTTCTAATTATTGAAATGTGTCACTGAATTCGAGAGGTCTAAAAATGACTAATTTGGTTGTATAAGAAAGGAACAGTTTTAATTTGCAACCTCGTTTAAATTTGTTTAAAAATACCCCACTTTTGGCTTTTTGAGCACATAATATCACTTTTTGGAGACAAATATTCTTTGATAAAATGATTTGACTACATAAGATGATTCGAGGGGTTGAGCAATGGTGCAGATACAGGAAGGAAAATGGTTATGTGCTGCCCGGTGAGGTATGCTGGCGCAGCCAGACTGCTTTCATGTCCCTAACGCCATCTAAGAAAATGGCCTCCCCTTAAAACCTGCTATGCAGAAGAACTACCATAATTTGGATTCACTGACCTCCTGAGATCCTTGCAATCCAGTGCAATTACACATGTTATTCTCCTTGTGAGGTACTTTCCATGATACCAAATCACATTGAAATCTTCACAGATTTTGGATATATTTGCTGCAAGGTATGAATATACTGCCCACCATCCATACATCCACAACCCTCACCAATTAGAAATTATGAATGACAATATTTTGTAAACCACAGTTAATCAGGTCTAAATGCCTAACATCCAAATGCGCAAAATGATAATTGCATTTTTACCTGCCCTTTATTTGCGCATAGACTCGATACTAGGTTCATGATCCAATGTTTGCCAATAAGGATCAATTTTAGGAAAACGGGTAATGTCATGTAAACAAAGACGCTCTCTAATCGTGTTCTACTTCAGTGTCTTATCAGAAACATGTTCAGGTGGTACCTGGAACACATGTCAAAGATGTGTTCATGAGTGAAGTAAGACAGTTCCTTTCTACCCTGGGCCAGCTGTTTAAATGCTAGTTACCGTCATTGGTCTTAGAATGTAAACTCTATGGACTATATTACACAAAGTGGGCCCTGTTAAAAGGTAGTCCTTGCCATTTTCTATTTGACAGAAGGGGCCTAAGTAAATCCGAGAGCACTGTTCGGGTACCCACGTATTCTGAAGTGGTCTGCTCTTTAATTTGCATGGAGATGTTCAACGTGGAAATGAGGGGATGCCCTTTGTGCTGGAGCATGTCCAGATTTTAGATGTACATATGAGGCAAACAGAAAGATGCAAAGGGTGCCAGGAAATAAGCATTCCCCAGGAGGAGGTGGGGTAGGGTTTAAATAGTACACTGGAGGGTCTGCTTGCAACATCAGAATAAAACATGGAACATGCCTGGGGGACAGGGGGCTGAGCCTCTATGTGCACCAGATCAAGCTTGGGGTAGGGGCCCATCTTCCAATTCTGTTCTAAAAACAGAGAAAACTCTTTAAGATAGAAACCTATTTTTGATTACTAAAATGTAAAATATTTCCTTAAAACAATATTGTTATTGTATTCTTTTATTGGTCTGGATTTTGACAGCACAGTTGTCAAAAAGAATCATTGTGTCTAATATACTCCAAGTTGGCTTTGGACCCATCCCTATCAAGTGGGCTTTGGACCTATCCCTTTCAACCAATGTCGTTTTTGAGTAACCTCTTTCTGCCACTGCCACTGAGATTTTGACATGTGTGTCTTGGTTCAGCCTAGAGGAGCATTGCTTTCTCTCACCTTATGTTATTGACTGTTAGATTGTACTTTTTCACCTCTAGAAGAATGCTTCCATTGAGGTATATGAAAGACCTTGTTAAACATGCGTTTCTGTCACCTCCTCGTAATTCGTTCACACCCCTTCCAATTTCCCTTTTTGGGTCTGCTCATGGTTGCTCCCTTCGAGTACTTGCTCTTTCTCCAGTATAGCTCTCCACGTTCTTCCCACCTACACTTCCTACTTGTTCTTCCCTTCCTTTCTTCTTTTCAGTTTGGCTCTTTGCTTTCCCATACATATCACTCATTCCTTCTTTCTGCCACTCCCTCTTTCTCCTACGTGTTGCTCCTCTTTTCCCTATGTTTCGCAGTTTGTTTCTCCCCCCCTCAATCCTGTTGCCTGCCCCTCTCTCTTTCTCCTATGTCGCATCTTGTTCCTCTCTGTCTGCCAGTTTCCCAGTGGCTTCTGGTCTGTGCAGATCTATAATGCAGGTACTGTTGTCTGCATAATAGTCTTGTTTGTCTTTGTGCACAAAATTATGGTTGGGTGGTAAGGGGTCCTCCATTGTATCACTTCTTTTGGTTACATGTCATCAAAAGGATCAAAGAACTATAATGATGGCTCCCTTGTCATCTGACCTTTATTTCACAGAGAAACAAAAACAGGACTGGAATGAAACTTCAATGCAGTCTGGTTGCAGTTTCGTACATTTCAGCAAGGTCTCCATGCATTAGCACAGTAAACCCAGATTTATTGGCCTAGAAAGTTCTTGTGAAATAATTTGGCTACAGGATTTTATTACACAAAATAAATTGGGCTGCCTTTAGGGCCAGTTCTGGAGGTGGTCCTATTCTTAAGCAAGGCTACTCCCTGTTAGAATCTAGAGGGGGATAGTTCTGCTGAAGCTGATGATCTGATGCTGCAAAGTTTGAAAAGCTAATGGTAACACCTTGCTGGCATTGATACAGGAGCCAGAGTGCAAGTCTGGACATTCTTTTGGTGGAATTCAAAGATTACCAGAAATTGTATTTGTTTAATTTTTGTATTCACAACAACAACAACGTTACCACCAGCACGTGTAATACATTCACAGTCTCAAGTGAATAGTACATAGCACTCAGCATCATGGTATCTCGAGGAACATGGCGGCGGGCTGACGCCGGTCGCGGGAGCTCCCGATGCAGTGAGGCAGAAATCTACACCAGTATATGAATGCCTGCAACAAAGCGTACTGTCAGGTATATGAGATGCTGCAAGACTTAGTGTAGAAATAATCTCGACCCTAATGACTTCATTCTCAGTTTTTTCTTTCTTTGCACGCTGCCGTTGCCATTACCGCTGAGCCAACTGTGTGCTGCATCTCCGTTTCTGCCGCATCGCCGCATCACCGCATGGGGCTGGAGGCAGCACAGTATAGCGGATTTGGGAGACGCCGAGCTGAACTGCGGCGGAGGATACAGGCTGAAGTGAGCAGGATCGGCTTCCGGGCCAGCGGGGGCAGAGTCAGAACAGCACACTGGCGGGATAAGATTCTCAGGGAGGGAATTTTGAAAGATAGATTGGATATCGATCTGGATAAAGAGATTCAGAGAGTCCATAGAGACCCCTTCAAGAAGCACCCCGCGAGAAAAGCCCAAAGGGAAATCTTGATAAACTTCCTTTCCTATGCAGTTAAGGAATTGGTTTTGGGGAGAGCTTCAAGAGAAACTACACTATAATGTGATTCGATTGAATATCAAATCAGGTCAGATCTTGGGAAGAGAACTGCGCAGAGGCAGTGGGACTTGGGAACTAGAATGCCAGAGTTGAGAAGCCGGGGATCCTAGGTCTAAATGAAATACCCGGCCATGTTAAAAGTAATGTGGCAGCTGAAAAAGCCTTTGATCGTGTTAATTGGGAATTTCTGCTTCACACCTTACGATGGTTTGGCTTTGGTCCAAAGTTTATTTCTTATGTTAAATTATTATACACCAACCCCAAAGCTTGTATTTTTGTTAATGGTCTCTTCTCCCCTTATTTTTCCCTTCAAAGAGGTACACGCCAGGGCTGCCCGCTTTCCCCATTACTTTTCCTGTTATGTCTAGAACCATTTCTGGAACGTATCAGAAGTAATTCTCTCATTACTGGTTTCAATCTTAAATCTCAACAAATTAGACTGTCCGCATATGCTGATGATGTGCTTATTTATATGTCTAACCCTGTATCCTCCCTGCCCCCCTTTTTGAAGGAAATTGCATCGTTCGCTAAGGTTTCAGGTTACAAATTGAACTTCTCTAAAACTGAGATTTTACCTTTAAATCCTTCATGCTACAGATATATGTTTGAATCGTCTAATTTCACATGGTGTCCCCAGAAAATAAAATACCTTGGTACATGGTTTACCCCCACCATTCGTGATACACTTGCTCAGAATTTCTCTGCCTTAAAACTTAAATTACCAATTTGTTGAATTTATGGTCTCCATTGTTCCTTTCTTGGTGGGGCAGACTTGATACAATCAAAATGATGATTGTTCCTCAGATTTTGTTTATATTATCTATGTTACCCTTCAAAATTCCTAAATACTATTTTTCCCAGATTAATTCGCTATGCACAAAGTTTCTATGGAATAACAAGCTTGCACGTATTGCTCTGGCTAAATTGATTCGTCCAAAAAATGAAGGAGGTGTAAGATTCCCTGCTTTTAATTTGTATCATAATGCATTCTTGATTCGTCAATTTTTTGCCTTTTCTAGGGATTATCAAGACTTGCCTAAACCCTCGTGGGTTAATGTTGAATGTTCCTTGCTTAATGAATTTTCAATACGGGATGTTGTTCACATGTCTAACTGTACTTTTATTTCCAAATACCCTATTTTGAAACATTCCCATATGTTGTTGCACACCCTTTTCTTTAAGAACATGAATAACTATGAATCTTTTCTAGCGTCATCTCTTTGGTTTAACAAGTACATTAAATTTCGCCACAAGTCATTCTATTACAAACAATGGAAAGAAAAGGGCCTTCTTTTTGTACATCAACTAATTATCAACAATGTAATTCTCTCTTTCCATCAGTTACAAGTTACCTTCAATCTTCCTGATTCCTGTATTCTGCAATATGATACGCTAGCCCCAATTCTGCAGGAGTGTCTACAGAAATTCTCTTCTCCTCCAACTCCTTCTTCCTCTCCTTCTGACTCTTCATTATTTCACACTTCCTCCGATACTACTCCTAGTGCCTCTTATATCTATAAATCTCTATCTACTCCTATCTGCACACGGGTTAAATCTAAGGTGGAACTAGAGTGGGGGCATGACCTTTCCTTGACTCTATCAGTATCACATTGGGATAAGGTTTGGCAGAAACTATTCAAAACCTCCAAAGCTGCAAATCTCACACAGTCCCTATTTTTTATTTTTAATAGAGTCATCATTACTCCTCTTTTGCTACATAAATTCAATCACTCTGTCACACCATCTTGTTGGTCTTGCTCTAATGCTGAAGGCTCCTTAGTACATTTATTGTTTTACTGTCCTAAAGTTTATGCCTTTTGGAAGGAGATTTGGTCAAAATGTACTCAGATCTTTTCTAATAATGTACAACTTAATATTCAAAATGTATTTTTGGGCACTGTTTCACCAGATTTTGATCTAGCTACTCCTTCCTCTCCGCTGTTAGACTTATTCCTTGCTGTGGCCTTTAAAGTCATACTCACTTGCTGGAAAGATAATTCTAAATTATCCTTTCTTCATTGGTGGAATTATATTTGTGATGAACATAGAATTGCCTCTATCCCTCAGTCCTCCATTCACGTACAAATTAAGTCCGACCTACTATGGCTACCCTTTACATCCTTCTTATCATCAACATCATAGTCTCTATCTATTCTTAACATCTTGTTCTTCTCTCTTTTCTTTCTGTCCTCTCTCTTTCCTGTACTTCTCTTTTCTCTCTCCTCCTATCCTTTTTTCTTTTTCTCTTCCCTTCTCCCCTTTTTCATAAAAATGTTCACTCTTCTACTTAAATTGTATATCTGCACTATTATTTTTTTTTTTAGGAGTTTTATACTTCTTGGTGGTATACTATGCTTTGCCTATTATTGCCTGTTCTTAGCAAACTGTTAAGTTTTTCACTGTTTATATTGCTTAAACTCTGTTTCCTCCCTCCGTAGTATTAGCTCATTGTATAGGCATCCTCTATATTTGCTGACATGTTTTACAATTTACTTACTCCTACTGGCTTAATTTGTATTGCTTATCTTGTGTGCTTTTATCTACAATAAAAACTACTTAACTAAAAAAAAAAAGTAATGTGGCAAAATAAGATGTATAATTTTAGCTCCCCTCAGGAAGTAGACATCTTTTTGGCACAAATGAAGCATTAGAGAAGACCTAGACCAGTTTAAACATAGAGACGTATGGGAAAAAATTATATATATATACAAAAAAAATAGATGGGCAGAGGGCAGTAGCAGTGCAGTCTGGATAATAGAGGGTTATACATTAATTTTTTTAAAAAAAAATAGAAACAAACATCTCTACATATATACAGATGAATATTCATATGCATATAGTGAATTTGGATATAGCTTAAAAATTGTTGGGCAGGTTTGTTTTAGGAGCGGATGCCTCGTGCTGCAAGGGGAGGGTCCCGAAAGGCGATTTTTAATCGCTAAAGGGATAACAGGAGGGTTCCTCCTGGAGGTTGGGGTGGGGGGAGCACAGGGTGTTGGGAGCATGGGGGAAAAAATAAAAAAACTAGTCCTCGTACAAGTCCTAAAAATTTTAGAGTCGCGAAGGAAGAGCCTAGAATGCTGCAAAGATGAACAGGTTAAATGAAGTTAAAATGATAACATGGAATGTAAATGGGTTGAGGAGTAGGAGAAAGATGTCCGGGTCATTGAATTTCTGAAGGATGGTGAGGCACATCTCTGTTTTTTAGAGGAGTCCCATCTAGAGTCCCAGGAGTGCAAACAGGAGTTCAGTAAGGCGAGATGGATCCAGGAGGTGCTCTGCTCCGACCAAAGAGGAAGTACTAGGGGAGTGGCATTGATTATAAGGAGCAATGCAGGTACAAATGTCGTAAAACAAGAGACAGATCAGTCAGGAAGATGGTTGGTGGCCACTCTGACAGTTCGGGGTACACCCCTAGTATGTGTAGCATATTATGGCCCGAATGAAGATAATCCTGGGGCACTTCTGAAACTTGAGGCCAGTTTATTGAACACCATTATACCAATAATAATAGGGGGGACTTCAATCTGGTTTTAAATAAAGAGATGGATCGTACCTCTAAAGTTAAATATAACAGTCCGCCAAAAACGTTTGCGGCGTTAAAAAATACAATTAAAGATTTTAATTTACTCGATACATGGAGAAGCAAGAATAGGGAAACTAGGGATTTTACGTTTTACAGTAAAAAGTATAAGCATCATTCAAGAATTGATTTATTTCTTGTAGACCAGGTACTATTTTCAGAAGTTGAGGAAATAAAACATATTCCAGCTATCTTATCAGACCACTCAGCAGTAGCGCTGACTTTGGGGCTTAAGCAAAGAGAGATACAAAAAAGGTGGACTTTAGATAGGACCATGTTATTTGACGATGAAGTGATAATGAAGATCTGTGACAAAACGGATGAGTATTTTAAGCTTAATATCAGCACAGCTAAGGCTCAGACAGTGTGAGAGGCTTTTAAAGCCTATATAAGGGGGATTTTTTACCTCTATATCAATAGGAAGAAAGAGAGCTCTGAAAAATGAAGAAGCAGATAGGATAAGCAAGATAAAGGAAAAAGAAACTGAATTACAGAAATCTTCTATGGAGACCTGGGGTATAGCACCACGTTTGGAGAAAGAGTTGGAAAATTTGCGGGCCGAGTTTCAAGCCAATCTAGATAGGAAGCTTTCCGATAGGTGGAAAGTTAGCAAGTTACAGCATTTTGCTTACGGATAAAAATGCGGTCCTCTATTAGCCTGGAAGACGAGAATGGATAGGGCAAGGAATCTGATAAAGAACTTAATTCAAAGAGGTTCAGGAAGTATAATTCATGAAGATGATAAAATTCGTGAGGAAGCCAGAACCTTTATGAATGATTTATATAAGGAGGATATTAGACTAGGACAAGGGGTTGCTCAGGAGTGGTTACAATTAATTGCCCTCCCTCAGTTAACTGAAGAACACAGGGTATCTGTGCAAGCTAGCATTAGTGAAGAAGAAATCAGAGTACAATGCAAAAAAATGGCCAGGGGAAAAGCTGCAGGCCCGGATGGGCTCCCAATTGAGTTTTATACAGGCATTTTGGATATTGTGGTGCCAATCTTAAAAAAATTGTTTAATATAATTTATATTGCGGGGGAAGATATTCCAGGTTCGTGGACGGAAGCCACGGTGACTCTGATCCTAAAACCTAACAAAGACCCACAGTTGATAGAGTCTTATAGACCAATATCCTTATTAAATTCAGATTATAAGGTTTTTGCAGGCATATTGGCAGCGAGGGTGGCAAAGATTATAAAGGCGGTAGTCCATTCTGATCAGAGAGGTTTCATACCAGGGAGGCAGTTAAATGACCTTACCTTCCAGGTAATGGGGGCGATAGATATGGCAGAAGTTAAGAGGGCTCCCCTGACGATAGTAGCAATAGATGCTGCAAAAGCTTTTGACCAGGTTAACTGGGTATATCTCTTGGAAGCATTAAAAAGTTTTGGTTTCCCTAACAACTTTGTTCAGGCGATTAAGAGTCTGTATTCTGGCCCTAAAGCTAAGGTTTTGGTAAACGGTTTCTTAACTGATTGGTTCAATATCTCGAGGGGCACCAGGCAGGGGTGCCCTTTGTCACCTCTTCTATTTAATCTGTATATTGAGCCGTTTGTTAGTTGGCTTAGGATGGATCCTGTTAGTCATCCTTTTAAAATGGGAGCGCTTGAACTTAAGCTCGCTCTATATGCAGACGATCTACTTCTGTATACAACAAACCCAACAGAGGCTATCCCTCGGCTAATTGAGAAGGCAGAAAGATATGGCGAAGTTACAGGGTACAAAATCAATAAAGAGAAAACCGAAATAATGGAATGGAATCAAGCAAAAGGAAGCCAAGGGGTAAAGAGTCAAATTAGGTATTTAGGGGTTCAGTTAGTACAGAAACTTGGGGATATTCCCAATGTCAACTGGAGGAGGGTTTCTCAAGAGGTTGCCAGTCTAACTACACGTTGGGCAAATCTCCCTCTTAACATCTATGGGAGGGTTAACCTTGTGAAAATGATAATTTTGCCAAAAATTACCTTTCTATATAATTCAATCCCATTGTTATTCAGGACAGAAGACATAGCTAAACTACAAGGCAGAATAGGTACTTTTATTTGGGCAACAAAGAGTCCTAGAATAGCTTGGAAAAAACTAAGAAGAGGCCTTACAGTGGGTGGGTTAGCACTACCAGACCTACTCACATACTGTTATTCTTTCCACTTTAAAAACTTTAGGATGTTGGCCAATAAAACTGATTCATATTCATTAGGCTTATTGTTTGAGGCCATGTTAAAAGATGTGGTGCAAGGGCAGGAATTCTTCTTATATAAGTATGGAGATCCGAAGTTTTACAAAAAAGTTAGGTTAAAGATCTTGGGCGCGGCCTTAAAGACTTGGATGTATATAAGAAGAAGGATGAAAATTCCATACTATGCGGTACAGGCCCCAGTCTGGGACTCCCCCGGTACCCCGGAATGCTTACAAGACCAATAGAGTCTGCCCCTTAAAATGGGGGGTATAAAATGCTGGGGCGACCTGAAAGAGGACCGTAAGCTTATGAGCTAGGAGGCGCTCTGCAGGTTAACCTGAGGAATCTTGACGAGGTTTAAGTTCTATCAGATTTCATTTTGGTGGGTGATGCAGAACTGGCAGGAGGAGGAGGAAGTAAACTCGAAAATGGATCTAGTTACTAGAACAGGCATATGGAAAAAGGAAGTCTCGTTCTGGTACGGGGCCTTATTGGAAGCGGAGGATGAGGGGGAGTCTGAAGTTATGAGATTATGGGGCGAAGAATATGGTGATAGCGAATTGGATCTATATAAAGTACGGTCTGACTCCTTTGTTATGTTGCAGGCCATAGTTAAACCAGCTGCACTGAGGAGGAATCATCTCTACACTGCCCACAGAGTGAATTGGTCTCCAAAAAAGTTAACCAAGGTGACAGGATATATATACAGTTGTCCCAGGTGCAAGCATCCAGCTGCAGATGATATCCATATATTTATGGAATGTCCAAGAATTAAACCCTACTGGATGGAGGTATGTACATTTCTGGAAACTGTCTTGGAAAGGCCGATGGTAGTAAGTACCAGTTTTATTTTTTTCGGTCTAATGAATAACTATCATGTGAATACACCGGGGTCCAACTTCACATTCTATGTGATCATTCTTGCAAGGAGAGAAATTTGTAGGGCTTGGAAATCAGAACATCCCCCGACTTTTGCCGAATGTTTGAAGAACATTATTTGCACCAGCAAATCAGATATGGCTTGTGATCAACGAAGCAAAAGTAAGATCTGGGCTGCTTTGTTGAATTGGACAGAGAAGGAAAAATGGTCCAATGATTAAACCAATACACCATCTGACCTGGCCTCCTAAGTAACACCTAAGGGCCCCACAGTAATGTGAACAGGATAAGGTAATGGTGTGATCTGGGAGGGAAAGCTCTTCTCTCTTCATTTGCCTCTCCCAAAGGGCCGGTAAAGGTAGGCATGGAGCAGTTAGAGGAATCCCATCTAGAGTTGTTTTGGGCCGTATGAGGACAACATTTTTTTTTTTTTTAAACGATCATGGTATCTCTGCTTTGGGACCAGTGGCGGGGTTGAGTGATCGACATTCTCCCCTAGTCCCCCTCCCACCCATATTACCCCCTCTCGCCCTCTGCGCCCAAGCTTGCCCATGCCTCCTGATTGCCTTAGGTCGTCTGATTGCATCCTTCTGGAGACGGAGCTGTGTGGGGTGGGGGTGGTCAGGGTCCTCAGTCCAGCACGTAATAGGTCTCCACCATCACCACACCCTCTGGAATTTCCTTGGACAGCCCCGCTTGTCATAGACAACTTTTTCTGCTTCCATACAAAGCTTCATACCAGCCACCCATTGGGTCTTAGTGAGGAGACAAGGCTTCACCACTTACTAGCTATGTTTCTTTCGCTATGCTGAATCTCAGCGCACAGAATATGAATTGTTTTCTGGGAGGTCTACATCGCTTGGTATTCCCAGCACTACGAACTGTGGTAAGTGGGATGTGGATTCCCAGGATTGTTGCTAGCTCTGCGATCACCTCTTTCCAGGATGACTGTATATATGGGCATGTCCAAATCATGTGTAAGAAGGTACTTGCTACTTCTTTGCATCGCAGGCAGTTGGGGGTTTGTGCCCCACCCACTGTGTGCAACCGGGATCTAGTGTAGTAGCCCCTATGGAGAATTTGAGTTATATGAGCCTCAAACTTGTTTTGATCACTACTTCTCGGGGGTGCATCAGTGCTGCGTTCTAATGTATGTCCTCCATGAGGCCAAAGTCCATCTCTCACTTATCCCGCAAAGGACAGTACAATAGGTTAACAATATGGCTTCAGAGGGCATCTCCGCCAGGAGCACCTGACTTTCTAGGGGCAACTTATGTCAGGGTTGGGTTGTAAGGCGCGTTGTATCTGAATCTGTCTGAAAAATTGGGAATCCTAACAATTATATTCTGCTTGTAGGGCACTTAAGGACTTTATCTCACAAAACCACCCACCCCACCCCACCCAGATCTCCAAGTGCCGATATCCCAATCAGGTCCCAAGGAGACTCATGCAGCATCTTTTGTAGCTCTTTACTTTATCTGTAACCTACAATGATGTGCTCAAGGAGATTTTGTATCTCCATCCCATGTAGGTTGTAGTTTTAACCCAGACTTTAGGTCCAAGCAAGCAACACCGGAACTTTTTGCTGTAAATATAATGTATGTGGGACCTACCTTCCATGATGGACATTTCCAGTCATGTTGCCCGGTCTGATCTCGGTGCAAAGCACCACTCAATAATCACCTGAAGCTGGGAGGCCCTGTATTATGCTCTGACATCCAGTAGTGAAATACCACTGTTATACATGTTTCTTTCTAGTGCCCGAAGAGCTGTGCAAGGGGGGCCCTGTCCCATAGAAGGGTCACCAAAGCTTCATCTACCTTAAGAAAGAATACTTCAGGCGCTGGCCGCGGGGTATTTTGGAGCACATATAAAAATTTGAGCAGGGTGACCGTTGTAAAGAGAGGCGCCCTTCCCATAATAGAAAGAGGCAGTTATCTCCAGCATTCTACACCTATGAGGGAAGCCTTATAAACCCCTTCTAGGTCCCTTTCCAAGAACCTGTTTTGGTTTGGCACTGTCTCTATCCCCAGGTAACGGAATCTTTCTCTGGGGTCACCATTTTAGGTGGGATCAGGATCTCTGGGAGTCACTGGCTAAATTGATATAATATCAGTGTGTCCTAGTTAATGTTATAGCCTTTCTTATCTCTCACAGTTATTAACCATCACAGGACCAGTGGGAGTGTAGTAACTGGGTCAGCCAGGTACATTAATGGGACACCTTTTTGGGGTCTCCTGTGATTTCAAGAAAGCCAATCACGTCTCCTCTGACTCTCAACATACCAAGGGCTCCAAACTTAAAGCAAATAAGAGTGGCAAAAGGGGACTTGGAGGCCGCACTGTCTGCACTAGAGACACGACTGCAACAAGGTGCTGATGGTGGGGTGTTGACAGAATTCAAGACTCAGTTGGAACAGTTTCAGGAAGCAGCTGATACTGAAATTAAGCACCTTGGCAAATATGCCATGGCGCGTATTTACAGTGAGGGTGAAAGACCTGGCAGGGTACTTTCACAGTTATTGCGGAACCGTCGTGATCGCTCTGGGGTTGCTGTCCTGAACTCTGCGGAGGGAGTGGCACTAACAGATAACCAGGCCATTGCAGAGAGGTTTAGACAATTCTATTTGACATTGTACTCCTCACGTGGCTCGGGTTCAGAAGCTGAAATATTGGACTACTTGTCTCATATTAAGTTGCCATGGCTGACTGACACACATCGTGAGTTTTTGATGCGAAAAATAGAGAGGGAAGATTACTCCTTGCGTTATCTACCATGAGAGCTGGTAGTGCTCCCGGAATAGATGGCCTAACGGTGGCATTCTACAAGGCGTTTCTGGACTGCCAGACCTGACTGCCCTATTCGAAGATATGTGCGTATCTGGCTCAATGCCGCCCTTGATGAGAGAGGCGGTAATTGTGGCCATTTTGAAACCGGGTAAACCCCCGGAGGAATGTTTGTCATATCGTCCCCTCTCCCTTCTTAACGTCGACACCAAGCTCTTTGCAAAGATTTTAGCCAACCGACTGGTGCCCCTGGTCCCTATCCTAGTCACGCCAGAGCAGGCGGGATTTGTCCCGGGTTGTAATATCACCTACAATTTGCGTACAATATTTGGGGCGTTGCAACACACTATCCCGGAGTCGCGCGCTGTAGCGGTATTTCTCGATATGGAGAAGGCATTCGACTCTGTGGAATGGCCCTTCATGAGGCAGGTGCTGGCGCGTATGGGCTTAGGTCCGGTCTTTCTGCAGTTGTTAGGAGTGCTCTATAGCTCGCCATCGGCACGTATTAAAATTGGAGACTTGGTAACGAGACCGATATCTATTTCGCTGGGCACGGGACAGGGCTGTCCGCTCTCGCCGATTCTCTATGCACTTGTAGCGGAACCCTTAGCTTGCGCGTTGCGGGAGTACCATGGACATAAAGGCATTCGCATCCCAGGATATAATCTCATAGTTTCGGCCTATGCTGGTGACACGCTTTTATATGTGCGCGAGCCCGAACGCCATCTCTCCTCTGTATTACGTGAGGTGGTGCTATTTGGGGAAGTTTTGGGTCTTCAGGTTAATTGTTCTAAGTCCCTCGTATTCCCCCTTTCGCTGTCTACGTCACAATTTGACCTTGACTATCCACTCCAATGGACGACGGACTCAGTGAGGTATCTTGGAATACAAGTGCACTCTGACTCGGAGGTGGTCTTTAGAGATAATTATGGAGTATTGGTAAGCAAGCTGGAAGACGACATAGATCATTGGATTCGATAACCATTGACGCTGTTAGGTAGGATTTCAATAATGAAAATGGTAATTGTCCCTCGATTCCTGTTCCTTTTTACGAACATTCCGATGGTCCTACCCGGCACATTCTTCAAGACACTCACGACACTGATGGTCAAGTTAGCTTGGGCGGGCAAGTAGCCGAGAGTCAAATGGCAAATTCTCACCCTACTGTACCACATGGGTGGACTGGAAGCGCCGATCTTTGACCTTTACTATAGAGCCGCGCAATGCGCTAATGCTCAGCTCTGGATACACGGCGCTCCTGATATCCCTCACCTACGCATTGAGCGGGAGGTTGCTGCCCCGAGCCCGCTCCCTATGTTGCTCTTCGCACCCACAGATCGTAGGACTGGCATTCTAGATTCAATTAACACCACAAATCATGCCTGGCACCATCTTCTGAAGTTGCAGGCTGGGGCCCTTCTGTATTCACCTTTGGCGCCTCTTGAGTGGTGCCACTGGTTGTCGCCATGTAGGGATGGTGGCGTCGTCCGCGCGCCTAATTCCATTGGGGTCTATACTATAGGTGACTTGTTTGTAGATGGAATAATGAAAGACTGGGACTCTGTGCCCTCACTTCTAACTAAATTTCAATATCATAGGACAAGACACGCATTGTTGCAACTGCTAGGCACTGACCTGATTAAACCGCCGGAGGTGACCGCTTTCTCCCTAATCATAAAGACGCAAGCCACGAGGGGACTGGTGTCTAAGATTTACAAACAAGCTATATCATATAGAGCTAACCACTACACTAAAGCCCGCTTAGCCTGGCAACTCGACCTGTCTACGGAAATAAATGATGACATGTGGTTATACTGATGCCAAAACATAAAACGAGTTTCCCTTAATGGTAGACACCGTCTACTTCACTTTAAGTTTCTAAATAGGGTCTATTATACACCCAAAAGACTATGTAGATATGGGCTCCGCGAGAGCTCGCGTTGTGCGCAATGTAGTGAGCAAGTTGCTGATTTTGCACATATTGCGTGGCTCTGCCCTGGGGTGGCTGAGTTTTGGAGAAAGGTGTTTTTGGAATTGTCAGCTATAACTGGGCATGAGCTTCAACCAGACCCGGCTCTGGCACTTCTGGGCTTCTCGAAACCCTTGCCAAAGGGGCTGCGCAGGTTGGTTGACATGGGATTACTCATGACAAAGAGAAGGGTGGCCATTTGCTGGTTAAGGGGCTCTCTACCTGTGCTATCCCACTGGGCTTCTGACATGACATACTGCTCTACTCAAACGGAACATTTCAGTGATCTCCTTCCCCCCGCAATAGACCCAAGAATTTCAGGACACTGTACAATACGTATAGGGCCACTAAAAATACTGAGAATAGGGACACGTCGAGTGGTGTTTTGCTATATGTCTTTTGTCTTGTACCAGCGTCTACTTCGTTACAAGTTGGAGGGTGAGTGTTGCCCTTGGTTAAACGCAGTGGGGGCATGTTGAGGAATAAATTGTTGCTGCCCTGCTGCCTGCAGTGTATGTACCCAAGATCTCTCTGATCAATTCTATTCTGTGTATATATTCTTTAAGTATCATCTGTGCTGTTGATAACAGCTTGGTGTGTAGCCCTGTTGCACTTTGAACCTACAGTAATTCTTTCTAATCAACATGTCATTGTATTGCCATGATAATTGTAATGTGTTGACATCCTGTTGTATTGCTTGCATCTGATGCACGTTTGTTCTTGTTTTAATGCAATAAAGAGATTAAATTTAAAAAAGAGTGGCAAAAGGGGACAACCCTGATGTGTCCCTCGCTCCAGGCAAAGCTCCTCTAACAAAATTCCTTTCACTTTTACCCTTGTCACCAGGTTTTTATACAGGAGTCGTACCCACCGACGGAAGGTCAGACCAAATCCCATCCTGAACAGGGCCTGGGAGAGATATTCCCGATGTATGAAGTCAAATGCCTTCTCCGCATCTAAGGAGGCAATCACCAGGGGTAGTTGTGTGTCTTGTTGATGATCTACCCAGCTGTGGTGGCAACGAAGATTTTGGCCCGTGGCCCGATGAGGTATAAATCCTCTTTGGTACTATCTTTTGAATAACGCTTGCAAGTCGAAGCACTAGTGCCTCGGTCTGGAGCTTTACCTCTGTATTCAGCAATGAGATCGGCCTGTAGGAGGAGCAGCTGGTGCTAGGTTTCCTGGGGACCACCCCTTGCAGACCTTCACTTGAAAAGGCTAAGTCGAACGCCATGGCAGGCCAGCGTGCACCTTATCTCTCACCGTCCTGCTGTGGTGTGTGTGGGTTTACAAGTAAGGATCAGCAAGGGATGGTCCCCTCGCTGTTTGGGTGTGTTGGTGTTTTCTGCCCCCAATTCCTATATGTTGTGACACATTTGGTGCACATTACATGGCTCTTATAAGCTCTTGGATCATGTTTGTCAGTAAAACAATTTCCTGCCCCCCCGCTCCTCTTTTGGCAGCCTTGGCTGTGCACGTGGGCTCACTTGATTAGAAGAGGTTTTCTCTCCTTCCACTTTTCCTGTACCTTCGAGTGTGCTGGGTTTCGATGCACCCGTAATTTATCTAATTCCTATTGAGACATCTTGGCTGTAGGTTGTCACTACCCCATTTCAACCTTGTTCTTTAGTGTTCACATTAATTGTGTGTGACTGTATTTTGTGCAATACTCGTTATCCTGATGATGGCCCAGGTCAATTTTACAATACGGCCAAAACGTCGACCATTATTCAATTGAAATGTACTACCATAAACTTACAATATATCTCTCTATTGTAGATGTTTGAGTTCTTGGATTAAACTATTTGTTCCGTGCCGTTGTTGATTCATGGGCAGCCAGCTACTCTATATATTTGATATCAGTATCATATGTGTTGCTTTGCATTCTTTGCCTGTTTTGATTAAAATCGCATATGTCAGATTTACTCCTGAGTTTGTGTTTGAAAACAATTGTGTGACCAAAACATAGAATTGGTAGGGACAAATTAATGAGATCTTTATTATTGTTCCTCGACATGTGTTTTCCCTGAGTTAGGCTTTAAGAACATTTATTTTTGATTTTTGATGTACATGTGTTATAATGTTATGATATAGCGTGATTCCATTGAGTCAGCGCTTTCCTAAGTGAACCATAGTCAATTGCTAAAAATGTAATTACCCTGGTTCTTAGTGTTACTGGGTTTGACTCCTTACATTGCTATTAGTCTTCACCAAGGCAATGACTCCTCTGGTCCGAATTATCCACAAGGATGGTATACTTCTACACAAATAACTAGATGATTGGATGATTCATTATCTCTACACAACTCAGTCAATCAGGGACGGAGACGAGGCACTGAGGATTCTGATGGAGCACAGCTTCCTGATAAATTGGGAGAATTCTAATCTAGAGTCAGGTTGGGATGTAGAATTTATAGGATCCACATACAGATACAGGCATTGTGAGTCTTCCAGAATGCAGGATTCAGAAAATAGAACAATACCTGAGATGCGTCTTAACACTGAATGCTTTACCAGAAAGTTCTTAGCTGCAGATTCAGGGGGGATTATGTCAGCAATATTTTCTGTACTTCCTTGTGATAGATTACATCTAGGTTTGTTAGTGAATCATGCCCTGTCCTCTTGAAAACCAGTGTGCCAAGACTACAATCTGACAATAAAGATGGATCACGATTTCAGGAAAGCAGTGCAGTGGGACCTGAATCCTTCCAGTATCCAGGTGGAAAGCTTCCCTGTCTCCTTCAGCAATGCCAATAGTGACGACAGACAGCAGCGGTACAGGCTGGGGAGCCTGAAAGGAGAATCAGACTCTCTACCAAGGAGGTCCTTTTTGAAGAGGATATATTTTTCCGACTAGGGGAACGGAAGTGGTTCTTCTGGCCTTTTAGGGTTTGCTCACTTTCTGGGTGGGAGGGCAGTTCTGATTCGAACAGAAGATAGGATTGCAAGTTAATTTATAAACTGAAGAAATGGATCTCCATTCTTTATATGTTAGAAGACCTCTCTCAATTTACCTGGAGAAGGTATCTTCTCTTAGATAGTCGGATTCAGTTTTTTGGTCCTGCTAGAGGCGTCATAGATGTTCACCTTTGAATCAAATCTTTAACTGGGATCACTTACAGAACTCAGGGGGGAGGGGTCTTTTTCCATTGGGGGTTCAGGGAAGATGCACTATAAGTATGGCTGCAACCTGGGCTATCTTAAGGGTGCCTCGTTAGTCGTGATCAGTAGAGCTGCTTCTTGGTCTTCTTATTTGATGTTTCTTAAACATTACAGGCTTCAACATATTGGTCAGCCTGGAGCTGTGTGTAGTTTAAAATTTCTCTCTGCCATGATGTAGTCTGTGTGGGAGTTCAATATCACATTTAAGAAGGCGAGGCAGCTCATTTTATTTAAAATCTTCCTGGCCCCCTGAGCTTTGGTATTTCTCATAGAATAAGTTCAAGAGTGGGGCCAGTTGTGGACTGCTGTTGGTGGGGACTACGTGTCCGAGGGATCCCTGCACTTTTTGGATGGACAGAAGAAGGCGGGTCTGTCGCTTAGACACGCTATAAACCTGCTTGCCATCTCCTGCAGCGCAGGACGCTTGTGGACTGCTGTTGGTGGGGACTACATATCCCAAGTATGCCTCCACTTTTTGAAGGGAGAGGAGGAGGCAGGCCCTCTGCTGCTTAGACGTGCTTAAAGTGCCTTGCCATCTCTCCGTAGCTCAGAATGAGATAGGGCCAGGGGTGGGTCCATCTTCGTCCTTCATCGCCTGGAAGGGCTAGTTTGAGGATACCCGTTGGCTCTTCAAACTACCAAGGTACCTGCTACTTGCCTTCTGCTTATATCAGGATTTTATTTTGTCGAAGAAGCTTCAGTTAACGCATACTGACAGTGTTGAGGAAGACTTGTTTTTTAATCAAAAAGGGATCTAGTTTCTAATCTATTCGGGAAAAAAAACTTTTCGGCTCCTGGCCATAAAAGCAGAATACAGATGTATACATATTATTACAAAAAAATAAAAACAGACATCGAATTACAGAGGTCAGGTCCATTACACATCCTAATGATAAGTGTGCTCTTGATAACATTTAAAACAGTATATTGGGTGATGGTAATTTCTGTAGATACATCAGAGCAGCATTATGTTGTCTAATGTTAGCAGCGCGCAGATGAGGTACCTAAAAGTGGTTGCGCGGAATGCAATAAATTGTACAAAAACATGAAGTGTCTCATGCTTTGAGGTTGGAGTAGATCACAAAAGCATATAAGGAGCTAATCAAACCACCTATCCTGTGTCAGGAAAGCAATTAAAAATGCACAATACTAAGTCCAAAATGAGTGAAGTAAAATCTATACAAAAACTTTTGTATAAAAGTCATATGTAGTTCTAGCCCTGCAGAAACACATAGGGCAGAATACGTAGCCTCTATCCTCAAGGATTCTGCCTTTAAATTAGGCATTCTGGACTTATATGTTAAGAGACTATACCTAAGACCCTGGGGTGATCATAATACGGGGGGAGACCCATGTCAGAGAAAGTATGTTTCAGATATGAAGACTATGGAATTCGGAGTACATTATCAAGTTACAAGCAATCAATCAAAAGGGCTCATGACAATCCTGACTCAGGCCAGCCAGCTTTTATACCACAATAAAATTGGGGCCAACCCAATCAAATCCTCCAGGTAGTTCAGCCCGACATATTATATTCCTGTGGACCTTGATACGGATATTAGTTTACATATAAATCTATCTTCAGTTCTCTGAAGTAAAAGATAGTTAGTATGACCCCAAATACCAGCTCCATATAAGGCCACTGCAGAGTATTTCACCTTATAAATGTGAATAAGTTCCTTCAGAGGTCAATGTTGGAGTCTTGATTCAAATCTAAAGACTGCGTCTGTTTTCAATTTTACTCTCTTCTTTCAAGTGGTTGATTGACAGATGTTTAATTATGGTGGGGTAAAAGCTTAAAAGTAATTATAGAGTGACGAAGAGGAAAGCGGTAGATGGCGTTGGCGAGTAGGAGGGCAACTATAAAAACTGGAAAGACATGCTGAAGAAAATTTGAATCTTAATGAAATAGATGACTTAAATGTTGAGGTTGAATCCTTGATCCAAACTAATAAAGATAGAAAACATCCAAGCGTAGCTCATAGCCCTCCCATTCACGATACAAGAAATCCAATGGGTCACCAACCGAAAGCAATGAAACCACGAGTAGTGCTAGGGATTCTACTAGTACAGTTAGTGTAGTACCAACGATACAGGTGCTGATATGAAACCACCAAGATGAATCAATATACTCCTATCCATAAAGTCCCTAATTGTGTGTGTTAAAATAAATATCTCTCGCTTATGGTGTAAGAGGGGACTGCACAAACGTGTTTTGGTTGCATCAAATTGGAAAAGTAACAGCAAACTTCAGGTACAGAGGACCATGTGGTAGTGGGATGAATAATTAGTGCATGGAAAGAGAGCTGGTAGAACTGAAGGATTAAATTAAAGTTATAATCAGTAAATCCTCCCTACTGCCAAATCATCCAGGTGTATGGAAAATAGGGCTCCATTACATTCCAATGACAATTTAATTACCAATTTACCTACCAAACCGCATGACTACTAATCGACCTACCCATCCTGCACTGAGCAACACCCGAATAGTGAAATTAGGACAACATTGGGTTATTTTAAACCAAATTGGACATTGGTGGAGATGGGCGGGACATCACTACAATATATATATGTGCACAACCAACCGCATTGAGGAATGGGCATCTAGCTCCATCAGATGCACCCACAAGATACCAAATATAGGCAACAGAAGCTTCTCATCATAAACCAGGGGAGAGCTTTTGTGTGAATGGAGGGTAGCACCACGAAATTAATCTTTTTGGTTAGGGTCATTTGCTGACGTCTAATTGTAAGAGTAGAGTTGCGCCTGAACATATGAATCTAGACCGAGTGAAAAACATTTTAATGATCAATATCCCAAAACTGAATCAAGAAATAAAAGAGGACACTGAGTAACTTAAAAATAAAATCATTCATTGGATTAGAAGTAGCAGGAAATGTTATTCTGTAATACGCAAAGATATCATCTTCTCAAAGAGATAATGGCTGTCCTACTCCAATTATGATTACGTTATGATGCACTTCCAGAACAAAAGAATAAGGGAAGTGAATGCATTGTACTGTGCATTAACTATACAATTATGCCCAACCGGAAGAGATTTATTTTTATTTTTAAAGGGCTCTCACCCACTATTGGTTTTATTAGTAACATGCTTCATCACAGAGTCCTCATCCAGACACAAATATGTCTCTGGGAAGGTTCGACCTCGGGAAAATTGAAGGGCACTTTTTGATGGGAACTTTTTTGGGGATCTGTATGTAAGATTTGTCTTGGAGTACTCAGACCAGAACCAATCTTAGTTTTATTAGTGATTAAAATAACTTTCCTCTGTCAAGGTTAAAAACTGTCAGTGATGTCCATACATGTTTCAGCCCTAATGGTGCCAATAGGTCAAAGGCTTTCTTCAGGACAAAAATAAAGGTAGATCCCTTGTAATTTTGTTGGGGTTTCCACTTTTTAACAATATCTTAGGGCCCTCTTTTGTGCTTCTTCACTCACAAGCCCTTGCTGTGAACACTTGCACCTTGTACTTTCGACCTGGTCCCTGCGAGGAGGGGTCACGGGCGCAGGAGCGCCATAAAACACCCAGAGGTATCCGGCGAAGCAGGAGCCCTTGCTGTGAACACTTGCACCTTGTACTTTCGACCTGGTCCCTGCCGGTCCCTGCGAGGAGGAGTCACGGGCGCAGGAGTGCCATAAAACACCCCGAGGTATCCGGCGAAGCGGGAGCCCTTGCTGGGAACACTTACACCTTGTACTTTCGACCTGGTCCCTGCGAGGAGTCACGGGCACAGGAGCGCCATAAAACACCCCGAGGTATCCGGCTAAGTGGGAGCCCCTGCTGTGAACACTTGCACCTTGTACTTTCGACCTGGTCCCTGCCGGTCCCTGCGAGGAGGAGTCACGGGCGCAGGAGCGCCATAAAACACCCCAAGGTATCCGGCGAAGTGGGAGTCCTTGCTGTGAACACTTGCACCTTGTACTTACGACATGGTCCCTGCCTGTCCCTGCGAGGAGGATTCACGGGAGCAGGAGCGCCATAAAACACCCCGAGGTATCCCGCTGCGCAGGGACGCAGATCGGGGCAAAGACCTGGCCAAGACGGGCCTGTCTGAGCCCATCCAAGGCCGAAAGAGGCCGGGCTGGGCCCACTCTCTTGGCCCTGCGGTCCAGACAGACGGGTCTTGTTCAACGGTCTTACGGAGTGAAAGTACCTCATTTCTGGGGAAATTAGGTACTTTCACTAAAAATACGTTTTGTAAGTCGTACTAGTTGCCGTTACGGACAGAATATCGCATGTGAAAAGGGGTCTCCACTTGCCTATTTTTATATGCTATATTGCCCCTTTAATACATATCTGTGCAGTGTCAGGGGGTTTGATAAGCAGATAACACAGATAGAATGGGGAAAAGAAAGGCGGTAATTGCTCAGCCTCCTTATAGAAAAAAGGTCCTGGGAGATACAAAGCATGATTTCGTACCCCAGAATGGTTGCATTCAAAATGTGTCAGACCAAGTAATATTTAGCGATCATGACTCTTTCGTACAACCCCCACAGAAGCGGCAAAAAAACCCGACACACACAGATAAGCGGAACGAGGAATCTGAAGAGGGGGGGAAAATGTAGTGATCACAACGACCATCGCGCAGAACATGACTAAATCCGCCACCCCCGGCAAAAAAGCAACTGGAGTAAAAAAAGGTACTCTGAAAACCATAGAAGAGAGAGGTAACAAGGTGAAAATGAATCCCCAGGGCACTGACAACTAAAATATGTTAGTCGAAAAGTTAGACCTTTTCCTGAGAGACTTACTAGCCAAGATAGAGAAAAGAGTAGACCAGATAGAGGTATGTTTGACAAACTTTTCAGCCAGGGAGGAAACTGTCAAACATACAAGTAATGACCACAGGCAAGAGGGAAATGACAAACCCGAAATACACATGAGTACTAACCCACGGAGCGACCAACATCATATCAACCAGAATAGAGAAGCTATAAGGCCTAACATTACCAAATCCCACCAGTCAGATCGCCCTCTTCCCTCATGTACTTCCATACTTAATACAACCGGCCAATACCCAAATGCCATGCTAAATAGGGGTAACAAGGGAGCAGCCACACAAGATCATAGTTCTAACCTGACCCCTTGCAACCAACCTAATGCACCCTTATTTGCCAGGACAATTTCCACTCAACCATCTTACCTAGATTTACCACCAGCAGGTACACCATATACGGTTGTACTTGCAAGTGTACCCAGGCTAAGGGTACAAGATAGCGAATCCATGGAAAACTCTAAGAAACAAGTCACTCCACGAGTTAAGCACGAAGGTTGGGTTTATGGAAAAACTTTTCATGGAGTTTAAGATGGCCCGTAGGGTCAAGTGGGTTGGTAAAGATCGAAAAACCCTATCAGGTGATTGTGTGGTGCTAACGTATAAAACACCCCAGCTAGTGGAGATCATTTTATGGAAGGCAGGGAATAATATCATGATTGCGGGGGGCATCAATATACTGCCCCTCGGCTTTTTTTAACAACCGCCTTTTCCACTGGAGAGAGGTGGTATTAGAGATATTGAGGCGAGAAATCAGTACACATACAACGTACCGGTGGGAAATTGGTTTGCATTACTCACTTCCCTAGAGGAGATAGACTGACTGGACTAGTCAATCGAAATCACCTTAAGCAATCCGCAGGCCCACACCTTTTCCGAACCAGAAATTATTGTCTCGAGTCCTAAGAGTGTCCTTTTAGGTCAAGAAGACAGGCTGAAGAAACAGATTGAAATTATAGACGACAATTCCCTAGGTATCAGTGACATTCCAAACTGTACACCAGAGATAAGAGATAGGGCCAGGAATAAACAAGGATAGGAGCCCAGACACTTCTTCACCCACTGATGTAGCATGTGACACCCAAAAAGTACTTACTGAAACTGAGAATATTATTACGATTTTATACTGGAATATAGCGGGTCTACGTTCAAATTAACTAATCATCTGTGGCATGAATTTGTGGGGAAGTTCAATATTTTTTGTTTGCAAGAGACGTGGTCTCTGAATGAAATCCATATTGAAGGCTATAAGACCTATCACACACCTGCTATACCATCCACACACAGGAGGCCCAAGGGAGGTCTGAGCATATATGTCTCAAATTTGCTGACGATAAGCAAAATATCTTTTATAATCTCAGAACCGAATTATCAACTTGTGATCGTGAATATGGATAAACAAAACTCTCTTGTCCTGATTAATTTCTATAACAATGCACAGAAGGAGCAGCTGGTGGACATTCTAAAACAGTTCAGAAAGACTCTACAGGAAATTCCGAATGGCAGTATAGAGAATGTTTTATTTGGGTGGCGGGGGGGACTTTAATACGGCTTTGTGTCCACATAATAATGATGTAACCTGCGGGCTGTTAGATGAAGATAACTGCAATCTACCTCATCTTCCGCATTCTGTTCATGGGGGTGCCTTAAATGAGATTCTATTAGTCTTGGACTTGGGTTTTGCTAACGTATTAAGTTCACCACCAATTCCATTTACCCAGACCTATAATGGGAGAGGACTGAGCTCGATCATTGATTTTATGATAATACCGAATAGGTTCGCCCCCGCCTCTCGAGTTATAAAACGCATAAAAACACCATAAGCAATCACTTTCCTTTGAGCGTGTCCATATCTCTCCCATCAAAAACTTGTAGCCTCCATAATAAGAGGATATATGCGGCTCAAAATATGGTAATTGACAAGATAAATGGTTACTCCCTAAATTGGGACATGGTAGAACTGCACAAGATCACTAAGACAGTTTTCGAGAAAAGTTTTAAATCAATCATGAAATGCTTGAACAACTCTACACCACACGAGGAAGTACTGGAGACACATGCACAAATAACAGAAATAATCAGGAATACATTGAAAGTCAAAATAAAAAAGGGGAATGGGAAGAACAAGGGGTGGTTCAATAGTAAATGTGCAAAAACCTATACAGAATTAAAACACGCATTCACAAAAAAGAAAGGGATAGGACTGAAATAAATCAGTGTGGGAAGGCTTATAACCAGGCCGTGAAAACACGTAAAGGAGAATGAAAAAATAAAACCTGGGCCGACCTACATAAGGCAAGCATTAACAAGGACAGCACTGCCTTCTGGCGCATGGTAAAATCCCCATTTCTGACAACAGAAGCCACCCCTACCATAGAAATCTCCATTGACAAAGGACATTGGGTGGAACATGTTTCCAATATCTTTGGACAGGCAAGGGAGGAGGATGGCATAGCTGCTAGTGCTGCAACCCCAGTTCTCCATCAATAGACTTTCCAATAGACTAAGCCTTCACCCTAGAATAGGTACAATCTGCACTTAAAGCTAGCAAGGGAAGAAAGGCTCCGGGCCCAGAGGGAGTACCTGTTGACATTATCAAACATAACATAGAGCTATGGGTTCCATTATTAATGCGAGTGTTAGCGGCTTGCTGCATGATTGGACTTATAGAAACATGGTCAGAGTCCAATATGGTACCGATCTGTAAAAAAGGTGACAGACAGAATTCGGCATGTTACTGCCCCATTTCTTTGCTGGATTCTGCGGGCAAAGTGGCAGGTCATGTAGTCCTTAATCAGCTCCAACAATGGGCCGAGGAATGTTCTATCAGAACTTCAATTTGGTTTTAGGGAGGGGCTGGGTAAAATAGAACAGGGCCTAAATGTAACCATCCTTAGGGGTAAATATACAAAGGCGAGAAAGGGAAAATTGTACCTGGGCTTTGTCGACCTCACTGCCACATTCGATTGTGTACGCCATCTTAGCGGCAATGGGGGTGGAGGCTCCCTTAATTCATTTCCTAAGAGAACTCTATACAAATGCAAGAGCTCGGCTACGGTATTGACCCAATGGAGAGTGTACAGCGTCGTTCCAAGTGGAGAGGGGGGTTAGACAGGGCTGTGTTCTGGCACCTTTCCTATTTACCCAATACACCAATGGCTTGGAGAAAGCCATGCTGGAAAGGTGCCTGGACCTACACAATTGCAAAAACACCCTATACCTGCCCTACTCTATGCGGAAAACGCTGTAATTATGGGCCGAACACCAATAGGGCTATAACGGGCTCTCGATAGCTACAATGAGTTTATGAAAAATTTAGATCTAAGAATAAACACTAATAAAACTTTCATAATGAATTGTGGGAGAGGCGGAAGGAAGCAAGGGACACTTATGTAGAGAGTAATAAGATGGAAACTACTATAACGTCACCCTATTTAGGAATTTTAATTGACTACAAGGGCTCGTGGCGTCTTTATTAGTACAACGACAGCCTTAGTGAATTTTCCACAAAAGATAGGAAAAAGGCCCCCAGTAGAGCTGATTAAAATCTATCAAACCAAGGGGCATATTATCAAGGTCCGACGTTAAAATTATCGCCGCTTTAGCGGCAGAAAACTGCCGCTAAAGCGGCGATAATGGGCTTGATAATATGGCCTTGAGAATTCCAATAGACACCCATGTTGACACCAGAACATGGGCTTCTATGGGAATTCTCTGCGGCATATTATCAAGCCCATTATCACCGCTTTAGCGGCAGTTTTCTCCCGGAAAAGCGGCGATAATTTTAACGCCGGACCTTGATAATATACCCCCAAATGCGTTAGCACGGCTACCTATGGGGCTGGGATATGGGGATACTGTGATGTAAATGAAATCCAGAGGGTAGAGAATGCATTTTTAAGGTATTTACTGGCGGTCCCACGCTGTACATCAACCTATATTTGCCACACTGAGTTGGGGCTACCATATATTACAGACATAATAAAGGTGCAACCATTCCTATTATGGCACCGGATTTGGACCTCGTTAAAAACCACATTCAACCGGCACGCGTTAAGTGATGGTCTCAAATTAGAACACGTCTTAGAGATCAGGTGGTTTATATATATATAAAAGAATTTATGACCATCTTGGGCTAGCCAGAATACTACCACAATCCTTCTTCGATGGGCTCCATCTCAAGAAAGGTTTTAAAAAAACAATGCATGACCCATATGGAGGCAAACAGATTCGCCAGTGAGGCATCAAAGCCTATGGTTCAAACTAACCAACTGATGCGGTCTACCACCGGTATCCAACCATACTTAAAATATACATTAAGAGGGTATGATAGATTTGTCCTCACACGTCTCAGATTTTACGTGTTCCATCATTTGGTAAGCTTTCTGACCGTAAATGACTGGTCTAAAATCCTACCAAATTGTCCTTGTGACGGAGTCTCACCCCAAACAACTATCCATGTAGTCCTGTTCTGTAAATTTTATCTGGAACAAAGGAAGAGGTGGATCAAACAAATACTGAAAATATGGGGTATGAGGCAATGCCGCCCAGCCTACCTTGCATTGCAGTAGTTAGATAATGACTGCTTTGTAAGACGCATAGTTCTGTTCTTGAAATGCACAATCAGACGTAGGAAACATCTCTGTTTTTTGCCCCCTTTTTAAAGTATGCTGCTAGACCTTAATTTTTAACTATTTTTTAGTTTTGTAAATGTTGTGCTACCTTTTTATACTAATTCTTTTTACAATCACTGTACAATAATTGTAATATGTAATGGTAAAACTGTGCCAACTTTTTTAAGTCAATTCTTTTAATGACCATTGTATAATAACTGTTAGGTGTTATTGTAAAAGGGTGCTTTTATGGTTTTTTGAGAGCTAAATTGAAAACCAAATAAAGCTAAATTCATACATTCATTCACTCGCAATCACTCATTCACAGTTACAAGCCACTCACAGTTACAAACCTGCCAGAAACTGAAGAAGAAATGGCACAGTGAGCAGACTACGGACAGCCACGCAGCCCACAAGGCCGCCATCCGCAACCACCATCACCTCATCAGGACTGCCAAGAGGACCTCCTTCAAAGACCACCTCGACAACAATGCACACAATAGCAAGGAGCTCTTCAACATCGTGAAGGAACTTTCCAACACCAACGACATCCCTCCGTCGCAAGCCCTGTGCGACTCCCTCGCCACTTTTTTCCACCGCAAGATAGTAGACATCCACGACAGCTTCAACACCCAGACAGCCACAACAGACATCAACACACCAGAATCTCCACACACCATCGACCACGACCCCCTGCTAGCCTGGGCCAACGTGATCCTCGATGACACCATCAAGACCATGAGCACAATCCA
The DNA here is from genome assembly GCF_964204655.1 of Triturus cristatus. Lineage (NCBI taxonomy): Eukaryota > Metazoa > Chordata > Amphibia > Caudata > Salamandridae > Triturus > Triturus cristatus. Next base: position 726,917,634 of record NC_140580.1, read on the forward strand.
CTCCGGCTCCCCGTCAAACCCATTCCCACACCACATCTTCAACAAAGCCAGCAGCTCCATCGCACCCCACCTGCGCAACGTCATCAACCTCTCCCTCGAGACCGCGACCTTCCCAGAGAGCTGGAAACACGCCGAGATCAACGCCCTACTCAAAAAACCCAAGGCGGACCCTAGAGACCTCAAGAACTTCCGGCCCATCTCTCTACTTCCGTTCCCTGTCAAAGTCATCGAGAAGATCGTCAACAGACAGCTAACCCGATACCTTGAAGAAAACAGAATCCTGGACCCTTCCCAGTCAGGGTTCCGCAGCAACCACAGCACCAAGACTGCCCTCATCCCCGCCACCGACGACATCAGGACCCTGCTGGACAACGGTGAGACCGCGGCCCTCATCCTCCTGGACCTCTCCGCCGCATTCGACACCGTCTGCCACAGCACACTACGCACACGCCTCGATCGCCGTAGGGATCCGAGACAAGGCTCTGGAATGGACCGCCTCCTTCCTCTCCGGCAGAACCCAGAGCGTCCGCCTCCCCCATTCCGATCCGAAGCCTCCGAGATCATCTGCGGCGTACCCCAGGAACTTCCCTCAGCCCGACACTGTTCAACATCTACATGGCCCCGCTTGCACACGTCGCCCGACAGCACGACCTCAACATAATCTCCTATGCTGACGACACTCAACTGATCCTCTCCCTCACCAAGGATCCCATCACCACCAAATCCAACCTTCACGAAGGAATGAAGGCCTTCGCGGACTGGATGAGGATCAGCCGACTGAAGCTGAACACAGACAAGATGGAGGTCCTCATCCTCAGCTCCAACCCTTCAGCCTGGGATGACTCCTGGTGGCCAACGGCACTGGGGGCACCCCCGACACCCGCCGACCACGCACGCAACCTGGGAATCATCTTCGACTCAACGCTCTCCATGACCAAGCAAATCAACGCTGTCTCCTCCTCCTGCTTCAACACCCTTCGCATGCTCCCCAAGATCTACAGGTGGATCCCGACAGACACAAGAAGAACAGTCACCCAGGCCCTCGTCAGCAGCAGACTCGACTACGGAAACGCCCTCTACGCGGGAGCTCCGACCAAGCTCATCAAACGTCTGCAACGCATCCAAAACACCTCTGCACGACTGATCCTCGATTTAACACGCCACAGCCACATCACCCCCACACCTGAGAAACCTGCACTGGCTCCCCGTCAACAAGAGGATATCCTTCAAGCTCCTCATCCACGCACACAAGGCACTCCACAAGATCGGCCCAGCCTACCGCAACGGACGACTCTCCTTCTACATCCCCAGCCGCCAGCTCTGCTCCGCCGACCTCGCACTCGCCACCGTCCCTCGCATCCGTAGAACAACCAGCGGCGGAAGATCCTTCTCCCACCTCGTCACCAAGACCTGGAACACCCTCCCACTGAGCCTACGACAGACCCAAGACCTGCTGACCTTCAGGAGGCTACTCAAGACCTGGCTGTTCAACCAGTAGCGCCCCCCCGCCCCCCCTCCCAGCGCCTTGAGACCCTCGCGGGTATGTAGTGCGCTCTACAAATGATTGATTGATTGATTGACTCAAATGTTTTGCCAATCCTCCTGAGGTATTTCCTCAGTATATTCTAGTTGGTACCTGTGGGCAAGATCAATCAATCAGGTGTTTGTTAAGCACGACTACTCACCCGTAAGGGTCTCAATGCGCTGGGGGGTGGGTCGCAGGTTCCAGTCCATCAAGGAGGGAGTCTGTCGAAGAGCCAGGTTTTGAGGTTTCTTACGAAGATGGGGAACGATGTTGTCTGTCTGAGGTGGAGCAGAAGGTCGTTCCAGGCTCTGGCCGCGCGGAAGGAGAAGGAGCGGCCTCCCGATCGGGTCTTTCTGGTGTGGGGGACCACGACGTAGGAGAGCTGGGCTGATCGTAGGGTCCTTTGGGGTGCGTGGAATTTGAGTCGGCTGTTCAGGTATGCTGGTCCGGTGTCGTGGAGGGCCTTGTGAGCATGGGTTAGCATCTTGAAGGTGCCTCTAGCTTTGATGGGGAGCCAGTGGAGTGTGAGCAGGTGCTGGGAGATGTGGCAGTGTCTTGGCAGGTTGAGGACCAGTCTTGCGGCGGCGTTTTGGATGTTCTGCAGATTGCAGGTGAGGTTTTTGTTTATTCCGGCGTAGAGTGCGTTGCCATAGTCGAGCCTGCTGGTGACCAGGGCGTGAGTGACGGTCTTTCTGTGTTCGAAGGGAATTCATTTGAAGGTCTTACGTAGGAGGCGGAGGGTGTGGAAGCAGGAGGACGAGACGGAGTAGATCTGGCGGTCCATTTTGAGCCCTGAGTCCAGGATGATTCCCAGGTTGCGTGCGTGGTCCGTGGAGGTGGACGGGCTTCCGAGGGTGGGGGGCCGCCAGGTGTCGTTCCAGGCATCAGGGTTTGGGCCCATTATGAGTACTTCCATTTTGTTTGTGTTTAGTTGTAGGCAGCTGTTTTTCATCCATTTGGCGACGGCTTCCATGCCTTCTTGAAAGTTGTGTCTGGCGGTGTTCGGTTCTTTGGATAGGGAGAGGATGAGTTGGGTGTCGTCTGCGTATGACACAATGTTGAGTCCGTAGGTTCTGGCGATGGGGGCGAGCGGAGCCATGTAGACATTGAAGAGCGTAGGGCTGAGGGAGGACCCCTGGGGGACTCCGCAGGTGGTAAGTGTAGGGTCCGGGAGGAAAGATAGTTATATTCATGTAAATCCTTCTTCCATAGTAACTTCATTCTTCATTCACTTAGGTTTGTATTGGTGAGCAGTGCAAACCAAACCTCTTTGGTGAGAAAGCCGTAAAAGCACACTCATGCACTAGGTCAAAAAGAGTAAACTATTTTTTGAACAAATGTTTGTAACTTTAAGCTAGATATATGTGAGCTAGAACGCCATTGTCTAATAATTTACATGAAACACACTCCAGACTGTGTTAAAAACCATCCACAGGTTGGTAGGTAGGCTGAAAATGATTTCTTGAGGTCTCTTCTGACTCTCTCAAGAAGCGCCACATTGCTCCCATTGTTCCTTGATCTCCACTTGAAAGAGGTGTCCCAAGCGGCTCAATTAAGCCTGCTACATTATTGGTGTTGCATTTGATCAGTCAATGAATAGAGAACTTACTGTTTGTCTCTTAAATATTGATCCTTGGCTTAATTATGTAAGCACGTGGCTGTTTGCCTAAAATTTGAAAGCTCTCTGGGACTTTCTGACTGGTCTAACAGCTTCCTCAAAGACTATTTTAAAACAATGCTATAGGGCCTACTACGTAAACAGCAAATTTATTGCTGAAGGCATGAGAGGGGAATTATCTAACCTTTAAAAGCTCTGTGAAATTTCATGGAGAAGGTCTTTCCGCATGAAGCTAAAATCTTAATGTGCGATTCAGACTTGGAATTTTACAGTTGAACTTGTTCACCTCAAAATGGGTAGTAGATACAAGAGGAACTGACCATTGCCTAATATGTAATTCTCATTGTGAAACTGAGGAGCATTTCTTGCTCTTCTGTCCAGGGTTTCTGTCACTAAGGAAAAGATGGATCCTACCAGTGTGCAGAGCCTTGGGCATTATAAATTACCGGACAGTTCTGAGGATCCTTAAATCTGATACAAGCGAATTAATTGTGTTTGGGCATCTAGATTTCGGTATAGAGTGTGGCGACTGAGAAAATGTTTGAATTACCTACTAGTAGTTTCATTACTCACAGTTTATTCCCTCCCTACTTGCAAGTGACTGGTCAGCCAGGTTGATTTATAGAGGCGGCATTGTAATTTTTCAGCTAAATTATATCAGGGTGTTCTGGGCGTAGGTAGCCCTGTTATATGCCAACTGGAAGAGAAGCAGATTGAATGTGTTTACTTTGATTGATGCTTGATTGATGCTTTTTTCCAGCTTGATTAACTCCCTGTACGAGGTGGATCTGCTTCATAGAGTAATGACTAGAGCTAGGAAGAAAGGACTCAGAGTAATGAATTACCAGTAAGTAATTATTACGTTTCCGGGTATGTATTAGTGAGGGCCTTAGACAAAGATGCTCTTATCAGTGTATTTTGGAAAATGCTACTGATTGCTATTCTCTGCAGACATTAGTAGTAAGCTGAGCATTAAATCTCAAAATTAAATTACTTTAGAAGGAATGTATTTAACTTCAAAGATGAAAGTCGCTTTTCCAAATAGGTTGATGCTATAATTCAGTATGTGTCTGCTCATTTAAACAAAAAAAACTATTTTATTTAGCATTTTCAAGTGAAAACAAGTAAACATGACGCATCGTACAGTGATGATAATTCTTACTCTCACATAACAGGAAGAACAAGTCACATACACTTGTATACGGTGGAAAAATAGTATCCGAAACAACTTCCACCCCGATCCCTAACATAATAATCAAATTTCAACTGAACCATCGTCCGGTTCAGAAAAAGACATAATGTGAATGTCAGAGGCGTGAAATGTTACCCCGAAACCGATCCCAGAATGCTTGTTTCCCGTCTAGAGAAGACCTGGCTTGGCAGCTTGGGCTGGACTGTTCCTATGAGGCACAGGATCAAGGCTGATTTGCACATGGTACAGGGTCAAGGCTGATTTGCATATGGTTAGGTCTGAACTGGGGTGATGAAGTGAGCTAAAGAACGATAATGGATTCAACCCAGATCTGTGACTGGGGGTGAGTGTCTGAAAAGTTTCGGCGCTCCGACCATCATCTCCCTGTGTTTGCTCTGTGCAATGTTTTGGACATCGTCATATGGAGAACTCCCACCCTTTGTACATACTTCATTTGCGTGGTGAAGGGATGCCAAGTAGCAGCAAATTTGGCCACCCTATCTCGGATGATAACAGTACATTTTTTCACACTCTAGATGGACCAAGCCTACCCCCACCACATATTTATAGGAGGGAGTGGCTTTTTCCATAACTGTGCCACACAAAGTCGCACTGCCAGGAGTAGATGAGATAGAAGGCGGCCCTGAGGGGTCAATTCTATCAGCCCCCAGATCACCCAGAATTGCTTGGAGTTTGAGTGGGACATGGGCATTGGTGAAGGTCCACACTATATTCTGGTTTGCCACCCAAAGATCTGAATCACTGGGCATGACCACCATGTGTGTAGAAAGGTACCCCTCTCGCCACATCCCTTCAAGCCTGAGTTAGAACCCACAAACATCTTGGCCAAGCGAACAGGTGTTAGAATTAGATATCAATGGGTCAGTGGCAGTCTCTTTATAGCGAATGTAGATCAAGGATTAATCCGCCCTTTGCCAGGTGGCCCTCCAAGTGTTGTCACATATTTCTGTGGCCAAATCTCTTTCACACTGTAACACTTAGGCATCTTTTCTAGGAGTCAGCAGGCGATATCGATAGAGCCATGAGATGCCTTTACGTTGCATATTATGTAAATAGAGGGACTCTGTAGGTGTGGCGTCACGTTGGCATGCCAGACGTGCTTGCGGTCCGCCTGCTCAATGAAGTGCCTGATTCAGTTTGAAGCTATGTCGTCAGGTTAGGGAAAATTTGGCAATCAAGTCATCCCTCAACCGCAAATCACCGTTGTCAAAAAATCGCGAGAGTGGGGCAGCGCCCCAGAACTCAGCTAAAGGAATTAGTGTGAGCCACGTCTGGAATGAAGTCAGGATTGTGCGCATAAAGGGGTCGTCAGTCTAAAGGGGGAAGTCGAGAATGCCTACGCTGTCGTACTTCTCTCCAGTAAGACAAAAGTAACAATGTCTGCTATTGTTTTTTTTTTTTACCATAATATGCATTTTTGAGGGATAAAAATAGAATGCTATTTATTTGTCTTTTCTTTCCCGCGCTTAATAAATCCCACAGCGTTCAATTAATTCGCCCTGTGCCGAATGCCGATTTGCTGACCTAGCTGTGGGTGTATCTGTTTGCTGGGTACAGCACAAATGCATCATGGGCAATTTTCCGGCATGGCAAGGCGCTCGCAAAGAGGAATTCTATGTCAGGACCGGAGGCTCCGATTATGCTTCTCAATCTTTACTAGAAGCTCACAGCAGCAAATGAAAAAACAGAAATAAACCATGTGACAACCATAGAGTCTCTTCTATATAAGGTCCCTGTCAGCACATAGAGTCCTCTTTCTTTGCTGCTCCGCAGCCAGTTAAGTGCATTTCAGATTTTCTCTTGATGACTGTATGATCGCAAGTTGCCTTTATTGCTAAGCGTTTATTGTTAACATCGCGCTGTCCTTTACGCGCTACTGCGATCTAGACGTTTGTCACTTCAGCTGGTGAGAGTGTCACTGTGTTTTCTGCGCGTCGCGCTGCGAGCGCCTACCGGCTTCTCCCTCTTGCTATCGCTTTAAATATTTACCTTCGCGTGTTCCGCGCGTGTGTGTCAGCGGGGTTTCCCTCGCGTCGCCGGTAGTAGTGGAGCGGGAGGTTGAGGAGCAGGGATGCGCATCGGCTTGACGCGCAGTCCCCTTTCAGCTTTTACGAGCCTTGGCCAGCGCGCATGCGCGGCGGCCATATTTGTCCACGATCGTCTTGGACTTCAATTGAACGCCGGAGCAGCGTTTTTACATGCTTCTGACCCGAGACTAGAGCATTTTGGCACCAAAAAGGCTTGTTTTTGCTCCTCTGACGCCCCTGATGTGTGTTCATTCTCAGGGGCTGTAAAATTGAGCATAGGCTTTGCCTAGAGTGGGGTTTTGTTGCAAGCCCTCCCTCCCTCCACATTCTAAACTTATACTGAAGGTCACCTGTGGGTGTCTGATTAGGGCTTGCCTGGGGTTACCACTCCCCCTGACCTCATATTGGAATATCTTATTATTGGTGGTGAATAAAGTCACTCGCGCTCCTCCAGGGTCATTTACTGCACTCGTGCTGAAATCATGTCTGAGTACTATGAGGAGGATTACTATTACTATGATGAGGAACCCTCTGGGTCGATGGAATATGACCTCGTTGAGGCATTAGACGCGGGTGTCCAGCAGTCGGTAAACTCGGCTTTGGTGAGGGCGATTGCGCCCCTAAAACGCCACCTTTGCTCTTATGCACAGCAACAAGGTTGGCTGCCGGCGTCTGGCTCCCGAATTAAATCTGGGGGTAAAGGAAGGGCGAACCCACACGCCGCGGATTTCGCTAAGTTGGCCAAGTCAATGGCGGAGCAAGAGCGCTCAGCTTCTACTAGGGAAGCTACGATTACTGAAATATCCCAGGAAGATGATGGCCACGATACTTCCCCGGATCCTACTTCTGACGAAGAAGAATCCCCTCGACCGGCCAAGAAGGCACGGAAGGAAAAGCATGCCGGTCCGTCCACGTAGCCTAAGGTTCTCAACTTTGAACCGGCGGATATTATCCATCCTAACTCTACATCCTGGTTACCATCACAGGAAGTGGCGGACTATGTCCAGTCTCATTTACGCCAGGCATTTGATACAGATGTGCGAACTCGGCTGAGGTCGGAATGCCCTAGGCCAGACCTGGCGGACAAAGTAGCGGCTACCCCGGAGGTGGACCCGTCAATATTGACATATTTGAAAAAATATTCTAAAGATCCCAAGAAAGGCCTAGATAGGTCCTGGCGGTCCTGCCAGGATAAGCTACTGGACGTTATTGGTCCCCTGACGAAGATTTTAGAGATGGGCTTTCGGGCCAAAGAGTCGGCCCTCTTAATTAATCCGGACGAGCTGATTGGCTGGGCACAGCGGGCAGTGTGCCAACTAGGCAATGCTAATTGTGCGCTGTCGACGGAGCGGCGCCGATCCATCCTCCTGAAATTAGATCCCAGGTTAGCTGAATTGGCCACATCCGAATCAGGTCCGCTGGCCCAAGGTCTTTTGTTTGGCCAACCTTTTTTAAAGGAACTAACAAAGTTCGTGGCCACCTTCAGTGGGCTGGACAAGGCCCAAGGTTCTTTGAAGCGGGCTTTCCGCCTGGTTTTCGGCAGGGCCGGACGCTTTCGTGGGCGCTCGTTCGGCCGGGGCTACAATCAAGGCGCCCAGCGTGGTCAGCAAAGAGGAGGTTACCAGGACAATTCTGCCAATACCTCCAACTTCTACCCTTCCCGCCGTTCAAGGAACAGATTCCGCAAAGGTGGCAGATTTGGAGGGAAGTCCAACAACCAGCATGATGCCGCAAACTCAGGTGAGCCTGGTTCCTTTTTCGGAGGTAATTTTGGGGGGCAGAGTGGCATCTTTTCTAGACAAATGGCGCAAAATTTCGCAAGATGCATGGGTGTTGCAGACTGTACAGGGTTACAGGTTAGAGATGTACAACTCCCCTTCGCAAGAGTACCGCCCGCTCCCGCTGTCTTTTTCCCAACAAGATCACACTTTCATCACGGAAGAAATCAACTGCTTGTTACGGAAAGGCGCGATTGCGCCTTCCGTGGTACACCCTCATGGCTTCCTGAGCACGGTCTTTCTAGTAGAAAAGAAAGGGGGCGGATCCAGGTTAGTGCTGAACCTCAAAGAGTTCAACTCGTGGATTGTTTACAGGCATTTCAAGATGGAAGGCATCCATCTATTACGCGATCTCCTCCAGGAAGGAGATTGGATGGTCCGGTTGGACCTCAAGGACGCGTATCTATCCATTCCCATTTCCCCCCCCCCCACAGGAGGTTTCTTCAGTTTATCTGGGAGACAGTATGTTACGAGTACAAAGTCCTTCCATTCGGCCTCTCGTCAGCACCGTGGTGCTTCACGAAGCTTCTGAGACCGGTAGTGGAGTCTCTCAGGGCTCGAGGAGTCCGCCTCATAATATATCTGGACGACATAATAATTTTGGCGTCCTCCCCTCAGACAGTCCAAACACACCTCAACTGGGCGATACATCTGCTGCAGAGTTTGGGGTTCATCGTCAACCCGCAAAAGTCGATGTTGGTTCCCTCGCAATCCATCGAGTTTCTAGGGTTCTTGATAAATTCTCTATCATGCCAGCTCTTGCTGCCAATGACAAAGATAAAGTCAATCAAGAGGGAACTGCGAATTGTCCTTCGCAAGCAAACAACTTCCCTGAGATCGTTGGCCCGCGTGGTGGGGCTGCTGTCTTCTTCCATCCAGGCGATCTTCCCGGGCCCCCTTCACTATCGAGCCCTCCAGCGGCTCAAGATCCGACATCTCCGAAAAGGTCTCAGTTACTCAGAACAGATCCCTCTCTCAGAAGAGGCGAGGCTGGAGATGGAATGGTGGTTAAATCACATGGAGGCCTGGAACGGTCGAGCGCTATTTGGAGCGGCCCCGGATGTGATAATCGAATCGGATGCCAGCCGATGGGGTTGGGGAGCCCGTTGCGACACATTGACCACGGGTGGTCGCTGGTCTTCGGAGGAATTGCGCTTACATATCAATTGCCTAGAACTATTGGCCGGTTCCTTTGCGATCAGATGCCTTTCGCCACGGAAGGCAGATTGTTGTATCCTCCTCCGGATGGACAATATATCAGCGGTACGCTACGTCAACAAGTTGGGTGGTACCAAGTCGAAGATGTTGGCGGAGATCGCCAAAGAGTTTTGGCATTTCTGTCTACAGAACAGAATTTCGGTGGTTGCAGAATACCTTCCCGGCTCCAGCAACCAGGTAGCAGATTGGAATTCCCGCCATCTGCAAGACTCCAGCGATTGGAGGTTGTTACCCACGGTGTTTCGACGCCTGACACAGGTTTGGGGTCCTTGCCTGATAGACTTATTTGCATCTCGACTGAACAAGCAAGTTCCCCAATTCTTCAGTTGGAGGCCGGATCCAGAGGCGATAGCCACGGATGCCTTCCTACAGGAATGGCCGACATCTCTCTGCTATGCGTTCCCTCCATTTCTCATGATCCCCAGGGTCCTGGCGCGTGTCAGGACTTTTCACGCGGAACTCATATTGATCACCCCTTTGTGGAGGGCTCAGGCATGGTTTCCAGTATTGTTAGCCATGAGTTGTGCGATTCCGATCCTTCTTCCACGGGTGCAGAACCTATTGCTGGACCCTTTTCAGAATCCTCATCCCTTGGTGGCATCGGGCCAGCTCCCACTCGTTGCTTGGCGGGTTTCAGGGACAGATGGAGTGTCCCGGGCCTTTCACGCGAAGCTAGCAACTTCATCAAAGAGGCCTGGTCGGCCAACACCCATAAGAGATATTCCTCATCTTGGAGGAGATGGTGTGATTGGTGCGCTCAACGGGATGTGGATCCCGCTAAGGCACATGTCTCTTTAGTGGTCAACTTCTTAGCCTCCATGGCTTCCTCCGGTTTAGCGTACAGGACGGTCAACAACTTCCGGTCCGCGATATCGGCGGGACATCTACCTTTAGAAGGTAAACCCATAGGAGAACATCCTCTGGTGTGTAAATTGCCTAGAGGAGTCAGGATGGTGAAACCTCCTTGCCCAAGGTATTCTCATCTCTGGGATGTCTCGGTTGTCCTTAGATTTCTTGAGGCCTGGCCTTCCAACAGATTCTTATCTCGGAAGCAACTTTCGGCCAAGTTAACTATGCTCCTATGTTTGGTTTCTTGCAAACGGGTGTCTGACGTACGGGCACTGGATTTGGCGGGGCGTAGATTTACCCCGGAAGGTGTGAATTTCATTCTATCCAGGAGAACCAAGTGCAACACCACTTCAGTCACATATCCAAGTTTTCCTACTAATCCTAAATTGTGCGTAGTGCAATGTATTAAGGATTACGAGGTAAGTACTGAAGAATTTCGTACTAATATGCAAGGACAGTTGCTTATTGCTCTGCAGAAGCCATTTCGCCCAGTGACTCCAGCTACTTTATCTAGATGGATGCGTTGGCTCATGGGCGAAGCGGGAATTGACATCTCCAAATTTGGAGCGCATTCTGCACGCGGAGCCATGGCTACGAAAGCATATTCGTCAGGTGTCAGCCTGGCAGATATCATGAATACAGCTGACTGGTCTAATGAGAGTACTTTCAAAACAGTTTACTATAAACCCATTGTGAATATTGCGTCAATGGTGGTGGATCAGCTTTGAACAAGCTTAATCGGAGCCTCCGGTCCTGACATAGAATTAAAAATTTGCGAACATTCGTGACAAGAATTTTCAATTCTATTAAGGACTACGGAGGCGAGGATTATCCCACCCAGAGATACACATTGTTTGATGTAATGCTTTTTATTCATCATGCTTTGCACATGGTATGTTATGATGCTTATATTTCATCATGTGATGTTGTTGCTTATGCTATGGATTTGCATTTCTCTGTGTACTGTTTTTCCCCCCCCTTTTTCTCATGCTGTAATGTTGCTTTACCGGGCACTCTGGAACAGCTTTTATGGGGTGTTTCCTTTCCTTTCTTTCAGGTACAGACAGCAAGTAAACTGGACTATAGTTTATCGGTGACTGGATGACTACCGTTCGGTGTTCCGTTCACGAGCGAGTTTGTCTGGATCGGGATCCAGGAAGAAGTTCGGCCCCGTTGGGCTTACAGTTCCTTGGTTGGAGAAGGCCCTGGCTATCGGTGATCCTCGAGAGCAGGTCGTGCATGGACTTAACTACTGTTCCAAAGAAAGAGGACTCTATGTGCTGACAGGGACCTTATATAGAAGAGACTCTATGGTTGTCACATGGTTTATTTCTGTTTTTTCATTGGCTGCTGTGAGCTTCTAGTAAAGATTGAGAAGCATAATCCTCGCCTCCGTAGTCCTTAATAGAATTGAAAATTCTTGTCACGAATGTTCGCAAATTTTTAATTATTGACTGACTCCTTTTTAGGAAGTACTCCGTAGCCAGCGACATAAAACAGACGCACTCCCCGACATAACGTCTCAGATTTATTTTGGTTTTAAGCCCGGTCCGTTTTAAAGCCATCTTCTGGAATGGTCGAATCTGGTAAACATACATATAGCTGTTTTTTGCCTATATAACTTTCACTTCGCAGTGGCCTTGACTATATGGCAATAACTTTTTGTGAAAAAATGATCTTTTACTGATTCTCTGTTCTCTGATTCATGAGTTGGTGGTGGGGCTTTTCCCAGGGTGAGTGGGTCGATTTCTGTTCAAACGTAGCATTGGAGATGGATTTTAATGTAAGTTTATATTTCAAAAAGGGAAATACCAGATAGTGATGAGTGTCCCCGTCATGACATAAAAATGCCACCCAGGCCTGTAGAATACTGGTCACGTCACGCGACTGTCCTGTTCACACAGTAGTGGAGGAGAAAAGGAAGCTGCAGGACAAGATTGAGAGGTTCATTGTCAGAACTGAGTAAGTTACAAAGGGTGTAAAATCAGGGTACTGTAAAATAAGGCCTAAACTGCACTGGCAGAACTGGGTGTTTTCCCAGTAGGGCTGCTATATCACTCCATGTCAACAGAATTTCTTGCCCAGGTATTTTGTTTAAAACATTAAGGCAATTTTAAATTTGGGAAAGGTGAAATACTGTAACGTTGTGCTGAAAATGTACTACCTAAATCGAGTGATGGCACCAAAGAATTATGGGGCATATTATCAAGCCAGGCGATAAAATTATCGCCGCTTTAGCGGCAGAAAACCGCCGCTAAAACGGCGATAATGGTGCTTGATAATATGCTCTATGGAATTCCAATTGAAGCCCATGTTAGACGTCCTTCATATCTAACATGGGCTTCAATTGGAATTCCATAGAGCATATTATCAAGCCCATTATCGCCGTTTTATCGGCAGTTTTCTGCCGCTAAAGCGGCGATCATTTTATCGCCTGGCTTGATAATATACCCCCTCATTCTTAACTTTAATGGAATCATGTAGACTACCATAGCTGAACACAACGATTTGTAAAAAGGAAGCACAATAGTGGAATTATGGCTCCCTTTTGATGTGCTTTATTCAACAACCCTGGATTTAGGTGGTGGTATTGAAGAGTGGCTGCAAGGAAAGTGTGGTGTACGCTAGCAGAGCTGTCAGTTTCCACGGTAAGGCAAGGCCCATCGTAGAGCTTTGAAGTGTTCTCATCTGTGGTTTAGTGGGCACAACCTATTCAGAGCAGTCATAGGTACTGAAGTACTTGAAATATGATCAGACTGATGGAATGTTGGAACTTACAATATGAAAGCTAAAGGGACTATAACATATTTGCTTTTATGGAGCAATAATTCTCTTGTATGTTGTGGTCTTCCTGAAGAATTAGGGGGCATATCAGCAACAACCGGCGATAATTATCGCTAAGCGCACTTAGCACTAGGATAATTATCGCCGGCTAGCGTGGATTTTTATCGCTGAGATAGCGTGCTATTAGCAACGCTTATCTCAAAAGCGATAAAAATCCTAGCGCTAACTGCCTAACGTGAGATTATCGCTGGAAAGCCAGCGATAATCTCACGAAATGTGGCGTTAGCTTGTTGATAGGGACTCACAAACTTAGCCATGATATCCACCTTCCATAGGATATCATGGCTAAGTCAGTCCTGAAGCAGGCATAAGGAAAGTAGCGATAACAGGGGTTATCGCTACTTTTCCTGCCGCTATGCTTCATAGCGTGGGGCTTGATGATAGGAGAAATGTCGCTTAGCGACATTTCTCCTGTCATGTCAGGTCAGGAACGCCCACTTTGCATCTCATTAGGGATGCAAAGCTGGGCGTTAAGAATAGGTGCGCTAATGCAAGGTTTCGCGCGTTAGCGTGACCTTGCTTATTAGGCGATAAAATTATCGGCGCTTTTCGGCTGAAAACGGCCGCAAAAGCAGCGATAATTTTCTATCGCTGCCTTGTAAATATGCCCCTAGGACATTCCATAAGTGCTCCTTCGGAATGGCCTGCAAAACCAGGGTTTCGTTACCCAATTTCTTTTGAAAATTGTGGTATAAAATGCACTTTAATCAATAAGGATGACATTTGCACCTCAAAATTTCCCAAAATTAACTATATTATTAATTGAAGAAATGTCATTTGTGCCTGTTACCGTGGTTATGAGGTATTCCATGGTAAAGGCACACTGGGAGTAAAGCCCAAAGCACATGGGCATATGGAGCAAAGTTTAAAAAAACATTTATTTAGAAGGATATGATTGACTTTAAAACATAACATATAGTTGTGCTTTCATGGGCCGGATTACATTTTATCTGGACATGAGCCGACTGTCGGCCCCAAGGGATCATGTGCAGTGGTTTGCAGATGTGGGGACCGGTGGTGAAGCCGCAGGACTTTCCTGGAGCTTGAAGTCCCTTTATATCATAAAGGATGGCTATATAAGGAGGCCCTTACCCACTGTGCGGCGGTAGTTCAGATGGAGAATGCAACATGGTGAAGGCATTGGGAGCTGCAAAGCAGCCTGTGAGAGAAGGGAGCTGGAGCGTTTTGAGTAGTGCATGCCAGCATCTGACTGAAACAGAGTTTTGGTCTTTTTAGCTGAGGTAGGGGACATCAGGTGTAGCCAGCACCCACTCATGCAGCCAATTGGGCCGACGAAGAGATAGGTTGGGTGGGTAGAGAATGGACCCCTGTAGTCAGAGCAGCTTCCTTAATCTGAGCCACTTGATGATAAATACACATTAGTTACAGGCCTACACAATGACAAAAAAGCAGATTAAAAGAGATAAGAAGGTCCTTTTCTCCCCAAACCCAAGGAGGAAGAACAGCCAAGAAGGAGAGGGGCAATAGCAAGGTGTTCAGGTGTGACCCACAGAGGGGACAATGAGAATTGAAGGGTAAGATAGAGCTGATCACGAGATAACTGAAGGCGTTAGAGAAATCAATGGGGGAAGTGGAGACTGGGGTGAAGAAGGCGAAGGGTCAGCTGTTAGGGTGAAGGAAGGGGTGTCCTCTATAGAAGCATGAGAGCACAAAGCAGAGGGAGACCTTGGTCCGGTGAACACAGAGCTCCAAGAACTGGAGGTGTTGCAGCAGGGATCCAGTCAAGCTCTGTTGTCATTGGAGGGGACATATGAGGTGTTGAACAATGCTCGTGTGGTGGAGTTTCCTGTCCTGATTACATTATAGAGGCCTTCCAGGCCCTCACCAGACCATGTTTGCCAAGCTTTGATTAAAAGATCTTGTCCACTACCCCCAAGATCCAAATCAACAAACACGCCCTCCAGCAGGAGGATCATGGTGGTAGTCAGATTGGAACTAGCATGAATCTGCCCTAAAGATGCCTGTGGCTTTGAAACAAGCTGCCAATATGAAAATAAGCAGATCCTTCAGTTCTTCCTTCAGTTCTTCGATGTAAGTACACTGACTCAGGAAAACAGCATAAGTTTGGTGAAGAGTTCGGAGCATTTGCTCACACTGGGTATAGCAGCTGCGATGTGGAATCCAGCTAAGTTGAGAGAGCACCATGGTTGCAATATTTTCCTATTCACTGAGCCAGAGGCAGTAAAATAATTCTTGGAAGTTTTGAAGAGATCTTCTTCAGATTGTTGACAGAGTTCTTTGTTCATGGGGATCCTAGCAGCTGTTCCTTTTCAGAGTGATTATGACTTAGCAGCATGTGTGCACGAGGGGAGAAAGTCTATGAAAGTGGTATGCATTGCTGAGATTCAGAAAACTCTCTCTTTGCTGTTATCCAGCCCCATCCCTCCATTGATTCATCGCTCATTTTGCGATATATGAAAATATATTTTCAGCGAGTAGCTCAACCTTGGTGGTTCCATCCATTTCCAACTATGGGTAATAATGGTTCAGGCGACAAGAGTCAAAGTAAACAATAGGCCCCTATACTAAGAGGAAAGGCAAGAGTTGATATGGCTGTGCCTAAACTGGCCATCACACATGAAAGTTCGAGATCAATACCTAGTAGTTGTCCCAAATAATCGGATATCTCCTCCAAAATAAATATAGCTTAGGATATGATTTAAATATATAGCACCAATCACCCCCATTGCATAAGAGCAGCGGGTATTGAACTGAGGTAAGTATTTGCTATGCTTCCAAATGGACAGTATGGTGTAGATGCCAAGGAATGTAACGCTTCATATGGCAATGCTGCTATTGACTGCCAGAGGAGAAGATGTGGAATATTGGGTTTCTCTCATTGACAGTCATGAAATCGCTGGTTGTGCTATAACGATAGTCCTTGAATTTTGTACTTGTCTAGAGGTCCAGAAACCCCTTAAGTTTGTACAATTCTGCAAGCTAGAAAGCACATAGGGGGTGATATTGTTGGAAGACTTAGTGACAAAGGGGTGTGTCGGAACCAAATTGTCTCTGGTGTTGTATCTAACATGTTGAGGGATATAGCAGATAGGGATAATCACATAAGTTTACTAAAAACATTTGTTGAACCTGGGAAATATCTCTCACTGGTTAGCATGATGTGTATGTAAATTACGGTGGAATGTATAGTACAGCGGAATTTCTGGAAAAGCCCTTTTTCTCTGACATATTGTTGTTTGGCCAGCATGTGTACCTTCTACTTAACCCCGATAAAACTGGTAAATAATCGTTCCGTCATGATAAATTCTGTATTTGGGATAGGCAGAAACCTGTGGTAAATAAACTGTTTCACTCCTGTAAAGCATTGAAGAGCTGTATCTGGCTAGGAAGTGTAGGACTCATCATAACGGTGCAGGTTAACATTGGTGACATTAGGGAGTGTTTTAGGATTTATTGCTTGCAGTAAAATCATTTGCTTCCATTGTCCCGACAACATTAAAGGGCAATCCCAATAACCTGTACCTCTTTGATGAATTGTACCTTCTAAGCACGTACAGTGATTTGCTGTTCTACAATAATGCTTGTACTTTGCAAGGACACTACATATAAGGGGATCAGAAAGAATCTCAAACAACAATAAATTAAATTGAGCCAAACTGTATATTTTATACAACTCCCCGTACATTGCCCATTAGAGAAGAGTCTCCAGAAAAAAAGCGTGGTAATTTGTTGCTTATGTCCTTGCAGACATGAACTGTCACAGAGTTTAGGGTTAGGACCAGAGCCAAATTCCAGAATCAGCCAGCCAACCGCATTTGCCGAGTAACCCCAGGAGCAGGAACACCGTGTGCTTATAGAGTAAGGGGCATGTGCAACTGCTGGTTTGTCACTGCCTTACCTCCCTGAAAAACACACATTACACATGTGGGATGTGAACACGCCTCCTTGTCACACATGTGCAGGTTATCTGCCAAGTCTGAGCTGCTGTCAGCTTTCAGGGTTGCTGGAGCTCTGCAGCGCCACCGTCTGTGCAGCATGAAGATTATATTTAGAGGTGTGCCACACATGGCCGGCTCTTGGGCGATGCGATCGATGCCACCGCACCGGGCGCTGACTTGGGGGTGGGGGAGTCATTTTTGCAGGTAAATTGTCATTTTAAAAGCACCTGCTGCCGCGTTCCTGGCCTTCAGCAATTATCAGGCATCAATTAAAATGTCAAGATCACTCCCGTGAGAAGTGGGTTTGCCTGGTGGAAGTTTTGACTCATTTTAAGGTAGCGCAGCGGGTTAAAATGCCTGCTGCTAAGAACGTGAACCATGCAGATAACAAAGTGCATAAAATGGAAATAGGTCGGTGGTTTACTGCTTCTGTTAGAGAGCTCCTTTTGTTACTTGTCATTTATAATTCAAAACCCAAATGTAGAACATTGAGCTATTAACTGTCATCAAAGAGCTGCATGCAAATTGCAAAGTACATGTTAGCACTATGGGCCTTTTGTAGGTGGGCTGGCATTTACCACTTCATAAATACCGAATCATACCGATTCGGTATTTATGAAGTGGTAAATGCAATGTAGGTAATGAGTCGGTAAATATGACCGAATCGGAAAAATTCGGTAATTACCGAATCGGTATTTACCGATTCGGTAATGAGGCATACCTTCCCATTGATGGGAAGGTATGCCTCATTACCGAATCGGTAAATACCGATTCGGTAATGGGGGAGCACATGCAAGGGTGGCAGGGTGTCACATTGACACCCTGTTGCACCCCTGATTCGGCCATGTGTGCACATGTGGCGCACATACATGCCCTAAGGGCATGTATGTCTGCCACATTGCACACTTAAACGTGCACAAAAATGCTTTTTTTCACCTATTCGTCATTTACCACCAACCTTTAATACCGGCCGGTAACGGTATAATTACCGAAAATCGGCCGTTACCGACCGGTATTTGGCTTCCTACATGAGGCCCTACATCATTTTTTGCCCAGTCTTTCACTATCCTAATCTTGCCAAAAGGGTTAATTTGGGTAGAAAACAATTTTTATTATTAAAGAGAACCCTTAACAATTATATGTTTTAAATTGTGAATTTGTGCTTTTCCAGAATAAGGATTCTTAAACCATATTGCCTACCAGTATCGATGACATGTTACTCATGCACTACACCTTGTAGTCTTGTCTGATGTAACACTTCCTATACACTGATTTACACACATGTGATTGTCTCTGTGCAATGTGTGTGTGATGTAAAGTGCTCTGGCACCTTACACTGGTATGAGTGGTGCTTTAAAACTAAATGAATCTTAGAGACAATGGTTATGGAGACTTGAGGGGCACTGTTAAAGGGTGCTAGTGAAGGAATCCATGGCAAAGGGGAGCATTGGGGGGCGCCATCAAATATTGTCGGACTGGGCGCCACCAGCCGGCCCTGGTGCCACATTACCTCTTTTCTTTCTCCTGATAACTGATGCAGGGATTACAACACACCATTCAACTCAATAGGTCGCAGAGTTGTTAACATAGACGAGTAAGCTGATAACACCACTCCCCATTACACATTAATTAAAAGCACAAATATTCGTTAATATTGCATTTGATAAAAACATGACAAAGGTAGTACATAAATAGAGACACTTTACTTACGTAAATTGACGGATGTTAAATTGGCTCCATTTTCACACTCGTTTCCAAGCAAATATCGATTACACCCGCAGTCGCATTCGTCTGTGGTACTGTTATATGTGCATTTGTGGGTGTCATTACTTAAACATGACACTGATGTAACAGCCACTGTGCTTGTGCTCGGAGAAGAAAAAATAACTATTGGCAGATTAATGGTGGACAGTGTTTTACTTGTGAGAGCAGATTTTGCTGTCTCCAGGGTCCCAGAAGTGGTGATGTTGACGGACTTGTTTTCAGTACTTTGCGTAGATGCTGTGCTAAATGTATATTTTGATGTAGGTGATGCAGTGGGCTTAGTCTTTTGAAAGGTAGTGTTGAAAAATGGCGAGAAGGACCTGACTTCTGTCGCTTGAGATGACACATTAGTGCCTGATGTAAATGGCTCCTCAGAAGAAGTGCTATAGTTAGATGTAAGCTTGGGAGACGTATGGAGAGTTGAATCAGATGACATGGGTGAAAGAGCAGAGGTGGTAGTGAGAGATTCTTGTGATTTTGAAGTTCTTGTGGTAGAAGTACTGACATTTGGAAAAAATGGTGAGAAAGTAACTTCAGAATTGTTTGAAATAACAGTGGCTATTCTGTCTGAATAAACGCTTGTTGAAACACCTGACGTTGACTTGGCTGTTTGTTCTGTTTGAGTAGATAGAGGTGTTTGTGACACAGAAAATGTCGAGTCTCTGCTAAAAGGTGAAACTGCATTAGTTGATATTGTCTGATCGTTGATGGTAGATCGAGATTGGATGGAAGTGGCTGGAAATGGTTCATTGGAGGCATTTGGCTTAGAGAGACGGGTAGCAAATGACAATGTGCTACTAGTGGGCTCGCTTACAATTGTTGTCGTCACTGAAGATAAAGTAGCCGTTGCACTGGTTAGAGAAGGAATGAGAGCAGAAACTGTACTGGAAGTGGTGAACTCTGACTGTGACTCTGTCATATTGGCCATTCCTTTGGTGTAGGAGCTCACTTCTGATACAGATGAACTAGAATATTCATTTGAAACAGCAAATGTCGTCAATAAAGGTGTTGAACCTTCGCCCAGATTTGCCACATCGATGTTGGTGGAGGCAGATGGCGCTATAAAGTTGCTGCTTTCTACTAATGAAGAAAATGACAGAGATACTGATGACACATTAGACATTGTGTCTTGAGTGAATGATGATTGCGGCAGTGTGACAGTCTCAGAATAAGGCATGGAAAGATTAAAGATCAGTTTTGTTGAAGAGTGTTTTGATGATGGTAATTCAGTCTGTGATGAAAGTAAACTTTCTGAGCTGGTAAACGTTTCTGCAACTGTGGTTATTTTTGATTGACCTCCTGTTAATTGCCCGACCTCTGTGGATGAAGTGGATGCTTTTGATAGTTCTTGAGTTTTAACTGAAGATGTTTCAGGTTGTATTGTAATATAGGTACTGAATGACGACTCAGATCGTTTTCCAGATGTCAAAGTGCTTTCTATAGTAGATGTAAACACTCCTGTAGTCAGAGGAGGTATTCTGTCAGTATTATGGTGCTCTGTAAGTGTTGTCTTTTTGGTAGTAGTGCTAATCTGCTCTTTTGCTGAATATAAAGAGTCTGTGGTAGATGACGATTCAGGGACATTTGATAGCAAGGCTATTGTGCTTGGTGATAGGGTTTCAGGAACAATGCTGGTGGAAATTGCAAATGCTGACTCAGCTGTAATTCCAGTTACCGAAGATGCAGGGGTTTGTGACACTGAATATGTTACAACTATACCGGAAGGTGAAATCATCTCCATAGAAATCAACTCTGTTAAAGAACTAGATTGGTTTGATGTTCTGGGAAAGGATTCAGTGGAGGCCATTGCTGCAGATGCTAGACTAGTTAATGATGTAGGTGTGCTACTAGATGGCTCATTTGAAATCAATGAAGTCATTGAAGTTGAAATAGTCTTTTGACTGGATACAGATGAACTGAGTGAGGAGACTAAACTCACTATGGTGAGTTCCGACTGTAGGTCTGTTGTACTGGAAAGTCCGTTGTTTGAAGAGGACATGTCGGATACAGATGATCCTGAATA
The DNA here is from genome assembly GCF_964204655.1 of Triturus cristatus. NCBI lineage: Eukaryota > Metazoa > Chordata > Amphibia > Caudata > Salamandridae > Triturus > Triturus cristatus. The sequence continues at coordinate 726,938,413 of NC_140580.1, forward strand.
TTTAGTAGATTCAACATCTCTCTTAAAAAAGGGCCTCAAACTTTCACTCAGTGTTGCCTCCTCAGTATTGCTGGAGGTCTTTCTAGATGCCAAGGTGGTGCTTTCAGATACTGATGGAAATGATGGAGATACTGATGACTCTGCAGACACTGTTTCTTTTGTGAGCATAAGTGTGGATGGTGATTCTACTAGTGAAGCAGCCTCTGAGTACTGAGTCAAAAGATTGGATATAACTTGAGTTGAAAGGTGCTCTGTTGATTGCGGTGGTGTCTGCAATGAAAGTAAGGTTTCTGCAGTGACAAATGAATGTGTTTCAGAAAGTGTGTTTTCCATTGTGGTGATTGTAGATTGTGTTGCTGTTATTTGGGTACCTTCTATTGAAGACGAGAATGCATTTGAAACAGGTATTTTTGATTCTTCTTCAGTAGAAACAGAAGGTGTTTCAGCATGTACTGTAGATAAAAGGCTGATTAATGATGCTGCTGTTTGTGGAGATGTCAAATAGCTTTCTTTAGCAGATGTGAAAGTTACTGGTGCCAATGACTCCATAGAAATTGCTTCTTGAGTATGTATAGAAGAATATGATGCAGTCAAAGGAGAAGCTGCTCCCTGAGGACTATGGTGTTCTGTAGGGATTGTCTCTGGCCTAGTAGTGCTAATCTCTTTTGTTGGATATACAAATGTAGTAGAGAGTGATTGAGGGACACTTGATAGCAAAGTTTTTGTGCTTGATTTTTGGCTTTCAGAAGCAATGGCGGTGGAAATGTCAGAAGCTAACTCGGCTGTAATTCTGGTTTCAGAAGAAAGAGGAGTTTGCGATACTGACAATGATGAGCCTATGCTTGTAGGTGAAATTCTCTGCATGGATACTGACTCTGTTGAAGGAATAGATCGCACCGATGCTGTGGGGAAGGATTCAGCAGAGGTCATTGGTTGAGAGACAGTGGTGCTAAAGGACTGCAATGTGGTATCAGCCAACTCTTTTGAAATTGATGTCGTCATTGAGGTTGATATAGTGTCTTGACTGGATATAGATGAGCTGAGTACAGGACCCAGATTCACTATGGTGAGTTCAGACTGTGGTTCTGTCATAGTGGAAAGTCCTGTGTTTGAGGAGGACACTTCTGATACAGTTGATCTTGAATATGCAGTTGAAATAGAATCTGTCTTAAAGGAGGATCTCAAACTTTCACTCAATGTTGCTTCCTCAATATTGCTGGAGGCCGTTCTAGATACCAAGGTGCTGCTTTCGGATACTGGTGGAAATGACAAAGATACTGATGACTCTGCAGACACTGTTTCTTTTGTGAGCATAATTGTGGATGGAGATTCTACTAGTGAAGCAGCCTCTGAGTACGGAGACGAAAGATTGGATATAACTTGAATTGAAAAGTGCTCTGTTGATTTCGGTGCAGTCTGCGATGAAAGTAAGGTTTCTGCAGTGACAAATGAATGTGTTTCAGAAAATATGTTTCCCATTGTGGTTATTGTAGATTGTGTGGCTGTTACTTTGGTAGCTTCTGTGGATGACGAGAATGCATTTGAAACAGGTATTTTTGATTCTTCTTCAGTAGAAACAGAAGGCGTTTCAGCTTGTACTGTAGATAAAAGGCTGATTGATGATGATGCTTTTTGTGGAGATGTCAAATAGCTTTCTTTAGCAGATTTGAAAGTTACTGGTGCCAATGACTCCATAGAAATCGCTTCTTGAGTATGTATAGAAGAATATGATGCAGACAAAGGAGAAGCTGCTCCCTTAGGACTATGGTGTTCTGTAGGGATTGTCTCTGGCATAGTAGTGCTAATCTCTTCTGTTGGATATACAAATGTAGTAGAGAGTGATTGAGGGACACTTGATAGCAAAGTTTTTGCGCTTGATGTTTGGTGTTCAGAAGCAATGGCAGTGGAGATCTCAGAAGCTAACTCGGCTGTAATTCTGGTTTCAGAAGAAAGAGGAGTTTGCGACAATGACAATGATGAGCCTATGCTTGTTCGTGAAATTCTCTCCATGGATACTGACTCCTTTGAAGGACTAGATCGCACTGATATTGTGGGGAAGGATTCACTAGAGGTGATTGGTTGATAGATAGTGGTATTAAAGGACTGCAATGTGGTATCAGCCAACGCTTTCGAAATTGATGTTGTGATTGAGGTTGATATAGTCTCTTGACTGGATATAGATGAGCTGAGCACAGGACCCAGATTCACTGTGTTGAGTTCAGACTGTGGTTCTGTCATAGTGGAAAGTCCTGTGTTTGAGGAGGACACTTTCGATACAGTTGATCCTGAATATTCAGTTGAAATAGAATCTGTCTTAAAGGAGGGTCTCAAACTTTCACTTAATGTTACTTCCTCAGTATTGCTGGAGGCCGTTCTAGATACCAAGGTGCTGCTTTCGGATACTGATGGAAATGACAAAGATACTGATAACTCTTCAGACACTGTTTCTTTTGTGAGCATAATTGTGGATGGCGATTCTACTAGTGAAGCAGCCTCTGAGTACGGAGTCGAAAGATTGGAAATAACTTGAGTTGAAAAGTGCTCTGTTGATTGCGGTGCAGTCTGCGATGAAAGTAAGGTTTCTGGAGTGACAAATGAATGTGTTTCAGAAAATATGTTTTCCATTGTGGTTATTGTAGATTGTGTGGCTGTTACTTTGGTAGTTTCTGTGGATGATGAGAATGCATTTGAAACGGGTATCTTTGATTCTTCTTCAGTAGAAACAGAAGGCGTTTCAGCTTGTACTGCAGATACAAGGCTGATTGATGATTCTGCTGTTTGTGGAGATGTGAAATAGCTTTCTTTAGCAGATGTGAAAGTTACTGGTGCCGATGACTCCATTGAAATTGCTTCTAGAGTATGTATAGATGAAGATGAGGCAGTCAAAGGAGAAGATACTCCCTGAGGACTATGGTGTTGTGTAGGCGCTGTCTCTGGCCTAGTAGTGCTAATCTCTTCTGTTGGATATATAAATGTAGTAGAGAGTGACTGAGGGACACTTGATAGCAAAGTTTTTGCGCTTGATGTTTGGCTTACAGAAGCAATGGTGATGGAAATGTCAGAAACTAACTCGGCTGTAATTCTGGTTTCAGAAGAAAGAGGAGTTTGCGACACTGCCAATGATGAGACTATGCTTGTAGGCGAAATTCTCTCCATAGATGCTGACTGTATTGAAGGACTAGATCGCACCGCTGCTGTGGGGAAGGATTCAGCAGAGGTCATTGGTTGAAAAACAGTGATGTTAAAGGACTGCAATGTGGTATCAGCCAACTCTTTTGAAATTGATGTAGTCACTGAGGTTGATATAGTCTCTTGACTGGATATAGATGAGCTGAGCACAGGACCCAGATTCACTGTGGTGAGTTCAGACTGTGGTTCTGTCATATTGGAAAGTCCTGTGTTTGAGGAGGACACTTTCGATACAGTTGATCCTGAATATTCAGTTGAAATAGAATCTGTCTTAAAGGAGGGTCTCAAACTTTCACTCAATGTTGCTTCCTCAGAATTGCTGGAGGCCGTTCTAGATACCAAGGTGCTGCTTTCGGATACTGATGGAAATGACAAAGATACAGATGACTCTGCAGACACTGTTTCTTTTGTGAGCATAATTGTGGATGGCGATTCTACTAGTGAAGCAGCCTCTGAGTACGGAGTCGAAAGATTGGAAATAACTTGAGTTGAAAAGTGCTCTGTTGATTGCGTTGCAGTCTGCGATGAAAGTAAGGCTTCTGCAGTGACAAATGAATGTGTTTCAGAAAATATGTTTTCCTTTGTGGTTATTGTAGATTGTGTGGCTTTTACTTTGGTAGCTTCTGTGGATGATGAGAATGCATTTGAAGCCGGTATTTTTGATTCTTCTTCAGTAGAAACAGAAGGCGTTTCAGCTGGTACTGCAGATACAAGGCTGATTGATGATTCTGCACTTTGTGGAGATGTGAAATAGCTTTCTTTAGCAGATGTGAAAGTTACTGGTGCCGATGACTCCATTGAAATTGCTTCTAGAGTATGTATAGATGAAGATGAGGCAGTCAAAGGAGAAGATACACCCTGAGGACTATGGTGTTGTGTAGGCGCTGTCTCTGGCCTAATAGTGCTAATCTCTTCTGTTGGATATACAAATGTAGTAGAGAGTGACTGAGGGACACTTGATAGCAAAGTTTTTGCGCTTGATGTTTGGCTTACAGAAGCAATGGTGGTGGAAATGTCAGAAACTAACTCGGCTGTAATTCTGGTTTCAGAAGAAAGAGGAGTTTGCGACACTGCCAATGATGAGACTATGCTTGTAGGCGAAATTCTCTCCATAGATACTGACTGTATTGAAGAACTAGATTGCACCGTTGCTGTGGGGAAGGATTCAGCAGAGGTGATTGGTTGAGAGACAGTTGTGTTAAAGGACTGCAATGTGGTATCAGCCAACTCTTTTGAAATTAATGTCGTCATTGAGGTAGATATAGTGTCTTGACTGGATATAGATGAGCTGAGCACTGGACCCAGATTCACTGTGGTGAGTTCAGACTGCGGTTCTGTCACAGTGGAAAGTCCTGTGTTTGAGGAGGACACTTCCGATACGGTTGATCCTGAATATTCAGTTGAAATAGAATCTGTCTTAAAGGAGGGTCTCAAACTTTCACTCAAAGTTGCTTCCTCAGTATTGCTGGAGGCCGTTCTAGATACCAAGGTGCTGCTTTCGGATACTGATGGAAATGACAAAGATACTGATGACTCTGCAGACACTGTTTCTTTTGTGAGCATAATTGTGGATGGCGATTCTACTAGTGAAGCAGCCTCTGAGTACGGAGTCGAAAGATTGGAAATAACTTGAGTTGAAAAGTGCTCTGTTGATTGCGGTGCAGTCTGCGATGAAAGTAAGGCTTCTGCAGTGACAAATGAATGTGTTTCAGAAAATATGTTTTCCATTGTGGTTATTGTAGATTGTGTGGCTTTTACTTTGGTAGCTTCTGTGGATGATGAGAATGCATTTGAAACGGGTATCTTTGATTCTTCTTCAGTAGAAACAGAAGGCGTTTCAGCTTGTACTGCAGATACAAGGCTGATTGATGATTCTGCACTTTGTGGAGATGTGAAATAGCTTTCTTTAGCAGATGTGAAAGTTACTGGTGCCGATGACTCCATTGAAATTGCTTCTAGAGTATGTATAGATGAAGATGAGGCAGTCAAAGGAGAAGATACACCCTGAGGACTATGGTGTTGTGTAGGCGCTGTCTCTGGCCTAATAGTGCTAATCTCTTCTGTTGGATATACAAATGTAGTAGAGAGTGACTGAGGGACACTTGATAGCAAAGGTTTTGCGCTTGATGTTTGACTTACAGAAGCAATGGTGGTGGAAATGTCAGAAACTAACTCGGCTGTAATTCTGGTTTCAGAAGAAAGAGGAGTTTGCGACACTGCCAATGATGAGACTATGCTTGTAGGCGAAATTCTCTCCATAGATACTGACTGTATTGAAGGACTAGATTGCACCGTTGCTGTGGGGAAGGATTCAGCAGAGGTCATTGGTTGAAAGACAGTGATGTTAAAGGACTGCAATGTGGTATCAGCCAACTCTTTTGAAATTGATGTAGTCACTGAGGTTGATATAGTCTCTTGACTGGATATAGATGAGCTGAGCACAGGACCCAGATTCACTGTGGTGAGTTCAGACTGTGGTTCTGTCATATTGGAAAGTCCTGTGTTTGAGGAGGACACTTTCGATACAGTTGATCCTGAATATTCAGTTGAAATAGAATCTGTCTTAAAGGAGGGTCTCAAACTTTCACTCAAAGTTGCTTCCTCAGTATTGCTGGAGGCCGTTCTAGATACCAAGGTGCTGCTTTCGGATGCTGATGGAAATGACAAAGATACTGATGACTCTGCAGACACTGTTTCTTTTGTGAGCATTATTGTGGATGGCGATTCTACTAGTGAAGCAGCCTCTGAGTACGGAGTCGAAAGATTGTATATAACTTGAGTTGAAAAGTGCTCTGTTGATTGCGGTGCAGTCTGCGATGAAAGTAAGGTTTCTGCAGTGACAAATGAATGTGTTTCAGAAAATATGTTTTCCATTGTGGTTATTGTAGATTGTGTGGCTGTTACTTTGGTAGTTTCTGTGGATGATGAGAATGCATTTGAAACGGGTATCTTTGATTCTTCTTCAGTAGAAACAGAAGGCGTTTCAGCTTGTACTGCAGATACAAGGCTGATTGATGATTCTGCTGTTTGTGGAGATGTGAAATAGCTTTCTTTAGCAGATGTGAAAGTTACTGGTGCCGATGACTCCATTGAAATTGCTTCTAGAGTATGTATAGATGAAGATGAGGCAGTCAAAGGAGAAGATACTCCCTGAGGACTATGGTGTTGTGTAGGCACTGTCTCTGGCCTAGTAGTGCTAATCTCTTCTGTTGGATATATAAATGTGGTAGAGAGTGACTGAGGGACACTTGATAGCAAAGTTTTTGCGCTTGATGTTTGGCTTACAGAAGCAATGGTGGTGGAAATGTCAGAAACTAACTCGGCTGTAATTCTGGTTTCAGAAGAAAGAGGAGTTTGCGACACTGCCAATGATGAGACTATGCTTGTAGGCGAAATTCTCTCCATAGATACTGACTGTATTGAAGGACTAGATTGCACCGTTGCTGTGGGGAAGGATTCAGCAGAGGTCATTGGTTGAAAGACAGTGATGTTAAAGGACTGCAATGTGGTATCAGCCAACTCTTTTGAAATTGATGTAGTCACCGAGGTCGATATAGTCTCTTGACTGGATATAGATGAGCTGAGCACAGGACCAAGATTCACTGTGGTGAGTTCAGACTGTGGTTCTGTCATATTGGAAAGTCCTGTGTTTGAGGAGGACACTTTCGATACAGTTGATCCTGAATATTCAGTTGAAATAGAATCTGTCTTAAAGGAGGGTCTCAAACTTTCACTCAAAGTTGCTTCCTCAGTATTGCTGGAAGCCGTTCTAGATACCAAGGTGCTGCTTTCGGATGCTGATGGAAATGACAAAGATACTGATGACTCTGCAGACACTGTTTCTTTTGTGAGCATAATTGTGGATGGCGATTCTACTAGTGAAGCAGCCTCTGAGTACGGAGTCGAAAGATTGGAAATAACTTGAGTTGAAAAGTGCTCTGTTGATTGCGGTGCAGTCTGCGATGAAAGTAAGGTTTCTGGAGTGACAAATGAATGTGTTTCAGAAAATATGTTTTCCATTGTGGTTATTGTAGATTGTGTGGCTGTTACTTTGGTAGTTTCTGTGGATGATGAGAATGCATTTGAAACGGGTATCTTTGATTCTTCTTCAGTAGAAACAGAAGGCGTTTCAGCTTGTACTGCAGATACAAGGCTGATTGATGATTCTGCTGTTTGTGGAGATGTGAAATAGCTTTCTTTAGCAGATGTGAAAGTTACTGGTGCCGATGACTCCATTGAAATTGCTTCTAGAGTATGTATAGATGAAGATGAGGCAGTCAAAGGAGAAGATACTCCCTGAGGACTATGGTGTTGTGTAGGCGCTGTCTCTGGCCTAGTAGTGCTAATCTCTTCTGTTGGATATATAAATGTGGTAGAGAGTGACTGAGGGACACTTGATAGCAAAGTTTTTGCGCTTGATGTTTGGCTTACAGAAGCAATGGTGGTGGAAATGTCAGAAACTAACTCGGCTGTAATTCTGGTTTCAGAAGAAAGAGGAGTTTGCGACACTGCCAATGATGAGACTATGCTTGTAGGCGAAATTCTCTCCATAGATACTGACTGTATTGAAGGACTAGATCGCACCGTTGCTGTGGGGAAGGATTCAGCAGAGGTCATTGGTTGAAAGACAGTGATGTTAAAGGACTGCAATGTGGTATCAGCCAACTCTTTTGAAATTGATGTAGTCACTGAGGTTGATATAGTCTCTTGACTGGATATAGATGAGCTGAGCACAGGACCCAGATTCACTGTAGTAAGTTCAGACTGTGGTTCTGTCATATTGGAAAGTCCTGTGTTTGAGGAGGACACTTTCGATACAGTTGATCCTGAATATTCAGTTGAAACAGAATCTGTCTTAAAGGAGGGTCTCAAACTTTCACTCAATGTTGCTTCCTCAGAATTGCTGGAGGCCGTTCTAGATACCAAGGTGCTGCTTTCGGATACTGATGGAAATGACAAAGATACTGATGACTCTGCAGACACTGTTTCTTTTGTGAGCATAATTGTGGATGGCGATTCTACTAGTGAAGCAGCCTCTGAGTACGTAGTCGAAAGATTGGAAATAACTTGAGTTGAAAAGTGCTCTGTTGATTGCGGTGCAGTCTGCGATGAAAGTAAGGTTTCTGGAGTGACAAATGAATGTGTTTCAGAAAATATGTTTTCCATTGTGGTTATTGTAGATTGTGTGGCTGTTACTTTGGTAGTTTCTGTGGATGATGAGAATGCATTTGAAACGGGTATCTTTGATTCTTCTTCAGTAGAAACAGAAGGCGTTTCAGCTTGTACTGCAGATACAAGGCTGATTGATGATTCTGCTGTTTGTGGAGATGTGAAATAGCTTTCTTTAGCAGATGTGAAAGTTACTGGTGCCGATGACTCCATTGAAATTGGTTCTAGAGTATGTATAGATGAAGATGAGGCTGTCAAAGGAGAAGATACTCCCTGAGGACTATGGTGTTGTGTAGGCGCTGTCTCTGGCCTAGTAGTGCTAATCTCTTCTGTTGGATATATAAATGTAGTAGAGAGTGACTGAGGGACACTTGATAGCAAAGTTTTTGCGCTTGATGTTTGGCTTACAGAAGCAATGGTGGTGGAAATGTCAGAAACTAACTCGGCTGTAATTCTGGTTTCAGAAGAAAGAGGAGTTTGCGACACTGCCAATGATGAGACTATGCTTGTAGGCGAAATTCTCTCCATAGATACTGACTGTATTGAAGGACTAGATCGCACCGTTGCTGTGGGGAAGGATTCAGCAGAGGTCATTGGTTGAAAGACAGTGATGTTAAAGGACTGCAATGTGGTATCAGCCAACTCTTTTGAAATTGATGTAGTCACTGAGGTTGATATAGTCTCTTGACTGGATATAGATAAGCTGAGCACAGGACCCAGATTCACTGTGGTGAGTTCAGACTGTGGTTCTGTCATATTGGAAAGTCCTGTGTTTGAGGAGGACACTTTCGATACAGTTGATCCTGAATATTCAGTTGAAATAGAATCTGTCTTAAAGGAGGGTCTCAAACTTTCACTCAATGTTGCTTCCTCAGAATTGCTGGAGGCCGTTCTAGATACGAAGGTGCTGCTTTCGGATACTGATGGAAATGACAAAGATACAGATGACTCTGCAGACACTGTTTCTTTTGTGAGCATAATTGTGGATGGCGATTCTACTAGTGAAGCAGCCTCTGAGTACGGAGTCGAAAGATTGGAAATAACTTGAGTTGAAAAGTGCTCTGTTGATTGCGGTGCAGTCTGCGATGAAAGTAAGGCTTCTGCAGTGACAAATGAATGTGTTTCAGAAAATATGTTTTCCATTGTGGTTATTGTAGATTGTGTGGCTTTTACTTTGGTAGCTTCTGTGGATGATGAGAATGCATTTGAAACGGGTATCTTTGATTCTTCTTCAGTAGAAACAGAAGGCGTTTCAGCTTGTACTGCAGATACAAGGCTGATTGATGATTCTGCACTTTGTGGAGATGTGAAATAGCTTTCTTTAGCAGATGTGAAAGTTACTGGTGCCGATGACTCCATTGAAATTGCTTCTAGAGTATGTATAGATGAAGATGAGGCAGTCAAAGGAAAAGATACACCCTGAGGACTATGGTGTTGTGTAGGCGCTGTCTCTGGCCTAATAGTGCTAATCTCTTCTGTTGGATATACAAATGTAGTAGAGAGTGACTGAGGGACACTTGATAGCAAAGTTTTTGCGCTTGATGTTTGGCTTACAGAAGCAATGGTGGTGGAAATGTCAGAAACTAACTCGGCTGTAATTCTGGTTTCAGAAGAAAGAGGAGTTTGCGACACTGCCAATGATGAGACTATGCTTGTAGGCGAAATTCTCTCCATAGATATTGACTGTATTGAAGGACTAGATCGCACCGTTGCTGTGGGGAAGGATTCAGCAGAGGTCATTGGTTGAAAGACAGTGATGTTAAAGGACTGCAATGTGGTATCAGCCAACTCTTTTGAAATTGATGTAGTCACTGAGGTTGATATAGTCTCTTGACTGGATATAGATGAGCTGAGCACAGGACCCAGATTCACTGTGGTGAGTTCAGACTGTGGTTCTGTCATATTGGAAAGTCCTGTGTTTGAGGAGGACACTTTCGATACAGTTGATCCTGAATATTCAGTTGAAATAGAATCTGTCTTAAAGGAGGGTCTCAAACTTTCACTCAATGTTGCTTCCTCAGAATTGCTGGAGGCCGTTCTAGATACGAAGGTGCTGCTTTCGGATACTGATGGAAATGACAAAGATACAGATGACTCTGCAGACACTGTTTCTTTTGTGAGCATAATTGTGGATGGCGATTCTACTAGTGAAGCAGCCTCTGAGTACGGAGTCGAAATATTGGAAATAACTTGAGTTGAAAAGTGCTCTGTTGATTGCGGTGCAGTCTGCGATGAAAGTAAGGCTTCTGCAGTGACAAATGAATGTGTTTCAGAAAATATGTTTTCCATTGTGGTTATTGTCGATTGTGTGGCTTTTACTTTGGTAGCTTCTGTGGATGATGAGAATGCATTTGAAACGGGTATCTTTGATTCTTCTTCAGTAGAAACAGAAGGCGTTTCAGCTTGTACTGCAGATACAAGGCTGATTGATGATTCTGCACTTTGTGGAGATGTGAAATAGCTTTCTTTAGCAGATGTGAAAGTTACTGGTGCCGATGACTCCATTGAAATTGCTTCTAGAGTATGTATAGATGAAGATGAGGCAGTCAAAGGAAAAGATACACCCTGAGGACTATGGTGTTGTGTAGGCGCTGTCTCTGGCCTAATAGTGCTAATCTCTTCTGTTGGATATACAAATGTAGTAGAGAGTGACTGAGGGACACTTGATAGCAAAGTTTTTGCGCTTGATGTTTGGCTTACAGAAGCAATGGTGGTGGAAATGTCAGAAACTAACTCGGCTGTAATTCTGGTTTCAGAAGAAAGAGGAGTTTGCGACACTGCCAATGATGAGACTATGCTTGTAGGCGAAATTCTCTCCATAGATACTGACTGTATTGAAGGACTAGATTGCACCGTTGCTGTGGGGAAGGATTCAGCAGAGGTCATTGGTTGAAAGACAGTGATGTTAAAGGACTGCAATGTGGTATCAGCCAACTCTTTTGAAATTGATGTAGTCACTGAGGTTGATATAGTCTCTTGACTGGATATAGATGAGCTGAGCACAGGACCCAGATTCACTGTGGTGAGTTCAGACTGTGGTTCTGTCATATTGGAAAGTCCTGTGTTTGAGGAGGACACTTTCGATACAGTTGATCCTGAATATTCAGTTGAAATAGAATCTGTGTTAAAGGAGGGTCTCAAACTTTCACTCAAAGTTGCTTCCTCAGTATTGCTGGAGGCCGTTCTAGATACCAAGGTGCTGCTTTCGGATGCTGATGGAAATGACAAAGATACTGATGACTCTGCAGACACTGTTTCTTTTGTGAGCATTATTGTGGATGGCGATTCTACTAGTGAAGCAGCCTCTGAGTACGGAGTCGAAAGATTGTATATAACTTGAGTTGAAAAGTGCTCTGTTGATTGCGGTGCAGTCTGCGATGAAAGTAAGGTTTCTGCAGTTACAAATGAATGTGTTTCAGAAAATATGTTTTCCATTGTGGTTATTGTAGATTGTGTGGCTGTTACTTTGGTAGTTTCTGTGGATGATGAGAATGCATTTGAAACGGGTATCTTTGATTCTTCTTCAGTAGAAACAGAAGGCGTTTCAGCTTGTACTGCAGATACAAGGCTAATTGATGATTCTGCTGTTTGTGGAGATGTGAAATAGCTTTCTTTAGCAGATGTGAAAGTTACTGGTGCCGATGACTCCATTGAAATTGCTTCTAGAGTATGTATAGATGAAGATGAGGCAGTCAAAGGAGAAGATACTCCCTGAGGACTATGGTGTTGTGTAGGCGCTGTCTCTGGCCTAGTAGTGCTAATCTCTTCTGTTGGATATATAAATGTGGTAGAGAGTGACTGAGGGACACTTGATAGCAAAGTTTTTGCGCTTGATGTTTGGCTTACAGAAGCAATGGTGGTGGAAATGTCAGAAACTAACTCGGCTGTAATTCTGGTTTCAGAAAAAAGAGGAGTTTGCGACACTGCCAATGATGAGACTATGCTTGTAGGCGAAATTCTCTCCATAGATACTGACTGTATTGAAGGACTAGATTGCACCGTTGCTGTGGGGAAGGATTCAGCAGAGGTCATTGGTTGAAAGACAGTGATGTTAAAGGACTGCAATGTGGTATCAGCCAACTCTTTTGAAATTGATGTAGTCACTGAGGTTGATATAGTTTCTTGACTGGATATAGATGAGCTGAGCACAGGACCCAGATTCACTGTGGTGAGTTCAGACTGTGGTTCTGTCATATTGGAAAGTCCTGTGTTTGAGGAGGACACTTTCGATACAGTTGATCCTGAATATTCAGTTGAAATAGAATCTGTCTTAAAGGAGGGTCTCAAACTTACACTCAAAGTTGCTTCCTCAGTATTGCTGGAGGCCGTTCTAGATACCAAGGTGCTGCTTTCGGATGCTGATGGAAATGACAAAGATACTGATGACTCTGCAGACACTGTTTCTTTTGTGAGCATTATTGTGGATGGCGATTCTACTAGTGAAGCAGCCTCTGAGTACGGAGTCGAAAGATTGTATATAACTTGAGTTGAAAAGTGCTCTGTTGATTGCGGTGCAGTCTGCGATGAAAGTAAGGTTTCTGCAGTGACAAATGAATGTGTTTCAGAAAATATGTTTTCCATTGTGGTTATTGTAGATTGTGTGGCTGTTACTTTGGTAGTTTCTGTGGATGATGAGAATGCATTTGAAACGGGTATCTTTGATTCTTCTTCAGTAGAAACAGAAGGCGTTTCAGCTTGTACTGCAGATACAAGGCTGATTGATGATTCTGCTGTTTGTGGAGATGTGAAATAGCTTTCTTTAGCAGATGTGAAAGTTACTGGTGCCGATGACTCCATTGAAATTGCTTCTAGAGTATGTATAGATGAAGATGAGGCAGTCAAAGGAGAAGATACTCCCTGAGGACTATGGTGTTGTGTAGGCGCTGTCTCTGGCCTAGTAGTGCTAATCTCTTCTGTTGGATATATAAATGTGGTAGAGAGTGACTGAGGGACACTTGATAGCAAAGTTTTTGCGCTTGATGTTTGGCTTACAGAAGCAATGGTGGTGGAAATGTCAGAAACTAACTCGGCTGTAATTCTGGTTTCAGAAGAAAGAGGAGTTTGCGACACTGCCAATGATGAGACTATGCTTGTAGGCGAAATTCTCTCCATAGATACTGACTGTATTGAAGGACTAGATCGCACCGGTGCTGTGGAGAAGGATTCAGCAGAGGTCATTGGTTGAAAGACAGTGATGTTAAAGGACTGCAATGTGGTATCAGCCAACTCTTTTGAAATTGATGTAGTCACTGAGGTTGATATAGTCTCTTGACTGGATATAGATGAGCTGAGCACAGGACCCAGATTCACTGTGGTGAGTTCAGACTGTGGTTCTGTCATATTGGAAAGTCCTGTGTTTGAGGAGGACACTTTCGATACAGTTGATCCTGAATATTCAGTTGAAATAGAATCTGTCTTAAAGGAGGGTCTCAAACTTTCACTCAATGTGGCTTCCTCAGAATTGCTGGAGGCCGTTCTAGATACCAAGGTGCTGCTTTCGGATACTGATGGAAATGACAAAGATACTGAAGACTCTGCAGACACTGTTTCTTTTGTGAGCATAATTGTGGATGGCGATTCTACTAGTGAAGCAGCCTCTGAGTACGGAGTCGAAAGATTGGAAATAACTTGAGTTGAAAAGTGCTCTGTTGATTGCGGTGCAGTCTGCGATGAAAGTAAGGCTTCTGCAGTGACAAATGAATGTGTTTCAGAAAATATGTTTTCCTTTGTGGTTATTGTAGATTGTGTGGCTTTTACTTTGGTAGCTTCTGTGGATGATGAGAATGCATTTGAAGCCGGTATTTTTGATTCTTCTTCAGTAGAAACAGAAGGCGTTTCAGCTTGTACTGCAGATACAAGGCTGATTGATGATTCTGCACTTTGTGGAGATGTGAAATAGCTTTCTTTAGCAGATGCGAAAGTTACTGGTGCCGATGACTCCATTGAAATTGCTTCTAGAGTATGTATAGATGAAGATGAGGCAGTCAAAGGAGAAGATACACCCTGAGGACTATGGTGTTGTGTAGGCGCTGTCTCTGGCCTAATAGTGCTAATCTCTTCTGTTGGATATACAAATGTAGTAGAGAGTGACTGAGGGACACTTGATAGCAAAGTTTTTGCGCTTGATGTTTGGCTTACAGAAGCAATGGTGGTGGAAATGTCAGAAACTAACTCGGCTGTAATTCTGGTTTCAGAAGAAAGAGGAGTTTGCGACACTGCCAATGATGAGACTATGCTTGTAGGCGAAATTCTCTCCATAGATACTGACTGTATTGAAGAACTAGATTGCACCGTTGCTGTGGGGAAGGATTCAGCAGAGGTGATTGGTTGAGAGACAGTTGTGTTAAAGGACTGCAATGTGGTATCAGCCAACTCTTTTGAAATTAATGTCGTCATTGAGGTAGATATAGTGTCTTGACTGGATATAGATGAGCTGAGCACTGGACCCAGATTCACTGTGGTGAGTTCAGACTGCGGTTCTGTCACAGTGGAAAGTCCTGTGTTTGAGGAGGACACTTCCGATACGGTTGATCCTGAATATTCAGTTGAAATAGAATCTGTCTTAAAGGAGGGTCTCAAACTTTCACTCAAAGTTGCTTCCTCAGTATTGCTGGAGGCCGTTCTAGATACCAAGGTGCTGCTTTCGGATACTGATGGAAATGACAAAGATACTGATGACTCTGCAGACACTGTTTCTTTTGTGAGCATTATTGTGGATGGCGATTCTACTAGTGAAGCAGCCTCTGAGTACGGAGTCGAAAGATTGTATATAACTTGAGTTGAAAAGTGCTCTGTTGATTGCGGTGCAGTCTGCGATGAAAGTAAGGTTTCTGCAGTGACAAATGAATGTGTTTCAGAAAATATGTTTTCCATTGTGGTTATTGTAGATTGTGTGGCTGTTACTTTGGTAGCTTCTGTGGATGATGAGAATGCATTTGAAACCGGTATTTTTGATTCTTCTTCAGTAGAAACAGAAGGCGTTTCAGCTTGTACTGCAGATACAAGGCTGATTGATGATGCTGCTGTTTGTGGAGATGTGAAATAGCTTTCTTTATCAGATGTGAAAGTTACTGGTGCCGATGACTCCATTGAAATTGGTTCTAGAGTATGTATAGATGAAGATGAGGCAGTCAAAGGAGAAGATACACCCTGAGGACTATGGTGTTGTGTAGGCGCTGTCTCTGGCCTAATAGTGCTAATCTCTTCTGTTGGATATACAAATGTAGTAGAGAGTGACTGAGGGACACTTGATAGCAAAGTTTTTGCGCTTGATGTTTGGCTTACAGAAGCAATGGTGGTGGAAATGTCAGAAACTAACTCGGCTGTAATTCTGGTTTCAGAAGAAAGAGGAGTTTGCGACACTGCCAATGATGAGACTATGCTTGTAGGCGAAATTCTCTCCATAGATACTGACTGTATTGAAGAACTAGATTGCACCGTTGCTGTGGGGAAGGATTCAGCAGAGGTGATTGGTTGAGAGACAGTTGTGTTAAACGACTGCAATGTGGTATCAGCCAACTCTTTTGAAATTGATGTCGTCATTGAGGTTGATATAGTGTCTTGACTGGATATAGATGAGCTGAGCACTGGACCCAGATTCACTGTGGTGAGTTCAGACTGCGGTTCTGTCACAGTGGAAAGTCCTGTGTTTGAGGAGGACACTTCCGATACGGTTGATCCTGAATATTCAGTTGAAATAGAATCTGTCTTAAAGGAGGGTCTCAAACTTTCACTCAAAGTTGCTTCCTCAGTATTGCTGGAGGCCGTTCTAGATACCAAGGTGCTGCTTTCGGATACTGATGGAAATGACAAAGATACTGATGACTCTGCAGACACTGTTTCTTTTGTGAGCATTATTGTGGATGGCGATTCTACTAGTGAAGCAGCCTCTGAGTACGGAGTCGAAAGATTGTATATAACTTGAGTTGAAAAGTGCTCTGTTGATTGCGGTGCAGTCTGCGATGAAAGTAAGGTTTCGGGAGTGACAAATGAATGTGTTTCAGAAAATATGTTTTCCATTGTGGTTATTGTAGATTGTGTGGCTGTTACTTTGGTAGTTTCTGTGGATGATGAGAATGCATTTGAAACGGGTATCTTTGATTCTTCTTCAGTAGAAACAGAAGGCGTTTCAGCTTGTACTGCAGATACAAGGCTGATTGATGATTCTGCTGTTTGTGGAGATGTGAAATAGCTTTCTTTAGCAGATGTGAAAGTTACTGGTGCCGATGACTCCATTGAAATTGCTTCTAGAGTATGTATAGATGAAGATGAGGCAGTCAAAGGAGAAGATACACCCTGAGGACTATGGTGTTGTGTAGGCGCTGTCTCTGGCCTAATAGTGCTAATCTCTTCTGTTGGATATACAAATGTAGTAGAGAGTGACTGAGGGACACTTGATAGCAAAGTTTTTGCGCTTGATGTTTGGCTTACAGAAGCAATGGTGGTGGAAATGTCAGAAACTAACTCGGCTGTAATTCTGGTTTCAGAAGAAAGAGGAGTTTGCGACACTGCCAATGATGAGACTATGCTTGTAGGCGAAATTCTCTCCATAGATACTGACTGTATTGAAGAACTAGATTGCACCGTTGCTGTGGGGAAGGATTCAGCAGAGGTGATTGGTTGAGAGACAGTTGTGTTAAAGGACTGCAATGTGGTATCAGCCAACTCTTTTGAAATTAATGTCGTCATTGAGGTAGATATAGTGTCTTGACTGGATATAGATGAGCTGAGCACTGGACCCAGATTCACTGTGGTGAGTTCAGACTGCGGTTCTGTCACAGTGGAAAGTCCTGTGTTTGAGGAGGACACTTCCGATACGGTTGATCCTGAATATTCAGTTGAAATAGAATCTGTCTTAAAGGAGGGTCTCAAACTTTCACTCAAAGTTGCTTCCTCAGTATTGCTGGAGGCCGTTCTAGATACCAAGGTGCGCCTTTCGGATACTGATGGAAATGACAAAGATACTGATGACTCTGCAGACACTGTTTCTTTTGTGAGCATTATTGTGGATGGCGATTCTACTAGTGAAGCAGCCTCTGAGTACGGAGTCGAAAGATTGTATATAACTTGAGTTGAAAAGTGCTCTGTTGATTGCGGTGCAGTCTGCGATGAAAGTAAGGTTTCTGCAGTGACAAATGAATGTGTTTCAGAAAATATGTTTTCCATTGTGGTTATTGTAGATTGTGTGGCTGTTACTTTGGTAGCTTCTGTGGATGATGAGAATGCATTTGAAACCGGTATTTTTGATTCTTCTTCAGTAGAAACAGAAGGCGTTTCAGCTTGTACTGCAGATACAAGGCTGATTGATGATGCTGCTGTTTGTGGAGATGTGAAATAGCTTTCTTTAGCAGATGTGAAAGTTACTGGTGCCGATGACTCCATTGAAATTGGTTCTAGAGTATGTATAGATGAAGATGAGGCAGTCAAAGGAGAAGATACACCCTGAGGACTATGGTGTTGTGTAGGCGCTGTCTCTGGCCTAATAGTGCTAATCTCTTCTGTTGGATATACAAATGTAGTAGAGAGTGACTGAGGGACACTTGATAGCAAAGTTTTTGCGCTTGATGTTTGGCTTACAGAAGCAATGGTGGTGGAAATGTCAGAAACTAACTCGGCTGTAATTCTGGTTTCAGAAGAAAGAGGAGTTTGCGACACTGCCAATGATGAGACTATGCTTGTAGGCGAAATTCTCTCCATAGATACTGACTGTATTGAAGAACTAGATTGCACCGTTGCTGTGGGGAAGGATTCAGCAGAGGTGATTGGTTGAGAGACAGTTGTGTTAAACGACTGCAATGTGGTATCAGCCAACTCTTTTGAAATTGATGTCGTCATTGAGGTTGATATAGTGTCTTGACTGGATATAGATGAGCTGAGCACTGGACCCAGATTCACTGTGGTGAGTTCAGACTGCGGTTCTGTCACAGTGGAAAGTCCTGTGTTTGAGGAGGACACTTCCGATACGGTTGATCCTGAATATTCAGTTGAAATAGAATCTGTCTTAAAGGAGGGTCTCAAACTTTCACTCAAAGTTGCTTCCTCAGTATTGCTGGAGGCCGTTCTAGATACCAAGGTGCTGCTTTCGGATACTGATGGAAATGACAAAGATACTGATGACTCTGCAGACACTGTTTCTTTTGTGAGCATTATTGTGGATGGCGATTCTACTAGTGAAGCAGCCTCTGAGTACGGAGTCGAAAGATTGTATATAACTTGAGTTGAAAAGTGCTCTGTTGATTGCGGTGCAGTCTGCGATGAAAGTAAGGTTTCGGGAGTGACAAATGAATGTGTTTCAGAAAATATGTTTTCCATTGTGGTTATTGTAGATTGTGTGGCTGTTACTTTGGTAGTTTCTGTGGATGATGAGAATGCATTTGAAACGGGTATCTTTGATTCTTCTTCAGTAGAAACAGAAGGCGTTTCAGCTTGTACTGCAGATACAAGGCTGATTGATGATTCTGCTGTTTGTGGAGATGTGAAATAGCTTTCTTTAGCAGATGTGAAAGTTACTGGTGCCGATGACTCCATTGAAATTGCTTCTAGAGTATGTATAGATGAAGATGAGGCAGTCAAAGGAGAAGATACTCCCTGAGGACTATGGTGTTGTGTAGGCGCTGTCTCTGGCCTAGTAGTGCTAATCTCTTCTGTTGGATATATAAATGTAGTAGAGAGGGACTGAGGGACACTTGATAGCAAAGTTTTTGCGCTTGATGTTTGGCTTACAGAAGCAATGGTGGTGGAAATGTCAGAAACTAACTCGGCTGTAATTCTGGTTTCAGAAGAAAGAGGAGTTTGCGACACTGCCAATGATGAGACTATGCTTGTAGGCGAAATTCTCTCCATAGATATTGACTGTATTGCAGAACTAGATTGCACCGTTGCTGTGGGGAAGGATTCAGCAGAGGTGATTGGTTGAGAGACAGTTGTGTTAAAGGACTGCAATGTGGTATCAGCCAACTCTTTTGAAATTGATGTCGTCATTGAGGTTGATATAGTGTCTTGACTGGATATAGATGAGCTGAGCACTGGACCCAGATTCACTGTGGTGAGTTCAGACTGCGGTTCTGTCACAGTGGAAAGTCCTGTGTTTGAGGAGGACACTTCCGATACGGTTGATCCTGAATATTCAGTTGAAATAGAATCTGTCTTAAAGGAGGGTCTCAAACTTTCACTCAAAGTTGCTTCCTCAGTATTGCTGGAGGCCGTTCTAGATACCAAGGTGCTGCTTTCGGATACTGATGGAAATGACAAAGATACTGATGACTCTGCAGACACTGTTTCTTTTGTGAGCATAATTGTGGATGGCGATTCTACTAGTGAAGCAGCCTCTGAGTACGGAGTCGAAAGATTGGATATAACTTGAGTTGAAAAGTGCTCTGTTGATTGCGGTGCAGTCTGCGATGAAAGTAAGGTTTCTGCAGTGACAAATGAATGTGTTTCAGAAAATATGTTTTCCATTGTGGTTATTGTAGATTGTGTGGCTGTTACTTTGGTAGCTTCTGTGGATGATGAGAATGCATTTGAAACCGGTATTTTTGATTCTTCTTCAGTAGAAACAGAAGGCGTTTCAGCTTGTACTGCAGATACAAGGCTGATTGATGATGCTGCTGTTTGTGGAGATGTGAAATAGCTTTCTTTAGCAGATGTGAAAGTTACTGGTGCCGATGACTCCATTGAAATTGGTTCTAGAGTATGTATAGATGAAGATGAGGCAGTCAAAGGAGAAGATACACCCTGAGGACTATGGTGTTGTGTAGGCGCTGTCTCTGGCCTAATAGTGCTAATCTCTTCTGTTGGATATACAAATGTAGTAGAGAGTGACTGAGGGACACTTGATAGCAAAGTTTTTGCGCTTGATGTTTGGCTTACAGAAGCAATGGTGGTGGAAATGTCAGAAACTAACTCGGCTGTAATTCTGGTTTCAGAAGAAAGAGGAGTTTGCGACACTGCCAATGATGAGACTATGCTTGTAGGCGAAATTCTCTCCATAGATACTGACTGTATTGAAGAACTAGATTGCACCGTTGCTGTGGGGAAGGATTCAGCAGAGGTGATTGGTTGAGAGACAGTTGTGTTAAACGACTGCAATGTGGTATCAGCCAACTCTTTTGAAATTGATGTCGTCATTGAGGTTGATATAGTGTCTTGACTGGATATAGATGAGCTGAGCACTGGACCCAGATTCACTGTGGTGAGTTCAGACTGCGGTTCTGTCACAGTGGAAAGTCCTGTGTTTGAGGAGGACACTTCCGATACGGTTGATCCTGAATATTCAGTTGAAATAGAATCTGTCTTAAAGGAGGGTCTCAAACTTTCACTCAAAGTTGCTTCCTCAGTATTGCTGGAGGCCGTTCTAGATACCAAGGTGCTGCTTTCGGATACTGATGGAAATGACAAAGATACTGATGACTCTGCAGACACTGTTTCTTTTGTGAGCATTATTGTGGATGGCGATTCTACTAGTGAAGCAGCCTCTGAGTACGGAGTCGAAAGATTGTATATAACTTGAGTTGAAAAGTGCTCTGTTGATTGCGGTGCAGTCTGCGATGAAAGTAAGGTTTCGGGAGTGACAAATGAATGTGTTTCAGAAAATATGTTTTCCATTGTGGTTATTGTAGATTGTGTGGCTGTTACTTTGGTAGTTTCTGTGGATGATGAGAATGCATTTGAAACGGGTATCTTTGATTCTTCTTCAGTAGAAACAGAAGGCGTTTCAGCTTGTACTGCAGATACAAGGCTGATTGATGATTCTGCTGTTTGTGGAGATGTGAAATAGCTTTCTTTAGCAGATGTGAAAGTTACTGGTGCCGATGACTCCATTGAAATTGCTTCTAGAGTATGTATAGATGAAGATGAGGCAGTCAAAGGAGAAGATACTCCCTGAGGACTATGGTGTTGTGTAGGCGCTGTCTCTGGCCTAGTAGTGCTAATCTCTTCTGTTGGATATATAAATGTAGTAGAGAGGGACTGAGGGACACTTGATAGCAAAGTTTTTGCGCTTGATGTTTGGCTTACAGAAGCAATGGTGGTGGAAATGTCAGAAACTAACTCGGCTGTAATTCTGGTTTCAGAAGAAAGAGGAGTTTGCGACACTGCCAATGATGAGACTATGCTTGTAGGCGAAATTCTCTCCATAGATATTGACTGTATTGCAGAACTAGATTGCACCGTTGCTGTGGGGAAGGATTCAGCAGAGGTGATTGGTTGAGAGACAGTTGTGTTAAAGGACTGCAATGTGGTATCAGCCAACTCTTTTGAAATTGATGTCGTCATTGAGGTTGATATAGTGTCTTGACTGGATATAGATGAGCTGAGCACTGGACCCAGATTCACTGTGGTGAGTTCAGACTGCGGTTCTGTCACAGTAGAAAGTCCTGTGTTTGAGGAGGACACTTCCGATACGGTTGATCCTGAATATTCAGTTGAAATAGAATCTGTCTTAAAGGAGGGTCTCAAACTTTCACTCAAAGTTGCTTCCTCAGTATTGCTGGAGGCCGTTCTAGATACCAAGGTGCTGCTTTCGGATACTGATGGAAATGACAAAGATACTGATGACTCTGCAGACACTGTTTCTTTTGTGAGCATAATTGTGGATGGCGATTCTACTAGTGAAGCAGCCTCTGAGTACGGAGTCGAAAGATTGGATATAACTTGAGTTGAAAAGTGCTCTGTTGATTGCGGTGCAGTCTGCGATGAAAGTAAGGTTTCTGCAGTGACAAATAAATGTGTTTCAGAAAATATGTTTTCCATTGTGGTTATTGTAGATTGTGTGGCTGTTACTTTGGTAGTTTCTGTGGATGATGAGAATGCATTTGAAACGGGTATCTTTGATTCTTCTTCAGTAGAAACAGAAGGCGTTTCAGCTTGTACTGCAGATACAAGGCTGATTGATGATTCTGCTGTTTGTGGAGATGTGAAATAGCTTTCTTTAGCAGATGTGAAAGTTACTGGTGCCGATGACTCCATTGAAATTGCTTCTAGAGTATGTATAGATGAAGATGAGGCAGTCAAAGGAGAAGATCCTCCCTGAGGACTATGGTGTTGTGTACGCGCTGTCTCTGGCCTAGTAGTGCTAATCTCTTCTGTTGGATATACAAATGTGGTAGAGAGTGATTGAGGGACACTTGATAGCAAAGTTTTTGCGCTTGATGTTTGGCTTTCAGAAGCAATGGCGGTGGAAATGTCAGAAGCTAACTCGGCTGTAATTCTGGTTTCAGAAGTAAGAGGAGTTTGCGAAACTGACAATGATGAGCCTATGCTTGTAGGTGAAATTCTCTCCATGGATACTGACTCCGTTGAAGGACTAGATCGCACTGATATTGTGGGGAAGGATTCACTAGAGGTGATTGGTTGATAGATAGTGGTATTAAAGGACTGCAATGTGGTATCAGCCAACGCTTTCGAAATTGATGTTGTGATTGAGGTTGATATAGTCTCTTGACTGGATATAGATGAGCTGAGCACAGGACCCAGATTCACTGTGGTGAGTTCAGACTGTGGTTCTGTCATAGTGGAAAGTCCTGTGTTTGAGGAGGACACTTTCGATACAGTTGATCCTGAATATTCAGTTGAAATAGAATCTGTCTTAAAGGAGGGTCTCAAACTTTCACTCAATGTTGCTTCCTCAGTATTGCTGGAGGCCGTTCTAGATACCAAGGTGCTGCTTTCGGATACTGATGGAAATGACAAAGATACTGATGACTCTTCAGACACTGTTTCTTTTGTGAGCATAATTGTGGATGGCGATTCTACTAGTGAAGCAGCCTCTGAGTACGGAGTCGAAAGATTGGAAATAACTTGAGTTGAAAAGTGCTCTGTTGATTGCGGTGCAGTCTGCGATGAAAGTAAGGTTTCTGCAGTAAAAAATAAATATGTTTCAGAAAATATGTTTTCCATTGTGGTTATTGTAGATTGTGTGGCTGTTACTTTGGTAGCTTCTGTGGATGATGAGAATGCATTTGAAACGGGTATCTTTGATTCTTCTTCAGTAGAAACAGAAGGCGTTTCAGCTTGTACTGCAGATACAAGGCTGATTGATGATTCTGCTGTTTGTGGAGATGTGAAATAGCTTTCTTTAGCAGATGTGAAAGTTACTGGTGCCGATGACTCCATTGAAATTGCTTCTAGAGTATGTATAGATGAAGATGAGGCAGTCAAAGGAGAAGATACTCCCTGAGGACTATGGTGTTGTGTAGGCGCTGTCTCTGGCCTGGTAGTGCTAATCTCTTCTGTTGGATATATAAATGTAGTAGAGAGTGACTGAGGGACACTTGATAGCAAAGTTTTTGCGCTTGATGTTTGGCTTACAGAAGCAATGGTGGTGGAAATGTCAGAAACTAACTCGGCTGTAATTCTGGTTTCAGAAGAAAGAGGAGTTTGCGACACTGCCAATGATGAGACTATGCTTGTAGGCGAAATTCTCTCCATAGATACTGACTGTATTGAAGAACTAGATTGCACCGTTGCTGTGGGGAAGGATTCAGCAGAGGTGATTGGTTGAGAGACAGTTGTGTTGAAGGACTGCAATGTGGTATCAGCCAACTCTTTTGAAATTGATGTAGTCATTGAGGTTGATATAGTGTCTTGACTGGCTATAGATGAGCTGAGCACTGGACCCAGATTCACTGTGGTGAGTTCAGACTGCGGTTCTGTCACAGTGGAAAGTCCTGTGTTTGAGGAGGACACTTCCGATACGGTTGATCCTGAATATTCAGTTGAAATAGAATCTGTCTTAAATGAGGGTCTCAAACTTTCACTCAAAGTTGCTTCCTCAGTATTGCTGGAGGCCGTTCTAGATACCAAGGTGCTGCTTTCGGATACTGATGGAAATGACAAAGATACTGATGACTCTGCAGACACTGTTTCTTTTGTGAGCATAATTGTGGATGGCGATTCTACTAGTGAAGCAGCCTCTGAGTACGGAGTCAAAAGATTGGATATAACTTGAGTTGAAAAGTGCTCTGTTGATTGCGGTGCAGTCTGCGATGAAAGTAAGGTTTCTGCAGTGACAAATGAATGTGTTTCAGAAAATATGTTTTCCATTGTGGTTATTGTAGATTGTGTGGCTGTTACTTTGGTAGCTTCTGTGGATGATAAGAATGCATTTGAAACCGGTATTTTTGATTCTTCTTCAGTAGAAACAGAAGGCGTTTCAGCTTGTACTGCAGATACAAGGCTGATTGATGATGCTGCTGTTTGTGGAGATGTGAAATAGCTTTCTTTAGCAGATGTGAAAGTTACTGGTGCCGATGACTCCATTGAAATTGGTTCTAGAGTATGTATAGATGAAGATGAGGCAGTCAAAGGAGAAGATACTCCCTGAGGACTATGGTGTTGTGTACGCGCTGTCTCTGGCCTAGTAGTGCTAATCTCTTCTGTTGGATATACAAATGTGGTAGAGAGTGATTGAGGGACACTTGATAGCAAAGTTTTTGCGCTTGATGTTTGGCTTTCAGAAGCAATGGCGGTGGAAATGTCAGAAGCTAACTCTGCTGTAATTCTGGTTTCAGAAGTAAGAGGAGTTTGCGACACTGACAATGATGAGCCTATGCTTGTAGGTGAAATTCTCTCCATGGATACTGACTCCGTTGAAGGACTAGATCGCACTGATATTTTGGGGAAGGATTCACTAGAGGTGATTGGTTGATAGATAGTGGTATTAAAGGACTGCAATGTGGTATCAGCCAACGCTTTCGAAATGGATGTTGTGATTGAGGTTGATATAGTCTCTTGACTGGATATAGATGAGCTGAGCACAGGACCCAGATTCACTGTGGTGAGTTCAGACTGTGGTTCTGTCATAGTGAAAAGTCCTGTGTTTGAGGAGGACACTTTCGATACAGTTGATCCTGAATATTCAGTTGAAATAGAATTTGTCTTAAAGGAGGGTCTCAAACTTTCACTCAATGTTACTTCCTCAGTATTGCTGGAGGCCGTTCTAGATGCCAAGGTGCTGCTTTCGGATACTGATGGAAATGACAAAGATACCGATGACTCTTCAGACACTGTTTCTTTTGTGAGCATAATTGTGGATGGCGATTCTACTAGTGAAGCAGCCTCTGAGTACGGAGTCGAAAGATTGGAAATAACTTGAGTTGAAAAGTGCTCTGTTGATTGCGGTGCAGTCTGCGATGAAAGTAAGGTTTCTGCAGTGACAAATGAATGTGTTTCAGAAAATATGTTTTCCATTGTGGTTATTGTAGATTGTGTGGCTGTTACTTTGGTAGTTTCTGTGGATGATGAGAATGCATTTGAAACGGGTATCTTTGATTCTTCTTCAGTAGAAACAGAAGGCGTTTCAGCTTGTACTGCAGATACAAGGCTGATTGATGATTCTGCTGTTTGTGGAGATGTGAAATAGCTTTCTTTAGCAGATGTGAAAGTTACTGGTGCCGATGACTCCATTGAAATTGCTTCTAGAGTATGTATAGATGAAGATGAGGCAGTCAAAGGAGAAGATACTCCCTGAGGACTATGGTGTTGTGTAGGCGCTGTCTCTGGCCTAGTAGTGCTAATCTCTTCTGTTGGATATATAAATGTAGTAGAGAGTGACTGAGGGACACTTGATAGCAAAGTTTTTGCGCTTGATGTTTGGCTTACAGAAGCAATGGTGGTGGAAATGTCAGAAACTAACTCGGCTGTAATTCTGGTTTCAGAAGAAAGAGGAGTTTGCGACACTGCCAATGATGAGACTATGCTTGTAGGCGAAATTCTCTCCATAGATACTGACTGTATTGAAGAACTAGATGGCACTGTTGCTGTGGGGAAGGATTCAGCAGAGGTGATTGATTGAGAGACAGTTATGTTAAAGGACTGCAATGTGGTATCAGCCAACTTTTTTGAAATTGATGTCGTCATTGAGGTTGATATAGTGTCTTGACTGGATATAGATGAGCTGAGCACTGGACCCAGATTCACTGTGGTGAGTTCAGACTGCGGTTCTGTCACAGTGGAAAGTCCTGTGTTTGAGGAGGACACTTCCGATACGGTTGATCCTGAATATTCAGTTGAAATAGAATCTGTCTTAAAGGAGGGTCTCAAACTTTCACTCAAAGTTGCTTCCTCAGTATTGCTGGAGGCCGTTCTAGATACCAAGGTGCTGCTTTCGGATACTGATGGAAATGACAAAGACACTGATGACTCTGCAGACACTGTTTCTTTTGTGAGCATAATTGTGGATGGCGATTCTACTAGTGAAGCAGCCTCTGAGTACGGAGTCGAAAGATTGGAAATAACTTGAGTTGAAAAGTGCTCTGTTGATTGCGGTGCAGTCTGCGATGAAAGTAAGGTTTCTGCAGTGACAAATGAACGTGTTTCAGAAAATATGTTTTCCATTGTGGTTATTGTAGATTGTGTGGCTGTTACTTTGGTAGCTTCTGTGGATGATGAGAATGCATTTGAAACCGGTATTTTTGATTCTTCTTCAGTAGAAACAGAAGGCGTTTCAGCTTGTACTGCAGATACAAGGCTGATTGATGATGCTGCTGTTTGTGGAGATGTGAAATAGCTTTCTTTAGAAGATGTGAAAGTTACTGGTGCCGATGACTCCATTGAAATTGGTTCTAGAGTATGTATAGATGAAGATGAGGCAGTCCAAGTAGAAGATACTCCCTGAGGACTATGGTGTTGTGTACGCGCTGTCTCTGGCCTAGTAGAGCTAATCTCTTCTGTTGGATATACAAATGTGGTAGAGAGTGATTGAGGGACATTTGATAGCAAAGTTTTTGCGCTTGATGTTTGGCTTTCAGAAGCAATGGCGGTGGAAATGTCAGAAGCTAACTCGGCTGTAATTCTGGTTTCAGAAGTAAGAGGAGTTTGCGACACTGACAATGATGAGCCTATGCTTGTAGGTGAAATTCTCTCCATGGATACTGACTCCGTTGAAGGACTAGATCGCACTGATATTGTGGGGAAGGATTCACTAGAGGTGATTGGTTGATAGATAGTGGTATTAAAGGACTGCAATGTGGTATCAGCCAACGCTTTCGAAATGGATGTTGTGATTGAGGTTGATATAGTCTCTTGACTGGATATAGATGAGCTGAGCACAGGACCCAGATTCACTGTGGTGAGTTCAGACTGTGGTTCTGTCATAGTGGAAAGTCCTGTGTTTGAGGAGGACACTTTCGATACAGTTGATCCTGAATATTCAGTTGAAATAGAATCTGTCTTAAAGGAGGGTCTCAAACTTTCACTCAATGTTACTTCCTCAGTATTGCTGGAGGCCGTTCTAGATGCCAAGGTGCTGCTTTCGGATACTGATGGAAATGACAAAGATACCGATGACTCTTCAGACACTGTTTCTTTTGTGAGCATAATTGTGGATGGCGATTCTACTAGTGAAGCAGCCTCTGAGTACGGAGTCGAAAGATTGGAAATAACTTGAGTTGAAAAGTGCTCTGTTGATTGCGGTGCAGTCTGCGATGAAAGTAAGGTTTCTGCAGTGACAAATGAATGTGTTTCAGAAAATATGTTTTCCATTGTGGTTATTGTAGATTGTGTGGCTGTTACTTTGGTAGTTTCTGTGGATGATGAGAATGCATTTGAAACGGGTATCTTTGATTCTTCTTCAGTAGAAACAGAAGGCGTTTCAGCTTGTACTGCAGATACAAGGCTGATTGATGATTCTGCTGTTTGTGGAGATGTGAAATAGCTTTCTTTAGCAGATGTGAAAGTTACTGGTGCCGATGACTCCATTGAAATTGCTTCTAGAGTATGTATAGATGAAGATGAGGCAGTCAAAGGAGAAGATACTCCCTGAGGACTATGGTGTTGTGTAGGCGCTGTCTCTGGCCTAGTAGTGCTAATCTCTTCTGTTGGATATATAAATGTAGTAGAGAGTGACTGAGGGACACTTGATAGCAAAGTTTGTGCGCTTGATGTTTGGCTTACAGAAGCAATGGTGGTGGAAATGTCAGAAACTAACTCGGCTGTAATTCTGGTTTCAGAAGAAAGAGGAGTTTGCGACACTGCCAATGATGAGACTATGCTTGTAGGCGAAATTCTCTCCATAGATACTGACTGTATTGAAGAACTAGATTGCACTGTTGCTGTGGGGAAGGATTCAGCAGAGGTGATTGATTGAGAGACAGTTATGTTAAAGGACTGCAATGTGGTATCAGCCAACTTTTTTGAAATTGATGTCGTCCTTGAGGTTGATATAGTCTCTTGACTGGATATAGATGAGCTGAGCACAGGACCCAGATTCACTGTGGTGAGTTCAGACTGTGGTTCTGTCATATTGGAAAGTCCTGTGTTTGAGGAGGACACTTTCGATACAGTTGATCCTGAATATTCAGTTGAAATAGAATCTGTCTTAAAGGAGGGTCTCAAACTTTCACTCAATGTTGCTTCCTCAGAATTGCTGGAGGCCGTTCTAGATACCAAGGTGCTGCTTTCGGATACTGATGGAAATGACAAAGATACTGATGACTCTGCAGACACTGTTTCTTTTGTGAGCATAATTGTGGATGGCGATTCTACTAGTGAAGCAGCCTCTGAGTACGGAGTCGAAAGATTGGAAATAACTTGAGTTGAAAAGTGCTCTGTTGATTGCGGTGCAGTCTGCGATGAAAGTAAGGTTTCTGCAGTGACAAATGAACGTGTTTCAGAAAATATGTTTTCCATTGTGGTTATTGTAGATTGTGTGGCTGTTACTTTGGTAGCTTCTGTGGATGATGAGAATGCATTTGAAACCGGTATTTTTGATTCTTCTTCAGTAGAAACAGAAGGCGTTTCAGCTTGTACTGCAGATACAAGGCTGATTGATGATGCTGCTGTTTGTGGAGATGTGAAATAGCTTTCTTTAGAAGATGTGAAAGTTACTGGTGCCGATGACTCCATTGAAATTGGTTCTAGAGTATGTATAGATGAAGATGAGGCAGTCCAAGTAGAAGATACTCCCTGAGGACTATGGTGTTGTGTACGCGCTGTCTCTGGCCTAGTAGTGCTAATCTCTTCTGTTGGATATACAAATGTGGTAGAGAGTGATTGAGGGACACTTGATAGCAACGTTTTTGCGCTTGATGTTTGCCTTTCAGAAGCAATGGCGGTGGAAATGTCAGAAGCTAACTCGGCTGTAATTCTGGTTTCAGAAGAAAGAGGAGTTTGCGACACTGACAATGATGAGCCTATGCTTGTAGGTGAAATTCTCTCCATGGATTCTGACTCCGTTGAAGGACTATATCGCACTATTGTGGGGAAGGATTCACTAGAGGTGATTGGTTGATAGATAGTGGTATTAAAGGACTGCAATGTGGTATCAGCCAACGCTTTCGAAACTGATGTAGTGATTGAGGTAGATATAGTCTCTTGACTGGATACAGATAAGCTGAGCGCAGGACCTAGAGTCACTGTAGTGAGTTCAGACTGTCGTTCTGTCCTAGTGGAAAGTCCTTTGTTTGAAAAGGACACTTCTGATACAGTTGATCCTGAATATTCAGTTGAAATAAAATCTGACTTAAAGGTGGGTCTCAAACTTCCACTCAGTTTTGCTTCCTCAGTATTGCTGGAAGACGTTCTAGATACCAAGGTGCTGCTTTCGGATACTGATGGAAATGACAAAGATACTAATGACTCTGCAGACACTGTTTCTTTTGTGAGCATAAGTGTGGATGGCGATTCTACTAGTGAAGCAGCCTCTGAGTACGGAGTCAAACGATTGGATATAACTTGGGTGGAAAAGTGCTCTGTTGATTGCGGTGCAGTCTGCGATGAAAGTAAGGTTTCTGCAGTGACAAATGAATGTGCTTCAGAAAATATGTTTCCCATTGTGGTGATTGTAGATTGTATTGCTGTTATTTGGGTAGCTTCTGTTGGAGACGAGAATGTATTTGAAACAGGTATTTTTGATTCTTCTTCAGTAGAAACAGCAGGCGTTTCAGCTTGTGATGTAGATAAAAGGTTGATTGATGATGCTGCTGTTTGTGGAGATGTGAAATAGCTTTCTTTAGCAGATGGGAAAGTTACTGGTTCCGATGACTCCATTGAATTTGCTTCTAGAGTATGTATAGAAGAAGATGAGGCAGTCAGAGGAGAAGATACTCCCTGAGGACTATGGTGTTGTGTAGGCATTGTCTCTGGCCTAGTAGTGTTAATCTCTTCTGTTGGATATACAAATGTGGTAGAGAGTGATTGAGGGACACTTGATAGCAAAGTTTTTGCTCTTGATGTTTGGCTTTTAGAAGTAATGGTGGTGGAAATGTCAGAAACTAACTCGGCTGTAATTATGGTTTCAGAAGAAAGAGGAGTTTGCGACACTGACAATGATGAGACTATGCTTGTAGGCGAAATTCTCTCCATAGATACTGACTGTGTTGAAGAACTAGATTGCACCGTTGCTGTGGGGAAGGATTCAGCAGAGGTGATTGGTTGAGAAACAGTTGTGTTAAAGGACTGCAATGTGGTATCAGCCAACTCTTTTGAAATTGATGTCGTCATTGAGGTTGATATAGTGTCTTGACTGGATATAGATGAGCTGAGCACTGGACCCAGATTCACTGTGGTGAGTTCAGACTTTGGTTCTGTCACAGTGGAAAGTCCTGTGTTTGAGGAGGACACTTCCGATACGGTTGATCCTGAATATGCAGTTGAAATAGAATCTGTCTTAAAGGAGGGTCTCAAACTTTCACTCAAAGTTGCTTCCTCAGTATTGCTGGAGGCCGTTCTAGATACCAAGGTGCTGCTTTCGGATACTGATGGAAATGACAAAGATACTGATGACTCTGCAGACACTGTTTCTTTTGTGAGCATAATTGTGGATGGCGATTCTACTAGTGAAGCAGCCTCTGAGTACGGAGTCGAAAGATTGGATATAACTTGAGATGAAAAGTGCTCTGTTGATTGCGGTGCAGTCTGCGATGAAAGTAAGGTTTCTGCAGTGACAAATGAATGTGTTTCAGAAAATATGTTTTCCATTGTGGTTATTGTAGATTGTGTGGCTGTTACTTTGATAGCTTCTGTGGATGATGAGAATGCATTTGAAACCGGTATTTTTGAATCTTCTTCAGTAGAAACAGAAGGCGTTTCATCTTGTACTGCAGATACAAGGCTGATTGATGATGCTGCTGTTTGTGGAGATGTGAAATAGCTTTCTTTAGCAGATGTGAAAGTTACTGGTGCCGATGACTCCATTGAAATTGGTTCTAGAGTATGTATAGATGAAGATGAGGCAGTCAAAGGAGAAGATACTCCCTGAGGACTATGGTGTTGTGTACGCGCTGTCTCTGGCCTAATAGTGCTAATCTCTTCTGTTGGATATACAAATGTGGTAGAGAGTGATTGAGGGACACTTGATAGCAAAGTTTTTGCGCTTGATGTTTGGCTTTCAGAAGCAATGGTGGTGGAAATGTCAGAAGCTAACTCGGCTGTAATTCTGGTTTCAGAAGTAAGAGGAGTTTGCGACACTGACAATGATGAGCATATGCTTGTAGGTGAAATTCTCTCCATGGATACTGACTCCGTTGAAGGACTAGATCGCACTGATATTGTGGGGAAGGATTCACTAGAGGTGATTGGTTGATAGATAGTGGTATTAAAGGACTGCAATGTGGTATCAGCCAACGCTTTCGAAATTGATGTTGTGATTGAGGTTGATATAGTCTCTTGACTGGATATAGATGAGCTGAGCACAGGACCCAGATTCACTGTGGTGAGTTCAGACTGTGGTTCTGTCATAGTGGAAAGTCCTGTGTTTGAGGAGGACACTTTCGATGCAGTTGATCCTGAATATTCAGTTGAAATAGAATCTGTCTTAAAGGAGGGTCTCAAACTTTCACTCAATGTTGCTTCTTCAGTATTGCTGGAGGCCGTTCTAGATACCAAGGTGCTGCTTTCGGATACTGATGGAAATGACAAAGATACTGATGACTCTTCAGACACTGTTTCTTTTGTGAGCATAATTGTGGATGGCGATTCTACTAGTGAAGCAGCCTCTGAGTACGGAGTCGAAAGATTGGAAATAACTTGAGTTGAAAAGTGCTCTGTTGATTGCGGTGCAGTCTGCGATGAAAGGAAGGTTTCTGCAGTGACAAATGAATGTGTTTCAGAAAATATGTTTTCCATTGTGATTATTGTAGATTGTGTGGCTGTTACTTTGGTAGCTTCTGTGGATGATGAGAATGCATTTGAAACGGGTATCTTTGATTCTTCTTCAGTAGAAACAAAAGGCGTTTCAGCTTGTACTGCAGATACAAGGCTGATTGATGATTCTGCTGTTTGTGGAGATGTGAAATAGCTTTCTTTAGCAGATGTGAAACTTACTGGTGCCGATGACTCCATTGAATTTGCTTCTAGAGTATGTATAGATGAAGATGAGGCAGTCAAAGGAGAAGATACTGCCTGAGGACTATGGTGTTGTGTAGGCGCTGTCTCTGGCCTAGTAGTGCTAATCTCTTGTGTTGGATATATAAATGTAGTAGAGAGTGACTGAGGGACACTTGATAGCAAAGTTTTTGCGCTTGATGTTTGGCTTACAGAAGCAATGGTGGTGGAAATGTCAGAAACTAACTCGGCTGTAATTCTGGTTTCAGAAGAAAGAGGAGTTTGCGACACTGCCAATGATGAGACTATGCTTGTAGGCGAAATTCTCTCCATAGATACTGACTGTATTGAAGAACTAGATTGCACCGTTGCTGTGGGGAATGATTTAGCAGAGGTGATTGGTTGAGAGACAGTTGTGTTATAGGACTGCAATGTGGTATCAGCCAACTCTTTTGAAATTGATGTCGTCATTGAGGTTGATATAGTGTCTTGACTGGATATAGATGAGCTGAGCACTGGACCCAGATTCACTGTGGTGAGTTCAGACTGCGGTTCTGTCACAGTGGAAAGTCCTGTGTTTGAGGAGGACACTTCCGATACGGTTGATCCTGAATATTCAGTTGAAATAGAATCTGTCTTAAAGGCGGGTCTCAAACTTTCACTCAAAGTTGCTTCCTCAGTATTGCTGGAGGCCGTTCTAGATACCAAGGTGCTGCTTTCGGATACTGATGGAAATGACAAAGATACTGATGACTCTGCAGACACTGTTTCTTTTGTGAGCATAATTGTGGATGGCGATTCTAATAGTGAAGCAGCCTCTGAGTACGGAGTCGAAAGATTGGATATAACTTGAGTTGGAAAGTGCTCTGTTGATTGCGGTGCAGTCTGCGATGAAAGGAAGGTTTCTGCAGTGACAAATGAATGTGTTTCAGAAAATATGTTTTCCATTGTGGTTATTGTAGATTGTGTGGCTGTTACTTTGGTAGCTTCTGTGGATGATGAGAATGAATTTGAAACGGGTATCTTTGATTCTTCTTCAGTAGAAACAGAAGGCGTTTCAGCTTGTACTGCAGATACAAGGCTGATTGATGATTCTGCTGTTTGTGGAGATGTGAAATAGCTTTCTTTAGCAGATGTGAAAGTTACTGGTGCCGATAACTCCATTGAAATTGCTTCTAGAGTATGTATAGATGAAGATGAGGCAGTCAAAGGAGAAGATACTCCCTGAGGACTATGGTGTTGTGTAGGCGCTGTCTCTGGCCTAGTAGTGCTAATCTCTTCTGTTGGATATATAAATGTAGTAGAGAGTGACTGAGGGACACTTGATAGCAAAGTTTTTGCGCTTGATGTTTGGCTTACAGAAGCAATGGTGGTGGAAATGTCAGAAACTAACTCGGCTGTAATTCTGGTTTCAGAAGAAATAGGAGTTTGCGACACTGCCAATGATGAGACTATGCTTGTAGGTGAAATTCTCTCCATAGATACTGACTGTATTGAAGAACTAGATTGCACCGTTGCTGTGGGGAAGGATTCAGCAGAGGTGATTGGTTGAGAGACAGTTGTGTTAAAGGACTGCAATGTGCTATCAGCCAACTCTTTTGAAATTGATGTCGTCATTGAGGTTGATATAGTGTCTTGACTGGATATAGATGAGCTGAGCACTGGACCCAGATTCACTGTGGTGAGTTCAGACTGCGGTTCTGTGACAGTGGAAAGTCCTGTGTTTGAGGAGGACACTTCCGATACGGTTGATTCTGAATATTCAGTTGAAATAGAATCTGTCTTAAAGGAGGGTCTCAAACTTTCACTCAAAGTTGCTTCCTCAGTATTGCTGGAGGCCGTTCTAGATACCAAGGTGCTGCTTCCGGATACTGATGGAAATGACAAAGATACTGATGACTCTGCAGACACTGTTTCTTTTGTGAGCATAATTGTGGATGGCGATTCTACTAGTGAAGCAGCCTCTGAGTACGGAGTCGAAAGATTGGATATAACTTGAGTTGAAAAGTGCTCTGTTGATTGCGGTGCAGTCTGCGATGAAAGGAAGGTTTCTGCAGTGACAAATGAATGTGTTTCAGAAAATATGTTTTCCATTGTGATTATTGTAGATTGTGTGGCTGTTACTTTGGTAGCTTCTGTGGATGATGAGAATGCATTTGAAACCGGTATTTTTGATTCTTCTTCAGTAGAAACAGAAGGAGTTTCAGCTTGTACTGCAGATACAAGGCTGATTGATGATGCTGCTGTTTGTGGAGATGTGAAATAGCTTTCTTTAGCAGATGTGAAAGTTACTGGTGCCGATGACTCCATTGAAATTGGTTCTAGACTATGTATAGATGAAGATGAGGCAGTCAAAGGAGAAGATACTCCCTGAGGACTATGGTGTTGTGTACGCGCTGTCTCTGGCCTAGTAGTGCTAATCTCTTCTGTTGGATATACAAATGTGGTAGAGAGTGATTGAGGGACACTTGATAGCAAAGTTTTTGCGCTTGATGTTTGGTTTTCAGAAGCAATGGCGGTGGAAATGTCAGAAGCTAACACAGCTGTAATTCTGGTTTCAGAAGTAAGAGGAGTTTGCGACACTGACAATGATGAGCCTATGCTTGTAGGTGAAATTCTCTCCATGGATACTGACTCCGTTGAAGGACTAGATCGCACTGATATTGTGGGGAAGGATTCACTAGAGGTGATTGGTTGATAGATAGTGGTATTAAAGGACTGCAATGTGGTATCAGCCAACGCTTTCGAAATTGATGTAGTGATTGAGGTTGATATAGTCTCTTGACTGGATACTGATGAGTTGAGTGCAGGACCTAGAGTCACTGTGGTGAGTTCAGACTGTCGTTCTGTCCTAGTGGAAAGTCCTTTGTTTGAAAAGGACACTTCTGATACAGTTGATCCTGAATATTCAGTTGAAATAGAATCTGACTTAAAGGTGGGTCTCAAACTTCCACTCAGGGTTGCTCCCTCAGTATTGCTGGAGGACATTCTAGATACCAAGGTGTTGCTTTCGGATACTGATGGAAATGACAAAGATACTGATGACTCTGCAGACACTGTTTCTTTTGTGAGCATAAGTGTGGATGGCGATTCTACTAGTGAAGCAGCCTCTGAGTACGGAGTCAAAAGATTGGATATAACTTGAGTTGAAAAGTGCTCTGTTGATTGCTGTGCAGTCTGCGATGAAAGTAAGGTTTCTGCAGTGACAAATGAATGTGCTTCAGAAAATATGTTTCCCATTGTGGTGATTGTAGATTGTATTGCTGTTATTTGGGTAGCTTCTGTTGGAGACGAGAATGTATTTGAAACAGGTATTTTTGATTCTTCTTCAGTAGAAACAGCAGGCGTTTCAGCTTGTACTACAGATACAAGGCTGATTGATGATGCTGCTGTTTGTGAAGATGTGAAATAGCTTTCTTTATCAAATGTGAAAGTTACTGGTGCCGATGACTCCATTGAAATTGCTGCTAGAGTATGTATAGATGAAGATGAGGCAGTCAAAGGAGAAGGTACTCCCTGAGGACTATGGTGTTGTGTACGCGCTGTCTCTGGCCTAGTAGTGCTAATCTCTTCTGTTGGATATACAAATGTGGTAGAGAGTGATTGAGGGACACTTGATAGCAAAGTGTTTGCTCTTGATGTTTGGCTTTCAGAAGTAATGGGGGTGGAAATGTCATAAACTAACTCGGCTGTAATTCTGGTTTCAGAAGAAAGAGGAGTTTGCGACACTGGCAATGATGAGCCTATGCTTGTAGGCGAAATTCTCTCCATGGATACTGACTCTGTTGAAGGACTAGATCGCACCGTTTCTGTGGGGAAGGATTCAGCAGAAGTCACTGGTTGAGAGACACTGGTGTTAAAGGACTGCAATGTGGTATAAGCCAACTCTTTTGAAATCGATGTAGTCATTGAGGTTGATATAGTCTCTTGACTGGATATAGATGAGCTGAGCAGTGGACCCAGATTTACTGTGGTGAGTTCAGACTGTGGTTCTGTCATAGTGGAAAGTCCTTTGTTTAAAGAGGACAATTCCGATACAGTTGATCCTGAATATTCAGTTGAAAAAGAATCTGTCTTAAAGGAGGGTCTCAAACTTTCACTCAATGTTGTTTC
The DNA here is from genome assembly GCF_964204655.1 of Triturus cristatus. NCBI lineage: Eukaryota > Metazoa > Chordata > Amphibia > Caudata > Salamandridae > Triturus > Triturus cristatus. The sequence goes on from NC_140580.1 coordinate 726,975,142, forward strand.
CTCAGTATTGCTGGAGGCCGTTTTGGATACCAAGGTGCTGCTTTCAGATACTGATGGAAATGACAAAGATACTGATGACTCTGCAGACACTGTTTCTTTTGTTAGCATAATTGTGGATGGCGATTCTACTAGTGAAGCAGCCTCTGAGAACGGAGTCGAAAGATTGGATATAACTTGAGTTGAAAAGTGCTCTGTTGATTGCGGTGCAGTCTGCAATGAAAGTAAGGTTCCTGCAGTGACAAATGAATGTGTTTCAGAAAATATCTTTCCCATTGTGGTTATTGTAGATTGTGTGGCTGTTACTTTGGTAGCTTCTGTGGATGACGAGAATGCATTTGAAACTGGTATTTTTGAATCTTCTTCAGTAGAAACATAAGGCGTTTCAGCTTGTACTGTAGATAAAAGGCTGATTGATGATGCTGCTGTTTGTGGAGATGTGAAATAGCTTTCTTTAGCAGATGTGAAAGTTACTGGTGCCGATGACTCTATTGAAATTGCTTCTAGAGTATGTATAGAAGAAGATGAGGCAGTCAAAGGAGAAGATACTCCCTGAGGACTATGGTGTCCTGTAGACATTGTCTCTGGCCTAGTAATATTAATCTCCTCTGTTGGATATACAAATGTATTAGAGAGTGATTGAGGGACACTTGATAGCAAAGTTTTTGCTCTTGATGTTTGCCTTACAGAAGTAATGGTGGTGGAAATGTCAGAAACTAACTCGGCTGTAATTCTGGTTTCAGAAGAAAGAGGAGTTTCCGACACTGACAATGATGAGCCTATGCTTGTAGGCGAAATTCTCTCCATGGATACTGACTCCGTTGAAGGACTAGATTGCACTGGTATTGTGGGGAAGGATTCACTAGAGGTGATTGGTTGATAGACAGTCGTATTAAAGGACTGCAATGTGGTATCAGCCAACACTTTTGAAATTGATGTAGTCATTGACGTTGATATAGTCTCTTGACTAGATACAGATGAGCTGAGGACAGGACCCAGATTCACTGTCGTGAGTTCAGACAGTGGTTTTGTCATAGTGGAAAGTCCTTTGTTTGAAGAGGACACTTCTGATACAGTTGATCCTGAATATTCACTTGAAATATAATCTGTCTTAAAGGTGGATCTCACACTTTCACTAAATGTTGCTTCCTCAGTATTGCTGGAGGCCATTCTAGATACCAAGTTGCTGCTTTCGGATACTGATGGAAATGACAAAGATACTGATGTCTCTGCAGACACTGTTTCTTTTGTGAGCATAAGTGTGGATGGTGATTTTACTAGTGAAGGAGCCTCTGAGTACGGAGTTGAAAGACTGGATATAACTTGAGTGGAAAAGTGCTCTGTTGATTGCGGTGCAGCCTGCGATGAAAGTAAGGTTTCTGCAGTGACAAATGAATGTGTTTCAGAAAATATGTTTCCCATTGTGGTGATTGTAGATTGTGTTGCTGTTTTTTGGGTAGCTTCTGTTGGAGACGAGAATGCATTTGAAAGAGGTATTTTTGATTCTTCTTCAGTAGAAACAGAATGTGTTTCAGCATGTACTGTAGATAGAAGGCTGATTGATGCTGCTGCTGTTTGTGGAGATGTGAAATAGCTTTCTTTAGCAGATGGGAAAGTTACTGGTGCCGGTGACTCCATTGAATTTGCTTCTAGTGTATGTATAGAAGAAGATGAGTCAGTCAAAGGAGAAGATACTCCCTGAGGACTATGGTGTTGTGTAGACATTGTCTCTGGCCTAGTAGTGCTAATCTCTTCTGTTGGATATACAAATGTGGTAGAGAGTGATTGAGGGACACTTGATAGCAAAGTCTTTGCTCTTGATGTTTGGTTTTCAGAAGTAATGGTGGTGGAAATGTCAGAAACTAACTCGGCTGTAATTCTGGTTTCAGAAGAAAGAGGAGTTTGCGACACTGGCAATGATGAGCCTATGCTTGTGGGCGAAATTCTCTCCATGGATACTGACTCTGTTGAAGGACTAGATCGCACCGTTTCTGTGGGGAAGGATTCAGCAGAAGTCACTGGTTGAGAGACACTGGTGTTAAAGGACTGCAATGTGGTATCAGCCAACTCTTTTGAAATTGATGTAGTCATTGAGGTTGATATAGTCTCTTGACTGGATATAGATGAGCTGAGCAGTGGACCCAGATTTACTGTGGTGAGTTCAGACTGTGGTTCTGTCATATTGGAAAGTCCTGTGTTTGAGGAGGACACTTCCGATACAGTTGATCCTGAATATTCAGTTGAAATAGAATCTGTCTTAAAGGAGGGTCTCAAACTTTCACTCAATGTTGCTTCCTCAGTATTGCTGGAGGCCGTTTTGGATACCAAGGTGCTGCTTTCGGTTACTGATGGAAATGACAAAGATACTGATGACTCTGCAGACACTGTTTCTTTTGTGAGCATAATTGTGAATGGCGATTCTACTAGTGAAGCAACCTCTGAGTACGGAGTCGAAAGATTGGATAGAACTTGAGTTGAAAAGTGCTCTGTTGATTGCGGTGCAGTCTGCGATGAAAGTAAGGTTTCTGCAGTGATAAATGAATGTGTTTCAGAAAATATGTTTCCCATTGTGGTTATTGTAGATTGTGTGGCTGTTACTTTGGTAGCTTCTGTGGATGACGAGAATGCATTTGAAACTGGTATTTTTGATTCTTCTTCAGTAGAAATAGATGGCGTTTCAGCTTGTACTGTAGATAAAAGGCTGATTGATGATGCTGCTGTTTGTGGAGATGTGAAATAGCTTTCTTTAGCAGATGTGAAAGTTACTGGAGCCGATGACTCCACTGAAATTGCTTCTAGAGTATGTATAGAAGAAGATGAGGCAGTCAAAGTAGAAGATACTCCCTGAGGACTATGGTATTGTGTAGGCATTGTCTCTGGCCTAGTAGTGCTAACCTCTTCTGTTGGATATAGTAATATAGTAGAGAGTGATTGAGGGACACTTGATTGCAAAGTTTTTGCGCTTGATGTTTGGCTTACAGAAGCAATGGTGGTAGAAATGTCAGAAACTAACTCGGCTGTAATTCTGGTTTCAGAAGAAAGAGGAGTTTGCGACACTGGCAATGATGAGACTATGCTTGTAGGTGAAATTCTCTCCATAGATACTGACTGTGTTGAAGAACTAGATCGTACCGTTGCTGTGGGGAAGGATTCAGCAGAGGTGATTGGTTGAGAGACAGTTGTGTTAAAGGACTGCAATGTGGTATCTGCCAACTCTTTTGAAATTGATGTCGTAATTGAGGTTGATATAGTGTCTTGACTGGATATAGACGAGCTGAGCACTGGACCCAGATTCACTGGGGTGAGTTCAGACTGCGGTTCTGTCACAGTGGAAAGTCCTGTGTTTGAGGAGGACACTTCCGATACGGTTGATCCTGAATATTCAGTTGAAATAGAATCTGTCTTAAAGGAGGGTCTCAAACTTTCACTCAATGTTGCTTCCTCAGTATTGCTGGAGGCCGTTCTAGATACCAAGGTGCTGCTTTCGGATACTGATGGAAATGACAAAGATACTGAGGACTCTGCAGACACTGTTTCTTTTGTGAGCATAATTGTGGATGGCGATTCTACTAGTGAAGCAGCCTCTGAGTACGGAGTCGAAAAATTGGATATAACTTGAGTTGAAAAGTGCTCTGTTGATTGTGGTGCAGTCTGCGTTGAAAGTAAGGTTTCTTCAGTGACAAATGAATGTGTTTCATAGAATATGTTTCCCATTGTGGTGATTGTTGATTGTGTTGCTGTTATTTGGGTAGCTTCTGGGGATGACGAGAATGCATTTGAAACAGGTATTTTTGATTCTTCATCAGTAGAAACAGAAGGTGTTTCAGCATGTACTGTAGATAAAAGGCTGATTGATGATGGTGCTGTTTGTGGGGATGTAAAATAGCTTTCTTTAGATGATGTGAAAGTTACTGGTGCCGATGACTCCATTGAATTTGCTTCTAGAGTATGTATTGAAGAAGATGAGGAAGTCAAAGGAGAAGATACTCCCTGGGGACTATGGTGTTGTGTAGACATTGTCTCTGGCCTCGTAGTGCTAATCTCGTCTGTTGGATATACAAATGTGGTAGAGAGTGATTGAGGTATACTTGATAGCAAAGTTTTTGCTCTTAATGTTTGGCTTTCTGAAGTAATGGTGGTGGAAATGTCAAAAACTAACTCGGCTGTAATTCTGGTTTCAGAAGAAAGAGGAGTTTGCGACACTGACAATAATGAGACTATGCTTGTAGGCAAAATTCTCTCCATAGATACTGACTCTGTTAAAGGACTAGATCGCACCGTTGCTGTGGGGAAGGATTCAGCAGAGGCCATTGGTTGAGAGACAGTTGTGTTAAAGGACTGCAATGTGGTATCAGCCAACTCTTTTGAAATTGATGTAGTCATTGAGGTTGATATAGTCTCTTGACTGGATATAGATGAGCTGAGCACTGGACCTAGATTCACTGTGGTGAGTTCAGACTGTCGTTCTGTCATAGTGGAAAGTCCTGTGTTTGAGGAGGACACTTCCGATACAGTTGATCCTGAATATTCAGTTGAAATAGAATCTGTCTTAAAGGAGTGTCTCAAACTTTCACTCAATGTTGCTTCCTCAGTATTGCTGGAGGCCGTTCTAGATACCAAGGTGCCGCTTTTGGATACTGATGGAAATGACAAAGATACTGATGACTCTGAAGACACTGTTTCTTTTGTGAGCATAATTGTGGATGGTGATTCTACTAGTTCGGGAGCCTTTGAGTACGGGGTCGAGAGTTTGGATATAACTTGAGTTGGAAAGTGCTCTGTTGATTGTGGTGCAGTCTGTGTTGAAAGTAAGGTTTCTGCAGTGACAAATGAATGTGTTTCAGAAAATATGTTTCCCACTGTGGTTATTGTAGACTGTGTTGCTGTTACCTGGGTAGCTTCTATGGATGACGAGAATGCATATGAAACAGGTTTTTTTGATTCTTCTTCAGTAGAAACAGAAGGTATTTCAGCTTGTACTGTAGATAAAAGGCTGGCTAATGATGCTTCTGTTTGTGGAGATGTCAAATAGCTTTCTTTAGCAGATGTGAAAGTTACTGGTGCCAAGGACGCAATTGAAATTGCTTCTAGAGTATGCATAGAAGAAGATGGGGCAGTCAACAAGGAAGATGTTCCCTGAGGAATATAGTTTTCTGGTGCCAGTGATTCTGAAAAAGGTCCTTTTGATTGTCCTTCGGTAGTAATAGAGGGTGTTGTGTGTTGTTGTGTAGACAGGATGCTGATTGAGAATGACTCTAAATGTGACTTGCTCAATTTCATTTTCCTTGTTGTTTGATGTGTAGTTGACTGTCTATTGTTACACCACAATCCCGAATAGCTTTCATTACATCTGAAAGGAAGTTGAAAAAAACATTTAGAAATGGCTCAGAGAATACAATTACATTTTTGAAGAAATAGCCCAGTCTGGGTTTTTACTCAGACCACCTGAATTTTATTCATCTAGAGCTAATGTCTCCTTCTTTGATCTTAGGACATTACTTGTCATATAATATAAATTCATGCAGTATTGCTACTTAGGTGTTCCCTCAACACACATCCATTACAATGCATCTTCTTCACATTATAATTCAATTACTGACCCATTTTTTGTTTTTAACCCGTGCATGTCTGTTCAACGGGTAATGATTTGGTACAGAGTTATAGATCGTTTTTAGCTCTAAAGGTGTTTTTAAATTATCATCCATCTCAGTGATTACCAGCTTGTTCCTCAGCATTGGGACTAATAGCATCTTTATTGGTTTTATTTAGTTTTCGTTTCCTCCCACAAACCAAAAAAAAGGCATACATTCATGACGGAGAGCTATTAGTACAGTAGTTACAATGAAAAACTGTGAGGGGGGTGGAGAAATAGGTAGCCAGCAAAGTCAATTAAACACCCAAAAGGGGAGGCAAATAATAAATTAATTATATCCATTGAACTACCCTGCTGTTTTCATGGCTAGTTTTATGTACATCATAGGACATTCCTGGGAATCATTCAATTTTTGCTGATGTCTATTGCATCCACTAATTACAATTTGGCATCTTTTAGGACTTATTAAATTCATGTTTGATATTACATGTGCCAGACTTTTCAGTTAGCTGTTGGTGAATTACAAAAGTTGCTTACTTGATATCTGGTAGAACAACTCATGTTCTGGTATGGTTTCCTTCTTTTTGGCCACTTGTCATCATGGTCTTAGTATTACTATCAGAAAAATATATACCACAAAACCTGGAACTCTAAATATAAAATCATTGTTAATTGTTTAGTTGTGGGACTTAATTATTTATTGCTGTATTAGAAAATTGGAATTTTGGAATGTTGAGCACTCCATTGAAGACAATTGAGTGCTTTGGGCTTTTAATGGCTAGTAGAAGCCTGGATAGCAACATTCCAGTGTTTTCTTTAATTTCACAGCTGTGGCTGTGAACAAAGGCCTCTCGAAGCCCGAGGGGATTTAAACCCCCTCGAGCACCGGGAGGCCTTTGTTTTGACTAATTAGAACATTCTGCCTTCTAGGGGCAGAATGTTGTAATAGCCTTAGAGCTCTCCATAGTGGGCTCTAAAGGCCCGCTCCCTTGTTAAAGGCCCTTGCCTTCGGTTCAGGCCTTTAACGCTAGAGCGGGCCTTTAATGGCCAGTACAGCCCACTAAATCAAGCTCTAAGGCTACATTAAAGGCGAGCATAGAGGTACTTGCCGGCAACTCAGAACTGGAAGTATTTCAATGGAGAGGTACAAGGAAAGAACTCATGACATTTTAGGTGGTAGTATGGTGTTTTTAAATTGGGGGAAGAGAATAAAAAGTTAAGACAATATCCGTGATGTCGAAATAAATGTGGTAGGACTTAACCTATGCAGGAGAGATTTCAGTGTATATGTAGTTCTACAGGAAGAAAAAAAGGAGGAATATGACAGCCCAAGGGAGTGGTCAGAGGGAAAAAATGGGTCTAACGGAAGTAAGAGAAATTGTGTAGGATCATTCATTTATGTTGGTGGGGAACAGGAGAATGTTATGTTCGCAATATCTAAGGTGGCTATAGTTGTTAGTAGGATGTCATCCATCTAAAAGCCTTTGCAGAAAAGAATGAGTATAAAGGAAAGATGAACGTTGAGGACTTATGTGGAGGACATTTGACACACGGGTGGAATGCTCTATATAGATTTCTGGCTATATGGGTTTGCAAAGAAGGTGGTGGTGACGGAGTGGGTGAGTCTGTAGAAAAGTCATCTCTCAAAGGTAGAGTGAGATGGGTTATGAGTTGAGAGTATTGCAAGTTGTACAGGGTGTTTTTAGGTTGAAGGGCAATGACAGCAATCTTTAAAAGAGAGACGTATGTGCCAGTGAGTGCAATGAGTTACTGTGCTGAGATATGGTGTTGTCTTGATTTGGGTAACTGAGCAGCTTGATAGAGTGCAGGAAGGGCTGACATGTGGATGATTGATTGAATTCAGTTGGAGCGATGGGGAAAAGCTAGTGAGTGTAGAATTAATGCTATAATTGTTTCAATTTAAAAAAAAAATAATTTGCAAAGTCATTGATATGAGCATGTATTGCAAAATAAAACAGTGCAAATGGGCAAGGTGCAATTGTACGTTTCCGGGTTGTTGGCGGCGAATTGTGAAGAGCAGTTTGTAATAGTAGGAGTTGAAAGGGGCATTTGTGGAGGTAAAATTTACATACCACTATAAATCTAGGAGCAGGGTGGATTTCCAGCATTTCCTGAACTGCAAACACAATCAGTTTATTAAGGGGTTGAATTACAGGGGTCATATCAAAGAAGAATCTCAACGGATGGTCTATCTGTTCCATAAGTATATTTTAAACATAATGCAAACCATATTTTTGTCAGTCTGTCTGAGAATATTTCAATGAGCTTACATTCCCAATCTAGCCGCTCTTATCGATTATAATTTTCACATCAATTATTACCTAGTGGGAAAGGGTCTGCAGCACTGTTTTCCAATCTCTAATAGATGTTTTGGGAATGAACTATAGGTTTAACTGAAATGCAAGAAACATAAAATAATTCCCCTTTCTGAAACATACCTCAAGTGACACCGAGAGAGTGAGCATTGTGTGGCAACCCTACCCTTTCTTAGGATGTTCCTAGGTTGTTCCTTCCCTTCCCTTTCCCCTCAAAAGAATATACTGGGCCAAATGGTGTATTTTACAGAACTATTTTCAAAGAATTTGGGCAAACAGCTAAATGTTTTACTGGCAACTCTACACAGGCCCTCATAAAACAATCTATACACTCTGCCTACTGAAGACTCCTTTAAGATGAGACTGCAAAAGAATATGTGGAATATACAGCGATATGTCAATCCTCCTCTGAAAAATTATGTGTTAAATCAGAGGGGAGGTTTGCTGGTTACCACAGCCACCAAGCCCTACTTAAGGTGCCCCTCACCACAGTATTGGTTATACAAACATAGAGCCTGATTTAAAGTTTGAGGTATGGCTGCTCTGTCACATATTTTGCGGATATTCTGTCCGCTGTATAACAAGTGCCATAGGATATAATGCACTTCTAATACGGTGGACAGAATAACAGTCATGTTTGTGACAAAGCATTCCATCTACCACAGTCTAAGTAAGGCACACAGTGAGGGATGGTAACCCTCTTACTGTCACTGAGTCTGGGGCCAAAGAAGCAACAGGCTTGCATTTTATCACACATTGTTTCATCTTGAAAGCAGCATACCAAGGTATCTATCACTCACAGTGGTGTACCCCAGTTGACCGACCACCACCAAGCAGGGGCCAGTGGGCAAAGTTGGCCTAGGGGCAAACCCTGCTCCAGAAGGTGTACTGGAAACTTTAAGATGCTACTGCCTTGAGGTTCTCATATGGATCGCCCAAGCAGGTTCCGGGACTGTCTAAAACCTGGACAGGTAAACATTACGGCAGATTCTTTTTAAAACGTATTCTTTGCTCGTTGACACTATTAATCATTCACTAAATTGTATGATAAGTACTGTTTGACATATATATATTTTATACAATGGGAATCATTTATATAGGGCAAAAAAAAACCTGAGGTGTGACAGAGCAGTATACAAAGCATAGGCTATTGAGTAACATGCTGACACACATGCTTGTTACAGAGGCATAGAGGTGTGTTTACGAATGGGTGTGGACTAAGCAGTGCTTAATTTTAGCCTATGGTGTCCTGTGCCAGGCACCAGCATCACCCATCAGTACAGGAAGTGATATCACTGGATCGCCCATCATCCACCAGCACAGAAAGTGACATCACTGATTTTCCATCATCCATCTGGACAGGAAGGGACATTACTGGTTTTATCACCAAAACCATCTTTAAAAGAAGAAGCCAAGCAAGAGGACTTCAATTCCCATCACCGATCAGCACAGGAAATGACATCACAGCACCCTGCACCCACTTCCCCCCCCCGGGGACATACTTAATGGCAGTTGCAACACGGATGCGCAGCCCCAAGATCAACACCCACTTACATGCATGCTTCTCAACTCATGATCTCTCAGCAAACACACAACAGAAATATGGCACCTGTCGTTCAGCGCGCACCTGACATCATCTTGATCACAGAGCCCTGACTCAACCCCTCATCAGCTCTCAATATCGCCATGGCAATCCTAGCGGGGTACAAGATCATTCAGCAGGACAACCTTCACAAGCCAGGGGGAGCGATTGCTATCATGTACAAGGATCCATCAAATGTACAACATCAAGAGAGAACGACACCTCATTCAGGGAGCACCTTCACTTCCAGCTGCAAATCACCAAAACTTCACTGTGAACAGAGCCCTCGCTTGCTGACCATCTGTACCACAAGCCACCTTTACCAACCTCATTATCTCTCCACTCACCATTGACTCCAGAGCCTACATTCTCCGTGGTGACCTTAACTTTCTCCTGGCAGACAAAACGACCCCTGCTCCACAGCACTCATAACCTTGTCTCAGAAGCAACACACACTGCAGGACACACACTGACCCCTATCTTCTCTACAAGCACTAGCATCAACTACAAGTCCACCACACCGCTCACATTGACAGACCACTCCATCATCCACTTCCAAATCAATACACCTCAAGTCAATACACCTACAAGGTTCAGCATTCCATGCCGCAGCTGGGGCAAAATCACTGAAGCAGACTTGCTCAGCGCCCTCAGCAGGATCAACCTAACCCCACAGACGACCTTGACAAGAACATAAACAACTCTGACAACTGGATCACAAACTGCACAGACTCCCTTGCACCTATCAAACCCAACACGTAGATCAAAAAAACGGCCTCTGGTACGCAGAAGACCTCCAAGACACTAAACGACACTGTAAACAGCTAGAAAGGAAATGGAGAGCCAGCCACAACAATATAGACAGAATACCTACACGTCTCCACTCAGTCGCTATCAACAGCAAATAAGATCTATCACGAAAAAAGCTCTAGTGGACGGCATCGAAGGAAGCTCGAACAGCTACAAGGAAATCTTCTCGATCGTCAATGGATTTCATCTCACCCTCAGCCACTGTCAACAACAACCCAATAGCTTTGCAACAACCTATCCAACTTCTTCCACAACAAAATTGCAAACATCTACAGCAACATCGTAACCAAACCCAAGAGTACTCATCGCTAATCGAGACCTCACCAGAAATGACACAGCGGCAACCATGCGGACACTCCACAAAAGGGCCCCAATGGACCCATGCCTCCACCCCATCAACAACTTGGGAACATCATTAATCAGCCCCATCCTGATCCACATTATCAACACATCCACGCTACTTTTACGAATGAATGGAAACTTGCAGAAATACATACCCTCCTCAAGAAGCCCACAGCCGACCTGAATCACCTGAGAAACTTCCGACCTATCTCTATGCTCTATGTGATTGAGAAGGCCATCATCAAGGCACTCACAAAGGGGGGGCGTGGCCAACCAGCCAAGCATGGTGGACGCGAGTTTTAGAGCTCCGTCCGTATATCCTCAATTATCCTGCTAAGCAATAATATCCCTCCCATCTGGGCGCAAATAATTGACACAACTGTGCCCGAATCACGACGGCCTGTTAATGAGGTCGGAGAAGAGCGGATGAGACTGATGACAAGCGGTTTGTAAGCGACGAGGCGCCAGGTCTTGCGTGACTACAACGGATTCCTGGAACGGAGGCAACAGTAGGGAGGCGCTAAGTCCCCTCGCCTCGGAATAGAAAAATGGTCACGATCAGTGGAGACTGTGGGCACTCGCACCTAGTGCGTGCACTGAGGTATCCCCCATCACCGTGAAGGTCGCAAAAACCACGGCGGGACGCCCTTACTCGCCAACCCAGTGCCTCATAGGAACGTAGGACCAAGCGCGGTAGCATCGAGTGGCGAAACACTCTATCGCCGGTGGAGACCACTGCGGGTGCAATAAGGTGAGGGATTTTTCCTCGTCCCCTCCATCCCCCTTCATCTGACCTACCAATAGAAGAGGGATAGTGCTGAGCAGGCGAGTTGGAGTGAAGCCACCCACACGCCCTGAACTTTATCGGCATCGTTACGAGGTGCAGCGAAACAGCAGGGAAGGGAAGATCTGCCCATCGCCGGGCCCGGAGGCTAGATCGGGCCTAGACGCACATGGGCCTACGGAAGCGGCCCAGGAAAAAGTGCACGCCCGTCACCCAAACATGCCCTGAACATTAGTGCGCCAGTGTGAAGGCCACAAAGGCCGCAGCAGAGAACACTGTCTATGCCATCAACATTTTATAGTGCCCTATAAAAAACAGGGAGACTGAACGTGTCACAGCTGGACAATAATGCGCCTTGCTACTGATGGAAGCCGTCATGGGCGGAGAAAAGTTAGCGACATCTTCCCCTACCTGGGCTACTATGAAGAGTAAGGCACTGCAAGGCACACTGAGCCGGAGGAGGCCACGTACATACCCAGACAGTAGAGCAACATTGGCAGACTGTAGACCTGCTCTGAGCCGGACCCGAAGGCTGAATCGGGCCCCCATCAACAACGTGCACAGAAGTGAAATGAGAGGGGGGGGCACTGCCTGCTTTGTAGTCGACAACAGAGGCGGCACTTCACAACAAATGGGGGGCAGCGGAGGAAGAGACCCTGAGAGAGGAAGAAGTAAAGGGTGCAAGTAAACATCCAGTATCTATGGAATGGGCGCAGTTATTAATTCACTTCAAACAGGAGCTGACAGCAGGGGAAACACCTGAAGCAACACAGCCCCCGCCCCACACTCCCTCTCTATCTCCCGCTACGCAGATCGCAACAATAGCGGAATAATAGAAAGGTAAGAGGGTCGATTAGATGAGATGGACAATGCCCCCACCCCTACGACCGCTCATTTCCCCCACGATGATCCCATGACGTACCTGTCGGACCTATAGCCAGTCATCTCATCACTCGTCACAACCGATCATCCTTGCCCACCTTGTGTGTCACCCCCCTCCCCAGGTTTTTCTTCCCACGATTTACAGTTAAATCCCCATCAGCAGTTCTGACGCCGACTTAATCATCATACGGAATAGATGATCAGACACATTACAGGGGAAGGCATACACAAATAGAGGAGGGGATGATATACCAACCCTCGCTACCATGTGACACAACGGTTCATACACAGCAGGATACATTACCGTCCAGTGGGGCAAAACAGTAGTAGATCTATGGACTATGATATGTTAATGTATTTTGAGGACTAGACAATAAATGAAATTGCCCTTTGTAAACAGTGCTGATACTTAAAAGTGGCACAAAAGATTGTTAAACTGCGAAATATTTGATGTCTCTCATGGAATATTGTAATGCAAAACCCTAATAAAAAAAATAAAAAATAAAACAACAGAGGCGGCACTTCACAGAGAAACACCATCCTCATGCTACTGACCCCAGGCATCTTCAGAGACCCACGCTGAAGTGTGACGACGAGCATGAGGCAGTACTGACCAGCGTAAACAATAGAACCGACTCTACGAACCCTGTAGCATAAGAGAAGTTAGACCCTCCAGGCAGAGACCCGCGACATCCAGCCACATGCTGACTTGAATTGAGCCACGTGAAGCAAGGAACAAGACACTACAGGGCAGGAGCAGCAACCGGAGGGCAGAAAATACATCCACCCAGGTAGTCAACTGCCTGCAATTGCGACTACGCAGAGAATCCATGAGAAAGGGCCTACCACACCACTGAAACTGCTGTCCAGACGTCTGGTTCTGCCCCACAGTCCAGTGATGAATGTTGACAGTACAGGAGTTAGCAATGGGCCGCCTACGCAGAAACACTCACCAAACCAGTGCATGCAGTGCCAATCCAGAACCGACAACAGAAGAGGGAGGAACAACCACAGAAATGCCGCACACAGCACTGGCCACCAAATTGGACTCAGTACTGGCAGCGGTAGAAAATATTGGGTCTGTGCTAGACCAGACCCGTTCCTCGCTAGAGTAAAAAATGTATAAGGTCGCCTCGGACTTTACCCTACGGCAAGCTGACCAACACAAACTTGGAGAAAGAGTGCGCTCACAAGAGCAAACGCTTGTAGAGCTGAAGCCAGTCACACAAAGTCACACGGCAGCCCTGCAAGACCTAATAGACTGAGTAATAGTTTGGAAGACAAAGTGGAGGACGCGGAAGGGCGCTCACCCCTTAACAACATCCACCTGGTGGGACTTCCGGAGGGCGAAGAAGGGCGACGTCCTGAAGAATACACCGAGCACTGGATCAGAGAATTACTTACCGATGGCACCCTGTCCCCCCATTTTGTAATCGAAAAAGTACATCGAGTGCCCGCACAGAAACCACCACCAGGTGCCCGCTCACGTCCATTTCTGTTCAAAGTCCACAGAGACTCGATCCTTAAAGAAACTTGCAAGCTGGCAGAAATAAAGGTGGGCAACAGTCAAGTCATGTTTTTCCCAGACTATACAGTGCAAGTACAGCGTCGCAGAAGTGCATATACTGCGGTGAAAAGACAGCTATGCCTCAACTATTCATTACTATTCGCTGCCAGGCTGCGTGTGGTTGCAAAATGGGAGGTGCGCTTCTTCGATTCACCCGCCGAAACCTGGGACTGTTTGGAGGAATCTGGAACATGGACCGGGTCAAGGCCATCTGTGGAAGAGGAGCCAAGGACATTTGGCAGGAGAAGACGCCGCCGTGGTGGATGCAGCGAACACCTGACAGGAGCCGCCGCGACCTCCACTGCCCCCAACCTAGGACAGAGACAAGCGGAGAGACAGGAGGCATTACACATGGCTGCGGCAGCAGCACAAAATTCCGACCGCCACCTGTGCCCGTCCAGATCCTCGTGATTTCGCACCCTCCGAGCCCCGACGACCCTGAGGAGTACCGAATGCCAGAAGTTTCACCACAAACGGCGGATGATATTATATGACTTTTTTATGAACTCCAGTACCCTGTGGAAAACAACAAACGTAAGTACCTGCCGCACTAGCAAAATATTGTATAGTGAATAGTATGTTGATTAGCTGCCTGCCCTTGGCGGACAGCAGCGTCACCTTGCACAGTGCAGTGTACAGTGCCCATCAAATGCCGCGTAGTAGGGCACATGCAGCGCACACCCTCCTCCCTGCGCTGCAGACCAGCTTAGGGGATACACAGTCGCAAAGCAATATTGAGGGGCGACACAACTCTTACCAATCACAAGCAACACATACTCACACTATACGTTACTTGAACACAGTTCTAGCCTTCAGCTGGGCAATATAGTCCGGACGAACACCATTCTGGAATTCGCCTTAAATGTTATGCACATTTCAATTCACACTTACACCCTGTTGTTAGTGTTACCGAGTTGGAACACGCTCACACACAACAAATGTCATAGCGCCCTGCCCTCCCTACACCGAATTGGCCAACATAGCAAGAAGACATGGTTCAGGTTAACGTAGTCACATGGAACGTGCGCGGCATACATACACCAAAATGCATATACTCAATCTATGCCTATTTGCGGCGCAGAGCTGCCGACATTACACTGCTGCAGGAGACGCACATGTCCCATACAGAGCTGGGATGCCTACGCGCCAGATGGAGAGGCCAAGTGCATGGCACGGGCTTCTCGGCCCATGCGAGGGGTGTTCTTATCTGGATAAGGGCTGGGGTCCTGTTCACAAGTGAGGAGACACTAGTCGACCCGGAAGGTAGATACACATTCGTTAGCGGGCGTCCCAACGGCCAACCGATACTTCTTGGTTCCATCTACGCCCCAAATGTTAGACAGCCTCACAAAGAAATTAGCAGGATGGAGCGGAGTTCCCTGGCTCCTTAGTGGAGACTTTAACTCTGTACTTGATGTGGACCTGGACAGGTCATTCCCACCCCTGTCGAGGACTACGGCCGCATCCAATGCACAGGCCCTTACAGGCTGGCTGGTACACTGGGCACTTCTAGATATATGGTGCACCACTTATCCTGATACTCGGATCTATTCATACTACTCGGCTGTACACAAGCTTCATGTGCGCCTAGACAGAATAGTGGGGTTCCCTGCGCTGCTCCCTCTAGTCCACCAAATAGAATATCTAGGCCTGACACATTCAGATCATAATCCCCAAATACTGCAACTCACCTGGGAACCTGAATGCTCCCCTGTCCCTACATGGCGACTCCAAACCGCAGCGCTGGAGGACCTAGCATTTTGCTCATCACTGGGAACGGCAATCCTTGAATATTTCGAGATTAATGAGGACACAGCAAGGGACACATTGGTGGAGTGGGAAGCCTTTAAGGTTACAATAAGGGGACACTGTATGGGTGCGACCTGAAACATATGCAAGGCACTACAAACCGATCTAAGTAAAATAGAAACACAACTGCTACGATATGAGGCTGACAGGGAGGGTGAGGAAAGAGACAATCACTGCCTAGAGACACTGCGTACATAGCACGCTGAACTGATAGAGCGCCTCCACTGCCACAACTACACAGCACACACAGCCCACACTCATGCCACTGCTGACCGAGCGGAACAACTCTTGGCCTGGCTCATCCACCAAAAATACGTATGTACACCAATAAGCGCACTACGAGTCGACACAGGACACCTAGTACGCATGCAACGTGACATCCACGGAGCTTTGACACAACATTACAAGTGGCTGTACCAATCTCACAGACATCATGAATCACTCGCCCTTTCAACCTTCCTAGACTGGGTACAACTACCTGAGACGTCGTCGGCACATAATGAGATATTAGATGCACAGATATCACCAGAGGAAATCAGAGAGGCAATTTTGTCCTTGGGCACAGGCAAGACTCCGGGACCCGACGGACTTACAGCTGAATATTATAAAGCGTATCAGGTGTCATTAGTGCTGCGACTGCATACTCTTTTTGCAGCCGCTGCAGAAGCGGAACGACTCCCTCCTTCGCTATGCGAGGGGCACCTGATATCGCTACCCAAGCCTGATAGGGATCAAACAGACATAGGTTCGTACAGACCCCTCGCTATACTTAGATCTGACTATTAAGTGATGGCAAAAATCCTGGCGGATCGACTGGCACAAGCGGTCCCCACCCTGGTACATGCAGACCAAAATGGCTTCGTACCATCCCGTAACACCTCAGTCAATCTACGCCGCTTTTTCGAGTCGCAACCATCTCCACATGCGAGTGGCCGCAAGCAGGCTGCCTTATACTTGACCTTGAAAAGGCTTTTGATTCTCTTTTTATATGTTTGCGATTTCGAAAAATACAAGCTAGGCCCCGCCTTCCTGAAGTTAGCCCGTCTGCTATACACAAACCCAGTGGTGAGAGTAAAAGTTTGACCATATCTTTTAGATGTCATCCCAGTGCCGTGAGGAATGAGGCAGGGCTGCCCACTGTCTCCTCTCCTCTTCGCGCTTGCGATGGAACCGTTAGCGGAATCACTGCAAACACAACTACCCGATGGCATCCCACTAGGTGACGACACACACAAGGTGTCATTATACGCTGATGATCTGTTCATTTTTCTATGGGACATCAACCATGTACCAGATCAATTAGCCCAAATCCTTAGTGAATTCGCAACCATATCAGGGCTGAAAGTTAATGTTGCCAAATCCAAACTATGGGGATCATTACGATAGCGGAAGGACCGCCACCGCCAGCCATGCGGTGGCGGTCCTTCCGCCATCGGACCACGATTTCCCCCTCCCGCCACATTACAATGGCAGGGGGATCCAGACTGCGACCGTGGCAGACAGAAAGACCGTCCGCCATGGAACCGCCACAGGCAATCACACCAATTGCCTGGCAGAGCAGTCTGCATTTATAAAATGTTGGCGGTGCCTAGCAGGCACCGTCCACCATATTATGATGCAGGCTGTGAGCCAGCCTTTCCGTGACATCGACACAGTCATGAAAACGCTGGTGGAGATCCTATTTGGGGGCCGGTTGCAGACCCCCAATGGGGGGGTGTATGTGCATTGGGGGTACCCATGGTACCCCCAACATTTCAGTGCACTAAGTGGCAGGCACTGTGTGGTGCCTGCCACGTAGAGCACTGTAATGCAAAACATGCATTTTCAACATTGCGGCGGGTGCTGTTGTCAGCAGCACCCGCCGCAATGTTAAAGATGTAAGATGGCGGTTGCATCCTAATGTGGTGTGCAGAACCGCCGCATGTATTGCGGACAGTCCCGGTCACCACCACGAAGGGGGACGAATCATAATCGGCCCCTATATGCCTTTGGAGAGACAATTAGTGATCCAGGCCTTATGCTTAATGGTGTAGGAGTGCAGTGGAGTGCAGACACGTTCTGCTACCTAGGAATACGTATCTATTGTCAGCCATTAGACCTATTCAATGGTAACCTAGGCAGAGCACTGACAGCCATTAGATCCCAGATGCAGTTCTGGAGTACACTTCCCCCGGCAGTCATGGGCAGAGTGGCATTGGTGAAAATGGTGGGCCTACCTAGGCTTCTGTATTATTTTGCCAACCTGCCCAGTTATGACCCTGCTTCCTTTTTCGCTTTGCTGGAACGGACGACCAGGGACTTCGTATTGGGCCCAAACCTTTATAGGGTGGCGATTAAGAAGCTATACTTACCCACAGACCAGGGGGGCCTGCAGCCCCCTGCTTTCAGCACTACTACCTGGCAGCTCAGCTTCAGTGGATTGCCAAATGGTTGGCAGGTCGTCAGAGCAGCCATACGGCGACCACACGTCCACCATATACACTACCCCAGATCCTTGCGCTCTTCTACACTGGCATGCAAACACGTCCACCGGAACCCAATGTGGCATACAGATGCTACCGTAGGAGCCTTTACATAACCCGGAACACAACACCCTATGCCCCCGCGCTCGTTTGGAGGGCTCCCCCAGAGGCCAGACGGTGCTTACGTCTGCCCAGCTACAATACTGGCACGAAGCGGGGATGCAGACCCTAGGCAATCTTTATCGCAAAGGCTCGCTTATTCCCTACGCGACACTGACAGAGACGAGGGGCTCCCCGCACACTCTCAGAGAAATGGGGGGACCTTGCCACTGAACCACAGACGTACCTCACTATACAGTATTTACATGTTATGGGACAAGGAGGACACCTGACATGGTGGTTCACAGCCTCGCTGCGACAACACACAGAAATCGGTTTAGAACCCCTCAGATACAAGGGGGAACACAACTTGGCCAGGCAATTTTTAGATAAGGAATGGGAACAGGTACTAGCCAGCCCAGTTCAAATCCCTAGAAATATGAAATTTAGACAAATACAATACTTCATTACACAAAGAGCGCACTTCACGCCAGCTAATATTAACAGGTACTTTTGCCACTCTAGATGCTGACTTAGTACACATGCTCTGGAGTAGTACCAGCCTTAGTACATATTGGAGAGAGGTAGCGGATGCACTCCATGCATGCACAGAGAGGGAGATACTCTTTGATTGGCAGACGTATTTACTGCACATCTTCTGCAGGACACGTAACACTAAAGTCATCTCCATGTTCTTAGATCGGGGCATAGTGATGACCAAGAGGCTCATCACAAAGAGGTGGAAGTCACCTGACCCCCACACATACAAGCTTGGAAGCGCTCTACTCTTGCATGGGCCAGAGCAGAAGGCATAGCGATTAAGCGTTAAGAAATAATGGGTCTCAGGAAAGTCCCTATAACCGCAAGCTGGGAAGCAATTCTGGCAATGCTACAGCAAAATGCGGACCTGCCAGCCCAGTCATTGCAGACACCTGACCCGTTTGAATAACACCACGCGCGCGACTTACATAAGCACTTGCTCAGTCGTCAACGGCTACGTGCTGCTAACCCGGCATGTGCACATACAGGAAATCCACAGTCAAGGCGACAGGTGTAGGTGCATTAGGCGGCACACACATGCACACACGCACAAGTCAGCGTGTGGGAGCACTCCAACCCAAACCCAAGTTTTATGTCCTATACCCTTAGTTACTACTGCATGTATAGCTCACTACACCTGCCTAAGCTACACTGGCCTTCAAAAGTTACACATCACGCGAAGAATGTACATGAAATCTAACTGTTTTACTTATGTACTATGTTACCGGACAAGCATAACATGTGTAAGATATCAGACAAATGTGCTTATTGAATCAACAACTGTGAAATAGTAACTGCCAATGTTATGTGACGAATAATAATTACTGTTGCTGCATGTTGCAGAAGGATATGCTAGTTGTTAATAACCACGTTTCTAAAACATAAACAATAAAATATATATTATTAAAAAAAAAGACGCTCACAAAGCACCTCAAACTTCACTATCTTCTAGACAACACTCAATCAGAATTCAGAAAGAACGACAGTAACGAAACAGCACTCGTCGCCGCCACTGACGACATTCGAATCTCTGTGGCCTTTGACACTGTTTCCCACAACACCCTCTTCAGAAGACTCAACAAGAGTGGCATACAAGGATCCGCTCTCAAATGGATCTGTTGCTTCCTAATAGGATGAACCCAAAGGGTCAGGCTGGTATTTAGTCAAAATATTGAGTTTGAAATGTCGATTTACACTAATATCGAGTTGTAAAATATTGTGACACAGAACTATCGACAGCAAGAATATCGTGGTCGAGAATATCGACTTTAAGGTAAGAAATACCTTAAAATATAGAAGTCATTTATATCGTTTTAAAAAATATAGTTGTTTAAAATTGCTATTTTTTAATTGATGTTATGTATTTTAGTATATATTTTAAATGTATGTGATTTTTTTGTATAAGTTTTGTTTATGTTTTTTAATGTGTTAAATTTTTAGTAGTTATTAATTTAATTTTAATTAAATGTTGTGCATTTTAGTTCCGTAGCGGGTTGTGGGTTTATTGGGGTAATGGGTGGAAAGTAATTTATTTGTAATACATTAATAATTAGTTGTTAAATTATATTAATTAATTGACAATTAATTATGGTAATTGTGTCATTAATTTTAGGTGTGGGTTGTTGGGATTTTAGCGGTAAAGGGTGGGAAGTAATTTGTTTTTAATTAATTAATAATTGGTTGATAATATTAATTAATTAATTGATAATTAATTAGAGTAATTGTTTAATTATTTTGTGTGTGTGTGGGTTTTGGGTTTGTACGGGTGAAGGGTGGGGAGTAAACTAATTTTACTTACTTCATAATTAGTTGTTCATTTACTATCAGTTATTTAATTGAAACATTCTTTGAAGTTTGTAATTAGATTTTTTACAGTTTAATTTTAGGTGTTAGTTGTAGGGATTATAGATGTAAAGGGTGGGAAGTTAATTAAATGTTATGTGCTTTCATTTGTATTTTAATTAATAATATCAGTTTAATTGATAATTAATCATGTTAATTATGCAAATGCTTTTTTTTAAAAAATTCGATGTGGGTTGTGAGTTGTGTGGTGTTATAAAGTAGGACGTAAATAGACTAAATGTATGTAATAATTAATGTTTTTTGTAATAAATAATTTCTAAATAATTATTTTATTTAATATAATATTTGTAGGTATTTGTGAAATGCATTTAACATTATGGTGCCGATTCCAATCCTGTAAAACCCGGGTACGAATGGTGGTACGGAGCATATTCTCCGTACGACTTGTACCCGGGAAATCCACCGTACAAACCAGCAAGTACGATTCATACAGAAATACCATTTCCGTACGATTCGTACAAAACACCGTACGGCTAAAAAATACCTATTATTCTGATCCTGGACAGCGCGTACGCGACGTCGGTACAGAGTCAGGCAGCGTTTTACGGACCAGCAAGTACGATTCGTCCCTACGTCATTCCACACAGCAATTTTTTTATGGCAGCTAAAAAAAGCCGGAAACCTGAGTCCGACGTGAAAAAGGAGCCCCGGTACGCGACGGACAGACATGGACCCCATCCTACATGTCATCCCGGCCCTCCTAGCCTACGACCTGGTGCACCGAACCCAAAGGTTAGAACAACACCCATGGGTCAAGGGGGGGTGAGGGGCATGAAACATACCCCCTACCCAAATTAAAACATACAATATGGAGGACATACATTACCTCCAGGGTCTGGTCACTTCTGGGGGCGTGTCCACCAATCCCTGCGTACCGCAACCACGGAAGTGGACGTGTACGCGTACCCCTACGGCACCACTACAATGGTGGTATGGACCGTACCCACGCTCTGAGGGCGTGTGTACGGTCCGTACCACGCGTACCCCTACGTCACCACTACAATGGTGGAACGGACCATACCCATGCTCTGAGGGCGTGTGTATGGTCCGTACCACGCGTACCCCTACGTCACCACTACAATGGTGGTACGGCCCGTACCCATGCCCTCAGAGCGTGGGTACGGTCCGTACGACACGTACCCCTAAGTAACCACTACAATGGTGGTACGGACCGTACTCACGTGTGTACGGTCCGTACCACCATTGTAGTGGTGACGTAGGGGTACGCGTGGTACGGACCGTACACACGCCCTCAGAGCGTGGGTACAGTCCGTACCACCATTGTAGTGGTGACGTAGGGGTACGCGTGGTACGGACCGTACCCACGCCCTCAGAGCGTGGGTACGGTCCGTACCACCATTGTAGTGGTGACGTAGGGGTACGCGTGGTACGGACCGTACACATGCCCTCAGAGCGTGGGTACGGTCCGTACCACCATTGTAGTGGTGACGTAGGGTTACGCGTGGTAAGGACCGTACCCACGCTCTGAGGGCGTTGTACGGTCCGTTCCACGCGTACCCCTACGTCACCACTACAATGGTGGTACGGACCGTACACACGCCCTCAGAGCGTGGGTACGGTCCGTACCACCATTGTAGTGGTGATGTAGGGGTACGCGTGGTACGGACCGTACACACCCTATGAATGTGGGGGTACGGTCCGTATCACCCGCACCCCTACGGCACCAGTACATTTTGGATACAAGGCGTACACACGCCACAAATGTTGGCTTACGGCCTGGTGCAGCATATTACCAGTATATTGGGGGGTGTGTATGCCCAGGACAGCAGTGTACTGCACCAAGGGGGCGGGTGGGTGGGTGGGTGGCTGCATAGGATTCCCAGCAGTGGACAGACATGTGACGGGTGGGTGCAGAGGAATACCAGCAGTGGACAGAGACATGGGGGTGGGTGCCTATCACTCCCAGCAGTGGACAGAGACATGGGGGTGGGTGCCTATCACTCCCAGCAGTGGACAGAGATATGGGTGTGGGTGCCTATCACTCCCAGCCGTGGACAGAGACATGGGGGTGGGTGCCTATCACTCCCAGCAGTGGACAGAGACATGGGGGTGGGTGCCTATCACTCCCAGCAGTGGACTGAGACATGGGGGTGGGTGCCTATCACTCCCAGCAGTGGACAGAGACATGGGGGTGGGTGCAGAGGAATACCAGCAGTGGACAGAGACATGGGTGTGGGTGCCTATCACTCCCAGCAGTGGACAGAGACATGGGTGTGGGTGCCTATCACTCCCAGCAGTAGACAGAGACATGGGGGTGGGTGCCTATCACTCCCAGCAGTGGACAGAGACATGGGGGTGGGTGCCTATCACTCCCAGCAGTGGACTGAGACATGGGGGTGGGTGCCTATCACTCCCAGCAGTGGACAGAGACATGGGGGTGGGTGCAGAGGAATACCAGCAGTGGACAGAGACATGGGTGTGGGTGCCTATCACTCCCAGCAGTGGACAGAGACATGGGTGTGGGTGCCTATCACTCCCAGCAGTAGACAGAGACATGGGGGTGGGTGCCTATCACTCCCAGCAGTGGACAGAGACATGGGTGTGGGTGCCTATCACTCCCAGCAGTGAACAGAGACATGGGCGTGTGGACATCATTATCAGATTACCACAACTCCATGGGTGTATGTACGCATCCCTAATTTTCAACTATGTTGATAGTGCCATAACAACACATCACTGACAGCAGTGTCCCACTCCCAGGAGGATGGATGTCTTTCCCCCACTGCATGACACACCACATGTGGGTGTGAGGACAAATGACACATGCATACCCACCCCTGGCGGATGCAGCACAATACACACACTGAGATCATGCCACAAGACTGTACAGTCATTGCAATGCCTACTAAACTAAGAGAGCCAAAGGGAACACACACTGTCACGCACATCCCAGGACTGATAGGAATGTCCAGGTGCTGGGACAGCCACCAAGATGTTGTCTCTAATGGAAGGAATAGGGTGGAGTTCCCACAGATACAATGCCCACAATTGTGAGTCAGGTGCCCAAATACCCTGCAGAACAAGTACCATTTGTGTGCTAGGCTGGGATTACACACATGCATAGTGCTGAAAAGGGAGAATTTCGCCATGAAGGCAATTCAACATACTCAATACACAAGTACAGTGACTAGCAAGGATGGCACAGACGATGCAGCCGGAGACATTGCTGAGCAGGCATGGCCATGGTTGAAGGGATCCGTCACCAACAAAGGAAATGTAGACACAGGTCAGCACAACAATTGTGCAACTCTCTGCAGGGAAGATGTCAGGTGCCACAGAGGAAGGAACACTCCTTGGTACAATGTCTCAAAACACAAATAACACACACGACCAAACATACTTTGCCGAGACCCTGTGATGGCACGCAGATACCATGGTCCACCTCATGACCATCAGACTAGAACATTTCTCAGAAACATAACACATTACCACAACACCAATTCCTGGAGCATCAGCACCAACATCAATACCTGAAATGCAATAGTGTTCAAAGTAAAAAGAAAATGCTTTATTCAGCATAAAACTAAATTTAGGGAATAACTATATATACAAAGGCCAATGGCCAGGCCAGAATAGAAGTCCTTGGGGGGACACATGGGCACGCGTCTCCCCTAGCTTGCCTGCACAGTGGAACCCTCAGGTTCGTCGACCGGGATGGGGGGCATCATGTGGGGAAGGACCAGGCACCGCAGGGACAGGAGGTGTAAGTGTAGGTGTGGTGGGTGCAGGGCTGGACGCCTCCACCACAGGGCAGGGGCAGCGCCAAAGGTTGAGATCAGCGCTGCACACTTCTGCCAGGTTGTCCAGAGTATCCCCTGCACCGGAAGAAGCCACAGCCACAAAGGAGGGGGGGGTCCGAGGGATGGGGTGCAGCGCTTCTGGGGGAGGGGGTAGACATGGGGTGGACTCAACTCCCCTGCCCGTGGAGTCCCTTGCCTGCTTGCGGGGTGGTGACACAGTGGGGCTGAGGGCCAGCACAGACATGTAGCTTTCCTTGTCTGACTGTGTGGCAGGGGAGCCAAGGGGAGTGCTTTTGGAGGTCCTGGGTCGTGATGCATGTGGTCAAAGGTAGTGGAGTCAGCACTCACCTGCTCCCCTGGTCTCCCATACAGGCTGGGGTACTGTGGGAGGATGACATCCAGCAATGCCTCATTCTTCTCCTGGCTGAATGGCTGGGCCCTCTCCACAGACCTTGACATGGTGCCAGAGGAAGCACAGACAGCAGCCGTGTTGTCAACAGGAAAGTTGTGCAGGCAAGTGCCCTCTCATGGGTTCTGGCTGACTTATATCTGTCTTAATGAGGGGCATTCATTAGGAGGAATACATAGTGATTGGTCAGATTCAGTCGCATCTTACGTTTACTCCAATCCCTTTCCACATACACCAATGACAGCATTAGCATCGTTCAAATTTTGAGCATCATGTAAAGTCAACAACCACTTTGCAACATTGTATTTTGTGGCCAACTGACTTTTCCAGGACACCTGATGGAAACATTTGAACTGAAAATTCTGTATCCATGACAACCAGCATGCATTTAGTGCCTAATACTTGTCCCTTATGTGTCCCCTATGTAATTTTCGAATCCACACACAGGTACGGTGCGTTTCACACGTACCCCTACGGTACCAGTTGCACAGTGCGTTTGACACGTACGCGTACGCACTGGTAGTACACGTACATGTACTACCTAAGTACGCGTACGTGTACTACCAGTGCGTATCCGTACGTGTACTACCAGTGCGTACCCGTACGTGTAGGCACTGGTAGTACACGTACGGGTACGTGTACTACCAGTGCCTACACGTACGTGTACACACTGTAAGTACACGTACGTGTAGGCACTGGTAGTACACTTACGTGTAGGCACTGGTAGTACACGTACGGGTACGTGTACTACCAGTGCCTACATGTACGGGTACGCACTGGTAGTACATGTACGGGTACGTGTACTACCAGTGCCTACACGTACGTGTACTACCAGTGCCTACACATACGTGTACTACCAGTGCCTACACGTACGTGTACTACCAGTGTGTACACGTACGTGTAGGCACTGGTAGTACATGTACTAAGGTAGTACACGTACGTGTGTACGGTCCGTACCACGCGTGCTCCTGCGGCCCAACAACTCTAGTGATACGGACCGTACACACGGCCTCAGAGCGTGTGTACGGTGCGTTTCTCACGCATACACTGGTGATAGGATGCGCACACGAAAGGAATGGAGGTCTCAGACTCGCACAAGGATGTACATCAAGTCATTGTCATTGCAGTCCTACATGTGCAGGGCCTAGTTGTGTCAGGCAGTGATATTGCACATGTCTCCTCATGTTTTTGCACAATTGATGTGTGATGACCTATGGACACATGTCATGTGGGATGGGGCACTATGTGGCACACTTCCCCTTCACACTTTGCACATGTGTGCATGTAGTACAAACGTTTCAAGCACAGCATCACTGGTATGGCACTGTCACCACCACCCGCAACTGTCCCCTGATGCCAGGGACAGGGACGCTAACAACTGACATTTAACGACCAGCGTGCCCCGATGTGACTATGTCATGTGTGTGTCATGTGTTCCCATGAGCTTGCTGTTGGTGTTCCGTCAACTGCATCTGCTGTTGCTGCATCCAACATGTGTCTCTGTGTAGATGGGCATAGCACACATCTACGCACACCATGCCACATGTGGATTCCCACGTAACGTGTATCTGTATGCATCGAACATGATATTTAGACATGAGGACATATCTGCGTCGTCTCAATGTCTGTGTTTTCTGTTTTCACGTGTACCCCTTCATCGCAATATGTGTGATCTGTACATTTGACATTCCATGTGACCTGTGCGTCTAGCTTGCCGTCAGGTGTCTGTGTGAGATGACATCCTTCAAATGCAGATATGTGGATGTATGTCACTCTTGTGATGTCTCTGGCTGTTCACTTACACTGGCCCACAGCTCGTTTCAGGGCATGTCATGGAAACTTGCCAATCAACGGGTGTAGTTTGCTTTTCGTAGGAGTATCACCTGGCTGGCATACGTGTCCTGGATGTATTGCACAGACCAGATTCTGTATTTAGCAGATGTGTATTAGCAGTTGAGCATGTGCTCAGTTTATTGACATTGATGTTGTTATGTTCTCACTCTTCATTATTCATTCCAATTTTCTGCAGGGCACCGCCTGTCCCCAGACCAATGCCAGACTTGGGTGCCATGAGGAAACGTGACTGCATACGACGTTACAGATTCACCCAACAGTTGATTGAGGACTTGACCGCCAAGCTGGCACCACACCTCCAACCACGACACAGGTATCCTACTGTGCTGACCTCCAAGATGAAGGTGATGGCGGCCCTACATTTTTTGCCATAGGTACGTTTCAATTCACCATAGCTGATGTTGGTGGCCTGTCACAGACGATGTTCAGCCGTGTCCTGCATGATGTTTTAGCAGCCATGTTGGAGCACCTGGATGAATTCATCCATTTTCCGACTCCTGAGGAGTTGACAGGTGTCAAGGGTGATTTCTATGCCCTGGGAGGGATGCCCCATGTAATTGGGTCCATTGATGGGACACATGTGGCTTTGGTACCGCCACAGGCACAGGAGGTAGCCTATCGCAACCGTAAACATTACCACTCTATAAATGCCCTTGTGGTGTGTCTTGCTAACATGCTGATTTCCCATGTCTGTGTACGTTTTCCAGGGTCAGCACACGATGCCTACATCATGAGGAGCAGCAGGGTGCCACAAATGATGCTGCGGCTGCACAACGAACGAGCATGTCTTGTTGGTGGGTATACTCTGTTTGTCCTGTGTTTTGCGGTCTCTTTGTATCTTACGGCATCACCTGACCCACTTCTTTACATGATGTTTCCATGTAGGGGACTCTGGCTATCCCAACATGCCATGGCTGATGACGCCTCTCCGCAACCTAAGATCAGCTGCATATCACCGTTACAACAATGCACACGGGCAGACCAGGCGAGTGATTGAGAGGACGTTTGGCCTCCTGAATAGCCGATTCCGGTGCCTTCACAGGACAGGCGGGTCCCTCCCATATGCACCGGCAAAGGTCTGCAAAATCTTCCTCGTGTGCTGCATGCTGCACAACATGGCAGTGGAGAAGGCAGTGCCACTCATCCTGGAGCAGGATGAGCAGGAACATCCACCCGTGGAGGATGAAGGGCTTGATCACGTGGCAAGTGAGGAGGAGGAGGAGGAAGAGGATATCCGGAGTCAGCTCATACGCAACTTCTTCTCATAATGGTGAGTCACTGGGTCTGAGTGTGCACGCTTTGAGCCTTGTGTGGCATGTGTTGCAATGTGTGTGTCCAGCTGACTGTATGCTAAGTGACTTAGATGTATGTTCTGATGTGTCAATCGAGTGATGATGTCATTCCACACATTTTAGCTGAGGCACAAAATTTTCTATTCGCATGGTGACAACATTATTCCTGTAGAGTAAATGACCATGTATGCGGATAACAATCTTTTAGCTGACTTCTTGTGTGTCTGTCATCCACACGTTCTTGCGCATGTTGTCTGGTCGTGTCATCGTTGGCCTCCTGCTATTCCTCATGAGTATTGCAACGTGTGCTGATTCAGCGTTCCATGCACGGACATGGGGAAAAGTCATTTTGGGTAAGGATTGTAGCATGGCATTTTGGGGGTGGGACGTGTTTGGAATGTGTGGGGACTGCTCCTGTGCATGTTGTGTTACCATGCATACATGTCGACTCACCATGGGGCACATGACATGTAGCATGACTCCCATGAATTGATAGTCAACCTTCGTGACAGTCATCTGTAATGGTTTGTGGATTCTGATGAAGGCATCAATGTGTGTAAAACTTCCCTCAGAAACATACGGGTTGCTACGGGTGGACATAGTGTGGGACATCTCCATAAGAGGCTCAATGGGGAATTGCAGACTCTCCGTGTGCAGCAGGGGGTGTTTGGCTCATCCCCTTAACTTGTGTGCCAGTTCATTTGGATTTACAACATCTGTGTTGTGAAGGGGGTGTCCAGCGTAGGTCCCACATGTTCAGCCAAATGACCTGTGAGTCTGTTCATATTGATGCATATCCCTTAGTGTGAGCCTGAGTAATAAAGGTGTTACTCACCCTCCAAGGTGCCTCATCTCTGTCAATGCAGGTCTCTTGCCACTTTGCATGAGGCATCTTTGGCATAGTTGTCAAAGATTGTGCATAATAGTCTATGTGTAGTTTGGCAACATGCATGCAGTTCTTCATGGGTTAGAATCTCTATTGTGCATGAAGTCCATGGTTATGTATGTATTTGGCCATGTTGGTCCCCACAACGGGCCGTCAACGCCTGCTGAGGGTGTGTCTCCTGTGCGCAGATCGGCCTTCTGTTTCCTGATCCTGTGTCAGTCATCTTTGGTGATTGTGCTTCCATTTTCTCTGGGTGTGCCATGGGTGACCGGACACTCCTTCCTTTACATACGCCTGTTGCAGTTGTCCTTTCTGACATCCTTGTCTTTGTGTGCTACTTTCGGCATAGTTTCCAGGACATGCCACCTGCTGCTGCGGCCCCTGCAGCAAGGGCCCACAAAGTTGCCGGATTCAGCAACACACATGCCTCAAAGATGCTCCTCCCTTCCTCCCTCCACCCATTCATTTGGCTGTCATCAGCTTGTCTGTGCCACTGTTGCGGCCACGCGGTGCCAAAGGCAGGACCGTCAGCGCATGCAACGTGCACATTGCACAAGCCTCATGTCCTTGCATGACCCACATCACACTACAGTCTGATGTTGCAGCCACCCTCCAAGCAATGTCCATCCGAAAATCAACTGCCTGCTCTCAGGCATACCCTAAGCGCACACATGACACCTTTGCATGCTGAGTGTGCAACTCCAACTGCCTACACAGCGGTGCCCCGCCTTCCAGGCCCTGTCACACCAACCAGGTCATGTCCCTCCTACTCCACACCGGCTCCGTACACCAGCAAGGCCATGGGAGTGGGACTCAAGCCTTCAGCATGTAGTATAGTGGCGTCATCTGGCACATGGCCCAGGGATCATCTCTCAGCGTGTCAATCTTCAATGTGTCCAGGACCCCCCTCTCCACCATCACATGCGCACACAACCTCATCATCAGCTCGTATGCCATTGACAGCCAGGTGCTCCTCACCCTCACCAAAGATGCAGCCATTGCCAGTTCCAACATTCAAGAAGGCATGAGGTCCGTTGATGAATGGCTGAACATCAGCCACCTGAGGTTGGACTTGTACAGGACTGAGGTAATCATCTGAGGATTGTCCCCTTACAGCTGGGTCAACTCCTTGTGTCCCACCCGCCAGGGCCCTACACAAGCACCCAGTGGCCACGCACACAAGATGGTGTGCATCATGGATTTGTTGCTCACATTTGCCATGCAAATCACCAGCATCTGTACCTCATGCTTCAACACCCTCCGCATGATGCTCATGATCCACAGATAGATCCACTCCAAGGCAAGACAGACCGTCCCCCAGGTCCACTACACCAGCCGTGTCAACTACAGCCCCGCCCTCTACGGAGCAAGTACTGCCAAACTCCCGGAAAACTTGTCCACATCCAGGGTGCATCTGCACACCTCAGCTTCAACATCCCGCGCCCCAGCCACATCACCGTCCACCTGAGATAGCTGCAATGGATCACTGTCTGCTGCAGGATGACCTTCACACTCCTCACCCACACTCAGGAGGCAGTCCACAACCCCAGACCCCAAACCAACCTTGGACGTCTGTCATCCAAGACCCCGTTGGGCTAACTCCGTGCATCCAACCTTGCCCTGGCCACCATTCTTCACATCCACCGAACTCCAGCATGCAGGACATAGTTCTCCCACCTGGACAAACATACCTGGGACTCCCTCCCCGGGAACCTCGACATGAGCCATGACCTCTACGCCTTGATGATACTCTTCCAAATTGGTCTTTCCGCAAAGTATTGCAAGCCCCCCCTCAGCAGCTTGAGGCCATCACGGGTGAGTATTATGCTCCATGTCTGTATTGGATGATACATTGTGACCCATGTGTGTTCTGTGCCGGACTCAGATCCTAGGGTATGGATGGCTGGAGTTAGTTCAACACTCAGGCATAGTTTGACATTTCCCCACACGTATGTTGTGGACTCATGCAAAATGACTGCAACATCTAATTAAAGAAATGTAGTTTTATTCTCGATGGGGGGGCGTGTTTTGTTTGGAAAAATAGGTGCTATACAGTGTGCCTAGAATCCAAAGTTCACAGGAGGAGATGGGATCCTTGGCATTTGAAGTCATCAGAGTCCAGACCACAGTGTTTGTCATCATTGGTCAGACTGTGACCAGCAAGTCCATGTGGCAGAGAATGTCAGTGAATGAGGTGCTGCTGTTGCGCATGAAGGCCAGGTGACCTGGGAGATGTGGATGGTCCGCTGCCTCTCACGGTCTTTTCCGTGGATGACCCACCTTCCTCGGGGGACCCTCAGATGCAGGCCTTGACGATGTTTGGGATGCTCCGTCGGACGCATCCTCCTCCTCCTTCCTCCCTGTGGCTGGTGGTTGGCTTCGTCTGGTGGCACAGGGAGGGTTGCCCATGTTGTCGGCGATCCGACGGAGTGAACGGCATATGTCCGTTTGCACCGCCAGGAGCTCAGCCAGTCTTGCCTCCATCCGTCGTTGGTGTTGTTGTTGACTGGCGTGTTGCTCGGCCTGCTGGTTCTTAATCTCTGTGAGGGTCTCCACTACCTGGCTGATGGCCCTGGTGTCACACCGGTATGTGTCCAGGATGTAGCGTATGTGTGACATACCGGTCCCTTCAGCTGGCTGGTCAGGTTCTCGCCTCCGCCTGCCTCCACTCCCACCACCCCTGCCCACACAAGCCTAGCCTGCCGTTGTGGGCACATCGGGTCTATGGGACCCCTGAGGGATGGCATTTGCGGGGTTGTCTGCCTCCTCCTGGGTGCCCGGAGAACCCTGTCCCTCCAGGTCAGACTGGCTCAGTTGTTCAGTGCGGGCAGGGCTCATGGGTGTCTCCTGGGATGTGGCAGGAATGGGGGTGGTGGTTGGCACAGATGTACCTGAAGCAGGTGCTGCAGGGGCTTGGGCACCAGAGGGTCCAGGTGGGTTGGGGTCATCCACGGAGTGTTGAGAGTCGTCGCTGCCGGTGGGATCAGCTTCCTGCCGAGCCTGGGACTGTGATTCTTCCCCCCATTGGGGGGAGATCCATGACGTTGCCCTGTGTGTGAGAGAGAGACAATGTTAATGCTGTTTCATGCGACATCCATGTTTCATACATATTCAAGTTGGCACAGTTCCTCCAGGTAGTTGGATGTGCCTAGCATTCCTCTCAATGTTCACTTGTGGATGGGTATGTTGCGGGGGACAGATTTATATGTTCTCATGAGTGTTTGACATGTAGATTTTTGGCTGTGATGCTTCTTTGGCTATGGATTGATCTTGTTGTGTCACGTCCATTGTGAGAGTGGGTAAATCCATTGCCTGCCCCGGGGGTGTGTGCTTGTGTAAGGGGTGTGTGTGACAGGGCCTGCTGGTGGGTGTAGTGTGATTTGGCATTGGGTCTCCCAGGTGATGTGTCTGTCCCCTCATTGAGCATGCTGGCATGACAGTGAGTGTGAGTTCCTGTCCTAGATATCTGAGCTTGTGGTGTTGGTGTTTGAGTTTACAGTGGTCACAGAAGGGCCTTGTGCTGCCTACAGCAGGGCCAAGTGTCAGCTACCTTGTCAGTACTTAGCCAGTCCCTGTGCATTGAGCATGGTGCATGGGTATGTACCTGGGCCATATGGGCTGAGGGCAATGATGTCTGCTTCTGAGTTGAACAATGTGTTTTTTGGGCCCCACCCTCCCAGCATCACGGACATCCAGTCTTGTGTTTGTGGTTCGTGTAGCCTGGGACATGGCCTTGCTTTGTGAATGGGGCATGCACATGTTAGTGGCACGAGCGTTGTTTTTGAGTGTGGTTGTGTCAGGTGAGGGCTTGGGGGTAGTTGCGTGCATTTGGTGTAGTTGGGGTGTGGATGGCATTACCCCCATGTTACGTATGTTTTTTGTGTACTCACCAGGCTCTGCCACTCCTTGGACTCCGTGTACTCCCACCGGCGGAAGCAGGGCCATCACCTTCTCCTCCCAGGGATGGTAATGTACCGGTCTGCGGGGCAGCCCACTTCCAGTGATGTTGCTCTGGGCGTAGTCCTCGTTCATTTTGCGCTTGACTGCCCTCCGCAGATCGTACCACCTGGCTTGGCATTCATTCCTGGTCCTTCTGATGAGCGCTACAGCATTCACCCTATCGACGATCCTCTGCCACATGCGTGATTTTTCTGCTATGCTGGTCTGTCTGACCAATGTTCCAAACAGCTGTGGCTCGACTCTGATGACTTTGTTGACAAGGATGTCCAGCTCCTCCCTTGTGAACTTTGGATTCTTGTCTGTGGGCATGGTGTGGGGTGTGGGTGTGGATGGTTGTGGGTGTGTGGGTGTGAATGTGACGGTGTGGGTCTGAATGTGAAGAGGGGGTCTGTGTGAAGGAGTTTGTGTGAAGGTGTGTAAGTTAAGGTGTTTGGGTGCAGTTGTTTGTGTGTGGTGTCTGTCAGCAGTGGCTCTGTTGCAAAGGCTCATGGTTTGTGTGTGTGGGCCCTTTTTATTGGTCCATTTGTGGGTGTGGCTGGGCTTGAAATTTTGGTGGGTGTGTTATAAGAGGTGGTTGTGAGTTTGGGCCTCGGTTTGCCTGTTTGGATGTGCCAGGTCAGTCATTTAGATGTTTTTTCTACTGTAGATGTGTTTTGTGGTGTTGTGCGAGTCGAATTGACCCTCCTTGTGGTGTTTTACAGTGTCCTGGTTCTGTACGAGTAGTTTTCGCGTATGTAAGGTGCGTACATACGCGATGTTGTTGTACAGTGCTCACATATGCAATGTTGTTGTACGGTTCGTACATACTCGATGCTGGGGTACGGTGTTGGGGTACGGTGCATACAAGTATGGGGCTGGGGTACGGTGCTCATTGCTACACTCACTTATTCTTCAATATGCCTTTCCCTATATATAATAAACATATTTAAACTTTACAGAAACACACAGACACTGGATGATGTCATCAGTGATATCATCAGTGATGTCATTTGAGATGTCATCAGTGATGTCATCAGTGATGTCACTGACCATGTCATGAGTGATGTAATATGTGACGTCATCAGCAGTGCATTGCGAGGGCGCGAGTTATAGTTAGCTGAACTAACTATAACGGGGGAATTTCTATGGTTTTTTATGAGTGAAATGTCCAGCTAACTATAACACCCCTGAAACCTATGTTTTTTTCTGTGAATTTCTAAGGTTTTTTAAATGCTAATTCCTAACTACAACGTGCCTGAAACCTATGGTTTTTTAAGTGAATTTCAAAGATTTTTTAAATGCTAATTTCTAACTATGCCTACAGAAATAGGACATGTGAAGAAAGAAGAAAAAACACACAGAAAGAAGAAAAAGAAATGCAGAAAGAAGCTACAGAAGTCCTCAAAGACAAAGAAAAGTGCCAGAAGAAGGAAGACGTGCAGAAAGAACAAACAGAGGAGGAGAAAGAGTCTTTGATGCAAAATCATCCTGTACCCTCAAATTTTTCAGATGGGTACTGGTGGTAACTGACTCTGACTAACCAGTCCTAGAGCCAGCGCTATGCTAAAAGACACTTAGAATACAGTTAAAACACCTACATACACTAGGGAACACTATGCGTTGGGGTACACCTGTTATTAGCAGGACCTCCTCTGTAAGCCCCTAGTATATAATAGGGCAGGGGGATTAAAACTACCTCTTAAAACGCGCCACAGGGCACGTTTGCACACTGGTGAAGGGGGGTGGGGGGGCTGAGCTGACGTGTGCAAACACGCCCTATGGCTGTTTTAATTTGGGGGATAAAGTCCCCTTGAATCCTGGGTGTCCCTTGGGTACAACTAGCCCATCAGGTATCTCTAGTTAGCACCACAGAGCTGCCTTGCAGAGAAAATGAGCACGGCCTGGACCACCTCTCTGCAACGCAGCACAGTGCTGCTTACTGGAAGCACCTGGTGGACTAGTTGGCCCCCATGGGCCCTCAGGATTGAAGGGGAATTATTTCCCCAACTTAAAACGTGCCACAGGGCCTGTTTGCACACTTCATCTCAGGCCCGTTCCCTCCCTTCACCACTGTGTAAACCCGCCCTGTGGCCGTTCTAAGATGAGAGATTAAGTCCCCTTGAATCCTAAGGGTCCCTAGGGTCAAACTACCCCACTAGGTACCTCCATTAAGCGCCACAGAGCTGCGTTCCAGAGAGGTATAAAAAGGGGTGTGGCCTCTGAACACCTGTCTGCAACGCAGCTTCCTGGCTCACACTGGAGATACCTGTTGGGCTAGTTGGCCCTTAGGGACCCTCAGTATTAAAAGAGAGTTAATCCCCCAACTTAAAACGCGCCACGGGGTGCGTTTGCACAGTGGTGAATGAAGGAGGCATGGCCTGAAGTGACATGTCTGCAACCACAACCTGTGGCGCGGTTTAAGTTGGGGAATTAATTCCTCCTCAATTCTGAGGGTCCCTGGGACCAACTAGCCCACCAGGTACCTCCAGAATGCGCCAGAGAGCTGCCTTGCAGAGAGGTGTTCAGAGGCCACGCCCCTTTTTACAAAAGTCTGCAACGCAGCTCCGTGGCGCTTACTGGAGGTACCTGATGGGCTAGTTGGCCCACAGGGACCCTCCGGATTGAAGAGGAATTAATTCCTGAACTTAAAACGCGCCACAGGGCGTGTTCGCACACATATCACCTCAGGCCCCGCCCCCTCCCTTCACCGCTGTGCAAACGCGCCCCGTGGCGCATTTTAAGTTGGGGGATTACCCCCCTTGAATCCTGAGGGTCCCTGGGGTGCAACTACCCCACCAGCTACCTCCATTAAGCGCCACAGAGCTGCTTTGCAGAGAGGTGTAAAAAGGGGCGTGGCCTCAGAACACCTCTCTGCAACGCAGCCCCGTGGCTCATACTGGAGGTTCCTGTTGGGCTATTTGGCCCCCAGGGACCCCCAGTATTCAAGGGGAATTCGTTCCCCATCCGCAAACGCGCCAGGAGGCGCGTTTGCAGAGTGCTGAAAGGAGGGGTGTGGCCTCCGGCGCGATGCCGGTATTTCTTATTTTTAAAGGGAGGCTGCATAGCCCCCCTTCTTTTTCTTATTTGTGGGCCCTGGAGACCCCATCCCCCAGGGCCTGCCCCCTTATTTAAAAAAAAATAAAAAATTGGGAAGGGGGCCG
This sequence comes from Triturus cristatus, assembly GCF_964204655.1. Taxonomy (NCBI): domain Eukaryota; kingdom Metazoa; phylum Chordata; class Amphibia; order Caudata; family Salamandridae; genus Triturus; species Triturus cristatus. Next base: position 727,011,110 of record NC_140580.1, read on the forward strand.
CGTGGCACCCCTCCCGAGGCCTCATAAGCCCCGGGACCCCATCCCCAATTTTTGGAGGGTGCTGTGTTGCCCCCCTTCTTTTTCTTATTTTTGGGCCCTGGAGACCCCATCCCCCAGGGTCTGCCCCCTTATTTAAAAAAAAAAAAAAAGAAATTGGGAAGGGGGCCGCGTGGCCCCCCTCCCGAGGCCTTAATCAGCCCCGGGCCTTTTTAATTATTATTATTTCTTTGTTTTTTGGGGGAAAGGGGTCCGCGTGGCTCCCCCTCCCGGGCCACTATTAGCCCCGGGGACCCCATCCCCCGGGGCTAGCCCTCTCCGTTGGGGGCGGTGGGGGGTCCCCAATCCCCCCACGGTCCCGCCGGCTCCCCGCCTCCTGCGGGAGGCGGCATTGCTTTTCCACATGGGGAGCTGCTAAGATGCAGCTCCGCGGAAAAGCAATTTGGTTTGAATTTTGAAAGAGAGAGCAGGTTTCCCTGCTCTCTCTTTCAAAATTCAAACCAAGTTTGCTATGGCAGGGCGGGAGCCGCGAGGCCCCCATCCCACCAATTTCGAAAGCCCCGGGGGGTGGTGGTCCCTGAAGCTGGGGGGGTCTGTCACGGACCCCCCCAATTTACATATTTAGTGCCCCGGGGAGGTGGCGGTCCCCGGGGCATGTGGGGGGCTTGAGCCCCCCCAGCCATTAATTTTTGAAGCCCCGGGGGGTGGAGGTTCCTGGGGCTGGGGGGGCAGAGAGCCCCCCCACATATTTACATAAAGCCCCGGAGGTGGCGGTCCCCTTTGGGCCCCCCAACCCAATACATAAATAGCCCCCGGGATTTGGCCCCCAGGGGCAAATTAGCAACGATGCGCAGAATCCGCGCACCCAGCGCGGATTTTACCGATTTAAAAAAATATATATATATTGGCCCTGAGCAGGCCTAGGGGGTCAGGGTGTTTCTACCCTGCCCCCTTTTTGCGTTCTGCGCGTTTTTTTCTTAGGTTTCTTGTGCCTCTGTTCTACCAAGGCACAAGATGGCTGCCAACACTTCCTGGTTTGGAGTGTTGACAGCCAATCATCATACAGCTCGTGCTCGGCAGGGTGCGCGGATCCACCACGCCCATAGATATACATGTGATTTTACTTTTGATTTTCTCAGGAACTACTGAACGGATTTACACCATTTAAGCAAAAGGCACAAGTGTTAACCAAGGTCTACCTTTCTGCCAAATTTGGTGTAATTCCGTTCAGCAGTTCGGGCTGTAACTGCAGCTAAAGATCCTATGGGAAATTGCATGGGGAAAACACGTTTTGGGACCCCCCCCCCTTTTTTCTCGGCCCCCTCTACACGAATCATTCCAAGACTTTCTGGATAGGAGCGGAACGGAGCTGGCCAAAAGTTTTGAAAATTTCGCGAAGATTCGTCAACCGGCACCAAAGTTATTCCAAATAGAATGTTGCGGATTTCCTATGGATAATAGGTCCTAACTATAACTACCTACTGGCAACCGCCAGTAGGTAATATTTGTAACATTGTTATATAATGTTTTGAAGTAAATATATATATAAATTATTATATATGTGTGTTTAACTTTTTTAAATTAAGTTTATTTGTTATATTTGTTAAAATGTATATTAAATCTAATTATTTTTAAAATAAATTTTGTTCTTTAATATATTTAATATTCATTAATTTATTTTCTCTCTCTCTATATATATATAAAACTATATTTTGTACAACTATATTTGTGACATTGATATTTTTCTCTCGATATTTTTGTACTTACCACTATAAATATAGGATGTCGATATTTATAACTCAATATTGTGGTATAGAGAAATGTTAGTTGTCGATATTCTGTCAGTGAACCACCCTTGACGTCAGCGACCAGGAAACTGATATGTGGATTCTCACAGGGATCGTCCCTCAGCCTCATCCTTTTCAAAATATACATGACACCACTCGCCAACATCATTTGATCACAAGACATCACCATCATCTCCTACGCTGATTACACCCAACTCCTTCTCTCCCTGATGGACAGAACAACCACCCCCAGAACCAACTTAGCCAATTGCATGGTAGCAGACTGGATGCAGCCGACTCATTGAAGCTTAGCTCTGAAAAGACAACAGTACTGGTTCTCGGCAACAAGACTTCCCCATGGTACTCTGCCTGATGGCTGTCGAGCTTGGACCAACACCCACACCCACCGACTGCACATGAAATCTAGGGATCATTTGAGATAAGAATTTTAACTTAAAAAGTTCAAGTCAACGCAGTGTGCACCTCCTCTTACCACATTCAACGCGTGCTGTGAAAAAAACTTCAAGTGGTTTCCTCAGAACACCAGACGGACCGCCACCCAAGCACTCATCATCAGCTGGCTGGACTACGGCAATACTCTTTACACCAGAATCTCCTAACAGCTCATACACAGATTCTAGACCATCCAGAACACCACTGCATGACTCATGCTCGACCTCCCATGCCACACCAGTATCACACCGCACCTCAGAATGTTTCACTTGTTCCCCATTCAGAAGACCTGTCAATTCAAACTTCTCACACACACACATACAAAGTTCTACACAACATAGGACCACAATACCTGAACAGCTTTCACCAACCCACCAACCGCCTAGGCTCTGCCTCACTTTCACACACCCCCTACATCCACAAACACAAAACTGAAGGTTGCTCATTCTCCTACACCCAAGACACAGAAAGACCTCCCTCAACAAACCAGAGCCTCCTCCTCACGTCTTGAATTCCACAAGAAGCTGAAGACCTCACTCTTTGTATAAGCACCTTGGGGACCACACACCTACAAGGGCCGGGAAACTCCTCAGATGATTAGTGTGCCATACAAATCAACATAATATAAAATGATGGCGCTCTTTTTTGTTGTTTTTGAATTGAGCAGAACAATAGTTATTTAATAGCGCAATATACATCAAAAACAATAGTATCTGCCACCCATACTATTCTTATAGCTTTGGGTGGCCTGGGAAACTCTGAGTGTCACACTTCTAGGAGTGTGATGGTTAGTAGTCATGTGTGTACTGTCATTGGCAGCACAGATGGGACAATAGATAGTGCAAGCTGGAGTAGCCTCCTGGAAAAGACCTTGGCACTTATTTTGTTTTACAAATTAAGCATTGTGAATAAGACAAGAGGGCAGTAGAAGATGTATACACATGCAGACAGGCAAGGGAAGGGATGACAGACTCTAAGAGTGGGTGGAGGATAACAGTTAAGGGAGTTATTTAGAAATGTGAATGTTGATTTACTATGTCAATGTGTAGTCATTTTTGTTACATCTGCACACTTGCTAAATGTCTTTAGTCTGTCTTTACCCCAGACCTGTTGAGCTTTAAAGTCTTGCTTTCATTTTCTGCCATCTAGTGCTCATGGGCATCACTTAAGCAGTGTTCAACACAGTGCACCACTGTGAGACCTACTGATTTACTGCATACTCTATCTGGAAAACCTTCAATCTATGTCCACTCAGATATATCCTTTTCTAGAAGGAGGTGAGAGAGCCCCAATGCTGGTCCTAACAAGCTAGCTTTACGTAATATTATTTTAGATATTAAAATCTCAAACCAGTAACACAGAGACTCATGAAATGTTTTTGTGTCTGTTTTTGGCATTGCACAAATTACAAGCTGAGATACGTCCAGGTTTGTATCCAGTTTTGCCAAAAGCTCTCAAAACCACAACAATGAAATAATGATAATACAATTATCCCCTTCAGTAATTGACTGTCAGGGATGACATGGTCCGAGCAGTCCAAAGTTCTCTTGGGGGGAGGTGGATACAGCAGAGAACACAATCTCTCAACATGCTCAGCAGCAGCAATAAATCATTTTTCAGGCAAATTCTCACTTTTATGAAAAAGACAAATATTGCATTACTACCACTAAATGCACAATGGAAAAATATGACATTCACAAACAACTAAACAGTCCCCCTGAAGTCAGGGATCTAGTGTTTCTTTATGCAGTCCCTTGGGTCCCACTCCCTACTCACGATATTGCTTATCCCCCATTCACTCCAGACAACATCCAGGGCAAGGCCTACAAGTAGTCTGAGTCTCTAGAATCTTCTCTAACTCTATTTCAAAATCAACTGTGTTTCAGCACTGCAGATCTAAAGAACAAGCAAGCTCCCTGGGACCGACTGTCCTGAAATTAGTCTCACCTGCCCTTGCAGACTTGGAACGACTGGAGTCCCTGAGCATGCCCCGTCCGTGGGTGCTTGAAGTGGCAGCAGTTGAATCAGGTGAGTTTGCTGCACGCAGCTTAGGTGGGCTGCACTGAGCAGGTGTAGAGTTTCTTAGGCATGGTCATGTCATAAAAGCAATCAGAAGTTATTTGTGGCTCCTCTTTGTAGGGTAAGTGTCCATCCATCCACAGGTATGGGTGCAAATGTAGGAGGCTTGCTAATGGTCCTCCCACAGCAGCCTCACTTCTCCGCCGGGAGTGCTGCATCAAATGGCATATCTTGTTGCTCCCGGTGACCTCCTCTGACATATTGTGTCACCATATCTTACCCGTACACAGGCTCTGGCTCGTTCAACACAGCAAAGTACTCAACGGTGGCCCCTACTGGCGCCCTGGGTCGAGGCTCACCATGGCTCAAAGGCTATGGCCTTCATAGCACAGAATCTTCACGCAGCGCCTCTCCTAGCATATGGGGTCGTGGCTCCTCACTACGCATGGGCTCTGACCCATTGGGCACAGTCATGCACATGGCTCAGTTCATGATGGCCCTCCCCTGGCATACGAGGGTGGCCAACTTTTTCCTGCACACGGGCAAAGACCTGATCGGTTCAGCAGCTATATCTTCACACATCACAACACACTCGACAGGCTCCCCCAATGGACCTTGCTCCCTCCAGCACTCTCCCTTTCCTCACAGGGCACACTGGTCTTGGCAAGCCGGCAGGTGCGTGCGGGTGCTCCAGGGCAGGTGGTCTTGGATTCCCTGGGTGATGTCCTCTAACTCAGCAGGGAGACTAGAAGTCCTGGACCCCAGTACTGGTCATAGGCAGAAGTTTTGCACAGGACAATTTTTGGGGTCTCAAACTCCCCATCATATAGTCCATTTCCACACCTAATTTGATGTGGTCTGAGTCTTTGGTGTTTATTATGGGGGCCTGCTTCCTTTTAAGTGCCCACTCCACTGCACTCTTCCTCCTCTTGAAAGCAGTCTATCGCAGTAGGAACAACTCCAAAGCTGCCCCGTAACACAGTCAGTGTTCACGTCTGGATGTCAGCCACTGTGATATATGTATCAAAAGGTTACCCCAGGGCCATAGCCCTACTCTTTATGATTCTCTTATTAGCCCTATTTATTTCCTGTTATGTGCCCAAGCCCCTTCCTTTGGACCTCTCGCTGAATCAAAGAGCACCCTTTGAAGTGTATAGGGGAAGCCTGGCTCTCCCCTATCCAGTGCATGTCCCACCCAGCTTACAGGAATGAAGCAATACACAAATCTGTCAGGGGGATTTCTCTAACTCCTCCTGTTTCACCATGCAGGCCTGGGTCTTCCAAAATGGAACCCAGGGCCCTCCATGTATGCATAGCTGATAGGTATCGCATTTCAGACCTTATAAGTGTTTAGCCAATCACTCATATTAAATGTAGATTCCCACTGAGGAAATGAAATTAACAATCTCTAAATGTGTAATGAGTACGTTTTTGGGGGGGTAAAATGGCACTTCAGGTAATTACATACAATACCTATAGAACAAAATTACTGCTAAAATTGCCATGCTGAAATCCGCCAAATTGAAAACCCAGCCTCAGAAATTAGCCTAATATATTATTTATAACGCTGGAGAGGCTCCTAATTGCATTTATCATTTGATACAACATGCTCAGAACTGAGAACCAGACCCCGCGAGATTGACAGTACAAGAACAGAAACAGCTTCTTACATCTCATCTGGGCAAGGTGAGATCAGTTTGCAGATGTGGGCCTGTAGTAGAGTTGCCACATGTATAATGCAAAACAAAGCTCTATGCTTTGCAGAGTCTACATAAGAAAAAATACATATTGCACTATTAACATTCAAAAGCAATAGAAGAGCATATTGAAAAAACACCACGCCACGTTGACAGGATCTTAGGCAGTGGCGAAGAATTCATAAGAAAAGCAGTCTGTCAATATCTGTCCTTGCAGGCAGGTTACGATAGGGTAGATGTTTTCTTTGGGCGAGGCCTTATACACCTTGGCAGGCAAACAGGTAAATAAGGTTACACAGCTTGGTGTGATAATAAGGTGTAACTCATAAACTACAGATGGTGGGCTCAGGAAAACCTAAATGCAGCTTCTCTACGTCAGATGTGGTGCCATTTTCAGCTAGTCACTTTTTGACATAGTGTTTCGGGTTCCTGTGCACACCAACTGATAGCACTTAAAGAACGGCATTATATAAAACCTCAAAGGCACAATTTCAGAGTGTGCAAGCTCTATGTATTTTAAACGTACTCACCAGTTTGGGTGCCTCAGTAACCACAGTGTCTCCAGTCTCGCTCGCATCTATTGATGAGCTTATTTATTGATTATCCTCCCGCCTGCTGTCTGCGGACTGCACTGCACTAACTGGCTGGCTGGCATTAGCACAAGATGCCGAAGGGCTGAAGGGTGGTAGTGGTGACAGTGGTCTCCTCAAGTCTGCATGAGGACACATGACAGACTTAAAACGAGAGGGCAGGCGAGTAAGGGCAGGGCAATATGGCTGTTGCAGGGCCATCATTGGTAACGCCTTAATGGTTGGAATCCCTGCAACACAGGGGCTGGGGTGAGTGCGGAGCCTGCTCAAATGCAACATTGGGCGGGCGGCGGCGAATCCAGAACTTTTACACAAACAGTACAAATAACAGATACCCTCAGGTGGAGGGTACCAAAAGTTGTACATACCTGCACACAACAACGGCATGGTCATGCCAACCTGAAATCAAGACACTGGAGTTTCAGCCGCTAATTAGGCGTGGGCATCGCCTCCGTTTAGAAAGTCTATGCGCCCAACATGGTGGCTGGGGGGGAGGAAGATAAAGGTTCCCAGGACCAGTGCCATCACGCGCGGAAACGGTTATGACCAAAAGGCCATGAGGGTGAGCGCTGCAACAAAACTGCCAATACCAACCAGAACCGAATGGAAATGAGGAATACAGCCCACCTCACACACACAGAATGCACAACGGAGATGGATACATAGCTTGCAGCTTAAAATAAAAACCATATCATCCCATTACTCAAGGCAAACATGCGGGTTTACCCCTTGTAAAATGTGTACAAGGACTGTAAATGTGCCTCACCTGCTTAAGGCAAGAGATGAGTACAGTCTTGACTCCCATGATGTCCAGTCCGCAACGCTTGGGCTGACGTGCAGCTCAGTGATCTTTTTACTCTTGGAGATAGCAGCCGCCATTTTGTAGATGTGCAGGCAGGCGAAAACATATGAAGCAGCCGAATAGGGTGAGTATAAACAAACATCATGTCTCAGTGTGCATGCTCCCACTATATTACCAACCGGCTGGACGCTGAGGGAAACAAGAATTACAGCCCTGTTTTGAAGTCAGTGCCACTAAATAATGGCTCAGCAGGACCCTAAGGACAAGAGTGTAGTGGGCGTCCAATATTGAGTGTCGAGACATCCCAGCATTATTTTCTAATTTAAATCACATCCTGTGTTTTCAGAAAATTGTGATTATGCTATTCACATTCACAACAGAGCAGGAGGTGCGGGAAGGATGGCAGCCACAGCAGGGGATGGAAGGGACGAGAGCAAAGATGCAATAAAATTTGGGCGCCGAAGCTGAACACGCACTCACAGAGTAACACAAGCAGGAAAGAAATGTTAAAAAAGTCCCCCAAATTAACAGATAAACGATCTAAGCGTAAAGATACAGCACTTGGTCCCGGCTCCTTGGTAGGAAATGAAAGACAAAAAGAAGGGAAAAAGAGGAAGGACTGACCACTAGCAAGCAAGGATTTATAAAGGACACTGAAACAAACATATGAAAAACAGTGAGCGGGCTATAAGCTCACAAAATATATACAACAGGTCTCGAAGCTCGAACTTACAAGGACCAATTCACTCCTACTGATCACTATATGGTATGCTGCCACCACTGCGCCTTTGCTGCTCAGCTCCTTGTGAAGGCAGTAGCCTCTTACCACCATATGGGTAGTGCTTGGGTCGCTCCTCCAGTACAGCAAGACAGGAATCCGTACGACATGCCTATGTCATGGTGCTCACTCATATACCATGTTTGCCTATGACGACCAACATCAGTATTAGGGAGCCAGACATCAGTACAGTTGGGCACTCAGGGCAGGGGTGCTCGTCCATTACCATGCAGAGGACTTTTCTGCCCCAACAGGTATTATAAAAATGGACATAATATTAATGGATTCTTTAATGAGAATGATGCAGATTTCCTACTTGAAATCCAGTCCCAGAATGGCAGCAAAATAATCAGTGATGGGGCACATGGACAATCGAATCATTCCCTTCTAAGATCTATAAGGGCGTACCTGAGTCACAGGCTTTGTCTAGAGGTCCTTTGTGGAAAACGTGAAGTGTTTTAGCAAACCGGGAGCCAACATTGTGAGTTTGCCCATTGCCCCATTCAGGAAAATAGGATTCCACTAGAGCCCTAAACTTGCCCCCTACAGTTGTTTGCCCTATCATTGGCGACTTACTGTACATCACCAACATAATGCATAGGAATCAGCAGGTTTGTTGACTCTTCCCTCTACTTTGCACCTTTCACCAGTTGAGGATGGTGTCAGTTTTGGACAAGTTCTGCAACAACCAGCTCTTGGTTACCCTTGGGTCATACCCATGTACCTGTCATGAGTCCTCCCAAAACAATATTTGTAGTTCCCTGTACTCTCATTCTGAGCTGGTTGCTCTCTTATGAACAAATGTGCCTCTCTGGAATTTCTAGACCTTACATCCACTCTTTTAACAACACTCCCCTGCAGAATCACACCAATGATGTTATTACAGGCACTGTTACTCACTCCGGAATCTGTACTGGGCATTACTGATTCCCTCATCCTTGCTGCCTGACAGGAAACATAGTATTGTGGTTAACTTGAGCCTCCAAACGGGAGCTTGGCCAGGGCACCTGCTGCCATCATTCTCTGTATTCTTCACACTTTACAAATACAGCAGGAAAGACTGTCCTATACTAACTAGTAGGGGTTCCAACTCTTAAGAAAGATCACTCTATGAATTTAATTTTCTTTAACAAATGACCCCCCATTTCTCTGTCACTATAAATCTTCTCTGTGACTTGTAATATTTTCCAAAAGTATGGTAAGGGAAATTTTAGCATATGCATCTGCCTCACTGTGTTTGGTGCTTAGGGGCACAGCTCAGCACCCAGAGAAGTAATTAGAGTGAGACGAGTACCTTTGGAAATAACAGATTCTCCTCTTTCCATTGTAACCTCTCCCTAGGGGATCTCTGCTTGGGGCTCACTGCAGAATGGCGATCCCCAAAGACACTAGACTCAGAGGGCCTTATTTACAACAAAGTAACGCAGCGAGGTGCCACAACCCATTTGGCTGTGCCGCTCTGTGTTACTTTGGAAGCAAAGGGATGCGTCATATCTAAAACAATATGATGGATCCCTTTGCTTTCCACTGTGCTGGTGCACAATAGGCTGCTATGCTCTGATGCAGGCACCCTTGCACCATGGTGCAAAAGTTCCTGTGTTGCGGGCATGATTATTTTTGTGCAGGAAGTAGCACCTTCCTGCACAAAAACAATCACAAGAATTAATTTCCTCTTTAGCGTGCATAGAAAGAGGATAATCGTTGCGATGCCCTACGCATTTGGACACATTTCCAGGTTTATGGTTTCTCATAAATGTGGAAATGCGGCAGAAGCCATTGCTGCTGCATGGGAGCACCCACAGCAACACCCATAGCATGCCCATTTCAAGCATAGTGCTGAGTGTAAAGGGGCCGTATTTACAAGGACACAAAAAGCCACGTATGGTGGCTTTACGTGTCCTTGTAAATATGGGGCAGCAAGATACGTCGCCGGTGTGTCACAAAAAGTGACACTCCAGCAGTGCAAGGGGCTGGTAAATAAGCCCGAGAGTTTTCAAGGTGAGTGTAGTGGCCAAAAGGAATGGGCAATTGCTCCCTCACCCAACATATTCTTGCACAGTTTCCAGCCCCTCTCGTGGGCATCTTGGGGGGTTTACCTCAATCTGCCCACACCAGGGAGTATAAAGCTCACTAGACCCCAGAACTACTTTCTTGTATAAATAAACATTGGGGTGGGGTATGTCTCATCCTGGCACGGGGCCATATACCCATCCCTACAGGGCAAATACGTCTTTTTGACCCTACAGGGGAGCAGAAAGACCAATGGATACCAAGAATAGTTTTTTAAAAAGTGGTATTGGGCTGTAACCCTACTACTAAATTCTTTCCAACAGTCTTTCTGTCCCTCCATGGGACAAATTTGGGGATTCACCATGCACTGAAGGCAGGAAGCCCACTATATAATAAAAAAAAGAGAATGAGATGGTTCTGTCCCATCCTGGCAACGGACAGCACCTCTGACCGCGATAGGTTTAAAAAAGATTCTGCCCGCTTCCCCCCCCCTACCCCCCATCCACAGGGTGGTGAAATCCCACTAGATACCAGGGAACAATGTTGAATAAAAAGCATAGGGCGGAGGGGGCAGCTTATCCTGGTATCACCCCATAAGCCTGAACAATCTTTCTGCCACCCTGGGGCAGATAGCGGGATATACCGCCACTCTGCCTCTCCCTTTAAAAAGGGCAGGACACCCACTAGATTTCGTGGACAGTTTTATAAATAAAACAAAAAGAATCAGGTGAATGCTGATCTTTCCTGGCATCAGGCCGTGCACCCCCGTTGCTTATGCCCCAGCAGATTTATGGATTTACTCTAAGGGCAGGAAGCTCACTAGATACCAGGGATATGATTAAAAAAAAGAAAAAAATGGTCTGTGTTAGCCTCTTCCTGGCATCAGGCAGTATTCCCACCCTTAAAGTTCCAGCAGTCTTTCTACCCCCAAAGGGGCAGAATAAAGGGTGTACCCTCAATCTGCCCTTCTTCGTGGGACAGCTGAGGGTCAGAAAGCACACTAAACACAAGCGGCTGAATTACAGTAAGTGCCCTGTAAACTCACCAGGCATTGACACATACTCCTTGCCCCGCTTCCTGAGCACTCTATTTTGAAGATAGGGCAACAGATGCTTGTACAGTCCTTATGCAATATGGATTAATCTAGCACACATCTTGCACCACAGTGACTACGAGGGGGCATTCTGTTATTTGCAGGGGGGTGAGGTTTCCAAGCAAATGAAGCAACACTTTGCCTTTGTGCTTGTGCCCTATCACAGACATGGGTGCAGAAGGAAAAAAACAATTTGGAGATGCACTAGCTGTGCAGCACATAGAAGTGGCACAAAGTCAATGTGACTCGTGAGGGTGCAACTTGGGAAGTGATATGGGTATCCCATAAACCCACCCCATGCATCCTTCTCTTCAAAGAGAAGCTGGTCTGCTTTCAGTGAAATATGGAGCTGTGGTTTCCACCTGTGGTTTCACTAATGGCCTCTCCTCAGTGCTGGCACGAACTGCGAGAGTTAATGCATGTACTCTGGACAGGTGCCCTGCCACAGTATGAGCTGGAAACACCAAATTAGGGTCCTTCATGGTGCTAAAAAGGACAGTTTGTCCCATTTGTAAATGGAACGCTGGAACAAAATAAAATCAAATGCATTTTCTGGGTTTGGGCACACCTGTGACCCCTGAAGCCCAACAGTCTTCCCTAAGGTAACAGAGGGAAAATACTGCAGGCATTCACATGGCAAGCGGAAATTTGGATTATTTTTGGCATTGTTTACCATATCGCTGGTAGGGAACAGATACAATCCCCATTCTGATACCCCCCCCCCCCCGGTTGGAAGAAAGTTATTTGGTGCTGGGAAGTAGAGTAGGACTTGGTGGAAGGCGGCTCAACACCCCACCCTTAGGGCAGGAAGAGAGGAGAACTGTTAGACCTGGCATCCTGGGCGTGGTTTCCTCCTACCTTTGTTACCTTCAGACCTCCTATTTTTGCTCACTTCATATTTTCTGGCCTTAGGCCTCTGCACACTTTACCACTGCTACCCAGTGCTAAAGTCCTTCTGAACCCTGCTCAAAACATGGTGACGTTGGCTTATACACAGTTGGCGTATTTAATTAACTTCTAAGTTCTTAGTAAAGTGCATTACATGTACCCAGGACCTGTACATTAAATGCTGCTAGTGGGCCTGCAGCATTGATTGTGCAACCCAGTTACGTAGCCCCTTAAACATCTCTAATGCCTGCCATTGCAGAGCTTGTGTGTGCAGTTTAAACCTGCCATGTCGACTTGGCAAAATAAACCTGCTGCTAAGCCCAAACCTTCCTTTTTAATTCCTATAAGTCACCCGTAACGTAGGCCCTGGACAGCCCCAAGGACAGGCTGCAGTGTATTTAAAAAGTTGGAAATATACTTTTAAGTTGAACATGTCCAGGTAGTGAAAAACTCTTAAATGTTTTTACTACTACAAGGCCTATCCCTCCCATAGGATAACCTTGGAGTTGCCTTATTACGTTTTATAGGTGTAATTTCTAAATGGGAAGAGATAATTGCTTCATGTTTGATGTCTCTGAACTCTTAATTGGAGATCCTAGCGAATGGTGAAGTCGGATTTTAAATTACAATTCTGACTAACATATGCATACGATTAGGATCCACTTAGGAGAATGGTTCAAAAATAAATTCCTAACCCCAATAGTCTGAATACTAGTTCCCAGTGGTCAGCAGCATTTAGAGGACTCTATTGTTGATATAAGAAATCATGATAAATGATGCTGTATTCTAGAAATTGATGACTGGTTCGACATTGTAATCCAATCTTCAACAATCTATTTGTTCATATGTATTTTATGTTATGTTTTTTGCGTTTTGATTATTGTCCATGTTTGAATGTAGATATATCATATAAACAAGTAGTGTTTTTCTCTTTGTCTGTCATAAAAGAGGGAACCAAATGTTCGATTAAAAAGTATAGAATTATGGTCAAATTAACAAAAAGGCCAATGTAATCAGTAATTAGTTTGAGTCTGGTTAGGTAGAGAACAGCATAAAAAATGACAGCAAGATAAAATGTGCTTTTTATCAATTTTTTTCAGCCCCATCTAGCTGCCTATCCAAGGACCTAACCCCTCTTATACGCCTAACTTTTAAAAAGTTGTCATTTTCTTGCCTCAGACATTTGGTGCCTGCAGCCTGTTTGGTCAAATGACTTGCTGTAGTTGGCAGTTGGGCTTTGTTTATTCCTCCTACACAGCCTCACAAAGTGGGAGCTTAATTTTGACTGGATGGTCTATCAATGGCAGGATGGGAGGGAGGAGCTTGGCACAGCCTCACTTTCATCTGAATAGGCTGTGTTCTTTGTCCATACAAAGGGCTGCATACCCCCTTGTAATGAGTCTGGAACCAGAGCCAGGAAGGCAGGGCATCTGTGCACTTGAAATGCATGCCTCCAGAAGCTCTCCCCACTTCAGATGGTTCAACTAGGATCTCAGACAACACTACTTCAGTAGACTTCAGGACCTGTGGATACTCTGCCTTGAAGAAGGACTGCTGTGCTGCTACAAGGACTGCACTCTGTTGGACTGCTGTGCTGAGGGGACTGCTGCCCTGAGGGAACTGCTGCCCTGCTGTCTTCTTGCCTGGGGAAGACAAACTGGACCTGCAACTTCATTGTGAACCCAGGGCCCCCAGAGTGACTCAAAAGACTAGTCCACTGGTCTCCTGATCCGAGCCTCTGGGACATAAAAGGCTGCCCAACAGCTCCTGGAACTGTCTTCAGCGAGTTCCTGACCATGAGTGGCTCCTTTCCGGTCCTGGACCCTTGTCGTGGCTCTCTAGCTCTTGAAATCAAGCTTTTGGGCTCTTTGTGACAGCGAACTGGCCCATTTGCACCAGAACGGCGCCACTGTCTCCGAATATCAGCACAAGCCGCCACCAGCCCATCGCTTTGCACAGCAGCATCATCAGCCCACGGGGGACAGTCAACGTGAAGGCTTAGCCCGCCTCTCCATGATGCCAGGCCTGCTCTTTGCTCCATGCCGATTGCCACCCGCAACGCTTTCCTTGCTCTTCATGACCCTCTCCAACGTGAACAGGACTCTTGGCACATTACTTGAGAAGGTAAAATTTCCGCTGGACTAATCTGGGACTGTGTCCTTCGCAGTTTGCCTGAACTTTTGACTTTGACCCAGTCCAGCATAACAAGATAGCAGCGGTTTGCGCTTTATGTTTTTGTTTTTTTTTCTCTTTTTATTACAATGTGCTCAGCAAACAATATGTCAGGTTCACAGTTTGATACAGATCTTCGAGTCATTCCATTAATTTCGTTTTGATCCTTGCAGGAGGAAACAGAAAACATCTGCGTCATGATGTAACATTCGTCCTTGAAGCCCCATTGCCTCCCCCTACAGCACCCTATAAGCCCGCCAGAACCCCCAAATCCTCTTCCATTTCCTTGGGCACCCTCTACTTAAATATATTGTGCGTTCCACCTGCTGACACCAGTCCAAGTCTGATTTCCAGGTGGCTATTCCCCATTTTTAGCGATGTTGCGTTTTGCGATTGCTGTGGCTAATGTCAACCAGAGTCTTGTGTGTCTAGGCCAGGTTTCATCATTTGATATCATCAATAGGAACCATTTGGGTTTGAGCTGGACCTCAGCTCCCACTACTGTGGCCATGGTACTACCTGTGTAAAGCCAATATGTTTGTATAATTAGGCAATTCCATAGCAGATGGAAGAAAGACCCCTCCTGCCGACATCCTCTCTGGCACAGCCCATTCTCAACTCAAAATATCCGGAGTAGCACTGTCCTAGGATCTTTAGTTGGATCAATCGGAATCTGGTGTGTATCACCACCTCCCCAGGCCCTGTAAGGCTACAGTCCATTCCTCATCATCTGGTTGGCCTAGGTCACTGTCCCATTGTGTCTTTACCACTCCCAGGGGGTCAGGAGAGTTGTTAAGGATTTTCTTACATATTAACGAAATTGCCCATTAGGTCAGAGGGTCAGTCAGCAGTCGATACTCCAGAGGGGATGCTTCCTCCAGGACCACCCCTTCACGAATATGGCTCTTCAGGAGGAGATATTTCAACCACTCCCCTTGTCCTATTTTCTATTCCTGTTGTAGGGTGACAGACATAATGTTTGCCTGTCCTCTCCATACATCCCCCAATCTATCTAGGCTCAGCCATTTTACATTTGCTGAAGTTACTCCGCTGGCTCATCTTTGGCAGCTGATTGCTGTCCCAGAGTGAGGTCATCCTGGTTAATTTCCCTTCCCACCCCAGGAACTTTGTCGCTGCTCACCACGCCCTTACCACAGTCTGTGTGTGTACTGGCAGGTCTCTAATCGTTCCCTTGTCATATTGTAAGGGGAGATACCCCCCGGGTCCCATAGCCACTCTATCTACTCTGTAGGCTGGTTCAGCTCTATCGCTGAATGCCCAGTCATTCACACTCACTAATTGGTGCGGCCCTGTAGTAAGCTTTAATATCCGGTACATCCAAACCCCCTTCATAGACACCTTTTTGTAATTTACGCAGGGCTATGCGCGGGGCGCTCTCGCCCCAGAACAGTGATCTTAACTTGGCTTCGACTTTTGGAAAGAATGGGTTGGGGATTTCATAAGGTGCATTTTGTATTGTATAGAGCAACCGCAGAGCTTCATCATCCTAAATAGGACTGCATGGCCCATTAACTTGAATGGAAGTAACCGCCAGCGTTTGCCATCCCAACAAATCTGTTCAGCTGCACTTCTGCGTTCCGTTGGTAGAACTCCTAGTCATGTATATCCCCAAATAATTGAAGCCCTGTACCTCAACTGGCACCCTGCACCAAGTAGTAAGTTCAGGAATACCTCCCACCAGTGGAAATTGAAGAGATTTGTCCCAATTAATGCGGTATCCTGAGTAGTCCCCATGGATATGGACGAACGGCAGTATTCTACCAATGGATTGCCTCGGCCTTCTGACATACAACAGAATGTTGTCCGCATGAAGGGATTTCGTTTGTCCCAATCCCCTCCCACTGACATACCCCATATCAGGGGTCCTGCCGTACCCATGCCACCAATGGCTCTAGGGCTAAGGCAAATAAAAGAAGGGACAGTGAACAGCCTTGCCTGGTCCCTTTCTGGAGCGAGAAACCTGTGACACAGTAGCGTTGACTCGCACCCTTGCCAAAGGTTGGTGGTAGAGGAGCCTCATCCAACTCATAAACTTTGGTCCGAAACCCAGACCGTCCAGGACGGCAAAGAGATATTTCCATTCCACGCTCTCAAAGTCCATTCTGGACATCTAGGGACAACAGGGCTGCCGGGTCAGATGTATTTGAGGTCGTTGTATGTAGGACCCCAAACAATCGGCATAGGTCAAGCTTTGTGCTTCTATGGGGCATAAATCCAGATTGATCTGGATGTATGAGGGAGGTGATTACTTTACATAGACGTATGGATGGGGCTTTAGCCAATACTTTAGCCTCGTAGTTAAGTAGCGATATCGGTCAATAAAACCCACACTCCAAGGGGGATTTGCCTTCCTTGGGGATTACTACAATCACTGCTGTCCTCTGGTCATGGGGTAGAGTACTCTACTCACTTGCCTCTGTGTACGTATTAAGGAGGTGCCCCGCTGTTTTATCGAGCATGCATTTGAATAGCTCTACCTGATTGCAGTATGTGTATTGCGGTTTTAATTTCCTCCACCGACAAGTCTCCCTCTAACATGTTTCTCTCTGCGGTGGACAATGTTGTTACCTTTATATTTCGAAGGAACTCTGTACAATTTGCCTCTGTCTTTCCGGATGAGGAGGTGCACAGTGACTCATTAAATGTGGCGAAAGCTTCTGCTATCTCTTTGCTTGACTCGTGGCTGCAGCCTGTGTTGTCTACTATCCCTGAGACCCATTTGTTTTCCGTCTTTTTCTTGTCCAGCCATGCCAGAAACCTTCTAGCTTTATTCCCCACTATATACAGTCTGTGTAGGGTGGCAAGCGCCTGTGTTCTGGCGCTATCTTCCAATAGGTCACAAAGCTCCCTCTGGCTAAGCCCTAGCAGGAGCCTTGCGTCCGAGTCAATCGCCCTACCCTCCACCACTTGGGTCTCTAAAGTAGACATGGCTGTCTCTAGGGCAAGTGCACAAAGGGAGTCACTGTTCCTTGTAGAGGATGAAAGAGGAAGAAACTTTTTTTCGTGTGCTACTCTATCTGTGGGGGAAAGTGTGACCTCATCATAATGCCCTCACACACCCTGAAGGATGTCATGCTTCATCATTTGGGCTTTGTTCCTCGTCGGACCGGCGCTGCAATGCCCTACGGGTCCCACAAAGGGTCTCTTTATCGGAGATCTTTTGATGAGCAGCCATTTGGGTGCGTGGGTGTAAGTGGCAGTGAATTCTAAAGTGGTGTGTTAAAAAATGACTAGAGGGAGAGTGGGTACTATTTATTAGGGTGATCCCTCTGTCATTGTTAAAACAAAGTGCGTAGGGCTGCTCTAGGGGATATTATGTCCCTCTATAACTGGGTATATGTCCCTAATGGACATATATAACGGGCAACATGTTTCTTGCTGTATGTGGCCTCAGAAGGAGATCCAAAGTGCTTCTTCAGTGGCGGCCTGAACTAACCAGTGCCACCAAATTTGTAGACGGGAGTAGCGTTTCTGAAAAGAGAGAAAGTGTAGGACAAAAGTATAGTATGGTTAATATCTTGTCATGCTAGGTTGTCCGGGTCATCAATTGGGGGACCTGGTGCGCATTACCCTTAGTGTGAGTATTAACCCCTTCCCCGCTCATGACGGAGCCGCTCCGTCATGAGCCACGGTTTCCGTGTGCTCATGACGGAGCGGTTCCGTCATGTCACGGCCGGTGGCGGCCGCTCCGCCTACGCGGCGCTGTTTCCCCGCCTGTGCGGGGGGACAACGCAACTGGGCGGAGTCATGACGGAACCGTTCCGTCATGAGCACAGCTCAACCGTGGCTCATGACGGAGCTGCTCCGTCATGAGCACAGCGCCACCGTGCTGCCCCCCCGCACCCCACAGTGCTGCGGCGGAATTCCCGCCGCAGCGAAAGGGTTATCACTATAGGTTGGCATAAGTGCATGTATGATAACAGTGATGTGAATATTTAAAATGATTATCCTCAGCATTATGACAGACAGATACCAAAATGTTTCTTCCTTTGGTCCCGAAGAAGCTCTTTGGATCTCCTTCTGAGGCCACATACAGCACGAAACATATTGACCTCTATATATGTCCATTAGGGACATATACCCAGCTACAGAGGGACATAATATCCCCTAGAGCAGCTCTACACACTTTGTTTTAACAATGACAGAGGGATCACCCTAATAAATAGTTCCCACTCTCCCTCCAGTCATTTTTTAACACACCACTTTAGACTTCACTGCAACTTACACCCACGCACCCAAACGGCTTCTCATCAAAAGATCTTCGATAAAGAGACCCTTTGCGGGACCCGTAGGGCATTGCAGCGCCGGCCTGACAAGGAGCAAAGCCCAAATGATGAAGCATGACATCCTTCGGGGTATGTGAGGGCATTATGATGAGGACACTCTGTCCACCACAGATAGAGTAGCACACTAAAAAAAGTTTCTTCCTCTTTCATCCTCTACAAGGAACAGTGACTCCCTTTGTGTACTAGTTACTTTTCGGGAGCAAGGCTCACTGGACCTAATAATCAGCTCCTAGTGTCCTCCCTCTCTATACATAGAATGTCTCTAGGGCAAGGCACTGAAGCTTCTTTTCCTTTTTTCAATGCCCCAATCTGGGTCTGAGCCTGGCCCCTGATCACTACTGTAAATGCTTTCCAAAGAGCCACCCTCGAATCTACTGAGCCCACGTTGTCTTCAAAGAACTGCTCCGCCGCTTTCCTAATGGCAGACTTGAATTTTTTGTCTTTAAGGTACCAAGAAAATTTTGTGGTCTCTGGGGGCCCTCCAGGACAACCTCTACCGCAGAATGGTCCGACACCGCTCGTGCTATATGTGTTGCATTGTGAAAGTCCCACAAACCCCAGGCCTGCGTTAAGATGTAGTCTAGTAGCTCCTAGTGTCCTCCCTCTCTATACATAGAATGTCTCTAGGGCAAGGCACTGAAGCTTCTTTTCCGTTTTTCAATGCCCCAATCTGGGTCTGAGCCTGGCCCCTGATCACTACTGTAAATGCTTTCCAAAGAGCCACCCTCGAATCTACTGAGCCCACGTTGTCTTCAAAGAACTGCTCCGCCGCTTTCCTAATGGCAGACTTGAATTTTTTGTCTTTAAGGTACCAAGAAAATGTTGTGGTCTCTGGGGGCCCTCCAGGACAACCTCTACCGCAGAATGGTCCGACACCGCTCGTGCTATATGTGTTGCATTGTGAAAGTCCCACAAACCCCAGGCCTGCGTTAAGATGTAGTCTAGTCTGAAGAGGCTCCCATGTACTGTCGATATGTGTGTGTATTTTCTAATAAAGGGGTGTTGGTGTCTCCATATGTCACTTAAACCCAGTCAGTGGACCCCGCCTCCGTCCCGCCACTGTTCCCCCAGGACATCCATCTCATCAGAGACAATGTCAATAATGTCTTCCCAAATTATCAGTCGGACCTCTGGGAGTTCTAATAGTAATGAACCTAATACATCCAGAGTGGTGATTTGGAGACCCGGAGGGGAGTATACCGAGCTGAGTTTCAGAGTCTGTCCCTCCCAATGCCCACTTATCACCACGAATCTCCCCAACGGGTCTGTCCATGACTTATTCCAGGTAAAGGGGTGCGTCGCCCTGCATAGTATTCCTGCTCATCTAGAAACGGACGTGTAGCCTGCGTGCGCTAGCAATGCATATCCAAATCTGTTCAGTGCCTTACACTGATTCCCAAGGAGATGTGTCTCTTGTAGCAGTATAACGTCAGGGGAGTGTCTTTTAATGAACTGCAGCACCATTGTCCATTTCAAGCCACTTTTAAGGCCATTGACGTTCCAGGACCATATCTTTACTGTTTTCTGCGAGGCTTCAGGAATCACCATGATGTAGGATTGTCTTCCCCCCTCCTATCCCTCCTCGTTTCGATGTAGCCTCTCCTTTGGAGGACTCTTTGTTACTTGGGCGGTACATGTTCCTTTTGAACCACCCCTGAGCACTTAACTGACCATTGGAAATGCTATGATAAAATAACTTCCCCGAACTGGAACAGATGTTGACGCATTTCATCCCTAACATGTTTGGGCCTCATCAGGACAATGGAAGGTTTGAAGTACATAAGCTGTATCAAAGGCACATTGTGACAAAGAGTAATGCTGGCCCAATATGTGGCTTCCATCAAAATGGGGGCTCCTGGGGGTGGCACTCGCAGAGTGTACAGCCCCGGGCGGCTTCGGGCACATAGTATGGCCCTTGGACAGGTAGGCTTTTATGATTGGCTAACGCTTATCAGAGCGAGCCTCCAGTGCGAACGTTCTTTGTGGCGCACTTTTTACTGTACTGGGTGAGGTAGGATAGTGAATTTTGGCCCGCCCTCCCACCCTGGCATTATAAACATTTGTATTGCTTTCTTTCATGTATGTTTTGCTTAATAATTGTTCTTTTGGGTGGTTGTCGCTTGGACAGGTGGCAGAGTTGGAGGAGATCAAGACAGGCAGGACGGGCTGGGGGCATTAGGAATAGCTTCGGCCAGAGGGAAGCAAGGGAGAGAAGTTGGAGGCAAGAGGTAGGCAGGAGATGGAGATAGGGGTTTGGGGAGGAGGATTAGGCCGAACAAGGTTGGGTAATAGTTGCTACGGGGATATTGCTTAGGGGCGGGGGGTGTTAGTTTGGAACATGTTTGTATTATGATCTGTATGCAAATATATATTGTATTGCCTACCTGTCCAATAAAGCGGCCTTTTACCCCAGATTTGGGTCTTGGTTGTACTTATTGCCCGAATTGTGTCCAGGCGATTTGTCAGTCATTTCTGAGTCACTCTGTGAAGGGCCCTGGTGTACAACGGAGCGGGTCGCACGAAAGATGAGAGTCTCAGACTCCATGCTTGAGTAGAAGTCCGTGCAGTGGCGTAGCTAAGCCTTAGGCCGCCCGTTGCGGTCCCTGCGTTTGCCGCCCACGGCGGCGTGATAGAAGGTGGAGGGGTGTGCTGGCTATTCAAGCGGCTGCGACGGCCGCAATTACGACCAGCGGGGGCGGGGGAGCTGCGACCGATTCTTGCGGATGCGACGGCCGCAGGTGAGAGCGGGGGGCCGCCACCCCGCAAAACTCTTGCCGCCTGGGGTGGTCCACCCCCACTGCCCCCCTAGCTACTCGACTGAGTCCGTGATCCATGCTCCAGAAGTCGAAAGCTGATGGCTGGTCAGCGCGGTCCTATGCAATACTCATCACGTAAATGGAAGTGCAAGTGGGAGCTCCGGTAGCCAGGGGAGATTTCACGTGGCCCGTTCCTTTTATCTGCCGACATCAACCATAATCAAGGCAAACTGTTGCCTTCCCAGCCCCTAACTGCGCCTTCAACACCTACACCACCTAAAACTCTCCCACCAATGTCAATTTCAGCTATTTAGCTCCTACAGCCTGAACAGAGATGGAAATGGCAGTCGCGGAGCAATGAGAACCAACCCGCCACAACTTTCATGCTCACGGTACCCCCTTGAATCCTTCTGAGTCACCTTAGGTAAAGCTCTTCCGCAAATACACCATGACTGCAGCACCTGATTCCATCACAGGGCTCTGGGCCCAAATCATGTGGCAGTTAAAATGACGTCAGCGAGCTCTGTAGTTCATCACTCTGCCCGGCCAGACAATTATTATCTGCTAACCCTGCAAGCTATCGACGATATACTTCCAAGAGTCCTCTTACACCTAAAACCCCTCGCTAATACCTCTTAACCCTCCGAGTGGGGCATAAGATATTGGCAATAGAGCGGCCTTATCTCACTTTATGCATGCCCAAAATAGCGCTAACCCGTCTGTACATTGATATATCCAGGTCTGAGAACTAACAAGCAGAGCAATCATCAACCCTCAGAACCCAGACAAGGGATGCTATCCTACATATCTGACAGCGCTTCTCAAACAAGGGTCCCCGCTCATACAATGAGCCATCAACCCTTCAGTCCTTGAATCTTCAACTGGAGCAAATCGGTGCTAAAGGGGTGGCAAGCGAAGCAGGTGTGTGCAAATGCTGTCAACGTTCTGCGAAGGTCTCTGCAACTAAGCTGAACAACACCCTGCATGCCTTGTAAACAAGCCCAAAATAGACTTTCTGCTCACATCCTCCACAGTAATCGGCTTGGGATGCACAGGGGAGGGATACAAGCACGCTGAGTTGGTGGGTGCGCCATTGAGTAGCTCCCTGCATCTTTACTGCCCTGCGACGCACTGCCGATGCGGCCCGCTGCTGTCCATTGTGAAGTGTGCAGACAATAT
Organism: Triturus cristatus; assembly: GCF_964204655.1. NCBI lineage: Eukaryota > Metazoa > Chordata > Amphibia > Caudata > Salamandridae > Triturus > Triturus cristatus. The sequence goes on from NC_140580.1 coordinate 727,033,638, forward strand.
GGGCAAGTGCTCAGAGCTGACTCCATCTCCCTTTGCCCACTATACGCAGGCACACTGAGCGCCTCCAGCCTAATAACTACCTGATAACAGGCTGATAACATCCAGACCCATAAGAATCACAGGTGCTAGTGCGCTATAATCACTGGCACAATCTCAAAATAACACTCAGTGACTCTCTGCTATCTACCCAAGGGGACAATCTACATAGCAATCCACATCAATTAGGCCACCCTCCATAGGGTCTGCATAGGGTCTTAATGGTTCTATATAGCAGTCTTTACCAGTACGGTGAGCCTCCACAGTACCCTGTCGTAATTGGTGTGTTGTGAGGGATAAGAGCACAGATTGACAGGAACGATACCACACCTTCCAAAGCTTCTGCACTAAATACACTCTCTGCATCACCAGTTTTACTGGCATCTTGAACCAATCAAGTTCTTGAATAAGACCTCAATCCACCTCTCCTGTCCTACATCTGTCACAACCTCATAACCTCAGAAGCAGGAACGCCTGACTTGGTGTCCGCAGGTAGATCTAGCTCACCCAGCTCTGATCTGGCCCTTTGGATAATTACGAGCTTCGACGATGGCTGACAAAAGAGACCTCAGACCCAGGAAAGAACATAAGGACAATAAAGAACAGAAGGTGTCCCTAAAAAGAGCCAACCAGGATCCTCCTACCATTGAGTAGACCTTAATAAAAGACTCAATGAAATCCCAAATTGCTCAAACCTCCTTTTAGGTGGGGATTTTTTTTTTGATAACCAAGTTTATTGAGTTTTGAATGTAACAAAGAAAACTGCACCATTCAGGACTACATCTTAAAAGGTTAGACCAAGGCAAAACCACATCACATTGGCATAAAAGGATAGACACACATAAGTCCAGTATCAGCATAGTGACTTTCAATGCAGAGATCATATCAATCCACATTAGTCTTCTATCACTCAAACCCATTTGCCCCACATGCAGCGAAATTTCTTGGGACATCCCCATGCCACATAAAGAGGCCGTTCCTGCGTGGTATACCAGTCCACCCCCTGCACCAGCGCGCCAGTGTGGGCGCGGTAGTGTTCAATTGTGAGCTGCAATGTCCCTCTTAGCTGTATTAAGGAACAGTTTCTCAGCCCTGTTTCCATCCAGCCCCTCGGTGATGCCCAGGAGAACACGTGTAGGATCAAGAGGAACCTCCCAGCCCAGGACCTCTGTGAGCTCTCCTGTTAAGGACTCCCAGTACCCTTGTATCGCAGGGCAAAGCCATACCATGTGATAGAAGTCTGCAGGGGAGTGGGGGCAGTGGGGACAGAGGGCATCAGGCTGAAGCCCTGAGCGGTGGAGACGCAGCGGTGTAAGATAGGCAACATGCAGGAAGTATATTTGGACCAGTCGAAGACTCGCCAAGACCGCAATCGTTTTAGGGGCCATCAGGGCGTCTCTCCAGTCAGCGTAATCTAGTGCTCCGAGCCAACCCTCCCACTTGTCCCGGAGTTGAGAGAGAGAGTTGGGGGTATTGTTGGTGAGTGAACGATAAATGCGGGAAATCCCTCCTCTTGCCAAATCACCGGTCATGACCTGCGCTTCGGGTGGACTATACTCAGGCAAGGAAGTGCCATCTAGCATATAGGAGCGGAGGGCATAGCGCAGCTGCAAATATCGGAAAATTGAGAGGAGTGGAGGGAGTGTCGGGCCTGCAGATCCTCAAAGGAGCGTAGGTGGGTACCACTCCAGACATCGCCCAGCAGGGAGATCCCGATGAGGTCCCAGGGACGGAACCCTGATAAGGAAGCAACCTACCAGAGCCTGGTGCCGCACCATAAGGGGGTATATCGAGTGAGCTTGCCGGACCAGCGGGTATGATGCAGTGAGGCCCGCCGGGCCAGGAGTACTCCGCATGTGACCTCAGGGAGAGCCTGGGGAACAACGTTTCCATACAGTATCCCCTGGATAGAGGAGAAGCCCAAGGTGTGTAGTTCCAGGCGATATGCCGGGTCGGACCAGCCGCCGTTAAACCAGTCGTGAACCGTGAGGAGCCGAGTCCCTAAATAGTAAAGATAGAGGCTCGTCATCCCAAGACTCCCATCAAAAGGCGGGATTCTGCATTAGGCCAGGGCCAGCCTGGGCCTCCGACCCCCCCCAGAAAAACTTGGTGGCCAGACCGTCCATTTCACGGAACCAAGATCTAGGAAAGGAGAGGTGTGTATTTTGGAGCATATAAAGAAAGCAAGGCAAAATCATCATTTTAAAAAGGGCTATCCTGCCCAGAGGATTTAGGGGCAGCGTACACCATTTAAGGAGATCAGCCCGGACCCGCTTAACCAGTGGGGTGACATTCAGTGACAATGCAATGTCAGGAAGAAGGGCTACCCAGATTCCCAAGTACTTGAAGGACTCGGAGGCATCTGGGCCCCGATTGGGCAGGGTCAGCCAGAAACAGCAGTACATCGTCTGCTTAGAGCGCGATCTTATCCTCTTCAATTGAGTGGTCAGATCGAATAAGACAGGCTAGGGGCTCCATTGCCAAGGCGAATAGGATCGGTGAGAGGGGGCATCCCTGCCGCGTACCTCGCCTAATGGGGAAGGGACGAGATAGAGCTCCGTTGACAAGGACCTGCGGCCGGGGCTGATGATATAGCGTCTTCACCAAGTTGCGGAAAGGAATTCCAAAGCCCATCTGCTTCAACACTGCCTCCAGATAGCCCCAATCAACCGAATCAAAAGCCTTCTCGAAATCTACAAGAAGGAGAGACAAGCAGGGGGACAGCAAGTGCCGGTTCGCAAGAGCAAGGTGAAGGCGTCTAAGACAGTGTCTGGTCCCTCGAAGAGGCATGAAGCCGCATTGGTCTGGATGAACCAGATTAGCTAGATGTGGTCGTATGTGGTTGGCCAGGACAGAGGCGAAGATCTTAAGCTCAGCATTGATAAGTGAGATGGGACGTTAGTCCGAGCAGCGGTTCGAGTGAGGCTGAGACTTGGGAATCACTACGATGGTAGCTAGGTCTGTCTCCGGGCGGAAAGAGCCACCTTCCACCACTTCATTGTACATTGCCATGAGAGGTGAGACCAAGGTGTCTCGGTAAGATGCATAAAATTCTTGGGGGAGCCCGTCTGGGCCCGGTGTTTTACCGGCCGCCATGCATTATATGGCATCAGACACCTCCTCAGAGGGAATCGGAAGGTCTAGTGCCTCTGCCTCAAGTTCACTAAGGCGCGGAAGGGGGAACCGTTCCCGCAAGAGGAGCTCGGGGAGTGAGAGACCAGGCACCTGAGCCGAATAGAGGGTAGCATAGTAAGTGGCAAAGCATTGGGCCACCGCTATCGGGGCACGCTGGATCTCGCCGCTCGTATCAGTTACCTCCGGTATTATCCAGTTGGCCATGAGGTAGGTGGCAAGGCGATGAAGGAGCTTCCCATTTGTATCTCCCCCAACCATACACACGGACAACGGAAGATCGCCAAAGCAATTTGGCAGCTTCCAATGAAGTCTGTCTGATCTCATCCCTTAGGAATGCAAGTCTCTTGTCCTGGGTAGCAGTTCAGTCATCAGGGGACAGTGTCTCGAGCTGGGCGGCCTGTTCTTCCAGAAGCGTGAGCTGAGAGTCGCGTGCCGCGCGGGAGAGTTTGAGTTGGCCCTTGGCAAAATCCCGAATGGTGGCCTTTCCTGCCTCCCAGAGGGTACGGGAGGAGGACACCGAACCTTGATTAGTGGTAAAATAGAGGCAAAGCTCGGCACCTATTTGGTCCTTAAACTCCTCATCCTGGAGAAATTTGGCGTTGAGTAGCCAAATTGGGCGGGAGGATGAGGGGAGGGAGCCTATGTGTAGCATCACCGGGGAATGGTCTGACAAGCCTCGGGGGAGGATAGAAATTGCTTGAATCTTCTGGCAATCCTGAGCCAGCAGAAAAACGTGGTCTATGCTCACCTTTGTGCGGTGAGAGGCCAAGGTATGGGTGTATTGTCGCGCTGTCGGGTACCAAAGTCTCCAGGCATCCCCGAGACCTAGGCTAGCAGCCCATGTCGAGAGGAAGCCGGAATGGGCAATCCTGGAGGCGGAGGGGAGTGACGCGGTATCAAGGCCGGGGTCCATTACTGCGTTGAAGTCCCCCCCAACAACGGTCAGTCCCAGGGGCAGGGCAGCGACCTCTGAGGTAAGCCTTTGGAGTGTGGAAGCGAACAGGGTGGGAGGAGAATAAACAGATAATAGATTAAGCGGGCGATCTCCCAGGGTCCCTTCGAGAAGAATATAACAGCCCTGCGGGTCGTGTGTCACTTTACATGCAACCAGAGGAAGAGTGCGATGCACCAGGAAAGCTACCCCTCTTGACCCCCTACTGAATCCAGAGTGCCAGACTGTGCCATAGCCGTGCCGCGCAAGGAAGGGACAATGGTTGCCAAGCAGATGGGTCTCCTGAAGCAGGAGTACGTCTGCGGCTTGACGCTGGGCATATCACAGAACAGCTGCACTCTTGATCTTATCTAGCAGGCCATCAATATTCCAGGACATGATATGGAGCGACAACGCCCCGCTAGAATCGCCGGATAGGGGGAAGTCGTGTAAGGGGCTGGGTCGCCGGCCAGCATGGCAGAGGCCGTGGAAGTGAGACTACGTCTAGAGCCAGTTGACATGGTGCCATAGCAGCGAGTGACATGTGTTCACCCAGATGTAAAGGAACACGAGTGGTGCAGAAACAGAGAAAAGAAAAACAAAACAAACAGGAGCCGCAACCTCAACCCCAACCCCCCACAAAACCCCCTCACCCCACCCTACACTTCAGGAACTGAAGCATCTGTCGCCCGAACAGTAAACAGTGAAGCAAAAAACCAAACCAAAACGCTTGGAAACAGGGAAATTCGTGGAGGACCCCTCCTCATAGTAGGATGTTCATATCTGTAGCCATCGGTGACAAGTTTGTCGTTAGGCAAGGTGCTAGCATTGGGTGACGCCAGCCAGCATCTAAAGAGACAAAGGAAAAGTTAACAGTTCAGCAATAGGTTCAAGCCGGTCCTGGGAGGAGCGTCGGGCTGCGGGAGAGATCAGTATCTGGGAGGCCCAGCAAGGATGGGCGAGGCGCAGCAGTTCCGGGGTCGGAGCGGCCTGAGGAGGTGGAGCTTCGCCCAGCAGGGGAGGTCTCTCCAGGTGGTTCGGGCATGAGTCTCCACGAAGGGTCCATCGGGGAGTCCGTCTTTGGCCTCTGCGCCTACCGGAGCACCTGCGCCGTGGTCGGAGGACCAGCATGTCCCGCCGGGCGACCCCGTTGCCGTCAGAAGGTGTCGGATTCCGGGCATTCAGCCTCAATGGACGTTCCTCTGTTGCCCATGTCCATGCCTCCTCAGGCATTTCAAAGAAGAGAGATTGGTCTTGGAAAACCACTCGCAGACGAGCCGGGAAGAGGAGCCTATACTGGAAGTTAAGCGAGCGTAGCTTTTGCTTGACCTCTCCGAAGGAACGGGGGAGGGTCTGAACCTCTCGGTGTAGTCAGGAAAGACCATTATCGTCAGGTTCTCATGCTTGAGAGGCTGCTTCTTATGAGACTCAGCCAGGATAGCGTCTCGGTCCTTAAAGTTGAGGATCCATAGGATGATTGGTCTGGGAGTGGCGCCCGGCTGCGGGCGGGGCGAAAGTGAACGATGTGCCCTCTCGACCGAGAACCAGGGGGAGAGGGAGCCCTCAGGCATCCAGGAGCGTATCCAGCGCTCCACGAAGTCCGCAATCCGACCCTGCTCCACGCCTTCAGTTAAACCAATCAGGCGAAGGTTGTTGCGATGGGATCAGTTTTCAGCATCCTCGGCCCGCTGATGTAGCTCCTGCGTGTGGGACTGGAGTTGGGTCATCTGGAGCTTAAGCTGATGGACGTCGTCCTCCACGGCAGACACGCTGGACTCCGCTTCTTTAATCCGGGCAGTAGCGTCGCGGAGATCCTGCCGGATCAGGGTCATGTCTACCCTGACCCCCGCAATCTTACTCTCAACAGAGGATTGCGACGTATGAATCGCCTGGAGCATGGTAGAGAGGTCCATCGCGGCAGGAGTTCCGTTGTCCGTGAGCCCACTAGTGGCCCTGGCGTCCGTGGTGGCAAACCGATCCATCTTGGTGTGGGTGGCGAGGGTCTTGGGTACTTTGTCTCTCCCCATGGCTACCTCCGAGCAAGGAAAGAACACTATGTGGGCATCAAGTGGTCAGGCCGGCCAGTGGGGGGACAATGGTGAGGGGGGGTGAAGGGGGGGCACGGCACGCCTAGGCCACACCGCTTCGTGACCACCACCAACGTCTTCCACAGGGGACCTCCGCGAGCAGCACCGATCCACAGGGGGCAAGAGTGGTACCAGTTCAGGACCTCCAGGTTCCACGGGGCAGAGGGACCGGGGTCAACCGTCTAATGGCAAAATGAGGGAACAATCAGAGTCTCGGGAGGGTCAAGGCCACAAAGTCACCGCCACTCGATATAGCGGCCAAGATCTACTGGGTGGGCCACAGCCGTTCGCCACCGTCCAGCATCAGGTTTCCCAGGAGGGACACTCTACATCAATAGGGCCACCACTTCCCAATCTGGCAGTTGCAACACCCCTCATGCCCCACTGAAGCACCAGGGGAGGAGGGGGGGCCCCAACGCAGCAGGCCGGTCACCACACCCAGGCACTGCAAGTCAATGGCAGGCAGGGCGCGCAGGATCGTTGCAAGCCAGGGCCTCCATACCACCCTGCAGCAAAAGAACAGATGAGAGGGCCACACCAGCGCAGAGGTCGCCCACCACCGCCCGATCGGCGGCTGAGTCACAGCTCCCCAGGTCTGCACCCCAGCGAGCCAGACGGCAGTCGGAAGCCCCACCGCATCGCAGCCTCTCAGCAGAGGTGTCTCAAGATGCAGGCCTCATGTGGAGCCCCAAACGGGCAGAGGATCACGGCAGAGGGCCGGTCAGCAGGCCAGGTAATGCTGGTGAGCAAGGGGTTGGCGGCACCACCACCGGAGCGCCACTGCCCGGAATGGCAGTCGAGAGGCCCTCAGCGTACCGCACCACCAGGGGCCTTCACCACCCCAATCAGGCCACGTCTCAATACCCCGCAGTGCTGGACCGGGGTCTCAGGAGCAGTCAGTGGGGGGGAGGAACGACCCCCTGTCGCCCGATCGACGGCCGACTCAGCTTCAGGCAGGCCCCCACAGACAACCACCACAGGCCCTCTTTCTCACCTCGCTACTGATGTCTCCGTGTCCCAGGCCTCCAAGCCGGATTCCGACGGGGACTGCCGCACACGGGGCCGGGGGGCGCTGAAAGTCTACCGCCGCCACACCGCAGCAGGCAGGCCTCCCCGAGAGCTCAGGACAGCCACAGCCTCAGCGGCGCAGCTCCGCAAGTTCCCCGGGGGAGACGCGCACACCACCGCCGGATCGGCGGTCGAGCAGGCTCCAGGATTCTCCGTTAGCAGGGGGCCGCACCGGAGCAGGGCAGGCGGCCCCCAAGAGCCACCAGGGCACCGGATGAGAGTAGGCAGGCAGCAGCGGGGTGACCGGGTCATGGGGTCTGCCGGCAGATATATTGGAAGAGCGCCAGGACCGGCAGAGAGTTCAGAGTCAGAGGTCAGCTGGGAGGCCGGGAAAGCAACCGCGGCCACCATTTTGAAAAGCCACATGGCTGGTCCGTGAGTTCAGGGCCGCCCGTCTCGTCCAGGATCACCAGTGAGCACGGCAAGGAACCCCTGGATTCCCAGGTAAGCCGGCGTACAATTGGCAGTTTACTGGAGTCCCGATGGCGAGCAATTAAAGAGCGGATGACGGAGGGGTCAGGAGCACTCCTAAGGTGCAACCAGCATCTTGACACTCTTGGCCACTCCCCACCTAGGTGGGGATTTTAACCTCCCCATGGACATAGTGCTTGGTAGACAATCTCCTTGCATAGTCCAGGTAAATCTTGCACACAAATTTAAAACTTAAGCTCTGCACACACAGTTCATATGGAGGCTTTTTAATGTGACAGACAGCAAGTTCACTTTCTACTCAAATCCACATCAATCACACTTGAGGATTGGTTACATCCTAAGTAATCCAAAATGTACCCCTTCCTGCACCCACCCCAGGATCAAACCCATAATTATCTCTGATCATGCCTGCATTTCTGTAGACATTACGCTAAACAATACTCAGAAGCCAGACAGAATATGCCGCCTCAATGGCAGCCCACTCAAAGACCCCGCATCCAGAAAATAAATACAGGCTGCAATTGTTAGCTACTTCGATGAAAACGCTTCCCCAAACATATCCCTAGATACACTCTGGGAAGAAATGAAAGCTACAATCAGAGGCAAAATGATCAGTTTGATGACCAACAAAAATAAAGTAGCCAAAAATCCATGGAGGAACTCAAAGCTAAAGCCAAGCAGCTTGAGCACTTCCTAGTCTATAAACTCTCAGTTGACACACTCAATAAACGAAAAACCCTCAAATATCAATATAACAACCTACTAAGCGAGAGAGGTAATATCAGGCTGAACACTAACAAAGCAAAAAAACTCTGCAAGTTCAATAGGGCCAGGAAATTCCTTACCAACTATCGTAAAGTTAAAAGCCTGAGTTCCTTAATTACTGCTATCAAAAATAAAACAAAAGAAATAGTTACCAAGATTAGGAAAATAGCAAACTGCTTTTCACAGTACTACAAAGAACTCTACAGTCCTAATAAACAACCCAACATAACATACTGTGAAAAGTACCTTCATGATAATAAGCTACCCTCGTCGACTTTTATGCCTCCAAAGGGACAACTGGTCCAGACTTTACAGAGGAAATAATAACAGTTATCCACAAAGACAATAAAGACCCTTTAAATACAAACAATTACAGATCAATCTCACTTCCTAATGTAGATTGTAAGCTGTATGCTAGACTTCTGGCCACAATATTAGAAACATTACTTTTATCAATAATACATAACTCACAAACAGGCTTTATTACAGGAAGACTAGCCTCCAACAATATAAGACTCTTCGCACGTTTCCTTGAAAAAATTTCCCTCCTCCATTCCCAGGCAATGGCCTTTATCTTAAATGCTGAGAAGGCCTTGGACAAGGTCTCCTGGTCTTTCCTTAGATCAGTAATCTGAAAATTCAAATTAGGTCTCTCATTAGAGCAGATGGTTTTTGTTCTATACGACAACGCCTCAGCAATAGTTAGAGTAAATGGCGCACTGTCTCAGAAATTCAAACTTTCCCAACGTATGAGACAAGGATGCCCTCTCTCGCGTTCACTCTTCCCCTTAACCAAAGTACCACTCCTTGCCAACCTTCCACATAACCCTACCATCAAAGGCGATTTGGCCCCAAAACCACAAAGTGGCAGCCTATGCGGACGATATCTTCATCTTCACAGAGGTGGCCAAATCTGTGATTCCGGAAATTCTGGACCTAATCAAAATTTATTCTGAAGCCTCGGGCTACTCACTAAACCACAATAAAACAAAGATCTTCCATCTTAACCCTTTGTGTACCCCTGCAATCCTCGGAAATTGCGACCTCAAATGGCAGAAGTACCACCTTAAATACCTGGGGCTCCAACTAGGCAAATCGTTGCCCGAATCTAAAACACACATTGAGAATACACTCCTCAAAATAATACAAGATCTCATAGAAACCTGGTTGCTCAAAACATATGACTTGGTGTAGGAGATTAGAATGTACCAAAATGCTAATAGCCCTGCAGGTGAACTTCATAATCAGCATGTTCCCCCTGCAGCTCTCTGATTCCTTTTTCAAACTTCTCAACAAGTCTATTACCCAATTTATGTGGTGCTGTAAAAAACTCAGAATTGCAAGTAAGATCCTTTTATTAAACAAAGAGAAAGGTGGAGTGGGCCTTCCGAGCTTTATCAAACTTCAAATGGCATTCCTTCTCAAGCAATCTATACACTGGTTCCTCCAAAATCCTTGACTTTCCCCGCCCTTATGGACAGACATTGCTAAAACTCCTCCCTTTCACCCCTCTGACCACTATCTCAATGAAGCACTTCAAATCACTACAATCTGCTAATAAACTTAGAGACATGTTAATAGTGGTGTAATACCTAGACAGCAAATTGACGGTCAAAACCAAACACTCTGCCTATGCATCACTCTAGCACAACCGCTTAAAAAGCATTGGCGATAATTCCATCCACTGGCATTCCTGGTCCTCGCTCAATATCATATATATCAAAGATTTGATCGATAGATCAAGCCACATTCCTTTCCATTCTCTTCTCTTTTCGTTTTTATCTACTGGGCAAAGAATTTTACAGCTCCCTCAAACTCAAGGTTGCTATCAATCGCTACCAAAGCTTCCGGAACCCTCAATTCCCAAGGTTCCTAAAGAAGCTCAACCTACTTGTGTCACAAGACCATCTAGCCTAAAAAATTCACAAAATCTGCAAGAACACTCTCACAGTCAGATACGGAAACAAGAAAACAAATGGCTTGATTCTTGTCTCAAGGAAGGCTCCACTCCACTCCTTTAACTGAGGCAACCTGGTCGACAATTGAAAATACACTTTCAAGCTTATGATCTCCCCTTTTGGTGCACAGACATAATATCGAGTTTTTATTTTCGACCTACAGAAATATCGAGTTTTAAATATCGAAGGGACAGAATATCGACATCAAGAATATCGGTGACTAGAGTATGGGCCTAAAGGTAAGAAATACTGTTTTTGTTAAATATCGAAGTCAGTAATATCGTTTGCAAAAATATCGTTGTTAATAATATCGATGTTTACATTAGTGTTATGTATTTTAGTATGTATTTTATATGTATGTGTTCTATATTTTTGCTAAGTATTGTATTTTAAAAAAAATATATGTATTACATTTTTAGAAGTTATTAATTTATTTGATAGTAAATTTTGCGTTTTAGTTCCGTAGCAGGTAGTTGGTTTATGGTGGAATAGGGTGGGGAGTAGTTTAATTATAGTAAATTTATAATAATTTTTGGAAATTATTAATTATTTTTAACATAATTTTGCGTTTTAGTTCCGTAGCGGGTTGTGTGTTTATAGGGGAATAGAGTGGGAAGTAATTTAATTATCATAAAGCAATTATACATTTTTATTTATTGGTATTGACAAATAACTTTATGTTAATTAATTATTAATTGGTAATTAATTTTTATTGATTTATTAATTTATAAATAAATTAATTGTGTTAATGTATTTTAGGAGTGGGTTGTGGGTTTATAGGGGAATAGGGTGGGAAGTGATTTAATTATAATAAAGTAATTAATAATTTTTTTATATATTGATTTTGATAGATAATTTATGGTTAATTAATTATTAATTGGTAATTATTTTTTATTAATTGATTAATTATATTAATTGTGTTAATTTATTTTAGTGTGTTGTGGGTTTCTAGGGGATTAGGGTGGGAAGTAATTTAATTATAATAAACAATTTTTTTATCGATATTGATAATTTAAAAAAATATATATATATTAATTGGTTATTCACTTTTAATAATAAATTAATTGATAATTATATTAATTGTGTTAATTCATTTTAGGAGCATGTTGTGGGTTTATAGGGGAATAGGGTGGGAAGTAACCTAATTATAATACATGAATTATTTTTCTATTTATTGGTGTTGATTTTTTAAAATTAATTAATAATTGGTAATTAATTTGTATTACTCGATTAATTGATAATTATATTAATTGTGTTAATGTATTTTAGGAGTGTGTTGTGGGTTTATAGGGGAATAGGGCTGAAAGTAGTTTAATTTTAATAAAGTAATCATTAATTTTTATTTATTGGTATTTATAATTAATTAATTGTTAATAAATTATTAATTGGATATTAATTTTTTTTAAAAACTGTACTTGATAGGCATGTTCATTTTCATTCTCTGCTATCCAACACTTTCCCTACAGTTACACTTTCTGGAGTGGGAATAGTAATTTTTACCCCTACGCTATCCAACACTTTCCCTACTGTTGCACTCATTGGAGTGGGAATAGTAATTTTTACCCCTTCGCTATCCAACACTTTCCCTACTGTTGCACTCTCTGGAGTGGGAATAGTCATTCTAACCCCTTCGTTATCTAACACTTTCCCTACTGTTGCACTCTCTGGAGTGTGAATAGTAATTTTTACCCCTACGCTGTCCCAACACTTTCCCTACTGTTGCACTCTCTGGAGTGGGAATAGTAATTTTTACCCCTATGCTATCCAACACTTTCCCTACTGTTGCACTCTCTGGAGTGGGAATAGTAATTTTTACCCCTACGCTATCCAACACTTTCTCTACTGTTGCACTCACTGGAGTGGGAATAGTAATTTTTACCCCTACGCTATCTAACACTTTCCCTACTGTTGCACTCTCTGGAGTGAGAATAGTAATTTTTACCCCTACGCTATCCAACACTTTACCTACTGTTGCACTCTCTGGAGTGGGAATAGTAATTTTTACCCCTACGCTATCCAACACTTTCCCTACTGTTGCACTCACTGGGTGGGAATAGTAATTTTTACCCCTACACTATCCAACACTTTCCCTACTGTTGCACTTATTGGAGTGGGAATAGTCATTTTTACCCCTTTGCTATCCAACACTTTCCCTACTGTTGCACTTATTGGAGTGGGAATAGTCATTTTTACCCCTTCTCTATCCAATACTTTCCTTACTGTTGCACTCTCTGGAGTTGGAATAGTAGTTTTATCCCTTCCACCATACAATATTTTGTCTACTGTTGTAGTTAATGTAGTGTATAATTTATTTTTAAAAAATTTAAAATATTGTAATTTTTTAATGTGTTATATATATATTTTATATTTTTATTTATATTATTGGTGTATGTGTATATATATGTATTTATAATTTTTAAAATGTTTTTTTAACGATTTATAAGTTATTAAAATAATTATTTATGAATATTAAGTAAGTCTATATATTTTATACATATATATGTTTAATTTATTTTTACATTACATTCATTATTTATAATTGTTAACATTTTCTCATAATTATACATATTTTTTTTAAGTTTTTTTAAGTTATATGTATTATTTAATTTATTTTACATTATTTTTATATATTAAAAAAACGATATTTTGTACTTCGATATTTTTAACAACTATATTTCTTTTCGATGTTTTTGTACTTACTATGTTGTAGATAGGATGTCGATATTCTTGACATCGATATTTATGTCCCGATATTTTTGTACCTCGATATTGTGGTTGGCGATATTTTTTCAGTGATTGCAATGCAAATACTGGTTACTTCACAGGTCCTTCTGGACCCCTGCCAAACTAGGCAAACTAGGACTACTTAACTCAAAAAAAGTGCTTGAATTGCAGCTCTAAGGTGGGTACCTTCGAACACATGATCTTTTAATGTCCCATGCTCTGCTCATTTTGGGGGGACATTAACAATACCATAAACAATATCTTCCACTGTAAAGTTAATCTGGACCCAGTGCTTATATGCCTGGGACCCTGGATTCTCCCCTCACCGCTCAACATAACAGAACTTTTGCTATTGGACTTACTCCTTATGCAAGGGGTTAAAATGATCTTCTGGGATTGGAAAGACTTCAAACCCATCTCCTATCACACTTGGTGAGCCTGGGTCTGCTTTCTCAGAAGTGCGGACATTACTATCTTCAATCAAAACTTCAACCTCAAACAATCCAAACTCCTCTGGCTAATACCCTGTAAAAAAACCCTGGTCAACTTTACCTGCCCTTTTGATTGGACACTTGGGACATTCCACTCATCATCCTCCTCCTCCCATCCCTCTGCCCTCCCCCATCTCCCTCGGCTCTTTTCAGCTCTCTAACTTTCTCTTCCTCTCTTCCTTGTTTCATAAGAGCATGCATTCTTATACATGTATCCCATTCCTCTGCCCTCCCCATATATCCTTGGCTCTCTTCATCTCACTAACCTTCTCTTCCTCTACTCCTTGTTTCATAAGAGCATGCATTCTTATGCATGTATCTACAACTATGGCAGTTCAAGTCACTAGAAAGGTTGACGACACGCCGCACCAATCGAACTCCTAACACCTATGTGTAACTCTTCAGCACCTCCTTTGTGGACTTTACATTGTTCTCACGACAACTCATAATACTACCTTTGCTTCTCGCATGTGCTATTGTTTCTTTTGTATCTCTTTTTTGTTCATTACCTATTGCTGTATACTTGTATTACAAAATCGCTCATAAAATGTTTTTTTTTAAAACCTACTAGCCCTGGGCAATTCTGAAAACCTATACATCCTGGAGAATCCAGAATGGTGTGGCCTGCATGGATCCCAGCATTTTATGTTGCCCAGAATTCCCTGCAAATACCAAAATATACCTAAAAAGCCATTCTTTTGTCTTTTCACATGGAATGGTTGCAGCATTTTGGCCCATGGTCAGCCGCATCAAGTGATCTCTAGCAAGCGTGTGAATTTGTGAAACCTCGAGACCCAAGGAATCAAGGGTGGTAGAGCTTACATAGATCATAGCACATTGTCTTACTTATAATGCCATTCAAACTATTTTTCACATATTTTTGTGACACAAATCTTTGGCACTTCCAACCAATGGCAAAATCTTACTATCTTGAGCTACCACACTTCTACTGATACAAACACTGCCCTCCATGTGTGGGTGAGCATAACACATATAATAGAAATTGACTAATACTGTAACCATGTGAAGACCACCTTGTCTCTACATTGACTTCACACGGTCCTCATGTTAACCAGTTCCTCTTAGGAGCGATATGCAAACGCCCTTGAGGGAGGTACTGTTTTATTGGAAGAAGTGTGAGAATGCAGAGTGGTAAGACATTTTTTTACTTTTTCTGCGTTTTAGTGCCTTTCCTGTCACAGATATTAGGCCCACCCACACAAGTAGGTTACAGTTTTTATCGAGAGAAGTTTGAGAACACTGAGTGGGAGGACTTTTGTTGATTCCCACAGATTCTGAAAACTTTCCCTCACAGAAATATGAGTAGATCAGAGTCTTTGTCCCGCTAATAGAAAACTCCCAGGGATCCCCATTCACAGGATAGGTGAGTGGAAGAGCAGAGTCCAGTAAGCTAAAATATAGGATGACTTTGGAGGCCGGTTTCGTAACATGAATCCCATTTAAATTTAAGGAAATTTCTAAAGAATCCTTAGCTCTAGAACCACTTTGAAAAAGCCTAACAAATATATCATGTATGTTATGTACCAAAGAGAACCAGGTTAATGGTGAATTCTGTCACTCTAATGACCAGCAGGGGCCGTCTGAAGGTGGGCCCAGTACTCACTAAAGTATCTAATGATTGAAGGGGTTCTGGGAGGTTGGCTGAGCCTTGGGGGTACTGCGAGCAAGCTGATGGTTTCTGAGGACCGGGCAGGGGGATTTGAGAGTGGGTTGAGGATATCAAAAGGCAGACTCATGGTCTGTAGGGCTGGCTGAGGCTCTCCATTGGCCTGTTATGAGATTTTGATGGCATGCCAAAAGTCTCTGAAAGGGTCTGGGTGTGTTGAAATGCGATTGGGGTATCTCACCAACAGCCGAGGGACTCAAAGGACATAATAATGACTTCTGAGAGTTATATGGTGGGCTAGTTGGGCTCTCTTAACTTTTCTGAGGGCATATTGGAAGTTTGAGGACCAGCTAGGTGGACTGAAGGCTGTCTGAGATCCTCAGAGGGACATCTGATTCTGTATAAATGTGAGGGCCAGCCCTCTATAAATTAATCTATAAAATTCTACCACGTTTGACCAATGTAATGTGCCTACAAATAAGCCATTTGTCACATTTAACATGAACACTTAATCATGCACTCCACTACCCAAAGCACAGAGTTGCTTAACAGCACCCGGACATTTTATAACATTTTAAACCCTCCTTTGACAACAGTGTTGGTTACACCCGTACTCTCTGCTGTAAAAACAGAATATGTGATACAACATAACAATGTTTTGTTGCAGGATTACTTGTGAGACAAGTGTTCTCTAATGCTATACTGATTACACTAATATTTCAAGAGGATCTAGTGATAGTGTAATCTGTTAAAGGTCCTTATCAACGTTATAGTACAAATAGTCACAGGGCCCAGATGTGGTAATAATTAAAAATGGAAATGGGGCCCTATGGGCCCTGTGTTCATTTCCTTAACTCAACTGGCAAAAACACTAATCGATTTCTGAAACAAATCAAATTCTGAAACATTTATGTGCAATTCGTTAAGGTAGTAATTCATGTCAGCAATTTAATACCTGTTTAATTTTCACGAGTTTAGCATTCTTAAGGAATGTAAGATTAAGTAAGCAATTTCCAGTATGTTGTGTTTGTATTACTTGCCGTGTAGTATATTACTCTTGTATAGGGTATAGTTTGAACTAAGTCGGTGTTATAACGGGCCAAAATTGAAAGTTCTGGAGTTGAGGCTGAAGACAGTGTGAGTTTTTCACTATGCCTGTCAGTATTTCAGAAAGATGTTCAGAATACATGGTCATCCAATCCTTGGCCTCTTTGCAGAGTGCACAGAGCAATGGTCATGTATTCCAGTTGCAATTGCGATTCTGTTCAAGTGTGTGGGAAGGAGGTACACAGCTAACAACTATTGACAAAGCCAATAGTGCTGGCTGGTTTTAGATTAATGTCAATTGTTGTGTTATATGTCTGATAGAGACATCTAGCCACAGATTCCTTAACTTTTTAATTCTCCCCAGGCGCCAGACTGGATCCGGAAATTCTCCAGCAGCAGCACCTCTGCTCGTCTGTAAGTGGCGTCACGCAACTCCGGATCGATGTCGACCACATCAGTGACTTCACCGGAGTCTAAATAAGACGCCTTCCGACGAGCTGACATCAGTTTCTTCTTTTCCGCACTTCCACGTGGATCTGGAAAAAGCGGTCCCTCTGGAAGTTTTTGGCCGACTTTGATGGTTTTTCGTTGAGGGAAACAGTGTGCCTTTTTCATGCCCTCGGGTTTTAAGGCTTGTGGGTCATGTGGTCGGCAGATGTTGCCACTGACCCTCACCTCATCTATATGTGGTGCCTGGGTGAGCACCATGATTCGGCGTCATGTGACTCCTGTGAAATGCTTCGGCCTAAGGCACTTAAGGAGCGGCAGATGAAACTGTTGGTGGCATGAGTGTCTCAGCCCTGTAAGGAGCCTTTTAGGCCTCGGTCGTCTTAGCACTCCAGGGACCATCAATGGGGTCGCTCCAGGGGTTGTTCCTGTGGATGTCGTTCGCCATCCTCCTCTCGCAGTAAGTCAAGACGCAGGTGGTCCAAGCCGTGTTCGGCCCATACTTTGCCTGTGGAGTCGGAAAAAGAATCTATCCCACACCTCCCAACATATCCTGGAGCCTGGGATACCCTAACCCAGATCAGGCAATATTATTATTATTCTCTTCACAAGATATTTGGGTCTACACCTTCCCCTCAAGCGCCTTCGGGCCCCAAGGAGGCCGAGATTGTAACAACACCTACAGGCGTCAGTCAGGCCATCCGAGGTCATTTCCATAACGAAGCCGGTGGACAACCCTTCGGGGTTTCCATCTTCAACGCTTGGCTCCAAACAACCGGCATCGTTACCGGCGCCGGTGGTGAACAACCTTTCAAGGCTTACACTTATGGTGCCAGCAGCCGTTCATCCGAAGTCGATGACGGCGCTGCACGATGCCTAACCACTTTTTTCCGTCTCCGATGCCAATGAGGGCGCCACATGGCACTGTACGTCGTCGGGTGGCACCGATGATGCTCAATGATGTGTGGTGTCAGACCTAACACTTATAGAGCTGGCTGACTCAGGCATCAATTCTGGGCTCCTTGTGGACCCATCTCCCACTAGTCCTTGTCTACCAAGTGAATATGGAGGAGGAGGAGGGGATGTGTTTGTTCCCCAATCAGATCCAACCCCTTTGGACACCAGTTGGGTTTTTGAGCTGGAAAATGCGAGTGGTTTGGAATCATCTCCAGCCTTGGCCCTTCTAGCTCCTCCTGGATTAGCTTCAGAGGTAAGCTCCTCATTTGCAGACATGTTGAAGCGACTTGCTCAGGTTTTAAACATGCCACTTCAATCTGTGGCAGTGTTCAGGGACCCTTTGTTGGGCATTTTGCACCAGAGTCAGTCCAAGAGGAGTTAGTGCTTCCTTATTGCAAAGCTTTAGCTGACATCTTGTTAGGGACCTGGGTCCAACCCAATACGGTCCCTCCTATTGAGCGTTCCATTTCTCATAGACATCATCCGGCCTTTGATGACCCGGCCTATCTTATGAAACGACCTACTCCTAAAAGCTTTGTAGTTCAGAGTGCTTTGGCTGGACCAAATATTGGTTCTGTTCCGCCTACACCTCCAGATAGAGAGGTTAAATGACTGAATACTTGTTAAACCATGAGACACCAGAGCACATCCATTCATTATGTCTATAATCCAATACAAAAATCAAGAAAAAATAGCGAGAAACAAGAAAGAAAAAAAGTATTTTTCTATCTCCCATATAAAACTGTCCAGTTGAAACAATAATCAAGTGTCCTTCCAATTAAGAGCCAGGCACAGTCCCAAATCAGGTCCTTTTGTTAGTTTTATTTTCACTTTTCAAAACACGCAGAACAGCAGCAGCCGACGTACGTTTCGCCCCCTGGGCTTTATCAAGGCTGCAGAGAAACATATACAAGTTGTTTTTGTACATTGTGACAGATATAAGGTCACAAGTGACAATATTACATGCGAATGCCCTCCTCATGCATATTTAGAGTCCAGATGTGAAAGAGCAATTGTATTTCACATTAGATTAACAAAGATGTTGTTATTGAATACATATTACAAGCACATGATCACTAAATGCTGGAGCAACCTATAATAACTCCAACCATTTATATGTGTCTATATACCATGTAGCAACTCTCACATATGGATATTAGTGGAGCCTTTTTTGAAAAAGTGAAAAAAACACAACAATAAAAAAAAGAGAAGAAGAAAATTTATGTAAGAAACAAAGGGAATAAGTCCTCAGTCCTGTAACCATATAGCCAAATGTTATAGGAGTGGACCCAGTCTGTGATTTATCTTGATAAAAGCAAGTCCACCACCATTAGGACCAGTCCTACACTCGTGTCTATAAATGTGCTTGGAGCAAAAATAATCAGTGCACTGTATAAATGTGGACAGGACCACCACCATTAAAAAGTCATTATTGAGATGAAGATACGACCAACTCCATGTGAGAAAACCTATGTGTTGATCCAACTATAAAATGAGCAGCCGAGCTCACCTCTAATTAGATAGTAGGCAAGACCGAATCCTCTTGAGCCTGTTATGTTTACATAGGCTTCTGTAATAAGAAGTAATTCTGTGGAAACATGATATAAGTATCCCCATTAGGAGGTACAGTTTAACGTAAATCATTCTTAAAATAACCACGT
Source organism: Triturus cristatus (assembly GCF_964204655.1). Classification (NCBI taxonomy): domain Eukaryota; kingdom Metazoa; phylum Chordata; class Amphibia; order Caudata; family Salamandridae; genus Triturus; species Triturus cristatus. The sequence continues at coordinate 727,053,004 of NC_140580.1, forward strand.
CATATACTGGCACCAAATATGCCCAAAAATATAAATTACAACAATAATAAATTACAAGCATAGGTTAAAAGGCAGGACTCCTTACCCGCATATTATATGGATTGAATGCCACCTCGGTCGAATGAGGAAGTAACCGGTCCGTAAAAAGCTTATATCCTTTTCTTTATATTGTTCCACAAATTAATTTGTCACTTCGCTCTATGTCATCACAGATATGTTAAAAAGGACCTTGATAAGTCCACTTTGAAGATAAGTACCGATAAACAGCAAAGGAAGGAAAAATAGGGAAAAAAAGAGAAAAAAAAAGGGGGAACTGCAGTCAGTATCACTAGTGCATAGAAACGGGTTGTTATACCAACGATTATTCCAACACCTTCAATTCAAGGGGGCTTGGAATCCAATCTAAGTTACCTGTATCATCTCACAAGTCCGTAGAGTAATGGCTGGCAACTAAGCGTTTGCCGGGCGTAGACGCGATCTTTTTATCCCGTAACGATCAAGGGAAGTGTGAAAACCGAAAGCGGACTAAGTTCCACTTGTCAACTATTGAATAATAATAAAGAGAAAAAGACAAAAAAAGGAAAACTTTTTTGATTTAATAGGAAGCCAAATGTAAGGTGTGTAAATAAATTAAGCTTGATGTGTTGTCTCTAATGAGCCGTCATATGTAATAGCAACAGATAAATAGTACTTTGGACGTTCAAATATTGCTGTCTTTGAAACTTTATTTTTTGTTTTTTATTTCTTTCATTCAATGGTAAAGAAATTTATACAACAATATCATCGTTATTGGTTCTCCACAGTCCGTAGTGAATAATTATAATTAATACCCATGATATGACATGCACGAAGCGCTATTGTTCCGTTTCTATCATAGACATAGAAGATGGACTATCCATGTACAATTCAAACCTGGTCAATAAGTAAATCGTAATGCCAGTAATATGGGAAATTTTTTTATTTCCCAAAAGAAATCCGGACTTGCTGATTTGTCAAGAACCTATCTCTAAAACTAGAAAGGGAGGAACTAACATCCCCTTCAGTTTACTGGAGAAGTTATTAAGTAAAAAACTGATCATGATGCCTCTCTTTGGAGGTAGTGTGTTTGATTCCTATGCATATAAAGAAAAATTTAAAGGAGAAGACAAGTAGAACAAAATTCTTTATAATAGATGCAACTTGTTTGCCCCATAATAAATATAGGAGATGGCACAAAGTAGTGTATCTCGCAATTTTTTCTTGATTTTTGATTCTTGATTTCTGGTGTCTCATGGTTTAACAATGTTATAGGCATGTGGTCCTAAGAAAAACATACCCTGGTGGGTGGGTATAGCAACACTATAAGAGCACCCAAAGTTTAACTTGGGAGCCGGCTTCTGCCGGGCAATTGAATTATTGTATAAAGCTCCGATTGCCAGATTACTTGTCAACGGGGGCCTGACAGATCCCTTTTCCATCACCAGGGGAACGCGACAGGGCTGCCCCATTTCCCCTCTCCCGTTTAATTTATATATAGAACCCTTTGCACAGGTTTTAAGAGACGAACATAACATCATCCCTTTTAAACTAGGAGAGTGGGAAAGGAGAGTGGCACTGTATGCAGATGACATACTAATCTTCACAGCAGATCTTGACAGTGCCTTTAATACGACCATCACACGCGCAGAAGAGCTTGGCTTGATCTCGGGATACGAGATTAACCCAAGTAAAACGGAGATCATGGTATGGAATATGGAACCCACGCATCATCACATCGTCACTAACATGAGATACCTAGGAATTAGAATCACTCAGGAAGTGGCAAAGGTCCCGAAATGTAACCTTAAAAAAATATTCAAAGAATGCCAAATTCAGTTGAACTCATGGGTGCATCTCCCTTTATCAATTTTGGGTAGGATTAACTTGATTAAAATGTCTATCCTCCCTAAGATCTTGTTTCTCTTCGGTGCTATCCCTCTGGCCTTTGATATGAAACAATTGGTAAAATGTCAAGGAGTTTTAAATTCATTTATCTGGAAGAATAAAACTACTAGGATAGCATGGAAGAAGCTTAGGCGGAAGAGGGATAAGGGGGTTCTGGCTATGCCCGATCTGCAATATTACGCATGGGCATTCCAGTTGTCTCATTCTCGTATGCTGTTGAAGACACCCACTAGCACTACAGAAGGACACCTGTTCCGGGCTATGCCGAGGGGCTCAGATTTGTCAGAAGATGGCTTTATGTTTAAATTCGGAGACCATAAATACTTCAAAAAAGTCAAACTAAAAATCCTTCGGTCATCAGCTAGTAGCTAGTTAGCAATAAGAAGGAGAATAGGGCTGGGTTACTTTTCAGGAAAGGCCCCAATATGGGATTCCCCTGGAACTCCTGCATGCCTCCGTACCAGCTTGAGCATGCCTTTTAGAGATGCAGGGTTTCTGTCGTGGGGGGATCTATTGGATGGTGCTGACCTCCCTCCTTGGAATGTGCTCTATGAGATGGTTGGGCCCGGACTCTCAAAATTTAAGTATATTCAATTGAGAAGCTGGGCACAATCACAGGCTAGGAGTACCGCGCCTTTAGGAAGGGAGAGCAATTTAGAGGCGCAACTGGTTTCAAAGCCTAGAGTAAGAAGGGAGGTCTCTTTTTGGTATTGGGCAATAGTAGAGGAAGTAGATGGCGAGTTTAAACTAGCAGCTGCTCTATGGGGCCAGCAGATGAGCATGCAATGTGAATCGATTTGGAGGGACTCTTTCAATACACTGTTTAGAACTGTTAAACCTGCTTGGCTTAGGCGTAATCACATCTTTACAGCCCATAGAGCTTATTTTTCTCCTCTTAGGCTATCAAAATTCCAGCCCGATAAAGCATGCATTAAATGTGGCCTCATCGCAGCATCGGACATACATATGTTTAAAGACTGCCCTCTGTTACAGGAATTCTGGGGTGAAGTTTTTTCATCAATGGAATCCATTCTTAGGGTTCCTCTGACCATCAGTTTACCCTTAATCATTTTTGGTCTGGTCGATACTATTAGGGGCCCTGCAAGATCTTTACTTTGCTATGCGATTCTTATCGCTAGAAGACAAATATGTAAATATTGGGTAGAGGCCTCACCACCGACTCACTCAGAATGGTTGACATCTTTGTATGAAGTGTCTAAAGTGGATATGGCTAGATCCTGTAACAAGAAAAATCTGTTTTTTTGGGATTTACTGAGGTCATGGAGATAGGAGTTCGGGGTTTTTTTTTGTTTTTTTTTTCCCCCGGGTCCTATGATTATGCCTATATCTCTCCTCGGACTAACAACAAAAGGGCCTCCCAGCATCATGGTCCGGCAGGATACGAAATATCCTTGGTGGAGCAAAAAAGATTTTCCCTTGAGCAATTGGAATCCCTTCGGCTGAGGTGTTGTAAACAAAACAGCTGGCTCAACGGGATATTCTATGTGGGGTAAGGCAAATGAGGACAAAAAAAAAAACAAAAACACTATAAGAGCACCCTAAACAAATATTGTGAAATTGAATTACTTAGACTTAGTGTCTTCAATAGATGTGCAGATCTTTAAGCAAACCCACAAATTTCTGGAATCTGACTGAATACTTGTGGCAGGCACATTTTTGCCTCCACCAGCTTGGCTTTGAAGTCCACAATACTTCTTGTATCCTTGCTCATTCACCCTGCTTTGTGGGATTCGTTGGCAGATATATTACCATCCATTCCAGAGGAGAGTTGTGCCGCTCTTGCTCCCTTGCTACGTGATGGGCAGCAGGTGACCAAACTTCTCATACATTGTGGATAGGATACCACTGATTCAGCCGCTAGGGCTATGGCCTCCTCTGTAGTGCTCCGGCGCTGCACTTGGTTGCGCACCTCTGGGTTCTCAAAGGTAGTTCAACATACACTGGTTGACATGCCCTTTGTTGGTACTCATCTATTTGGGGCGCAGGCTGATTCAGCTCTGCAGCAGTTCCGCAACAGTAGTGTTGGTGCGGAACCTTAGTTCTGTCTACCTTTTATGTTACCCATTACTAGGTTGTGTGAGGGAAGTTGGTCTTTGATCTCTTACAAAATATGACCAATTTTTGGTAGTTTCTTTACATTGTTCATTTATTGGCACACCCAAGTGTGATGTTCCTGTTATCTACAGGTATTATTGTTTAACACTGTCAAGGACAGGTTGTTTCTTTTGTGACACCTATCGGGGTTTGGTGCCTATTATATAGGCTTAGATTGTTGTTGTTCTCTGAGGATGAGCTCCATGCTCAAGAGATCTTTTTTCAGATAATAGGAAGGATTACCTATGTACCAGCTCCTGGTGGAACATTTTTCAGTAAGCTTATTACCTTTATGTATATATATATTTCTTTCTGTTTACCTTGTAGGGACCTTCTTCTTATTACCCTTATGGGATTTTATATATATACGCGAGGAGGTCTTCAAGGCATTCAGCGTGGTGTCTCTAACTTTCCCCTGGCTCGAAATGCCTCACACTTTGTCCACGGGATCCCTGGTGACTGGGCACCGTGTCAGCCGACGCTGGTATGGTGAGGTCTGCTTGGCAATTTGGATTTTAAACATTGCGCTCCCCGACCCCGCATCAAATTGCATTTTACTGACTGCGCATCAGTGCACTTCATGAAATGTGTTTGAAATTAGTAGGAGTAGCGATGTCTCTACGCCTTTTGACTTTAAGAAATTTGATTGGGAGCCATAATTGTGAGCACAGTGGCATAGCTGAGGCAGCTTTTGCTTATGCCAATCAAGCACCGAACCATGCCGATTGCCTGCCTGACGGGGAGGCGAGATTTCAAGGGTCCATGTGGACGTATTGTTGGTTTCCGATGCTCGAGACTGGCTGGCATTGCTTACAGGCTATGCATAACTGTAATGAGGCATTGTGGGACAGTAAGTCCTGTTAAGTGTTTGCAGAGCAAACAAAGAACTGCAGTGGCGCTTTTCACCACATCTATGGTGTTGATGTATATTGCCAATGTGATACCTCTGCATAACCGATTATATCAGCACGCGCACGTGTCATTTCATGTCCATAAGTCACAGCCACCGGTAGCGCTTCGAGTGGCTTCCCATACCGATTGATTGGATAGTCATGTATAATTATGCCTATTCTTTTGTTGCACTACAATCGTGCAATATGTCAGATTGCTATTCAGGAATGTTTTAACTTTAATGCACGCGCTCATTGTTTAAATATAGTTATTCTTTAAACAGCTGCTTGAGAATTATGACCTAAGGCACATTGAAAACATTTGAACAACGAGTGGGGACTGTAGGCTATCAGGGAGGGTCCACAGACGCACTATGCAGGCTAAAGGTGCAATTTTGCATCAGGCACTGGGCATTCGAACTACCAGGACTATATGTCAATGTTATTTTTCGTGACCACCCGTTATATCCACTACATATATTCCACATTCTTAGTATTTACACAAGAAGGCTCGTGCTTTCTAAGAGTGTGTCTTTTAACTTTATTTTTAAATTTCTACAATGTAAGCAGTATGTCTTTTGTGTCTATACATTCTGGTAGACTATAAATGATTTTACAAAATGGCGCTTAACAGACTGACGAAGGCTGCTGTGACAGCCAAAAACGTGTTCTTTCTGTGCTTCTGGGTCGTCGGAGGCCTAATGCAATAAATGCCTATTGAAACCTAGCACTCTTCGTGTGCGTGCCCTTTTCTGTGAGGAGTAGGGTTGGTTTGGATATATATATATAATCTATATCAATATATATATATATATATATATATATATATATATATATATATATATATATATCGAAATATATAGCCGGTATTGTGGGAAAGGACATTGGCAAGTACAGAGATGTTTCCCCTTTGCAGTACCCACTTGGGGATTGAAATTTACTGCACAAAGACCCTTAAAGCACCCACTTTGGTAGAGTTACGGACTACTAGACCCAGAAAGCATTGCTGCATGTAATCCCATGTGGGTGGAGCAAAGGGGTTAAGTCCACACAGCTGTCGGGACTTTGTGCACAGCCAGTGATCAAGGGCATGGAGCCCGAAACCGGTATGGCGCTTCTGTTTGATGGGGAAATGTCCCGTGTTTGCTGCCCAGAATAAATGAAGGCAAACTTTCCATCTGAGTCTGGCGTTTCCATGCAGGGCAACCTGATGCAGGGCAACCTGATGTTTTTGGATATTTAATTGCGGCGCGCCTCGCCGCGGAAATGCCCCGCCGCATATTCAGCGGACCACAGCGCCTACAATCTTGGGCGCTTTAAGGAGATGGAGAGCCGGTATTGTGGGAAAGGACATTGGCAAGTACAGAGATGTTTCCCCTTCGCAGTACCCACTTGGGGATTGAAATTTACTGCACAAAGACCCTTAAAGCACCCACTTTGGTAGAGTTACGGACTACTAGACCCAGAAAGCATTGCTGCATGTAATCCCATGTGGGTGGAGCAAAGGGGTTAAGTCCACACAGCTGTCGGGACTTTGTGCACAGCCAGTGATCAAGGGCATGGAGCCCGAAACCGGTATGGCGCTTCTGTTTGATGGGGAAATGTCCCGTGTTTGCTGCCCAGAATAAATGAAGGCAAACTTTTCATCTGAGTCTGGCGTTTCCATGCAGGGCAACCTGATGCAGGGCAACCTGATGTTTTTGGATATTTAATTGCGGCGCGCCTCGCCGCGGAAATGCCCCGCCGCATATTCAGCGGACCACAGCGCCTACAATCTTGGGCGCTTTAAGGAGATGGAGAGCCGGTATTGTGGGAAAGGACATTGGCAAGTACAGAGATGTTTCCCCTTCGCAGTACCCACTTGGGGATTGAAATTTACTGCACAAAGACCCTTAAAGCACCCACTTTGGTAGAGTTACGGACTACTAGACCCAGAAAGCATTGCTGCATGTAATCCCATGTGGGTGGAGCAAAGGGGTTAAGTCCACACAGCTGTCGGGACTTTGTGCACAGCCAGTGATCAAGGGCATGGAGCCCGAAACCGGTATGGCGCTTCTGTTTGATGGGGAAATGTCCCGTGTTTGCTGCCCAGAATAAATGAAGGCAAACTTTCCATCTGAGTCTGGCGTTTCCATGCAGGGCAACCTGATGCAGGGCAACCTGATGTTTTTGGATATCGAAATATATATATAGAAACTTTGGCGGTTCTAGAGGATTTGGCAAATGAAGGAAACCCCGTATCTCTGATTTCATCATCTATGAGAAATATAAATCGGACAGGGGAACTGCAAACGAGCCCTGGGAGTCCCTTCAAGCCGAAATCGAAATTTTGCCCACTCATGCCAGCAGACTCGATAGATGTATTTACGGATGTAGTTACAAAAGATCTTCTCAAACTCCGCAATCTCAATAGCAAAGGGAAAAGCGGAGGTAATATTACAGAACTGCATAGAAAAGCAATTGCCAACCTGAAACAAGATGAAACCATTGTTTGTAAACCGTCTGATAAAGGCGGGAATGTGGTTCTTTTGACTAAAGACTATTACATTAAAGAAGCTCTGGCACAATTGAATGATGAGAGGAGCTATGTACGTGTTACCAAGAGGGCATTTGAAGAAAGCGTGAACACATATAGGTCATTGTTAAATAAATGGTACCACAGAGGAATGCTGAACAAAGAAGAATTCGCATACCTGGAATGTAAACATCCCCTAGTACCGACCTTCTACCATCTCCCCAAACTACATAAGAATGCGTTGCGTCCACCAGGCCGTCCAATCGTTTCGTCAATAGGAAGTCTCACGGAACACATGTCAAGGTTCGTGGATTTCTTTCTGTTTGATTTTGTCAAGGAACTTGCATCATACACAAGAGACACTAAGGATTTTTTAACTAAGATTGAAAGTCTTGTCTGGGACGATGACATGGTTATGATAACTCTTGATATTTCAAGCCTTTATACAAGTATTGACCATCTCCAAGGACTAGAGGCAGTGAGATGGTTTCTAGGCAGAAAATCAATGAATCTAGCCGAGCACAATAATATGATTCTAGAATTTGTGGAATTCTGTCTGTGCAATAACATTTTCCTTTTTCAGGATCAATTCTTTAAACAGATACGCGGGACCGCGATGGGCACCTGCTTCGCCCCCAGTTACGCGAATCTTTTCGTGGGCTGGTGGGAGGAGCAGGTGGCCTGGGCAGTAACAGGTGATTCACAGTGGACCCACAGAATCCTTAGTTGGAACAGATATATAGATGACCTATTTATCATCTATAGAGGCACAATACAATCGGCCACGGAATATATTGAGATTCTCAATATGAATGACCTTAACCTTAAATTCACGGGGGAGGTGAGCTCGGAGGCTGTTAATTTTTTGGATTTGAGGGTGTTCGCTGCAGGCGGAAGATTGTGCACTATGTTGCACAGGAAACCGACTGCAGGGAACTCTGTATTACATGCAGACAGTTGCCACTCAATGAAAACAATAACGAGTATTCCATATGGTGAATTACTTAGAATCAAAAGAAATTGCACACGTCCCTGTGACTATAAGGCAGCAGCTAAGGAAAGTATGAATAGATTTATGGCGAGAGGTTACCCAATGGAAACCCTTAATGAAGCCATGTCGAAAGCAGAAAAGAAACCCAGGAAAGATTTGCTTATTGGTAGTAAAGTAAATCTTCAAAAAGAAAAAGCAAAGAGAAAAGACAGTGAAACTAACAGTCTTAGGATGATTACAGATTATTCAGGAGATGCGGCATCAATCAGAAAAATCTTTGTGAGAAATTGGCATATTCTGAAATCCGACCCAGTGATAGGGAAGGGCCTACCGAAGGCACCATTATTGACTTTCAGAAGAGCGAAATCCCTTCGAACCACATTGGTTCAGAGTCATTGTAAAAGTGACAGTAAAACTTTACCGTTTGGTAAACTTACAGGATTTTATCCCTGTCTTAAGTGCAGGGCTTGTAAGAATAGTCGAAAAGTACTAGATTACAGAGTGCCTGGAGTGAGAGAACCAAGAAAGATAAGGAGCCTGATGAATTGTAACACAACACACACGGTATACTGTCTGTTATGTCCGTGTGGGTTGCGTTACATCGAGAGTACGATCCATCCCACAAAGATTAGAATCCTGGAACACCTCAGGGCCATACAAAATAAGGACCCCACCTATCCGGTGGCGAGACATTTTGAGAGGTTCCATGGAAGCAATAGGGATCTTCTGAGTTTCTTTTGTCTGGATCAGGTACCGATAAATGTCAGAGGGAGCAACAGGCAATTACAGTTACGCAGACTGGAATCACAATACATTATTGAGAACCAGACCAAAAAGCCGGGCGGTCTCAATAGTGGGGAAGAAATGGCTGTACATTTGTAATGTTTTCTGGATGATAGTGATCCTATGAGTTTTGTATGGTAGGCTGACAAGATGTGATCAGGACAGTTATGGAGTTATGTATTATAATATGTCTTACATTTGATATGTTGTAAGAGAGGACTAGCCCATTCAGGGCATAATTTGCGTTTTAATGTTCAGTATTATCAATACGGTGGACATTTATGTTAGATATATAAGCCCATCCAGGGCAGTATAACAATAAGGAAGGTTGTAATTTGTGCATGATTTTGTTCACAATGTATACACAGCTATCCATTTAGTAATGGCCGACACTTTAACTGAATGAGGTCGAGTAGTCCTCTGTCTATGTCAAACGCCACCACTATATTAAAATCTGTGTCATGCCGGCGCCGGCCTCTATTGACAAAGGCGGCAAGCCGAAACGCGTCTGTGTGTGTATATACTTTATCCAATTAAAACTTGGATTTAAACGTTCCTGCGAGTGCTGGTATTTCGATATCGTGAGCTGTGGATGAAAATCCGACGCGGTGTCCGTCACCGCGCTGAAAGCACCCGATCGCGAGTGCGAGGGAGTAAGACGGAAAGTTAAAAATGTGATATATATATATATATATATTCCCTAATGGCGGTTGCCAGTAGGTAGTTATAGTTAGGACCTTGTTTCTCTTCAAAAAGCGTTTTTTCTTTTGCCAATATCTTTGGCGCCAGTTGACGAATCTTCGCAACATTTTCAAAACTAATGGGGTGCTCCGGTCAGCTCCTAGCTTTAAAGTTTCGGGGTGATTCGTCAAGCGGGGGCCGAGAAAAAAGGGGGGGGTCCCAAAACACATTTTCTCCATGTTAATTTCCGTAGGAACTTTAGACAAAGCTACAGCCCGAACTGCTGGACGGAATTAAACCAAATTAGGCAAAAAGGTAGGTCTTGGTTCAGAAAATCCGTTCAGTAGTTCCTCAGAAATTAGAAAAAGAAAAAAGTTTCTATGTCTGAGCACCGAGGAGGTTTCGTGAACCCTCCTGGGCACGAGCTTCACTCTGATTGGCTGCCAACACTCCAAACCAGGAAGTGTTGGCAGCCATCTTATGACTCTGTACCGAGTCACAAGAAAAGAGTAAATAAAAAGGTGAAAAACAAGAAAACAAGAAAAACAAGAAAAACACCCTGACCCCTAGGACTGCTCAGGACCCCCAGGACTCCCAGGGCCAAAAAAAGCATTTAAAAAAAAAAACAATCGACCGAATTCGCACTGGGGGCACTTCGTTTTTGAAAGCCCCCGGGTGGGCCAGGTCCAGGAGGCACTCACCAATTAATTTGCGGGGGGCCGCAGTGCCCCCTGCATACTCTTAAATAAGCCCCAGGGAGGTGGTGGTCCCCAGGGCTTATTTAATTGTATGCGGGGGCACTGCGGCCCCCTGCAGCCGCTGGGACCGTCACCTCCCCGGGGCTTAAAAAAAAGGTGTGGGTTGGTCCCAATGCCCCCCATGCTGCCATGGGGACCGTCACCTCCCCGGGGCTTTGATAAGGAACTGTGGGGGTGGCATGCAGCCCCCCGCAGCCCCGGGGACTGCCACCTCCCCGGGGCTCTATTTTTAAATTAAAATTATGTGTGGGGGAAAAGAGCCCCCCACACGACCCGGGGAGCACCACCTCCCGGGGCACATACTGATTACAAATGCGGGGGCCTGTAGCGGACCCCGGGGACCACCACCTCCCCGGGCCTTTAAAGACTTGGAGGGGGGCCTCGTGGCCCCCCTCCAGGAGCCCTTGATGGCCCTGAGGACCGCCACCTCCCAGGGCAGGCTCCTGCAATGTCCTGGGATGCCCACCCCCCGGGACATTGCCGTTTGCTATGGCAGGGTGGGAGCCATGCGGCTCCTGCCCTGTCAAAGCAAAGTCTGCTTTGCTTCATTGAAGCGATAGCAGGAAAACCTGAGAACATCAGGACACAAGAGGACCTCATCGCTCCACCAGCAGTGCGCCAAGAGGTGCGTTTACAGAGTGGTGTAAAAAGGGGCGTGGCCTCGGACCACCTCTCTGCAATCCAGCTGTGTGGCCTTACTGGAGGTACCTGGTGGGCTAATTTGCCCCCAGGGACACTCAGTATTCAAGGGGACTTAATCCCCAACTTAGAACGCGCCAGGGGATGCGTTTGCAGAGTGGTGGAGAAAGGGGGCGTGGCCTGTGTCCACCTCTCAGCAATCTCACAGTGTGGAGCTTACTGGAGGTAAGAGGTAGGCTAGTTGGTCCCTAAAGGACCCCCAGCAGTGAAGGGGACTTCAATCCCTATCCAAGAGTGCGCCAGGGAGCGCGTTTGCAGAGTGGTGGGCAAAGGGGGCGTGGCCTGTTATGAAAACTTAGCAATCCTGCTGTGTGGGACTTACTGGAGGTAATAGGAGGGATAGCTGGCCCCCAAGGTTGTCGTCGGGGGCCAACTACCCCTCTTATTACCTGTAGTAAGCCCCACACAGTAGGATTGTTAAGACCTCTAAAGAGGAAATGCCACCCTTTCTCCACCACTCTGCAAGTCCAGTTTACTTTTGAGGGACTTTGGGGGCCAAGAAGCCCTCTTGGTACCTTCTCTAAGTCCTATGCAGCGGAATTCCTGAGCGCTGGTAGGGTAGGAGGCCCAGCACCTTTTCTCCACCACTCTGCAAACGTGACTACTACTTAAAGAAGCATCTTTCTGCACCTCTGACTTAGAGGTAGTTTTAATCCCCCTGCCCTATTATGTACTAGGTCCCTTACAGAGGAGGTCATGCCGATCACAGGAGTACCCCAACACATAGTGTTCCCTAGTGTATGTAGGTGTTTTCACTGTATTCTAAGTGTCTTTAAGCATAGCACTGGCTCTAGGCCTGGTTAGTCAGAGTCAGTTGCCACCAGTACCCGTCAGCAAAATGGGGGCACAGGATAACTTCGCAACAAGGCCTCTTTCTGCTCCTCTGTTGGTTCTTTGTGCACATCTCTTGCTTCTTTCTGCATCTTTCTGGACTTCTGTTGCCTCTTTGTGCATTTATCTTGCTTCTTTCTGCGCATTTAAAAAACCTTTGAAATTCACTGAAAAAAACATAGGTTTCAGGGACGTTATAGTTAGTTGGACAATTCACTCATACAGAACCATAGAAATTCGTCCGTTATAGTTAGTTCATCTAACTATAACTCGCTCCCCCGTAATGCACTGCTGATGACATCACATTCATGAAATGGTCAGGGACATCAATAATGACATCACTGGTGACATCTCAAATGACATCACTGATGACATCATCCACGTGATAATCTGATGCACCTCCTCATACCCTAATATAACCTTTGATACACCCACTCTAAAATACAGACTACCATTTTTGAAACCATAGACACACCAATACCAGTTACTACATACCCACTCACTGATTCCTAGGTCTACACACACATCCACTCATTCTCCCATACAGTCACTCATACATGCAGTCACCCACCAATACGGCACTATCATATGCACTCACATACCTATACAGACACTCACACAATGCCACTCATCAATAGAGTTACTCACACGCCTAGTCAGTCATGCAAAGGATCAATCACACTCCCATTTACTCACCTATACAGTTATACACACACCAAATCACTTATTCAAACATATACTAACACATACTTACACTCTTATACAATAACTAATACAAGCACACACTCATCCATACACCCACTCTCACAATCACTCACTCTCACATATAGCATTTATATCCAACTCCAACACTCACATTTACTGCCTTTCACATATGTAGTTACTCACACATGTACCACTGAGACATCTAAAAACACTCACCAACTCACCCATACATCCTCTCACCCACCCATACAGCCCTTCACAGATGTACTCTTGAACCCATACACCCAGTGAATCACCCACTCACATATCTATGCACAAAGTCACACAGCCCCACCCACCCACACAAACACTCAGGCACCCATACAGATACTCAGACAACCAATCAATAACCTATAGAGACACTCATTTAGCTACTCACCAACCCATGCAACCGCTTACACACCAACTGACAAACTAAACTGTGAATATCTGTATCAGTCACTAACGCATGCATTCAGGATGACACATTTAATCACTCACTTATAGTCAGTCACACACCTACTAAATCATCCATTCAGACACTTATACACCCACTCATTCTTCAATACACCTTGGCATATATATATATATAATGATGGTGCTTAAGCTGTTTTTGCAATATTTGAAGTAAAATAACTTTTGAATTATCCTCCTGGAGTGCGAGTATCTCTTCTTTTTGGTGAAAATATAAATATATATATATATATATATATATATATATATATATATATATATATATATATATATATATATATATATATATATATATATATATATATATATATATATATATACATACATATATATATATATACATATATATACATATATATATATAAATATAAAACATATTTAAACTTTACAGAAACACACAGTCACTGGATGATGTCATCAGTGATGTCATCAGTGATGTCATTTGAGATGTCATCAGTGATGTCATCAGTGATGTCACTGACCATGTCATGAATGATGTAATATGTGACATCATCAGCAGTGCATTGCGGGGGTGCGAGAGTTAGTTAGCTGAACTAACTATAACGGCCGAATTTCTCTGGTTTTGTACGAGTGAAATGTCCAACTAACTATAACGCCCCTGAAACCTGTGTTTTTTTCAGTGAATTTCTAAGGTTTTTAAATGCTAATTTCTAAATATAACGTGCCTGAAACCTATGATTTTTTCAGTGAATAGATATATCTATATCTTGTTGCATATGATTCCTCTGACGATGAATCTCTTCCTTATCCTCGTGGGGGTATCCTTTGGGCGTCTATAGTTGCCTTCAGGTGTTGGATTCCCCTCTGAGGCAATATAGACCATGTCTCTTCTTTGCAGTCTATGTAGGGACCTCACTGATACTTCAGCGAGGGTTTACTTTGTTAATTGTATCCTGCATTGATTTAACAACTCTTTCGCTATGCTTTATCAAGTTGTAATGTACTGTGGAGTCACCACATTGGTCCTGACACCGGTATCAATGTCCCGGAGATGACTCTTCTGTGCAACCAAAGGCTCTCCATTTGTGTACTCTTCTTTTTATTGGAGTTGTGCGTACATCTGGCCTATGTTATTATTTTCTAATAGTTCCGTATGTCACAAAATGGTTTCATCCATTTTGGGTGAACTCCTAGTTTTCACAACATTGCCATCCATCTTCTTGGTCTTGGATGTTCTTTTGAATTGACTATTTCATATAGGAATTTTCATGGAAATCTCTTTTATTGTGCTCTTTAAGGTGTCTTTACATTCTAACTTTAGGGGCTAATTTTACGGCTTTGTTTCCCAATCTATTATGGGTTGCAATTTTTTCTGGGAGATGCTCTTTTTACCATTATACCAGGGTATACTAAGGACTGTCAGATTACTGCCCTTCTACTTGCTGTGGTTTTGAGGTTTTATGCTTCTATATGACATTTTCTCCTCTAATGAGCCAATTTATCTCTTGCTTAGCTTACATTTTACCAGTAGATTGGCTTTTCGTTGTTTGGTTTTGTCCCTGTGGGAATACTGACCACCTATTGCAGTTGAGGAGGAGAGGTAGTTTGGTGGAGTGCATGTTTTGCATAGGACGGCCAGGTTCATTCTCTGGCATCTCCACTCATTAAATATTTTATTTTTACCTCTAATTCTCAGTCAGCTTATGCTCTGTCTGACTTGTCTTATTGTTATATAAACAGAATAGGTATCTTTTTCTGAGATTTCCAATATTGTTTTTTCCTCCAACTTGTCCATTTTAGGCCAAGTGATATCCTTATTTTTTTATTTTCTCTCTTTCTTTTCCCTGTCGTTTTATTCAGGATTATAGTCTTTGCAGCACTCAATTACGGGTCACAGTTGGCATTTTTTTTTATGCTTCACCATCCAGATTTTTTGTTAGGGAGTGTTGTGTCTCTTTCTCTTTCCCAATTATTTTGTAACTCTGTTTCTGCTTATTCAGTTCCATGCTACTTGTTCATTTTGGACATCAGCATTGTGGTGGCCTGCGGTCTGTAATTGGGATATTTACAAATACATGACCTTATATAAGCAGATATATCTATATAGCAGTGCTATATACCAATGTGCATTTTTATATATGATTTTCTATCTTTTTTGACACATAAATGTGTATGATTGTCAATCTTGTGTTCAATTGCAATTTGAGAGCGAGTTTGCGTGCTTCTTGTGTAGATGCACACTCTTGCTCTCTCTCTCTTTTATTGCATTGCTACCTTAATTGGGAGTTGTGTATGCACTTGCTCTTCTTTTACACTTCTTGGAGTCCACACTTAGTGGCCTTCACTCTACCTGTGAATGTTTTTTTTTCTAGGACAAGTGTTTCATTTTACTCAGTACTTGTTCTTGAGCGTGCACCTGAATTTCTGGTGCATGAATTAATCCATGCTTACTTCGGTGTGGATGTGTCCTGGGTCACCTTTCTCTAATTTTTCAGAATAGGTTTCCCTTGAATACAATTCTGCTGGCAATAGGAGCTATAGCTCGGTGACATTTGTTTTTGGTGCTGGGCATCAAAGTTTTAGCTGTCCTTAGGTCATCACATTTGGAATTATGGGATGTTTATTATACCTTTTACTGTGTTACTGTTTCATTGCCATAATCATGTTTTTTTGTGTGACTTCCAAGGCTTTTGACCCTTATGTCCTTGGTGGTTCTTGCCACAGAGGTTATGGGGAGATATTGTTCCTTCTCATGTAACTTCCTTAAAAAGTCCAATCTTCTATTTTAATATAGACTGGCCACTTCTCTTCAACAAATTTTGGTAGGATCAGATCACAGACCCTCCTCCGGATGGGGTATGGCTGTGGCATTTAATTCAAAAGTTAAGGAATCTGCGGCTAGATGTCTCTATCAGATAAACAAGTTACTTACCTTCGGTAATGCATTATCTGGTAGCAACATAATGTAGCTATAGATTATTTAAAGCCAGCCCATACTTCCTGCTCTGTGAACGGATTGTAGTATTATGGCTACACTCCTTCAAGGACCCCACATTCTCTCACCAAAAGTCACTGTCCTCACTCACTGTCCTTACTATAGCTAACAAAAAATGTTTTTAGCCTTTTTCGGCATACTGTTTCCACAGCCAGTTTCTACGGTGGATCTGCATGTTTGTGCGGAATCTGGTCACAGGAGAAAGTGATGTCAATGTGTAGGAGAGACTCCGGTGATGTCACTGACATGGTCGAGGACAATACGGAATCATGCAATGCCACCTAACAACAGGTGATGCTGCTGTGAAATTTCCGGATCCAGTCTGGTGCTTGGGGAGAGTTCAAAAGTTATGAGATCTGTGGCTAGACTATGTTTCTACCAGATAATAAGTTACCGAAGGTAAGTAACTTGTTCATCTGGATGCACTACCAAAAAGCTCAGAGAGGAACCAAAAGACAGGTCAGGTGGCACACTATGGAAATCACAGAAATTCAGTTTACTTATTTTAAGCCAAACTCTTAATCACAAAGGCAACGCCCCCTTTAGAGACCACACACTTTTTTTACTCAACGTATAGCCCTGGATAGCAAGCAATGCAGCTTTCTTACTCGCAGACTGGTCCATACAGACGATTGAGACAGCGACCAGCATGGTTACAAATATCAGGATACATCAAGCAGCTTCCAAGACAGGTACAGGTTTCATTGTTGCACACCATTGTGTAGTTTGCAAAATCCAAACTGCAATTCATGAAGCCTTTCAACTGAGTTATATCTGCAAAAATAATCAAAAATCATTTATGCCTCTCCGGCATGATAAGAATTTACAGTGCAAACATTCTCTCATCAAAGACAATCGGAGATATCTCTACAGCAAAAAGAATTAACTGCAGTTGGATGAAATGAAAAGGACATAAGAAAATCAGAGATACAAAACAGCTTTGGCATGTGGTGTGGAAGAACTGTACTTCAGTTAGTACGATCTTGAGATCTTGAGACAATTAACTTGATATAACAAGAAGGGGTGGGCAACAATATTTTGCGAACCGCAACATAAGCAAAGTCATGGGCGTAGGAAGTGTGGGAGACGCGGGGCATATAACCCCCCCAGATTTTGTAGTGGAGGGGACTTGGGAGACAAGGGTGGGGGGAGAATTTCCCCTCTCTCTTCTTTCTGTGGCTGAGCCATTGGTGTGTCAAAGCGCAAGTGCTTTGACAAATTAACGACCCTTCACTTGACTAGTGACCTTCCCTTTTGTTGTGCTGCAAAAGCTCCAGGAATCTTTCACACCTCGTCCTCGCGGCCACCACTGCCTGCAGTCTGAACTTACAGGACAAAGGAAGAGTGGTAGTTTGTTGATTGCTGACTGCTCCCTGCCCCTCCTCATCTGGACCCTACCTCATTTTACTGTTTCACACTGCACAATTGAGCCACTCAAAGCCTAATGTTTTGTTGAAATGTTCATTTTGAGCAGTTGAAGTTCGCCCTGGAAAATTAGAACAATTAGCATCAGACTTAGTCTAAGCACACATCTTGCATTATGTTGTGTCAGATGTGTCGGTTTGTCCTAATATTTGCACAAATAACAATTTAAATACCACTATTTTGTCTTGTTTCTTTTATAGCGCTACCCAACCCAATCCAGAGTGTCGAAGCGGTTTAAATCACACATACACATTATACATTGACAATAAACCATATGTGTGTAAATCAATTTACAGGATGTGTTACATAAGATAGTGAGGTTACAAGGTGTAGAAGTCACATGTCCTTCCCTTTATAATTCGTTGTAATATACTACTAGATGGATTACATTTTATGAACTGCAAGTAACTAAAGGATCTCTGTATTAAAAGCAATAACCCACTTACCCATTTACATAAAATACAAATCCGTCATCTGTATCTGTATCTGTATATCACATGATGTGTTTTGTGTGAGACATATTATATGCTACATTGATTTAAAACTAGGACTAGACAAAACACCTGTCTCTCCAGCAAGAGCATTAACCTCCAGAGTTATTTTACCATTATTATTATTTCCTGAGATTTACTGGATACATAACGATAATGCAGCAGGTCCCTTAATCCCATAAGATATTTTAAAATGCAGACTTTGTAACCAATTAAGCAGAACAGATATACTGCCACATTTCTCCTTGTTGCCAATTTCTTTCTGGCAGAGTTTTAATAAATAAATGTATAAGTGGATACCTAGATCTTGCACCGGGGTTGCATCACTTTTTTGGCACAACTCCAACACAAACTGTAATTTGTTCAATATTGTAATGCGCTCGAATGTACTCATGGATAGACCTGCTTAACATATGCGAGGTCTTAGAATCTGATGTCATTTTTTGTGATATCACTTCCTGTGAGGTCATGGGCTGTGATGTCACGTATGATGTCATGCGCTGTGATGTCACTTACATACTGCCTAACTTAGTTAGTGCCCCACTTCTTTTTTTTAGGACTTGTGCCCTGGTGGGAGAAGTATATTGGAGAACTGGAGTTGGTGGTTGTAGGAGGCTGGCTTAGTATATGGTGCACACTCTCAGGAGTGATGCACCTTGCACTATTTCAGGAAACCTTATGGTGATTTTAATGGTCTTTGATAACCATAGAAAGCTCTCAAAGGGGTAGCTGTGAGAGAGGCATTCAGGCTTATCTTGAAGGAGTGTAAAACAGCTTGTTAGACCACATTTAATCGACATTGTAGATTAGATGAAAAAGAACCACACAGTATTTATAAAAAATAAGGCTATTTATTATGCAACACAATCACTAACACATTGGTATATCTCCTACACGGAGACATCAACAATACACACAAGAACACTTCAAAAAAATTAGGTAAGTAGCACAAATATACACTTGTGTCAAGGGGAAGACCAAGCCATATACTAAGATAGTGGAATGCAAACTTCAAGGAGTACGGGACTAGGACCAGAAGACTCAAAGAAAATGGGGACACAAGGAACTATCCAAGGTAAATACCCAGGGACCCCACAGAAGCTGTGTGCAGAGTGGAAACACAATCATGTGCCCAATAGAAGTCAATGGAGAAGTCGCAGTTGCAGTTTTACAGAAGAAGGACCCTTCCCAGAGGATCCTGAAGAATCCCTTTGGAAGATGGAAGGTTGGAGAGTCTCCCCAACCGTGGATGCCCCAGGACACAGGTTACCTGCACCAGGGAATCCGGGTGCATGGGAGTGAAGTGACATAGGAACCTGTCATAGACGACAATGGAAGACTTCGAAGAAGGTGCCTCTGAAGAAGCATGTGAAGAAGTCGGTTGAATCCAAGAGTGGATTTTTGAAGAAGAGAACGTGCAAGCAGAGGGGACAGAGTCTATGCCACTCGGAAGTGACCAGGAGGCACGGAAGCACAATGCCCACCGATGTTGGGAGGTTAAAGAGTGACCTTGTTGCTGCAGCTGTGAGGACCAGGTGATGCTGAGGAAAACCAGGAACCATGCACGAGCTGTCCCCATATTGGGTGTCGATGTTCAGGTGGTCGGTGTCTAGTGGGAGGACAAACCAGCCTTTGTAGCCGCAACTGGTGTGGAAAACAAAAAGATGTAAACATTGGGACCAGTAACATCCAAGCGATTCACCAAGGGCAAGAGACTCAGTGCAGGCCTGTGCAAGCAGGGTAGCCCACTGATTCAAACGAAGACCATCAAGAGAACCCACAGGCCGTAGGCACAGGAGTCGCAAGAGAACCTCAGGCAGCTCACCTAAGATGGAGGCCCACAATG
Organism: Triturus cristatus; assembly: GCF_964204655.1. NCBI lineage: Eukaryota > Metazoa > Chordata > Amphibia > Caudata > Salamandridae > Triturus > Triturus cristatus. The sequence goes on from NC_140580.1 coordinate 727,073,105, forward strand.
CAGAGGATACAGTGAGGATGCTGATCTTGGAAAGATGAGGCGCTAGAGGCTGAAGCTTCTTGTAGCCCAAAGATCTGTGGAGTGCAGAGCCAACAAGCCTTGGCAACGGCAAGTTGATGCAATGCACATAGGTTTGGGCCCAGCAGCTTCGATGAGAGATACTGTCCTCAAAGTTGCTGAGAAGACAGATCATTCCTCTAGGAAGCTGTAGAACCACCACCTATGTTGCTGGGCCTCGAGAAGTCCGTTGGATGAAAGTAGCAGCAGACCAGTCAGCTTTGTTGTTGTGCCTACAGATGCAGGGGAGTGACTCCTTCATGCCAAGGGAGATTACTTCGGATGTCATTGATGCCCACAGGCCTTCTGGAGAACCTGGATGATGCACAGACACAGATGACGCAGAAGACTTGAAGAACAGCGAGACCAGGAGCAGTAGGAGTCTTCCTTGATGCAGTCTCGGGTCCAGTCGAAGTCCCACGAAGTCCAAGTGTCCAAACTGTCGAAGAGTGTCTTGGTTTCAGAGGTAAGACCTACCCACGGGGAGGCCTTAAGTACCCTAGGGACTGGGTTGGAACGACTTGGGGGTCCCTCCCAGGGCAGGGCCTGGACAGAGGGGAGGGCAGCATTGTGTCTGTGGTCGACAGTAACACTAGGTTGCTGGCAGACCCTGAAAGGCTGTTACTCGGAGTACAGGGGTGTTGTCTAAGGAGCCTTCCAGTACTTGGAATCATTTGTCTTGCACAGGAATCGGTGTTGGGATATGAATTCAACATGTTTGATACAAAACATGTCCAGGTCCAATGCAGCCTTTATATAGTTACACATCTCGTCATAACTGATGTCCACTATATACCTGAAAATGACTGACCTCTCTTACAAAGCCTGGAGAATCGACACCGGGGTTTGTAGGGGTGTCTTGCTCATGCAGTAGCACCTTCACATTTGTAACAAAGCACCCTGCCTACCATTGGGGTGATTTATAGTTTTTAAGTGCAGTGACCTCAGATATAAGGAAACTTATATCTGTTGTGAGAGGTGCAAGCACCAACTCACACAGGCTGCAATGGCAGGCCTGTAGAAAGTTTAAGTGGACTCCCATGGGTGTCAAAATACTTAGGAGAAAGTTATGTCTATTATACCTTGTAAGCGTACTTGTGATGGCATTTGACTGAACTCAGTGCATTGCTTTGTCTTTAATATAATGCTAAATAAAGGTTTTTTTTAAAAATACATGCTGCAGGCCTTTGGAGCCTCTGGTGTACCTATGCCCTGGGTACCTTAGTGCCATATACTAGCGACTTATATGGCTACACCAGTAGCCAACTGTTGCTGTACCAAACTACTTACCAGAGCCAATTTATGGTGGGAGAAAAGTTGCTGGGGTCCTCACTAGCAGGATCCTAGCAGTCTACAGTAAAAACACACTGACACAAGGCAAAAAGTGAGGGTAACCATAAAAGCAGATCCTACTTTCGTACACCTCTCCAAACATAGGGACGAGGCTAACCTTGCCCATTCAAGTCTTCTTTTGCTAAGTGGAAATATCTGGAAAGTCCATCTTCGTTGGCATGGTTACTCCCAGGTCTACGTTCCACTGAAAAGTCCATCTCCTGTAGGGCAATGTACCACCTCAAAAGTTGGAGGTTTTCACCCTCCATCTGTATAAGCCATAAGAGGGGCTTATGGTTAGTCTGAACAATGAAGTGAGTGCCAAATAGGTATGGTCTCAACTTCTTCAAGGTCCAGGCCACAGCAAAGGCCTCCCTCTCAGAAGCTGATCAACGCTTCTCCCTGGGGGTCAGCTTTCTGCTTATAAAAGCTACTGGTTGATCTTGGCCCTTTGCATTAAGCTGTGACCATGCTGCACATATCCCTATCTCAGGAGCATCTGTATGGACAATGAATGGTTTGCAGTAGTCAGGACTTTGCAGAATTGGAGCAGAGCACATGGCTTGCTTCAGGTTACCAAATGCCTTCTGACAGCTAAATGCTAGATATGCTGCACTATAGGCTTCCAGACCTGTTAGGACTTTATTCACCAGCCTCTGAAAATTGGCAGGTGCATTTTTCAAACCAAAAGGCATCACAATAAATTGATAATGCCCACTGAGGGTTGAAAATGCTGTTTTTGGTTTGACATCCTCATTGAGTCTGATTTGCCAATAACCAGAAGTCAGGTCAAATGTACTGAGATATTTGGTAGAGGCCAAATTATCAATCAGTTCATCTGCCCTTGGAATTGGATGGGCATCAGTCCTTTTGATGCATTGAGGCCTCTATGGTCAACACAAAACCTAATTTCTCTCTTACCATCCTGGGTGTGAGGTTTTGGACAAGAGCTACAGCACTAGCCCAAGGGCTATCTGAAGGCTCAATGACTCCCAACTCTGGCATCTTTTGGACATCTGTCCTGATACAATCTCTGACATGGTCAGGCTGTCTGTAAATTTTGCTCTTCACAGACAGGCTGTCACCGGTGTCCACTTCATGGGTACACCAGGTGGTTTGACTGAGTGTCAGAGAAAATAGACCAGAAAAACTGAGAACCTGCCTACAATCAGCTTGCTGTTGATCAGTGAGACTGTCTACCAAGGCTACTCCTTCCACTGATCATTTAACAGGGAGATCAGGGAGAAAGTCACTCTCTTCCTCCTGTCCCACATCAGTGGCCATGAGCAAGCTCATGTAAGTCCTGTCAACAAAAGGTTTTGGGCGAATCACATGAAGTACCCTGTGTTGACTTCTTGGAGTACCCAGGTCAACTAAGTAGGTGTCCTCACCTTTCTTTTCCAGTATAGTTTGGGGGCCACTCCAACTGTCTTGGAGAGCTGCTCGGGCCACAGACTCCAACACCCACACTTTCAGTCCTGGCTTGTAAACATTAAGTACAGCCTTTTGGTCATGTCAAGCTTTCTGAAGCTCCTGGCTGGCCTCAAGGTTTTTGCTGGCCTTCTTTATATGCTCAGCCATGTGAGCATGCAGGCCCAGAACATAGTCTACTATGTCCTGTTTAGGAGGCTTGAGAGGTTGCCCCCATCCTTCTTTGACTTGACATAATGGACCCCCAACTGGATGTCCAAACAGAAGTTCAAATGGGCTGTAGCCCACCTCCTTCTGAGGAACCTCTCTGTAGGGAAAGAGAAGGCAAGGTAGTAAGACATCCAATTTTTGCCTCAGCTTTTCTAGGAGCCCCATGATCATACCTTTGAGGGTCTTGTTGAACCTTTCAACAACCCCATTGCCCTGTAAATGGTAGGGTGTGGTAAACCTATAGTTAACACAACACTCTTTCCACATAGCAGTGATGTAGATAGACATGAAGTTAGTACTTCCATCTGACAAGACCTCCTTAGGGAACCCAACTCTGGAAAAGATTCCCAGGAGAGCCCTGGACACTACAGAAGCTGTAGTGTTCCTAAGGTAAATAAACTCTGGGGGAAAGATTTACAAGCCCCTTTCGCTGCCAGTGCATCACTTTTTGTGACGCACTGGCAGCGCATTTTTCAGCCCTATATTTACAAGGACAGGAAAAGCCACCCTGCGTGACTTTTCCTCTCCTTGTAAATACGGCCCCTTTACACCCAGCACTTTGCGTGGAACGAGCGTTCCATGGGTGTTGTTGTGGGTGTTCACAAGCAACACCTATGGAACCAGACACATTTCCAGATTTACAAGAAATCGTGAATCTGGAAATGCATCTGAATGCTACATCTTCCCAGCGGAGGCGTAGGGAGGTGCAACGAGAAGAAATGTATTCATTTCTTCTTCTTTCCATGTGTGCTGCATTCTGCAGCACACATAGAATGAGGAAATTACCTTTAATGATTGTTTATGTACAGGAAGTTGTCTCTTCCTGTACATAAACAATCGTTTATATCAATGACGTTTTACAATTTCTATGTGTGCTAATGCAGCACACATAGAAGTTGTAAAACACCATTTCTGATTGTTTATGTGCAGGAAGGGAACACTTCCAGCACATAAACAATCATCCCTGTGACGCAGGCACCCTTGCACCATGGTGCCAGAGGGAACGTCGACCGTGTTTTGATTTTAGTTAGAGCCTTGCCAAAGTTGTTGGCTTAAAAATTCCATAAGTTAAATCAAGAGTTAAGTATAAGATAACACATTTTTTTAATGGACCGCATCCTAGGGAACACGCCCAAGAAAGCCACAGTGATTGATTTAACTCATGGAATTTTTGGGCCATACAACTTTGGCAAGACTCTAACTTCAGTTGGATCTTTGGATACTTTTGACATGATTAATTCATTTGCCATTAACTTTTTTTCTGATGGTTGCTTTCAAAACGCTTATCTTGTGTGCTGATGATGACCTTCTAGAGTGAGAAGGTCGAAACGCCGTCGACCTTCCCTCTGACAACTAAAGAGGACGCAGTCACTGCATTATTGACCTTGTGATATATTGGACATTTTGTTTATCATTCCTCTGCCATTGTGTTTGTTTTTATACAATGTAATTTGTATTTCCGTATGTTTATTATGTGTAACCACATGTGATATGTTTGTACTATTCTTGAAATATTCTATGTTCTACAATAAGCTATTTCAATAACAAAAAGCTATCTTCCAAAAAGTTTTGTCTGTGGGTATCATTTATTTTGCAAATAATAGAACACAACACAAATGTTACTTTTGAGGTTTCTCTCTATAAATGATTTGAAACTTCACACAACACACTCCGGTGATCATGTTTCAAAGGTTGGATGCACATCTCTAAATGGGGGCAGTTTAGCTAAAATACTGCTTAGAAAAATTTTAAAACAAGAAACCTCTAAAACAGTTTCATTTGGCAAATATGGCAGGCATCCGAGCATTGTCAGAAAGAAACACAGTTTTTTTAAAATCTGGTACATACCCTACAGTACAAGGTCAAAAACACCAGTAAGATTGCCCATTTTTAAGGGTTCATAATAGGTCAATACCTTTGCAACTATTTACAAACCTCTCTTCTTTGTGACCACTATATTGTATGCACTTCTACCTGCATTCAACTCCCTCTATCCACCCAACACAGGGAGCGATAGACACAGACCAGCTACTACTTAAATAGCACGGGCTTATGTCGACACCTACAGCACTGCGATCTGAAGTAACCAATGTCAGGTAACTTTTTTGGCACAAAGGCTTGGGCATTTCTAGGATTGTTTGACTTACTCTTATCATGAAATGTTGATACCTTTAATATAGACTTATAGCCTGCTGCTGAGGGACTGTACAAGTTATAATGGCCTTGAATCCTAGTGCAGCTTGGGCCTATCACGAAGGTGAGTGTCTTTAACAACCGGTATAGCCCAAGGCATAAAGGATTTAAGGTAGTAGCCGGTTGTGTAAGACAAATTGAGGGTAGAATATTCTAAATTAAACATGGAGAAACAGAGAGACAAACCCTTATCTTATGCGGATTTGTATAGCTCATGGCTACACTGAGACTTTCCAGCGATGAATGGGTCAAGTACGCATCGTTAATCATCTAGAGCTGGGACCTGATTAAAACTAATGAGGATAAAGCCATGTTTTGATCCTTTTTTCTAAACGTAGTCTCATTCGGCTCAGTTCTTAATTCCCTTGGCAAAGAATTCCATAATTGGGGTGACAGATAGGAGAATGATCTGCCACACTATCTGGATCTGTGGACACACGGCACCCTCAGGAGACCTACATTAGAATATCGTAAGCTCCTGTTAGGGGCAAAGGCTGATACAAGAGCACTTATCAGGGGAGATCCCCTATGATTGACACACCTGGGGACCAAGCAGAGTGCCTTAAATGTTATCCTTTCCTCCAACTGGAGCCAGGGTAGGGAGGCCAAGGCACTTTTCATAGAGGAATGTTTGGGTGTCTTGTAGATGGTCCTTGCCCACAGCATTTTGGGCCACCTGAAGTTGCTTAATGACTAACTTTGGGGATCCCATATTCAAGGAGTTTTCATAGCCCAGGCAGGAAAGAATGAGCGCCTGGACCACAATTCTCCTGGATTGTGAGGGAAGTAAGTCTACTTTTTTCGTAGGGTTCTTAACATGGAAAAGCAGGATGTAGTCAGTCTATTGGCCTGGACTTCCATTGTTAGAGAACTCTCCAACCACACACCAGATTTTGTTGTAGGGGAGGCGGGGGGAGGAGAAGGTCCTGGGCATTCTGTCCAGCTTAATATTGTATTTGTGTTAAGATTATTTCCCACCATCATCAGTTCGGTTTTGTCTCCATTTAATTTTAAGGAGCAGTTTGCCATCCATGGTGTCAATTTCTCCAGACAAGGGGGTCCTGATGCTGATATCCTGTCTTAGGGGCAAGAGAGACTACCAATTTCATGTCGTCAGCGTAAGAAACAAATGACACAACTAAAATTCCTTAACAATGGCTGCTAGTGGTCGTACATATATATTGAAGAGTGTGGGACTTAGTGGGGATCCCTCTGTGACCCCACTCTTCAAAGGGACAGTCTCCGAGTAGCAGGGAGGTTCCTAAATTTGAAAGGACCTTTCTTTTACAAAAGAAGAAAGCCAGTTGAGCGCAACCTTTCTTATTCTCCTGGAATGCTGGAGCCACAGACCTATACCGGCCATTATTGGCCACAAGCCACTCCAGTGTCTTCAAAGGAACTCTTAGTATTCCAGTGATCTTATAAGCCATCAGTAAAGAGCATCAACCTGAACCGAGCTCCTGTGCCCAACTACAAGATAAACCCTAGCTAATGTACCCTATTAGCAACTGCTCCTTCCCTTCCAGTAGGCGCAGTCTGTTCCCACAAAGAGCTATGTAACCTACATAGATACATACCACAGTGATTGTTACAACTTCACACAGTGAGCCGATGACTGCAAAGTGCAAGCAGAGGATAAGGGTTAAGTGATGTATAAATAATTAATGTAAGAGGAACTATGCCATATACAAATATGTGTAGGATACTCAGCCAGCCTTTAGAGATGCATGTCGTAAACCAGAGATGTCCAATGTAGGTTCTGGCAAACCGGATCCATGCCTGATTTTCCTGGATATAAATGTTAGGTACATTTACATACAATTAATCTAATATGACTTTATTTTACATAGCCAATGGGTGTCCTGAACATCTGGCATGGATCTGGCCATTCCGTATCTAGGGTGGACCGTATATATGCAGCAAGCAACCAACATGATATGACGTGACTGGACAACACAGTCTAGTGCATGCAATTGGTTTGCTTTTTAGAGTTATTATTTCTGTGAACATCATTCACCGTCTGTAAAATATAACTCGAGATATCACAAATCTCGCCCTTGTTCAGTTTCCCATTGCTTATCAGCTGTGTTCGTGTTAGACATATAACTGTACATGCACACATATTACCTCACAATGGACCTTTTGTGTTTACACCAGAACGAACAGGACATGTGAACCCCTTCATGAAATATACCTGTTAAGGGCGAATCCGATGATATACTGAGCAGCTCAACAACAGTGACATTAAATATAGAGGCGAGGTCATTCAGCGTCTCAGAGCTGTTAAAAATATCTGTGACTTCTGATTCCAGATTGATGTTCAGCAAGTCAATAGCTGTTTGATTATTGTAGTAGCTGTAGCTCGCTGAGGTGTTCACGATAATGCTCCCTGAGCTGTGGAAACAAAAATTGAAGCGCAGTTGGAATGTAGGGTAAAATGTAAATTACTCAAAGGGTCAGCCATTGAAACATTTAAAGTATCATGACAACCTTTGCAATATTGTGTGCAAATAAATAAGATAGACTCGATATCATTGTTGTAAATACCATCACCAGCACCTTTATAAAAGCGATACACAAACATGAAGATTGGGATCAGGTCGCCATCCTACTGCACTGGTATGTTTTAAGAGTTTTTATTTTTTACAAAAACATTCTCCTGCCTTTGTCATCCACACTCTAGAAATGGCACAGTCTCCAAGGATTAGGATTTGCATCTTTAGCACCCGACCAATTTTCGTTGATTAATTATTGGCCAGATCATAATATAGCCCAGAAATTCTCACGCGAGATCCACTGATCGTTTTCCTGACCGGGACAGCCATGCATTGCATGACAGTTCAGCACAGGTATAAATTGTCAATTGCTCGCATGCACAGAGCATGTCATAGCACTAATTTAATATTTTTCAAAAACGGGACCTACATTGGCAGTCCGTCCTTCGAAAATGTAACAAAATGCTGGATGCCAGACCAGCGCATGCGCTGGGTCAGGCGAGACCTAAAAATGACACACAAAAGAGAATTCTCCATCCTCGAGGAAATAGTCTAACTTCCGGGACCATTCGGAATCTTGGCGGCGCGATATCAGGATGTTCCGCACTGTCAGTCATTGTGAGTTCTTGAAAAAGATGAAGCCGAAGTTCCTGACTCCATCTGCCGATCTTTTACAGTTCAAGCCTCTTCTGCAGGCCATGACGGATAATTTTAGGATGAGCCTGCAATCTTCTAGGCCGGTCACCAAGGTAGGGCCAATCCTGCAGGTTTGGCAATGCCATCCGCTCCAACCTTAGTGACACCAGACTGTGCACCTCGACGAGCTTCGGCCATGCGCATATTGCTGCCTCGCGTTACTCTGCGTTGGGAAGGCATTCCATGGGTGGAGTGTGGGAATTCCCACGCATCCACCCATGGATTTTGGCGCATTCCCAGATTTACTAAGGGTAGTAAACCTGGGAATGTTTCAAACTGCTAGCCCTCCTAACAGAAAGCGTAAGGAGGAAAAATATCTTTATTCCTTCGTGTTATTTTCTCTTTCTACACTTTGCATCCAGCAGCACACATAGAAAGAGGAAAATGCCTCTGAGGATTGTTTTTGGGCAGAAAGGTGTCCCTTACTGCACAAATATAATCCTGCCTGTAACACAGGCACCCTTGCCCCATGGTGCAAGGCTGCCTGCATTTGCTCTAGGTCGCACACAGTGTGCCAGCGAGAGAGAGGGAGCAGGATTGCACCATATCTTAGTAAATATGGTGCGTTCCTGCGCTCTCCATTTGCCGCAGCGCAGAAAATTGTCTATCTGCGTTGCGTAAGATGGTAGTAAATGTGGCCCTACGTTTTTGTCCTCGCACCCGACACTGAAGAGTTTGGCAGTATAAACCTCTTCTGCAAAGTTGAATCCTTATGTTTTTCAAAAGGGTGAATCTATGGGCAGAATTCTTTTGTCTTTAGTTTTTTGCCTGTCATATCCAGATTTGTCGTAAATGGCTAGAATATCTGTTATCGCCATCTTTGTCAACATGAATAAGCCCTTTCTGTCCAGGTCAGCGATGGTTTGGATGCCTCTAGACAAACTGTGAAGTGCAGCCTAAAGTCCAGTGACAAAATGATTTGTATACGCCAACAATAGTTAGCATGTGGGGGCACACCTTCACAATGTCAGGAGGCATGGTTTACCATGTAAGGGTCAGTAGGCGTGGTGGTGTGGTACTCTAAACCCACACTAGCCAAGCTCAATTCAGAAAAAGAAAGGCAGTGTCGAGACCCACTTGTATGAGGCTTTGCATACGTTGAGAAAGAGCTACAATGAACTACATTTCCCAGCAGTCCCTGAACTCTCACATTGTTTGAAGATGGCTGCAGCTGTCTTGGATTATTATGAATACTTTTCCTCATATTTCAGGGCATCTTGCTAAGCAATTGTGCTACAAAATTGCTGCAGCCAGGACATTGCTACTTGGATTCAGGATTTCATTTGACAAAGAACAGTTGCTTCCTTCAGAGTTTGTTGGAAGAGAGTGGTAAATACAGAGGAGTATTCTGAAAATCAAGTCATGTAAGGAAATCAAACTTTGAACTATTTTGAAAATGTTACTTTGAGCATTGCCAAAGACTTTAAGAATTGTTGCATTTAAACATAATCCAGTGGTGAAACATGAAGAATTCTCACGTCAAGACAATGCTACACATATAATTTATATATAATTATGCGTATGTTAATAAAAGCTCTTAGCACGTTATACAAAAACTATTGATAGAATTAAGGCCAATGATAGGAACCACAGAAAAGTAATGGTTATAAATTACTTTTTCATTGGCACAAGAGTCTAGTTGTAACTAAGCTTTTCTTCATCAGAGCTCATAGTTATGAATCATAAAGTAGTTGTCTTACCAATAGGGAAAGCGGTTGAACATATTAAAAGGTACTCATCTCTGCTTCACTTTCAGAAATAGCAAGATTTATAACTGAACACAAACACTTTGTTACACAGAGATACAGCTATTGTATATCCTCTACCGTGTTATGGTTAGATGTAGGCCTTTCATAGCAGGTCATAAATATATAGCCAATTCCCTTTAGACCCACTTCAACCTGTAGTTATCTGTACCGAGCAGAAGTGATGAATCAGAGTGGTAGTGTCCAGAGTCTCTGTTTTCATTTTTACCTCGGTCCCCTTTCCGTCTTTGTACTACTGCCTTCAAATTCTCATTGTATAAGGGCATTGGTGGAAGCAGTGAGAGACAGAAGAGTGCATGATTCCTGTTGGATCCAGATTGCAAGGTTAGTGCTTTCTGAGACAGGTGTTCATGGGCCTCTCGGGGGATTACTGTTGCCTCTGAGGCTTTCCAGTGGACAACCGTCATATGAATAGCAACCTTCCCAGCCAGCCTGGACCAACAAACAGCTTTATCACTCCGTTTGGGGCACTGGCTGATATAAGGGACACCAATACCACCAGCAACATGTTGCAGCCCAAAGGATGTCCAGAGGTAGCCATGAAGTAGGTTATAAGTAGAATGTTTATTAAAAGCTTAGTTACAGGTTTAAGTGATAAGTAGGAGATAGGAAGTTCAGCCCCACCAGGAGCAGCATCCTTGATGCTCAGCCCACACACTCCAACTGCCTCCCTGTCACCCACACCACACTCTCCAGCATTCCACTACCTCATCAAGTATTCCAACATTCCACACACACACCACATCCATTCTGGCTGTGCAGCAGGGAACAGGGAACTAAGAGAAAGGATGCATAATGAAAATACAAGTCACAATGCAATAATAATATAACAAAAAGTACAATGGAAGTACACACCACTTGATGGCATAACCATGAAAGATACATATACAATTTAAATCTGACTAAGAGAAAATTGGAAGGACTCAGGATAGGAGAATATGAACAAAATACTTTTGAAATTACACCGCTGTAATATTATGCAGGACTAAGAGAATGGAGGACACCAATGAGGTATAACTCTCTCACTCACCCCCTTCTGCACACCACAACTAGCACACCTGACAGGACCGGAAGTCTTAGGCAAAACAACTGCACAGGGGGTACACGACCCATAAACACACCCAACTCGCACACCTGTTGTCACAGGCAAAATACCTTCCACTGTAAAACTGACAGGACCTACCGTGTTGGGCAACGCACACACTGTACAACCTACAACTGTACAACGCACACACTTTGTACACCTGACAAGACTGCAAGTCTCAGGTCAATAACAGCACAGGGTAAAGAACTCTTCAGCGCACACACCTCGCACACCTGACAGGACTGCAAGTCTCAGGTCAATAACAGCACAGGGTAAAGAACTCTTCAGCGCACACACCTCGCACACCTGACAGGACTGCAAGTCTCAGGTCAACAACAGCACAGGGTACAGGACTCTTCAGCGCACACACCTCGCACACCTGACAGGACTGCAAGTCTCAGGTCAACAACAGCACAGGGTAAAGAACTCTTCAGCGCACACACCTCGCACACCTGACAGGACTGCAAGTCTCAGGTCAACAACAGCACAGGGTACAGGACTCTTCAGCGCACACACCTCGCACACCTGACAGGACTGCAAGTCTCAGGTCAACAACAGCACAGGGTACAGGACTCTTCAGCGCACACACCTCGCACACCTGACGGGACTGCAAGTCTCAGGTCAACAACAGCACAGGGTACAGTACTCTTCAGCGCACACACCTCGCACACCTGACAGGACTGCAAGTCTCAGGTCAACAACAGCACAGGGTACAGGACTCTTCAGCGCACACACCTCGCACACCTGACAGGACTGCAAGTCTCAGGTCAACAACAGCACATCATACAACAATATATCGGTGGACAGCAAGTCCATCATGTGACCTGAATAGATAAGAAAACTAAACAACCAGCAGCATGGTACTGTAAATGAAAAATACCTATATGCATACCATATACCAGCATCACTAAAGACAAGAATACAGAAGAAAAATGCAGAAACAGCTTTAATATCATAGTCTGGTATATTCACTGATGCAGCTCCGGTGAGCGATCTCTCGCCTGACCCCATTGCAGCTCTAAATTCCTGACAGTATATGTGGCAGTAAATGGCAGTTCAAAAGACCAACCATGTCCTAGGAGGAACCGGCAAACAGGTGATGTGGAAGAAGAACACTTATACCGTTGGCAGACACATACATTGGCACCTTAAATCCATACCTTGTGTGGAAAAGGTATCCATGCCAAACAGGGGTTAAGTATTCACACTACCATTGCTGCAACTATGCATCCGCCATGAAAACCGCTCGGTGTTTCTAAACGCAACCTCAGCCGCTTCGAGTGCAACGCAATGCCGTAATTGTCCACCAAAACATAATTCCAGGGTAAGCCAGTCAGCACGATGAGTCAGAGTTCTAGCTGCCACTGGTGCCCTCTTAACTGCCTGGTGCAGTGTTATTGCGTAATACGTCCTCTCCGTGCAGTTGCACAGAATTGTCAACGTTCCCACTCCAGCTGACAAGGCAATGGTCAGAGTGCTCGGCTCACACATGTACAGAGCTGTGACCTATACTCACATTCCATTCCAACACATGAGTAGGTTTGAGAGTGGCCTGAAGTGCAACCTCAGGCTTGTCTACTAGCTGATGGCGGCACGCAGAAGTGAACGGCGTCGGGTGGCTCACAGTGAGTGCATGCTCCCACATAGGGCAGCTTGTGTTTCTGGATGCCAGCCGAAATGCCGCCGATATCTACGCAAGAGCTTCACGCAACCCAGTGAACACGGTAAGGAGTTCTCGCACCACTGATAAAGTCAGTCTCGTGGCCCATTCACATCCTGCATCTCATAACGGCAAACGGCTGCTCTTTCCTTCCCGACAATTTCTGCAGGGCAACTCACCAATGTAGGCGGTGGACGCATTGTTCACTACAATGCTGATGCCCAAATGGTTACTGATATTCAGCAGTGCTTAATTTGAGCTGGTGCTTTCCGGTACAAAGCACCGGCACTTAATTGGTTTCCGGTGCTCGGCACCCTCACCTAAGTGTCAACACCATACTTAGAACAATCTACCACATGGTGACGCTGCTCATCTAATTTAGAGATGAGCAGAACAACAGGTTGTTTATGAACACAATATACATTAAAATTGCTAATATCTGCCTCCCCAGCCATGCCTTTAGCTTTGGGGACCTGAAATAATCTGAACTGTCGCATTTACATGCAAGAGAGATGGTTAGTAGTTGTTTTGGCAGTGATGACAAGGGTAATGGGTGGTGCCAGCTGCAGTGGCCTGCTGGTCAGAGCCCTGGCACTTAATATTTTGCAAATTAAGCATTGATATTCAGAATAAAGTTTATGCTTCTGCTGGTTCCTTTAAAGCAAGCACCTTAAAATACTCACCGTTGGCATGCCTAAGTTTGTAGTAGAAAGCTCATGGGAGATAAGAGCTCAGCGACTCCTTGTGCTTCAATACATATTTACATTTTTAATGCCACAACCAGGCAACAGGAATCAGGCATCATGTAGTTGCAATGAGTTCATCCAATCTATTGATGTAAGGAAGTTCAAACGCCCCAGGCAGGCTGTCCAGATGGTAAAGGACCATGGTGGGGCTAACCACAGCGTTCCTTTTACTTCTGGCTTAAGGTTCCTTAGTTCTAGTTAGTTCCGCAGGATAAAATACAGTCACCGCACGCAGGTTCTTGCTCCAAATCGTCACCAATGTTGCAATCCAAAGAAACTCCAGAGGTAGCCATGAAGTAAGTTATAAGTAAAAGGTTTATTAAGCTTAGTTGCAGGTTTAGATAGTAAGTAGGAGATAGGAAGTTCAGCCCCACCAGGAGCAGAATCCTTGCTGATCAGCTCACACACTTCAATTGTCTCTCTGTCACCCACACCAAGCACTCCAGCATTCCATTACCTCATCAAGCATCCCAACATTCCACGCACACACCACATCCATACAGCCTGAGTAGCAGGGAACAGGTAACTAAGGGAAAGGATGCATAGTGGGAATACAAGTCACAACAGAGCACCAGCTTCAGTCACTGAGTATGGATCTGCTGCATCAAAACCTCCTTGACTCCTCCCCTCCACCATTAGCTTATGGAAAATGGGAGGGTCTCACATTTTTCCACCAATTGAGTGAAACACAATTGGTCACTGGATACTCCAACATTTCCACAGAAGCTATGCCTTCCCCTTCCTACCATCTTCACTGGATCACCCTCCAACTGTCAGGAAGGGCTCTCTGGCACACTCCTTGTTTATAGAGGTGGGTGTGCTTGCCCTGTTGAATGATGGGCTCATTGAAGTGGTGCCCTAGAAGGGGAGCAAGATTTTACTTCTTTGTCCCAAAATGTTTTGCTGGTCACAGGTCCATCTTGGAGCTATATCTCTTAAAGCTCTTCATTTGACAGGATAAGGTAAAATTCGATCCGTTGGGGGGCGTGGCCTGACCGGGAATAGAGTGTGACGCAACTCATCTGAGCTCTTGAGTTCCCGTGGCTCCGTAACACATCTAAACACCTGGTGATGCCTCCAGAGGCACAGAGTCAGGCTCAACCGCAAACAGCCATCTGGGAAGCCCAAGACAAGACTCACCTGCTTCTCAGCACGGCACCGCTCCAGAGGGGAGGCACCATCTTGTCCCCTTACTGCAGCGCTGCTGATCGGCTGGCCTCAGGGGCGCCCGCGGACTGAGTGGAGCGGCCCTTACATCGGACCATTGGCCTCAGTTGGTCTTTGCTGGAGCACCCTTCGAGGGGGGCTCCCGCCCTTAACTGACCCACAGGGGTTGGAGGAGTCCTACCCCCCCACTCCCACCACCTAGATTGGGGTCCCTCTCCCGATGCACCCCCTACCCCCGATGCCTGGTATCAACCCTGCGGCCGCCCAAACCTGGGTGCCCTTAAAGACTGCATAGCGTCTCATATGGAGGGGGAGTGAAGAGGCCTGAAGAACTGGTGGGTGGACGCAGCCTACCGCTCTCCCTGAGACGTTGACCTGGCATCCCTGTGCTGACCTACCCTACTGAAGGCCTCGAACTGATAGACGCTGCGGTGATCAACGCTTGCTGTGACAGGTCCCTGGATGCCCATATCTGCATGGGAGCACTGCCTAGCTCGGAAGATCCTAGTGGCATACACGGGCCTGGTGCCATCTGGGCCTGTGGGGAGAAATCTGCAGACCTGACACGCTGAAATCATGAGCACCTACCATTGCCTTTGCGGGGCCAGGGAATATGATGGGGCCCTGGGGACTCACGGACTGTCACGATTACCTCCCTTGCACTCTGAGACAGGAGGGCGAATGACTCACCCCACCCCCCCCAATAGTCCCCTTTCTGCGACTTGGCTGGCACAATCTTAAGGCCCCTAGCACTTAATCTGTCACGGAACCACACGATTCACTGGCCTTGGCCCAGAAAGCATCCCAGGCGCTGTGGACTATCCTGCCCGCTCCACATTCACCTGCTACATCCACCATACGCGCCAGTGAGCTCTGGATGAACATTAAGCCACGCTGCTGAAGTGCCATTGCACGCAGCGCATAAGGGTCCTGCTTCTCCGGCCAAACCTGGGAGCAGCCCACTGACCTTTGGGGGTATAGGGGTCCTGTGCGCCCAGGTGGGGTAACCCGCTGGAGAACATTCTGGACCTCCACTGAGTATGTAGTTCTGGTTCTGCAGCCAGTGAATCTAAACCCCACATTGGGTGGACTGCTAAGACGTGGAATATTGTTTGGAGACTTGCTAGGAAGAGGACGGTGTAGGAAAAACAAAGAGGCCAACAGGGCTCAACCATTTGTACCACTCAATCCAGAGATGGGTGGAAAAGGCAATCCCTATCTCGTCTGAGGTTTAACCCTCAATGGAGAATTATCCAATAGAGAGGGGTAGGGAGTGGGCAAGTAGATACACCAGCAAAGAACAATCAGCAAGGAAAATAAATGGTTAGTGACAGCAAACAATACTCAAAACAAGATGGGTCCGGCTCCAGTCTGTGGACCCAGCCGTGAAGTAGGGGGGCCTTTGTGTAATGTGTATGGATCGTCAGTGTAGATCGGCTGGGATATAGTAGGGATCAGAGGATACATTAGTCCTCAGTCGAGTTAGAAGGTTCCTGTTTCATGTTGTGGAGATGGGCGATGATTTCTTCTTTGGGAGAGCGGGAGGCTGCGGACGCAGTGCCACGGTTCACGGATTTCCTTCGGACAGACTTCCAAGTGGGTCTTCAATTGCCAGAGTCGGTGGATTGAGAGGGAGGAAGGCCCTCATCAAGAGCATCTTCCGGCACGCTGAGCATGCATTTTGTTTCTTGTAGTGAGCGAAGTGTCCATTTCTTGGGTGGGATCCTGACCTCAAAAGAAGCATGACACATATTCAAGGCGCAGGAGCCATGTCGGGATTGCTTAAAAGGGAATTATCTAGCTGCCAATGGAAGATTGGGCTGCAACATTTGAGATGATATTCAATACACTATTCCAGAATACTGCATATTACATGTAACAATGCTGGAACTCAACTGTGCAAAACCAATGCCGACGATGTATATGATGTGATGTACTCCTCCACACTGTTAAGCCTCCCCTTTCTACCTTACTCCCCCTTCCCCCTCCTTCCCTCTTCCCCATTGCAGAACAGATGTACCTATTATGCCACAACCTACGTGGATGTACAATGTTGTGCGTCAACCGCACTGTTGTGTTTTTCTATGTGTTTTTCTCCTAATTGGAATCTCAGTAAAAAATTGCGAAACAAATAAAAAAGGGAATTATCGGAAGTTGGGCTTACTGACGCTTGGCACTACCTCCACCCAGACTTGATACATTACTCCTTTTACTCCCATGTACGCCTCTCTTATTCCAGCATCGATTATCTCTTCATTTCCCACTCCCTTCTGAAAGGCCTGCAATCCGCTAGAAATATCTGACATCTCAATATTGGACCATGCACACGTAGAACTTACTTGGGCACGGCACTCTGGCAACCCCCGTGCTCTCCCTGGTGGGCCTGTTAATGAGGCCATTGAGGAACACTTTACACTCAATACACTCCCTGATATTACCCTTCACAGACTATGGAATGGCTTCTAAGTCACTATTCGCGGAGTCATATCCTCCATCTCCATAGCCACGGCTCGCGAAGCCCGCTTACTAGAGACAACCCTCAGGAATGAGATCAGCTCTCTCAAACATACAGACAAGCAACTCCCCACTAAATGCACTAAGTGGCAACAAGCCATCCTGAGGGGTCAAGTCCTGGTCCTACCGACCAGCAGGGTGAAAAGTCGCTTCTGGCACTCAAACAAAAATCTTACGAAGGGGGCGATAAGGTGGGCACTCTCTTAGCACACAAATTGCGACAACAACAGAGCCGATCTCACATTTCTAAGATTCAAGTGGAGAACTCGGACTGGGCTGTGAAGGAATCCGACAAGCAGGAGGCCTACCAAAAATTCAATCAAAACCTATACAGAGATGGAGGAGAGATCAAGCTGCCATTGACTCGTATTTGGCAGACTGCCTGAGGCCCCTTTTGCCCCCCAAGGTCATTTGTGACTTGGAGGAACCCTTCTTATTGGTCGAACTCCGGAGAGCCCTCAAAGAGCTACCGAAGGGGAAAACGACAGGCTCAGATGGCCTGAACCCTGCTTTTTACACAATTTTTCTCCCTCAGATGTTAGACCATCTTCTTAAGCTTTACAACTCTATCTCCGAAACCACCAGTCTCATGGCTACAATGTCTGCTTCCAAGATTGTTCACATCGCAAAACCTGATAGAAAGCATACTCTTTGTTCCTCCTTTCGTCCAATAGCCCTCATCAACACGTGTGGAAATATGGATTTTTCTGGTCAGTTATGTCCCCTATCTTGGACCCCAACGGTTCTATGTGCATGTTACAAGTACATGTATGTTCCCTCCAGTTCCAGTTATGAAGACGCAAACACATGTGCGTCCACCGTCAACATGTCCTCTGTCAGATCCGCCATGAATAGGCCAGATATTCCATTCCTAAGTATGAAAAGCCACCGGCTTTATATGGTTCACCTATGCCATTTTACAGTCCAGGCAAGTAGGCCCTGATTCTGTCGTCAAACTCTTCTTGCCTTCTGCTTCTGAAAACTCCAGTCTGAGCCTGCATCTGTGACCATGAACTTTGTCTCATTCTCTGCGCGGCTCACAAAGCCTGACATCAGCCTATTCTCTGCCAAGAACTGTATTTCACCTTCGAGTTATCTGCTTCCCCCTCAGCCAATGCATTCCTGTCTAGTAGTTTAAATAAACATTCTTCCAGCTACCGAGCAATGGCTCGGCTTCTCTGTCTTTATGCAAGTAATTCATAGTCCTGTTACCATGGAATATTCCTACCCCCTCGCATTTAGTGTAGACACTTAGACGCTTGTACACGCACGCACGGTCAGTATAGAATAGATTCTGTCCGAGAGTCCTTCTTTTGTGGATAACATAGTTCTTTAAACATAGGATGTTAGATATGATTTGGGATTAGGTTGACTTGACCCCCCAGACTTTTCGTCTCCACATGTAGAGCTAAATGTCAAGTCCCCTTCACCCCCTAGTTGCACGTCAATCACACGTCATGCTGCTGCGCGCGCATCTATGCCAAGTATTATCTTATAGATCCACCTATATATGACATCATAACCAATTATGTTCCTTTTTACTCCTTATTACACCCATTTTCGGTTACGCATATGAATCGTCATTTTCCTTATCAATTGTTACGCCTACTGCATTCGCTTCATTGTAATGTATGTACTATAAAAGTCATTTCTTGTCAATAAAGTATGTACTTCACTTCCTGAACCTCCGTGGTGATGGAACTTGGAGCAACCGATTATAATCGATCATTGGAATAAAGCCCATTCCGAACCTCTGATACCACGGATTCTGCCTCTCATTTTACTGAGCTATTTTATTATGTTTCCGTATCAAATTAAGTCCCGGTAATGAATTTTATTTACCACATGAATGGCGCCCGAACAGGGACACTTTCTCATCTCACGCGCCGGCGGTGAGTTGCAGGCCCGGTCTCCTGCCACAGCTGGACGGACAATAACGCGTACCAGCAGGATTTCCTGTATCTCCCTCCGGTCAAGCGGGGGCGACTGAGGCTGCGATCAACACCCAGACGAGGCGGTGAGAAGTGCGAAGTATCCCGACCAGAGCCTAGCTGAGAGAGCAAGATCCGAGGTATACAGAGGCCCACCAGTTCGAAGTCAAGTCCAGTTTCCAACGAGTCGAGTCGAGTCCAGTCCGGTCCAAGTTCAGTCTCCGAGGCCTTCCGTTTCCGAAGCTACCCGGTGAGTACCATTACTGGGGAGGCATTTCTGACGTGCACATAGGTTGTGCCGGTCAAGACGGGTTTGGGTACACAAATCCGGTCTGCACTGTTTTAGCAGTGTATATGTACTGTTTAGCAGTATATCAAGTATTCCGAAGTATCTAGTTATTGTCAAAGAATTATGCTTGGTGATTAGTTATGCAGACGATCATCATTGTTGGTTATTTTAAAGGTTAAAAAATGTTTAATGTTTAATGTTTAATGTGTTTAAACGTCCTGCATATTGTGGTATGAATGGTTGTTCATTATTGTGCTTTTGTACTAAGTGTGTTCAAGATTAAGTATCAGATCAGTTCTCAATATGCCGCTCTTTTCGAAACTAAGACAGATCACTACAAGAAAAGGGGTACTCGAAGAAGCCGTTCCTATTCCTCCTAGGGACACTCCAGGGTACTTCATGTATCATAAACATGGCTTAGACGCTATATTATTTCTTGATTTATGGGTAGACTACACCAAGGAATTACCAGAAAGTCAGAGGTGGCCCACAGCGGGAACCTGGGATGCAGAGTGCATCATGAAAGTAGAAGAAGAGTTATGGAAAAGGAAAGTCAGACAGTCACAGAAAGATGCCGTTGAGTTATGGCGTAAAGAATCTCATAGACGTACAGAAAAAGCACGTAGACAGGAGGAGAAGAGTAAAGAGAATTCCAATAAAGTTCGAGAAGATCTATTAATTGAGGAAGGTATCCGAGTGAAATCAGAACAAGTAGACAGACAAAAAAATACCCTTATGAATGGTATGTATCCCCTTCTAGCCGAAGGATTACCTAAAGCTACTCCAGAAATACCGAAAGACTTGCCGCCCCCATTATTTCCAATAAAGGTACATCCTAAGGGGCATCCTAGAACCGCAGAAGATGTCTTTCTCTCCTCATATTTAGACGACGCAGCTCCCGAAAATGCTAATTCCGCCCCACATAGACCGCATACCAGGGAGGTTCAACGCCAAGATCCAGTACCCGTATCCCTACAGCAACAGATCGTGTCACAAGTTCCGGCAAGCACATCTGTTTCTACATCTGTTCCTACAGCTGCTTCTATAGCTGTGTCCACACCTATAGTTGCTGTGTCACGTTCAACGAATCCTTTCACACCCGACACCCCAGATGGGGCTACGGGAGGTGCTAGTAACATTTTTTCTACGCCACCCAGAATAAATAAACTTACTTTTCAAGAGTCAGCACATTCACGTACCCCCAAACTCATAAATGCCCGTACGCTTAAGGAACTTCTTATAGATTGCAGATATGACCCTGTGCCCGGCAAAGAGGACGAAATGATCATGGCATCATTGCGTATCAGACGAGCCGCAGTGTACTTAGGGAAGTTACCAGGAATGACTGCGCATCTAGATAAAATATATCATTTTGTTCAAACAGGGCGAGATCCAGAATGTATTAACAGAGCTATGGAATACCAGAAAGTGGAGATACAGGGGGAACTGTTACGTTTCCTCATAAATTGTGTGATCAGAAATGAAGACCGACCGGGGGTAGACCCGGAAGCAATGCAAATTCTTACCAGATGGAGCCAGAATATATCAGAAGGTAGACATGATAAACAAAATTGTATAATAGCCATGTGCCGAAAGATCCGTAAAGAAATAGAACGCCTACACGAAGAAAGATTAGCGGTAGACGAGTTCGAACAAAACGAGGAAGAAGGGTCAGGACTGCCCGCAGGACAGTCAGACACCATAGCCTATGTAGGTAAAGGAAGATCTTGTAATAGTAATAGATGTCCTATTGACCCGATACGTCCGATATGTCCAGATAATAACAGGAATTTCCGAATACCTATAATTAACATCAGGTCTAACGAGCATTCGTTCCAAGCCGCCGACAAACTACTCCGAGAACGAAGGGGTTATCATTTCCTCGATTCTATGGATGAACAAGATTTAGCTAGGGCAGCTGTCCATTGGGTGGACAGTCCCGGAAAATATAGTGATGATACAGTAGCACGCGCATTTTTGAATCTCACCCCAGAGGAACAGCGTTTAGCTGGGATTTATATGATTCAACAACTCATTATACTATATCAGAGTCAGCATTCGGACCCTGGTCCCTTACCTGACATATTGACTGAATTGCTTATGAATAGATGGAGAGGTTCAGGTACTAAATTAATTAAAGAAATTCTAGAATCAAGAAAGCAGTATATTCTTTTTGTATGTTCAGACCGTGTCTCATTGCCCATCAAGGAAAGAACCACGTATTACATGGATAGACAGAATCCCTTACGAGAAGTGCACCCAATAAAGGGCGAGGACAACGAGTTTAAGCGCGTATTTGTATATACGCCCATATCAAAAATAGAATTGTTAGAAATGAAGAAAGTGGTACCCAGTCATGACAAAGATCCAGCGGGTTTTCACCGAGAAATTAAAGACATGTTACTCATGGGAGAGTATACCTATCCCGACATTATGACAATATTAAAGGTATTGATGCCTGCTGGCATTTATGAGAAACTCAGGGAAAAAGAGTGGGAGGTAGGAGACCAAAAGATAGAATGGTCAGTATTAGAAGCAGAAGAAAAGGCCCGAACTGCAGGAGCAGGACTCGGGGATAAAACTAAAGCACTACCAGGTTTATTAGTACAGGTACTGCCACGTTTATTAACTACGAAAAAGGAAGATTGGGGTACAATTTCAGCCTGTAAACAGAAGCAAGATGAAGACACTAGTGATTACTATGCCCGATTTGAAAAATGTTTTGGTATAAATAGTGGCCTAAAAGCAAGTAGCGAATCATACCCACATCTGTTTGTAACAAAATTAGTAGAAAATGCCCTGCCCCAAGTAAAGAATAGAGTATTAAAATTCGAGAGTACCTGGCAAGGTAACACTCCATCACAAATGTTACAAATGTTACAGTACCATCACAATAGAATTAGAGAGGAACAAGAACATGAACACAGACGCATGAAAGACACGAAAATGAAAATGTTAGTTTCTCAGACAGTCCCAGCTGAAGGACATAAAAAGGGTATGACACATTCCAGTGATTCAGCCGGACCTGTAAAAGGGACATGCAATTATTGTAAAAAGCCAGGTCATTACGTACACGATTGTCCAGTTTTGAAACATAATATCGCCATAGGTAAAACACAAGAAAGACCACGGCCACCTAGACAGGACCAGAATGAACAAGGAGCTCCGCAGCATGCACAGTCCATGCCAGCTTCACAACAGTCTATACAGTTTGTGCCAGCTGCACCAGCGCTGCCTGTTGCTGCCACACAAACCACGACACGACAACTGTACCAGACCGCACAGTACGACTATCCTGATTATCAACGATACGCATGAACAAGCCTAGAGAGGGAAGTTGACTTACCCCTTATCGAGATCCCTGTAGATCAAGAAGGACCTTATGTACATAGTGAATTATTAGGCCAAGACAGAAAATTTTTACTCGATACAGGGGCAAGTCGAACAACCATAAAACGTAGTGAAGTTCCAGGGGCACCCCTCTCAGGCTCACAGAATATTTCCCTTGGTTTTTCAGGAAAACCTATTGTTAATGAAGTATCACAGCCTCTCCCACTTACGATAGGACCTTTGACCAGAACTACAGATTTATTGCTTACTAAATCATGTCCAGAAAATCTGTTAGGAATAAAAACACTGAAAGCTCTAGGAGCTATAATATGTTGTTCTCCGGAAGGAGTAAGGTTGTTTTTACGTGATTTTAAAGGTCATTATGTGTCTAGAGACATGGATCCCCGACTGCAGACTTTACCTACACATCTATGGGCACAAGGCCCTACTGATGTTGGATGCATGAATATTACACCATATCGAGTCACATTAAAGACAGGAGTGGTACTACCACGAATGCGACAATACAAGTTACCACCAGATGCTGTAGTGGCTTTACTACAAATCATTGACGAGCTCATTACCCAAGGAGTAGTTGTAGAAACAGACTCCAATGTATGTAATTCACCGATAATTCCGATTCTTAAACGAACAGATCCAAAGGCCCCGCCAGTATATCGATTGGTTATTGATCTGCGCGAATTAAACAAATGCATTGTGCCACAATTTCCTGTGGTCCCAGATATCTCGTCATTACTGACAGCTATTGATTCCGAAGCGACATTCTTTACTGTAATCGATCTCAAGAATGCCTTTTTTAGCGTCCCAATAGATCCGGAAAGCCAATATTTGTTCGGATTTAGTTTAAATGGACGTAGCTTTAAATTCTCACGCGCACCTCAAGGATTTACAGAAAGCCCCAGCATCTATAGCCAAGCACTGAAACGAGAACTCGACAGTATCCACATGCCAGTTAACACTGCTCTGCTTCAATACGTCGATGATCTGTTGATCACCGCAAGAAGTGAACCGGAATGTGAAAAAGCATCACTGACAGTTTTACAATTTCTAGCCGAAAAGGGGCACAAGGTGTCCCCTTCTAAGCTGCAATTCTGTGTCCAGCGAGTTATTTATCTTGGACACTCGCTGTCCAAGGAGGGAAGGCAGCTTACACCCGACCGCATTCAGTTAATAGCTAACATGCCAATACCCAAGACACAAAAGGAGGTGCGGGCTTTCATAGGCCTCACTTCATACTGTAGACAGTGGATCCCTCAATATGCATTTCTAGCAAAATCGCTCATTCAGTTGACAACACAGGAGGCAGCCACATCGACTGTTCTCCCTTGGACTCAGGAACATACACAAGCTTTTGAAAGCCTAAAGAAAGCTTTATGTCAAGCACCTGTTTTAGCAACGCCATGTTACAGAAAACAGTTTACACTCTTTGTTACAGAACGCGAAGGTACTGCCTTGTCAGTACTCACACAGGAACAAGCAGGAGCACACAAACCATGTGCTTATTTTTCTAGTACATTAGATCCCGTAGCTCAGGCTTTGCCTGCATGCCTAAAATCAGTGGCAGCGACAGCTTTAGCAATCAGACAAAGCGATGCCATAGTGTTAGGACATCCATTGACAGTTCAAGTACCACATGCAGTAGAGGTTCTTGTAAATAGAACGCAAACACAACACTTGACTATAGCGCGACTTACAGGGTACGAACTTACATTGTTTCAGCCACACATAGAAATCAGACGCTGTAACACATTGAATCCTGCCACACTTTTGCCAGTAACCGGAACAGACCCACTAGCCCATGACTGTATTGAAGTTATTACAATAACGACGAAACCTAGACAAGACTTAACCGATGTCCCATTGTCAGACCCAGACCTGACATTGTATGTAGATGGTTCATGTATGAGAACAAATACAGGAGAGTTGGTGGCTGCTTACGCAGTCACAACAGATACTGAAGTCATTGAAACTAATCGTATAAATACTTTGTCAGCTCAAGCCGCAGAGCTTATTGCTCTGACACAAGCCTGTATTCAAGCCACAAATAAAAAAGTCAACATATACACTGATTCACGTTATGCATTCGGAGTTGTACATGACTTCGGCGTGCTGTGGCGAGAGAGAGGTTATTTAACTTCCCACGGTGCCCACATTCAGCACGGACCCCTCATTCATGCCTTATTAGATGCAATACATCTACCCACTGCAATATCAATTATGAAATGTAAGGCTCATACGAAGATTACTGATGTCATTTCTCAAGGCAATGATCTAGCCGATAGAACAGCTAAACAGACTGCTCAAACCCAAACATCCGACATGACAAAGACAATAGTCCCGATGCCGACACATTGTATGACAGTTAAAGATCCTACCCTTGACGTAATTGACATACAGACACATGCTACACCAGACGAAATAAAGAAATGGACTGAATTAGGAGGGATCCAAACGGACCAAGGATGGATGATGAAGGAAAAGTCTGTGTGGTTCCTTCCTGATTCAATGGTCCAAATTATAGTTAACACTATACATAGTCCAGCACATCTAGGAGAAAAAGCTATGCTAGACAGCATTCAACACATTTGGTTCAATAAACATTTACGAGCAGCAGCCAAACAAAAGGTCCGTACCTGTATGATCTGTTGCCAGTTCAACACAGGAAAAAGTGTTCCCGTAGAACAAGGTGGATTTCATCCTCCTAATCACCCTTTTGAAGTACTCCAGATGGATTATATCCAGATGGAACGATGTCGAGGATTCAAATATGTTCTCGTAGTTGTCTGCGCTCTGTCCCGTTGGACGGAGGCATACCCGGTTTCAGATTACACTGCCCCGACTACTGCCAAACAGTTGGTTCGAGAATTCTTCCCACGATACGGTTTACCACGTGTTGTTCACTCAGATAACGGCCAGCCGTTCTCATCCGAATTAATGAAACATGTTTCACTTTTGTTAGGTTATCAGTGGAAATTCCACTGTGTCCGACACCCTGAGGCAGCAGGTCTCGTAGAAAGACATAATCAGACCCTGAAAATTAGATTGTCCAAAATATGCAGGGAGAAAGGTGTCGACTGGGTAGTAGCACTACCAGTTGCACTCTTTTTCACAAGAATGGTAGCACACTCTCGAACAGGGCTATCCCCGTATGAGGTGATCTTCGGCAGACCACCAAATATGTGGGGGACGCCTATACCACGCAAAATAACTGATATTGACTGTAATATGCTGACAGATTACTTGGCTTCCTTGATGTCTGCACTACAATCTTGTCGTTCACAGGTAGCTGCAGCCTTTCCCGACAACACTGAGGTGAAACCCCATGACGTAATTCCGGGGGACCTCGTCCTTGTGAGGAATTTCGACCGAAAGACTCAGCTGGAGCCCAGGTGGAAGACACCCCAGCTGGTCCTGCTGACCACAAGGACAGCCGTGAAGATCGAAGGCAGGAAAGGATGGATTCATTCAAGTCATATCAAGAAATTTCATGGACTTCCTTCAGATGTAAACAGCCCACCTCGTGTGTCCTCACCAATTGACTCAAAACTACCTCTGGCTGAGGCCGACAGTAAAGAACTTTATAAACTAAAATTAAGGCCTAGGCCGTCGGACGATTTGATTGTTTAAGTCCTCTCCTAGGTGAAGCGGTTGAATCTGTCTCCGACATGTATCACCTAGACCTGAATCATGGACAGTCGCGAAAAATGATGAAACGACAGGCGTATTGTAAATCACTGCGTAGCCATTGCATAGTGACATTATTAATCTTGTTTTTCTTAAGTCTTTTAATAATTACTGCAAGTATATTGTTGCACATATATTACCCTATTGCCAGAAACGTTTACAATGTTACTGCTGAACATTCTTTTAGTGACTTACCCCCGCATGAATTGTCTTATAGACTTGCGCTGCGCAATAACACTTTCATTAGTATGTTACATCATTCCCATCAGACTAGTAATGCAACTAATTGTTGGGTGTGTGGCCGGCTCCCTCCCTATCAGAATTATGAAGGAGTCCTGCCTTTCTTTCCACATCCGTTTACACATAATGGCTCCTGTGGAGCATGGTTTAGTTTAATGAATTCCATAGACTCAGACACAGCAGTTTATCAAGACCAGTGGGTATGGGGAAATCTGAACCTAGTTTTATTCAAAGTCTGTTACCCTGACAAGGAGGGTCGCCCCAAAGGAACAGGAACTGATCTAGAAAATGAAGTATATGGATTAGGTAACTTTACTCCTAATCTCATGGTTCTAAATGTCGAATCCGAAGTTGAACTAGTTTTACCAACCATGTCAGTATTCTCAGCGAAAGGTGAATTGTGTGTAAGAAAAGTTGGTTCCATACATATGGGCCATAGTAAATGCACTACTACAGTAGAATTCAGGGATCAAGGCAAATCTTCATTTAGAGCTTATCGCCACTCCTACTTTATATGTGGTCAGACTGCATATATGCGTCTACCTCTAGATTGGGATGGTACCTGCTACATTGCATTCCTTTTGCCACCTGTTTTCCTAGCTCCTCCTGATTATTATAGAAATATTCATTTAGTACACAACAGAGAGCGGAGAGATCTCCCAATTGTCGATTACACTGAAACAGCATGGGAAAAATACACAGATTTCAATAAAGGCATCTTTCCCTATATAGGTACTGTTACTAATAGTAAGCTGATACGTAGATTAACTAGAACCCTTGAAGCGGTAGTGAATGAAACTATTTCCGCCTTAGGCAATTTAACAGAAGAGCAGTCTGCTATGCGGATTGTTGTGCTTCAAAATCGTCTTGTCCTTGACGTCATCCTGGCTGATAGGGGCGGAGCTTGTAGGGTCATCGGATCAAGCTGCTGCGTATTCATACCAGAAAATTCGCCATCTGTATATAAAGCTATAACTCGCCTTCATAAGATTGTAAGCCAGATACACCAGAACCCAGGCACTTGGACTTGGTCCGGTTGGTTTTGGAGTGTGATATCAGCCTGGGGATGGAGAGTTCTATCCTTCCTAGGTATTGGCCTTCTCATACTATTCAGTTGCTGTCTATGTCTACAATGTGGACCAGCGATCTGTGGCCTGTGTGCCACATCGTGTATTCCACCACCAAGATTTTATTCGTCACGGAAGAAGAAAGAAGAACAAATGATGTTATATGAACAGATCAATGAATTAATGAAGATTGATATCTCTTGACGGGCAAGTAGGGGACAAGGAGGGAATGTGGAAATATGGATTTTTCTGGTCAGTTATGTCCCCTATCTTGGACCCCAACGGTTCTATGTGCATGTTACAAGTACATGTATGTTCCCTCCAGTTCCAGTTATGAAGACGCAAACACATGTGCGTCCACCGTCAACATGTCCTCTGTCAGATCCGCCATGAATAGGCCGGATATTCCATTCCTAAGTATGAAAAGCCACCGGCTTTATATGGTTCACCTATGCCATTTTACAGTCCAGGCAAGTAGGCCCTGATTCTGTCGTCAAACTCTTCTTGCCTTCTGCTTCTGAAAACTCCAGTCTGAGCCTGCATCTGTGACCATGAACTTTGTCTCATTCTCTGCGCGGCTCACAAAGCCTGACATCAGCCTATTCTCTGCCAAGAACTGTATTTCACCTTCGAGTTATCTGCTTCCCCCTCAGCCAATGCATTCCTGTCTAGTAGTTTAAATAAACATTCTTCCAGCTACCGAGCAATGGCTCGGCTTCTCTGTCTTTATGCAAGTAATTCATAGTCCTGTTACCATGGAATATTCCTACCCCCTCGCATTTAGTGTAGACACTTAGACGCTTGTACACGCACGCACGGTCAGTATAGAATAGATTCTGTCCGAGAGTCCTTCTTTTGTGGATAACATAGTTCTTTAAACATAGGATGTTAGATATGATTTGGGATTAGGTTGACTTGACCCCCCAGACTTTTCGTCTCCACATGTAGAGCTAAATGTCAAGTCCCCTTCACCCCCTAGTTGCACGTCAATCACACGTCATGCTGCTGCGCGCGCATCTATGCCAAGTATTATCTTATAGATCCACCTATATATGACATCATAACCAATTATGTTCCTTTTTACTCCTTATTACACCCATTTTCGGTTACGCATATGAATCGTCATTTTCCTTATCAATTGTTACGCCTACTGCATTCGCTTCATTGTAATGTATGTACTATAAAAGTCATTTCTTGTCAATAAAGTATGTACTTCACTTCCTGAACCTCCGTGGTGATGGAACTTGGAGCAACCGATTATAATCGATCATTGGAATAAAGCCCATTCCGAACCTCTGATACCACGGATTCTGCCTCTCATTTTACTGAGCTATTTTATTATGTTTCCGTATCAAATTAAGTCCCGGTAATGAATTTTATTTACCACACACGGACATAAGAATCGGCACAAAAATGCTAGCCAACCGCCTCGAGATTCTTCTACCTGGCCTGATAGACCCAGACCAGGTGGGCTTCATCAAACATAGGCAGGCCCGGGCAACATACGCTGGCTGTAGGAAGGTGGAATCTGACTGCATGGTTGCCCTCACTTTTTTTCGTGGTGTTTTGACTTAGGTTGGCTGGGATCCTGCTATTCAGGACCCCAGCCTATCTGCTTTCCCCTTTAAATTGATTACCAGTACTTTAGGTACACGCCAGATTGGATTCTGGGGTACCCTTATAAGTCCCTAGTATATGGTATACTATGTACCCAGGGCATAGGTACCCCAGAGGCCTACCAGGGGCTAGATCATGTATTATGCCACCCCTGGGAAGCCTTCCAAAATGACACCACAGGACTGCTACTGCAGCCTGGGTAAGGTGGTGCATGCACCCCATACTGAGATATAGGTTCACTATATCTCTCCATATCACTGCACATATAAACCTGTCAGTCACCCCTATGGCAGGCCTTACCAATCCTGAAGGCAGGGTGCTGGGTTTTATGTGAGAGGGTGCCCATGCATAAACAGAGCCCCTCTGCAGCCTTTGGAACCTTTATTCCGGGGTTGTTTGTGATGCAGCCAAACCATATACTCTTAAATGCATTATAACCAAACTGTAAATGCTAACTTTGGGATGGCTGCACGGAAACATGTCGTGTTTGGTGTCAAACACCTTGGAATCATACCCCCACACCAGTAACTGGTGTGGGAGTATGATCCCACCCTTCTAGAAAGAGAGACATGACAGCACCGATATAACCCGTACCAGCTAACAGAGCGCTGGCATCATAAAATGGATGCTGCCAGCCACAGACACGAGTCTGCCCTCCTGCTGCTGGACGAAACTCCAGCAGGGGAGGCCTGGACAATAGGTTTCCTGTCACAGGGAGGTGTCACCACCTCACAGACAGGCTTTAGTGTATTGGGGCTGGGTGGGTGCACTCCAAGAGTGCTTTGAAGTCAGCACTGGGGGCACATTTGGTGTCCCTGTGCATAGTCCAGCTCAAACCGGTTGCAGGGGCTACCAGTCCCTGCTCTGGTGCGAAACTGGACAAAGGAAATGGGTGTAGCTACCCCTCTTTCCTGACCCTCCCATAGGTGGGTCCCGAGAGTTTGTCCCACCCCTTCCTTGGGTATAAGATAGGAACCCCTGGCAACAGGACTTTAGATTACAACTGGACGAAACTCTGATACTGAATCCTGGAACTTCGACGATCTACATTGAACTAGATGACTGAAGAATCTCCCTTGGAGTAAAGGAGTTACTCCCCTGCAAGGCAGGCACCAAAGCCGCATCTGACCAGTTTGCATCTCCGAAGCTCCCGCCGGACTCCCACAGGAGGTGGGTTTCCGTGGTCTCTGAGGTCGATCTGTGCACTCAGCAATTTTGAGGCCTATATCCCTCGTGGAAGACCGTGCAACCCGAACCCCTGGACACCGCAACCATTTGCAGAAGCATAAGCTTTCCAATGACTCCCACAGCTGAGCTTTGGGTTACTTGTAGCCCTGACCCCAAGCAGCATTTGCACCGAAGATTGCCCACTTACACTCTACGAGTGTCCCATGAGCAGGCCCTTTGTGTTTTCTCTCGAGGTCCCTTAGCGATCCCTAGTCCGTCGACTGGTGGGTCCCTGTGAAGGCAACTTTAACTTTAATTGGGCTTACCTGGTTGCGCCAGATGTGCCCTGACTCTCCATCGCTTGGGGAGTCCCCAGGACCTTGCTGGTCTGCACGAAGCATCTTTTCTCTTCCTGCGTGGGTTGCTGTTGCCAAGGCTTGTTGGGTCCAATCCGGGCACCGACCCCGCAGCACTTGACATCCTTTTTGGGACATCTCGAATCCAGCTCTTGGTCATCGTCAACGCCTCCTGGTCCTCGTGGCGGCAGAGTCAAGCTTCACCTCTTCGCACCTGAAACACCCGACATCGGTGGGCATTCGTCTATCGTGCCCTTGGTCACTGGCAAGTGACCCAGACTCTGTCCCCTCTGCTTTCAGGTTCTTCTGATCTTTGATCCAGGCTTGGATCACACCGGACACTTTTCTCCTTCCTGACAGCAGCGCTTTGCAGCAGATCGCCATTGAAATCAACGACGATTCCCAACACCATTTGACACCTATGCACCCGGCTTCCCTGGGTGAGGTAACTCGAGTATGTGAGAAGTTGGCCTGGTATATTCTGTCCACTAGTTATAGTGGGCACCCTGTACCAGTCCAAACATCCCCTTATTGATGATAGGTTAAAGACAACCTTTATTGAAAGCTATCCTAGTGGTAGCTATGGAGAGCAGCCTTCAGGCTAAGTCTTAAAGGAATGTAAAGCAGCTTGTTTTACCAGTCTATAATCTCTTGAATGGCTAAATGAAAGACAGCCACACCAGGTATATATATAAAATATATGTATTTATTTCTAAACACACCCTCCTAGGCTCTGTATGAGGCTAGAGGTCAAAACACATAAGTTACACTTCAGATATGACAGTAATAAGCACAAATACACGACAGGCCCTAGGGGCGAGCCAAACCATATACTAAAATAGTGGAATAAGAACCACGACTTAAATAGACACAAGGCCTAAAGCCTGTAGAATCGCTGGAACCCCAAGGAACCACCCAAGGTAGTGACACAGGGGACCCACGGGGGCCGTCTGCAGTGTGAGAACACAGCCGCGAGCTCCCGTTAGCTTCTATGGGGAAAGTTGCGGTTAGATTTTTAAAGATTAGGGGACACTTAGAAATGAGTCGGGACCAAACACGACATGTTTCCGTGCAGCCAGTCCAAAGTTAGCATTAACCGTTTAAGATATAATGCACTTAAGAGTATATGGTCAGACTGAACCACTGACAACCCCGGAGAAGAGATTCCGAAGGTTGCAGAGGGGTTCAGCTCATGCCTGGGCACCCTCTCACATATAACCAAGCACCCTGCCTTCAGGATTGATAAGGCCTGCCATAGGGGTGACTGATAGGTTACTATGTGCAGTGATAGGTGAGATATAGTGAACCTATACCTCAGTAAGGGGTGCATGCACCACCTTACCCAGGCTGCAGTAGCAGACCTGTGGTGTCATTTTGAAGGGCTTTCCAGGGGTAACACAATACATGCTTCAGCGCCAGGTAGGCCTCTGGGGTACCTATGCCCTGGGTACATAGTATACCATATACTAGGGACTCACAAGGGTACCCCAGAATCCAATCTGGAGTGTACCTAAAGTACATGGAATCAATTTATAAGAGAAAGCCGATAGACTGGGGACCTGAAATAGCAGGTTCCCAGCCAAGCTAAGTCAAAAACAATCAAAACACCAGGAAAACAGTGGGGGCAACCATGTAGTCAGATTCCATCTTCCTACAGAGTACTCTGGTGCTCCCGTGGGTGCTGGCCGTAGAACCCCCTAAGTCTAAAGGGGTTTGCTCAAAGTCCTCTCCTAAGTGTCCTTAACTTCTAAAATTCCGACCGCGACTTTCCCATAGAATAGTACGGGGCTCGCGGCTGTGTTCTCACACTGCACACGTATCCCGTGGGTCCCGTGTCACTACCTTGGGTGGTTCCTTGGGGTCCCAGCGATTCTACGTGCTCTAGGCACTGTGTCTAGTCAAGTCATGGTTCTTATACCACTTTCTTTATATATGGTTTGGTCCGCCCCTAGGGCCCATTGTATATTGTGCTATTTACTGTCGTTTTAGAACTGTACTTTTGTGTATCTTGGACTCTAATCTCATTAAGAGATTAGTAGTGAGTGTTTAGAAATAAATACATATATTTTATATATACCTTGTGTGGATCTCCTTTCATTTAGTAATTCAAGAGGTTATAATCTGGTAAACCAAGCTGCTTTACACTCCTTCAAGAATTAGCCTGAAGGCTGCTCTCCATAGCTACCACTAGGATAGCTTTCAATAAAGGTTGTCTTTAAACCTATCATCAATGAGGGTTGTTTGGACTGGTGCAAGGTGCCCACTATAACTAGTGGACAGCATATGCCAGGCCAACTTCTCTCACTGGCTTGCACACTTAATCGAGAAGGCACACAGACACAATATTTCACCTCTGCTGTTGTCGACAGGGTGAGCTGGAAGTTACTACGAGAGGTCCTGCATAAACTAAAACTAGTCCCCATCATGATGAATAAGATAATGGTCTCCTACACAGTGCCAACAGCGATCATCAGGCTCAATGGCCAGTTGACACGGCCCTTCCATATTCCCCAAGGCACTCGGCACGTTGTCCCCTGTCCTTGTTAATTTTTGCCCTGGCCGTTGAGCCACTAGTCCTCCATCTTTGACCAAACAGTGATATTGTGGGCATCCAGTTTGGCGGGTAAAACCATAAAGGCCTATTATTTGCTGATGACTTACTCCTCGCCTGGTCCAAGCCTGTGTTCTCCCTTCCTGCAGTGGTACGGGCCCGACGGGACTTTGAATCGATATCGGGTTATAAAATAAACATGTCCAAATCCCAGGCACTCAATCTCACTGTCCCTCCCTCCATTCCAATAGTCTGCACTCTCCATCCAATATCTAAGCCTTACTGTTACTAATACATGGACGAAGGCCAACTGGCCCACTGCCGCAAAGCAATCCTTGAAGACATAAAACGGTGGCACCCTCTCCACATTTCCAGCTTATGGAATGTGGTTAAGAGAAATATTCTTCCCCGGCTCCTACATTTATTTCAATAGCTTCCCACATCCTTCCCTACAGACAATATTAAGATGCTACAAGGGGACTTGCCCACCTTTGTTTGGAATGGGAAACAGCCTTGCATCTCCAAAACCCTTCTTTATACTCCCCAGGCATCGGGTGGCTTAGTATGCACCAATCTCCAAGACTATTACTGGTCTGTCCAGGGAAACAGCCTTTACAACGCCGGCTGAGTCATGCGTGCTGTTTCCCCGCAAGCGTAACCATGCTTACTTGAAGCACGCATCTGCCTTAACCACGGATATGCGTGGTTAAGGCAGATAGCGGTCTAGTGTTCAGATGGCGGGTAGAAGAACAGGAATCTCCGGACACGGGCAGGTAAGTAGGACTGGGGCTGGGTTTGGGGGGGATAGTTTTTAGGGGTGGGGGTTGGGTTTAGGGCTTAGGGCGGGAGGGTTGGGTCATTTTTGGAAGGGGGCAGGGCTTTAGGGCTCAGGGCATGGGAAGGGGGCCCGGGTCGTTTAACGGCTACGGCGGGGTTTGGGGGGTTTTAGGGGTGGGGTTCGGTTTTAAAGCTCAGGGAGGGGGTAGTGGTGATTTTTCTAAGGGGACAGGGTTTTAGGGCTCAGGGAGGGATAGTTTTAAGAGATGGGTTTGGGGGGAGTTTTTAGGGGTGGGAGTTAGTTTTAGGCCTCAGGGCAGGAGGGTTGTGGTAGTTTATTTAATGGGGGCAAGGTTTTAGGCCTCAGGGAAGTGGAATGGGTAGGGGTAGTTTCAGTAGCGGCTCGTGGAGGGAGTGCCACGGGGCGGTGAGGTGGGGCGGGGGAGGGGCAGGGTGGGGGGTAGTAAACTCCAGCTCACGGCTCACCGGAGTAATGTAAATAAGTAAAATGAATTTCATTGCGCGCGCTGAAACGCATTTGGCGTTTCAGCACGCGCAATGAAATTCGTTTAAATTATTTATTTATTTACATTACTCCGGTCGGCCGTGAGCTAGAGTTTACTACACCCCACCCTACCCCTCCCCCGCCCTGCCCCACCGCCCCACGGCACTCCCTCCACGAGCCGCTACTGGGTAGTTTTAAGGACAGCGAAGGGGTAAGCTTTAGGGCTCAGGGCGGTGTGGCTGGGGCAGGGTAGTTTTTGGTAGGGGGGAGGGTTTTAGGCCTCAGGGCGGTGGGAGGGGAAGGAGTAGTTTTATGGGAAGGGCGGGGTAGGTTTTGGGCTTCAGGGAGCGTGGCGAGGAAGGGAGATAGGATTTTATGGCTGAGGACTGGAAGGGGGGTCAGGGTAGTGGTAATATGTACCACACATATCCTTTTACCAATCATGCCTATAACACAAAATTGTGTGGTAAAAGCATGCATGGTAAAGGAATGCATGGTATAGACGTATTCATGGTTAGGGCGGTGTTGTAGAGGCACATGTGGTTCAGCCATGCGTGCCTTTGTCATACAACCAGCTGCCCACCTCTGCTTTATTTCCGAATGAGAAGTGAGGGAGAGTGAAAAACATTGGGTACATATGGACACATCATTGGTGTGTAGACCACTTTGGGTCCGCGGAGTTCATACATCACTACCCCGACGTGAATGATTTTGGAGGTGTGAGACAGACTTGCGCTTCCAAGGAACCTCACCACTTTTCCCTCTCCGAAAATCCCCATCTCTTTCAGTCTGGATTTTACACCTGCCCTCCCCCGAGATTCCTTTCCAACTTGGGTTAAGGATGAATGCAGAATACTGCAAGACCTCTTCCAAGGCGAATCCATAAAATCTTTTGAGCAATGCAAGAGCAAATTTCTAATCCCAAACGCCACCAGACATCAAATCTTTCAGCTATGCCACTGGGCCACACGACCTTCCAATACTTTAGCCACTACACGCCCCCTCACCCCTTTTGAATCCCTTGTCCGCCACTTCGAGGGCACACGCGGACTAATGTCCAAGACCTATGCAGAATTACAACAATCCTGCCTCCTACCCAGCCATCTATATCAACAGACATGGGAATCAGACTACGCCCAAGACATTGCAGGTAAACAGTAGGAAACCTTATGGCGAGATATCCCAAAGATTTATGGGTGTATTCCCCAGCAAGAAACAGCATATAAGATCATGGTCCAGTTGTCCTATACCCCAGCGCACCTTCACTCTATCTACCTGAACGTGTCGCCAAACAGCTGGCAGTGTGAGGGGCAAAAGGGAGACTTTCAACACATTTGGTGGACATGCCTGCCCATTTCCCTTTTCTGGAAGGAAATCGTAAGTCACATCAAAAACACTTTGGGCTATACAGTCCCAGCCAAATATAGCACTGTTTTCCTAGGGCTGCGTGCCCCAGCACTTAAAGCAATGACCCACTCAGAGTAGTCCCTGACTCAACATATGACAAATGCAGCCAAACAACTGATTGCGCTGGCCTGGAAATCCCCCAACGCTCCTGCAATAGCCTCTTGGTACACAACGCTTTGGTACACCTTAGCAGTAGAACAGGTGACTCACAAATTAGCTAACTCTAACAAGAAATGTACACGCCTTTGGCAGCTCCTTATTGATTACATGTCCAGGCTTGAACATTTATGCTTCCAACCACCTCAACTTCATGCACTCCGCTTATCTGATTGGGTGAATGAGCAGAAAGAGGCCATACTCTAGCCCTCCCCATCGTTTGGGTGATGGGGTACACCCCCGCCTCTGGGATGGGCTCCTATTTCTTATACCACCCCTTTCTTCCCCAAAGTGCTGCCTCCTCTACACTCTCATTCCATGACTTGCTCCTCCAGCTACCCTTCCCGCCCTTAGCCCCTCCCATAGATTTCAATGTTAGATTAATTTCCCCCCTCTCCTTCTCCCCTCACTCCTAGACCTAGAAGTGGGGGCTCGTTATCCCCCCTCCCTTCACCCCTGTCCCCTCTTCCACCTAGGGTTCACTTGCTTTCCTCATAAGCCCGAGACAGCCTCAGAGACATCCTCATCCCTTCCCTTGAGAGGGGATTACTCTCCAGAGGACATTTCAACATTCTCTTCTTAGTCTCTCAGGCAGTGCACATCCACGCACAATATGTTTTTTGCTTCACATACTACTGATATTGCTAAAGTATAATGTTGTGTATTCTTCTGCTGAATATTTCTTTGTACAGCTATTCTTGCTCTGGGTTTCTATTCCACCTGCTTAGACTGCAGTGTCAACCCTTGAAGTATCCTTATCATCTAATTGTAAAACGTTATCGAAAACTCAATAAAACAGATTTTGAGTCAAATCGAATTAGATCCTTGAGCATTTTCTGTTTGCTCTCAGTACTTGGGCTTGGCTCTCCACAATATCAGTGTCCATCTGCCGATTCTCACCCAAACACAGACGTGGCCCCAGGTTCACCACGACCCTGTAACACTACCTGTTTATAGTGCTACACTTTGGTCTAATAGCTGCAGAATGAGTGCTCACCTAAGTGATGGCTGTAGTGGCAGCATCACTTGTGAGATCAGAAGTCCATATATTTCCATATCTGGGTGACTTGCTGATAAAGTTGGGGTCAACTGCACTAGTCATGGAACATTCAGCAAACCGTGTCTCTCTTGCATCGTTTAGCCTTGTCCATCAGCGTCTAAATGCCTCATGCAGTATGCATGAACTCCTCAGTGAACTGTGGGCATTTGGGAATAGAATTCCAACATTTCAGAATCGGATTCTGATTACTGTCCAGCAAGTCCTCTGTCTGCCTGGCCTAGTGGCCTGATAGGTGCCAGTTGCATGATGGCATATGAGGGCTCTTCAGTGGTACTTGAGATGCAGTGACTCCAAAATCAGGGTGCAGATTTTCTACTCGGGTCTCCCAGACCTCCATTGATGGATGAGCCCCTCCAACCTCAAGGTGGGTCATTCCTTCAGTGCTACACAGCCATAGGCCACCATGATTACGGAAGCCTCCTCATTGGGCTGGGGTGCTTATCAATGCAAAATTATGAAATGGGCCTTTAGTCAATGCCTGAGCCCGATCTGCACATCACTGTGCTCAAATTGCAGCCATTTTGCCTTTCTCCCAAGGCATTTCTCCCTTCCATCTCAGGACTACCATCCATGTCCCTTCAAACAATATAATCACTGTCCATTCCATAAACAGACTGAGAAATGCCCACAGTACCGGGCTCATGCCATCAATTGACGCAACTCGAGAACTGTTGCTGGGAAAAAGACTTTCCGGATCGAGTTTGGTGCCTGGAAGATATTCAGAAGGTGAGGTCCATGCTTTCATCCCTGAATAAGGTCATTAGTGTCAAATAGACATAAGTAGCACTTCTGTCCAGTAACAGTCAGAACTCTGCAGTTCTTAAATACTACTTCAGATTTGCAGTTCGGGGTTCTCATCTAAAAATGTTATCAGTAATGAACTGCTGTGTTTGCAAGCACTTAAGAACTTACCCTATACGGGCGGCAAAAATTACCAGGATTGTCCCACCTCAAATGGATTCTATCGCCCTCCAGAGCTGAGGTCCAGGGTCGTTGAGCAGGGCCAGTGTCCATGAGGTCTGGGAGGCCCCATTAGGAAGATTTTGTAAATCGCATTAGCATAAAGCGATACAACAAATCTGTGAAAGATAATTTGTGTGCAGCCGTAGCATGTTGCAAAAAAACAGGCATGCGTGACCGGCATAGGTAAGAGCGGTGGGGCGGGGGCGGGTGGAGTCGCGAAAGACGGGATAGGTAAAATTAAATCAAAAATTTAATAATACTATTTAATGCGGCGTGCGTAAGGTAAGTGGTTTTATTTATTTAATTTTACCTATCTCGTTGTCTGTCGACTATGCGCACCCGCCCCGCCCTACCGCCCAACCGCTCTTACCCGTGCCGGCCGCACCTGATAACGCATCCCTTTCCAGTATAGAGCACACTATGCTGCTACCGACAAATAGATACCTTCCTAGGAGAACCCATCTCTGCAAAATCAGAACCTCAAGCATACCAAAACCCAAACAGCAGAGGCTGAATATGCTCTTTTAATTGAACTGCTATTGGAAAACTACCTTCAGAAAGCATTGGCAAAGCCAGTAAGTTTGCCCCTTGCATGCTGTTGCAATGGTTAAGGCTTTAAAAAATGTTTTAATGCTAGTATATGCTACAGAAATAAACAGAAAAAAAGGACTACAACATAAATGTAGCCACAGTAGGCTTGCAAATAAAATCTTTACATTTGAAAACATTCACTGATGAGGCTGCTTTACTAATGATGTTTTAAAAAACAAAAAAAAGGAAAAAAGCAAATGTTTTACTTGTGCCATGCATTTTGCTATTACGTTTTATGAAGGGTCTCCCAGACCTCCAATGGAAATCAGTATCCAATGAAGCACTAAGATTATAGACAGTTATAAGAGCAACTTTAGAAATGATATAGGAAATAAATCACCACCTGACTTGGCACTTGAAGTGCAGGCAAAATAAATAGCAATGTTTTAAAGGTAATGTACAAAAATTAAAATTGAAACAGCACACTTTGAAAGAGCTTTATTATTGAAGAGAAAGGGACTACTTTTATGCAGACCTGGACAATGTGCAAAAGCTTTATGCGGACAGTGAAGGGAGCCAATGAATAGAGCCATTGCCCCATACTATATGCTGAGGTGAGCATAAGCAACATATGAAAGACAAGTCGAAGGATGAAGCCTGCTGATCAAAAGCCTGTGACTGTATGTTAATACGTATGAATTGTTTGGAAAACAATAGTCTGACTAGCCGCGGCCCGTGCAGGTAAGAGCAGTGAGCCAGGGGTGGGGTCGGGGGCAGGCCATAAAAACCCACTTATTTCCCAGCGTGTAGCTCCTGCCTCCTTCCGCGTTAGTTGCCTTGCTGGCAGCGCCGGGACGCCCCTTTGCTGGGGCAGCTGTTGCGCTATACAAATGGCAGTAACATAACATAACATAACAGGCTGACGATGAGGGAAATTTATTTATTTATTTAATTTTCCCTTGTCATCTGTCGAAATTCCTCCCACCCGGCCCAACCGCCCCACTGTCTCACCTCTCTTACCTTCAGGCTGCGGCTGTGTCTGACGAAATAGGAAAAGCTGTCTCAAAGGTTTGACCTATGAAAATCAAATGCTTTTACATTTTAGCAGGTCACAAGACCGCCCTCAAACTTCCCAGCCTCAGTCGTGAGTGGGAACACCCAGTACTGGCATATAATACACTGACCACTAATACTCTTATCAGCTCAAAAAAGCCAACAAAGTTGTGCTGTACAAATACCGCATAATGTAACAGAATGTAATTCAACATAACACAATATGCCGTACCTGAATCCATTCACTGTCATTTTTCTGTAATTTCCTCTGAAAACTTTGCGGTAAAATTGGGCTATCTGGAAGAGGTCATAAATAAACATGATTAGAGCCCCGGCATCCTGTATGTACTATGCTGAGAGTTAAGATTCAGAAATCAACATTGTAAACTGAAATTCAACAGCAAGTTTAAGCTTTTTTTAAAGTCTATCAAGTTCATTCGTGCATTGTATATTGCTCCTGTTTAAACTTTCAACTTCAATCCCTAAAGGATTCCAAAATCACTCCTAAAAAGCTGTGACTGTTGCATTATTCCAAGAAATACTCCTGGAATTATACTGCTCATTCCATTTTCTCATGATGAAAAGATTCCTGTGTTTATTTGCTCATGTGAAAATCTCCACTTGTAAAAGATTATTTCAATG
Source organism: Triturus cristatus (assembly GCF_964204655.1). Classification (NCBI taxonomy): domain Eukaryota; kingdom Metazoa; phylum Chordata; class Amphibia; order Caudata; family Salamandridae; genus Triturus; species Triturus cristatus. The sequence continues at coordinate 727,113,803 of NC_140580.1, forward strand.
CAGAAACCCCTTCCATTTCACCCTTACCAATTCTGGTGATCTTCTCTTTCCATTCCCACCCTTAAACGGATTAACTGCCACCCTCGGAACCAGTAAATGTTTGTCTGTATTGCAGGTGGGAATGGCTTGTTACTTACAGGTAATCTTCATTACTCCGTTTCCAGGTCTTCCTTACAGAGTTCTTACATATGATTATATCTTCCAGCCTCGCAGACATTGTATACCTATCCTGACTTTAAAAAAAACTCCCAATATGGCTGCTGTTAGCCAGATCTGGACTCTCAGCAAAGATCATTACCGGTAAGTAACTGGGTTATTCCCTCCTCATCCATCTTCTTGATAGAGTCCTTACTTATGAGGAAGTAGCCATGCAGAAAATTGATTTGACAGTATACAAAACAAGCATTGGCATAGCCAATAGGTCTCGCTTTTGGGAGCTTATAAGTATTTAGTTATGCTGCACAATATCCTCGGTGCAACAACATCAACTGTTGCATGGCTAAACACTTATAAGGTCCCAAAGGCGAGACCTATTGGCTATGCCAATGCTTGTTTTTAGGTCTCGCGTAAGCGATCGCAAAGCGAGACTATAGTAAGGGGCATTTAAAAGTGCTCCGAAAAGCGGATTGCATGGCGAGCACGCGCACAATCACGCGCATCGTGCCGCCATGCAATCCGTTTGGCATCGCACTTCAAAGGGTCCGCTCCCCCGCCTGGAATGCGCTCCCCCGCCCCCGCCAAGCGTGCGCGCAACGCTCCGCCGGGCTTGTCTTGTCCTCACTTCTCGTGCCACTCTTTCCCACATTTCTTTCTCGCACCGGCATCTCTTATGTTTCCAAACCCTCTCTCACAACCTGTCTGGTATTTGTTTCCTGGGACGTCACCTCACCGACCAGCTATATTGTGTGATCTGCAGATAAAGTTAGATTCCCTACGCAAGGTCGACGTATCCTTTCACGTTTCTAAGGTCGCTAAATCTGAGGTGCCTTTAAATTATTTGATTGTAACCCACATGTTCTATTTACAGTTATGTGGTGGTATGAACAGCAGTCTAAAGATGAGTTACTAATCGTGAAGGGTCTAGTCATCTTGCTCTTGTCCAAATAGTACATAATCCTCACCACATGCACTTCCTGAAATACTAAGATTTTCTCCCCTTTAGGGTAGGGACGGGTGGGCAACCAGCACTCAGACTGCTGAGGTCATATAAATGTCCTTATGCTGAGTACGGTCGTTTACCTGGCTGTCAGTTAAGTAGCCTCTACTAAGTACACCAGCATAGCCCACCAGGATGCTCCACTAATAAATTGCTTAATAATGTGGCACAATATAAAGAGCTTTAGTGATGTGGCAAGTCAAACATGCCGCAATACTAATGTAACCATATTATGCCCAGAAACACTCTCCCATCTATATTGCAGCCTCCACTCTATTCCCTTCATCCTTTTCAATTCCACGTGCTCTCTCTTGCTCTGCTTTTTGTCTCTCCATCTTCCTTTCCGCTTCATCCTTCCTGTCTTCTTTTCTGTTAATTTCGCTATTTCATTCCAGCTCTTCTCATCCACCACATGCTCTATCCATTCCCGCCCATCTCAACTATTACATATGATTTATACATGGCACTATTACCCTTCAGCCTCTTGCCACTATCTTATGACTAAGAGACCACTTCTTCAAAGTACAGCTACTAAAATTACATTTGGTTCTTTCGTTTTGATAGCTATGTTAACAGATTTGTTTAGTGCTGTATTCCATTAGTATGGTCTTGAAGCACTACTGTTTTCGAGTACCTTCACATTCTGGTTTTGAGCTTTCTGTCATAAAAAGAGTCTGTTTTCTAATGTAGCAGAAATATACAATCTGAAGGCATGCTGGCATATAGGCCTTATCTCACCCCATGAAGTGGAGGCCCTGCACTTTGGAGGGCACACTTTCAGATGCATGCATATTTCTAATAGCTGTCTGTCTCTGTTTCCACTCTGGCTGAAACATCGTCTTTTCGTAACTTAGGCTGGAGGACCTAGAGAAATGTAGTCCTAACTAAGCCTTGATGGGAGTAATGCTAATGGAGGGAAAAGCAAACTGTCACATCGCTCATTGCATTAAAAAACGCTTGTATTTACTCAGTGAACGAAGTTGGTGGGATTGGAGGGGCTTGACGTGCCCATACTTTTTCGAATAATGAAATACCATTCCACTACTTTATAGTTTGAGCCTGCGCAGCGCATGCGAGGCACTGCGAAGCATGCTGTATTCGAGTATGGACTTGAGGCCCAGCCCACTCTCCGCCCATACTTGTCATTAACTTTTGTCATTGTCCTTCGTAAATGCTGGCTTCTGATTCGTTAATGGGCTTGTAGGTCCCTGCTAAGTACTGCCTTGTTCTCATTTGTAACCTCCCATGAGGACTGGCCCTTTTACTTCTGTTGTTACACAGTATGTATTCTTTTGTCGGTAAGCACTATTTTCTTTAATGAGTTTCTCCTTCTGCAGGCACAACATGCTTTACTGCAACATTCAGGGTGCCATGCGCACTTTCACTTTCCAAGCAGCCTAGGACAATGGCGGCCGCTTCTTTGAAATGAAATAGGTCTTGCATTTACAAGAGCTTGAGCTATTGGCATTGTAAATGTCAATGCCTTTTATTTATGTGTTAATTATCAAAACAGAAAAATAAAATACATTGTCATTTACAATGCCAATAGCTTAAACTCTCAAAAATGCGAGACCCATTGCATTGCAAATGCTTGTTTTCTTGTTGTAGTGGGAGTTACCGTACACCGTGGGAGTCAGTGGGGCACACAACTCCTGTTTGCTGCGAAGCATAAACGGAAACATGTGACGCAGGCGAAATAGTCAAAACCAGATGTCTCACAGTGAAGCGACAGAAGCCAAGATGGCATAGGTTAAGTATTTGCACTCCAGTTTGTTCAAAAGCAAACTGCAATAATATGCTTGCCTTTAAAACAGTGCTCTATTTTTATGAGGGCTCCAAACATTTAATACTGTTTAAATTAATAACTGCTGTATTTGCGGTTATACCATCTCAGAATTAATTTCAGCAATCTTATTCATACCTGCGCTTGTGGTTCCTGTATCAGGGTTTGTGTAAGAAGATCTCCAAAAGGTTTCTCTCCAACAGGTTAAAAATATTGAGGAAAGAACCTCATAAAAACAGTCCAGGCTGTAGGACATGTATTCTATAAATACAAAATAGGCGTGGTGCCGGTCAACCACAGTCATACACAAAAGCATCTCAGTTTGCATATGCACATTGCATATTTTATATTTTGCTCATGGAGAAACCTTTGTCTAAATCGCAGCACCACTCCACATACAATAGTCGATGCTGGATCTGTTGTCATGACCCAGTGCACCAGTGACCTTTGGTGTTTGCAGATCCTATTTAACGGATATTTGTGCACATACTTCCAGTCCGTGAAGTTTAGTTATTTATACATGAGCGGTTCACGTTTCTGTTTAAGGGTGCAGAGTGAAGCCTTTTTGGTACATGTTGGTGACATTTCACAACTTTGCTTCATGTAAATATTTCCAGTCTCTCCCCTCGTGCTTCCGTCTTAACTATAAAACGGGCAAAGCTTGTGAGTAAAGGTAATTTATAAACAGGATGACTCATGATGTCACGTGACATTCCCTCAACTTAAACAAGCATTGGCTAGATGGGCAGCGGGAGAGAGAGGCGGAGGGAGTTGTGTGCGAAAGCACTCAATGAGCCATGACGGCTCCTAACTGTAAAACAATGAGATAAGAAAGGCAGATGGCGGCTGCCCGCGTTCACACGCACATGCATGCATGCTTTAGGCCAGGGTAGCACTTATCATATTGCTGCACAACAGATTCCTTTCATGGAGACACACTTAAAGCTGCCCGTGATGCAGCCACCCCCGTAGTATACCTACTGTTAGACCTGTCAGTCCTAGGGTGGTCTACCCCGTTTTTTTGCCCTTGTTGCCTCATTTTTTTGCTGCCATCTTTTTGTTGGCCCTATGTCTCTGGGCGCCTTACCACTGTTAAACAGTGCTGAGGTGCAGGTGCTCTCTCCTAACAACATGGCTGCCACAGGCCCCTGCTACTGCGGAGTGGCCATTGCATACACGCACTAGTGGTTAGGAGCAGGCTGGGACATCTCGATACAGTATCTTTGCCATCCCGCCTTTTTGTCCCATAGACAGTTATGTGGAAACTCCTGGAGCCTTCCAGCCCTGGGAGGGATTATGCTTTGCCGCCTTTGCAGGAGGGTCACCTGACCTGGGGGTATAAGAGGAAAGGAGGGAAACCTGACTAGTTAGTTGGGGCACCACTGGACCTGGGGGAACCTCTGCCGGAGCGTAGGCGGTTGGGCCTAGGGGAGAAACCTACACTACTGGGACTGACTGAGTCTAAGCCCTGCTGTACCCAAGTTAGATGAGGGACTCTACCTGCCTGCTGATCTTGCCTGGTGAGGGGGCAATCCAGGGGACCATCTCCAGTGTGCTGCAGGGACCCACCCTGCCTCTGATGCCTGCCAACTCCACCCCCTTCTCCCCCTAACAAGCCTGCCAGGGGAACCTGCCATCTTCTTTCCCCCTAAGACAAGTGCTGACCTGGACTGTCGCTGTGGGCCCTCCAAGAACTGCAGGTAAAGCGCTGTGCTGCCAGAACTGGGCCCCTGAGAGAGAAGCTGTCTGCTGTTGAGCGCTGTGTGGCCCCAAGCGCTGTGTCAATCCAGCGCTGTGCCTTGAACGCTGTGTGGCCCCAAACGCTGTGTCAACCTAGCGCTGTGCCTTAAGCGCCGAGTGCCCCCAAGTGCTGTGTCAACTCAGGGCTGTGCCTTTAAGCACTGTGTGCCCCACACGCGGTGTCAACCCCGCGCTGTGCCTGCAAGTGTGGTGTCAACCTAGCGCTGTGGGAGTGTAGCGCCAACTGCCCCAAATCACTGCCGCTGCCCGGGGACGTACTACCTAGCGCTGTGGGAGTGTAGCGCCAACTGCCCCAAATCACCGCCGCTGCCCGGGGACATACTACCTAGCGCTGTGGTTGTGTAGCACCCACTGCCCCGGCACTGCAGCGAAGGAGATCCGCTGCCACGGCCCCCGAAGCCCGGGAGGGCCGCCGTGGCCGCGAGGGAGGCCGCGCTAGGCCGAGAAGTGACGTTGGCTGTTCCTAGTGGAAGGCGCGGTCCCATTGGTCCTGGGGACTGCGCCCCCCTCAAAGCTGCCTGCCGATTGGTTCCCGGGCCGAGGGAACACCCTGAGGCCGCTTCGGATACCGCCGAGGGGGCTCCGGAGCTAGCGGGAGCCCCCGACCTGCCCCCAGACCAAGACGGAGCCGTAAGATCTCTTTGGGGAGGCGGAGCTACCGGTAACACCCCCAGGGGGGCTCCGAACTCCGGGGGGGACAGCAGGGCTGCTAAGGCGCATCGCGCAAGCCGCGTGGCAGTCCCGCGACCGCCCCTCGTCTCCCCGGGACCGCAAACAGGCCTGGAGGCCCCCCAGGTACACTGTATTCCTGCTGGGCTAACGTAACCATCAGGCTACCCAAGCGGATAAATGGAATAAGTAGACTGCGTTCCTGGCACAGGTGGCAGAAATGATTTAGATGCTGCCCTGAAATGCATGGTGCTATTGCAGAAATGATTTAGATGCTGCCCTGAAATGCATGGTGCTGTTGCAGAAATGATTTAGATGCTGCCCTGAAAGGCATGGGTCTTTTGCAGGAATGAAGTAGTTGTTACCAAGGAATGTATTGCCCTTTCCACAGGTTACCTGCAGGAGGAAGTTGGTGCCCAGGAATGAATTAAATGTTGTATTGAAATGCACGGTTTTATCCACCGGGATGAATTAACTGTTAGACTGAATTTCATCGCTCTATTTGCAGGAAGGAATTAATTGTGGCCCTGCAACCATCGGTTTAGTTACTTAAATGAATTGACTGCTACTTTGAATCACCTACATTATCCCTGAATACATTGATTGTTTCTTCGAGAAGAATTGATCCATTGACTTGAATGAATTTATGGTTGCCTTGCATCTGCCCGCCTTATTCCTGAAATGAATTGATTCTCCCCACCTTGAAGTCGATAAAGAATCTTGTTTTCATCCAACCACTTGGTGTCATGTCCTTCATTGTGTGCGCCAGACTGAGTCCGTGAGAGTGAGTGCTGCACAACTACTTTACACATTGCCTTTGGGTGCCTTCCTACCTCGCGCCAAGCTACCACGTTGGAATTGGTGACCCCAGTTCTAACACCTACCATACCTCAGTAAGAAGCGCTTCACTAGCTAGCTCAAAGCATTTTGAAATCATAAGTTTCATCCACCTAGAAAGAGTGGAGGAAGAGGGATGCAGACCCCTACCTGACAGACCTATGGGTATGAATAGGGATCAACATTATGAAAGGAAAAAGTAAATAGGTAATTCTCTGTGTACATCCAAGATGAGTAATCTTGTTTCTTCATCCAGCAGATGATTAGGTAAGAAGATTTGAAAAACTATATCTTCTGAGCCATAGAATGCAGAGGGAATCTTAGGCCAAAAATAACGACTTGGCTTTAGGACTACTTTCTCTGGGAACATTTTTGAGAATAGATGGATGACCAGCAGAGCTCTGATTTCACCAACTCTCCTACCGTAACAAGTGGCCACCAAAAGAACCACTTTGACTTAAAGAAATTTAAGGTCCACTATAAAAAAGGCTAAAAGGGAGGAGCCTGTAATGCCGTGATACTCAAAGTACGGCCCGGTGGGGGGGGGGGCGCATGCGGCCCTCCTGACCTTTACATGCGACCCCCTCTGCAGCAGCACTGGGCTGTTGTTTACTCGACTCAGCACTACCATGAAAAAAAAAGTTAAATATACAGCAAACACTTATTTAAAGGTTAATTGCAGTTAGGGAAAGAAAGTAACTAGGCCCTTAACTTTAGGAACACCTTCATTTTTAAAGACAGATGTGCTTTGCTTCCCCTGTACCTACTTTTCCGATCGTGCTGAGAAATAAAGCGCGGGCACCAGCTGGAGTCAAACACATCTTTATTCTATCATGGCTGATCCCTATCTGCCGCGGCTCTCCCCTTCTCCTCCCCTTCCGCCTCCGGCTATGCCTGACCCTGACGTTACAGATAGGTCAGGCACAGCGATACTACACCACTTTACACCCCCTGATGGCATTAGTGCGGCCCTCCATTGCACCATAGACTAAACTTGGCGGACCTCGGGAAAATGTGTGTGAGTACCCTTGCTGTAATACTTGGAGGACCATTGGTAGATCCCAGGAGGTTACAGGGAAATGAATGACCGGCCTTCCAAGAAAAAGCGACTTACTAAGCCAGTGAAGAAGGAAGAGTTGGAACTAACATCCTCCTCTCTAAAAGCTTAAATGCCGCCCACTGGCTTCTAATATTAGAAGGAACCCATTTGTATTTACTTTATTTCTTTCTTTTTGTGATTTTGCAGGCATGGTCCTGAGGCAGAGTGCTTTCCTTGAGAACACTTACCAAACAATCACAGCAGGAGTACATTACAGATAAAAACTTGCATTGAGAGAAATCTGGAGAGAAACATGAGTACACGTACAACAATGCAGTCCCCATACAACCAGCGCAAGAGTTCAAATGAGATACAAACATAGGAAAACTAAAACAGACATTCAAGAGTGAGAGGGAGTAAAAGGAATTTAACCCAAGTGTAGTTCAAATAGAGGAGCCTTGAAATCTTTTTAGGTTGAGCATTCGAGACCTCTTGTATATACTTTAGTATATACTTATATGTGTATGCACTTTTTGGGCTCTGGAGATCAGCCCTTGGACTTGTCAGCTGAGGGACTTTTTTTCTGTTCAACTGCCTCTATTTAACTGTCTTGATAGAAAACGACCAGTAGAGGTCAGTAAAATACCCAAATTGCTTTCTGCAAAGGGATTTCTTTTTTTAATTTTTCTGGCAACTGCCTCTATTTAACTTTCTGGAGAGAAAACGACCAGCAGAGGTCAGTAAAATACCCGAATTGCTTTCTGCAAAGGGATTTCTTTTTTTAATTTTTCTGGCAACTGCCTCTATTTAACTTTCTGGAGAGAAAACGACCAGCAGAGGTCAGTAAAATACCAGAATCACTTTAGCATTCTCTAGATTCAAGTCCATAGAAATTGTCTTTCACGAACACTCGTAGCCAATATTATTTTTTTCAAATCTGGTATTTTCAGTGATATGATCACCAAAGGCCCTGATTTTATACTAAAAACAGAGCTTTGAACTATACCATTTCCCGCTGAAAGGCAATATTTCTCTTGTGTTTGCTATGACCTGGTGGGGACTGCATGTCCCAGGATTCCTTGCTGCCCTGAGGGAGGGTCAACATCCAAGGACGTGCTTTTAAGCGTTGCACTCCTCCCGCTGCGCGGGAGAATCGTGTTTGCTGTGGCCTGGTGGGGACTGCATGTCCCAGGATTCCTAGCTGCCCTGAGGGAGGGCCAACATTCAAGGACACACTTTTAAGCGCTGCACTCCTCGTCACGTCCGTGGCTGTCATTGCCAGGAAGTGGCAGCAGAGTGGGCCACTCCCCTTATGTTTTCTATCCAAGAGGTCGTAGGAGGCCGGCTGCTGCCTCGTAAGTCACTGCATTTCTTTTGTTTTTACTGCAAGCTGGGGAACACGTTGGTTCGCCTTTGCCTGATGCAACACACATCCCATTATAGGGATTCCGCTGCAGTGTTGAAAGAGCAATACATGGATGGGCCCCGTCCCAGAGGAGTAAGCGTAGCTCACTATCAATGCCTTTAAATATCAGATCCGGAATCTTAATGTAAGTATTTTGCAATACGTAGAGCAACTGCGGGAGCGTTGCCATTTTAAACATGGCAGCCCTTGCCATAATGGTTAAGGGAAGCTTCCGCCATCTCCTAACATCCTCTTGAAAGTTTGAGAAGACCTACCTAATGTTGTGAACCAGGCTGGTGTTCACATCCATAGTAATGTAAAGACCAAGGTAGGTAAATCCTTCGGTGGACCAGTGGAAGCAGCTAGGGAAAGTCTGAGTTTCTACCATCCCCCCCACTGGGTATAGGGTAGACTTGGTCCAGTTAATCCTATATCCCGGATGGTACCCTTGGTCTTCAACGATTCGCAGGATTTAAGGGAGCGTATCCATCAGATTCGTCACATACAGTAAAATATCATCCGCATATAACGATATGCGTTCCTCTGCCATTTGTCAGGAATCATCCACAAATCCACCCAGCCCCGGGGAGGCCCTAACGACACAGGCCAGGGGTTCCAAACAATTGGGGGGAGAGTGGGCAACCTTGCCTAGTCCTCCGCTGAATCGGCCAGGTCTCTGAAAGAGCACCATTGACCCTAACCCTGGCCTCAGGCGCATTGTATAACAAGGCCACCCACTCCTGGAATCCCGGGCCAAAGCCAAATTTCTCTAAAGTGTGTCTCATGAAGGGCCAATGGATGGTGCCAAAGCTTTTTCCACATCCAGGGAGAGTAGCAGATGAGCCTCCTCTCGGTCTCTGACCTCATCCATCCAATTGGCTACTCGTCGTAGGTTGTAACGTGTGGCATGTTTCGGCATGAAGCCCGTTTGGTCTCCATGTATCAGGGAAGCGATAATGGATACAAGGCGTGTCGCCAGAACAGTGGCCAGGATCTTAGTTTCTATATTTAAGAGCGCAATGGGTCAATATGACCCACACTCATCTGGGGGTTTCCCCTCGTTAGGAATCACCACCACCGTCGCTAGTCTAAGATCTGCCGGGAGTACCCCTTCCTCTTTAGAGGCCCTAAACATCTTATGTAAGTGTGGAGCCAGCAGGGCACTATACGCTTTAAAAAATTCCCCCGGAAGACCATTAGGACCCGGGGTTTTCCCTGCTTTTAGTCGACCAATGTCCCCGTGACCTCTGCCAGAGTGGTATCCTCATCAAGCCTATGCCTCTCATCGGAGGCCAGACAGGAGAGCTCAAACTGCTCAAGGTATTGAGCTATTTGTATCTCGGTGGCTTGCGTCTGGGCTGCATTAAGCTTTGAGTAGTATCGAACAAATGCCTCCACAATGTCCTGAGGTGCGGTATAAATACTGCCCTGTTCTTTGATAGCAACTGAACAATCTTGAGCAATAAGGCTTATCCTCTCAAAAACCACCCCCAGCTTCCAGAGCCTGAGGAGGAATGAGTGCACTCATCTCCTGGACCACCCAGGAACAACTAGGAGAACCTCTGCCTGATCTTCCCAAATGTTCCTCAGGGCCCTCAGGGCCCTGATAATTAGCTGGAATGGAGGAAAACAGTATAGGAGTCTCAGATGCCATCAGACCGATAAGGCATCTATCTCCTATGCTTGATTTGAAGGAATTAGGCTGCAAAACTGAGAAAGGAGAGTGTTTTCATCTGTGGTGAAAATGTCCAGCCAAGGTAGAGTGAACCTCTCTGTGATCTCTCGAAAGTTGAGTGGACAGAGTCAAAGGGATACTAACGAGGGAAATTTCCAACTCAGCGTTTCGGCAGGCCCATTCTCCTTCCCTGGAAGAAAAACTGCTGATAGAGAAAGGAGGTCCTCCTGGGTTCTAAAGGTGTACATTCCAGTAAAGGAGAAGTAGAGAATGTTGCATCCCCCCTCGCAATTGTGTGGTTGACTACCTGATTGTTTGTTTGGACACAGGATTAAAAGAAAAACCTCTGTCCAGATGTGCTGGAAATGGCCACCATGTAGGTACTGGTACACCTTCAGTGTTACAGTCTCGAAATCCTGGAATGTGGGATTCCAAAAATGAAGAAGATGATGGACAATAGAGTACAGATGAAGATGACCCAAGAGCAGAACAGAAAGAGTAGACACCATTTCCCTTTGACTTCTGAGCCATATGCTTGCAGTAGCCTGAGAGGTATGCAGAAACGAGGATAGATAGGACCTCAATTTCCCTCTTCTCTCTTCTGACAGAAAGACTTTACCCAGATCTGTCTGAAAGAGAGTCACAACAAATTGAAGGCACTGACAAGGAGAGCGGTGGGATGTCCTGAGATTGAGAAGAAATCCAATTTGTTGTAGAAGTCTACAAACGTCGAGAATATGTTGCTGTGTCTTGGGGAAAGCAGAGGGTATTTACCAATTGTTCAGGTAAGGGTATACCTGAATACTTCACTCTTGCATGTAAAATACCCATCAAAGTTGCCTAGAGTTGGATGAAAACTCTTGGGGCAGAAGCCAGCCGAAAGAGAAGGGCCTGGAATTGATAATGATTCCAGAGGACTGCGAAATGCAGATACTTTTGGCAAGTGTGATGGATTAGCACATGGAGGTAGGTGTTCATCATATCCAAGGAAGCTAGGTAGTGTCCTATTCTAAAAAGGGGACGAATGGTTTGCAAAAATTCCACTTTGAGTGGTCTGTGTGGAATGAACCAATTTACACCCTTGAGATCCTAGACACGGCAGAACTCTGTTGCTGTCTTTTGTACCGAAAACAGTATGGAGTATAATCCCTGGACGTTCTCCACAGGAACTACCGCAGCCTTGTCTAGTAACAGTTGGACACCGTCCAGAAGAGCCTGCAGACAAACTGGATTCGTGAAGGAGGAGATTTTCGGAAATTATGATAAGGACGTTCATTGAATTCTTCTCTGTAGCCTTGTGAAACTACCTTCAGAGTCCAAGCATCTGAAATTAATCTGTGCCACATGTCCTAGAAATATAATATGCATTCCCAACTGGAAGATCCTTGGCATAGTTATGCTTTCGAGAGAGATGGAGGAGGTGTAGAAGAGGAAGGCTGGAACCGGGACTTGTCAACTAGAGGGACCACCTTCCCCTCACCCTCCCCCAAGGCGTCTTGACCCCTGCCTCGTAAGGGCTGGTTAGTGGATTCAAGGAAACTTGATCAAGGACCTATGTGTAAACAAAACACGTGCCTATAGAAAATGATCGCACTGGAGTCATTAGCGTCTTATTCACTACTGACCTTTTCACATGTCCTCCAGATGCTGCCCAAAAATCTTCAAACCCTCAAAAAGTTGCTTCAATAGGATAGATTTCTGCCATCTGATTGTCTACCTTAACAGGTGCTGGGAATTCTTTTGAGAAGCTCTTCAGTGGATAGCGTTTCATAAGAAATCTCAGGAAAGCTTGCTTATCAACCTCTTTCGTGTGTGATAATGCAGCAAACAGCACTATGTAGGGAAAATCTGGTTCCATGCACTGGTACTGGGAGAAAATATCTTGATCCCCTATTTCGGAAGCAGGCCATGCAAAACCTACTTTCTGTCTCAAGTGCTGTGCCAGCTCAATGGGCTCAGAGCCCTGAACAAACCGACCCCTGACTTTCTCATCATCAGCGTCTCCCACAGGCTCATTGTTTGCCTCCAGCCTCAGCTAGAGGATGGTCCTCCTGTGCTTAAAAAGCAACTTTCACAGCTGCTTCAACTATTAATTGCAGGATTCCCAGTGAAGGAACTCTAATAGAGGAGCCCTCACTACTGGTATCACTGAGCAAAGTGCTCACTGCTGATTGAGAATCCTCCATCTCATTAGCTACAGCAACCAGCAGTGACTTCCCCCTTTGCTCGGTTACTATAGCAGGGAGATAATACAGCCCTGTGAAATCTTGCGAGGGTTGCCATCTTTAAACAAGATAGAACACACACTGAGAGCCAAAAACAACAAGCAGGCAAAAATATAGCAATATTACGAGCTCGCCACTTTAATAGAAATATTAATACAAATTTATAAATGCAAATGTATAGTGCCTCGTAGTGACTGCTTTGCAAGTCAGCAAAAAGTGAAATGCCACCCCAGTCCGGGCTGCTCGGCAAGACCGTTAAATAACACAACTGTATTCAATTATTACTTGAGAGGGGTGGAAGCCCTACTCAAATAATAAACACCTGGATGGCCACAAACTGCCTAAAACTAAATTCCGACAAAACTGAGGTACTGATATTTGGCAAGCTCCACCCTATCTGGTCACCCACCTGGTGGCCCTCAGACCTGGGCCCTCCAGCCCCCCCGACCTCAAAAGTTAGAAACCTAGGAGTCATGTTTGATTATAAACGTATTTTCACCTCGCACGCCAATGCTATTGTCTCATCATCCTTTTACACTCTAAATATGATTAAAACTATTACCTTTTCTTCCACCTAATGCCAGCAAAAATCTCATCAACACACTAATTATGTCAAAAATCGACAACTGCAATGGCCTCTTAATCAATGCTCAGAAAAAAGTCACCAATAGTCTACAGATGGTACAAAACACAGCCGCCAGACTGATAACAGGTACCCCTAAGTATCAGTCAATGTTATCAGTAGTACGAAACCTTCACTGGTTACCTATCATAAGCTGTATCAAGTTCAAAACCCTCTGCCTTGCTTTCAAGGCCATCCACAAAAGCGGTCTGGACTTTCTGAAAAAAGCTCTGTGTGGATACATCCCCAATAGAACCCTCCGGTCCTCAAATGCCAACCTTCTGCACATCCCCCGCACAAGGAAAGTAGCCTGGGGTGACAGAAGATTCACAGTCGCCACCACTAAACTCTGGAACTCCCTTCCCCAACATATTAAATCATGCCCAACCCTGCTCCCCTTTAGAAAGCTAATCAAGACTTGGCTCTTTAACCAATAGGCACATCATCTCTAGTCTCTGTCCTCTACCAGTCCGTAGCGCCGAGACGCCCCAGGGTATTTGCGCGCTCTATAAATTGCTTAAATAAATAAATCCTTGTCCCGGTGAACCACAAAAAAGTCACCGAATTGACCTGTGCTTAACTCTCTGGTAGCTTGGTACAAAAGCAGTCAGGCTTAACTTAGAGGCTATATGTAAAGTATTTGTGAAGCACACAAACAGTAATAAAGTGAAAACACTGCGAAAGAAACATCTCACACCAGTTTAGAAAAATACAGTACATTTTAATGCAAAAAACGACACCAAGACAAATTAAATCCAATTAGTAGAACTAGAGTTATTAATTTTGAATTTTTTTAATGACAAATAGCACCAAAAAGAAAAAAGCACCACTCATGGGTATCAGGTGATGCGAGAATGGGTCAAAATAAAAAGTTAAGGCCGACCCCGATGGAGCAAGGGTCAGATACAAGGGGTGGATTGGGCTCGTCTCTGATTACCTTCGGACTTAGAAAAATTCTTGAAGATTTCCTGAGAAAGTAGAGTCTTCAGAGGGGAAAGGCAGCAGGCTGCATCCAACAACAGGCTGTTGTCATCGGGGAGTCGCTGGACGAGGTTGCGGTGAAGCTTTCCACCTTCGAACTTAGATGATTTTGTGGAAGTCGGATTTCTCCTGCAGGACGAGGCTGCAGGCTGTAGCTGAAGAGTGCTCAAGGTCGCTGGATACCTTCATCAGGAGTTTCAGCTGAAAGGATTTGCTTCTGCGAAAAAGAACACAGTGGGAGCTGCAGCAAAGTCACTCCCACTGGTGATGCATCTTTGTAGGATCAGCTTGCAGGTAGGTCCCGGTCTATTGTCGGTTCTCAGACCAGTTTTTGCTGGACAGTTTTCCCAGGTATTGGTTTTGGGTAGGAAGAGTCCACTTTATCACCACAGCAAGGGTTCAGGACCTGGGGGTTGGGGGGCACCACTTGTGAGCTAAGACTCACTCCAGCAGGGACCAGCAGCAGCAGGCAGGTACGTAGCAGGGTCTCTGGAGATTGTGTCCCTGTAGCTCACACAAGAGGCCAGCCAATTTGCCCTTGAAGTAACTCTGTTGGTTCTGGGTTCAAGGAGCAGGTCCAGCCTTCATTATTCAGGTAGTAGGGCAGTCCTTTCATAAGTAGGGCAGTCTTTGTTCTGGGTCTTAAATATGTCAAGAGTTGATCTGCTTTGGGGTCTGAGAGTGGCATGTTTTATCCCCATTGCCAGCTTTGTATGGATGCAACACCTGGACCACTCACCTGTCCTTCCTGGGGTTGAGTCCAAAATGTCTGCTATTACAAAAGGCTACTGTCAGGTTATTTGTGTGTGCTGCAGGTATGGTCCTTTGAAGTGTAAATGGGGCAAGATACAGATCCTCCCATAGCCATCCTAGCAGGATGGCCCATCCTGTCCACACTCAGTCCCCTTTGTCTCACTATCTGGCAGAAATACGGAACCCACAATAGCAGAGTGATATGGTCCAGTCTAGAAGCAAAAAGGCACAGTGGATTTGGGCACGAAAATGCTAACGTTCTAAAAGTGGCGTTTTTATAATTGTAACTTTTTAAATTACAAATCAAAAGAGACCAAGAAGTGTTTTCTACCTGTTCCCATAAAAAGTGAGCACCTATTAGAGGTAATATGGCAACCCAATGTAATTCCATGGGGGAGGTAGGCCTTACAATAGTGAAAAATGACTTTAGGGGTATTTCACTACCATGACATGTAAAACTAAACCCGCATGTCATACTTTTTAAATACCATGCACCCTGACCTAGGAGCTTTTAGGGTCTACCTTAGGGGTGACTTATAAGTATTAAAAAGTAAGGTTAATGCTGGAAAAAGGCTTATTATGACAGGTTGAAGTGACAGTTTAAAACTGCACTACAGGCTGCAGTGGCAGGCCTGAGGCATGTTTTAAAGAGCTACTTTAGTGGGTGGCACAATGAGTGTTGCAAGCCCATTAGTAGCATTTAATGTACAGGCCCTGAGTACATGCAGTACCATTTACTAGAGACTTCTAAGTAATCTAAATGTGCCAATTAGGTGTAGGACAATTTTACTATGTTTTAGGGCGAAAGCACATTAACTTTAGCACTGGGTAGCAGAGGTAAATTGCATAGAGTCCTAATGCCAACATAAACGAGTTTAGCAAAAACAGAAGGGGTGAAGGCAAAAGGTTTGTGGGGGGGGGGCTGCATAGAGAGCCAGGTCCAAGAGCAGCCTAGAACATCATGACTGCTAGGGATAGTCTTAGAAAAGGAACTACAATTTGAATAATTAGATAACAGAAACACAAGAAGACCTTACCTAAATACAACGAAGGTAAACTTACTGTATATTGCAGAAAGAAAACAAAAAGGAGGTGCATACAGAAAGTGACCTAATTGAATACATCTGAAATATTGGGAAGGGTTTTTGAAGTCAGGCTAAGTAAACGTCTTTGAAGCTGGAAGATAAAATCATGTAAGGACTGTATGAGGAAGATGGACGAATAGGTAATACCTCTTAATGGGTTGATGTGTTTACCATAGTCAGTAAATGCCTACAGGAAGGGCTGATGTATTTACTGAGTGTGATAAATGCCTCCTATTCTGAGTTTTCACTTAGAAATTCGGCATAGCCAGAGGAATTCTGTATCTACTGCAATGAATTACTCATGTCTCAATGATTATCTGGTGTTTTTCTTTCCATAAATTTAGACAGGTTTCATCTGCTGAAATTGACCTGAGGAAAATTGCAAACATATTTTTATCACACCCTGTATTTATCCTGTATGGAGAACTCTGTTAGGCTTGGAATTCCGATCCCTGTCCAGTTAGCAATTTGCGCTTGAATTTACATAGGATTTGGAATTTTGCTGATATTTACAATCTGGGTGCAAGTGTTTACTGCTGCAGTTTCCTTTCATTGGGCCTAGCCAGTTAACATAAACTGAGAAACTGTTAATGCTCGAGGAAAAGATATTAAGTGCCTGATGCATATCTTGATGGGACTCCTGTCGTCCCTCCATGGCAATGGTTATAAGTACTCCATCGAGCTGAAGGATTCCCGCCTGCCTTATTTAGATTTCGGCTGGCTGATCCGCCATCCTCATCAACAAACTGTCTTCCGTCCAGTAAGCGGTGCACCTCCGTTGACGTGGCGGACTCCTCTGCTGGCTAATAGTAACAGAGTAACAGTACTCTGTCGCCATCAGGCCGGAGGAGTTGCATTGTGGTAAAGTAGTAGCAGCAAAGGAAGGACCTGGAAAATGGGGTTCAAGAAGGAAACAGAAGTAGAAAACAGAAAAAAGGTAAGTTCCTACCTCAGTTCCTTTGATTCTGCCAACTCAAGTTTGGAGATGTCCCCACCACAGTTTTCTCGACGGAAAGCCACATCATGATTAGCCCGGTGGTAAACTTGGCTGGACTCCCTCCAACAGCTGCTTTTGTGTATGAAGCCGGCAACGCGGGAGGAAAATTCTGGCAGAGACGGGGCACACGGAAGGACTATCGTCCATAGACACACCAACATCTAAATAGAGCGGGCGGACGGCCAAGTAGGCGGGCAGTGAAACTATTGGAAAAGAGACGGCGGGACCAGATCCGGCAGGATCTAAAAAAGTCCCTACGTCTGTGGTGTCACTGAGGGAGCAAGGTTTGTTTCATGTCATTTAAGCTACATCTGAAATTTTGGTGATTCAACATTCTTAGTAAATGGCTCCTTCATTTGGCACTCATTTTCCAGTCCCAGAGACCCTTGTTAATTGTTTCTTTTGAACAGATAGTTAGAAGTGAAGAGTACAGCTCCCAGGCGCACCAGTTAGTGAAAGGGAAAGCTCACAAGGAGAAAAATGCTAGCTTGCTTCAGCACAACTAGATGATCAAGGATTTGAAATGTTGATAATTTCTGTTCTAGCTCATTATGCTCTTCCCTTTGATGTAATAGTGGGAAGGAAACATGGACAGTTCTTTGTACTTGTCCAGTTTCCTGTTTCAAATCTTTCCTTGCTTGGGGATCAATTACAAGTAAATCGCATTTCACCTGGAATTACACCGAGATCCCCCAGAGTTACTGATATACCGATATGAGTAGTGGTAAGGGTGGGGGAGAGAAAATACCGTAGGATCCTGAGTTGATCTCTGAGGATCCCCTGAGAAAAGAGGAATTGCCTAGGGAATCTGGAAATGTGCACAGAGTACAGGCATTTCAGCTGCAACCAATATCATGGCGAACAACACTAAGTCACCTTGGACCTCCTAATCCGATGGGACTATTGCTTTTATCATCTCCATCTGTAATGATGATCTAAGAGTCCTTTGTCACTTTCAGTAAAATCCCAGTTTGATATTTTTTAAAGAAGAGTTGAAAATCCAACATTTAAAATTAAAACCTTTAGAGCATAAGTGAAAGAAGCCCTTCACTAAAGTTCTTTAAACTAGACAACTGTGTGAGAGCAGAAAGATTCTGGACATGGGTGTACCAGCAAAGATTTGTTATAACGCCGTTTTTTGCATGAGGTCAACTGTGCAGAGGCAAGATTTGTACAATTATCCAAAACACTTTTTATTATTTTTCCCTCTCCAAACAGTCCTTTCTCCCTCCGTGGTGCACACCTGGAGAGGAGGCGATGTGACTTACTCTTCTCTTACTCTTGACTTTCCTGGACTATTGCATACTTACTCACGGAGAAAAGCTTTATGAATTGGGCAGAATCCTCAAGTTTCCCAAGTTCATGTACGAGTAGCTCGTCCAGTATTTTCCTTTGCATTCTAGGGCTTATAGTATTGTTTTTTAATTGAATAAACGGGACCACAAATCCCAGAATGTAAACTAAAAAAACAGTGGACTACATGATTTACTCATACATGGGATTTGGAAAACTGAGAGGCATATGTACAAGCCCTATAGCCACGGGAACGTCACTTTTAGTTACGTTCCCATTGCGATAGGGGCCTAGCCTTATGTACAAGACACCGTTAAGCCACTTAACGTACAGGAAGGTGCCCCTTTCTGTACATAAACAAACCTTTTAAAAAAATGCCATTTTGTAACAAGCAGCACAAATGAAAGTTACAAAATGGCATTTTAGGATTGTTTATGTGCAGGAAGGGGCACCTTCCTACACATAAACAATCCTCCCCTGCACACAGACACCCTTGCACTCTGGTGCAAGGGTGCCTGCGTTGGTGCTAAGTTGTTAAACTTAGCGTCATTGCAGGGGGAAACGCAAGGCTGCACCACATTCTTGTAAATATGGTGCAGCCTTGCGTTTCAGAAGTGGCGGAGCGTGTCGTTATGCCAAGGAGGCTAACAACATGCTCTGCCACTTCATTGTACATATCTCCCTGAGAGTTCAGTGGGAGTTGTGTTTGATGCTAGCCTGAATTCATGAGTGGGCATCCCGTATCATTTGGAGGTAGGTTTTATTCGTAGCCTGGAATCCCTGGTGAGCACATTTGTTGTGGCTGCTTTTAGATTACATGTAGCTTCATTTGAGCCATGGCATAGGCTTTGGATAGAGCAGAACGAGAAGGCCAGCTTTGTCAACTATTCATTCAATCGTCATTCAACATTTTCTTACCTCTTCAGTTCTCGTTTTCAGTTCATTGTACTCGGAAGAAGAAGGGTTTTCCAGGTTCTTGTCGAAAGGTTGATTTATTTTCAGAAGAACATTAACATCTTTGGTTGGTGCATCACTGGCTGCAAAAAATAAATAAATATAGTTTTATCTACATAGAAAAGGTATAACATATCAGACGTTTCAGATACTGCACTCCAACGTCATGGCATAGTTTGTTAGACTACTATTCGCGGATCTGCTTGGCCGGAGGACAACAGTTACAACCCCTATGCAGTCCGTGGTTGAAGGAGAATGGGCTGAAACATGTAGTAAGCCGTAAGACTGTACAAAGCTATCCTAGGAGCGTGGTGGAGCGATCTATAGGGCAGCAGTGCCCAACATGTGGCTCCAAAGGCCCTTGTTGCTCACAGCACCCTAGGGTGCTGCTCTCCTCTATTTCGAGTGAGTGCAGTACTGGGAGCACTGGAGGTCCCCTTTTTTGTTCTGAAGGAATTCTCTTTCTTGATTGGCCGAATTGACTGATGCTTATCAGTGAGATGGGACAGTGGGCAAACACATGCCCTTTGCATGCAGGCAGTGAGCTTAGCCTTGGCTCTGGTGCCTACCTGTCTCCATGGAGATATCTGGGCACCACACTACCACCTTTGTAAGTGGAGGACTGCAGCCTCCCTGCTTTTCAAACCTGCGGCAGATGAGTGCGAGCATGGCCCTGACTTGACTCAGACTGTTGCAGATCCTGCCCAGCACCACCAACAAACCCACCAAGCCACAACCAACTATACAGCTTCCCAGCAGCACCACTAGTGACTAGATGAGTTAGTGTAGAACGAGGCCAATCCCCTAAGAAGTATGTGCAAGCACAGGTGCAGTCACACAGCTAGTCAAGGGGGTCTACCAGAGCCAGCCTCATTTAAAAACATTATTGGAAGCTTGAAAGGTGGTGGAATAATTAGGGCAAGGGGCATTATGGGAACCAATAAAGTGAAAGCTAACGAATCGGAGGGGGCACTGTGAAAACTGTGGGGAGAGGATGTAACCTTATGGCTAGAGCGGTCGACCTCGAAGCTGGGGATCTGGTTTCGAGTTTCGGCAACGACAACGACGCTCAACGTCCTGTGATTCTGGACAAATCACTTAGGGGCATATTAACAAGCCAGGCGATAAAATTATCGCCGCTTTAGCTGCAGAAGAACTGGCGATAATGGGCTTGATAATATGCTCTATGGAATTCCAATTGAAGCCCATGTTAGATGTGAAGGACGTCTAACAGGGGCTTCAATTGGAATTCCATAGAGCATATTATCAAGCCCATTATCGCCGTTTTAGCGGCAGTTTTCTGCCGCTAAAGCGGCAATAATTTTATCGCCTGGCTTGATAATATGCCCCTTAATCTCCCCTTGTCTACATAAATGAACGTGTCCATCTGTAACGAAACTGCTGCTCATGTAAAGCGCTCTGATGGCCAATTTTATCGGGTCTGGTTCGCGCTATATAAAACTAAAAAAAAAAGAAACGAGAGTGTGTGCTAACTGGGACAAGCGAGTATGTGGAAATGGCAGTATTTACACTTGTAAAGTGTGGATAATGGGGCACAACGGAAACTTAGAAAGTGTAATAACTGGGGTGATGTGCCACTGTGTAATGTTGCACATGTATCATTTCAGTGGACCTTGTTTAACTATTCACTTATTTAAACACTTTCAAGGGAAACACTGAATTAAGGGACTCCGTGTCCTTCAAAAGCACCGCCACGTTTAAAATAGTTGGCTCCCATTTGAAATAATTAATATTGCCATTGGAAAAATCCTATCCCCCACCTAAAGTGACCTTTACATCCTACCCGGTTTGAAGCAATGAAACTGGCCTAGTGTGCTATGTAACATGCATTATTTGTCAATAAAGAGCACCAAACCCACGATGTAAAGTAATCTTCATACCTGACCACGTAAAGGGGAATGTTACTGACCTAATACACTATAAAAAAATATACCATGTACCAATGTAAGCATCGGGGTGAGCCCTGATGATACACTGCAAAGTTATCTTAAAAACATGCACCGGTTACCACTAACTAGCAGATCTCGTTTGGGAGTCATCCTCTACCCCCCCTGTAAGGTGTTCTTTACATCATTTCATGTTTTAATGAATATTGCTAATATACACAATAACACATCATTTTGGCACTGCATTGCTCAAGATGTATTCAATACCTTAAGGACTCTTGGAATCCTGTTTCTCTGGGCGGTCTGGGCTCTTCTACAGGCAACACTTCGGCAGATGGGCTTGGCTGAAGGCCTGCTGAAATGGTTGATGGGGGGATACTTTGCACCACAGGCAAAGAGTCAATAGGACATTATTATGCAGTGTACTTCTAAGTGGGGTTACCAGACAGAGGTGCCACCTGTCTTCACCTCTATGTGCAGTGTGCTGTCAGCACGCAAAATTAGATACATCAAGGGAGTGAAGCTGAGGAAAGACGTTTATAAAATCACACTTTTTTGCAGCTGATGTGCTACTAACATTGACAGACCCCAGTCGTTCGAATAGGCAAGTAAGAGATGAACTGTGATGAAATCAGGAAGACGCAGGATTTAAAGTGAATATGACCAAATCTGAGTGTTTTTTTTTATGGCAGTCGACGTGGCTGAGGTAGGCTGAGACAGGATACACCCCTTAGATGGTCATCCATGCACAACAGATAGTTGGGATTGGAGATCGCTCCATATGCAAAGGCAACGATGCAATGCACCCTTCAAGATCTCTAGAGAGCTATGAAAGTCCAATTACACTCCAGGAGAATGCATAACATATCATGATAGGCCGCAAAACAGGCATTAAAATGATTATTTTCCCCAAAAAATATATATTTTACAAACGTTGCTGCTGTGGAACTCCCAGAAATACTTAATACAATTACAAAAACTCCTGACAGAATATATGTGGCAGGAAAGAAACCACAGGTGCAGAAAACGCAGAGTACAATCAATGCACCCCAGAGTTAGAGGCCTGGACGTACCCAATATGACAACCTATTATCAAGCATCTCAACTTAGGTACTTGATGGAGTGGATAGCGGGATAATCGAATAACAATTGGTGTTCAATAGACCTCAACATAGCAAAGAGACCTCTGGGAGTGACCATGAATCACAAAACCTCAGTGACATAGATGTGTAACCCTGGAACTTTTAGTATCTACGGTAGAGAAGTGGGATATGCTAAATAGCAAAAGAAAACTGACACCCTATCCATCATCGTTTATGCCTCTCTGGAGCAATGCTGACTGTAATGTCAGAAGGAGGCGCTTTGTAAATGAGGTGTGACAGGGTGCTTTAAACCAGGAGAAGTGTTCCACGGTGGAGGTCAGATTAAGCGTTTTGAAGACATGAAGCCAGAACATGGAGCGTTGGAAGGGGGACAGTTCTGGTAAGCTCATGTGAGAAACTGGGCCCTCCAACCCTTGATTAGACCGGCGGCTACCTGAGATTTAACCTTCATGGAGAAATGCCTTAAGCCACATCCGGACATAAAACACAGTCACTGACCTCTACCGCATTCTAAAGAAGCTCAAAGAAGAAAACAAAGAGACCTACAGGAAGGTTGCAATAAGGATTGGAGTTTTGATTTAGATGAGGATCAGTAGGAGAATATACTCTTTAGAAACACCAACCACGCAAGCCACGCTAAGGGTGGGGAGCCACTCTAGCAAATATTTTGCAGATGGCATCTGTCTCCTGAGAGGTTACATGTGCTATACCACTACTGGTCAATAAATGCAGAGGGGTTGTGGTGAGGTTTCAAACATATCTCATATATTGCTCGGGTGCCCAAGTCTATGGAAGTTTTAGGAAAATGATTTGGGAAAAAGTAAAGAGATCACAGAAAACTAGGTAAACAATAGCCCTGGAGTAGTTATACTAGGACACCCCTCCAAAGGGCTATATCCTCTGCAGACGAAGAAAGGTAGACTTATCACCATGCTACTACTAGCAGCGAAGCAAGAGATTCTAACACCCTGGGATAAGCCCCAGGTATCCAAGCTGGAGACCTGATGGGCGAAGATCTGACATTATCAGGCATGAAGAAGCTGGACAGTGGCATGCACAATACAGAGAAGGCGTTCACAAAAATATAGGGCCTGGTGCTACAGTATCCAGTGAGAGATTATAGAGCACTTCAATGCCCGATAAGATTAAGGTTGCTCCGGATAGTGGATGCACCTTATAAACTACTGAAATTGTTTATGAGAATGTACGTATATGTTTATATGATGCTAACACATCAGTCTTCAAGTGGTCTTTACCCAAACATTTAGCCTCACTCCTCCTGTTTTGCTGAATTTATTTTTGTTGGCCTTAGGACTCTGTGCACTTTCCCACTGCTAACTAGTACGAAAGTGGATGTGCTATCGCCTTTAAACATGGTGACATTGGCTTAAAATCAATTGGCACATTTAATTTACTTCTAAGACCCTAGTAAAGCGATACTACAGGTACCCAAAGCCTGTAAATATTATGCTACTACTGGACCTTCAGCACTGAGTGTGCTACCCACTTGAGCAGCCTTTTAAAACATGTTCCAGGCCTTCCATCGCAGCCTGTGTGTGCAGCTTTTAACTGTGATTTTGACCTGGCAAAATAAACCTTTGGTCAGGCCTAAAGCTCCTTTTTTCTACAAATAAGTCACCCCTAGGGTAGGCCCTAAACAGCTTAGATGGCAGGGTGCAGTGTATTTAAAAATTGGACATGTACTACTGTGAGACATACCTCTCCCATAGGATAACTTTGGGTTACTCTATTACATTTAATAAGTGATACCTTTTTATTGAGAGCAGGAAGGAAAGTCATGTTTAGTGTCTGAGGAACTGTAATTCAAAACCCTCTTTTATGTCGCATTTTAAGTCTCAATTCTGAGAATATCACTTTTAGAAAGTTGGCATTTTTTGGTCCTAACCATTTGGTGCCTGCAGCCTTTTCCTGTATCACATGACTAGGTGTAGTTGGTAGTTTGCTCTCTTCCCAGACAGTATCACAAAGGAGGGTCTGGATGTTGACAGGACAGGCCATCCCTGACTTGGTAGGGAGAGCGGAGCTGTCACCTACCACACTTTCACTTCAAAGGCACTGGCTCAGCTCATGTACAAAGAACTTCACACTAGCCTATTGTGCCCCCAGACAGGCTGGGATCAGGGCAAGGAGGCAGGAAATTCCGGACAACTCTGTAGGGGGAAACCCCAGAAGATTCTCCCACTTCAAGGTTGGCACCAGTTATGAAAAGGGGACCCTTAGACCCACTCTTCAGTACACTCTTGGACCTGTGGATACTAAAGAGGAAGGATGCCCTGTTGCACTGCTGCTTGAGGATTACCCTGCTTGCTGCAAAGGAATACTGGACCTGAACCCTACATACCAGGCTGATGTGACTCCAAGAGCCGGCTGACTGACCTTCTGTTAGAGCTACAGGGACATAGCAAGCTATAGAGGCCTCCCTGCATCTGCCCAGTTGACTTGCTGCCTGGACCTGCCTCAGCCCTACTGGCCTATGCTGGAGTGTGTTCCTGATCCCCTGGAGGTTCCCCTCAGGTCTTCGAGCTTTGGTGTGGCATCAGTTGAATTCCTGTATAAAGAAAAGGAGAAATCCTGCAGTTATGGGCTAAAGGCGACCAGAACAGGCTTGCTTGCACTAAGATCTTGCCACCTGCGTCAAACACCAACATGAAGTTCCAGTAGACCCGACTATTCGCACTTCAACAACCGCCAGCAATGACCGGCGATGCAGGATCTGCCCTTCACGGTACAGCATCGACAGCTCGCGGTGACAGCTAACCCAAATCTTTAGCAACGACCATCCACGACACCTGACAGGATCTTCACAAAACAGCAATTACTGTCCATGCTACCTGGGCTGCTCTTCGTGCTGTAGCAATGACAGTCCGCAGTGTTCTCCCTGCTCCTCGCATCCTCCTCCATTGTAGACAGCTGGGGTGGCTCCTCCGCTATGCTGGAGGAGCGTCACCCCACTGCTTTTAAGCAGTGTGAAGAAGAGAAACATAAAATTCTAACTTTATGTTATTATCATTTTATGCTTCGTGACTTGTCCTGCTGCTTTGCGGGCAGGCGGGTGGGCTAGGCTGCTCTGCTTACGAAGCTGGGAAGGGGAGGAATCCTAAGTGTGCAATAACTGTTTGGTCGGCCCTCTCAGGACGCCCAAACCAGTCATGCGCACATGCCCACCCCTCCAGCCCCTGGCTGAGCGCCGTGTCACAGCTCTCAGACCAATCACAACGCTGCATTGCATCATTGTGATTGGCATAGGGAAGGGAGCCTGGCTACATGCTTCCTGTTCCTGTAGTCAGAGACCGGAAAGCAGGAGCAGCGATGCAGGACCGGCCTTAAGGTACGATTTTTCTGGCAGACCCCCCTCATGCCTCCCACGCCCGCCCCCACTACCTGCGAGGCATGCCATCCGCTGCTGGCAAACAGCACTGTTCACGCTTGACTTTAGAAGGTAACATTTTCAGCAGGACAAACCTGGTCCCTGTACCCGGCCGGTGCTCCATCGCGACTGGCCTGAACTTGTGGTTTTCAACTGGTTTTGCACAACCACATAACTAGGAGTGGCGCTTTGTGCCTTTAGGAACTATACTTACCTTAAATCTTTAAAATTGCATATCCCCGGTTCTACTGATTGGATTTTTGTCCTATTTGTGTCAAATCATTTATACAAATTTACTCTATGTTGCGAAATTGGTGTGGGATTTTTCTTGTGTTGTGTTTTCACTATTTTACTGTTTCAGTGCTGCCTAAATGCTTTTCACTTTGCCTCCAAGTTAAGCATCATTGTTTCTGTGCCAAGCTATCAGACGGCTAAGCACTGGTTAACTTTTTGTGGTGCACCCTAACAAGGATTGTGGCTGTTGCTTGAGTAGGTGTGAGAAGTTGTCCTGGTATGTGCTAGTATTATATGTACCTAGCACTTAGTGGTTTTTAGTTAATCATTACAAAGATTTATCTGGTAAACCAATGCAGGCTTGAATCCCAACCGCTGCATACCAATGTGAGAAGTTGGACTGGTATATGCTGCCCACTAATTAAAGTGGGCACCCTGTACCAGTCCAAACAACCCTTATGGTGATTTAAGAGGTCAAAGATAACCTTAGAAAGCTATCCAAGTGGTAGCTGTGGAGAGCAGCCTTCAGGCTTAGTCTTGAAGGAATGTTAAGCAGCTTGTTTTACCAAAATGCAACCTTATAGTATTGATTAAATGAAAGGAGAACCACACAGTAGTTATCAAAATATGTATTTATTATTATAACACACCTTAAATACCTCACAGTATCTGCTACACGCAGATAAACACAAAGCTCACAATACTGTAGCACAGAAACAATCGTAAGTAGCACTAATACACAGTGTGCTCCCGGGGGAGACCAAACCATATACTAAAATAGTGGTATAAGAACCACAACTCGAGTCAGGACAGTGTCTAGAGGTTGTAGAATTGCTGGGACCCCAAGGAACCACCCAAGGTGAGTAAGCAGGGACCCCACGGAGGACGGGTGCAGTGTGAGAACTCAACCATGTTCTACGTACAATTCAATGGGAGAGTCACGGTTGCAGTTTTTAACGTTTAAGGACCCTCCCCAGTGGATTACGAAGAAACCCTTTGGAACTTAGAAGGTTGGAGAGCTACCCCACCTGTAGATACCGAAGTACCAGAGTTATCTATCCCAGGGAAGCCGGGTGAATAGGGTTGAACTGGTGTCGGAAACCACCATCTTTCTCAATGGAAGCCTTCAAAGAAATCCCACTGCTGGAAAGAAGACAAGAGTCCGGCGGAACCCACAGGTGGATTCTTGATGGAAGGAACATGAAAGCAGAGGGGACAGAGTCTGGGTCACTCAGGAGTGACCAAGGGCTCGGTAGACGAATGCCCACCGATGTCGGTTGCTTCAGGTGTGAAGATGGCGACCTTGTCTCTACAGCTGCAGGGACCAGGAAATGTCGAGGATGACCAGGAGCCGGATACGAGCTGTCCCACAAAGGATGTCGAGTGCTGAGGGGTCGATGCCTAGCGGGAGCACCAACAAGCCTTGGCAGCGGCAACCCACGAAGAAGGTCAGAGAATGTTACGGTCTGGCCCAGCAAGGACCAGAGGACTCACCATAGCAAGGGGAGTCAGGGCAGGACTGGAGCAACCAGGGGAGCCCAAGTAAAGCAGTGTTGTCCCTCAAATGGACCCACAGGCCGAAGGCACAGCAGTCGCTAGGCGACCTCTTAGCAGTTTCACACAGTACAGCTTGCAGGGCACAGAGTGTGAGCAGCCCAAAGTCCTTTGTGCAAAATGTGCGCAGAGGTCAGGGCTATCGATAGCCCAATGCACGTAGTTGGGGAATTCCAACAAGCATATGTAATTGGAAGAGTACGGGGTGTACAGGGGTTCGGGTTTTGCGGTTCCCACGAGGGATATAGGCCTCAAACTCAGTGACAGCGCAGCTCGACCTGACGGAACGTAGGAACCAACCTCCTGTGTTGCTGGAACCTTTGGAGTCCGCAGGAGCTCAGGATCAGCAGACCAGTCAGTTGCGTTGCGGTGCCTGAGAATGCAGGGGAGTGACTCCTTCACCCCGAGGAAAATAACTTCAGTTGTCCTTGATGCCCCACAGATCCTGCACGGAGCGTGTATGATGCACGGGCACAGACGATGATTTGGACGGAGAGGAAGACGAAGTCGGGCCCAGTGGCAGTCCAGCAAAGTCCAGAGTGTCCAGACGGTCGAAGGTCAGTGGTTTCTTGATCAGAATCTTGTCCACGTCAAATCTAGGGGCCTACAGCCAGGTAAGCCTTTAAGTACCCACGGTAGAGGGTTGGACAGACTCAGGGGACCCTCCCAGGGGAGGGTCAGGACAGTAGGGAGGTTATTCCATGTCCTTTGTCCAGTTTCGCGCAAGAGCAGGAGCCAATGGCTCCCAGGACTGGTTTGAACTGGACTATGTACAGGGACACCAAATGTGCCCCTCGTGCAGACTTTCAGGCACTTTGGAAGTGCACCCACCCAGCCCCAATACACTAACTCCTGTCTGGGAGGTGGTCACACCTCCCTGTTACAGGATGCCTATTGTGCTGCCTTCCTCTGCTCGAACCTTGACTCAGCAGCAGGAGGTCAGAAATGTGTCTCTGGTTGGCAGCAACCATTTTGTGCATTCTGGGTCGAGAAGGCTAGTACCAGGAAGACCCAGGACCCACGAAGCTTGATTCTGAGGGGTGGGCTCATACCTCCCACACGATTACCAGTGTGCAGGTATGATTCCAAGGTGTTTGATACCAAACACAACATGTTTTATTGCAGCCGTTTTCGAGATAGCATTTTACACGAGCAAATAATGCACCTCTACCTATATGTCTGGCTGCATCACCGACAGCCCCGGAGAATGGTATCCGAAGGCTGCAGGGGTGCTCTGCTCATGCAGGGGCACCCTCTCACGTAAAACCCAGTACCCTGCCTTCAGGATTGTCTAGGTCTGCTATAGGGGTGACTTATAGGTTTTAAGTCTAGTGACCTATGGATATAGTGAACCTGTACCTAACATAAGTGGTGCATGCACCATCTTACACAGGCTGCAATGGCAGGCCTGTAGTTCCATTTTGCATGGCCTCTCATGGGTGGCACAATACATGCTTCAGCCCATGGGAGGCCTCTGGGGTCCCTATGCCCTGGGTACATGTGTACCATATACTAGGGACTGACAAGGGTACCCCAGTATCCAATCTGAAGTGTACCTAAGTACACAGCATAGCATTTTAAGGAACAAGCAGATAGACTGGGGTCCTGATTAGCAGGATCTCAGTCAGACTAATCAAAAACCAGCAAAACAGCAGGCAAAAAGTGGGGGTAACCATGCAGTCTGACCCTACCTTCCTACAGTAGGGTTACACAGCCCTGAACCAACAACGCAGTTTCTCACATATACACTTTATAAGTTACACTGGAGCTGGAATTGGAACATCTGGGGATGGAAAATGGGTGGGAAGGGTGTTAAAGGGGAGACAGGGAGAATTGTTTCTTGGTGTCTTTGACTCAAATATCTTTTGCATGTGGTGCAGTACAATTTCACCCATCCTTTACACGTCACAATTTCATAAGAAATACATGACATGAATGTGCAGTTAGCACATGTTTTCTTTCTGTTCTAACAATATTAAAATAAGTGTTGTACTTGACATAATTTTAATGTCATGTCACTGTAGGATTATGGAACTTATTCATATTGTGTGCCTTGACCATACCAATTGATATATTCTCTCAAGTCTTGATGAATAAACAATCTTTACATAGTAGACATTACTTACTAAAGAAACAAATTTGACTTACATGAGGTGCGCCTTAAATGCATTAATTGACATTTTCCATTTAGATGTCTGAGTAGAAAGGAAACCATCCTTGCGTTATAAAATCTCACTTACGTTAGAAACAAATTAGGTTT
Source organism: Triturus cristatus (assembly GCF_964204655.1). Classification (NCBI taxonomy): domain Eukaryota; kingdom Metazoa; phylum Chordata; class Amphibia; order Caudata; family Salamandridae; genus Triturus; species Triturus cristatus. The sequence continues at coordinate 727,143,484 of NC_140580.1, forward strand.
ATGTAGTGAGTACACTAATGTTTCATATATATTGTATTAAAATGTATTTCTTAGACATACTGATGTATATATATTTAAGGTTTTACTGTATGCCCTATGTAAAATGAATCTAATGTACTGACCATTCATATTTATTTGTGTTTAAATGTGCACCGTTGTGTTAATACTTTAAGTTGTCTTTCGTAGGCCTGATTAACATGTTGCATTAGAGGAGGAGCCTAGCGCGCAACCAAGATGGCCGCGTAGGTGCGAGGCTCCCGAGGACCTCCGCAACCTCCTACGATTATCCTGAAATTATCCTGCCCTGGATGAGGGGACTATGTTGGTGAACCTGAGCTGAGGTGGCACCCGTTTCCCGCTTCCGAATCGGACCTCGGATACCGGAGTGAGCACCGATTGAGGTTTGCGGCCTTCCCCTCGCCGGACCCCGGATTTGCGCTGTGGGGTGGTCCAGTGACAAAGTGAACAACAGCGGCAGGCAGGGCCTGGCAACTCGCGTGCCCCGCACTTTCGCTTTCGCTTTCACACCACCTTGTCGTCTTTGCGAGGTTGGGTCGCGGAGCCCTTGGTGTTGGTGTGGCCTTGCTGGGAGACCCTGCCTGCCTGCGGGCTGTGATCCACCCCGCTGCTCTGAGGGGGCCCCCCCGGAGCTCGTGGCCCTGCTTTCCTGCCCTACACGACGTGGCTGGTGCGACTGGGAGACTGGTGGCCATGGCCACGAAACAAGATGGAGACCGGGCAAAGACCAAATCGACCCGGCGTGGCACCGTCCATCAGGCCAACAGTATGGACCGCTATACCCTCCAGAAGGGATCTCCCGATGGACCGCGCAAGTCCCCCGAAAGCCCTCCTGTTGCCCCAGACTTGCCCGCAGATCTGACTCTGCGAGATGTCATGGGCGCCATTGCCGAGATGAAGGCCTCGGTGGGCCAGCGGTTTGATACACTGGCGCAGAAGATTGACTCGGTCCTCGTGGATGTTGGCCTGGTGAGGGCCGATCTTTCCAAAACCAACGACCGAGTAGATTCTTTGGCCCACACCGCATCGGGCCTAACGACGGATGTGGCGGCCTTGCAAACAGAGGTGCGCCGGCTTAGTCAGGCGAGTGCGCTTATGGATCGACGCCTGGAGGACTCCGAGAGTCGGGCACGGAGGAACAACATTCGCATTATCGGGGTGCCCGAGGGACGCGAGGAGGCGGCGGCGGATCTCTTTGTGGAGGACCTGATTGCTACCCATCTCCAGCCACGGGGGCTGAGCAAATTCTTCGCTGTGGAGAGGGCCCACAGGGTTCCCGGGGGAAGGCCGAAGGTCGGAGCCCCTCCGAGACCTCTCATCGCCCGGATTTTCAATTTTCGGGACAGAGACGCTATCCTGCAAACCTCCAGACTGCATGGGCCGGTCAAGCTGGACAATATGGAGGTTAATTTTTATCCTGATTTCACCCCAGCGGTCCAGAAGCAGAGACTGAGCTTCTTAGGCGTCAAACGCCGTCTTCGGGACCTAAACCTCAAATACGCCATGCTTTTCCCGGCCAAGCTGCGTGTGGAGGTGGATGGTCGCACGCACTTCTTTGATCGTCCCGAAGCGGCCGGGGACTGGCTGGATACTCTGCCCGGGGATCGTGATCGGGGGGGTGGGGGGGGGGCAGCGGGGGGAGACGGCACGCAGGATCGGGACTGAGGGTCTAATATTGGGCCTCACTCTGGACGAAAATGATGCCACTTTCGATTCTGCGTCAGTTTTTGTAAGTTCCCCTCCTATGGAGGTTGTGTTGGGTCTATTGGGGGTTCTCCCTCCTCCTCTAGGGGGTCTAGTTAGTCTAACTATATATGGGGCAACAGGCACACTGCACGTTGGGGGGGCTGTTCGGGCTCATGCAGGGGTGCAGGGAGGGGGGAGTTCTGTTGGGGTGGGTGGGTAGGGATGGGTAGTTGTTCGTTTTTATCACAAGGCAAACGTATTTTTGTGTTAGTTCTAAAGTGCTCTCCGGGGGACAAATGATGGCTTCTGTATATGATGGGGGGTAGGGAACTAACTTTGTTGTCTTGGAATGTGAATGGACTGGGGGACAGGATCAAACGGGGTGTGGTCCTGCAGTTTTTGAAGCGAATCTCGCCCGATGTAGTCTTTCTGCAGGAGACACACCTCATTGGCAATTCCTTCTGCGCCATGAATCGGCGTGGCTATCGCCTAGTGGCTCACTCTGGCTTCACGTCCGGCTCAAGGGGTGTGGGCATCATGGTGAAGAACTCGCTCCCGTTGGAGATTGATGAGGTGCTCCACGATGACAGGGGACGTTACACGGTCTTGGTGGGAAGACTGGAGGGCAAAGTGGTCGTCTTTGTGTCAGTATACATCCCACCGGGGCTGCAGTCGACCACCTTTGCGGACCTTGGGCGCCTTCTCCTTGGCCTTCCGGGGGGGCTTCTGGTTGTGGGGGGGGATTTTAATGCGGTGGTATCTGGGACTGTGGATCGTCACCCCCCTAGGGACCTCCCCCGGGCACAGGCGTGGCTACCCGGCCTCTTGGATACATTTGGATTAGTGGGCTGCTGGCGTTTAAAACACCCCACGCAGCTGCAGTACACTTTCCATTCGGGAGCCCATGGTAGTCTCTCACGACTAGACTATGTCCTTGTCCCGGCGGCCTATGTTGGGAGGGTGGGAGAGGTGCGCCATTTGCCACGGGGTATTTCGGACCACTCCCCGCTCCTACTGCACTTTGATGTCTTTCCGAGGGGTGAGGGTAGGGTGGTCCCAATCAATCCTTGGTACCTGCGCGACCCCACTATTCGCGCTGAATTGATTAAATCCCTTCAGCGATATTTTGATGAGAATGTGGGGTCTGTGCCTTCGGCTGTATCGCTATGGGAGGCCTTCAAGACAGTACTCCGAGGGGAGGCCCTATCCCTTATTTCCCACGCCCGGAGGCGCGAGCGGGAGGAGGTGACCCGGATGGAGGCTGAAATAGCCGAGTTGGAGGGTAATTTAGAAGGTGGGGTGACGGATGCCGCATTACATGTCCTCCAACTCAAGCAAGCGGCCTATAGGGCCCTCGTCACGGAGGCGGCCAGGGGCCTCAGTAGAGAGCAACAGGGGCGACTGTATGATGTGGGTGATAAAGCCGGTAAACTTATAGCGTGGATGGACAAAAAAGAGAGAGCGAATCGTGTGGTCCCGCTGATTGAGAAAACGGATGGTGTGTGTGTAACTGAGCCAGAAGAAATCGTCTCCTGCTTCGCGGATTATTTCCGTGGGGTGTATTCCCCGGTGTCTCCTTGCTCGGAAGAGGATTCCCGTGCCCTGCTCAGTGATATCGCGCTGCCGTCCCTTTCCGGGGATGACAGGGTGTCGTTGGACGCTGCTCCCACCTCCGACGAGATCGCCCTCGCCATACGCTCGGTCGCTTCCGGCAAGGCCATGGGTCCGAATGGTCTCCCTATCGAATTGTACAAGTTGCGACCGGATACGCTGGCACCCCACCTCCGGGCTATGTTCCTGGCGGCACACTCGGTGGGCTCCCTCCCGCTGGACCAGCGTCTGGCTACAATCGTGGTCATCCACAAGGAGGGGAGACCTCGGGACCGGGTTACATCCTATCGGCCCATTTCGCTACTGAATGCGGAGCCCAAGATTCTCGCCAAGGTACTGGCCAATCGGCTGGTCGGCGTGGTGGGCGATTTGGTTCATCAGGACCAGTCTGGCTTTATTCCCCATCGCAACACAGCCCTCAATCTGCGGCGTTTGCACGGTGTGCTCGCACGTGCCCCGTTCATGCGGGAGCCGGCCATTTTGGCGTCCTTAGACGCCACCATGGCGTTTGACACGCTTGAATGGCCATATATCTGGGCGATGCTTGCGAAGTTTGGATTTGGCCCAGGGTTCATCAGTTGGGTCAAATTGCTGTATTCGGGCCCATTGGCGCAGGTGGTGGTGAACGGAAGAGTGTCGGCTCCGTTCGAGCTGGGCCGGGGCACACGGCAGGGCTGCCCCTTATTGCCGCTCCTCTTTGCACTTGCCTTGGAGCCCCTGGCGGAGTGGCTGCGGTGGGAGCCTTCCATCCGTGGTCTCCGCTGGACCCCTGAGTATGAGGACCGCGTATCCCTATACGCTGATGACATCCTCTTGTACCTAGCTTCCCCACGTAAACCACTCATAGTACTGGTTGATGTTTTGCATTCATTCGGTCGTAACTCCGGTCTGGTCATCAACTGGGCTAAATCGTGTGTGTATGTTCTCTCCGGGGAGGCTCCTATCCTCCCGCGGGGCTGTCCGATTCAGGTCGCCCCGCAGGGATTTAGGTACCTGGGTGTCTTCATCACTCTGGACCCGGAGGCTCGGTATGATCGGAACTTGCTTCCCCCCCTCCAGCGTCTGAAAGAGGATGTCGCGCGCTGGCGGCGTTTGCCGCTTTCGCCGCTCGGCCGGGCGGCATTGTTTAAAATGATGTCGCTGCCGCGTTTCCTGTACGCGTTGCAGAACACTATGGATCTCGTCCCAGCGCGCTACTTCCGCGAAGTGGAAAGTTTGCAGCGCCGCCTATTCTGGGACGGGAGGCCACGTATTGCCCTGGCTAAGCTGACGCTCCCATGGTATGACGGGGGGATTGCCCTCCCGGATATTAAACGGTACTATTGGGCCTCCCAGCTAGCTGCGATTAATCAGGGCCTATATGGGCCCGCCTTAAACCCGGCATTTGAAATGGATAGGTTGCTACTTCCAGGTGGTGACCATAATCGAGCGCTCTACTCTAGCGCGCCCGACGCTCGCCTAACGGGCCCCACGCGTGTCATGGTGCGAGTGTGGCACGCGGCCAATGCAGCTATGGGGTGGAAGGACCGTTTGACCCAGGCGTCACCACTATACGCGTCTGAGCGGTTGGGCTCCTTGTGGACCTCGAAGGGCTTTGAGAAGTGGGACCTAATAGGCATTAGCAAAGTTGGGGATCTCTGGACGAGGGGAGGATTTAAAACGTTCGAGATGCTGCAGACGGAATTTCAGTTGCAGGGCAGCGAGTACTTTCGGTATTTGCAGGTCCGGCATGCGCTGGGCTCCGTCTTTCCGGACGTTGCCTCCATCCCGGAGTGTTCCCCCCTGGAGGATAGAGTGCTGGATGGACACGTCCCTGACAGCACGATCTCACTGATCTACAAAAAACTGATCAACGACCGCTCAGACTTGTTGACTGCCCTTCGTGAGGCTTGGGTAGCCGATGGGCTGGAGCTGGACGACGAGGACTGGATCTCCGCGGTGGCCTCCCCGAAAGAGGTGGCCATACCGGCTCGCCTTCGTTTCGTCCAGCTCAAGATACTCCACAGGGTCTACATGACGGGGCCAAAGCTCCTGCGTATGGGCTATGCTGAGGACGGTTTGTGTAAGCGTGGGTGTGGTGCGCTGGGGACTTTTCTGCATATCTTGTGGGAGTGCCCGGAGGTGGAGGGGTTCTGGCGTGGTGTGCATGAGGTGCTGCGAGTGGTCACGCATGTGGCGCTGTTGCCCGAAGCGAGGAGATGCCTGTTGAATGTGTGGGAGCCTACCGATTACTCGGTGCCGCAGACGTGGTGGGTGACTCTGGGATATATGGTTGCCAAGCGTGATATTGCCCAGCTGTGGGGATCCCAGAGGCCCCCGACTGTCTCGGCCTGGAAGGAACATATGGATTGGTGCATGTTTCGGGAAAAGGTGGTGTATGTGGCGAGAGGTAAGCCTGCGACATGGGTGAAGGTGTGGGGCCCCTGGAACGCCTACCGCGGGGGAATCTGTGCTCCACCGTTATTGCCTGATCCGTCGCCGGCCCCGTCCCCTTAGCCAACTCATCCCCCCGGTACCTGGGCATTAGGTGTACCCAGCCCTAGTTCTGATCTCTCCCCCCTCTTGAGATTCCTATGGATGGCTAGGATCCCCCCTCTAGGGGAGCACGTGTTGCTATTTCCGATTGAGGATTGCCTTGTGGGTTTGTTTGTATTTGTTCTTCTTTAAGTTTAAAATGGAACCGTATAGTGGGGTCTGGATAGTGTGGCTCGCAACGATGTTACCTCCTGTGCATACTCGGCCACAGCACCATGTGTTTTATAAATGTATATCGTATGCTCCTTTCATTGCTAGCGGCCGGCCGGAAGGTTGTAGGCCCATACTTGTATATTTTTGAGTCTTGTAATAAACGGTTTCAAAAAAAAAAAAAACATGTTGCATTAAACGTTGTTTCCAGTTTTCTGCTAACATGACATTTCTTTCAGGTATTCACACGCATTGTTAGTTCAAGAATAGATACACTACTGTACTAGTGATAGAGAGGGAGAGCCTGAGAAGTAGACCTCAACCAAAGAACATGGAGAGCCAGAGCCTTAACTGAAAGGCCCATTCAGAAATATTACAACCTGGCCTGTGAGTGAGAAGGCAATGTCGTTCCCATGTCCAGTGTTGGTTACTTTGCGAATGCTGCAGTCTGCAACGTGCGAGTGGAGTAGGACAATGGACCATTGGCGATGTGTGCAAAGGGGTGTTGCCAAGAAAACTGTTGTATGTTATAACTTAGTGTTCACACCGTTGGAGAGCACATTCCTTCAGACTTTCTCCAGAACACTTTCAGAACCTTTCCAGACTGTTAGCACACTTTCCTCTGGACTTTATGAGGTTCAGACCTCAATGCTACTGTTGATTCTTTGCTGGGTGTGGCTTAGACTAACACTTATTTTCTGACCCAAGAAGACTCTTGACCGAGCTTCTGAAATGCTGACATCTTTCTTCTTATTTTCCTGCTTTGTTCTAATTACCTTTATGGAAATACCCTGATTTTTTAGATTCTTTAAGATTTAAGAACAATTCTCTTAGCTTGGATCCTGATTTGGATAGTTAGGTTTACTAATCTATAGGCAAGAAACATTGGGACTCTTCTCTGATCATCACATTTTTTCATTAATCTTTTGTATTGCTGTGATTGAATTTCTTGTTTGCCTAATATGTGTCCGCCTCAATTTCGTCCGGAGGTTGGGCATCCCCATTGTTATTCTGTATCTTTATAGTATGGTGCTAAGAGTTGTGTACCTTAATTTGATTTCTAATTTGTAATTAACCTTCTTAACCATAATTACTGATTCCTGGTCCGTATTGTGTTGCCGAATGGGTTACACTGTTAATTGCAACTGATTGATGCAATGATAACTCCCATCACCTCTCAGGCGGAAAATAAAATGTCCATAGGAGGACCAATGGTAAGAGGGTAGGCCCAAAACGCTGGTTAACAGTGTACTAAAGCATAATGGTTCTCTGAAGGATGGACCAATTTCCCGTAAAAGAGTGCATTAATAAACATTTGTTTATTTGATCGTTGGTAGTGACCTGATGTGCTTAAAAAGGGCCAATTACCACTAAATTACACTAGGACTTACTGGAGAGCACTCAGCTTTCCTGTAAAAGGGGGGTTTAATTCCTGCCAAGTTTTGACCAATGTAATTGGCCTAATGAGTTTTAATATGGGTAAAATATTAAAAACAGAATCCCTTTGTCGGTGGCTCTGTGTTTTAGGGGAAGGGGCCTATATCTTTCAATTTATTTACTAATGTTATTGCTGTAATGTGCCTTGAAATACATTTTTTTTGCCATTATGTATCCAAAGTTCCTTACAGGATACTTTCTATAGGTCTTCTAAAAGTGCTACAATATTGAAAAAAGAGACTGATTTCGTGTTCTTACACATTTGCAATGCGCTCAATCATTTTTGATTGGGGAGGTTGCAGCTCCACTGTTAAGGAGTATTTAAATTAGAACATGTATGGGCTAATATTACCAGTCATGTACATTAAAATGCAGAATGTGTCAGAATTTCCCCAGAGTTCCTTGGATGAGGTGAAGAATTTCCCCGCCCTATTCAAAGCGGTATTTGAATCCTAAAACGTTTTAACCAGTTTTACTAAAATGCTTACAAATGCAAACATTTCCACTAAGTTGCCCTAAAATAATGGGGGGGGGGGGGCATTAACACCTATATACATATATACTTTTAAGCCTTCAACTTAATTATTGTCTCTAAACTCTCTAATAAATTGCTTAGCTCGAACTCCCAACTCCCTGTGTAAAGCGGCCTTTAAATCTTGCTAGCTTTGAGCAACGTCACTGTATACAGTGCTATGAAAGGTGTAATTTACTATTGTTGTTTCCTGCTGTAAAATGTTTTTTAAATCTTGCAATGTGGTGAACAATTGAACTGATCTTTAAGCATTTCCCTTTTCAAGCCTGTGTACATATTTCAACCTCTACTTTAATTTGGATGGTTCTGAATAAGAAATTTGTTACACCCCAAATGTCAGTCTACGAAATGGTGCCCCAGTACCACACACAAAACAACACTATATTGGAAACATGTAGGACATGAATTTAATAATTAACAACAGAACATTGGAATGTTGAGAGCTCCATTGACTACAATGGAGCAACACAAGGCTGGTGTAGGCCTTCTACTCCAATATTCCCATGTTTTTTATATAACTTTTTATTAACAAACATCGGCATGCAAACATTCAATAATCAGCATAGTATCAGCATATGCATGACAATTAGAGGCAATACAACCATACATTATACACAGTAAGGACCTTTCAGGGAGGAAGTAAGTCATCATGTTCAACACTCTGTGGGGGAATGCAAATGTCTCCACGATAGGCGTTCCATTGTGACCATATGCGGGACCACTTTATTGGAGAGCCTCGGGCAGAATATACTGTCTTTTCTCTAAACATACTCCAGTCCATACTAGACTCCAATGTCTCCAGAGTAGGGGGAAGGGCTGCGCCCCAGGCCTGAGCAATGTTTCTTTTTGCGAGCATGAAACCCAAGGTGGCCCTTTGTGTTTGATGGGTATTTAGGTCGGTTGTTTCTCATATGTTTAGCAAGCATCTGCGTGCTTCAGGGAGAATGGCAACAGTAAGGACTGCCCTCATCACTGCATGTATTTCCCTCCAATACGATTTAATGAGTGCGCATTCCCATATGATATGCATAAAGGTGCCGGTTTGGCCGCATCCTCTGCGACAATACCCTGTCTCTACCCTCCCCATCTGCACCAGCCGGGGGCCGGTCATATATACCCTATGCAGGATTTTTAGCTGGACTAATCGTAATCGAGCGGTGATGGCCACCACTCGAGGAGAAGATACCGCCTCTTGCCACTCATCATCCATTTCTATGCCATCTGCCACCCGCAATAACAAAAGAGGGTCTTCCATGTTATGTATTAATTTATAATAAATCAGTGAGATGGCCTTATCCGGGACATGGCCATCTAATATTCTGTCCTCTAGAGGGGATGATTCAGGAAGCAATGTGCCCCTTGGGACGAGGGAATGCAGTGCATGACTAACCTGTCTATATCGGAAAATGTCAGTGTCAGCTAGCTCATATTGATTCTGGAGAGCGGCAAAAGGTATCACCCCTCCCTTCACCCATATATCTTTAATTTGTGAGATGCCAATTAAGTCCCACTTATCAAACCCCTTCGATGTCCACAAATTACCCAGTTGGGCAGAGTCCCATAGGGGGGTCGCCAGCGTTAGTTTACGCTCCCATCCGAGGGATTTATTTGCGGCGTGCCACACCTGGACTGAGTGGCCCGTGGGGCCTGTCAGTCTGGACCGGTTAGATTTCGAATAAAGCAATCTATTATAATTCCCTCCTGGGAGAAGCCATTTATCCATCCGGTAACCCGGGTTATCAAGGCCAACATATGTACCTTGATTAATAGCTGCCAGGTGTGCGGCCCAATAATATTTCTTTATGTCCGGTAGGCTGATGCCGCCGTCGTACCACTTTAATGTAAGTTTACCCAAGTCTATGCGGGGCGGACAGTTCCACAACAAGTCCCTTTGGAGGTGTTCAATTTCTTTAAAAAAATTGCAAAGGGAACGGGGTCAAGCGAATTTTGCAGGGCATAAAGAAAACGGAGGAGAGACATCATTTTAAAAAGCGCGGCCTTACCCAGAAGAGAAAGGGGAAGTGACTTCCAGCTAGCTATATCTCACTTTAAGCGAAGCATTGGAGGAAGGAGATTTTCTTCATAGCGACGCACAGGGTCCAAAGATAGAAATATTCCCAAGTATTTGAATCCTGTGGTGCTGATCTGAATTGGACAATTACGGGGCAGGGCGGGTAAGCCACCCCGAAGGACATATAAATGGGATTTGGTCCAGTTAATCCTAAAACCAGAATATCGACCGAACACTGCCAGTATGTCTAGGACTGCAGTTAAGGACGTTTTGGGATCTGTTAAGTAAAGCAGAATGTCATCGGCATAGAGCGAAACACAGTCCTCCCATTCCGGCGACCATCTCATACCTCGAATAACTGGATCCCGGCGGATCCATGCTGCCAGGGGTTCCAATGCTAAAGCAAATAGGAGGGGGGAACAATAGTCCCATGTTTGTTTTTCTGTTCCCCCAAATTTAGGACATTCTACCCTCAGTGGGTGGAATGTTCTAACAGCAGTTGTCTCTTTGGCTAAACTGGATAAAAAAGACCCTCACAATCTGTGTATAGCCCTAGAAAGCGGTCTATAAGGCTATATTTGAGCACTGCAATATTGAGAGCTCCATTAAAGACCATGCAGTGGCTCAGGGCTGGTATGGCAATTCTGCTCCAGCATTCTAATGTTTGTCTTTCTGTTTCCCCCTTTTTAATTAAGAACGTTCTATCAGCAGTGAATGGAATGTTCTAGTAGCTTCATAACCCTTCTGTGTTGTGCTATGACAGTTGTAAACGGCCCTCATTCTTTGTACCTGCCTAGAACACGGCCAAGCTGAACACCAATGAAAAAAAAAGTGATCGCTTTAATAGCTGAATTAATCTCAGCCACCGGTAAATACTCTCACATAAATATATACATTGCTTTTGTCTTCTGGAATTCCATTTTTGGCAAGTTCAGCCTGTGTATTGGTTGTGATATCACACTTACCTTTTGGGATTTCATTAAAGTCCTGATCAGACTTGGTGCTGACCGTAGGAGGCCACTTCTCTAGATATCTTCTGCCTTCATTAGTACTACAGCCATAATTGGTGGTAGAAGGGGAAACTATTCAGCCAACCTGTGGGTTGTCAAGTAATGTCACCTTAATCTGCTAATGTTGTTGGCTATAAATCTAATTAGATATGAGTACACCTTATGCTACCTTTGCTGTTCAATGTGTTATGTTAGAAATTAACCTGAAATGTGTACAAGACTTACTGAGTGCCCTCTAAAGACTTTTGCAGTGGTTACCTATGCACTATGAGAGTTTCAGCAAAAAACATTCTAATCAGTATTTCCATAATAAGCTGCTAGGTGACAAATATACTTGGAAGGTATTAGCACGATAGACCATGTCCCAAATCAAGAAAATATGAATGGCTCAGCAGCTTGACTGTGACTCATAGTGAGACAACAAATCAAACTCCTCTTAGAACAAGAACAAAAAATCGAAAAAATAATTATTGTGTATTTTTCTTACCTACAATGACATCGATAAAGTTGTCTCCATTTTGACAGGTGCTTCCACTGAGAAAGTGACCACATGCCGGTTGCGTAGACACCTGTGCTCTTGTTTGGATATCAGGCCAAATACTGCTGTCTGTTGACTGGTTAGAGGATAACAGGAGGGAAGATGTGCTACTGCTAATATTGACTGGTTCCATTGAAGAGATTAAGCCTGTGGTTATTGCACCAGAAGATCTTCTTTCCGAATCAGTCGTGGCAGACACATCCAAAGTGGACTGAGTAGACACTTCAGAGTCAGAGGGGGCACTTTTTGAAAAAGACACAGTAGCAGTCATTTCCCTTCTAGCACCCGTGGGTGGTATAGTTGATCTTTCAGTTCCTGATGATGGATTAGGTGTGCCTTGTGATATGCTGATGCTGTTTGGTGAAAAAGTAGCGGAGAATTGAGTAGATGAAATAGAGGATGTTTGCAATACAGGCACAGGACTCTCATTGAGCGGTGACACTTGAACATTGGTGGTGAAGGGTGAAAATGTTAAGGCCTTGGTATCTGAAACAGATATGTAAGACTGAGTTGCTGATATCTCAGCAGATGTTTCTTGCATGAGTGTAATTGTGGATGGTGATCGATGTGGTGTCGCAGTACCAGTATAAGGTGTTGCTGTTTGTGTAGTAAACTCTTGTGTGGTGCTGAGGTCTGGATAAGAGATGCTCTCTGTTACCCCTGATTTTTCAGACTTGGGGGACACTGTTGCTTTTGTGGGTAAATGACTGCTTCCAGAAGGGTTGCTCGGAGAAACAGTGAATGAAGACTCAGATGTTAGTCTTGTTTCATGTAAAACAGAGGTTGCTTTAATTGTAGAAGATGTGGACAGTCCTGTTAATGGAACTTCCGTAAAATTAGCTGGTTGACCTTTTGTAAATGTAACATCTGTTGTTGATGAAATGGGCTCTGTTAATCTGCTGATGTCAGCAGATGGAGAGGTCACTTCTGAAAGCGGCACATCAGTTGAATGTCCATCGGGTGTAATAGATGTTTCAAACTCTGATGTTGCAATCCATTGGCAATTTGGAGACTTTGTTTGGCTGAAGGTGAGAGTGTTTACTTGTGAGGCAGATAGGGAAGACCCAAGTGTAGGCTGCTCATCAGAAATTGATTCTCCAGTGCTTAAAGAAGGTGACACTGTAAAGGAAGGTGATATTCTCTCAGTAGAATAGCTCTCAACTGGTGTTGTCACTTGAACAGTAATATTAGTCTCTTGTTCATTAGAAGATGTTGATGCTGTTGTTGATGACAGTTCGGGTACACTTGATTCAATGGATGTAATGCTTTTAGAAACAGTGCTAGTAAAGAGTCCGGATGTGGGTTCATCTGTAACCCTTGTTTCAGATGAGATACCGTCATGTGACATAGAAGCATTTGAACTTGAGATGGGAAGTGTGGATTTTACTATGGATATTGACTCTGTCAAAGTACCTGTTTGAAGTGATGTGGTGGGAAATACTTTAGTGGGGCTCCCAATGTCAGGGGCTTTACTAGCAGGGTATGTCATTATGTTAATGGATGGTTCATTTGGAAGTGACATAGTCATTTGAGTGGAAATGGTGTCTTCTACATTGGTTATGGATGAAGTTAGGCCAGAAAGGGTGTTGACTGAGGTGAGCTCTAACTGGGAGTCTGACATACTTGAAAAGGCATTTCTCGTGAAGGATACTTCTGGTAGGGAAGTTGGTGAAGAGTCAGTTGAAAGAGCAGACTCTGCAATGTGTGATGCTTGGGGAATGCTGGGTGATGGTGCTGTTGTGCTTTCCATTCTGCTGTCTGAAATGGGACGAGTGGCAACATCTAAGATTCCTGAAACTCCAATTCTAGAAGAAATGGGTGATTCAGGGAAAGTTGAGACTAGTGTAGATGCTTTGGGTGGCTCTTTTGGGGTAAGGTTTGTCAGTGAACTACTTTGGGTTGAAGGGATGTTTAACAACAAAGGAGAAGAAAAGGAGTCTGAAAACAGTGTTGTAGACATGGAGGTCAGATCCTCTGTTAAAAGCTCTTCTGGGAGTGATGTAGTAGAATAAGATACTTTGACTGCTTTCTTGGTTGTTGTCGCTGACGTGAGCTCTGACACACTTTTTGTTAATTTGCTTATTTCTTTGGTCAAAGAGGGCTGTGGTGACAAAGCACTTGCCGAATATTCAGGTATTGAAATAAAGGATGTGTCAAATAGTGGTGATAAAGTCTCACTGACAGATGACATATATGGATTGGGTGTTGTTGCAGTGCTCCTTTCTGATGATTCTGTTGCTATTACTGATATTGAAGGTGCTATTGGGGATGTTTTTGTTGCTGTCCCTACTGATGTATCAGGTAATATGTTCTGAACAAAGGTCAGTTCAGCGTTTGATGTAACTTCAGTGGATTTGCTCATTTCTGAAGCAGAGAAACTAAATGCAGATGATTGAAGTGTGCTTGATGTTGTAGTTTCTGTGTCAGAAGCTGTACTTTTAGGATTAAAGCTAGTAGACATGCTTAATGGTGATAGAGGGATAGAATATGTTGAAACTGTTGTGGAATAAGGGGCCTGTTCTGGAGATAAAAACACTTCTTGGGAATTTGCTTGACTTGTGCTAGTTGGAAATATTTCTGCAGATTTTTGTTCGGAAAAGTGTGTTATAATAGAGGGAAGAGGTGTAGATGGCAGATGTTGTGAAACTGACGTAGAGATAGGACTACTAATGATCTCTAAACTGGTAGCAGGACGGTTCATAGAAGAGGTGGTGGCAAATGATGTCGGTTCTGACTCTCTTTCTGTAACTTTGGAGATATTTGTGGTCAAAGTGGTCACATCTGACAAAGGTATTGCTGAATGGTCAATAATGTCATTAGTGGGTGTTTTAAGTGGTAATGTAATGCTCCCACCGAAGGTTGAAACGGCTGAATGACCAAAGGTAGGTGCAGGTACAGAGGCACTACTTTCTGGTGCAGATGCTAAAGGTGGAGTAAATGACTGTTGTACATAAATAGTTTCCAGTGTCACAGGGGATGAGGAGCGAGATGGTGATATTGTCTGTGAAGCAGAGACATTGTTGGGTGTAGCTTGCGTATTAGAATCAAGTTCAGATACAGGTGATGTGTCTTGTCTGGCACTTGAAGATTCAGTGATTCTGGCTCTTGTGACCACTGCGGGTGAGATTTTGCTTTCATAATAATTGCTGAAGGGAACGACTGTTGAAGTATCAGAGCTTTTTGTTTCTGAAGAAATTTGTGCTTCAGTGAAAGCTGAGATTTTAATGACTGTTGCAGATAGCTCTGTATACTGGATTGCTGTAAATGCACTTGTTTTATTTGTGGTAATAGGAAACAATCTGGTTGAATAAACAGATTCTGGGAGATGTGTTGTAGAAGCAGAGGTGCTTTGTGTTGTTGAAGGCTCCTTTGGAACTGATGTAACATAATGTGATGTTATGGCCTCTGAGCTATTGCGTATAGGAGTTTCCGTGGACGGTTTCATTGTTGTAGTGAGCTCTGAATGGCTTTCTATTAGTCTGTTAAATTCTGAGGTTGATGAGGATATTGCTGAGTGGGAAACTGTTGAATGTCCCATCATTGAAGCAGAGGATGTCTTAAATAGTGCTGAAGAAACTGCACTGATTGATGGCACATCTGTCTGGCTAGATGTCAAACTGCTGCTTTCTCCTGAAAACGTTGTTAGTACTGATACTGAAGGTTCACTCAAGGGTGTTTCTGAAGTATGATGGAACGATTCTTTGTGAGAAGATGCTAGTTCAGTTGTTGCTGCAAGTTCAGTGGATGTGCTAATCTCTGGTGAAGAGGTTAAGAACATCTTTGGATTTCTTGATGAGTCAGGGAAACTTGATGCAGTGGTTTCTGTGCCTGGAATAATGCTTTCAGAAGCCACACTGGTAGAAAAGCCTGAAGTGGATGCAATGGATGTTCCTCTTACTGGTGGGACACCTGTAGAAGATCCCGAGTGCATTGAAACTGTTCTGGAAAAGCTGCTTTGCTCTCTGGATGGAATCGCCTTTACTGAACTTGTTTGGTTTGTGATGGCAGGAAACGATTCAGTGGAAAACATTTCTTCATAAATGCTTCTGGTAAGAGCAGTTGGATTAGCAGATGAATGTTGTGACACAAATGTAGTGACTGAAGTACTGAGAATGTGTGTATTACTAACAGGATGTGTTGGAGAAGAAGTTTCAGTCACTGAGGTGGATTCCACCTGCTTTGCTGTATTGCTGGTAATTTCTGGTGAGAGAAAACCTGTTTCTGATAAGGCGGTTGTTGAAAATTCAATCATTGATCGACCTGAAGTTCTAAGTGGTAATGCAGTGCTGTCAATGACCATTGAAACATTTTGATGTGTCAAGGTGGATGCAGATGGTAAGGCACTACTTTCTGCTGCAGATGTGAAAGCCAGGGTTGCAGGTAATTCAGTAGAAATATTTTTGTGTGGTAGCGGGAATGGTAAAGGAGATGCTGACATTGTCTGTGAAGCCGAAGATTCTGTGTGTGTATCAGGTGGAGTAATTGAGCTGAGTTCTGGTAGAAGTGAGGTGACCGATTTGTTCTCTGTAGTTGTTTCAACAGAACTGAATGGAATAGTGGTTAAGGGCATAGTTCTACTTTTAGTAGAACTACTTTCAGAAACCGAAAATACAGATTCAAGTGAACCTCTTGTTTCAAATGAAATAGGTGTCTTAGTAGATGTTAATATTTTAAAAGGTACTTTAGATGATTCTAGTGACTCCATTTCTGTCACTAAATTTATCCGAATAGTGGTGATAGGTGAAGATGTTATTGGAAACATTTCTTCTGAGAGCTGTGTTGTTAACACTGAAGTCTCTAGAACTGTTGATGGTTCTTCAGTGACTGATGTAGTGAGATATGAAGCATTAGCCTCAGAATTGGTTAATGGTTGTGTTTCAGTAGATGTCGCTTTCGTGCTAATTTCTGGTGTCTTAGAAAAAACGCTGGTTGAAAATCCAATTGTGGATTCTGAGAAATTGTTGGTTTCTATGGAAGTAGGCGATTCAGTTGAGAATGTTATTGCTGTTGTGTATGGCTTGGTTGATTGAACTTCTGTCATTGAACCTGTGTGGCTGGTTAGACCAAGTGTAGGGGAAGTCGAATTAATGGGTTCTAAGAGCTGTGTTGTGAAAAAGGAAGTCAGAGGAGCTGTTAAAGGATCTTCTGTGACTGGTATACTCAGAGAAGATGTGGGTCTTGCACTGCTAGCAGTAGGAGTTTTAGTAGATAATCCTTTCATTGAAGAATGCTGTGGGGAGGTTTCTGTTAATCTGATTATTTCTGTTCTTAAAGAGGGAGGTACTGATGGAGAAACCGTAAAGTGTTGTGTCTTTGAAAGAGAATGTGTCTTGAATTGTTCTGTAGCTATCACACTAACTGATGATAGTTCTGGTTGGGCTGATGTAAACATCTTGGTGTCCGTTGCAGATATGGAGGAATTGGTAGAGATTGTTTCTTGAGTAGTTGGAAATGTTGGTAATATATATGTGGATGATAAACTTTGTGTAGTGTAAGAGGGTGTGGCCACTTGAGTGGAGAGGCTAATCTCTCCTGTTGAGAACACTATTCCTGTGTTTGCTGATGAAGCTAACATTCCAGGTGTGGTAGAATGTGTTTTTAAATTCATGGTATCTGAAACAAAACTGGTAGAGAAGACTAATGAGGGTTTCGTTGGTGTTCCTGACTCACGGGAGCTGCTTGTGGGACCTTCTACAGAATATGACAGAACTGTTTTGGAAGCTGTTCTTTGCTCTGTGGACAGAAACTCAGCCATTGAACTACGTTTGTGGATGGTAGATTTAGTGACAGAAATAGAGTCAGAAACTTGTGAAGTAAAATAGGTAGAGGGTGAGGGCTGTGCTTCAAGAACTGTAGGTATACTGTTGCTAATGAGGTCACTTGAGTTAAATAGAGGAACAGGAGTAGTGGCTTCAGTTGCCGGCATTAGTTGTGTCTGTCTTTCTGAAAAGCTTGTTAAAGTAGTCAAGGAAATTGGTTCTGATGTAGGAAGTTTTGACAATTCAGCTACTGTTGAAATGCCAGATGTTATGACTGATGTTCTAGGACTTATGTTGAAGTTTGAAACGTCTGATGAAGTCAGTGTGTTTACAGATGTGAAAGCAGAAGTTACAGGTGGATCTGCCAAAATGGTTTCTGTCATCAGTGTGGGCGACAGTGTTGACTGAGGAGACAACAGTGTCAATAAAGAAGAAGACTGAGTGGGTGTAGCTTGGCTCTCTGAGACAAGCTTGTGT
Organism: Triturus cristatus; assembly: GCF_964204655.1. Taxonomy (NCBI): domain Eukaryota; kingdom Metazoa; phylum Chordata; class Amphibia; order Caudata; family Salamandridae; genus Triturus; species Triturus cristatus. The sequence goes on from NC_140580.1 coordinate 727,161,248, forward strand.
GTAGATGGAAAAAAAATCTCATTTGAACCTGTAGATTCAAAGATACTCGATGATGTGGCTGAAATAGGTAATGTTCTGCTGTCAGACACCAACCTGGTGGAAATGCCAATTGGAGATTCACTAGAATTGCTGGTATCCAAATCTGTGGGTAGTTTAGCTGAGGTTCTTGTAAATGTTGGTGATGCCTCTTCTGAGTGGGCTGCTGTCACTGGACTTGTTTGATTGGTGAGAATGGGCAAATAATGAGTTGAATATATAGGTTGCTGTGTTGTATGGTAGGAGCCTAGTGGATCTGTTGAAGACTCTTCTGTGACAGATGTACTCAAAAATGAAGCTGTGTGTCCTGAGCCAATAACGGAAGGAATTCCAGGGGATATTTCTTTCTTTGAAGAGTGCTCTGGAAACATTTCAGTTACTTCTGTTTTGGAAGAGGGAGCTACTGATAGAGGAATGATAGAATAGTTCATTTTTGACAAAGAAGTAGCCTTGAATTGCCCTGTAGATATCTCATGGACAGATGGCAAGTCTGGTTGGTCATATGTATAAGTGTTACCATCTGATGCATATTTGGATATTTCTGGCACTGAGGATTCAGTTGAGATTGTTCTTTGAGTAGTTCGAAATGTTGGTGATGCATATGGAGATGAAGTGCTTTGAGGAGAGCCAGTGGGCATTGCCACTTCAGAGAATGGGCTAAACGCTGATGGAGAGATCAAAGTTTCTGTTTTTGCTGATGAATCCAATACACTAAATGAAGTGGGCTGTGTTCTTAATGTAATGGTTTCTGAAATTAAACTGGTGGATAAGTAAGATGACGATTTTGTTGATATTTCTGTCTCAGAGTAGGTGCCTATTAGAGCACCGGGATATGATATAACTGTTTTTGAAGATGTGCTTCGCCCTGTGGATGGAAACTCAGCCATATAACTAGTTTTTAGTGTGGTATTGGGAATAAGTTTAGCGGCAGAATTAGGTTCAGAGGCTTGTGATTTTAAATTGGTTAGGGCTTTCGGTGAGGACTCACGTTGAAGAGCTGTAGTTACTCTGTTACTCATGATTTCTGTGATGGAAAGTGGAGGAACTGAACTAGGGACCTCTGTCACTGAGGGTATGTGTGACTGGCTTTCTGAACTGCTGCTAACCATGCTCAGGGAAAATGTTACAGGTGTGAAAACTGTTGGCAATTCAACCACTGTTGAAATTGAGGAAGGTAAGATTGATGTTGTAGGACTTATGGTGAAGTTTGGAACCTCTGATTGAGTCTGTTTGTATGCAGATGTGAAAATTGATGTTGGAGATGGTTCTGCAGTAATTGCTTCTGGTGTTAGTGTGGGTGAGGATGTTGACTGAGGAGATGACGGTGCTAGTAAAGTAGAGGACTGTGTAGGCGTAGGTTTGATTTCTGAGGCAAGTTCAGGTGTAGATGAAACAATGTTCTTAGTTCTACCATTGTATTCAGAGCTACTAGATGGTGTGGTAGAAATCGTTGATATTCTGTTTTCAGACACCAAACTGGTGGAAAGGCCAATTGTGGATTTACTAGAAATGCCGGTTTCCAAATCTGTGGGTAGTTCAGCTGAGGGTCTTGTAAATGTTGGCGATGGCTCTTTTGATGGGACTGCTATCTCTAAATGTGTTTGTGTGGCAAGAGTGGGGAAAGAGGGAGCTGAATCAATGGGTTCTAAGAGCTGTGTTGTATAAAAAGAGCCAAGTGGAGCTGTTGAAGGCTCTTCTGTGACTGATGTACTCAAAAAGGGAGTTGTGAGTCCTGAGCCAGTAATGGAAGGATTTTCAGGAGATATTTTTTTCTTTGAAATGCGCTCTGGTAGACTTTCAGTTAATTGGCTCACTTCTGTTTTGGAAGAGGGAGATACTGATAAAGGAACTGTAGAATGTTTCATCATTGACGAATAAGAGGTCTTGAACAGTCCTGTATATATCTCAGTGACCGATGGCAGGTCTGGTTGGACAGATGTATAAGTGTTACTATCTGTTGTAGATTTGAAATGATCTGGCACTGAGGATTTAGTTGAGATTGCTTCTTCAGTAGTTGAAAATGTTGGTGATGCATATAAAGATGAGGTCCTTTGAAGAGTCCCAGGGGGCATTGTCACATGAGAGAATGGGCTATACACAGATGAAGAGATCACCGTTTCTGCTGATGAATCCAATCTACCAAATGAAGTGGGCTGTGTTCTTAACGTTACGGTTTCTGAAATGAAACTTGTGGATAAGTCTGATGGGGATTTTGTTGATATTTCTGTCTCAGAAGAGCTCTCTATTGGAGTGCCGGGATATGATGTAACTATTTGTGAAGATATGCTTTGACCCGTGGATAGAAGCTCATCCATAGTACTAGTTTTTAGTGTGGTACTGGAATTTGGTTCAGCCGCAGAAATAGGTTCAGAGGCGTGTGATTTAAAATAGGTTAGGGCTGTCGGTGAGGGTTTACTTTGAAGACCTGTAGTTACTTCTTTACTAATGATTTCTGTAATGAGAAGTGTAGGATCTGAACTAGGGACCTCAGTTCCTGAGGGTATGTATGACTGGCTTTCTGAACTGCTGATAACTGTGCTCAAGGAAAGTGTTTCAGGGTTGAAAACTGTTGGCAATTCAACCACTGTTGAAATGGAGGAAGTTAAGGTTGATGTTGTAGGACTTATGGTGAAGTTTGGAACCTCTGATTGAGTCTGTTTGTATGCAGATGTGAAAATAGATGTTGGAGATGGTTCTGCAGTAATTGCTTCTGGTGTTAGTGTGGGTGAGGATGTTGACTGAGGAGATGACCGTGCTAGTAAAGTAGAGGACTGTGTGGGCGTAGGTTTGCTTTCTGAGGCAACTTTAGGTGTAGATGAAACAATGTTCTCAGTTCTACCATTGTATTCAAAGCTACTAGATGGTGTGGCAGAAGTCTTTGATATTCTGCTTTCAGACACCAAACTGGTGGAAAGGCCAATTGTGGATTTACTATAAGTGCTGGTTTCCAAATCTGTGGGTAGTTCAGCTGAGGGTTTTGTAAATGTTGGCGATGGCTCTTTTGATTGGAATGCTGTCACTGAATGTGCTTGTGTGGCAAGAGTGGGGAAAGAGTGAGTTGAATCAATGGGTTCTAAGAGCTGTGATGTATAAAAAGAGCCTAGTGGAGCTGTTGAAGGCTCTTTTGTGACTGATGTACTAAAAAAGGGAGCTGTGAGTCCTGAACCAGTAATGGAAGGAAGTCCAGGAGATATTTCTTTCTTTGAAATGCGCTCTGGAAGACTTTCAGTTAATTGGCTCACTTCTGTTTTGGAAGAGGGAACTACTGATAAAGGAACTGTAGAATGTTTCATCATTAACGAATAAGAGGTCTTGAACAGTCCTGTATATATCTCACTGACCGATGGCAGGTCTGGTTGGACCGATGTATAAGTGTTACTGTCTGTTGCGGATTTGAATGGATCTGACACTGAGGATTTAGTTGAGATTGCTCCTTGAGTAGTTGAAAATGTTGGTGATGAATATGGAGATGATGTGCTTTGAAGAGTCCCAGGGGGCATTGTCACATGAGAAAATGGGCTATACACTGATGAAGAGATCACAGTTTCTGCTGATGAATCCAATCTACCAAATGAAGTGGGATGTGTTCTTAACGTAATGGTTTCTGGAATGAAACTTGTGGATGAGTCCGATGAGGATTTTGTTGATATTTCCGTCTCAGCAGAGGTCCCTATTGAAGTGCTGGGATATGATGTAACTATTTTTGAAAATGTGCTTTGACCCGTGGATTGAAACTCAGCTATAGAACTAGTTTTTAGTGTAGTATAGGGATTTGGTTCAGCCGCAGAAATAAGTTCAGAGGCGTGTGATTTAAAATAGATTAGGGCTGTCGGTGAGGGCTTAGTTTGAAGACCTGTTGTTTCTTCTTTACTAATTATTTCTGTAATGAGAAGTGTAGGACCTGAACTAGGGACCTCAGTTCCTGAGGGTATGTATGACTGGCTTTCTGAACTGCTGCTAACTGTGCTCAAGGAAAGTGTTTCAGGTGTGAAAACTGTTGGCAATTCAACCACTGTTGAAATGGAGGACTTTAAGATTGATGTTGTAGGACTTATGGTGAAGTTTGGAACCTCTGATTGAGTCTGTTTGTATGCAGATGTGAAAATAGATGTTGGAGATGGTTCTGCAGTAATTGCTTCTGGTGTTAGTGTGGGTGAGGATGTTGACTGAGGAGATGACGGTGCTAGTAAAGTAGAGGACTGTGTGGGCGTAGGTTTGCTTTCTGAGGCAAGTTCAGGTGTAGATGAAACAATGTTCTCGGTTCTACCATTGTATTCAGAGCTACTAGATGGTGTGGCAGAAGTCGTTGATATTCTGCTTTCAGACACCAAACTGGTGGAAAGGCCAATTGTGGATTTATTAGAAATGCCGGTTTCCAAATCTGTGGGTAGTTCAGCTGAGGGTCCTGTAAATGTTGGCGATGGCTCTTTTGATTGGACTGCTGTCACTGAATGTGTTTGTGTGGCGAAAGTGGGGAAAGAGTGGGTTACATCAATGGGATCTAAGAGCTGTGTTGTGTGAAAAGAGCCTAGTGAAGCTGTTAAAGGCTCTTCTGTGACTGATGTACTCAAAAAGGGAGCTGTGAGTCCTGAGCCAGTAATGGAAGGAATTTCAGGAGATATTTCTTTCTTTGAAGAGCGCTCTGGTAGACTTTCAGTTAATTGGCTCACTTCTGTTTTAGAAGAGGGAGCTACTGATAAGGGCACTGTAGAATGTTTAATCCCTGACGAATAAGAGGTCTCTAACAGTCCTGTATGTATCTCACTGACCGATGGCAGGTCTGGTTGGACAGATGTATAAGTATTACTATCTGTTGCAGATTTCCAATGATCTGGTACTGAGGATTTACTTGAGATTGCTTCCTCAGTAGTTGAAAATGTTGGTGATGAATATGGAGATGATGTGCTTTGAAGAGTCCCAGGGGGCATTGTTACATGAGAGACTGGGCTATACGCTGATAAAGAGATCACAGTTTCTGCTGATGAATCCAAAATACCAAATGAAGTGGGCTGTGTTCTTAACATAATAGTTTCTGAAAGGAAACTTGTGGATAAGTCTGATGGGGATTTTGTTGATATTTCTGTCTCAAAAGAGCTCTCTATTGGAGTGCCGGGATATGATGTAACTATTTGTGAAGATATGCTTTGACCCGTGGATAGAAACTCATCCATAGAACTAGTTTTTAGTGTAGTATAGGGATTTGGTTCAGCCGCAGAAATAAGTTCAGAGGCGTGTGATTTAAAATAGGTTAGGGCTGTCGGTGAGGGCTTACTTTGAAGACCTGTAGTTACTTCTTTACTAATTTTTTCTGTAATGAGAAGTGTAGGACCTGAATTAGGGACCTCAGTTCCTGATGGTATGTATGACTGGCTTTCTGAACTGCTGCTAACTGTGCTCAAGGAAAGTGTTTCAGGTGTGAAAACTGTTGACAATTCAACCACTGTTGAAATGGAGGACTTTAAGATTGATGTTGTAGGACTTATGGTGAAGTTAGGAACTTCTGATTGAGTCTGTTTGTATGCAGATGTGAAAATAGATGTTGGAGATGGTTCTGCAGTAATTGCTTCTGGTGTTAGTGTGGGTGAGGATGTTGACTGAGGAGATGACGGTGCTAGTAAAGTAGAGGACTGTGTGGGCGTAGGTTTGCTTTCTGAGGCAAGTTCAGGTGTAGATGAAACAATGTTCTCAGTTCTACCATTGTATTCAGAGCTACTAGATGGTGTGGTAGAAGTCGTTGATATTCTGCTTTCAGACACCAAACTGGTGGAAAGGCCAATTGTGGATTTACTAGAAATGCCGGTTTCCAAATCTGTGGGTAGTTCAGCTGAGGGTCTTGTAAATGTTGGCAATGGCTCTTTTGATTGGACTGCTGGCACTGAATGTGTTTGTGTGGCGAAAGTGGGGAAAGAGTGGGTTGCATCAATGGGATCTAAGAGCTGTGTTGTGTGAAAAGAGCCTAGTGAAGCTGTTAAAGGCTCTTCTGTGACTGATGTACTCAAAAAGGGAGCTGTGAGTCCTGAGCCAGTAATGGAAGGAATTTCAGGAGATATTTCTTTCTTTGAAGAGCGCTCTGGTAGAATTTCAGTTAATTGGCTCACTTCTGTTTTAGAAGAGGGAGCTACTGATAAAGGGACTGTAGAATGTTTCATCCCTGACGAATAAGAGGTCTCTAACAGTCCTGTATGTATCTCACTGACCGATGGCAGGTCTGGTTGGACAGATGTAAAAGTATTACTATCTGTTGCAGATTTCAAATGATCTGGTACTGAGGATTTACTTGAGATTTCTTCCTCAGTAGTTGAAAATGTTGGTGATGAATATGGAGATGATGTGCTTTGAAGAGTCCCAGGGGGCATTGTTACATGAGAGACTGGGCTATACGCTGATAAAGAGATCACAGTTTCTGCTGATGAATCCAAAATACCAAATGAAGTGGGCTGTGTTCTTAACGTAATAGTTTCTGAAAGGAAACTTGTGGATAAGTCTGATGGGGATTTTGTTGATATTTCTGTCTCAGACGAGCTCTCTATTGGAGTGCCAGGATATGATGTAACTATTTGTGAAGATATGCTTTGACCCGTGGATAGAAATGGATCCATAGAACTTGTTTTTAGTGTAGTATAGGGATTTGGTTCAGCCGCAGAAATAGGTTCAGAGGCGTGTGATTTAAAATAGGTTAGGGCTGTCGGTGAGGGTTTACTTTGAAGACCTGTAGTTACTTCTTTACTAATTCTTTCTGTAATGAGAAGTGTAGGACCTGAACTAGGGACCTCAGTTCCTGAGGGTATGTATGACTGGCTTTCGGAACTGCTGCTAACTGTGCTCAAGGAAAGTGTTTCAGGTGTGAAAACTGTTGGCAATTCAACCACTGTTGAAATGGAGGACTTTAAGATTGATGTTGTAGGACTTATGGTGAAGTTTGGAACCTCTGATTGAGTCTGTTTGTATGCAGATGTGAAAATAGATGTTGGAGATGGTTCTGCAGTAATTGCTTCTGGTGTTAGTGTGGGTGAGGATGATGACTGAGGAGATGACTGTGCTAGTAAAGTAGAGGACTGTGTGGGCGTAGGTTTGCTTTCTGAGGCAAGTTCAGGTGTAGATGAAACAATGTTCTCAGTTCTACCATTGTATTCAGAGCTACTAGATGGTGTGGTAGAAGTCGTTGATATTTTGCTTTCAGACACCAAACTGGTGGAAAGGCCAATTGTGGATTTACTAGAAATGCCGGTTTCCAAATCTGTGGGTAGTTCAGCTGAGGGTCTTGTAAATGTTGGCGATGGCTCTTTTGATTGGACTGCTGTCACTGAATGTGTTTGTGTGGCGAAAGTGGGGAAAGAGTGGGTTGCATCAATGGGATCTAAGAGCTGTGTTGTGTGAAAAGAGCCTAGTGAAGCTGTTAAAGGCTCTTCTGTGACTGATGTACTCAAAAAGGGAGCTGTGAGTCCTGAGCCAGTAATGGAAGGAATTTCAGGAGATATTTCTTTCTTTGAAGAGCGCTCTGGTAGACTTTCAGTTAATTGGCTCACTTCTGTTTTAGAAGAGGGAGCTACTGATAAAGGGACTGTAGAATGTTTCATCCCTGACGAATAAGAGGTCTCTAACAGTCCTGTATATATCTCACTGACCGATGGCAGGTCTGGTTGGACAGATGTATAAGTGTTACTATCTGTTGCAGATTTCAAATGATCTGGTACTGAGGATTTACTTGAGATTGCTTCCTCAGTAGTTGAAAATGTTGGTAATGAATATGGAGATGATTTGCTTTGAAGAGTCCCATGGGGCATTGTTACATGAGAGACTGGGCTATACGCTGATGAAGAGATCACAGTTTCTGCTGATGAATCCAAAGTACCAAATGAAGTGGGCTGTGTTCTTAATGTAATGGTTTCTGAAAGGAAACTTGTGGATAAGTCTGATGGGGATTTTGTTGATATTTCTGTCTCAGAAGAGCTCTCTATTGGAGTGCCGGGATATGATGTAACTATTTGTGAAGATATGCTTTGACCCGGAGATAGAAACTCATCCATAGAACTTGTTTTTAGTGTGGTATTGGGAATTGGTTCAGTGGCAGAAATAAGTTCAGAGTCTGGTGATTTAAAATCGGTTAGGGCGGTCGGTGTGGGCTTACTTTGAAGACCTGTAGCTACTTCTTTACGAGTGATTTCTGTAATGAGAAGTGTACGAACTGAACTTGGGACCTCAGTGCCTGAGGGTATGTTTGTCTGGCTTTGTGAACTGCTGCTAACCGTGCTGAGGGAAAATATTTCAGGTGTGAAAACTGTTGGCAATTCAACCACTGTTGAAATGGAAGAAGTTAAGATTGATGTTGTAGGACTTATGGTGAAGTTTGGAACCTCTGATAAAGTCTGTTTGTATGCAGTTGTAAACATAGAGTTTGGTAATGGTTCTGCAGTAATTGTTTCTGGGGTTAGTTTTGGTGAAGATGTTGACTGAGGAGATGACGGTGCTAGTAAAGCTGAGGACTGTGTGGGCGTTGGTTTGCTTTCTGAGGCAAGTTCAGGTGTAGATGAAACAATGTTCTCAGTTGTACCAGTGAATTCAGAGCTACTAGGTGGTGTGGCAAAAGTTATTGATATTCTGCTTTCAGACACTAAACTGGTGGAAATGCCAATTGTGGATTTACTATAAGTGCTGGTTTCCAAATCTTTGGGTAGTTCGGCTGAGGGTCTTATAAATGTTGGCGATGGCTCTTTTGATTGGACTGCTTTCACTGAATGTGTTTGCATGGCAAAAGTGGGGAAAGAGTGGGTTGAATCAATGGGTTCTATTAGCTGTGTTGTGTAAAAAGAGTCTAGTGGAGCGGTTGAAGGCTCTTCTGTGACTGATGTACTAAAAGACAAACCTGTGAGTCCTGAGACAGTAACTTGAGGAATTTCAGTACTTATTTCTTTCTTTGAAGGGCGCTCGGGCAGACTTTCAGTTAACTGGCTCATTTCTGTTTTAGAAGAGGGAGCTACCGATAGAGGAACTGTAGAGTGTTCTATCACCAAGGAAGATGTCATGAACTGTCCCATTGAGATGTCACTAACCAATGACTGGCCTGTTTTACCAGATGTCGAAGCGTTGCTATCTACTGCAGATTTTGTTGGTTTTGACACTGAATATTCATTTGCGATTGTTCCTTGCATAGTCTGAAATATTGGTGATTGATACTGTCGTGAGGTGCTCTGTGTCGCATCAGTGGGTATTGTCACTCGCGAGATAGGGCTTAACTCTGATATTGCAAACACTGTTTCGGTACTTGCTGATGAATCTAATGTACCAGATGCACTAAACTGTGTTCTCAAAGTCATGCTCTCTGAATTTAAACTTGTGGGGAAATCTGATATGAAATTAGTTGCTTTTCCTTCCTTAGCGAAGGTGTCTGTTGGAGATGCAGAATACCACGGGGCTCTTTGGGAAGATGTTTTTTGCTCCGAAGAATCAGACCTAGAACTAGTTTTGTGTGTGGTAATGGGAAATAACTCTGTGGCTGAAATAGCTTCAGAGACCTGAGAAGTAAAATAGATCAACGTTGGAGAGGAGGGTTCTATTTGAGAAGTTGTAGTTATCTGTTGACTAATGATTTCTATTGCGGTAAATGGAGTAAATGAAGTAAAGGCTTCAGTTGAAGGAATAAAATATGGCTGACCTTCTGGATTGCTGCTAATTGTGGCTAAGGAAGACAATTCTGGTGTAGGAGCTGATGACTCTTTAGGTGCAGTTGAAATAGAAGTTTCTTTAATCATAGGTTTAGAGGTTTGACTAAAGACCGAAGCATTTGAATGGGTCTGTGTGTATGCAGATGTGAAGAAAGGAGTAATAGATAGCTCACTAGAACTATCACTTTGTGTCTGTGAGGCAGTGGATTCCTCAGGTGTAACTTGAGTGGAAATAATATCGACCAATGTTATGCCTTCTTGAGCAGATGTGTGACTGCTGATTTCTGAGGCAGTAGTGGAATATTCAATTAAGATATTCCCTTGGGTAGCTGTAGCATGTGATGATGTATGGGAAGTTGTTATTGTCTTCTGTTTGGCAGTAGGTGATGCTACTTTAGAGGATGTGATGTGCTCTAGCATAGAGGCATGATCTGTTTCTGTGAATGATGTGGAGTTTATGATGCCCGATTCAGTGGTTTCTGTGTCTAAATATTTACTTTCAGATAGAAAGCTGGTAGATACGCCTAAAATTGATTCAGTTGCCATTGCTGTCTTGGAGGAAGCACCTGATGGAAATACAGAAAATGTTGAGAGTGTTTCGTCAGTTGAAGTTTGCTCAGTAGATTGAGATGTTTTAGTAGAATGTATATAGCTAGCTGTGGCAGGAAGTGATTTAGTGGAAGAAATACTTTTATTGATATCTGTTGCAGAGAATGTTATGGTGCTGGCTGCTGTCTCCCTTGAAGGAGATGCAACTACTGGTGTACTAGTGATTTCTAAACTGGTAGTGCTAAGATTTTGACTAGAAGCTCCAGTCAGAGAGGTTAACTCTGACTTTTTCTCTGAAAAGCTGATGATTTTTGTTGTTGATGAAAACAATTCTGGTGTACTACCAGAAGCTGCTATGGTCTGTGAGCGGGAGCTTCTAAGAGGAATTGTGTCAGTAGATATTACTCTTGTTGAAGAGGTCTCTGGCTGCCTCATTGATTTGGTCATTTCTGTACTGGACGAGGAAAGTTCTGATAGATTTGTTGGCTCTTCAGTAAATGAAATGGAGGAAGATGTGAACTGTTGTCTAGTATTCTCCTTGACTGATAGTAACTCTGGTTGTAGAGATGTCAAAGTGCTGCTTTCTGATGATGGCGTTGAGGGTACCGGCAATATAGATGTAATGGATATTGTGTCTTGAGTGGGTGTAAATGAGGATGCATCAAGGGATTTTTCACTTCGAGCAGTGGTCACTTTAGTAGAGGTACTCACTTTAGTGGCTGTGCTGAACTCTGGTGAAGAGGAAAATACATTTTGTGGCATGCTAGATGCAGTACTTTCAGTGCTTGAAATTCTAGTTTCAGACGCAAAGCTGGTGATAAACCCTGACTTGGATTCAGGTGAAGGTCCAGTATATGAAGAAAGCGTTTTGGAGAATGTGTCTTTACCCATGGATGTGAGCTCAGAATGTCTTTGACTTGGAGTGATGGTATGTAATTGACTGGGAAAAAATGTTTCCGATACTTCCACAGTAAAAGTACTCAGGGCTGTGGTCATGAGCTCTCTTGAAAGAGATGTAGTGATGGTAGTGTCAATGGTTTCGGAGGTGGTAAAAGGAAGCACAGATGTAGAGGCTTCATTTACTGAAGTTAAGTCTGACTGCTTATCTGTGAGGCTGTTGCTTTTGGTCAAGGAAAATACTTGTGGAGTAGGAACTGTTAAAAATTCAGCTGTCGAAAGAGATGTTAAAGTGGAAGATGCAGAACTCATATTGAAAGATGAAACGCCTGGATGAGTCATTGTGTATGCAGAAGTCACGAGGCTGCCTTCAGAAACTTTAAAAACTGGAGTTACAGATGACTCACTAAATAGAGTTTCATTGGTCTGTGTGAATGAGGAGGATGTCTGAGGTGGAGATGTTGCCAGTGAAGCAGTGGATTCAGGGGGTGTACTTTCGGCACTGGAAGCAGCTGTAGATAAAGTATCTTTCATAGAGTTGGACTGTGAATGGCTGCCGGCTGAGCTGAGAATTTCTGTGGTTGAAGAAGACTCTTCTGGCATTGGATATGTTGACAGGTCAGTTGCTGAAATGGCAGATGTAAATCTGGCTGCAAAAACATCACTGACCATTGGTTTTTCGTCATAGGTAAATGCAGATGGATGTCTGCTTCCTAATTTGGATGTAGAAGGTACAGGCTGAGTAGTTCCAGATGAGATTGTTTCTTTTAGAATTGTAAACATGGATGTTTGTTCTGTAATCGTTTTTGATAGTTCTGTTATTGTTAATTCGGTTACATCTGTCACTCGTGTTGCTTGTATTGTAGTGGAATCATTAATTTCACAATTTGCGCCACTGTATCCCTGGTAACATCTGTAAAAAAATATTATTTTAGAACTTTCATTAAAGTGAAATGTTAACTGTATTGAGAAGTTTCAATATCTATCTATCTATCTATCTATCTATCTATCTATCTATCTATCTATCTATCTATCTATCTATCTATCTATCTATCTATCTATCTATCTATCTATCTATCTATCTATCTATCTATCCATCTATCTATCTATCCGTCTCTGTCTGCCTGTCTATCTATCTACCTATTTATCCATCCATCTGTACATATTTCTATATATACATATATTTTTAAATATATACACACCCACCACATGCACACGCGCACACACACACACACACACACACACACACACACACACAGACACACACACACATCTTAATTTGGATTTATATTCAAATCCATAAAAGAGACACAGATTGTATACTAAAAGTGGCATATATCATCCACAGATATAAAATAAACCATATGAAATGTATTAAGTATTTAAAATGTTACAGTCAGTATTCAAGGACTGGTCAAGAAATAGTGCAAATTGCATATTCCAATTTTTTAAAATAATTCCAAAGGGTTATTTATATACATTTACAGTCAGATTTTCCTATTAAAAACTGACAAAAACATTTTAGCACTATTTAAATACAGCAATAATAAAATATAAATTGGCCATGCCGCTTCCTGAGAATTGACTTATCTATATAGCCTTTTTCAGTTGTCTTCGTAGAGTAAACTGTCTCAATGAGATAGTGATTTTTGCCTGTAAAGAGCCATTTTAATATATACAAGGTTTGTACAACATGTCTGCATATTACAGAGATTTAATAAAATGTGAGGGCCTCCTGATGGTAAATAACACCTTGTGATAGGAAAAGGGGCCGTAGAATAGAAGATCTAATAATATCACAGTACAATTTACAAAATAACATAAAATGAGTCGTTGACTGTATTGCCTTTACGTCACATGGGCATCTCGGTAAGTTCCGGGTCAACAGATCTGTTTTTGGAAAGACCACTAAATGGTGAATCAATTCTAGGCGTAATCTAGTCAACAAAAATCTGTCATAGGTTTTTCTCTCGCCTACCAGGTAGCCTTGTATCCCCTGATCGTGTTGGCCCATACAGTACCTATTTATTGTGGGTTTGATTTTTGAGTTCTCTACACATATTCCTTTTACCCACTGGGATTGATTTGATTTCCTTTTTACTGAATTGCAAGATACCATGAGGTTCTGAAGGGTTTACGTTTTCCCCTAGTTAGTGCAATAGGGTATTTATGTACTGAAGCCAAGGTATTTTAAAAAACGGTCCATGCCCAAGCAATCCTTAATGATCTCCCTGGTGAACTTAGTACCTTGCTTTCACCAGATACCATGCCAATTCATTTATGTATTACAATGCATAAAGTCCTCTAGATACTCAATGTCCAGTTCTTTATGTGCTGCAAAAGCAGAAATCGAACTTGGCACTTAAAAAAAGTCTGCGAAGAAAAATGTTTTCTTGGACCTGCAACTGTGAGCTATTTTCCTTGCCCCATATCGGAGAACTGTAAAAAGCTACTGAGAGGCATTTGCTTCTGTACAATTTATATATATTGTAAATGGTAGGCGTCTCAGTGGACAATCCATAATGTTACTAGAGTGCAGTTATGCCTTGCAGACGACCAAAGTATGCACAAACAGTAGCTCTCGCCCCACAGTACAATTTTTAACTGCCATAAAGGCGAAGGTTTTCCTGACCATACCATCGGACTACCCAATGTTTGGAAAACAGACTCCAAAGTACGATTATGTTTGTCTTTAATGTTTGTACTAGTCTAATATTTATGTCACTTTACACTGGTGGAGTTTAATTGTTTGAAAAAGGTAGTTTCTTGCCAAAATGCATCACAAAATCCACATTTACTTGGTATCTTTGAGTGAGGGCGACTTTCATTTTTGAAAGACACGTGAACTATTTGACGAGAGGGTCCCCTCCTGCCCGACACCAACACAGAAATGGTAGAGCTCTCCCGCCGTACACGGACATGTTAATATATACACATATGCCCTGCAAAGCACTGTGTTGTCATAAATGATGTCATCTCACTCATCATCAGTGATGTTATCAGTTTGATCAGTGTGATATCATCATTGATGTTATCAATGATGACACTGATGTGAAGTCATAAATAGTGCATGGCAAGTGCGCAAGTTATAGTTACTTCAGTTAACTATAACCTGTGAATTGCACTGTTTTTTTGTAACATTTAAACTGTTACTTTTAAACTGACATTTTCACCGAACTATAACCACTTTAACCTTTGTTTTTTTTCAGTAAGTTGCTACGGGTGTTTAAAAAAATGTAAAGTAAGATATTATTACCATACCTAACTATAACGTCACATCAATCTTTTGAGTGAATTTCCAGAGTTTTTTAAATCTAAAGTAATATTTTAATACCATATGTAACTATGCCAACCCCTTGTCATGCAGGGCTGGGGATTGGAAACAGGACCAACCTCCTGCAGGTGGTCAGCCTTCGCCATGTACAGGTGCAGCATAGAGCTGGGCAAGGGCCTGCGCCAGGGGCAGCTGCTTCCCAAGAGCATTGGTGCCACATCTCCCCACTTGTGATTGATGTTAGTATAAAAGACGACAATTTTGCCATGCGTGAAAATGTTCTTAATTTCTGCTCCTTGTGAGTTCCTGAAAGGACTTTCCGTTTCAGTGTTTCTCTCCAAGTAACACTGCACATGCGCTGAGCGCACATAACTGCCAACCACCCATCGTCTATTGTGGAGTTACAAATAGGAGGTATGCGCAGGTTCCTTTTCCCCTCCTCTGATACTCCCTTTTCTCTCACACCACAGGATGGGGGTCAATTTGTGACCACTGTAATGCTGACTTAAAACGAGGGCTAGTACTTTCTAAATATCCTCTTCCCCTGCACGTGGTTTTCAGCTCGTGCCTCCAAACTACGTCATAACATTCTAGCCTGCAGTGCAGTGGAAGAGTTAACGACTGTAAGGTGAGATGTGTTTGTTTGTGTGCATTTGTGAGGCATGGCTAGGTAGGAACAGCAAGGAAATAATTATTTTTTCTATTTTATTGCATTGCGTGCGAAAAGATTCACAATGCTACTGACAAGGTTCTACATGTGCCAGGCAAGCTTGCTTACTTGCTGGCCATACTGTGTGTGTTATATTTTAGGTGATATTGCCCATGCCAAGCGTTCTGTGTGTGCTTGAGGGACGATGGGCCAGGTGTACAAAGGTTTTTTGCGTGCGCAAATGGGTTTTACACCCGTTTGCGTCTACAAAACACCTGTGGCCAATGTACTAATCCGATTTTGTGAGTCGCAAAGTAATTTGAGACTCGCAAAATAGGATTAGCGACTCTCAATTAGGAAGGGGCGTTTCCAAGGACGTTCCTTTCTGATAGCGACTCCTTAAGCTATGTAAAAATGTTTTGTGACAGCAATTGTGGTCGAAAAAACCCCGCAGTTTACAACCCTTCTCAGAAGGGTGGCAAAGCACCCAGGGGACTCCTTCCCATTTGTGAATGCATGCGCAAATATTTTTTAAGGGCAGGCAGTGGTCCCAGGGACCATTGCCTGCCCTTAAAAAATAAAACTGAACAATTTAATTTTTAGTTTTTTAAACGGGCTGCATTTAAAGAATAAGAAAAACTGCTTTATTTAAAAGCAGTCCCAGACACAGCGGTCTGCTGACCCCAGCAGGCCACCATCCCTGGGAGTGCCAGCCATTCCCAATGGGGTCGCAAATTGCGACAGCCTCATTAATATGCATGAGGCATGCAATTTGCGACCCCATTTGGAATTGCAAACAGTGTCTCAGACACTGTTGCGCAACATAATTAGTGAGTCGCAAATGCAACGCACTTTGTGACTCGCTAATTGTGGGTCTTACATTTGGCCCCTAGTTCTGTGTAACTAAGGGCCAAATTTATGACCCTAAATTGCATGCGCAAACGGGTTTGAGACCTGTTTGCGCGTGCAAAATAGCCCAGGGCCATGTACAATTCCTAAATAGCGAGTCGCAATTCGGACGGGAGGAGGGTTATCTCTTATGCCCTACAGTAACTATCACTCATTCCCTCGCCATGCACTCCTAAATATCCAGATATTACATCACTGTCCGTGACATATTTATGGGTGCTTTTATTGCACAAACTCACAAAATCCAGTGCTTTTAAAACCAACATTTCGCCGGGGACCATCCAATTTAGAAAATGTTTCATGGTTCGCTGGTGCCCTGTCAAATATGGACTTCAATTTCATAAAAATAGCCCCCAAACCACCCTTCTGATTCCCGACTAGCCAATCATGGTAATGGCAGTCTTGCACCCAGCGATAGGAACCCTAGGATAGGAAGACATTAAAAGAATATGGGTGCAGCATTTTTTCATACAAATTAGGTGTCATCTCTGTTACCAAAAGACAGGTACCATAAACCAGCATTCACTTGCAAATACTTGCAGTTGAGTTCTAGATTTCCAAAATGCATTGGACCCAGTTTGTTGCCTCTAGGCACCCAGAAACCATAGAAAGCCCACAGGTGTCTGGTAACCCCAGGCTCAGGACATCCAAGGAAACAGAGCTGGTGGTCAAGGCTTTGGCAGAGATAAGTTCCTGTGTGGGGAAACTGGAGGGAATGGCCATGTTTTGGAAAATAAGGTTTAAAAATCTGACAAGCGTCATGTTCAGAGTGTTCTGCTGCCAGCCATTCAGGGCAAGGGAGATCTGGCTTACACCTATAGATTCCTTAGTTTGTATTGAATTAGAAAACATATAGTTTGTTATGCTTTCCATGTAGTCCTGAGTGTGATATGTGTAATCAAATGAACAGTGCACCATAAAAAAGGGATTCTTCCACAATTTCGTTATCTTTCCTAACATTAATTGATTTTGCAGACTACATTCCCTAGGAAAACCCACTCATTTGGTATTGTCGGACTCCACACATACAGGGCAACACTTTATTTGTATGCATTTTGGGATTTATGTTTGTAAATTTAAGAACTGCAACAAAACATAGATAAAGTGTTTTTAAAATGAAAATGTTCCATATTTTTGATTACACCTATTCAGGTTGCAATTAGATATTGATGCAGAGTTTGAACCAAAACATAGAACTGAATATGCCCCAAAAAACATTTAGTTTGTAAGGGTGCACAAAGAAACAAAGAATTACATGTGCTTGAACTACATAATGCTATTTTTTTTTAAAAGGCTCCAGCACAGAGTTGTGCAAACACTTCAACAGTGAAAGGAAGAAAGCAATTTACTCCTGCCAGATGGCAAAATGTCGCAAAAGATGGTGAAACCCATCAATTTTCAATATCTATAGCAAACTCATCTGTAGGTATTGGGAATCAAAAAGGGGAAAGCTTCCCCAGCAGCATTCATTTAAATATCAATAGACAGGGTCACAATAAGTTGTGGTCAGACGTGAACTAGTCTACTGGGGCATTGGAGGGGTTCCCAACAATCTTCTTCCTCTGAACTACTGGCATACCTGGGTTGCAGTTAGTCACATGCTAACACTTGACTAAATGTTTCAGGTTTACTAGGCTTTCTGCTGTAGTGTCCATTGCCTCATGTCCTCATAGGCCAACTAAAGATCCAGACCGATCACCAGGGGGCGCATTTATCAGACTTTCATGCAGCGCAACACAGCAAACCACCATGCTGCACTGCGCTGTGTGAAAAGGAAAGGGCAGGAATGCGCCGTATTTAACATTATACGGCACATTCATGTCCTTTCCTTGTGCTGGTGCACAATGTGTTGCCCAGCGCCAACGACCGCCCCTCGCACTGCGGTGCAAGGGTGTCTGCATTGTAAGCAGGATTGTTTTTGTGCAGGAAGGGACACCTTCCCGCAAAATTCAATCCTCTGAGGCATTTTCCTCCTTCAGCACACCTAGAAAGAGGAATAAACATGGAGAAATAACTATATTTCTCCTTGTTACGCCTCACTTGGGGAGGCTGAGCATTTTGACGCATTACCAGGTCTACCACTAATGGTAAATCTGGGAATGGCCAAAATCCACGGATGGATGCATGGGAACTTCTCCCTGGGGCAGAGCAATGCGATGCAGTAATTTGTGCTGCATAGTGTTACTCTAGATTTATCAAGTCATGCAGTGCCAGGCAAGGTGGCCTTGCATGGCTTGGTAAATCAGACTTAGTTGTTGCATTGCCCTTGTGCCCCCTTGCGTGGCGCAAAGGCAGCGCAACGGCGGCGCAACACAATGATAAATATGGCCCTAGATTTCCATACATAAAGCTGAATTACAGGTTATTAATTGCCTCCGTTTACCACCTAGGTTCCACCAATTGGCATGCGGTTGAACTACATGCTATACAAACTTCATATTCATATTCATATTCTCCCATTCTATGACATCATGTAATGTGGCAAATGCAGGCGGCGCACACACAAGCTGTTTTTCTTACTTGCAGACTGGTCCTGAGATGATGTTGTAGCATGTACCGTGCTGGTTACAGAAAGCATCATTGTCTGCACAGAACCCAACACAGGTACAGTTTTCTTTGTTGCACGTCACAGTGTAGTTTGCAAACTCCAAGCTGCAGGTTATGTACTCTTTCATCTGGCTAACCTCTGCAAAGTACAAGTGAGACACAGTTAATTTAGATGAAGATTGAGCATTGTAAAACGTATCCACAAATATTCTTTTTATTAAAGTTATGTGCAGCTTTCCTTCAAGCCAATGCTAACCATGTGCAAAATTACAAAAATGCACAAAAATGCATTAGGGCATGTGTGCGCTTTACATGTGCACGTTTATTTTTTGTGGGGTGCTTGAGGGGGATCCTTAGGTCCCCTGTCACTTTTGGCTTTGTATTAGCTAATTTGCTATTACCAATTAGGCAATCGCAAATTAGCTAAATCAAATCCATTCGCACCTATGGGCCTATAGGCCCATAGGAACGAATGGAGAAGTATTGACTAATAGCGCTATTTGATAATATTAAGGAATTGCTAAATCTCTGGCAATTCCTTACATACATAGCATTTTGAGATTACCAAATAGCGATTCGGTAATCTCAAAATGCTTTTCTGATACATCTGACCCATAAAAACTTGACCAATTGTAACTTCACCAGTAAAAATCTCTGGTTGTCACACACCGAACGTAATCCTTTATTACATCTGACTGTTAATCACAAACAAACGAGTAAGACATTTGAAACTAACATTTCAGTTCAGTACATTCTTTTACAGTGTCTTTGCATCCACTTGTCGACTTCGAATCATGTTCAACTCAGGAACAAAATTGTGGACCTAAAAACAGCAGAAAATTGGGTAAATATCTCTCTCAATTGGGCAAGACATCCTGGCTGGTGTCTAACTGTTGTCGACCTAGGAAATATATGCTGCACGTAGTAAGTGGCTGGGTGGTGGTAAGAACCACTGCCCTAATCCCTCACTACAGTTCAAGGCAGGTTTTCTGACTCACAAAATCTTAATACTTCCCACAGGTGCAGGAGACCGATGGTACCGATCTCCAACCAGGACACCGCCAGATACATCCAGAAGCATTCGCTAACATGTGTACACTCATACGTGTAACAGAAGAGAACTAGAAATAAAAGGTAGCTGACATGTTTGGATCTTCGGGCATGACCTACATATGTTAGCATATTAATGTAACAATTCTCTTACCAACCCCTTGTCCCACCGTCTGTGACAGCTGCTACTCACAGCTTGTAATAATTGCGTTCCGAGAAGCTTGATTGGCTGTCCAAGTCCCAATAGTCTAATGAATGTGCTCACAGCCATTGGTGCTATGTAAATGGACTCCCAATTTGGGGGCAGATTTACAAGTTCTGGCGTATCTCTGAAAATCAGCAGGGATGCGCCAGAAAACTTGCGCCACGCAAAACTACCCGTGCGCCACCACGGATGCGCCGCATTTACAATGCGGCCTAGTCAACAACAGAGGTTCTGTCGGGTATAACCACACAATTACTTTGCTTTTACAATTGAATTAAGAAAAAGATGAATGTATCAATCAACAAGAGAATAATCAAAAGAAAAAGAAAATTGTATTTAAGAAGAACACATCAAAAACGCGGTCTTTCCACATTGACGAAAGGTGGCTGAGCGGCAGGATTTAATACTGCTTTGACGCGGTTACCGTGATGTGTTCCGGGTTTCAAACAACATCCCTTCTAAATTGAGTTTGACGGTTGCTCCACATTCGGCTGAGCGTAATAGCCAGCACTCGATATTTACTTTCAAGAATTCCATTGGATGAGTGATTCTGCTCCACATCGTGCCAATACAAGGCCTTCCTATACTAATTGTTAGGTTGCCATTGTGTATTTTTAGTCCTGATGAAGACCCGCATGACGATTTAAGATCGCATATATAGGGTTGAAACGTCGACAGCACCTAGGCCCAGTTCAAGACCTTGTTTTATAAAGAACTTGAGTAATTTCTGGAAACAGTGTCATTGGTTTTTTTCATACTGGCCTGTTTTACTGTGTATATATTTTTTCTACTCACTTTGTATATATTACGCACCAATTGTGTCACTTATGTCACTATGTCACTTATTCACAAATTCACTCTAATGTTCACAACTTGGCTGCCTTTTTTTGCTAAAAAGAATTATATGGGTGATAATATAAATGATGCAATTTATATATAAAGAATACCTACCTTGCCACCCAGCAAATCTGATTCTATCGTGGGTTGTGCATTGTCATTGTTTATCTCTTCATGTGTTCTTCTTAAATACAATTTTCTTTTTCCCGACAGAACCATTGTACTTTATATAATTTATACCCAGGTTCTGAGGGACACAGGGTCACCTCATTGTTTATGAAAACTAGTCAACAACAGGGCAACCAAATATACCTCAAGGAACTGGGTATGAACAATATCATCTACACATATGTACCTCAAGGATTTATTCATATACTTATTCAATTTTTACACAAGTCATAGATATGAGCAAAGAAATACATCACAGCAGGGACATATTCATAAACGCTGTATTTATAGCATGAATTTGAATCACATCAACTATCTAGCAACACTGTCACTACTAAAGCTAATTCTCACTTCACTTAGTAGTGTAACACCCCTTTGTATACATAACCATCTCTTAGTTCACGGATATTTCTCAATCAAAAACTTATCATAGTTTTGACCAATGTATACATGACATGTCACAGAATCTGACAAATATATACAAAACGGGTGTATGAAAGTCGACGTTTCGGTCTTTAATTGGCCATATAGATCCATAAAACCATCCTCAGGACACAGCGTTGCTTAGTTCCCAATATTTCTTTCTAAATATCAAATCGTGTTTCAATCCTGTCTACTTGAACAGGTCTCCGTATCAACACCAACACTTCGTGGAATCACTATGTTGCTTGGAATATCAGTCTCCCAACCAACGGCTCCGGTCACGTTTACAGTCCGTTTACAATGCGGCCTGCCGTGACGCACGGATAGGCAGATGCGCGTCGTATCTGCCAGCGTAAGGTTAGCGCAGTGCTAGAGTCATGTCGCGGGCACAACGCAACTCCAGCACTGTTCCAACCCGTCCTATCTCCAACATGCTGCGTCTCGTCTTACGCCTGCTTCAAGCAGGTGCAAGGTTTTGACTCAGCGGCGTTGGAAAAGTGACTGTGTGACATCTTGTAGATGTCACTCAGGCACTTTTCCGAGGCTTTCCTGCGACAGACCGCCCACACTGCGACGGTATGCTCACATTATACCTGACGCAGGGATAATGTGGCGTAGGGGTTTACGGCGTGACGCATCTCCCTAGATATGTCACGTTGTAAATCCGTTGCAGCATGGCGCTTGCTTTACGCCGCCGCTGCGTCACAGAAGTGACTCAGCTGCGGCGCAAATGCGTCGCAAGTGCCACGTAAATCTGCCCCTTGGTCTGCCTATTCCGTGGCAATGCGTCTTCTCAACCTATGACCTTATGTTTACAACACTTACTTGTTATGGGTGAATCCGAGTCCACTGAGGCTACCTCCACTGTGCCGTTGAATAGCCCGGTGAGGTTGCGCAAGGTCTCTGTGCTGTTAAAGATCCCTTCCACATTCAGCTCCAGGTTCGTATTTAGGTCATCAATGCCTGATTGATTATTCGTGTACTTGTACATCGCAGAAGTGTTCACAAGTATGCTGCCAGAGCTGTTGAAACATATTGAGTTGTAAATGATGATGCAAAGTGCAACCAATAATCTACTTTATAAATTACCAGTATTTTCCCCTTTTCAAAAACAAATCACACTTTATAAATTACTGTTATTTTCTGCTGTTAAGTGTGAAGCGATGTTCTGTAGTTGACACTGAAATGATAAATTCATCAAAAACAACTGCTGTTGCTGTGTGCACCTGCGCACAGGGGAAGAAAAAATGCCATGTTTTACAACACCACAAGTCTGCACCTGCACTGCAAAGAGCACACAGAGCACCTGCTGCTGATTCATATTTCTGCGTCAGTATCCTGGTGAGCTTGCCTGGAGAGCTGAGGGCCTGTTTTTGTCTTCAGGAAATGTATTAAATTATCCCAATATTTCTGAGTAAGTGCTTTATTTTCAGATAGTACTGCCCAGACACAGTGAGGACGGGTTGCCGCTTTCCGTTCCATAAGTACATGGGGCCTCATGTATGAGGTTTTGATGTAAGGCAGCGCCGCAAGGAATCTTGCAGCGCTGCCTTGCGTCAAAACAAAAGGGCAGGAATGCGCCGTATCTATAAGATACGGTCCATTCCTGCCCTTTTCCCCTGGCGCACAATGGGCTCAAAGCGTTGCGGGCTGATTGATTTTGTGCAGGAAGGTAATCAATCAATTTAGGCGATTTCCTCTTTCTATGCGTGCTGCAGGAAAAAACGAGTAGAAATGAAAACCTTTCTCCTCAGTGCGCCTGGGGTGGTGTTAGATTGTGACACATTCCCAAGTTTACGATTTCTGGTAAATCTGGGAATGCTTCAGATTCAGTGGGTGTTGCGTGGGAAAACCCAGAGAAACACCCATGGAACGCCCCTTTCACGCAGTGTTCTGCATGAAAGAGGCACATATTTACTAGGTCTTGAAAAGCCACGTAAAGTGTCTTTACTTGGCCTTGTAAATATGCCGGGGCACATTGCGCCACCGGAACATAAAAAAAGTGACGTTCTAGCGGCGCAAAAGTGTTCATAAATCTGGCCCGTAAGGAGGGCTAAGCTGACCTATTGTGTGCAATAAATTCAGGGACATATACCAGTTTCGAAATATACTAAGGCAGGGAGGTGTCAGTTTAACTCTCGCAAATTCTTCCGCCTGGTGCTCAATTACTGACTGTAAATGCACAACCATCCTATATTACCCTGGGCATCAGGGAAACGAAACCACAATTTCATACATTCCTTGCATTAGAGGTGATGACATCAGTGAGCACACAACAATAAGGTTTATTGAACCCTGTTATTGAATAGAGACCAGGAAATAGATTTTCGAAGGGTACATCTGAATTCAATACAAGTTTAAGCGCATTCCTAAGTAAATTAAGCAGTCATTCCCTCCTCATTTTCTTCCTCGTCCCATTCCCTACATCGTGAGCTTTTCCTCATGTATCCCCTTCCTGGGCAGTCTCCCAAGATGTTTTCTCTTTTTACTAAATCAGTCCAAAGCCCTTCCCATAAAACTCTCCCTTACTTAAAGCATTTTCAGTTTTCTTACTTGTGTAGCCCGTTCTAGTCTCCGGACATTAAGGAGTTTTCTATGGCACTCTTTCTCTTATTTTTGTTTTATTAATCTATGTTATGTTACTTGGTGTTTTATTGATCTATGGTATGTTATTTGGTTTTATAGAGCGCAGGTATACCTGAGGGTGTCTTGGAACTGCCTTGTTAAATAACCATTTAAGATGAAGTTTGTTTCCCAGTCAGTCTAAAAATTAAAAGAGTTATTGATTAAAAAAGCATGTTTTCCTAAACTGCAGGCGAATATTTAGTTCTTTCAATTCAAGAGGAAGGGAATTCCACAACTTAGCTGTGCCAGCCACGAAGCTCTTGTGTCCCCAATTACATGTATTAGCTTTGGGAACTACATTTTTTGAGGCCATGAGCATAGGGGTCTACCAAGTGGAGTTGCACCAAGGAAAGTTTTGAATGAGGTAATCTGGTCCCATATTGTGCAGCACCTTGAAGGCAATACACAAGGCTTTAAAGGCAATTCTCTATTTTATTGGTAACCTGTGTAGTCAGGGGCGGCTCTTCTCCTATGGCGGAGAAGCGTCCCCCCACTGCTTTCTCACAGTGCGAGAAGCAGAAACATAAAATGGTAATAACTTTTAGTTATTACCATTTTATGTTAGTGTTGCGGGTGGGCGGGGCTGCTGTGCTCTTTGAACAGCGCAGGGGAGGAGTGGTGTGCCCACTCCTGAGTGCACAATGACTGTTTGGTCGCCCTCTCGGACCGTCCAAACCAGACATGCGCACTCTGCCCTTCTCCATGCTGGCTGCAATGCAGCCTGCATGAAGAACATGCCCACCCACTAAGCCCTTGGCTGGGCGCCATCCTGACCAATCACAACACTGTAAAAGACAAATGAGGCAATTTGATTAAACTGGCTGTTAAAATGCAGTTGATTATCAAAGATTATACTTAAATTCCACAATTTGTCAGCTGGCTTTGGCAAGGCACCCATATAATGGGGCCACGAGCTACAGGACCAAAAGGATGTGATGTTTCCAAAAAGAAGAATCTCAGTTTTTCCTAAGTTAAGTTTCAAACAATTATTATTCATCAAATCTCCAATGCTTTTCATGCACTTATGGAAGTTGGTAGCTGCGTGATCCGGGTTGCCTGAAACCGAGACAACAAGTTGGGTGTCATCAGCATAGGATATAACTGAGAACCCAAAAGATTTTATAGGTTTGGTCAGTGGTGTAATATATACGTTAAAAAGAGTGGGGCTTAAAGAAGCACCCTGTGGAACACCACATGGAAGAGGGAAGGAATGAAATACAAAATCATCAATTGCTACATATTGCTCTCGTTCAGACAAAAAAAGGATGATGTGTTTTTACTGTCGATTCAATGCAGAGCTCGCTTCCTTCGGCTACTTTTGAAGTGTCGGGCTGTCTATGGGGACGGTGGCTTCAGAGTCGGGTGCATGCGAGAGAGGCCATATGGCTGTGCGGGCCAGTTTCGCTCTCTGTTCTGACGGGAGATGCCTTCTGGTTTGGCGGCATGAAACTGAGCCCTACTCTGTTAGCGCCTTCAGCGTCCATTTGCCTTTCCCTGGCATGCGCAAATAATGCAGTGCTGTTAATTTGGAAGTTGGTCTTCTCCCTAGGTAGACAAGGGGGGGGGGCCTTGGCTTTAATAGAGAGCATTTCAGGGAGTAGCAGCCCGTGGTATCAGCATTTGTGGTAGACTCTCTTTTCAAAAGAAACCTCATGTGGGGACATCAACCCAATTTGAAGGTAACCTATAATGTCTTTTTCCAGTTTTTTGGTTTACTTACCAAACTCTTCAGCATGCTGTTCTGCCAGGTCTGCATAAGAGATATGGCGGGGAGAGGGGTTTGACAACGATGATGTCCTCTTATCTCTTTGGCAAGGTGACTCTTCTATTTGACTGTTGTGATAAGGATAATACATATCAGTTTATTTTTTATTTGTGTTATATCTGGGTTATGTTTTCTTGATGTATAGTCACACGTCGTTGAATGTGGTGTTTTTTCCTAGGCATTCCTTAGTATCCTATAGTGAGGACCTTTCTCCTTTTATAGTGGGTTCTTCTTTCGGTAGGCCCATTGTGTGTTGGGCTGCTGAACGGTCAAAATGTGTAAACATTTGCAGGAACAGAAGCACCCGTCTCCTACTCGTTCTTCTAAGACAGACATCCTGCATGGTGTCAGGGGGCACAGATCTCGCTCTTCTCCATTGGCAAATTGGAAATACCAGGAAATGATGAAGTCGCTCCAAGAGGTATATGAACGTCCTAGGGGTATAGTGATATCCCCCAATAGTTCTCCACCTTCTGCGGATTTTTACATTTTCTGGGTGTCTTGCCCCTCGTCGTTCTTTTCTTGGGCTTCTCCAGATTATGATGAAGAGGATCTTGGATTTCCTGATAATTCTTCTGCTTCAAGAGGAAAATATATTCATGAGGAAGAAATGAAACCCATCATTGCTTAATTGTCTTCTAATCTGCAACTTCCGACAGATTCAGAGCAGCCTTCCACCAGTGGTGATTGGTTTTGTCTGTTTCAAAGACGTACAGTTCCTAAACTCCCTGCTATCCAGAGTTTATTTAGAAGGCAATGGAGAGACACTGATAGGGTTACTGGTCATAGATTTCTAGGCAGACTGTATCCTTTGGTTTGGGGTAATATTAAGCTTCCCCAGAGTGTTTCTGTTGATCCCCTGTTGAGCAACTTTGTGGGTCATAATGCTCTTTTCAATGAGGATGTGGTCGTCTCTGATGCTGTCGACAAGAAAGCAGAGGAATCTGTGAAAAGAGCATACGCTGGCCTGAGTCTTACTATGAGGTCGTAAGTTTATTCTGTGCACACTTCCCGATCATTGGTCAAGTAGTTTCAGTCTCTATCCTCTGCTATTCAAGCAAGGGGGGGAGAGATTGTTCTCAATTACTAGCAGGTATGGAAGTCCAAACAAAGTTTTTCTTGGATATTGTTTTTGATAGCCTCAAAGCTTCTGCAATTGCTTCAGTTGTGTTGTGGCTGCAAGACATGATTTACATTTGAGAGTTTGGAAAGTGTATTCTTCTCAAAAAATTTGTCTTCTGAGGGAATAAGTTATTTGGGGTGGAATTAAAGGAAGTTCTGCAAACATCCTTCAAAAACCAGAGGAATACGTAGCCCTTCAGGTTCGACAGAGAGACTGACAAGAAAGAGAAGGGCTTTGGCAAATTCGGGGGTAAAAGGCCTAATTTTAATAACAGGTGGAGATTTCAGCCTGAATCTCAGAATTCCAATTCCTCTCGTCAACCTTCTAGTTCCAAGGGCAATCCCTCTGAGCATTCCTGAATTATGCAAGGTATCCGGTTGGGGGTCGCCTTTTCTTTTTTCAGGCCTATTGGGCATCCAGAGTGACTGAAAAATTAGTCCTGCAGGTAATCTCAGAGGGATACAGCATAACCCTTTCTCCTGGTCCTCACCTTTCTTGATTCCTTCCTACTCATCTCCAGGGGAACAGCACAAAGAGGCAAGTCTTGCTGGCCAGTGTGCTTTCCCTATTCAGGAAAAAGGCAATGATTCATGTCCTGATGAGCCAATGGGCTCTGGGTTGGTATTCTCGAGTTTTCCTGGTACAGAAGCCATAAGGGGAATACAGTACGATAAAGGTACTGAACACATTCATCTCTATGGCTCATTTCAAAATGTGTTGCATTCAACAAATCATCCCACTTATTTCTCAGGGGGTTTTGTGACCAAAACTGATTTATATGTCCGTGTAGCTCCTGCAAGTCAACAGTTTCTCAGATTCTATGTGGGGAATGACCATGGGCAGTTTGTGTCCGTCCCTTTGGGATAAAGACGGCTTCAAGAGTTTTCACAAAAGTTCTTGCTCCACTGATGGCTTTCATTTACAACAGGGGGATTAGGATTTATCCTTGCCTAGATGATCTACTGATTGAGTCCCATTCGTATGCCATAACAATGCAACATACGAAGGAAGTTTGCAGAGAACTGGGGAACTTTGGGTTTCTGGTCAACAGGAGCATGTCAGTTATGGTACCTTCACAAGCTATGGAGTACATTGGATACAGATGTGAGGAAGGTCTTTCTTCCAACTGCACGGAAGATGAAGTTACCCACTCATCTGAATCTCTACCTGAGGCGGCAGTCATCTCCGGTGGGGGAATGGCTTTGAGTTCAGGGAAACATGGGGCCATATTTATGGCCAAGTCACGCAGAGCAATGCAGCAAGTCACCTTGCTGCGCTGCACAGCATGACAGTGAAAGGGTAAAAATGCACCGTATTTATGTCAATATGGCACAATCCTACCTTTTCCTCATTACTGGCGCCCTTTTGGCTGCCTAGCGCCAAAACAAACACCCTTGCACCATGGCACTAGGGTGCTTGCATTACAGATAGGATTGGTATTGTGCAGGAAGGGTCACTTCCCTACATGAAAATAATCCTCTGAGGCTTTTTGCTCTTTGTATGGGTGCTGCATAATGCAGCACCCATACAAAGATGAAAAAAAGAGGAGAAATAAACATATATCTCTTTGTTATGCCTCACCTGGGGAGGTGTAGGTTTTTGGTGCATCCCTTGGTCTACCACTTCTGGTAAATTTGGGAATGTATCAAAATCCATAGATGTTGCATGGGAACACCCAAGCAATGCCCATGGCAAGGCCTCCCTGGCACTGAGTAAGGCATAACAGCGATTTGCGCTGTGCTGCATTACTCTAGATTTGTGAAGCCACTCAGAGCCATACATGATGGCCTTGCATGGCTTCATAAATCTCATTTTTAATTTGCGTCGCTCTTGCACTACTTTGCGTTGTGCAATAGCAACGGAAAGGGACATGTAAATATGCCCCATGATAACTATTGTGTTGTTTCTGTATCTTAGTCTTGAGCTATTTTCCTCGATAAAGAAGTTTGTGTTGATTTTTTTCTTTTAGTGTTCATGATGGAACAGTGTTCATAATCCTGTAAGCCCGCGTTCACCTGGGTCAGATAGTCCTTCACATCCTCCAACATTGATCCCCAGCTTCAGAGGACTACGAGATGCTCATTTCGGTAACCTCAGTGGTCAGAGGTCATCTGACACTTAGTGGATGGATTCAGCTGCTCCCGTTCATCGAACGCCCTTTGCTCTCTCAGACACCCTGATGTGAACTACGGATGCCAGCAGACAACGGTTGGGAGCAGCTCTACGGGGCTTAACTGCTCAGGAATTTTGGTCTGCCAGGGAGTCCAATCATTGAACTGGAGAAAGTTGGTGGCGGTGCAAAGATCTCTTTGAGTCTTTCTTCCATAGTTGAAAGGTTCAGCCTTGGCAATCAGGAAGGACAATCTAATTTCAAAAGCTTATATAAACTGTCCATCTGGAATGGGATGTCATACCCTGAACCAGTTAGCCTTACAGATAATGTCTTAGGCATAGGTAAACCTGCCTTCTGTAGGAGCAGTGCACATCCAGGGGTGTCAGAACATACATGTGAACAGACTGAGCCATATATTTCCCAGGTTACAGTCCTTGGGGTGAAAGGCAACAGAAATGTCATCATGCCTCCTTTGTCTGAATCAATGAGAAACAGACAGGCGTCCATCAACCACTTGAAAAAGCATTATGTGAGGTTCCTCTACAGCAGACACTAAGGAAGATTCAGAGTAGAACCTCTAAGCCTCTCCCTACTCTGAATGAAATACCTTCTAATGAAAACAGTAACATTACTAGCTTGAGGTTCCAGCCAAGGATATTTGTGCATACTACGTCTCCTATTCTATGCAGTGCATTAAGTTCCACAGTCAAATCTGATTTGCCATCAGTACAGTTTCTAAAGTTTTTACACAATTCCATGGTTTATTATAAACTACCAGATGACGCAACATGACTTGAGATGTTGCCTATTCGAGAGCCAACTAATTAAGAAAATAACTCTGAACTTTGTACAGAGGACTTTTCATCATGCTCTACAGTCACTTCACGCACAAGATTGCTTCATGCTTATCATTGGTTTCGTAATAGAAACTTGATTTCACCTTCGTCCTATAACTAGATTGCTTTGGGAACTTTTCTTTTCAATATTTACCTAGTAGCTATGATCGTTGTTCTACTGCTAATGAATGGACACTTCATCCCCTTAAGAACAATTGCACTACCTGTGTATTTGGGGAACCAAACTGTGGCAAATTCGAGACCTTATTTCAAGCATGCATAATACCTAAAGAAATTATTTTTCTCAACAAAACTATCCAGCAGACTACCTGTCTGGGATTTTGTACTGTGAAAGACCTAACGAAACCTTAAATACCAAAAGTCAATTCAACCTTGTTCAATAATTTGCATATGCAAATGAGTCTGTCAGACTCAGATAGGAATGAAATGATCCAAAACGGAACTTATAACTCTATTCAGTTCCCTACCTTACGGCCATATGATTCAGACACCTGCATGCTTTGTTTTCTTTCCAACACTCCTGGACCGAAAGCTAATCGTCCAGATCCACATTATAACACGCAAACACCTGTAAGAGTCACTACAGATAGTGTACGTAAACTATGCCAACCATGATTAGAACATTCCAGTCTCTCAGCTGCGAAGGAACATTCTTCTTCAATTAAAGAATGCATGGATTTTTCTGATTTTCTCCTATGGCCACATACCACTAGAAACGAGAGATTCATGGCAACAGGTATATATGCCATCTATAATGAGCTAAACACACACTCAGAAACAGAAGCCATAGAAAGAATAAGGCAAATAGATCAGGAAAACTTTCAAACAGTTAGTTATTGACAATGGCATGCTCTAAGAGAGTGTGCTCATTAAATCACATTCTGTCGTCAGCCTTGGACCTCCTCAAAGGAGATTTAGGTCTGTAAGAACAAGGATAGGCTCAATTAAAGGCTATAATATAATTAAATTGGGCAATGCAAACACTTAGATCAGATTTTGTGCCTTGGCAACTTCTAAATGAAGCAGACATTTTTCCACTTTACAATTTATCATTAACACATAAAACAATGGCGAAAAAAGATTCCATGCATAAACTTTTGAGTATAGAACAAATGGAGTAAGCCCCAGTCTCATTTAGTGAAACATCACCTGTTAGAACTGGGGGTCTCTAGTTAGCTGAGGCAGTTGCCTTAGTCCAAATAGGGATCCTTGCTTCTGGTCGGGGGAAAGGAGGGACACCCTCTTTGATAACCCCTGCTGCCTGGCTAGTTTGGCACGAGCAGCCAGGCTTATCTTCAAGGCAATGTGTAAAGTATTTGCAACCACATTCCCAGTGACACAGTGATAACACCACAAATGGACATCTCACTGATGTGTGAAAATAGCGGTATCTTTATCAAGAAGAAAAATACGGTAAGACCAAAGGATAACAATCGAACATATGCGTAGTTGTAATATTACACTTTGCCGGTTATTAGGTCAACAAACACTTATAGGTTCTTGCGGTATTAATGAGCAATAAACGATGTTCA
This sequence comes from Triturus cristatus, assembly GCF_964204655.1. Taxonomy (NCBI): domain Eukaryota; kingdom Metazoa; phylum Chordata; class Amphibia; order Caudata; family Salamandridae; genus Triturus; species Triturus cristatus. The sequence goes on from NC_140580.1 coordinate 727,192,469, forward strand.
AATGCAGTCCTAATGCAATGCTATGGAGTTCGTAATGCAGTTCGTAATGCAAGAATAATGCAATCCTCAATGAAAGTAATCAGGCAGTTCTTAATGCAAGAATAATGCAATCCTCAATGCACGTACTCCGGCAGTTTGTCATACAAATATAACACACTCCTTAATGCAAGTAATAAGGCAGTTCGTAATATAAGAATAATTCAATCCTCAATGCACATAATCAGGCAGTTTGTAATGCAGGAATAATACAATCCCTAATGCAAGTTATACGGCAGTTCGTAATGCAGGAATAATACAATCCCTAATGCAAGTAATAAGGCAGTTCGGAATGCAGGAATAACACAATCCTCAATTCACAAAAAGATAAATAGTGAGTTCAGGCACACTAAACTTCACCTCTCCATCATGAGCCTATGGGAAGTTAGGCTGGAAACATATTACACAGTCTTCCCCATTCTGTCCTATATGCAAGATGGCCTTGCAACAGTGAAAAACGAAATGGAGAGTATTTCACTGTCAGGATATGGTACTCACCTCAGTACATGTCCTACCTTTCACAGACACTGCACACTGCCCAGGGGGTACCTTGGGTCTACCATAGGGGTGTCTGATGTGCAGGGAAAGGGAAGGGTGAGGCCTGGCAAGTGGGTGCACTTGTCAGGACAACATGGCAGTTAGCAAACTGAGCGAAGGCACTGCAGTGGCAGGCCTGAGTTCTCTTTTGAGGGCTACTTATGTGGGTGGCACAATTAGTGCTGCTGGCCCACTAATAGCGTTTGCATTACCAGCCCTGGCACACATAGTGTACTTTACTAGGGACTTTACTAGCAAGGCAAACATACCAATTATGGACAACCAATTACCATAACACTTTATACAGGGAGCACTTGCACTTTGACACTGATCAGCAGTGTCAAAGTGCCCAAAACATCTAAGTTGGCAACATTATGTCAGAAAAAGGTCTAGGGGGAAGGTAAAAAGTTTAGGGAACTTTAGCCAAAAATGACCAAGTCCAACTCCACCTGTCACCTGGTTAATACACGGCATCATTTTTCTACCAATTACAACGTTTGTTTTCATGACTGCCAAAAATATAAATCTGTAGGCTGGTTTGAAACCATGCACAATTCACAATTGTTCCATTCATGGAAGTTTCCTTTTTCTTGCATGTGCTTAAATGAAAATGAAGTTGCCCCTGTAAATATCAGTACAACTGATTGTATAATTCCCATTTATCACTCCCTTCTGCGTGACACCTATCGGTTCATGGAAAGTGAATGCTTTGATGCCAGGGTTAAGTCGTGTTTTATCGGTAATTCCCATTTTATTGATCTCCATATGCAATAAACGCTGAAATCATGGTTTGTATTTATTTTTAACAAATGTTAATTGCTGAGGGTTGAAATCTGGTATTTGATTATGGACTCAATAACAATACAGTGCTGTGGAAGAATCTTGTACACACCACCGCAACATGTCATCAGATATGTTCCTTAGCCTAGTATTGATATGGCAAACGTGTTTTGACGACTTTAATAAATTATTGTCAGTTTTGCTACCAGGAGCGGCCTGTGCAGGTAAGAGCGGTGGGGCTGTGGGACTGGGTGCGGAGGGATTTCGACAGACGACGATGAGGGAAAATTAATTATTTATTGAATTTCTTCTTGTGGTCATCTGTCGCAATCCCCCCACGATCAGGCCCCTCCACTCTTACTTGCGCAGGCCTCTCCTGTTTGCTACAAAAAGAAGTCCCTCTGACGTCTGCGGCTGAACTATATAACCTTCAGACAGCCAGAACTGCTTCAGACATTCACAAAGAGTGGGGCTTAAAGAAGCACCCTGTGGAACACCACATGGAAGAGGGAAGGAATGAAATACAAAATCATCAATTGCTACATATTGCTCTCGTTCAGACAAAAAGGATGATGTGTTTTTACTGTCGATTCAATGTAGAGCTCGCTTCCTTCGGCTACTTTTGAAGTCTCGGGCTGTCTACGGGGCGGTGGCTTCTGAGTCGGCTGCATGCGAGAGAGGCCATATGGCTGTGCGGGCCAGTTTCGCTCTTTGTTCTGACGGGAGATGCCTTCTGGTTTGGCGGCATGAAACTGAGCCCTACTCTGTTAGCGCCTTTAGCATCCATTTGCCTTTCCCTGGCATGCGCAAATAATGCAGTGCTGTTAATTTGGAAGTTGGTCTTCTCCCTAGGTAGACAAGGGGGAGCGGCCTTGGCTTTAAAATAGAGCATTTCAGGGAGTAGCAGCCCGTGGTATCAGCATTTGTGGTAGACTCTCTTTTCAAAAGAAACCTCATGTGGGGACATCAACCCAATTTGAAGGTAACCTATGATGTCTTTTTCCAGTTTTTTGCTTTACTTACCAAACTCTTCAGCGTGCTGTTCTGCCAGGTCTGCATAAGAGATATGGCGGGGAGAGGGGTTTGACAACGATGATGTCCTCTTATCTCTTTGGCAAGGTGTCTCTTCTATTTGACTGTTGTGATAAGGATAATACATATCAGTTTATTTCATTTGTGTTATATCTGGGTTATGTTTTCTTGATGTATAGTCACACGTCGTTGAATGTGGTGTTTTTTCCTAGGCATTCCTTAGTATCCTATAGTGAGGACCTTTCTCCTTTTATAGTGGGTTCTTCTTTCGGTAGGCCCATTGTGTGTTGGGCTGCTGAACGGTCAAAATGTGTAAACCTTTGCAGAAAAAGAAGCACCCGTCTCCTACTCGTTCTTCTAAGACAGACATCCTGCATGGTGTCAGGGGGCACAGATCTCGCTCTTCTCCATTGGCAAATTGGAAATAACAGGAAATGATGAAGTCGCTCCAAGAGGTATATGAGCGTCCTAGGGGTATAGTGATATCCCCCAATAGTTCTTCACCTTCTGCGGATTTATACATTTTCTGAGTGTCTTGCCCTTCGTCGTTCTTTTCTTGGGCTTCTCCAGATTATGATGAAGAGGATCTTGGATTTCCTGATAATTCTTCTGCTTCAAGAGGAAAATATATTCATAAGGAAGAAATGAAACCCATCATTGCTTAATTGTCTTCTAATCTGCAACTTCCGACAGATTCAGAGCAGCCTTCCACCAGTGGTGATTGGTTTTGTCTGTTTCAAAGACGTACAGTTCCTAAACTCCCTGCTATCCAGAGTTTATTTAGAAAGGCAATGGAGAGAAACTGATAGGGTTACTCTTCATAGATTTCTAGGCAGACTGTATCCTTTGGTTTGGGGTAATATTAAGCTTCCCCAGAGTGTTTCTGTTGATCCCCTGTTGAGCAACTTTGTGGGTCATAATGCTCTTTTAAATGAGGATGTGGTCGTCTCTGATGCTGTCGACAAGAAAGCAGAGGAATCTGTGAAAAGAGCATACGCTGGCCTGAGTCTTACTATGAGGTCGTAAGTTTATTCTGTGCACACTTCCCGATCATTGGTCAAGTAGTTTCAGTCTCTATCCTCTGCTATTCAAGCAAGGGGGGAGAGATTGTTCTCAATTACTAGCAGGTATGGAAGTCCAAACAAAGTTTTTCTTGGATATTGTTTTTGATAGCCTCAAAGCTTCTGCAATTGCTTCAGTTGTGTTGTGGCTGCAAGACATGATTTACATTTGAGAGTTTGGAAAGTGTATTCTTCTCAAAAGATTTGTCTTCTGAGGGAATAAGTTATTTGGGGTGGAATTAAAGGAAGTTCTGTAAACATCCTTCAAAAACCAGAGGAATACGTAGCCCTTCAAGTTCGACAGAGAGACTGACAAGAAAGAGAAGGGCTTTGGCAAATTCGGGGGTAAAAGGCCAATTTTAATAACAGTTGGAGATTTCAGCCTGAATCTCAGAATTCCAATTCCTCTCGTCAACCTTCTAGTTCCAAGGGCAATCCCTCTGAGCATTCCTGAATTATGCAAGGTATCCGGTTGGGGGTCGCCTTTTCTTTTTTCAGGCATATTGGGCATCCAGAGTGACTGAAAAATTAGTCCTGCAGGTAATCTCAGAGGGATACAGCATAACCCTTTCTCCTGGTCCTCACCTTTCTTGATTCATTCTTACTCATCTCCAGGGGAACAGCACAAAGAGGCAAGTCTTGCTGGCCAGTGTGCTTTCCCTATTCAGGAAAAAGGCAATGATTCATGTCCTGATGAGCCAATGGGCTCTGGGTTGGTATTCTCGAGTTTTCCTGGTACAGAAGCCATAAGGGGAATACAGTATGATAAAGGTACTGAACACATTCATCTCTATGGCTCATTTCAAAATGTGTTGCATTCAACAAATCATTCCACTTATTTCTCAGGGGATTTTGTGACCAAAACTGATTTATATGTCCGTGTAGCTCCTGCAAGTCAACAGTTTCTCAGATTCTATGTGGGGAATGACCATGGGCAGTTTATGTCCGTCCCTTTGGGATAAAGACGGCTTCAAGAGTTTTCACAAAAGTTCTTGCTCCACTGATGGCTTTCATTTACAACAGGGGGATAAGGATTTATCCTTGCCTAGATGATCTACTGATTGAGTTCCATTCGTATGCCATAACAATGCAACATACGAAGGAAGTTTGCAGAGAACTGGGGAACTTTGGGTTTCTGGTCAACAGGAGCAAGTCAGTTATGGTACCTTCACAAGCTATGGAGTACATTGGAAACAGATGTGAGGAAGGTCTTTCTTCCAACTGCACGGAAGATGAAGTTACCCACTCATCTGAATCTCCACCTGAGGCGGCAGTCATCTCCGGTGGGGGAATGGCTTTGAGTTCAGGGAAACATGGGGCCATATTTATGGCCAAGTCACGCAGAGCAATGCAGCAAGTCACCTTGCTGCGCTGCACAGCATGACAGTGAAAGGGTAAGAATGCACCGTATTTATGTCAATATGGCACAATCCTACCTGTTCCTCATTACTGGCGCCCTTTTGGCTGCCTAGCGCCAAAATAAACACCCTTGCACCATGGCACTAGGGTGCTTGCATTACAGATAGGATTGGTATTGTGCAGGAATGGTCACTTCCCTACATGAAAATAATCCTCTGAGGCTTTTTGCTCTTTTTATGGGTGCTGCATAATGCAGCACCCATTCAAAGAGGAAAAAATGAGGAGAAATAAACATATATCTCTTTGTTATGCCTCACCTAGGGAGGTGTAGGTTTTTGGTGCATCCCTTGGTCTACCACTTCTGGTAAATTTGGGAATGTATCAAAATCCATGGATGTTGCATGGGAACACCCACGCAATGCCCATGGTAAGGCCTCCCTGGCACTGAGTAAGGCATAACAGCGATTTGCGCTGTGCTGCATTACTCTAGATTTGTGAAGCCACTCAGAGCCATACATGATGGCCTTGCATGGCTTCATAAATCTCATTTTTAATTTCCGTCGCTCTTGCACTACTTTGCGTTGTGCAATAGCAACGAAAAGGGACATGTAAATATGCCCCATGATAACTATTGTGTTGTTTCTGTATCTTAGTCTTGAGCTATTTTCCTCGATAAAGAAGTTTGTGTTGATTTTTTTCTTTTAGTGTTCATGATGGAACAGTGTTCATAATCCTGTAAACCCGCGTTCACCTGGGTCAGATAATCCTACACATCCTCCAACATTGATCCCCAGCTTCAGAGGACTACGAGATGCTCATTTCGGTAACCTCAGTGGTCAGAGGTCATCTGACACTTAGTGGATGGATTCAGCTGCTCTCGTTCAGGGAACGCCCTTTGCTCTCTCAGACACCCTGATGTGAACTACGGATGCCAGCAGACAACGGTGGGGAGCAGCTCTACGGGGCTTAACTGCTCAGGAATTTTGGTCTGCCAGGGAGTCCAATCATTGAACTGGAGAAAGTTGGTGGCGGTGCAAAGATCTCTTTGAGTCTTTCTTCCATAGTTGAAAGGTTCAGCCTTGGCAATCAGGAAGGACAATCTAATTTCAAAAGCTTATATAAACTGTCCATCTGGAATGGGATGTCATACCCTGAACCAGTTAGCCTTACAGATAATGTCTTAGGCATAGGTAAACCTGCCTTCTGTAGGAGCAGTGCACATCCAGGGGTGTCAGAACATACATGTGAATAGACTGAGCCATATATTTCCCAGGTTACAGTCCTTGGGGTGAAAGGCAACAGAAATGTCATCATGCCTCCTTTGTCTGAATCAATGAGAAACAGACAGGTGTCCATCAACCACTTGAAAAAGCATTATGTGAGGTTCCTCTACAGCAGACACTAAGGAAGATTCAGAGTAGAACCTCTAAGCCTCTCCCTACTCTGAATGAAATACCTTCTAATGAAAACAGTAACATTACTAGCTTGAGGTTCCAGCCAAGGATATTTGTGCATACTACGTCTCCCATTCTATGCAGTGCATTAAGTTCCACAGTCAAATCTGATTTGCCATCAGTACAGTTTCTAAAGTTTTTACACAATTCCATGGTTTATTATAAACTACCAGATGACGCAACATGACTTGAGATGTTGCCTATTCGAGAGCCAACTAATTAAGAAAATAACTCTGAACTTTGTACAGAGGACTTTTCATCATGCTCTACAGTCACTTCACGCACAAGATTGCTTCATGCTTATCATTGGTTTCGTAATAGAAACTTGATTCCACCTTCGTCCTATAACTAGATTGCTTTGGGAACTTTTCTTTTCAATATTTACCTAGCAGCTATGATCGTTGTTCTACTGCTAATGAATGGACACTTCATCCCCTTAAGAACAATTGCACTACCTGTGTATTTTGGGAACCAAACTGTGGCAAATTCGAGACCTTATTTCAAGCATGCATAATACCTAAAGAAATTATTTTTCTCAACAAAACTATCCAGCAGACTACCTGTCTGGGATTTTGTACTGTGAAAGACCTAACGAAACCTTAAATACCAAAAGTCAATTTAACCTTGTTCAATAATTTGCATATGCAAATGAATCTGTCAGACTCAGATAGGAATGAAATGATCCAAAACGGAACTTATAACTCTATTCAGTTCCCTACCTTACGGCCATATGATTCAGACACCTGCATGCTTTGTTTTCTTTCCAACACTCCTGGACCGAAAGCTAATCGTCCAGATCCACATTATAACACGCAAACACCTGTAAGAGTCACTACAGATAGTGTACGTAAACTATGCCAACCATGATTAGAACATTCCAGTCTCTCAGCTGCGAAGGAACATTCTTCTTCAATTAAAGAATGCATGGATTTTTCTGATTTTCTCCTATGGCCACATACCACTAGAAACGAGAGATTCATGGCAACAGGTATATATGCCATCTATAATGAGCTAAACACACACTCAGAAACAGAAGCCATAGAAAGAATAAGGCAAATAGATCAGGAAAACTTTCAAACAGTTAGTTATTGACAATGGCATGCTCTAAGAGAGTGTGCTCATTAAATCACATTCTGTCGTCAGCCTTGGACCTCCTCAAAAGAGATTTAGGTCTGTAAGAACAAGGATAGGCTCAATTAAAGGCTATAATATAATTAAATTGGGCAATGCAAACACAGATCAGATTTTGTGCCTTGGCAACTTCTAAATGAAGCAGACATTTTTTCACTTTACAATGTATCATTAACACATAAAACAATGGCGAAAAAAGATTCCATGCATAAACTTTTGAGTATAGAACAAATGGAGTAAGCCCCAGTCTCATTTAGTGAAACACCACCTGTTAGAACTGGGGGTCTCTAGTTGGCTGAGGCAGTTGCCTTAGTCCAAATAGGGACCCTTGCTTCTGGTCGGGGGAAAGGAGGGACACCCTCTTTGATAATCCCTGCTGCCTGGCTAGTTTGGCACGAGCAGCCAGGCTTATCTTCAAGGCAATGTGTAAAGTATTTGCAACCACATTCCCAGTGACACAGTGATAACACCACAAATGGACATCTCACTGATGTGTGAAAATAGCGTTATCTTTATCAAGAAGAAAAATACGGTAAGACCAAAGGATAACAATCGAACATATGCGTAGTTGTAATATTACACTTTGCCGGTTATTAGGCCAACAAACACTTATAGGTTCTTGCGGTATTAATGAGCAATTAACGATGTTCAAATGCAGTCCTAATGCAATGCTATGGAGTTCGTAATGCAGTTCGTAATGCAAGAATAATGCAATCCTCAATGAAAGTAATCAGGCAGTTCTTAATGCTCGAATAATGCAATCCTCAATGCACGTACTCTGGCAGTTTGTCATACAAATATAACGCACTCCTTAATGCAAGTAATAAGGCAGTTCGTAATACAAGAATAATTCAATCCTCAATGCACATAATCAGGCAGTTTGTAATGCAGGAATAATACAATCCCTAATGCAAGTTATACGGCAGTTCATAATGCAGGAATAATACAATCCCTAATGCAAGTAATAAGGCAGTTCGGAATGCAGGAATAACACAATCCTCAATTCACAAAAAGATGAATAGTGAGTTCAGGCACACTAAACTTCACCTCTCCATCTTAAGCCTATGGGAAGTTAGGCTGGAAACATATTACACAGCCTTCCCCTTTCTGTCCTATAGGCAAGATGGCCTTGCAACAGTGAAAAACGAAATGGAGAGTATTTCACTGTCAGGATATGGTACACACCTCAGTACATGTCCTACCTTTCACAGACACTGCACACTGCCCAGGGGGTACCTTGGGTCTACCATAGGGGTGTCTGATGTGCAGGGAAAGGGAAGGGTGAGGCCTGGCAAGTGGGTGCACTTGTCAGGACAACATGGCAGTTAGCAAACTGAGCGCAGGCACTGCAGTGGCAGGCCTGAGTTCTCTTTTGAGGGCTACTTATGTGGGTGGCACAATTAGTACTGCTGGCCCACTAATAGCGTTTGCATTACCAGCCCTGGCACACATAGTGCACTTTACTAGGGACTTTACTAGCAAGGCAAACATACCAATTATGGACAACCAATTACCATAACACTTTATACAGGGAGCACTTGCACTTTGACACTGATCAGCAGTGTCAAAGTGCCCGAAACATCTAAGTTGGCAACATTATGTCAGAAAAAGGTCTAGGGGGAAGGTAAAAAGTTTAGGGAACTGTAGCCAAAAATGACCAAGTCCAACTCCACCTGTCACCTGGTTAATACACGGCATCATTTTTCTACCAATTACAACGTTTGTTTTCATGACTGCCAAAAATATAAATCTGTAGGCTGGTTTGAAACCATGCACAATTCACAATTGTTCCATTCATGGAAGTTTCCTTTTTCTTGCATGTGCTTAAATGAAAATGAAGTTGCCCCTGTAAATATCAGTACAACTGATTGTATAATTCCCATTTATCACTCCCTTCTGCGTGACACCTATCGGTTCATGGAAAGTGAATGCTTTGATGCCAGGGTTAAGTCGTGTTTTATCGGTAATTCCCATTTTATTGATCTCCATATGCAATAAACGCTGAAATCATGGTTTGTATTTATTTTTAACAAATGTTAATTGCTGAGGGTTGAAATCTGGTATTTGATTATGGACTCAATAACAATACAGTGCTGTGGAAGAATCTTGTACCCACCACCGCAACATGTAATCAGATATGTTCCTTAGCCTAGTATTGATATGGCAAACGTGTTTTGACGACTTTAATAAATTATTGTCAGTTTTGCTACCAGGAGCGGCCTGTGCAGGTAAGAGCGGTGGGGCTGTGGAACTGGGTGGGGAGGGATTTCGACAGATGACGATGAGGGAAAATTAATTATTTATTGAATTTCCTCTTGTGGTCATCAGTCGCAATCCCCCCACCATCAGGCCCCTCCACTCTTACTTGCACAGGCCTCTCCTGTTTGCTACAAAAAGAAGTCCCTTTGACGTCTGTGGCTGAACTATATAACCTTCAGACAGCCAGAACTGCTTCAGACATTCAGAGGCTGCTACACATGCAATACCTGACACACTTTGCTGATATTGCGCAAATGATATTCTACTAATCTTTGACAACTAGTTTTGTGCATCTTTTTAAAACCATTGGATATGGCTTGGTGGCTGGATTTAAAGAAGTATTGAGACTGATACCATAGTTTTTTCACTCTTTATTCTCCAATCTTTTCGGAGGATTCTAGACTAGGCAACTGGTAACCTGATGTGGTGTTGTCATCTTTCTCACGTTCTGATTAGGCAATCAACATTATGGAGTACACGTATACAGCTGAACACGAATGCAGAATAACTCTAGCATGTCATCTGAGACATGCTTTGCTTTCCGAACTCAGCAAAAACTGGATGCTGTCCTTTCGCAAAATGGACAATGCCCGAGTGAATTCTGTATTCTGGTGGATAAACTGTCCAACGAAAATCATTTTGGACCTACATCTGGCACTGGCCTCAGCGTCTTATCTTCATATGAACTCGATGCTGCAACCACTACAAGAGCATCAGAGATAATGCCAAGCAATGCATCTGTCCCTTCTACAGGATTATGGCTATGATAGGTCAATTTCACCAGTGGCACTTTTAAACGCAGCACTTGATGAGTGACTTGATTCACTGTTAATGTTTGAGTCTCCAAAAGAAAAACTTCCAACATTCCTGAGTGCCTCAGATGAGTAATCAACTGCTGGTCCATTAAACGTGCGGGCTAATGACAACAAGTGTGCATTGTCTGGTTTCTTCAATGACCACACGTATGCTGCATGTGTACCCAATAACGTTGATATGCCTTCTGACAAAGATTAAGATCAAATATGTGAAATGGCCAGAGACATGTATCTGATTTTTGTATACCACAAAGACTGCCATGAAACACAGAGACTTTTTTTAATGACCAATTTAATTTTTTTTTAGCTACAATATTTTCAATTGGTCAATTTCATATCATAACTGGTATGTTTAATTGCCAACATGCATCTCTCTTTAGGTGAATACTTTCGTTTATATGCTTTTATAGGGTGTGTTTATATATATGCATGCATTTGCGAAGTTTTATGAATTGCTTGAAACATGCAAGGCTTATGGAAAATATTCATGCTTCACTCATTGCATTATTCTTCGCTGTGTTATATAATCCTGTATATATTATATAAGTTCCTTTTTATTTGTGATATAACGCAGTGTTTGCATAAGGTTTTGGATATAGAATTTATTTCTTAATATATTGAGAGCATGGATTTTCCTTTACACTAGATAATTCCCTACACGTTAAAAAGCCCCTATGACATCACAATTCAGATGTACAAGCCAGGGTTGGCATAAAATCCATAAGGCCTGGCTTCATCTTCGGTAGTTACAAAATTCTCATGCGTTGGCTGACAACAGACAACGTCCCTCTGGGCGCGCCGTTAAAGCTTCACTGAAAGCGAATTAAAAGTTTGTAATAGAACGTTGAAGCAAACAAACGTTGATGCTTAGTTCAAAAATGTATTGACAACACTCTATGGGTAATCCATATGATTGTATACTGGAGACTTTCCCATGGAATAATGTTGCTGTATGAGCTTTGTCTCAAATGTTAAACATGATCCCAATGCATTTCGGGCCCATCTGGCCCTTCATCAGGGGGATCTAGATGACAAGAAAAAACATGTACATATAACTAAATGTTACAATGAGGGGTTTTACCATTTAACAAAAGACAAAAGGACACTGCCTGAAGAGTGAGATTCAGTGAAAAGCCCATGGTGTAGCGGTGCTTTAGACAGATAACCACCATGAACTGGTTCGTATAGAAATGTCACAAATTCATCATGTTGGTAAACAGCATGAAACGCAGTCAAAAATACAGAGAGCTGCTGACAACCCATTGAAAAGAACGAGAGTGTGTTAATCGAATGTTGATGCCAAATTGGTGAAACGCTGGGATCATTAAAAAGAAAAGTTCGTTGAAAAAACTTCGCCCTTAAGCGTGCTCCGTGACTTATTTGTTAAAGAAAAAGTGCCTACAGTGCCAAACTCTATAAAAGACACCCGTGTGATGTTTGAAATGTGGCTATGCTTAACCATTAACGGTGAGGCAAAAACCGGTGAGAGCCGAAAAGGGCACGTTGCGGAAAAAAAGAAGAAAAAAGAAAAAAGTGCTCCTGTTCAAACCATTCGAAAGGAACGTGTAAGTGGAAAAACGCCGGTTTTAATCGTGCTAACAAAGCAGCGCTTCATACCTGTTGAATGCAACGGTGTCAAACAACGATCCTGTGTCGGGTTTGTTGGTGCTCCAAAGGGCGTGCTCTTAAAGAGGATATCCGTGAAAACCAGAAGTGATGAGGAGATGTTAGACCGCGAGTGTGTGTTTCGGTGATTGCCAAATGCAGGTGCCATATTGCGAGTGGTGTAAGGTAAAAAAAGGAATGAGTAAAATTGACCAGGTTAATGAAACATGCTCCGTGTTTGAATAAAAGTGAATTATTCAGATAAAAAACAACAAAGAAAAGAAAAAAGAAAAAAACTGCGTTATGGTTATGCATGGATGATGAATGCATTTGTCAACTGCACATTGACTGGTGGTGTCGTTGTTCATAGATAGCAAGCAAATTCCAAGCGGTCATTGAGACCCTTTGGTTTCAAAGATTCCAATTTGTAAATCCAATGATTTTCACGTTGTAACAGGAACGTGTTATTGTCTCTGCCTACCCTTTTCACCACAGTCTCTAATATCATGAATTTCAGTTGTGCAATGTTGTGCTGTTTCTCAAGGAAGTGCATTGCTATAGTTGATTTAGAGTTGCTGGTACGTATGTTGCTCTTGTGTTCGTGTATGCGTGTCTTGATCTTCCTTTCGGTTTTTCCCACATATACGAGGCCACATGGGCATTTCAATAAGTAGATCACGTTGGTGGTGTCACAGGTGGCATTTACTTGTAATTTAATCGGGGTGCCCCTCATGGGATGTGCAATTTTGTTGCCCTTAATGAGGTTGTTACAGTTGCTGCAATTTAAACAGGGGATTGTCCCCCGAAATTCAGTGATGGGTGATTCAATGTTAGGTCGAATCAACTCTTGTATGTTTTTACTCCTGGTGTGTGCAAACATCGGTGAATTGCTGAAGATGCCATTGAAGTCTGTTTCAAGGGCCAGGACTGGCCAGTGTCTTTTGATGGATTGTTTAAATCTGTGACTCATGGTGGAGAAACGGGAGACCACCACCGTGCGATGTTGTTCTCTTCGTGTAGTTGGTTGTAGTAGCGTTTCACGTGATGTACTAGCCACTTTGGTGATTGCATTCTGTAAAATCTCATGAGGATAGCCACGGGTGGTGAATCGTCGTGCCATTGCCTGTGTTTGTATTTGTAGTTCTGAATGATCTGACACAATTCTTTTCACCCTGAGCAGTTGTGAGAATGGCAAGTGATTTTTCAATGATGGTGGATGGAAGCTTGTGTAGTGTAGAAGATTGTTGCGATCAGTTGGTTTCCTGAACATGGATGTGGTGAGTTGTTTATCTCGTATTGTCAACAGGACATCCAGGCATGTGATGGATGTGTCATGAAAGTTAAACGTGAATTGAATACGGTCGTTGATCAAGTTCAAATTGTCCAAAGCTGACTTGAGAGAATTTGACGTGCCAAACCATAATACAAAAATGTCATCTATATAACGTAAAAAAAGACGTGCATGTTTCTGCCAGGTGTCCAAACTTAAAATGAATTTTCTTTCAAATGCGTGCATGAAAAGATTCGCATAGGTCGGTGCGGCACAATTGCCCATCGAAGTGCCAGTTAGCTGCAAATAATAGTTGTCATTCCATCTAAAGTAACTCTGATAAAGTGTGAAGGTAAGAAGTTCCATCAGGAATATTTGAAAATCGTGATCCAATTCAGAATGAAGTAGTGTTTCTTCGATGGCTTCAATCCCCAGATCATGGGGAATCGAGGTGTAAAGCGACTTAACGTCAATGGTGCATAGCCAAACCTCTTCATCTTTAGGTAATGTGATCTGATTGATCTTGATCAAAAAGTCAGTGGTGTCCTTGACATACGTGTTCATTTGTAATACAAATTCCTGAAGATGGATGTCTAGGAGTTTGCCGATGGTTTCATGTATGCTACCCTTCGTGGAAACTATTTGGCGCATAGGAGGATTCTTGAGGTCCTTATGAATCTTGGGTAGCATGTGTAGGGTGGGTGTTCTGGGGTGCAAAGAGATCAAAAATGTCTTAGTCTTCTCATCTATGGTACCATTCTCCACGGCCTTGTTCACTATCCCTTGTAACAGGTTTTGGAATGTGGCAGTGGGATCCTGTGGCAGAATCATGTAAGTGTCTCTGTCGTTCACGTGTAGGTCTACTTGAGCCTGGTAAAAAGCCGTGTCCATTATGACTAGGGCGCAGCCCTTATCAGCTTTTTGACAAGTGATGTCACGATTGCCAGCCAGTTTATCTAATGTTGCTCGCGCCTTGTTAGTTAAGTTTTGAAGTTTGGATCGTTTCTTAAAATTGAAAGATTGTATGTCATTCTTCACCAGATTCTCGAAGGAGTCTAATGTTTTGTGGGAGATGGGTGCCTGATAGGTGCTCTTGGTACGAAGGTGTTTTAACAGATGGGTTTCGTTCTTGTTGGAAGATTGTACCACGTTCTCGAAGAAGTGTCGTAACCGAAGGTTGCGCATGAGCTTGAATAGACAAATGTCCAAATCCAATCTGTTCGTATGATAGGTAGGTACGAAAGAAGTTCCCTTTTGTAATGTGCGAGTTTCCATCTCTGTGATTTGGTACTTGGAAATGTTAATGACCAGTTGCTCAGAATTTGGGGTCTCTTCCCTTTGTTCCGTTGACCTATCAATCGTTCAGTCTTCGGGCTGGGTATGGTTGATGGGACGTCTTTTGCCCCTCCTGAGTCTTGTTGATGTTTTTGGCCTACCTCTAAAAAAGGTACATTGGTATCAGATTGGATCGGAATGGTACTCTCTGGTTGTATGGTTGTTGTAGGTTGAATGGTCGGTCGCCTTTCACCTTCTGAGGATGAGGTGTCTGTCTCAGTATTGGGGTTAAAAGGCCTGTTTTGACGTCGTCTTGCATAGACCTCCGCCCAAGAGTATACCTCCCCCATCTTGTAATCCATCGTGTCTCGTTTGTATTTGCGGATTTTCCTTTCACTGATTTCTTCAGTGTATCTATTGAGTTGTGTGTTGAGATCCTCCAAGATTTTTCCCCAGTCATCCGATGCGATCAAATCCTGAAGTTCTGTTCTGGTCTGTACAATATCCTTGTTGAGCTCTTCCAGGACTCTAGACAATTCTTCAATGATAAGTAAAATGAGGTCTAAGGAACATTTGTTCAGTATGGCATACCAGCGTTCCACAAATTTCGGGCTGTTTCTGCATAGGAGGGGTTTCAATGGTACTCGGAGGCCTCTTGGAATTCGCTGGGCTCGATGATATCTAATCAGGGTGCTAGCGTGAAGCCTTTGGTTGATCTCACGTTTGCTAAGATATAGAAGTTGACGTAAACTATTCTCTTTGTTTCTTTTGTTAATCAATGGCGTACTCTCCTCATTGATGAGTGCGTAAATCTTGGAGGCGTCGTCATCTGCGAATGCAAATGTGTCAGCCCGTAGGTCTGTCATACGTGCTATATCATCGTAAGCCATGTTGCTCAAGTTAAAGGGGTTGTGCTACAAACCAGTGGGTTAGAAAGAAGTTAATGTCCAAAAAGAATTTGGATCGTGCACAAACCTCAGGGTAATGAAGTTGAATATGTTGTCGGGTGCCACAGAGGTATCGCTCTCATAACCCAAGGAGTGTATGTAGTTACAAAATTCTCACGCGTCTGCTGACAACAGACAACGTCCCTCTGGGCACGCCGTTAAAGCTTCGCTGAAAGCGAATTAAAAGTTTGTAATAGAACGTTGAAGCAAACGAAGGTTGATGCTTAGTTCAAAAATGTATTGACAAAACTCTATGGGTAATCCATATGATTGTATACTGGAGACTTTCCCATGGAATAATGTTGCTGTATGAGCTTCGTCTCAAATGTTAAACATGAACTGGGTTGTCAGCAGTTCTCTGTATTTTTGACTGCGTTTCATGCTGTTTACCAACATGATGAATTTGTGAAATTTCTATACGAACCAGTTCATGGTGGTTATCTGTCTAAAGCACCGCTACACCATGGGCTTTTCACTGAATCTCACTCTTCAGGCAGTGTCCTTTTGTCTTTTGTTAAATGGTAAAACCCCTCATTGTAACATTTAGTTATATGTACATGTTTTTTCTTGTCATCTGGATTCCCCTGTTGAAGGGCCAGAAGGGCCCGAAATGCATTGGGATCATGTTTAACATTTGAGACGAAGCTCATACAGCAACATTATTCCATGGGAAAGTCTCCAGTATACAATCATATGGATTACCCATAGAGTTTTGTCAATACATTTTTGAACTAAGCATCAACCTTCGTTTGCTTCAACGTTCTATTACAAACTTTTAATTCGCTTTCAGCGAAGCTTTAACGGCGCGCCCAGAGGGACGTTGGCTGTTGTCAGCCAACGCATGAGAATTTTGTAACTACATACACTCCTTGGGTTATGAGAGTGATACCTCTGTGGCACCCGACAACATATTCAACTTCATTACCCTGAGGTTTATGCACGATCCAAATTCTTTTTGGACATTAACTACTTTCTAACCCACTGGTTCGTAGCACAGACCCTTTAACTTGAGCAACATGGCTTACGATGATATAGCACGTATGACAGACCTACGGGCTGACACATTTGCATTCGCAGATGACGACGCCTCCAAGATTTACGCACTCATCAATGAGGAGAGTACGCCATTGATTAACAAAAGAAACAAAGAGAATAGTTTACGTCAACTTCTATATCTTAGCAAACGTGAGATCAACCAAAGGCTCCACGCTAGCACCCTGATTAGATATCATCGAGCCCAGCGAATTCCAAGAGGCCTCCGAGTACCATTGAAACCCCTCCTATGCAGAAACAGCCCGAAATTTGTGGAACGCTGGTATGCCATACTGAACAAATGTTCCTTAGACCTCATTTTACTTATCATTGAAGAATTGTCTAGAGTCCTGGAAGAGCTCAACAAGGATATTGTACAGACCAGAACAGAACTTCAGGATTTGATCGCATCGGATGACTGGGGAAAAATCTTGGAGGATCTCAACACACAACTCAATAGATACACTGAAGAAATCAGTGAAAGGAAAATCCACAAATACAAACGAGACACGATGGATTACAAGATGGGGGAGGTATACTCTTGGGCGGAGGTCTATGCAAGACGACATCAAAACAGGCCTTTTAACCCCAATACTGAGACAGACACCTCATCCTCAGAAGGTGAAAGGCGACCGACCATTCAACCTACAACAACCATACAACCAGAGAGTACCATTCCGATCCAATCTGATACCAATGTACCTTTTTTAGAGGTAGGCCAAAAAGATCAACAAGACTCAGGAGGGGCAAAAGACGTCCCATCAATCATACCCAGCCCGAAGACTCAACCATCGATAGGTCGACGGAACAAAGGGAAGAGACCCTAAATTCTGAGCAACTGGTCATTAACATTTCCAAGTACCAAATCACAGAGATGGAAACTTGCACATTACAAAAGGGAACTTCTTTCGTACCTACCTATCATACGAACAGATTGGAAATGGACATTTGTCTATTCAAGCTCATGCGCAACCTTCGGTTACGACACTTCTTCGAGAACGTGGTACAATCTTCCAACAAGAACGAAACCCATCTGTTAAAACACATTCGTACCAAGAGCACCTATCAGGCACCCATCTCCCACAAAACATTAGACTCCTTCGAGAATCTGGTGAAGAATGACATACAATCTTTCAATTTTGAGAAACGATCCAAACTTCAAAACTTAACTAACAAGGAGCGAGCAACATTAGATAAACTGGCTGGCAATCGTGACATCACTTGTCAAAAAGATGACAAGGGCGGCGCCCTAGTCATAATGGACACGGCTTTTTACCAGGCTCAAGTAGACCTACACGTGAACGACAGAGACACTTATATGATTCTGCCACAGGATCCCACTGCCACATTCCAAAATCTGTTACAAGGGATAGTGAACAAGGCCGTGGAGAATGGTACCATAGATGAGAAGACTAAGAAATTTTTGATCTCCTTGCACCCCAGAACACCCACCCTACACATGCTACCCAAGATTCATAAGGACCTCAAGAATCCTCCTTTGCGCCCAATAGTCTCCATGAAGGGCAGCATACATGAAACCATCGGCAAATTCCTAGACATCTATCTTCAGGAATTTGTATTACAAATGAACACGTATGTCAAGGACACCACTGACTTTTTGATCAAGATCAATCAGATCACATTACCTAAAGATGAAGAGGTTTGGCTATGCACCATTGACGTTAAGTCGCTTTACACCTCGATTCCACATGATCTGGGGATTGAAGCCATGGAAGAAACACTACTTCATTCTGAATTGGATCACGATTTTCAAATATTCCTGATGGAACTTCTTACCTTCACACTGTATCAGAGTTACTTTAGATGGAATGACAACTATTATTTGCAGCTAACTGGCACTTCGATGGGCAATTGTGCCGCACCGACCTACGCAAATCTTTTCATGCACGCATTGGAAAGCAAATTCATTTTAAGTTTGGACACCTGGCAGAAACATACACGTCTTTTTTTACGTTATGTAGATGAAATTTTTGTATTATGGTTTAGCAAGTCAAATTCTCTCAAGTCAGCTTTGGACAATTTGAACTTGATCAACGACCGTATTCAATTCACGTTTAACTTTCATGACACATCCATCACATGCCTGGATGTCCTGTTGACAATACGAGATAAACAACTCACCACATCCATGTTCAGGAAACCAACTGATCGCAACAATCTTCTACACTACACAAGCTTCCATCCACCATCATTGAAAAATCACTTGCCATTCTCACAACTGCTCAGGGTGAAAAGAATTGTGTCAGATCATTCAGAACTACAAGTACAAACACAGGCAATGGCACGACGATTCACCACCCGTGGCTATCCTCATGAGATTTTACAGAATGCAATCACCAAAGTGGCTAGTACATCACGTGAAACGCTACTACAACCAACTACACGAAGATAACAACATCGCACGGTGGTGGTCTCCCGTTTCTCCACCATGAGTCACAGATTTAAACAATCCATCAAAAGACACTGGCCAGTCCTGGCCCTTGAAACAGACTTCAATGGCATCTTCAGCAATTCACCGATGTTTGCACACACCAGGAGTAAAAACATACAAGAGTTGATTCGACCTAACATTGAATCACCCATCACTGAATTTTCGGGGGACAATCCCCTGTTTAAATTGCAGCAACTGTAACAACATCATTAAGGGCAACAAAATTGCACATCCCATGAGGGGCACCCTGATTAAATTACAAGTAAATGCCACCTGTGACACCACCAACGTGATCTACTTATTGAAATGCCCATGTGGCCTCGTATATGTGGGAAAAACCGAAAGGAAGATCAAGACACGCATACACGAACACAAGAGCAACATACGTACCAGCAACTCTAAATCAACTATAGCAATGCACTTCCTTGAGAATCAGCACAACATTGCACAACTGAAATTCATGATATTAGAGACTGTGGTGAAAAGGGAAGGCAGAGACAATAACACGTTCCTGTTACAACGTGAAAATCATTGGATTTACAAATTGGAATCTTTGAAACCAAAGGGTCTCAATGACCGCTTGGAATTTGCTTGCTATCTATGAACAACGACACCACCAGTCAATTTGCAATTGACAAATGCATTCATCATCCATGCATAACCATAACGCAGTTTTTTTCTTTTTTCTTTTCTTTGTTGTTTTTTATCTGAATAATTCACTTTTATTCAAACACGGAGCATGTTTCATTAACCTGGTCATTTTTACTCATTCCTTTTTTTACCTTACACCACTGGCAATATGGCGCCTGCATTTGGCAATCACCGAAACACACACTTGCGGTCTAATATCTCCTAATCACTTCCGGTTTTCACGGATATCCTCTTTAAGAGCACGCCCTTTGGAGCACCAACAAATCCGACACAGGATCGTTGTTTGACACCGTTGCATTCAACAGGTATGAAGCGCTGCTTTGTTAGCGCGATTAAAACCGGCGTTTTTCCACTTACACGTTCCTTTCGAATAGTTTGAACCGGAGAACTTTTTTCTTTTTTCTTCTTTTTTTCCGCAACGTGTCCTTCAAGGCTCTCACTGTTTTTTGCCTCATCGATAATGGTTAAGCATAGCCACATTTCACACATCACACGGGTGTCTTTTATAGAGTTTGGCACTGTAGGCACTTTTTCTTTAACAAATAAGTCACGGAGCACGCTTAAGGGCGAAGTTTTTTCAACGAACTTTTCTTTTTAATGATCCCCGCGTTTCACCAATTTGGCATCAACATTCGATTAACACACTCTCGTTCTTTTCAGTGGGTTGTCAGCAGTTCTCTGTATTTTTGACTGCGTTTCATGCTGTTTACCAACATGATGAATTTGTGACATTTCTATACGAACCAGTTCATGGTGGTTATCTGTCTAAAGCACCGCTACACCATGGGCTTTTCACTGAATCTCACTCTTCAGGCAGTGTCCTTTTGTCTTTTGTTAAATGGTAAAACCCCTCATTGTAACATTTAGTTATATGTACATGTTTTTTCTTGTCATCTAGATCCCCCTGATGAAGGGCCAGATGGGCCCGAAATGCATTGGGATCATGTTTAACATTTGAGACGAAGCTCATACAGCAACATTATTCCATGGGAAAGTCTCCAGTATACAATCATATGGATTACCCATAGAGTTTTGTCAATACATTTTTGAACTAAGCATCAACCTTCGTTTGCTTCAACGTTCTATTACAAACTTTTAATTCGCTTTCAGCGAAGCTTTAACGGCGCGCCCAGAGGGACGTTGTCTGTTGTCAGCCAACGCATGAGAATTTTGTAACTACATACACTCCTTGGGTTATGAGAGTGATACCTCTGTGGCACCCGACAACATATTCAACTTCATTACCCTGAGGTTTGTGCACGATCCAAATTCTTTTTGGACATTAACTTCATCTTCGGTAGGCCAGACTCCAGTATAGGCAAACCGAATCTCCGTCCTTTGTATTTCTGCAGAATTGTAGCCATGTCTGCCGTTGTCGCAGATGCCGTTTGACCTTACCCTTCTGAGAACTGTGAAAGTGTCAAGTCATTCAGACAATGACATAGATAAAACACCTGATACGGCATTGGTCTTGGACAAGTGTCTTATTATCACAATGTCAAGTCCAAATAAGAGCAAATACAGATGAAAAGTTAAAACATTGTAGTCTGAATTGATGTCTATTTACCTTACATGATCATCAGTATATGTCTAAGACAAACACCATGATGCAAATAATTTATGTCAGAAATTCCTGAACTTATGTCAGAAATTCCAACCTTTGATAATAGATAGTATAAACGGACTGCACTTGACCACTTGTCAGGAGAGGTCTTTCGCCCAGATTATCGTACATGACACTGCCTGAGACGGTCTTGACTGTTACCATCACAAGATGCTACATCGCACCTGAAGTGGATAACGAGCTGAGTCCAGGAGAAAAGGCACTGCTCAGCATGTGTTTTCCTTTCGCAAGGAACACTGCCTTCTCGCCACACTGATAACCGCAGCTTTAGCTGTCAACAATGTAGATAGTGCTTTGGTTTTCCCTAAGAAAGTCTGGAGTGCAGCTTCTACTTTCCATGCTTTCATAATGTAGTACAAAGAAGTAGGTTTTAAGGTGATAAAGGGCATTTAATAGGTTCAATAGATCGTCCAGTTTTTCCACAATACCAGTTGTCTTTTGTTTAAGGGCCACCTGTCAGAAGGCCCATTAACCCTGCTTCCATCTTCATGGTAAATGTACATAAACTAATGCAAAAGTCAATCTAAGAAGAAGAAGAATCCCTAAAAAACAAGGCAATACATTGGATCTGTCATGTAAAGGGTTGTCAATCTATCATTCGTGATGACATCATTAGTGTAATACGGATGACTGTTTCACATTGTCTATACGATCATCTCAAACTAACTTTAATGTCTAAACTTTTGGTTGACAATCTTGAAGCTCTAGATATTAGAACTTGCCCGCCATCACAGTTGAAAATTCAATTCAAGTATTAAGAAGTGGAACCATTTTGCAAATGGTTCCTGGAAGGGGCCATCTTATCCCTCTTTCTCACCTAGTGACAGAGATAGCCTTGTTAACTCTTTTACTAACTCTCCACTCAGGATGGTGGACTGACAACCAAACATTAGTAATCCAGGTAGAAATGATGTTGACTGCTTGGCAACTCCAGAATCAGACCGAGATCCTATCAGACAAGGAGCTCCCTCTGCGGTACATTGAAATGCCGTTATTGGCACACATTCAAATAATTCCCTTTTAGTATCTGAAATCTTGCCCTTAACATCACACTCTTTGTCTCTAAGACCCAATGATCGTCTTATGAGTCCTTCAGATGCTGATGGCCAAAATGTAGGTGGCCCACCTATTAACACACTTTTTCTCAACAAAGCTAAATAGGTCCCGGCTAATCAATGCATTCCTAGAAGGTTTTCTGGGGCTAATAATGGGCTTCTTCTTCTGTCTTGGAATGTTGCTGGCTTGAAATCTATAACCATTCTTCCTGACTGGAACGTTTTCATCGAGCAGCATGACGTCTGTTTGTTCCAAGTAACCTGGAGTGTGGAAATTAGGTTATCTGAACTATTCCATTCCTGCTATTTGTGGACCAGATGGTCGGCCCTCTGAGGGTCTTACCATATGGGTTAGAATGTCTTTGGATTGCAGAATCCAATTGCTCAATACTGACTCACCAGATATTTTGGCCTCGTGGCTGGAAGTAAGAAGCCATTGGACATCAATATATTTAATATATATTCCAGAGGTTTTAGGGGTGACCTAAGCACTCATACTATCACAGCCCTGGAGGAACACCTCTCAGCCTGCACTCTTAACCCAGGTTTGATTCTCAGGGTTGATTTTAATACCACATATGGGCCCTTAGATAATGACGACTTTAGCGACACAAGCAAAGAAAGATGAGGTATGGGGTTTATCACAGCTTGATCTTCCCCCAGTATTGAGATGGACGGAGGCTGCTTTGCAACTGAAAGCGTTAACTTTAAACTTCGGCTTGAGAGCTGCCAATGATAGAACCTGCTCTGATAGACAGGGTATTGACACATATAACAACGCTCTCTATTCTAGTCGAATCGACTATATCCTCCTAGACCTACGTCTCTGGTCATACCTCATTGATATGTCTGTTATAAACAGGAATGAGAGCAACCACAATCCATTGAGTCTCTCCCTGAATTCTCTTTTCCCTAAACTAAGAACGGATTGCTCGTCATTAGCTTTAACCAATAATGTGATACCATCGACTGATATGTGACGGCTCAAATGGTCACAGGTGGTTGAGTCCCCATTGGTCTTAGATCAAATTAGTATGGATCTAAAGGACTGAGCCTTGTTGTGTCCTCTGTTGTATTTTGCCCATTTTTGCTGCCCTTTTCCAGGTCCTGCTTCCCCCCGCGGATCCTGTCACCCTGCCGGTTACCGCTCCCGCCTGCCAGCTGCTTTCCCTCCCCATCCCCTACCTAATGGTGGACGACTCAGCTGCCCTCCACCCACTCAACCCTGGAAGGAACAACAACTGCCAGCTGTCGATGCCGAACACCACCCACAGCCACTTTTCCTGCCAACACTGCCCACACAACTTCACCATCCTCCAAACCCCCATGGACCCCGTCCTCCCGCTGGACGCTAGCACATCCGAAGCTCTGAGGTGCATCCTCCTCAACGAACGCTCCCTGCACAGGCATGCAGTAGAGATCTGGGACCTCCTCAACACCCTCTCGCCAGATGCCGCCTTCCTCACGTAAACCTGGACCAACTCCACCTCCGCCCCCGACATCGCTACCACCTTCCCTGATGGATACAAGAGCCAGAGAAAGGACCGCCCCAACCACCCAGGAGGAGGACTCGTCATCATACACAAGAACACCCTCCGACTCACCACTTCCAGCACAAACCACTCCTTGTCCCCCACGGAACACCTCCACTTCCAGATCCAGACCAGCCCCAGAACAACCCTACGTGACACCTTCGCCTGTAGACCTCCTGGACCACGAACCGCGTTCAGCACTACGATCACTGACCTCATCACACCGCACGCCATCGCCTCCATGGACTACATACTGCTCGGAGACCTGAACTTTCACCTCGACAACCTCAGCGACCCCAACTCCACCACTCTCCTGGACAACCTCACCAACATCGGACTGAAACAGTTCGTCACCACCCCTACCCACAAGGTAGGACACACCCTCAACCCCATCTTTGCAGGAGGGAACAACATCCACTTCAACCATACCACGCACCCCCCGGATGTACCACCACTGCGTACACTTCTCTTTCGACAAAACCACCGCTCGCAAACCCACACCACGCCCCCACCAAGGAACTGGAGCAAGGTCACCGAGGAGTACCTCAACTCCACCCTCTACCACGATCCCCCTCCCACCCCGACTGACCCCAACTCTGCAGCCAATGAACTACACAGATGGCTCACCAACTGCGCAGACAAGGTCGCTCCCATCCGCAACTCCGACAGACAGCGCCCCATGAAAGCCTCCTGGTTCACCACAGACCACCGAGAATCTAGCCGCACGTGCAGACGTCTCGAGAAATCATGGTGAAACAACAAAACCCCGGAAGCACGGAACGCCATGACAGAATACCACCAACGCATCAGATCCACCAAAAAGGACATTCATCCTGCCCGCCACACATCTTCCACAGAGCCACCGCTGCCATAGCACCGAGCTATGACGCACCATCAATGCCGCCTTTGAATCCGGGACATTCCCCGATGACTGGAAACGCGCAGAAGTTAAGCTCCTCCTCAAGAAGCCCGCAGACTCGGCAGACCTAAAAAACTACAGACGCATCTCTCTCCTCCCCTTCACGGCAAAAGTCACAGAGAAGATCGTAAACATCCAGCTCGTGAACTTTATTGAAGCCACAGATGACATCCGCACTCTCCTCAACCAGGGCCACACGGCAGCCATCATCCTACTAGACCTCTCCGCAGCCTTTGACACTGTCTACCACTGCACTCTCACCACCAGACTCCATACATACAGGGACTCGACTGGATCCGATATTTCCGATATTTCCTCACCGGCCGAACCCAAAGAATAAGACTCCCGCCTTTCTTCTCCGAACCCACAGAGATTAACTGTGGAGTACCCCAAGGATCATCGCTCAGCTCCATGCTCTTCAACATCTACATGGCCCCCCTCGCCGCCTCCGTCAGACAGCACGGACTTAGCATAGTATCCTACGCCGACGACACTCAGCTCATCCTCTCCCTCACGAAGGAACCCGACACCACCAGACACAGCTTCCAAGAAGGAATGAAGAAAGTTGCATCCTGGATGTCCAGCAGCTGACTGAAGCTCAACTCTGAGAAGAAAGAAGTCCTTACACCCACCCACTCAGCATGGGACAACTTCTGGTGGCCCACCGCCCTCGGCAACCCACCCACTCCCACGCCCGGAACTTCGGCATCATACTCCACTCCTCCCTCACCATGACCTGAAAGATCAACGCTGTCTCCTCCACGTGCTCCTCCACAAGACTTTCAAGTGGATCCCCCCTGACTCCAGAAAGACCGTCACCCATGCACTCATAACAAGCAGACTGGACTACGGACACTCCCTCTGAGCCGGAATCAACAATTCCCTGCACTGTAAACTCCAGACCATCCAGAACACTGTGGCCAGACTCATCCTCGGCATCCCACGGCATGAACACATCACCCAGCACCTCCACTGGCTCTCTGTCGAGAAAAGAGCAACCTTCAAGCTACTCACTCATGCTTACAAATCCCTACACAACACCGGACCCTAATACCTCAACGATAGAGGGGCATATGAACAAGGGCTTTATCTCCACTTTTTTGGCTTTAAAAGCCAAAGAAGCGGAGATAAAAATATCGCCCTTATCAACAGGGTGCTAACATGCAAAATCGCATGTTAGCACCCTTTTTCACTACGCTTCCCTTTGCATCTCTAATGAGATGCAAAGTGGATGTTCCAGAGCAAAATAATAGGAGAAATGTCGCTAAGCGACATTTTTCCTATTATCAAGCTTCACGCTAACCCTGTTAGAGACAAAAAAAGCAGCGCTAACCACGGTTAATGCTGCTTTTTTACGTCTGCTAATTTTCAGACTTAGCCATGTAATCCAATGGGAGGTGGATTACATGGCTAAGTCCACCATGGGCTATCAACAAGGATATCCCTATCCTTGTAGTTTTATCGCTGCATTACCAGCGATAACCTCCCAAAATGCCGCTATCGCTGGATTTTTTATCGCCTACGCGGTTAGCGTTCTTAATAACGCGATAACCAGGCGATATTATCCAGCGATAGAGGAGGTTAAATAAATTAACGCTAAGCGCCCTTAGCGTTAATTTTCCCTGTTCCTTGTTAATATGCCCCAGAGTCTCCTTCCACGAATCCAAGAGAAACCTCTGCTCCGCCGATCTCGCCCTTGCTGAAATCCCATGCATTCGCAGAGCCAGAGCAGGCGGAACAGCCTACTCCTACATAGTGGCAAAGACTTGGAACGAGCTCCCGCTCAACATAAGATGTTCCCCCACTGCACACCTTCAGAAAGAACCTCAAGACCTGGCTCTTCGACTGAATCGGAGCTGTAGCGCGCTTCACAAATCCCTGATTGATTGATTGATTGACCCCGATCCCAGATTCATGGAAGGGAGTAGAGATCATCCCAATATATAAAAAGGGGGATAGATCCGTGCCTTCAAATTATAGACCGATTAGTTTGATCGACTTATACAAAGATGTTTGCTTGGTTGAACTTAAGCAAAATCAAGACATGGATGAAGGAAAAGGCCATTATTTCCCCTTTTCAGGCGGGTTTCAGGAAGAAGGTGTCTACAATTGATCAAATCTTCCGCTTTATTTTAATTTATTGGAAAGTTGTGACGGAAGAACATTATATGTTGCCTTCGTCAACCTAAAGTCCGCCTTCGATTTGGTCCCACGTGACTAGCTCTGGCAAGTCTTGAACAGCCTAGGCCTACCTGACAAACTCTTGTTACTCCTGATTTGTCTCCACAAGGGGGATTTTGCGCAGGTCTGCTGGGGTTCTCAAGGACAGGTGCCAGACCAATTCCCTATTACAGAGGGTGTTCAGCAGGTGTGTGTGCTAGCACCCACTTTGTTTTGGATTTATCTCAACGATGTTGTTTCTTACCTGTGCTCCACACATGCTGATGCTCCATCTCAGGTGGGCATCAAGACACGATTCTTCTTTTCGCGGATGACACCCTATTGATTTCCAAAACCCTTAGTGGTCTGTAATTTGCTTTAGATTGCTT
Source organism: Triturus cristatus (assembly GCF_964204655.1). NCBI lineage: Eukaryota > Metazoa > Chordata > Amphibia > Caudata > Salamandridae > Triturus > Triturus cristatus. Next base: position 727,219,844 of record NC_140580.1, read on the forward strand.
CTCAGAATTTTGCTCCCTTCGAAGATTGGAAATCAATTGCGGCGCAAAGACTAAGATAATGTTTTTTAATAAGCATAGATCTTTTGAAGGGAATCTTGAGTTAGGGGGCAAGCCACTTCATAGTGTAAAAATGTTTAGCTATTTGGGAGTGACCATCCCCCTGAATCTTTCATGGAAACCTTAGCTAGATTTGCTAACTCTTAAGCACAGGCAAATACCAGGAGCCATATTTAGAGAGTACAATGGCTCCTTAACGAAACACATTGCCCGACGTTGCAAATTTATGATGCCAAAGATATTGGTGTCTGTGTTTATGGTTCAGAGCTATGAGGTCTGTCTGACCTCTCCTCTCTGACTAGATCAGAAAATTGCTTTCTGAAGAAATTGGTCAATTTACTGCAAAGCACTCCGCTTAAACCTCTGATGTTGGACATGGGTCAATGATCGTTGGCAGATAGAGCCAAATTGCGGCCCTTGTTATTTTGGAGGAGGTTGTGGTTTCAGCCTGAGCTGGCACACTTTGGTGACGCATTAAGAGATGTGATGACTGCAGACAAGTTTTATAAAATACCATGGCTGGGACAGGTCCGCAAGTTGCTTGCAGCCATTGGTCTTGGGGACTATTGGCTCAATCCACTTTTAAGCCGCCCTGACACCAAGGCTGTTGAAAACCCATTATTGGCAGCGGGTAGAAGAAAATGCAATTAGATCAAGCATTGGTCACCCTCTGATTGGAGGCTTCTAAGATTTTAAATTTACATTTTATCTGGAACCATATTGGGATTTAATAACTGTACCCCTAGATAGGAAATTATCTTTCCAACTTAGGTTGGGTACACTGCCCCTAAAAACTTTTACTGCAAGATGGGCCCCTGATAAAAATGACGTTTGTCCAGTGTGCACTGCTGCCTCAACATCTGTTTGCCACATATTCTTTGCCTGCTCTGGATATGACGGCATTCAACGATCATGGATTAAACCGATATGCAGGCTGTTGGGGACTCGCAGTAGCCAAACAGCCCTCAGCATACTTAGATCAGAACCAAACCAGGCATCTGTATGTGCTGTTGCCAAGTATCTGGGCAAAATGTGGATTATTCGCTCAAAGGCAATACTAAGGGCTGCTTGATTACATTGACATCCTTTGTACTGCTCAAGCAGTCATCACATCATCTGTCCATATTTACTTATTGTGAATAAATAAATGGTGATCACCCTTACAACTCCACATATGCCACTTGAACTGTAAAAGAACTTGTTTTATTATGTTGTATTTCTTCTGATCTCTGTATGTAAATAGAGGATCAGGCTGTTAAATCGACCTCTTAACAAATCTTTATTTATTTAGTGATGATATTTTGTAATGCATGGTTTTATTCTATTCTATACTGCTTTATTATGCTCAATATAAGGTTACATTTGTATGAGTACTCCTGTATTTAATATATGCTTTTATGACTAGTATTGTTGAATAAAGCATTGATTGAATTGAATTGACATTTTAACTATGTTAGAAATGTTCATCTTATTCTTCTTGTTCACATCATGCATTCTTGCTATTTTTATGATATTCTGTTTGGTCCTTTTAGATGTGCTGAGAAAGAGGTTAACCCTGTTGGAAATACTTATTATTCTTTGTGCCATTTGTGTGTTTGTGATATTGTGAGGAACTAAATAGTTTTTTTTCGTTACCACAGTGCCCCAGATCCTGGTTTAGGGATTGTTAGTAACCCAAAAGCAATGATTACTCTTCAACAATGTATTGGGTGTGTTTCTGTGGGGCTACAATTACCTGTCTTTCACATTAAGTGTTGGTTTATTGAACCATTTTCACCTGTGTCACTCATGGGTGGGAAAGCAAACCTTGTAGAGCTACGCCAGAGTTGTAGTTTACGCAACACCATAACATCAGCCAGGAGACTGGGAGAATTGGGTTCTCTTCACTGCCACTATCCTCATTTGAAGATGTTTGAGGATGGGATGGTTCTGTCTTTGGAATCTAATTTTTTTTCCTAAAATTAACTCTCTATTTCATAGAAATCAGGAAATAGTACTGCCTTCCCTCTTGGATATGAATTCCGCTGACCCTACTATTGCTTTTCTGGATGTAGTAAGGGCTCTTAAGATTTATCTGAAAAGGTCTTCTCCCTTTAGCAAAATTAATATGGAAAGATTAGCAAATTTGAAAACATTCGTAAATGTTTGTATTTTCTGGCCTAACTGTGATTATAAGGTTTTAAGTGACGTATGGCACAATACCTCATGCCTGATTATGGTGAATGCAGACATATGCACTAAGGAGCTGCGCTGTTTAATACCTTCTACGAAGAGAACCAAACCATTGAAAAAGAAAAATGCAGAACTTAGCAATTAAAACAAAGGATCAATTGTTAAATCTGTTAGCGATTTTCCTGGCCCCACCCCTTTAGCCGCGCTCGGCTCCCTACAGCTGCAGGCATAAAATCCTAATTAGAAATAGAAATGCCTAGTAGTACTAGCAGTAGTAGAAGACAGCAATGACAATAAATTGCCTATAAATTCTGAGGAGCCATGATTCAAAGCAGTCAGCCCGCAAAAGCCCCAACTGTGCCACTCACACCAAAGCACAACGAATGACAGACACAATGAACTACAATTGAGTAGTGTAAAGCAGAACTTGATTACAAATTACTCAGAAGTGCAAGATCGTGCAGAAAAGCAACATGTTTCTGAAAATAGTGTCAGTAATAAGCATAGCTTATCCCCTGTTTGCAGGCATCGAACTCATGCTGCCGCTGGGTGCAAGTTTAAAAAAGTGCGAGGGAGCAAAATATCTACAAGGCACTGCCTCAAATCTAAATGCAGGATCCAAGTTGGTGAAAACAACCCAGCATGCTTTTATTGTTAGAAAAAACAAAGAATGTGGAAGATGCGTAAGTTGGAATGCAACCAAAGTAAAAAAAGGCAAAAAATGGTCCTGCAACAGGCACGGGTAAAGACACAGCCCCTCAGGAAAGCTGCCTTTTACTACAAAGTAAGGACCATAAAGCTATTGCTATGTCGGCTTTGAGGTCAGAAAAGTTGAAAGAACCATATCACCAAACGGAATGAAGGTACTCAATAGAAACAGCATCCCCACCCATGATCAGGTTTAAAGTATGTCATGGATATCTCAGAATTACAACCACAAGACCCAAACTTAAGTGTAAATGCGAAAATATTTTAAGAGCCATCATCAGCATAAGTTCAAATATCTCTTCATTCTAATGAGAATACTTCAGCAGAAACGGTCACAGATAGCAAGATGCACTTAGCAGCAATAGATGTAGACTTGGACCCAATAGTAAACTCTCAGATCAGCAAGGTGTCCCTCACCGCCAACAGTTGCATTCCTGAGGAAGGCTTTATCCAGCCAAAATAAGAAAAGAAATATAGGATACAGTAGTTGTAAGTATGCTGGGTCAAACTCTTTTGGAAATGAAAGATATTATGTTGTCACAACAATCCTCAGCAATCAATCTAATAAATTACAAAATAAATGAGAAAATGCACATTTTCCTCTGTAGAGTGGATGAGTTAGAAAAACATGTCTCCAAATTGGAGATTCAAACATTGAAATGAAATCACAGTGGTCATCGTTAGCCAAACAATGCATTGGATGGAATCGCCTCAAGACAGCCTAGAAAACAGGTCTGGAAGAAATAATCTGTGCTTTAAGGTCATACCTGAACATAAGGGCACCGACTCATCTATGATAAGAATTATTGAGAAACTGACGAAGGAATATATTTTTCCCGATTTTAGCACAGATCTTTCAGTCATTTGAGCACATAGTTCCTTTCAGTGCTCCACAGAAGGAAATGAGACCCTGCAATGTGTTCCTCTGCTTTATAGATTTTAGTATTAACAAAACCATACTGAGAAAATCAATACAACAAAATGCATTCCAATGTTTGAAATTAATATGATCTTAATAAATATGCAGACATAAGTAAGTGATAATTAATGTAAGTGAATGTAAGTTAGCATGAGTGTGTGAATGCAAGTGAGTGAGAGTGTGTATGAATGAGTCAGGATGATAATAAATGTGACTGTATGATACTGAGAGGGAATGAGAGTAAGAGTTAATATGATGAATGAGTGCTAGCGATAGAGTGAGAATGGTATGAGGGAGTGAGAGTGAGTGAGTGAATAAATCTAGGTGAGCATGAGTGAGAATATATGTTTGTGAGTGACAGAAGCGAGTGGATGAGAGTGAGAATAAGTGAGAGTGAGCGCAAATGAGTGAGAGTGAGTGAGAATGAATGAGGGAGGAAGTGTGAGGGAGTGTGCGTGCAGATGAGTACTTGTGAGTGAGTGAATGTGAGTGAGCATGAGTGAAAGTGTGTGTGGGTTTTACACTTGCTTGGCTGCCACTGGTTCATTGAAGGTAAATCTTGCCATATGGGGTACCAGTAGCAAAATGCTGGTGCTGGCATAAGCCAAAGGGGGCAACCTTTGGCAAAATGCTGATGCTGGCATAATGGAGGTAATTGTTGACATATTAAATACTTATGGCAAAATGCTGATGCTGGCGTACTGGACGGGATTCTTGGTATTAGGAAGGAGGGCAGGTATCCATGGCAAAATGCTGGCCCTGACATTCTAGAGGAAATTTCTGACAAGGGTCACAAATGGCATATGGATTGCATCAATTACAGAATTCTCGCATTGGCATATTGTAAGTAGTTCTTGCCATAAAGGGGCACCAAAGGTCCCAAGGGGGCACACATGATAAAATGCTGAGCAATAGAGGCAATTATTGACTTATGGGTAGCAGCCACTGTTCATTTTTTTATTTTAAAGGAGTTAACTCTTGGAGAACATTAGGCTACTTTAACGTGATACACCATGAACATATTTAAACATGTAATGAGTGTTATTCTAGAGCCTTTGGCTTTTGAGTACATTTATGTGAAAATGGTGCTTCAAAATGTATTATTTGACCCCATTTTTTCAAACATTTCACAGAGGGAGAAACCTCTTGACCCTCCTAAGAAGAAATTGGGCTCCCTTGATTTGTGAGCTAGAATTCGAGGCTATTCTTAGGCCCCAGCCCTCTGAAAGTTAATTATATCCCCCTCTTGAGCCCAGTTTGGTTGGGGCCTTTGTGCTATTGAAAATTTGCCATTCGCAGATTACTGACCTTATTTACATATTAAATGGGGGCTTCAAAGGAATGCGCTGTATTCTGGTCTAACAATGGACCTCACATTTTCAATGGGCAAAGTGGTTGGTCATTAGCACGTGCAGTCCCCGAGTGCAGCAGGAATTTAAAGCCTCACCTCCACTATTTCTGGAGATGTTCCCTTCCCCTTCTCACTCAGGAAAGGAATTTACTCCTGCCTTAATCAGGAATAAATCTCTAACAATTTCTTGCCTGGGTATGGTTCAGAGTGTAGTATGCGAATACCCACAAACCCCTGAGTATAAATATCAGAAACCCTGGAATGCCCAGCACATTGAAGGGAGACCAGCCATGTGTTAGGATGGTATTGTAATTGCATTTATATAGCGCTTACTACCCCCGACGAGGCGTGGCAAGTCAGATTAACACCATATGTCTTTGTGGATTGTGTCCATGATGTCTCTGATAGGTGAGTACTAATGCGACGGACTAATTAGAATATAGGAATTCCGTAATAAAGAAAATGGCCAATACCTGAGCCCGTGAAAGGTCATCCCGCTGTAATATTCAGGAAAAGCGCTCCGGTAAAACACGGCCAGCTGAAAAGTCCACAAAAGTTAGAGTTAGACAGAATTTTCATTGAACCATGGCGACAGATACACACAAAACACAAAATGAGCAAAAATGGATCTCTGATCTGCATCAGAGTTAGTGTGAAACGGATGGTGTTACTTGGTGGCTAAAATCTTTGAAAGTGGTTTTTTTTTATATCCAGGGTCACTGGAATTATGTGATTCTGCGGCGTTTTGTGAATAATTTACCGTGTTTGCAACATAATCTATCATCTACAGCATAATCCATCAATTTTAGCAAAACAAATTGTTTCATGTTTAAATGGATCAACATTTACTAAATAACGGCGAGTGTTCCTAAGCAGTAGAAGACCCCAAGCAAAGGTTGATTGGCCAACTTTAATGTGCTTATTAATGCATTTGGATGTTAAGTGATGCTAATGAGGCGAATCCTTTGCCAAGACAGTATTGACATTTCTAAAAATGGCAAAATTACGAGGTAATACTATTCCAAAGTTTGCAGCATTACGTTTGCTTTTTCTTGCCGCATAATTTAAACAACCTTCCACCTAATTTGGTCCTCCCCTGCAGCATAATTCCAATGGCCCGGATTCTATCCATACAGAATGTACTGTAGCTAGGTCTGCAAGCTTTGTGGTGCACACGTGCAAACAGACGTCTCCACACTATTGTTCTGGGGATAGCTTGGGCCCTGCGAGAGAAATTGGTACCCTAAGGCATGAAGTAAGACAAGAAAATACTGCTTCTTTGGAATTTGTGCCAGGTTACTACCCTGATGTTGGAACGTGAGGGGAGTGTGCTTCCCTAGCGAAGAGAGAGATGGACACACTGGGGTGAAATGAATCAGCGGACACTTGAAAGGGAAGGCAAAACCCGGCATGTTACAGACATATGGGAGACGCCAAGCACATAATGCACATAAGAATACCAGAGTGGAGAAACCAGTAGAAGTAGTAGATACGTTTATTTCGGGTAACATGTTTGTAAAACCAGATATAAAGTTTCAATAAAATGTCAATAAATTAGCATAAATATTTACAATTGTCAGTACACTAAAAGAAAATAAATGATCGATGCAGTAACATGAAATTAAACAATCCACCAACAAAAAAGTGAGGTAGCACAAACAACTTTGATAAATGTGCTGATTTTACGTCATTCTAAAATCAGGTACTTCCAGTACAAAACCTATTCTAGACTCTCGCACACACCCTTGTACTATGGCAGAAAGGTGGTGCGTGGCACGCGGTAGCAAAACTCTGCGTCAGCAATAGGGAGAGGAGAGTGTCATATCTCTGTAAAAATGGCGCTCTCCTGCATCCACCCTGTCACACAACGCAGTGCAGCATTTTCGGCTTCTGCGCTGCAATGGGTGACTGTTTAATAAATCTAGTACTCCAGAGTGCAAGCAACATGAGGGACACATAGGGAAGTAATTTAGAGAGGAGACACCTGGATCCAAGACCATAAAATACCCACTGAGCAAGACATAGATGTTTGAACTCAATGCTATGTGCCACAGGCGGCTATTTTAAGAATCGGCGCGCTGCTCACTTTTTTGCACTTTGACTACAAGTCCTACCAGTCTCTCTGACACATTCTAAATAACCTGGGGCTTATTTACAAGCCCCTTGTGCCACTTTTGCGCCATTTTTAACATGGGAAAAGTGATGTACGGGTGGAGCAAGGGGTTTGTAAATCTGCCCCCCATAGAGTCAACAGTTTCTTCACCTCCTCGGTCTTTGGCAACAACTTTTAAATGTGTATAATGACTGTGCACCCTAGTGAGAGTACTTTTCATCCATCAGGAATTTTGCAAACTGAAAATATTTTTTTTGAAAATTTGGATGGAAGCCGAAGATCCAGAATGTAAGACAATATAGTGTTAAGTAATGAACTGTAATGATGTGAATATTACAGCCAGGGCTGACAGGAAATTAAAACTGAGATGAATATCATTTAGGCAAAATATTTCACCTAAATGAGGTAGCACAGTAGATCTGGTGAAATGCACTAGATTATGCGACAGTGATCTACCTGTAATACATGACTACCTATCACTGTCCAGCAGCTGTTTGGAATGTATGACTGATGAAAAACAAGGCGGTCGGCTCAAAGAATGCCCATGTTGCATGTATGTTGTCAAATTAGCAACAGGAGTATAAGATATAGTCTGAGCCCCTTGCTCCCCATGAATATTAGGATGAAATCTGATGCATTTGCTTCCCATGATTGTAAAGAATGAAGTGTGAAATATAGACTGACTAATATTTAGTCCCAGGTCCCAAATCTCTCATTTATTTCCTCATGTGCCGCCTGATGAATTAAAACTTTCGCCAATTAAAGGATATCAAAAAAATTGCAATCTCTTTTTTATACTCCGTCCTCATTTTAAGCGCGGTTGGTTACACTTACCGCATTTATTGCTGTTTCCATTGCCATGTACTCCTCAGATGAAGAAATGTTCAGATTTGAATGAAATGTCCGATTTATTTTTAGAATAACATCGATGTTTTTTGTTGGCACTCCGCTACCTGCAAACAAGAAAATACAAATTCGATGAGCCACACTTTTTCATTATAACACCAAAATGTGTTTAAGAGATCAAAGCACTTCAATGACGCTCATGAAAAACATCGAAAATACCAGTAAGAAAGAGCGACTTTCCATTCACGGCCAATGAACTAATGGGCAGGGACTGGGAAACAACTTTCACCCTTACGCCCAGCATCAGTAGGAGTACCATCAAGAATAGGAATACTACACAACCCAAAGAGTATGCAAACAGTGCAACACATGTCCCTCATATCTTCATCCCCACATGTGTGCAAGGGTCAGTGGTAATTGACAAGATCAGCCCTACTTCCTCCTTAGGAGACTACCTTGATGATAGCCCACAACTATGGGGAGAGGATGTGGTCTCACGGCTAGACTGCTGACTTTGGAGCTGGGAAACCAAGGTTCGAGCCTCGGGGTCGACTTCACATCCTGTGATTCTAGGCAAATCAATTAATCTCCCCGTGCCTACCAACAAATATGAATGTGTCCTTCTGTAACCCAACTGGTTCTCATGCAAAGCACTCCAATACTTTCGGGTCAAGTATGCTCTAAATAAATTTGCACAAAAAAAATAACTAGAAGTTAGCAGCCATGGTGAGAGCATTTGGAAAAAAGAGTGAGAGCATGGAGCCACTTCAGAAGCCTCAAATATTAGGACTAAGATGATCACAGTAGTCTAATGCACACAAATGCTTTCAGATCAGACAGAACAATTTGAGGTACACACACTCACATGCTGCAGCTGAGGGTCATGAGGCTTAATCTCTCATAGAGCACCTACTCTTCCAATAGAGAGTTCTAGCTGCAGATTCTTCACCTTTAGAATATTCCCCAGGCATCAGACTGGATCTGGAAACTTTTCAGCAATACCTCTATGAGCGGGTCGATGGTGCTGCGCAGCTCTGCACTCACACCAGTCCTCTCCAGAAATGATTTGCAGGGCCTATATAGGTGCCATTCCTGTGCACTGATGTCAATTCCTTTCTTTCCGTGTCGCCAGACTTGGATCCGGCACTAACTCTCTCTTTTGAGAACCTTACCTGGATCCAAAAACACAGCTTTACAGTGTGCAAGGGACATGTCGCATCTCAAAGTGGCAGGTTTTAAGCCCTGAAAGAACTCGCAAACAAATGTGTGTGGCAGATCCTCAACAGATTTGCCTGTGGTGCCTATGGTCGAGCCATGATTCTAAGGCCTGCAGTGACTGCATGTTGATGAACCCAAAGGCTATACAAGACAACATGTCTGAACAATTTGGTCATAGTTCCGTTTCAAATACAGAAGTCACAGGAGTCGTTCTAGAGGTTGGTCTTCATCTCAATCAAAGACTTCGGGTAAGTTAAAGAAAACATGCAAGAAATCTAAGCCGAATTTGGCACATTCCTGCCACTCACGCTCTCCAAGAAGGTGCCGAAACAGAGCAAGACATCCTGATCTCACTCCCCAAGTCTTTTGACTTTGGAACCAATCCTGCAAATTGGCCCAGCAGAAACCAAAGTTTCCGGGGTTGTTCGCTATCCCCAAACAGATTGAAGAGTTCTGTAAGGCCATGCTCCGACTCTTTGGATCCTTGCTATCTTCCTCTTGTGTGCCAGCAGGCCTCACAGAGCTGAAAAATGTTCTACCTGGATTGCTGCTCTCAGCACCAGCTGGACGCTCCAAGCCCCCTACGGTACAAGACTCCAGTTTGACGTACTTCTACCACCGAATCCAACAAATCCGGAAGACGAGGACCCAATTGTCCTCTCTGACACCAAGCCGACATTGGTTCAACCTCGGCTGTCATGGAGGCCCCACTTCCTCTTCTAGATCTGCCTTCACCAAGATGAAGCGATACCAAAGGGGATGATGGACAGAGCGTTAGAAGAATGATGATGGATTAAACCCAGATCAGTTGACTGGGGGTGAATGTTTGATTTGCTCAAGCGTTCCGTCCATCATCCCCTTTGGTATCGCTTTGTTCGCCCTAAGTTGGCAGGGTATGCCCAGACGTGGGTCCCTTGCTCACTTTGCCACTGGATTCAAGCTAGCCTGGCTGATGACGGCTGAATAGCAAGATACCGGTCCTAGGATGCTTGTTTCCGGTCCAGGGCAGACATGGCTTGGCAGTTCGGGCTGGACTGTTCCCATGAGGCACAGGGTCAGACTGATTTGCATATTGCCATGTCTGAACTGGGGTGGCGGAGTGAGCTGGAGAATGATGATGGATTAAACCCAGATCTATTGACTGGGGGTGAGTGCTTGCAATGTTCAACACTCCGTCCATCATCCCCTTTGGTTTTGCTTTGTTCGCCCTAAGTTGGCAGGTTATGCCCATACGTGGGTCCCTTGCTCACTTTGCCACTGGATTCAAGCTAGCCTGGCTGATGACTGCTGAATAGCCAGAAACCGGTCTCAGAATGCTTGTTTCCGGTCCAGGGAAGACATGGCTTGGCAGTTCGGGCTGGACTGTTCCCATGAGGCACAGGGTCAGACTGATTTGCATATGGCCACGTGTGAACTGGGGTGGTGAAGTGAGCTAAAGAATGATGATGGATTAAACCCAGATCAGTTGACTGGGGTTGAGTGTTTGATTTGCTCAAGCGTTCCGTCCATCATCCCCTTTGGTATCGCTTCACCAAGAGGAAGGCACACACTGCCTTCCCTATTCAGCACAGATTCGCACAATAATTGCTATGAGGGTGATGAAATTAGACAACCTTTCATGAGGAGAATTGGTATGAAGACATGCAGGAGACTAGTGGCTTTGATACCTTCCCTGAGTTAGGCCTTCTCTCAGCCCCTGAGGAGAGTGTTTCTTATGCCATGTTTGGGAAACAACCTTTCTAACGCAGTCATTACATCGCACTACACTTACAACGCAGTCATTACATCGCAACATCCTTTACAACGCATGTCACTACAAGGCAGCCATTACATTTCATGTCACTACAATGCATGTCATTACAACGCATCTCACTACAACGCAGGCATTACATCGCATGTCATTGAAACGCATACCATTACAATGCATAGTACCCCTATACTATCCAACACTTGCCCTACTGATGCACCCACTGGGGTTAGAATAGTAAGTTTTACCCCTACATTATCCAACACTTACCCTACTGTTGCACCCACTGGAGTTAGAATAGTAATTTTTACCCCTACACTATCCACCACTTACCTTAAATGCAATGTAATAGTATGCGTTGTAATGGTATGCGTTGTCAAGGTATAATGCGATGTATTGAATGCGTTGTAAAGGTAGTTTCTAAAAATGCGATGTAGTGGCATGCGATGTAAATGAATACGTTGTAAAGGATGTTGCAATGTAAAAACAGCGTTGTACATGCATGCGTTGTAACGTCATACATTCGCCATGTTTATGTGCAGGGTGGCCAAAGTCCTTGACGTACAGCTCCCCACCTTGGAGGTCAAGGCCACTGTTCTTACAGAAGCCTTTCAGCCAGGGCAAACATCCACTGAGACCCTGTTACCTTTTAACAAAGCCCTATGTACACTTTGTTGGGCATCCCTGCATTTTTATCTAAGCACCGCTCTCTTGAAAGCTTGGTGGTGCAGACATCTGCAAGTAAGACTAACCACCACACATTCCCTAATACTGCCCCCGATGGGGTGGAGACACTCTGTGAAGAGTCTTTTCATCCACCAGCTTGGCGTTTCGATCAGTGAAACCCTGCTGCCTGCTGGAGGACTATTCTCATGCCATTGGGGTTGGGTGTCTCAAGTCCTCCCAGGGGTTTCTGAAGATCTTGGACCTATTGTCACCTAGGTCATACAGAACAGTTGTGACCTGACAAGTTCACAATTCGTTGTGGCTTGGACACCATTGAGTACACTGGGTGGACCATTGGCACCTGTGTAGCCATTCGCCCCCCACACTAGACCCACCTGTTTAAGGACAAGGCAGACTCTGCACTCAAATAGTTCATGAGAGCAGGGCCATGGCACGCTCCCTGGTCCTGTCTGTCCCTCCATGCCAATAGCATAAGCCCTACCACTCCTTTCTCAGTTTTGGCGAAGTTGCCCCATACAGCCAGCAAATACTGCTGCAACAATGCACCCAGCAGTATTGCATTTATTGGCCATGGTACCCACTGCCTTGGTGGTCAGATTCAACCAGTCGTTCAGTCCACTATCTCTGTGCAGCCCCGCCTGCCAAACTTTTATAGCGTGCCCTTGGCAGAGCACAACCACTCGGTGCGAGACAGGATCCAATGAGTCTTGCCTAGTTGACAGTCATGACATCGGACAAGTGAGTCTTGCAAATATTTAAGAAGGGCAGTGCCCAACCCTTCATTTCATCACTGCCCCACCTTCCTCCTTTCCCCCACCAACTGACGGAGGAACACTTCTCTGTTTTGAGGAAGGAAGTTCAAGCCTTTTTGGCCAAAAGGCCTATTGAGAGGGTGCCTGTGCCAGAAGCAGAACGTGGTATTAATGCCGCTATTTTTAGGAGCCCAAGAAGGATAGCAGCCTTTGTCCAATTTCAGACCTGTATCATCTCAATACCTTCCTCCAGAAGGAGAAATTTAAAATGCTTGCACTGGCTGAGGTCTTGTCTGCCCTCGACTCTGGATGGTGGCGTTTGACCTGCAGGATGTCTATTCCCATCGTCCTACAGGGCAACCAACACTATTTGCAGTTCATGGTGGAACAGGAGCCCTTTCAGTTTGTTGTGCTCTCCTTTGGTCTAATCAGTGTCCCTCTGGTGTTCACGAAAGTGATGGTGGAGGTAATAACACATCTTCGGAGGTCAGGGGTTCCAGTCTCCCCCTACCTGGATGACTAGCTGTTGAAGGCAGGCTTTCCCTAGGCAGTCATTACCCATCTCCAGATTGAAGCCATTCTGGACACAGTTCGGTTTTGTGCCTTTCTTCCAGGAAAGGGCGTCCAGGACATTCAGGCTATGATCCCGATCTTTCAGCCCCAGTTCTAGATTTCAGTGAGGTCCACACTGAGGCTGTTGGGACTGCTGGCTCCTGCATCTTGTTGATCCATCCTGGCCAGTGGCATATATGGGCTCTGCAATATGATCTGAAATCTTAGTGGACCCAACAAGGGGACCCACTGACGACATCCAGATTTTGGAGGAGACTGCAAAAGATCTGCAGTGGTAGATACTAGACTGCAGTAGGGTCAGCGGCAGACCCCTCCCCTGTCCCCACCCAGTGCTGACAGTGATGAATGATGCATTGCTTCTGGGTTGAGGTGCAGTGGTGGCTTGCATCTACGAGGGGGGGGGGCGCGCGTACAAATGATATATATTAAAAAAGTACACAAATAATAAAGATATAAAAAAAACTTACCTTCTCTTCTTTGGCAGGAACTGGAATCGGATGCAGCAACTTCCTTGGCCAATCCTAGGGCTGCTCTCACCAGCATAGGATTGGTAGGAATGGCCTCACTCGGCGCTCCACAGCGCTCTGGAGGCTTTGACTTGCTCTAACCCAGCTGTCTTAAGACAGTGAGGTTAGAGATGTTTGAAGTGCGCATGTGTGTCTGGCCGTCACAAGACAGCCGGCCAAAAAGACATGCGCAGTTTAAACAGTGCTTTGCCAGCCTACACTCCTCCCTGCTGAGTGACATGTTGCTGTCACTCAGCAGCGGCCCCATCCTCTGTTCGGGACGGGGCATGAAAAATAAAATGGTAATACATTATTTTATTTTTTACCTCTGGGGAGGTTAAGTGAGGTGACGCTTCTCTGCTCCAACGGAAGAGCTGCCCTTGCTGAGGTTGCCATCTGAGAGAGGTAAAGGCTAGAGGTCTCTGGTCTCCGGTAGAGACCTACACCATATCAACCTTATAGAGCTGAGGGCCAACTGCTTGGCGTCAAAAGCCTTCCTTCCATCCATCAAAGGGAGGCTGAAACAGGTCCTCAGGACACCACCACCTCCTTGTGGTGCTGCAACAAACACTGCAGGGTGGGGTTATGGACACTGTACCAGGAGATTGGAGATTGAGCGATGACAGCTGTACACCATCGACTGTCCTTCGGAGGTGGTTGATGTCATCTTGGCAGCCAGACGTTCCTTGATGAAAACTGGAATACGCCTGTCATTGGAACATATTTGTGGCTTGGTGAAGTGCTCGGCAGATAGTCCCCCTCCAGGCAAGTTATCTGAAATATTCTTATTTGTTTGGCCCTAGTCTGGCAAGGCTTTGCTCTGGGCACACTTAAATGGTACCTTTCCGCTCTTTTGGCCTTTTAGTGGTTGTAGGAATAGCCCTCATTGTTTGTTTTCAGTTGTTATGCATTTTTTGAAAGTTTCACAAAATGTGTTTCCTCTTCCCGTTGTCATGCCTCAGTGGGACCTTAACTTGGTCCTCACATTTCTGATATTCATGAATTTTGAGCCACTTCACAGATGCCCATTGCGGCTTCTCACCCTCAAGATGTGTTCCACATCTCCATTAAATTGGGACAGCATGTGAGGAAGCTTCAGGCTCAAGCCGCTGTAGACAAGCTGATTTTGCAGACAAATAAAATCCAGTATTTGTGAAGCGCGAACTACTCACCCCTAAGGGTCTGAAGGCACTGGGGGCGGTAGGGGAGATTAAGTGAGCTATTGCCCAGAGTCACATGGTGCTGAGCTGAGCTGTTGCTGCCACCAGGGATCGAACCGTGAGCCCTGCGCTCCGGAGACAGCCGCTGTGGCCGCTGCGCCACACCTCTCCCTTGGTGATCAGCTCTTTGAGGGGTTCTCTAGAGCGAATAAAAGCAAGGCTGTGCAGAAGATAACCACCTCCCGCTGGATCATGCTCTGCATTAAGACCTGCAACACATTGGCCAAGCCACTGGAAGGACTGGATGCTGGTTCTACCAGAACCAAAGCTGCTGCCACTGCGCTAGCAAGCAGAGTTCCTGTCCTGGACATTTGCCAGGAGGCTACATGGGTGTCCTTCCATACGTTAAAGAAGCACTATTGTCTGAACAATCAGGTTTGCCGAGATGAACACTTTGCCCGCTTGATCTTGCAGGACTTTCAGGGTTGAGTCCATTCACAAGCCCCCTCCAAATGGATACTGCTTTGGTATCTATTCAAAAGGTGATTAATCTGTGGCTTTAACTCTCTATCTTAAGAACAACTTAATTACCTTTGATAACGATCTTTATGGTAGAGACTTTAACTGCAGATTCCTCACCGACCCTTCCCATCCTCCCCGTTCTGTTGTTGGACTGTATCCATTAATAAGATCCCAACGTGTAGGAATCTGCTCGCTGGTCACAACAATTTGCTTTTGGGGCTCTGTGTCTAAGGGCATGGACATTCATGAAAGCAACTGGCAGTGCATGGGAATGGACCCTGTATAGGCTCCACATGACATTTCTGGAGTGGAACAGCATCAGTGCAGATCTGCATGGCGGAATCTATCTTTGAGCAAAGGTACTTCTGAAAAGTATCCAGATTTAGTTGGACGCTTGGGAAGGACTCAAAGATGAAGAATTTGAGTTAGCTAGAGTCTGTACCAGATGATGATGACGATGATAATGATTATTTATAAAGCGCAAAACTTAACTAACCTAAAAGGGTGTTCTGGCACTAATTAACTAAGGAAGTTCTATTAAACCGATATGTTTTCAACAATTTCTAGAATTTCCATTGATTGTTTTCAGCCTTAAGAGAAATAGAAAGACTGTTCCATTGCTTTAGAGCCAGTACCAAACAGGGTCTGACACCCTTCCTCTTTATTTTTAAACTTCGAGAGGTGAGGTGTAAAGCATCTCCCGATCTCAAAGTACTCCTTGGGACATATCGTTGTCACTTCTCTGAGATGTAATAGGGCCCGTTTGACAGAATGTTCAATGTAACAAACAAGCTATTTTAAAGAGTATTCTCTGGCTTATTGGTAGCCAGTATAATTCAGTTGAATTTGACCCTCTCTGCAGGGTCATCCCCAAACTTTTTGCCTTCATCCTCCTGTTTTCTGAACCCTTTTTGTTGGCTTATAGGATTGTGTGTACTTTACCACTGCTAACCAGCGATAAAGTGCTTATGCTCTCTCCCTTAAGCATGGTGAAAGTGGCTTACACCCAATTGGCAAGTTTCATTTACTTGTAAGCCTCCAGTAAAGTGGTACTACATGTATTCAAACCTGTAAATTAAATACTACTAGTAGTCCTGCAGCACTGATTGTACCACCCACTTAAGTAGCCCTTTAAACCTCTCTCAGGCGTGCCATTGCATCCTTTGTATGCAGATCCAAACTGTTAATTCACCTTGGCATTATTACCCCCTTGTCAAGTCTAAAGCTCACTTTTTATTACATATAAGTCACCCTTAAGGTAGGCCCTAAACAGCCAATAGGACAGGGCGCAGTTTAATTAAAACGTTGGACATGTACTTTAAAATTTTACATGTCTTGGTAGTGAAAAACTCACAAATTCATTTTTCACTACTGCAAGGCCTACCTATCCCATAGGATACCTTTGGGTTACCTTATTACATTTAATAAGGGATACATTTGATTGGGGCAGATTGGAAAGTCATTTTTGGTGTCTGACCAAGTGTAATTTTAAACCCTCTTTGATGGTAAGATCAGATATTTAGTCAGAATTCTAAAAATGCCATTGTCTTGTCCTAAGCATATGGTGCATGCAGCCTGTTCCTAGGTCATGTGACTAGGTGTAGTTGGCAGTCGGCCTTGAATATTCATCCCAGACAGCATTACATTAATTAAAGGGTCTGGGTGTTGGCAGGATGGGCGATCTCTGACTTGATGGGGGTGTTTAGCTGTCAACTGCCACGTTTGTACTTCAAAGGCACTGGCTCAGCTCATGTACAAAGGACTTCACACTAGCCTATTGTGGCCTGAGACAGACAGACCAGGGCAGGGAGTTAGGAAATTCCATACACCTCTGTAGGGGGATTCTTCATAAGCTTCTAACACTTCTATGTGAGAGTTGAATTATTTTTTTTATTCGCTTACCTGATCTTACCGCGTCTCTCCTCCGTCTCTCCCATGTCGTGTCTCTTCCAGAAAGCATCCAGGCTCCCCGCAGCCAATCACAAGGCTGCAATGCAGTGTTGCGATTGGTAAGCACCCAGGCTCCCCAGAGCCAATCACAATGCTGCAATGCAGCGTTGTGGTTGGCCTGAGCGTCATGGTTTGGCACTCAGACAGGGATTGGGGGCCTGGGCTTGTTCTTCACCCAGGCTGTAATGCAGTCTGGGTGGAGAACATGCAAAGTGCCCATGATGCTTTGGCAGGCCCGAGACGGCCGGCCAAAGCATCATGCGCACGTTTTAGTGCAACAACTACTCCTCCTCCCCGACATCAGCGGAGCCAAGTCCTGCCCCACCAGAGACAATATTAAAAATAAAAAGATAATAACTTCAGTTATTATCATTTTATTTTTCCTCTGCCTTAGCAGAGCAGCCGCCACTGAAAGACAGGCTTCAGGCACTAAATGAATAAGGCAGTAAAACGCTAACTTTCTAAAGGTAGCATTTTCAAAATTGTAATTTAAGATCCGATTTCACCATAAGTTAGAAATTAAAATTCCAATTCCAGAGACACCAAAAATTAACTGGTTATCTATTCCCATTTGGAAATTACACTTATAGAATGTAACAAGGCAACTCCAATGTTATCCTATAGGAGGGATAGGCCTTGTAGTAGTGAAAAACGAATGTAAGAGTTTTTAACTACCAGGACGTGTAAAACCTAAAATTACATGCCCTACTCTTTAAATACATTGCACTTCCACCCTGCCATCTGGGCTATCCAGGGCCTACCCTAGGGGTGACTTATATGTATTAAAAAGAAGGTTTCAGCATGGCAAAAGGTTTACTTTGCCAGGTCGAAATGGCAGTTTAAAACTACACACACAGGCTCTGCAATGGCAAGTCTGAGGTATGTTTAAAGGGTTACTTGAGTGAGTGGCACAATCAGTGCTGTAGAGCCACTAGTAAAAACCAAAGGAAATGATGGACGGAGTGTTGAACATTGCAAGCACTCACCCCCAGTCAACTGATCTGGGTTTAATCCATCACCGTTCTTTAGCCCACTCTGCCACCCCAGTTCAGACATGGCCATATGCAAATCAGTCTGACCCTGTGCCTCATGGGAACAGTCCAGCCCGAACTGCCAAGCCATGTCTTCCCTGGACTGGAAACAAGCTTCCTAGGACCGGTTTCTGGCATTTCAGCCGTCTTCAGCCAGGCTTGCTTGAATCCAGTGGCAAAGTGAGCAAGGGACTCACGTCTGAGCATACCTTGCCAACTTATGGGGATCAAAGCAAAAACCAAAGGAAATGATGGACGGAGTGTTGAACATTGCAAGCACTCACCCCCAGTCAACTGATCTGGGTTTAATCCATCACCGTTCTTTAGCCCACTCTGCCACCCCAGTTCAGACATGGCCATATGCAAATCAGTCTGACCCTGTGCCTCATGGGAACAGTCCAGCCCGAACTGCCAAGCCATGTCTTCCCTGGACCGGAAACAAGCTTCCTAGGACCGGTTTCTGGCATATGCTCAGACTTGAGTCGCTTGCTCACTTTGCCACTGGATTCAAGCAAGCCTGGCTGAAGACGGCTGAAATGCCAGAAACCGGTCCTAGGAAGCTTGTTTCCGGTCCAGGGAAGATATGGCTTGGCAGTTCGGGCTGGACTGTTCCCATGAGGCACAGGGTCAGACTGATTTGCATATGGCCATGTCTGAACTGGGGTGGCAGAGTGGGCTAAAGAACGATGGTGGATTAAACCCAGATCAGTTGACTGGGGGTGAGTGCTTGCAACGTTCAACACTCCGTCCATCATTTCCTTTGGTTTTGCTTTGTTCGCCATAAGTTGGCAGGGTATGCTCAGACGTGAGTCCCTTGCTCACTTTGCCACTGGATTCAAGCAAGCCTGGCTGAAGACGGCTGAAATGCCAGAAACCGGTCCTAGGAAACTTGTTTCCGGTCCAGGGAAGATATGACTTGGCAGTTCGGGCTGGACTGTTCCCATGAGGCACAGGGTCAGACTGATTTGCATATGGCCATGTCTGAACTGGGGTGGCAAAGTGGGCTAAAGAACGGTGGTGGATTAAACCCAGATCAGTTGACTGGGGGTGAGTGCTTGCAATGTTCAACACTCCGTCCATCATTTCCTTTGGTTTTGTAGAGCCACTAGTAGCATTTCATTTGCAGGCCCTGGGCACAAGTAGTGCCACTTTCATAGGGACTTACAAGTAAATTAAAGATGCCAATTGGGTATAAGCCAATGTAACATGTTTTAAGGAGAGAGCGCAAGCACTTTACAACTGGTAAGAAGTGCTAAAGTCTGCAGAGTCCTAAAGCCAGCAAAAACGAGTTCAGCAAAAAGTGGAAGGCAAAGGCAAAAAAGTCTGTGGATGACCCTGCAGAAAGGGCCAAGTCCAATAGTGGCGGATGTCCTTTCTGCTGAACTTGTGGTTCTCCTTCTGTATTTCCAGTGGTGGTTGAAATTTTACCAGGGAGGGGGTGGGAGGTCACACAAGCACACATGCACCTCACTAACACCCATGCATTCACACACACACACACACACACACAACCATTCACAATACTCATTAACAAATACTCTTACATTCATACACACACGCATGCACGCTCCAAACATGAAAAAAGACATAAAACTTACCTTAACTGCAGCCCTCCGAGAGGGAAGCCTCGGAGGTACCAGGAGTGTTGGGACTCCTGCCTTCCCTTCCTGGGTGACCTTAGGTCAGCCATTGAAGGTAGGCAGCAGTCCCAACTCGTCACAGAGACGAGGTGTCACTGATTGTCACTTGGCCCTAGGAACTTGAGGGCATAAAACTGAAGCGTGTAGGTCTGAGGCAATCAGTCACATTCATCCTCATCACAAGGGGAAGGGCCTTGAGGTACTTTTTCCAGGCCGAGGAGGTCAAGCCCACAGGGCTGTGTAATCCTCAGCCATAGAAAAGTTCAACTCAGGCAGTCAGGAGCATGCGCATTTAGCGCATGCCCAGCTCCTGGCTGCCTGACCTGAACAAGAAGACTGTCTGTCAGGCTGATGTTTGTTCAGTCTGACAGACACTCTTCTTGCCTGGAAAAAGGTGGGAGGCGTGCCCCTTCAGCATGTGTGGACGGGCTGTGCTGTCTTTTTCCTTTTGGGGGAACCTCCATTTTAAAGACGGTGGCACCTGCACTGGCTCCACCAGTGAAAGCGGTAGACTGGTGGTCCATCAGAGATTGGTCTGTTGGTCAAGGAACGTCAGGCCGTCTGCCCGTTCTGACATACATTTTTCCTTCGAAGGAAAGCTTGGTGCTCCTAAACCATAAACCAAAGATATTGCCCCAACATGTGGCAGAAAAGTCCCAGGAAGTCAGGGATATTTCCTTTTGGCTTTGAGAAAAAAAACTTTGTTGAGCTGGTGCGTTAAATATGGCATCTGCTAAGTATGTTTCAGGCCCTTAAGCGAAGCCGCTGCAGCGAAGGCATCACTAAATGCACATAAATATCTGACTGTATGGAGGAAGTCTCTAAGTATGACAGTCACTGTTCTGCCAGGCCAGTGAAGTACATCCCTCCCGTGCCCTGGCAGTACAGCAGACTGGTTTCCATACTCTAAAGAGGGCCATAGTAACACATTGGAATTTAGGCTGAATTAATCAATTGGAATTGAAGGTAAGGTGGCTTAATGGTTTAAATGATCACTGCTGATACCTGCTGTGACCTGCTGGTCACAGGGTTAAATCCCGGAAACCCCAATAGAGCCATGCCACCTTCTAACGTCATTACATTAAAAATACCACTGTATAGTGTAATGGTTACACCTGTTATTTACTGGGCTAAGAGTGACACAACTGTACTAGCTAAAAAGGTTTTTGCCATAAAGAGCCGAGTTGTCCAACACTGAATCATAAGCAGGCAGTCATGAAGAATAGCTGAAATGGCTTTAGATGAGCTGCCCTAACTTAGGACGCTGGTCTGATCCCATTTCTATCAGCATCAAGGGTGCCAAATGAATGTTCACAATGATAGAGGAGGAAGCAGATAACCCCACCATTGGGAACATCACCTTCCACTGTCGTCTAAACGAGGGCAGGAAATAAAAAGGAGGGCATCCAGGGGATTGAGACTTGACTAATATATGTAGTGTCTGAGGGGGGTGTGGTTTACTGTTTTATTGACTATTACCATTTTATGTTAATTTTCAGTAATGGTTCTTATAATGATGATGTTGTTTGTACTCTTTTATTGTGATATTACAACCGAATAAAGATTTATAATGATGATGAATGAAAAAGGAGGGTAGTACTTTTTTGGTTAGGTGTTCTCTTACCATCTTCCTCTGAATGATCCCATAAATAGGCAACATTTTATTTACATTCATTGTATGCAGATCTAGTGCATGCAGTAATCCTGAAAATGAGGTATAAATGGCCCTCGTGAACTAGCAATGGACATTCCTGATCTAGAGGATCAAGAAAATACCTCTAGCCCATCCGAAAATCTCTTTCACAAAATATTTCATAAAGTAACGTAGGAGGCCAAGGCCACAGGTGGCGATAGGCCATTAAGCAGGAAACCACAAATGGCACTCATTAGTTGTAAGTCACTATATCTAGATCACAAATATCGACGTACAATTTATATATACACATACACACAACATTGATTTACCTAGAATTACACCGTGATTTAATAGTTACGTTGGCGTCCTGGCTGTCCTATTATTATTATGCAATATAATACATGCAATTTAGTGACCCTGTCTCTGCTTATTGTAAATAGCAGAGAGAAAGAAGTGTTGGTAATCTTACCTAGAATCGCATTAATGTAGTTGTCTCCATATTGACAAACACTTCCACTTCGAAAAGGACCACATGAGTGAGTAGCAGTGTCTGTTGTGCTTGCAGGGATTGTTGAAAGGGTGGCCAGGCTGCTGGACGTATCAGAGGAAACAAATGATAGTGTACTGGAAGGATATCTTAGCAGTGATGTAGTCATAACGCTAGGCTCAGGCACAGAAGTGGCACTTGCTGTCATCATTGGTGATTCACTGGATGCCAGCTCCATTACACTCACTGTTCTGCTTTCTACGTCATTGCTGGTGACCGCGGCCATTGCAGAGTCAGGCAATCCTCTTGTACCTGTCATTGGCACTGACAGTTTCAAGGCTGTGCTCGAAGATTGTGGTTGTTTAGTGTTTGTAGGTGCTGTCACAGAACCTGTTTGGCTTTCGATGCGGGAATATGAATCAAAGGAAGAAATGGATCGAGGAAGCTCCGTTGTAAGAGATGGCAATGTGCTTGATGCTGCAAGAGATACTTTATCTAAAATAGTTCCCAATTCAGAGGTGGCCACAGATGAAATCGGTGTTGAAGATATTCCTACAGGTGTGTACTTTGTTTGGCTTTCTGAAACAGGGGTGATTTCTGCCGTCGAAGAAGGCACCTTTGATGAAGTAACTACAGGAAATTCAGTAACTGTAATTGCAGGCATGTTGAAAGTTAAGGTAGAAATGCCGCTCAACAGGGCATTATCGGTATGGGTGTAAGAGACTGCAGAAATTAAATCTGGACCTTCTGGTGAAGACTTTGGAGACTGAGCTACAGATGACTTGGCAGAGGTGGCTTCTTTTGTAGGTCGAAGAGTGGGCATGTGCAGGGATGCTGGCTGTGTGGAAAAAAATTGGGTGTGCCTAGAAGGCTGGGAAGTAATACTGAGCTCAGGTAGAGATGATTGTAAGACTGCTGTTACTCCTGACTGTGCCCTTCCAGAATCAGTGCTGCTGTATGCAGGGGGAGGTGAATCAGTTAATGTGGAGCTTTTGGTAAATGCCGATGACACTGGTGATTCAAGTTCCGTCAAAGAACTCATTTGGGATTTGGTGATGGGAAGAGATACAGTTGAAGCTGCTGCAGAAGACAGAGGAATCTGATGCGTGCTTATGGCCATCTCAGAATAAGAAGTTGTAAAAGAAGACATTGCGGGTTCTATGCTGATAAACTGAACTGTTTTAGAAGGTGTTTCTTTGACTGGGGTGATTTTGGACTCAATGTTTGCTGTTGAGCTCATACCTGTTATTGAACTGATTATTCGTGTCGGAGTAAGTTCTGACTGGGCATTCATAAAAACAGAAGATGTCCTGTACATTGGAGTAGAGGTTTCAATCACAGACTTGCTGCTGTCTGCTGGATATGTCCTAACTAATAATGCTGAGGATTCACTCACTGAGATTTTGCTGAACGGTGACTGCTCTTCTGCGACAGGTGTTGATTTTGAGGTGCTACTGTCTGATGGGGATGTATTGTGTATTTGTGTTGAGATTTCATTCACTAACGGCAGCTCTGCTTGAGCAAATGTTGAGGATGAAATACTACGGTCTGATGGGTATGACTTGAGTATTGGTGTCAAAGACCTGTGCAGTGGTGTTGAGGCTTTACTTACTGAAGACAGTTCTGCTTCAGCATGTTTTGATATTGATATGCTGACAGATGGGGATGGCCTGTGTACTGGTGACGTTGTTTTGCTCACTGATGACAGCTCTGCTTCAGTAAGTTTTGATGTTGAGATGCTGCTTGATGATGGGGATGTCCGGTGTACTGGTGTTGAGGTTTCTGTAATTGATGACAGCTCCTCTTGAGCAGGTGTTGATACTGTAATGCTACGTTGGGATGGTGATGTCCTGAGTTGTAGTGTTGAGGTTTCGCTGACCGATGACAACTCCGCTTGGGCAGGAATTGAGATGCTGCTGTCTGATAGCGATGTCCTGTGCAGTGGTTTCCAGGATTCGCTTGCCAATGACAGCTTAGCTTGAGCAGATGTTGAGATGCCACTTGCTAATGGTAATGCCGTTTGAAGTGGCATTGATGTTTGTATCACTGATGACAGCTCCACTTGTGCTAGTGTTGATGTTGAGAAGCTGGTGCCTGGAGGTGACGTACTATGTAGTGGTGTCAAGGTGTTGCTGAATGGTGATAACTCCACTTGTGCAGATGTTGAGATACTTCTGTCTGATAGTGATGTCCTGTGCAGTGGTGTTGAGGTTTTGCTTACTGATGGCAGCTCCACTTGGACATGTGTCGATAATGAGAAGCTCTTTTCGGATCGGGATGTTTTGTGTAGGGATGTTGAGGTCTCACTCACCAACATCCACTCTGATTGTGAAGATGTTGGTGTTGAGATTCTACTTTCTGATGGTGAAGTCCTGGATAGCCAGGTCAATGTTTCGCTTACTGACGACAGATCTGATTGGGCAGGTGCTGATGTCAAGATTCTGTGTTCTGATGGGGATGTCCCATGTAGTAGTTTTGAGGTGCTCTTCAGGGATGACAGCTCCTCCTGTGCAGGTGCTGATGTTGAGATGCTGCTGTCTGATGTAGATGCCCTCGGTAGTAGTGTTGATGTTTCCCTCAGCGATGGTAGCTCTGCTTGTGCAGGTGTTGTTGTTATCATGCTGTTCTCTGATGGTGACAGCCTATCTGGTGATGTTAAGGTTTTGCTTACCCACGACAACTCCCATTGGTCAGGTGTGGAGATGCTGTTGTCTGATTTCAAAGTCCTTTGTCCTGGTGTAGTGTTTCTGCTCACTGCTGACAGCCCCACATGAACAGGTGATGATGTTGAGATGCTCCTGTGTGATGGGGATGACCTGTGTAGTGCTGTTAAAGTTTTGCTCATTGACAACAGCCCTGTTTGGGGAGATGTAGATATTGAGATGCTGCTGTCTGATGGAAATGTCGTGTGTAACGGTGTCAAGGTTGTGATTATCGGTGACAGCTCCACTTCGGCAGATATAAGTGTGGAGATGCTGCTGTCAGATGCGGATGTCCTGTGCAGCGCTGCTGAGGTTTCACTATCTGAAGATAGGCCTGGTTGCACAACTGTTGATGTTAAAATGTTGCTAACTTTTGGGAATGTCTTTTGTAGTAATGGTGACGTTTCGCTCACAGATGCCAGCTCCACTTGTGCAGCGGTTGAAGGGCTGCTGTCTGATTGGAATGTCCTGTGTACTAGTGGTATGGTTTCACTCACTGATGATAGTTTCGCTTGGGAAGCAATTGGTGTTGAGATGCTGCTTTCTACTGATGATATCCTATCTAGTGTTGTTTTGGTTTGGCTCACTAATGATTGCTCCTCTTGTGCAGGTGTTGACATGAAGATGCTGCTTCCTGATGGGGATGTCCTGTCTAAAAATGTTGAGGATTCACTCACAGACGAGAACTCTGCCTGAGCAGTTGGTGAGATACTGCTGTCTGATTGTAATGAACTATGCCCTATTGTTGAGGTTTCATTCATGGATGACAGCTCCATTTGGGTAGGTGTTGATTTTGAAATGCTGCTGTCTGATGGTGATGTCCTGTATAGTGATGTTGATATTTTGGTCAACGATGACAATGCTGCATGGACGAGTGTTGAGATGCTCCCGTCTGACTGCAATGTCCTGTGCACTGGGGTTGAGGTTTCAGTCACTGACAACAGTTCTGCTTGGGAATGTGTTAATGTTGATATATTGCTAACTAATGTGGATGTCCTTTGAATTGGGGTTGAGGTTTTGTTTACAGACGATAGCTCCACTTCAGCAGCGGTTGGTGTTGAGATGTTTCTGTGTGATCGGGATGTCCTATATACTGGTGCGACGGTTTCAGTCACTGGCGACAGCTCTGATTGGACAAATGTTGATGTTGACATGCTGCTGTCTGATGGGGATAGCATGTGTAAAGACGTTGCCATTTGGCTCACAAATGACAGATCCGTTTGTGCAGGTGCTGAAGTGAAGATGCTGTTGTCTGATGCTGATGTCCTCTTTGAGGTTTCACTAACCGATGACAAAATCCCTTGGCCAGATCTTGAGGTGCTGCTGTCTGATTGTGATGTCCTGTGCACTTGTGGCAAGGTTTCACTCACTGATAACAGCTCAGCTTGAGCTGTTGTTGATGTTGAGACGCTATTGTCAGATAGGGATGACCTTTGTAGTGGTGTAGAGTTTTTGCTCACTGATGACAGCTCTGGTAGAGGAGTTGTTGATGTTGCAATGCTGCTCTCTAGTGGGAATGTATTGTATAACATAGTCACAGTCTCACTCACCAATGAAGGCTCCGTGTGGGCAGATGTTGAAATCATGTTGTCTGAAGGAAATGTCTTGTTTAGAGATGTTGACATTTGGCTCACCGATGACAGATCCTCTTGTGTAGGTCCTGAAGTTAAGATGCTGTCAACTGATGCTGATACCCTCTCTAGTGATGATGAAATTTCACTAAGGGATGACCACCCCGCGTGGGCAGGTGTGGAGATTCTGCTGTCTGACTGCAATATCTTGTGCCCTGTGAAGGTTTTATTCACTGATGACAGTACTTCTTGGGGAGGTGTTGATGCTGCAATGCTGCTGTCTAGTGGGAATGTTTTGCTGAATGATATTGAGGTTTTGTTCAGCGAAGACAACGTTGTCTGGGCAGTTGGTGTGGTACTGCTGGCTGATTGTAATGTACTTTGCCCTTGTATCGAGGTTTCACTTATGGAGAACAACTCCATTTGGGTAGGTGTTGATGTTGAAATGCTATTGCCCGATGGTGATGTCATCTGTAATGATGTTGAAGTTTTACTCGCCAATGACAACTGTGCTTGGACAGGTGTTGGTGTTACAATAGTCCTCTCTGATAGGGATGCCATTGGTACTGGTGTTGATGTTTTGCTCAGCAATGACTTTTCCACTTGTGCAGGTGTTGATATATTGTTGCCTGAAGGTGATGTCCTGTCTAGTGATGTTGATGTTTTGCTCACTGATGCCAACTCCGCTTGGGCAGGTGTGGATTGAAATATCCTGTGCACTGATGTCAAGGTTTTACTTACGGGTGAAAGCCCTGTTTGAAGAGTTGTTGATGTGGAGACTGTACTGTTTAATGGGAATGAGCCATGTAGTGCTGCTGATGTTTCGCTCACTGAAGACAGCTCTGGTTGGGGAGATATTGATTTTGCGATGCTGCTTTCTAAAGGGGATGTCTTGTGTAACAGTGTCAAGGTTTCGCTCACCAATGAAGACTCTGTGTGGGCAGATGCTGATGCTGTGATTGTGCTGTCTGAAGGTGATGTCCTGTGTACAGGTGTTGACGTTTGGCTAACCAGTGACATCTTCTCTTGTGCAGGTGCTGAAGTGAAGATGCTACCATCTGATGCTAATGTCCTATTTAGCAGTGTTGATTTTTCGCTCACTGATGACAACATCCATTGGGCAGGTGTTGGGATGCTGCTCTCTGATTGCGATGTCCTATGCACTTGTGTCAAGGCTTCAGTCACCGATGACAGCGCCGCTTGAGGAGGTGTTGATGTTGAGGAGATACTATCTGATGGAGATGACCTGTATAGTGGTGCTGAGGTTTTGCTCACTGATGACAGCTTTGCTTGAGGTGATGTTGGTGTTGAGATGCTGCTCTTTAGTGGTGATGTCCCGTCTACTGGTGTTGAGGATTCGCTTACTGATGGCAGTTCCGCTT
This sequence comes from Triturus cristatus, assembly GCF_964204655.1. Lineage (NCBI taxonomy): Eukaryota > Metazoa > Chordata > Amphibia > Caudata > Salamandridae > Triturus > Triturus cristatus. Next base: position 727,247,574 of record NC_140580.1, read on the forward strand.
GAGAAGTAGTTGATGTTGGGATGCTTTTGGCTGATTGTGATGTCCTATCTAGTGATGTTGAGATTTCGCTTACCAGAGACAACTCCACTTGAGGAGGTGTAGAGGTGCTGCTATCAGAATGCATTGTCCGTTGCCTTGCTGTCAAGGTTTCGCTAACATACGAAAGCTCTGCTTGGGCTGGTGTTGATGTAGAGACACTACTGTTGGATGGGGATGAACTATGTAGTGGTGGTGAGGTTTCACTCACTGATGACAGTTCTGCTTGGGGAGATGTTGATTTTGAGATGCTGCTGTTTAGTGGTGATGTCCCGTGTACTGCTGTTGAGGATTCGCTTACTGATGACAGTTCCGCTTGAGAAGTAGTTGATGTCGGGATGCTGTTGGCTGATTGAGATTTCCTATCTAGTGATGTTAAGATTTCGCTTACCAGCGACAACTCCACTTGAGGAGGTGTAGAAATGCTGCTATCATATTGCTTTGTCCTCTGCCTTGCTGTCAAGGTTTCACTAATTGACGAAAGCTCTGCTTGGGCTGGTGTTGATGAAGAGACACTACTGTTGGATGGGGATGAACTATGTAGTGGTGCTGAGGTTTCACTCACTGACGACAGTTCTGCTTGGGGAGATGTTGATATTGAGACGCTACTGTCTGATGGGGATATCTTCTGTAATGGTGTCAAAGTTTTGATCATGGATGTCAGGTCCGCTTGGACAGATGTTGATTTTGAGATGCTGTTGTCTGACGCGGATATCGTCTGTAGTGGTGTTGAAACTTCACTAACAGAAGACAGGCCCGCTTGAGCAGATGTTGATGTTAAGATGTTGCTGACTAATCGGTATGTCATTTGTGGCGTTGTTGAGGTTTCGCTCACAGATGACATCACCGTTTCTGCATGTGTTGAGATGCTACTGTCAGATTGGGATGTCCTCTTTAAAGGTGTTAAGGTTTCACTCACTGCTGATAGTTTCACTTGGGAAACAGTTGGTATTGAGATGCTGCTGTCTTGTGGTGATATCCTGCCTACTGATGTTGAGGATTTGCTTACCAATACCAGTTCCTGTTGGGAAGTGATTGGTGTTGACATTCTGCTGTCTCTTGGTGATGTCCTCTCTAGTGAAATCAAGGATTCACTCAGCAATGAAAAATCTGCCTGGGCAGTTGGTGATATACTGCTGTCTGATTGCAATTTAAGGTGCAGTGGTGTTGAGGTTTCACTCATGGACGACAACTCCATTTGGGTAAGTGTTGAGAAGCTGCTGTCTGATGGGGATACCATTGGTAGTGGTGTTGATGTTTTGCTCAGCGATGTTAGTTCCATTTTGGGTGGAGTTGATATGCTGCTGTCTGATGATGATGTCCTGTCTAGTGATGTAGATGTTTTGCTCACAGATGACAAAACTGCTTGGGCAGGTGTAGAGGTGCCCCCAACTGATTGTAATGTCCTGTGCTCTGGTGTCGATGTATCGCTCACTGATGAGAGGACTGCCTGAGCAGGTGTTGATATTGAGACGCTACTGGCTGATAGGTATGACTGATGTGATACTAAAGTTTTGCTCTCTGAGAACAGCTCTGCCTGGGGAGATGTTGATGTTGAGATGCTGCTGTCTGGTAGGGAAGTTTTGTGTAACGGTGTCACGGTTTCGATCACTGATGACAGCTCCGCTTGGGCTGGTGTTGATGTTGAGATGCTTTTGTCTGACACAGATGTTCTGTGTAGTGGTGTTGAGGTGTCTCTAACCGAAGATAAGCCTGCTTGGGTGGATGTTGATGTTAAGATGTTGCTGACTAATAGGGGTGCTTTTTGAGTTTGTGTTGAGGTTTCACTCACATATGACAGCTCCGCTTGGGCAGGTGTTGGGATACTGTGGTCTGATGGGGATGCCCTTGGTAGTGGTGTTGATGTTTTTCTTAGTGGTGACAACTCTGCTTGTACAGGTGTTGATGTTGAGATGCTGTTGTCTGTTGGTGATGTCCTATCAAGTGATGTTGAGATTTTGCTTATGGACGACAACCCCGTTTTGGCAGGTGTGGAGTTTCTGCTGTCTGATTGCAATGACTTGTACCCTGGTGTCCTGGTTTTGCTCACAAATGACAGCTCCGCTTGTCCAGGTGTTGAGACGTTGGTGGCTGATAGGGTTGTTACGTGTAGCGGTGTTAAGCTTTCACTCACTGATGACAGTACATCTTGGGAATCGGTTGATGCTGAGATGCTGCTTTCTTTTGGGGATGTTCTGTGTAGTGATGATAAAGATTCGCTCACCGATAACAAATCTGCATGGGCATTTGTTGAGATATTCTTTTCTGGTTGTAATGTACTGTCCACTAGCATTGAGGTTTCGCTCATGGACACCAACTCCATTTTGATAGGTGTTGATGTTGAAATGCTGCTGTCTGATAGTGACGTCCTGTGTAGTGGTGTTGAGGTTTCGCTTACTGATGACAGTTCTGCTTGAGAAGTAGTTGATATTGGGATGCTGCTGCCTGATGAGTATGCCCTCAGTAATGGTGATGATGTTTCGCTCAGCAATGACACCTCCGCTTGTGCAGTTGTTGATGTTGAGATGCTGTTGGCTGATTGTGATGTCTTAGCTAGTGATGTTGAGATTTCGCTTAAGAGCGACAACTCCACTTGAGGAGGTGTAGAGATGCTGCTATCTGATTGCATTGTCCTTTGCCTTGCTGTCAAGGTTTCGCTCACTGACGAAAGCTTTGCTTGGGCTGGTGTTGATGTAGAGACACTACTGTTGGATGGGGATGAACTATGTAGTGGTGCTGAGGTTTCACTCACTGACAACAGTTCTACTTGGGGAGATGTTGATGTTGAGATGCTACTATCTGATGGGGATATCTTGTGTAATGGTGTCAAAGTTTTGATCATGGATGTCAGCTCCACTTGGACAGATGGTGATTTTGAGATGCTGCTGCCTGACGCGGATGTCTTCTGTAGTGGTGTTGCAACTTCACTAACAGAAGACAGGCCTGCTTGAGCAGCTGTTGATGTTAAGATGTTGCTCACTAATAGGTTTGTCATCTGTGGCGTTCTTGAGGTTTCGCTCACAGATGACATCACCGTTTCTGCACGCGATGAGATGCTGCTGTCAGATTGGGATGTCCTCTTTATCGGTGTTAAGGTTTCACTCACTGCTGATAGTTTCACTTGGGAAGCTGTTGGTTTTGAGATGCTGCTGTCTTGTGCTGATATCCTACCTTCTGATGTCAAGGATTTGCTTACCAATAACAGTTCCTGTTGGGAAGTGATTGGTGTTGAGATTCTGCTGTCTATTGGTGATGTCCTCTCTAGTGATATCAAGGATTCACTCAGCAATGAAAAATCTGACTGGGCAGTTGGTGACATACTGCTGTCTGATTGCAATTTAAGGTGCAGTGGTGTGGAGGTTTCACTCAAGGATGACAACTTCATTTGGGTAGGTGTTGGTGTTGAGATGCTGCTGTCTGATGGGGATACCATTGGCAGTGGTGTTGATGTTTTGCTCAGTGATGTTAGTTCCACTTTGGCTGGAGTTGATATACTGCTGTCTGATGATGATGTCCTGTCTAGTGATGTAGATGTTGTGCTCACTGATGAGAAAACTGCTTGGGCAGGTGTAGAGGTGCCCCCATCGGATTGTAATGTCCTGTGCTCTTGTTTCGATATATCATTCACTGATGAGAGGACTGCCTGAGCAGGTGCTGATATTGAGACGCTACTGTCTGATAGGGATGATTGATGTGGTGCTAAAGTTCTGCTCACTGAGAACAGCTCTGCCTGGCGCGATGTTGATGTTGAGAGGCTGCTGTCTGGTAGGGATGTTTTGTGTAACGGTGTCAAGGTTTCAATCACTGATGACAGCTCCGCTTGGGCTGGTGTTGATGTTGAGATGCTTTTGTCTGACACAGATGTTCTGTGTAGTGGTGTTGAGGTGTCTCTAACCGAAGATAAGCCTGCTTGGGTGGATGTTGATGTTAATATGTTGCTGACTAATAGGGTTGCTTTTTGAGTTTGTGTTGAGGTTTCACTCACATATGACAGCTCCGCTTGGGCAGGTGTTGAGATGCTGTAGTCTGATGGGGATGCCCTCGGTAGTGGTGTTGATGTTTTTTTTAGTGGTGACAACTCTGCTTGTACAGGTGTTGATGTTGAGATGCTGTTGCCTGTTGGTGATATCCTTTCAAGTGATGTTGAGATTTTGCTTATGGACGACAACCCCGTTTGGGCAGGTATGGAGTTTCTGCTGTCTGATTGCAATGTCTTGTACCCTGGTGTGCTGTCTGATTGCAATGTCTTGTACCCTGGTGTCATGGTTTTGCTCACAAATGACAGCTCCGCTTGTCCATGTGTTAAGACATTGGTGGCTGATAGGGTTGTAACGTGTAGCGGTGTTAAGCTTTCACCCACTGATGACAGTACATCTTGGGAATCAGTTGATGCTGAGATGCTGCTTTCTTTTGGTGATGTTCTGTGTAGTGATGATAAAGATACGCTCACCGATAACAAATCTGCATGGGCAGTTGGTGAGATATTCTTTTCTGATTGTAATGTACTGTCCACTAGCATTGAGGTTTCGCTCATTGACACCAACTCCATTTTGATAGGTGTTGATGTTGAAATGCTGCTGTCTGATAGTGACGTCCTGTGTAGTGGTGTTGAGGTTTCGCTTACTGATGACAGTTCTGCTTGAGAAGTAGTTGATATTGGGATGCTGCTGCCTGATGAGTATGCCCTCAGTAATGGTGATGATGTTTCGCTCAGTAATGACAGATCCGCTTGTGCAGTTGTTGATGTTGAGATGCTGTTGGCTGATTGTGATGTCTTAGCTAGTGATGTTGAGATTTCGCTTAAGAGCGACAACTCCACTTGAGGAGGTGTAGAGATGCTGCTATCTGATTGCATTGTCCTTTGCCTTGCTGTCAAGGTTTCGCTCACTGACGAAAGCTTTGCTTGGGCTAGTGTTGATGTAGAGACACTACTGTTGGATGGGGATGAACTATGTAGTGGTGCTGAGGTTTCACTCACTGACGACAGTTCTACTTGGGGAGATGTTGATGTTGAGATGCTACTATCTGATGGGGATATCCTGTGTAATGGTGTCAAAGTTTTGATCATGGATGTCGGCTCCACTTGGACAGATGTTGATTTTGAGATGCTGCTGCCTGACGCGGATGTCTTCTGTATTGGTGTTGCAACTTCACTAACAGAAGACAGGCCCGCTTGAGCAGCTGTTGATGTTAAGATGTTGCTGACTAATAGGTTTGTCATTTGTGGCGTTCTGGAGGTTTCGCTCACAGATGACATCACCGTTTCTGCACGCGATGAGATGCTGCTGTCAGATTGGGATGTCCTCTTTATCGGTGTTAAGGTTTCACTCACTGCTGATAGTTTCACTTGGGAAGCTGTTGGTTTTGAGATGCTGCTGTCTTGTGCTGATATCCTGCCTTCTGATGTCAAGGATTTGCTTACCAATAACAGTTCCTGTTGGGAAGTGATTGGTGTTGAGATTCTGCTGTCTATTGGTGATGTCCTCTCTAGTGATATCAAGGATTCACTCAGCAATGAAAAATCTGACTGGGCAGTTGGTGACATACTGCTGTCTGATTGCAATTTAAGGTGCAGTGGTGTGGAGGTTTCACTCAAGGATGACAACTTCATTTGGGTAGGTGTTGGTGTTGAGATGCTGCTGTCTGATGGGGATACCATTGGCAGTGGTGTTGATGTTTTGCTCAGTGATGTTAGTTCCACTTTGGCTGGAGTGGATATACTGCTGTCTGATGATGATGTCCTGTCTAGTGATGTAGATGTTGTGCTCACTGATGAGAAAACTGCTTGGGCAGGTGTAGAGGTGCCCCCATCGGATTGTAATGTCCTATGCTCTTGTTTCGATATATCATTCACTGATGAGAGGACTGCCTTAGCAGGTGTTGATATTGAGACGCTACTGTCTGATAGGGATGATTGATGTGGTGCTAAAGTTCTGCTCACTGAGAACAGCTCTGCCTGGCGCGATGTTGATGTTGAGAGGCTGCTGTCTGGTAGGGATGTTTTGTGTAACGGTGTCAAGGTTTCAATCACTGATGACAGCTCCGCTTGGGCTGGTGTTGATGTTGAGATGCTTTTGTCTGACACAGATGTTCTGTGTAGTGGTGTTGAGGTGTCTCTAACCGAAGATAAGCCTGCTTGGGTGGATGTTGATGTTAATATGTTGCTGACTAATAGGGTTGCTTTTGGAGTTTGTGTTGAGGTTTCACTCACATATGACAGCTCGGCTTGGGCAGGTGTTGAGATGCTGTAGTCTGATGGGGATGCCCTCGGTAGTGGTGTTGATGTTTTTTTTAGTGGTGACAACTCTGCTTGTACAGGTGTTGATTTTGAGATGCTGTTGCCTGTTGGTGATATCCTTTCAAGTGATGTTGAGATTTTGCTTATGGACGACAACCCCGTTTGGGCAGGTATGGAGTTTCTGCTGTCTGATTGCAATGTCTTGTACCCTGGTGTGCTGTCTGATTGCAATGTCTTGTACCCTGGTGTCATGGTTTTGCTCACAAATGACAGCTCCGCTTGTCCAGGTGTTAAGACGTTGGTGGCTGATAGGGTTGTAACATGTAGCGGTGTTAAGCTTTCACCCACTGATGACAGTACATCTTGGGAATCAGTTGATGCTGAGATGCTGCTTTCTTTTGGTGATGTTCTGTGTAGTGATGATAAAGATGCGCTCACCGATAACAAATCTGCATGGGCAGTTGGTGAGATATTCTTTTCTGATTGTAATGTACTGTCCACTAGCATTGAGGTTTCGCTCATTGACACCAACTCCATTTTGATAGGTGTTGTTGTTGAAATGCTGCTGTCTGATAGTGACGTCTTGTGTAGTGGTGTTGAGGTTTCGCTTACTGATGACAGTTCTGCTTGAGAAGTAGTTGATATTGGGATGCTGCTGCCTGATGAGTATGCCCTCAGTAATGGTGATGATGTTTCGCTCAGTAATGACAGATCCACTTGTGCAGTTGTTGATGTTGAGATGCTGTTGGCTGATTGTGATGTCTTAGCTAGTGATGTTGAGATTTCGCTTAAGAGCGACAACTCCACTTGAGGAGGTGTAGAGATGCTGCTATCTGATTGCATTGTCCTTTGCCTTGCTGTCAAGGTTTCGCTCACTGACGAAAGCTTTGCTTGGGCTGGTGTTGATGTAGAGACACTACTGTTGGATGGGGATGAACTATGTAGTGGTGCTGAGGTTTCACTCACTGACGACAGTTCTACTTGGGGAGATGTTGATGTTGAGATGCTACTATCTGATGGGGATATCCTGTGTAATGGTGTCAAAGTTTTGATCATGGATGTCGGCTCCACTTGGACAGATGTTGATTTTGAGATGCTGCTGCCTGACGCGGATGTCTTCTGTATTGGTGTTGCAACTTCACTAACAGAAGACAGGCCCGCTTGAGCAGCTGTTGATGTTAAGATGTTGCTGACTAATAGGTTTGTCATTTGTGGCGTTCTTGAGGTTTCGCTCACAGATGACATCACCGTTTCTGCACGCGATGAGATGCTGCTGTCAGATTGGGATGTCCTCTTTATCGGTGTTAAGGTTTCACTCACTGCTGATAGTTTCACTTGGGAAGCTGTTGGTTTTGAGATGCTGCTGTCTTGTGCTGATATCCTGCCTTCTGATGTCAAGGATTTGCTTACCAATAACAGTTCCTGTTGGGAAGTGATTGGTGTTGAGATTCTGCTGTCTATTGGTGATGTCCTCTCTAGTGATATCAAGGATTCACTCAGCAATGAAAAATCTGACTGGGCAGTTGGTGACATACTGCTGTCTGATTGCAATTTAAGGTGCAGTGGTGTGGAGGTTTCACTCAAGGATGACAACTTCATTTGGGTAGGTGTTGGTGTTGAGATGCTGCTGTCTGATGGGGATACCATTGGTAGTGGTGTTGATGTTTTGCTCAGTGATGTTAGTTCCACTTTGGCTGGAGTTGATATACTGCTGTCTGATGATGATGTCCTGTCTAGTGATGTAGATGTTGTGCTCACTGATGACAAAACTGCATGGGCAGGTGTAGAGGTGCCCCCATCGGATTGTAATGTCCTGTGCTCTTGTTTCAATATATCATTCACTGATGAGATGACTGCCTGAGCAGGTGTTGATATTGAGACGCTACTGTCTGATAGGGATGATTGATGTGGTGCTAAAGTTCTGCTCACTGAGAACAGCTCTGCCTGGCGCGATGTTGATGTTGAGAGGCTGCTGTCTGGTAGGGATGTTTTGTGTAACGGTGTCAAGGTTTCAATCATTGATGACAGCTCCGCTTGGGCTGGTGTTGATGTTGAGATGCTTTTGTCTGACACAGATGTTCTGTGTAGTGGTGTTGAGGTGTCTCGAACCGAAGATAAGCCTGCTTGGGTGGATGTTGATGTTAAGATGTGGCTGACTAATAGGGTTGCTTTTTGAGTTTGTGCTGAGGTTTCACTCACATATGACAGCTCCGCTTGGGCAGGTGTTGAGATGCTGTAGTCTGATGGGGATGCCCTCGGTAGTGGTGTTGATGTTTTTTTTAGTGGTGACAACTCTGCTTGTACAGGTGTTGATGTTAAGATGCTGTTGCCTGTTGGTGATATCCTTTCAAGTGATGTTGAGATTTTGCTTATGGACGACAACCCCGTTTGGGCAGGTATGGAGTTTCTGCTGTCTGATTGCAATGTCTTGTACCCTGGTGTGCTGTCTGATTGCAATGTCTTGTACGCTGGTGTCATGGTTTTGCTCACAAATGACAGCTCCGCTTGTCCAGGTGTTAAGACGTTGGTGGCTGATAGGGTTGTTACGTGTAGCGGTGTTAAGCTTTCACTCACTGATGACAGTACATCTTGGGAATCAGTTGATGCTGAGATGCTGCTTTCTTTTGGTGATGTTCTGTGTAGTGATGATAAAGATTCGCTCACCGATAACAAATCTGCATGGGCAGTTGGTGAGATATTCTTTTCTGATTGTAATGTACTGTTCACTAGCATTGAGGTTTCGCTCATTGACACCAACTCCATTTTGATAGGTGTTGATGTTGAAATGCTGCTGTCTGATAGTGACGTCCTGTGTAGTGGTGTTGAGGTTTCGCTTACTGATGACAGTTCTGCTTGAGAAGTAGTTGATATTGGGATGCTGCTGCCTGATGAGTATGCCCTCAGTAATGGTGATGATGTTTCGCTAAGTAATGACAGATCCGCTTGTGCAGTTGTTGATGTTGAGATGCTGTTGGCTGATTGTGATGTCTTAGCTAGTGATGTTGAGATTTCGCTTAAGAGCGACAACTCCACTTGAGGAGGTGTAGAGATGCTGCTATCTGATTGCATTGTCCTTTGCCTTGCTGTCAAGGTTTCGCTCACTGACGAAAGCTTTGCTTGGGCTGGTGTTGATGTAGAGACACTACTGTTGGATGGGGATGAACTATGTAGTGGTGCTGAGGTTTCACTCACTGACGACAGTTCTACTTGGGGAGATGTTGATGTTGAGATGCTACTATCTGATGGGGATATCCTGTGTAATGGTGTCAAAGTTTTGATCATGGATGTCAGCTCCACTTGGACAGATGTTGATTTTGAGATGCTGCTGCCTGACGCAGATGTCTTCTGTAGTGGTGTTGCAACTTCACTAACAGAAGACAGGCCCGCTTGAGCAGGTGTTGATGTTAAGATGTTGCTGACTAATAGGTTTGTCATTTGTGGCGTTCTTGAGGTTTCGCTCACAGATGACATCACCGTTTCAGCACGCGATGAGATGCTGCTGTCAGATTGGGATGTCCTCTTTATCGGTGTTAAGGTTTCACTCACTGCTGATAGTTTCACTTGGGAAGCTGTTGGTTTTGAGATGCTGCTGTCTTGTGCTGATATCCTGCCTTCTGATGTCAAGGATTTGCTTACCAATAACAGTTCCTGTTGGGAGGTGATTGGTGTTGAGATTCTGCTGTCTATTGGTGATGTCCTCTCTAGTGATATCAAGGATTCACTCAGCAATGAAAAATCTGACTGGGCAGTTGGTGACATACTGCTGTCTGATTGCAATTTAAGGTGCAGTGGTGTGGAGGTTTCACTCACGGATGACAACTTCATTTGGGTAGGTGTTGAGATGCTGCTGTCTGATGGGGATACCATTGGTAGTGGTGTTGATGTTTTGCTCAGTGATGTTAGTTCCACTTTGGCTGGAGTTGATATACTGCTGTCTGATGATGATGTCCTGTCTAGTGATGTAGATGTTGTGCTCACTGATGACAAAACTGCTTGGGCAGGTGTAGAGGTGCCCCCATCTGATTGTAATGTCCTGTGCTCTTGTTTCGATATATCATTCACTGATGAGTGGACTGCCTGAGCAGGTGTTGATATTGAGGCGCTACTGTCTGATAGGGATGATTGATGTGGTGCTAAAGTTCTGCTCACTGAGAACAGCTCTGCCTGGCGCGATGTTGATGTTGAGAGGCTGCTGTCTGGTAGGGATGTTTTGTGTAACGGTGTCAAGGTTTCAATCACTGATGACAGCTCCGCTTGGGCTGGTGTTGATGTTGAGATGCTTTTGTCTGACACAGATGTTCTGTGTAGTGGTGTTGAGCTGTCTCTAACCGAAGATAAACCTGCTTGGATGGATGTTGATGTTAAGATGTTGCTGACTAATAGGGTTGCTTTTTGAGTTTGTGTTGAAGTTTCACTCACATATGACAGCTCCGCTTGAGCAGGTGTTGAGATGCTGTAGTCTGATGGGGATGCCCTCGGTAGTGGTGTTGATGTTTTTCTTAGTGGTGACAACTCTGCTTGTACAGGTGTTGATGTTGAGATGCTGTTGTCTGTTGGTGATGTTCTATCAAGTGATGTTGAGATTTTGCTTATGGACGACAACCCCGTTTGGGCAGGTGTGGAGTTTCTGCTGTCTGATTGCAATGTCTTGTACCCTGGTGTGCTGTCTGATTGCAATGTCTTGTACGCTGGTGTCATGGTTTTGCTCACAAATGACAGCTCCGCTTGTCCAGGTGTTGAGACGTTGGTGGCTAATAGGGTTATTACGTGTAGCGGTGTTAAGCTTTCACTCACTGATGACAGTACATCTTGGGAATCAGTTGATGCTGAAATGCTGCTTTCTTTTGGTGATGTTCTGTGTAATGATGATAAAGATTCGCTCACCAATAAGAAATCTGCATGGGCAGTTGGTGAGATATTCTTTTCTGGTTGTAATGTACTGTCCACTAGCATTGAGGTTTCGCTCATGGACACCAACTCCATTTTGATAGGTGTTGATGTTGAAATGCTGCTGTCTGATAGTGACGTCCTGTGTAGTGGTGTTGAGGTTTCGCTTACTGATGACAGTTCTGCTTGAGAAGTAGTTGATATTGGGATTCTGCTGCCTGATGAGTATGCCCTCAGTAATGGTGATGATGTTTCGCTTAGTAATGACAGATCCGCTTGTGCAGTTGTTGATGTTGAGATGCTGTTGGCTGATTGTGATGTCTTTGCTAGTGATGTTGAGATTTCGCTTAAGAGCGATAACTCCACTTGAGGAGGTGTAGAGATGCTTCTATCTGATTGCATTGTCCTTTGCCTTGCTGTCAAAGTTTCGCTCACTGACGAAAGCTTTGCTTGGGCTGGTGTTGATGTAGAGACACTACTGTTGGATGGGGATGAACTATGTAGAGGTGCTGAGGTTTCAATCACTGATGACAGCTCCACTTGGGCTGGTGTTGATGTTGAGATGCTTTTGTCTGACGCAGATGTACTGTGTAGTGGTGTTGAGGTGTCTCTAACCAAAGACAAGCCTGCTTGGGCAGATGTTGATGTTAAAATGTTACTGACTAATAGGGTTGCTTTTTGAGTTTGTGTTGAGGTTTCACTCACATATGACAGCTCCGCTTGAGCAGGTGTTGAGTCTGATGGGGATGCCCTCTGTAGCGGTGTTGATGTTTTTCTTAGTGGTGGCATCTCTGCTTGTGCAGGTGTTGATGTTGAGATGCTGTTGTCTGTTGGTGATGTCCCATCAAGTGATGTTGAGAATTTGCCAATGGACGACAACCCCGCTTGGGCAGGTGTGGAGATTCTGCTGTCTGATTGCAATGTCTTGTACCCCGGTGTCATGGTTTTGCTCACAAATGACAGATCTGCTTGTCCAGGTATTGAGATGTTGTTGGCTGATCGGGTTGTTATGTGTAGCGGTGTTAAGCTTTGACTCACTGATGATTGTACATCTTGGGAATCAGCTGATTCTGAGATGCTGCTTTCTTGTGGTGATGTTCTGTCGAGTGATGTCAAAGATTCACTCACCGATAACATCTCTGCATTGGCAGTTGGTGAGATATTATTTTCTGGTTGTAATGTACTGTTCACTGACGTTGAGGTTTCACTCACGGACACCAACTTCATTTTGATAGGTGTTGATGTTGAAATGCTGCTGTCTGACGGTGAGGTCCTGTGTAGTGGTGTTGAGGTTTCGCTCGCCAGTGACAGCTGCCCTTGGGAAGGTGTCGATGTTGAGATGCTGCTGTCTGATGCGGATGCCATTGGTAGTGGTATTGATGTGTTGCTCAGCGATATTTCCACTTGCGCAGGTGTTAATATCCTGCTGCCTGGTGGTGATGTCCTATTTAGTAATGTAGATGTTTCACTCACTGATGACACCACCAATTGGCCAGATGTTGAGATGCTCTTTTCTGATTGCAGTGTCCTGTGCACTTGTGTCAAGGATTCACTCACCGATGAAAGCTCTGCATGAGCCGGTGTTGATGTTGAGATGCTACTTTCTGATGGGGATGACCTTGTTAGTGGTGCTGAAGTTTCGCTCACTGACAACAGCTCAGCTTGGGGAGTTGTCAATGTTGAGATGCTGCTGTCCGATGGGGATGTCTTGTGTAATGGTGTCAATGTTTTGATCACTGATGACAGCTCTGCTTGGGCAGATACTGATTTTGAAACGGTGCTGTATGACACAGATGTCCAGTGTAGTGCTGTTGAAGATTCACTCACCGATGACAACTCTCCCTGGGCTGTTGGTGAGATAGTTTCACTCACTGAAATCAGCTCCATTTGGGTAGGTGTTGATGTTGAAATGCTGCTGTACAATGGTGATGTTGTGTGTAGTGGTGTTGAGATTTTGCTCACCAATGATAACTGCGCTTGGACTGATGTTGGTGTTACCATGCTCCTGTCTGATGGGGATGCCATGGGTAGTGGTGTTGATGTTTTGCTCAGCGACGACAGTTCCACTTGTGTAGGTGTAGATATACTTCTGTCTGATTGTGATGTCCTGTCTAGAAATGTAGATGTTTTGCTCACCGATGACAACTCTGCTTGGGCAGGTGCTGATTGCAATATCCTGTGCACTGATGTCAAAGTTTCACTCACTGATGACAGCTCTGCTTGAGGAGGGGTTGATTTTGGGAAGGAACTGTCTGATGGGGTTGAGCCGTGTAGTGGTGCTGAGTTTTCGCTCACTAACGACAGCTCTAGCTGGGGGGATGTTGATGTTGCAATGCTTCTTTTTGGATGGGATGTCTTGTGTAACAGTGTCATGGTTTTGCTCACCAATGAAGCCTCTGGGTGGGCAGATGTTGATGTTGTGATCGTACTGTCTGAAGGTGGGCTCCTGTGTACATGTGTTAACGTTTGGCACTCCCATAACAGCTCCTCTTGTGTATGTTCTAAAGTGGAGATGCTGACACCTGCTGCTGAAGTCCTATTCAGTGATGTTGAGGTTTCGCTTGATGGGGATGACCTGTATAGTGGTGCTGAGTTTTCGCTCACTGACGACAGCTCTGCCTGAGGAGATGTTGATGTTGAGATGCTGCTGTCTAGTAGGGATCTTTTGTGTAACGGTGTCAAGGGTTCGATCACTGATGACAGTTCCGCTTTGGCTCGTGTTGATATTCGCGAGATGCTTCTGTCTGACACAGATGTCCTGTGTAGTGGCATGGAGGTTTCTCTAACCGAAGATAGGCCTGCTTGGGCAGATGATGATGTTAAGATGTTGCTGATTAATAGGGGTGTCTTTTGGGTTTGTGTTGAGGTTTCACTCACAGATGACAGCTCCGCTTGTGCAGGTGTTGAGAGGCTAGTGTCTGATGGGGATGCCCTTGGAAGTGGTGTTGATGTTTTGTTTATTGGTGGCAGCTCTGCTTGTGCAGGTGTTGATGTTGAGATGCTGTTGTCTGTTGGTGATGTCTTATCAAGTGATGTTGAGGTTTTGCTTATGAACGACAACCCTGCTTGGGCAGGTGTGGAGAGTCTGCTGTCTGATTGCAATGTCTTGTACCCTGGTGTTGTGGTTTTGCTCACAAATGACAGTTTCACTTGCCCAGGTGTTGAGATGTTGTTGGCTGATTGGGCTGTTATGTTTAGCTGTGTTAAGCTTTCACTCACTGATGACCGTACTTCTTGGGAATCGGTAGATGCTGAGATGCTGCTTTTTTTTGGTGATGTTCTGTCTAATGATGTCCAAGATTTGCTCACCGACAACAACTCTGCATGGGCAGTTGGTGAGATACTCTTTTCTGGTTGTAATGTACTCTTCACTGCTGTTGAGGTTTCGCTCACAGGCTCCAACTCGATTTTGATAGGTGTTGATGTTGTGATTGTGCTGTCTGAAGGTGGTGTCCTGCGTAGACTACCAGCAGTTTCTGTAATTATTTGCGATTCTGGACCATTGGTTGCAATAGTCGATATACTGGGTCTGATTACAGGAGTAATTCTAGTCTTCAAGCCCAATGTTATTTTGGTTGAATCATCTGTTTCTGAAACAATATCTGTTTGTGAGACAGATTGTGATGTAAATTTTCTAGAAGAAATAGTTTCTTTTGTGGATAGAAACTCCGTCACTGACCTCTGCTGTCTTGTGACCATTGGATCCATTGTGGTTGAGGATACTATTTCTGGGAAATTTGTAGAGAAAGAAGTCAATGTCATGCTTGATGGCACTTCTGAAAGAGATGTGGTTACTGGACTACTAATGACCTTTGAACTGGTAATAGGAGTAATTACAGTAGAAGGTTCTGCTGCTGTAGTTAATTCTGAATATCCACGTTTTCTCAGTTCCCAGATTGTAGATGGTTTTAAAGTAGGGGTAGCTGAAATTTCAGGGGTTGAAATTGCAGATTTCTGTTGCATCAAACTTTCCCTTACAGTTGAAACCCCCTGCTGCTTAGAAGCAGATGTTGAGGTCAAAGTAGTCCTTTCTAAATCATGTGCCAATGGTATTGACAGAGTTGTCTCATTATGGAGGATGGTTTGTGAAGGGGTAGATATAGAAGATGTTGCTCCCAAAAGTGCTGAATTTGGATCTGTGGTTTTAGGTGATATTTCAGTCTGGGTTGAGCCAGTTACATCTATTTCTGTTGTATGAAATGTATTTGTTTCTCTGTATTCACAGTTCGTTCCTAAGAACCCAACATAACACCTATGAAGAAATTGATATGTTTATTAAACAATGGCTCTAAATGGAAACATTACATTCTTATATGAAAAAGGCTTCAAAATTCATACTTTTATTGAGACACATGAAAATAGCATTATTATCTAATCACTATATATAATATATGTGAAGATGTGCAGGGTGTAATATGCTATTTATTACTAATGTTGAGTGTTGGAGGGGCCATTACCTTTGCAAACCGAAGCCTAGAGTCAATCAGGATGCCCCTCCCCATTAACAACAGTACCGAATAGCATACTAAACTCTGCCTCTGCATTTACATATATGGTTTATGCAATGGCATTTTATGTTTATACTTTTGTCATAAATACAGAATGTTCATACTCTGGTTGTTCATTAGAACACTGTGGTGAAGCTACAGTAGAAAATAGCCCAGAGACTTTGACCTGAAACACATTTTCATTGATAAAGATGAAGAGAATTCATTTCTCGCCAGCAAATTCCCCAGTCTCACATCTACTGTTCATCTAGAACGACCCTCAACTAACATTTTTGCTATTATCCTATCTCATATCAGCAATTGCATCTTCAATTGCTTATTATAGCCTGTATCTCTTCAGATAAGCAATGTAATCTATAGATTTAGTAATCTTTTACCTTCCAGCTAAAACAGTAAGACATTTTCTGTCATTCAATTTCGCATCTAGCTATAACCATTTCAAAAACTATTTCACGATTGCAAAATGTTTCCTTTGGCACTGCTTCGCCAGATTTTGACAATATTTCACGTAAACCTATACTATTTGATATTTTCATTGCTAATGCATTTAAAGTGATCCTGTTCTGTTGGAAAGATACCTCTAAAATATCAACATTAACATGGTGGGGTTATATATGTGATGAAAACAGAATTGCTAATGTTTATTCTCTCTCATTATCTCAGAAAAATAAATCGGTTCTATTGTGGCTAACTTTTACTTCATCACTCTATATACATACACCTACATCTTAACTATTATATATATTTTTTAATTTTATTTAGTTATTTATTTATTTTATTTGATATAATTTTCCTTTCTTTCTTTCTTTCCTCCTCTTCTATCCTTAATCTCTCACACTTCATAGTTTTACAACATATTATATATATTTATTTATTGACCACTATTGTGCTGTTTTTTCCTAATTATTTGACCATGCTCTATTTCTCTATACTGGTTGTTATATAATATCGTTATTGTATTTATATTATTGTTAATGTTCTTTTCTCTAAAACTCAATAAAAAACTATTAAACAAAAAAAAACTATTTTACGATAATACCTCTTAGCCACATAATTTCGCCAACCAAAAGCATTCTGGACTAGACTCTGTTTATCTCATTGGCATCCCCTGTGCCGTGCTTTAATTTTAGCTCATAGTTATGGATAATACACTTCTTTTCATGAGAATCTTTGTCTCTCTTCTCCTGGTCAACCTCTCATCCTGACTACCAAGGCACACATCTTCAGAGTCTAGCTCAGGCTTCTCCAACATGTAACTTGTGAGCTACTGGTAGCTCTCCAGCAACTTGCGTGTAGCCCTTCTGTGTGCAGCCCAGCCTACTAAATTAGAAGCTTTTGCCTGATTGAAAGTATATATGTCTATCAAAATGAGTGTGTATTCAAGATGAAAACGTGAATATTTTCAGAACCTGTATTTTCCAACTACTAATGTTATTACCCTGGTATTATTACCCTCGCCGAGACTCCTACTTAGAATCAAGCACCACGCTTATGATGGGGAGCTTCTGGATGTACCCAGTGGCTTGAGGGTGGATATTACTCACTCTTTGAGAAGAACGACTGTGGACCCAACATAAACAGGGCCACCTTCCTTTTGGCCATCTTGAGTTTTGACTGGCCAGTATATTTTGTATTATATAAACACTGCGAACAGAGTGACTAACACCTTGGGTCCTGATGAATGCCCTGGAACCCCTTTGGGGACCACTTGCTGGAAGAAACATGTTGACCATTGAGAGGGGTATATTTGGTTTACAACCCCGGTCCTTCTTTTAAACCTATCCTGGTGGACCTATGGAATAAAGTTATATTGGCCCCCTGGAGATAGTTTTAACAATCACTACACATGGTATATTCACTTACACTCTTTCCCTCACTGACCTCATTCCACTGCTCATCAAAACATCTCTGCTCCTTCCAACTAGAGGAGTTGTAGCCCCCACCATGGACCTCACAGTCCGGGTGTGAGGAGGGGACACAATGATGAAGCATGTCACCCTCGGGTGAGTGAGGATTCTCGTCCTAAGAAGGATCTCTCAGTTTTGAGCAAGTTCATTACACACACGTTTATCAAAATAGGAAACAGCTCCAGCCTATGAACTAGCTGCTAGCCTGTTCTGCATGATAACACCAGGTGTACTTAAGTGTGAGTTGCATGTTAAAGTGGGAACAGTACGACCCTGGTTGGGCCAATCCCTAGATCCCAAGTGTGAATATTAATATTACCTTGGTGCCAGAGGAATTGCAACTCTGGCTTTGTGAGAGGATATGGCGCAGCGGCTAGAGCTGCCGACTTGGGAACTGGGGATCCGGGTTCGAGCCTGTGAATCTGGGCAAATCACTTAATCTCCCCGTGCCCATGGACAGCGCCTGAATACCCTCACGGGTGTCTAAATCTACAAACTCTAACTTTATTACCCTTGTAGAGGCATTCCAAATTGACAAAGCTTTATTTACATTACTGTTGGCAATCCTTCTCTGAGGTGATCACGACTGGGAATGTTGTATAGCATGGGCACTAACGCAATCTTGCCTGTTGTGTACAAGACAAATAGTAGTAGCTCGAGATTGTTGTCATTGAATATAAGTAGCTCTTATTGATGAAAAAGTTAGAAACCCCTGGTCTAGCTGCTTCCACTCCACGAGTTCTGACCACCCCTAGTAGTTCCTCCAGTGTTCTCCTGACTTCAGAGTATATTGATCAAACTGTTTTATTTTTTGATTCCAAAAAGACAACCACAGGAAACCTACACAGAAACTCATATATTCACACGTTTGGTGATATTACCTCTCATACATCAATTTACTAAGAAATGAAAGACCAGTCATTCAATTTGGAAACCACTCATTTCTTTTAGTATAACAGAAACATAGATTCTATTTGTAAGGTTGATATGTAAATAATTGTTCTTACTCGCAAGTGGGCCCATTCTTCTGATTATTGCAAATTCCATGTTGGTTGCAGAAGTTAAGGTTCAGAGAGCAATACCCAACACAGACGCAGCTGTCATCGTTACACACCACAGAGTAATTAGAAAAACCCAAGCCGCATGTCATGTAGGGCATTAACTGTGTTACATCTGTAGAAGAGAGGCAGAGGAATTCATTATCCTTAAAAGTACTTCACATGAACAATGTTATAGCACAATTTCCACAAACGTGAACTCAACATCAATATTAGCATCTGCAATACATTTATTACGAATCTCCTGCTAATCTTAACAGCACTGTTGACAGGAGTTATTGGCCCCATCAGGATTAATGAGGGCCAATCGTAACAATGGGGACTTGGGGTGTTTCACCCAAACTCAAAATCTTAGCTGGGAGTCCAGGTGTAACTCCGGCAGACAAATGATAATACTAGTAGAAATTATGTACAGGATAACTGATTATCGTGATAATTCCCCATTTCTTAGAGTACTATTGAGCATTTTCCATCCCAACTCCACCCAACTCAGTAACTGCTACACTTCCTTTGAAATTCCCCTTGCACATGCGCGCATAATGTCAGCGACGACTGCACTTCAAACACTCCTTATTGGTGGCAAAACAGGACTTAGAATCCCCTAAATGGAAATTACTGGAGCACCTGAATCACATTTCCGGAGATTGTTTTGAAACACCCCCTTTATTCAGAATTCCCCCCCCCACACTTTTACCATATTTATTCACCTCTCCCACATATTCGTGTTCCTCTTCACCATCTTCTTTGTGTACACATGACACCCCACCCCCTTCAGCTGCATCCCTTTTTCCCATTTCACACACACAAAAATCTGACTCCTCCACCACCTTCGCGATCTGAATGGCATCTTTCAAAGAAGGGTTTTTCGCCGCCCAAAGTCTTTGATTTTATGCTGCACTATAAGTTGGTCCCTTATCAGCTCATCCGTCATCTGCCCAAACTGGCACTTGATAGATAACTCACATAACCTTGACACAAAGTCATCAATGGACTTGTCCGCCTTCTGAGGATGTGTATAAAATGTATATCTCAGCATAACTATATAAGTCTCCTTTGCAAATCTACGTTCTAATCATAACTTAACTTCCTTAAGCACATCTCTAGTAGGTTGATTGTCTGTATCCAAAATTACTGAAAGATGTTTAAAAATGTGTTGGCCCTCATTCCCCAATACAATTAGTAATAGTGGCTTCTTTCTTCCAGCACTAAACGCTTGGCCATCCGGTGCTAGTAAATAGTTCTCGAAGATGTCTATCCAGTCTTCCTAAGGGGTGGAAGGTGAATTTGTATGCACCAAAAACACCTGCGGCATCATAATAGAGCTGGTTGTCATGTTTACTACGAATGTGTGAAAACAAAACAAAATACAAAAAGAAAGAATAAAGCAGCCTTGTGCCAAAGGAAGTCACCAGGTATTCCAAATGTGTATGTAAAACAAGGTCTCCTTACACAAATTTATGACAAGGTGTCCAAATTTCCCTAGAGAATCAAATAAGTGCTCAGACTTATGAAGCATGGGCTGACAAAGTGGATAAAATATTACCCAATATACCTTGAATGGTGTGTGTTTTGGATAAGACAATGCTGGACACGATGTGGTAGGGAAGTGGTTGCTTTATTCCATTGGACACAGGAAGCAACAGACCAACACTTGGCCGGCAACAATGATAACCACCGTTAGCCTCCCAACCGTTTCTCACTCTTGTTCAAAACCACCACACTCCAAACCCGACTATCCACAAGACCTCGAGGCGCAAGGCGTCCTCGAGCTCTCGTGGACACGAGCTCTACATAACACATTCCCTCCCGTTCAATAACAAAACAGAGAATGAAAGAGAAAGGGAGAAGAGGCCAGCAGGTAAGAACCGGAGGAGACAAAGAAAACCATGGACAAGAGAAAAAGAAAGCTAAGGTCTGAGAAAGACAAAGAGGAAAGAAAAGAAGATTAAGATACGTAGTTCTTTAGATACTTAGGTGGTCTACATACTCTGCCAACCCTAAAGGTTGCACCACTCTCGAAGTTCGCATCAGTGGTGCTCCTTTTATTACTGCACATGGGAAACACAGGTTCTCCTGATGCAGCAGGAACTTGTTTGGTACTGGGTTGAGAGAATTTGTTCGCAGCACCCACCTCAGAAACTTCTACTTTTTGATCAGTATTTTCTAACTCCATGCACAAATTGGATTGTTCTTAAACTTTGACTATACCTATAGCATCATTTAGACTAGGGTTCTTAGCAGCCCATAACCTTTCCTGAATTTTGTTATTAGCACATTGAACAATAAGTTGGTCTCTAATAATTGCCTCTGTCACTACCCCAAACTTAAACTTGGTGGATAATTCACAAAGTTTTGACACAAATCCATCAATGCTCTCTTCTACCTTCTGATGTTGTGTGTAGAACTTGTATCTAGACATAACTAAGTTTTCTTAGTGGAGACTGACAACGCTAAGGTAGGTGACCCTGGAGGCAGGAGCTTCACAGTCTTTCTCTGAACCATGGTTGCTCTACACGATCCACTGGTGGGTTAGTAGGAAGTTGGTGTGGAGAGCTTGGACTGTGTATCGTACTCTCAGGGTGATGATATGCTGATCCCAAAAGTCCTTTTCATTTGTTCTAATGCCACACGTATCCACTGCTTCAATAGAGAGGTGATATGGGGCACACGTTTTCCATTGGCCCTGATTCTGCAGTGAAACTCCTCCCAAAATACTTATAAAGGCGACTGTGTGTTATGTGGAAGTTATGGGGATGTTTTTCCTACCCCACACTGCATTAGGTGTTTTGCTCTAATTATCTCCCCATGCCATTGTGGCTAAGTGGGTTTTCCTCTTAAGGAAAGAAGTATGGCCTTTATGTATCAACACATATCTCTATAAACATAATGGTTAAAGTTCTCTGATACGTCAGGCTCTACATTGCAACCCAAAAGGTGTGCATCATATCTACATTAGCTAACACCCACTCAGCAGGAGATATCAAGTTTGATGATTATATTTTTTTCTGCTCTAAAAAAGAGGACTGACATTGCTCTAAAACAGTTGTTGCAGAATTTCGAAAAATAATCTGCAGTCATTCGACAGATGCGACAGAGGCACGCTGATCTGCTTGAATCTTGAACCGTAAATGAGATATTGTATACTTTTAAATTGAACTTGGAAGCTTTTTAAAACTGTAACTTCGCCACCAGTATAGCGCTGATACCATTTCTGTATTGTTACTCTCACCTGTGGCTGCTCAGTTGCCCCTCCCCGGTCCATCACGGGTGTTGTCCCGATTGTGTGGAGGGAGAAGAAGGCAACTTCCGGTTTCAGGGGTTAGCGCTCTAGCTCTCGCGCTACTCACCCCTTAACCTCTTGAGTGCCCATGACGAGATGGTCTCGTCATGGGCCGCGGTTGCGCTGTGCCCATGACGAGACTATCTCGTCATGAGCCCCGCCCGCTAATGAAACGCCCGGCACAGGGCGTGGAAAGGGCGGGGCACTCAAGGGGTTAAAACCGGATGCTCTGGCAGACGCGCAGCGGATGCACGCAGATGCGACAGAGGCACGCTGATCTGCTTGAATCTTGAACCGTAAATGAGATATTGTATACTTTTAAATTGAACTTGGAAGCTTTTTAAAACTGTAACTTCGCCAACTTCCGGGTTCAGGGGTTAGCGCTCTAGCTCTCGCGCTACTCACCCCTTAAAAGCGGATGCTCTGGCAGACGCGCAGCGGGTGCGCCGGTGGCGCGCCAAAGGCAAGCCTGTCTGCGCCCGTCCGTGCCGGAACGGGCCCAGGGGCCACAATCCCTGGCGGAGTCAGCCTGAAACTCACTACTTATAGCTCCCATCTTCTTCACTCACTATGCACATACAATCCAGAAAATTGCAGGCATTCTATGAATGCCCTAAGTGAAGAAACTCGATGCTCACAGTGTGATTTCGTCTTCTCGCCTGTCTGTAAAGTCCCTGAATGTCCTGATACCCCCCTTCTTTTTAAAAATGTTTTAATTGAACTGCAGATCTGTCTCTAAACACACCTCTGAACTTGCTATGCTACTGGAAGACCTAAAACCTGATGTTCTCTTTCTTACAGAGACATGGCTCCATACCGAGTCTGACCCCACCCTTGTACAAACCATTCCTCCTGACTACTCTATACATAGGACCGACCGGAAATCCGGTAGAGGAGGAGGTATAGCCATTATTTTTAAAAATTCTTTTGATTGTCATACTACCGAAGGTCCGCTGTCTGACTGTGAGAGTATGACCTTCTCTTTGGAGATCTCCCCCCCAAGCACTTTTTCGGGCATTTTGGTGTACCGCCCCCCAGGTAATGCAAATAAATGTATTAATGCATTATCTACCGTAGTGGCAGAATTAGCTATGGGGCTTGCAAATTTTACTCTTTTGGGTGATCTTAATCTTCACCTAGATAATCCCTCGAACAAATTGGCGCTGGAGCTGACAGAGAGTCTGTCAGCCCTTTAGCTCAGGGAGAAAGTGATGAAGCCGACACACTCTAAGGGTCATCTTTTGGACCCAGTTTTTAGTAACTGTGGTGAGCTTAAGACAGGACCTCCAGTCCCCTTCCTTGGACTGACCACTTCTTGATTCCCATAATATGAGAAATCAGCAGACCTGAGATATCTGCTAACAGAACCTTAGTATGCAGACGCAACTGGTCTAGACTCCCAATTGACCAGTGGAAGACGGTCTTGGAAAACAATAGACCACTCTGGGAGGGCAACCTTAACTTGGGGAAAGCTAATGAGGAGTTTAACTCCTGGATTCAGGGCACATTGGATATGATACTCCCAAAAAAATCTGCCCCCATATCAAACAGGCCGAAAACTGCTCCCTGGTTTACTGATAATTTAAGGGAACTCAAACGACGTAGCAGACGGCTTGAGAGGAAATGGAGGCTGGACTATTTTGACCTTAGTAAAATAGAATACAGGGAATCCATTAAACACTATAAAGCCGTAATTAAAACTACTCAAGCCGCTTTCTAAGAGCAAAAAATTGCGCTAGCTGGCAACTCCCCTAAAGAAATCTTTAAAATTGCCAGAACCCTTACCAATCTTCCCCTGAAACCCCCCAGATTACGTGATGCCATGGCACACTGCAACACTCTGGCAGACTTTTTTCACAAAAAGATTCAAATGATCTATCAGGCTTTTTCACCTTCTCAAGCCACGAGCACTATAACTGTTCCAGCGGAATCCATGGTAAAACCCCGTACTCTCTTAGAACAATTCCCGCCTCTTGACCTGACTCTGTTGGGGCCCATTATGGCCCTTATAAAATCTACTGACCCTGCTCCTCCCCAGGCACTTACGATGGTATCCGATACTATCGGCCCAATAATCTTTGACCTGGTTAATTCCTCCATCTCCACTGGTTCAGTCCCATCAGCATGGTAATGTGCGATGGTAAAAGCCCTGCTGAAAAAACCTAACCTGGATCAGGAGAATCTGGCTAACTATCGCCCTATCTCCCTTCTGCCGTGGGTAAGTAAGATTCTAGAAAGGCATGTAAATAACACTCTGGTAGCCTTTCTAGAAACCAACAATCTACTTCACCCCTCTCAGACTGGGTTCCACCCCAAAATGGGTACTGAGATGGCTCTTCTTGCAGTGACTGAGGACTCGAGAAGGATCTTAGACCTAGGGGGGACTGCAGCCATTATCCTTCTTGACCTCAGCGCTGCATTTGATACTGTCAATCATGCCACATTGTGCGCCAGACTTATGAACTTGGGAGTGTCTGGTATGGCAGTACAGTGTCTGCGATCTTTTCTTACTGGCCGCTCTTTTAGGGTCTTTGAGGGAGATGTTGCCTCCAATCAGTACCCTCTCCACTGCGGGGTCCCTCAAGGCGCCGCCTTGAGTCCCACCCTATTTAATATATACCTGAAACCCCTGATAGAAATTGTCCATCCATTTGGCATAAAAATTGTTTCCTATGCAGATGATACCCAGCTCGTGGTAGCCCTTAACCACCTGGAAGGATCATCTAGCACTCTAGCCTGCTGTCTTGAAGAGGTTACCAAATGGATGGAACAATCATGCCTTAATCTTAATGGGGATAAGACGGAGCTCATGCTGTTGGGCAATTCTCCTGTTTTCAACTCAGCCTCCTTATGGCCAGTTTGCCTAGGCCCGGCTCCAATTCCCAAAGATCAAATCAAGAGCCTAGGCATCTGGATTGATCATTCGCTTTCATTCAGTCACCAGGCAACTAAACTCTCGGCTATTTGCTTCAGACTTCTGAGGATGCTTCATAAGGTCCTTCCCCTTCTGCCCTTCCACACCAGAAGGATCATGGTTCAGGCACTGATCCTTTCCCGCCTGGATTATGGTAATGCTTTATACCTGGGAGCACCTCAATACACCATCAATAAGCTCCAAGTAATACAGAACTGTGCGGCCCGCAGACTTCTTCAGGTTCCTCGTTGGAACTCTGCAAAACAAGCATTAAAAAACCTGCACTGGCTGCCGATCAGGCAAAGGATCCAGTTTAAGGCTATGTGTCTGTCCCATAAGGCCTTCTGGAAGAAGGGTCCCCCCATTCTTCAGTCACTTATCACCCCTTATCATCCGGAGAAAGATCTTCGGTCAGCCGGATCCTTCCTTGCCTTTCAACCCAGAATAAGAAGGTCCAGATGTGGTGGCCGCTCCTTTTCATATAATGGTGCCATTGGCTGGAATGCCCTCCCACTCCAACTACGTAAGGAATCCAATCTTCTATCCTTCCGCAGGTTACTGAAAACCTGGTTGTTTTAAGTCTCTCTCTTGCCTCTGCTCTCTGCCTGTCTGTCCGCAGCGCTGGGAGGCCTACGGGTAGCCAACGCGCTTTATAAATCTCATTTCATTCATTCATTCATTCATTAATTCTTCCTTGGCATAAAGTAACTCTAGTCTCCGCCTATCCTCCATATACACATCTTGAATGCTTTCTCCATTAGCACCAACAGCTTGAGGGAGATATCTGAAAACACTCTGATCTTCCTTACCAACAGCACTCAACAACAAGGCTTTTTTCCGAGATGGCTTAAACTCACCTCCATCCAGAGCCTCTAAATAGTTATCAAACATGAGGACCCAATCATTACAAGGCATTTGCGGTGTGCCTGGCTGCATCAAGAAAAAGGGTGGTGGGATAACAGAAATATGGGATGATGCAGCGAGTAGTTGTACCAAAGTAGCACCTGAAGCTTTCATGACTAATAGCAATAGAACTCAAGACGTAATAAAGTGAGGGTAAAAATATAGCAATACAAGGAATGACACTTGTGAGGGAAGACGTTCATAAAAGTGAATAATGAATAGGTGTGCACATTACAGCTGTGGTGGTAAGAAGAATATAAGTCAATATACTGAGTAAAACACCCCACTAAGATGAAATTACAGTATAATGTCTCCAAGAAATGAAATTTAAAGGTATTAAAGGGTTGCATGTCACCGTATAAGTTACTGTATGCACAAAGGAACCATGAAAAATATGATTTAAAGATATTCAAGGAGTGCATATCACCGCAGGAAACTTAAAAATGTCACGTCGATCCACCGCTGTTACTCTTTCCAAGAAACTGTGAAGACCAATATTGAGGCTGTGTTGATGTTAAAACATCAGAAGCTGGAGAAAACCATTCCAGGACACCGCTGTGAGGCGTGTCGACTCCTCAGCAGGCAGAAAACGAGATGACTCAGCCTGCGTTCCCACAGCTGATGCACTAGACCCTGTGGGCGGTGATAGACAGAAGCCAAAGCTGAGGCAGGCTAGCTCAAAGAAAGGCGGGACGCAGAGTGTTAACAGGATCTGCCCCTAACTTTGCTTCTGACCATTGGCAGCCGACTTTGATCAGAGACGAGGCGTGTACTTTTAACCCCATTGTCTCTCTTCACTGCAAGGCTACAGGGACGCAACCACTGGCAGCCGACTCCGATCAAGGACACGACAGGGTGTGCACTCGCAACTCCGTTGTGACAACTCCTTACGAAGTTGCCGTAGGACCAAGACTTTGACCACGCGGGGTCCGTTGGTCCGCTGTAAAACACAATGCCGCTGTGTGCCAATTGGTTGTTGCACGTCTTCTCGGTAACACCGGCCAAGATCGTCACTGAAATTGTAGTGGATAAGACGATGATGGACACGATGTGGTAGGTAAGTTGTTGCTTTATTCCAAGAGACACACGAAGCAATGGACCAACACTTGGCCGGCAACAACACTAACCACTGTTAGTCCCCAACCGTTTCTCCTTTCCGTTAAAAACCACCTCATTCCAAACCCGACTGACCACGAGACCTCGAGGCGCGAGGTGTCCTTGAGCTCTTGTGGACACGAGCTCCACATAACAGTGTGCCTATCACTGTACTTGACAAGCGATGTGACAATAGCTTACATTAACATTGTGGAAAACCACAACCAGGAGTAGCTAAGATCAACCTTGTGTTCTTAATTGGTATTGCTCCTTGCACTAGTCATGAAGCAGGCATACTCCACAAACGGCGTTTGCGCTCGTCGTGACTTCCTGTACTTCCTGCTTGTCCACGGCCGTGTACGATCAGCCGCAGCACATGACACTCGTTGCCAGAATACCAAACCTTCCATAGCCTTGACATTCATTGCCGGGATACCAAACACCAAAAGTACGTAAAGGGAAGGCACAACTGCATATATTGCAATCAGGCACTCCCAATGACATAGAACTGCGGGAGCATTAGGTCTTTAGTGACTCGAAATGATTTCCGAGTGCCGACACCAGAGATGCAGTTCATGAACTATCCGGGTCGAATGTGGCCATATGCAAACCCTCAATTCTCAAGGCGGTCCCTCTAGACTCCTGACTCCTTTCAGCTCGCCACTACACAGCATGGGTCCTTGTCACTTGACAGGCTATGGTTGGATCATCACCAAAATGTGGTGAAGAACTTCTGCGGACATGTCGCTGAAAACAGAAGTACATTTATTGATAGCCTGTTGGTTGCGTGGATTCTTTCCAGCCAGCCTCCATCCAACTGTCTCGGATGAAATCCATGCAAATCCACACTCCAGTACATCAATGATGCTGGGGTGCGAGACAGCCCGAGGAAAGAAGATAACCACAGGATACAACTTTAAATAGGGGGTAATTACCCCCACCCCTCAATTACTAGTACCTGAGCATTGGACTGCTGCTGATTTGGGAATATGTCAATAAGAAAAAAAATCTGAAAAAGTGAACATTTGGAAATCAATATTGACGTTAATCAAAAAAGACAAATGATAAAATGGAAGCATTGTTTCCCAAAATCGAAATGATGAAATGCACCATGACTTTAATTCTGCCAATGGACATAAGTGTACAGAATGTTCCAAAAGTGTTCTAGAGTTCTTAAAATAAGACAAACAGAAAATGTTTTACTACAAGACAAAGTGCAAAAAGGTATTTTGCATCAAGTACAGGCAAGGCGTTTTGTCCGAGCTTTGGATTTCTGAGCTAGAGGAATGTGGGAAAAAAGGTAAAATGCTAACAGAAGACCTTTGCTTCAAATAGAAAAATAAATAACATGGCTTCAGGGGGATTCAGGGAAATAAAGGAGGAAGGTGGTCAGTTGGTTTCACCCACAGAAGGAAGCATAGTTACCACAACGAAAGGTGTAGGTGGTTCATAAAAAAGACACAACTTGTATGCTGAGGTTTAGTGTTTAACCCCTTGTGCGCTCATGACGGAACCACGCCGTCATGAGCCACGGGCGGCGTGTGCTCATGACGGCGTGGTTCCGTCATGCTGCGGCCGTTGGCGGCCGCTCCTCCCACGCGGCTCTAATTCCCCGCCTGTGCGGGCGAAATAGAGAGTGGGCGGAGTCGTGACGGAACCACGCCGTCATGAGCACAGCTCGCCCGTGACTCATGATGGCGTGGTTCCGTCATGAGCATAGCGGCCCCGCGCTCACCCCTCACCCCTCCAGCGCTGCGGCGGAATTCGCGCCGCAGCGAAGGTGTTAAGAGCACATGTACATTGGTGGCTCCTCTGCTAAGGCGGAAGATCGTCACTCCACTGCAATTTGAGCAGTGCAAAAATAAAATGATAATAACAAGAGGTTATTATCATTTTATTTTTCTGTGCGTGACTGAAGCCAGGACAGGCGGGGCTAAGCAAAGTGAGGAGTGGTTTGCACTCCCTAAGTGCGCATGAACTTTTGGCCCGCCCTCTTGGGCTGGCAAAACATTCAATTGCATTTAGCATATTCTCCACCTGGCTGAGTTGCACAGCCCGATGGAGAACATGCCCAGGCTCCCAGGCACTAACTGAGCGGCCAAACAGGCCACTCAGACCAATCACGACGCTACTCATGCAGCTTTGTGATTGGCTGGAAGAGTCTGCTTCCGGTGCTGCCAGTTCAGAGGAAGAGGATGGAAGAGAGGCGTGCGGCGGCTCCAGTGAAGGGAAGGGAAGTTTATTTATTTCTTTTTTATCCTTCCCCCAACCGCCCTACCACCCCCATTCTGAGGCAACCGCCACTGGCACGTGATGTGTAAAACAACCAGAAAACAGATGTCAAAACTTGCTTTAGTGGTCAGTTGGGTGGATAGGAATTTTCTGTTTGGCCACTGTATCCTTGGACACATAGTGTCAGATATAGTAAGGCATTCTGCAATCGCAAGCCTTGTGATCTGTAAAACCTCAGGGTTTGTGACCGCAAGAAGGGTCATTCGGAATCTACAAAACCCATTTTATGATTTGGAAAAGTAAAATGAGTTCTGCAACCCAGACCAAATCGTAAATTGGAAGGTGCGTGAAAGGGGCGTTCCTTTGCAAATTGCAAATCGGTACTGAAAGTATCAATGGCTTGCAACTGCAGTTTTGGTTGCAAACCATTGACCAGTTACTGACTCTACAAAGGCGGAGGTAACTGATTTACACAGGGGAAGGTGGAAGGGGTTTCAGCTGGCACCCCTTCTCTTTTGGGAATCGGGGTGGTAGAGTAGTTGACATTGGTCCTCTGTTTGCTACCCATAAAGATTTCCAAAACAGAATTTATTTTTGTTTTTAAATCTGCACCAAAGAACATGGGCTGCTTTATAAAACGGTTTACGTTTTGGTATGCAGTCCCAGGAATGGTGGTCTGCTATCCCTTGCAAGCCACCATCCCTGTGATTTCAACCAGTCACAAGTGTTTGCAAAGTGCAACTTGCCTTGTGAATATTAAATAGGCAGGTTTTTTTCAACTGTGTGCAATTTGTTATTTCGTAAACTGGCTTATTAGGTCATGGGTTGGTTTACAAAATCTGATTTCTTTTATAAAAGTCGGTGAGACATTTGAAACTACTTTTCACTAGTGGAATACCAGAACATCTGGCCCACAGTCTCTGTAATCTCCTCATAGAGTGTATGTGGTGCTTCTGGACCTACCCTGTACTGAAGGGATCTGTCAGTGCGCCTGGATACACAGCCTGCATTAAGACCTACAATAAGTTGATCTAACGAAAGGCAGTGTGCAACCTCACAGGGATGGGTGTGTAACATCAAATTGTGGAGCAGTGATGTGGTGGGGCATGATCTGAAGAGGTATTGCCCAGCAAATCAGAGCACAAGCTCCTAGTGGCAATGGTGAGCGTGTGCACTTACTGGTTGGAATTTCCTCCCCGTATGAGCCCCCTCTGTCAATGCTCAAGCTTTTGCTCAGTGGGATCCTGTTAATTTTCTCTCTAAGCTAAAGGCCTGTGCTGTTGCACAGACTCATTTCTCACCATATAGATTCAAGTTGACTATTTAGAGGGCGTTCTTCGGTTTGCCAACATCCACATCTTTGGATTCCCCATGGAAACAAAGTGTGGTTTACCACTTGGTGACCATACACAAGAGATTTTTAGATACCAATGTCCTTTTCCAGAGATTATCACCTGGAGTGGAGGTATGAAGGTCTGTCACCTTCCTACTAGAAGCAAGAGGGAATCAACAAACCAAGAGGAAATATTGGGACTGGCCAACCCACAGAATTGAGAGTCGGTCCTGAGAGACGCCTCTAAAGAAGAAGCTGGAGATGAAATAATTTAGATTTTTCCGGGTTACAATCAGGTCAGTCAGATAGATACAAAGACAGAAACTGACGGATATTAAACAAGAGGTCATCACCCTACGTTTGGATGTGTATCTCTGTCATCCAACAAAGCTATGTTTTAAATTTGAGTGACCAGAGGAGATAGTACTGCTAACACTGTGGTCAGGGGGATGGACAAAGGTATTAATGTCAATGCACAGTACCAAGTAAATGGAAGAAGAGGGTGAGATGTTTAGGGGCATAGTAGTGCAATTTGCTCTTGAGAGACCCTCACCAATGTTTTGGATTCCAGACCAGAGTGAGGAGGCGCTGGCTATGTAGAATTTGACTGAAGGCATGACAGCACAGCTTGTCATACTCTGTGTCTGCTACTAACATGGTCTTTCGGCACCTCGTCTACTTCTAATTATTTCATCTTATTACATCTGGTGACGATCCGGAAGAACCTGCCTGTGCTGCCTTAACAGATGGTTAAACAGAAAACTGAAATTACCTAAGGTAAAGCACCTATCTTGAAACAGTAATCTACGTACTTAAGAACCTGACACCAGGGGCCCCACCAGTGACCACCATCGGTCACCCGCTGAAGTGTATCAGGACTCGAGGCTCTTCCTGCTACCTTCCTCACCTACAGTTTGCCGGTTCCTGCCTTTGGATCTTTATAGCTACCGGACCTGTGCCTGCCAGTTCCTGGGTTATCGGTCGCTCTTCCGTCAAACCAGGATCGGTATGAGAGCTATCTGAAGAGACTTCAACAGATATGGAAAACCGGAGCTCTAAGGAGAGTTCAACTGGTAGAGAGAACTGACAGGCATGAAAACGATCTCCACGTTTTGACAGGTCAGAGGGCCTTGTAATTTATTTGTCGCATGCAGGAGTGAATAGATGGACGCTGCCACCTACTGGAAGTAAAAGGAACTTTTATTCGCCTGAAAACGTATCCCCCTGTACACCCTTGTACAAATGCTGTTGATCGATTCGAGGAGTGAGACTGCCTAATTTCGTTTGCTGTGGTTTAGCACCCAGGTAAGCAGTTCGTCTGTGTATGCAGTTTGGGCACTTCGTTTTATGAGAAGCGTGCCGCCATATTGTGTTTCCATCGGAGCTCTGCACTTTAGCCACGCTATCTTTCGGTGTTCACCCAGTAATGCTGCTTATGCCAACCACATTTGTTTTCCATTTGAGGGGGCAATAACGTTTTTTTTTTCAGTGCAGCACTAGGACACCGTACTCTAGTTCTTCTAAGACCTGCCTGCTCAAATGCTCTGGTGAGTTACGCCTTTTCAATGCCAAGATCTAGTTGTGTCACAGCATGGAGGTGAAGTGATTTCATAAATCACCTAGGATACCTAATGCCAAGCTCAGAATATGGCCAGTCTCGCTTATTTTCTGCAAGCAACGCTATCTATCTGGAGCAACGTTTCACGTCCTTTCAGAAGAACGCCTAATTCTTGCTTCTGTATTGCATTAATATTCATCATTACATTGATGTACTGGTCATCGGCCAATCCTCTAGGGAAAAATGTTTTTAGGTCTCGCCTGGCGTAAGACTGTGCAGACATGCGCAGTCTCACTGGCGAGATTTAATGACTTTAGGAGATTTCTCTAGTGGGCTTTAAGCCCCGCCCCTCTTTTCCATTGGCTGGCGTCACCGTTTATGCTAAACAGTGGCCAGCCATTGGAAAAGAGTGTCTAGTGACGTACACTTTTCTCTTTTAGAGCTGTCCCAGTTGGACTGGCTGCCCCGACTTGTATTGTATTGTATGAGTATTTATATAGCGCAGAAAACTGTAACCCTACGGGTATCCAGGCGCTCTGACCGACCAGAGAAGATGTATTAGCGCTCAGGGGGGGCAAGGTCGGGGACATCATGCTGCTGGGAAAAGCCAGGTCTTAAGGCTCCTTCTGAATTCCACCAGTGACTGCGTCTGTCTGAGTTCGGGTGGGAGCGCATTCCAGCTTTGGGCTCCAACCACCCTAAAAGCCCTCCCCCCCAGCCTGGCCCGTTTAAAGCTGGGCTGTGCCAGCAGGTTGGCCTTGGATGACCACAGCTGCCTTGTGGGGGAGTACCATGAGAATCTATCCTGGAGTGAGATCGGGCCTGTTCCATAAATTGCCTTATGAACCAGGCAGAGAGACTTGAATAGGACCCTTTCTCTAATAGGTAACCAGTGTAATTCTCTTAGTGCCTGAGTGGAGGATGAATCAAACTTGCGACCAAGTGCCAGCTTGGCAGCAGCTGACTGAACTCTCTGTAACCCCTGCAGAGTGTATTGGGGGGCTCCGAGGTACAGAGAGTTGTAGTAATCCAATCTGCTGAGAATGGTGCTCCTGACGACCGTGTTGCGAGAGTCGGCAGGCAGCAGCGGAAGGATTCGGCGTAGAAGTCGCAGCAGACCAAAACAGGTACTGGATGTTTTACTAGCCTGTGAATCCAGCTGGAGGTTATTGTCAAATAAAACCCCGAGATTCCGTACAGTGCTAGCTGATATCAGTGGGGCCGCGTCCGGAGCGAGCCTGAAATCCACTGGTAGATGTTGAATCTGTTTTGTTGGTGCGTAGAGCAGCAACTCGGTTTTGTCTCCATTGAACTGCAGGCAGTTTCTCTGCAGCCAGTCCGTAGTCTGCCTCATGCAGCTTTGGAACTGCTCCAGAGGAACTGCCCGTTTACCTTCCAGGGAGAAGGCCAGTTGAGTGTCGTCTGCATAGTTAATCAGCTCCACCCCGAACGCTTTGATGATGGAGAATAGCGGCTGCAAGTATATATTGAACAGGATGGGGCTGATGCTGGAACCCTGTGGAACTCCAAAGTCCACGGGTGTGTTCTCTGAGACAAAAGGCCCCATAGTCACCTTTTGGTGTCTCCCCGCTAAATAGGAGCGAAGCCACTGTAATGCCTGGCCCCCCACTTACTGCTGGCGTAAATGTTTTTTTTATCTTTATGGGGCCAAACACATGGCCCCATAAAGATAAGAAACCAGTCATGCGAGTCAGTTCAACTGGGACGGCTCGTGAGCCAGTCCAACTGGGACGGCTCTCACCCCGCTGGAGCAGGGGCCCAGAGATCAGCATGTATGGTGGTAGTCTTACAGCCACCCTGCCCCTTTACTACCCATGAAGGCTCTATTACGGAGCGTCAATATGTATTTAGTTGTGCTGTATTTATGATGGCGCTATATAGAAAGAGCTATGAGAAGTCCCTTACCTCAAAGTAAATATGGGGGAGCAATGGCGAACAGCTGTGCGACCATGTCACAGACTCCCCGCCGTTTACTTTGTCGGGGTACTGGGACACATTCATCTTGTTATTTACTGGCTTGGAAAAAGGAAATGTGCATCCCCTAGTAGAGCGCGCCCCCGCTTTCTATTGCCATGAGTGCGTGCCGTTCATTGAGTGTATGCTGCTGAGCTCCGTGACAAACGTGACAGCTGCCTGCGCAACCTACCCTATCTATCCTTCCTCTTCTCAATTGATTCCAGAATGAACCAATCCGAGTTGTATATCATGTGAGATGTGCCTCCATTTACCCAATCGGATGAACGAGCAGGCGGGACTTAGAGGCCTTGAATTTTTACACTTGCTTAAGGTGACATGCAGGGAGAGGGTGGTACAGTCGGTTCCGGGGAGGGAGTGCAGTGCAGGTCTGAATTTCTAGCTGCATCAGCTGTTCGTGGCAGAGCAAAATGTCTCTCTCTACCAAGCTCACCCTGGACAAGGTTGATGTGAAAAACAAGAGAATTGTGATGAGGTTAGTAATGGTATTTTGGAGATGGGGCGTTTACCGCTACACGGTGAGCATGTTACGGTCTAGGTAAGGTGAGACCGAGATAAAGTGCTCCAGGGTTGCTTTTTTGCTTTACAATCTAATCTTTTAGATTAGTTACATTGGGTAAACTTCAGTGAGCGAAAACTTCAACTCCCAGAATGCATTTGTTGTTAAATGGAGATCCAGGACTGGGGCAATGGGTTATCGCTGTGATGGAGCAATTTGATACCCTTACACAGAGGGGGGTGGTGTGGCTGCTGTATTAGGGCTGCAAGGTGGGAAGGGCACGCGCTCTACTGGCTGGAAAGAAGCATAGTTGCGGCGTGAGTTTTTACCCCCTTGGTAAGGTAGATCGGCAGGTGAGTGGTTTGACACTACGAAGCTGCCTTGCCTGGATACCTACGGTTTTGGTGCATGGAGGCTGCAGCCTAAAGTTGGTGTTGTCCCTAAATGCCAGAGGGCTGCTGGCTCTAACGGACATGGCATCTGCTGGCTCGTAGAGCCTTGAGGTTTGCAAGATAGAGAACAGTTCTGAATACACCGGCTCACCCCCTATACTAGCCATCCTGAGGCATTGCAGTCGGTTGCGATGGAGAGCAAAGCTTTGAAATCGACATATAGCTAAAAAACAAGCATTGAAAATGCAATAGGTCTCACCTTTTATTAAGTTAAAGCCATTTGCTTTGCTAATGGTATTATATAGCAAAGCAAATGGCTTTAACTTAACAAAAGGCGAGGCCTGTTGCATTTTTAATGCTTGTTCTTTCTAGTATTGGTGTTGTTATTATCATTATCTCTGAGGTCCATCTAAAAAAGTTCATTCAACCATTCATTCATTCGTGTGGCATATTCTTTAAAAAAAAAATTACAAAAAAGAATAGAAGAGTTATCTATTTTAAAATTGCTGCATTATGTTTTTCCATTTCGTTGACATAGCAGTCTTTATGAACAAGGGTTTCGTATAGCTTTCTTCTTATGATATTGATCTGTTCCATGTTTCCAGAGGGGAACTTTTTATTAGTTTAGGTATACGAGTGAATAACCTACAGTCTGTAACAAACTTTTTCATTATTTGAGTTATGCATGACCAACAAAGTTTGTTGGTTCAAAACGTGTAATTTTTTCTCTTAGGTAATTTATCTGTTACAAGTTCCAGATGGGAATGTTCATTAGTTTAGGTTTATATATAGCCTACTACAGCCAGTAACAGACTTTCTATGGTATGCATACATTGCCGTGTCATTTCACTTGTACGTGGATATGTCACATACGTTATTACTGTATAGTATTTTACTCAACTGCTCAGAAATAATTTTCATTATTGATGTAGGCACTGGTTCATAATGTGGAATTTTTCCCTTAGCTAATTAATCTGTTACAAGTTTCTAATGGGAATTTTCATTAGTTTAAGTTTATGTATAGATAGCCTTCTAAATTCAGCCAGTAACAGAATTTTCATGGTACGCATGCATTGCCTGTGGCATTTCACTTGTACGTGGAAATGTCACATAAATTATTACTGTACGTTATTTAATTTAACTGCTTGATTATAATTTTCATTTATTAAGGTACACACTGTAATAGCCTCCGGCTATGTGGTCTTCCACCGGTACGTGGATTTCTCACCTATCTTTTTTTGCATTATTGTGTATCGCTCACAGTGCTTTCTTCGCATGTTTAGTTAAGGGGTTGCCATTTTTTCATGTGTACGGTGATATCCACTTTTGCGTGGACAGGTCACTTTCAGGTATACATTTTGAAAGCCTAATGGCTTTGTGATATTCACTTGTACGTGCAGATATCACCTGCTGTGTTTCTACTTCTTATTTCTTTACTATACTGGATTTATTCACTTCTTCTCTTGGTTCTGGAACATGATTCCACACCATTTTCTGTCACGTTGGACTTATTTTATAGTTCAACAGGGTGCAGTTTTCACCCTTCTTAATATACTTTTTTCACAGTCTTTCCTTATATTTCTATGAATTGCTTGATCTTTCCTATCTTTTTTTTCAACCATTTGCTATTTCTTTCCTTCATTTGCTCCGTTAATGGGGATGAGACATGCTATGTCTTTTGCTCTTAATTAATGCAATGTATTTTCTTTTATGAATTATTGCATGTCTTTTTCCTTTAGATGCAGTGTTAGCAATTTTACCCCTATGTTGATTCATATTGTTACTGTACTTACAGAATTCTTTTGTTTCTGTTTAAAAGGGGGAAGGTGATGTAGTAGACTAGTATTGTAGGTCTTGCTGCTCAGCCAGAGTGGAATGTTGGTGCGTGGTTAGAATGGAGTGTTGGAATGCCTGAGTGTGAGGATCAGTTGAGGACGGGCTGAGCAGCAAGTGGGATGCTCCTGGTGGGGCCCCCCTTGATACTTATCTTCTGATTAATAAAGCATTCTTCATATGCTACACCTCGTCTAATTCCAATTATTTCATCTTATTACAGTCATGTTGCAAGGGTTCCTGCATTGAGGGGATGATTATTTTTATGCAGGAAGGGACACCTTCCTGCATAAAAACAATCTTTGATGGCATTTTCCTCTTTCTATGCGTGCTGTATTCTGCAGCACGCATAGAAAGAGAAAAAGATGAAGAGAAATACAAGTATTTCTCATCGTTGCCCCAGTCCTACACCTCCCCTGGGGAAGCGTAGGATTCTCACTCATTGCCAGTTTTACAATACGTTGTAAATCTGGGAATGTGTCAGGTTGCGTGTGAACGTCCACAGCCACACTCATGGAACGCCCTTTTCACACAGAGTAATGAGTAAAAGGGGCACAGATTTACAAGGCCATGAGCAGTCACACAGGGTGACTTTACGTGGCCTTGTAAATATGGGCAAGCCCATTGCACTGCCAGTGCTTAAAAAAAAATTACGCACCGGTGGTGCATTGGGCTTGTAAGTGAAGCACCTGGGGTCTTATTTATAAAGCCCTACGGGTGCTATTGCGCCGCCGGAACGTAACTTTTTTGACGTTCCTGTGGTGCAATGTGCCACTTGCATATTTATAAAGCCACGTTATGTGGCTTTTCATGGCCTTATAAATATGTCCCCTTTTCACGCAGAAAACTGCGTGAAAAGAGCGTTCCACGGGTGTTGCTGGGGGCGTTCCCAGCAACATCCAAGGCTTTTGACACTGCCCCAGGCTTACAAGAAATCGTAACTCTGAGGCAGCGCCAAAAACCTATGTAAGGGAGGCACAACGAGGAGAAATATCTTTATTTATCCTCGTTTTTCCTCTTTCTGTGTGTGCTGCATTCTGTAGCACACATATAAAGAGGAAACTCCTCTTGTGATTGTTTTTGTCCAGGAAGGTTTGCCTTCCTTCACAAAAATAATCATCTCACAACGCAGGTACCCTTGCACCATGGTTCCAGAGTGCCTGCTTTGGCGCACGGCAGCCCATTGCGCGCCAGCGCAGGGGAAAAGGACAGGAATGCGCCATATCTATTAGATAGGGCGCATTCCTGTCCTAAACCATAAATTAGGCCCCCAATTTATAACCTCAACTGCAAGTTTAAATTAAAATTTTGAAACAATGGCATTAGGAATTCTTAAAGAGATGCAATGTTTATTAATACCAACTTTAATCTCGTATGAGTGCGCTTACCCATGTTATCCAATGGAAAAATATTAACTCAGTGACGATTTATAATTGATTTCCTTCTGGGTGTATTTTTTAGTCATTACTGTACTAGCTCATATATTACATAATGCTTTCTCAAAAACTGTTGCATGACATATTCGATTCGAAATATAAGGATGGTTTAGTTTGTTATACTTTCTCACAGAACTCATTCTAAGATGAGAGTCATTGCCTGCGTAGGAGTGTTGACGCACAGCTGTTATCTTGGAATCTCTTTTGTTATATTTTATAAGTTAAATATTCCAAGATAGCTGCTGGGGCATGGGTGTGGATACCTGGCATGCCCGCAGAGACATATTGAAATGGTGTTTCGTTGTGCTTTGACAGAAACGCTCCCACATGGCTGCCTTTGCATACACAAGAGGGCGCACGCATGGACGGCCATTTTGAATGGTTTGCTATAATGTATAACAAAAACCATTACGAAATGGCATGCCCATGTCTCAGCATGCGTGCACATGCACAGGCAGCCATCTCAAATTTGTTTTTTTATAACATCATTAGTTAATCATTCCGTGGTCGATCATGAGTTGCTTTATCAGAGCAATAAGATACTAAACTTTAACAAAGCCAAAATCTCTTTAGCCAAGCCCAAATCTATTTATTATTTTCGTGTTGATTTTGTTCTCTTCAATATTTTCCCTGGTCTCATTTTCTGTTACTCTTATATAGCAATGTTCTAATATTCTGCATTTATCTTGCATCTCTTTCTATTAAGATTTTGTTTTCTTTCTTTTTGTTCTCTTCCTCTTTTCCATTTTTTCAACTTTTCTGTCTCTATTTTGTAACTCGTTCTTTTCCTCTCTTCTCATGATCATTTTATGATTCTTTCTTTTGTATTTCTTTCACTACTCTTTTACCTGTCCCTTTCTTGCACCTTTCCTCTTCCCCTCTTTTCTTTTCTTTGTGCATTCATGCTTGGTGAAATTATTCCGCATCAGAATCGTTTCGCTGTGCACACACACAAGAGCAGTACAAGGATGTTCAGCAGTCCAGAGAACATAATATTCTCAGTCTGGAGCACTCCCCATTCACAATAAAAAGTCTATTTTGGCCCTTTTATTGTCATTTGCTATCGCCTGCCTTATAATGCTATATAAAAGACCCCAGCTCTGCCAACAATGCAAGTGCAGAATTTTGAAATTCATGGCAGACCCCATTATTAAAATTGTTGTTTTGCAAATGGACCTGCAGCAGTCTATAAGAGAACGTCCACAGGCGACCTGATTCACTAAGAATTTTGCGTGCCCAAGTGAAACCAATAAAAGTGCAAGTTTGTGGGTATCCCGAACTTTAAGTAGTTTACCACCCTGAAAAGGTTTGTATATTTATTCCTATCAAGGGCAGGAGCAAATCAAGATGGAAAAGTGAAGAAAAAAGACCCAGAATAGATGGCAATATGGGTACAGAGTTTTCTCCCCTGAGAAAGATAATTCCCAGTTAAACAAAATTAAAGTGCAAATGCATTGACTTGTGTAGAAGTGTGTGTAAATGAACATAAATGTGAGTACTGGTTAGATTCTGTGACAGTTTCTTCTTTCTAGGAGTACTACTGGAATTCTTTGAATTTTCTTATAGTTTCTGCAAGGTTGTAAATGTCCAGAAAACATAGGAGTAAGCCAATATGATCACATGTTTTACTTTTCCAGTATGCGATGCCCAGGATAAAGAAAGAGCTCACAGATCAGGCCAGATGTGCATATCTTGGTTCTCACGCCGGTTGACCTTGTTGGTCCAGTGGTAAATCCCCTCTGAGGTAGGGCATTCTAACAATGGGACAATGTGCTTATGTTAAGTGAGTAACATTGACTACTTTATTCCTATAGTCTGTCCGATGGTGAAAAGACCACAGAATTGACACCAAAGAGTAGGGTGATGTATTCAAAATGCAAGCCAGAGACTACAACCCCCATTTTGCTGTGAGGGGTGCAGGCTGCTGAACTTCGCAGACCCATTCTGCTACCATCTTGGTCTTATACCATAGATAAGTAAGATGTAATAGCCATTTGCTCTATAGATTTCATATTCTGCAGCAATAACAGACTCCATTATGTTATGTTATGTTAACTTTATTTGTATAGTGCATTATTGCCCCGAGGCGTCTAAGCCTTTGCTGTCTTACTCTGTACAGATTGGCAGAATCCATCCATCAACATCATGTTTGTTCCGAGGTCGGACTGCAGACCTCCTTGACCCATTTAGTAGAAATTAGCTGTGGGACGTTTAGTATTGGCATGTCAAGTAACCCCACAGAGTCGTGACGGTCCCACATATTTTTATGCTGAGAATGCCTTGTCTGATGACTACTCCCACAGGGGAACCAAGGATTGATTAGACCTCCAAGATACTCAAGAAATGCTCCTGAGTAAGGCCCCTATTGTGAGTAGCCCATCATTATCCCCTTTATCTATGTCTCCTGGAACTACCGTTACAGAGTGTGGCAGTAATTTCAGGAGGGGCAACTAGAATGGGTTGTAGATGAGATCATCCAACACACATGCAGAGACACCTACGATGAGTATGCAGAAAAATGTGGGGGATACAGAGGACGGTGAAGGCAGAGCTGAGAGTGTGGCGTGGAGGAGAAGAACAGCAGGGGTAAAGAGCAGAGGGCAGGGAGAAGGAAGAGAGCGAGTTCAGGAAGTTTCAAAGGAAATGGTGGAGAGCATGGGATGAGTTCCTCAGGGAAAAAGACAGAGGTAAAAGAGGAGGAATTGGGAAGGCAGGACAGTACAATTCAGGTAACAGAAACGAACATCACAGGGCGAGAAGAGATGGTAGGCCCTGTGGGGACAAGTGCCAACATGACACAGTAAGATGGAGTAGGAGTGGCAGAGAAGGGTAAAGAGGCGTAGCACGAATCAACGGGGGAGATAAGACGTTGTGGCAGAGAAAGAAAAACAAGGAACTGTGGTATTTGTTCTCCTTCCCTAGCAGCCCCTCTGTGGAATTATTTACCGAACAGCACCAAGGGAAAAAAACTGGGCGAGGGAACTCATCGGCATCTTGAAGCTCTTACAAGAGAGACACAAAGTGAAGAAGGATCTATAGTGGCGGAGAAGGAATTGGTGATTCTCTGACACATTATTGAAACCACAAATATTGTGATAAAGAAATATTGTGTCAAAAATATCGATCACAAAAATATCATCTTTCTATACATATAATGGTAAGTACAAATATATTGAAAAAATATATCGTTTTACTCTAATATCGAAAAAATATATACAAAAATATTGTTTGTTAATATATATATATATATTTAAAAACGGTAAATATTAAACATTGTGACATTAATAAAATGTACATTTAATATGTCTAAGTAATATTTAAAGATATTTATAAATACATACTTAATTAAAATGAATGTGTATATACTTGACATCTGGCTTATTCGGCATCTATCCTGCGTAAGGTTTGCTGATTTTTGGAGACATCTCGGGCCTCTGAATTAACCTGAATAAATCTAAGTTGATCCCCCTGGGGAGATTGGTAGGAGTGCCCAATGATGCATTACCTGAGTTGGGTTTCCCTGGGTGACATCGGGGGGCTTGTCATCTGGGGATTCATCTGGCCAATACGGCTCCAGCATACTTAGACCTTATTGTTGGAAGAGTGGAGGAGGGAAAATGGGGCTCAATCAGGTTTTGGAAGGACCTACCTCTGTCTCTCATGGGGAGGATTGCAATAGTGAAAATGAAAGTATTATAGCGCTGTCTCAATGCTCTACAGCACACCTTTTATGTGATTCCTAGTCATTATTTTTGTACACTGGAAGACTTGATAGTGGACCTCCTGTGGGGTCCAAGTGTAGGAGAGTGGGACTCACCACCTTACAGAGGACGTGGAGTCAGGGAGGACTTGAGATTCCCCATCTGGAGTTCTATTACATGACAGCTCAACTGCAGCATGAAGTTCATTGGCTGGATGACAACGACAACCGGGAGAAACGACTTATAGCGGGCACATGCGGTGGACAACCTTTTCTGACCCTTTTGATGCTTGGCTCTGGAGTCCCTGCATCGCTGCCTTATATTGTACAATATGTGGTGGCCACTTTGGAGAGTGTTGTCAGATGGGTTGTTCGACGTGCTCCCTGTGAGCCTGATATGCCACTCTGAGCAGTGCGACCTTTCTCGTGCATCACTGAGTCAATGTCAATGAAGCGTTGGAAGGACGGAGGTTGTCAATTAATGGGAGACCTATACATTGATCAGTGTTTTACAATGCGCGAAGATGCGATGACTTCCTTTAATTTGGAAGTCTCTTTGGCTAAATCGACAAACAAGAATTATAGACAAGCATGGAAAGAATTGATGTGAAGTAGATCAGAAAGGAGAGGAAGGGACTGGGAAGGCATGATGGAAAGAAAAACAGATGCAATACATTTTGTAATGTCTTTGATAAAGAAAGGGTTATCACCTTTTATGACTGCAAGCAAGGTGGCAGCGTAGTCTGGCCAATACTTCTGATGTAGGATTCAAAAGGGAAAACGTTTGTGACAAGGG
Organism: Triturus cristatus; assembly: GCF_964204655.1. NCBI lineage: Eukaryota > Metazoa > Chordata > Amphibia > Caudata > Salamandridae > Triturus > Triturus cristatus. Next base: position 727,290,174 of record NC_140580.1, read on the forward strand.
TGGAAGGTTGAACTACGATGAAAGGGAGAATGGAAGACAGCAGGGGGCCTGTCACAGTGAGAGCACTGCAAGACATTATGGTTCAGGCAAGAATTGAATACAAATCGGCCTAGGAGCCTGACTTGTTTGGAGCCATATTTTCAATGATGATTTTGGTGCATTCAGAATGTCTGACCTTGTGGGGGCAATGTTCTGCAAGGGGATGTGATTTGAGGATGTTAGTTGGGAAGAGGTTAGGATGGTGGTGGAGGTGCAAAGAAGTAAAAAGGACCAGAAAAGGAATGGATGCTGGTGACTTTGAGGAGGTCAAGTAACCGGGAGATTTGTCTCATAAAGATTTGAAATACAGAAAACGGAGAGAAAGAAAAGGGGGTAGGTTGTTCATGAGGCAGGGGACAGGGTGACAGATAAACAGTGCTGTGTGTCCTGAGGAAGTGTATGCGGGTGGGAGATTGCTAGGAAAAAGAGGTTGGAATGTATTCATTGAGAATGGGGGCAGTGACAAAGGCATATTGACGGGGTGGCAAGAGGAATGATTGAGGAGTTGAAGATCTGAAAGGATGTAAGACTATGTGGGGGACAAGGAGTGACGGCTTGCGAAGGTTACTGATGAGTTCTATTGGTCTCAGATAGCATGCAGGCTACAGGAAGAAAGAAGGTGTGGATATGCGGCCATTTATTTGTCAGACAGGCTGTGGATCATGCCAAAATGCACTGCTATGGTCAACAGCAGAGGTGCAGAATGACAAGATGTCTGTGCACTAGCAGGGCTTGGGTGGTATGAGATTGAGCCAATTCCTGCCCATATTATTGGATTTGAGTGAAAAGAGGGGATCGCCGAACATGATGTTAGTTGAACTGGGGAAGAATGATTTAGTACAATCTCTGGCTTGGGCTACTAACTCAATGAAAAATTATTTGAAAATGATACAGAAAAGATGGGACAAGGCAGATACTGTTTGGACACAACTGCAGCCTGGGAGAATGTGAGCAGTTGCCAAAGAGTCTTCCATTATTAACAATGCACACAAGGTATTAAACGGGGAAGTAGTAGGTTCTTGTCACGCGCATAGCATCGTGGTGGTAAGTTACATAGACATTGCATTCATGTGGCAGGGTCTGTTCAGACAAGATGGGATGCACATACCATTGTTGTGGAACAGAACGTACTTGATAAGGTTCATGGAATGGCCAGAAAAGAAAGGAAACAAATGGGGGGGCAGAAGGAACACTTGCGGCAAGGGTTTTACTGGTGATGCAACAAGAGAGATCAGGATAAGGTAGGAGTAGAAATGGTGGGGTTAGGGGAAGCAGAGTACAGAAAAAAACACAAGGGAAAGCCATGATTGAAGATGGAGTAGGAGACAGCCAGGTGTGTCAAAGCTAAATGTTGAATTAGGAGTTACTAAGAAAAATGTTAGGGCAGGGAACATTAAGAAAAAGGAGGAGTGGGCTATAGTGCCAAGAATAGTGGACAGTGTTTAGGGGTGAAGCAAAGAGTTCAGACGTTGATGGTAGAAATATTGTTGAGTTATTAGAATGTGCAGTTAAGATGAAGTTGTATAGAAAATGTGATCTTTGTTTGCATTTAAAAAAAGGAACTTTTTCACAAGAGACAGCATCTGGAGTAGTCCCACTCCTAAAATGGCCCCTCCGTTGACGGAGGGAAGCTGCTCTTACAGTGAGGAGTCAATGGGAGGGGGCTCACAGGAGATCTTAAGGTCTGTAATGTCAACAGGTGGCATACCTAGCTGTGTTGGACGGAAGGGAGAGGGCTCATGGAAGCTTACGCAGCTCCAAGTCCCTCCATGTACACCACCACATCATGGTTCTGTAGTAAATTATAGGCGTTGGGCATAAAACAGCTCTAAAACAAATCACGATTGTGATGAAAATTGTTTAATGGAAACACTTATTTTACATTTTGCATGTAGCCCTCTCTTGAAAACCTACTTTGTATGGGGGAGGAGTCGGCTGTGGTGCTCCACAGCTCAACACTGCTGTTGAATACCTCGAACAGGCTCTTCATTGTCTCTGTGCTTTGGAAGGTGCTGTTGACTGCTGCTTCAAGGTTGCTGTTCAGAAACTCAATTCCACTTTGGCTATTTGTGTAATTGTAGATGCCAGAGGTGTTCACCATGACACTGCCGGGGCTGTTGGGAAACAAAGAACAGCTAGTGAAGGGAGGAATCTAAGTATAATATACTAAACACAGTGCTTGGGGTAACAAAAGGTTGGTGCTTGAAATGTCATGAATTATATTACTCAATTGTGAACATGGCTCCCTCGAGCTTTGAGCTGACGAGCTCCTGGACGACGCACCTGCGTGCCTGTGCGGGCACTGAGGCCCTTCACGGTTGCTTGGCGGCCCTCTCTTCCACCCCTAACTATTTTCTCTACTGAGGAGGGAAGTTATCCCGAAACCCGGGCCATGTCTCGGGCGATATTTTAAAACCCGGGACATGTATCGGGTCTAGAGATCATCAGTTCAACAAGTACTTACTTGCACCCACTGGGGTGAACCACTCAAGAACTCCATCAGAGATCATCAGTTCAACAAGTACTTACTTGCACCCACTGGGGTGAACCACTCAAGAACTTCATGTACCAGCTTCCCTTGGGGCGACCCGGAGGAGGAGCTAGCAGAGTGCGGTCCATTGCGGTTGTTTATAAAAATGGCTCCCTCGAGCTTTGAGCTGACGAGCTCCTGGACGACGCACCTGCGTGCCTGTGCGGGCACTGAGGCCCTTGACGGTTGCTTGGCGGCCCTCTCTTCCACCCCTTACTATTTTCTCTACTGAGGAGGGAAGTTATCCCGAAACCCGAGCCATGTCTCGGGCGATATTTTAAAACCCGGGACATGTATCGGGTCTAGAGATCATCAGTTCAACAAGTACTTACTTGCACCCACTGGGGTGAACCACTCAAGAACTCCATAGAGATCATCAGTTCAACAAGTACTTACTTGCACCCACTGGGGTGAACCACTCAAGAACTTCATGTACCAGCTTCCCTTGGGGCGACCCGGAGGAGGAGCTAGCGGAGTGCGGTCCATTGCGGTTGTTTATAAAAATGGCTCCCTCGAGCTTTGAGCTGACGAGCTCCTGGACGACGCACCTGCGTGCCTGTGCGGGCACTGAGGCCCTTGACGGTTGTTTAGCGGCCCTCTCTTCCACCCCTAACTATTTTCTCTACTGAGGAGGGAAGTTATCACGAAACCCGAGCCATGTCTCGGGCGATATTTTAAAACCCGGGACATGTATCGGGTCTAGAGATCATCAGTTCAACAAGTACTTACTTGCACCCACTGGGGTGAACCACTCAAGAACTCCATCAGAGATCATCAGTTCAACAAGTACTTACTTGCACCCACTGGGGTGAACCACTCAACAACTTCATGTACCAGCTTCCCTTGGGGCGACCCGGAGGAGGAGCTAGCGGAGTGCGGTCCATTGCGGCTGTTTATAAATATACTCAATTGTGAACATGTTCATAAAGCAAAGAAGCAATGCACACAACATACACAGGGCCTGATTTACAAAGATAAACTTACATGTTTGTGTAAGTTTACCTTATTTCAGTATTCACTAAATTGCATTTTAATAGTAAGTTTTCGAGTGTGGAGACTATGCAGTTGGGGCAGAGAACTCTACACATGAAAAGATAGGCCTATCTTTATATGTGCGGAGTTCTCTGCTCAGACTGTGAAGTCTCCGCACTCGTAAACTTACTATTAATATGCAGTTTTGTGAATACTGAGAAAAGCGTTAACCTACACAAATAAGTACGTTTTCCTTTGTGTTTCCTTAGTGTTCAAAACGTAAATGATTACCCACCCAGTTGTGTCACTGAACAAGCCAAAACATGTAGCATCATATTTAATATGGCTGATCTGTAATGCATTTTCATAAAGACAACCTTGTTTGGTTCCTTTGGAACAATATGCCAGAAAATAGACTGTCGAAATAATGCCCACCATGCACCCTAACTTTTGTTTCTTACCAATTTGGATTTTCTGGCTCCAGCTAAAATTACTTCCCACATAGGACTGGTTTACCTCACTATTCTAATTGCAGCCCAAGTATATTTGGGGACAAATGTTTGATAGCAGGATTATGTGGCTGTATACATTTCTGTAGAAAGATATTCATGTATTGGCAATATGTTTTGCAGTTTATATTTTTGAGTCTTTATCTTTGCAGGCTATATATTTGAAGTCTATATTTTTACAATCTACCCCTAGTTTACCTAGGAGAAGCAAAGTATGTGGTAGATCTCATTGTCAATGAGAGGGCTTCATTAGGTACCTCTCATTACACTTAGTCGCCCCTTTCTTATCACATGCAGCCTTCCCACGTGGCCGTGGCACTTGTGACTTGGATTGTTGGTAATTTCAGGAAGTGATGTTATTTTCCCAGCCCAGAGATAGTATTGTCAGGACTAAGCAAATGAAGGAGAAAATTGAAATGGATAAAAGACTTCTGGGTTGACGCCTTGGGCTTAAAAGGCAAAATTGTTAAAAACATTGCTTAAAAGACAATACTGTTGTCATGAAGGGAACATGGAAGAGGTAGACATGGTGGTAAAGAGCCATTCAAAATCACTGGTGCGATGTTGCACACCAGCATACTCTGGGGGGGATATTCTCAAGAACGCGTAAAAACTATCGCAAAAGTAGCTTAACGCAACTCTTCACATCGCGGTCTATCGCAGGAAAACAACACCCTGTTAACGTGGTATTCCCAACACAGCGGTACCATGCGATAGACCCATCACAACGCGACAAATGAACGCGTTAAAATCAACGTGACCCCGCAAAAATGCGAAACAACGTGGAAAAAGCAGCGATGACGCAAATCGCGATACAAAAATCAGCAAAAATCAGCCACAGGCCTACAATCCCCACGCGACATGCGAGAAAATGCACTTCAAAAGTTGGAAAAAAACACAGACAAAAGCCAAACAGCGAAGCACAATGGAGGCAGCTGGGGAAAGTGCAGAGGACAACCAGAACCCCACACCCCCTCCGGAGGACCAACCTGGGACCTCGGGGTCAGGGAAGGGCAAGGACAAGAAGCGCAGGAAGAAAAGGTTTAGTCCGCAGGAAAACAGGATCCTGATCACGGAGGTGATAGAACACCATCAACTACTGTTCGTCACCTCCACTGTGTCATTGGGAACCAAAAATGGAATATTAACTTTAAAGTACCAAAGCAGCACAAGCTTACTTGTAGTAAACACCAACAATTTAAAGGAAGAAAATGACATAACACACACCGAGGTATAGAAATAAATGCTGTATTAAAAAATTTCAACGATTCAAGGCTGTCGCAATTTACACATTCAATTGCAGAAGGAATAGGTGACTGTGGTGAAAAACGTGACATGTGGTGATTGGTGACATCAACAGTACACTATATACAGGACAATTACGCGTGAAACATACAAAAGGGAAAAAATAATTTCTGTTTGTCCTTATAATTGTGGCACATAAGCTTCAAGATCCATAGATGATTTGGACCGTAATCATGAGCGTAGTGCAGACATATGTGTTGCGTTGACGTTTAGACCCCGTAAATAGCGCAATTATGTAAAGTGCGTCAAGGTGGGTCGTCTTCAGGACATGAGAGAGGGGGTAGGCAGCCTAAAGGATTAATTAAAAGACTTGATCAGGTGTGTGTTGTGTTGTGTGACAAACGGAACAATTGATGGGTCTGGGGGCAAGAGTTAAGCTTCCCGAAGTGAAGATGCATGAGTGTATCTACGGCAGTGATGGACTTCTCATTCAAGTAATCGCTTTAAGTTCAAAATTCTCAGTTCTCCAATGAGCGGTAGGAGCCTGAGGGAGAGTGACAAGCTATGTACAGTCACTCACATACAAATAGGTTGAACGTATTATTTGTCCATTATATGCAGCCAAGGCTATTTAATTTTCTAACCGCCAACGTTTAAATCATTACAGACATCAGCAAACTCTCTATCTATGCTGCGTTCATATTAAGCCCAATTACTTGCAAGTGTATTAAAAACATCAGCAAACTCTCTGTCTATGGGGTGGAGGGAGAGTGACAAGCTATGTATAGTCACTCACGTACAATTAGGTAGAATGTATTCTTGGTCCGTTATATGCATTAAAGGCTATTTAACTTTCAAAATGTAAATCATTACAGACATACGCAAACTCTCTATTTATGCTGCGGTCAAATTATGGCCAATCACTTGCACGTGTACTATTTATCTGTTATTAAATGCTGTTAAAGCTCTAAAAAACATAAGCAAAACTCTCTATCTATGAGGTGGGGAAGAGTGACAAGCTGTGAACAGTCACTCATATATAATTAAGTTGTATCTGTTATTAAATGCGGTCAACGCTGTCTTTACTTTCTATCCACCAAAGTTTAATACATTAATAACACCAGAAAAACGCTCTATCTATGCCATTAGATAGAATCCGCCCGGTTTAAAAACGTACCTAAAAGGTATCCTATTCTGGACTTCCACCCGTCGGTTGGAGTCTCTTTGGGAGGCCAGTCGAGTAAATTACTGACAAGAAAGGCGCAGCGATGTAAATTATCCATTGTCTACACGGAGACATGCTGCCTGCAAACTTTTCTGATCATTACTCACCGGGATCTGGCAGCGAGAGACGTCCGTTCCTCATAGTTTATTTGGAAAGTGAGGGCAGAGCCGGGAATGCGTGTGTTAAAAAGGCCTTCAAAAACGTGAGCACGATGTGCACGTTAGGCCATATGTGCAGGGTGACGGCAATGTGTGTAGTGACGTCGCGCACCAGCACAAGTGTAGCTGTCATTTGACAAGTTGAAAGGGCATATTTTGCACACCGTCCTGGTATTTAACTAGTGCGGTTACATAGTACAGTTTATTCATCAATTAACAACTTTAAAAACATGAATGTGACCAGTTGAAAGTGCATGTTTTGTCAATACTGCAAACCGTCTTTGTAGTAGACTAATGCAGTTACGTAACAAAGTGTATCGATCAATTAGCTATTTCAAAAGCAGGAATAGAAGCACTTGCAAAGAAACCCTGAGATGGCATAAATCAAACGAAGACATGATTAAATACACATTTCAAGTTACAAATCCAAAGAAGACATTCAAAAATATGTGTGTGAAGGCTAATAATTCAAAAGGGATTTTTGAAAGGTATGTTGTAAAGGCAAGTGATGTCAACGATGAAATTTCCAATAGGGTGAGAAGTACATGTGGTGGTCTGATCTTCCAGTGTTAGTAACTACACTCACTATAGGCTGATTACATCAACTTGTACATAAGGGCATGTGATGTCAGCTGCTGAATTTTAAGATTACTGCTCAGGTTGTATGCACCGCTGAGCAAATCTGTGGATTAGTGTTCTACCAGGATTAGAGTCTGTCCATTTGTCTGTATTTTTCTTCAAGTTCGTTCAACCCTGTTTTCACTGAGTCCAAGAGATGGATCTGTGGCATCTTCCATGTCCATTGTAGTTACTGTGTATGACATACTGGTGATGTTGCCATGTATGACATACTGGGGTTCTTAGAATGTGTTCGGAGGCTTGGTGCTCAGTGAGCGGTTGGAGCTGATGAGATGCTGTTGGATAGGATCTTTCTTGAAGAATAAAGATTACTTCTTCAACCTGCCTGTATTGGAGCCTGACTTAATTATTACACTGGCGTAGTCGGCAGTCTTTTCAAGAGGAAGATCCTAACACGTGTTATTTTCCGAAGAGATGGTGAGTTTGCAAGTATTAAGGCCACATTTATCTTCATTGCTTGATGACTTTCAGTTTCAAATTTAAGCGCGAGCTATTTTAAAGTAGAAGCGGTGCTCGACACACAGTGCTCGCTTATTTTATCGTGTGTGTGAGTTGGGAGCTTTCGGTGTGTACCGCTTAAGTATTCGCGCTGTTTGGGATTCATCATTTGACAGAAAAAGGGTCTATAATCAACTAGTGAACTTGCAATAATCAACTTATTTAATCAACAACAAATTTTTGCAATTCTTGGAAGTTTGTTTTTGGCATGTTGGAAGATAGGCAAAGCAGTCAATAAGTTATCGGTTGAAAGCTTTGAAAGTAAACAAAGACTCACTCTGCACGCGAGGTTCCATTCGATTGTGGCGCGTTCGGCTCGAAGAAGATAACTCAAGGTAGCGTGCAATGCGTGACTCGTCACAACGTGAATGGGCGTGATGGCCTATATTGATGCTGTTGCCTAGTTACGGATCTTTGTGACTTGTGGCGCGTTCGGCACGAAGAAGAAAACTCAAGGTAGCGTGCAATGCGTGACTCGTCATAACGTGAATCTGTGTGATGGCCTATGTTGATGCTGTTGCCTAGTTACCGATCATTGTGACGACGTCCAAGAGTTGAAACCAGGAAGTGATTCTAGTTCACGGCGCTCGAGGATGGTTACCAGGAAATTCCTTTAAGTTCACAGCTTTCGAGGCAAAACTACGTGTTTACTGAATTGCGGTGCTCTCTCTCTCGCCTCAACTTTGAAGTCGTTAAGGTGCGTCAGCGATGCGCACGCTACTCTTCGCTTTAATATTTAGTGTGCGTCAGCGATGCGCACGCTGTTCTTCACTGGAAAAGTAGTGGCGCTCTCTCTCCCGCCTCAATTTTGAAATTACTAAGGTACATCAGCGATGTGCACGCTACTCTAAGCTAAAATTATAGAGTTTTTTTAACAGGTCATTTTACGTTTTCTTCATTTTGGTACTTGCATACCACATGGTGCTTGTGTGTCACATCACAATTCTCTGTGTTAATTACACTAAGATAGGCACGTTACTGCGTACTTATTGATTTTGGTGTGACAACGTGGTGGCATCATAGTATGTTTTAATTTTAAAGTTTATGGTTAAAGCTGCATGTACATGTGGTTAGTATTGTAACAATAGCTGACGGGATTACATCTGGGATACTTAGAATTTAAAAAAAAAGAGGGAAAGTTTTCATCAAGTTAGAGGTTGAAATTTGGAACTATGCAGAACGTCACTGCTGCTCCATTTTTCTTAGCCTCTCCTGGTGAACCGCCAATAAAATGGAAGAAATGGAAAAGAGTTTTTGAAAGATATGCGAGGGTATGTGGTGCATCACTTGGTGCGGAAAGGAAGACCTCGCTATTGCTTCATTGTTTGGGGTCAGAAGGGCAGGATGTTTTTGATCACTTACCGGAACTGTCTGCTGCTGAGGCACGAGGGTTGAATGACTACGAAGTTTGCATATGTAAATTAGACAAACACTATTTACCCAAAATAAGTACTATCTTGGAAAGGTATCATTTTGGGAAAAGAATGCAACATGATGAAGAGACAGTAGAAAACTACTTAACTGATTTAAGGAAGTTAGCTTCTTCATGCAAATTTGAGGGCTTAGTTGAGGAGCATTTGCGTGATCAGTTCATGTGCTGGAGCAGAGTTTTCAGTTTGAAAATTCAGTGGCTTTTGAAGCTCTGGCATGTCTATTCGTTGTACTAATTTATTAATAATTAATAATTAATTATTTGTCTTGTGCAAGTGTGTTTATATTAATCAATCCGTTTGTCCTAACAAGAGAGAGTTACACGTGGGTGTGCATAAATGTGCTGATTAAAATTAACGTGCGTGTTTTCATGTTTAAACGTTGCTATGTGCTGTTTATTTTTGAGCACAAAATGCTTTTCGAATTAATGCTTTTCTATGTTGCAAGTGCTAGATAAATGCATACACATAAGGGTATTAGTGGGGTTAACACTGTTTAATCACTGTGCTGTGGTAACGTTGTTTTTGTTTCTTTTAATTAAGATGGTCTATTGAGGCCTATGTTGGCCTAGAAAAGATGGCCGATTTATGAGCCTGGCTGTGATTTATAATATGAAAACTGTGATGAGGGAGACCCCTGCTGGAAATGGTCCTGAAGCTAACTGACCATGGTCCTTGCTTTCTTGTTTGAAAACTTTCCATGAGGACAGCAGCAGTTTTTGGGAGATCTCCAAGTGAAATGAAAATGTCCTTGGCAGCCTTGGGAAACAAAGGAGCCTTAGAGAAAAACTCTGAACTGTGGCTCGATTGCCGAGGAGAAGCAGAACTAATATGATACATGTTATATTTCTTGGTTCCTGTTCCGTAGTCTTTATTATGTGAACTTTTCCTGAGCGGAGATTTTCAAATGTAGCGATGTTACATCCTTTCCTTCTCGCTCTGCTCAGCAGGTCCGGCGGACATTACAGTTTTTTCTATGTTTCCAATGTATCTTTCCATTGTTTAGAAACTATAAGAAATGTTAGCCTAGAGAGGGTTTTTGCCACTTGCCATTTTGCCTTTGCCGCGTACCGAATCTGCGTTGCTGAGGATTGATGCTGAAGGGACTTCGTCTTGAGAGACATTTACCGAGAGACTTGTCCTGACCCGTTCTGACATTTAGCTAGAATAGGTAACTATGAGAAATGATTTACTCTGATTGATTTCCTTTGACTAATCTTAGATAAAGCAATATAATTTTAAAACATGGTGTTGGATATTCTTTCTTGTCAATTATTGGGTTTACATTCTTGATTATTGCTGTATATGTTGTATAGAATATGTTTAAGGACAGTCACAAAAACCAGATCTTATCGACCTCGATATAGATGCAGGGTGATTGGGTGTTTTCCTTCCACAGGTTTAATGCTGGTAGAGTATTTGAGCGTATGTTAGTGTAGTGAAATGGGCCCTAGCGTATGATGTATGCATGTGCGTGTAACTGTGAGATTACTTTATTCGTGGTAGTGGGAATATTATACACACCCTGATCTCTATCACATGCTAGGTTGCAATATGGAGTAAGTTAGGGAAGAACTTTGGCTTAGGGATGAGCCTAACTTAGATGAGGTTATAGTGGTGGCAAAAAGAATTGAACATTCGTTGAAATGTGTTGCCATCATTAACAAGGATAAGACAGTGTGGTGATGTCACTTAGAGTCATCAGCAGAATGGTTCTGTGTTGTGTAGAATATTGAATGGTTGCCTAGCTGCGCCTGGGCTGGGAAGGCAGTTGGAAGTTGCTGGTTGCCTTGCTCGGGTCTTGGAGCGGCTCTCTTAATTTTACAATAAACTACTTATGGAAAATCTCCAGCTGTGTGCCCATCCATCCTTTCATTGGCGACAGAGGATGGGATTTCGTTTGACCCGCTGAAGCTGTGGTTCAAGACTTATTTATTTTTTTTCTCGAAGAAAAGAACAGAAGGTATTCCTTTTTCACAGCGTGCCTCAGCCCTCAATACTTCTGTGAGTACTTTTTCAATTTACTTCGCAATTTGTCAGAACATCGTTCTATCGAGCGTCAAGGCTTTACGAACGAATAAGTTATTAGAGAGCCGCGTCCATTAGTTTGACATCTGACACGCGAAATGTTGTTTAAACGAGCACAACTTTAATGGTTTCTGTGACAAGCTACTAATTGGCAATTCCGAAGTCTGGGATTTTTTTTTTTTAAAAAAAAGCATAAGTGACTACGAGTCTCACCGTGTTGGAAACTGCTGGCCTTGCTCGCGCTTTGACTCACGAGCCTTACTTCACGAGCTGGGTGTTCTGCGCGCGCTGCCTCAGAATACTTGCCATTGTTACGCCAGACTTCCTGCATTTGCTGTTGGAACGCATACGCACGACGCTACATTGTGCCTGGAACACGTCAGAATGCGCGACTGAGACATCGACGCAACGTCGCGTTTGGGAGCATCAGCTTTAATGAGTACAGTGTTTTCTACGTAACAACAGTTCAGCGCTGACACGCTCAGCAGTTGCGTGTCGAAAAAATCTCTTATGATATTTGAAGTATCACTGACACGCACAGTTGCATATTTTATGTCTACAGTTTAGATCAATGCTGCCACCTTGTGTCTTAAGCGAATACTACACTACACTACAGTTTTCAATGTAGTATTTTGCAAATAACTATTATTACGAAACCTTACATTGGGTTTGCTTTTATTTATTTATTTATTTATTTATTTATTTATTATTTTTTTTTTTCTCCCTTTTCCTCTTTAGCTTTTTAGCAAAAAGTAAGTGTCAACATGCAAAGCGTAACTCCACCAGCACCTTTTTTACAAGATCCAGGAGATCCAGTTTTGGAGTGGAAACTATGGTTCAGGTCATTTAAAGCATACTTAGGAGCAATAGATGGTCAGAGATATAGACCAGATAGGAAAAAGAATTTAATGTACTACCATCTGGGGGTTGAGGGACAGAACGTGTTTGATCACCTACCCCCGTATGAACAACCTGAAGGTGAAAATCTGGATGAATTTGAAATAGCTATAGCTCAATTGGACAAGCATTTCACTAAAACAAAGAACGTTGTGGTGCACAGATATAATTTTTTTTACAAGAATGCAAAAGTCGGATGAAAGTATTGACACTTTTATCACAGCATTAAAGGTGTTAGCCTCAAAATGTGAATTTGAGAATTTCACTTCTCAACTAATAAGGGATCAACTAGTTGCACGTTGAAAGAGGTTGAACATGATTTAGCCCTTGAACAGGTTTTTAAAATACTAGATAGTAGAGGTGTGACCTTACAAAAAGGCAAGTGTTCCTTTAAGGTGAAGGAGATTGAATACTTAGGCCACATAATTTCTGAACAAGGTATTAAGCCTAGACCAGGGTTGGTTAAAAGTATTGTAGAAGCACCTGCCCCACAAAATAAGGAACAACTCATGTCCTTTCTAGGTCTTTGTGAGTTTTATGCAAAGTTTATGAAGGATTTTGCAAAAACAACTGAGTGTTTCAGAGCTCTACTCAAAAAGGGAGCAGCGTTCATTTGGTCAGATGAGTGTGAGAAAGGATTTCAATGTATAAAAAATCACATTGTTCAAGCTCCTGCTCTACAAGCCTTTATAGAAGGTAGACAGACTGTGGTTACGGTTGATGCTTGTGAGTACGGTTTGGGTGCTGTACTCTCGCAATTTGAGGAAGGCAAGGAGTATACAGTAGGGTTTGCTTTCAGGACTCTTCGTCCAGTTGAACGGAAGTATTCCGTAATTGAAAAAGAGTTATTGGCTTGCACTTGGAGTGTCGAAAAATTCAAATCATATTTGTGGGGAAGATCTTTTATTTTAAGAACTGATCACCGGCCCTTAGTTGATATCTTGTCTGGGAAGAATCCTAAAAGCACCACTGCTCGTTTGGCCAGGTTTGCGACAAAATTGTTAGAATTTTCATTCTCTGTGGAGTATATTGCAGGAGGAAAAAATAGCAGAGCGGACTGTCTTCCTAGGTTACCAATCAAAGATATAGAGGAACAAGATTGGGAAAATGATATAGAAGAGTGTTTTGTAGCTTGCATTAGTCGTGAAACTGTGTCTTTTGCGGAGGATGAATGGATTGTTGAAACTGAAAAAGATATCATTCTTAGTGAAGTGATTTCTTTGATAAAAAAAGGTTGGCCAAAAGAAAAATGTCTTTCTCCAGACCTACAAATGTTTTGGAAGGTAAACAGTGAACTTTCTCTTGAGAATGGTAAGGTTGTCAGAGGTAATAAATTGGTACCTCCCACTTGTTATCGAGAGAAGATCATATTGGATGCTCACTCTGGTCATCTAGGTTCAACTATTACGAAAAGAAAGGTAAGATCAGATTTCTGGTGGCCCAGAATGGATGTCCAGGTAGACGACCTGGTCAGACGGTGTGCACGATGTAGTGCTAGTGACAAGGTTCTTGTACTAGAAGGTTCCGTTGAACATCCTGTATCTCCTCCTGCAAGGGCATGGCAAAAATTAGGAATGGATTTTCTAGGGCCATTTCATGTTCTTCCTGCTAATTCGAAGTATTTTCTAGTTCTTGTAGATCATCTGTCTAGATGGGTTGAAGTTGAATCCATCGGTGTACCAAATTCCAAAAGTGTCATCAATTGTCTTACTAAGATTTTTCTCAGAGAGGGTTTTCCTGAGGAAATCCTCACGGATAATGGTGTCCAATTTGTCTCACAGGAAATGAATTCTTTTTTGCATTCTTGTGGTATTAAACACACAAGGACTCCCCTTTATCACCCACAGAGCAATGGTAAAACGGAAAGATTCAATAGGGTTGTTGTAGAATGTGTTCAAGCTGCTTACAAGTCTAATGCATGTGTTTTTCAGGCAGTTAAGGATCTTGTGTGGTCATACCGCACTACTCCTCATGTAACTACCAATTTCAGTCCATTTGAACTCATGAGAGGAAGAAAAGCTTCTTCGCAAGTTTATCCTTTTTGGATGGTGAAGTCTTTTCACCAGGGGTGTGACATGAGGAGTATTTGGAATTCTGCTAATAAGAAATCTTATGAAATCAGTAAGAAGAAAAGTGAATTAATTGTCAAGAATGAAGACCACAAAATTAGTATTGGGGATTGGGTAAGAATAAAGAATCCTGTTTCTGTCAGGAAAGGTTATTCAAAGTTTTTGGTTCCTCAACAAGTGGTCGAGGTCAGAAGGAATGCGGTAAAGTTGTGCAATGGTAATTGGTGGAATACATCTCGGGTGGCTAAAGATCCTGGTTTTTTGCAAAAGAAGGTATTTTGTGACAAAAATGTTGTAGGAGGAGATGGTGTTGTTAGGAGAAGCTCGAACATATCAAACCGAGCTGGTTACAAGGGTATGTGTAAATGAAGCTTCTTATTGTCTTTTCATTTCAACTGTTGATTTTGTATCTCTTAGATCTGTTTATCGTTTTTTTTATTCTATGTTACAAATGCTATTTTATTAAAAGAAGGGAGGTGTGTGGTGATGTCACTTAGAGTCATCAGCAGAATGGTTCTGTGTTGTGTAGAATGTTGAATGGTTGCCTAGCTGCGCCTGGGCTGGGAAGGCAGTTGGAAGTTGCTGGTTGCCTTGCTCGGGTCTTGGAGCGGCTCTCTTAATTTTACAATAAACTACTTATGGAAAATCTCCAGCTGTGTGCCCATCCATCCTTTCAGACAGTTGACCCCAAAGTAGAAAGTTTGAATGAAAAGAACGTTTCTCACAAAACGGATGGCAAGGAGAAGTTTGGGAATAATAGAGGAAGGACATATAGTACTACTTCTTCTTTGAAATGTTTTAGGTGTGACAAATTGGGTCACCTGGCTAATGATCAAAAATGTCCTGCGTTAAACAACATTTGTAGTAAATGTAAGAAGAAAGGGCATTATCCATCGGTTTGTAAAACTAAACCTCCTCCTAGAGTCAAAAGAATAGATGTGTGTGAGGGTGAGGGTTCTCATACGAGCTATGAGGATTACGAGTGTGTGCAAATTATTTCAGAAGTTAGTGGTCATAACAATAAGAGGACATGCCCATATGATGACATTTTAGTGGATGGAATTTCAACCCGGGTCTTATTCGACTCTGGTGCTAAAATAACAATTGTGTCTAATGAATTTTACATGAATATGTTGAGAGACAAGGTGAAGTTTTTAAAGCCTGACATAACTCCAGTGGCTTACGGAGGATAAACCATAAAGTTGCATGGTTATTATTTGGGCATGATTGAGTATAAAGACAGGATGACTTCAGGGAAGGTTTATGTGTCAAAAAAAGTTGATAGTTTGATAAGTTGGTTTCATCAGGGTGAACTTGGTGTTTACTTAGATCCCAATGCGGTGCCTCAAATTTTGTTGAAAGACCAGGTGTGTGTGGTTGATAAACCAGGGGATGGTGATTTCACCAGGAAATTGAGGTTGGAATTTCCAAAAGTTTTTAATGATGGTTTAGGTTGCTTAAAGGGTTATCAACATAAGATTAAGCTAAAAAATAATTCCATACCTGTGTCCTGTAAGGTCAGGGGAGTACCTTTGTCTGTTAAGGATGAGATGATGAAGGAGTTGGAGAAGTTAAAAAAGAATGGTATCATTGAAGAGGTGGAAGGCACTGAATGGCTTTCTCCGGTGGTCGCCGCAAGGAAGGCCAATGGGGAGTTGCGTCTATGCATATACTTGTGCCAATTGAATACGAATGTTGTGGTAGACAGATATCCTTTGCCTAATATCAGTGAGTTACTTGCATTATTGGGGGAAGCTAAGGTTTTTAGTACCATTGATTTAACGTCAGCGTATCACCAAATTGAACTTGAACCTTCTTGCAGAGATCGCACGGCCTTTATTACGCCTTTTGGAACTTTTCGTTTCATTAGGATGCCTTTTGGTCTTGTTTCTGCGGCTTCAGTCTTTCAAAGGGTTATGGAAAGTTTGCTTAAAGGCATTGAAGGGGTGTGCATTTACCAAGATGATATCCTGGTGTTTGGTAATGACACTGAGCAACATGATTCGAGGTTAAAAGATATTCTTTTAAGGCTAAGTAATGGGAATTTGACGATAAAGATTGAAAAGTGTAGGTTTAGAACGGATTTGTTAAATTATCTTGGGCACAACATTTCGGGTAAGGGTGTTAGGCCTAAAGAAGACTTGGTTAGCTCGATTCGGAAGTTGTCTGCACCTACCTCTAGAGATGAGCTTATGAGTTTTTTCGGCATGATTGAATATTATGCAAAGTTTATTAAAGGCTTTTCAGAGTTAACATCAAATATGAGACTGCTTCTTAAAAAAGGTTCTAAGTTTGTGTGGTCTAGTGGTTGTCAGTATGAATTTTCTTCTATTAAGGAGAAGTTAGCGGCTGCGCCGTTCTTGAAGAGTTTTGATACTAAGTTGAAGTTTGTTTTAACAACTGATGCAAGTGAAAAATGGCTTGGTGCTGTATTGCAACAAATGAGTCCTGAAGGAATGAAGACTATTATGTTTCTGTCACGTGGCCTGAAGGATCCTGAAACCAGGTATTCTGTTGTCGAGCGAGAGTCATTAGCAATCTTTTGGGCCATAACGAAATTGAAAACATTTCTGTGGGGTGTGAATTTTGAGGTTAGAACGGATCACAAGCCGTTGGTGGAAATTTTTGAGAATAAAGGGTTGGATTTGAGTAGAATTACTAAGTGGATAATTGGTCTCCAGGAGTACTCTTTTTCAATTAACATATTCCTGGTGTGGATAACGTGGTGGCAGATGTTTTTTCCAGGTTGGTGTCTGAGGAGTGTAGTGAGTCTGATGATGTGGATGACTGTGATGAGTGGGTTTGTATGGTGGAACCTACTCATATTTCTCAAGACAAGTGGTCTGAGGAGGTGGCAGGAGATGATACTCTCAAAGAAGTTATGAATCTGATTCAGACTAATTGGGTGAGCGCTAAATGTGGCTCGGAGAGGTCTAAATCTTTTTGGTTTGTGAGGGATGAACTTGCAGTGGATGGTGGTTTATTATTCAGGGGTACGAAATTGGTTCCTCCGGAGAAACTTAGACAGGAGTTAGTAAATTTGGGTCATGTTAGCCATCCGGGGATTACTAAAACAAAAGAAAGGCTGCGTTCATCATATTGGTGGCCAGGCATGGATAAGTTTACTGAGAGACAAATTCGTGACTGTGTTTTGTGTAATGTGAGTGATAAATCTAAGGTACCCAGGGTACAGCCTATGGTGTTTAGGTCTCGACCCAGGTCACCATGGGATGATATTTCCTTGGATATATTAGGTCCAATTAACATGTCGGGTTCTCCGACTTATCTATTAGTCATAATTGATATGTACTCTCGTTGGCCTGAGGTATTTTTCTTAACTAATATTGATTCAACGTGTGTCATTAAGTGTTTAAAAACTTTGTTTGGCAGAGAAGGGTTGCCTAAATCGATTTTATCAGATAATGGAGTACAATTTGTCTCCAAAGAAATGGAGGAATTTCTAAGTTCTTGTGGGATTTTGCATTAAAAATGTGCTCTCTATCATCCCGAAACTAACGGGATGGTAGAGAGATTCAACAGAGTATTAAAAGAGACAATTACTCTTGCAAAAGCTTTAGCTCTGGATTGGAGGAGTGAAGTTCTTAAGAAAATTGAGGAATATAGAAGAACTCCTCATTCAACTACGGGGAAAACTCAATTTTTCTTGTTTCGTAGGAGAATTCCGAACACGCATTTAGAGCCAAGTTGGGTCAATGAGTACAGTGTGAGCAAGGGGAGAGTGGATGTGTGTGATGAAGATGAACTGAAGGAAAGGGAAGATAGTAAAGTTGGTAAGAGAAAGTTTAATATTGATAGTAGGAATTGTGTCAAGGCTTTAAAGGTAAATGTTGGGGATGTGGTGGCAATCAAAAAACCTGGACAAAGTGGCAAAGCAAATCTGAAATATTTTAAACCTATGATTGTTACCAAAGTATTTAAGAGTGCTATCAAAACTCAAGACCACCGTGTATGGAATCTTAACAAAGTGGTAGTTCTAAAAGATGGACATGGCAAGATGGATGAGAGAGTTATCTTAAAAGAGGATTCATTGAGGAAGTGTTCAACTGATCTGGTTGTGGGAGCACGACTTTCTTTGAGATATTCTTCACGTCCTAATTACTTGAAAGACTATGTTCATTAATGTTGTTGTTCTAATTGTTTTTATGTTATGCTTTATGCTTTATGTTGTTTTATAGAGAAGGGAGATGTGTGGCATCTTCCATGTTCATTGTAGTTACTGTGTATGACATACTTTTGATGTTGCCATGTATGACATACTGGGGTTCTTAGAATGTGTTGGGAGGTTTGGTGCTCAGTGAGCGGTTGGAGCTGATGAGATGCTGTTGGATAGGATCTTTCTTGAAGAATAAAGATTACTTCTTCAACCTGCCTGTATTGGAGCCTGACTTAATTATTACAGGATCCACCTGCATTCTTTAAAGTTTAATAGCGACAGTATGCTGCCTCCTCTGGGGCGAGGGATGGCTTTCTCCAAAACCCACCACTGTATGTCATCCGCGGTGTGGCTGTTTGTGGTGAAATGCTCCACCAGGGGAACACCCTGGACCTTGCAGCGGATTCTACTGCGATGTTGGAGAATCCTTTTCTTGACCTTTTGGGTACAAACAAGATTTGGACTAATAAGAAATGAGTTTGTGGTTCTTTAATTAGGTACTGAGGATTAATCAAAGGTTTCCTAGGCTTTAATTGTGTTTAGCGGGTTCTAAATCACCATCAACCAGTCCAACTAATTGGTCCGTCGACCAAGTGGTGGAGTGCCTTGATGTTAAAGTCAGGATTCTATAGGTGCTAATGTATATTATGTAAAGACATTTTCTCCTGACAGGTAATAAGGTACCCCTCCATGTCCAGCGCTTTTTCTCCTGTGTACAGATTCGAGTGAGACGAATGAGTGTTGGTGTTATGGGCCCCACCAATGAATGAATGTATGGATGAGTTATAGTGATGACGAGTCTGTGACATAGGGAGAATATGTAAATATGCCCTTTCCGCTGGATCACATCTACACTTCGGTAAGCTTAACTCTTGCCCCCAGACCCTTCAGTTGTTACGTTTGTCACACAACACACACCTGATCAAGTCTTTTAATTAATCCTTTAGGCTGCCTACCCCCTCTCCTGAAGAAGACCCACTTTGACACACTTTACATAAATGCTCTATTTACGGGGTCGAAACTTTGACGCAACACATATGTCTGCACTACGCTCATGATTACGGTCCAAATCATCTATGGATCTTGTAGCTTACGTGCCACAATTATAAGGACAAACAGAAATTATTTTCCCCTTTTGTATGTTTCACGCGTAATTGTCCTGTATATAGGCTACTGTTGATGTCACCAATCACCACATGTCACGTTTTTCACCACAGTCACATATTCCTTCTGCAACTGAATTTGTAAATTGCGACAGCCTTGAATAATTGACATTTTTTAATACAGCATTTATTTCTATACCTCGGTGTGTGTTATGTCATTTTCTTCCTTTAAATTGTTGGTGTTTACTACAAGTAAGCTTGTGCTGCTTGAGTACTTTAAAGTAATTTGTATACCCCAACAGAACCAATTGTTTTTGTTTAACACTTATACCCAGGTTCTGAGGGACACCGGGTCACCCAATTATTATTGCTAATATACCAGTGCAGGTAGCTACCTGCGAGGGTTTCTTTTACAGACAAATTATTGCATCCTGTCTAATTATCATACTATGTCAGACAGGGAAACACTTGCATATAGTGAGGACTATATAGCGAGGTTAATTCAAGAGCAAAGTGAGCTTAACCCTCTGGGATCAGGGGCTGCTTCAATTGACATCTCACTAAATGAAAAACTCTCCAGACTAGAAAGATTGGAGAAGAAACTGATTCGCTCCCGCTTGCATGGTCATCTCCTGACAAAATATTTACAGGCGAATATCATTCCTAAGGGCCTACAGGTGAGGAACGAACCGGCAATCTTCAATGAAATCCCAAAGTTTCGTGAAGGAGTCTCCTTTGTTGCTAACAACTGCTCCCGGCACTGGATGGTGTTGGGAGTTGAGGCCGCACTTGAATATGTAAAAAAACTGTCCCAAGAAATTGCGGATTTAAAAAGGGAAATCCTGGACGACAAGGCTGTCGGCAACACTAAGGATGCCCTAGAACGAGCCGAAAAGACATTGGCGGACTTCAGTACCATCACCCTTAAAAAAAAACTGGATAAACTCAGCAAAGACATAAGAGTGTATGACAAGAAAATAACCTAATCATATCTGAGTGACGACTACTACGAACAGGCTTCGCAAGGTTTCTACACCAACCGAGGCTGACAAGGGTACCGCAGGTTTGCAAATCTCTTGAATTCTTCCTTTGGAAGCGGCTCAGATAGTGACACTGAGAGGCCGACCACAAGTACAAACAACAGACCATACCAACAAGGACAACGTTTCCAAGAACAACAAGGGGGTGTTTAGGGGAGCAGATATGGATGAACAGAGACACAAACAGGGAAAGACCAGCGAAATGGGACAGCGGACAGAACAGACCAAGAGGCAACACGAGAGTGAGGTTCTGTTGCGGGGATTCTGCTCATGCACAGAACTATGCACAGGAATCCAGGACCTCAGTGAATTGTGGTGTACCAAAAAACTCACCTCAGTACCTAGAACCCCTATCCGACTAGCATCAGTGTCTCATTCGTTCTCCGTATCATCGCGAAGCTACCAATGATTAGACAACCCAGAACAAGCGAGTTAGAATACTCTCAGGAATGGTGGAATCAGAAACACCTTTTCGTTGTTATTCTCATATCAGTCCACAACGTGAGTAATCAGAGACACAGAAAAGTTTAAAATGTTTATTTTTAACTACGGGCTCTAAGATGCAGTATTTTGGCTAACATAAGCAAACAAATGATCAGAAATAAAACCTTCAGCATTGTTACAATACTATAGAAAATAAAGGGAGAAATCATAATATAATGATAGTGGAAACAGGTCCTATAATACCTTGTGTACCACCCTCCCCTGGCTAATAAGCTAGTTTTATTATAATAATAGAAGATCTCTAGGTTTGAATGGGGAACCCCATACCTCAAAGATCAGCTTAAGTGAATCACATCACAGGATCAGCACTGCTCTCTGTGTCTGGAAAGGGTTTCTCCAAGTGTCTCAGTATCATGCATGCAATGCAATATTAAAGGCACCCGAGTTTCAGATATTTGCAGCTGTGTGAATGTTGTGCTTAGAGCGTGGGCCGATCAACCTGAATTCAACAGCATACATTGTTATTTGACCTTGACGGTTTCTGCACACAGTGTTCAGACTAAGGTCGCGGTGCACGTCTAGGGATGTGAAAAACAGACCATTCTCATGTGAAGAAAAAGCAAGCAAGCAGCTACCGGTAGTGTTGTGTGAAAAAGCAGCAAAGTGGCAAGATGGCGTTAACATCTAAAACGACATTTCTAAATGTAATCGCTTTATGCAGGAAATGATTGCCATAATATTGGTAGCAAAACAACTCTCCATAATTTGCTGACTCTAAATACAAATCTTCAGCATCAAAAGCAGCATAATATTTCAAATCAGAAAAAAGAGCCTCAACGGCTTGGACATCCCAATCATCAGAGCGTGTGTTTTGTTTCACAACATCCCCCATAGAAACACGAAGTACATTGGGGACATTAATCACCTCTGTGGGGCCATGAATTTGAAATTTTACATCATCCCACATAATCCCATCTAACACAGGCCAGGCAGTAACATTAACAAAAGTCTGGTCCCTCTTCATGATGTGTGATGAGGAGTGGGGTGCCAAAGTTCCATCAATTAATCTAATTGCAGATCTTTCGGTTAAATAGTGTCCATTCACCAGACGAAAAAAGACAACCACAAATCCAATGGACATGAACAAAAAAAATAGATATGAGCCCCACCAAATGTAAGTCCAAGGGGGAATTAAAAAATTTCTTTTGAACCAAACAGCAAAAATAGAAATTTCTGAAGGGGCATTCAATGTTGTAGAGTTAGTGTCAAATGAAAAACATGAATGGTCAACTGCACTTGATTGCACACGAGGCAACGACACATCTGTGGGATAAGCATACTCAGTATCTTCAAGGGGACCACCAGCCGGTGGAGTCAATAAAGGAATAGTAGCTGTATGCATCTCGATGGCAATGTCATGCCAGTTGGTATTTGCCGGAGCCAAAGCAGAATTTCTCAGCATTGCTGGACAAGAGACCGCTGGAGTCATACTAAGAAGAATGGACCACTCGTTGTAGTTTGACATTGTCAATGGAGATGTACCTGTTATCCTTGCGAAAAGGAAGTGGAGGTAAAATGACTGTTCTTGTACCCTGCGCGCCAAGCACTGGAACAGGTGCACGATAAGTGGGGCCAAACTCCTTCTTGTTCTCCCCCTTCTCACGGACCAGGCCACCAACTCGAGGTAGCCAGCCAACTACCGGAATCTGAAGTGCAGCATCAGTTGTGGAGGGCAAGCGTTCCTTTGCAAGACTGTCTCGAGCCTCTTGTAGATTCTGTAACACAGCAGAATGATCATCCACGTCAAAGGGTGCGCCTGACGCCGCCATGTTTAGACCCTCAAGGTCCGGGACAAACATTTTTAAGCCACAGAGCATTTCGTATGGGGTCCGCCCACCCAGAGACCTTCTAGGGAGATTATTAAGTGCACGTTGAACGCTATACAAATGGGCCAACCAGTTCATGCCAGTACATAAAACCCTAGCTGTCAAGGATTGCTTTAAGTCACGGTTCATTCGCTCCACAACACTATTGCCCTCAGGCCGGTATGGAGACGAGAATTTGACTTGGACCCCCAAAGACTTCATGGCATCCTTGTACGCCTTAGAAGCGAACGCCGGACCCTGGTCCGAATGGAGGGTACCACATGTAAAAATTCCCACAAAGACACGCAAATCCCTGATGACAGTTCGAGCATCAGCACTCCTTTGTGGCCAGACCCATAGAAAACGTGTGCACGAATCCACTGCAACTAAGATGTACTTATACGCAGTATCAGAAGAGAAAGGACTGCAGTGATCCAAATAAACACACCCAAGTGGTTTATTAGATATGTACAACTGCGTTTGAGGTGGACGCGCAGAAGCTGAAGATTTAATCTACTGGCAAATGTCGCAATTAAGGACATACTCACAAGTCTGTATATACAATCCGCGCCACCAGTAACGTTGTAAGATAGTAATAGTCGCTGAGACGCCTGCATGGACCGATGCCATACCTTCGTAAGCGGCTGTTATCAAAGCAAGTCTGCGGTCCGCGTTGGGAATCAACCTGTCACCAACGTCGTTAATTCTCACATAGGGAACTTTATTAGGACTTAAATGATAAGAGTATTTAGAAGGGAAACCCGAGGGTAATTATCACCCTTCTCTGTTGCAGCAATAGCTGCCAAGATGTCATCATCAATCTTACTTTTGGATCTTGTAACTGCTGGTACCAGATATGTTGCCACTGCTGTTTTCACTGCTTCGTCAGCTAAACTGTTGCCAACAGCGTGTACCCCTACGCGCTGGTGACCAAGAGTATGAATTACATTCACGAACGGCAGACGTTGTTTAAATTCTACGACTCGAACCCACAGCATTTTATGTTTGATTGTGCTACCTTTGGAATCACGATATTCATTTTGAGATCAAAAGAATAAATTGTCGTTGAAAGATTGAACATAGTAGAATGAGTCACTCAAAATAAGAGTAGTCACTCGAGTATCAGCAAACTCCAGTGCAAGCACCAGAGCACGTAGCTCTGCCAACTGGGCGGTACAAACACCCAATGTCTACGTATGCACGACATCAGACTTGAATTCTCCATTCACAAAGGTACCAGCCACTATTGCGCAGGCCGCTGAATAAGCATGCTTAGATTCCGTCGCCGGTTGCGCCGAACCGTCAGTGTAAATGATACAATGGTAATCCTCAAGAGGGCGTAAGGACAGAGGAGCTGGATGAACAAATTCATACTGCAAATACTCCTGAGTCTGCAATGAGGCATCAAAGATGAAAGTGACATCCGCAGACGTCAAAGAAGTGGCCCATTGTATCCAACGTAGATGCAAAGCTTTAGAATTCGGTACACTGGCCTTCCTCACTGCCTCAAGGGCAGGATACGGTGTGACAACCAACATGCGTTTCCCTTGCAACAGCACTCTCTCTTTCAGAATCGCCATCTGTACTGCAGTTAACACTTTCTCTACTGTGGAAAAGCGCATTTCAGCCGAAGTGTACAAGTGTGACTTGTAAGCAATTGGGACTGTGTCCCCTTCATTAAATGTCAAGTACTTGAAACCCACTGCGCCAGGCACAATTCTGATTACGAGGTTTGTGTGGTTATTACGTGTCAATAAGTATTTAGAAGCAAGAAGATCAGCCTGCAAAGAGTGCAGAATAGCTGGATGTTCTGGCAGCCAGCTCGATTTGGTAAAAGTAGGTTGTACCAAGGCATATAGCGGCTTGATACGCTGGGCATAATCGGGAATGTAAGTACGCCCGAAATTCAAAAAACCCAGCAGAGATTGTAGTTTTTTCAGACTGTTGGAGCACGCAAACATGCGCATTTCTCCAGGAAGTGAAGTGCTAAACCTCAACCTTCGTTGTTGAACTCCTAGCCTAAAAACAACACTGTGTACTCTGCAATGTGTGATTTCGCAAAGTTAAATTTGTAGCCGAGGTCCGCAAACATAACAATGATGCGGTCAACGGGGCACAGATGCGGCCATAATTCGTCGTCTGTGAGATAAATATCATCAACATACGAGTACGCATCAGGGTCAATGCTCTCTAACAGAGATACTACACGTGTAGCAAAGACTCCTGGACTGTTTTTGTAGCCCATGGCTAATCTTTTAAACTGTTTCTGTTTGCCACCAGAAGTAAAGGCTGTCCATTGACTACTAATAGAGGACAGGTTATGGCTATAAAAGCCATTGGAGATATCAAGTGTGGTCTTAAACCTTTTTCTCACAAGACTATCAATGAGGGCAGAACTGTGGGTATTCTGTACCGCACACGTCCGACAATGAGAATTCAAATGCCGATAATCCAAAACTAGGCGGTACGACCCATCAGATTTGGTTACAGTGAAAAGAGGATTATTCATGGGTGACACACATGTTTCAATTACACCTTGATATTCCAATTGTTCAAGGATTTCTGCGACGTGAGATCTACCTTCTCGGCGCATGGCATATTGGGGCTGTGGCTGTGGCATAGACCGTAATGGGATCTCGTGGCTTGGTGATAATTTATCCCACCCAACCTGAGTATGGTACAACGCCAGAGCAAGCACTTGTGCCCACTCTTCTGCAAAGTTCTGAGCTTGCTCCTTCGGCACAGTGTGTGCGAAAGATGGGAGGATTACCTCCTCCCCTCTGGGTGCGGCCAAAACGAAATCTGGGGGCCAGTTCGCCTCTGCTAGCAAAATGTCATATGTAGTGGTTAGATTTCCCCAAAAAATCCCTTTTATGGTACGTTGTATGTCACCTTCAATTAAAAGGACTATGTCATATAGTCTGTCAGGGGGAGCCACTCTAGTATCAGCAGTTTCTACAGTAATAAACCTGTCAGTTGCTGTCGCCTTCAGATATGGATGCAGTGCTTGCCGCACTATTGTAACCGCCGCTGCGCTGTCTAGCAGCGTTAGTGCCCATGTCAGGTTCTGAAGCTGTGTTCTCACTATATGTGGCATACCTCGCTGTTAGTGCAGCAACTTTCTTTTTCTGAAACGGAGGTTGTTGACGTGTAAAGTCGTCCTGCTTGCCTTTACCATCACCTGGGCGGGGCTGCTCACGTCCTTGAGGGGCACCCCGTCCTCTGCCACGTTCACCTCCACCGGCTAGTGAGCCTGATGTTTCCTGTGAAGAACGAGGAGAACGTTGATCAGGAACCTGAAATCTATCAGGAGACCTAATTCATGTGCGATCGTGCAATTCATATGTGCGTTCAGTAGTCACTGGTATCGGCGATGCGGGACGAGACCCCTGTTTCTGTTGCTGCTTCCCCTGTTTTTTGCCTTTCCAATTTTGTTGAGGAAAAACAGGATGGTAGTCTTTTGTAGACTTAACCATCTGAGTTTGCGGTTGTGCTGTTGTTTTAGCAAAAGGCTTAACCCCCAAACTTGCGGCCAATGGTCTTATAAGCCTCCGCAATAATTCTTGGTAACTGCCCGGGTTTATCGATGTCGGCGACGAGGCACGGCTAATTCAACACTTGAAAGTTACCCGCGTCTCCCTTGACGCTAGCAAAGATGAGATCACCAACTACGTTGAACATGCCGACAAGCCTCATTCCCAACTCGATCGCCGCCTCCGGACTGTGCTCATCCTGAACTTGCTTAATCACGGAGGGAAATACAGTCATAAACGGTGTGCCGAAGCACTTTGCGTAGACCGCTGCAAACACCTTACCCCAGTTCTCACAATCTGTTACTTCTGGGACTAAGTCTTTCTGAAAACTAATAGTAAGAATACTGTGTTTCTCCACAGGAGTAGAATTTGGGAATACTGCTTCCAGCTGGTCAAATTTCTCAGCAAGCCAATAAGGCAGATCATCCTTATTCTGGGGGCGCTTGCCCATTACCGAATTAACCATGACGGGACTAATAGTGATCCCGGCCGGTCCAACTGGTTGCGCCACAACCCCAGGTGGACATTGCGAGAGACATATTGCACTAAAGCCCTATGCACCGCAATCAAGGCGGTATGGAGTTGACGTAAGTCATCCAGCAGGGCTAGCAAATATCGTGGATGTGGTGTGAACCCGGCCAAGACTGGCCAAGTGGCCCCAGGAATGGACAAGGGACCTAACCGAACCAGAGTTACGGTGTGGGGGAGGGTGCCATTGAACCAAATACGATGCTGCCAAGCGGAAATTGGAATTTCCTGCGTCCTATACGGCGTGTAATTAGCTGGAACTGCCGTAGGAGTGTATGCGTGAAACGCCTTATCATCCGCATTCACCTCCGGAAAAGTAACCCAAGAGTAAAACAACTCATAGGGGAACGATGCATCGGCATTCACTACAAAGATAATAGACATTCCATAGTCTGGCACCCCAAACTGCGTCAAGTGACGCTGGAGAGGTGCTCGACTATGCGCTGCAATAGTAACTTCAGCCATAAGGACGCAGAGAAGAAAAACTATCGATATTAAACCGTAGCACAGAATGGGTTAGCAATTCAAAAGGAAACCTTTTTAATTGTCAATCTTGAATGAACATATAAGTCAAATATATAGGTAGATTTAAACCGTCACTCCCGTTAACCAGAAACAAGAGTGAGGGTGTTGTGGACAAATATAAGCACTACTAAGGCATCTCAATCATAAGACCAAAACGTTAGGTGCGCCATGTTGCGGGGATTCTGCTCATGCACAGAACTATGCACAGGAAACCAGGACCTCAGTGAATTGTGGTGTACCAAAAAGTCACCTCAGTACCTAGAACCCCTATCCGACTAGCATCAGTGTCTCATTCGTTCTCCGTATGATCTCGAAGCTACCAATGATTAGACAACCCAGAACAAGCGACTTAGAATACTCTCAAGAATGGTGGGAATCAGAAACACCTTTTCGTTGTTATTCTCATATCAGTCCACAACGTGAGTAATCAGAGACACGGAAAAGGTTAAAATGTTTATTTTTAACTACGTGCTCTAAGATGCAGTATTTTGGCTAGCATAAGCAAACAAATGATCAGAAATAAAACCTTCAGCATTGTTACAATACCATAGAAAATAAAGGGAGAAATCATATTATAATGATAGTGGAAACAGGTCCTACAATACCTTGTGTACCACCCTCCCCAGGCTAATAAGCTAGTTTTATTATAATAATAGAAGGTCTCTAGGTTTGAATGGGGAACACCATACCTCAAAGATCAGCTTAGGTGAATCACATCACAGGATCAGCACTACTCTCTGTGTCTGAAAGGTTTTCTCCAAGTGTCTCAGTATCATGCATGCAATGCAATATTAATGGCACCCGAGTTTCAGATATTTGCAGTTGTGTGCTTGTTGTGCCTAGAGCGTGGGCCAATCAACCTGAATTCAACAGCATACATTGTTATTTGACCTTGACGGTTTCTGCACACAGTGTTCACACTAAGGATGTGAAATACAGACCGTTCTCATGTGAAGAAAAAGCAAGCAAGCAGTTTCACTTATAATAACAGCTACCTGTAGTGTCGTGTGCAAAAGCAGCAAAGTGGCAAGATGGCGTTAACATCTAAAACGCATATGCTAACATAGCAATGTGTGCAGGCAAAACCCTGTCTTCACAACAGTTCCAGAGAAACAACAGTCATGGCGAGATCAACACACACGAAGACAGACATACACGTGGTAATATCTGTGGAAACTGCCTTAGTAGAAACACCAACACCACCATCCCCCTTGCATGTACAGACGCTACCACAACCGGATACAGAGGAAGACAATGCCCCAGAAGAAGAATTGGTATCACACACAGATGCTCCAGAAGGAGCTTCAATGACACCTTTGGCAGAACCGTTGGGTATGAATACAGCGGTTACCCCTGAAGAAGAAATGTCATTCTACACTGATGAACATGAAGACATAAGAGCTGTCAGCGACCCCATCATCAATATCTCGGATCACATATTGACACGAAGTGAACATGATGTACTCTCGAAGGGTCTATCATTCATTCCAACAACGCCACCCAACAACTTCAATGTCAAGCTAGAGCTTCAACAATTCTTTCGCAAAATCCACTTAAAATACTACTTTAAGAAAAATGAGCATTGGAGTAAACGCTCAGCCGCGACAGAATTTAGACACGCTTCAACTTTTCTTCCTGGAGCTTACTTGATGAGCGAAAAAATACTTGCATGTGAGAAAATCATGATGAAGTAAGTGATGGAGCTCCTCAACCACAGGAAATTCATCAAGCACAACAAGGATGAGAAGCAGGCTCTACATTCGCTTAATAAGAATCCATCAATTGTGGTGGAATCTGCTGATAAGGGCGGAGCAGTGGTCATTCAAAACACTTTGGACTACATTGCAGAAATCAACCGGCAACTGAGCTGCACGGAAAGCTACCAACGAATAAGAAAAAATCCAACCGAAGAAATCGCTGCGCTCATTCAAACACTGACACATCAAGGTCTGACAGAAGGCTTTCTGTCACAACATGAATATAACTTCCTGAACTAAACGGAACCCAGAATATCCACCATCTACACACTACCAAAACTCCATAAAGACTTAGAAAAACCTCCTAGACGCCCAATTGTATCGGGCTGTGGTTCGGTTCTGGAACCACTTAATCAGTTTTTGGATAGCTTATTACAACCTTTTGTGGTGGAGACATGCTCCTTTTTGAGAGACACTATGCACACCATACAACTTATGGAAAACCAACCATATGATAAGACAACACAATTTTTAGCTACACTAGACGTCTCCTCCCTATACACTAGCATCGCACAGGAACATGCAATTGATGTTATACGGAGAACTCTGGATAAAAGACCTACACCAGTATGGATTCCAACTGACTTTTTCTTGAGATTCTACAAGTAGCCATGAACAAGAATTACTTGGTCTTCCAAAACACCTATTACCTGCAATGCAAAGGAATGGCGATGAGGGCTGGATTTGCCCCAAGTCTAGCGAACCTCTACATGGATGACTATGAGGACACTTACCTATATGACCTCACAAACCCCTTCCTGAACAATATATCAGTATGGAAGCACTATATTGACGACGTGCTGATGGTATGGACAGGCACAGAACAGAGGCTAGTGGAATTCAAAGCATGGCTAAATGAGCGCAGTCCAGATATACAATTCACCTTGACCTATAACAATGAGGCATCACCTTCCTAGACATCACACTTAATAATGAAAACAGAAAGCTTTTCACCACACTATACAGAAAACCCACTGAGTGCAATACTACACTAAAGTATGACTCCCACCATCCAAGAAGCCTCAGAGACAATTTGTCATATGGACAATTTTTAAGATTGAGACGGAACTGCTCCAAAAGAAGTGACTTCTACAAGGAGACAGATATTCTGATTACAAAACTGAGGGATCGTGAGTACCCCAAAGGCCTGCTAAACCGTTCCAGAAAAAGGGTCTGGTATTGGCCAAGAGAGACCCTCCTTGAGATACAACCCACGAAGGAGGACACTGAGAAGTTGATCTGTGTGACCACGTTCAATACACGTAGCGACAAAATCAAGAAAACATTACTGAAATGTTGGAACCTAATTAGCACTGAGATTGGAATCCAAGATAAGCCACTATTTGCCTTCAAGAGAGCCAAAAATATAAAAGACTATGTTGTAAGCGCCTATCTTGAGACTGAGAAACCAATGGACATTAGACAACAACTCAATCTTCCACCATTAATTGGTCATTTCAAATGCAGCAACCGCAAAGCCTGTGAGTTTGCAATGATTGGTTCAACTTTCCAACACATGGGAAAAACATACCATCTAAGACAGCACAGCAACTACAACAGTCATAACGTCATCTATGCCATACAATGCCCTTGTGACAGAATCTACGTTTGCCAATCCACCCAAAAGGTCATGACAAGGATTCTCCAACATCTCAGTAGAATCCACTGCAAGGTCCAGGGTGCTCCCCAGGTGGAGCATTTCACCACAAACAGCCAAACCGCGGATGACATACAGTGGTGGAAAGGGAGAAAGCCGTCCCTCGCCCCAGAGGAGGCAGCATACTGTCGCTATTAAACTTTAAAGGATGCAGATGGATCCATCTCCTTCACTCAGTGAATACAGGGTTGAACGAACTTGAAGAAACATACAGACAAATGGTCAGACTCTAATCCCAGTAGAACACCAATCCACAGATTTGCCCAGCGGTGCATACAACCTGAGCAGTAGTCTTAAAATTCAGCAGCTGACATCACATGCCCTTATGTACAAGTTGATGTAATCAGCCTGTAGTGAGTGTAGTTACTAACACTGGAAGATCAGACCACCACATGTACTACACACCCTATTGGAAATATCATCGTTGACATCACTTGCCTTTACAACATACCTTTCAAAAATCCCTTTTGAATTATTAGCTTTCACACACATATTTTTGAATGTCTTCTTTGGATTTGTAACTTGAAATGTGTATTTAATCATGTCTTCATTTGATTTATGCCATCTCAGGGTTTCTTTGCAAGTGCTTCTATTCATGCTTTTGAAATAGCTAATTGATCGATACACTTTATTACGTAACTGCATTAGTCTACTACAAAGACGGTTTGCAGTTTTGACAAAACATGCACTTTCAACTGGTCACATTCATGTTTTTAAAGTTGTTAATTGATTAATAAACTGTACTATGTAACCGCACTAGTTAAATACCAGGACGGTGTGCAAAATATGCCCTTTCAACTTGTCAAATGACAGCTACACTTGTGCTGGTGCGCGACGTCACTACACACATTGCCGTCACCCTGCACATATGGCCTAACGTGCACATCGTGCTCCCGTTTTTGAAGGCCTTTTTAACACACGCATTCCCGGCTCTGCCCTCACTTTCCAAATAAACTATGAGGAACGGACGTCTCTCGCTGCCAGATCCCGGTGAGTAATGATCAGAAAAGTTTGCAGGCAGCATGTCTCCGTGTAGACAATGGATAATTTACATCGCTGCGCCTTTCTTGTCAGTAATTTACTCGACTGGCCTCCCAAAGAGACTCCAACCGACGGGTGGAAGTCCAGAATAGGATACCTTTTAGGTACGTTTTTAAACCGGGCGGATTCTATCTAATGGCATAGATAGAGCGTTTTTCTGGTGTTATTAATGTATTAAACTTTGGTGGATAGAAAGTAAAGACAGCGTTGACCGCATTTAATAACAGATACAACTTAATTGTATGTGAGTGACTGTACACAGCTTGTCACTCTTCCCCATCTCATAGATAGAGAGTTTTGCTTATGGTTTTTAGAGCTTTAACAGCATTTAATAACAGATAAATAGTACACGTGCAAGTGATTGGCCATAATTTGACCGCAGCATAAATAGAGAGTTTGCGTATGTCTGTAATGATTTACATTTTGAAAGTTAAATAGCCTTTAATGCATATAACGGACCAAGAATACATTCTACCTAATTGTACGTGAGTGACTGTACATAGCTTGTCACTCTCCCGCCACCCCATAGACAGAGAGTTTGCTGATGTTTTTAAGACACTTGCAAGTAATTGGGCTTAATATGAACGCAGCATAGATAGAGAGTTTGCTGATGTCTGTAATGATTTAAACGTTGGCGGTTAGAAAAGTTAAATAGCCTTGACTGCATATAATGGACAAATAATACGTTCAACCTAATTGTATGTGAGTAACTGTGTATAGCATGTCACTCTCCCTCAGGCACCTACCGCTCATTAGAGAACTGAGAATTTTGAACTTAAAGCGATTACTTGAATGAGAAGTCCATCACTGCCGTAGATACACTCATGCATCTTCACTTCGGGAAGCTTAACTCTTGCCCCCAGACCCTTCAATTGTTCCGTTTGTCACACAACTCACACCTGATCAAGTCTTTTAATTAATCCTTTAGGCTGCCTACCCCCTCTCTCATGTCCTGAAGAAGACCCACCTTGACGCACTTTACATAATTGCGCTATTTACGGGGTCTAAACGTCGACTCAACACATATGTCTGCACTACGCTCATGATTGCGGTCCAAATCATCTATGGATCTTGTAGCTTATGTGCCACAATTATAAGGACAAACAGAAATTATTTTCCCCTTTTGTATGTTTCACGCGTAATTGTCCTGTATATAGTGTACTGTTGATGTCACCAATCACCACATGTCACGTTTTTCACCACAGTCACCTATTCCTTCTGCAACTGAATTTGTAAATTGCGACAGCTTTGAATCGTTGAAATTTTTGAATACAGCATTTATTTCTATACCTCGGTGTGTGTTATGTCATTTTCTTCCTTTAAATTGTTGGTGTTTACTACAAGTAAGCTTGTGCTGCTTGAGTACTTTAAAGTAATTTGTATACCCCAACAGAACCAATTGTTTTTGTTTAACACTTATACCTAGGTTCTGAGGGACACCAGGTCGCCCCATTATTATTGCTAACAAAAATGGAATATGGCAGACCATCGTGGACAAGGTGAATGCAGTCGGAGTGCTGAAAAGGACAATAGAAGAGGTCAAGAGGCGCTGGAATGATGTCAAGCGCAAAACCAAGCTGAAATTCGCAAACAACCGGAAGGCAGCAATGCAGACTTTAGTTGGGAGCCCAGCGCCACAGGAGGAGCTGGACGAGATGGAGGAAATGGTGTCCACAGTCATCAGTGGGGAGACGGTGGCAGGAGTCGGGGGCCCGGACACTGCTCAACATGACCGGACACAACAGCAGGAGGGTGAGTAACGACCAGGGACTGGGGGGACGGGTGGAGATTGGCACAATGACACACATACACCGGTAAGCATTACACATCTGCGGACAAACCATGTCCCAGACCCCCAACTCCCACCAAGAGACCAATGCACACAAGTATGCAACATCTCAGCACTGTATAAGCACAGAAGTCAGAGGCACACCGCATGTAAGGGATAAGGGGCAGCCAAATCAGAGCTGCAGGGGCGACTCCCCCAAAATGCGGCACACACACACATCACCTGCAGAGCACATCAACATTTACAACCATGTGGCACAATCCGCAACACATCCACCACAGAACAGAGGACACAACTAGTGTCGCTTGTGTGCAGAAACTGGCCAATCACATGTGGCATAGCAGGGAAATGTGAGTTGACAATATACAAGTACAAACACACAACCGTGATGTTGTCGGAGTGTCCACTGTCCCGCACCATTTAGGCAGCTCCCCACAAACAGTCACAATGTACACTGTCACGCAGTCCGAATGCAAACATGTACAAAGCGACAATATACATGTGAACACAATGTTAAACTGCATCTCCCCTTGCACACATTGCAGGGGGAAATTCAACACCTTCCAGTCCCAACCTCTCTTCTCTGATGACGAAGAGGACCACAACACCTTTGACTCTGACGCCCTCCAACAGCTCGTGGACAGCCTCCGCAGCCCACTTCCAGGAGCAGGGAAGCCCAGGTGCTACGAGGAGAACCCACCCCCTGCACAGGACACACAGCAGGCAGCACCCACCACTGTACTGCTCCAGCCAAGACATCCATTGAATGTGCATTAAACATACATTGTCACACCAATGTGTCATGTCTATGATCTTGCAAGTGTGGAGGTATGGATGAATGTATGGTCAATGATTCCCCCTTACGTCCATGTTGCTCATGTTGTGGGACTTGGGTCCCAGGGTGACACATTGCCAATTGCGTTCCGGGTGGCGCCAACACTGGAACGGAGACACACGCATTAGTCACTTCCCTGTCCAGCCCAGAACGTAAGCACGCCCAGAGCCCTGGGGTCATTGTTCACACCCTCACGCTGGACTGGCACAGGACAGACCAGCCCACTCTGCTTACTCTCACGGGGGGGCCACAACGATACATGTCCCAGGACTTCCCTGTAGGGATCTGCTGATCACAGGTCTAGTTGTCAGCATGCCACAGCCACTCCCTCACGGCTGGTTCACACCCACACCACACCCATTCTGCACCGGCTTCACATGTGACCCTGCCAATAAAAATCGCCTGGCACCATTTCACTCTGTCACTGGGTTTCTTCGTGTGGGTATCTGTTGTAATGTGCTTATTATCTATACACTCTCCCTACTCTGGTTCTCTGCCTGCCTGCTCAGCCTTTGATGAGGTATGATAGAATGTTTAGGGTGGTTTGGATTCTAGTGGGATCAGTTGGTGAGAAGGGGCTGAGCAGGGAGGACGCTGCTCCTGGTGGGGCATTAATAAGGAACAGAACATCTCCTGATAACCTGTAACATATGATTTGGATCTGAAGAATAAATCATCAATCATTAATACAAGACCATGCCTGCGCGCTTTCATTCCTTTTAACACTGGCGACGAGTTATAGAACCTGCGTGTACCTTCAAAGGATTTTGGACTTGTGAAACTTAAGAGCCTACCTTGGATGAATTTGGGAACTGAAGAAGCGCATAAAAGGAAAAAAGAAGTAATCTTGCACTCCACAAGCCCCACCAGTGACCAAAAGACCGGTCAGCCCTGGCGTGGATGTGCTAGATCATGGACTTGGGTGAGTGTTTCCCCAAAAGACTATTTGGACTAGTTGCTGTTTGGTTCTGGTTGAAAACCGACATCCCTGTGAGGAGTAAAGGCTGGTAGTCTACTATTTATTCAAAGAGGCTGCTGAGGTGAAAATGATGACAATATGAATTTCGGCGCAAGGGAAAGGGAGCGATCAGCATCACACAGCATCACAGCATCACACACGCACTACGGAGCATCGCATTTCAGTCTAAGTGCCCTGACATTATTTAGCCTTTTATGGAGGAACTACGCTGGAGCCTGGTGTCTGCAGCGTTATATTACATGACGCTGTCATTTTCAGCGTGGAGAATTTACAAGAAGGAAAGTATAAGGATGGGCACAGTCATTGGCAAGTTGTGGACGATTACGTGTTATGTGGCAGGTGAGACTTATATGTGAGGTCTTAACATGGATTTCTTTTTATATCCGTTTTGAGACCTCTGGTCGCAGTGATCTCAACCGCCTATTTTAGTTTAAATACAAATGTTGCACGAGCTCTGTATGGCGCGTGAATGCCTACCTTCAAGAAGACGCCGCTGTTGTCTTCTATGACGTCTTCCTGGTCGTTCATTTGGATGTTTGGCACACAGAGCGTGCCGTGAGCCACTCGACGCTGCGTAAAAAACGTGCCGCCATGTTGAGATGTGAACATTTACACTGTCAACCTTGTAATTGCCATTGGAGACACAAGCCATTTCCGCCAACCACGTAATTGTGCCAACCAAGTTTTTTTTTCTCGCTTCAATGAATGCAGCTTTTACAATAAAGTTCAGGAAGCACGAAGATGATCAAGTAGGTCACTACTTCGGCGGTGAGTGGAAGTTCCTGTTACAGGACTTTGAGGCTGAACATAACTGTTTGGAGATTTGATGGTTTTATGACAAGAGTGGTGGAAATGTTTTCGGGTGAGAGATCGCTCACCGGTGTGGCATACAGTTTTAAGATGTTGTGCATATAAAGTTTTTGTAAATTTTATGTGATATTGTTTGTATTGTGATATTCCACAGTTTTTGTTTCCTTTCATTGGGTGGGACATTTAGTGTTGGGGTGGTAATCACAGGTTTATCTCTTGTTTTAGGGTTGCGTTTTGTATTATATTTCCACAAGTTTTGTGCCTTTACGCTATAGGATACCCAAAAGGGTCATGGGTTATAAATACCCATAGTGTTTTGCGAGT
The DNA here is from genome assembly GCF_964204655.1 of Triturus cristatus. Lineage (NCBI taxonomy): Eukaryota > Metazoa > Chordata > Amphibia > Caudata > Salamandridae > Triturus > Triturus cristatus. Next base: position 727,326,817 of record NC_140580.1, read on the forward strand.
GTGTGTTTTGCGAGTGTGTGTTTTAGGGTTAAGGGATACCTTAAATTTTGACATGGGTTATAAATACCCATAGTGTTTTGCGTGTGTGTGTTTTAGGGTTAAGGGATACCCTAAATTTTGACATGGGTTATAATTACCCATAGTGTTTTGCGAGTATGGTTTAGGGTTAAGGGATACCCTAAATTTGTCATGGGTTATGGTTACCCATAGTTTATTGCGAGGTTGTTTTGAGGTTATAGTTGCCTTGCAATTTGTCTTGGGTTATGAATACCCGTGGAGTTTGCGTGAGTGTTGGGGTTAAAATATGCCCTAGATTTGCTTTTGTCTTAAAGTAAGTTGGACTTGCTTAGTTTCAGTCTTAGATCTGTCTTAGTGGTAGATCTGTCTTGTCTTAGTTGTGCAGCTTAGGGTTGTAGATCCCTGTTCTGCCGCAGTTTTTGGGCCTTAGTATGAGGCACAATGGGTACGTTGTGGGGTGTAGTGTTGTGTACCCATAGTTGTAGTACGAGTTTTCTAGTTTGTCTTGCAATTTGTTTATGATCATTTTCAGGGGGAAGGATGGTGTTTAATGTTTTGGCTATGCATCCTCCTTTTCTACTAAATGTGTGTTATATTATCTTCATGCATTTTACTGTATATGATCATTATCGCTGGGGGGGTGATGTTTAATTAGTTGTTATTAATGCATCCTCCTATGCTCAGTGAGTGTTGTATCATCATAACACATGTTGACTGTTTTCAAATATTATAAGGGGGGAGATGTGTTGTAATGTGCTTATTATCTATACACTCTCCCTACTCTGGTTCTCTGCCTGCCTGCTCAGCCTTTGATGAGGTATGATAGAATGTTTAGGGTGGTTTGGATTCTAGTGGAATCAGTTGGTGAGAAGGGGCTGAGCAGGGAGGACGCTGCTCCTGGTGGGGCATTAATAAGGAACAGAACATCTCCTGATAACCTGTAACATATGATTTGGATCTGAAGAATAAATCATCAATCATTAATACAAGACCATGCCTGCGCGCCTTCATCCCTTTTAACAGTATCCTTTCTGCCTGAGGGCCTAGGGCCCAGCCACAGCACATTGCACAGTGCCGGGGGTGACATGATGGCGTACGGGACTCAATCATAAAGGGTCCATGGCTTGCGGTGCACAGACTTGGTGGCACCGGATGCACTGTAGCAGGCACAAGCATACCGCCACGGGACGGTGTCTTTCGGTGCACTGAGGTAGGGGCACCGTAAGTGCTGAGCGGGTGTGCAGCCTGCGATGATGCACCGTCCAGGCAGTCCGGGATGGTGGCATTGGTGTGAGCCCTGCTGGACCGCAGTGTAGTCCTGAGCCAGTGGGAAGTGTGGGCATAGCGCCACGTGCCGTTGCCTCGCAGTTAGTGGCACCTCTGGTGTTGAGCGGGTGTGCAGCCTGCGATGAGCACGGGTGCAATGATATGTTCTCTGCCATGGCGAATTCAAGACCCAGAGTCAAGTGTGTGACCTGGTAGCCCGCGGTGCGGGGCTCCATAATGTGGAGGGTGCCATGGTCGCTGGCCCCGGGCTTGGTGCTCCCAGCGGCACGTGGTGGCCCCTCTTGGAGACACGCCGGTGTCGGAAGGTGAGCATGGAGGCCTGGTTGCCCAGGGGCGGGCAATCACTGCTGGGCGGTGGGAGGGGCTAGGGTACAGCACCCTGTGTGCGCTGGGGTGGGCAAGCGCGGATGGCGTGTGCTTTTGTATGGACTCTGCCATTCATATCTCTGGCAACTGTTTCAGATGAGGGACCTGGGGGTCTGCAGTGCGTACCGGTACATGGTTGGAAACACACCGGTGGCTGCAGGTGAGCAGTGAGGCCTGGGTCTGCAGTGTCGGAACTCTGCCTCCCTCTTTTTCTCTCTGTCTCTTTCTCTCCCCCCTTCTCCCCCCTCTATCTACCTCTCTTTCTCGCTCCCCTCTCCCCCCTCTATCTACCTCTCTTTCTCTCTCTCCCTCTCTCCCCTCTCCCCCAATGTCTTTCGCTCTCTCTCTCTCTCTCTCTGTACTTTGATGGGCGCATGACACACCTTCTTATCTATCTTTTTGTTTTGCAGGCTGTGACTTACAGAATGCCCAGAGAAGACCCGCCGTGCCTCTACAAGATTGTTGTATTTTGTTTGTTCTGCAATAAAGTTTTTATTTGTATTATATGATTTGGATGTATGATTTCCATTTGCCTGGCCGCACCTGTATTTAGGTGTTGTTATTGTGCAACTTCAGGGGATTTGTTGGGTTCCTGGTTTCGTCATGTTGATGTTCATTATCTTTGTCCAAAGGTGGGGGGAGGGCCGGGGGGTGGTGGCGGTGGGTGTTGCTGCCCTATTGGGGCTCCGGGCTGCATGTTCAGGTGCTCGGGGGCATCTGTTGTTCTTCATGTTTGGCTATGGGCTGTGCTCCCTTGGCTGCTGCCGGTTGTTGTTCGACTTTACACCAGGTCAGAGCAGGTGTTAGCTTCCTGCTGCTAACGCGCCTTATCACCTGTTTTGATATCTCATTGCCGATCTGGCTGGTCGTTGAGAATTTTGTGGAGAGGCGTTGTTGCGGCTTTTTGCTCGGGAACGCCTACTCTGCATCTCATTTGCGATATTTGCCGGGGATCCATGGCGATGTTTTTTGAGGATGCTATCGCCGGAAAACTGGTGATATGGGCTGTTAGCACCGGCTTGTGAATGGACGGTAAATTTATCGCGAGTTTGGCTGATAACTCGGTGATAGCTCCTTGAGAATATGCCCCTGGGTTTTTTATAAGCAAAATTGTATTTGTTTTTGTAAGTAAGGGAATAAAAAAATACACAGCACACAGCAGTATTTATCCACAGCCGAAATGAAAACTAGACACCAGACTCTGTTTTTAAGCAGCAAATTATTTATCCTAAGAAGGAGCTGCAAATCAGTGTCTGGCCTCCACACCAGAGCACTGAACAATATTAGCTTTTATACAAAAGAAAGTTAGATTATAGAGTAAAAATCCACTGTGAATCATTGTATAATACCTGAGTCCATGAAAGGTCATCCCTCTGTAATATTTTGGAGCAGCCTTTTGGTACACATCGTATAACTGTAATAAAAAAATATAAGTAATTATTATGCTACCAACAATTCTCTTAAAACTTCTAGTGGCATTGGTGACTCCCATTACCTTCCTTCTCCGTCTTCCTAGTCACAGTCACCTCTGAGCACTATGTGTTCGGGGCACAGCATTCACCCATAGAAACAAAACCACACCCAACATGGTGATTTGACAGGGAGTACCTGTCACCTGACCTATAAGGGTGGGGCAAACCCATACTACATCCTGTTTTATTCTCTGAATTCTGGCAGGTAACACCCATAGTATGTGAGCTGCTGGCACCGTGCATTTAGGAGCAGTGGCAAGTGTGTTTTTGTACTTATTTTAATGTGTTGCCGAACTGCTATAGCTCCCACGCCTTTGTTTATATTTTTGCTGTACCACCGCTCCTATGCTGAGAGATTGGGAGCAGCGGTTTCAGATTGCATTTTTGTGAGGTGCACCGCCACTACTACGCTGAGCAATTAGGAGAAGCAGTGATCATTGTGGGCTCCTTCTAGGTTTTACCACTGCCGCGCCTGTGCTGTACCGGTCAGGTGCAGCGGTTGCAGTGTTTTTCATGAGCACCACTTCTCCGGCGCCGAGCGCTTAGGAGTAGTGGATTCTTTTGTGCATATCTCACTGTATATTCGGCACACCGAGCATTTCGGTGTGACAGTTGGTGTTACCTGGGGTTACAATCCTGATGGTAGAGCAGTATCTTTCTCGGGCTCAGTCTGGGGGTTGGAATGAACAGCCCACGAGGCAGTTCTTGGTAGGAAAACCTTCCTGCACAAAAACAATCACAAGAGGCTTTTTCCTCTTTCTTAGTGTGTTGCAGAATACAGCACACATTAGAAAGAGGAAAAACGAAAGAAATAAAGATATTTCTTCACGTTGGGCCTCCCTTACGCCTCCCGTGGGGAGGCATACGTTTTTGGCGCTTCCTCAGACATACAATTTCTCGTAAATCAGGGTCAGTTTCAAAAAGCCATGGATGTAGCTGAGAACGCCCCCAGCAACCCATGCAACGCCCCTTTCACACTGTTTTTTTGCATGAAAGGGGCACATATTTATAAGTCCATAAAAACTACTTAACGTGGCTTTACGTGGCTTTATAAATATGCTAGTGGCACGCTGCGCCACCGGAACATCAAAAAAGTGACGTTGTGGTGGCGGAATACTGCTGGTAGGGCCCCATAAATGAGGCCCGATGTATGTTACGCATGTGATGATTATCACATCTACCAAGTTCAAATCGGACTCATAATTCTATGCATCAGTGGCCCGTGAAATTAGAGTTTATAAAGGGTTTCGGAGACACCGAAGCACGGGCTCCTTTTGGCCTGTTTCCCAAATTGGATTTTTTTTTACCTAGCCATGGTTTGCATTTTCGGGTCTTCCTACCTTGTAGGATGCAAGCTCCAGTTGCTTGTAACCAGGAGATGAAGTGTTTTCCAGATCAAGGTGATAATAACTTTGATTCAACCTCAGAAGCACATTGATGGATTTTGTTGGCACTTCACTTCCTGAAAACATGAACCAAATGAAAAATTAATGACAGGGGAGTGTACAGCTGAAAGATCAACAATTTGAGCTTTGACAAAAGCAACCCAGTCAGCAAATGTACTGGAGTGGAAAGCAAACCTGGTATAGTGTGAAGCACTGCTTGCATCTAAGCCAAAGTAGACCCAGATTTAATTAAAATAGACAAGGGTTCATTTGGACCCAATTCGTAAAGCCTTTACTATCCCTGAAACTTCAGAAGCGCTTTAGTGATGGGTTAGCAACAAATACTCAATGGTGTACAGTTGGTCAAGCTGTTTATCAGAAGTTATCATGCAGTTTGTTAAACTTCTAACCCAAATATATTATCCACTTCTTTGTATAAGTGATTTATATATCGATGCTATGTATTTGGGCTGTGGTGCTTCACACAATTATTGACTTGAATACACCACCTACAACTGTAGCGCTGTTTCTTACCTGGAGTCATCACCTACAGAACCTCCTATGTCATGTAGTTAGTTGTGCATGGGCTGCCATTGACCTTATTGGTCATGTTATGCACAAGAAAGTTGAACAAATTAAAAGCTGCTTCTCATGCAAATGAAATACTATGATAATGCTGCAATAAAGCTGGTAACCCCAGAGGATTTCATGTTATTCATTTCCCAAAAATCGCATCTTTCTGGGAAAGACACCTTTGTTGTATACGAATGTCATAACCGTGTAATTATTTAGGTTATCTTTAAGTGAGTTGTGATTCCTTCTATTTGGTTTATCAATTATATCATGCCCAATCTATGGGCTCACAGGATCCTCATTCGTGTCGAAGAAGGAGGGACAAATAGTGAGTGGTTTGGATAGTAATTATTTATCATTACTGTGATGGATTCAACTAGGATTATTGAACTTAGATAATGGAAGATTTGATTGTTTTTACTTTCAGTGATTAACAATTATGGTGATTCCAAATCTTTCTATTGCGAGGGGTTTGCCTGCTGGGATGTCCGATTCTTGAGAGTTCCTTTGTCCTTCATGTGGCATGATAACTCGATTTGGTGACGTTGTGCAGGAGAATTAGATCTGCAGTTATCTCTTCATGGTAGGAGTCATCTCTACTTTCCCATTGATATTTCTAGGAAAAAGGTAGGTATTCACCTTTCTCCTAAATTCCAGATGGTTGTGAATTGCTCTTATTGATGATGGAAATAAGTTCTGTATTTTTTCAGCTTGTATAGAGAAATATGTGTCTCTGCTGGTTTTCTTCTTGTAATGTGGTATGGTTAGTATTAGTGCTAATCTGGACAGTGGTGTTCTCTTAAAGGCAGGTATTGTGTGGCTGTGTAGGTTTACAGATAAGAGTTGTTTGACTGCTGTATTGTGGATTTTCTGAATGTGCTTAAAGATTGACTCCATGAAATAGACCACTGCCTTGCACAGTTGTAATATAATCAGTGATGTAGTTTCCTGGATCTTCTCTGGGAATCCTAGGTGTTGGAAGACGTTTTAGTATATGTATGGTAGGGAATGTGAACTTTGTCATCTGAGATCTCATAGAGAGCTCCAAATCTATGATAACTCACAGGTTTCCTACTTGTGTTGACACTGTGGGGGTGCCCCCAGTTAGGTCAGCCAGACTGACAGTGGCTTATAGATATTTCCATTTCCATCTGTAAGAATGACAATTTGAGGTGGTTTGTTACCATACGGTGTTCAGTTGTTTTAGGCCACTCACCTAGTTTTGAGCTATCAATAGCCTTTGGTTTTCCAGTTTAGGACTAGCTGAGTATCAGCATCATAGTTACAAAATGTCAGTTCACAGGATTTCATAATCTCCGGGAATGGGCTAATGTATACACTTTAAGATAAGCGATTATTGAGCCTTGAGATTCTCCTGCCTATATCTTCTAAGGTGTAATTTTTAAATATTATCATAACTATTTTATCTAAGGGTGCTTCACTATTAAAATATTGAGGAAAAGATCACATTAAAAATAAATTGAGTTATAAAAAATACCTAAATAAATTAGCTTCAAATACAGCAATACTTGAAAGCCTCAGTTTATACAATACAATACAACTTTAAATCTCAATATATTATCTTCCTTATACATGTATACCATTTCTATGCAGTCATGTTTCTATATGCGTATTACTTTACCCCTACTGTAGAAGAAAGAAAAAACATTTATTCTCTCCAATTCACTACTCTGTCTAACCCTATACCTCTCTCAATATATCCTCTACATCCACTCTCTGAATCATCCCAAACCTCATTCAAGTACGATGATCTCCAAAATAACCCTTTTTAGATTCTTCCCTCCTCTATGCGTCCTGGCTCACCCCAAACGTTATTTTACTACTATGAATTCCCAAACAACTCTTTCAAAATGTTCCCTCCTTTGACTCATCCCAAACCTCATTTTCTACTATGATTTCCCTAATAACTTTCGAGAGACTCTTCCCTCCTCCATCTCTCGTTTTTACTCATCCCAAACCTCATTTTACCACTGTGATCTCCCAAATAACACTTTCTAGACTCTTCCCTCTTCTATCCCTCCATTATCCTATTTAATCCAACTAACAGACTCACATGTCCACTGCTCAAATTAACTCATATTTCTATATACTAATGCACTACTAATCTTTTTGGGTTCTGGAATAGTGTGCAACTTGCCCAAAAGCGCTTTGACACCTCGCCAGGGGTAGTAAGTGCTATTTAAATACGATTACAAATACAATTACATTTCTAAAATATTTACTAGGCACCGTCATCTGTCTTGCCATGCAGTTAGAGAAGAGAAGATCTTCACTGCTTTGACGGCAGTGATGACAGTGTGAGAGAGGCGATAAATGCATTTGGTTTAAGTATACATGGGCCAGATGTGAAAAAAATCACCGCCTTCTCACATGGATAATTGACACCCGTGGATGAACAGTCAAGAAGTCTCTTAGTTCCCGTGGCCTGGCACAGCTCTGGATTGGGCAGGATTTTTCCAGAATTGCTTTCAGCCCACTTCTTACTGCTCATTTAGGTAGATACATTTATACCACTGGTTTTCTTTAAAAAAAATCACAGATGCAGTGGGAAATATTTTTTAGGGGCAGGCATCTTGTTTTCCCGTAGGGAAAACGGGCTGCATTTAAAAAAAATGCTTTATTGAAAAGCAGTTACAGACATGGAGGTCTGCTGAGCCCAGCAGGCCATCATCCCTGGGAGGCCCAGCAGTTCTCAATGGGGTCACAAATTGCGAGTGCCGTATTAATTTTCATGAGGCTCGCATTTTGTGACCCCATTGGGAATCGCAATCAGTGTCGCAGACACTGTAATACATACCAATTTCCGACTCGCATTTGCGAGTCACAAATTCCTTGGTCGTACATATGGCCCACTGTCTGGATCTCAGGATACTTACTAACAAGCCGAATTCCCAGACAGGAATATTCTCTTTTCTGCAGAGTTTCAAGAAACAAATATGTTTTGGAACCCTAGAAATTTACTGAAAGATTGGGTAAAATTCACATTATGCTACAGTGGTCACAAAATATTTGCAATATAATAGAGCTATGCAGGTTATATATTTCCAAACAATTGACAATAAAATGGTAAAATATTTGCTGATTACCTTACCTAAAGTAATGTTGGTTACATTTTGACCATTTTGACACAAGCTTCCACTTAGAAAGAGGTCACATGTCATCTGTGTATTATGCAATTTGCTTGTGGCATCTGCTGACATTGATTTAAGGCTGCTCACAAAGCCATGTGAAGGAAGTGAGTTGAGATAGGATGAACTCATACTTTCTGTAGTAGAAACAGACGTAGGAAGCTTGCTTTCTAGAATAGTTGTGGATATTCTCAGTGGATCCATTGTTGTGTGATATTCAGAATCCTTGTGTTTTACCTCTGGTTTAGATGTAATCTCTTCTGATGAAGCACTAGAGAATGACTGCAGTGGAACGCCATTCATTAAAGTCCTTGGTTTACTTGCCATGCTTGGAGGTGATGTGGAAGAGAAACCTATTTCTGAGTATTCCTTCTGTGCTGGCAGCATTGGTTCTAATGAAGGCAGATCATTGGGTGTTGCACCAGGCTGATCTTTTGAAACAGAGCTTCCCGGTAAACGAAATGGTGGCAGGGCAGAAATGACAGAATTGGAAGACATGTCTATATTTTCATTTGCCCGACTCACTGTTTGGCTGGTTGTGAGCTTCTCTAAAGCTACTCTAGTTGTTGATGTTGAGGGTTCTTTGTCAATTATTGAGGAAGGCGTAGGCGGTCTTTCAGAGGCAGTTTTCAGGCTCTTAAATGCGGTTGTAGTCCATAGTGTACTGGCATCAGAGTTAGAGGTAGATGCTGGAAATATTTCAATTGATGTGGTTTCCTGATCCACTTGAGGAGTGTGTGGCATGGTAGGCATTGCAGATGTCGCAAAAGTATCGACATTTGAAACTGGAAATAAAGTTATAGCTTGGGTTAACTGTGGGGATTTTTCTGAGCCTTGTAGTACGGCTGCAGGGTTTAAAGTTTTTGTGTCCAGCCCCTGTCCTGTAGATCTCTCATCTGTAGATGTGACAGACCAAGTCACTGTAGACAGGCTTACATTTGAGGTTATATTGAATATGCTCAAGAACTCTGAGGAATTTGCCTGAGATGCTAAATTTGTTTGGCTAGTTGTGCTGCTGTTTAATATTGGAGGTTGCACAGTGGGATGTTCTGTGTCTGCAGACAGGTGATTTGTTGTTTCAGAAGGGAAGCTGCTCTGTGTCTTGGCGACCCCTGCAACAATAAAAAGGGAGCAGTTTAATTTATTGTAGAATGTTCACATTGGTGGAAAATATTGTTTGCATAAACTTCTCATTTTAGGCATTTGCAATTATATGACCTTTGATGTTTTGCAAGTGGCCACCCCTTTAAATGTATATTGATGAAAACATATTTCATTTTTTGAAATAGAGTGATCATTCATCAATCCAAAATCAAGGTGCGATCAGCATTACTAACCTCAACTTGTACCATCACTTTCTCAAACGTATTTTTATTTTGATGGGTAGCTATTTTTCTACTGATAAAAATGCTATAAATTCTTGAAAGTTGTTACACTACTTAAAGCAATTGTCTCTGCTGCTGTTAATCTTTGAAACATAATTAGAACTGATTTCAGACTGAATTTCGATTATTTTCTAGCAACACTGAAAAATACAATCAAATCTGACTTACTCGACCTGCTGCGGTTCTCATTTTCTTTGCTACTTAGCCTTTCAGCCAGATCTAGAAATCTCACTTCAAGGAAGATACAGAGAAAAGCTCCTTTTGCAGCACCACCACTTTGTCACAACTCTGACGGGTGGTGGCAGTCATATTTAGTTAGTGGCGACTTCCCTGCGCCTACCTACCTAAAAGCATGCTTGGGGAGGGACACAGGGCCCTTGACAAATTAAACAACGCTAGCTAGGTGCCCACTTCCAGGCTAACACCATTGTGGTGCGTTCATTGTCATTTTACTAACCACAGCATGTGTCATCTTCTTCCCTGAATACCCATTCGCTTCTCTCATTCAATAGCATTTTAAATTAAGAAAATTGCTGAAGATTGTTGGAAGACTCAAAAACTACTTGTAACAACACGAGCATATTAACAAGTCCTTATTGCCACCACAACGTCACTTTTCAGGACGTGGTAGTGGCGATAGGGGCTTCGCCTTATTTACAAGGCAGCGTTAAGCCACTTAACGTGGCTTAACGCTGCCTTGTAAATAAGGCCCCTTTTTGTGCTATACTTAGCGTGAAAGGGGAGGGGAATGGGTGTTGCGGAGGGCGTTCCAACGGCAACACCTATGATTTTGACACTGCCCCCTATTTACAAGGGTGACGTAAATAGGAGGCAGCACCAAAATTGTTTAATTCCTCCTCGTTTTTGCTGTTTCCGTGTGTGCTGCATTGTGCAGCACACATAGAAACCGCAAAACGCCATTGATTGTTTATGTACAGGAATGTCTCACTTCCTGCACATAAACAATCATTTTTAAAAAATGACGTTTTGCAACTTCTATGTGTGCTGCATTAAGCAGCACACATAGAAGTTACAAAACACCATTTAAAGATTGTTTATGTGCTTCCAAATAATCTTCCCCTCAACGCAGACACCCTTGCAATATGGTGTAAGGGTGCCTGTATTGGCGCTAGGCTGCTAAATTTAGCACCAGCGCAGGGGGAAACGCAGGGCTGCACCATACTGTTGTAAGTATGGCGCAGCCCTGCGTTTCAGAAGTGGCGGAGTGCGGCGTTAAGCCAGGAAGGCTAACGCCGCACCCCATCACATCTTAGTCAATATGCCCCTTTCTCTCTTAAGGGCAGGTTTACAAGCCCCCTGCGCTGCCAGTACGTCACTTTTTGTGACTCACTGGCAGTGCATTTCTCTGCCCCATATTAACATGGGCAGGAAAAGCCACTCTGCATAACTTTTCCTGTCCTTGTAAATACGGCTCCTTTACACGCAGCACGCATTGAAAGAGGAAAATGTCTGTAGTGATTGTTTTCGTACAGGAAGGTGCCTCTTCCGGCACAAAAACATTCTCTCCATGAGCCAGGCATCCTTGCACCGTGGTGCAAGAGTGCCTGCGTAGGTGCATGGCAGCTGTTTGTGCGCCAGCGCTGGGGAGAGCACAGGAATGCAACATATCATTGTAAATATGTCGAATCCTGTGCTCTGAAAGTGCTGTAGCGTTGCGCAGCCAAAGGACTTGTGGTGCGGCACTTTCTTGTAAATCTGCCCCTTAATGTTCAATGGCGTCTCAGGGGAAGGGATGTGAGGGGTAGTTGAATGCAACCCAGAGACGGGCAGCAACATAAACAAAAAGCAATAGCAAAGCCAACAGGTTTTCACCTTTGGGACTCTTTAGCTGTGCCAATACTACCGTGCAACATCCCTGAGTTTGATTAGTAAATAAAAATAATGTTTTTTTCTATTAGAAGCACGGGTGGTAGTAGCAACACAGAGGGAATGGGTGGGGGAAGCAATGCAGGGGCAGAAGTTACACGAAGGGCAGGGGTGGGGAGGAGAAGCAACGAGTTAGAAAGTGACGTGGAGCGACTGAGAAAGCAACAGAGGAAATTACCCCACCCACTCTGTGACGCCCTAAACACTCTGACACCTCACTCATTCTCTAGGTTCTCTGCAAACATTTGCCCTCATCAACTCTATGCTCTCAGCTGCCGCAACCTTGCCCACTGCTGTTACTTTCAGACTGTAAATTCTGTAATGAGATTCCTGCTCAGTTCAAGCATTCCATTGAAATACATTGGGCTTTATAAATATTGTTAATGGCCAAGGCAGAATACTTCTAATTATGTCACTGTCTTTGTCCTTAAAAACAAGAAATATCCAGTAAGTAACTAACTTTGTACGAATGAGCTTTATGAAATCATGGGCCTGATCTACAATGCATTTTTAATGGTGGAAAATGATCTAATTCTGTCCGATGGTTAAAATGCTTTTTCTTATGTACTAATCTCATTTTTATGGGTCTGAAAAGCTTTTTCTGACTCCTAATATAGGATTCTAAATAGGTATTAAATCTGTATTTAAAAGGGTTCTGTGGTAGACATCCCTTTCAAATGTCTAATCAGTATCTTATGTATCAATGCTTTATGACCAAAATACGATTGCAAAACACTAAGGGGCAGATTTACAAGCCCCTTACGACACTTTTACGCCACCGTTGCATCACTTTTGTGATGCAGCGGCATCGTAAACAATGAGCCACGTTGCGACACATTCACAACGTGACGCATCTAGGGAGATGCGACACGTTGTAAAGCCCTGCGTCACATTATATCTGCGTCAGGTATTATGTATGCAGGGTGGGCGGTTCGACGCAAGAAAGCCATGTAAAAGTGACGCAGTGAAATCTACAAGATTTCACTGCGTCACTTCTACGACGCCTCTGCGTCAAAACCTTACGCCTGCTTGAAGCAGGCGTAAGGAGTGGCTCAGCACATTAGGAATAGGTATTCTTGAGCATTGCTGGAGTTGAGTCGCGCTTGCGACACGACTCCAGCAATGCGTTACCATTACGACAACAGATGCGTGACACATCTGTCAATCCTTCCACCACGGTGCGCCGCATTGTAAATGCGACGCATTCATGGTGGCGCAAGGATTTTTTGCGTGACGGAATAAAACTGACGCATCTCTGCTCATATGCAGAGATGCATCAGTTCTTGTAAATCTGCCCCTGATTGTTTTACTGACACACCCCGAGGTGGAAAGGCATTTGCAAAAGGGAAGGGGTCCTTTTGGGAACATTTATCCTTTGTGAATAGGGAAAAGAAGACAAACAAAAAAAAGGAAACTTTTCTTTTTAAACCCAGTCCTGTTCCAACAAGACAAATGACCTGCATTTAAAAAAAAGGTTTGCTGTATTAAAAATCAATCACAGACATGATGTTCTGCTACCTCTTGAGGAACTTGACCTTTAAGGGCCAAGCGGCGCAGAGTACGCCTGAAATCCTCTAGTTCTCCTGCCTTGCAATACAGAGACACTGGACACTCCGTCAGGCGTAAAAGATCGAGTTTTATTAGCTGCAGCTAGTACAGTTGTCCGTGAAGTCACACAGGGATGGGTTCACAAGAGACTGCCGCTGACCTCCGTGGCGCACAAGCTTTTATACAGTGAAATACAATGGATAAAATGGGTAACCCAAACACATATAGAATTTGAGACATCGACAAATGTTACCAACGGTGGTTTAAGCTAATAACTGACTCGAGTTCCAGGTGATGTTTGTTGCTGGCCCCTTTAAGCAAATTACAAAGAATCCACATGATGCAGTTTACAAGGAAAGAAAACATGGTTGTATGCTCTAGAAGGACAGTCGTGAGATCAGAGAATGCATGAGATGTGTAGCGAAGGGCAGTAGATAAGATAAGCGAGAAGAAAGAATGGTGTGAGCTAACAGACAGTTTGGGCGGGGGTTATCTAGCTCAGACATGAATTAGTGTATTCGGCCAGACCCTGACACGAGTTAATAAACGCGGGACGAAAAGCTACCTGACCCGCAAGGGCAGAAATGACAAAAACATCTCGTTTACCAGCTGCCTGAGTGAGGGCAATCTAAGATGGCGGAAAACATGGAGTCTGGGTACGATCGAGAAACGATAAATTTCAGAACCTCAGACCCTCCTTTTGCCATTACTCAGGCAATAACAGAATGACTGGGCTCATGTTAGTCTGAGTCGGAGTCGATATCGATTGCCATAAGGTCGTTTAACTGTTGCTGGACCATCATCTTAATATTCTCTGTTTGTTGGGTTACAGGCTTTGATACACATAAGGTAGCGAACAGACCACAGATAGCAGGACCACAGTGTATGCACAAGCAACAAGAGAATATGATGGCCAGAATTGCTCCAAGGAATGTTAGTATCTTCCATCCCCAGGTAGATAACAATCCCCCTAACCATCCCATGAGGGATCAATCTCCTTCGTCCTGATGGATCGATGTGGAGATGGTATGTAATTTTGAGATGGCCTGATATACAGTCGGGGCGTCATCAGGAATGTATATACAGCAGCTTGATCCAATTAATTTACAGACTCCTCCTTGGTCTGCTAGGATCACATCTAGCGCAATTCTGTTTCGTAACGTCATGAGACGGTCCGCTCGGAGTTCTGCAGTGATGTTACTTAAGGCACCTGCAGTAACATCGATGGTTGTCTCAACCACGCGAACTAATCGCCTAATGTTTCAGCTGTTAATCTTTGGCATCAAATACGCCTCTACCATATCTGTGTCTGTGATGGTCTGAGGGTGCAGTATACGTTGGGGGAAGCAAGAATGCTATGTAACATGTTCCCGAAAAGTCAGAGGGGAGCCATGTATATGCTTTGTCATAGCAGACAAAATAGGTTCCTTGTGATGGGATCAATGGAGCGTTATTTTGAGACGTGAATACATATATCTGGGAACAGTTTTGTTGAGTGTCATTTTCCTTGCTATTGATTCGGAGGCAAAAGTTGCCTTGGTAGGGTACAGTCCATGCTAGGGAAGACTTCTCTTGTTTGGTCTTGTTATTAACACTAGAAATGTAATGAGTTACATTCCATCCTTCGTAGGCTTTCTTTTCATCCAAAGGAATCTTACTCTTCCCTAGGATTTTAGCCATGGCCACTATACCCTTTATCAAAGTACCGTGGCTAAAATCCATTCCATTCTCAAATGTACCTATCGGATATCGAAGTCTGTTGTGGTAGGCAGCCGAAAACATGGTCAGGTAAGCCCATGCTGAACCTTCATACGAGAAAGGCAATACTAGATAGGGCATCCCTTTATGGGCAGTGTGAGGCATGAGTCCACACACCCAACAGTCAGATGTGTTGACAACTAACTGGTGTTGGTGTAACAGCTGGATAAACAAATTATTTTGATACTCCATCCTTCTTACTTGTTCATGTGAGGAAAGGGCACTTATCTTGTGTTGAAATTTAGTGGGACGAGAAGGTACAGAGGTAGATAAGGGAACAGTTTTTAGTTGCAACACATGGACAATCCAACCTATACATGCTAATAAAACACATAGAGCAGTGTTCTTCAATCTGTGGGGCGCGCCCCCCAGGGGGGGCGCGCCACCATCCCAGGGGGGGCGCGCACTCCACCCGAAAATCTGATGGCTGATCGCCATAACGGAGGTTTTAAACACATTGGCCGCCTAAAAGTATCCTCGCGCACAGCGCTTTTTCAGAGATGTGGACAGTTTTTCAAGCAGTACTCTGCATCATTTTACATTTCATTATCAGAGGTGAGCCTCTGCTGATTCTGCTGAGGTCAGGTGTAACAGACTCCGATGCAGCACCAAAGCTCAGATACCCGGCAGCACTGGAGAGGCACAGTGGGGGGGTTATCCAGCTCAGACATGAATTAGTGTATTCGGCCAGACCCTGACACGAATTAATAAACGCGGGACGAAAAGCTACCTGACCCGCAAGGGCAGAAATGACAAAAACATCTCGTTTACCAGCTGCCTGAGTGAGGGCAACCTAAGATGGCGGAAAACACAAGATGGAGTCTGGGTACGATCGAGAAACGATAAATTTCAGAACCTCACTCTCCCTGTGATTTCCTCCAATTTTAGTGAATCGCAATTCTGTATTTTTTAAGAATCGACCTATTAGGACATAGGTCGGTGCTTACATTTTTTTTTAATTCTCATACAAATACTGGTAACAGTTTGCAACCAGTATTTTATGACCAGATATTCATACTTCTGGCCCAATGTGTGGTATACCATAAGATATATCGAATATAGGGAAGAGGATGCTATACCTGTTACTGATGTACGCAGATGCAATGACGTAACAAGGGTGCTATGCGGCCTAATGCCAGTAAGGTAAATGGGCCCCAATTTCCTAGTTAAAGAAAACGGGTACAGTTTGGGTGCAGTGGTCTCCACACACCTCTGTGTCCTGGCGACATCCACTTGCTGCACTATTGATAGCCACACCCCTGCGAGGATGCCTCTCTGCTTACCTCCAAACGCCATGAGCACTTCGGATAACAGATGAAAAATATTGCAAACAAAACGAATCGATCATCAACAAAAACAAATCTAAAGTGAAGGTCATGTCTGAACTGCTTAACAAAAGAATGTGCCTTCTACCTTAAAAGGAGACAACTAGTCACTGTGAAATCTTATCGGTATCTTGGCAGAAAGATTCAGATTGTAAATGGAGCTCAATCGTCCAGGTACTCCACTCAATGGACCACGGGTGGAGCTCCTTGACGAGTGTTTGCTCCAACCTAAACATCAGTTAACGGCTTAAAGAGCTTCACTAATCACCTGAGATATCACACAGTGACACATCTGAGTGGAGCAACAAGTGTCAAGGTAGGAGGAATATCAACATGCAGAGAGGAACTTTGGTTCTCAGAGTCTAAAAGAAATAAAATTGGGAAGTCAGAAAGAAAAAACCGGAAGCAAATTCAGCACGTACCCAGAATCTGCCCTCAGTCACTTTAATAGACACAAGGAGATGATAGACGGAGCGCTGAAACTTTTCAGACGCTCACTCCCCGGTCACAGATCTGGGCTGAATCCATCATCATTCTTTAGCTCACTTCCCCACCCCAGTTCAGATCCAGTCATATGCAAATCAGTCTTAACCCTGTTCCTCATGGGAACAGTCCAGCCTGAACTGCCAAGCCAGGTCTTAAACGGGACCGAAAACGCACATCCTGGGACCGGTTTCGGGGTAACACCCCTCATCAGCCAGGCTAGCTTGAATCCAGTGGCAAAGTGAGCAAGGGATTTGCATATGGCTGGGTCTGAACTGGGGTGTTGAAGTGAGCTAAAGAACAATGATGGATTCAACCCAGACCTGTGACGGGCGGTGAGTGTCTGAAAAGTTTCAGCGCTCCGTCCATCATCCCGTCGTGTTTACTTTGTTTGCCTTAAGTTGGCAGGGTATGCCAAAACGTGGGTCGCTTGCTCACTTTGCCACTAGATTCAAGATAGCCTGGCTGATGAGGGGTGTTACTCCGAAACCGGTCCCAGGGTGCTTGTTTCTGGTCCAGGGTAGACCTGGCTTGGCTGTTCGGGCTGGACCGTTCTCATGAGGAACAGGGTCAAGACTGATTTGCATATGGCTGGATCTGAACTGTGGTGGGGAAGTGAGCTAAAGAACGATGATGGATTCAACCCAGATCTGTGACTGGGGGTGAGTGTCTGAAAAGTTTTAGTGCTCTGTCTATCATCTCCTTGTGTTTTCTCAGTCACTTTAAAGGCAGACGAACCTTACACAGCCATAGAATATAGGGCAAGACTGTCTCCTGCAATGTTTGCAATAAAACGAGCAATCAGCCCACGTGACAACTGGGTAGATCGATGCTAGAAAGAGAAACTAACCGAGGGCATCTTACGAAGGACCAGAGTTCACCGGGGAGTAGAAACTCTAGAACAGCAGCGTAACTAGGGTAACTAGGGCGGGCTGGTCTCTAAAATACGCATGAGAAATTGCCCCCGTAGCCCACAGTTAGACAGTGAAAAACACCCATAACTGAGGTACGAGGGGCCCCTCACATCGTGTAACCAAGGCCAAGTGCACATGTAGCTCCTTTGATATTCTAAGCCCCTGTAGCTAAATTCCCTTCTTAAAGGTCTTCAAGCTCCTCACCCTACATCTTTGTTTTCTTTCTCTATCCCTCTCTTTTCTCACTCCTTCAGTACTTACACTCTCCCTGCTCCCTTCCACTCCCACTCTCTGTTTTGCCCTTGTCTTTATCTCCTTCCTCTCTTTGTTTCTCTTTCTTCTCCTCTCCATGAAATTCGTTACACTCTTTGCTTTTCCCTCTTGCCTGACTCCCTCTTCTCAATCACTTAATCATGTCTTCTATCTATATCCCGCCCTTCTCCATTTAATCTCCCTGTCCTCTCCATCCTCTTCCTCCCTTGTTTCTTCTATATTTTGTGTTTGCTTCTCGCGCCCTCATCTCTTGCCTCCCTTTCATCCTTCCACTTTCTTCCTTTCTCCTCCTCCTCTTTTCTGTCTCTGCCTTATCTCTCTCCACTACCATCTTCTTCATCATGAGCCCCATATGTACATCATCTCAGTGCTAAGAGACAAGCCCCTGGGAGGCCCTCAAAAAAGCTTTTCTAAGTGGACAGCCTCTTAACTAACCTGCAGCTGGTCCAGAGGACGCTGGGCAGGACTTGAAGTAGAATGAGCACCTCTGGATCTCAAACCCGGCAGTAATTCAACACTGACATTAACACTGGCCCCTGTTGGGCTCTATATTCATGTGAAAATTAACTTTGCTTGCACAAACAATGATTGATTTCTAAACAATGACCCTAAAGACCCTTAAAGTGATCCATGTCAGCTATGTAGTTCCTGATAATCTTGCACTCTCTAAGAGTGTTTGCTTTTTCCAGGATTTTGTCTTTCTGTCGTTTTTTTGTGCAGTGAATTACTCTTGTATAGGGTGAACTGAGGCGCCTCTAGGTGCCTGTGTGAGTTGAAGCTGATGGTGGGTGTTTGTAACGGGCCAGAATTCAGAGCTCTGAAGTTATGGCTGGAGGCAGTGTGAGTTTCTCACAGTATCTGTCAATGTTTCATAAAGGTGTTCATACTACACGTTCATTCATACCTTGGCCTCTCTGCACATCACAAAGAGCAATGGTCACGTGTGCCAATTGTAATTCTGATTCTATGTTAAAGTGTGTGAAGGCAGTATACAGCTTTTGGAATACTGACAGGGCGAAAGAAAAAGAAAATACCAGTGCTTTCAGGTGAAGGGTTGTGTTGAGCTTGTAGGGAATGGTGAAGTGAAGAAGACGCAAGGAGGTTTGTGCACGACAGAGTGAAAAGAGGATGCTGATCAGGAAAGAACTAAAGCGTGAGATATTCAGATGGAGGATTTCAGAAAGATGGTATGAGAAAAAGGACATAGGGGCATAATTAAAAGCCCTGGAGCATCACTTTTTCTGATGCTCCGGTGGCATTGCGCTCTACCGCATATTTAAAAGGTGGCAGTAAGCCACTTAATGTGGCCAAACGCCACCTGGTAAATATGACCCTTACCGCAGCAGTCCGCTGCGGCAAAGGGGCATGCACTGGGTGTTACAGTGGGTGTTCCAACGCAACATCCATTGCTTTTTGACGCTGCCCCATATTAACGAGGCTGAGGCAGCGCCAAAAAATGAGCCAGGTAAAACCTGGTCTTAGGATGGCGATACGAAGTGAAATTTCAATTTCTCCTCCTATTTTGCTCTTTCTATGTGTGCTGCATTCTGCAGCAAACATAGAAACAGAAAATCATCGCTAGAGATTGTTTATGTACAGGAAGGTGCCCCTTCCTGCACATAAACAATCCCCTCTGCAGTGCAGGCACCCTTGCAACATGGCGCCAGGGGGGCCTATGCTGATGCTAGGCAGCTTTTTTAGCGCCAGCCATAGGGGAAACAGGGGTGCGCCCTACTTTTGTAAATACATCGCATCCCTGCGTTTTGAAAATGTCGGAGCGCAGTGTTGCCAAGTTCTGCGTTACAATGCTCTCTGACATTTTCTTGTACATATCCCCCATAGTTTCTAATAGAGAGACTGATGAGGAAAGTATTGTGAAGGGAACAACGAGAGTAATTGAGACATTCCGAAGAGACCTTAGTAATGTTTAATTCACAGACTCATCTTTTCAGAATGGACACATTTTCAATTCTAATTATTCACAACAAAAATCATGGTTGTTACTCATTTATCTGATACTTCTAACAAGCATTGGCAAATCCAATATGTTTAACTTGGTTTAGATGGATGTCTGTTACCCTGTGATATGTATGAATGCAATACCAGAAGTCTCACAGAGATGTATCAAAATGCTGGTCAGGAGGTATGCTATGTCATGCCCTTAATTAGTAGACCATGCCTCTTGGAAAGGAGACCTAGTTATGCTTCTTAGAACACAACCCTTTTAGAGACCGTCAACTTTTTTTATCCCACTTGAAGCCCTGCTCTGGCCTAGTTTGTCACTGTACTATCTGCAACTTCAATAGCTATGGCCTAGCTAAAAAAATGACTAAGGGTCATGAAAGACTTAGACATTGTCAGGAGAAGTAAGATGGTGTTGCTCTTATTTTCTGACCAGTGGAATGACACTACTGCAAGCGTCACATCAATCTTGAGAGAAGTGTAGAAACAAAGGCCCCATCCCAGAAGATCAAGCAATTAAGTTCAGTACCGAGTTTACCATCAGAAGCTGACAAAAAATGTATATGAAGAAAGGGGGGCCTGGAGACATAGCCACAAAACCGTAAGGTCTCTGGCAATTGACAAAAGGCATGGAAAGATAGCTTAAACTATTGGGGGGAAACCCAAGATGGTGATGCTGCCTAGGCTCCTGTATCAATTTGTGAATCTCCCACTGGAGTTCCAGCATGGATCTTCAAGACCCTAGACTCTTTACTGACAAATTTGAAATGGGGTCAGGGATGTCATAGGATAGCCCTTGCTAAAATGCAGTTGCCCAGTTCTAAAGGTGGTATGGGGGCCCCAGACTTCAAGGCAAATTGTGTAGTCTATTGCATAGTCGAACAGTTGCAGTGGTTTGCTTATTGGCTAGCAGGCCATAATTTGTTTGAAATTGGATACTCTACTGAGTGGCTAAGGCTTGGATCGCTGGAGTCATTGCTTTGCCCCGAATCCAGGAGAATGAGGGATGCCCCCTTACTTCTCCAGACGGTGCTCTACTATTGGAAACTAGCGCTGAAATATACCAAAGTATCTATTCCATATGCCCCAAATGTTCCCCTCTGTGGCCTGCCAACCCCGCGGAGAGTCCTATCGGCCAATAGGTTGAAGCAGTGGGAGGAAGCTGGAGTTGAGACTGTGGTCTCCATGTTCACGGAGGGAATCTTGATGCCCCACGCCGAGTTTGCGCGAACTCATGCAGTACCTAATACTCTGTTTTTGACCCACGCTGCAATAATGCATTTTATACGTTGGCACTGGCTAGTGGAGCAGCGAGGGCCCCCCACCTTTTAACTATTACAAGCGCTACACATAATGGGTTATGGAAGCCACTTGGTCAGATGGTTGCAGCGAGGATTGAGGGAAAACTTAGACACCCCACTGGTATCTCTTCGCCAGAAGTGGGAGAGAGATATAGCCAGGGAGCTCACGGACAGGGAATGGGCAGTGGTTCTATAATATCCCAAACGAGTCGCTCGTAATGTCCGATTTAAATTCATACAACTTTTAATATTGCACAGAGCATACTTAACGCCACAAGCTAGTACCCGACTGCCTCCTCAGGCTGTCCTTGATGTCATCTGTCTGATGCTGATTTCACTCATATGTTCTGGGCATGTCCTTCTTTGCAAGGGTATTGGAGTGAAGTTACAGCAGGCCTAGCCCAAATATCCAAATGCTCTTCTTGGTCCACTATCAAAGCATGTATCATGGGCCTATCCCCGTTCCCCAAAAAAGCAGTCGTTTTTCACTGCTTTACAGATCTTTACCTAATATTGGCCAAGAGACTGCTCACACAACGCTGGAAATCCCACTCCGCTGAGGGGAGCATGGGGGGAGGAAGTCATCAGGTGAGCCACTGCAGAAAGAGAGGCGCTGCCGCATGAAGTGTACAGGGGACTTAGGAAAAAAACAATCTCAATGGAATGGGCCCACTTAGTGGAACAATTCAAAATGATTATCGTAGATGACCAGATGGAGTGAACACAGAGGCTCTCCCTAACACATCTGACCTCATTGATTGAAATGGCACTCAGTGGATTCATTACCACTAATTTATTGATCTGCTGCCCTTGCCTACCCCTCCCTCTTCCCCTCTCTATTACCCCACACAGATGTAACAAATGACCGGACCATGGTAGCAAAGTTTTTGTATGTTTCGTAAGCGGGGAGGGGGGCTGGAGTTGAGCACGTTGCTCATTTAAAACACTAATCCTGGTGCAGGTATGTAATAATTTGTGTAAGTGTACAAAGACATGTTTCTGCTCAAGACGTAACTGCACAAATTGCAGAAGTGAATATTAAGAATCAGATGCTCAAAACCTTGAAATTGTAGGCATAAAGACACATAATGTAGCGCATGTATACACAACTTTAAAATTAATAAAATATGTGTATTGTGGGAGAGAAAACAAACATCTGTAACTAAGACTCATCCTTAATATAGAGATACAGCCCTCTGAGCTACCTACTACCCATTTTGAACCTAATCTGTTTTAACTGGTTTTAATTTTGGGTGGGTGGGATTCATGGAATTTGACTCAGTTGAAGTTCGCGGATTTACATAAAAACTCAGCGAGATTCTGTGGAGTTCCGCCCGTGGATGGAAAAATAGGCATGTTGCCCTGCTAGCACTGTGATTTAGCACCAGTCGCACCTTATACGATGAAATACAACACAAACGGACCAACCCGCTAGCAAGAGGGCGAAGTTACTCATGTTGATTTGGCTGCCGCTCAAGTCGATTTTCTATTCGAGTGGCAGCCTTCTGACCACGAATGTTCGTGACTGCCCGTCTTTGAAAAAATCTCTCCAGATGTCCTCCTAGTGACCGAAAATCGCTCTGGGGACGCCAAATACTGCTTGCGCTTGCCAACTTACCATTATGGAGCTGCTCAAGAGAAAAAATTCCACCACATGGTGATTGTCAGAATTTGGCCAGAACTCAAAGCGGAGCTGCCAAAAGTCTGCCAATTCTGCAGGCAGAACGGAATATACTGCCCAAACCTAGTTTTACTCTTATATTGTAAATGTCATATATTATGTATTTAAGAACATTTAAATGTCGTACTGTGCATTAAGAACAACCCCAAATAAGTAATCAAAACATTGATCTCACTGCTCCTCTCTGCACTGTTATTCCAGTGATAAATGACACCTTTTAAAATGAATACATTACTTACTGATAATCGTCATTACTCCTCGTCCCTGTCCTATAGTAGGCGCACATGTGACATTCACTCTTCCCATTTGCCCAATGACTCTCAGAAACTGAGCGTGTTGTTCATGGCGTAGCCTTTTATTCACGAAAACAGGTAATTCACCAATGACCAACACGAGAGTAACAGTATCCCTTTTGGATATAAAATTAGCAAAGCATCACTCTTTAGCGGTATTAACTTGGTGAAGGCTGCCGGGCAATTAGGCCCCCACATTACACTTGAACTTGGCCGTACACTTTAGTGGCCTTGGCCTGTCAAAGGCAGTAAAGAAGATATGCACCACCTTACATTTGAACTCTTGAACTTGGCCATACACTTGAACTTGGCCCAAGCCCCCACTCTGCTGTGCACATTGTGCCAGTAGGCCCCAACGCGCTACAGCGAACAGTTGCACTACTTGTAAACCAGGGCCCAGCATGGCACTCTGGCATGCCCACCGGGTACCTGCACTCAGGCAGCCTCCCCAGGGTTCACCTCAGTCCATAGGTTGTGGGTTAGGGCAGAAGAGTCAAGGACCACTAGCAGGCCAATCCCCCCTTCCGCCTACCCTCTGCACACGTGGCTCCTACCCCTTTCTGGGGCCATCCAGTTGTTTAACTGCTCCTGTTGTGCTTGCTTGTTGTTAACTGTCACCGTTCCGCCCTTGCTCTCTTGTCGGGTGGGTGGGTGGTTGACGATGTGCCCATGCAGCTTGCCGGAGGTTCGAAGGGACAAAGAGGCTGAGGATGGCTGGGAGCAGATTTAAATAGCCTTCGGCGCGCCCCGATGACGTCACTTCATTCAGCCCCCTTTTCCGGTCCTGGCGAAGGTCTCGTCCCGTGGCGCTACTAAGGGCGCCCCTCCTCTAGGCGCGGGGGGCGCCGGTCATAGTAGGCGCACACGTGACATTCACTCTTCCCATTTGCCCAATGACTCTCAGAAACTGAGCGTGTTGTTCACGGCGTAGCCTTTTATTCACGAAAACAGGTAATTCACCAATGACCAACACGAGAGTAACAGTATCCCTTTTGGATATAAAATTAGCAAAGCATCACTCTTTAGCGGTATTAACTTGGTGAAGGCTGCCGGGCAATTAGGCCCCCACATTACACTTGAACTTGGCCGTACACTTTAGTGGCCTTGGCCTGTCAAAGGCAGTAAAGAAGATATGCACCACCTTACATTTGAACTCTTGAACTTGGCCATACACTTGAACTTGGCCCAAGCCCCCACTCTGCTGTGCACATTGTACCAGTAGGCCCCAACGCGCTACAGCGAACAGTTGCACTACTTGTAAACCAGGGCCCCGCATGGCACTCTGGCATGCCCACCGGGTACCTGCACTCAGGCAGCCTCCCCAGGGTTCACCTCAGTCCATAGGTTGTGGGTTAGGGCAGTAGAGTCAAGGACCACCAGCAGGCCAATCCCCCCTTCCGCCTACCCTCTGCACACGTGGCTCCTACCCCTTTCTGGGGCCATCCAGTTGTTTAACCGCCACAGGGCGAGGAGCTCCCCGGCGCGCTCGCCCTCCCCCCGCGCTAACTGTGCTCCCCAAATGGCCCCTAGCATTGTTTGTATGAGCCACTGTCCGTCTACCGAAATTATGACCTCCCTCCTGATTACACATCTCTCTTTTGTTATCTGGGCCGTCCTGTGATACATTACCTGCCCCCTTTCAGTAACCATCAAGTTGTGAAGAGCCTAGTTTACACCATCTCCTGTTTCCCTTGAATTAATCCCTAACACCCTGCTAGGGACCTCTCACCCGCTGAATTCCCACCACCGTTATCCTAAAAGGAACAACTACCCAGGCCCTCCATAAAATTTCTGCCCGTACGGGTGCCTAGATGCTAGCGCAACCTAATTAGACTCCCCTGGTCTCCTGGGACCGCGGTGGAAGTGTTGGACCCACTGCCCTCCTCTTACTGGTCACCCGTATCACTTTCTTACCCCGTTTGTCCTTGGCCTTAACCAGAACCCCCTTAATTTATACTGCCTGCGTTATCCTACCGACCACATATCGAGATTTCCCTTCGGACTGTCGGGCATTGAGCAGTGGCGTAATAACGCGCCCTCTTACCGCCTTGTGATAATTTACCAGGTCCGATACTGTGTTAGATAAAATATCTTGACAGCTAACCTCAGTAGCCGGCACATTGTCCAGAAGCCTCTCTTAATACCCACCGAGTTGGGAGGGCCAAACACTAACTCCCGTTTTTAATTTAAAACATCCACCTCTCTCCCTAATGATACTAGTCCCTTAGGGCCTCCAATAGCCAATCAGCCCCCCGGGATGCTTGCAACCTTGGAGCAACCTTAAGTGTACTCTCCCGAGCGTCTCCGTTATCCTCTTCGATATGCCCATGAAGTCCAGGACCCCCAAGGGTCCGCACTCTATCACCAGCCAGGTGACGTCCGGGACCACCTGCAGGTCGGTCCCGTTTGCCGCCAGCCAGACAAAGAAGCCCTACTGCACCATACCGTTACCTGCTGACATCAGTCATGGTTAACTTACCCACCAGGCACCTCCATGTGTCTAGTAACCACTCCGCTATGCTACCTATTTTTGTCCCTCAACTGACCTTCTTGAGCCATACTTGTCTTTGGCTGGACTCCTGTATTGCCACCCTCTGAGCTATTGCTCCACCCACTGACAAGGCTGCTCCCTTTGTGATTGGTGTTGATTTTCCCTATCCTGGTTAGGATCTGTGTTATAGGCCGCCACATGGTGTAAAAGGCTGGTTGTGTTTCGCCGCGTACTGTTAAAAACTTGTGGTTGCAGGCTGCCACAGGGGTATAAATGGCTGGTTACCCTGACAATGAAGCATCTGCCGGGTAATTACCCTGTGCCCGAGGTGAAATTGTAACTTGTACTCCATAACCTCCTTTACCAGGGAGCCTCCGGGTACCGTATCCTCTGCTATGTGCCTCTTTATTATAAACCTCTCACCCCGCATGGACAACGCTATGTGAAGATGGCATTACCCTTGGTCGAGGGAAGCCGCGGCTGGATGATTTAATTTATTGTCTGGTAACTAACCAGACCCGGTAGCCCACGCCACAATACTCACCGTTCAGCCCCAAACTGACTACTACCTTAACAGTTAATATGTCCCTCGCCAAAGACCCCTACGTGCAAGTCATAAATACTGTTCCCTATCGGCACTAACTGGTGCTTGTAAACTTGAGTTTTGTAAGGGTCCTCCTGCAACCAGGCCTTGAGAATGTTTTTTTTTTTTTTTGTCTCCTAACACTTATTGGCATCACCGTGAAAACATAACAAGAAACTACATTCATGCCAGAATTGGTTCCCCCGCACTAGCGGCTCAGGGGTATTTTAAGCGGACAAAATTTCATCTGTTTCCTGACTTCTTAGCAGCCCCATGAGCACTTGATGAAATGAAACGTTCCCCTTCGGGCCAAGGCTGATTCCCCCTATACTGTGGTTCCTTCCCCCTATACTATCACACCAGCCATGTGATTATGTTGGCAAGACAGAGCTTATGTCCCTTAAGCTGAACTGACTCTAACGTTTGACAGATAACTGGAAGAAGGTAAAAGTTTTGCACTGTTAAACCCATTTTTTTTTTAATATATGGTCTGGTACGCCCCTATGGCTACAGCCATTTTTGTCCTTCATTTATTGAGAATTGTTGATCTTTAAATGTTTACCCGGCTCTAATCTCGTCAAGTGATTAGTAGAGTATATTTAGCAATAAATACATATATATTTGAGCGAAATACCTGTGTAGTGTCTTTTCATTTTGGTAATTCAAGAGATTATAAGGTAAACAAGCTGGTTTACTTTCCTCAACTTGATTATTGCCCCTGACGGGAGTATTGGGACCAAACGTACTAAAAGTGACTGAGACCAATGGCTGATTTCCTTATTGCTGGTAGCATAAAACGGAAATGAGTATGTGCTGCCTTTACAATACCAGCATTGTCCGGTTTTAGATCTACAGAGTTCCTACTGGACTACATAACCTTACTGGAGTCGGTGTAATGGGAGCTACCCGAGTACGCAAAGTTCTGCTCAGCTGTGCCTGCAAAAGCCTATTATAACGTGTACCTTATCAATGAAGGAAAGCCAATCCGCAAATCCTGCTGTTTAGAGAGCTTGTATATGCATTGTACCAGGTGACCTATAGCGTGTGGATTCAGGTACCATCCGGCGACTATTGAAACTGTGTTGGATCAGCTCTCAGTATTTCCACGTGCAGCCCCTATCCCACTGTCTCACTGCAATGTACCGAGAGTGGTAATAAGCGTACGCCCACCCGGAAGCAATGCCCACTATTAGCGTGCCGTTGCTGTGCGCAGCGGTGTGCTACCGCGCCAATTGGCATGAATTGTACACCCACACAGTAAGAATACCCGCTATTAGCATGCGGCCTTTGTATGCATTGGTGTACCCACCGGGAATGGCACCTGGGACCTTAAACAATGCAAGTGTACAGTTTCCATGGCAGGCAAATAATTCAGGTGCAGATAAAATGAAACAGTAACTCCCTGTCTCAATTTGAAATGTACATAAGAACAGCATGACTCCTTAATCGTGGGAACTGACTGGAGACACAGACCCAGTGTGTTTAAACACACTTTGCAGCAATGAGATGTACTTCAACATGCAGTGCATGTCAACTTGGTGTGCCTGAGTGACCCCTATGGACTACCCCGTCAGCCCCGACGGGTTTTGCTGGCCAATAATAACCGCACAGCACAATTAAAGGGCTTTCCTAAAGATCGATGAAGTCGTTAATTCCCGACGGTGTACAAGTGAGCTGAAACCCCCAGTTGCAGCAATGGGATGAACTTTGAAGTGCAGCGCATGCCAACTAAAAGCGAATGCATGACCAGTGTTATTACGAATGGCCCCTTAGAATACCCAATCATCTAAGACTGGTTTAGCGGGCCTAATTACAGGCGAAACAGTTAATTCATGAACTTGGACTGCGCAAAATGATGGTATATTAGGTACTTCTACCAATCCACCCCCCTAACCTGACTGCATATGTTTAATACCTCTGCCTCGTCCGACTCTCCCGTTCCACCTCGGGCCTCGCCTGTAACCCCAGCGACATTAATCGACCTCGCCTGCACACAAAGCCTTGTATCGACACTCTTGACACTGCGCCGTATTTACATTACCCGTGGAGGCACGGGGAGAATAAATGGTCTGTCCCGCATCACCCGCATCACCGTACCAGCTCTCATCCCAGGATGTGTACGCACCCCCGGGCCTCGAACATATTTACAATGCGCGACTCGACGGTACTGGGGTTGCTTCACAAATACACATTTACATTACGCATTCCGGAACGGGGAGATGAAATGAATTTCCAATGGACCCAGATTTCCTCCCTCGCGCTGCCCCCACAACGTCCGCCTTACGGCCCGCTACCCACCATATACTTTTTTTTTTTTAACAGATTGCCGACGACCGCAGCCAGCCGTACTACTACCCACCTTGACTCGCAGATCCTGCAAGATTCCACTACGCGAGTGAGGCCCTCTCATCTCGCAGATCACACCGGCACCGTCCATACGGCTCCGTAACTTAGCGACGCCCGTTGCGGTCGTCCACGCGGTGAGAGGACAGTACAAAGAGGCCCCGTTCACACAGACAGCAAATTAATCCCAAACACAAAAACACATAAACCTGCTCTTACTCGTTCAGCTCAGCCATTCAATTAAATACAAAGATGTGTATGCTTTGCCGTCATTGGCCTACCCCCGCAGCGATGCCACCATTGCAGCGCATCCCATAATAAAATGGTATGTGCGAGCCTCACGAAATGCGAGATCCAACGGCATATGTGCAGCGCCTCAATCAACCCGCGTTGTACTCGCAACCTTTTAATTTACAAGCGAACCATTGCAATGAGCGGATCGCACAGGACCTGCACACACGGCAACCTCACCCAACTCACCGGGGTAGGCCAAGTGGCCCCCTCCGAAAAGGGGGCGATCGCCCGTGGCTTCAATTGACTACTGGCACTAACTAGCTCAGCAGAACAAGCACCCGCCACCTATATATGTCCACAGTGCTAGTCAACAGGCGTCTCTACAAACAGGAATTCCTGCCCCAAACAACTCCAATCCTGCGCACCATCCGAAACCATGGACATCGAAGGGTATCGGGCAGAGACCCTGTGCACCGGACCCAAGACCCCACGCTCACCTCCTAATCGCGACCCACGTGGCCCGTGACTGTGCCTCTCCACCCCCGATGTCCGCTGCACAGTCGGCGCAAGGGGAAATACTATGAAATAACGGCGCGTCCCCCGCATATGGCAGCGGGACGAACTACAAGGAAATATCGTGAAATCAAGGCGCGTCCCCCGCATATGGCAGCGGGACGAACTACAAAGGAAATATCGTGAAACAAAGGTGCGTCCCCCGCATATGGCAGCGGGACGAACTACAAAGGAAATAACATTAAATAAAGGCGCGTCCCCCGCATATGGCAGCGGAACGCGGTTATCATGGAATACACGATCGTAATGCATCCAAAACGGAACACCCCCTAACGAGCTACGCCTAGGCCCCCTCAAACCTCCTGTGCCACATTCAGCACACCGCCGACTCGAACTCTCTCCTCCTCGACGATGTGCCCATGCAGCTTGCCGGAGGTTCGAAAGGACAAAGAGGCTGAGGATCGCTGGGAGCAGATTTAAATAGCCTTCGGCGCGCCCCGATGACGTCACTTCATTCAGCCCCCTTTTCCGGTCCTGGCGAAGGTCTCGTCCCGTGGCGCTACTAAGAGCGCCCCTCCTCTAGGCGCGGGGGGCGCCGGTCATTTTCCTTCTTTCCAGCGCCCTCACAAGACTAAACCCACATAGTCCTATTTCAATTTCAATTTCTAAGGGCGCTCTCAAAGCCCGTCCTTGCCACGCTATACTTCCTGTCTTAAAAGCCAGTTTATCGTTGCTATTCTAAGGAGGGAGGGCCGGTAACCTGATTGGGACGAGGAGCTCCTGATTTGGAGTAATTAAGATTAGCGGTAAGTAATGGATTCATTACATCCTCATCACTGCTACTTGTCCTGTTCTAGTGTTTATAGATGTACACAAGCCACCAAATGCCAATACACTTTCATAGAGTCTTTATTACACAAACATCAGAAACCAGACCAAAACAGAATACATTTACAACAATTACTTCATTGCAGCCCTAGAAACCTATGTGGCAAAATGTAAGGAACCCCCATCACTTATATCCAATCTATAATGTGACACAAACGTATTATGAGTGGACCAAGTAGCAGCTCTAAATATTTCTTGTAGAGACACCCCCAAACACTCTACCCAAGACTGCCCTTGTAGACTCTCCAGAGCACCACACCAAGCAGTAACCTAAGCTTGAGTGATAACTTGTTTCACCCACCTACTCAAAGTTGCTTTGGCAATATTTTGGTTTGCTGCCCCATGAGCCACAAACAGCAGCAAACAAAACATTTGATGAGTGAAACTTCTTGGTTCTAGCCAGATAAACTATCAAAGCTCTTTTCACATCTAAGGATTCAGGAAGGAGCAAACCGGCACTTCAACTACCATTGGTAAAACAACTTCCTGAGAATAATAAAATTGCTTATGTATCTTAGGCTTGAACCAAGGGTTAGGTCTTAATACTGTCCTATCAGACAGGAATCGTAGGTATGGATAATTAATAACCAATTTCCCAAGTTCACCCAATTCTTCAGCAGAAATTATTGCTAGCAAAATAGCCACCTTAGCTGATAGTTAATTCAAATGACTTTTTCTTTAAGCCCTTACGCACAATGGACAAATCCCATGTAGCTGTAGGAGAATGAACTACCGGTTCCTTAGACCTAAAGATTTCCAAACGTTTGACAACCAAAGGCAAAATGAAATAAGTAGTATCAACTGGCTCTCTTAGGCCGCAATCACTGTCCATTATGCTGATAGTGTTGATGAGTACAAGCCCAGCACAAAACCATCATGCAAAAAATCTAAAATAATAAACTGGTCACAAGACATACGATCAACAACTTTCATTTGGAACCACTTACCAAAGTTTCTCCAATGTCTAGCATGTATTTGAAGATTGTTACTCTCTTGAATATCAACAACTACTTCCTTTGGACAATCAAAGCTTTGTAAAACCTGCTCTACCTCCAAGCTGTGATATTTAAAGTCATCAACTGTGCCGGCGACAGCACTGGAGACTTCAGGGGTGGAGATTGAAGCGGAAGGTAGAAGTGCTGGCTCTGTGCTAACCGGCTCAACAAAAGAAACTCTTCTTGGTCGCAGATTCACCTGAACCTGCTTGCTCCAAATCTTATGAAAAACACATGGAAGGAGAGGTATTGGAGGAAATGTAAACCATGGTCATGCTGGCCACTGGAATGACATAGTTTCCACCACCCATACCCCGAATGCCTTGTTACTGAGCAAAACTGAGGGGGAAGGGCATCATCTTGTGAGGCAAATAGGCCCAGCAATGGCATCCCAAATTTCTTCACTACCCCCTGAAAGGCTTCTTTGCTCTAGTGAAAAGAGAGTGATGTCTACAGACTGTGACACGGCCTGTCCGTCAACACAATCTTTATCCCTAGAATAAACATTGCTCTAAAATCCTAGAGATGTTACTCAGCGCACAAGAATATTTCCATGGACTGCTTCGCCAACTCCCTGTTCCTTGTGCCCCCGTGCTTCTTGAGGTCAGCTTTTGTTACTTGGTTGGCCGTTCTCACCAACACTGCTGTCCTCTCTAACTGGAGAGCAAAGCTTTAAAGTGCAAACAAAACGGCCTTTAGCTCCCTCCAATTTGAGAAGTTTAACCTTTCTGTGTCTGACCACTCTCATTTTGCTTCCAACAATTCAAGGGCGCCTCTCCAACCCCATTCACTTGCATCTGACCACCTTTGCGCTTGGGAACTAAAAGCATATGCCCCTTTCTAGATATTTTGGATCCAATCACAACTGCAACGGATCCCTTATTTCTTCTGACACTGGGATCAATGCCTTGAACCCCTAAGACACTGGGGACCAATTGTCCAAGAGATGATAAACCACCAGTGTTAAATAGTGATGAGACCAGGGGACCACATCTGTCATAGCTGACATCAAGCCCTGCATAGTTAACCACCATCTCGTTGTTGCCAGGGAAGTGACAAAATCTGTGACACCCTGGTCTGAAGTGAAAGGAACCTGCTTTCTGACAAGATCAACTTCCCTCCTGTGTGTCTAATAGTGCCCCAACATATATCTTGAATTGATCTGGTAGCAAACTGGAGTTTTGAGTGTTCAAAATGAATCCTAGATCCTCTAGATAGGAGCACAACCATCTTGACAAAGGAAGAAGAGCCAGAAATCAACTAATCATTCAAATAAGGAAACAACTGCACCCCCTTCAATTGTAATAAATAAACAACGGGTCCAAGTATCTGGATGATGAGAGCCCGAACAGAAGTACTCTGAACTGGAAGGGATGCCCTTAAGTCACAAACCTGAGATTTTGCTGGTTCTCCTCACTCATTGGAACATGAATGTAAGCCTGTATTTGTCTCTTGGTTTTGACACCAAGATATGGCACACTCTTTCTGCAACACCGTAACTGGCACCATGTCTCCCTTCTGGATCATTGCTTGGACCTCGTCCCACATTGCTTGCCTCTTCACCAGATCCTATGGTACTGCCGGTCTGGAGCCTGGCCTGTAAATTATATAGCATATCCTTGTTTTGCCACCACCTAAACCCACGTGTCCATTACTACACAAACTCATGGTGGATAAAAGTCTTTTAGATAAGCTCCTACTACCAAGCCCGTATAGTCAGGATTTCCCTGGCTGGTCTGGTGGCTGGCTGATTGTGACAGGGATTTTGAGAACAGAGCAGCCCCACAACCTCTGTCCCTGCCTCGAAAGGGATGGTTTTTATCCCTAGCCACTGGCCAGGCTTACAATATAAGAGGACTGATATATTGCAGGATGCTGGCTCTTTATATGATATGGGTATGCTGTTCCTATGCGGGAGACAAGGGAAAAGGAAAATGGGGGAAATTTTAGAATGGGGAGTTATAACCAAGTGCTACTCTACTCTCTACGCACTACACATAAGCCCTCCCAAAATACTTTTAGCTTCACGACGGCAACCAGAGTAGACCTCTGGCAAAGAGCCCCCTCGTGGGGCCTGTTGGGCGTTGCAGCACCGGCCCAACGGGGCGCTGTCGTATGATGAAGCATGACACCCCCCGGGTGTGTGAGGGCCCTTCCTCCTACTTGGAGCTATCCCAGTGCAACTATGCATTCTCGTTTTCCAGCCCCTGGTTATTCCCTCCCCCCCCATTCTCAACATTCCCTCATTTTCCTTTTTCCTTGTCTCCAGCATAGGAACAGCATACCCTTCTTGTTTTTTCACAGTCACTTGGGGCCTGTGTGCTGGACCTCCCAAACCCTTGTTCCTCCTTATGATATTATTCTTTATATGATATACCATTAGTTATGTTATGTTATAGGAGCTTTTAAAGCGCACTTATACCCAAAGGTGCCCTGGGGCTGAGCACTGACTCACTGAATCCAAAGGTAAAAAGTCTTATACTGAGAATAGCCATGTCTTCAGCCCCTTTCTAAAAGGAAGGAGCTCCGTGGCATTCCTAAGATGCAACGGCAAGCTGTTCCAGGCTTTCGCGGCACAAAAGGAAAAGCTGTTGCCGCCCCAGTTGGCTTTTTTCACTCGGGGGACAGTTACTAGCTTTCCTTCCGAGGAGCGCAGCGCTCTACTAGGAACATACCATTCAAAGCGTCTACTCAGAAATTCTGGGCCACTACCCATCAGTGACTTAAAAACAGTGCACAATGCTTTGAATTATACTCGTTTTGTTACTGGCAGCCAATGCAATTGCCGAAGTCCATTTCTAGCTGAGACAAACCTTGGCATGCCTGTTAGCAGTCTAGCTGCCGCATTTTGCACTAGCTGGAGTCTGTGCAGATGTTTTTTTTTCAAATTCAGATACAAACTATTGCAATAATCCAGCGGTGACAAAATGAGGGCTGAGACTGCTGTCCTAAAACACTCATCTGGAAGGAAAACATTTATTTTCCTCAGGATTCTAAGGAGGTAAAAGCAGGTCGATACAACTCCGCTGACCTGGTCTCCAAAGTCAAGTTTGTGATCCATGATCACTCCCAGGTTCTTGGCTCTAATCGTGGGGGCTGGCGGCTTGCCCATTTCTTCGGGCCACAGGTCAGGTGTCCAAAGATTGGGATTGTTCCCAAATATAATGACCTTGGTTTTGCCTGCATTCAAATCCATCCAGCCAGAGATATCTTTCAGGCAATCATGACATCTAGAGGCTATTACCGCTTCTGTCCCTCGTTGTATGGACAACACAATTTGTGTGTCATCTGCATAAGATGTTAATTGCAGTCCGAAGGATATTATCAGTACCGCCAGCGGACTAACATATATATTAAAAAGCGTGGGACTGAGGGAACACCCCTGCACGGGAGGGCGAAAGGCTTAGATCTATCCCGCCCCAAATCTACTTTTTGTATTCTGTCTGCCAGAAAAGATTTCAGGAGGCTCCAGGCCCTACCCTGCACCCCTGCCATCGATAATCGGTCCATCAGAACAACATGATGGTCCGTATCGAAGGCTGCTGACAGGTCCAGTAAAATCAGGACCGCCACACTTCCCTGTTCGACCGCTGCTCTAACCTCCTCAGTGGCTTTGATAAGAGCTAGCTCCGTGCTGTGTCCTGCACGCAAGCCAAACTGAGTGTGAGCGTTGGTACTCTGAAAAATGTGCTGAGTTGCCTATTGATGGCCTCTATCATCTTTGCTGGCAGCGGGAGTCGTGATATGGGTCTGTAATTGTTGGGATCGTTTTTATCCAAATTCTGTTTTTTGATCAGTGGAAGTATTGAAGTGGATTTCCAGATTCTGGGACATTGGCCTGAGTCAATGATGGTGTTAAACAAGGGTGTAAGGGTGGTCGCAATAACCACAGGGATGTTTTTAAACACCGCCACTGGACAAGGGTCCCGGGGAGACCCTGACCGAGATGCCAGCAAAGGGTTTATGACCTCCGTGGTCTTCAGCGGTTTAAAACCCTCTAGCCTGTCTGATGCCGACATAGCCACCGACCTGGGGCTAGCTGCCGCGTTACCCACCTCTCCTTGAGAGTTGGAAAAGGAGAAGAAGATAACTTCCACCTTATTAAGAAAGAAGGAGGCTAGCGATTCACACAGTGCAGGGCTACTATGCGAGTTAGATTTGGTTGGATTCATAAGGTTAGTGATGGTCCTAAACAGTTCTCTGGACAAGGATTTGGCCTCTTTTATCTGCTCCGCAAAGTAAGCTTTTTTTGTATCTAGGAGTATTTTTTTTAAGGTGGTGAGGCTTTCTTTATACTCTTCTTTATTTTTAATGTTGTACCCTTTCCTCCAGGTGGTTATACTGTGCAAAGAGTTCAGAGATTTCCTCAGAAGTGTACAGGGCTCAATGTAAACCCAAAGTGCTGTATTAGTGGTAGTGTAGTCAAGCAGCCTTAGGCCTAACACAGAGGACTGTAAGACAGTTGCTATGCACACATGCACACAGTGATTAAAAAATGACACACGACTCAAAAAGGAGATCCACACCAATTTTAGAAAAATAAGCTTCTTTCAAGTTTATTTTAAGATCAAGAATACTTTACACTTTAAAAAGTGGACACAGGGCAATTTTCAGACTTTGCAATGTTAACCTATGAGAGGAAAACAAGAAAGCTGGTTTGCAGGTAAGTACTCGACTTACAAATTCAGTCTCCGGACACTGGAGTCAACACCAGGTAAGGTTCAAGCGGCACAGGGATGGCCAGATGCAGAGGTCAAATTCGGGGTCAGGCTCCCAATGTTAAGCAATGGAGATTGGGTAATCAAAGTTGCGCTGCTCACAAATATGTAAAGCGGTGTCAGGGGTAGATCTCCTGGAGTTAAAGTAAGTACAGGGGGCCACATGGCAGCACCAAACTTACATTCTCAGCGGCACAGGGGCGGCGTGGTGCAGAGTGCCGACAGAGCAAGGGTGCCCAATGCAATGCAAAGGGGGAGATTGGTCTTGAAGAAAGGCTGCAGGCTCAGGCCAGGAGTGCAGACAAAGAAAACCCTCAGGTAAGTAGAGATGCTAGGGGATGTAGGGACAACATTGGCCAGTTCCCTAAGACCCAGAGGCTCCAGGTGCAGGGGTGTCCTTAGGCGTCTGTAAAGTCTTAACGGGCAGGTTGTTGTCAGGGAGAGTGTTCAAGTTGAGGCTACAGGCATCGAGGTGGAGTCCGGCAGGCATCAGCCCACGGTGGACTCTTGCTCAGCAGCGCTGGGGCACCTTCACAGGACCGGTGGGCCACTTGAACTCAGGCCGTGGCTGTCAGGTGCAATGGTGGGTCCGGCTGTGGTTTCGCAGTTCCTTAGGGCAGAGTTCTTTGTTCTTTAAAGTTGGTTTCTTTCAGACAGGTCCATTGTCCACGGGAAATCTTGATCTTTGTAAAAGTCAGGCAGTCCTCCCAAGGCTTTGGAGGTCACTGGGCTGCAGGGCGCATCTATTTTTGGTGTAGGATCGTCGAGGGCTGCAAACAGGCTGATAGGGTTGGGGGCTAAGCCAGTTGGTGTCTCTGCTGGTGCAACGCTGTAGTATCCAGCTCTTCTTAGGTCATCAGGAATCTGAATTCAGGGTTTGTTCGAGCCACCTAAATACTAGATTTAGGGGAGTTACTGGGGAGTAACAGGTAGGGACCAATGGGTCTCTCACCTGCAGTGTCTACACCCACTATTATACCACTTTCCTGTGGAAAGGGGCATAGCCCTAGCCCTAATTAGATAAGTCCCACCATCTTCAAGATGGTGGGCACTAAAAAATGTGCTTCACTTCACCTCCTGCACCTGAGGGATGAAGTTAGCCAAGAGGGGCACAACTCCTACTCTTACTATGTTTTCCTTCTGGTTCTCCTACCAAAAGTGTGGGTTTGAACCGGGGGCTACTATCTGCAGAGGCTAGGGTCATATTACAAAGGCAGCAAGACCTTTGAAGCTTCCCTATCGAGCACTGTGCTCATCCTGGGGGAGAATGTATGATACTTCCACCAGGATGTGCTTTTTTTCTGGCCTCAGAGAGAAGAGGCTGTCAACCCAGGGGTCCAGAAACATGTCTGGAGGTGCCAGGCCGCCTAAAGTAAGTCAAAGATCACACCAAGGTTGGTAGGTTTTCTTGCGGCACAATGGCAGTTTGCATGGCCTTGATGAGGGGAGCCTAGGGGACCCTCTTCAGTCCCAATGCCCTAGGTACCAGGGTACCATTTACTAGGGACTTTCGGGGGGGGGGGAGGGGGGGTTTGCTTGAAATGGCAATCGTGGTACAGTTTTGGTAAAGGAGCTCTGGCACAGGGGACCTGTCTGGCAGGGACCCTGCACACTTTCAATCGAAACCACATCATTTTCCAAGCTAAAAGTGGGAGGCTAACCATGTCAAAAGAGGCACTTTCTCAGATGTATATACTGCATATATACAACACTGACACACTTTAGGCTATCATGCCTCAACTCAGATATTCTTGTAGTCTAAGTCCTGGCTTACGTTCTTGGAACATATTCATATACTAGAGACGGGTCTGACTGTTTTTCTTCATCATTTCATATCTGCAATATAATGATGAAAGATATTCCCCTGAGGAAGGGACCTTGAAGTGGCGAAATGCATCAGGCGTGCAAATGAATACAAAAAAATAGTTTTCACGCAATGCATAAAATGTTATGTTTGTATGCCTATGTTATATAATTTTGATTGACAACAAATTATGATTGTAATAACTTTTTGTAAGAAAAGGATACCTGGTACTACCAGTATGGTACCAAATGTAACAAATTAAAATGCATATAATGTACAAAGAAATAAATGCTTACAATAGTAGTGAGAGAAGCATATTGACGCTCAGACTGTAATTAACTGCGTGAAGAACTTCAGTTCAGAGTGAACAGTGCACACCGCATCCAAGTCTATGTACTTGTTATATTTTTGTTAGTTTATGTAATGTGTGAAGACAGCACACGTAGCGGTGAAGCACCAATTGACAATTTTGATAAGAATTTTGATTAGAAGGGTTAACAAATAATGGAGTGCACTTCCACATCTGTTGCATGGAAACATCCATGTATCATGCATCGTGCTCCCCCCTTGCATCACTGTGGCCAACCTTCCAATGAAAATCCTGATTTTCGCTGGAAAGTAAATACCACCTCGACACTTTGTGCAGGGTTCGTGCTACAAACGTCATGCAAGCCTGGTGCAAAGTGTTAGTAGACCTGGGGCATGGTTACTCCACAGTGGTGTACACTACACAGGCATCCGTTAGAAGTGGCGTGCCATTTCCGATGGGCACAGTAACAGGAGTTACTCGCAGTGCTTGAAATGGCAAAATAGAAGTGCAGGTACCCTGTGACAGAGTACCTGCTTGTTTCTGAGAAGTGCTGTTACTCGCCAATTAAAATTATTACATCTCTCTTGAGAAGTGCAGTTAGTCTACCTCTCAAAATAAAAAAATGCCTGTACTCTCAGTACCGGACAGTACCGCCCCATTTAGAGCACTGGTTACTGGCCACATCAGAATTATGAGCGGTGTTTCACACGGAGATTCTACTCCTTGTAAACAATGTGAAAAACATGCAGGAACTGGTGTGGAAACAGCGCTTGCCACAATTAATTCTTCAAAACCACTTAATCCCCTTTAGTGTCCTACCCCCGAATTACCTGATCCCTTATTAATCGCAATTATTAAGCGGGGAAATAATAGGAATTTTTCCAAGGGACTCGTAATGGAGAAAGGTGTGTCTGCACCATAGCCCATACGTAATTCTCCACAAAATCAATCTACAATTAAAAGTATTTTTTATTGCCGATTATTTTGTTTTATCTTCACCATGTGTGCTTCTCCACGAATATCTTGCAGTAGTTGGAGTGTTTGCCCCTGCGGTATGAGATCTCTTGACATACATTTATATTGACATGTGCAAATGCTTTAAAGATCATGTGGTTGCTCTTCAAACACAATTCCCTGAACCACTTGGAAGGGCAAACACTTTGGTGCTTGTTAAGAGATAACCACTGTACACAGTAGTACACCATTGTGCCTGCAGCGTTCTCCCTTCTCAAACACGTCTTTTTTGCATAATTACCTGTGTGTGAATCTATATATCTTCCATTGGTCGTTATTACATAAATGGATGGTTAACCCCCAAATAATTCAATAGCATTTTCAGCAGAATCTGAAACATTTTCACTGCAAATGTTTCTGCGTTTGACCTGACTGTGTGATCGGTGTCATCCCTACTTCAATAAATCTGAACATTAAGAAAAAAGAAACGAAATAGAAAGTAAACTCTGTTGGAAAATACCATGTTGGGCACCTGTAGTATTTATACTAAGGCCCTTAGTAGCAGAAACAGCCATGTAATTATACAAGTACATAATGTGCTGCCTTTGTCTAATACCTTTGGGCAAAGAATCTCTAAGGTTACTTTGTCATCCTGAGCAATACCAATCACAGTGAAGCGAGGACATCAAGGGATAATAGCAGGCCTGGTGTGTTGTGGTGATAGATCATGTAAGGTGGACATTTTAAGCCCTTGGCTCTGTCACTAGGAGCTTTCTCTGTTATGTGATGCTGGGCTATTGGCTATCTCTTCTTTAGTGTAAGGACTACCACGTGTAAGAAGCCAAGACTTTGAAACACCCTTTCAGCTCCAAGCTGAATCTAGGTTCTGGAA
Organism: Triturus cristatus; assembly: GCF_964204655.1. Lineage (NCBI taxonomy): Eukaryota > Metazoa > Chordata > Amphibia > Caudata > Salamandridae > Triturus > Triturus cristatus. The sequence goes on from NC_140580.1 coordinate 727,366,602, forward strand.
ACTCCTGAAAAGCGAGCTACTCGTGTGATCTTTCAACCAAGTGTCAACTAGACCAAAGGGAGCTACATAAGAATGGAAGATACCAACCAACCTAAGGATCCAGCTGGACTTTGGACCCCTTAACTCATCTTCTCACTGTTATCATGTTTGATTCTTTCCCTCTTAGACCCTGAAGTGACCCAGGTGATCAGTGGCACTATATGAAACTCAAAATAAAAACAAAACGTATGGGTTGACTGGCATTTTCATCCTCAATTTCTCGTTTATTTCTTACAATCAAATAGATACTGGAGTCAGGAAGGATAATGAGTACTGCCACTGGAATTATGAGGCAGGCTGGCCAAAATTATGCATCAAGAATGGGCACATTATGTGGCACATTCTGAAGCAGTATTATTTCACTGTCTTGTTATATTTACACGTTAACACTGTATGGGCAAAGGTTTCGCCTCATTAATATCAGTTTAACACATAAATTCAGCAATCAGCAGCTGAAAGATGACCTGGCTCTGTGCTACAAAAGGCCTGCCTCTGAGGTGCAATGCATAGTGGCGTTTTACAAACATTTGATGCATTTGAGATAGAATTCTTTTTTTGTTAAAATCTACAAATTATGCAGAAGATGAAGTATTATGTGGTAACTGCGAAAAGTCCATAATTATGCAGAAAACTTGCGGCTGCAGAATTGCATAATACCCTTGATCCTGGTAATGAGTCTCTAAAATAAAAGGCAGAATATATGTGTTTCCTGAAGATGATTGAATCATTATATGTATGGATCCCCCAATGGCCATCTACGTTTGTCTTGAAAAGCTTCTGCCACGAGTTTCTGGTGCTTATTTAGTCCAGACGGTGGATTCCACATTGCAGATATTGGTAGGTTCCTTCAAGGTTCATATACACATAACGCTAGAGTAAATACCATATTTAAACTTAGTGTGAATGGTATAAACAGCAAATCAACCTTCATGGGTTCCATGCAGCAGCATTCTCGTTTTCCAGCCCCTGGTTATACCCCCCCCCCCATTCTCAACATTCCCTCATTTTCCTTTTTCCTTGTCTCCAGCATAGGAACAGCATACCCTTCTTGTTTTTTCACAGTCACTTGGGGCCTGTGTGCTGGACCTCCCAAACCCTTGTTCCTCCTTATGATATTATTCTTTATATGATATACTATTAGTTATGTTATGTTATAGGAGCTTTTAAAGCGCAATTATACCCAAAGGTGTCCTGGCGCTGAGCACTGACTCACTGAATCCAAAGGTAAAAAGTCTTATACTGAGAATAGCCATGTCTTCAGCCCCTTTCTAAAAGGAAGGAGCTCCGTGGCATTCCTAAGATGCAACGGCAAGCTGTTCCAGGCTTTCGCGGCACAAAAGGAAAAGCTGTTGCCGCCCCAGTTGGCTTTTTTCACTCGGGGGATAGTTACTAGCTTTCCTTCCGAGGAGCGCAGCGCTCTACTAGGAACATACCATTCAAAGCGTCTGCTCAGAAATTCTGGGCCACTACCCATCAGTGACTTAAAAACAGTGCACAATGCTTTGAATTATACTCGTTTTGTTACTGGCAGCCAATGCAATTGCCGAAGTCCATTTCTAGCTGAGACAAACCTTGGTATGCCTGTTAGCAGTCTAGCTGCCGCATTTTGCACTAGCTGGAGTCTGTGCAGATGTTTTGTTTTCAAATTCAGATACAAACTATTGCAATAATCCAGCGGTGACAAAATGAGGGCTGAGACTGCTGTCCTAAAACACTCATCTGGAAGGAAAACATTTATTTTCCTCAGGATTCTAAGGAGGTAAAAGCAGGTCGATACAACTCCGCTGACCTGGTCTCCAAAGTCAAGTTTGTGATCCATGATCACTCCCAGGTTCTTGGCTCTAATCGTGGGGGCTGGCGGCTTGCCCATTTCTTCGGGCCACAGGTCAGGTGTCCAAAGATTGGGATTGTTCCCAAATATAATGACCTTGGTTTTGCCTGCATTCAAATCCATCTAGCCAGAGATATCTTTCAGGCAATCATGACATCTAGAGGCTATTACCGCTTCTGTCCCTCGTTGTATGGACAACACAATTTGTGTGTCATCTGCATAAGATGTTAATTGCAGTCCGAAGGATATTATCAGTACCGCCAGCGGACTAACATATATATTAAAAAGCGTGGGACTGAGGGAGCACCCCTGCACGGGAGGGCGAAAGGCTTAGATCTATCCCGCCCCAAATCTACTTTTTGTATTCTGTCTGCCAGAAAAGATTTCAGGAGGCTCCAGGCCCTACCCTGCACCCCTGCCATCGATAATCGGTCCATCAGAACAACATGATGGTCCGTATCGAAGGCTGCTGACAGGTCCAGTAAAATCAGGACCGCCACACTTCCCTGATCGACCGCTGCTCTAACCTCCTCAGTGGCTTTGATAAGAGCTAGCTCCGTGCTGTGTCCTGCACGCAAGCCAAACTGAGTGTGAGCGTTGGTACTCTGAAAAATGTGCTGAGTTGCCTATTGATGGCCTCTATCATCTTTGCTGGCAGCGGGAGTCGTGATATGGGTCTGTAATTGTTGGGATCGTTTTTATCCAAATTCTGTTTCTTGATCAGTGGAAGTATTGAAGTGGATTTCCAGATTCTGGGACATTGGCCTGAGTCAATGATGGTGTTAAACAAGGGTGTAAGGGTGGTCGCAATAACCACAGGGATGTTTTTAAACACCGCCACTGGACAAGGGTCCCGGGGAGACCCTGACCGAGATGCCAGCAAAGGGTTTATGACCTCCGTGGTCTTCAGCGGTTTAAAACCCTCTAGCCTGTCTGATGCCGACATAGCCACCGACCTGGGACTAGCTGCCGCGTTACCCACCTCTCCTTGAGAGTTGGAAAAGGAGAAGAAGATAACTTCCACCTTATTAAGAAAGAAGGAGGCTAGCGATTCACACAGTGCAGGGCTACTATGCGAGTTAGATTTGGTTGGATTCATAAGGTTAGTGATGGTCCTAAACAGTTCTCTGGACAAGGATTTGGCCTCTTTTATCTGCTCCGCAAAGTAAGCTTTTTTTGTATCTAGGAGTAATTTTTTTAAGGTGGTGAGGCTTTCTTTATACTCTTCTGTATTTTTAATGTTGTACCCTTTCCTCCAGGTGGTTATACTGTGCAAAGAGTTCAGAGATTCCCTCAGAAGTGTACAGGGCTCAATGTAAACCCAAAGTGCTGTATTAGTGGTAGTGTAGTCAAGCAGCCTTAGGCCTAACACAGAGGACTGTAAGACAGTTGCTATGCACACATGCACACAGTGATTAAAAAATGACACACGACTCAAAAAGGAGATCCACACCAATTTTAGAAAAATAAGCTTCTTTCAAGTTTATTTTAAGATCAAGAATACTTTACACTTTAAAAAGTGGACACAGTGCAATTTTCAGACTTTGCAATGTTAACCTATGAGAGGAAAACAAGAAAGCTGGTTTGCAGGTAAGTACTCGACTTACAAATTCAGTCTCCGGGTTTTGGGGTCAACACCAGGTAAGGTTCAAGCGGCACAGGGATGGCCAGATGCAGAGGTCAAATTCGGGGTCAGGCACCCAATGTTAAGCAATGGAGAGTGGGTAATCAAAGTTGCGCTGCTCACAAATATGTAAAGCGGTGTCAGGGGTAGATCTCCTGGAGTTAAAGTAAGTACAGGGGGCCACATGGCAGCACCAAACTTACATTCTCAGCGGCACAGGGGCGGCGTGGTGCAGAGTGCCGACAGAGCAAGGGTGCCCAATGCAATGCAAAGGGGGAGATTGGTCTTGAAGAAAGGCTGCAGGCTCAGGCCAGGAGTCCAGACAAAGAAAACCCTCAGGTAAGTAGAGATGCTAGGGGATGTAGGGACAACATTGGCCAGCTCCCTAAGACCCAGAGGCTCCAGGTGCAGGGGTGTCCTTAGGCGTCTGTAAAGTCTTAACGGGCAGGTTGTTGTCAGGGAGAGTGTTCAAGTTGAGGCTGCAGGCATCGAGGTGGAGTCCGGCAGGCGTCAGCCCACGGTGGACTCTTGCTCAGCAGCGCTGGGGCACCTTCACAGGACCGGTCGGCCACTTGAACTCAGGCCGTGGCTGTCAGGTGCAATGGTGGGTCCGGCTGTGGTTTCGCAGTTCCTTAGGGCAGAGTTCTTTGTTCTTTAAAGTTGGTTTCTTTCAGACAGGTCCATTGTCCACGGGAAATCTTGATCTTTGTAAAAGTCAGGCAGTCCTCCCAAGGCTTTGGAGGTCACTGGGCTGCAGGGCGCATCTATTTTTGGTGTAGGATCGTCGAGGGCTGCAAACAGGCTGATAGGGTTGGGGGCTAAGCCAGTTGGTGTCTCTGCTGGTGCAACGCTGTAGTATCCAGCTCTTCTTAGGTCATCAGGAATCTGAATTCAGGGTCTGTTCGAGCCACCTAAATACTAGATTTAGGGGCGTTACTGGGGAGTAACAGGTAGGGACCAATGGGTCTCTCACCTGCAGTGTCTACACCCACTATTATACCACTTTCCTGTGGAAAGGGGCATAGCCCTAGCCCTAATTAGATAAGTCCCACCATCTTCAAGATGGTGGGCACTGAAAAATGTGCTTCACTTCACCTCCTGCACCTGAGGGATGAAGTTAGCCAAGAGGGGCACAACTCCTACTCTTACTATGTTTTCCTTCTGGTTCTCCTACCAAAAGTGTGGGTTTGAACCGGGGGCTACTATCTGCAGAGGCTAGGGTCATATTACAAAGGCAGCAAGACCTTTGAAGCTTCCCTATCGAGCACTGTGCTCATCCTGGGGGAGAATGTATGATACTTCCACCAGGATGTGCTTTTTTTCTGGCCTCAGAGAGAAGAGGCTGTCAACCCAGGGGTCCAGAAACATGTCTGGAGGTGCCAGGCCGCCTAAAGTAAGTCAAAGATCACACCAAGGTTGGTAGGTTTTCTTGCGGCACAATGGCAGTTTGCATGGCCTTGATGAGGGGAGCCTAGGGGACCCTCTTCAGTCCCAATGCCCTAGGTACCAGGGTACCATTTACTAGGGACATTCGGGGGGGGAGGGGGGGGGGGGTTTGCTTGAAATGGCAATCGTGGTACAGTTTTGGTAAAGGAGCTCTGGCACAGGGGACCTGTCTGGCAGGGACCCTGCACACTTTCAATCGAAACCACATCATTTTCCAAGCTAAAAGTGGGAGGCTAACCATGTCAAAAGAGGCACTTTCTCAGATGTATATACTGCATATATACAACACTGACACACTTTAGGCTATCATGCCTCAACTCAGATATTCTTGTAGTCTAAGACCTGGCTTACGTTCTTGGAACATATTCATATACTAGAGACGGGTCTGACTGTTTTTCTTCATCATTTCATATCTGCAATATAATGATGAAAGATATTTCCCTGAGGAAGGGACCTTGAAGTCCCGAAATGCATCAGGCGTGCAAATGAATACAAAAAAATTGTTTTCACGCAATGCATAAAATGTTATGTTTGTATGCCTATGTTATATAATTTTGATTGACAACAAATTATGATTGTAATAACTTTTTGTAAGAAAAGGATACCTGGTACTACCAGTATGGTACCAAATGTAACAAATTAAAATGCATATAATGTACAAAGAAATAAATGCTTATAATAGTAGTGAGAGAAGCATATTGACGCTCAGACTGTAATTAACTGCGTGAAGAACTTCGGTTCAGAGTGAACAGTGCACACCGCATCCAAGTCTATGTACTTGTTATATTTTTGTTAGTTTATGTAATGTGTGAAGACAGCACACGTAGCGGTGAAGCACCAATTGACAATTTTGATAAGAATTTTGATTAGAAGGGTTAACAAATAATGGAGTGCACTTCCACATCTGTTGCATGGAAACATCCATGTATCATGCATCGTGCTCACCCCTTACATCACTGTGGCCAACCTTCCAATGAAAATCCTGATTTTCGCTGGAAAGTAAATACCACCTCGACACTTTGTGCAGGGTTTGTGCTACAAACGTCATGCAAGCCTGGTGCAAAGTGTTAGTAGACCTGGGGCATGGTTACTCCACATTGGTGTACACTACACAGGCATCCGTTAGAAGTGGCGTGCCATTTCCGATGGGCACAGTAACAGGAGTTACTCGCAGTGCTAGAAATGGCAAAATAGAAGTGCAGGTACCCTGTGACAGAGTACCTGCTTGTTTCTGAGAAGTGCTGTTACTCGCCAATTAAAATTATTACATCTCTCTTGAGAAGTGCAGGTACTCTACCTCTCAAAATAAAAAAATGCCTGTACTCTCAGTACCGGACAGTACCGCCCCATTTAGAGCACTGGTTACTGGCCACAACAGAATTATGAGTGGTGTTTCACAAGGAGATTCTACTCCTTGTAAACAATGTGAAAAACATGCAGGAACTGGTGTGGAAACAGCGCCTGCCACAATTAATTCTTCAAAACCACTTAATCCCCTTTAGTGTCCTACCCCCGAATTACCTGAGCCCTTATTAATCGCAATTATTAAGCGGGGAAATAATAGGAATTTTTCCAAGGGACTCGTAATGGAGAAAGGTGTGTCTGCACCATAGCCCATACGTAATTCTCCACAAAATCAATCTACAATTAAAAGTATTTTTTATTGCCGATTATTTTGTTTTATCTTCACCATGTGTGCTTCTCCACGAATATCTTGCAGTAGTTGGAGTGTTTGCCCCTGCGGTATGAGATCTCTTGACATACATTTATATTGACATGTGCAAATGCTTTAAAGATCATGTGGTTGCTCTTCAAACACAATTGCCTGAACCACTTGGAAGGGCAAACACTTTGGTGCTTGTTAAGAGATAACCACTGTACACAGTAGTACACCATTGTGCCTGCAGCGTTCTCCCTTCTCAAACACGTCTTTTTTGCATAATTACCTGTGTGTGAATCTATATATCTTCCATTGGTCGTTATTACATAAATGGATGGTTAACCCCCAAATAATTCAATAGCATTTTCAGCAGAATCTGAAACATTTTCCCTGCAAATGTTTCTGCGTTTGGCCTGACTGTGTGATCGGTGTCATCCCTACTTCAATAAATCTGAACATTAAGAAAAAAGAAACGAAATAGAAAGTAAACTCTGTTGGAAAATACCATGTTGGGCACCTGTAGTATTTATACTAAGGCCCTTAGTAGCAGAAACAACCATGTAATTATACAAGTACATAATGTGCTGCCTTTGTCTAATACCTTTGGGCAAAGAATCTCTAAGGTTACTTTGTCATCCTGAGCAATACCAATCACAGTGAAGCGAGGACATCAAGGGATAATAGCAGGCCTGGTGTGTTGTGGTGATAGATCATGTAAGGTGGACATTTTAAGCCCTTGGCTCTGTCACTAGGAGCTTTCTCTGTTATGTGATGCTGGGCTATTGGCTATCTCTTCTTTAGTGTAAGGACTACCACGTGTAAGAAGCCAAGACTTTGAAACACCCTTTCAGCTCCAAGCTGAATCTAGGTTCTGGAAACTCCTGAAAAGCGAGCTACTCGTGTGATACTCGTGTGATCTTTCAACCAAGTGTCAACTAGACCAAAGGGAGCTACATAAGAATGGAAGATACCAACCAACCTAAGGATCCAGCTGGACTTTGGACCCCTTAACTCATCTTCTCACTGTTATCATGTTTGATTCTTTCCCTCTTAGACCCTGAAGTGACCCAGGTGATCAGTGGCACTATATGAAACTCAAAATAAAAGCAAAACGTATGGGTTGACTGGCATTTGCATCCTCAATTTCTCGTTTATTTCTTACAATCAAATAGATACTGGAGTCAGGAAGGATAATGAGTACTGCCACTGGAATTATGAGGCAGGCTGGCCAAAATTATGCATCAAGAATGGGCACATTAAGTGGCACATTCTGAAGCAGTATTACTTCACTGTCTTGTTATATTTACACGTTAACATTGTATGGGCAAAGGTTTCGCCTCATTAATATCAGTTTAAAACATAAATTCAGCAATCAGCAGCTGAAAGATGACCTGGCTCTGTGCTACAAAAGGCCTGCCTCTGAGGTGCAATGCATAGTGGCGTTTTACAAACATTTGATGCATTTGAGATAGAATTTGTTTTTTGTTAAAATCTACAAATTATGCAGAAGATGAAGTATTGTGTGGTAACTGCGGAAAGTCCATAATTATGCAGAAAACTTGCGGCTGCAGAATTGCATAATACCCTTGATCCTGGTAATGAGTCTCTAAAATAAAAGGCAGAATATATGTGTTTCCTGAAGATGATTTAACCATTATATGTATGGATCCCCCAATGGCCATCTCCATTTGTCTTGAAAAGCTTCTGCCACGAGTTTCTGGTGCTTATTTAGTCCAGACGGTGGATTCCACATTGCAGATATTGGTAGGTTCCTTCAAGGTTCATATACACATAACGCTAGAGTAAATACCATATTTAAACTTAGTGTGAATGGTATAAACAGCAAATCAACCTTCATGGGTTCCATGCAGCAGACTTTTGGCGATCGTCTAACACAGGCTCATTCTAGGTGTTTGAGTAAGTAAATCTGCGGAGTTGCAAACAATGATGACCTCTCCCTTTCCTCCAGCGCCTGTCTAGCCAGTGATCTTCTTCTGATATTAAAGCAGAGCCAGTCCAGGGATGTGTGGTGCCCCAGGCAGGGAGACATATTGCTGCTCCTTGAGCTCTGCTCCTCACATGCCTCGTGCCTTCCATACCCCGACTCCTTGCATATATGAAGGGAACACTTTTTCTTAACTTATCGTTTATGTAATTGTATTTATTAAGCGCTTACTACCCCGAAGGATCCGTAGATACTTTGGGGCATATTACCAAGGGCCTCATTGCCGCTTTAGCGGCACTTTTTTTCGCCCTATCAGCAAGCTGTCGCTAACAGCAGTTAGCGACAGCTTTCTGACGAAAGCGACCGGTTTGGGTGCCGCTTTGCATGTCAGCGATATTTATCGCTAATGACATGCAAAGTGGGTGTTCCCAACATCAAAGCGACTGAAAACAGTCGGTAACTCACATTCCCCCTATTACCAAGTCCCGCAAAGCGAAACAATAACTTGCGCTAACCGCGAATATTGCCTGAAAGTTAAGCCTGCTAAAATCCCTACTTAGGCATGCATATAATGGGAGGTGGATTATGGGGTTACGGCCACATGGCTGTATCAGCAAGCATTTAGCCGTATTGCCAGGATGTTCGCTGGTTTTTCAGCGATGTCTGGCTGTTTAGGTCTCGCCTGACCCAGCGCATGCGCTGGTCTGGCGAGATTTATTGAGAGGGCTCCAAAAAAGGCTACCAGGCCAGCCTAGAGCTACAGTGCATATGCACGGGCACGCGCACCGCACTTTACCACGATTACTTTCACTTTCGCGGCCGAGGCGGCCGCTTTGATGTTTGCTTGTGATCGCGATCACTTTCACTTTCGCGGCCGCTTTGCATAGCCAATAGGTCTCGCTTTTAGGACCTTATAAGTATTTAGTTATGCAACTGTTGCATGGCTAAACACTTATAAGGTCCCAAAGGCGAGACCTATTGGCTATGCCAATGCTTGTTTTCACGCTATCGCTGGAATATTTAACACCATAGCGCTATTCGTTGCTAATACAGCGTTAGCGTGGCTAAATATTCCAGCGATAGCCGGTGATAAAACTATTTGCGCTAAGCGCGCTCTGCGATGTTTATCGCAGTTTGTTGGTAATATGGCCCACAGTTCCCATTAACCCCTTCAGCGCTGCGCGGATTCCCCCGCGGTGCTGAAGGGTTCGAGCGCGGGCGGGGCCATGACGGAACGGTTCCGTCATGAGCACAGCTCAACCGATGCTCATGACGGAATCGTTCCGTCATGAGCATGGAAGGGGTTAAAGCCACAAATGGCCATCAGGATAGAGATTTGTTGTTAGACACCAAATTTGAGATCACCAACTATAGCCCCACGCAGGAATACAAATCACATCCTCTTGTGGTTCCATCTTGTGTTTTTCTTGCTCACATTTATTTTTGGATTTTCTTTATCCGTCAATTCTAAATTTAAGATATATTTTAAGTGGAAGCAGAAGGAAGAGGCGGTGGCCATTTTGTTTTCCATGGATCCCATCGCACGAGGATCATCACTGATCTGGATGGATATTGAAGGAAACAATAGTTCTAGGCGGATGAGCTCTTTCTTGCCGCCTCAGTTCATCAGTTCATCAGATCATGCACTGAGGAAGAGGAGAAGAATGCAAATACAGCTAAGTGAAGTCAGCTTACCGGCTTAGTGCCTGCGGTCACAGTGACCGAAAACATTGCCGATTATCAGAGTTCACAACGTCCTAGAAGATTTCCGAAGCTAAAAGAACTGTGAATTTAGCTGCATTCGGGGAAGGAAGTGAGGAGTATTATTTCTTGAAACCGTGCAGTTCTTAATTTGTGCCAGGGGTTGCAGGTTGTGGGCAGCAGCACCCATTTATTTGAGGGATGGGATTTTCTTTAGTAATCAGACACAGAGCAAGAGAGAGGACGGTACCAAAAGCAGGAAGAGAAAGAGGAGATATGAGTGACAAAGGGGCAAAATTAAAACTTGCAAGAGTGTATAAAAGAGACAGGAAGTGGAGGTGTTTGTAGAAAGAGGGTTGAGATGAAATCAAGATTAGCCAACGTTAGCATCAGGCTGTGCTGACGGTGGGCTCCTGTGAAAAACTTTGGGCACTATCATTTATTTTATTTTTTACCCCACAAACAATGTCCTGCAACTGTGGTTTTGTATTGCTTCCGTGGGGAAACATTGTTTTGACATGCACCAATGGCGTCTACATGAGCAACTTTATATTATCGTTTATGCTGCCAATTTCCTGTGTAAATGCAACCTTCAGTCTAATAAGCAATATTAATTTCATGCTACTTGGAATTATTAGAAAATAATATAGTCTAAAAAATACGGCCTTATTTATGAGGCCTTGCGACAGTTTTGTGTTTCCGTTGCGTCACTTTTTGTGACGCATCGGCGGCGTAAAACATGCCTCCTGTTGCGCTCAATTTACAAAGTGATGCATCTAAGCAGATGCGTCACTCTGCAAACCCCTGCGCTACATTATACCTGCGTCAGGTATAATGTATGCAGGGTGGGCGTTCCCACGTAAGTAAGTCTCGTAGAAGTGACGCAGTGAAATCTATGAGATTTCACTGCGCCACTTCTCGGGTGCGAATGCGTCAATATCTTACGCCTGCCTCACAGCAGGCGTAAGACTGACACAGGCCCTTTCACATGGGGCTTGCCCCATGTGAAATGACACATTGCTGGAGTTGCGTCACTTTTGTGACACACTCCAGTAATGCGTCACTTTTGCGCCTACAGATACGTCAGAAATACTGACGTATCTGTAACTCTGTGCGACATGATGGGTCATACAGTAAATATGACGCATCCATTATGTCGCAAGCAGGGCGTACTGAGAAGTGACGCATCACTGCTTTCACGCAGCGATGCGTCACTTCTCATAAATGAGGCCCATAGTATTTAGTGCGATTTACGGTTACCATGGGTGCTTCAAAAACCAATTTTAAAATGACTTAAGGGCTTGGTTTAGTTAAGGGAGGTTGTTCTTTCGTCAAAAAAATATGGGATATCTGTTTGCATTAGGAGTTGCCTCCAATGTGCACGTGCATACCACCAGCTGGACTCTTCTCTATGTGTCATTGGCCTGCTTGTGGAAACAATGTCAGCCAAACGATGGTCAACAGCTTAATGTAGGGTAACTGGTCTCAATCCATGCTCAGGTTAATCTTCTGAAAGGCTGCAACAGATATTGTTGCACCCTTTGACACAATGTTAGATATAATGTCCCTCACATGGTGTGAAACACTAAGTATATCAAGGAAACAAGATATGGAGGCACTATACCTCACTTTGGGGTGGAGATAATTGCCACTGAGAGAATTTGGGAAATAGGGTTACTCCCCAAGTGGAGAAACGGTTGCCGCCGTGGTGGAGAACGCAAAATGCAGCAAGTATCCACAGACAGTGCCGCAGAGGACTCACATCCACAATGCTGGCGAACGGAAATTTCGCCACCCTAGCTCTGTATTGGGCTGCCAGGCCCCAGTGTAGTTAAATGTCATTATGCAGGTGTATATACGGCCGGTAATCAATGCATGGTCCATGCACACCACATGCAGAAACTCATTTCTGGCATGACAATAGGTGGTAACCTAATGCACCGCTTTGTGAATTTCATAAGTGATGAACTCTAGATATGGCCCAGTTAGTGAGAAAAGGGCTCCTAACTTTTTGTATTGCATTCCAGTTGCCTTTCCATAGCCCAGTGTATATCTAATGAGGCAACGAAGTGCATTCGCGGACTGGCAGTATGATACCCATAGATGCTTGGATAGAAGGCTGCTGAGTTTGCAGTGAGGTCCATGTGGGAAGTGTTTCAGTGTTGGGGGTGTGTAGCCTGAGTGATACTCTTATAAGGTCGTAGGTCACTTTGCCTAGCCATTTAGTGGGTCTTGGACCCTAATATTGAGTTGCACGGTACTGGGGAGGATTTGCAACCTGCTACACTTTTTATACAAATGTACCGTTACCATGAGGTGAATGCGATCCAGTACCATACAAATTCAAGTTAGACCCCATTGAATGGGGAATTCCTACTTCAGACTGATTTTTCTTGTTGGCAATACCAAATGTAATTCCCATTTCTGTGGGTTTTAACCCATACATTAACTACCTGGTGTAAATGTAAATGTATGTGGCGACCCATTCAGCAGTCCCCACATACACTTACTCCCTCAGTAGAAGAGGGAATGGGAAGATTACTTCTGGCAGGGGAGAGCTTGCATGCTCTCCCATGTCAGAAAAAGAGGGAATGAAGCTTGGCTGCTGCTGCAGTCAAAGTCTCATGCGTTAGTAGTGCGTGGAAAATCCACACCATAAAATGAAGTCTGGTTCTCTCACACCCATTGAACCCAGGTGTGAAAAACCTGCCCACTTAGGGCCTCATTTACGAGGTTTTTGTGCAGGGCAGCGCCGCAAGGAATCTTGCTACGCGCTGCCCTGTGTCAAAAGAAAAGGGCAGGAATGCGACGTATCTATGATATACAGCACATTCCTGTCCCTTTCCCCTTGGATGGGGCACAATGGGCTGCCATTCATCAACGCAGATACCCTGCGTTATAGGGCTGCGTTATAGGGGTGACTGTTTTTGAGCAGGAAGGAACCACTTCCTTCACAAAAACAAGAGGTGTGAGCACACATAGAGGAAAAAATGAGGAGAAATAAGGATATTTCCCCTCATTACAGCTCTCTAACGCCACCCATGGGGTGGCATCAGAATCTGACGCATTCCCAGATTTATAATTCCTCGTAAATCTGGGAATGCTTCCGATTCCATGGATGTTGCGTGGGAATACCCACAGCAACACCCATGAAACGCCCCTTTCACGCTGTGTTCTGCATGAAAGGGGCACATATGTAGAAGGCCATGAAAAGCCACACAAAGTGGCTTTGCGTGGCCATGTAAATATGCTGCAGCACATTGCGCCACTGGAGCCTTTAAAAAGTGATGCTCCGGCAGCGCAAAAGTGCCGCTAGGAGACATGTAAATGAGGCCCTTAGGCTGAGGCAGATTGGGATTCCATGAGATAATTCTGCACCTCCTGACTCATAACAAGGACCAAAGAGGAGTAGAAGATAGAACGCAGACATTTTATGTTACTCTGTTGTTGCCTCTCCTTGATGTTCCTGACTATGCAGGTCTCTATAGAGCCATCCATGGCCTCTGGATATAGACAGCTGTGGTGAACAGTCCATATTTGGTCCTCCAGGGTGGTAAGGACATTGAGCCAAAGACGAGGGAGAAAAGCACCAACCTTGTTGTGTAAGAAAATAACGTTTGCATGGAGAAAGGATTGTGTGTGAGTCTGCCTGCTAAAGGAAGTGGAAATGTCACTAGCAGTGCTCTGTGAGGTTGGAAGATCCGCAGTGCACATGTCCATTCCTTTTTGTGTGTGCCCTAATTCTGTGCTATCATTTGTCAGTGTAGTGCAGAATAGACGATCATTTGGGATATTTCTTCTCTATCCAAAATGGGTATAACTGGGGCTGGGGATTATCTGCGGGGCAAAAAGCAAATAAGTATTTTTTCATTTTTTCCAGACTACTTGCAAAGCTTTTTTTATTTGATAAAAGAGTGAAAAAATCCGTTCCACGTGTGGCCCGAAATGAAGAGGCATGTTTTGTGCGTGAATGTGGAAAAACATTGATTTTGGGGTTACCTGCACAACCCTGGAGCGTAAGGTACAGCTTAAGATGTGCAATAATGTGGGCTTGTGGATACTTTCTGCAGGCCAGCAGATTCCCTGACCTGTGTCCGCAGGGCCAGTCTGGCTGGACCACCAGAACCGGACTGGGAACCAAAACGGCCCCCACCCTATTGGCCCACCGGGGAAACACCCTGTGTCCGCTACGGCCAGGCCGGCCCTGTGGACCACCCCCGCCCCCCTGTGGGCTGAAGGCTGATTTCACCTAGCTGCTCTCAATAAAGGCTTGGATGGGACACAGTAATTCCAGTATCCAGTGCAATGAAAATGCAAGCCTCCGAGAAGCCAAACAGAGCTGCCGGGGACTGACTGCACCGGGCAGCTTATGCGAACAATCAGCACAGTTCTGAGTCATTGTGAAGCTCTGTGGCCAGGCTTGGTGTCTGGCATTGCTGCAGTGCTTAATTTGAGCCGGTGGTTTCCGGTGCTCGGCACCTGCACTTAATTGTCAACACCAGCATTTATGACAGTCTGCTACACTGTGAGGATGTTGGTCTAATTTAGAAATGAGCACAACAGCCATTTATTAATTCAATATACATTAAAAAGGACTAATACCTGCCGCCCAAGCCATCCTTATAGCGTGGGGGTGCCTGGATTTGTCTGAATTGTCATACTTGTAGGAGTGTGGAGATTTGTAGTTGTGTTGTTACTGTCATTGGCAGCGCTGGTGTGGGCAATGGGAGGGGCAAGCTGCAGTTGCCTTATGACAAGGGCCCTAGCACTTTTTTTTTTTTTTTTACAAATCAAGCCCTGCAGTTGCCACCGAGCTTCAGTTCGAGGTCAGTCCTCGCCTTCAGGGGTGAAAATATTGCTTTTGTAACGTGCAGGTAAGGAGACAGTCACATTGCGTTCACTGCATTGTGTGTGAGAATCCTTCTTTCTAAAACAATCAAGTACACGTTTAAGTAAACTTGGCACCAAGGTGTGTTTGTTAGCCCCTAATTTCATGACTTGAAAGGCAAGAGAAGGCGCCACTCCTCTCACCCAGTTGATTAACCTCTTCAGTGCCCATGACGAGATAGTCTCATCATGGAGTGCGGTTGCGCTGTGCCCATGACGAGACTATCTCGTCATGAACCCTGCCCGCTAATGTAACGCCCGGCACAGGGCGGGGAAAGGGCGGGGCACTGAAGGGGTTAAAGGAAGGGAAAACAGAGGAGAGGATGGAAATGTTTAGAAGCAAGACAGAGGGGAGGTAGGGTGAGAAAGGGGTACTAAGGGAGAGCAGAAGGGTGAAGTAAGAGAGGGAGGTAGTGAGAAAAAGGGCAAGGAAGAAGGGACAGAGATGAAAAAAGCAAAGTCGGAGAAAAGATTACTCAGGTGGAGAGAGGAGCAAGGTAAAAGAGATGGCTAGAGAAAAAGGGGGAGAAGGGAGATTGAAGTAATAACAAGGGAGATAGGACAGCGAAAGTAAGAAGGGAGCATAATAAAGGAGTGGCCAGTGGGTAATCATGGTCATGTTATAGTTAGAGAATAGGAGGAAAGGGATAGAGAGAAAGAAAGAGCAGGCAGAAGAAAGGAGTCGTGAAGGGATCGAAAAATGGTAGATTATAAGGAAGAATGTGTTGCAAAATGCACACTTTTCCCCAGTGCTTAATTTGTAAACAAATAAGTGCCAGAGCCCTTCTTGGAAGGCAACTGCGGCCTGCACCATCCATACCCTGCCAGCTCTGCCAATGGCAGTACTAGCATAACACCTAACCATCACACTCCTCCAAGTGTGACAATTCAGACTATTTCAGACCAAACAGACTATTTAAGGCCACACAAAGCTATAATAATGACATGAGAGGCTAGTATTATTAATTTCCAATGTCTATTGACTTTATAAACACGGCTGTTGAGCTCATCTCAAAAGGAAAAAGACAGTGCCACCATGTGGTGGACTGTCAGAACCGGTGCTGACCATTAAGTGCTGGTGCCGAGCATTGGAAACCACTGGCATAAATTAAGCACTGCTTTTCCCACAATTTAAAAAAAAATAGTTACAGACCTTCAAACCTTGCAGCGGCTGTGGTCTCACACTTTCCTTCACTCTATGACTATGGAGTGAGGGGGCTGGTCTGGCAAAATTTGCCATGGCTGCTTTTGGCTCTCAGTCCAGCCCTGCCTGTCCGTATTACACAGCCCAGACACACACTTACCAGTTACAGACCTGTAGACCGCAATTAAGAGATAGAAACTGGTCGAAGGAAGCATAGCAGTGGATGGGTGAAGAGAGCAAATCTTACAGTACCATGCACACAACACAATAAATTACATGGGCAACTCTTTGTGGATGAAACTGTGTTGCAAGCATATTGATTACACAGGTTGAGTTAGCTTATGGGTGATTCAGATGTCAGCGGTGAGTTCACAGAACAGCTGACAACCATCCTGAGAAAGCTGGAGCTGTCTTGTTGGTGGCATCACAGTAAACCTCTTGGGACACACTGTCCATCTTAACAAGCAGGGGAGCAATACTAAGATGATGTCCCCTCTATGCCGCCCTGCGCGCTAAGTGGCCATTTGGAGACATGGAAATCCAGACTCTGAACTTAGTGTGACAGGAAGAAATTCTCAAGTATGTTGTTTAAGAAGCAACGATATCAGTGAAACATACTTTTTGAAGCTGTCTGAAAAAGTAAAATGTGCTAGAAAACGTGAAGGAGAAAAGCAGTATTTCATTCTAAAAACCAAGGCACGACAAAACATAAATAGCTGCCTGAACACGTTACATTATGTCGTAGGTGAAGACGCAAAATGGAATCTCAAGAAATAGCATACCAATCCTTCTGTTTTGTCTATTAGTAGTTGCAATTGATGGAGCAAGGACTCGTAGAAAAGAGACTTGCTCGAAGGCAATCCTCTCATATAACTCGTAACGTCATACTAATTAATGTATTGTGTAATTAATATGCACCACATTTCAAATATCAAGAACAAGAGAAGCTTGCGTACGTGTCTTCTTAATTAGTAACTAGAGTGAAATCTAAAATGGCCGCTAATGCCGGAAATTGCATTGCGCATGCATCAACTACACCTACGTAGTATGACAAACTTTTGCTTGGAGGGAATCTAATGCACTTGCGCAGACACCTCCAAAATGGCCGCTTGAAAGCTCACATGCTAAGCATTTGCTTTGCTGAAACTAAATGACGCTATTTTACTAACTGCTAACGCGGGGAGAGCAACAGTGAAATCATTTTATTTTGAAATTTATATATTTCTGTCTGATTTCCTTATTAGTTCGTTCTCAGGCCTTTTGAGAGAGACTGTGATCTATATCCCATGTGATCGTTACACATGCGCAGTCTAAGTGAGCCAGAAGCCACGCTGTCATCCTTGAATGCCATCCAAGAAAAAAACCAGCAACATACCCTGGGAACCATCCTGATGGCCTGTGAAAGGAAGAAAAATTGCACCAAAATGTATACTTTGTGATGATAAAAATGTGAATACGGGTGGGAATAAAGATTTTTGAATAAAGATTAAGGGGAGGGACTACTAGACAATGAACTGAAGAAAATTACGAAAACTTAGCATGGTGTGATGAACATCCTTTTTGCCTGTCCAATCAGAATTAGGGGTTCTACGAATCTGAAACATTAATGGGTGGTACATGGCATTAGAAAGGTATAATTG
Source organism: Triturus cristatus (assembly GCF_964204655.1). Lineage (NCBI taxonomy): Eukaryota > Metazoa > Chordata > Amphibia > Caudata > Salamandridae > Triturus > Triturus cristatus. The sequence goes on from NC_140580.1 coordinate 727,384,519, forward strand.
AGGTAGTTTAGCTAATTAGAAAAGAACACACAGAGAGACCGGAATGCTGCAGAGCTCAGGATGCTGTAGGAGTGACGAGCGAATGCTGAAGAAGAATTACATTGCAGACTTAGAATTTTAAGCCAAATATTTAGAAGAAGATCGCGGAAGAATCGAGGAGGAGGATAGTTTTAGAGAGGAGTGCGACGCAGGCGTCAGATCTAGAAGAGGTCATCCTATCCTGTCCTGAATCCTGAAACCTTTGTCTCCTGTCCTTTCCCGGGGGGGACTCTTCCCAACTCCTTGGATAAGGGGGTCGGTTCTCAACACCATTCTAGTTAACTATAATGTTCTGTGGAATTTAATTTGTACTTTTCTCTATCCTCTCCTTTCTAAGTACCGTCATTTAAAGTCTTATTTAATCTGTATCATTCCTCCTTTGATGGGTGACGGAGACCGTTCTGTACTTTGATTTTGGCTCACATAAATTTCATTTAGATAAACATTTAACATGTTACCGCGTCTGTGGTTATTTCAGTGCAAAGAAAGTATATTTATTCATATAATTTCACCATCAACTAGTTCAACTAATGGTCCATTGACCAGAGGAAAGAACTTTTTGATCTGTGAAAGATTTGGTTAGAAATGCTAGATAACTAAATCTCAGATGGACAATTATAAAAATTGACCCCAGTGGATTAAACTGGCCTGTGTGAATGTGTGTGTGTTTATGGGCCCAAGGTGAGTATGAGGTATTAGAGTATCTGAGGCTGATTTAATGCTGGATCAGTTTTTCTGGTAGCAGATCTGTGGTTTTTATTGATTAGTTTGGTGATAAACATTGATTTTTTATTGATTGTTGATTTATGTTTTAACCCGTTGCGGTCTTGTTTTATGTTGTCTGGAAATTCCTGGGAAATAATTAGCGGGTGGTAAATGGAAGCCATACTGCAGTGAGGTTACTCGTCTGTTAGAAAGTACTGAGGAGCTATGCAGGGATTACCAGTGCTAAATTAGGGACTATTTTTTTGTGTGAAAGCGAGGGTGATTGATAGCAAAGGGTTCGCTGGTGAAACATTAGTGTTATATCACCAAGAAAGGGTAACACCGAAGGAGTAGCAGGTTCTTCTAAACTTGGATGAAGAGTAAGCGGAAGGTCTTACCCGCAGTATATAAAGAGTAAGTGGAAGGTTTTACTCGTAGTGAGAGAAATAATCTGTGTGTTGGGTTCTAGTGGAACAGACAGAGTAGCAAATGTTTTTATGTTGTTATTAATAAAAACTTAATGATAATTTAAAAAAGAAAATACGTTTCGTATTACTTTGTGAAAAGAGGGCCAGTCGGCAGAGTTGTTCTGACGTCACTGGGAGCCGTGCTGGAATTGGTTAAAGCAGCGGGTGTGTGATGATAAAGGAAATTGTAAAGGAGGGGTCAGTTGTGAGGAGTTATACTGACGTAACAAAAAGGGCGCGCTGACATTGGACAAATTACGAGCGTGTGCTGGTTTCGATTGGAAGTTTGAATAAAAGCTGATTTTGGATTGGTAGGCAGAAAATTTGTATGGTTGATTTTTACTGGTCATTTAGTACAAGTCGATCTGACAGAAAAACTTGAGGTTTGCAGACTATTGTTTTATGTATTCACAGTACAGAATGTATGGAGAAAAGAGAAACATGTCACAAGAAGAGAATTAAGAATTTCTTTAAGAAAGACAAGCCAGTATTGACTAGAGAGGGCATTCCTATTCCTCCGCCAAAAACGCCCGCTTCATTTATGATGATGGAAAGAGGATATCATACGTGTGTATGGATAAAAAATTGGATAGAGTACATGAATGCCAATGGTGTTTTGGCTTTTCCAGAACATGGTACATTTAATGGAAGAATTTTGCAGAATTTGAGAATGCAGATGAATGATTTAGATCCGAGACCCAGAATGACACAGTATGAGGCACTAGAAGAGTGGGAAACTGAATCAAATGAGAGAGAGAAGAAAAGAAGTGGGAGGTATCTGGGTAATTTTCCGAGGTATTTGCGTCACGTGAGGGTCAGATGAAGCAATGGAGAAAAGCAATGGCATCAGAAGGATTATATCCAGTATTAACAGTTGATGAACAGGCAGGAGGAAAATGGAAGGAGAAAACGAAACACTTGACAATGACAGGTTTTGGAGAATCAGAAGACGAGTTTATGGAGGACATTTTACCTAAAAACCCACCACCGTATCAGGAAGAACCGAGTAGGACTACTAGTGCACCAGTTTTTGGAACACCTTTGGCTCCACAAATTCTACATGATACCACAGTTAATAGGGTACTTCAGGATAGAGAAAAGGATGTGTTAAATAAGAATAAAGAAGAATTAATACAGAAAATAACGCAATTGAATGTACACCCTGACGTATTGACTATACCCGTAACCATAGGTCCCATTATTCCACTGTATGGAGATAAAGCGAATTGTCCCAAACCACCAGTTGCGACAACCCCTTTGAATAAACCTCGAAAAGAAATTGTAATAACTGATGACCAAATCAGTGAAGGTGATTCAGTAATATCTTTAATGGATTTGCCAATAAGAGAACAGAATAATGAAACCCTGAGAAAAGTTATACCTAGTTGTTCAAAAGAAGGAATAACAGAGACATCTTCTGGAGTCAGAAGTGCTACAGCAGTGACTCCAGAGGATCTGGAGAGATGGGCACAGGGAATAGAAAAACAAAGTTCAACCCTAAAGATTTTGGACATTTTCAAATTGAAGGTGGAATTAGAAGAAATGATAGCTGGAAATGTGGGCATAGATAGGCTAAACACTTACAGTGAAGAAGAGTAGTTGTTCATTTGTAGGAGCATAACTAGAAATGCTAAGATATTTCATGAACAATTGACAGAGCTTGCCTCTGAAATGGGGATTGACATAGGAAGATCGGAGGTACTACAGAAGCCATATAGAGCAGAATTTACTGATGAAGATTTGGAGAATATGAATGTATCTGGAAGGAAATTGCAGATTAAGGAGTTAATAACCATTTTACAGAAATGGGGAGACTTAGACAGGTGGAAGACTAGGTGGACAAAGAAGAAAGAGGAAGCATAGGCAAATCGGACCGCATCTGAATATTTAATAAAAGAATCAGCAAAAACAGAGAAGTGCCCGGGGGAGGGTATGTGCATGTTCCATGGAGTAGACAAGATATTTTGTCATTTACAAATGATTTTCCCATGTTGAGAGAAAAAACAGTTGAATGGTACAAGCAGGTTGAAAGGTTTGTGAAGGTTTCTAAGGTTCTGTTGAAGGATTTGGATGGTCTGTTTGACATAGTGGTGCCTGCTGATTTATGGACAGAATGTAAAATCACAGTTGATTGGCCTAGTGATGAGTACCCAACAGACTCCAAAACAGGAGCCCCTTCAGATGAGGTAATGAAGAAGCATCACCAAGTGATTACTTTCTTGAATGGGAAAATTCCACCAAAAGAAACAGATTGGGTAAAAATAGATAGAACAACCCAAGAACCAAGGGGCATATTATCAAGAAACGGCGTTAAAATTATCGCCATTTAGTGGCAGAAAACTGCCGCTAAAGCGGCGATAATGGGCTTGATAATATGCCGCATAGAATTCCCATAGAAGCCCATGTTCTGGTGTCAACATGGGCTTCTATGGGAATTCTCTGCGGCATATTATCAAGCCCATTATTGCCGGTTTAGCTGCAGTTTTCTGCCGCTAAAGCGGCGATTATTTTAACGCCGTGCTTGATAATATGCCCCCATATGAGTCTGTACATGCTTATTATGAACACCTATTGCAGGCGTTCAAGCAGTATAGCGGATTTGAAAACATTGGAGATAAGGGCATGGGTCATTTTGTGTATCGATTTGTGTATAGTTAAAAACAGAAATTAGTCAGATGATTCAGCAGCACATGCTGTGCTGGCTGGGAAAACCCATAGACGACATACTAAAGTATGCTAAGTATTGCGGGGATCCTGGGGCGTGGCCAAGCCGCGGGCTAAGATGGCCGCGCGGCGTTGAAGCTCCGCCGCCGGCCCAGCGCATTTACCGCTGTCCCCAGCCTGTCACCTCGGATGCTGAGCGACGAGTGCTGCTCTTGCTCCCCATGACCCCCTGGATCCCGTAGCGCTGCTGGCGGGGCCGCGGATGGCTCGAGTGCGGCCGGTGGACGGATCGGACCAGGCGGCCTGAGGCTTCAAGATGGCGGCCAGTACCGGAGATCGGAAGTGGCGCTAGGAGCGGCGGCGGCCGGAGCATTGGCAGGTACCTTGGAGGGGGCGGCGGGGGTTTTGGAGCTCCTGGGGAGGGTCGGGCGGGGGTCGGCCTCGCTCCTCTCGCTGCCGCTGGCCTGGGACCGGCCGGGTGTCCAGCGTTGGTCCGGCGCTGCGGGCTCGGCTTCACTCGTCTTCCTCCCCCGGGCCCCTAGCTAATTCGGGCTGGGGACCTGGGGGGGAGGCGGGTTTGTCTATTGGCGGCGGCGGGGGGCGGGGGGACCGCCGGTCAGTGCCTGGCACCCGGGCTGCTTCTGCCCCCTGACTTCCGGCCTACTCTAGGGGATCCCTGTGTTCTGCGTGCCGGATTTGCTGCCCTCCTTTACCCTATCCCCCATTACCAGACAGGGGCAGATACGCGGCGGCGGCTGGAGGAGGCGTCGTGGATTGCTCCCCTGTCCTACTGGGGTCCTGAGGCTCCATACAGCTGCTCCCTGGTCCGGCTTTTTGGGGTGACGCCGCACGGCTTGGCCTGGTCTCGGCTGCGGCTCTTGCCCAGATCACTGCGGAGAGGGGGGTTGCTTGAACCCCCTGAGGGGACTGCACTATCCTTGGAACTGGTCTGAGCGGCTGTGGTTTGGGCCTCCTCGCTTCACTGTCACTGCACAGTTTTTGGGCCGCCGTCACTCTGAGTGGAACTGGCTTGCGTCCAGTTGGCCGTTCGGGGGCATGGGTTGCAAGGACCCGAAGCAGAAAACGCTGCCTTTTGAAAAGCTTACTGAGCCACTGGCGGAGAGGCGCCCCGACATGGCGGCCCAGGCAGAGGGCGCATCCGGCGGGCCGGCGGCTCGTGCCCCATCCCCAGACTGGTTGCAGGAAATGAGAGCAGGATTCAGGGCCCTTGACGGCCGCTTCGACGCTCTCGACAAAACTCTGGAGACAATGGGGGCTAAAATCCAGGCCCATGACAAGCGATTGGTTGAGGCGGAGGCCAGGATTTCCGCCATAGAGGATGGCGCTGCGCAAGACACCAAGCGTATGGATAGAATGGAACGCATCCTGAAAGACGTGGCCGTCAAGAACGAGGACTTGGAATCGCGCAGCCGGCGCAACAACGTACGGATTACTGGGGTCCCGGAGTCCACGGCTACGGGCCGACTAGACGTGTTCGTGGAACAGCTACTGTCCGACATTTTTGGTAGAGCCTCTTTTACACCGGGCTTTGTTCTTGAGAAGGCGCACCGATCCCTGGGGCCGAGGCCTAATCCGGAGCTCCCGCCTCGCCCTCTGATAGCCCGCATCATGAACTTCCGGGACCGTGACACAGCCCTGCGGCTGGCTAGGGAGAAAGGAGAAATAACATGGCAGGGCTCTAGACTCTCGTTCTATCCGGATTTTACTGCAATGGTCCAGGAGGCCCGGCGGAAATACGCGGGGCGAAGGCCGCACTCCGCAATCTCGGCTTAAAGTACGGCATGCTCTACCCGGCCCGGCTGAGAGTCGAGGTCGGAGGCCGGGTTAGGCTTTTTGACAATCCAGCTGAAGTGCAAGAATTCTGCCGAACATACAAACCACCCAGAAGCCCTCCCGGGAGAGATGGGGGTGGGCGGTCTCCCCCACTCAGTGGGTCGGCGGCCAGCCAGGACCTGTTTGCGGGCTCTGGGGATGGGTGAGGGAGCGCCTACGTCCAAGCTGCGATTCTTCTAAACTCTTGCTATACGGGGACTATCTGACACTTTTCGTACAATTGTTATACTGTGCTGGGTTGACACCGGGTCGTTGTCACCCCCCTTGGTGGATACCGCTGGGACTACTGTTGATTACGATGCTCCACTTGTTACTGTTTGGTTATTACGCATGATGTTGTTTGGAGCTTTGCTTTTGTTTACAGGTCTGGGTTCGCCTCACGTTTTCGTGATCTGGCTGGGTGGGGGGAGGGGGGTAGGGGGTAGGGGTAGGTTATTTTGCTTTTCTTAACATTGCTTGGTGTGCGGTTAACTTGCTGATCTATAATGACACGACTAGTTTCTGTTTCCGATGGTTTGCTCTGTGGTTTCGATGGCTCAAATAGGCTTGAATGTAAACCCCTCCACCCTGTCGTTAATGTCCTGGAACGTCAGGGGCCTGAACAACCTGCGTAAATGTAAGCAGGTGTTACATTACCTGAATCGGCACCGAGTGGACATTGCTTTTATTCAAGAGACACACTTACACTCATCAGCTAATGCCCGCTTCGCGGCGTCCTGGGGCCCGCACAGGTATTTTTCCAATTTCAGTAACTATGTTAGAGGGGCTGCAGTGTTGATTCATAAGAGAGTCCCGTTTCATTGCCAGCAGTTTCTGGGGGACAGGGAGGGGCGCTACTGCATAGTGCGGGGGTGTTGATGGGCCACATGGTCATTCTTGTGTGTGTGTATGCTCCTAACACTGACTCCCCAGATTTCTTCCATGCGCTTGCCGCCCAGCTCGCTTCCCTTGCACCTGCCAGTCTCCTAATTGGCGGCGATTTTAATCTGTTGCTCGATGCGAGGTTAGACAGCACCTCCACAGCCTCTGACACTAAGCCCAGGGCGCGGCGCGCTCTCTTAGACCTCTGCCACCAATTTTCACTGACTGACATTTTGCGCCGGCGCAACCCGGGTACCACTGACTACACTCACTTCTCTGGGCAGCACAACACATGGACCAGGATTGACTACTGACTCCTCTCCCCGGGTCTGTCACCCTGGTTTCGCACACTGCAGACTTTTCCTAGAACATACTCGGATCATTCCCCGGTCCTACTGTGTTTGGACGTTCCACGGCCCGAAGGCTTTGAGCGGCAGTGGCGATTCCCTGGGAGGGCCCTGTTGGATGACCTCTTCGTCCACGAGGTTTCCGAGGCAATTGAGGATTACTTTACGATCAACACTGGCTCGGTAGGATCTTGGGCAGTGCTCTGGGAGGGGTTCAAGGCATACATTAGGGGGGTTTGCATAGCTAAACATGCTGGGGTCTTAAAGGCGTTGCGCACGACAATCGATCAATTGGAGGTCCAGCTAGCCTCGATTGACGCTGAGGCGAGGCGGGCTCCGTCGGAAGACGTGTTCACTAGGAGGCTGCGCCTCCTGTCCGACTACCGGGAAGCTGCAGACAGAGAGATCCTTTATCTCGGAAAATACCATACCGCACGCAGATACGGTGAGGGGGACAGACCGGGGCGCACGCTGGCACAGGCTCTGAGACCGCCATATAACAAGTCCTTTATAACGGAGGTTAGGGGCGAGGACGGCACGCTTCGCACGACACCCACAGAGATTCGGGACGAATTCCTGGCCTACTTCTCGACTTTATACAAGACCAAGCAGAGCGAAACCTCGGCTTCGCGGGAGGCCTACTTATCGGAGATCGCGCTGGTATTCCTTGACAAGGGAATGCAGGAGTTCATGGCGGAACCCATAACGGTGACTGAGGTTAGAGGGGCGATTAAGGTACTTCGGAGCTCCTCGGCCCCGGGCCTGGATGGTTTCTCTGGGGATTTTTACAAGGCCTTCTCCGACCTTCTGGCGCCCAAGCTCATTGAAGTATATGCGGAGGCCTTGGAACTGGGGATACTCCCGCCTACCCTTAGTGAGGCAGTCATAGTTCTGCTCCCGAAGCCAAACAAGGACCCGGCGTTGTGTGGATCGTATAGGCCCCTCTCCCTATTAAACATCGATTATAAGATTCTGGCTAAAATAGTGGCCAATAGACTCTCCCAATTAATGGAATTCATCATAGCGCCCGCTCAATCAGGCTTTATACCCCATCGTTCAACATCATTAAATTTGCGGACGCTATTCACAGTCTTACATAGAATAAACCCCGACACACCCGCGGCGGCGATTCTTCTCGATACCGAAAAAGCCTTCGACTCCTTAGAATGGCCCTTCTTTCTTTCCGTGATGCAACGCATGGGCATGCCAGCTGGCTTCATTGCCACCACACGGCTCCTCTATAGTCGGCCCACGGCGCGCTTGCGTCTTAATGGCACCCTCTCCCGCCCATTCTCTCTCACCCGCGGCACGCGCCAGGGCTGTCCGCTTTCGCCCTTATTGTTCATACTCGCCATGGACCCCTTAATCAGGCACTTTCAGGAACGACATCTCCACAGGGGCCTCCAGTTTCGGACGGGGCCGCTGTTGGTCTCCCTCTATGCGGACGATACTATATTATATGTCAGGGAGCCACAGGTGAACCTCGCCCCCCTGATACAGGAAATCCTGCGCTCCGGCCGCCATTCGGGGTTGGGCATCAACTGGCATAAATCTATAATATTCCCCCTGACTAGCGGCAGCTCCCCTTGGCAGTGTGAGTTTCCGCTGGAGTGGTGTTCCGACTCGGTACGATATCTGGGCATACATATACATATGAGTGTGGACGAAATCATTCGCCTCAACTATGGCTGCGCGGTCGCGAAGCTTGAGGCGCAGGTTGACGGGTGGCTGCGACTTCCGCTCTCCATGGCGGCCAGAATCGCCATTATAAAAATGATAGTGCTTCCTAAATTTTTGTATCTTTTTAATAACATCTCCATTCCCCTCACCCAATCCTTTTTCGCCACCCTACGGTCCCATTTGATTAGACTGGTCTGGGGTGGAAAACACCCCCGGATCCGTTGGAGGATTCTCACGCTCCCACCGGAAAGGGGCGGCTTCGGAGTACCGGATTTGTATTTGTACTATCTGGTCGCTCAGTGTGCACATGCCTATGCCTGGTACCACCCTGACGCTCGGATTCCATTTCTTCGTCCGGAGGCGGATTTTGTTCTCCCGGGTCGCTTATCGGCGGTGTTGCCCAGGGGTGTCCCTAGGAGTCCGGTGGATATCCAAATGGTGTCCACCACCAGCTGGGCCTAGAATAGACTGTCTCGCTACTTGGACCGGGCCATTCTATATTCCTCATCTCTCCCGCTTCCCAATGCAGGCTGGTTGCCGAGCACTGGCGAGAAACTTGTGCAGCGCACTTTACCGAAGTTTAACCTCACCAAGATTGGGGATCTATACACGGGGGGCACATATTTTCGATATCGGAGGAGGCATGCTTCAGCGAGGCCACTTTCATGGACAAATTCATCCTGAACCGGCTTTACTTTACGGTCCGGTCGGAAATCAAGGGATTCCCCCTCGAGCCAGCTTCCTTTGAACCCCTCACCCTCCTCATTGACACGGATACAGGGGCACACATCATTTCTAAACTATACAAGGCATGCGCAGCGCTGGTTCCTTGTGCAGATGACCAGTTGCGGACGGCCTGGGAGGCGGACTTGGGTAGGCCTATTACGGACGAACAATGGTTCGCTTGTTGCAAGGTCGCTAGCACAGTATCGCTCAATAGTCGTCATAAACTTCTGCATTATAGGTTTTTTCGCCGCAGCTATATGACCCCGGACAGACTCCACTCCATTGACCCCACGCGGCCACATGCATGCTGGAAATGCGCTGCGCCTCATGCTGATTTTGCACACATGACCTGGACATGTCCGATATTGCACACATTTTGGACGCAAGTACACAAAATCCTGGATGAGATGTTAGGGCTTACATTGGTTCCCACTCCTGAGGTTGCATTGCTGGGCTACACTGCAAATTTCCCCAAGACAGTTCGGAGGCTTGCGTCGCTGGGCTTTCTACTAGCCAAGCGGGAAATTGCTCGACGTTGGGGTGGTAGGGCAGCTCCCACGGCAAAGGCGTGGCTTACGGCCATGGCTTTCTGCAACACGAACAGCGAGATTTACTCCAGTCTCCTCCCCACCGTGGCCCGTCCCAAAGATATCTGGGGTCCGTATAAAACATACATCGCGAACCTGCCAAGCGCCTCTCAATCACACGCCAACTCGGGGATAGTGCCCACAGGGGTTGGGTAGACTGGACAACAGCGGAGATGCATATTCGGGTGGGCCATGGGATGATTGCAGTGCTATGGGCCTCTCTGCTTGGGGCCCAGGATCGTGGGCTGTACATGGCTTGATTATTGCAAACCTACAGATTGAGGTTCTGGAGGGCGTTGTTGGGTGGCTGGAGGGTCACTGGTCCGGGTTATTAATGGCTGGGTTCGAGGGGTAGAAATGCTGTGATGGATAACATGGCCTTGATGCCCGGAGCTTTGCTTATGTATTCTTTGTGGACTATGGAACGGAATTGTCGTATTGTATCTCATACATGGAAATTGATTATACACACCACCGAGATCTTTGTAATATTTTTTGTTTCAACCGTAAATAAAGTTTAAAAAAAAAAAAAAAAAAAAAAGTATTACGGGGATGATATTGAAGCTAGACATAAGAAGATTAAAGAAAAGATGATGTGGGCACAATTGAAATTGGCAGAACAGCAAGAACTTAAGTTAAATAGCCAGACTGATGGTCAATCAAAAGAACAGAGTCAGAATGATAATGCAGTGAATGGGGGCAAACTAAGAGGACGAATGAGTAGAGAGGATGCAAAGAAGAAATTTCCTTGTCATGGGTGCGGAAAGTTGGGACATTGGAAAAAAGAGTGTAAAAATATTCAGAATAATAATGGCCCAAATCATAATTTAAATCCGCAGGTGCAAATGAGTCAACCACAGCAGGTTGTTCATCAACAGTGTCAGGTGCCACCTGCCCCTATGCATAATTTTGTGAACAAATCAAAGTACAGTGCGGACGCCGGATTCCCAGGAGGAAGTGGTAAGAAAAATTCTGTATCTTCACAGTTCCTTTTGCAAAACAGCAGTGACAGCGAAAACAAACAATGACGGTGCCTGAGGCATCCTTGCCGGTAGATCAGCCAGGTCCATTTATTGATGGGAAAGTAGAAGGAAAATATATCACTTTTCTGTTGGACACTGGTGCTACCCGTTCTACTGTAAGAACAGCGGACATCCCAAACCCACCCCTCTCGGGAGAAAGTATCTAAGTTGTAGGTGAGTCAAATAAGCATATTAGAACTCCAATTACAGAACCCATGGAGGTGCGCATTGTCAATTTTAGAGAAATGCACACATTTGTGGTGTGCGACTCTAGTCCAGTAAACTTGCTAGGAAGAGACTTATTGTGCAAGATGAACTGCATAATTAATTGCACGCCGGACGGTGTTGCGATTCAGACCCCTGATGAAGACAGTGTTTACAAAATAATGCTGGCTAAACAAGGCACAGAGGTCGACAAGATGTATTCATTAATGACAAAAGATGATTTACCAGAAGAATTCAAAACGACTGTGAATCCAGAAGTGTGGGATTTAACTAGTTGGTGGTAAATGTAGATCCAGTGAAGGTGACTGTGAAGGAAGGTGCCATTTACCCAAATACCAGGCAATATAAAATAAGCCCTGAAGTTAAAGCAGGTGTTGCATCAGAAATTGGTCAAATGATTAAACAGGGCATTTTGAAAGAACTAATGAGCAGCCCTTGTAATTCACCTACAATTGGTATTAAGAAACCTAGCGGAAAATACCGGAGAGTGCAAGATTTAAGAAATATCAATAAGATTGTGGTACCTTGCTGTCCTGTGGTCCCAAATCCAGCAGTGATTCTGTATCAGATACCCTGGAATGAAGGATGGTTTACAGTAATCGATTTATGTCAAGCATTTTTCTCCATACCTTTACACCCAGACAGCCAGTATCTTTTCTCTCTTAAATTTTGAAGACCGTATTTTAGAATGGAATCGTGTTCCTCAGGGGTATACAGAAAGTCTGTCAATTTTTTATCAGAGTTTGAAAAAGTGTCTAGAAACATTAGTTATGCCTAAAAATTCAGTTCTAGTCCAATATATTGACAACCTACTTATAGCATCGAGGACGCGAGATGAATGTTACTGATTCTATTGCATTATTAAATCATTTAGCTGATGAAGGACATAAGGTATCTCCAGAAAAATTACAATTGGGTCGAACTGGAGTCAAATATTTAGGACACCAAATAGAAAGGGGAGTGAAAAAAGTCACCCCTGAGAGAATAAAAATAATAAAACAGATGCAGTTACCACAAACTCAGAGAGAGATCAGGATGTTTCTTGGTGTAGTGGGGTACTGTAGGCAGTGGATCGTAGGTTTCTCCTTGTTAGCAAAACCATTAATTCAGATTACATGGAAGACCCAATAGTTTGGGATGATGAGAGTGTAGAGGCCTTTGTAAAATTACGAAATTGTTTATGTGAAGCCCCTGCCCTAGGTATGCCAGACTATACAAAATAATTTGCACTGTTTTGTTGTGAAAGAGAAAGCTGTGCACTTTCAGTTTTAACCCAAAGACATGGTTTGAGATGACGTCCAGTAGCATATTTCTCTGCTACCTTGGATCCTGTAGCTTCAGCATTACCTGGCTGCCTAAAAGCAGTAGCTGCTACTTGTATGAGTCTGGAACAAAGTGAGTCAATTATGATGGGACATCCTGTAAGAGCAGAGCAGACCAAGATTACAACAAGTATATGTTCCACATTCAGTGGAAATTCTTTTGACTGGAACTCAAACACAGTACCTTACCCCTAGTTGGATGACTAAGTATGAAAGAATCATTATGGGAGCCGAAAATGTGACAGTGGTTAGATGTACCTTGTTAAACCCTGCTACTTTACTGCCAGATGTACATGGAGAAGAAGTGAGAGATGAAGTTGAGCATGATTGTCTGGATGTAACTGAACTATGTACTAAGCCCTGTCCAGACATACAGGAAGAACCCCTGAAAGAATCTGAACATGGGCTATTTGTAGATGGCTCGTGTATGAGACACAAGGAAGGAGGATTAAGTGCAGCTTATGCTGTATGCACAATATCTGGAGTAGTTGAAGCATCCTATTTACCAGGAGTCAAGTCTGCACAAATAGCCGAATTGATAGCTTTAATTAAAGCATGCAAATTTAGGAAAAATTGGAAAGTAACCATTTTTACTGATAGTCAGTATGGTTACAGGGTTGTGCATGACTTTGGTCAGCCCTGGATGCAGAGGGATTTCATGACTTCTTCAGGATCCCCTATTAAAAATGTAAAAAGGAACTATTGGAAGCAATACAATTGCCAAAAGAAATAGCAGTGGTCAAATGTGCTGCTCATCAGTCAGGAAATGACTATGTGGTGGCAGGTAATAGATATGCTGAGCAGGTTGCTCAATACTGTGCCAGAAATAAAATGGCAATAAACAAGGAAATTGAAACAAGTGGAATCAGCTGCCAACTTATGCTATTTTCAGCTTTGGAGACATGGGATGAGGTAAAACAATTGCAGGATGAGGTAGAAGTGAGTGAAAAGGAAGGTTGGATAAAATTAGGGTGTCAAAGGAGAGCAGAAGATGATGTGTGGATTTATCCAGATGGGAGACCATTCATGCCAGATTGTTTGCTCTCACAAATGGCTAGAATGTATCATGGAGACAGACACATAGGCATGGACGCCATGATCAGACTTTTCAGACAGGATTGGTACAATCCAAGATTTAGGGCAGTCGCAGAGAGCCTTTGCCAGCAATGTCTAACTTGCCAACAGATAAATCCAGGCAGGAAAACAGTGGTCAGCTGGGGAAAAATTGGAAAAGCAGACGGATCATTTGAAAGGTTGCAGGTAGACTTCATACAGTTACCACCATGTAGGGGACTAAAGTACATCCTTGTTATAGTATGTTTGTTTTCACGGTGGTTGGAGAAATACGATACTAGAAGAAATGGTAGTATAACAGATGCCAGATTGCTATTGAGGGAGTTGATTCCGTGGTTTGGTTTACCAGTAACTTTGGAATCAGAAAGAGGATCTCACTTTAATAATGATATAATTCTGTTAATCTGTGAAGCATTTAAAATTGAACACAAACTGCACTGTGCATACCGCCCAGAGGCTTCTGGAGTGTTGGAACAAAAAACATGGCACAATTAAGTCAAGATTGGCAAAGATGTGTGCATCAACCTCATTGAGTTGGCCAGATGCATTACCTGTTCTGATGGGACTCAGAAGCATTCCTGACAGGAAAACAGGACTGAGCCCCCATGAAATTCTCACGGGAAGAACAATGAGACAAGCATTTATACCAGGACATAAACTGTTGAATGTAACTGATGATCTGGTATTGGACTACTGTAAAGGATTGGCTGACCTAGTGCGTTCTTTCTCTGACCAGGTTGGAGAAGACGCAATTGCCAGGCAGCCGAATCAAGCACATGATTTGAATCCCGGAGACTGGGTGGTAGTGAAGAATCACACCCGAGAGTCATGCCTGGCACCCAGGTGGGATGATCCAAGACAGGTCATACTACTCACAACAACAGCAGTGAAATATGCAGGTTTGCCTAACTGGGTACATGAAAGTCATACCAAAAGGGTTCCAGCTCCCTAGGAACAGGAATCACAACTGACACAAGCAGTTGAGGCCCCTGAAGGTTGTGCAGCTGAAGAATCTAGAATAACAGATTCTGAAGAAGCTGACAGAGAACAACCGAGCACAAGTCAGGACGACTGGATACCAGTGGTTGACATACCTGAGGTGATTTTTAAAATCAGAAGCTGAACTGGATTAGAAAGACAGGAAACTGGAAAAGATCAGTCAGGTGTAGAAGAACAAGCTCAGGAAAAGGTGAATAAAACTGCTGGAGACCCTGAGCAGGACCAGACAGGGAGAGAAATCAGTACTCAGACAGACAACAAATGTATTGATCTCGAGCAGGGACAGACAGGTGTAGAAGAACACGTTCAGGCTGCAGAAAACCAAAATGCAGTAAGACCTGAACAGGACCAGTTAGGAAAAGAAGAACAAGTTCAGGAAGAAGAACAAGCTGTAAAAAGACCTGAACAGGATAAGATAGAGGAAGAAGAACGTGTTCAAGTGGATGATGCCCAGATAACAAACCCTGAACAAGGACAGATAGAGAGGGACTCTGAAGACAAAGATAATCAAATTGTGCCACAACTTAAAGTAAATAAAAGGGTTCTTGAAAGAGACGAGGGAAGTGAAAGTGAAGTGCAAGCCAAAAAGGTCAGAAAGGGTGATAACTGGCCATGTGGTGTCAAAAGGTTAAAATATCACTTAAAGACAATAAGTGAGGAACCTGAACAAGTGAATGAAGTCACTAGTCAGTCTGGACAGTCCACTGAGAAAGCCAGACTGAGAAGCCAAAGACTGAGAATCTTAAACAATAAGTTCAAAGGCCCTGAGTGGACCTATGCAATTCTTGAAGAACTTGAAAATCTAGATTTAAATTAAGAGAGTGACGAATAAATAATTGCAGATCAGATTGACGAAGGAGCAGTGAGACCTCCTTGAAGTAACAAAAAGAAATAAAATTCATGAAGAAAAGTAAAGAAAAGAAGAGAAATCTTCTTAGACAAAAATGGCTGAGGATTGAGTTGCTGGAAGGCCAAAAAGTAATTGTATAAAGAAATGCTGTGCAATCTGTATATGTAGCATATTATTAGTAATCATAGTTTGGCTATTAATAACAATAGCAGTTCCTTACTTAATGATAACAGAAAAGAAAAATAACACTGAGACAAATGAAAAGTTAGCTAACATAAAAAGAGAGAGAGAAGAATTAGAAGCACCGGATGATTTAGATTTACATCACACTGTGACAGATAATGCCACTGCTTTAAATGTATTCACCAAGTTATTGTTTCAGTATGTAGACACCATGGAGATTAGTGATTGTCATGTTTGTATGAAATTGCCAGCTTCAGTAGCAGAGGGCGTTACCTATCACCATTTACCATATGGCATTTCATGTAGTATATTAACCAGCTTATTTTATAGGACAGGAAAGTTACAATATTATTATTCAAACTTAGGTGTGATAGTTTCAGAGATTCCTATTCGAAAGAGTATGAATCCTGTACTTAGTAATCAAGCTGCACAGTTTTTGGCTGAATTGTTCTTGACACAGAAGACAATAGATATAGCAGAAGCACACAAAAACTATTTAACATGTTCATTACATGAAGAAGAAAATATATTTTTGAATTTAGGAGAGGAAAGGAGACAGGACTTCCAAAGAAGAGCTTCCAAAAAGAAACTTCAGATTCCTCAATGGGCTGAGAAAGAGGGAATTTATACAGCTGGCAAGACTCATGCTGCGATGTCCCTAGATTTTGAAAAGAAAGGGAAGATCCGCCTCCATAGATTAAAAACTGACTATAACAATGTATTTATTGGTTCTAGTGAATGTGAACATAACTTTTTAATTATTGGAGGTTGGGGACTAAAAGGGGGAACAGATCCAGTACTTCCTGGAGTCTATTAATACCTGCACGCTGGTATGGGAGTTGCTATTTTGGAATAGTATTCACTAAAGGTTATCATGTAAAGAGAATCTCTGGCAGCAATGAAAACATAAAAGATTTAACACAAAGAAAGAGAGCTAGTTTTTCCAGAAATAGTAGGTGATATATTTAGTGCTTTGATACCTTCAGTGGGAGTCATTCTGAATTCACGTAAAATTTGTCAATTGGCCACAGTAGTTGATCGTTTACGCGCAACATCAGATGTCGGATTGCAGAGCTGCTGAATCGTGTGAGCGGCAAAGGTGTTCCCCTCCGGTGGTCAAATGGATTGGGCGCCATTTTCTAGCTTGCCCATCTCATCGTATTGACTGCCCTGCCTTCGTGACCCTGGGTAGGCTTTCTTTGGCGTATTCCTGTGGCGTATTTATCTTGTAATCTGCAGGAGGTGCTGTGTTGAGCGTGTGAGGAATTGACTGCTTCTCGTCCTGCGTGCCGGCATAGAGTCCCAGAGTTAGATGCCTGACCTTAAAATGGCGCTTGCTCGAGATACTTGAAGCCGGGCCTCTATGTCACACTGTTCATAGACAGTGAAACAGGACTATATTCATCTTGGTCTCTCTACAATGAGCCTGTTCGAGACTTTTAACTATCTGGGTCTCTCCTCCTCACTGTATTAACACTGTAGTAGGTCCCTTTTTTATTTCTCTCTCATAATACCTTATAATGAAAAATGTGTAACTCCTACACTAATCCAGAGAGAAAAAGTAGGTGAATAGGGGGAAAAAAAAGAGAAAGGGGAGGAAGGATGTATAGGGGGAAAGGGAAGAGAGAATGAAGTAGAAAAAGAAAAAAAAAGAAAAAGGGAAAAGAAGAGAAGAGAAGGGAAAGAAAAAGAAAAGAACAAAGAAAAAAAAAGAAAATGAAAGGAATTACATTTATATAGGATGGCCATAGACCTTGAACCTGCAGGCCACAATGCCTACACCATTCTCTATCCACCCAATCTCTCCAAAAATGCTTCTAAAAAGTTCAAGCACAGGCTTCTGATAAATCATCCTGAGACTCTTGTTCTAGATACATACTTCAGCACAAACAAAGGCACTATTTCCAATGACCTTATCTTTCACACGTAAAAACGTGCCCAATGGAGAAATACCTTCTATGCTATGCTCCGAACTTCCATAGCTAAGAAATCCACTCATGCCCTCAAATTGACGGTTACCTCTTCGGACCTTTGCCCAGCGAATGCTACCATTACTATCTACAACAATGGGAATATTCTTATACAAGCCTCTAACAATAATCTCGATATCATTGACAGGCTCTTTCCTACTTTCAAGAAAGCAGTAAATAATAAGAATAGCACACTCACCACTCCCTCGCATCCCCAGGATTTAGTGGCTTCCCTAACTCCTCCTCAAAATACCACATCATACTCGCCCATTCTGAACTATGTCGACCCTGACATTCTCTCTAGCCCCCCAGACATGGCTGATCCAAACACGCAGGGGCTTCCTGTCCCAGTTATGACTCGGATGTTTCCAGCCTCTATCCTCTGCAATGCAGAAACCACCAGTAATCACTACCAACTAGACTGTTTGGACAAGTCCTCTCCCGGATCTTGATATCATTGACAGGCTCTTTCCTACTTTCAAGAAAGCAGTAAATAATAAGAATAGCACACTCACCACACCCTCGCATCCCCAGGATTTAGTGGCTTCCCTAAATCCTCCTCAAAATACCACATCATACTCGCCCATTCTGAACTATGTCGACCCTGACATTCTCTCTAGCCCCCCAGACATGGCTGATCCAAACACGCAGGGGCTTCCTGTCCCAGTTATGACTCGGATGTTTCCAGCCTCTATCCTCTGCAATGCAGAAACCACCAGTAATCACTACCAACTAGACTGTTTGGACAAGTCCTCTCCCGGATCCTCCAGACCAGAAGAGTTAAGGTTAGGCTTTGCTACTGATCCCATCATGTCTGACGCAATATTGTTAGCCCTGCCTTTCTCGCGGGATGGCACCAAACGAGATGCAACTAACACGGCACTCCACTCCCCCCACTGCACTCTTAGCTGATCACTTTGACCCCCCACACCCACTGTCCTCTTTGCTACCTGAGGGAATTCTTACACTATCCCCCCTCCCATCCATTCACTGAACACAGTGACCTTTCCCCAATTTCAGGAGGAATCCCCCTCCCGGCTGTCTAACAATTATTCCACTCCACCCAGGGATGTGATTCCTTCATTCAAAATGGATTGCTTGGACTCCTCCCACCCACTGTCCTTCTCGTTACATGAGGGTACTCTTTCACCTGATACAATCACCCCGCCCATCCATTTACTGAACACAGTGACCTTTCAGGTGGATGCTCCCTCCTGCCTGTCTAGCCTTTATACCACTCCACTCAGGGATGTGGATTGCACATTAAACATCCTGGCTCAACCTCCTTCATTGACATCCAATGAAGCTATCCCAATCTAAATGGAGAAAATGTCTTTGCAATCAGAACACATTGGAAATTCGCCTTCCATAACGGGCCTTACACCCAGACCTAATATAGATATCCACAAGCATTTGAAGACCATGCATTATGACTCTACGAGCGGCTCGTCCTCTATAACTGATCAGACGTCCTCACCTTCTACCTACTTTCGTAATTCAGTCTGGAGCACGCAACTTAGCGAGCTAGCCACGGGTCTATCCCATCTCATGGATCAAAGGCATAACCTTTCTACTATCACTAAAAAACGGCTTATCCTACACAGAGCCACCAATGACACCGTGAACCAAATCAGTCTCCAAATGAGAAACCCCACCCCCATGAAGGATTATTCGGAGAACAGTAGTCAGTATAACCAAATCAACATCCAACACACTAGATACATACCTAAGGTCACACTCCCCAATAATACTAATCCGGGTAGTTTACCCTCCCCTTCGTGTCCTAGGAGGTCATCCGATGAACTATCTGATAGTGACATTGACGACCTGCTCTCATCCTATGCCCGGGATTCTGATAGCAGTAAGTCCCAATTTGACACCATCCAAACCATTGTAACCAATCCCCTCAGAGAACCGACTCTCAATCACTGATTTATAAATAGAGACAACCTCACAAATATCAACCTAGAACAGACTACCTTAAACCATTCTATTAATAAGTTGACGTGTGGGCTCATTAATTGCAGATCTGCTAGCAAACATGCTACAGAGATATTCAATCTCATTCTAGAAAATGATTTAGATATTATGGTCCTCACCGAAACCTGGTTGAATAGTTCCTCCTCACCTATCCTCGACTTACTTGTTCCTCCTTCCCACAACCTGATACGATTAGATAGAATTGGGAAACTAGGGGAAGGGGTAGCCTGCATTTATTGTAACTCAATATCAGTCAAGCAAGCGGACTCTATTGGGCTTTCTTCCAACAACGCAAACGATCATATTGTAGGTTGTCTTAAAGAGTTTCTGTCAGTACAGGAGCTATCTCAATTATGTGACAGCCCAACTCATAACAAGGGAGAGACATTGGACCTCATCATTGTAAAACCAAACATCGTATTACTAGAATCCATCACCCCATGCGATTGGACTGATCATCATTGCATCCTCTTCTCCATCATTAGCGAAGTTACTCAAAAAAGGGGCCAACCATCAAAAACAAGGCAATGGAAAAGGAACTTACAAAATATCAACCCCATCACCCTGTTAAACCGGTGTAACTCCGCCCTGACCCCCAGGATGGACATTACTGATGTACATGACCTCACAACCTTCTACAATGACTCGTTGCTTGAAATACTGGACTCCACAGCTCCCCTCCAGGAATAAAACCTATCCACTAAGATTTCCAAACCATGGTTCAACAAGGGTCTGAACGGGGAGTGTAGACACCTAAGAGCTGCAGAGCGTCTATGGAAATCGGCTCCTACCTCTGATAATCTTGAGCACCTGAGAAGATTAAGAAACTCTTACAATAGGAAGATTCATAAGGCAAAGGCAGACTTTTTCAGAACTCAGCTGAACCAAGCTAGCAACCGGCCAAAAAAACTCTTTGAAATCGTCAAGCAACAATCATGCAATACAACTAACTCTATGGAATCAAACGACCTGGCCATACCTACCTGTGATGTGCTTGCCAATTTCTTCCACGAAAAGACTAAGTCCATCGAACTAGATATACAATCCAAGTTGGCGCTACCGCAAACCAAGGGTAAAGATTCCAACTGTAGTGACTTATTCAAAGTACATTTTGATAATCCAGGGGAAGTCACAAAAAACAATGCCTCTTGGCATACCTTCTCGCCAATCTCTCAACAAATTATAGACAACACTCTTCAAGCAATCAACCCCTCCAATCATTTCTCTGACCCCTTGCCCCCTGCCTTGTTCAAAATTTTAAAACCATCTATGCTACCATTATGGGCTAAAATTGTAAATGCCTCCCTAAGTCAAGGTGTCATTCCGGACTGCCTTAAAATAAGGCAGGTCACACCTATACTTAAGAAAGCTGACGCCACTCCATCTGATCTAAACAACTACCGGCCCATAACCAACGTCCCTACTTTGGCAAAACTATTGGAGAAATGTGTACAAATTCAATTATGCAATCACATTGAACACTATAACCTCCTAGATATTCACCAATCGGGCTTCCGCCAAGGCCACAGCACAGAATCTGCACTCATCCATATTATGGATGACATCCTCAAAATACTTGACTGCAATGAATCATGCCTAATGATTCTTCTTGATCTGTCCTCTGCCTTCAATACGGTCAAGCATGACAAACTTCTGTCCCTACTGGAACGAAGGATGTGCCTCTCGGGCGCAGTGCTGCAATGGTTCTCCGCCTTCTTGAATAACAGAACTCAAAGATTCAAGATGAGGAACTCACTCTCGCAATTCTCTTTCGTCACCCTTGGTGTTCCTCAGGGATCCGCCCTATCACCCATTCTTTTCAACCTCCTAATGGAGCCTTTGGTGAACGCATTGAGATCTGAGAACATCCTGTATCATTTATATGCTGATGACACCCAACTGTATCTGAAAATCACCTCGCCAGAAGATTTCATTGCCCTCAACTCTATTCTACTGAACACGCAAAGCTAGCTCACTAACAACCACCTCATGCTGAATACCAAAAAAACGGAATTCATCCTCATCTCGCCACCGAGCCACACACCAAAGCTAGACTTATGGTTAAAACACCTAACCTCCTTTGACTGCATCTCCCTCATCATTGACTCAGCAAAATCACTAGGAATCACCTTAGACAAACATCTGAATATGCAGTCGCACATCTCTAATGCCTCCAAGGGAGCTAATTACAAGCTGAGTATATTGAGGAAACTCAAACCCTTCCTCCCCCAGGCTGATCTAAAAATGGCAGTACAAGCCCTTGTGTTACCCAGTTTAGATTACAGGAGCACCACCCTCTGGGGTCTTCCTAAATACAAGCTGGCTCCGCTAAGAGCAGCATTGAATTCTGTGGCTAGACTGGTATCTGGAACCAAGAGAAAATGTCACATCTCTCCAACCTTGAAAGCCTTGAATTGGCTGCCGTACGAAGCAAGAATACACCTTAAAGTGGCCTGCATGACACACAAAGCAATTCACAACAATACTCCTAGTTATCTGGCTTTAAAGTTGGAAAGGTCTGGCGGCTGCAGATGACTTTGAAGTGTGAGCACCCTCCTTCTGAAACCCCAATGCTTCCATAAGAAGAGAACCGGCTGTAGAGCTTTCTCAGGGATTGCACCAAGGATCTGGAACTCCCTACCTCCAGCGGTTCGTGGAATCACTTCCCTTACCGCCTTCCAAAAAGAAGTAAAAACACTACTAATGAACAAATACATACCACAAGTCTGATTTCTATGATGTCACTGAGTCATCTTTATGATCGGTATACTTTTGCCGACCTCAAGTGGAATGGTTGAGTCCTCATTATGTATGACAAATATCACTTCCATTACTGTTCAATTACTGTATGTAGTGTAAAGCTAAGCTAGTGGTGGGTCTCTCTTGGGTTTACCTATACACTTCTTATCCATTGGGATCCGATCATGGTTATAATATGTATGTTTGCTAGCACACTCATCTAAGGTTCTTTAACTGTATATTGTACTACGTCCTACAGTATCATGGTCCTCTATGTTTGTTAATCATATATCTTCTATTCCTTTTGTACGAATTGACACTTTTGAATGTATGTATACTACCTCAACCAATTTTGTTCTTATACTGTAATGCGCTCTGATAACCTCGTGGGTCACGTTCGCGCTATATAAAACTTTATAAATAAATAAATTGTCTATCGACTGATACTGCTGGGGGTTTCCTAATGATCAATACAGAAATGGTTGCAATTAGATCAATGGTTTTACAAAATCGACTTGCGCTTGATACATTATTAGCAAAAGAGGGCAGAGTCTGAAAAATGCTGAAGGTGCAACATTGTTGCACTTATATACCGGACAAAAGTGTAGCAATTGGAGGATACATTAAAAATATTTAGAAACTGGAAGAAGAATTGAAACCACTGGAAGCTGATAGAATGTGTGGAAGAAACCAACAAATACTATTACCTCAATGGGGACTTGGTTTGTTAATGTAGGGAAGAGTTTTATAGGTCAAATAATACTACCAATAATTGTTATAAAATTTTTAGTCTTAATAATGATAATATGGTGCAAATGTTATAAAAATAGAAAAAGATATGAAATAAGAGGAAAGGGAAAGAAAAGAATGTATGAAGAAATACAGTTAGAATAAATGAAATGAAAGGCGAACTATACCAGAAAAGGAAAATTTTTAAAAATAAAAATGAAGAAGGAAATGAAGGGAATGGAAAGGGAATTGAGATGTGCTAAAGTTGGCATCTGGTTGGTGATGGGTAATTTTGTGATGGCACAAAATGCCATCAGAGAGGGGATTGATGGAGCAAGGACTTGTAGAAAAGAGACTTGCTTGAAAGCAATCCTCTCATATAACTCATAACGTCATACTAATTAATGGATTGTGTAATTAATATGCACCACATTTCAGATATCAAGAACAAGAGAAGCTTATGTATGTGTCTTATTAACAAGTAACTTGAGTAAAATCTAAAATGGCCGCAAACGTGGGCTATTGCATTGCGCATGTGTCAACTACACCTACGTAGTAGGACGAACTTTTGCTTGGAGGGAATCTTCTGCACTTGCGCAGACACCTCCAAAATGGTCGCTTGAAAGCTCACATGCTAAGCATCTGCTTTGCTGATACTAAATGACGCTATTTTACTAACTGCTAACACAGGGAGAGCATTTAAAGTAAATGGGATTAGAGTAGAGATAGGTGGTATACAGTGAAATCATTTTATTTTGAAATTGATATATTTCTTTCTGATTTCCTTATTAGTTCGTTTTCGGGCCTTTTGAGAGAGACCGTGGTCTATATCCCATGTGATCGTTACACATGCGCAGTCTAAATGAGCCAGAAGCCGCGCTGTCATTCTTGAATGGCATCCAAGAAAAAAACACAGCAACATAACCTGGGAACCATCCTGATGTCCTGTGAAAGAAGAAAACTTGCAAAATGTATACTTTGTGATGATAAAAATGTGAATAAGGGTGGGAATAAAGATTTTTGAATAAAGATTAAGGGGAGGAACCACTAGACAGTGATCTGAAGAAAATGACGAAAACTTAGCTTGGTGTGTTGAACATCCCTTTTGCCTGTCCAATCAGAATTAGAGGTTCTATGAATCTGAAACATTAAGGGGTGGTACATGGCATTAGAAAGGTATAATTGAGGTAGTTTAGCTAATTAGAAAAGAACACACAGAGACCGGAATGCTGCAGAGCTCGGGATGCTGTCGGAGTGACGAGCGAACGCTGAAGAAGAATTATATTGCAGACTTAGAATTTTAAGCCAAGTATTTAGAAGAAGATCGCGGAAGAATCGAGGAGGAAGATGGTGTCAGAGAGGGGTGCGATGCAGGCGTCGGATCTAGAAGAGGTCATCCTATCCCGTCTTGAATCCTGTCCTGAAACCTTTGTCTCCTATCCTTTCCCGGGGGGTGGGGGGGGTACTCTTACCAGCTCCTTGGCTAAGGGGTCGGTTCTAAACACCATTCTAGGTAAGTATAATGTTCTGTGGAATTTAATTTGTACTTCTCTATCTAGACTCTCCTTTTTAAGTACCGTCATTTAAAGTCTTATTTAATCTGTATCATTCCTCCTTCCATGGGTGACGGAGACCGTTCTGTACTTTGATTTTGGCTCACATGAATTTCATTTAGATAAACATTTAACATTTTTCTGAGTCTGTGGTTATTTCATTGCAAAAAAAGTAGATTTATTCATGTCATTTCAACATCAACTAGTTCATCTAATGGTCCATTGACCAGAGGAAAGAACTTTTTGATCTGTGAAAGATTTGGTTAGAAATGCTAGATAATTAAATCTCAGACGGACAAATATAAAAATTGACCCCAGTGGATTAAACTGGCCTGTGTGAATGTCTGTTCGTTTATGGGCCCAAGGTGAATATGAGGTATTAGACTATCTGAGGCTGATCTAACGCTAGATCAGTTGCAATACCTATATATTTTGCAAAACTGTTGTAACGCTCTGCAACCAGTACATCTAACAGTGATATAACTTTGGCAACAGTGGAATAACCTATCATCCCAATGAAGATAATTTAAATTTATAAACAGGAAGTATTCATATTGGAGGAATACTCTCTCTTTCTCTATTGCCCTGCTGTCTCTCAAACTGGTAGCATGTACTCATGGTTAGGGATCAGTAGGCAATCCCTTTATACTGAGGTAAAATACACTTCAAGTTGAAATCTGGAAGGATGAATAACTTGGGTGCTGTATAAATATATGCTACGGCGTCGCTCCTTCATGTATTTAAGTGCTAAGGCCATTTAAAATGAAATGGGGAATAATCACTCCCTCCATGAAATACCAGGTTCTTATCTTTTCTCGTTTTCCTGAATTCAGAGGGTGTCTGTTGACACGGTTTGCATGCTCAGAGCACACAGAAGATGTCAGAGGAAGGGTTGGTGAGGGTCATTGGGTGGGGGTCAGAGCACTCATGGGCAAGGTTGGGGTAGGCCGGGGGAAGTATGCATGGTGGTGTGGAGGTTGGGAGAATGGTGGGTTGTGCTGCAAGAGCTTTGATGTGATACCAGCACACCAAAAGTCACAATACCGTGGACCAAGTAATTTGGGGGGGAAATTGCTCAGATTCCTGCATTTAAATCCCCCTTTCCAGGACGTTCTGCAGGTGTATATTCTGCCAGATTTTACCTGGTATGTCCTCAATAAACCCAGAAATATACCACATGTTGAATTATCACACTCTCTGGAATATCTTTACCTCTTAATGATTACATTAGAGGACGTGGCCACAAAGCTTCCTGCCTGTTCCAGGGGGTAGGCGGCCTGTTCAGTCCCTTCATGAGCCAGGAGTGATGTGCATTAAAGGTAGAAGGTAGCAAAAGAGTACATGGTGGGTGAAGCATCCATTGTGCAGAAACTCATTCATCCTGGAGGCCCTGTGAGCATCCCTGAGGCTGATACACGATCCAATCAGCTGTCCTGTAGACCGTATATCTTCCCATTGGGTTTTGGTGAAGGACTCATAGTCCTTTTGTTAGATCAAACTTAGGGGCACATGTACAATAGAAGTGGTGGAGCGTGGCATTAGCCTTCTTGGCTTAACCCAGCGCTCTGCCACTTCTGAAACAGGGCTGCACCATATTTACAACAATATGGTGCAGCCCTGTGTTTCCCCCTGCGCTGGTGCTAAATTTAGCTGCCGAGCGCCAACGCAGGCACCCTTGCACCATAGTGCCAGGGTGGCTGCTTTGCAGGGGAAGATTGTTTATGTGCAGGAAGGCATCCCTTCCTGCACATAAACAATCTTTAAATGGTGTTTTGTAACTTCTATGTGTGCTGCTTAATGCAGCATACATCGAATACCAAAACAACATTTTTTTTAATGATTGTTTATGTGAAGGAAGGTACACCTTCCTGCACTTAAACAATCAATGGCATTTTGCTGTTTCCATGTGTTCTGCACAGCACAGCACACATGGAAACAGCAAAAACGAGGAGAAAATAAACATTTCTCCTCGTTGCGCCAGGGTAATACCAGGTTTTCCCTGGTCTTAATTTTGGCGCTGCCCCATATTTATGGCACTCTTGTAAATATGGAGCAGTGTCAAAATCAATGGGTGTTGCCGTGGAACGCACACTGCACACCCATTGCCCTCCCCTTTTACGCTAAGTATAGCATGAAAGGGTGCCTTACTTACAAGGCAGCATTAAGCCACGTTAAGTGGCTTAACACTACCTTGTAAATAAGGCAAAGCCCCTATCGTCACCACAACGTCATGAAAAGTGACGCTGTGGTGGCGATAGGGGTTTTAAAATATGCCCTTTAGTGTGTGTTCTTTGAATGTGTTTACTTTGCTGACAGAGTAACATTGCTGATAAAGAAACATTTTATTTAATGGGTTATGGTTTTATGTTCTTTAAGAAGTGGTGGAGGGCCTTAGCTTGTTATTAAAACAGAGCCTTTTCACTAATCACCCTTGTGAGGCCCTTTGTTTTTCCTTGCTTTCATGATAACATGTTGTTGGATTTACTATTTTCCTATCCAAAGTTAAAGATATACACACACACCACCTCCCTAAGTAAACCATATACTGTTTGACTTCACTACCTTTAGAAGTTATGGAATTCCCCCCCTCCCCCACCCCGCCAAATCACTAGGCTTGACTCCTTTGCCTCATTCAAGAAATCATTAAAAACATTGCTTTTTTCATATAGGGAGCTTGTGAGCTCTATTTTTCGGGCATAGCACTTAGATACCCGTGGGGTTTAATGTACTTTGTAAATTAATTTTTCATTTCATTCATTAGAGTCGAGTGCTAAAGGGGTGTACTTGGTGATCAGCTTGAGTATAATAGTAGTGTTAAGCCCCAGGATATCAGTGGTAAATGGCTCTGATTCACACAAACTGAAACCAGTAATCCCTGACTGCCCCTTGGATTCCTGAAAAACTTTTCTTTGAACGATGAGGTTGCCGTTTATTTGTCCAGGTTTGAGGCCTTGTAAATGCTGCAAGTTATAGTCTGGCTTCAAACTACAGAAGGTAAAGATTTTTTTGAGCAGATTTAAACTTGTGTAGGTTAGAAACTAGAAGTGAAGAAATATTAAAGTCCGGCTAAGAACTTGCATATGGAGAATCTTGTGTTTATATGTACAATTATAGGAGCAGTTTTAGGAGCAGGATAGAAACTTCAGACAGGGCATTGAACTACTTTATATTAACATTCTCTAGATGGTTATCTGATGAAATATTGCCAACAAAAATATCGGCAACAAAAACATCATCAAAAAATATAGAGAGCACGATAACTGACATTATATGTAAAGTCAAAAATATTGACAACAATATAAAATAAATCATCAAAAAATTGGTAAGTATATAACATTTTAACTATTATACACTATATTAGCTTTAAAACATATATTAACTTTACTAATATTACACTTTAAAAAATCATACTTATAGAAAATGTATAAAAAGTGTAACTTACAAAGAAAATACAACTATATACTTCAAATAATTGTCAAATAATAAACATGATATTACATTTTTTATTTAAATATAAAACATTTTTTAAAGTAATATTAATTGGAAATGCAAACACTAGAAATTAGAAAATATATACAATAAGAACCTAGAAAGTTTACACAAAAATTTGTTACAAAAAAGAAATAGAAATTTAAATAATTTAAAAGGAAAATAAAAACGGATCTGTACTGCAAACAACTTTAAAAAACCAAAGAAATTATACTTGTGAGAGGTAAAATGTAATCTGCACACTTCAACCTAAGCAACAGTAAAGAAGGTAGGGTTCAGAACAAGAGGAGGGGGGGGGGGTCAGACTTACTATTCCCTTTTCAGCATAAGCAGGGAAAGTGTTGGATTTTGGAGGGGTCAGATTTACTTATCCCACAGAAAGCTAAGAGACATGAGGGAGAGTGTTGGATGTTGGAGGGTTCATATTTACCATTTAAATATAGACCAAAACATTAAAAGATATTTAAAAGAATACATTTATTCATTATAAATAAAACAAATACAACTACAGGTAAAAATACAAATGTTATGTTACATGTAAAAACGTAAAATTGAAAAAATGTTATACATATTTTAAATTGAAATACTTCTATCCCTTCTACCCTAAAAACCAAACACGGACAAACAGTTAAAATTTATAATAATAGTATGGACATGAAAAAATTATATTCAATTATTAAAAGCAATTTAAATTAAAGCAAATAATAAATATAACATTATTTAACGCGATTTAATAAATAAACTGATCAACCAATTCACAATAATTATAACAAATTATTAAAATTCCAAGAAAACAGGCCATTGGCATTGAATAATACCCTGGATGATAATGATATTCTTCAAATTGTGCAAATATTAATACACAGTAGGTGCTCAGATGGTGGTCCATCTGAGCACCTACTGTGTATTATATTATTCAATGCCAATGGCCTGTTTTCTTCTCAGATCATAACCTGGGTGTCAAACTTATGCTTCTCCAGAGGTGCCTTGTCCATTGATACGAGAGCAATGTAAATTTATTGTCAAACTGTATTCAGAACTATATTAATGATCAAGCTCTCATTTGGATCTGTGAATAATGTGAACTGATAATTTGTTTTGTCTTGCATTGACAGTTTGTTTTGTCTTGTATGTTTTTATTTTTAGGTTAGTCAGTCAGTCAAAGTACTTTATTTCGATAAATAAATATCATAAAAAGGCATAGAAACAGTACAATCAATATTACATAAGCTCTACAATTCATATTATCTAAAACGCTTAAGAGAGGGGTCAGTAAAATAAAAACATCATAAAAGCGTCATTTAACATAAAACATTAATATTCTCCCAAATTCACCGATATTACATTTCATGTAAAAAGTTAAATAATGGACCAATACATTACATTTAAAAAATCTGATTAATGGCAAGCTTTGTTTTCTTAGCCCTAACAGCGCCCACTAAAAAACTAGCAACATGGAACATAATCCTGGGGGTCTGCAGTAACTGTAGATACAAAAGGGCCGGTTTGACCTGTATGAACCCCGCCTCCTTTAAAATTGGGAACAAGTATTTCTTTCTTAAAGCCGCGTAATGATCACAGAACATCAAAAAGTGCATTGTGTTCTGGATCGAAAAATCATCACAATTACACGGCGTTCCATTTTCTGGGGGACACCAAGTTTGGAAATGACCAAGAATAAGATGAATCAGATTGAACCGAAAACGTGTAAGTAGAAACCGGTGAAAAGGTTGATTAACAATAGACAAATATAATTCAGGACCCGCATGAGTACTCAAAATAATACTGGCCCGCACCGAAGGTTTCTTGTATTCTACTTGTTCTCTTTCTAAACATAACAAATCTTTCATCATACTTTTAATCAGTCCAATATCTTTAACAGTTATTAATTCCGGGGAATAGAAAAGATCCAGTCTCCCTACTCTATCAAAACAATTTTAGATATAGACTAGCCACGCTATTTTATTTACTTTGTCCAGCTGCAGGCAATCTTTTAAAATGGAATGGTTGAGCGGAATTTCTTGGTTCAACCAAGTCTTAAGCCAGGCTAGAACAGGAGCCAGTTTAATCGAGTCTGAGATGTAACCCACACCCAGTTCAGTATGAACGATATGTGTGGAAGTAGACTGAGGGAGAGAGAGAACCGATCTTAAAAATTTGTTTTCCGTAATCTGTATACTCTCCACAGAGCAATGGCCCCATATCGCACTTCCATACGTTGCCACTGTAAGGCATTTTGCTTCATAAATTTTTAACAGAGTAACAATTGGCCTAGCACCTAATTTGTTCATAAAACCCCGAACAGCAGAAGATGACTTTACAAGTGCGACATTTCTGTTTTTTATCTGGGGACCCCAAGAGCCTTTCTCATCGAAGGTAATCCCTAGGTATTGAAATGTTGTTACTCTACACAATTCTTGCTTCCCACAGGTAAAAGTTTTGGGGGGTTTGTTGTTGTTACCCTTACCCATGGTCATAACCTGGGACTTTTTAACATTGATCTTTAGATCCAAAGAGGTCATAAAGACCTCAAAGGCGTCCAGCAATCGTTGGAGGCCAACACCAGTACGAGAGAGCAGGACCGCATCATCAGCGTATAGGAGAACCGGGATGCCGAGCTTTCCTATCCGTGGGATGTCCTGAGTAGCATCTTTTAGTGTAGATTCCAGGGCATTTATGTAAATAGTAAAAAGAAGGGGAGTCATGATGCACCCCTGCCTAACTCCCCTTTCTGAGTTAAAGTGGCTAGTGCATCGCCCCGCAGAAGTAACTCTAACTGCAGCTGTTAGGTCAGTATGTAGATCAGCTAGGAGGTTAACTAGAGCCTTGTCCAGTCCCAAGTCAAGTAAAATTTTCCACAGTTTAGATCGATTGACAAAGTCAAAGGCTGACGAGAGGTCCATGAACCCCAGATACATGGACCCCTCCTTCGCCTTCGTGTATTTCTCTATTAATAAATACAAGTTCAAGCCTTGATCTATAGTACTCCTTTTCGGTCTGAAACCATACTGTACATCTGCTAGGACCCCTTTCTCTGTTAGCCAATCATTTAGTTTAGTTAAAATAACACGACCCAGAATTTTTACAGATGAATCAATCAATGAGATCGGCCTGTAACAGGATGGGTTTTGCCTATTACCCTTTTTGAACACTGGAATAATTATAGATTTCTTCCAGGAAGGCGGGATTTTATCAGATGCGAGAGTGTTAAAAACCTTGCATAATACCTTAGACCAGAATTTAGGAAAACTTTTAAAAACGTCCCCAGGTACCCCATCTGGGCTCGGTGCTTTGTTTTTAATGGTCAGGTCTATAGCCCTTTCTACATCTGTATCTTCAAAAATCACTACATCCTTGATAGAGCGGGTTTCCCCGCCTTCGTCTTCTAGAGTTCTGTCATAGGGGCCAACATTCGAGTATATCTGACTAAAGTGTTTAGTCCAGCCCTCATCTGGAATATTTGCCTCCAAAGGAGTATTAGTTTCATCAGAGAAAAAGGGTTGATTTATTACTTTCCAGAATAAACCACTGTTTTTTAGGGTTTCTGGGTCTAAAAGTTGACTCAAGGCGTTATCTTTCAAGGTCCTTTTCCTTTCTAGAATAGTTTTTTTATACACATTCCTAGCATTTGCGATGTCTGCTCGATCTTTAGGGATAGTTTTTAATGCTTTTAGTAGTACCCCATGCGCTTTAGAGCATTTTTTGTCAAACCATCTATTGCCCTCTGGCGCCTTCTGACTAGATTTGACCTGGAGACTACGATTAATTTCTATGCAGATCTGATCAAATGCTCGTATGACCTCCTTAGGATCTGGACTTTCCGATAGACATATAGAGACTTCATCCTCCACTTTAGATAAGACCTCTTTATGAAATGTTTCAGGGACTATTTTAGTCCACTTCAGTCTTCGATTCTGGTCTTTGACTTTAAGGTTCAAGCCACCACTCACTATTATTGATTTGAGAGAAATTAATTCAGTATTCTTAAAAACAAGTACAACAGGATTGTGATCACTAAAAACTGACACCTCAGTACAATAATTTAGCACATAATTTAACAAAAAAGAAGACAAAAAAATATAATCTATAATAGTACCCTTTTCTTTGCCTTTAAACGTAGGGGACCTATTGTTCCCATCACCACAACCTGACTCGTATAAATTCCATTTTGCAAGAAAAAGCTCAAGACAATCACCCTGCCTCGTATGTTCTGGATGAGTAGTTGAGGAGAAGGGGGGGCCTTCATCATCCCCCCTAATGCATGGTAGGGTACATGGGTGTATGTTAAAGTCCCCTAGTAACATTAACTCAAAGGTATTTACATTTCTACCATAGACTGACAAAAATTTGTCCAAGTCATCCAAATTTTGACTGGTGCATTCACTAGCATGCGAGTTATAAAAATTTATAAAAATAATCTTGACCTTATCATAAGTAGAAAGCTCAACAATTAGACAATTTACTGAGCCCGAGGGGCACTGAGTTAAAGTACCTTTAATATCCAATTTAAAGAGACTTAATAGGCCCCCCTTAGATCTTCCTGCCATACTATTGGTGGCTGGGATACAAAAATGACAATAGCCATCCAACGAAAAGCTGTTCATTTGGTCCCAAGTCTCTTGTAAGGCAATGACATCAAAGGATTTTAGTGTCCTTTCCCATTCGGCTATCCCAGTCTTACTCTTTAAGCCAGCAATGTTCCATGAGGCGATCTTAAGGGACTGTGCTGGAGACTGAGAAGAACTCTCCAAATCAATGGGCAGTCAATCATTTTCCTCCAGAGTAGATAAGGCAGCATACCGATTATGAAGAGGTATGGTGTTAATGGTCTCCCCATTAATCAGCTGAACACGATTTAATTCCCCACTGACTTGAGACCGGGACATATTCACAGAGACATTCTGGGTACGAGCAACCATCCCTCTTCCGTTCTCATATAAAGGATGCCCTTGCACATTTAGCGGACGACATTGGGTATTAACCACCTGATTATAGAAAAAGCCAAGAGGTCTAACACAAACCGCATTTTCTGGGGCTGGCAAGTTGGCCGCTCTGAGGAGAACTGTTGCCACATGTTGCGGATGTCTAAAATTTATGATGATGCAGTCACCTCCTAGGTTTTTAGGGCCATTTCCAACCCAACTGACTCTGCGGGTAAATAGGATGTCGTTAGCAAAGGCGCATGGGAATCCACAATTCTTGTTCAACCACGCAAGTGTCTTGTTTTTAAGAGCATGGTATGTTTCTACCCCTGGACCATTCATACAAGGGTCAACCTCTGGGACATTTGTTAGAACCACAGTATATGGTGCGCACTCTGGCGAAAGATTGATAAAATTATGGCTCTTGGAATTACCTCTTCCAACAGTAACTGCCCCTCTTGTAGTATCCCGAGTGCTCCTTTGTGTTAATTGTGGTAGACTAGATGTATTTTGTGCACCTGCTGACGATATAAGCACGGCTGGGGCATTCGGCACAGTTATAGTTAGTGGAGCCTGAGCAGTAGACCCCATGCTCTCCACCCTGTTACTGACTATGGAGGGTATGGCTGAGCCCGCTAGGCGATTATCCATGAGGCCTGTTGAATCTCGATGAGGGCCCGAAAAGACAGTGGACCGAGTCAGACAGGATTCTACAAGACCTTCTAAGCTAGTAACCCTAAGAAGCACCGATTCAACCTTAGCCACCAGAGGACTAATCAATAGTTCCAATTTTGACTCAAGCAATTTAACCAAAATATCAATTTGACTTGAGTGCAGGCTCGTACCCTCTATACTATTAGTAGGCTCAGTAATATTACCCCTATTGGTAGTTGTTTGGCCAGTTTTTTTAGGCTTCCAGCCCCCCACTTTCTTAACAGGCCCCTTCCTGCATGTACGCACTGCTCTCCTAGTAGGAGATTGAATTGGAGAGGACCTTGGTGTTGGTATCCGCTCCTGTACTTGACTAGATTCGGAAAACAACAATCCTGCTCTGTCACAAGTACATCAGTGTTTAGATCCTTCTCGATATTAGATATGGTCGGGGCACTATGTATCATTGGTGAGGGGGATAGACACTGCCTTATTGGAGATGTGTCTGGACTGACCCTGCTTAATGATAATCTCCTGTCATTATTAATTTTGCTAACTACTTTGACAAGATAATTATCCAATGTCCTTGGGTCCTTAGTAGTGACCGTTTTGGAGGACCTCAATTTGGACATGGTAAACACAACAGAGACACCGACTAACTAATAAATTGTTCCTCAGTAAGTTAGCCGGTACCCAGATGATCAGAAGCCCCCCTTAATTGAACACAACCAACAATTGTAGTTCACTCAGTAATACACGAAGAGTAACTGCATACGTTACTGAATACAGGCCATAGTCCAGGTTTCACTACCTTGGTTGTCCTTGAGTGTCCGCTACGATAGTCCTGTGGCCCTGCCCGGCCCCCTCCGGCCCCGGACGGCCACAGACGGTCCCGCCCTTGTCCCGGGCTTCTCCCAGCGCCGACCCGCGCGCGATCCCGCGATCCCGCGACGCGGAGGGTGCCTCTGAATATGTAGCGCCTCCGGGCGCGTAGTCCGGCGGAAGTGGGCGGGGCAAAAGAGGATGCTGGGGCTTGTGGTTCAACCCTGCGGCAGCCTCAGGTGGCGCGAGGCGGCAGGGGAACCAGGCGTCCACAAGATGCAAGAGTTGAAGGCAAGTACCCCCAAGAGCCAGGTAGGAGCTGCACAATAGCCACGCTTGCTCGCTTCAGCGCGTTGTGTCTAAATTGTGTTTATGTTTACTTTGTTGTTGAGATTTATGTCTATACATTTTGTATGTGATCTTCTGTGTGTTGTAACTGGTTTGTATGATAGCTATATACAGAATTAAAAAATAAATGGTGACTGCTGCTATTGATTATAGCAGCCACAAATGAATTATATTTGTAAAAGAATAGTCAGTGTGGCATTGTTCGTTGATAAAACATTTCTAGAGGTTGAGCTTCACTGACTTTATGAGTCTAATCCCTTTGTTTGGTATAACTATTGTTGTATTCAGGTATTTAATACATTACATTTTTTATCTGACAGTAACATCTCTAAAGGAATGACTCACCCAACGGCTTCAGTCTGCAGCAAGAAAGACAGCAATAAAAAACTTAAGTGTAATATAAACAAGATGGGAAGTATGATTCAACCTCTTCACCATACAGACAATTTAATGTATGAATCATAAATAGTGTTCTCAGAGTAATAGTTATTTTAAGGCGGCGCTCACACTTTAGAGGTATTCCAAACATGGTGCCCCACTTTTTAAGGGCTAATGACTTGCGCCCTAAAGAACCTCCTGCCAAAATATATAGATGATAACTATACTGTTCTGTGGGTTGTTTCTAAGGGAATGGGTGCTTCTGGGCCCTGTGAAATGAACACAGGGTTAATCAGAAATTGAAGGCAAGGCTTACAATATATGTGGAATGACAAAATAAAAGATACACAGCTCCCTTTGACCAAAGTGTCTATGAATACCTTTTTTTTAAAGTGTGCGTCCTGATTATCGACACCAGAATATCGATAGGACACAATTTTCAAGAACAAAATGTAGAAAATAAAGTATTGACAAGTAAGTAAGACTAGATTTTCTATGCCTAACTCCACACACACACACATATATATATATATATATTCACTTAAAAAACCATAGGTTTCACACATGTTATAGTTAGCTGGGCAT
Source organism: Triturus cristatus (assembly GCF_964204655.1). Taxonomy (NCBI): domain Eukaryota; kingdom Metazoa; phylum Chordata; class Amphibia; order Caudata; family Salamandridae; genus Triturus; species Triturus cristatus. The sequence goes on from NC_140580.1 coordinate 727,420,290, forward strand.
TTTCCTCGTGAAAAACCAATGAAATTCCCCCGTTATAGTTAGTGCAGGCAACTATAACTCACGCGACCGTAATCCGCTGCTGATGACGTCAGATATTACATCACTGTATTTACACATTTATATACCCATGTCTTCTTCCTTTTTAGGTCTCGCCTAGCGGTGCAGCTTTGCTGCTCGCTTTGCGAGGCATGCAGTATACACTATTGGTGAGGGAAGCCCCGCCCAATCCCCCTCCCACTTTTTCATTGGCTTGTGACTTTGCTGTTTCTAAATGCTGCCTTCTGATTGGTTTAGAGGCTGCTAGTCCCGCCTTATGACGGCCATGTCTCCTTCCACGGCTATTGGCCCCTTTACTGTGTGTTTCCTGAGCACTACTTTATACCCCTGCTACCCCTCCCACTGTACTGCCTTCTCTTCCGCCCAACCCACTCCCGTTTTTCATGCCTTAATCACGCCCGCCCTCCCGTCTGCACTGCATTATGTCTCGCGTAAATGCAAATGCTTGTTTTGCAATTGTGGATGTCGATCGCAGTTGGGCTTCATTTGGTAAGCTGTTCGGTTTGTTTTGGGCTTCATTTTAATGGGATTGGGCTTGTCTTACAAGTCAACTCAGATGGAGTATGCTGGGGGAAGAGCAGTGCTGCACGCACTGCTTGGGCTCCTGTATGTCCTTGTTTCTTAATGGGGACATCATTTAAATGTGTCATCAAAGTGGGGCGTGCTTTTTAGCCTTTTATTTTGAAATTTGGGATGTCAGTTTGGCTTCATTTGGAAAGCTGCTCGTTGGTTTTGGGCTTCATTTTAAGGGGCATTGGGCTTGTTGTACAAGTTAACTCAGACGGACTATGCTGGAGGAAGAGCAGAGCTGCGCATGCTGCTTGCATGCCTGTATGTTATTGTTTCTTAATGGGGGCATCGTTTAAAGCAGGCACCAAAGTGTGGCGTGTGTGTTACATCACTACAGATGGAAGTAGCATCCCTTAAAATGATCGATGGCCAGAGAAACCGCAAAGCCTGGGAAAAAACTGGAACTTGATCACTTTTTATGAGTTGTTTTGATTTCTCTTCCCCTGCTGTCATGGTGATCATTTTCAACCCTAGTCTTTTCTTCTGAACAGATCTCACACAAAGCACCGCACTCCCGTCTGCACTGCATTAGGTCTCGCGTAAATGCGAGTCCTCTTGCATTGCAAATGCTTGTTTAGCAATGGTGGATGTCGATCGCAGTTGTGCTTCATTTGGTAAGCTGTTCAGTTTGTTTTGGGCTTCATTTTAATGGGATTGGGCTTGTCTTACAAGTCAACTCAGATGGAGTATGCTGGGGGAAGAGCAGTGCTGCACGCACTGCTTGGGCTCCTGTATGTTCTTGTTTCTTAATGGGGACATCATTTAAATGTGTCATCAAAGTGGGGCGTGCTTTTTAGCCTTTTATTTAGAAATTTGGGATGTCGATCGACAGTTTGGCTTCATTTGGAAAGCTGCTCGTTGGTTTTGGGCTTCATTTTAAGGGGCATTGGGCTTGTTATACAAGTTAACTCGGACGGACCATGCTGGAGGAAGAGCAGAGCTGCGCATGCTGCTTGCGCGCATGTATATTATTGTTTCTTAATATGGCAATCGTTTAAAGCAGGCACCAAAGTGTGGCATGTGTGTTACATCACTACAGATGGAAGTAGCATCCGTTGAAATGATCGATGGCCAGAGAAACCGCAAAGCCTGGGAAAAAACTGGAACTTGATCACTTTTTAAGAGTTGTTTTGATTTCTCTTCCCCTGCTGTCATGGTGATCATTTTCTACCCCAGTCTTTTCTTCTGAACAGTTCTCACACAAAGCACCCCTCGATTTTACTACAATATGCCAAAGCCTATCAGGTTTAAAAAAGGACAAAAAGATAATAGCGGAGTACGAGACTCAAGTGAAAGGTAAATTGCATGCGAGTGTCTGTTGTTTCCGAGCTTGTCCCTTTAAATCCAAAGATGCTTGCTGTGGGCACCGCTGAGATAATATCTTTCATTGCCTTTTCTACATATGCTGATCAAAGCCAGGCTTCTGGGCATGCAGCCATGGGGGAGGATGAGGTTACCATGCACGAGCTGCATATCACACTCTTTCAGCTGCTAAGTTTTTATGTCCCAGTTAGGTGAAACGTATATATACATATATAACTATATAATTTACTTCAGGAAAAAACCTATAGATTTCATCTGCATGGGCAACGGTGAGATGAAGGCTAGTATAAACGAATTGGCAGCAGCTCTGATGCTATATTGTTGTTGAATCCTGCGTACGGTTTCCATGCCTAATTATGCAGAGCACAGTTGAACTCGCATTAATTAAGGTGCAAACTTGTTCTCAGGGTGACAGGAGCTACCACTTAAAGGTTTCTCATTTCTCCACCCAGCTCTTTATATCAAAAATCTCTATAATGTGAATACTAAATTGAGTGCAACTTGCCCTCATTGTTAACAAAATGCAACATCCTACTAGGAGGTTTGCTCAGCCACCCTGAAAGTGCTTTGTTTGGCTGTAGCTTGCTTATTGTTTTTTTCTACTAGGAGTGGTTTGTGGACATATATTGATAGGTTACGTGTTGCAAGGGTGGGGATTGCCACGTGAAGTCATGTCCATTGCTAGTTCATATATAAAATAGCAGGAATATGATGGGGCTGTCTCCAGACGTCTTCTCATGATATTTAAACTCACCAAAATATCGATTGAATGGAGTCACGGCTCAGAAAGCGCACACAGTATCTGCTTTGTTCCAAATGCTTCTTGTTGAGTTTTAAAGTTCATCCCAGAGGCTTTGTAGCACCCCAAGCGCAATCTGACCAAGGTGTGCATTCTTCATGTGCACAGTTTTTAGTCTCCACTTTATAACCTACGATGGATAGCCTGTGCATTGTTGTTTTGCTGTTTGAGAGTGGCCATAAAAACCAGGTCTCATTGACAATCATTGTGTGCTCTTGCGCATGTTCTTCTAAGAGGAATTTTCTCGATATTCTCTTCACATGAGGTGCAGTTGTCATAATAGAATATCGTTTAGCTTTAGAAAAGCAACTCTTAAAATTCCACTGTCATACAATATGTGTAAATCCTTAGTCACATGTCCTTTGGGAGCAATGTTTGGCCCAGACCATAGGTTTAAAAATGGCATTCTCTTTAAAGAATATATATATTTACATCCCATGCCGGTGCCTAGCTAAGGTTCACAATAAAAAATATATATTTTTACATAGCATTCTCCTAGCCCCTTATGGGGCTCAAAACACTCTAGTACCAGTACTTGCTAAGATGCAGGATGAATTAATATACTATCAATAAAATAGCATAGTTTCATTGGGATTTTTCAATGGATTGCTTCCTCTCATGTAGTGTCATTAGATCTAATGTTTTGTTGAGTTCCAAATTGCAGCAGTCTTTTTTTGCTTTTTGTGTTGTAACTATAAAAACGCAGTCTGAACTCGCTGCGACCAGAGAATCTTAAGTGTCTAAGATCAGCACTGTATGAATTTCATATTAAAGGCCAAGGCAGTGTTTTTGAAACTTATTCTCAGGAAAAGGCTGACATTATTACTCACTTCAGGCTCCCTAGGGCAATGAACATTCCCACTGCAGATGAGAAATGAGCTCATCCCCACTGCTAGTCTGGGAGCAAATCTCACATATAACATCATGGGCAAGACACCAAGGATTTCAGTGGTTTGTGTAAAGGGTGATGGCTATATATCCTAGTCAATAAAGCACCTTCTGCAACGCGACCTTTAGCCTCGTTTCTTTATAATAGTCATGGAGCTCCTTGTTGACTTGAAATATTTTTATAATGTACAGCAGTGGGAACTTTATCCCATATATCATCTGGTTGGGGTCTTGTCGAAGTTTTATAATTAAGGCTTCCTGTTTTACGTTTTTACTGATTTTTAAAGATAAATACAGACGGAAAAAACATTTATTTTCTTGTCTGTATTTATTTTTAAATGTGAATGAAAATGGAAATTAGGTGCTTTTTGAGTGATTCTAAATACACTTTGCCATGACTGCCAGGTCAAGAACTGTGTGGATTGATGGGTAAGGGGGTTTAAAAAAGGGATTTTAGTAGAGGGGCTTGAACAGCATTAGATATGCACAACACTGATACTAAATCTGCATATTTTCATATAAGTGCATTGATTTATCTTCTGCCGGTGTTCCTATCACTGAAACCTGGCAGGCATTCAAGCATGATTGCATATTTATTGGTTAAATAAATGTGGAAATATCCCAGTTTCAGTTTTATTTTTATACACAAAACCCATAATAAATATGGATAAATACAGACGGAAATGAAAAACAAATAAATACCATATACCACGGAGCCCTATTTATTATGGAATCTGTTTGTACATTGAGCATGTGATTCATTTGGATCCCTGCAGTTTTTGATTTATAGCATGACAAACTGAGTATACGTTTACTTTTTATATGTTTTTGAACTGCAATGTATATGTAAAGAAATGTGCTTGAATCCTTCTGAGACTAAGCCTTTCATTCCTGAATGAACTCTGCTGGCTTGCCTACATCTTCCTGAAATCCCGCGCCTTGGAGTTGACACGTTTCTGCTTGCTGTCACCATGACAAAGTGTGGTGTAGGAGGGAGAGCTCCAGATTAAGTTTAATGAGCAAGGAGTTTCTCTATCTTGTCTTTTTGCTTTCTGTGCCCTTTTGATAGTAAAAATGGGCTGTACTGCTAGGGCATGCTACCACCACCAGCAACATCTGTTTAGTCATCCTCTTTATCCTGTGGTAAGGGCCAAGTCCTACCAGTAACCACTACACCTAACTTGCTCCCTGTCTAGAAGCCTGCCATCGTTTCAGGAAGAAACTTTCTTGGCTTGCTACTTTGCTAGGTTTTTTGAAGAAGTGAAATTACAGCAAAATAGGTCTTGGGTTGCAAAGAAGAACATTTTTCAATAAAGCTTGTTCTGAATTTGATCTGTGTGGTCTACGGTATTATCTGTTTCCTGTGGGAGGCCAGTATGTTCTGTAATGGACTAATGTAATGCTTCGTTCACATGTCCTGGGGACTGGTGCAGCAAAAATTGAGGTTGAAGCCTAAACTTTTTAGGTCGAGCATTCAAGACCTCTTGTATATACTCTAGTATATACTTATATGTGTATGTACTTTGTGGGCTCTGGAAATCAGCCCTAGGACTTGTCTGCTTCCGCTTGGGGACTTTTTTTCTGTTCAACTGCCTCTTTTCAACTGTCTTGACTGAAAACGACCAGTAGAGGTCAGTAAAATACCAGAATTGCTTTCTGCTGAGGGAATTTCTTTTTTTTTTTCTGGCAACTACCTCTATTTAACTTTCTTGATAGAAAAACACCAGCAGAGGTCAGTAAAATAACAGAATTACTTTAGCATTCTCTAGATTCCAGTCCGTAGAAATTGTCTTCCAGGAACACCCGTAGACAATAATATTTTTTTCAAATCTTGTATTTTGAGTGATATGACCACCGAAGGCCCTGATTTTATATTAAAAACAGAGCTTTGGACTATATCATTTCCTGCTCAGAGGCAGTTTTACTCTCCATTTGTTCCCATATCTGGCGTGTCATGCAGTTTGATCCTTACTTTCCCTCCCTGTTAAATAACAGTAGATGTTTCAACACCCAGGCTAATGTGCTGCATAGCTAAATACATATGAGGTCCCAAAGGCGAGACCGATTGCATTGCAAATGCTTGTTTTTTTAGCTATACATATATTTTTTATTTTTTTTCAGAAAGACACATATGTCATCAGTGATGTAATATCTGACGTCATCAGCAGCGGATTACGGTCACGTGAGTTATAGTTTGCTGCACTAACTATAACGGGGGAATTTCATTGGTTTTTCACGAGGAAAATGCCCAGCTAACTATAACATGTGTGAAACCTATGGTTTTTTAAGTGAATTTGCAAGGCTTTTTAAATGCTAATTCCTAACTATAACGTGTGTGAAACCTATGGTTTTTTCAGTGAATTTGTACGGTTTTTTAAATGCTAAGTTACTTTACGCCATTCGTGCCGTGCGCGCAGTGTGCGCACACGGGGGGACTGACATTGCAAGTTTATTTTTAAGCGTTTACACCGTGCGCGCACGCTGCGCGAACCTTGCGGAATTTTTAGCATTTCTATAGTGCGCGCACGCTTCGCGCACTCGGCGAATTAACGAAAAAAATTAAATTTTTTTAATTGCCCTTGGGGGACCTCCTGGGACCCCTTGACCCCTGCTAGGGGGTCAGGAACTGTCCAGCGTGCCCCCTTTACATGTTTTTCTCCTTTGTGTTTCACCCCCCTCTCAGTGCGAGAGACATAATGGCGGCCGACACTTCCTGGTTTCGACCGATTCGAATGTTTACTAAGATGTAACAACCAATCAGAAGTGCGCTCGCGGACGGCCGAGTGCGTGCACCCTGCGCGCACGCTGCGCGCGTATAGATATATATATTGATTTAAATGCTATTTTCTCAGAAAATACTGAACAGATTTACCCCAAACCTGCAAAAGGCACCAAACAGACCTTATGGCTACCTCTCTGCCAAATTTCACGTAATTCTGTTCAGCCGTTCGGGCTGTAGCTGCGACTAAAGTCCCTATGGAAAATCCATGGGGAAAACGTGTTTTGGGACCCCCCCTTTTTCTCGGCCCCTGCTTGACGAATCACCCCGAGACTTTCAGGGTAGGAGGGGAGCGGAGCGCCCCATTAGTTTTGAAAATTTCGCGAAGATTCGTCAATTGGCGCCAAAGTTATTCAAAATAGAATTTTGAGATTTCCTATGGAAACTCGGTCCTAACTATAACTATCTACTGGCGACTGCCAGTAGATAATATATATATATATATATTCTCGCTCCAAAATTCTCTAGTAGTAAAGAATTAAGCACTCACGGGTAGCGTGTCAACGGGACTTTATTCCCAGAACAGACGCGTTTCGGCGATCTGCCTTCCTCGGTGTTCACAGCACACCGTAAAACGCCATTATTTAAATCTCTCAATGCATCATGCTGGTTAAGTACAAATTAATCGCAATTGTCAAAATTATCACGGCTTGATTTTGTGTAGTAGAGTAGGTGCCATAAAGCGTAAGCCGATACACGGCTTTATGAACTAATACTTACGTAGAATTGATTTTCAAAATATTGCTGTGCTGGTACAGGAGGCAATATGCCTTTATCAAGTTTGTTGATTTTGACAATTTTGACAATTGCGATTAATTTGTACTTAACCAGTATGTATATGTATATGTTTATCTATTCATATACTTGATTTTGAACACATTACAAAATGGCGCCGTATTATCTATGTACATTTACGCTGTCAACTTTCTATGTTTAAATGCATGATGCATTGAGAGATTTAAATAATGGCGTTTTACGGTGTGCTGTGAACACCGAGGAAGGCAGATCGCCGAAACGCGTCTGTTCTGGGAATAAAGTCCCGTTGACACGCTACCCGTGAGTGCTTAATTCTTTACTACTAGAGAATTTTGGAGCGAGAATGTTATGCGGCAGGCACCGCCGCACTTACAGCACCCGACCGTGAATGACTCGGATGAAGGTGCGAAGGGAGCAGTAATATATATATATATATATATATTTTTTTTTTTATTTTTTTTTTTTCAGGTAACCTTTTCCCATATGATTCAATGCGACGTGAATCGGAAATCAGGAACGGACAACTCTTCTCTTGTGCAATTTATTTTATTTTTTTGTTGTGCGCATGTATGTATATGTATGTGTATATATATATCTATAATTATTCTCTGAGAAAAACCACAGGTTTCAGGGACGTTATAGTTAGGGAGTAGCATTTAAAAATCCTTAGATATTCACTGAAAAAAACACAGGTTTTAGGGAGGTTATAGTTAGGCTGACATTTCACTCGTACAAAACCATAGAAATTCAGCCGTTATAGTTAGCTAACTATAACTCACGCCTCCGCAATGCACTGCTGATGACTTCACATATTACATCACTCATGGCTTGGTCAGTGACATCTCTGATGACATCTCAAATTACATCACTGATAACATCATCCTGTGAGTGTGTTTCTAAAAGTTTGAGAATGTTATATATATATGATACAGTGATTGGAAAAAGCCTTGCAGACCATCCACAAATTACTTACAGACGCTGTCGGTCCCTTAGGGATACTTTAGTACAAAGTAAGTTTGAAGGGATCTTGTATAATCCCAGAATGAGTAACCTCACTGGATTCTTTCCCTGCTCCAAGTGCAAAGCTTGTAAAAATAGCCCAAAACCTCTCACATATGAGATCCCAGGTAGAAAACAGAGTTGTACCATCAACATATTTTTAACATGCACTACTCCCTATTGTGTTTACTGTCTAGTCTGCCCTTAAAAAATGTGCTATATAGGCAGCACTATACACTCAGTGAAATGGAGAATTTTAGAACACGCCAGGGCTATCGAGAAGAAAGATTTCATGTATCCCGTGACGAGACACTTTGCTAGATTCCATCAAAGTGATAGAAATGTTCTGAGATTCTATTGTATAGACCACGTATTCGCACATGAGCGGGGAGGCAACAGAGAATTAAAACTATGCAGGTTCGAATCCCGATATATAGTCAACTTGCAAACAAAAGCTCCCCTAGGATTAAATACCGAGGAAGAGCAAGCAATTCATTTGGGATGAGGTATACTCTGCTGCTATAGCCTGAAACTGATGCTGTTATGTTAGGCCGGATCACAATTCATTAGTAAATGAGTAATTGTGTTGATGGAGGTGCTCTCCTACTTTGTAAAAAATGGTATTTATTATGTATGTTTTCATCATGGAGTATGAAATACCACATAAACTATGCATATTTCCGATATGGGGATATGAGGTATAGACTGTATACTAGGAGTGAAAATGTATCGCTTTATTTTGATATTTATTTGATCACCCATCCAGGCTCAATCTGCTGGTTTTCCAAAATAAGAACCGTCTCATTTTTCTTCATAACCACTGCATATAAAGTCTTGAATTTTGGCTGGTATTTACAAACTTAGAGCAATACTAGTGAATAACTGTCTAAATTGTGATGATTTTTTTTTTTTTAAACTTTATTTTTGTGCAGGCATGAAAAAAATTACAGATGTGACGCGTCCCAACCCTCATGACAAACTTACATCTTGTTATGAGATCATATCCGTTGCGCGCCCAACCCTGCGGCCGGGCCGCAACACCGAGGTATGTCCAATAGAGTGCCCATGTGTCCAATGTTACGCGTTTCACACGGAACCCCACGATCCTGCTTTTGTATTGTTTTTCTCCCACAACACCCCCCCCCCATCCCCCACCCCTCCCCACAGAACCAATAGCACGTCCCCCTCCAGGGTGGACCGACCGCTCCCACGTCCATCCAACTGTGTGTCACCAGTCCGCCGGTGTCATACTTGTATAATGCATTAGTGCTTGTCCCCCCCCCACAACCTAATATAGCACCTCGCATGTACGGCATCTCCAAATGAATCATTGTCACTGTCTTGTACTGGCCCTCCTCGTTAGCAAGTGGTCTCTCCCGCCCGTCCCCGCCATCTACCCCTCTATGTGTGTCCTCCTATGTGTCCCACCTCTAGACCATGGTACTGCCTCCATTTGCTCCATATCTTTCGAAATTTTTTGGGACAGCCTCTCGCTTTGTATGTCACTCGTTCTGCAGCCATATAGAGGTCCAGACCTCTCCTCCACTAAATTGTGATGATTTTTAAACAGTTTGTGAGGTCAGTTGGGTATTGTAATACATATGATTTTAACAGTGTTGCCGTGATGAAATTAAGTAAAAACCGAAGGGAATAATGGACGGAGTGTTGAACATTGCAAGCACTCACCCCCAGTCAACTGATCTGGGTTTAATCCATCACCGTTCTTTAGCCCACTCTGCCACCCCAGTTCAGACATGGCCATATGCAAATCAGTCTGACCCTGTGCCTCATGGGAACAGTTCAGCCCGAACTGCCAAGCCATGTCTTCCCTGGACCGGAAACAAGCTTCCTAGGACCGGTTTCTGGCATTTCAGCCGTCTTCAGCCGGGCTTGCTTGAATCCAGTGGCAAAGTGAGCAAAGGACTCACGTCTGAGCATACCCTGCCAACTTATGGCGAACAAAGCAAAAACCAAAGGAAATGATGGACGGAGTGTTGAACATTGAAAGCACTCACCCCCAGTCAACTGATCTGGGTTTAATCCATCACCGTTCTTTAGCCCACTCTGCCACCCCAGTTCAGACATGGCCATATGCAAATCAGTCGGACCCTGTGCCTCATGGGAACAGTCCAGCCCGAACTGTCAAGCCATGTCGTCCCTGGACCGGAAACAAGCTTCCTAGGACCGGTTTATGGCATTTCAGCCGTCTTCAGCCAGGCTTGCTTGAATCCAGTGGCAAAGTGAGCAAGGGACTCACGTCTGAGCATACCCTGCCAACTTATGGCGAACAAAGCAAAAACCAAAGGAAATGATGGACGGAGTGTTGAACATTGCAAGCACCGTTAGAAAGTATATCTGCATTTTGATTTATAATTATTTCTATTATGTATTGTTTATATTTACAATCACACATAATGATATATTTTTCCAGCCATGTCAATGATGAAGTAATTGCTCATACAGGGCCGCATAACATTGTTGCAGTGACTGTGTATGGACATAATACAAAATGTTGCCTCTTTTGTTTCTATGTATTTCAGGACAGCACCGGTAGGCTAAACAGAATATTAGTCCTTTGATTGTGTTGTCACCGATATAGCGTGTACCGTAAACGAAGGCTGTCTTCTTTCTATGTTTGTTTATTTAAATGAACTTTCACCCTGTCTCCGCTCACAGTGGAAAAAGGCGCAACGCCGAAACGCGTTCTGTCCCGTTTTCATTTCTCGGTAAAATAAAGTAACTGAACTTACCCCTTGGATTGTGTGCGGTCGTCTCGTTTCTTTTGATGTGAGTTTGGAGGTGATATATATATATATATATAAATATATATAAAGACCAACGCTAGTTCCCTTAAAGAAAAGCACGGCACACTCCGGAATCTTGTGAGGCTTTATTCAGATCAAAGTTCGCTTTGCTGGCAGTCCATGAGAAACAGGCTTGTCAACGTGCTGGCAGTTCATGAAACGATGGCATACGCGTTTCAGCGACGAGTCGCCTTCGTCAGTGCCGGTTCCATAAAGTCGTCAGCAAACAGTACAGCTGTTGTTGCTCCTGTTCCTGTTTAAAAATTTCACATGCCCCTCCTCCGCATCATGTGCTGATGCAAAGCGATGACACTCCCACAAGCAAAGGGATGCTGGGACTTGAAGTCCGAGTGAGCGGGTGAAAAGTTACCAAACCGCTGCAAACATCAAGTGATGCTTCCATATCAATGAGCATGGGCCACAAACCAGCTCGAGTGCTCGCGGGGGTGTGAATCAAAGACCTCACTGGTTCCTTCATCAGGCACACTAAGTTGCCTCCTCTCTCCCCAATACAGTCTGTGTGGCCAAATGGCGGTGCAGCTGTTCGGGGGGCGCCTTGTTTTGCCGAAAAGCAAAATTGCCACAATGCTGGTTTCTCCAAGGTGCTCCAAATCGAGAGGGTGTGCCGTTTGTCCACCTCCAGCCTGCGGACTAAACACAAAGACCAACGCTAGTTCCCTTAAAGAAAAGCACGGCACACTCTGGAATCTTGTGAGGCTTTATTCAGATCAAAGTTCGCTTTGCTGGCAGTCCATGAGAAACAGGCTTGTCAACGTGCTGGCAGTTCATGAAACGATGGCATATGCGTTTCAGCGATGAGTCGCCTTCGTCAGTGCCGGTTCCATAGAGTCGTCAGCAAACAGTACAGCTGTTGTTGCTCCTGTTCCTGTTTAAAAATTTCACATGCCCCTCCTCCGCATCATGTGCTAATGCAAAGCGATGACACTCCCACAAGCAAAGGGATGCTGGGACTTGAAGTCCGAGTGAGCGGGTGAAAAGTTACCAAACCGCTGCAAGAATGAGTGGGTGTATGAGTGTCTTAATGGATGATCTAGTGGGTGCGTTACTGACTGTATAAGTAAGTGATTACACATGTCTTAGTGAATGCATTGGTGAATGACTAATCTGTGTGAATGTCTGTATCAGTCTGTCAGTTGATTTGTAAGTGGCTGCATGGTTTGATGAGTAGTTACATGAGTGTCTATATGGGTTAATGATTAGTTGTCTGAGTACCTGTATGGATGCCTGAGTGTCTGTGTGGGTGGGTGGGTGGGAGGGGTATGACTCCCTGCATGGATGTGTGAGTGGGTGATTCACGGGGGTATGGATTCATGAGTGCATCTGCGAGGGGCTGTATGGGTGAGTAAGTGTGCGTATGGCTGTGTTGGTGAGTGAATGGATGTTTCAGTGGTATATGTGTGAGTAACTACATATGTGAAAGGGTTGTATAGGTGAGTGTTGGAGTATATAAGAGACTATATGTGAGAGTGAGTGATTGTGAGAGTGGCTGTATGAATGAGTGTGTGCTTGTGTCAGTGATTGTAGCAGAGAGTAAGTATGTGTTTATATCTGTTTGAATAAGTGAGGTGGTGTGTGTAAAACTGTATAGGTGAGTAAATGGCAGTGTGATTGGTTCTTTAGGTGACTGACTAGTTGTGTGAGTAACTCTATGGGTGAGTGGCGGTATGTGAGTGTCTGTACTGGGAGTATGAGTGCATATATCAATGGCTGTATTGATGAGTGACTGCATGTATGAGTGACTGTATGGGTGAGTGAGTGGATGTGTGCGTAGACCGATGAATCAGTGAGTGGGTATGTACTAACTGGTATTGGTGTGTCTATGGTTTCGGGAATAGTAGTCTGTATTTTAGAGTGGGTGTATGAAAGGTTATATTAGGGTGTGAGGAGGTGCATCAGATATTAAGTAGATGATGTCATCAGTGATGTCAATTGAGATGTCATCAGTGATGTCACTGACCATGTCATGAGCTAACTATATCGGCTGAATTTCTATGGTTTTGTAGGAGTGAAATGTCAGCCTAACTATAACGTCCCTGAAACCTGTGGTTTTTTTCAGTGAATTTCCAAAGTTTTTTAAATACTAATTCCTAACTATTATGTCCCTGAAACCTGTGTTTTTTTCAGTGAATTTCGAAGGTTTTTTAAATGCTAATTTCTAACTATGCCTACATAGGTAGGACATGTACAGAAAGAGGAATAAAGGCACAGAAAGAAGCAAGAGAAGTGCAGAAAGAGGCAAGTAAGGTGCAGAAAGAGGAAGAAAGGTGTAGAAGGAAGCAACAAAATGCAGAAACAGGCAACAGAAGTCCAGAAAGAGGAAGACAGGTGGAGAAAGAAGCAAGAGAAGTACAGAAAGAAGCAACAGAGGTGCAGAAAGAGGCCTACTTTGACTGTAACTTTCCACAGACTGAAACAAAGTAGCCTAATTACTAATCCTTCTCCCAAGATGTCTTAAACCTCACTTTTCTCTTGAAGGTTCACTATTCATCGACTGTTCAGAATGTTAGACCTGCCAAATGTAAAAGAGCAATCCTAACCATATCACTGTTGTAAGTCTGACCAAGTTTGTGAACGTATGCATACGTGTGTCTCTGCTTTTACCTAGTGACATGTTAATTCAAAATAAACATACAAATACTTGAATACCCGAGTTTCAAACAGCATACTCTGTAAATTTGTGTACAAAAAGGTGTCAGTATTTCTTTCTGCTCATAATACAGGGCACATGGGTATTCAATAGTATATATAAGGGGCTCTATAACACATACATACATAAGACATGTCTGCCTGTGCAACTGAATGACAGAGCAGAACTGAGAAAATGTGACCACCCATAGGAGAAGCTACCCACTTTTTAAGATACCATCACCATCATGTAGAAAGAGGGGTACAGAAAGAGGCAAGAGGGGTACAGAAAGAGGGAAGAGGAGTGCAGAAAGAAGCAAGAGGGGTACAGAAAGAATAAAAGTGAGGTGCAGAAAGAGGCAACAGAGGTGCAAAATGAGGCAAGCGAAGTGCAGAAAGAGGCAAGAGGGGTGCTGAAAGAAGCAACAGAGGTGTAGAAAGAAGCAAGAGAAGTGCAGAAAGAGGCAAGTGGGGTGCAGAAAGAGGCAAGAGAGGTGTAGAAAGAGGCAAGATTGGTGCAGAAACAGGAAATAGGGGTGTAGAAAGAGGCAAGAGAAGTGAAGAAAGAATCAACAGGGGTGCAGAAGTAGGCAATAGAACTATAGAACGAGGTAAGAGAGTTGCAGAAACAGGCAAGAGAGGTGCAGAAAGAGAACAGAGGGGTGCAGAAAGAGGCAAGAGGGGTGCAGAAACAAGCAAGAGAGCTGCAGAAAAAAGCAAGAGAAATGCAGAAAGAAGCAACAGAGGTGCAGAAAGAGGCAAGAGAGGTGCAGAAAGAGGGAAGAGGGGTGCAGAAAGAGGCAAGAAGGGTGCAGAAAGAAGCAATAGAGGTGCATAAAGAAGCAAGAGAAGTGCAGAAAGAAGCAACAGAGGTGCAGAAAAAGGCCAGAGAACTGTAGAAAGACGCAAGAGAGGTGCAGAAACGGGCAACAGAGGTACGATGCAGAAAGAAGCAAGAGAGGTGCAAAAAGAAGCAAGAGAAGTGCAGAAAGACGCAAGAGAGGTGTAGAAAGAGGCAAGGGAAGTGCAGGAAGAAGCAAGCAAGGTGCAGAAAGAGGCAAGAAAAGTGCAAAAAGAGGCAAGAGAGGTGCAGAAAGAGGCAAAAAAAGGTGCAGATAGAAGCAAGAGAGGTGCAGAAAGAAGCAAGAGAAGTGCAGAAAGAAGCAAGCAAGGTGGAGAAAGAGGCAAGAGAAGTGCAAACAGAGGCAAGAGAGGTGCAGAAAGAGGCAAGAGCGGTCCAGAAAGAAGGAAGATGGTGCAGAAAGAGGCAAGAGAAGCACAAAAAGAAGCTAAAGATGTGCAGAAAGAGGCAACAGAGGTGCAGAAGAAAGAAGAAAGAGAGGTGCAGAAAGAAGCAAGAGAGGTGCAGAAAAAAGGGAGGTGCAGAAAGCGGAAGAGATGTTCAGAAAGAGGCAAGAAAAGTAAAGAAAAAGGAATAACGGTGCAGAAAGAAGCAAGAGGAATGTAGAAAGAGGCAAGAGAGACGCCGAAAGAAGCAAGAGTGGTTTGCGCACCATTAGTACCAATTTAACACCCACATTTAGCGATAAGTAACAGGTGACCATTCCAGGTTTGCAAAGGGCCTTCCACCACGCTGTAACACATTTTTGGTAACGTTTGAGCCATTTGAGCTAGAAACACTTTTTTTGTTCAAATCTGCAGATTATGCTGCAGATGATGGATTATGTGGCAAATGCGGAAAATTTACCATTATGCAAAAATTGGCGCATCTTAACAGTCACATAATTCCAGTGGCCCTGCTCATACCTCTGACTAAGTCCAGAAGTGCTCCTCAGTGGTTCCTTCTTTTTTGTCTCATTGAGTTTATAGTTTAGCTTCTATGGAAATGAGGTAGCCTAAACCTGAGTTTACGGCTCCACAACACAGACTACCATACCATATAATTCCTCTCCATAACACATAATCCCACTCAACATAATTCCTATACACTAAATACCACATACTTTCTATCCACATAATTTCACGGCACAACATACCACATAATTCCACTACACACAACGGACATCCAATCCACTCCAAAGAACATTAGTAAAAAATGTTTACATTTACAACGCCAATAGCTCTAACTGTCATAAATGCGAGACCTATTACATTGCAAATGCTTCGTTAACTAGTAGTCGCATTTGCAGAGTAGTATAGAAAGGGGGCTTGGCCTTCGACCAACGCTCAGGAATTATGCTGCGTAGTACTTACAGGATGTACCAGGAGGGCTTCTTGACCGCCAAAGTCTCTCTGGAGTAAAGTGGACTTCATCCCCTAACCAGTAGTGTGCCAGGAGGCATGTTTGCAGAATGGTGGAGAAAGAGGGGGGGGGGGGCGTAGCCTCCGAGGACCTCTTAACAGTCCCACTGTATGGGACTTACTGGAGGTAACAGGAAGGGTAGTAGTCCCCCAAGGACATCCTTGGGGGCCAACTACCCCTCCTATTACCGCCAGTAAGTCCCACACAGAAGGATTGCTAAATTCTCATAGCAGGCCATGCCCCCTTTGCCCACCATTCTGCAAAGGCGCTCCCTGGTGTGCTCTTGGATGGGGATTGAAGTCCCCTTCGCTGCTGGGGGTCCTTAGGGGCCAAATAGCCTACCTGTTACCTCCAGTAAGCCACACACAGTGGGATTGCTGAGAGGTGGACACAGGCCAAGCTCCCTTTCTCCACCTCTCTGCAAACATGCTTCCTGATGCGCTCTTGGTTGGGGGATGAAGTCCCCTTGCCTCCTGAGGGTCCCTGGGGGCCAACTAGCCCTCCTGTTACCTCCAGCAAGCCCCACACAGCTGGATTGCTGAGAGTGGTCAGAGGCCATGCCCCCTTTTTACACCACTCTGCAAACTCTCACTGCTGCTTGGGGGTGAAGTCCACTTTAGTCCTGAAGTCCTCAGTACACAAGGGGACCTCATCGCCCCACCAGCAGTGTGGCAAGAGGCTCGTTTGTCTGGTGTTGTAAAAAGGGTCGTGGCCTTGGACCACCTCTCAGCAATCCCACTGTGTGGGGCTTACTGGAGGTACCTGGTGGGCTAGTTTTCCCCTAAGGACCCTCATCAACGAAGGGGACTTCCTCCCCCAACCCAGGCCTCGGCAGGAGGCTAGTTTGGAGATTGGTGCAGGGATGGGGCAGGGAGTTGCTGGTTTCTTTTTTTTTTTAAGAAGTGGGCTCTGTGGCCCCCGTCTCTTGATCCTTTTGGGCCCCAGGGACTCCATCCCTGAGGCCTGGGCCATTTAAAAAAATAAAAATTATTGAAAAGAGGAGGGGGCACTGCCACCTCCTGAAGCCGATTACAGCCCCGGGGACCCCATCCCCCAGGGCTAGGCCTTTGTTTATTACTTTTTTTTAAAGGGGAGTGGGGCCCCCCTTCCCAGGCCGATTTCAGCCCTGGGGCTCATCGAAAACTTTTTTATGAAAGGGGGGCCCCACTCCCCCGGAACCCGGCCTTATATTTAAAAAAACCAAAAATTTAAATAAGGAGGGGGCCGAGTGGCCCCCCTCCCGGGCCACTTACGACCCCAGACACCCCATCTCCCAGGGAATGGCCACAATGTTGGGGACCGCAGAGGAGCCCCAATGCCCCTGCGGTCCCTGCCAGCTCCCCGCCTCCTGCAGGAGCCGCCATTGCTTTTGGGCAGCATGCAGCCCTCTTTGCCCAAAAGCAATACTGCTTCACTTCATGGAAGCGAGAGCAATTTTCTTGCTCTCGCTTCCATGAAGAGAAGCAGAAGTTTGCTATGGTAGGACAGGAGCAGTGCTCCCGCCCAGCCTTAGCAAACTGCAATGTCGCGGGGGTGGGCACCATGGGACATTGCAGGAGCCGGCCCTTGGGGGTGGCGGTCCCCAGGGCCATGGAAGGCTCCATGAGGTGGCCCTCCTCCATCAAATTTAAAGCCCTGGAGAGGTGGTGGTCCCTGGGCCCGGAGGCCGCAACGGACCCCCACAATTTAATTAATTAATGCCCCGGGGAGGTGGCGGTCACTTGGGCCACGTGGGAGGGTAGGAGCCCCCGACAACTTTTTAATTTAATTTTTTTTTTAAAAAGCCCTGGGAGATGGCAGTCCCTGGGGCTGCGGGAGGCCACTTGCCCCCCACATATTATAAACAAAGCCCCGGGGAGGTGGCGGTCCCCAGGGCTGCGGGTGTCTTTGCTGGCCCCCGCACCATATTTTGGCCTTGCCCCCGGGACCTGGCCCACCCAGGGGTTTAATTAAAGAAGGGCGGGAGACCACGCTTCAGTTTTTTTCATTTTCTGTAGGATTCGCGGACCCAGTGCGAATTCCAACGGTTTTTTTAAATGCTTGTTTGGGCCCTGTGGGACCCCCTGAGCAGACCTAGGGGGTCAGGGTGTTTCTACCCTACCCCCTTTTCTTGATTTTAATGCTTTTTTTTAACCTTTTGTATTGTGACTCGTTTGAACCGAGTCACAAGATGGCTGCCAACACTTCCTGGTCTGAAGTGTTGGCAGCCAATCAGAGTCAACTTTAAGATCGGGAGGGTTCGCGGATCCACCACGGTCACCAGATACTAATATTTCTAAATATATGAATTTCTCAGGAACTACTGAATGGATTACACCATTTAACAAAAAGAGAGCACTCTGGACCAAGAGCTACCTTTCTGCTAAATTTGGTGTAATTCTGTTCAGCGGTTCGGGCTGCAGCTGCAACAAAAGTTTCCTATAAAAATTAACATGGAAAAAAATGTTTTGGGACCCCCCTTTTTTCTCGGCCCCCACTTGACGAATCACCCTGAAACCTTCTAGACAGGAGCTGACCTGAGCGGGCCATTCGTTTTGAAAATTTTGCAGAGATTCGTCAAACGGCACCAAAGATATTGGCAACTCAAAAAAAGCTTTTCCTATGTAATGGTAATTGTTGATAAATACAATTGTAAATAGATCACATGAATGTGAATAGTGTTCTATTTATTTTTATTGCACAGAACATGTTGCACAGTGTGTCTTTAACCGCATAGCATACCTTATAATTTGCCTTTTCTTTCCAAAACATTTCCTTTCATTGCTGCATAATTTAGTTGTCCCTTTGCTGCCCCATAATTGCAGTGGCCCTGTTTACAATCAGGCAAACCAGCAACTAATTCTGGCTATGACAGAACTCAAAAGATGGGGTGCCGTATTCTGTCCGTTTGAGTAGCATGATAAGAGTGGCTTTGTCTGGTCAGGTTAAAATCATGAATAGGGTGGAACCTTCTCTGTTCTCATCATAGGCTTGATACTGCATCTGTTACATCTACGCTACAGGTGTTCACAAAGTATTTGTTTTGGTTGCTTCTTACTGATTAATTTTTAAACAAAAAGCACATAGGTTCCTAGTACTCTAGTATGGTCTTTCATCCTCCATGATCTTTTTCTAAATATATGTTTCATTTTATTCTGTTTATTATATGTAGTAAACATACCGCAACCTACGTTATTATATAAGTAATAGTATGTGTATTGTAGATTTATTACACCTTCCTTCACTCTTTCGCTTTCCACTCTCTTTCTTTTTTTTGTCTTTTCCTTTCTTTCGTTTTCTTCATTATACATTATCAAATATAAAAGACGATTTTGATAAGTACAGAATTATTATATTGTTGTAATTGGTTTACAGTATATCTTACATTATGTATTAACTCGTAACTCTTTCTTGTACTTCTCTTATGGCATTATTTTCTCACATAATCTTGTATTTTTCATTTTACAAGGAAGCTGTAAAATGTAACATCCAAATAAAGCTATTTTTGAACAAAACAAAAATCATTAAAATGAACAGCATGTTATGGCTGTTAGTACCACGTTGTCCTTGAGATGCCAGAATCCCAGGATGATCATTTCTGATGGGACTTCTTTCTCTGCCCTGGTAAAAACCAATTAATGAGGTTGCTTTTTGGGGGACCTTGAAAACCGCAAATGGAGCCGCATACCCTGCTACATTAGAAATTATCGTTGGGGCACATTTATGCTGGCACTGTGGGACTCTAGTGGCCAGCTTGTTCTGACAAGGTTAGTACCAAATTAT
Organism: Triturus cristatus; assembly: GCF_964204655.1. Lineage (NCBI taxonomy): Eukaryota > Metazoa > Chordata > Amphibia > Caudata > Salamandridae > Triturus > Triturus cristatus. Next base: position 727,439,936 of record NC_140580.1, read on the forward strand.
TGGGACCTTGTTCTAGGTCAGTTGCAACTTGCTTATGCTGCAAGTTTTCTAATCAGTTTTGAAGGATCGGCTGGGGCAGTTTGTTCTATCTAGATAAGGGCAGTGGTTGGCGCAGCTAGTTTTGGCCAGGTCAGAGCCCCTCCGAAACAGGAACCACTGAGGCATTTCAAAGTACTGCATACCTGCCAACTCACACAGGGCCACCGTGTGACACACAATATAGGCTTCCATCACATGGTCTCCGGTGAGCAGCCCATATCACAAGGTGGCAGGAAAACAAGCTGAATACCACTCTAAATAGTGGAAATCCAGCTCATTTTGGATCGAGGCTTTGAACTGCGACATCAATTAAGGCAGTGGTCTTCAAACTAGGGGGCGGGACCCCCTAGGGGTGCCTCAAGTGATTCCGGTGGGGGCGCTAGGCTCTGGCCAAGAGAAGCATTGTGTTGATAACAGTGCTTTGTTTTAGGCTGACAAAAATGAGTGGCATGAAGCCGCTCTGTAATGGGCCATCACTAACATGTTTTATCATTTATATCCTAGCTGGGAGAAGGTGTCAAAAGGGAAGGAACTCCAAATATTCTTCAAACCCCTCACCCCCCACTTCTAATAGTCACACTGTGGATACTTGTACATGTTAGTAAGGCCTGCATGGCTAGAATAGTATGTTTAGCAATCATGTATTTGAGTGCATTTTTGAAACGGTAACAGAACGTAACTAGAATGTTTAAATTTGTATAGACACATTTAAGCATTGCCAATGTAATAAAACAATTCTGAAAGGGTTGGCCCGATTATTTTTTCCCCCCACTTGGAGTGCGGCATTAAAAAGGTTGAAGACCACTGCATTAAGGTGTGTGAAAACACCTCAGGACATCTGCACCAACCTTGGCAAGCTTTTTTGGGGTGGGGGAGGAGCTTGGGGGCAGGGTGGGGTTCAAATCTGCCTCCTAGCTACGTTTTGGCACGAGGCCTCTCCCCCTTCAAGGCCCTACCCCCTCCTCATATTGTGAGATTGTTCTTCAAGTTGGCAGGTATGCTACTGTAAATTCAGGTTTATATAAAAGACGCATTTCTAGATTGTTAGCTCTGAAGTGGAAGCCTGGTCCTTCAGCCCCGCCCACCTCACAGACAATAGCTACAACGCCTTAAAATTCCTGCTTGTTTAATTGGTGTAGGAAAGAATAGGTGGCAGGTTTCCCACATCCCCAGGGCAGGTTACAAATGACTACACAAAGGTGTGTTTCAAAGCATTTCTTTTTTCGACGCCACAAACCTATTTCATAGTTACTAAGCAATTGCTGACACCTGTTCTTGGAAAATAATGCGCCCCTTTATGCTTCGCTGTTACCCACAGAGACGAACGGGCTCTGACCTTTAAAGGGACTTGCTGGAAGGCATTTAAAAGCCTTTCTACCAACTATTGTGTTCACGCGCTCCTTCTAGGAGGCTGTTTTGGAAAATTGTGCAATTTGCGATTCACGCCAGGATGTTGACATCTTTGCGATGGCCCACCCCGACCCATTTTGTATAAAACATGATAAGCGTGTCGATGGCCTTGATGCTAACAAAGGGAACGGCTTTTTAACGAAGTGTCGAAATAGCGAGACTCCTTCCCGCAGTGTTTCAATCCAAACCCTATTACTAGCACAAAAAGAGACAGGCATGGTACAAGGGTGCAGCCGCAGCGACGACATGAAAGGCCAGTGCAGTTGGCCCCATTTCTTCCACCCCAGACCCTGCTTGGTTACTACTTTCACGGTGTTTTACTGCCCCTACTGCTACCCCACGCAATTAATTTACTGTTGCGAACTTTGGGCGGGCCTCAGTGCCACAGGAAACACAGATTTACACACCTGTACATTTTTATTTGATAAAGTTAAAATTATGGGAAGGGGCCTCAGTGGCTAGCAATTGCTTTGGCCTCTCTGAATCTCTGACATGGTCCAAAAATGCTGTTTAGTACCTCTCCTTTTCGAATATCCTTACTCCAAATGAACCCTTACTATAAATACATTTTCATGTTTTCATTTCAACCTGCTCTCAAAATACATAGACATGAAACAGCACACAATATTTTACAAAACATATTGAAGAAAGATTTGGTTTTAGAAAACGAAATTCGGTAATGTACATCAATGTCTACAGGTGTGACCCAGTTCCTAGTAATTGTCAGCTTGATTAAAAACATTTCTCCAGCTAATAGCATCTCCCTCCTCCATACATATTTGAATCATTAAGCCCCTTCTTTCTTCTCTGGGCGAGATTTTAAAAGGTATCTGTGCACCTATGTTTCCCTTCAGTACGAGTGAAGATTTCTGGTGTGAATTTTAGCCTTAAATGGAATTTATGACAAAGACATTTTTGCTTGCGTGAGAGAATTGTTGTGTGGGCAAATCTGCTCTCTGGTGTGGGGTTTGCAAGATGGACCCACTTGGTGAACTTTCTCATAAGGTAACTCAGTCAGTTGAGCGCCTGATGTTGAGATCTGTGTAAGATCTGTAGGTCACAGGTTTACTGGCAAGGTTGACTCAGCCTTTCATCCTTCCGTGATCGGTAGAATAAATACCAGTTTCGATTGCGTAATACTTGATTACAAGTCTAACGTTTGGGTGAAAATGGGACCTCACGTTTAATATAGCACATTTTGTTGAAGAAGTCCATAAAACATGGGGCGAGGAGGATAGGGAACCACAGAAGCATCATGTACTGAGTGAACTGCTCTCTCTATGGTAAGTGGGAAAGAAAACAGTAACATGGCTGTATAAAGTCCTGCAGGCGCCCATGACTTCAGCGCGCCACCCCTGTGAACCACACCGCTTGCCTGCCTGCTGTCTCTATATTCTTGCCCTCTATCTCCACGGCACCACCCAGGGCCGGACTGGGAACCCAAAGCAGCCCTGGCAATTTTGTATGACTGTACCCCATGTCCCTGTGGGTAGGGGGGTTTTGGGGGGGCAAGCGTGACACACTGCTGCTTAACAAAGCCACCCCTAAGCACTGCTGCTTTTATTACAGGGGGCCGATCTGGCCCCGAGTAACAAAACCGGCCTCCCCTGCTCCAAAACCGTCCCCCACACTCCCAATCTCCAGGGAAAATGCCCAGTGCCTGCTACAGCCAGTCTGGCCCTGGTACCAGCGGCCTGTCTGGCCCCACACATCTATTTCTCCTTTGCATGACATGGCCTGCCGCTGTCTCTTAGGTCATCAGCCCTACTTCCACCCCAGTTCTTAGCTATATGCCCAGTTCACATTATTGCGGCAGTGTGCTCTTGACATTTATTGTGATTCAGTGGCTGATTTTTCATGATCATTGCTGTTTCACGTGCAGTTACCCACTTACTGTTTCGTGTTTACTTACACAATGCAATGCTCATGTTATAAATTGCTGTGTTTAGCATTTAGATGGATTCTGCCAATTGCAAATCTTGTTTATAAAGAAAAACCCAATAAATATATATATTAAAAAAATAGAGCCCTGCAGGCGAGTCTGAAGCAGCCCCTTATGGATCTGCTGGATAAAGAGTAGACTGGCATAGGTAGGGAGGTTAGTGAGAAAGCACAATTTCTAAACTGAAAGATGCCCAAAATCCCCAGAAATGAACAATTGAATTTAATTTTCCTGTCAATAAATACCTTGCCTGAGGAAGATAGATAAAATGCATCTCAACACCTACGCTCAAGATGTGGACAAATCGAAGTAGACTTCTACCATATGAATTAGGAGTGCCCCTGGATAAGGGTTCTTCAAAATCAGTCCTGGACGTCCAAATCCATGCCAGATTTTTAAGATAACTACATTTATCTAAATGGGGATATGCTAAACATTTGGCATGGACCAATTTTGGAGACCCCTGCCCTGGATTATGAGACACTGGGAAGCAGTGATTGATGTTTACCACTAGAGAAGGGCTCCTAAAAGCAGAAGTATGACTAATAAGTTTAATAATGTGCTCACTTAGACAGGTTAGACAGGGTTCTGAGCGGTAAATACCAAGTATGAGGCTAGATCACTGTTTATGATGTATTATCCTCTTGGTCATGGGGAGGAAAGAAGCCTGTGCTGAGACAGGCATCAACACAGTTACGATAAAGAATCCCCAGAAAGGACAATTGGCATAAGCTACTCCAAAAGCAGCCGCACCTCCAAACAGTCATACCATCAAGGCAGGTAAGGATGTGAGAAAATTGTAGAACTTTATTGATCAAATTAGGAATTGTTTTAAGTTTGAAAACTTGGATATTTTCACAAATGTATCATTGTTAGGTATGGGAGACTCAGGGCCTCTCTATACATTCTGCAGAGGGGCCCCATCATTTTATGTTACATCACTGGCTGGAAGCAATGAACTTTTAAGCATCTGCCCAACACTGGGCAAACTACGGGTCATTCGTGAACGGAAGTACTCCATGGAGCAGATTTAACATACATTTGCTATGCTAATCAACTTTTTGGCAAAAAATATATTTTGAGTTGAAAAGATGAAGTGAAGCAGCGCAAAACAGTTTTGCGTCATGTGCAACAAACCGCCTCTCATTAGCCATGCAAATAGTGCCTAATGGGGGAAGTAGAGCTTAAACGCCTGCGGTTTTCATGAAAAGCCAGGTCTACTAAAACACTATGAGCACAAAATGACCAACACATAAACAAGAGGGAAGTGTAATTTAATATTGTGTGATGTTCCTACTTGTAAGATACATCAAGATTCACACTTGAATGGCTGTTGCTGCACTGAAATTTGTACTCGAGGTTGCACTTTGAGTACAAGTTTCATGCAAGGCAGAGTTAAGTCACCTATGCATCGCAACATAACTCTTAGCGTTGCGCTAAAGCAGCTAATGTAGCCCATGTGTGGCTGATGACATCATCAACGTGCAACTCTTGCGGAATATGGTGATGTGCATTTTTTTTCTTATTCACACAATGCAGTGCTGCAAGATTGTTAGTTAATCTGGTCCCATTTTTGGATCGAAGGTTATAGATCTAGGGTTGTTTGATTAAATCCGTGCAAACAACATGACTGTACAACTATATGCCCGTGTGGCCGAAGAGGGTCCCTAAGAATGAGTGCCTGTCTCATGCCTGGTTCCTTACCGGTAATTTTCATTACTCCAAGTCCATGTCTTTCTTGTCACAGTCCTTATTTATGAGTTCATCTTTTACCAGCAGAAAATGATCACCAAACTTGACTTTACTTTCCCAATCCAATATGGCCCCCATCAAATGGTGTACAAATACGTCATATCTTGTCAAGGACTTCCTGAAATAAGTAAGCCCATAAAGAAATCAGTTGCACATCTGGAAGAGGTGGGTGGGCACTCAGCACTGTGACGAGGAAGACATGAACTGGGAGTAATGAAAATTACCGGTAACTAACCGTGCATTACCTCCTTGTCCATCTTCCACTCACAGTCCTTACATATAAGTACGTACGCAAGCCAGGAAACTGATTTTGAAAAGAAACACAGCACCAATATAGTAAAAAAAGTGGATTGAATGAAATTACCCAATTAAATCATACTGAAGAAGGACCCACAGCACTCAAAGCAACAGAACCAACATTAGAGGATACATCTCCACCCAATTGCAATCAGTAATGAGCCATAAAAGTGTGAACTAAAGCGCAAGTGACAGCAAAGAAAATGTCATGAATAGATCCACCCTTAAATGCTGCACAAAAAGCAGAAACACCCCTAGTAGACTTTCAAGGGATAGATGCTGGAACAGGCTGGCCAGCCAAAGAATAGGAATGAGAAATGGCCAACATAATCTGTGATAAGGTAGAAAGAGAAGGCTTAATACCCCTGTTAGCCTGACCATGGGTAATAAACAGCTAAACAAAGCAGTGTGTTGCATATAAATGGAAAGTGCACGATGGACATCAAGGGCATGCAAGCGCACCTCCTTGTCTGACACAGGAGATGGACAAAAGGTAGGTAAGACAATATCTGAATTGGAAATGAAAAGATGCAACTACCTTCGGTAGAAAGTCCAGACTAGGAAGCAGCACCACCTTGACTGGGAAAAACAGAAGGAACGGAAGGGAGGACAAGAAAGCCCCAATTGCCCTCACCTGTCTCCCAGAAGAAATGCCTACCAGAAACACAACAGGAATCCAAGGGCTCAAACAGAGCACTCTGAAATTCCGGAAGAACCAGACGCAAGTTCTAAAGAGACACAGGGGAATGAACAACAGGACATCTGAGAAAACAACTCCGTAGCAATAAGGCGCCAGAGGGACAACAGACAGAACACTAACCCCTCAAAAAGCTTGAATAGCCGCCCACTTACTACAGAGAGTAGAGACAGACAAACCCAGCTGAAAACCATCATGAAGGAACTCCAATACTGCAGCTAGATCAAAAGAGGATGATGACAAACCCCCGTCCTGATACCAGACGGAAAAATTCCAGCAGTGACAGCTAGAAGCCTTAAGAGAAGACAGCTGCCGGGACTGCTGGATCAGCTCAGCGACATCCAAAGAACACCCTTATTCTAAGAGGGACTGCCTCTCAAGTACCAGACCGCAAATTCAACCTGCAAAGGGTGTTTAGTGGAAGAAGTGGCTGACGCAGTGTGGATGGATGAATCGGTAAAACCAAATGGGTCTTGACCAACACATGGACAAGACAAGGGAACCAAGGGTTCCCATCCAGGCCAGGCAGTCAACAGAATATCCGCCTGGTCCTGTACCACATTCTGAACCACCTAAGGAAGTCTGGAACAGAGAAGTGAAATATTTGAACTGTATGGTCTTATAACGGAAAATGAGCAACAATGAATGTTACCAGTAAGTAATGAAGATTGCCAGTAAATAATCTGGGCAACCATCGACAGCTTCACAACTTGGCCAGATCCCCAGGCCTCCTCTGCAATGTTGCATTGTTGCTGCAACGATCAGCGCTGTGAAGATGGTGCATTTCACAAGAGACGCAAGCATACCAAATAGCCAAAGCCCAGTCGGCAAACACACCTTCGGCACAGCAGTCCCATTACTTGCCTCGTCTTTCACTGCATTCTCAGGTGAATAACTCTATTAGCAAGGGGTTAAATACACAGGCTTATTTACAAGTCCCTTGCACCGCCGATGCATCTGTTTTAACACGGGAAAAAGTGCCATACGGGCCGCTTGTCTGTCACGAGCCATGTGGCAGCGTAATCTTGTATTTTAAAGCAATATGCTACGGGCCTCATTTATGAGGCCCCTTGCGGCACCGGAACATCACTTTTTTTGACGTTCCGGTGGCGCAATGTGCCACAGCATATTTACAAGGCCACATAACGCCACTTTAAGTGGCTTTTCATGGCCTTGTAAATATGTGCCCTTTTACGCAGAACACTGCATGAAAAGGGCATTCCATGGGTGTTGCTGTGGGTGTACGCATGCAACACCCATGGAATCTGACCCATTCCCTGATTTACAAGATATTGTAAACCTTGGAGTGCGTCAGAATCTAACGCCACCTCCCTAACGCCACCCCAGGGGTGGCGTTAGGGAGGTGCAACGAGGAGAAATGTTTTAATTTGTCCTCGTTTTTTCCATTTTCAATGTGTGCTGTATTCTACAGCACACATAGAAAGAGGAAATCGCCTGAATGTATTAATTTTGTGCAGGAATGTGTCCCTTCCTGCACAAAAAATCAATCAGCCCCGCAACGCAGACACCCTTGCACCATGGTGCAAGGGTGCCTGCGTCAGCGCATTGCAGGCCATTGTGCGCGGGCGTGGGGGGTAAGGACAGAAATACACCTCATCACATAGATACTGTGCATTCCTGCCCTTTTGGTTTGAGGTAGGACAGTGCAGCAAGATTCCTTGTGGTGCTGCCCTATGCCAAAACCTCATAAATGAGGGCTGACATGTTTTATGGCGCATCATCACTGACTGGAGTCACAGCCAGTAGCTAACTGGTCTAATCTTAAATAGAGTCAATTATTTGCCTTTTATCAATCACTAGTGGGGAAAAAAATGACATAAATCAGATTCTGTGAGGGTGGCGATGCCTTTCTTGCTCTAACGAAATTTATTTATTGTGCAAAAGAAATGCAGTTGCACTCACAGGTGTGTGTCTGAACGTGCCTCACCTGAAAGGCCATGGGCGTCGTGAACCCAAGGCCTAGCAGCTAAAGGGGGTTGTTATTGCTAGCTCATACTGGCCAGCAGTGGTCGAAGTGCATTAAAAACAGTATGGGAACTGTGATGCTGCATGCAAGTGGGGTGAGGTCAGTGGGCGTGGGGGCGGGATCAAAGTGATGGCTAAAAAAAATCTGTAATTTTTTTAAATCTTTCACCTTCATGTACCTACATATATAATAGCGCACAACAGCTTAACCCCTTGCATGCCCGCCCCTTTCCCCGCCCAGTGCCGCGCCTTCCATTAGCGGGCGGAGTTCATGACGAGCTGGACTCGTCATGGGCACAGCGCCACCGCAGCCCATGACGAGTCCAGCTCGTCATGGGCACTGAAGGGGTTAAATGAGAAATAAATGCAAAAAGTTAAGTGACTAATGCACTGCAGCACATTATAAAACCTCTATTAGTGAATGTACTGCTGAGGTCTAGGTGTAACCAGAGAGCCATAGATGTAAATGTTGGTTGGTGCAGTGGAGAATAGTGACTAGTGTAGTTTTAGTGCTACGAGGTCACAGCCTGTGACAGAAAGCACTGTAAATATGTAAGTCATTATTTTAAACTTGCATTATACACAGTGTTAGACAGACTGCTATCAAATGCGCAAAAAGGTGTAAGATGAAATGGTGCCTCCAAAATATAGATTTTAGTAATACCCAGACTGTACGTAATGCATTTTTTTATATAGCTGTCTCAGCAGTTCACCACTCAGCTGGTAACTCTCTTGCACTACCACCCAAAAAGTAAACAAGCATTGGCATAGCCAATAGGTCTCGCTTTAAGGACCTTATAAGTATTTAGTTATGCAGCACAAAAGCGAGACCTATTGGCTATGCCAATGCTTATTACTATGGGATACAAAGACCATAGACAAGGAAATAATGGTGGCAGAGCGCAGGCCTGCCGAGTATCACACATCCGGCGTGACTGTAATGCATTTCAGTGTGGTGTTCGGCATCACCGAACTGAAATGCATTGTCACGCATTTTAATGCCAATGTGGCTCTCTGCTGTAACAGTGCTGAAGCCAGCAACGCCAAGCTGCTAGTGCGCCTGCGCCGGCTTTGCTGCTCCCCGCAGACAGACTTGCCTGCCTGGGCGCTGCCACCAGCACAGGCTCAGTATTGTAACAGTTTACCACTCTGCTGCGACAATGTATCTTAAAGCTGCAGTGCTGCATTGTAAATTCCCGCCCGCTGCGGGTCCGAGTCACTCAGTGGGGGGGGGGGGAGGGGGATCATGTGACCACACGTCCTGGAAAGAAGTGAGGTCGGCCGGGGATTCAGGAAGCGGGGACTGGAAGCGTGCTGCGCACCGGCACGCAGTCACTCTGTCTGGTCAGTGGTGGCTGCCTTCCGCGTCCCGATGTCTGCATTAATACCAGACAGTTTGCAGCTGACTGCGCACAATTTAAATTACCGTCGGCACTAGCATCATGGCACCCGAGCGACCTCGGCCGGGCTGTGGAGTGCGCCGATGTTGGCTACGGCTCACCGACCCGGACCGAAGAATGCTCCGCGTTAGACTGCTGCAGCGGTCTACGGGAGCATCAGAGTTGTACTGATTGCCGCCAGTTTAAGTTGCCGTGCTTGCCTGCCACCCCTGCAGCAAAGTGTAAGTGGAGTGCGGTATCTTTGCTTTCGTTTTAAAATCGAATAAACATTTGCTTTATAATAAATAACGATCCGAGTGCTGATAAACCAGGCGAGACTCTGCCTGCAGTGTCACAAGTCCTGCACACCGCCCCAACACCATCAGCGTCCAGCAGGTGCGGTTTGTCCATTGGGGCGTTGGGGCGTAGCCCCCCCTGCCCGCAGCTCCCTCGGCGTCTCTGTACTTAAGTAAACTGAATCAGTTTACTTAAGTTCAAAGACGCCGAGGGAGAACTGACAATCATGTCAGTCAGCATGACGTCGGAACGCCCACCTCCTTCAGAGTCTGAAGGGGGTGGGCGGTTCGGCGTCCTGTTGACTGACATGATTGTCAGACCAGGGGCAGCAGGCAGCAGCACAAGTGCGCATGAGTGGGGAAGGTCGGCGAATTTTTCAGCCGTGCCCAGTCATAGGCACTAGTGTCTGCTCTGGCTTGTGCATGCCCATTAGGAGAGCAAGGGTTGAGCAAAGGCTCAAACCTCGGTCTCCTAATGGGCAGGCGGGCGAGTAGTAACCGTGCCCTAAGCCAATCCTGGCACTGCTGGCAGCGCCAGGATTGGCTGAGAGGGGTTGCCAGTCCACTCCAGCGCCGTTCGTGAAGGCGCCAAGGGGAGCAGAGGTGGCGCGGACCGGCTGTGAGGTAAGTTTTCTGTTTTATATTTAATTCCCCGCCCCTCCCCCCCGCGACCCCCGACTGCCATAAGAAGAATGTGCACTGTATAAATGCCACCTACAATCTACATAATTAGAAATGCATCAAATAAACTGCCTAAACCGCATTCTCAATATTGGAAGTGGTTTATTATGGGACCATGTTGTTGGACAGTTAATGCCCTGCTGTTGTTAGAGGCTCTCACCTGTCTGTCCTCTCTCTCTCCTGAGGGTTCAAAAATGGCTCTATACCTCGGCGCTAATCCTCCATGGTGCATTAATGGCCTTGGGTGACGCGGTCATTATCTGCACGGATCGATGGCCTAAACTTGAAGTGTGTGTGGGTGGGGGGAGGGGAGTGTCTGTAGCGGAGAGTGTGATCTCTAGTGTATCCCGGTGTCTTGCGAGAGTGTTGGTGAAGGGTTGCAGGTCGATGGCGGGGTCAGGGCCCTATGGGAGGGGCTCATGTCCTGGTTGTCGCTGCTCAGTGCAGGAGAGCGGGCTGTGTTTTTTTTTATTCTTTGAAGCGCAGTGTGTGTGAACTCGGGGTTCATCAAGCCCGGGCCCCCCTATGAATTCTGGGGTGGCTGACCTGGTGTGGAATGCAGTGGACAGGAAGTCGCGGGACGGGCAGGGTGGTATTCGTGTAATACACATATAATGCTGCACCCGCATGTATAGTTTGGGTGGCTTCCTTTCTAGTAACCCCTTAAAACAAACAATAAAGGACTCTTCCGTGACACTGTACAACGAGGCTGACGTCAGGGTAAATTAACAATGTGGTCAGTAGAAGGTGGCGTGCACTGCTTCCCTGGAGTGTCTTCTAATTGTTCTATATTTGTAGTGGTGCTTATATAAGGATTTCCGAAAACAGGTTGCAAAGACCAACGCATTTGGATAAAGTACATTTCCTGGCATGGAAAAACAGTGCGCTGCCCGAGAATTTAGTAGGATGTGAGCCCAGTTTTTCAGCTGCATTCGCGCTCGAAGGGCCCCTCAAGATTTATGAATCTCTCTGCATTTCCTATAGATTTCTTGATTGCATTGTGCGCGCAGTCCCCGCTCACCTCCGATATCTGTGCACAGCCTTGTCTCTACCTTGGAGTTGTTTTCAGCAGGTTTCCGCTCCTTGTTGTGTTGAGTGCGTTGCTAGGGACAGTTGCCTTTGTTGCTTCTCATGGGCGCCATCTTGGTTGTCTCAGCTTTCCGTAAGGAGGTTCCGCATTCTTATCTTTGCTAGTTTTACTGAGCCTTCATGCCTGTCCGCGATGGTACCAATCTTCGGCGTGAGTGTTCCGACGACCCAGGGTGTATTCTTTTTTCTTGTGTGACTCGCTATTATTGGAGTATTCTCCCTTCGCTGGCTCCGTTACGGTGCATCGGCAGGATCAGGCAGCCATTAGCTCTGCCGTCCAAGCCACGCTCCCAGAAGGGGCAGAGGATGAAGCAGGGCCTTGCTCCACATTCCTTGAGGACCTAATACCAAAACTCACCAATCTAAAATTCAACCGACCATTTGAGTTAGATAAGGCGTTCAGAGTACTGGCTGTCAAGATACCGGCCTCCCAATATGCAAGACCCATCAAATGCAAACCCTTGAGATCACAACACGCGGAGGAGATTTTTAACTACGCTAGGAGGAACCACCAGATCAACTGGAAGGAACACAAAATCATTTTAACTGAAGACTATTCAAAGCCTATCGTGGACACAAGGAAAGGATTCCTCGCTCTGCGCCAGAAACTCAAACACAGGAACATACAATTCTCGTTTGTGGCCCCCACGAAATTCAAAATAATAGACAAAGGGAAAAACCACTTCTTCACGGACCCTCGAGAACTGCACAAATATCTAGAAGGACCAATGTCACAACCCATGGACACCACGCTCCATGGTACGGCAAAAAGGGGCCCGTCGCCAGAGCACAATAATGACGGAGATCCTGGGTAAAAAAATAAAGAAAATAAGCTAAGAAATAAGGAAACAAGGAATATGCGCAACACATCTACCTCAAATAACCACCAACTGCTACCTCATGACAACTACCTCAAATAACCACCAACTGCTACCTCACGACCTCAGGAAAAGAGCCGGGGAAACAAAGAACAAAGAACAAGGAACCAGGAAAACAGGAAACTGGTAATACTCTGGACCTACAAGTATCCTTTCCTCTGATTAGAGATCTGGGTAACAATAAAGACATGAAAGACAATGAAGTCATCAAACAAAAGGAGTATAGAACCTGGAAGCGATGAGACAATAAGCTCAGGGAGGCGGAAAGGCGATCCTGCCATCGCACCTTCCGTATCCTAATGAAGAATGGGGAGGGGAGGGATGGGGGGCTTTACAGAGGTGGGGTGGGCAATGTTAGTACATCTCAGGTACTCACTCTTTTTTTCTTTTCCATTCTTTCCTTTTTCCAAACTTTTATATATATGATCAAATGTTGATGTACTAGTTCGAACAGATGTAGAAGGGAGGAACATTGGCCAGAGATACGAGCAACCCCTGGGAGCCTTGAGGGTTGGGTATACAGCATTGCCGTGCCTTAGAAATACAAATGGCTGGTAGCAAAAATCTCACACTGACTACAGATCTTAAAATAACATCACTGAATGTTAAGGGCCTAAACCACCCCATTAAACGCAAGAAAATAGTAGACTACCTAACAAAGACCAAGAGTGGCATTGTGCGCGCAGTCGATAGCCTGGAAAATGGGATGGCTCGGAAGCTCAGCTTTGCAGCGCTCCTGTTTCAGCCAGGCAATGGAGGTTGTACCAAAATCACCCCAAGCCCCTGCTGTAGGGGCGAGAGACCCAGCGATATCCTTGCTTCTTCACAGGGTCACGGGTATGAAGGCGCAGGGAGCGGTTTCGTTTGGTTTCGTATCCCATTTCACGGCTGGTGCTGTTCCTGCCTTTATTTACGACATGGAGTCATCTTACTTGCCCTGGAGGGAACGGCACCACTGCAAGGAAGGGTGCGGGTTTCCTACACGGTGCTCTCTACAGATTACATTTGCTTTAGGTACTAGGGACAATGTAGTGCATGAATTTTGGTTTGCATGCAAAGTGCTGAACCGAGATTTGAGGGTGCTGACGTCCTGCACTCTTAAGTATCCCTGACATTCTTGCAGAGTGTAACTAACTGGCCCTAATGGTGATATTAGAGGTCTGAATTCATACCCATTCAATGTTTGGCCTCTCTGCTAAGTTTCAAAAGAAAAACCTATGTTGTGGTTAGGGTGACTTTTTGGGGAGGAAGTCGTGTATGAAAGCATGTGTTTGACACTCGAAAGAATCATTGTGCTCCGTTGAAGGTTTGCTGTTTCAGCGCAAAATTTCTAAAAGATTTCAGATATATTTTCAGGGTATAGCTCAGAAAACTCATTGAACTCCGTTGTACAGAGTGCAACAAAATACTATTTTTGGGGGGAGAGGCCGGGGGATTTTGGAGAAACGCAACATGGTACATGCCAAGTATTTCAGGAGGAAATATGCGCTATTGCTAAGCATTTTGAAACATCGTGACTGTGCAAAACATAGAACCCCTTGGTTGTGAATTACAGGCTGCGCTGCTGCTTTAAGAGTTCTCATATATAATTTGTGTTCTGGTCTCATTGTATTGATGTTTCCTTACAGTATATACATTGAAAATGTATACTATTTACGTGTGCTGAGGAATTAGAAATTACATCCACAACTGCAGCTCTTCGGTCTCTCCACCTTCTTGACCCTGGGCTCAATGACCCCTCTGGCCAAGTCCCTGGCTCGAAGTAATCGTTGTGAGTGGGTTCCGCATTTTGTTTCGCTGGATTGTGAGCACCCCAGCTGGTCTCCAAGGGGCTGGTGGGTCGCGGGGCAAAACAGCGTCTCACTAGGGCTTTGTATGTGTTTCAGGAAGATGTTATCGCTTTCAATTGCAAGATTTTCTCAAAACTATTCTGAATCGTTACTAACGATTTTTTTCTCCTAGATACATGCATACAGATTGTTTTTTTTGATTTTACACTTCAGCAGGGTTTTAGGCTTTATTTGAGGCTCAAAATGCATGGCAGGCCTATTGGCTTTGCCAGACGCCAGTGCTTGTTTTGCTTCTGCGTGTGCTGGACGCAAATGTGTTTTGAAGGAGCTCTGCAGGTCAAACACTCAGTTGTTGCTAGGATATCCCTGTGGTGTAATGTCCGCGGTGCAAAAAGAAGGGTGATTTCTGCCAGCTTCAGGTTCAAATCACGACATGGCAGTCTTATCCTTTCACCATTATGACGACGTTGTACTTCTTGTACCACGTATGTTTGCAAGACTGTAATCTCTTCAGGTCGGTGTTTCTTATTTTTTATTACCCTCTTCTGTACTTGCACAATTTTTTTGTATCTTCTGAACCTGTGTATCTGAATGTTGATTTGTGTAATCCTCCTTACACAAGCCTGGTGTGTCAGTGGTCTGACAGTGGTCTGTCTCAATGCCTTTGCGAGTTAACAAATGTGCCGGGCCTGTCTGTGTGTGTGACTTGGCAACCCAGAAATTCTCTGAAATAATGTATGAGTTTTCATTTATGAATGTCGAGAACTGAATTTTTAGTGCATTTATCACAAAAATAGTGCTGAAAGACGCACCAAAAAGATGCCAATTTTTTAAACAAATTTCTTCATGGGGGTAGAACACCCCCCCCCTCCCCCCGAACCCATTTATTGCCGTCTGGCTCGCTCGCATACGTTCATTCGTTCTGCATACGCCTCACCAATTTCAAATTCCACCAGCCGCCACCCAGGTGCTTGTGGCCACCAGACATCGGTAGCGGCTCCCCGCCTGCCGGCCCTGTTATTTTAATTAACTTTCATATAGCGTGACTCACTCGAAGGGTATCTCGGCACTGCAAGTACTTAACAATCACAACCCAGGACCCCCATTCCTGCTGAGCCAAGCCGTGTGAAAAGCAGCCCTCACCAATGCGGCCCCAGAGATCTCGGCACATGCACACATGAAAGCTCCAGCTTCCTGCCCAAATGTTATGTTATGTTATAGGGTTCTTATATAGCGCCTATCACCACCGGTCTCTAAGCGCTCAACAGAACAACCACACACATACTGACGCCTCAGTGCCCTCTGCCTGCTCCAATTAAACTGAAGATATTGTCTTTCCAAAAAGGTGTGTCTTCAGTTTTTTCCTAAAAGAGAGTCTTCCTTCAGACTAGCCGGAAGGTCATTCCAAAGTTGGGGAATGAGTACTGAGAAAGCACAGCCTCCTTTGGTTTTTAGATTAAATCTGGGTTGAACCAGATTGGAGACAAAACCAGAGCGTAGGGATCTGCCGGGAACATACTTCCTCAGGCGTTGCTTGATATACTCTGGGGCGTTGCCAAAGAGAACCTTGTGAGCCATGCAGAGACATTTAAATTGGACCCTAAACTTCACGGGCAGCCAATGCAGCTTACGAAGAAGTATGGTTGCATGTGAGCTTCTCGGGAGAGAGAAGATCAGCCTGGCTGCGTCATTCTGCACAACCTGCAGTTTCCTTAGCAACTTCTGCGATAAGCCCAGATACAAAGCATTACCATAATCAAGCCTCGAAATAACAGTCGCTGAGACGATGGTTTGCAGCGTAGAAGCTGAAAGAATGGTGGTAAGCTTACGTAGCTGCCGCATCACGGCTGTGCAGGAACCCAACACAGCCGACACTTGAGGGGCCATGGTAAGATCCGCATCGATCTTTAGGCCGAGACTCTTCACTACTGTGCCAGGAATGGGAGTTTTACCGAGAACATGTCCGACCGGACCAAGGCCATCAGGGGGACACAAACAGAGAGAGCAGCTCAGCGCGGTGGCAGTGAGGGGTCACTGCACCAATCAGGCAGGCCAACCCTCTTAACCGCTCAGACAGCCACCTTCAGTCAGTCTACAGCACTACTGCCTGCAGCTTGCGTGACCCTCTTCTCAGCAACCTGGTAAAAGATGCTCTGGCTCACCCTGGCACTGCAGGAGGACACGTCATGGGGGCACAGGTGAGAGAGCACTGAAGTAGTGCAATGGGATGTCTGTGAGAGTGTCAGATTGGGGTGAATTATGGTTTAATGGGCAAAATATTCTGTATTGTTTAGGTGCACACATCGGGGATTTATAGGTCTTGGAAGCACGCTGGAAACCGGGTCCATGAGAGTGGGTGGGGCTGGCCGAGGGTCTGTCACTGCAGGAGGCCCTGAGCCTGCCCTGGAATGGATCTGAGTCGATTTCAATGAGCTAAACTGTCATATCAAATAAAGATTTATTTGTAACACGAGGTTGGGAAAACACACAGGAAGGAGATTTCTGTTACACTGGCAAATTTGTTCCTAACCACATAGTTTGGATGGTTCTGGATTAAATAAAACATCATAGTTTTATGTCTTGTTTAGTCTTTTACTTCTGATTCTTTGCTAGTACTTGTAGAAAGAGCGCTTGCTTGAAATCCCTCATTTCCCTCACCGTGAAAAGTCCTGTGGACTCAGATCTCTGCAGTACGTTCTCTGACTGAATCATTCAGTTTTCTTCTCCGCCCGAACCCATGTTTTTCATTTTGATGGGAACATCAAGATTCTGGGGACCTTTCTATCGTCCTGTTCTCAAGGTGACGAGGCATCATTTGGTGAGCTGGGGTGCACTCACTTGCTGTGCCCTTGTTTTCACACCAGTGTTGAACCAGTTTTGGACTAATTCCAAGATTAGGAGACTGTGTACCTGATACCTGCCACTGCAGGGGGGGCTGGAAGGTTTATAGATGTCTCTCTAGCACACACCTCATCCATCATGAACCAGGCATGTTCACAAAACATGTATTTAATGAGGATTATCTGTGAGTTACTGCTTTTTGCTAGGTTAGTGCTCATCGGTGTCTGGTGATTTACAGCAGTTTTAAGATCTACTTGGAGTTTCTCGTTGCTCAAATGGGTGTAATTTCTGATATTTTTATGTTTCCCTTGCCTTCATTGCTTGATTTTGCTTGCGAGAAAGTGTCACTCATTGTCGTTGAATGTCACTCATAATTACACTAAAATTATGAAAATGTCACACATAAGCAATCTGAAACCTTGGCAGCTATGAGAGCGCCGCTTGTCTATAGAAGGTGGGCTGACTGCTCCGCTTACTGGTTCCATTAAGAGGATACTCTACATACTGTACCCCCAAGTGATCCTAGTCGGAACACTCACGTACATAGTATAAGTCCATCTGCCTTTCCCCCCACTCGGCACCCTTCTTCACAACCAGTATTCACCCCGATGTGTGAAACAAAAGCCAAGAAGAAGGTGAAACACTTGGAACCTCCACGGGTGGTGAGGACTAGATCTAGGAAACAGATCCAGGAACTAGTTCCGGAAGCTAGCGATACAAGGCGACTCTGATTCGTATCCCCACCCTGAAGGTCTATCCCCGCGAACTGAGGAAACATTAATATCAAGTATAGAAAAAACTATTTGCAAAAACCTTTTGCCCATCCTGGCGAGACTTGATAAACTGGAGACAAGTGTGGATCAAATCCAAAAATCGCTTGCTTATTTATTTCATTTCATGGATCTTTATTTCGGCAATATTTCAGCCATAAAAGAGAACATAAAAACAATATTATATACAATATAAAATACAGAAATGAAGCAATAACTACAATTTCATGATCAAGTATAGACCAGGGCAGCTAGACACTATTTGAAATTATAAAACTCCTTTTGATCCAAATTGCATACAGATACTTCGAGAGAGCAAACACAATATGACCTGCAGTATCAGTTTTAAGAATCCTTAATGCATCTGAACATTTCCTGAATCCTAAGTTTCTGCAGATAGGTACAATCCAATTCTTCCTTGCTCTACTGTAGAGAGGACAGAAAAATAGAATATGGCATTCATCCTCCTTATTCATGCCACAGCCTGGACAGTGAGAAGCCCTGGACGGTGACCATTTGCTGGTAAGGCACGCTATAGGAAGTGAGCCAAACCTCCATTGTATGTAGAGCTTCCTGGTCATAACAGGGAAAATTACATCCAGATAATCTTCGAATTGGTATACAGATTTAATCTCAAGGAAAGATTTTACCATGGTACCATTCTGTGAATCATGCAGCCATACATTAGAGCATCGAGATCTATAGTGCTCTGTAAATAGGTTCCCTGAGATCTCACTACAGGCTGTTACTGGATTCAGCCACATGTCCGCAAGGCCCTTTTTCAGGAGTTCGTCTTTAATGTAAGAGAGCCATGGAATATGCACTGCCTTGCCTATACTCAGTATTTCTTGTAATTCAGTTCTGTACTGGAGGAGCTCGGGGTCAGCCATATCCTCCTCCAAAACCTAAGGGGTGTGATGGCTATTTCCTCCTGGATGGGAAATATACCCAAATCGAGCCTCAGCGGTAAAAGAGGTGTACTTTGGGGGAGCGAGAGCAACTGCCTCAGAAATTTGTTCTCTACTATGGTCAATCCAGGTCTGACGGCGTGCCCCCATAGTTCCCCACCGTACAGTGCTGCCGCTCTAGCCCTCGATTTATAAATTTCAAGGCCAGGGCTAATGGGTTTAAAAGTGGAGGCATTTGACATTTTTAATATTCCCCCGGCTATTTGGGTCAATTTGAGTTGTGATTTGGCAAGATGGGGGCCCCAAGAAAGGTTTTCACTTAGTGTAACACCTAAGTATTGAAATGTATGAACTCTCTCCAATGCAACCGAGTCTAAGGTGGGGGGTGGTCTAGTGTGTGAGGAAGGGTTAAAAATCATGTATTTAGTCTTGTCTACATTTATCTGTAGACCATGTTCACTGCAGAAGTTGTTAAAACCTTCCAATATGCGTTGGATCCCCATGGGTGACTTAGATAAAAGCAAGGTGTCGTCAGCAAACATTATAGCCGCGACTTTCTGGCCTGCCAGCCTGGGTGCATCGTTGTTAGGCACTGCGTCCAGGTAAGATATCAACCCATTTACATATAAGCAGAACAAGGTAGGGGCCAGGACACACCCTTGTCTGACTCCCTTGCTCACCGTGAACCTATCGGACAAAACACCTCCTCTTGCACACCTGACCTGTGCAAAATTCTGGGTGTGCAACCTCACTAATATCCCCAATAGGGAATTGGGAACTCCCAGATCTCGTAGGACAGCCCAAAGTTTACCCCTAGGGACAGTGTCAAAAGCAGAACGTAAATCAACGAACACCATATAGAGGCTGCCACCCTCTATTACCACAGTCTTCCAATACAACATAATTAAACGGAAAATCTGGTCCATGGTGGATGTTTTACTTCTGAAGCCGGCCTGATATGGCGAAAGGATTTCATTCTCATTGGTCCACTCCTTCAAACGATCTAAAATAAGTCGTGCAAATATTTTTTGAGGGACATCAATGAGACTGATGGGCCTGTAGTTAACGGGGAGCAGGGGAGAACCCTTTTTATATATTGGTATAATTTCCGCTCCCAACCACGAGCCCGGAACCTCAGCGCCATACAAGATAGAGTTGTAAAGTGCGCATAAATACGGCGCCCATATCTTTGGCTGTTCTTTGAATATATCCCCAGGTAGCTTGTCGATACCTGGTGCTTTGCCCATTGCCAGTTTTCCAAGGGCAATTGAAACATCCTCTACGGAGAATTCCAGAGCCTCAGCAACCCCAGGAGGAGGTGCATGAAAAGGCAAGAGATCTAAATCAGAAGTTGCTGCATATAGGGATTTGAAGTGGGATTCCCACACCCCCGCATCTAGATTGACTTCAATTGCATTACGGGGTTCCGCACACCCTGAATTCACAATAGCCCAAAATCTTCGCGCTTCCTTATTGGCAAGTGCAGAGGCTAAGTTCTCCCATCTCTCCCAGTCCCAGTCTATCTTTGCCTGTTTTAATACTTCTTTGTAGGCAAGCCTGAGGGAACGGATCGTTAGCCTATCACTGCCAGTTTTAATGGCATTAATCAAATCGGATTTGGATCTCCTACATGTGGCATTATACCAGGACAAGGAGGTTGTCCTAGGCTTCCTGGTGGGAATGGTAGGATTAAGAATACCTGCAAGGGTGTCAACCAGATCCTGATGAACAGTAAGCAGGTTCGCAGAAGTATCCAGGGACAACCCTTGGGCCCAGATGTCACTTGCCCTTTTGAGCAGGGGAAGGATGAATGTGTATAAACTTGAAAGTGCATCCCTCCTCTCACGCAGAGTCGCCCATTTTACCCGCCTCCTGTTGTTAGTAATAACCAGGCCTGGGTCAGCAGTCGGTTCCATATGGGCTTTCGGGAGATTAGGCAATTCCATTTTCAACATCAGTGCGTTGTGATCGCTGTCCGTTCTGTTCAATACCTCCAGATCCACAATCCTTGACCACATCCTGGTCTGATCCATGACGTAGTCTAAATGGGATTCCTGATCTTTTTTGTTGTAGGTACACTTGGAGGGAATATCTGAGGGCAGCTGACCATTAACCGCCCTGACTGAATTATGGAGGGTTAGGGTCATGATCTGCATGGCCAATGGGGTCCAAGCCTTTGCGTAAGCGGACCTACATTGAGGGATACCCCAAAACTCGTCTTCATCCAACAATGCCCCCTCATTCAGCCCTTGCAGGGGCGCATAGTGGCAATTTAAATCTCCTGCAATCACATAGTGAATGTCTTGATTTAGGGATTCAAGAAAAGCTGATAATTCCCCAATGGTGTTAGATTCCTTAGCCAAAGCAGTAGGTCGGGAATATACATTCACTAGTGCCAGTTTAATATCTGGGGCAGAGGTAAGATGAAAAGATTGCGAAGGGGGGGTTGTTTCTAATGGGGGTTCACACTGTGTGGAGGGACATTTTATCAGAAATGGACCAACCACCTTGCACCCCAAATACGGCAATAAATGGGAATGTTAACAGGGCAGTACCATAATAAAAACCAACAGTTCCCACACGTTTTAATCGCCTGGGGAGTGAAAGGTTACCCTCTAGCAACATCGAGCCTCTCGCTCCTAATACTTCTACTTCAGGGAATATTACCGATCGTAGTAAACAGTTTTACCCTACAATGTTGAATCAAAATGGCATGACTGATGCAGCCAAAAATGTGACCTTACATCTTCCCCCAGACTGCTGCCCTTACGTGGCTATTCTAACTAATGTCCCCCCAGCTCGGGGAAATCAAAAGGAATCATTTGACAAGTTGAAAAACAAAGTCGGCCATTGGCTTACCAAAAATAAAAACTTTTCTAATATAAACTATAATGATATCTTGTTTTTACGACGGGTAAGCTGGGTCGGCTGTGTAAGTCCAAAGCAGGTGATTGTATTATTATAAATTGTAGATCACAAATGTTCGCAGGGCAGCTGCTTAGCCGGGGTAATCATTTTTCAAATCAAAGGCGCAGACGAGGGATTGACATAGTGCTACTTGGGTTCATTTACAGGCATCCTGAATGCAAAGGCCTAAACATCCCAGCCACTAAGCCATTTACGGAGAAATGCAGTGAGAGACTGGAGTTCCCCCTTGTGGAACGGAGAAATAGATTCCAACTCCTAACTGATCTGGATTCTCCTGACTGACTAACTAGCGTAAACATCACTCCACCAATGATGGCTGAGGCACCTACCGGGACTCAGATTGATGTTCTTTTTAAAATTGACACCATTAGTGAAACTGTACCCTGTGGCCCTGTAATTGTGCCATGCCATCAGCCCCTACAGTTGGATCATGAGATAGTAAAATGTATACCAAGTTATGATGCCCAGGAGTGCTTGGTAAATGCTCAGGATCT
The DNA here is from genome assembly GCF_964204655.1 of Triturus cristatus. NCBI lineage: Eukaryota > Metazoa > Chordata > Amphibia > Caudata > Salamandridae > Triturus > Triturus cristatus. Next base: position 727,462,113 of record NC_140580.1, read on the forward strand.
GAAGATCATGTCTTGGAACACGGCTGGTTTAACCCCTTGTGTGCCACGCCCTTTCCCCGCCCTGTGCCGGCCGTTACATTAGCGGGCGGGGTTCATGACGAGCTGGACTCGTCATGGGCACAGCGCAACCGCGGCCCATGACGAGTCCAGCTCGTCATGGGCACACAAGGGGTTAAGGTCTAGGATAAATGACCCCGAATGGTGTAATTTAGTGGATGGATTTCATTTATGACTGTTTCAGGAAATCCGGGCGGTTGAGCAGATACATAGGGTGGGTTTACTACCTTTAGCATAGAGGCAAGGCAGTCTCCAGCAGGCCGTCCTGCAGGAGGACTACTAATTTGGGCCAAAACCTCTCTAGCGTGTAAAATTAAGGTGCTGAAAGTAGGCTCAGAAGAGATACTTGGCCTAGAATTGAACTCCTTGAAAGAAAATATCCATCTCAGATTGTTTAATATTTGTAATCACTTTAGTAGTCCCCATAGGACATCAGAAACGATAACCACACTATCCAATTACATTTATACAATCAAGGGGAAGTACCAACTCATAGTCGCTGGTAACTTTAATATAACTTTCGAACCAGTTGATTACATACAAGAGTTATTGTATGAAGAAGACCTAGCTAGGGGGGTTGAAAAGCTCCAGATCCCAGCTATTAAGAAATGCACTACAGTTGGGCAACATGTTCTAACATTTACCCTCACCCATGGGATTCGAGCCTGTAATGGTCGGACACGCTCAGACAGTGAAGCCTGCCACACGTTTAAGAGGAGGAAAGTTAAGAGCAGGATCGATTATATTTTGGTTGATCTTGATCTATGGCCCAACATTAAGGACATGGCTGTATTGGAACGGGAGGACAGCGACCATAACGCTTTGGCACTCACGCTGACTGGTCTTGTAATCTTTCTTGCATAGACAAACCCGGCACAAAATGGTTCCTGCTATCACCTCCAATAATAACAAAAGAGTAAAATGGCCGCAGATTTTAGCTGATGCAAACCTTTTCCCTAAAATGTATTCCGAGGTAGCACATTTCCTCCCTGCTATGAGCAATCTGGTTGCCAGTGTAATTGACATTATGGCCAATTTTCAGCAACTGACTCTTACACTTAGACCGCTATTTAACAAACAGTGCAAACCTAAATTATTTGAGTGGAGCACTGCCCCATGGTATAATGAGGTCTGCAAAAAAGCGAGGGATGCTCTAATTGTGGCGGTCAAGACAGAATCCCGGTTAGATATTAAAAACAACAGGAACCTATACAAAAATGCACAAGGTAAGGCTAAAAGGGATTGGGAAACAGAAAACTGGCGCCTACTAATAGAAGCGTCAAGGCAGAAGAATAGCCAATTTATTCTGGCATCTTTTATTGAAAGGGACACCCAAACAGAGAACGGAAACAAATTTTTATATACAGCTCCACGTTTGGGAGGAGTATTTCATGCTCCTCTATGCAGGCAAACGGGATGTCTCTTACCTAGACTCACTGGTAAATTGTATAGATCCTCAATATATAGACGAGATGGCCTTTACAATAGAGGAAACTGTTACTGCTATTAATTCTTTGCAGAATGGGAATGCTCCAGGCTTAGACAAGCTTCCGGGAGACCTGTACAAAGCAGAACCTACATAATGGGGATCCCTGTTACAAACGGCTTTTAATGCCATTCTGTGGGGTGGTGATATTCCGGAGTCCTGGAAAGACGCCGAAATCATCCCAATTGTTAAAAAGGGGGAAAAGGGCTCACCTGCAAACTACACAGACCCATCAGCCTTCTAGATGTTTCACAAAAGATTTTCTAGAAAATCATCCTAACTCGTATCCAAGTTTGGATCGAGGAGAATAACATTTTATCGAACCTGCAGGCAGGATTTAGGGCTTCTACTAGCACTCTGGACCAAGTTTTCAGATTTTTAATGCTTAAATGGAAGGAAGGGACTATTAGAGGGGGTCATTTGTATGTTATGTTTGTGGACCTAAAAACGTCCTTCGATACTATAGATCGCACCTAACTTTGGACTACCGGGGAGGAGCCTAGCGCGCACCCAAGATGGCCGCGTAGGTGCGAGGCTCCCGAGGACCTCCGCGACCTCCTGCATAAATCCTGACCGAATCCTGTCCTAGACGTGGGGACTGTGTTTGTGAACCCGAGCTGAGGTGACGCCCGTTTTCCGTTTTCAATTCGGACTTCGGACACCGGCGGGAGCACCGATTAAGGTTTGCGGCCTTCTCCACACCGGCCCCCCGTACTGGAGTTGTGGGGCGATCCGGCGACAAAGTGAATAACAGCGGCGGGCAAGGCTGGGCGACTCGCGCGCCCCGCACTTTCGCTTTCGCTTTTGCGCCCTCCTTGCTGCCAGGCGAGGTAGGGTCGCGAGGCGGTGTGCGGTGGTGTGGCCTCGTTGGGGTGCCCTGCCGGCCCGCCGGCTGCGGTCCATCCTGCGGAGCGGTGGCCGCCCCCCCCCAGAGCCCTTGAACGGGATTGTTTACCCCCCTTTTTGAGGAGATTGGCTCGATTTGGGGACCGCGACCATGGCCACAAAACAAGATGGCGACCGGGCTAAGGTGAAGTCGACCCGTCGTGGCGCGGCCCATCAATCCAACAACATGGACCGCTACACCCTCCAGAAGGGATCTCCAGAGGCGCTGCGTAGGTCCCCTACGGGCCCGACTGATGCTCCTGCTCTGCCCACGGACCTGACCCTCCGAGACGTCATGGGCGCCATCGCCGAGATGAAGGCCTCGGTGGACCAGCGCTTTGACACTCTGGCGCAGAAGATCGACTCGGTCCTCGTGGACGTGGGCCTCGTGAGAGCCGATCTGTCAAAAACAAATGACCGGGTCGATTCTTTGGCCCACTCTACCTCGGGCCTCACATCTGACGTGGCGGCCCTCCAACAGGAGGTGCGCAGGCTTGGCCAGGCGAGCGCCCTGATGCATCGTCGACTGGAGGATTCCGAGGGTCGGGCCCGGAGAAACAACGTCCGCATTATCGGGGTGCCGGAGGGACGCGAGGCAGAGGCAGCGGATCTGTTTGTGGAGGACTTGGTCCTCACCCATCTCCAGCCTCGGGGGCTGAGTAAATTCTTTGCAGTGGAACGTGCCCACAGGGTCCCCGGGGGTAGGCCTAAGGCCGGAGCCCCTCCGAGGCCTCTCATCACCCGGATCTTCAATTTTCGGGACAGGGACGCTATCCTGCAGACTTCCAGGCTACAAGGGCCGGTCAGACTTGACAATATGGATATAAATTTCTATCCTGACTTTACTCCGGCGGTCCAAAAGCAGAGACTGAGCTTTCTCGGTGTCAAACGTCGCCTACGGGACCTGAATCTCAAATATGCGATGCTTTTTCCGGCTAAGCTGAGGGTGGAGGTGGATGGCCGCACGCACTTTTTTGATCGTCCCGAGGCGGCCGGGGACTGGCTGGACACTTTGCCCGGAGATCGGGGCCGGGGGGGTGGGGGGGGTGCGGTTGGTGGGGAGGGCCCGCCGGATCAGGACTGAGGGACTAAGGGTAGGCCTTGCTCTGGACTGTGTTATTGTCACCATTGACTGTTAGGGTAAGTTCCCCTCCTGTGGAGGTCGTGTGGGGTCTCTTGGGGGATCTCCCTCCTCCTCTGGGGGACTAGTTAGTTTTCTTCTATGGGGCGACAGGCACACTGCACTTTGGGGGGGCTGTTTGGGCTCATGCAGGGGTGCAGGGTGGGGGGAGTTCTGTTGGGATGGGTGGGTTGGGGTGGGGTGTGGTTCGTTTCTACCGCAAGGCAAACCCTTCATTGTATTGGTGTTTTTGAGATGCTCTCGGGGGGACAAATGATGGCTTCTGTATGTGATGGGGGGTAGGGACCTGACTTTGTTGTCCTGGAACGTTAACGGACTGGGTGATAGGATTAAGCGGGGTGTGGTCCTGCAATATCTGAAACGGATTTCGCCTGATGTTGTCTTTTTGCAGGAGACACACCTCATTGGTAACTCCTTTTGTGCCATGAATCGACGTGGCTATCGTTTGGTGGCCCACTCGGGCTTCACATCAGGCTCACGAGGGGTGGGGATTATGGTCAAGACCTCGCTCCCGCTAGAAATAGACGAGGTGCGCCATGATGAGAGGGGACGCTACACTGTCTTGGTGGGGAGAATGGAGGGCAAAGTAGTCGTCTTTGTCTCAGTGTACGTCCCACCGGGGTTACAGTCCACCACCTTTGCGGACCTGGGACGCCTCCTGCTTGACCTTCCGGGGGGGCTTCTGGTGGTTGGGGGGGACTTCAATGCGGTGGCCTCTGGGACTATGGATCGCTATCCCCCTAGGGACCTCCCCCGGGCACAAGCGTGGCTGTCTGGCCTTTTGGACACACTGGGATTGGTGGACTGTTGGCGTCTAAAGCATCCCACTCAGCTGCAATACACCTTCCATTCGGGGGCCCATGGTAGCCTTTCGCGGCTGGATCATGTCCTTGTCCCTGCGGCCTATGCCGGGAGAGTGGGGGAGGTGCGCCATCTGGCGCGGGGTATTTCAGATCATTCCCCACTCCTGTTGCACTTTGATGTCTTCCCGAGGGGGGAGGGCAGGGTAGCTCCAATCAATGCCTGGTACCTGCGCGACCCCACTATTCGTGCTGACTTGATTAAATCCTTGCAACGGTATTTTGAGGAGAATGTGGGGTCTGTCCCGTCGGCCATCTCCCTGTGGGAGGCTTTCAAGACAGTGCTTAGAGGGGAGGCCCTCTCCTTTATTTCCCATGCCCGGAGGCGCGCACAGGAGGAGGTGACCCGGGTGGAGGCCGAAATTACTGAACTGGAGGGTGATCTGGGGAGTGGGGTGACTGACGCTGCGCTGCACGTTCTACACCTTAAGCAGGCGGCCTATAGGTCCCTCGTCACGGAGGCGGCCAGGGGCCTCAGCAGGGAGCAACAGGGGCGATTGTATGATGTGGGTGATAAGGCTGGCAAGTTGATTGCGTGGTTGGATAAGAAGGAGAGAGCTAGTCGTGTGGTCCCGCTGATTGAGAGAATGGATGGTGTACGTGTTACTGAGCCGGAAGGCATTGTCTCTTGCTTTGCGGATTATTTCCGCGAGGTATATTCCCCGGTTTCTCCCTGCCCGGAGGAGGATTCCCATGCCCTGCTGCGTGACATCGCGCTGCCCTCCCTCTCAATGGAGGACAGGGAGTTGATGGATGCCGCCCCCACCTCGGACGAAATTGCCCTCGCCATCCGCTCGGTCGCTTCTGGCAAGGCCATGGGCCCGAACGGCATTCCTATCGAGTTGTATAAACTGCGACCGGATGTACTGGCACCCCACCTCCGCGCAATGTTCCTTGCGGCCCACTCGCGGGGCTCCCTCCCGCCGGACCAGCGTCTGGCTACCATCGTGGTTATCCACAAGGAGGGGAGACCGCGAGACCGGGTTACATCCTACCGGCCTATCTCGCTCTTGAACGCGGAGCCTAAAATCCTCGCCAAGGTGCTCGCCAACCGGCTGGTCGGCGTGGTGGGCGATTTGGTCCACCAGGACCAGTCCGGCTTTATTCCCCATCGCAATACGGCCCTTAATCTGCGGCGCTTGCACGGGGTGCTCGCGCGTGTTCCGTTCGTGCGGGAGCCGGCCATCTTGGCGTCCTTGGACGCCAGCATGGCGTTCGACACGCTCGAATGGCCCTACATCTGGGCGATGCTGGCGAAATTTGGATTTGGCCCGGGATTCATCAGTTGGGTCAAATTGTTGTACTCGGGCCCATTGGCACAGGTGGTGGTGAATGGTCGAGTCTCGGCCCCATTCGTGCTGGGACGGGGCACGCGACAGGGTTGTCCCCTGTCGCCGCTCCTTTTTGCACTGGTCTTGGAACCCCTGGCGGAGTGGCTGCGGTGGCACCCTTCTATCCGTGGTCTCCGTTGGACCCCTGAGTATGAGGACCGCGTGTCCCTCTACGCTGACGATATCCTTTTGTACTTAGCCTCCCCGCGCAAATCACTGATTGTCCTGGTTGATGTTCTGCGCTCCTTTGGCCGTAATTCAGGCCTTGTCATCAACTGGGCTAAATCCTGTGTCTATGTGCTTTCCGGGGAGGCTCCTGTCCTCCCTCGGGGCTGTCCGATCCAGATTGCCGCGCAGGGATTTCGATACCTGGGGGTCTATATTACGCTGGACCCGGTGGCCCGCTACGAGCAAAATTTGCTTCCCCCCCTCCAGCGCTTGAAGGAGGACGTCGCGCGCTGGCGGCGCTTGCCGCTTTCGCCGCTCGGCCGGGCGGCATTGTTCAAGATGATGTCATTGCCGCGCTTTCTGTACGCTCTCCAGAACACTATGGACTTGGTCCCGGCGCGCTACTTCCGTGAGGTGGAAAGCTTACAGCGCCGTCTGTTCTGGGACGGGAGGCCGCGTATAGCCCTGGCAAAATTGACGCTCCCGTGGTACGACGGAGGGATTGCCCTCCCGGATATTAAGCGGTATTACTGGGCCTCCCAGTTAGCTGCAATTAATCACGGCTTCTATGGGCCCGCCCTAAACCCGGCATTTGAAATGGACAAAATGCTCCTGCCCGGTGGCGACTACAATCGAGCGCTCTACACTAGCGTGCCCGATTCCCGCTTGACGGGACCCACGCGTTTCATGGTGCGAGTATGGCACGCGGCTAATGCAGCTATGGGATGGAAGGACCGTTTGACCCGGGCGTCACCGTTGTATGCGTCGGAGAGGCTGGGCTCTTTGTGGACCTCGAAGGGCTTCGAGAGGTGGGACATGATAGGCATCAGTACAGTGGGAGATCTCTGGACGAGGGGAGGATTCAAAACATTCGAGACGCTGCAGGCGGAGTTTCAGCTGCAGGGCAGTGAATACTTTCGTTACCTGCAGGTCCGTCACGCACTGGGTTCCGTCTTCCCAGACGTGGCCTCCATCCCGGAGTCCTCCCCCCTGGAGGATAGAGTGCTTGATGGCCACGTTCCGGACAGCACGATCTCCCTCATTTACAAGAAATTGATAAATGACCGCTCGGGCTTACTGACTGGCCTCCGCGAGGCTTGGGTTGCCGATGGGCTGGAGTTGGACGACGAGGACTGGATTTCCGCGGTGGCCTCTCCGAAGGAGGTGGCCATCCCGGCTCGCCTTCGCTTCGTCCAGCTTAAGATACTCCACCGGGTGTATATGACGGGGCCAAGGCTTCTGCGTATGGGCTATGCCGAGGATGGATTGTGTAAGCGTGGGTGTGGTGCTTTGGCGACTTTTTTGCACATTCTGTGGGAATGTCCGAGGGTGGAGCGATTCTGGCGTGGTGTGCATGAGGTCCTGCGAGCGGTTACGCATGTTGCGCTGTTGCCTGAAGCGAGGAGATGCTTGCTGAATGTGTGGGAACCGACCGATTACTCGGTTCCGCAGACGCGATGGGTGACTCTGGGATATATGATAGCTAAACGTGACATTGCTCAACTGTGGGGATCCCAGAGGCCCACGGCGGTGTCGGCCTGGAAAGAACACATGGATTGGTGCATGTTCCGAGAAAAGGTGGTGTATGTGGCGCGGGGTAAGCCTGGGGCATGGGTGAAGATATGGGGCCCCTGGAACGCCTACCGCGGGGGTATTTGCGAGCCGCCGTTGTTGCCTCCCGCTTCACCAGCTCCATCCCCCTAGTTGACCCCCTCCCTCAGCCCCGGGCACATTGTTCTCCCAGTCCCGGATCTGTTTCCCTTCCCCTCTCTGGATTTCTTTGGATGGTTGGGGTCCCCCACTTGAGGAGCACGTGTCGTCATTCTCGATCGCGGGTTGCCTTGCGGGTGTGGTTTTATGTTGTTGTGTTGTATAAAACGAAACCGTATTGTGGGCTCAGAGTCATGTGGCCCACGTTGTGGATACCTCCTGCTTTATCGTCTCTGCAAAGCCAAGTGCCTCATTGTATGTATGTCATTTGCTTCTGTCACTTTAGCGGCCGGCCGGAAGGTTGTAGGCCCATACCTGTATAAATTTGAGATTGCAATAAACGGTTTCAAAAAAAAAAAAACTTTGGACTACCCTTAAGAGAACTTGGTTTACCAACTTATTTACTCATCAATCCTGATTCGTTTACACCAAGGTAAATACGCTAAAGTGAGGTGGAACCTAGATGGCAGCCTAACAAATGATATTTCTGTGTAATGAGTACGGCAGGGGTGTGTTCTCACCCCAACACTATTCACCTTGTTTATAAATGGGTTAATAGGAGAGTTATATGAATGTGGAGTCGATTCCCCCAAGATTAGCTGGAAGCCCTGTGCCCTCACTGCTTTTTGCAGATGATATGCTGCTCATAGCCAGGACGCCAAAGGGGATTCAGAACATCTTAAACAAGTTTGCAAAAGCCTGTAAGGATAGGGGCTTGGAAATCAACTGCTCGAAGACTAAATGCATGGCGTTTAACCCCTACAAATAAAATAAGGGTAAACTGAGGTTGGGCTCCCAAACTTTGGAAAAGGTTAAGGTATTTGACTACTTGGGAGTCTGAATCAGTGACCGGCTGGTCTGGTCACCCCAAATTGAAAAGAGTGCTTTAAGTCTCCTACATGTTGACTGTGCAATAGCAGCGAAGGCAAGAGGGTCTGTTTTCCGACCGTCCTCTCCAATTCTGGAACTACATACGGATAAGGGTCTGGGGCAGCACTTTATGGGGCAGAGGTATGGAGGCTGGAGAATTTAAAGCAGCTTGTCTCTGCCGAGAATACATTTATAAGGGCAATCCTCAATTTACCAGTTAATACCCCTCTTTTGCCGTTAAGACTTGACCTTGGTCTTAGATCCATTAACAACTTTGCCATTCTCAAGGCCCTCCTGTTCTGGGTTAGGCTATGGACCAGTAGTACACAGGTCCCTGTGAAGGAGGCCCTGGAAGAGCTATTAATCCTACAGAAACAAACAGGTCGTCATGCGTGGTTCAGTAGTGTTAAGGAATGGCTTCTCAAACTGGGGCTGGGGCCCCTGTGTGAGAATCCGGGGTCCATCGAGAAACAAATGGTCCACCTCCTCAAAAAAAGATTCTGGGAGTATGTGTATAATCAATGTATCAATGTAAATGCATATGGCACCTTTACCTCTAGCTTCACAAATGTAAAAGGTTGGTTTGGCTTTGAAACATTTATGGATGATATTGAACACCCACAGGCAAGAGCACTCTACATTCAATTCAGGTACAGGGTTCTCCCCTTAAATTCAAGGAAAAGTACCTGGGTAAACTCATCTGTAACACCTCTGTGTCCGACCTGTCATTCTCTTCCTGAGACCATTGAACACTTTCTCTTTTCCTGTCCTTTCTAAGCAAACTACCCGAAAAACTGGCTAATTCCTGCTTGCCGTTTGCTTTCTTTTTCACATTCCACTGATGCTATACGCATCTTTAGAACGGACACCTCTAGGTGGTTAGTATTTGCAATTTCGAGATACCTGTTCTATGCTTGGTGGACAAGGTTAAAAATAATAAACTAAGATTCTGGGAATGCAAACTGAACACGTAAACTACCCGGTCATGGGGCTAGCAGAGGATTACTTGGTTTTTGACCCCAGGAATCTTTTTTTAAAAACAGACCCCTTGTAATGTGTTTTCATTCTTTTTATTAATCCTATGTGAAATTCTTGGGCAATTTTAATATTGTTGGGGTTCTGCGATAATCTGTTTTTATCCCATTTTATCAACGATGTAATCGATTTTTAAAATGTTTTTAGCCTTTTATTACTGACTGTGAAATTTTGTGATGTAAATGATCATGTTATTGATTGAACATTAAAATAAAATAAATATTCATGTTTTACAAACATGCTGTCTTTTTCATGTGAAAGTGCTATTTAGCAAGGTTTTAAGTGGTTTGTTGGAAAGGTGAAGATGTGCTCAGGGGGCCTGTACACTTGTAAAGTAACTCTGCCTTCGGACTTGTTTCTACGTATGGCCATGGAACTCCTTGATGACTTGCAATATCTCTGTAATGTATGGCAGGGGGTACTTTATCCTATATTTTATAGTTTTTAAGTTGCCTTTCTGATATTACTCCGTGATCTGTCTGGACCAGTGGGTTCATTGGGGGTGGGGTTCATGGAGCAAGTGGGGTGGTACCCCAGCTGTAATTGTCCTGGCCCCCTTGTGCTTGCTACTGCTGCACTGCACATGCTTGCCCACCCGCAGCTGCTGAATGTTGCTGGGCGTGCTAGTACAGACACTGCAGCATCAGTGCCACCTGGGCAAAAAGATGGGCACCAGGCAGAAAACAGTGGAAGGTGATGTATCTTTCACAGTGTGTGTTAAAGTCTACTAACTACAGTAACCGGTGCTCTGACAATGAAACAAATGTCATTGCTGTCCAGTTGTGGTCATAACAGTTATATGCTGATGGGAGATTGTCGGGAACTTCACGGATGCTGGATTGGAATTCTGGGGGGTTGTTTCTCAGAATTCCTATTGCTGGTGGGGCTTTGACTTTTGTGTGCCCTCCTCGGCCACTGCTTGTGACAAGAAATTACTGTTCTTTTCCATGGCCTGTCTTCGTGTGCACAGACTATCAATAATGCTATGGAGGCTGCCAGCGCCAACCACAACCACAAAGAGAGGTCAGATCAGTGGCAGTGTCTCTATTGCCATGTGCAACCAATTTGCTGCCGGTTGTTCTTTTGCAGGTGCTGCTCTGCAAAGATTTGAGAAAAGCAGCAACATATGCATAGGAAATACAAGGCCATAAGCAGCAGGGGAGAAGCTCCATGAGTGGTTTCAAATCAGTTACAAATATAATGCAGCAATGATGAATGTTACATGCAGCATATATATCTAAAACAACCATACACTGAGAATCAATAAACAGAAGTGACTTCTTCTTGAATCTTACTTTAAGATTTCTTTTATTCTTTCTTTAGGTATTTTTGCAAAACAGCACACAGCCTCCAAAACTGTAAATAGCTGCAAACAGCCAAAACGTGTTTAGCGCCCAATTACGCTTCTTCAGGGCTCTTAAAAATCTTTGGGTCTTCCTTGGGCTTTAACTTCTTTTGTAGTGCCTTATTGCTAGTTAGAAGTATTTATTATGTCTTTATAGTCTCCTTTGGTCTCTACTTCCTGCTCTAAGCTTATCAATTTTCATAGGTCCTTTTCATCCTCATTTATTTTTGTGCGTATTTCCCCTTGATAAGGCTCATAAGGTTTCTGTCAACCTGCGTGGTCCTTGTCCAGAACGAATCGTGCAATATATATATCTTAACTAGTGGCGGTCCCCAGCTACTAGGTAAATATAGTTAGGTCTGCTTTTCCAAAGAAAGAGCATTATTTGGTTTGCTAATAACTTTTGCCCTGTTTGACGAATCTCCACAAAATCTTCCAAAGTAAAAGTTTATTCACCTCAGTTCTTTCCTGGATATTTTCAGGGTAATCTGTCGACCAGAGGCCGAGGGGAAAAAAAGGGGGCCTCAAAGCGCAAACTCCCTATGCATTTTCCATGGACTTCCTTAGACCAGGCTACAGCAAAAACTGCTGAACAGAATTACACCAAATTTGACATTAAGCTAGATCTTGGTCTTCAGATTGTGCTTTGTGTGATTTGGTGTAAATCTGTTCAGTAGGTTTTGAGGTATTAAGCATGAAAAATAATAGATATTTGGATGGTTGGGCTTGCAAGTCTCAGATTCTCTCATGGGAGTACCAATTTAAAAACCGAGCGTTTGGATTGGCCCAGGGAGCTTTATTTTCCTTGGGCCATCTCGCCCCAGTGGGAGTCAGACTCCCTCGAGCGCTCTGATCGGCTGCCAGCAACATGAGAAAAATGTTGGTGGCAGCCATTGGAGGATATAGGGACTTAGTCCCCTGTCCTGAAGTTGTAAAAAAACATAAAGATATAGGGGGCAAGGGTAGCGATACTCTGACCTCCCCTGGTGCCATGGGGGGACCCAGACCCCTGGGACCATAACAGAAATGGCAAAAAATGGCATGATCCTGCGAGACACTCACGGGACCAGAAAAAAAAAATGGCGTCCGGGCTGCATTTAAATACTTTATGCCCTGTGAGAGCCTTCTCTCGGGGCTGATTTCATATAGGGGAGGCCGAGTGTCCCCCCTCCCCAAGCCACACAGCCCCCCACCTTGTGTCTGGAGCGGCACTGGGGGAGCCGACCCCCAGGGCTGACATTTACTTTTATGTTTAGGAGGGTTGTGTGCACCCCCAAGGCCACAGGGACCCCATTCATTGGGTCCAAATTTAACAGGGAAAGAGGGCCACCTGGCACCCCCCTCCGTGAACCTGAAAAGGCCATGGAGAGCCAACCCCCAGAGCTGATTTCTTTAAGGGAGTGGAGCCACATGACTCCCCTCCCTGGTCCATTAATGGCACTAGAGACCCCATCCACTGGGGCTGGCTCAGTAGCTATATCCCAGGGAGCCCACCCCCAGGACATAGCAGTTTCCCTTCCAGCACCCATGTGGTCAAGGAATCCTGCTTACTCTCACTTGGCTGGAGCTTTTTCAAATCGCGATAGAAAACACCAAGTTCACTCCCAGTTGGTGGGAGCTTCAAAATGCTCCCGCCAGCTGGCAGTTGACTTTAGATCTGATTCTCTGCCTGAAGTAATGCAGGTAGGTAAACTGATCTAAATATTGCTCCTGCCCGGAGAGTGCAGCAAATCTAGCTGCTCCATGTGGGTGGGAGCAATGCTGGCTCCCGCTGAATGCGGGGAGCTGGCTGGGGCTGAAGGTTTTTTTTTTTTTTTTGCTTTCCCGTGACCCCAATGACAGTGTGGTGGATGCCCTGGCTGGGCACCAGGGAACCCACCTTTGGTTGAGCTGGGCCCTGGGGAAGAGGAATCTCCGGACCAAAATCGGCCCGGGAAGGGGAGCCGCGTGCCCCGCCCCATCCAAATAGTGCCAGGCCCCGGGGAATGTGGTCCCTGGTGCTGAAATTGGTCCGGGTTGGGGGCTACGTGCCCCCTTCCCCCTGAAAAGTGCACCAGGCCCGAGGAATGCGGTTCCCAAGACCAAAATCAACTTGAGGAGGAGAGCCACATGTGCCCCCTCCCCTTAATTTTAAAAAGTAGCCCTAGGTTATGGGATCCTAGGGCTTAACAAGGCATGGGGGGGCACACATGCCCCCTCTTCTTTTTATATAAGTGGCCCTGTAGGATGGGTTCCCAGGGCCAAATAATGGCTCAGGCAGAGGGGCTGAGCAGCTCCCCTCCCCTTTAATTAAAGAACAAATGCCCTGGGGATGGGGGCCCCGGGGCCAGGTCCTATGGCCAAATCCTACTACACACTCGAAGGCTGTGTGCAGCGTGGGGTTGGCTTTATGGAGGGTTGGCTGCTGCCAAACCCCGTTCTGGCGGGCACGCCTGAGGATTGCATTTACATATGCTAATTAAGTATTACCTTACATTTAAAAAAAAACCTAGTAAAACAAAGGTTAAAGTAACATTGTACTTAGTTGTGATAAAAGGATCCATTCTATTTATTTTTTTAAACCTTAGAAATTCACTGAGAAAACAAAGGTTAAAGTAACGTTATAGTTAGATGAATAGGCCAGTGATAACATTAATGTTTTGAACTTAAGAAACCACAGAAATCCACCAGTTATATTTAGCAGCACTAACTATAACTTGTGCCTCTGCTATGCACTGCTTATGACATCACATATGACATCACTCAAGACATTTTTATGACATTCATGACATCACTCATGACACCTTAAATGACATTATTGATGATATCACTGATGACATCACTGATGGCATTGTCCAAGCTTCTTTTGTACACATTGCTCTTTAAACGGGTATAACATTAGAGCTATAAAAATAAGTGCAAAATTGCTTAGAATAATATGAAGCGTGTTTACTGATAGCATGCACACAAACCCCACAGATAAAGCAAGCATGTGTTATTTGCAACATTGACCCTATGGGTAGATGAGTTCATGTTTACCATGAACCACAGATGACATCGTAACCTATCCTGCACACGGTGTTCAATCTATGTACAACTGTTCGGGGAAAACCAAGTTCTTCCAGATACTCGAGGCCTGTTACATAATTAACGATCATACTACGGACACTCTATTTCAAACCCCTGACAGTCACTGAACATGCATTGGGAAATGAAGTGGGTATGAGTAGAAAAGTGGGTACTGTTAACCGTGTTTACTCCATGGAGCGAGCTTGCTCTGTACCACACTGTTTGCAGACATTGAAAATCTCAAAAGAAATACACCACAGAGTATTCATAAGTATATACTAAAACAGGGTACACTCTATGCAAAACGTGTCCAAAGAGCGACTATTCACTTATAATAACCACGGTCTGCAGGTGCTAAAGATCCTACTACCTGCAGCCTTCATACTATGGGGAAAACTTTACAGATAGCCCATCTTGTGAAGCAAAACAAGCACATGTACATAGGTTAGAACCTGACGCACACAGTCTGTTAAGTACAAATTTTCAGGCTGTGACGATTCTGTCTAATAACTCAAGGCTGCTTATAAAACTTAGAGGCATATTTATGAAGGTTTTGCATTACCTTTGTGCCGCACAAGGGGGACATGAGAGAGGCGCAAAACCTGAGTCAATTTTATCAAGCCACGCAAGGTGGCCTTGTGCTGCCCTGAGTGGCTTGATAAATCCAGAGTAAAGCAACACAGCGCAAATTGCTGCATGGTGTTACGCTGCCCCAGGGAGGCATTCCATGGGTGGAGTGTGGGTATTCCCACGCATCCACCCATTCATTTTGCCGTATTCCCAGATTTACCAACACTGTTAAACATGGGAATTAGTCAAAATGTTACACCTCCCCAGGGGAGGCAGAACAAGGAGAAATATCTTTATTTCTCCCCTTGTATTTCCTCTTTCTGCGTGTGCTTGAGTGCTGCAGACCGCAGCACACACAGAAAGAGGAACAAGCATTTGCAATGCAATAGGTCTCGCATTTATAGGAGTTTGAGCTATTGGCATTGTAAATGACAATGCTTTTTATTTAAGTTTGTTTTTTTTAAAACATAAATAAAAGGCACTGTCATTTATAATGCCAATAGCTCAAACTCGTATAACTGCGAGACCTATTGCATTGCAAATGCTTGTTTAACTAGGTTATTGTAACACCCGCTTTTTACAGGGCCAAAAAGCAGCGGAACCGTATAACATGGCTGTGTTATCACTCTATTGTTATATATGTCTAATTTAAGGCGATAGATGCTTTATTTAGGTAAATGTTAGTATAATCTAAACATTGCATGTATCCACTTATGAAAGCTAATCACGTGTAGTAAAGACCATGTGTCACTGTGCAGCACTTTACAAAAATAAAAATTACAATATTCCATCTGCAAGTGATAAGCCAACACAATTTCCTTTAGATGTACTTTTCGATAGCAGGCAAACGGTGTTTTCTTTTTGAAGTCTTTTACCGCAGACTAAGAAAAGCATCTTACGTTCCCTGATATAAATAGTGTCTGGTAATTCCCTCATAAACAGGGCTGTAAAATATTTCAGAAAGGAAAGAATAAAAAAACGTATTGTTTGTTCTTCGAGAACTCAAACCAGAGATCTGCCTTATCAGAGCGGAGAGAGTTATATGGTACTAGCCCTAAGCCAGAGATAACAGACAAGTGGGGGAGGGTGGGGGGGGAGCGGGGCTTCGGTTTAAGCAAAGAGACACGGAGGTGCAGAGACGGCTGCACGGGAAGGCCTGCCCCTGGAGCGTGCTGGTGCCGGTGAGGCCTTCAAGCCTCAGTATGGGCCCCTGGGGCCCACACCTGAGCACACCATTCATGCCTTCTGCACGAGTTGGGCCCCGAAGAAGGTTTGGTTGCGTTATAAGGGGCTTCTGTGGAAATATTGTACTGTAACTGGATTTATATAGCGCTTATTGCCTCTGACGAGGCGCTGAAGCGCTTTGAGGCGTGTAACTCCGATTACTACTGCAATATAGAATTTATAAAGCGCTTCGTGCCACTAATGCGACTACGAAGAGCGCCACTGGCCTGGTAGGCATGAAGAGCCACCCTCCCCCGTGTAATGCCAGCTGCTGCAACAGGGGGAGGGACGGACTCTGAGGAGAGAGAGCAGAGGAGGAAAGAGTAACAGAGAACCAGTCTGCCAAGTAGGTGCGAACGTTAAAGTGAAAGTAATCATTTCGCGGGTGCTTTGATGTTCGCAGTGGCCGCGCGGCTCACTGAGAACATCAAAGCGCCCGCGAAATGTACATGCAGGCTGCCAACTGGTGCGCGCGCCCGGCGCACATGCACTGTAGTTGGGGGCCTGAAAAGCACTCGTTTGCACTTCCAAATCACCGTTTTCTATAGCTCTCACCAGAGCAGCGCTAAAGCGCTGGCTCAGGCGAGACCTAAAACTGTTTTTTTCATGTTACCACGTACAAAACAGCCTCCTTGTTGTGTTGCAGAAAGGAAAGTGAGTACTTTGTTGTTCACGAAGTGCTACAAGTTGCTAGGGGGTACATCATGTATCTTAATTATCAGCCTTCTGGCACAGGCCATATTGACTGAAGCAAATGGGAGGGGAGGGGCTGTCCTGGAAACTGCATCGGTCTGGGCTGTGACACACGTGGGGGCTGCTAAAGCCTGCTGTGGGGTAATGGCGGAAAGACAACAAACTGCCAGAGAGGGGAGGAATGTCTGTCAGCAAGTGTTCAATCCACAAGGGTCATAGTATCTGTAGCAAATGGGGAGGGGCTATCTGTAAATCTAAGGCCTGGGATAGATTAAAGTGATTACTCGTGTGAAAAGCTATTTAATGAAATTACAAAGATGCAATAGTTTGTAATAATACATTTAAAATAAAGATCTTGATGAAGCTTACAGCAGGAAGAATAAATTAACAAGTCTGAAGTGTTTTTATCTGAAGCAGCATCTGCGTTTTCTAAGGATTTTTTTATTTTCTCAGTTAGCCTCGATATTTTCTTTTATCCATTTTTTCCCCAAGAGCTTGCATGCGGGGGAAGGGAGCGAAGAGAGCTGAGATGAAACAACACCTTGGCTTCTGAAGGGGGAGAGCGGAGAGCGAACAGGAGTAGACTGCTAGAACTTGCCTCACACTGTTACTAGTGATTCCTGTAAATGGACAGCCATTTCAAAGAATGCTGGTTAGAGAAAAAGCACAGCTTTAACTGGTTCCTGGGAAACACAGCAGAAGCACCCGTTAAACTCAGAGTTAATTACATTGTATTAACTATGCTTGAATCGCACCTTCCATGAAGCATGTGCTGTAGAGTAGAAAAAGTGAAAGCATGGCGCTCATGGACGTCGTGCTGAGCCAAGAAAAGTCTGCACTGTGAAACAAGGTGTGGGGGGAGAATGAATAATTACCTTTGGCCATGTTGTCAGCTGGGCTGGCTGCTCGTAAGCGGTTATGTGCATGGGGCCCTTCGCCTAGCATACCCCCTGCTCACAACACCCCAGGGCTGAGCTGTTATGCTTTAAATTGCTGCCCCCATTCTGGGCTCAGCTGCATTTCCGTCATGATGCACCTAAAAGTGCAAAGCTGAGAAGACAGCAGAGAAGCGGCATGTATTTACAGTTCGCTGGCGCCCTCACTGTAGGCGTACGTGCACCTTGGTCTGCCATGCACAGTGCTCACAACCAGCGCGACTGATGTGGGAGAGAGGGAATGATCAACAAGCGGCGACACAGAGTTAATAAACTTTTACTAACTGCGCTTGAAGCTCGGCGTCCCGTGTCCGTGAAGCGTGTGCTGCTGAGATGTGAAAGTATAAGTGCGGCATCCATGAAGTGGGTGCCATGCTGAGCCACGAGAACACTGCACTGTGAAACAAAACTAGTAATGTTGCCAGTTGTGGGTGTGCTGGCAGAGGAGGCTGGGTCTGCGGCCGCGAAAGTGAAAGTAAGCGCGGCGCGCGCGCCCGCGCACATGCACTGTAGCTTTAGGCCACGGCAGCACTTTGTAAAGCCCAGATATAAAATGTCTCTTCGAGCCTTTGGCTCGCGAGACCTAAAAATGTGTCATCACAAAGCTTCAAGTGATTCCATCAATTCAGGCCAGTAAAGACTTCAAAGCACCTTTTACATTTGCAGATTAACCAATGGCGTACATTTGCATTTCTTTCAAGCAAGCAAGCACCCTGGCAAGAAGGCTTGTTTACTGTTTAGCTGTCTGGCCACAGCACAGAAGACTCCCTGCCTACATTTCAGCTGAAGCATTTGAACTATGATAATTAATGGTTGTCTTTTCACAAAAAGTAGGGGAACGGTTTCTCATAAATTAAAAAAGTGTGGGCACGTCGTGCCCCTCCAAAACTCGCCCTCTTCGACCACTGCTGGGCAGTTAGCTGGTCACACACAACTTTGATTTGTTCTTCATGAGGCCCTACTGCATGCAGGAGAAGCTCATGAATAACATGGAAAGAGAATATCATAGGGGTGCCGAGGGGTTTCAGAGGAGACACTACAGTGACATAAAAAGAGAAAGGGCAGAAATGGGAGGTAAAAGAGAGAGAAAGGCAAATAGAAAGAGAGAGGAAGTATAGGAAAAAGAGGAGATATAAAAATAAAGGATGGAATTAACAAAGGAAGAAAGTGAAAAAAGAAAGAAACATGGAGAAAGAGATCAAACAAAAAGGACACACGAAAGAAGGAAAGTAGGGAAGAAATTGGAAAAGAATAAAAGAAAGAAAGTAAGAAAGAAATAAGGAAGGCAAATGGAAAGACTGGAAAGAAAAGAGAATGTTAAAGAAAGAAATGGCAAAAGACAGTGGGTGAAGAGAATGTGGTAGAGGAGAGAAAGGGGAACAGAAAGAGAATAAAGCTAGAAAGAGAACAAAAGAAAGGCAGGAAAAGGAAAATTGCAAAAAAAAGGAAAAACTGCAATGAATCAAAGTGTACAAAGAGCACAAAGACAGAATACAGAGAAAGAATACATAAAAGAGAAAGGATCAACAGAGAAATAACAATACAGAGATAAATTAGAAAGATCAAGAGTGAAATAAAAGAAGGCAGGTTGTAATAGAAAAAAATTAAAGATGATAAGGGAAAAGAAACCAGGATATGGAATCAACATCGAAATCTATAAAGATTTTAGGGCCAGATGTATCAAGATTACATTTTGCGAATCTAAATTTTACAGATTTGCTATTATAGACTCGCAAAATGCAATGTATGTAGGTTTTTGCAAGAATTTCGCGATTCCTACATATTCCTTAATAGCGAGTCGCAAATTGTGATTCGCTATTAAGGAATGCCTTCACATTCATTCCTATAGTCCTAGAGGCCCATAGGAATGAATGGGAAGATATTCGCAATTTGCGAATACCACATAGGTACTCGCAAATTGCGCATTTAATTTCATGGGTGCAAGGGGGCCCTGATGCACCCCTGAAATATGCATGTGTGCACATGTGGCGTACATAAATGCCCTAAGGGTATGTATGTGCGCCACATGGCACTTAGAAAAATGCAAAAAAGTGCTTTTTTCAAGGAATTTGCAAATTACCACCAACTAGAAGCTGGAATTCATTGCCATCACAGGGATGGTGGTCTGCTGGGGTCAGCAGACTACCATGTTTGTGATTGCTTTCCTTCTTTTTTAAATGCAGCCCGTTTTCCTTAAAGAAAAACGGGATGTATTTCAAAATAAATAATGAAATGTTTCCTTTCTATTTTTGAAGAGAAGTCAGTGGTCCATGGGACCACTGCCTGCACTTGACTTTTTTTGTTACACATTCAAAAAGGGACCCCTTCCCATTTGTGAATGGGTTGCCACCACCTTTCAGATGGTGGTACAGTACTAATGTTTTGCGACTGTATTTCAGTTGCAAAACATTCGTATATACCACTACGATTTGGTATTTGAAAGGGATGCCCTAAACTCCCCCTTCCAAATATCGAATTGTTATTAGGTTGAACACACAAATTGAAGTTTGGTAATGTTTTACCGAATTCCAGGTTGGGTTTGATATAGTAGAAAAAGCCTTTGTGCGTTCACAAACAGCCTGATTCTGTGAAACGTGCGTTTCGACTGCAAAAAATCTTCGTACATCTAGCCCCATGGTTCAACGTCCAAGTATGTCAATGTTTTCGCTATTTCCCTGCGAGAGGCATTGAATTGCACACCTTAGCAACAATCACATAGTTACAACACGACATAAAGATGCAATGTTCACATGTACCCGTTCTTTGCATTAAACAAAAAAACACTAGCAGGATTAATGGCAGCCTCGCCTCAACAAAAATGAAAGCCAAAAGCAACGCTATGAAATATTTACCTGCCGTCCCGTTCTCTCCCAGGCAAAGAAAGAACAAAAAAAACCAGGTTATGGTCCAATGCCCCCAAAGCGTCCTCTGTGAGCGAATCATTTTAAGTCGCTGTTGGCTCCAAATATCATTCATCTGACTGCCCGAGATGCCACCGTAAATAGCCCCAACCCGAGAGAACAGCCTTTTTGGGGTCAGAAGACATCGGGGTGGATTTAGGGAGCCAGGCTCATGGGCCCAAATGGAGGCGCAGAGAATATTCAGCGATCTGGTGCTATGCTCAGCTGCTGGAAGCAAATCTCTTGATAGTTGGCGCTATGTCCGGTGGAGTGCTTCGATAAATGGTGCTCCCGATGAAGAGATGATGTATCCTCAACAAGGGGGCGGCGCTAACTGGGACGTGCTTGCGGCCTGAGGTCTGCCTCTGTCCGTTACCGATTGAGGAATGTTGCAACCGGCGTAGCCCGAAGGATACAAGATTGGATCTGAACATAATGTACACCTTATGTAAACTCAAGCCTTAGGGCTGCCTCGCCGGTCACTGTTGCTAAAAAACAAACAGTGAAGATGTGTCAACACCTTTCTGATGTGCCGCCTACTCCTGCGAGGTGTTGCTGGCGCAGCAGACGTCTTGGAGTTATTTTAGGGGTTTGACAGTTAGGGAGATATACGTTTTGTGTTGACGTTCTCTGTCGGTCAATGGAAGGGATTAAGGATTTCTAGCGTGGGTAAACGCTTAGCAAACAGTACTTGCAACCAAACTCGATAGCAACATCTTCCACCGCAGCAGGTTTGTAAGCACCAGCACAGGGTGCTCTCTCGTTGCCTCAGATGCAACATGGGTTGCATCTGTTTGGTTGGCTTCACTGATGGGCCACCAGGCGAACAATTGGCCATTGGAAGGGCAGGGCTTATGAAAGAGCCCAAAACAAGAAGATCTTAGCAGGAGGCTGAACAGTTCTTAATTTGTGCAGGTTGGTGTACCTGAGTGCGCAAGGCCGAATTTTTTGGGAATTTGACTCAGAGGAACAGAGATAAATCAAGGCAGGAAAATGGAAATAAGAAGAGCAAAATATATGAAGACAATGACTACAGGAGGGAAAAGAATGTCAAAAAAGAACCTGTCTGGTGAGCGAGATGGAGAACATCGTGGGTTGCTTAGTCCCCTGTGCACTGGAGGGTTCCATATGACTACCCAGAAGCCTCCTACACACACCACATGCAAAAATAGTGAAATATAAGACAATTAACAATGGATTTAACCCAGATCTTTGAGACTGGGGGTGAATGTTTGCATTGTTCACCATTCCGTCCATCATTTGTTTCTTTTGCTTTTTTCCCATGTTTACTAGTCTTAGTAAATCTGGGAGTGTGCCAAAAACCATTGAGGATGCATGGGTACACCCATGCTCCACAAATGGAACGCCTTCTCAACACTGAGTAACACATGGCAGAGATTTCCGCTGCCTTGCTTCACTCCAGATTTACTATACCATCTAGAGCCATGCAAGTTGGATCTGCATGACATAGTAAATCTGACTTAAGGTCTTTCCTTTCCTTACGTGTTGCAACGCCAACGCAAGCCCCGGATAAATCTGGCCCCCAAGGCGTGCACATGGCATATAATCTTATTAGAAACCGAGAAGATTTATGGCACATACCTTAGCATACAGAAAGGGATTTGAACGGAGTAAAGATGCTAGGGAACGATGTTGAAGGAGGAAGCACAAAGCAATACTATTTGTCTCACATCTTGTTTGAGATTTTTGGAGAACCAAGTGACCGCAGGAGACAACTGAGAGGTTGAAGGGTCCCAAATTGCGATCTCATTGGTAACATCTCAGTCAAACAAATAAATAAAAAATGTAATAAAGAATAATAGAGGTATGGTAGTAAAACAATAATTGTATCTCGGGTGTAAAAATCAACCCTAAGGTCAAGGGGAGATTCAACCTAGCTCCTGAACAAAATCCGAAAAGCAGTAAAAATATATGATGTTATATATATAATATCAGTGAATTACCTATTTTGAACACAAAAGAATGTAATGTCAGTGTTACCGGTAAAAAGAAAGGAGACATTATTGGTCCCTGTATCACTTAATCTAATTTGATATTGTGGATTTGAAGATGGGTTTGAAGTTCAGGAAAGGAAAGTTAAAGGTCTAAGGAGCATATTATCAAGAAACGACGTTAAAATTATTGCTGGTTTATCGGCAGAAAACTGCAGCTAAAGTGGCGATAATGGACTTGATAATATGCCCTTGAGAATTCCCATAGAAGCCCATGTTCTGGTGTCAACATGGGCTTCTATTGGAATTCTCTGCGGCATATTATCAAGCCCATTATTGCCGCTTTAGCGGCAGTTTTCTGCCGCTAAAGTGGCGATAATGTTAACGCCGTGCTTGATAATATGCCCCACAGTTTTGTAACAAGTGGCAAGTATGGGCACCTGATGCTAACTACGCCAAAGTAAAAATTGTGCAGTCTAGGGGGGAATTAGGGAGAAAATGAGACATCAGTTGTGAAAGAAAAATATGAGTATGTGGTAAAAATAAAGGAAGTGATTGGCTGGAAGATAAGGCTTTGCTTGGTTCTAGGGAAATGTATTTGGGTCCTAGTTTTCCAATGATAGTGACCGATCCACCTCTTAAAAAGAGTAGAGTACTGAAACTTTTTCATTTGATATCAAGATTAAGGCTGGGTCCTGCTCATGATCCTGTTCATTATATGCATTACCTCACATATTAAGGCAAAACAAATAATAATGCTGGAAGTGATGATTCTGTCTTCTCGTTGAATTTATTCACCGCCTTCTTTGAGGGACTCAATAGGAGTTGGTAATGAAGGGGGGGCAAGATCAAAACATCCATGACTAAATATCCACTTGTCTTCTCACCAAGGAATTATTTCAAAATGGGGAGGGGGTTATCTGGACTGCTTTGGGGATTAGGATAACGCACCCAAAAAACTTTTGTTGAATCTTGAATGGCTGACAAGAGTTTATGCATCAAATCCATGTGCTTATTTTACGAGAGATGGGGTACATCCCAATGGCATTCATTGCGAGGGACATCATTATTGGTTCCAATGAAGATAGGTGCCGTTTGGATTCCCGGTTCATAAAGAGCAATAGTGTTGGCAATTCACTGAATATGGTGCCTGGGTTCAGGTAAATTGACTGGATGGATGCCTCCGGGAAATTGAAGCTTTTTTGGCTTCTGATGGAACAAGCAGAGAGAAAAGGTTAGTTGCCTTATTCATTGGCAAATTTTGCAAGGGAGGTTCTGAATTACATGTGTTTTTAGCGGACTTAGCTAGAAATACCATCAGGAAGTAATCACTCACACGCTATGTTTGTTTATTGACCTTACCACAGCCTTCGCTTTTTGCCAAGAACTGGAGAGGGACCACCCCGCCAAACTCAGGGTTCTCCTACCTCATTTAAAGTTTGTTGAAGGGCAGAGCTCCTAACAAAATACGTTGTCACAGCGGTCGGTCAGTAACTGGACTTCCAGGTCACAGTGTTAGTCGTGCCACCCTATTTAGGACGGGGCAACCATAAATGGACTTCCCTCCACAGCGTCCTCGGCCGGAAATCAAACAATGGTCAGGCACACAGGGTAAAACCTCTCAGTGCATCAAGGTCACTGACTTCATATTTTACTGAATGATTCTCCCATTTACAGTGCCTTCAGTCCATCTGTCAGATCAGCGAATGTACTGAAGGTATAGATAATCCGGTCAAATTGGCGGGAATCTCTAAATATGGAGGGTGGTCCCTTGCCAGGAAAATGGAGACCAAGGCCTCTCTGCTAACCTGGCAGTATAGGAGGCTGCCCACCGAACTATAAATGATGCCACTAGACTCTTGGGGAGTTCCATTAGGTTTCTTAAAATGGTTGAGATATTGTAGATATATATATAACTTGTTTAGAGTAGGACTGTCTAGTAATGTTAGTCAATGATGAAAATAAATAACCACTATATCTTTTCAATCTCTCTTTCCTGTTTTGAAATGTTGGCTAAAGGCTATAATCAAGTTTAATTTTAGCCTGGGACAAAAGGACCAAAAATGTATCCTCCACAGACCGTAATACCTTAACTTTCTATCTAAGATCTACCTCTAAGCCAAAATTTACTGAAAATTCTTCAAAGAGTCCCTAAGACCAAGGTTAGGAAGGGCTGTGCTAGGAATATCAAAGTGTAACCAGGGGTAGCTGCTATGAGGCATAGGCAATGTTTGGAATAATATGCAGTGCAAGGTCATTTCTTAAATTGTATATACTTCAGCTTGACTTCAATGTGTGTGCTAATACTGTACTGTGCCGCGCTTGTGCAATCTATTGAATGTCTGCCATGTGGAAGACTCCTAACATAACAGGGGATATTTGTTTAAAGTCTTAAAACACTTAGTCACCTTTGTAACTCTCACTTAGTGATTAAGGTGTTACTGTTTTTAATTCTGTTTGCTCAATTTGAGGTATTGCTAACATGTCGCTTAGACTTGCTGCACATAATCAGTGCAAAATACCTGAACCGTGTGTCCTGCATAAGGTACCATTAAAGCATATTGTATCAGTGCATTTGGCATGGTGAGAATTGAAGGAATACGCTCCTCAAAAATCACAGGAAAATTCAAAGCTTCTTTCCTTAAATATGATCTCAGCTTTAAATGAAAGATATTTTACACAAAACTTTCAATTTCACTAGATCCCTCAGTGGAGTGCACTTTGGTATACCACAGCACCACTAAAGTGTTTAAATATAAAATATATATGTATAGACTATATCATTACTTTGTAACTGTTCTATTAATCTAGTATCTGTTTCATTGCATGCTCAGGATCTTTTTTAATCTAAACAAACAACAATGTCTCAACCGGTATTATTAGGAGGACAAGTAATTAGGCATGCACAAAACATTGCAAGAAAAGAAATTAGAGAGACTCATAATTCATTTGAAAGTGCCAAAGGTATCTTGTATTTTGATGAATACAAACAGTTTGGCGGAGCAAGGTGAACAAGGGGTAAGGGAAAATTGGGAACAGTTGTATCATCACTGTACGCAATTAAAACGTGAGTAACCCAAAGGCACTTTGTGACACATGTGCTCGTGACACGCAAGGGTGAACGGCGCTGGTGACAAGTGTGAAACACTGGCGCAGAGTGAGAATGTGATAATTATATTACAAAAATGACTTTATGGTTCACAGGTAATGAATTACAAGGATTTATAAAGATTAATGGCTTTCTGGTGAACTACAAAAAGGGGCGAGCCATTTTTTTTTTTTGGGTGTCATGTTATTTGATGAAATGTTCTCTTTGTTTCTAAATTAGAGTGGGCTTTTTCTTGTTGTGTTTTGACTTTATTACTGTTTGAGTGCTACATAAATACCTTCCACATTGCCTCTAAGGTAAGAATGACTGCTTTTCTTCCAAGGTTTTGTACAAATCAAGTGCTAAGAAGCAAAAAGCACCAACTGTGGTTATCTGGTTGCAGTAGACTGGGTCCAAGTCACAAGATCAGGCCAACCGAGATGGAGAGTGGGCTGGATACAAGGCTGAGTTCAGTCTGCTAAACGTTGTGGCCTGGGCATCGAAATGCGAAGTCCTTGCATCAAGCTGCGCAGACAGGCGTTGAGGTGCCGTCAACGAGAAGTTGGGATGCAATGTCCGGCGTTGAGATGCTTCACACAGTGGTGTACTCGATGACTGTCGATGAAGAGCTGCGATTCGAGGTCCTGCATTGTCCTCAAGGAAGCTGGTGGGGCTTGTGAAGACTTACTCTGAGATGTGTTGGCGCAGGGAACGAGATGCGTCGCTCTGAACCAGTGTTGGCATCGGGCTGCATCTGTGTTGAAGAAACCACCAGAGCTTATGAGGACTTGGGCAGAGATGCGTCGGGGTCGAAGACAAGCTGCGCTCCACAGGGCCAGAGTTTATGTAGGCTGCGTCGATGTTGAAGAAGCCTGTTATGTCCCTGTGGCTTGAACAGGGAGCCAGTTAACTGACCCTTGGAAATTCCTTGGAGTCCTGGGTCCACACAGGCAGACTGGATACTTACAGCAGCAGAAGAGCCCTGGTGCAGCAACAGCAAGCCTTCTTCCTGGTGGAGTCCACAGGACCGAAGTAATGTGAAGAGTTGGGTGTGAGGGTCGATTATTTATAACTGGTACCCACTTTGTGGGAGAAGCTTCTAGAGTCCTCCCCATACAAAGCTATCTGGAATTTCCTTCCTCCCTGCACTGGCTCGAGCTTGTCTGGGTGCACAAAACAATAGCGTGAAAGCCTTAGTAAGTGCTCTGAGACAGAGTTTTTGTGATCTGCAAGTGTGGCAGGAGACAGCTCCTCTCCCTCTTCCTGACAGAGATGTCCCATCCTGACAATACCTATTCCCTTTGCTTCACTCTCTGGGCATAATACACAAAGACCACCTGCCTGCTACACCTAGTCATGTGACCCAGGATACAGGCTGAAGGCAACAAATGGCAAGGACAAGTAAATGGCAACTTTCTAAAAGTGGCATTTTCAGAAGTGTGACTTAAAATCCAACTTCACCATTAAAGAGGGTTTTAAATTACAATTATTTAGACACCAAACTCAACTTTCACACCTGCTCCCAATTAAAAGTTATCACTTATTAATTGTAATAAGGTAACCCAATGTATCCCACGGGAGAGATGGTGATAAATGAATTTAAGAGTTTTTCACTTTCAGGACATGTTAAAGTTAAAAGAACATGTTCAAGTTTTTAAATACGCTGTATCTTTGCCTATGGGCTGTTTAGTGCCTACCCTATGGGTGACTTATATGTATTAAAAAGGAAGGTTTAGGCCTAGCAAAAGGTTTATTTAGCCACCATGTCGAAACAGCAGTCTTAAACTGCACACAAAGGCTGCGACGGCTGGCCTGAGACATGTTTAAAGGGGCACTTAAATGGGGGGCCCATTTGGTGCAGCAGGCCCACTAGTAGCATTCAATTTACAGGGCCTGAGTGCACGTTTTACCACTTTACTAGTGACTAGCAAGTAAATTAAATGTGCCAATTGGCTGTAAACCAATCTCACAATGTTTAAAAGAGAGAGCACAAGCTTTTTAGCACTGGTTAGCAGTGGCAAAGTGTGCAGTGTCCTAAGACCAACAAAAATCAATTCAGCAAAAACAGGAGGAGTTAGGCAAAAATTGGTAGAAGACCACCCTAAGGCTGACATGTCTAATAGTAGTGCTTTCTGTTCATCAAATACATTACTTCTTATCCAACCACCAGCTTTACTAGTAGGGTAAATAGACCAACTCCACCAAAAAAAAGTGTGATTCTCTGTGAATCACAACCTCTCCTCCCAAAGAGCCAATTTAATTTTTTAGATCTCAAATATCACCTTATCTTGTTCATCAGTTATTAAACATGCAATACTGTCACATGTACTGCTGCCACAAATGGACATATTATACCTCACTTGCCCATGTATTACCTCTGCATGCCAGGAAGAGTCAGAGATTGCCACCATTTATCAGAGATGGTCACCTCAAGCCAGAAAGGCTCATCAGAAGGTAAGCAATTTGATAAGGATGTCATCTTATGTCAAACCATAATTATACCATGGATAACCACCACTCTGCCTAAGCTGGCCACTATTAGACCAAAGATAGCCAACCTTATTATAAGGGTGCAAACTATATGGAATGTTTTCCACATAAGGCAGAGCTAAAATTATGAGAGTGATAGCCACCATTATGCCAGGGAAAGCATCAACTATGACTGTACTGGCTATTATTGTGCCAGAGTTGTCAACCACAATGACAAGGATGCCCACAATATGCCATGGGTGGCAACCATGATGACAAATGACTAGAACATACCATTGACCCCCCTTGTTATGTGCAATAATAGTAATTACCAGTGGCTGAGATTATTTCAAGCATTCCATCCATCACTTTTTGAATACTTTATTATGACAGGGCAACCATAATATCAGGACTGGCTACCATGGAAGACACCATTATACCAGGTGTTAAAACCATAATAACAATAGGGGGCACAGCATGCCAAGTATGCCCACACTATACTACAGCCACCATTCGGCCTGGGATAGTTTCCATAAATTCACAATATGCCAAGGATACACCCAATATGCAATCACTACCATTATGCCATGTGTGGCAAAAAAACAAGAGGATGGAGAACATACCAAGGATGCCCACAACACATCAACACTGCCTTTAGGCCAGTAGTGGCCTCCGTAAAGACCACAATATGCCACAGCCACCATATTGCAAGAGGTGGTGATTTAGGGGTGGCAACAATAAGGGTCACCATTATTGCATGGATGACTACCATAATACCAAGCAGAACGCTTACAATGTATTCCAGCCATCATTTTGCTAGTGATCCCCTTCATTACTCTCAGAATATGAGAAGGTTATCCAAAATATGCCAATTCTCACTATTAGGTCAGGGGTGCCCACCATCCTAATTTCAGAGGACCATGATATGGAAAGTATGCCCACAATATGCACAGGCCAACATTATGCTGATGTTGTCCACTATAAAGCCAACATAGGCTACAATATGCAAAGGTTGTGCACAATATTCCAGGGCCACTACAACAGGGATCTAACAGGGACTGCTCCTGTTGCGCCCCAGATGCCAGGTATGTGCCCCCATCTAATTCCCAATAGATATGAAGAAACACTTGCATATCCACCACACAGAAAATACTGACTTCCCCACAACCAGAGACTTTCATCCACAAAACATACATGCAAAGTAAAGCTCACTCTTACACATACTTACATGAGGACACACACACACACACATACAGAGTTCCCCTAAGTCCCTGCAAATGCTCCCCTGATTGCACACCAGAAACATTGATGTTGGCTTTATCCAAGGCACTAAAGCATGTTGGTGTTCATGGGTGGTAAGTGGTGGGACGAGATAAAACCTCTACCAATGCTGAAGCCACATGGCTTGAGGCGTCTCCTTGGCTTAGTTGTTGAAGAGCTACAGCCTGCAGCTTTCTGCCTCTTCAGTCCTGGGTAGGTGTAGCATCAGAGCCCACAAGGGGGGCACCATTCAGGGGTCAGGCTGGGTGAAGCTTGGCATAAGGAGGCAGTAAGATAACATTTGGAGCAGGGATGGAAGTGGCTGCTGCATGGTCCCTCTTCTAGCTAGGCTGTTGCCTCCTCCTCTCTCGTCCACTGCCTCCAGAATGCCCAGTAAGTGTGAGGAGGAGATGGGGCACTATCAGCTGGGCTGAGCTCCTGTCAGAGCCCAGGACAAGCCTTTTTCTGCCATAATTGGCCTGGCAGGGCTCCCCTCTATAGTAAGACGACACATTCTGCACAGCTCATACAGCAATCCTTTACCAGGTAGCCTTCCAACAGGATTCATAGGTTCCAGTTCCCATGCCTGGCAATGGCAATTGGCAGTCACAGACAAAAACCATGGCCCTAAGAAGTCTTTCCAAGGCACCACTGTTGAGGGACCCTGGGCACTGGCCAATGATAAACCCTATAGGAAAAACAATGGTTCCTGTGGAATAATAGACTATGAGGTTATGATACATAAGCACAATCACGATATAGAGGGTTTAGATAATGGCAGAGCGCGAAGGAACCACTAACACACCGATTACAGTGTAGTATATTTTATGGATTTTTTAAACAATAAAGTTCGGAGTGAACATTATACATCAAAACAACATTTGTGCATAGTGTCCCAAGTGAAAAAGGGAACCTAAACCTAAGTGACAATGTGAATATTAAATACAAGGTTTCCACAGTTTGTACATGTCGACCATTATCATAATAATTCAATGTGAACAGCAGCTATATAAAGTGATATGTGCTGGGGAAATGGTTCGCTTCTTATGTATGTCGATGGCGTTTCGACCCTCAAAACAATGTGGGGCGTCTTCAGGACTATTAATGAAGGGACATCTAAATGAGATTGAAATAAAAAGAGAGCATAAGGCCCATATACCGGCACAAATGCGAAAAATAGGAAAAATAAATAGAATAAGGCAGTTGGATAAAAGGTACCTGAATATATTGTTGCACAGCCTTGTGAAAATGATGTGCCACATATGAAGAAAAGAGGAAAAAGATTTACTCACATGAGGACCCGTCCGGGTACTGAGATTGTGAGAAGAGAAGTAAAGAAGAATGATGCAATTACTGATAGTTGGACAATGCGCTATGTATAATCAATTACAAGTTTCACGAGGTTCTTACCTCAATGTGAGGATAGGCTGTCAATCCAATGGGGTATGTAGGTGGGCCAGAGGGGCTCAATTAATTATACGCCACAGCCGTAGCGTTGTATAATCCCTTTGTGGATTACCAGTGACAATGCACTGAGAGTATTTCTGAAAATTTAAAATAATTAAGGGGTCAGATTACTGAATTAAGGGCTGTGGAAACCTTGTATTTAATATTCACATTGTCACTTAGGTTTAGGTTCCCTGTGTCACTTGGGACACTATGCACAAATGTTGTTTTGATGTATAATGTTTACTCCTAACTTTATTGTTTAAAAAATCCATAAAATCTACTACACTATAATCGGTGTGTTTGTGGTTCCTTCGTGCTCTGCCATTATCTAAACCCTCTAAATCACGAATGTGCTTGTGTATCACAACCTCATAGTATAATATTCCACAGGAACCATTGTTTTTCCTATATAACTATTACCCTGGTTCCTTAGTGAGTAAATTTCCCCTGTTTTTTCTTGAACAATGATAAAGCCAGGCACACTGTCTTGGGAGTTCTCCGCGGTATTTATAATATATATATATACATATATATATATATATGTATGTATATATATATATATATATATATATATATATATATATATATATATATATATTCAGTGAAAAAACCATAGGTTTCACACACGTTATAGTTAGGAATTAGCATTTAAAAAACCTTAGAAATTCAATGAAAAAACCAAAGGTTTCACACACGTTATAGTTAGCTGGACATTTTACTCGTAAAAAACCATTGAAATTCCCCCGTTATAGTTAGTTAAGCTAACTATAACTCGCGCGCCCGCAATGCACTGCTGATGACGTCACATATTACATCACTCATGACATGGTCAGTGACATCACTCATGACATCACTGATGACATCTCAAATGACATCACTGATGACATCACTGATGACATCATCCAGTGAATGTGTGTTTTTCTGAAAATTAAATATGTTTTATATATGTATATCTCAAGGTCGATGGAAGAATAAATGGGTATATAAGTGTCTAAATGGATGATTTGTTTTTGAAAAATTGATTGTGTAACTGACTGATTAAGTGTATCATAGTGAATACATGGCTTAGTGAGTAATGTTTAAATATGTA
The DNA here is from genome assembly GCF_964204655.1 of Triturus cristatus. Lineage (NCBI taxonomy): Eukaryota > Metazoa > Chordata > Amphibia > Caudata > Salamandridae > Triturus > Triturus cristatus. Next base: position 727,493,679 of record NC_140580.1, read on the forward strand.
TATATCTGTATCAGTCTTTCACTTTGTGTATAAGTGGCTGTATGGGTTGGTGAGTACCTACATGAGTGTCTATATAGGTTATTAGTTGGTTTTTTGAGTATCAGTCTGAGTGTCTGCATGGTTCGGTGGGGGGTATTACGTAGTGCATAGGTGCATGAATGAGTGACTCACTGTTTGTATGTGTTGAAGATAGTATGTGTGCAGGACTGCATGGGTGGATGAGTGTGTGTATGGGTGTGTTAGTGAGTGAATGACTGTCTCAACAGTGTCTTTATGAGTAACTACATATGTTTTTAACTAGTATATGTGACTATTGGTGTATATAAGTGAGTATATGTGAGAGTGAGAGATTGAAAGAGTTCCTGTATGAATAAATATGTGTTTCTATAAGTGATTGTTTAAAAGACTAAGTATGTGTAAGTTTTTGTAGAAGTAAGTGTGGTGGTGTGTGTATAACTATATGCAAGTAAACGGATGTTTGATTCTTTATTAGCATGAGTGACTATGTGTGTGAGTAACTCTACGGATGAGAGGCATTGTGTAACAGGATGTATAGGTGTATGAGTACATATGATGAGTGAGTACATGTATGAGTGACTGTATAGGACTGTTGGTGAATGAGTGGATGTGTATGTGGATCTTAGAATTACTGAATAGGTTGTTGTAACTGGTATTGGTATGTCCATTGTTTTGAAAAGTTTAGTCTCTATTTTTGAATGTGTGTATCAAAGGTTATATTAGGGTGAGAGGAGGTCTGCCACTCTATCACAAGGATGATGTCATCAGTGATGTCATCAGTGATGTCATTTGAGATGTCATCAGTGATGTCATGAGTGATGTCACTGACCATGTCATGAGTGATGTAATATGTGACGTCATCAGCAGTGCATTGCGGGCGCGCGAGTTATAGTTAGCTTAACTAACTATAACGGGGGAATTTCAATGGTTTTTTACGAGTAAAATGTCCAGCTAACTATAACGTGTGGGAAACCTTTGGTTTTTTCATTGAATTTCTAAGGTTTTTTAAATGCTAATTCCTAACTATAACGTGTGTGAAACCTATGGTTTTTTCACTGAATTTCTAAGGTTTTTTAAATGCTAATTCCTAACTATAACATGTGTGAAACCCATGGTTTTTTCAGTGAATTTGCAAGGTTTTTTAAATGCTAATTCCTAACTATAACGTGTGTGAAACCCATGTTTTTTTCAATGAATTTGCAAGGTTTTTTAAATGCTAATTTTTTTTTTTTCTTCTATTTTTTTAAACATATTTTTAATTTAATGTTCTAACCTTTTATAAAGACTATGGTTAAATTTTTAAAATTCTTTAATATGTTTTTTTAAATATATTTCATAAAATAAACATGTTAAAATTTTTTGCAGTACATTTTTTCCTTTTTTTTTAGTACGCGTGTACGCAACACGCGCACGTTACGCGAAAGTGTCGGGTAGTGACTGTTATGCGCATGCGCGCAAGCGCGTGTCTTTTTTACGCGCATGCGTACTTTTGCCGTAAGCGCACCGTAAGCGTACCGTAAGCGTACGGTAGGTCATGTGATCATGAAACACAACTTTTGATTGGATGAAACTACTTTCAGTTCTAGAACTCTCCTACACCACACCCATTCCCCTCATTTCTGCTTGTGATCCCTTAGGAGAAGGAGCTGGGTTGTCTTTGTGATACGATGGCAGAACAGCAGAGCCCTTCTGAGAGTGAGGCTAGCACTAGTAGCACTACCTTGAGGCAGAGAGCGAGGAAACAAAAGACCTCTTATGTATGGGATTATTTTACTTTTCCTGAAGGCCAGCTAAAGGTAAATGCACCCTTAGTGACTTGCAAGCTGTGTCAGCGTGTACTTTCAAGAGGTAATCCTGACAGGAAGTATTCCTTTGGGAATCATACCATGATGAGGCACCTCAAGGATGTACACAAAAGGACACATGCTCGACTTTTTGGAGGTAACCCTTCAGAAAGTCAACCAAGCACATCCACAGCAGCTCAGCCTGGACCATCATCTGCAGGGCTGACTCCTTCTTCTGCAGGTCAGGTGAGCCCTTTATCTGTGGGGGGAGCATCTCCTTTTGCTGGCCCTCTGGAAATTAACCCTCGATTTCTGAGGGTTGATATTCGATGTGCCTCTTGTCATGATCTAATTTGTCATAGGGAGACCAGTGTTTCCCTAGTGAACCTCTTAATAGATCAGCACACTTGTCACAGAGACTAATTTTCCCATTCTTTCTTTCCTCTCTCCCTGCATGAACACAATGGCTCTTTTAAGAGCCAACCTTATCTTTCATCTTTTTTTTATATATGTTTTTAAAAACTTTTTTTTTGTTTTTTTTTACCGTACGCGTACGGTGCGCGTAATTTTTTTTTTTTTTTTAAAAAAACACTAAAAATCAATTATCACATTACAAGGTCTTTGAGACACTACAATTATTATTATTGACTTACCATACCCACTCAAAAAAATATTTATTCATTTGTTTTTTTTAAAAAAAATTGCTTTAAAAATGGTTCTAGTTTTCGAAAATTTTCTATATCAATCTGAAAAAAAAGAAAAAAGTATTAATATTTTTTAAACATTTTAAAATACAGTACACGTATTTACATATTTACCAAAAAATATTTTTGCCTTATTTTTGCTGTTTTCAGAATATATTGCATTTCACTATAAATTGTGAAAGCAATTGCATTCATCATTTAACAGCGGGCAAAAAAAAAATAACAATCTCAAAGATTGTATTAAAAAAGCCCAGAATCTCTTCTCACTTAAACTTAACATTACAGAAATGCATAATATTCTAAAAAAATATCATCAAAAAACAATACTTATTTCTTTAAAATACCGTCTGATATTTTTGTTTCAGAAGTATAATCACAATATTATATCTCAAATAACTCCACAATACATCTGATTCCATTTCCTTTAGGCCAAATAGTAATTTTAAAAAAATTTTTGGATTAAATTTCCAATGGTAATCCAATAAAATTCTAAAGTTTAATTTGTCCAGATCTCACCGATTCTCTGTAACATTTTGGTTCCCGAATTTTTTTTAAATAATTTATTAAGTCCACAATAGAATTGGTTACTTTTCCGCATGGCCAAATAGTAATTTTAAAAATCTTTTTTGAAAAAATTTCCAATGGCACTCCAATAACATTCCAAAATTTAAATTGTGCAGATGTTACCGATTTTCTCTAAATTATTGGTTTTTGAAAGTTTCATAAAAAATTAAAAAAGTCCACATTACAATTAGTTATCTTTCCATTAGGCCAAATGATAATTTAAAAAATCTTTTTTTTTGAAAATTCCAATGGTAATCCAGTAAAATGGTAAAATTATTTTGTCCAGATCTTGCCAAGTCTCTCTAAAATTTAGGTTTCAGGAAGATTAGATAGGAATTTGCTAAATCAAAAGGCAAACGTTGTTTGAAAATCAATTGGGAATCATTACACAGTGTCCAGCCTTTTTCACATTTAAGATAAACTGTGTAATGTCCAGAAGTAACAGTAGGTCCATCATGGAAAATTATTGCAACAGTTACAAAAGTTTTTCCTGAAATTGATAATTGCTGTCCTGTAAACTTCTTTATTAAAGTATCCAATTTTGAACCATCAGCTCTACATCGTTGCATCATTAAAATTACATACTGTCCGTATTCCTTTAAAATTAATGTTGAAAACATGTCAGATTGACACTCACCGCATTTCATGCTATGATTAGCATCTTTAACTAATTTTGCAAAAGTGACTGTTTTACTCTCTGGCAATGTCAAATAAATAAACCTTTCATTATCAACATTAGAGCCACATATATTATAACAGTTTTCACAACTATGTTCCCATTTATAAGAGAGACCAAATAAAATATCAATTGCAACTTCTTCTTCTTCCAGTACTTGAAGAAAATACATCAAAAATTCGTGTGCATCTTGCTGTTCATTTTGAGAAAACTGTGTTCGTCCTGAACATACATCTAAAAGTTTTCTAATTTCAGTAGCACTTTCTATTTGAGTTTTATCTTTACTCAGCTTTTGAAAAAGGAGACTCAGCTCAGAACAGAATCTTTTTCCCTGATTTACTATTATCTGCTCTTGCAAACTTTCCAGATAAAATGCAACATTCAGCACTACATTTGCGTAGCAGTTGACACCAGAGCTATTTTCAAAATGACATCCTACAACCTGTTCTTCATTTTCCTTTTTCTTTTTGCTTGCAATTACATCACTCCTCTTTTTTTTCCTCCTCTCTACATCTTCATTACAGATATTCTCATTTTTCCTTTTACGAGAAACTACACGTTTCTCCAACACAGGATACTGACCTAAATGAGGAGCATAGCTTCTTCTTAATCTATTATACTCCTTTACACAGTTTGTATCAGCACTAACTTTTGAATCATCAAAGTCTATCATGAATAAACCTGATAATGTTTTCACTCGTGACAAAGCAACATATGCCATACCTTCTTTGAACACAGTTGAACCAATGTTCACAAATGCACAATCTACAGTCAATCCTTGAGACTTGTGAATAGTTACAGCATATGCTAGAGAAAACGGAAACTGCTTCCTACGTACATATAAGTCTTTCACAAGCATGAAACGAACTGTACAACGACAAATATCTTTAACTTCTTCTATCTGATCAAATTTTATTTTTAAACATTCAATTCCATCTTTTTTCTGATAATTAATAAAACCCACAACTCTTCCCATAGCTCCATTAACTAAACCTTTTTCAACATCCAAATTTCTCCTTAAAAATACTCTACAGTTCATGCAAACATATAGATTTTTTTCTAATCCAGCTGTTTTGGAGATGTTCTTCTCTAGTGAATCCAATTTATTTTTCATTGTGCCTGTTACTGTGACAGTAATTCTTCCATCCTCAATTTTGTCCACTGCTTCCAATTTCCTGATCTCTTCCTTTTCCAATTTCAAAAGCTCCTCATTAAATATTGAGCATTCACGTAGAGTTGGCATTAAGCAGATGACACTTTTGTTTTCTGCAATGTTCTTGTATATTTTCTCTGCAACTATTTCTTCCTTTGGAAATAAATTATGTAGCAGCCGACTCTGTAATGCTTTTTTGCCAACTTCTGTGAGTAGTCCAATTCTGATATCTTTCAGAATACTTCCATATTCTTCATCGCTTGCTTGCCTCATATTAGTAGTAAGTTCCTTGTACTCAAAGAAGGACCAAATATTTGTATTTCCGATGCTTCCCAATGACTTCTTCGTGTCTTCATGTGTGACAGTATTAAACACTGGTTGTCCTTTAACTGGAGTAAGTTGCAAAAGATCTCCAAAAACTATGACGTGTTTTCCACCAAATAACATGTCATAGTCTGTCTTCAAAATTTGCTGCATTCTTAAATGCACAAAGGCAAGCATTAAGTTTGATACCATGCTCACCTCATCAATAATGAGAACTTGCATCTTCTTCAATACTCTTGAAACTTCCAAGGATGCTTCTCCAGTTAGCTTGTTGTATTGTATTTTGTTCTCATGCTCCACTGGTAACATTAGCAAACGATGTAAAGTGATTCCTTTTATGTTATATGCTGCTAACCCAGTTGGAGCAGTAACCACACAAGACAAAGTAGAATCTGTTTTTTGCTGTAGGTAGCTTCTGATGACTTTTATAAGGAAACTTTTTCCAGTTCCAGCTTGTCCGCTTACATACATCCTGATTGGATGAAATGATGTGCATGAGCACTCTTTTTTTTCATGTAGAAATCCGTGATCAATTTTGTTTCTGATCTCTTCATAAATTTGTTGCTGCTCTTGATTCAGTTGTCTTTCCAAATTTTCTAAGTCTATAAATTCTTCTTGAGCTTGATTCATAGCCGTTTCCACTTCATTCATGGCTATTGATGCTTCATTTTCAACGATTGGTTGTCCTAGGGGATCTTGACTGAGTGTTCCTGAACTTTGGCTGTCCTGAGAACTGTCTCTAGCTATTTCTGCTGCAATTGTAGTTTCCTGTTCAATTTCTTCATTTAACATTTGCAGATAACTTGAGAATGTACTGCATTGTATGCTGTCTTTGCAAGCATTAAAAGAATCTTCATAGCTTTGAAATTCTCCCAGTAGTTCATCCTCTGTACGCCATGGTTTAAACAACTGTAAAAGAGCCAAGTAGTAAAATTCCTTCATGTCAGTAGTGTCGCAACTCAGCTTCCTGTGATTTATCAAACTTCCTTTTGTTTGCTTCACCAAACATCCTTCCTCACCAACGACTTTATATTTTCCATTGTTGATGTCTTCTGCGGCTTTCCGTGAATAAATGTAGTTCTGCAGCACTTCATAGAGACACATGTTCTCCAGATGTTGACTTCTCTTGGGATAATATGTGTCCAACATGTTTGATTTCAAAATATCTGTACTTTCTGGGTCATTCTCGGCCAAATATTCAATTTCTCCAACAGATTTCAGTACCCGATTTCTCATTGCTGCAAGGCCTAAACTTGCCCAAATTATTCTTCTTGACTTCGAGTAGAGACTTGCAGAAGATAACCTATCTGAACATTCGTAGGATCCAATTTCTCGATGCGATAACATCTTCAAACTGAAACTGTACAGCTTCTTACTGACAGTCTTCTCGTGAGAAATCTCTTCCCACATTTCCTTCAATTCTGTTTTTTCTGATTTCGTAATGTAAGACGTTACATATCGAGCAACAGCAATGGAATTGTCAGCTACATACTGTATATCCATGTTAGCGTTCCACATGGATAAAATGACTGGGTTGTAGTCATTTATATTTTTTGATTCTTCTTTTCTTTTTAGGTTGTAGGTATTCTTAGGTGATTTTCTTGTGATAGTATGTCTCACAGCTGACATAAAACTGTTGACTCTTCCATTTGAAAGAACAGGTCTAGGAAATCCAAATCGACATTTAGTGTAGTATTTATCTTTGCTCTTGTATTTCCGTCGACAGTATTTTCCACACCGATGACTTTGGAAACGTAAAACTCGCTCCTTTAACTTTTTCTCTTCTGTGCTTTTTGGTATAGCACATGTTGCATATTCTTCAATGAAAGATAACACTGCTTCATCAGTATCTGTTCCAAACTTTGGGGCATCCTTGATCCACAACAGCATATGAATATGAGGAGCACCTCTTGCCTGGTACTCTTTTCTCCAAAAGAAATCTATTACTTCTCCAAGAGGTGGATTTTTTTTATTGCAGATGAAGGACATCATAGCCTCAAATCTATGATTGAAATATCTGCAAACATTAACCGGATCCAATGAGCACAGTTCTCCTGCTGTCTTGTATTCGATGTTTTTAATGTTTGAATTTGCCTCTCGTAGAAAATCCAGTAAATCATCCCAAGCGTACTCCGCACAGCTTAGGGTAACGAACCATGTTGGTGTTCCTAAATTCCGTAACATGCATTTTAATTCACCATGGCGTCGGTACCAATATTCATTTGTCCCACGCTGACAAGCCATCAGATTGATCAGTTGTGTTTCCAAATGATCATCTCGGTGCTGCACTTTCTCCATAAAATCCTTAGCAGACACATTTTGTAAATGTACTCCACTTTTTAAAATGTGATTTACTGCATAAGACAGTGCAGACAAGTCGCTTTCAAATAAAAGATGGAACAAATAAGGAATACTTTGTCGAAATCTGGGATCTTCAGCATATAGTCTTGTAGTCCGATACTCAGAAGCTGGAATCTGTTCTGGACGTTCATCGTATCGTCCTCCTTTTCCTTTAGGAAACAGCTGGGGAAAACATCGAGCTTCCAAGCTCTCCTCCCATACACTCACGGGAGTTCCTTTTGCTTTCTTCATCTGAAAGAGATCAATATTGTCTCCCATAACTTCTTTTGAATGAAGAGGATGTATGCTAAAATGTTCATAAATTTCTTCTTCCTTTGACTTGTCCACTTTTTCAATTTGTCCAGTTGGTGTTTCTGTGTCTTCTTGTAAATGTTCTTCTTCTTCTTCTTCTATATAAATTGATTCATACCATTTGTTATTCCTTTTCAAATACAAATTTGCTCTTTGTACTTTCCGCACATCTACCAGCTCCTGCCAAATCTTCTTATTCTTTGTAGGTACACCATTAACCAGAATAACTAATGGTTCAGTTTCCAAAGTATCCGCATCAATAGTTTCCATATTTTTTTTCAAATCCAAGGGCAAATACACCACTCTTCCTTTTAAACCTCTCAGTAAATCAGAAGGAGGTAATTTACCAGTTTTGGGCTCCATACGTACTATGGTCTGGAACGGATGAACACATTGAATGAGTATAGACTCATATGTATTTAATTCAGAAAGTTCAGCAGGAATAGCATCCAATTCTAAATTATTATGTACAGCTCTGGTCGGCATTCTATTTTCCTCTAACTTGTTGTAACAGTATTTACAAATACGCTGATCTTCACCCAAATCAAAACAATTTTCTAGAAATATATATGTGGCAAAATCCTTCCACTTATAATTATCTTCATTTTCACTCTTTCTGTAGAGATCAACATTCCTAATTTGTTTTCTATAATGAGTTCTGCGGCAACAAATACAAGTAAAATTTGGTCTTTCATTAGAGACTATTGCAAATTTTGTTATGTGATCATTAAATGTGTTACTTACAGAGGGTTCTACATTCTCTTCCACTTCTTCCTCATTTACTGTGTCCTTCTCTGCACTGTTTTGTTCAGGACCAAAGTAACAAAACTGAATTTCATCAACAACCTTCTCTACATCTGATACCGTTCCTCGGAACAGAGCCCTATTCAATTCATTTAACTTTATTGCTGGACTTTTGGCAAAATACAACCGTCTCACAAACTTTCTCATTTCAGTATGATGAACAGCCAGCATCCTAAAATGATGGAATTGCACACTTTTCTAGATAGACAAGCCAGAGAATGACCCTGCAAACCAGTATTCTCTCTCACTCTGCATGGATCCAGACTTTGAAGCACCTTAATCTTCTGTTTTATACTTTTTTTACTATATTCTCTTAGAAACTCTCGAAATTTGTCAATAGATTCCTGACGCACAGTGCAAATACTACTACAATTCCAAGTGTACACTGGGGCTTTAGGACGTCTCCCCATAGCCTCATCTGCCATCACTTGTACCTCATCTCTTGGAACCATTATCTCCTTCTCCATTATGCAACCATTTTTTACTTCGTAAGAACGACCTCTGGTGTCAACTGCATGCAGCAAACTATTACTTTGAAAATAGCTCTCTTCATTAAAAAAAGGTTCACTACTTGAACTATGCATCCACTTTCCTAAAAACACTTTACAAAAGTTTGTTCTGTTCACTACTCTTTTCCTTTTGCTATGTGATTTCAGTACATTAACCATTTTGTCTAATGTACGCATCCTATTCAAAATTAAAATGAATAGTTTCCTTTTTATTTCTAATGCCTTTGCTGCAAAGGCTTCTATTTCTTTTTTTCTTTTATAAAACTTTGTCTTTTTCTTATATTTCTTCACATCCTTCATCAAATTGGACATAACTCTTCTCTGAAACATTTTTCTACGTATCTCTTTAAACGCTGTTTTTCTATTTATATAAATCTTTTCAGTTGCTGAAGGTATATTTGCATTAACTAAATTGTCAATTTTTTCCTCTCCTTTTTTTTTCAAAACATCCTTTCGAGTACAGACATTTTGTACATTTTTCATTCTTTTGAATATATTTTTTAGAAATTGTTTTTTCTGCTTACCAGAAGATTTTTTCTTTTTCCCAACATGAGCATCTTCTACTAACTTTGGTCCTCTAGTTGTCTTCAAATATAGGTTTTTTTTGTGCGTTTTTTGAACTCTGGATTTTGTAGGCATCTTAAATTTTGTCCACTGCTCTTCAGCAATACCTGAAAAAAACTAAAAAAAAATTCCTTTATTTTATTTAAATATATTACTACATTTCTTTTCACAATAGTCACAAAACATAATTTCTTTGCCAATTTGAATGCACACTTACTGCTCTTTTTTTTTGGCAAGTTAAAATCACTTTTACAGACTGACACATTATGAAACCACTTTTCAGTTTTTTTAAAAAGCCCATGTCCAGACTGCTTTTTCAGACCACCACCATGTGTATCCTCGGTGACTGCCTACACTCCAGCAAGGGCAACCAGCCTTAGTGATGCTGAATGTATTTGCATTATAGACTGAAACCTCAAAACCCCACTCGCTTCTAAATACTGTGCATGATTATACATGGAAAGGAGCTGGGTGTGTGCTAAGAGTCTGCTTCTTCCCCCAAAAAATCGCTCCCCCTTTTTCCTACTAATTCAACTGTGAAATCACCAGAGCAAAACGCAATAAATCTCTGCCTGTAATTCCTATTTCCACACAGAGTCATGTTTTCACATTAGTCCCAAAACGAAATTTCTTTGCCAATTTGAAAGCACACTTACTGCTCTTTTTTTTGGGCAAGTGAAAATCACTTTTACAGACTGACACATTATGAAACCACTTTTCAGTTTTTTTAAAAAGCCCATGTCCAGACTGCTTTTTCAGACCACCACCATGTGTATCCTCGGTGACTGCCTACACTCCAGCAAGGGCAACCAGCCTTAGTGATGCTGAATGTATTTGCATTACAGACTGAAACCTCAAAACCCCACTCGCTTGTAAATACTGTGCATGATTATACATGGAAAGGAGCTGGGTGTGTGCTAAGAGTCTGCTTCTTCCCCCAAAAAATCGCTCCCCCTTTTTCCTACTAATGCAACTGTGAAATCACCAGAGCAAAACGCAATAAATCTCTGCCTGTAAATCCTATTTGCACACAGAGTCATGTTTTCACATTAGTCACAAAACGAAATTTCTTTGCCAATTTGAATGCACACTTACTGCTCTTTTTTTTTGGCAAGTGAAAATCACTTTTACAGACTGACACATTATGAAACCACTTTTTAGATTTTTTTAAATGCACATGTCCAAACTGCTTTTTCAGACCACCACCATGTGTATCCTCGGTGACTGCCTACACTCCAGCAAGGGCAACCAGCCTTAGTGATGCTGAATGTATTTGCATTACAGACTGAAACCTCAAAACCCCACTCGCTTCTAAATACTGTGCATGATTCCACATGGTAAGCAGCTGGGTGTGTGCTAAGAGTCTGCTTCTTCCCCCAAAAAATCACTCCCCCTTTTTCCTACTAATGCAACTGTGAAATCACCAGAGCAAAACGTAATAAATCTCTGCCTGTAATTCCTATTTGCACACAGAGTCATGTTTTCACATTAGTCACAAAACGAAATTTCTTTGCCAATTTGAATGCACACTTACTGCTCTTTTTTTTGGCAAGTGGAAATCACTTTTACAGACTGACACATTATGAAACCACTTTTCAGATTTTTTTAAAAGCCCATGTCCAGACTGCTTTTTCAGACCACCACCATGTGTATCCTCGGTGACTGCCTACACTCCAGCAAGGGCAACCAGCCTTAGTGATGCTGAATGTATTTGCATTACAGAGTGAAACCTCAAAACCCCACTCGCTTCTAAATACTGTGCATAATTATACATGGAAAGGAGCTGGGTGTGTGCTAAGAGTCTGCTTCTGCACCAAAAAAATCGCTCCCCCTTTTTCCTACTAATGCAACTGTGAAATCACCAGAGCAAAACGCAATAAATCTCTGCCTGTAATTCCTATTTGCACACAGAGTCATGTTTTCACATTAGTCCCAAAACGAAATTTCTTTGCCAATTTGAATGCACACTTACTGCTCTTTTTTTTTGGCAAGTGAAAATCACTTTTACAGACTGACACATTATGAAACCACTTTACAGTTTTTTTAAAAAGCCCATGTCCAGACTGCTTTTTCAGACCACCACCATGTGTATCCTCGGTGACTGCCTACACTCCAGCAAGGGCAACCAGCCTTAGTGATGCTGAATGTATTTGCATTACAGACTGAAACCTCAAAACCCCACTCGCTTCTAAATATTGTGCATGATTCCACATGGTAAGCAGCTGGGTGTGTGCTAAGAGTCTGCTTCTTCCCCCAAAAAATCACTCCCCCTTTTTCCTACTAATGCAACTGTGAAATCACCAGAGCAAAACGCAATAAATCTCTGCCTGTAATTCCTATTTGCACACAGAGTCATGTTTTCACATTAGTCCCAAAACGAAATTTATTTGCCAATTTAAATGCACACTTACTGCTCTTTTTTTTTGGCAAGTGAAAATCACTTTTACAGACTGACACATTATGAATCCACTTTGTAGATTTTTTTAAATGCACATGTCCAGACTGCTTTTTCAGACCACCACCATGTGTATCCTCGGTGACTGCCTACACTCCAGCAAGGGCAACCAGCCTTAGTGATGCTGAATGTATTTGCATTACAGACTGAAACCTCAAAACCCCACTCGCTTCTAAATACTGTGCATGATTATACATGGAAAGGAGCTGGGTGTGTGCTAAGAGTCTGCTTCTTCCCCCAAAAAATCGCTCCCCCTTTTTCCTACTAATGCAACTGTGAAATCACCAGAGCAAAACGCAATAAATCTCTGCCTGTAATTCCTATTTGCACACAGAGTCATGTTTTCACATTAGTCCCAAAACGAAATTTCTTTGCCAATTTAAATGCACACTTACTGCTCTTTTTTTTTGGCAAGTGAAAATCACTTTTACAGACTGACACATTATGAATCCACTTTTTAGATTTTTTTAAATGCACATGTCCAAACTGCTTTTTCAGACCACCACCATGTGTATCCTCGGTGACTGCCTACACTCCAGCAAGGGCAACCAGCCTTAGTGATGCTGAATGTATTTGCATTACTGACTGCAACCTCAAAACCCCACTCGCTTCTAAATACTGTGCATGATTATACATGGAAAGGAGCTGGGTGTGTGCTAAGAGTCTGCTTCTTCCCCCAAAAAATCGCTCCCCCTTTTTCCTACTAATGCAACTGTGAAATCACCAGAGCAAAACGCAATAAATCTCTGCCTGTAATTCCTATTTGCACACAGAGTCATGTTTTCACATTAGTCCCAAAACGAAATTTCTTTGCCAATTTAAATGCACACTTACTGCTCTTTTTTTTTGGCAAGTGAAAATCACTTTTACAGACTGACACATTATGAATCCACTTTTTAGATTTTTTTAAATGCACATGTCCAAACTGCTTTTTCAGACCACCACCATGTGTATCCTCGGTGACTGCCTACACTCCAGCAAGGGCAACCAGCCTTAGTGATGCTGAATGTATTTGCATTACTGACTGCAACCTCAAACCCTTAAAGTATTCCTTATTTTTACCAGTACACCTTAATTTATCATGAAAAAATAGTCCATATTATTTTACATGTTCCTCACATTTAAATTTCTCCCAAAACAGAAAATAATAAACACAACTTCTACAAAAGGAATTCCAATTCTATTATTCATTTCTTAATTTACCATATACATCCCCTCTCAAACTCATAACTCACCTTTAAAATTAGTTAGTTGTGAAAGAAATGTGGCACTCAAACAGCAGATTATCAGAGCCAGGATCTCTGTTCTCTACACCTCTCTCCTCTCAGCAGAACCAGAAAATGGCAAAGTTTCCCTCTATTTTTCCACACATATACATGTAAGTTTCAAATCTCAGTGCTTCCCCCTTTTTTCAAATGTAATCACACAATTCTATTGGTTGAAAACCAACCCTTTTCTTAAAGTACCCTTCCCCCAACTTGACTTCTGCCTGCTACCATAGCAACAGCTCATGGAACACTGCTGTGTGGAGTTAGGTCAGAAGTTCGCCAAACAATGTTTCAATTCCACAGAGCAAGAGTGCTTGACTTTTCAGACCTTACAGCAAATCCATAGTACTGTTCTTTGGTAACACATTTTTCTGTACCAATACAAAACATGCTTCTATAAATTTACACATACAGCCTAGTTTTTAGTGTAGAATGGTATGAAACAGCCAATCAGTTCTTTTTTTTTATTTAAAAATATGTATGCCTCCATTTCCAAACTGTTTTTCATTTCTTTTTCCCATTCTACTGAATTACACCTCCTGAGTGCATCCAGATCTCCTTTGAAGATGTTCACAGTGTGGATTGTAGGGCACAGCTATGTCTTCTGGAGTGAAAAGTTTGCAGAGAAAACAGATATGGTGAGAGACCTTGCTTTACCAAATGTAGACATTAAATGGATTGGTCAGAGAGGGTTAAAGTGGCACCAATTGATGCCATTGGTGAAATCCTTCATGCAAAACCAACACCCTGACCTCATAATAGTGCACTGTGGTGGCAATGACCTAGGCACTTTGACTGGGGTAGATCTGGAAATGCTTATGAAGGACACCTTTGCACAACTGTTTTCTCTTTTCCCTAAAACTGCCTTTGTGTTTTCCAACATATGCCAAAGGCAAAAATGGAACTGGTCCAATCATTTCTGTCCGCAAATTGACAAAGCAAGAAAGCACGTCAACAAATCTGTTTCTGCTTTCCTCCGTGACTATGGTATGGGTGCCATTTACCACAACAACTTGCGTTATGACATGCAAGACATTTATAGAGGAGATGGTGTGCACTTCAATGATGAAGGGAACAGAGTCTTCCTCTTGAACCTTAGACTCTGCATCGGTACTTACTTGTAGGTACCAATAAAAAATCACTTCATAAACACAACGGCTCTTTTTAGAGCCCCCTAATATCTAAACACTTAAATCTGTATTTCATTTTTTTTTTTTTTTTTTTTTACCGTACGCGTACGGTGAGCTTACCGTACGCGTACCCCGTGATTTTTTTAAAAATCAATAAATGTTTTCTTTGTACTTTTCTGTCCTTCTTTGACCCCCTCACAAATGTAAGGGGGTCTGTAACTCTCCTCCTTGCCCCCTTTTCTTGTTTTCACTCTTTTTTTTCTGAGTGAAACACACAAAATGGCGGCCGCCGCTTCCTGGTTTCGGCCGATTCGAATGTTTACTAAGATCTAAGAGCCAATCAGAATCGCGCTCGCGCACGCCACCGTACGCGTACGGTAAGCTTACGGTAAGCGTACCGTAAGCTGGCTCAGATATATATATTGATTTAAAGGCTATTTTCTCAGAATCTACTGAACAGATTTACACCAAACCTACAAAAGGCACTTCCTTGACCTAGGGACTACCTCTCTGCCAAATTTCTAGTAATTCTGTTCAGCCGTTCGGGCTGTAGCCCTGTCTAAAGGTCCTATGGAAAAATGCATGGGAAAAACGCGTTTTGGGACGCCACTTTTATCTCAGCCCCCGCTTGACAAATCCCCCCGAGACTTTCAGGGTAGGAGCGGAGCGTAGCGCCCCACCTATTTTGAGAAATTCGCGAGGATTCATCAACCGGCGCCAAAGTTATTCAAAATAGAATGTTGCGGATTTCCTATGGAAAAGGGGTCCTAACTATAACTACCTACTGGCGACCGCCAGTAGGTAATAGATAGATATATATATATTATCTACTGGTGGTCGCCAGTAGATAGTTATAGTTAGGACCGAGTTCCCATAGGAAATCTGAAAATTCTATTTTGAATAACTTTGGCGCCGGGTGACTTATCTTCGTGAAATTTTTAAAACTAATGGGGCGCTCCGCTCAGCTCCTACCCTGCAAGTCTCGGGGTGATTCGTCAAGCGGGGGCTGAGTGGGGTCCCAAAATGCGTTTTCCCCATGCATTTTCCCGTAGGACCTTTAGTCGAAGGTACAGCCCGAACGGCTGAACAGAATTACTTGAAATTTGGCAAAGAGGTAGTCCTCAGGTCAGGCATGTGCCTTTTGCATATATGGTGTCAATCTGTTCAGTAGTTCCTGAGAAAATCAAAAGTAAAATCACATATATATCTGGGCGGAGCCTAACTACACATCTCATCGTGAGATCTGATTGGCTGTCAGCACTTCATCCAAGAAGTGTTGGCAGCCATCTTGGGACCAATATACATGATAGCACCTCATTAAAAAGCATTGCAGTTAATAGAAGGTTTTAAGACTTTAGTTACATTATAAATCATTTGTTGATAGTACCATACTCATTTTAGGTATTGTGGTGTGTTCTAAGGTGATTTTACCATGTGAAAAAGTCTTCTGCTGTGATATCATGAATCATGTTTGAGAGAAAACTATTTTCTCATGCTTTTCCCACAGAGGTTTGGAAGGTGATCTATAAGCTAAACTGAGAGCATATTTTCTGTAAATTCACATTATCTTTCTCAGTCACGTTAGAATGAAGTCTGACATTCTCAATAAAACATGTACATCCAACAAGGGCAGAGACTGTCAGTTGATTCCTTTGTGTTCTACTGCAGCTTCCCAGAGTGTTCTAAAGAACAACTAGAGCGCTAACAGTCCTACTTATGACAAACGTATGGCACAACTGAAGCCATCTTGGTTGGAATAAAGTGGTAACTCTTAAAACATTTAATTTAAAAAGGAACAAACTGAGGGGGTTCATTTTGCCATAGAAAGTATGATTAGTGCTGCAGAAAGAAAAATTAGGGCACATTTTTAGTGACTTCTCAAATCCTCTTCTATTTCATTAAAAAATTCTGACATGCAGACTGAAACATGCACTTTCAATACCAGCAGCAGACTTCCCTGGTGAGCAGTAGCTTTACTACAGTGTTCTAATAAGCAACTAGTGTGCTAACACTCTGAATTTATGGCAAATGTGTGGCACATCTGAATGCCTTCTTAATGGAATCACAGTAAAAAACTGAAAGTTTTTCCTACTGAGGAGACTGTAGTAAATGAGGAAACATCATAACAAATAAGTCTCCCAAAATGGCCTCCAGAGACAAAAGAGCCCAAATGTAGCCCAAATATCACCAAGATGTAGCCCAAGTATAGCCCAATGACAGAATATCCCAGAGTGTTCGAACGAACAACTAGAGCGCTTACTGTCTTCCTTATGACAAAAGTATGGCGCACCTGAAGCCATCTTGATTGGAATAAACTGGTAACACTTAAAACTTCATAACAAATAAATCTCCCAAGATGGCCACCAGAGACAAAAGAGCCCAAATGCAGCACAAATATCACCCAGATGTAGCCCACATGTAGCCCAATGACAGAAGTGTGCAAAGCACTTATTTTTTGTGTATATGCAGTTTTATATAGTGCAGACTTGTCAGGTATTGGAGTGCTTTACATGAGCATTGGTTACATCACACAAGATCAAATTCATTTTGGTTGTAGACATGGGGAGATCAAGTGATTTGACCAGAATCACAGAATGTTGAGCTGAAGCAGAAACTCCAACCTGTTTCCCCAGTTGCAAAGTCTGCAACTCTGGAAGTAACACCACATCCTCTCCCCTAGGTGCAACATTTAATCAAGTGGTCAACTGGATAAAAAAACATAAAGATTACAAATAATTTAAAAGATCTTTGTCGCTATTTGAAAACTCAGAAAATATGTCCTCATTTTAGTTTTTGAGAGCGCTAACCATAATTTTGATGCAAATAAGACCCTCTCATATTTGTAATTTCTAAAGGAAATACTCTAGGTATTACAGTTTTGATTACATCAAGATGACGTCAGGCGTTCCACACTTTTGTAATAAATATAGAATGTTAGCAATCTAGTTGTTCATTGGGATACCGTTGAGAGGCAGAGGCCAGGGGCACGGACTCTGAAAATTGAAGGCAGGTAGGAGAGTGCAGAGGCAGCAATTTTACCACACTGGGCAGGTAGGAAGGGCAGTGGCAGCACAACAGACTATGGAGGGCAGTGGAAAGGGGGGCAGGGGAAACAAACCAACAATACAGGACTGGCAAGAGAGGCTGTGGCAATATAATAGACCATTGTGGGCAGAAGGAAGAGGCAGTGGTAGTACAACCATACATGCCAACAGACCCGTTTCAGCCAGGAAACGTCCAATGTTTTTAAGCTCAAATGGGCTTTATTTGATCTGTCTCCTGTCTACATCTCCTCCTCAATGTAACTCAAAGGGGAAAAATCAATACCCCAGTTTTTTTCAAAATCTCCCTCTTACCAAGTTCAAAATGTTCGCAAGTATGGTACATTGGATCATGGTAGGCAGGAGGAGTTGGGGTAGGGACATGGACTCGGATAACAGAGGACAGGAGGGACATGGAGAGGTGCACCAAACTGACCCTACAGGGGAGGCATCAGGGTTTGCAGCAGCACAATACACCACACAGCGCATGCGGGACGGGGGTGCAGCACAACAATCCATAGAAAGCAATAGGGAGGGGACAAGACCATGCACATGGACAACAGAGAACAGAGGGGAAAGAGGCAATGGTAGCTAGCTGACCATAATGGACAGACAGGAGAGAAAGCTGCAGCATTACAGACCATAAATGGCGGAGGTACGGATCAGGGACATTACAATGGAACAGACAAGCCAGGAGGGAGGGAATAGGGGTCTGCACATGGAAACAGAGGGCTGGGGGCAAGGGGGCAGGGCAGGAGCAGCAAGATGACCATGGAGGTCAGGCAGGATGGGCACTAGAAACAAGACACACCATGGAGAGCAACAATGAGACTATGATGGCATACACACAGACCATGGAGGGAAGGTGGGAGGGGGTCAGGGGCAGCTAGCTGACCACACAGGGAAGGTGGGAGGGGCCATGGCAGCACCGAAGACCATGCATGGCAAGCGGGAGGGTTAGTGGCAGCACAATGGCTATGATGGGCAGGAAGGAGGGTGCAGGGGCATGCACAAAGACCATGGAGGATAGAAGGGAGGGTCAGGACCTGGCACAGACAAGAGAGTTCAGGGGAAGGGGCTTCTCAACAGACCGCGCGGGGCAGGCAGGAGGAGCAGTTGCAGCACAACAAACCAGGGAGGGCAGAAGGGTGTGGCAGTAAAATGGACCTTGGAGGACAGGAGGAAGGGGATAGGGGCATGGCATGTGGACAGGCAGGGTGGAGGTGGCAGGGACAAGTTACAGTCATCTGACAATGCTAGGCAGGTGGGAGGGGAGGGGCAGCTCAACAGAACACTCAGAGTAGATAGGAGTGGCAGGTCCATGGTACATGGTGGGCAAAAAGGATGGAGCAGGGGCATGCACAAAGACATCGGAGGGCAGGGGGAAGGAGAATAGGGGCGGCAAGCTAAGCACAGAGGCTAAGCAGGAGGTCAATGATGGGCCATAGAATTGGGCAATGGAGGGCAGGTGGAGTGGACTGATACATCATGCTAAATGGAGGGCAGTGGCACCACATCAGACCATGCATGGCAGGAGGGAAGAGGCTAGTCCATGGATTCAGACAACAGAGGATAGGGAGGAGGTGGATGGGGCAGCAAGCTAACTGTTCAGAGAAGGTGGGTATTAGGAACTTTATTGTTTTTAAAATGTGTGTCTGTGCGAACTACTTAAAATATGAACAAGTATGCAGCATAATCTCACTTTTATTCAGGAAGAAGAGGACGTTTGTGACTGTGACTCCGGGCTCACTTGGCAGAAACACCCCCTGACCCTCCACCCCCCATCGCAAAATGTAATGCCCGTGAAAAGGGTAGGTGGAAGCAGTGTTATATAGAACATAGTCCTGAGAGCACGATTGAAAATGAAAACTAGATATAGTATATGGTATAAACTATGCACCAAAAAGTGTGATATAAGATGAACCGGGGCTTGAAATATAATATGCAATACATTGTGCGCAATGACAGATTCATTGGAGAGCGCGAGATAGCACAGGCACTAGCGCGTGCTATGCGATATGCGCCTTGGAGTGTAATATGCACAAGGCAGTGTTGTGTAACCTAACTAGTCTCTAAAGTTGTAATATAAAATATGTGCTGGGGAGTGTAACGTTGCATATGCACTGTGACAAAGATATGGATCCCAGATTGTAATATGTATGGCATAGCGCTGTGCGTTATAACATAGGCATCGAGGAAGGCACGTTAGATGGGGCAATATAACCCGTGCGAAGGCAAGTGTGGCATGACATATTCACGGGGTGGTGTTACGGTGCACATGGGCTAGAGAGTGTCATAGCATACGCACTAGCTGGTGGAATACAACACAGAGGTGTGAGGCACTCGGCAGGCACTGGTGGGTGTAACACAGCATTGGGCTCAGCCCGGAGCACGCTGTGACTCTCAAGTGAGATTCATCTCCTTTCCAGAGAATAAAATAAAAAGTATTACACATCCGGTGGTGGATGTGTATTTTATTAACCGAGAGGGGGGTTTCTTGCATAGTTTGGTCGAATTTTTGTCGAATCCCCTTTGAATGGCTTGGCCCGTCAATAGCTATCCATGTTTGTATAAATAAACGACAAGGGTGTCTACTTGGAGAGTACCCACTGGCGGGGACGCCGGGATTAGGCACGGTGGGTCGTCAGACACGTCAGAGCCTCACTAGCGGTGTAAATACATTCCACGTGGATTCATTCTATGCATAGTCGCCTTTTAATGAATATCACGCAAATCGTCATGGTGATAGGTACATACGGTTTGTCCAACATGTCCTAGGTGTTTCTATAAATATAAATATTAAAAAACAAAGGCCGGCCCCGGGGGATGGGGTCCCCGGGGCCATAAGTGGCCTGAGGAGGGGGGCCACGCAACCCCCTCCTAAAGATTTTTTTTTAAAAAAGGCCATGACCCGGGGGTTGGGGTCCCCGGGGCCGATTAAGACCTTGGGAGGGCCAAATAAATTTTTTTCAACAAAAAAAATTAGGGTGCAGACCCTGCGGGATGGGGTCCCCAGGGCCAGTAAATTAGAAAAAGAAGGGGGGCCACACAGCCCTCCTTGTTAAAAAATAATATAAATAAAAGACCGGCATCGCACCAGAGGCCACGCCCCCTCCTTGCAGCACTCTGCAAACGCGCCCCCTGGCCAGTTGTAAGTTGGGGAATTAATTCCCCTTCAATACTGAGGGTCCCTGAGGGCCAACTAGCCCAACAGGTATCTCCAGTATGCGCCAGGGAGCTGCGTTGCAGACAGGTGTTCTGACGCCATGCCCCTTTTTACACCTCTATGCAACGCAGCTCTGTGGCGCTTACTGGAGGTACCTAGTGGCCTAGTTTGACCCTAGGGACCCTTAGGATTCAAGGGGACTTAATCTCTCAACTTAGAACGGCCACAGGGCGCGTTTACACAGTGGTGAAGGGAGGGGACGGGGCCTGAGGTTACGTGTGCAAACACGCCCTGTGGCGCGTTTTGAGTTGGGGAAATAATTCCCTTTCAATCCTGAGGGACCCTGGGGGCCAACTAGCCCACCAGGTGCTTCCAGTAAGTGCCACTGCGCTGCGTGGCAGAGAGGTGGTCTAGGCCGTGCCCCTTTTTACATCTCTCTGCAACGCAGCTCTGTGGTGCTTACTGGAGGTACCTAGTGGTCTAGTTGGACCCTAGGGACCCTCAGGATTCAAGGGGACTTAATCTCCCAACTTAAAACAGCCACAGGGCGTGTTTACACAGTGGGGAAGTGAGGGGACGGGCCTGAGGTGACGTGTGCAAACACGCCCTGTGGCGCGTTTTAAGAGGTAGTTTTAATCCCCTGCCCTATTATATACTAGGGGCTTACAGAGGAGATCATGCTGATCACACGGTGATCCCAACGCATAGTGTTCCCTAGTGTATGTAGGTGGTTTCACTGTATTCTGAGTGTCTTTTAACATAGCACTGGCTCTAGGACTGGTTAGTCAGACTCAGTTACCACTAGTATCCGTCTGAAAAAGTTGAGGGTACAAGATGATTTTGCAACAAGGCTTCTTTCTGCTCTTCTGTTTGTTCTTTCTGCACGTTATCCTTCTTCCTGCACTTTTCTTCGTCTTTGAGGACTTCTGTTGCTTCTTTCTGCATTTCTTTTTTTTCTTTCTGTGCGTTTTTTCTTCTTTCTTCACATGTCCTATCTCTGTAGGCATAGTTAGGAATTAGCATTTAAAAAACCTGTGAAATTCACTGAAAAAAACACAGGTTTTAGGCACGTTATAGTTAGGAATTAGCATTTAAAAAACCTTAGAAATTCACTGAAAAAACCATAGGTTTCAGGGGCGTTATAGTTAGCTGGACTTTTCACTCGTACAAAACCATTGAAATTCCCCCGTTATAGTTAGTTCAGCTAACTATAACTCGCGCGCCCGCAATGCACTGCTGATGACGTCACATATTACATCACTCATGACATGGTCAGTGACATCACTTATGACATCACTGATGACATCTCAAATGACATCACTGATGACATCACTGATGACATCATCCAGTGAATGTGTGTTTTTCTGAAAATTACATATGTTTTATATCTCAAGGTCGATGGAAGAATAAATGGGTATATAAGTGTCTAAATGGATGATTTGTGTGTATCTTAGTGAATACATGGCTTAGTGAGTAATGTTTAAATATGTAAATATCTGTATCAGTCTCTCACTTTGTGTATAAGTGGCTGCATGGGTTGGTGAGTAGCTACATGAGTGTCTATATAGGTTATTAGTTGGTTTTTTAGGCCCTGCTATCTGCAGACTGATGATAATCATGTAAAATATGCACAATCTTTCCCTCTTACCCTGTACTTATTTAAAAATTAACTCAAGGCTGTGAGCTACTCTGAAGGTGACTGGGAGCCACTGGGATCTCTGGGTCGACTGGTTGGAGACACCTGACATAAAGCAACACATCTTTAATAGCACTGTGCTAGTCCTATGCTTAAAGACTTTGCTGTACAAATGGCAAAAGACTTTGTCCTTTTCTATCTCGGCGTGGATGGCACTGTGCAAATCCTATGCTTAAAGATTTTGATAGAAAAACGGACATTTGAGGTGAGCAGATCTAGAGTGTCGCTGTTGTTGAGAGTGCTCCATACAGGAGCTGCTTTCCACCTAAATTTGAGAACTACCCAGAGTTCTCGGCTTCTTTTTTGCATAATTTATTCGTCACTCTATGCGTGAAAGGGTATTTCTTTGACTTATACTGGGTGCTCCCTTGTGTCTGGACAAAGCTATACCTCTCTGAAGAGCTCTAATTAGAGCGAAACACTGTGTCAGGGGTTGCTTTTACTCATTTCAAGTTGGCTTGATTGGTATTTTACCAATTCAAAGCTGTAATACTGTGCCTGGAGTGGTAATTGGCTTTTGTCATTTTACAGCTCGGCAAAGACAGCACTGTGCTAGTCCTATGCTTAAAGACTTTGCTGTACAAATGGCAAAAGACTTTGTCCTTTTCTATCTCGGCGTGGATGGCACTGTGCTAATCCTATGCTTAAAGAATTTGGTAGAAAAACGGACATTTGAGGTGAGCAGATCTAGAGTGTCGCTGGTGTTGAGAGTGCTCCATACAGGAGCTGCTTTCCACCTAAACTTGAGAAGTACCCAGAGTTCTCGGCTTCTTTTTTGCATAATTTATTCGTCACTCTATGCCTGAAAGGGTATTTCTTTGATATATATATATATATATATATATATATATATATATATATATATATATATATATATATATATATATATATATATCTACTGGCAGTCGCCAGTAGATAGTTATAGTTAGGACCGAGTTCCCATAGGAAATCTGAAAATTCTATTTTGAATAACTTTGGCGCCGGTTGACTTATCTTCGTGAAATTTTCAAAACTAATGGGGCGCTCCGCTCAGCTCCTACCCTGAAAGTCTCGGGGTGATTCGAGAAAGAAGGGGGGTCCCAAAATGCGTTTTCCCCATGCATTTTCCCGTAGGACATTTAGTCAAAGGTACAGCCCGAACGGCTGAACAGAATTACTTGAAATTTGGCAAAGAGGTAGTCCTCAGGTCAGGCATGTGCCTTTTGCATATATGGTGTCAATCTGTTCAGTAGTTCCTGAGAAAATTGCAGTTAAAAGTACATAAATATCTATATGCGCGCACCGTGCGCGCACCATGCGCGCACCAAATGTGCGCGAGCGTAATTCTGATTGGTGGTTAGATTTCAGTCAACATTCGAATCGGTCGAAATCAGGAAGTGTCGGACGCCATTTTCTGTGTCGCAGTGAAAAAGAAAGGTGGAGAACGTGAAAAGGGGGCAGGGTAGAGAGTTCCTGACCACCTAGCCTTTGTCAGGGGGTCCCTGAAGGACCCCGAAGGGTGAAAAAAACATTTTATTTTTTTTCAAAAAATCACGGGGTGCGCGCACCATGCGCGCACGGTGGAAAACCCTTAAAACAAAAAAAAAACATTTTAAACTGTTTATAAGTTTATAGAAGATATTAACTATGCTGTTCAACTTTATCCAAATTCAAAAAAAAAGAGCAGAGCCATTCCATATTACAGGATACAGTCAATCTATAACTATATACATAGGTAGTTTATTGTAAAATAAATATATAAAAAATATAATAATACATACATAAATTAGCATTTAAAAAACCTTACAAATTCACTAAAAAAACATAGGTTTCACACACGTTATAGTTAGGAATTAGCATTTAAAAAACCTTGCAAATTCACTAAAAAAACCATAGGTTTCACACATGTTATAGTTAGCTGGACATTTCACTCGTAAAAAACCATTGAAATTCCCCCGTTATAGTTAGTTCAGCTAACTATAACTCGCGCGACCGCAATCCACTGCTGATGACGTCACATATTACATCACTCATGACATGGTCAGTGACATCACTCATGACATCACTGATGACATCTCAAATGACATCACTGATGACATCACTGATGACATCATCCAGTGAATATGTGTCTTGCTGAAAAATAAATATTTTTTATATATGTATATCTAAAGGTTAATGGAAGAATAAATGGGTAAATAAGTGTCTAAATGGATGTTTTTTTTTGTAAAATTAATTGTATAACTGACTTATTAACAGTATCCTAGTGAATACAGTGATGTAAAATGTGACGTCATCAGCAGTGGATTGTGGTCGCGCGAGGTATAGTTAGCTTAATGGTTTTTTACGAGTGAAATGTCCAGCTAACTATAACATGTGTGAAACCTATGGTTTTTTCAGTGAATATATATATATATATAAATATATAAATATATATATATATTTATATGTATATTACCTACTGGCGATAGCCAGTAGGTAGTTATAGTTAGGACCACGTTTCCATAGGAAAACCTCAACATTCTATTTTGAATAACTTTGGCGCCGGTCGACGAATCCTCGCAAATTTTTCAAAATAGGTGGGGCGCTACGCTCCGCTCCTACCCTGAAAGTCTCGGGGGGATCCGTCAAGCGGGGGCTGAGATAAAAGGGGGGTCCCAAAACGCATTTTTCCCATGCATTTTTCCATAGGACCTTTAGAACGAGCTACAGCCCGAACGGCTGAACAGAATTACTCAAAATTTGGCAGAGAGGTAGTCCCTAGGTCAAGGAAGTGCCTTTTGTAGGTTTGGTGTAAATCTGTTCAGTAGATTCTGAGAAAATAGCCTTTAAATCAATATATATATCTGAGCCAGCTTACGGTACGCTTACCGTACGCTTACGGTAAGCGTACGGTGGCGTGCGCGAGCGCGATTCTGATTGGCTCTTAGATCTTAGTAAACATTCGAATCGGCCGAAACCAGGAAGCGGCGGCCGCCATTTTGTCTCTCGCACTGAGAGTGATTTTTAAAATATCAAGCCCAAAAACATGTAAAGGGGCTGTTTTGACAACTCCCTCCCACATAGTCATGTTGAGGGAGTCCCCAAACATCCCCCAAGTGCAAAAACGGTTTTATTTTTTTTTCGGCAATTTCGCGGGGTACGCTTACCGTACGCTTACCGTAAGCGTACGGTAAAAAAATAAAAATAAAAAAAACACTATCCACACTTACCCCACCCCCTGTGCTTTTGGTGGCCGAAGGCCACCAAAAGCACAGGGCTTATGTTAAGGGCAAAAAACACTATCCACACTTACCCCACCCCCTGTGCTTTTGGTGGCCGAAGGCCACCAAATGTACAGGGCTTATTATAAGGGAAAAAAACTTAGCATTTAAAAAACCGTACTAATTCACTGAAAAAACCATAGGTTTCACACACGTTATAGTTAGGAATTAGCATTTAAAAAACCTTGCAAATTCACTGAAAAAACCATAGGTTTCACACATGTTATAGTTAGCGGAAATTTTACTGATAAAAAACCAGTGAAATTCCCCCGTTATAGTTAGCGCAGGCAACTATAACTCACGCGACTGCAATCTTCTGCTGATGACATATGTGTCTTTATGAAAAAAAAATATTTGTAATATATGTATAGCTAAAAATGTATGGAAGAAGACATGGGCAAATAAGTGTCTAAATACAGTATTAGCATCAGCAGAGGATTGCGGTCGCGTGAGTTATAGTTGCCTGCGCTAACTATAACGGGGGAATTTCACTGGTTTTTTATCAGTAAAATTTCCGCTAACTATAACATGTGTGAAACCTATGGTTTTTTCAGTGAATATATATATACATATATACATATATATATATATATATATATATATACACATATATATATATATATATAAATGTATATATATATACCACATTTCTGTGATCTGTAGATTAAGCAGGAAGATGAGGGTGGAGTCGGGCATTGCTTGTCAGGAGCTGTAAAATAATGTCTCAAAAGAAGAGTGGAGTTTCCTACTGGCTACTAAACAAAACTGTCTGCAGCACATGTCTGGAGAATAATTAAGCAGACAAAGGGCTGATTGTTTTTCCTGCACCTCAACAGAGGCTTTTGCCCTCTAGTCAGACTGAATTCAAAAATGCCCAGGAATGTACTCTGGTTTTCTACCAATTCACATCCCTGTCTGGCAGGCTCGTCTGTAACCTCCATTCATACACAAACAGCATTCCCAAATTGGATTCCTGTTTGAATACAGTATGCACCACATACACACATTCTCCAAGTCCATTCAGTCTCATCCATAAAGAGAAAAAAGACTTGCACAAACTATGGGGCATATTTACAAGAATATGGTGCAGCCTTGCGTTTCCCCCTGTGCTGGCGCTAACTTAGCTGCCCAGCGCGAACGGCCTGCTTTGGGGAAATTATTGTTTATGTGTCAAAGGTGTCCCTTTCTGCACAAAAACAATCCTGCCTACAATGCAGGCACCCTTGCACCATAACGCAAGGGCGCCTGCGTTGGCGCTAGGCAGCCAAAAGTGCGCCAGCTCTAGAAAAGGACAGGAACTGAGGAAGGGTTGAATATTGATGAACCCTATCCCTTCCATCTATACTGTGCTCAAGTTCAGTCGATTGTAGAAACACAAACTACTTGGCATCCATGTGTTCCTTAAAGTAGAATAAGTAAAGAGGATGCAGAAGCATACACTGTGAGTTCTGGGTTGCCTCTGTGACATTTTAGCAACCTAGTACTCTACTAATCTGGGCCCTAAAGTACTTCACTGGATGATATGCAGTAGTTTTTGTGATTGATTAACCTGCATTAGTAAAGTGTTTTCTGATTTAAAATAATGAATTTACCAACCATTGGAAATAATAGAAACTGGGCTAAATTGTTTAAAGTTATGCACTTAAAATATCTAAAAATACACATTATTATAGTACGTCAATATCTTTTTTTAAAATGTATTTTTATTAACATTCATCAACATAAGATATACAGTACAGAGGAATCAGTAATTCTTACTTAGTGAAGACAATGAGTAACAGCTCTTTGCAACATTACACTGCAAGGACAGGTTACGGGTAGGGGAATCACCCTGGTCAATGCTACGTGGTGGGCTGCAGATATCTCCTTGGTAGGAGTTTCATGGGCTCCAAATTCGGGACTATTATTTAGGGCAACCCCGGGCCATGTAAACAGTCTTTTCTCTAGACATGCAGCAGTCTAGGTCTTTTTCCCAGGCCTCTACTGAGGGTGGTTGCGCCGCTTCCCACATTTGTGCAATATTCCTTTTTGCCAACATTACTCCCAATATAGCCCACTGTGTTTGGTAACTAGTCATATCAGTAGGCTCCCATATATTCAAGAGGCAAATTTGCGTGCTTCTGGGCGGAGGACTAATGTGAGTACGTCACTTAGTATGTAGTGTATTTTTCGCCAATAGGATTGTATGTGTTCGCATTCCCATATAATGTGTATGAATGTGCCTTCTTGGCCACACCTTCGCCTACATTCTCCTCCCTCAGCTCTACCCATTTGTATCAGATAAGGCCCCGTAATATACACTCTATGGAGAATTTTGAACTGCACTAGCCTGAGTCTAGCTAAGATTGCCACCACTCTAGGGGAAGATACCGCCTCTTGCCATTCTTCATTGTCCAGTTCGATGCGATCCCCTACCCACTTCTCCTGTAGTGGCTGGAGGGGATCTGCCATATTATTGATCAATTTTTTATATGTTAATGATATGATTTTCTCAGGCAGGTGACCATCCAGCAATCTATCTTCCAATGGGGAGGATTCAGGGGGGAGGAGCCTTTCGGGAGGTGTGATTGCAGTGCGTGGTGGAACTGCGTGTATCGAAAGCGCTCTGAGTCAGCTAATTCATGTTGTTGCTGTAGAGAGGCAAAGGTCTTCAATTCGCCCTTCTCCCACATATCTTTAATTTGCGAGATCCCAATGAGTTTCCACCTATCGAATCCCTTCGACTTCCATAGATTACCCAGCTTTTCGGAGTCCCATAAGGGGGTTGCCAACTTAAGTTTCTGCCCCCATCCTAGGGTTTTAGTGGCGGTATGCCAAGTGTGGACCGATGGCTTAGTTGGGCCCGTCAGTGGGTATCAGTTAGGTTTTGAATAAGGTGCCCTGTTATAATTCCCTCCCGGGAAGAGCCACCTGTTCATGGTATATCCAGGATCATCAAGTCGACCATAGGTACCGTGATTGATGGCCGCGAGATGCGCTGCCCAGTAGTATTTTTTGATATCTGGGAGGCCAATTCCCCCTTCATACCAACTCAGTGTGAGCTTGTTCAATGCAATGCGGGGCTTCCCATACTACAACAAATCCCTCTGGAGGCCCTCAATTTCTTTAAAATACGTCATCGGGACAGGGTCTAGTGAATTCTGCAAGGCATACAAACGACGGGGTAATGACATAATTTTAAAGAGAGCCGCTTTGCCCAGTAGCGAGAGAGGAAGCTTTTCCAACTGGCTATATCACGTTTAAGCCTCTGTAGCGGAGGGAGAAGGTTGTGATTGAAATGGAGTGTTCGGTCCAAGGAGATAAAGATTCCCAGATATTTGAAGCCCACTGAGCTAATCTGAATTGGGCAGTCTCGTGGTGGAGAGGCAGGGTCTCCCTTGAGGACGTACAGGAGGGACTTATTCCAGTTGATGGAGAACCCAGAGTATCTACCAAAGATTGCCAGGATGTCCAGGACCGCCACCAGGGACTTCCTGGGGAAGGCCAGGTTAAATAGTATGTCATCTGCGTATAGTGAAATACGGTCCTCCCAGTCAGGGGACAAACGCAGACCTCGCACTACTGGGTCCCTCCGAATCCATGCCGCCAATAGTTCCAAAGCTAGCGCAAACAGAAGAGGGGAAAGAGGACACCCCTGGTGGGTCCCACGACTCAGTGTAAATGTATCTGATTTTTTATTGTTGACCACGATATGTGCCATGGGCTCGGAATACAAGATGCGCACCCACTGAGTGAAGCCTGGACCAAACCCCATTTTCCAAGCACTCCCAAGAGATACGGCCATTCGACGGTATCAAATGCCAAGGTCACATCTAATGACACAATTATAGCTGGTTCTTGGATCGTGGCTGCTCTCCCCTGAAACCCATGCACTCTGCGCAAGTTCATCCCTGTGTTTCGGTGTGTCATGAAGCCTGACTGATCAGGGTGTACAAGGCCCCCAATTATTTTGACTAAGCGATTGGCAAGGAGCTTGGCTAGAATTTTGGGCTCTGCGTTTAGGAGCAAGATCGGTCTGTATGAGGCACAATAAGTCTTGGGTTTACCCTCCTTATGGATGGTGACTAATGTAGCTACCCTTTGGTCCATTGGTAATATCCCAAGCTCCTTGCTTTCATCAAACATGGCATTTAAGTATGGGGCTAATTTGTCAGGCCTGAGTTTGTACAATTCAATGGGTATAAAATTGGGACCAAGGGCCTTCCCTAAGTGTAGTGATCTAATGGCCTGCGCTATTTCGTCCGTTTTCAAATCGCTTTCTAAAAAGTTACGGTCTTCATCAGACAGTGTGGGGAGCGCTATGTCGTGTAGTAATTCGCGAGAGTCATCCTCAGTATAGGGTGCAAAGGTCATGTGCTCAGCACTGAAGTGGCTGGCAAATTGGTTTGCGATATCTTGTGGGTCAGTTATGGAAATACTACCCGCACCCCTGAGTTCTGGAACCAGTCTACTTACCCACTCCTTTTTATCGAGCCAAGCGATTAGTTTCCCCGCCTTGTCTCCCAGATCGTATATTCTGCCCAATTTTTCCCTGACCAGACTTTTGGCCCTTTCAGTTGCCAGTGCCTTGTAATCATCTTGTTTGAGGCGTAGCAAGTGTAGTTTCTCTGGTCTAATCCCAGTTTCCAATTCCCCTTCCAGCCGGTAGATCTCTGCCTTGGCTTCTGTCTTTCTGTCTATTTTTCTTCATCCCAGCTATTAGGGACAGGGCTTGCCCCCGAATTACTGACTTAAAGACTTCCCACAGGGTCTGGGAGGAGTCCACTGTCCCCTCGTTTTCTTGAAAGTAGTTATCTATGGCTTTGACGAGGTCTTTACGGATTACAGGGTCTCGGAGATACCACAGGCTAATGGGAGCAATTTTCCCCACCCTTGCTTGGCTAAGGACTTTGTGCACCCACACCGGGGAATGATCGTAGATGCCCCTGGCTAAGTGTCTGATTTTGTGGATGTGAGCGACTTGTGAAGCGGTGACTAGGATGTAGTCTATGTGGGAAAGGCTATGGTGGGCCCTGGAGTGGAAAGTGTGTTGGATTTTTTCTGGGTTGTATGTTCTCCACCCATCAGCTAGCCCCAGAACCTCAAGGAGGTCTAGCAGCCATCGAGAAGATGGTCCTATCTCACGTGGAGGGTGGCGGTCCAACGTGCCTGAGGCAACTTTGTTGAAGTCTCCTCCATTCACTAGAAGACCTTCTGGTAGCGAGAGTAAGATAGTGCCCAGGTCTTTAAATGTGGTATTCTGTAGGCCAGGTGGTAATTACACTGACATGAGTGTTATGGTGTGTCCTTCCCACAGACCCGTGACTCCTATATATCTGCCCCGATCGTCCGTCCATGTGGAACTCACGGCGAGGGGAAATGAGTTTCTCATCATAATGCCAACGCCTCATGAGCTAGTCGTGAAACCCGCGTGAGCCACCATTTTGTATCCCCATCCATGCAGGGCCTTACAGGAATTTCCCACCAGTTGCGTTTCCTGAAGCATGATAATGTCAGGGGCCTGCCGTTTAATACACTGCAGGACGACACTGTGTGTGACCTTATCCCCAAGCCCGTTGACATTCCAGCTCAGTATTTTAGCACTTTTGTCCCACTTTGCACTCATTGAATCTAGAATAAGGTCTTCTGTATCAATGCCAATGTGTCTTATCGATGCTAAAACCATAAAATTAAACAACTGCGAACCCCCAACCCAACAACCACCCTCCTTGCTTCCCTGCAATCTGGGCGTGGAAGAATAACCCAACTCCCCCCTCCCTGCAACCCTGCTAGGTGAGCCCCCAACCTCCCACCACCCAAATGTGCAGAGTGCCTGTCGCCCATGAAATTTAGAAAAAAACATTCTTAGTGGACAGTGGACTAGCCTCCAGCGTGAAGTACGATCCGACCTGCTAGCGGATCTTTGCAAGCCCATATACCATGGTCCTGAGGTTCCCCCCTCAATTAACCACAAGGGCAGTCCATCGATATATAGCAAGGAAGAGAGGTCCAGTGGTCAGACGTGACATGAATCTGCTGAGAAGCCCCGTTCCCTTCTGCGACAGGGCCCAATCTGTAGGAGAGTGGCATCGACTGCATAGTTGCCCCCAACTTTTTGCTGATGTTTTGACTGTTTTCTGACTCTAGCCAGGCTGTGGCCCTGCTGTCCAGGACCCCAGCCTATCTGCTTCCTCTCTAAACTAATGTGAGCACCTTAGGTACATACCAATTGGATACTGAGGACGCCCTATCAGCCCCTTGTCGTAGTACCCTAGGTACCCAGGGCATGGGTCCCTCAGAGGCCTACCAGGGGATGCAGCACTTATTGTGCCACCCCTGGGACAGCCATACAAACTGACACCACCAGACCACTACTGTAGTCTGGGTAAGGTGGTGCTTGCACCCCTTACAGGGATATAGGTATCCTGTATCCCACTTAATACAACACATATATCCTCATAGGTCACCCCTAAGGCAGGCCTTGCTAATCCTACAAGGCAGGGTGCTGAGATATGTGTGAGGGGGAACCCCTACCTGAGTAGGGGCCCTCTGCAACCTTCGTAAAACTATTGCTGGGTTGTTTGTACTGCAGCCATACCATATACTCTTAACCACATTATAAGTATTCGCGATAGCGTGATAACTTGAGAGTGGCTGCACAGAACCATGTCGTGTTTGGTGTCAAACATGTAGGAATCATACACCCAATCCAACCATGGGAGTGAGGGCATGATTTCCCCCTGCTAGAGGGGCGATATGGTAAAAGCGGCAGATTTTAGACACCAATTTAAAAGTGCACACGTAGTACAAGATGGATGCTACCCGCCACCCACACGACTCTGGCTGCCTGTTGCTGGGCAGAACTCCAGCCACGGCAGCTGGACAATAGGGATCTTGTTGCAGGGAGGTGCTCCTACCTCCCCAGACAGACTATGTGGATTGGAACTGGGTGGGTGCACCATAGGATGTCTTTCAGACTTGCACGTAGGCTTCTCCAGTGCCTACTTCTGCATACACCGCCTCAAACCGGTTCAGGGGCATCCTGTCCCCTGCCCAGGCAGGAAAACACACAAAGGGGAGAGGGTGTAGCCACCCTTTCCCGCCTGAACTCTCATTGGTGGGCTCTGATTTAGACACTCCCCTAATCCTTGGATAAAGGTGAATGCAGGGTCCCCAGAGCCTCAGATTAATCTTAGACTTCACAGACTTGAACCTTCGACTTGCTGCCGCAATGCTGAATGAAGAAATCTCCCTTGGGGTAAAGGAGTTACCCCCCTGCTTGGCAGGCACCTGAAACACTGCAAGTGACCCGGTTGGAACTCCGAAGCTCCTACGGACAACGAAGACTTCTGTCTACCTTGAGGTGGGTTTCCAAGCATCCCAGAGGCCAGTGAGTGTGCACAGCAAAGCTCAGCACCATGGACCCCGTGGGTGCCGAGATCCCCAATACCCCAGGACACCGGCCACCTCTTGCACAGCACACGACCCCGACCAGTGGGGAAGTTGTGCTTTGGCCCTTTATTGAGCCAACCTCTCACCATCATCTGTGCCAAAGATCGACGCCCTAGACCACCCCGGCGACCCCTGGGCGCATCTTTACACACAATAGACTACAGCAGAGGGACCCTGAATAAGTCAATATGTAAGGAAGGAATCAGGGAAAGAAACTATACAAAAAACAGAACTTCCTACACTTGTCTAATTCACATAAAAAGCAGTATGTCCATAAGATAAAATAGAACCCACAGTCAACGGTGTACAAAACTGTGTTACTTCATTTATTAACTCATGTTTTCATTTTTGTCTCCAGAAAACATATACATATATATTTGAAAATATCTCTTAGTGCATAGAATGCATGTAGCATCACAATAATAGAACACAATTGTAACTTATCTTCAACACTGTACAATCATGACATAAATAAGAAACATATATACAACATATATTACAAAACAATCGAGACAATAGACCTGAAAAACACAAAAAAGATCGACAATATAGTAATGATTAAAACCATAGGTTGTGAAGTTTGAACATAAGACCAGCGCCAACGCGCGTTTCGGAGCTCATAAATGGCTTTTACAGGCTCCTTCTTCAGGGCGTATTAAGGTGGTCTTTCAGAGAACCAAGGCTTCAAGGCCTAGTTTGATGTCCAACCTCATAAGGTAAAGTTACAGATTCAATATTGACAGCCGTTGGTCTGTGGGTATAAAGAACCGCAATAAGTAATTTATAATACTCATTTAAATTTTCAGTTGTTTTTAAAAAAAGTGGAAGGAGCTATACTAAGAATAAAGGAGTAAAAGGCTCATATAGACCCGTGATCAAACAGTCACCCAGAAAAAAAAGGAAAATTGTGAGGAAATAGAGATCCAAGTACCAATCACCTAAGTAGAAAAGAGAAAAAATATTGAAGTAAATATATACACACATACTTGTCAGAAAAAACTCTTTTGCAAGAGGATACCAGATGGGCAGCAACTTCAATCTTTGATTTAACTTTTATAAGAAAACTAAAATAAAAAGAAAAGAGACAATGACCCTTGCGCAATCTGAGAACATAATGGACTACTAAGTCTGTATTGGGGTAAATAGAGTATGAAAATAGGCGAATCTCTAAATAATGAACGAAGGTGCCAATAAGCGTAAAGCGGGATAATTTCAATAGTAGGGAGAGTTACCAACCCAAACTATACCTGTTATTAAGGTGGTGAGACAAACCTGCGTCTAACGATATGTTTAACAAGAATAGTAACCAAACATGTTTCATTCTAAGAATTAGCCTGGGACTAGGAACATAAATGACGATTAGCTATCGTAATATGTTCAAGCAGTGATGTGAGGATAGCGCGTTATACTGGGAGGACTTATGGTTGTGGAATGCACAACCAACTACTTACTCAGCTAAGATATCACAGGACGTGGTGGCAGTATCCGAACCGATGAACTTTAAAATCGGTAAAGGAATTGTCCAGATAAGGTATACAGGCACGTAGTAGTATAAATGGAGATCAGTATGGATAGTCACGCAGTTAGAGATAGCCTGAAAGTATACAAGAAACAGGCTATATCAAAATAACGCGATATACTGGGGAACTAGATGTAATGGGATGCAGTCTCAACTACTTACCCAACTGCGACATCACAGAACACGCTAGCAGTGTCCGAGCCGAATATATATAAAACGCCGGTCAAAAAGATTTCCTATTCAAGTTTGCGGACCCGTCAAGATGTAAATGTAGATAGATGTGGATAGTCACAAGGTTGCATATGGCCTGAAAGTATACATATAACAGGCTTTATCAAAATATGAGGGTGATGGAGGTATAGATACAGATTATGACCTCGAATTGCTTAACAAATGGCACATTGTATACCTGAGTGAATTTCTATTCAATCATTTCACAGGCCGGTGTCTTTTAGAAAGTGGGTCGGGTACTCAGCGTAGGGAATACAAACCATTCAGGTTATCTACAAAAAAGATACATGTTGTATAAAATAACTACACGAGGAATAACAACGTGAGCATAGTTTAGAGGATAATCAAACGACTTCTAGCCGCGCCGGTATAACCCTTACCAGGAATTCTAAAGGATGCGTGTCCAGGGTCCAACTGCTACCACTCTCTGCATAGAGCGATATGGCCTCTGGCGTCTTCCTTCCACCGAATACCCATTTTATATGGGGTACCCAAAATACACAAGAACCTTTCCTCTCCTCCGTTTAGACCAATAGTATCCACTATTGGGTCTCTAACTGAGCCCCTGTCCAAATATGTGGACATTTTCCTTCAACCACTGGCACCCAATCTCCGAGGATATATAAAAGACACGGGACACCTCATTAGTGAAATTGAGGGCACTCAGTTTAACACCAATACAGACTTCTTGGTATCTATGGACATCGAAGCCCTTTACACCAATATCCCGCAACTAGGGGCTTTGGAAGCAGTTAAGCATACCCTCGAGAATAGCAACAACCCTGTTGATCGGCTATTCCTGCTGGAATGCTTAGCCATTGTATTAAAAGAAAATTACTTCGAATTTAACGGACAAGTCTTTAAACAAATACTAGGAGTCAGTATGGGTGCAGCTTGTGCACCTAATGTAGCCAACATCTACATGGGAGAATTTGAGAACAAGTTCATTTTTAATGAAATAGCTCCATTCAGTGAAAACATCAAAAGTTGGCATCGATTTATTGATGACATCTTTTTTATTTGGAGAGGCCCGGAAGAACAACTTCATGAATTCATCTTGTGGATCAATCTTTGTGATGTCCACCTCAAATTTAGTCCCAATATAAGTAAGTCCATCTTGACGGGTCCGCAAACTTGAATAGGAAATCTTTTTGACCGGCGTTTTATATATATTCGGCTCGGACACTGCTAGCGTGTTCTGTGATGTCGCAGTTGGGTAAGTAGTTGAGACTGCATCCCATTACATCTAGTTCCCCAGTATATCGCGTTATTTTGATATAGCCTGTTTCTTGTATACTTTCAGGCTATCTCTAACTGCGTGACTATCCTTACTGATCTCCATTTATACTACTACGTGCCTGTATACCTTATCTGGACAATTCCTTTACCGATTTTAAAGTTCATCGGTTCGGATACTGCCACCACGTCCTGTGATATCTTAGCTGAGTAAGTAGTTGGTTGTGCATTCCACAACCATAAGTCCTCCCAGTATAACGCGCTATCCTCACATCACTGCTTGAAGATATTACGATAGCTAATCGTCATTTATGTTCCTAGTCCCAGGCTAATTCTTAGAATGAAACATGTTTGGTTACTATTCTTGTTAAACATTTCGTTAGACGTAGGTTTGTCTCACCACCTTAATAACAGGTATAGTTTGGGTTGGTAACTCTCCCTACTATTGAAATGATCCCGCTTTACGCTTATTGGCACCTTCGTTCATTATTTAGAGATTCGCCTATTTTCATACTCTATTTACCCCAATACAGACTTAGTAGTCCATTATGTTCTCAGATTTCGCAAGGGTCATTGTCTCTTTTCTTTTTATTTTAGTTTTCTTATAAAAGTTAAATCAAAGATTGAAGTTGCTGCCCATCTGGTATCCTCTTGCAAAAGAGTTTTTTTCTGACAAGTATGTGTGTATATATTTACTTCAATATTTTTTCTCTTTTCTACTTAGGTGATTGGTACTTGGATCTCTATTTCCTCACAATTTTCCTTTTTTTTCTGGGTGACTGTTTGATCACGGGTCTATATGAGCCTTTTACTCCTTTATTCTTAGTATAGCTCCTTCCACTTTTTTTAAAAACAACTGAAAATTTAAATGAGTATTATAAATTACTTATTGCGGTTCTTTATACCCACAGACCAACGGCTGTCAATATTGAATCTGTACCTTTACCTTATGAGGTTGGACATCAAACTAGGCCTTGAAGCCTTGGTTCTCTGAAAGACCACCTTAATACGCCCTGAAGAAGGAGCCTGTAAAAGCCATTTATGAGCTCCGAAACGCGCGTTGGCGCTGGTCTTATGTTCAAACTTCACAACCTATGGTTTTAATCATTACTATATTGTCGATCTTTTTTGTGTTTTTCAGGTCTATTGTCTCGATTGTTTTGTAATATATGTTGTATATATGTTTCTTATTTATGTCATGATTGTACAGTGTTGAAGATAAGTTACAATTGTGTTCTATTATTGTGATGCTACATGCATTCTATGCACTAAGAGATATTTTCAAATATATATGTATATGTTTTCTGGAAAAAAAATGAAAAAATGAGTTAATAAATGAAGTAACACAGTTTTGTACACCGTTGACTGTGGGTTCTATTTTATCTTATGGACATACTGCTTTTTATGTGAATTAGACAAGTGTAGGAAGTTCTGTTTTTTGTATAACGCATCTTTACACACGCCAAATTGCTGCCTCCTGCGGTCCCTTGTCTCTCAACTGGTGGGCCCTAGCGGAGGTCAATCTTCACTTTAAAGAGCTCCCCTGGTTGCTCCAGGCCTGCTCTACAGTTTCCTCACTGGAGACCTTGCTAAGACCTCGTGGGTCTGCACCGTAGCTGTTTTGTGATCCTTGCGTGGGTTGCGGTTACCAAGGCTTAGTGGATCCAATCTGGACACTAACACCGCAGCGGCCTTCATCCTTCATGGGACAGTCGCCCTCCAGAAGCTGGCCTTCCTTGAAGCCTCCTGGACCCCGTGACTGATGATCCAAGCTACCCATCTTCCACCTGGAAGCACCCGACATTGAAGGGCTCTTTCTCCTGAGCCCCCTGGTCACTGTGCCGTGACCCAGATTCTGTCCCCTCTGCTTTCAGGTCCTTACCTTCTGTCACCACTGCGCACCCAGGCGTTCACTGCGGTCTCTCACAGCCACTCCCTCCCTCACAGCTCCACAGGGCTACCAGGCCCACGCCACACACAGATACCAGCGTGGGGATGGACGTCCACTGGGTTATTAATTGGTATTCCCTCACCGCGTGGCATCCTCGATCCGATGTCCCAACCACCACAGTTGTTTTACAGGGGCTCACAGGCAAGGGAGAAGGCGGGCACCACCACTGAGTCACTCAGGCCACCACGAGGGGGATGGGATCAACAACGTGGGGTTCCAGGCCAGCCGCCAGTCTCCACTACTTCACCAGACCTCGGCCACAGGATTATGTTATGCGCACACCGGTGCTAGGTCCCAGGCGTCTCCACACCACTTACCTGCCAAAGCCGCACCATGGGGATCTGTTGCGGAGTTCTCCGGCCCCACCAGGAGCACGTGCAATCGTGATTAAGCGCTGCCAGCCCCGCGAAGGTGTCTCTCGCTCTGTCAGCTGCAAACTGCGCGGCCCAGTCGCCTTCCGGCAGTGCAGGGGGATCGCGGGGCACGCCCAGCCAGCACGTCAGCTGTTGGAATCCGTGTTCCAAGCGGATCTGCAGGACCCCCTCGACCCACAATCACCGCGGGGTGCCATCTTGTGCTCGCCGGTCCGGGTCACAGGCTACTTGTTCTCGCACAGATGTGCACGGCTGCCGTTTCTGAAGGCACTTTCAGGTCGCCGCTGCTCCAGCACACAGCTGCCCACACCGGGTGCCCCTCAGCACGGCAGATTGTGTCGGATGTTACGGGCTTGAAGGCCAGCGACTTGCGCAGCGTAATCAGATGGCAGCCATATTCTGCGGCCGCTAGCCACACCCCCCTATGACAATATCTTAATTAGATTCATAATACTTAGAATTAAAGGCTGCATGGCAATGAAAAGTCAATTTGATTGAGATAAAAAGTACGCTAGAGGCCATACTGTTATTGCCAATAAAATGACTATGCTGTTTGTAGGTAGACAGGAAAACAGGTTACTGAAGTGTGTTAAGACTCTGTGGTGTTTTTAAGATTGCAGTATCAGTTCCTGCCTACAGGGACAGAGCTGAGCAATAATATAAACAAACTTTATGAAACACCGGTGTCTACAAGGCATTTCTTTACAAAGTTGTGAAATTGGCATAAATGTTGCTAAAGTGAATTTCTATAATTTGAAAGACATGGCCTTGTGGGGACTTAGGTTCCTGTCCCCACAGTGCAATCAAGTCCCAAGAGCGTAGGTGTGTTATCTCTCCAAGTCCTCACAAGTATAGTAAAACAAACACGCAAACCCTACAAGTACTGTGCACAGTGCAGAGATGCCAACAATGGGATGTGTATGCAGTCTCACTAGTTACATGACATACTAACAGGCACTATGAGAAACTCGAACTACATTCTCTCTCAAATCCAGAGCTCTAAATCATAACCTTTCATGCACACCTAACTCACCCAGACAACTTACGCTGTCTCAGTTCACAGTATACGCTATGAAGGAGTCATATGTTGCATGAATAAAACTACAAAAACACAAGATCTTTGAAAGCACATACATATAGTAAAAGCAAGGTGAAGTCAAATATTTGAAATGTAAACAGGGACTGCATTACTGACAGCCATTGCAAAGAAATCAATGTTTTTGCCTGTAAAATAGTGCATGAATACAGGGTTCGATAAAGACCGGTATCGAAGTCATGTTTTCAATACCAACCCCACTTAAAGCCCTGCAGTGCAGAAAGCTAGACTGCCAAATACCACAGCTTCCTAATCTTGATTTCACGTCATGCCTCTTTCGTCCACCACAATACAAGTCTTGTCTGTCTTACTTGTGCAGGGTCTTTTTTAATCCTGTTATCTCCGTTTGTCACTGTTTTACTATATTATGCCTTTATTCTCCCTTTTTTCGCCATTTTTCTCTCTTGCTTTGGGGCAATGTCTGATGATGAATAATAGGTTCTGACCCCAAAAATGAGTGCTGTGGCCACCATTTACAGCCACCGGCATAGTTAATCGCTGACCACTGTTGTTGCAAAGAAAAAGTGCTCTGCATGGTAATGGGCGTGCACTCCTGCCTTGAGTGCCCCACCTGTACTGATGTCTGGATACCTAATTCTGATTTTGCTGTCATAGGCAAGCATGGATCATGTGTGTGTGCCATGACATACGCCTGTCTCACGGATTGCTGTCTTGTTGGACTGGAAGTGGCACCCAAATCACTACCCTCATAGTGGTAAAAGGCTACTGCCTGTACCTGGAGTTTCAGCAGCAAGGATGTGCTGGTGGCATCATTCTGTTATCAGTAGGAGTCAGCGGGTCCTTGTTAACCTGTGTCACTGGATTGAGGCCTCCAGGTTAACTCAAAGTTCTGCTGCTGTGTGCTTAACTCACCACTTGGCCTGCATCGGGTTGTTGTGGAATGCACCGCTACACAGGAGTGCTGTATCTGTGCTGGGTGTATGTGTGCCTGGGAAGTGTAAAATACAAGGGTAATGCGATATTGTGCTGTGCATGCATGGTAAATGCATGTGCTGGGTGTATGGGTGCCTGTGAGCCCCCTCTCTCTAGAGTTTCCTAAAGCTTCTAAAGACTTGGCTTTTTACTAAAATGTCATCTCCTTCCCTCTACCCTCCCTCCTTTAGCGCCAAGACACCTCCGGCTAATTGTTTGCTCTTTATAAAACTCAAAATCAAATCAAATCAATACATGAAGGATGTAGAACTGTGCAGTACATGCATGGTAAATGCATGTGCTGGGTGCATGTGTGCCTGTCAATGGAACAGTACAGCAATGATACAGTACTGTGCAGTGTGTGTATATTAAATAAATCTACTAGGTGTATGTGTGTCTGTGAAAGGCATAATACATGGCAGACTATGGGTTCAAGTTTGGGAGACCCAGGCCTGCATGGTGAAGCATGAGGGGGTAGAGGAAACCCCCCAGAAAGATTTGTGTATTGCTGCATTCCAGTAAGCTGGGTGGGACACAGTGGAGAGGCGAGAGCCAGGCTTCACCTTTACACTTCAAAGGGTGCTCTTTGATTCAGAGGTCACAAGGAAGGCGTCTGGGTACATCTCTGGAAGGAAAGGGGGCTGACAAGGGAATCAGAGAGTACGGCTGCGGCTCTGGGCTAACATTTTGATACACATATCACTATGGCTGACACAGGTGTGAACTCTAGTCACTCTCATGGCCTATATTGTGGGGCCACTCGTGCTGTAACAGACTTCTTTCCAGAGGAAGAGAGGGCAGAAGAGTGGGCACTTTCATAAGAAGCAGGGCAGGCCCCAACATAAACTTCAAAGACTCGGACTCCAAATCACAATTGGTGTCTGGAAATGGACTGCGAGAAGGGGAGACTGAGATACCAAAAATCGTCAACTGTCAAGCAGCTGGGCGAGGAAGTGAAGCTCTCCGAGACTACTGACTGTGACTGGAACTGGGGGCCAAGGCCTGCTAGTCTCCCTGCTGGATGGGGGACTTCACCCAGGGATTTCAGGACCACCTGCCTAGGAGCCTGGAGCACCAGCACCTGCCTGCTTGCCAAGAGCAGTGTGACCTGTGAGGGAGGGCCACCATGTATGGATTGCTGTGTGGAGTTGGCTGTAGCCCTAGGGCGATGAAGAGCCAGCGACCCCTTATGCCAGGGCAGACTGCCGTACAGGCATCTGCTGTGCCGATCAGGTGGGTGCCTGTGTATAGTAGAGATGTGGTGACCTAGTATGCCAGACGGGTGGGTCAACAGAATTAGGAAGAAGTGCGACCTGACCAGGAGTATCGCTGAAGGGGTGAAGTTGCCGTGTGATCCCTCACGCACCTACATTGGGTAGCTGAATCAGCATCGGGAACTTTGCTTCACCATCTCTCAATCGAGGGATGGACTGAAAGACGTAACCTGCCAGAAGAAGCCAGGAGGTACCTCTGTACGCTTCAGGAGAACAACCGCGGGTTCGGAACTTGCGGATTGCCGTGTGCAGCCATCCCAGGCCATGTGCAGTATATTCCCCCAAACCAGTCGCTGGCGCTCCGGTGACTGTTGATGGAGTGCCCTGAGGAACTCCAGATGCTTTGATCCTACAGGGGTGGGTAAGACTGAATTCGGGACGGGGGGCGTGGCTTGGCTGCCGAGCGGAATGGCTGCCTGAAACCGCAGCTCCGCCGATCGAGCACAGAAATCCTTCAATTATTAGCTGAACTGGGGTGCGAGCTCGGTCCTCCCCGCCCGAGACGGTAGTCCTGGGTGTCCGCCCTGTGCTCTGGTTTTTCTGACCCCGTCGGCGGCTTGTGGACGGAGAGCGGCCCGCGGGCGGCGCGGAGTCGTGGCGGCCTACACCATTCGCTAGAGCCGGGGCCTTGCGTGTGGAGTGCCCGAAACCTATCCGAGGGGTGAGGCAGAGGCTGTTCGCTCGCCCAAAGAAAAGCGCACCCCGGCGAAGGTCTCACCCCCTACGGCTGTCGGAGTGAAGCTGAGGAAGCGGCGGCTGGTGTGGAAGACCGCCGAACGTCCGCCCCTGGATTGCACGACGGCGCACGGCGACGGGCCCGGGCGGCTGATCGCAGTGGCGGCCATTTTGCCTGAAGCAGAAGTCCCATGGTCGAAGGTTCCAGGGAGACGATCGGAGAGACGAGGCCGGCTGCCGTACATGCCCCGACAATACTGTGGTGAGGTTGGAGCGTTGACCTGTGATGTGGAAAGTGCACGGCTGTACTAGGGTTGTCCTGCTCCGG
Organism: Triturus cristatus; assembly: GCF_964204655.1. Classification (NCBI taxonomy): domain Eukaryota; kingdom Metazoa; phylum Chordata; class Amphibia; order Caudata; family Salamandridae; genus Triturus; species Triturus cristatus. Next base: position 727,536,474 of record NC_140580.1, read on the forward strand.
CGGCCTGCGCTGTGACTCTCCCCGCCTGCTCTGCTTAGGGTGCGCGCCCCGCTATTGGAGGCCCAGCCATTCAGCCTACCTACTGGGACTAACCGACCTGCTGCCCTCGGTGAGACGCTGAGGGTCGGCGACTGGCGGCGACTGGTCGCGGCCGCCAAGGCATACTCGCGGCGCCGGGTGGCGGCTGGTGAGTGGCCATGGGCAAACCGGACACGCGGCAGCCGAAAATCACTTTCGACAAGTCCAAGCAGAAGCCGCCGGACCCAGACCCAGACCTCCGTGAGGCCGAATCTTCTCGAGCGGACCAGAGTGGTGCTCAGGAGGCGGACATTAAGGCCATGTTTCAGGAACTGAAAACAAGCTTACATGGCATCGATGGCAAAATGGATGCGCTGGCTGCCCGCATGGACGGTATCACGTCCCGCATGGACAAACAAGAGGGGAGAGTGGAATCGCTCGAAACACGTGTGGCCGACACGGAGGAAAATCAGACCGGCCTTGCCGGCCAACTTCGGGGCATGGAGAAGATTCTAACACTCATTCAGCAGAAAAATGAGGATTTGGAGGCGCGCTCGCGGCGCAACAACGTCCGCATCACGGGTGTGGCGGAAACGACGGACATAACCAGCATGGAGCTCTTTGTCGAACAAATGTGTAAGGATCTGTTTGGGTCGGGATTGTCTCCGATGTTCCTGGTCGAGAGGGCTCACAGATCACTGGGGCCCAGGCCTAAACCCGGTGCACCGCCCCGGCCTATTATTGCACGAATCTTGAATTATAGGGACCGGGACGTGATCTTACGAATGGCAAGGGACATATCGGACTTGCAATACAGGGGCAACCACATTGCACTATACCCGGACTATACGATGCAGGTTCAAGCCGCTCGAAGGGAATTTTTGCCGGCGAAGAAACTTTTTCAACAGGCGGGCACCAAATACTCCCTCATCTACCCTGCTAAACTCCGGGTCCAAGGTCCCGGTAAGCCATCCTTTTTTGTTGACGCTAAGGCGGCTATGAAATATGCCAAACAACTGTTAAAGGACCAAAAGGCTCAGACACCGGCAGTTGACCCGGACCAGCGGGACAGGCTAAGTGACGTTGAATGACTACTCCTGTTTGCTTCTTGTTAAATCGCTGGGTGTCGCCTGTCTACGCTGTGCTGGGCCATATTGAGAATGTTTACTTCCCTGGAGTTCCAATTTCGGATGCTATGAGGGAGCTGAGCAGGGCTGCGGGATTGGGGGGGGATGGTCCTTGAGCTGGTACACTAGTCTCGCGCTCGATCGCCCTGTCACAAGTACAGGGCCTGTAGGTGGCCAACCTGCGTACCTCAAGGGATGATTCCCATTCACTGTTCACATTTAGAGACTGTAGTTACAGTTGTTGTAGTTGGGAGGGGGTCCAGGGAGTTCATTGCACAACCTGATTGGGGGGTTGGAGCGGGAGGGTTAGGGGTTTGGCTGGGGCTGGGGGTTTTTGTTGTGTTTTATTTAAGTTTCAGAGCCGGGTCGGAGGTGGCGAAAACTACTATTGAATCGCACGTTGTGCGCAGCGCGCTGTCATGTCGACAGTCACCTAGCAAGAGGTGTACTGGCATTTACCGGGCAGGCTGCCCAGCTGGCCGGGTGGGATGTGTGTTGTCTGACAGGGACGGGCTGCAGGAATCGATGCAACGAGGAACGGGTCCGTGGCCTGCTCGAGTTCTATTTCCCTGCTTGGTGCCTGGTGGAGGTTCCCTGCCCTGTTGGCGGGCGTACGGATTGCTGTGGCATTGCCGCCCTCAAATATTGGGACCCGCTGGATTGGAAATGCGTGCTTCGAGAGTTGGTGTGACTTGGCCGGGTGACTGGGGGGTAGGTGTATGCTTGAGGCCTGCCCGAACTTTGTTAACACGTATGGTGCGGTGAATAGCATAAAGTGTATTACCTGGAATGTACGGGGTATGAATGATAGGCGGAAAGTGAGACTGATACAGGCCTTTCAGATTAGGAAGGGTGCGGACATTTGCCTTCTGCAGGAGACGCACCTGACGGACAATGCTGCGCAGCTGCTCAGACACAACCGATGGGGTGAGGTAGTTCACGCTCACTACTCTAACTACTCTAGAGGGGTGGCGATACTTATCAGAAAAGGGCTTCACTGGAGGACGCATGAGGAAATCAGGGACGTGGGGGGCAGGTTTGTTCTGTTGGTAGGTTCGCTGTGCGGCGCGAGAGTGATTCTGGTGAATGTTTATGGCCCGAATGACGATAATCCAGATTTCTACGAGGGATTGTGGCATAAGGTGCGGAACTGTGGACCTGCTGCGATACTGTGGGGAGGAGACTATAATGTGGTACTGTCAGATACTGCAGATAGGCAGGGCACCACTCGGGAACATCACCCTAGGGCGTCGGAGGCGCTTGGCCATATTATGCAAGAGGCAGGGCTGGTGGACTCCTGGAGGACACTGCACCCTGAGACCCGCGCCGGTACGTGTATCACAGCTCATCGTGCGGCCTGGTCCAGATTGGATTTCTGGCTGCTGTCCAGAGATCTGCACTCATCGGTGTTAGAGGTGACTCACTTGCCGCGGTCACTTTCTGATCATGCCCCGGTTTGCTTAACGATATCCACCCCGCCGCAGTACATTCAGCCGTTTAGTTGGAGATTCCCGTCCCGGGCTCTGCGCGACCAGGTCTTCCAGCACTCTTTGCGGGAAAAACTGGAGGAATACTTCGCACTAAACGAGGGCTCAGTAGATTCACCTGGCGTGCTCTGGGAGGCCTGTAAAGCTGTGACAAGAGGCCACTGCATGGCGCTAAAAACTGGGGTTTTACGCTCCATTAGAGCTACTCTCGGCAGGTTGGAATCTGAACTGGCTCGGCTTGAAGCTGCGATGGTGGCAACCCCGTCTGGTGGTGCGAGTGCAGACTTCAGGACGAAACTGACCGAGTATCAAGAGGAGGCTGAGAGGGAGGTCAGGTTCTTGTCCAAAGATTCTCAGGCCAGGCGTTACGGAGAGGGTGATAGAGCTGGCCGAACACTAGCAAATCTGCTGCGCCCGCCACGCGGGTCGGAGCATATTCTTGAGATACAGGAGTCGGGGGGTGCAGTAATTCGAGATCCTCCGGCTATACTGGCGGTGATGACAGACTACTATAAGGACTTGTACACCTCTAAGGTGTCCCCTGACGACACTATTATTAGTGATTACCTGGACACCATAGCTCTTGCGTGGTTCAGTAATAGTGCCCGACAATATATGGACCTCCCCTTCACGCAGGAGGACATTCGAGCGGTTATAGCCGCTATGCCGCTCAGCAAGGCACCAGGCCCAGACGGGCTGACGGCAGCCTTCTACAAGGAATACGCAGACCTACTGGTCCCTCGCTTGCATAATGTTTTTGAGGAAGCGATGGAGGTTGGCATCCTCCCTGCCTCGATGCGAGAGGCCCTCCTCATTACGCTGCTTAAACCTGGCAAGAATCCTGTTACCCCGGACTCATATCGCCCACTCTCGCTAATTAATCTTGACGCCAAAATCTACGCGAAACTACTCGCTGACCGCCTGAAACTTATGCTGCCTCAGATAGCGTTGTCCGATCAGTCGGGCTTTGTGATGGGGCGGTCCACTTCCCACAATCTTAGAGTGCTGTTTGGGCTCCTGCATTATTTGGATCCCAAGGTACAAGCCGCGGCCGCATTGCTTGACGCCACTAAGGCGTTCGACTCACTAGAGTGGAAATTCCTACGGGCGTTATTCACTCGCATGGGTTTCAGCCCCTCCTTTGCCAGGCGTATTGGAATAATCTATAATCACCCGACGGCTAGGGTACGGGTTAATGGTCAGACGTCTTCCCCGATCCCTATAACAAGAGGCACTCGGCAGGGCTGCCCCTTGTCGCCACTGCTGTTCGCTATTGCGACGGAGCCGCTGGCGGCTCGTTTGCGCCAACACCACACTCATCGCAGTATCGGCTTCACGTCGCGTGGCCTGCTGGTCTCTATGTACGCCGACGACATAACCATATATATGATGAATCCATCGGAAAACTTCGACCCACTGATGCGTGAGGTGACAAGGTACAGCGGCCTCACGGGTATCGATATCAACTGGTCAAAGTCGGCGATGTTCCCGCTGACGGACGGTACGAGTCAATGCCACACGGAATTCCCGATTGACTGGGTCACTGATGAGATTAAATACCTGGGCATACGGTTTAGCCGATCGATACAGGACATATGGCTGGCCAATTTTGGGGTGGCCGTGGAATGGCTGGAGTGCAAAGTGAAGCGCTGGAAAGCGCTGCCACTATCTCTGATGGGCCGCATAGCAATTGCTAAAATGGTGGTCGTTCCTAAGTTTCTTTACTTATTCGTAAACATCCCCGTGCCACTCACTAAGTCGTTCTTTCGCCGGCTCCGCTCCGCCTTGATTGAACTGGTCTGGGCGGGTAAGCAGCCCAGAGTGGCCTGGAACCTCCTCACACTTCCCTTCCGTCAGGGGGGACTCGCGGCCCCGGACATGGAGCTATATGCGTACAGTGCTCAGGCCCAATATCTGCACTACTGGCAGCACCCGATCCCTTACCAGCCGCACGTGGCCATCGAGATGGATGTTGCGGCCCCCTGCCCCCTTCGTGCAGCGGCATATCAGAGATACAGACGCTCCAGGGACGACATTGACACTGTTGAGATGGTGCGCTGGGCCTGGTCAAGCATTGCCAAACGTGCAGGCGTAGATGACTTATATGCGCCGAGTATGCCCCTCGCGGATAATCCACTATTGGGGCCATTGACGGACGCGGCAGTGGCGCGGCGGGCGCAGGCCTGCGGACTGAAGGTGGCGGGAGACTTGTACCCGGAAGATACCTTCCTCACAGTGCGGGACATGGCGGCAGCGCCGGAACCGACGGCCTCGGAGCTTCTTCTCTACTATCAACTGCGGTCCGCCTGCAAGGGCAGGTACCCTATGTTTCCAGAGGCTCCGCCGACGATCGCGGCCTTGGAGGACGTACTCTCGAACTCCTCCGCGCGCAAACTGATCACACGAATCTATAGAGCTACTCAAAGCACGGCTCCGGTTGCGCACACTGACTCCAGATCCGCGTGGGAACTTGAAGCGGGTATATCTATTACCGAGAAGCAGTGGGAGTACTGTTGCTCCCAACTTGAAAACCTATCCCCTAATTACAGGCTGCGGTTGGTACACTTCAACTATCTGCACCGGACCTACCGGACGCCCATCCAATTGTGTAGGATGGGTCTGCGGTCTGATGCGTGCTGTTGGAGATGCGGTGCGCAGGATGCCGCGTTCTATCACCTTGTCTGGGTGTGTGGCCCCATACGCGACTTCTGGATTGCAGTCTTCAATGCCGTGGGGCAGATCGTGGGGATGGTACTGGGGCCGGACCCACTTGTGGCCCTATTGGGATTCGTTAGAAATGTGCCCAAGACCTCACGTAGGCTTGTGGCCATTTTATTATTACTTGCTAAGCGTCAGGTAGCGCTACACTGGAAGAAGACAATGCCGCCAAACGTGAAGGCCTGGATAAGATCGGCGGTGTACTGTAGGGAGCAGCTGACTTCATACTGGGACCAGCTGCCGCAGCGCTCGCGGCCTGTAGATATCTGGCAGCCACTGGTAGACTGGTTGGCTAGTACGACAGCGTTGGAAGATGACCAAGCGGGCTGACCGTGGCTTAAATGACGTGGAGAGGTTGGAGTTCGACTGTGGGGTGCTGTAAGTGGTGATCCGCCTGGCATAAGTGATCTGGGATATGGGGTTCGTTCGCTGAGAGGGGTTGTCTGTCGCTTGCTCTGTCTGGGCGGGCTGTGGGCGCAGCGTGAAGATGATTATGTCATTTCGATCATTTACTGTTTGCTTTCCTTCGACTCGGGCTCTTTATTAGTTCTGTTCTGTTTGTTCCATTGTAAAATGCTGTATTGCCGTTTGGAAGTACGATCTCAAATGCTTGGGCGGAGTTCCGCCTCGTATACTAGCTGCCTGCCTCCGGGTTGTTGGCTGAATAGCGGTGTACTCTTCGATGGAACAATAAAGGTTTTTGAAAAACAAAAAAAAAAAAAAAAAAAAAAAGACTGAATTCGGGACAAGTCAGCCCCGGGGGAAGTTGCTTGCTAGATAGCACTTAGGTGCTGGAACACTTTTGAATTTACCATAGAGTCGGAGTGGACTCTTGAGACTCTGACTACTAGTGGTGCTTACCCTGTTTGGTGCCTAAATTGAAAGGGGAATAATGACCGGAGCGAGGGGGGGATAGGATTCAAGGAACTGCCTACGAAACGCTAGAGCCCTGACCTCAGGGGGACTCTGTGGTTGTGGGTGAAAGTCTGTGCTGCTAGCAGTGAAATATAAATACATCTGTTTTTTCATAAAAGTGAGTATTTGGCTTCACAATAATTTATTGTTGCTGCTGCGGGTATTTTGAGTTGTGAGTCTGTATTTACATCCCCTCCTAGGGAGTCTTGGGTTGCTCGGACCAGGCTATTGCTGAGAATCAAGTGCTGAAGGGATACTTTGCCCAGTTGCTCAGAATCCATTTTATGATGGGCCCTGGGACATCAGGAGTAAAACGCCTCAAACACCATGGTTTGTCCCAGTAACCCCTGCTTGCCCCCTTGCCCTCTGAAAGAGTTCTGACAACCCTGATAGGACACTTTACTGGAAGCCAACCTACCTTGTCAATAAACCTTCCATGTTGAGGGTGTACAAACCAAAAACCTTCATCTCTGTTTAGCTATTGGTGTTAAATGATTTTTATTAGTTCCATTCTACCTGTTGAATTTCTGTTGGCCGTGCATAGTCCAATGTCAAGACAGTGCGTGCCGCAATGGGATCCAATCGAAGGCATTTATAATGGGTCACTCAAATATTTACTGGTTTTATTGTACTGCAGGAACGATGAGAACCTGAAACTGTAAAAATAAGATTCTAAGACGTGAAGCATTCTTTTATTAGTTGATAAATAATATAGAACTAATTTTATTCCTGACAATATTTGCTTATATAGTTTTTCAGGAAGAGGTGTGGCACAGGGGCCAGGGCATCTGACTCTGGAGCACGGCGGCTCGTGGTTGGATCCCCAGCGGCAGGTCAGCTCAGCACCATGTGACTCTGGGCAATAGCTCGCTTAATCTTCCCAAGGGCCCCCAGCACCTTGATGCCCTCAGGCAATTGTTCGCGCTTTACAAATACTAGATTTGTATTCATTTTAGAATTTTCACTCTCAAGTAAAGCAGTTATGTTTTAAGATGTCATTTTGAATGTGCAAATCTGATATTCATTAACAGATTACATATATTATGAACTGCATTATACATACTAAATACTATTAATATATTTGTTTATTCATTATCCTATAAATTATAATCTTACCATTTCATTACTATATATAGGTTTACTTATTATCCTGCAGTTCATGATCTTACCATTTAAATAAACTTTTAAAGTGAAAAAACGAAGCCATCATTCAGGGATTTGAAGTGGGTGAGCATTTGAAAGTGGCAGCTGTAAATTTTTTGGGATTTTGTGTTTTTCTCACTTTTTTGGCAACATTCGAAGAAATAGACCAGTTTAGGTCAGCGCTACCGATTAGATTTTCTTGATGTTTTAAATGCGGAATTAGTTAAAGCGGAAGTCGCCTAGATGTCGCCAGGAAGCCGGGCTTCCAAGTAGCATAAATGTCTCCTTTTTCTTGGCATGATAACCATGACTGTGATTAATGGTCCAATCAAAAACCGGAGAGAGGCGTCCTTTATGAGCTGAGCAGATCTATCATGAACAGCACAAGGGAACAAAAGTTAAGTTGTGTGGGATAACCAGTGTGTGCCTATCGCAAACTCTGCGGAAAGATCCCTGCCCCGCTGCCAAGTCAATGTCAACAGAACTGGGAGCAGCCGGTGCCCATTGTTTCATGGGCACCGTGGAATGTACCCGCCGTTGCAGCCGCAGCAGTTCTTGTCCTACCACATTTTCCAAGCCATTTTTTTTGCCGTTTTATATAGCGCGAACTCGACCCGAAGGTAATTGGAGCGCTTTACACGAGCACCAGGTACCTTACACAGGTGCACATTCATTTTTGGTAGGCACGGGGAGATTGAGGGCCGCATTCTTGAAATGTGAGGCATCAATGCAAGAAAACAGCGATGCGTCACTTTTCATTGCGCCCTCCTTGCGACACCAATGACGCTTCATATTTACAGTATGACACATCATGTCGCAAGGAGTTACATATACGTCAGTATTCCTGACGTATCTTTTGACGTATCTGTAGGCGCAAAAATGACGCATTGCTGGAGTGTGTCACAAAAGTGACGCAACTCCAGCAATGGGTCAGTACACATTGGCAAGTCCCATGTGAAATATGCTTGCGTCAGTCTTAGGCCTGCCATGAGGCTGGCGTAACATATAGACGCATTTGCGTCCTAGAAGTGGCGCAGTGAAATCTCAAAGATTTCACTGTTATTTCACTGCGTCACTTCTACCACCCTTTCTTGCGTCGGAATGCCCCCTTACATACATTAAACCTGGCACAGGTATAATGTGGCGCAGGGGTTTACAAAGTGACGCATCTACCTAGATGTGTCACTTTGTAAATATGGTGCAACAAGGCTCATTTTTTACGCCGCTGGTGCGTCACAAAAAGTGACGCACCGGCGGCGCGAAAGTGACGCAAGGGCTCATAAATAGGCCCCTGAGAAATTTGCCCTGAATCACAGGATGTTAAGCCGACGCCAGACTCGAACCTCACTCCCTAGCTCCAAAGTCAGCACCTCTGGCCGTTAGGCCACATCCTCACCCCTAATATGTGTGTTTTTTAACAATAAAAAAGGTATGTTGCACATTGGGATCTCTTATATCTAGGGCTCTGGTCTGAAATCGGCAGAATCTCATTGGAGGGTTCCAGAATGTGTGACAAGGACAGCACCCGCAGAGGGACTGAAGGATGTTTTAATGACGTAGGCTTTCATTACAAGTGCCCGATAAATCTCAGGCGTTAACGGGGCCTTCTGAATTATACATTGAAGTGTTTGACAGAGACGTTTCTGAAAGTAGCCACAATCTCAGCGTGAAATACTAGGGGAAAGCGGCAGGGAAGTGAGGCGAACACACCAATTCACACTTGCTGTTCAGCAAAAGTATTAATCCGTGTAATTTCCCCACATTCTATATTTCAATTCGGACAGTCCTGATTCTATTCATCAAGGCTGCTATGCATTCAATGCTGCATTATCTGCAGTTCAATGCAGGCCAGTGTCTGGACACCCCCTTTAAACTGTTGAATAGGTGCGATGCATACAACAGCGGTACTCAAAAAGCAGAATGGATGGAGGTTTTTCCTCACAGAGAGCAAATACAGTAGAGTCAGCCTTGGTGCAAGCTTCTGTATAACAGTCAGTCAGTCAGTCAAGAAGGCTTTATTTCGATATAAAAATATCTTAAAAGCATACATACACAAGATACACATTAAAATATTAAAAGACATCAGTGCGTTAAAAGATAGCCAAACATTTCAGAACAGCTGCTGGTGTCAATAATTTAAGTAAAAGCCAGTGTATTTTACTAAAAATGAAATTAAACAAGATAGGAAAGCCTAGTTGATCTGATGCGCCAAGCCCAACCTAGGAACTTGGCTAACCCACAGGCAAAAAGGGGCTGTGGATCATTTTTTAATATTCGCATGGCCTCTGTGTGGAGCCTGGTTCCAAGTGCTCTGCAAAGAGGCTTGAGCCATCTATTCCGGGGGGCTGCATAAGCCGGACATTCGAACAATAGGTGGGGTACAGACTTAAGCCTATTTTCACAGAAGGGGCAGGAGGAAGTTGTCTGCGTTGGAACCTTCCACCTAGATGTCAGATCACCAACGGGGAGCAACCCTACTCTGAATTGGAAGTACAAAGCCCTATCTTTGCGGTTTGAAATAATGTCCAGATAGGGTTCACAGAAATACACTTCCTTAATCAGGAGAAAATCCATGGATGACCTACACAATTTGGCATCGCTACTTTTAGTGCCGGCTACCCAGGCCCAATAGATCTTTTTCAGCTCTAACTTAGAAGGTGCAGTTCTATTGGTCCAATTTTCGCCGAGGTCAAGGTTAAAGAGAAGACGCTTGACTTCCCTCAACCAAGGAATCTTGGCCCAGGCTAATGAACCCAGCACATCGGTTAGGCCGTCTGCGTAGCTTGACAGTTCTGGTGTTCTCCATATTCTTGCCCATAAGAGGAGAGGGCGAAGCTTTGCTTGATCACTCAGTGGGCGAATACCCGTATCTAGAAACAAGGGGAGGGTTGGGGTGCTATAAGGAAGCCCCGTTAGATCTTTGAGGAATTTATTTTCCGAGCGGGAGAGAAGATCTACCTTTTGAACCCCCCAAAGTTCGGCCCCGTATAGAGCAACGCTAACAGCCCTTGCCCTGTAAATGTCCAGAACAGCAGCAATGGGTTTTATGGATGAAGCGCGGTGTTCCTTGAGCAAGGCACCCACCACCCTCTTGTGGGTCAACAACATCTTTTGAAGGTGGCAATTCCAGCTCATAGAGTCACAGAGTCGAACACCCAGGTAATCGAACTCTGAGACTCTCTCCAGAGCGACAGAATCTAAGGTCGGTGGTTTAGCCAGTTTTTTAGGGGGATTGAGGACCAAATACTTGGTCTTTGCAGTGTTGATAACTAGCCCTCTCGCATCACAAAAAGACTTAAAGTTAGTTAATAGACTCTGCAAACCTGCCGGGGATTTTGAGATCAGGAGGGTGTCGTCTGCAAATAGAAGGGTAGGTATTCTTCTGCCAGCCAGGGATGGTGCATCTGCTGGGTGTTGAAGCAGGTGCTCCACCACTCCATTAACATATAAGGAGAACAAGGTAGGAGCAAGAACACATCCCTGGCGTACCCCTCTATTTACAGGGATGCATGCTGTTTTTTGCCCCTGACTACCCCACCTGATCTGTGCAAAGTTGTCCGCATGAAGATTTATTAACAGGTTTAGCAGATAGGGTGGGATACCCAATTCGTCGAGCACTCTCCAGAGTTGGCTGCGGAGAACTAGGTATAACACAAAGAACAGTACAGGAGGGAGCTGTCCAAGCTTCATACTGTCACTGCAAGTACTGCAAGTGCCACTTACAAACTTAGCAAGTACAGTGTAAGCAGCAGCCTGATAAACTTACTCACTGCCAGGTTTGAGCAATTCCTGTCTTTTCATTTGTAATTGCAAATTGTATTTATATAGCGTTTACAAACTCTGAAGACGTGTTGAAAAGCGCTTTGTGACGAGTGGAACGCTAATCCAGAATCCAAGATTAGAGGTTAATACTTGGTAGACTAGTAATACTTTCTTTCTTTTTGCATTAGTTGTGTTAGCTTTATGCTCTTGGTTTCTTAGGGGCATATCAGCAAGGCGAGGCGATAGAATTATCGCCGCTTTTCGGCCGTTTTCGGCCGAAAAGCGGCAATAATTTTATCGCCTAATTAGCAAGGTCCCGCTAACGCGTGAAAACTTGCGTTACCGTAGGAATTCCTAACGCCCAGCTTTGCATCTCTAATGAGATACAAAGTGGGCGTTCCTGACCTGACATGACAGGAGAAATGTCGCAAAGCGACATTTCTCCTATCATCAAGCCCCACGCTATGAAGCATAGCGGCAAGAAAAGTAGCGATAACCCCTGTTATCGCTACTTTCCTTACTCCTGCTTCAGGACTGACTTAGCCATGATATCCTATGGAAGGTGGAGATCATGGCTAAGTTTGTGGGGCCCTATTAACAAGCTAACACGACATTGCGTGAGATTATCGTTGGGTTTCCAGCGATAATCTCACGTTAGGCAGTTAGCGTGAGGAATTTTATCTCTTTTGAGATAAGCAATGCTAATAGCACGCTATCTCAGCGATAAAAATCCACGCTAGCCGGCGATAGTTATCCTAGTGCTAAGTGCGCTTAGCGATAATTATCGCCGGTTGTTGCTGATATGCCCCTCGGTTGTTTAATAGAGTTTAGCGTAAAAGGATAGGCTGATGGCAATGGATTTGAAAGGGGAAGCAGTAAGTGTTTTTTGTAAGTAGTGGTTGTGTGTGCCTGTTAGTTGGGTGTCATAGCTAAAAAACAGGAGGGGAAAGTTTGAGATGGATGTTTGGGGGTTCATTGTAGTCAGAAAAATTTGGAATAAGTCAGAGAGAGGAGGGATTAGACAACGATTGAAAAGAGGATTTTTTTAATAGCAAAAAACTGTAATTATCTTATGCATACATATATCCACAAAACTCTTGGTAGGTTTTATTGGCTGCAGAAAACCCCTCTATATAAATACCCATATGAGCATAGAAGCAGCAATATTTACATGGTTGTACCGGCACATTTATCTTGTGGTAAAAAATGCAATTTTATTCTTGACATTTCTTCAAGTTTTGGTAGCAGGCCTAAACTCCTCTATATGTTCACATATATGTACATAGAAACAGCAATTATGACATTGTCTTAGATACACATGTATCTTGTGGTGTAATATGCATTTTTTCTCCTTACATAAATGTATCTACTTATAACAGGAAGCATTGTTCAATGTACAATGACATGTATAACAACTTTATATCGATGCCGTGAAAACATGGTTTTTCATATCCGTGAATATTGTGGTACACTTGTGAGTATAGATGTCATGTGGGGAAGAGCCCACTCTTGACTAATCTTCTGAAGTTAATATGGTTATCAGTGGATCTTATATGCGTGGGTAGTGAATTCCATAGTTTGGCTGCTTGAACGGGCAAAGATGTTCCACCCATGGTTTTCTCTTGTACTTAGGAATATTGAGGTGGGGAGCCATTCTCAAGCGTAGGTTCCTTTATTGTATGTATTTGTTGATTTTCTTCACGATGAAGAGTGATCCTTTGCCATGTATTGCTTTGTGTGTGATACAAAGCAGCTTGAAAGTGAATCTTCTGTCAACTGGTAACCAGTGTAGGGCACACAAAGTAGGGGAGATGCATGCTTATGGTTTTATGTGTAGGAGTAGTCTAGCTGCAGCATTTTGAAATCTCTGTAATCTTCTCATAGATGTCAAAGGTGAGCAATAATACAAACCATTAGAATCATCTAGTTTAGATAGGACAGGAGAGATGGTGGCTTGAACCTAGGGAGGAAATCCTAGGCGGTGGAAGATGCGTCACAGGGTTTTCATTGTGAGAAAGCTTGATTTGGCTACTTTATCCACACTTGTGCATTCATTGACAGCTTAGCGTGCATGGTTATTCCGTGGTTTCCTACCTCCCTAGATATTTTTGGCAGTGGTCCTAGATCATCAGGCCAGGCACAGAGAGGGTCATGGGTTTCGCAGTTGCGACATTCGAGTATGTGGGTTTGGGAGATAAAGAAAATCTGACTGGGGGCGCTAGAGAGCCGGCGGACAAGATGGCCGGGAACATTATCCTACAAAATCCTGCAATTCAGGGCAGCATAATCACTTGTGAACCTATTTCGTGCTCTCAGAGTACCACCGGGGAGCTGCAGCGGTGAATACGAGCCTGCAGACAGTCGGATGAATGCACGCCGCCGCGTGCCTCTGATTGCGGCCTGTGACCGAGACAGTATGGCGGAGGCGGAGTAGCCGGTCCTGCGGAGGCTGCTGCTGTTGCAGGAATCGGAGACCTGTCTCCCAATGTGCCCAACTTGTGGGGGCGTCCCGATCCCTGGGGCAAAGAACTGCGGATCAATGTCGGGGGCAGCGGAGACCGACTCGTTCTGCCGACACTGCGGTGCCTAGTGAATACAGCGCCATCCTCCGGAGGACCCGTGGGATCCACAGTGTCGATGAGAGGCCCTGGCAGCCTGCAAGTAAGCTGCTGACTGCCCCGATCTGCGTATGCGACCTGCTCAGGCCTGAAGGAGCTGCAAGAGGGTCCTGGCCAGGGGCAGGCTGGACGAGGGACGCGACGAGATCCATGCAGCCTGGGTAGGTGCAGGTGAGAGGCAGTGGGCGGCATGGTGAAGTTGCCATCCCGAATCCGAGGGCTTCCGTGCTGGGGACCCACCGGAGCGCCAAAATTCTGCGGAGGCTGTGGGGCCGAGAGTGCGCTGAGCTTGCCTGGGACTCCGAACTCATTGATCTGGAAGCCCAGGCATGGTGCTGTGACAGAGCTGGCAACAGTGGCCAACACCGAAGAAAGGCTGGGTCCGGCTGTGGCCACCGTGGTGCGGAATGGGAGCTGGTCCTGCCTTGGATTGTGTACTCGTTGACCCAACAGCCCAGGTGAAGAGCAAACGCAGGGCTGATAGAGCAGGCCCACGCTGGAGAGAGGCTGAGAACACACCATGGGTCACACTGAGAGCAAGCAGGCCACAGTACAATTTCCTGCACGGAAAAACGCTCCCAGCGAGGTCATAGATCCACAAAGAGAGGAAGAAGACCTGGCTCCCACTTCATAGCAAGACACATACATAAAGGCGCTGCTCCCCAATATGCGCCAAAGCCTCAAATCTATTGAGTCCAAAATGGATGTCATGAGTATGCGCATGGACTTCATCACACAAAAATAGAAAAACACGACGGGTGCATATTGGAGACAGAGCAGCACATATCCTCACTCGGACACAACTTTTCCATAAGCCACGAAAAGCTACAAGGCATGGAGAAATTACAAAAAATTATCGCTGCTAAAAATAAGGACTTGGAAGCGCGTTCGCGCAGAAATAATGTGCTCATAATGGGGGTTCCAGAGTCCACTGCTACGGGCCGCATGGAGGACTACGTGGAACAAATGCTGTTGGGGCTCTTCGGCGCAGAGGCATTTTCTAAGGTTTTAGCGGTGGAGAGGGCTCACCGTTCACACGCAGCAAGACCGCAACCAGGCGCACCTCCCTGTCCTATCCTGGCATGCATACTCAATTATAAGGATCATGACACAGTGCTGAGGCTAGCCAGAGAAAAGCAAGATTTGATATGTGACGGAATTAGACTTTCGATATACCCGGACTTCACCTTGGCGGTAAAGGAAGCATGCAAAAAATGTCTACCGGTTAAAAAGAAGCTCTGACAGGCTAAGATACAGTATGCTATGCTTTACCCTGCAAGACTGCGAGTGCTCCACCACGGGAAGATACATGTTTTCAATAACCCACAACAGGCTCAGGATTTTCTAAAATCCACCATGAGGCGCTCACCCACACCACAGGATGGAGGCCCGAACTCCAGACGATCGTCACCAGCTCCAGAAGAGGTCTAATGGTAGCGTACGTAAGGTTAGAGACTGCACTTAGAACTGGTAAGACTATGCATCTTGTTAAATTACATGGCAACAGAGAGCTGGGGCTGGTCTGCACGGATACGATCCTGTATAAAACCTATTTGCTCCTATGAGGGCGCAACTGACCCTGACGAACCTACCATACAATAAGGATTTCCCGGTCTCCCTCGCATTCATGAGGTGTGCTGACGGCCTCTCTAGCGCACTTCCCCAGAGGGAATCCCCTCGAAAATTCTGTATTACTTATATGTCATCACTTGTTGTTCTTTCGATAGTGCACTTTCAAATTGCAACTACTTGCAGACCGCACTCCTTTCACGCTCCACCGCTATTTCCGAGGTGGGTTTGGCTCAGGAGATGCCAACATTTAAATATGAACTGTATATTGAATGTACTAAATTTTAGGAGAACTGGGCAGACCACCATACGCCTACGGGATTGGGCCGTAGGTGTGGCAGGGGGGTGGGGTAGGTTAGTTATAGTTATACACAGCAGCATTGCATGGTACAACCTAGAACTTAAGCAGTTACGAATACACACACATGAGTTTAGGCAGTCTCAGATCGGTAACACCCATGCACACCTGCTTATCCATAGCCTACACAGGGGCCATGGCTAAACTGGACCCAGTAAAAAAAAACATAATTAATTGCCTGACATGGAATGTGCGAGGGCTCAGGGATCCCCACAAGCGTAGGCTGGTCCTAAGCTACTTAGATCAACACCAAGTCCACCACAGGTGGCCATGCTACAGGAGACGCACGTGGCTCCTAAAGCACCATCCACGTTTGATAGGAAATGGGCTGCACATAGCTGCATCTCCTCCTAGGTAACGTACGTTAGAGGCACAGCAATTCTTGTTAAGGCTTGTCTGAGTTATTGTCCACTAGGAGCCTTGCAAGATTCTCAAGGTTATGTGGGGCAGATTGGTGAGACACACAGTAACACTGGTGTGCTGCTACACACCCAACATAGACGATGCTGGCTACTTTGATAAGCTATGAGGGCACATTTTGGAGATAGGTTCCACTTTTATTATGTGGGAGGGGGACTTTAATTTAGCATTAGATCCATGCACTGATCGCTCTCACGCAGACTAGCCCTTGCATCTGCAAGCGACTAAACATCTCTCAAATAACATGGCTGACCACCAACGTTTTGATGCATGGAGGGTTCTACATCCAACGCAGAGGGAGGGCACCTTCTTTTCCAGTAGCTGGTCCCATTTGTATTACTGGCTACCATCAACATGACTGAATACATGGCTCTGAGAGGTGTCGCATCTGGCATGCATCCTCTCAGATCATTCCCCTGTGCTGATGAAGATATCACCACCAGGTAACGAATCCCCGTATCGTTCCTGGAGACTCCAACCCACGGCCCTGTTAGATAGCACCTTTTGTGAAGAGATTCGCCAAGAAATCCTTGAATTCTTCCCTCGCAACATAGACAGCGTTTCAACTCTTGCTTGTGTTTGGGAGAGCTTCAAAGTGACAATGAGGGGCTTCTGTATGGCCAAGAGAGGGGGGATCCTTAGCTCAATCAGGGGAACTCTACACAGATTAGAGAAAGACATTAAACAAGTTGAGGGGCAACTGTCCTCCATCTCCTCCCCGCACCTAAAAGCACAGCTTAAAGAGCTGCTAATTGAATACTCGCTGGAGGCGGAGCGCAAATCTAAATTCCGCTCGAAATACCACACTGCTAGGTCCTACGGGGAGGGGGAGCATCCTGGAAAAGCCTTAGTTGAAGTAACTAGAACACCCAGATTTGCTAATCAGATCCTGGAAATACTTGACGAAGAGGGCAATAGATACACAGGCTCATGGGAGATCCTTCATATTACACTGCACTATATCACACGTGCAGCCGAGACCCACCAGACATAGCCTCCTATTTTGAAGATATCGCCCTTGGGTGGGTCAAGGATTCCCACAGAGAATTTCTGGCTGCTGACATTGAGTAGGATGAAATCAGAGCTGCAATAATGGGTCTGCGCTCGGGTAAGGCCCCAGGGCCTGATGGTCTACCCGTAGATTTTTATAAATGTTATATTGAGCAACTGGCCTCCCTCCTCAAACAAGTCTTTGAGGAAGCTAGAGAGTCCGGGATTCTCCCCATGTCCATGCAGCAAGCCTTGATCATATCCCTGCTTAAGCCAAGCAAGGCGGCCAATATATGCGACCCATGTCATTAATCAACTGTGATACCAAGGTCCTAGCTAAAGTCCTTGCCAATCGGCTGACCCTGCTGATGGACGGGCTGGTCCTCCCAAACCAGGCGGGTTTTATACCAGACAGACCCACCTCACACAATTTGCGACCCACATTCGCACTCTTGCACGATATAGACCCATAGATCTCCGTGGCTGGAATCTTTCTAGATACCACAAAAGCCTTTGATTCCCTGGAATGGGATTACATGATCACAATACTGGGCAGACGGGCCTCCCTCAGCCGTTCCTAGTGTGGATAAGACTACTCTATTCCCAGCCTGAGGCCGTTGTTTAGGATAATGGCCTACACTCTAACCCGATTTCTATTATGAGAGGCACGCGTCAGGGGTGCCCATTATCCCCGCTACTATTTGCCCTGGCAGTTGATCCCCTGGCAGCCAAAATAAGGCAACATCACAGAGACTATGCCATACAATACCCTACCCAACAGATATTAATATCATTGTATGCAGATGATATCACTCTCTATTTAGGGGAACCAAACACTAGTCTCAACCCAATCCTTCAGGAAATTATCAGGTTTGGCGAACTATCCGGGATAAGACTTAACTGGAGTAAATCACAGATCTTCCCGCTCACCCCCAACACTGCTAAATTCTCGCCGGAATTCCCACTGAGCTGGTGTGAAACTGAAATAAAATATCTGGGCATGACCATAACTAGAGATAAGGAGGAAACTCTCCGCACAAACTATGGCGCTGCTGTGGAAACTCTCAGCAACTGGGCGGACCAATGGATCACACTGCCACTGTCTTTGGCCGTCAGGGTGGCCCTGATGAAGATGATTATCCTGCCCAAACTCCTATATCTATTCATGAACCTTCCCTACAACCCAGGACGACCCTTCTTTAACACTCTCCGGTCTTTACTTATCAAGCTGGCGTAGGGGGGAAGCAACCCCAGGTGGGTTGGAGGACCATAGCGAAACCTCTCTCTACGGGGGGATTCAAAGCCCCGGATACGGAACTTTATTTTCTCAGCGCTCAAGCCCATTATGCAGTATACTGGAGCATCAACCACCTTTTATGCCACACTTGGCCATTGAGTAGGGATACATGGCACCCAGGCTTCTAAGCTCCTTCCTGGGAACATGTATCCCCGGGGAGGGAGTGGTCCACCACACGGTAACCTGCACCAACAATGCGTGGAAGCGCTTATCTAGTTTAGGGGATAAACCTGTATTATATTTCCAGCTTGTGCCACTTCCGCATCTCCCTATCGCTCCTGTCACTCAAGAGGCTGTATGTCGGGAAATGCTTTGCAGAAGAGGCCTCAGTGTCTGGGGAGATCTGTACCGGGAGGGTAAGTTCAAAGACCAACAGGAGCTTCTGACCGGGAAGGGGGCCTCGCCACTGGAGGTTTTTCTATACATAAGACTGAAGCATGAAATTAGGGCCAATATACCAGGATTCCCACAGGAGCCCCCCACGCTAGAGGCTCTGCACACAATGTTAAAAATGTAGGGACCGGCGCACTCCGTGTCCCACATATATCGAACTGTGCTGTTAGAAAAGCTACAGTTGACATGCTGGGCTAGGGAGGCATGGGATCACGACTTAGAAGTGCCATTGACGGATGAGCAGTGGTTTTATTGCTGCACACAGACCGAAGCCATCACGGCGAGCAGCCGACTGCGAATCATCCACTTTTAAGTTCCTGCACAGAACCTATTATACACACACACTACTATGCAAATATAAATTGAGAAATGACAATCGGTGTGTGCGTTACCAGCAGAAGGGAGCAGATTTTCTACATCTCGCATGACAATGCTGTGAGGTTCTGGGGTACTGGAGGGAGGTGATGGATTCACCATCCCAAATGTTCAGTGTCCCGCTCCCAAGATCCCGCTCGCTTGCGCTACTGGGCTACACGGCTGACATACTGAAAACCAATAGGAAATTCGCAGCAATGGGACTACTACTACTGTTGGCCAAGCGCAGGGTGGCCTGCAGATGGGGCAGGGGGCGGGCCCCCAAGTTCAAAGAGTGGCTCACAGACTTCATATATTGTAAAGACCAGCTTATGACTTAAGCAGAGCTCCTGTCCACCCCATCCCGCCCCATTGATATTTGGGAACCCCTGGTGGAATATCTACGGGACAGGGCAGATTGAAACTGTGTACATCTGTCTGCCTGCCTGGGTGGATTTCTTGACTTGCAGTTCATGGAGGGAGGAAGGGGGGCTAAAACATGTGCAATGGGCCTGCCAAAAGGAGAAAATGAATGTATTAGGATGGAAACTCTATTATATACATTATGCTGTATTTATAAGAAGGGGGATCCCGTGCTCAACCAACAATCTGTAAGTTAATGCGGGACTGAGACCTAATGTAGACATTGCAAGACTGCATAACATTTGTATTCACACTTGCCTATTGCATGAACTGTACTTTTGCATGTTATATTGTACCATACACTGCCTGTATTCGAGTTCGAAAATTCAATAAAAACATTTTTTAAAGAAGAAAATCTGACTGTATTCAGTGATTGTACTTTAAAATGCATATCCTGCCTCTGACTCTCCCTTAAATTTCAAACTCATGCAGAGTTAAGACCAAAATTACTAACCAAACATGCCTTCTAATGAACCATTTGCTACTCTACTAATTTTCCCATGAAGTCTTTTGCGGGGAACCATAGAACCAACCTGTGAAATGATCTTTAAATCAAATAACATTTTGACAGCTACTCCTTGTCCAATATGATTTTTAAAATGTGTTAATTTGCTCTCATTTTCTAAAAAAGTCCTCAGGGGAGGTCCAACACCCCTGAAAATGCACTGTAAACAAGCATTTGCAATGCATGAGGTCACACATTTATGCAAGTTTAAGCTATTGGCATTGTAAATGACAATGCCTTTTATTTATGTTTTAAAAATGAAAACAAAAATAAAAGGCATTGTTATTTGCAATGTCAATAGCTCAAACTCATGTTAATGCGAGACCTATTGCATTGCAAAAGCTTGTTTAAAGCATGTTCTGTGTGTCTGTTGATAGGTGTCAGCGAACTGAAAGTGCATCCAGGCAGAAATAAACAAGGAGATACAGACAGCAAGCAGCGTACGCGGCGCTGCTCGTGCCCGAGCCAATACTCTATCGCTCCACAAAGTAATACAACAGATCGCCTACAGCGCAAGCGCTGTTTACGCTCAACCTAAAAATTGGGGTAAGAGGTGAAGTGGTGAGTACCTCTAAAGAAATTACTTTACAGCATCGTTTTATTCTTGTTAGGTTTTTACAATTTTTTATACCACTTATGTTGGGAAATACCCACTAGCACAAAAATCTTTCCCTTTGCCCTTGTGACGGCGTATTGCCCATCACTCCTGCCACCCCCACCCATAGGGACTATGTTGCCAATCACTCCTGCCACCCCCACACATAGGGGTTATGTTGCCCATCACTACTGCCACCCCCACTCATAGGGGACCTGTTGCCCATCACTACTGCCACCCCCACTCATAGGGGTTATGTTGCCCATCACTCCTAACATCACATGTGTGACCAAAAACGGAGTGTGGCCTACACAAGGCAAGCATCACAATAGCACTGTGTCAATGTGCACTAACACCCCCTCATTGTGTAGAACAAAAGTTAAGTGTGGGGTTCCAAACTGCAGCAAATGTTGAGCATTGTGGTGATGGGGTCTAAAACCCCCCTCATCACAGTGACCAAAAGGTAAGTGTCATCATGGTCAAAGCTGCAAATGCCAAACAGCATATATGATTCCTGGTCCCAACACATGAAATACTTTTGTGGCAAAGTAGTGGTTGTGTCCCATACCCACAGAGATGTGGTGAGGCTAACAGTACTGTGAAAATCTATCATACTCTCGGCCATGTGCAGACAAGCACCACCCATGGGGGCAGACATTGCATACAGTGTACAATGACACAAAAGCAGAAGTGACCATCACAAAGCATACACACATCTCGAAAATAGACACACAAATCAAAACATCCTGTGTAGACTGTAGGTGTCAGGTCACAAACTCCCATTTCATGGCAGCAATGGGACCTAACAACCAGGATGAACGTGCAGAATGATGTGATATGATTCACAGGGACAGCAGGGAAAATCACAGAAACAGCATCCAGACAGAGGCCCACAACAGCAATACCAATGCACTGGTGCAGATGCACAAACACAAACAGGCAACCTCACACTGCACATCTGACACAGCATGTGTGTGTGTGTCTCAGTATCCCCAGGCAACTACACAACACATGAGGGGGGCTGAACCACAGTGACACAGATGTGGACACAGTGCCAAACAAAAGTAACCCATCATTGGGCCCCCCTTAGTGGGCAATCAGGCATTGTGAGATGAGAGGGAGCACAACAGACACATGTGACACAAGCTGGAATGAACAGCAACTAAAACAGCAAGAGGCTGACACACAACAGCACTACCCACAGGGACCATACATTGGGGTGACACAAGCATGCATGATACGTCCACTGTGATGACAAAGGTAGATGTCGTAGAAACTGTGAAACCCAGACATGTGTCCTGTGCCACAAACGTACATCACACCTACACAAACACAAATCACTCAGCATGGCCCGTCATCCATGGAAAAACGGGAGGTAGGGGCTGATCCATGCAAACATTCACATCTGTCCACCCTCAACACCACACACCCTGAACTGCACCAATGTGCATCTGTGAAGCCCACATGGACAGGAGACATTGCACATGCACCCATGACAAACACAGTAATGTTGGGAGGATCTAAGGTGCACAGACTCATCACACAAGGACAGTCTACAACCCTGGTGAATGACAGACATACTGCACAGTATACGGTACATGGCCATGACGTCAAAGCTCCCGTAACCTTTGGAATCCCTGCCACAGTCCCATGCAGAAGCCAAGAGAACCACAAGGCACACATGCTGACACCTGTCAACATTGTAGCCCTGAACCTGACGAGTGGGAGCAGCCACACACACATACACATGTCTCAATCACCGAAACGTACCATCTAGGGACAACTACATAATATTGCGAACAAACAAGTGCCTTGGGGAGCCCTGACTGTGTCCCATCTGCGTCTGACCACATCATCACCACTACGAACTGACAAATCCCAATGATGAAACACCAATTAACAGTAGTGTGTCATGCACCCACACATCTGGAGCCCAGGACAAAGATGTGGGATGAACACAGTACAACTCAGCAAGCATCAGCAACAGGAACATATCAAGGGAACACTGCCTGTGTATAAAAAGGGATGTGGACACACACATGCTCACACAACACACACCATGGGCCCAGGCAATGTCACGGAACAACACACTTACTTGAGGGGACTCAACTCCTGTGGAAGCTCAGCTGTGCCAAACATAGTCCCAGCAGGTCTCAGTCATGTCAGCAGAACACTTGGTCAGTCAGCCATCAGTTACCACCCAATGAAGGCTCTGGTCACAACAGCCTGGGTACGGGAGTGTCCCTTAAGTAATCTGCACATACTCAATACATATGTCCAGCAAGTTGCACAGAGGACCCAGTTGCTCCTACACCAATGATGCCCACACCTGCAGGTCCAGTGGAGATGCGCCCACAGTCAGGGAAATAGACAAATTGGACAATGGGAAGCACATCATATGTGCATGTGTGCAAGCCACAGATGTGACCATGCAAATGAAATGTTCACAGAGATGTTCACAAATTGTTAATTATGACACACCCAGTTAGCTGCAAAGGATGACATGGATACCGACCATAATAGGATACATATCAACACCTCAGTATTCAACACTGGAAATCCAGCATTATAACTGCAAGTGCATGGTAAACATCATCAACATAAGGTACAGCTGAATCAAATTCACAAGGATAAATACTAAGGGCCCGATTCACAGAACTAACTTAAGACAAAATCCTAAACTTACTACCATTTTCGTATTCACAGAAGGCACTTACTCATTTTGGTATTCACAGAAGACACTTAGTCACTTCGGTATTCACAGAAGTTAGGAGTCCTAACTTTAGGACTCCTAAATGCCTTCTGTGAATACCGAAAGTCTTAAAATTAGGATTTTTCTCAGTTTAGGAGTCCTAAAGTTAGGACTCCTAACTTTACTAATACTAAACTGAGAAAAATCCTAATTTTAAGGCTTTCTGTATTCGCAGAATGCATTTAGGAGTCCTAAAGTTAGGAGTCCTAACTTTACTACTACTAAATTGAGAAAAATCCTAATTTTAAGGCTTTCGGTATTCACAGAAGCCATTTAGGAGTCCTAAAGTTAGGAGTCCTAACTTTACTACTACTAAATTGAGAACAATCCTAATTTTAAGGCTTTCGGTATTCACAGAAGCCATTTAGGAGTCCTAAAGTTAGGAGTCCTAACTTTACTACTACTAAATTGATAAAAATCCTAATTTTAAGGCTTTCGGTATTCACAGAAGGCATTTAGGAGTCCTAAAGTTAGGAGTCCTAACTATACTACTACTAAACTGAGAAAAATCCTAATTTTAAGACTTTCGGTATTCACAGAAGGCATTTAGGAGTCCTAAAGTTAGGACTCCTAACTTCTGTGAATACCGAAATGAGTAAGTGCCTTCTGTGAATACCAAAATAAGTAAGTGCCTTCTGTGAATACCAAATTGGTAGTAAGTTTAGGATTTTGTCTTAAATTAGTTCTGTGAATCGGGCCCTAATGCTTTATTCAGCAAAATTGAAATGCAAATGCAAAGTCCTTTCAGAACAAAGGCCAATGGCCAGTCCACATCCAAATGTCAACAATGTGATTTGAGTGAACACTGTCGCACATTGCTTGCCTGCACTGGTAAGGACAGGGGACATCCACTCGGAGGTGCATACATGGGGGCAGGCCAGGCACAGCAGGAACAGGATCAGGGCTCAGCAAAAGGAGGCAGTGAAGGGGTGGTGGATGCAGGAGAGTCACTGGCAACTGCAGTGGAGGTGTCTGACATAGTGGGTGCAGTCACAACTGTGGGGCACAAGTCAGATGGGGTGGGTGCCGGCACAACTGCAGTGGGCAGGTCAGATGGAGTGGACTGGGTCCCCACTGCAGTGCCCAAGTCAGACGGGGTGGTCGTGGACTCCACTGCAGTGCCCAACTCCATGGGAGCGGAATGGGGTTCAGGTGAGGTCGGCAGGACAGAGGGGGGGCCACGGTCCCCACACCAGTGGCACAAACAGTCTGACCGGGAGGGGTGGGGGTGGAAGAGCAATTGGTAGGGGGGAGGGCCGGAGCATTTTGGGGATGGTGTATCTGTGGGTGGGGGAACCTGGGGCAGGGTGTGGCGGGGGAACCTCTGGAGTGGTGGCCTGGGGGATGGAGGACGGGGACTGTGTCATGGAGCTGCGGGGGTGGGATCTTGCTCTTCCGGGTCCCGGGGGGACTTGCGGGTGGGGGTCTCAGTCTGACTGCACCTGGGGGAGGGTGTTCGGGTGTGAGTGGCACTTCCCTCTGTGTGTGGAGACTTCCTCTTCCCCTTGTAAGCTGGATCTGCTGGATCGGTGTGGAAGAGGCCAAGGTCACAGAGGCTTATCGGGAGATGGGGTTGCAGTTGAGGCAGGGGAAGGGGTCTTGGAGGGAGAGGTATCGGAGGACTGCGGAGTGGTTGTGGATGCCTGTGTGTGTGTTTGCAAACCATCGCCTGTGAGTGTGGTATCAGACCCCTGAGGTTGCTTGTGTGCACGTCTAGACCTTGGTTTGGGGTTTGCGTGCTGCCCGTGTCTGTGGGTTTGGGTGAATGTGCTGGTGTGTGTGTGCTTGGGACAGGTAGGGTGTTAGGAATCGTGGATGGGGCAGGGGTAGGAGGGGTGAGGGACTGTTGGAGGAGGGACACTGCTGCCGTCAGGGAGGAGGCCAGGGACTGATTGGTCCTCTGTAGGGCAGACATGCCAGATGAAATGCCCTCCATGAATGACACCTGTTGTGTCAACAGACTGGTGTGTGCAATAAGAACACTCAGCATTGATGTCTGCCCTACATGGATTTGGCAAAGCAAGTCCACAGACTCCACACTCAGGGCAGCAGGGGACACAAGGGCAGGGGGTGCGGTGCCTGGCACAAAGAGACATGCTCACGAACACGGTAGCCTCCACGGACCTCTGGGATGGGAGCCGATGGGAGGGGGGTGATGGTGGTGGGGGTGTTGGTGTCGGCGGGGACAGCCTCACTAGCTGGGGTTTGGTGGCTGCTGACACCCACCTCCACAAGGGAGAGTCATCCTCCGAGCTGCTGTGGCCCTCAGCTGGGGTGGATGGTGCTGAGGACTCCTCGGTGTGGCTCCACTCGCCCTCCGTGCCACTGGATCCCTCCAACTCCTCGCTTTCTGTCCCAGTCTGGCTCTGTGGCTCCTCCTGCTCCGTGGAGCTGTCCCCTCCTGTGGCCGTGGATGTATCTGGATAGAATTAGGAAACAAAGAACAACATCAGTCACCTGCACTGACCGCACACACCACAGTGAGTACAGCACATCACAGGGCAAGCCCTGGCATCATCAGCTGAACACTGCTCACAGTGCTCACACTGTTTTGAATAAGCCAATTGTCAGTCTCACCATCAACCATGGCACTCATATCCCTCCTGGACTTGCACCCATATGTCTGTTGCATGTTGGATGCTAATACCCCAATGTGCAGACATGCACCACCTACACATTTGTTGGACATGCAAGTGAACATGTAGGAGTACGTTACTATACACACATCACATCTCTTGCCACTGACTCAGTACAGGTGTCAGGAAGAAGGGATGGCCAGAGTCTCATTTCACATGCTTGTGATGCATACCAGCAACACACACTATGATGTTCTCATGTCCTGATAGTCAATGCCACAATGGGGTGCATGGAGCACATTTGACCCCAATGCAGGATCACTCATAGCAAGTTAAATGCCATGGCACAGGCATGCCTGGAAAGTCAGTCATCACTGTCTCCTGTCACAGGGTCAGGGCATCCAGACAACAACAGTAAGCACTGTGTCACAATCATAGGTCATGTGTAAAGCAAACTCTGCAGCTGACAAGTGCACTTGTCCATCCCCTGCAAACAACATATCCCAGACCCAGATGACCCCACATCATACAAAACAGACATATGAGTCTCTGCGAAAACAACTCCCTGTACATGAGCACATCACAGTCTGATGTGCATGAAACACAGCTGCCTGAAGTTCACAGTTGCATACACCATTGTGCACTGTCAAGTGATCACACACCTACATGTCACACAGGTCTTGTCTCTTATAGTCACATCTCAGATGTCCTGCTGACCCTCAAACTCATGAACACCCCAGTTGTCCTGAAAAGGAAGCCACACCACTATGACACAGAGGCAGACACCAGAAGGCACATGTCACTAAGCACAACCTGTAACTTGATACACAGGAGTGGGATTACAGAGTGTTTCTAAATGCCCTTGAGTAGGCATGACTGCCCAGGTCTACGTGAAACAGTGTATAGCCCTGACCAGTAGTCAGGTGGCTAAGAAAGTGTGACACACTTGACATACATACTCCTGAGGCCCAACATTTGGAGTCCCCTGCTGCATGGGTGTGTTTGAAATACCCCAGGCACATGTGGCGAGTCAGACTAGAAATTGGTACACATATCAAGGGCACACACAGATCACATGTCAGATCTCAGGCATTGTGTAAACAATTGACCCACCTATGAAACACACAACAGAGTCACGGTAACAGATGCTGTCCGGAACCTGAAGCATAGCTGACTGCAGGGACACAGTGCCCTAGTGACACAAGCCACAGACGTTAGGGTCCACACCTGTATATCAGATGAGGAGGGAGCATCACACAATTGAGGGACATGAGTCCTGGACTACAAGACCTATGTAATGTGGAAGTGTGACCAGGCCAAAAGACTGCAAATAGCATCTCAGACATAGTACACAGATTAGGCATGGATTTACCCCCTCCTTGCTGCTCTCTGGCCTTCAGCTGCCCATCCAGGTCCGGGAAGACCACCGCCAGAATCCTGAGCATGTGGGGGATCAGGGTCCGGTGTCCGCCCCTCCTGCGAGGAGGCGATAGCTTCAGCTGGACCCTTGCGATCCTCCGGGTCCAGCCCGAAGGTCCTGCCACCTCTTCTGGCAGTTGCGGATCTGGCGCTTGTAGACCCCCACTGATCGAACTGCCCGGGCGATGGTCAGCCAGATCTCCTGCTTCTGGTGGGCATCAACCTGTGAGGATGACAAAGTTAAAAGTCCTTTAACACACATGCCCCATATTTGTGCTGCACACAGTTGGATATACATGTCGTCATCACAAAGGAAAATGAGTTACACAGGTAGTTCACCCATGGAAATGGACAAATGCCCTGCATGTCTGACATGTTAACATTGCCTGGGAAGTTGAAGCTTGCACAAATGCACTTTTGCTGCAGAACACCTGTTCATTACATGTACCTACACACTTTAACGGGTTGAAAGTACTAATGGAGTACGATTGAAACTGGTGTACACACTGCTAATACTGCTAGTCAGACAACATGTACAATTAGGAAGGCGGTGGACTGTTCACTCACCTGCTCCCCTGGTTTCCCATACAGCTTGCAGTATTGTGGAAGGAGCCTATCCAGCAGGGCCTGGTTCTCCTCCTCAGTGAAGGCTGGGGCCCTCTCCAGAGTACGTGCCATAGCAGTAGCCAGAGGATGCAGAGACAGCAGCAGTGGTAGCAGAGATGTGGTCCAGTAGCATGTAGTACAGGCAAGTGAGCTCCCTGGGGGCCAGCAAGCCTTATGTCTGTGCTGGAGATGCAGAATCTGTGCCATGTGTCCTAAGTGATAGGTCCAACACGGTTGCATTCTATGAATCTGGCCAATCCATTGAATTGTACGACTCATACACATCTTCCGCATCGTTCAAATCTTCACCTTCATAAAACCCTAGAAATTGCAACATTGTTGTAGGCATCCAACTGAATTTCCAGCGGTCAACTCGTACAAGTTTTGAATCCGCGTCCGTCTCCATGACAGTCCAGAGCCAAAGGGTGCGCACGGCTCGGTCAACTGACTGTACAACGCGTAGTTTGAAAATCCACACGCACCCGTCTCCATACGATTCAATGGCCAAGGCGTGCGCAGGGCTCGGTCCATGCCTGCACGACGCGTATGCATGATAGTCACCCGCATCGGTTCTCATTGCAGTCAATGGCTAAGTGTACGCACGGCTTGGTCCAGAACTGTGCAATGCGTACGCATGATAGTCACCTGCATCGGTTCACATTGCAGTCAATGGCTAAGCATACGCACGGCTCGGTCCAGAACTGTGCAATGCGTCTCTATAGAAGTCACCCGCGTCGGTTCACATTGCAGTCAATGGCTAAGTGTACGCACGGCTCGGTCTATGCCTGCACGACGCGTATGCTTGATAGTCACCCGCATCGGTTCTCATTGCAGTCAATGGCTAAGCGTACGCACGGCTCGGTCCTGAACTGTGCAATGTGTCTCTGTAGAAGTCACCCGCGTTGGTTGACATTGGTGTGACGTTTTGACAGCTTCCACACACAATCACTTGCCAGGGACTCAGGTGCACACATACCACACTACAGCATGTGCCACACTGTGTCCCATGGCATGTAAGGCTGCATTACCTGTGTGTGTAGGGGGGCAACATTTGGTTAGTTGTGTGGCACTTTGGTGTAGCCACTCCCAGGCTGTGCACGTGTTCATGGGGACAGAATCCTATGTGTGTTGTGCCCATTACCACTGTGATGTGCAACTGTACAGTTATGGGCCTGAGTCATGGACACAGTTGCAGGTTGGCTATGTTTAGGACATGTCACATACACCCTGAGTCCTGGGTGGGATGGTATGTACATCACAGTGAGACCCATAGCCACAATTCTGATGTACACCCACAGTCTGTGTGCATGTTGTGCCTCAGATGTGTCTGATCAAATGTGCCCAATGGGAGACAGTCTCCACATCCATGTGGTTTGTGCATGTCAGGAATCCCCTCCCGCACATGGATTCCCTCCCACGATGCCACTTCCGTGAACCTGGTGCGCTTGGAGGAGAGCGGACTACAACTCCCAGAATGCCCTCCGGCAACAATTGCCTCATGGAACTCAAGAGTTCTGGTTACATAACACCAAGGGTAACGCCTAGTTTTCATGTTATGCAACTCAAGAGTTCTGGTTGCATAACACCAAGGGTAACGCCTAGTTTGCATGTTATGCAACTCAAGAGTTCTGGTTACATAACACCAAGGGTAACGCCTAGTTTTCATGTTATACAACGCCGAGAGTACTACTTAAGGAGAAGATCACTGGGACTCGGCGTCGGATATTCTGATCTTTGCCGGAGTACCTGGTTGAGGTACACGGACCCGTTGGAGAGTGGAGCGGCGGAAGGAACATTCTAAGGAGCGGAGGAGAGGTGCTGGCATGTGCTTCCTGCCCGTGTCCTGTCCCGTTCTGAGAGCCGTATTCAACGTCATTGGGCACAAGTACCGTTGGTAGAGCCGAAGCTCCCAACGGCCTGACAATTTGGAGAAATCGAGGTTGGTGCGAGCCGAAGCTCCCAACCCTCGTTACTTGGGTGAACACACGCTTAGAGCTAAGACGCTATCCAGGAGGTGTTTCCGCGTCTTAGCCATCGACACTCGTAGGAGAACTGGGATAGGTAGAGCGGCTGCTCCCATCCATTCTCTGCACCACCTTGGGTATCATCACTTAAACCCGGATACAAGAGACGCACACTAGGAGAGGTTCCCAGCGTCTTTGTGTTGTGGCAGTACTCTGGGGGAAACTGGTAGAGCGGCTGTTCCCAGGTGGTAGAGAGCCCGGCCGGGTGACTCCCACGTGCCCCCCGTATATTCCACAACCTTGGAACTACCCTTCACAGCGGTCGAGTGGCATTGTCGACCACTGCTTAGCACTGTGCCCTCCGTTGGAGCATACCGGGACCGGTGTGCATGCGGAGGACGGTTAGAAGAGCTGTGAATGGGTATCGTACTTTAACTGGTGATTCCAGTACCGGTATTCTTTGTTGTCTGTAGTTGTTTATCTGTTTATTAAATCCTCCTTAACCTCCCTTTCTCTGGTCCGTTGTCTATTTGTCCCAACCCCGAGAAAGCCAGGACGTTACATAATATCCGACCTCTTCCATAACTATCTCCTGGTTGGGTGAACGACATGGCCACGATTGAGGATGTGTTGGCCGTCTTAGCCGCGATGCAAATCGAGCTCACCGCTTCCAGAAAGGAAACAGCAGACGTTAAGGCTAGACTGGACGCTCTGCAGAACGATCCGCTGCAGGCGGATGCCTCTCACACGGCCCCGGCTCCTGCGGTTGTGGTAGAGATGCCCGTAGCCATTCCTTTGGCGACACCAGAGAGGTACAGCGGAGACCCCAACACAGTGCAGGTATTCCTCACTCAAGTAGCACTGCATCTGTCCTGCAAACCAAAGGCCTTTCCGACCAGCCAAGCCAGAGTGGCCTTTCTGATCTCGTATCTTGCTGGGAACGCGGCGCAATGGGCAGTCCCATTGGTGAGCAGGGACGACCCTATCCTATGTGATTGGGGAGCCTTCCGCGAGGAATTCTTGAAGGTGTTTGATCGAAGGGCGGACTCGTATACTGCCGATCGAGAGATGTTGGAGCTGAGGCAAGGCAACAATGATCTGGTGCAGTACCTTAATGCTTTTCGACGGTTAGTGGCCGAAACCAAGTGGCCCATAGCCAAACAAACCGCGCTGTTTCACCAGGGCTTGAGCGAAGAGCTCAAAGATGTGGTAGCACAAATCGACCCCCAACCCAAGACATGTGAGGGCTTGATCAACCTGGTGCTACGGCTGGACCATAGATTGAACGAAAGAAAGGGCGATCACAAGAGGAAAGGGAAAGCGCTGCCATCGTATGTTTCGATGGGTGGCCCTGAGACCAACTCCTCCACCAGGACAGAACCCATGGACATAGGAGCTATAAGGGCGAGCCTTACAGCCACTGAAAAAGAATCACGCCGCAAGCAAGGCCTTTGCCTTTACTGCGGAAAAAAGGGGCACTATGTACGCGAGTGTCCAGCCAAGCCAAAGACCTCACGATACCGAGCGAACAAAACGGTGACAGCAGTGGTGGACGCACCGGCGGAAAACTGAGGGACTCCGGGTCTAGGGAAGGGGCATCTTGGAGTCACACCCACATCCCTTCCATGTTGAGCCCGAATCAAAAAGGGCGAAGACATTTGTTTATTACCTTACACGTAGGAGTGCAGGACCAGTGGATACCTGTGGTAGCCATGGTTGATTCAGGAGCCACGGGCATGTTCATGGACTACAATGAAGCACGGAGACTGGGTCTCACTCTCCTTCCCAAACAGATACCAGAGGAGGTGTATGCAGTGGATGGGAGAAGTCTGGTGACCGGACCTATCGGACAGCACACAGGAGAAGTACCGGTGAGGTTCGTAAAACTGCATAACGAACGTATCGATTTTAGCATAATCAGAGCCCCGCAGTACGGGGTCATATTGGGTCTACCCTGGCTCCAAAAACATAACCCAACGGTGGATTGGCCTACGCATCACATTGAGATGACTTCCCCGTTTTGTGAACAATGGTGCGGCATGCGGCAGGACCCCCACGTAGGTGAGGTAGGCGAAGGGCACACGGTCGCCATGGCAGCAGAAAAGGCCGTAAAGCTGCCCAGAGTGTATCACAGTTTCGGGGACGTCTTCGATGAAATCCGAGCGGAGGTGCTCCCTCCACATAGACCGTTCGACTGCCAAATCGCCCTGGTTCCGGGGGCTAGCGTTCCAAGCGGCAGACTGTATGCGCTCACAGAACCCGAAAATGTACATCTACGGGGATATTTGGATAAGTTACTAGGGCTGGGGTTCATCAGGCCGTCGAAATCCCCTGCCGCATCGCCTCTCTTTTTTATCCCGAAAGCAAATGGCGAATTGAGGGCCTGCGTGGACTTTAGGGCCTTGAACGCGATAACCATAAAAAACCGGTACCCCTTGCCTCTCATAAGCGTTCTCCTGGAACAGGTAAAAAAGGCCCAAATATACACAAAGCTTGATCTCAAGGGGGCATACCATCTAGTGCGCATGAGGGACGGTGACGAATGGAAAACCGCCTTTAAGACCAGGTTCGGGCTCTTTGAGTACCTCTTCATGCCGTTCGGACTATGCAATGCCCCTGCCGCCTTCCAATACTTCCTCAATGAGGTGTTCCGGGAGGTATTGGATATCTACGTGGTCGTTTATATAGACGACATACTCATCTACTCCAACTCAGAGGAAGAACACGTACAGCACGTATCCGCGGTTCTCAAAAAACTGAGGGAAAACATGCTATACTGCAAACTCAGCAAATGTGACTTCCACGTCACATCAGTGGAATTCCTTGGGGTGATGCTGAGCCCCAATGGACAGGAGATGGCGGAACGCAAGATCAGAGCGGTGGAGGAGTGGCCGGTGCCCCGAGGAGTAAAGGAAGTCCAGAGCTTCATAGGCTTCGCCAACTTTTATAGGCGTTTTATTGAGGGGTTTTCTGGCTTGGTTGCCCCGATCACGCAACTACTAAGGAAGTCTCAGGAGTTCGTGTGGGGGCCAGACACGTGGTTACAGTGTATACGGACCACAGAAACCTCCAGTTTCTGACGGCGGCGCGGCATTTATCTCCCCGTCAAATGAGGTGGATGATCTTTTTCTCCGGTTTCAATTTCCACATCACATACCGACCCGGTACGGAGAACAGGAAAGCGGACGCGCTTTCGAGGCAATCGAATGCCAGGGATCCGCAGCCGGTTGCCGAACATTCCATCATCCCTCCAGGAGTTGTGATAGGGGTGATTCAACCACAGACGTTCCTCAGGGGGGTCCAGAAGGGGACCCATACCTTCATGTGGCGGAGGTGGCTTCACAGTCACAAGGAGTGGCAGATGAAGGACGGGATTCCGGTGAAAGGACGATGTATGTTGTTACCCACGCCTAGGCTTCGAAAACAGGCCTTCACCTGGTGCCACGTGTCTCCCTGTGCCGGCCATCTGGGTGTCGAAAAGACTGTAGCGAGCCTAGGACGGCAGTTCTGGTGGCCTGCCATGAGAACAGACGTCCGGAATTGGTGTTCATCATGTACCGTTTGCGCATCCATGAAATCGGACCACAGAAGATCGCAAGGACTCCTCCAACCCCTTCCTACACCGACCAAACCCTGGGAAAACATATCCTTGGACTTAATTGTCGGGCTACCAAAGGATCAAGGAAAGACGGCCATACTGGTGGTGGTGGACTATCTCACGAAGATGGGGCACTTCCTCGCTTGCAAACAGGTACCTTCGGCAGGAGAGCTGGCGTCGTTGTTATTGAAGAATGTAGTGAGACTACATGGCCTACCCAACGTGATCGTGTCGGACAGGGGGTCTCAGTTCACGTCGCACTTCTGGAAAACTTGGTGTTCGGCGTTACACGTCAAGTCTGCCATGTCCACGAGTTATCACCCGCAGACGGACGGCCAGACGGAGCGCCTGAACCAGTCGCTCAAACAATATCTGCGTTGTTTTGTAGAGCAAGGGAAGGATGAGTGGGTGGACCTACTTTGGATCGCGGAAATCGCGTACAACAACGCCACACATTGTTCCACCAAGGCCTCCCCTTTTTATAGTAACTACGGCCATCATCCCCGGTTCTTGCCGTTTCTGCACCCGGTCAGGGAAGACAGATTGCCGACAACAGCCAAGAGGGTGGCCCGCATCAAGGAGGCCTTGATGAGTTCTCGAGTTGCCCTGGAGGGGGCTAAAGCCACGTATAAAGCCTTTTCTGATAGGAGGAGAAGGCCTGGACCGGTCTACAAACCTGGAGATTATGTCTGGGTCTCTACACGGCACATGAGATTCAAGAAAAGTAGCGTGTTCCATCCCCGCTTCATGGGCCCATATAGGATCCTTCGATGCATCAGCCCGGTGAACGTGAAAGTGTGCCTGCCCCAGTCCCTGCGGATCCATCCCGTGTTCCACGTTTCCCTCTTGAAACCCGCGAACGTGGTGAGGCCTCGTACGCCGGTGTCGGTGACTGTGGATTCGGAGGTGGAGTACGAGGTGGCTGGTATCTTGGATTCCAAGTGGCGCAGGGGCAAACTATGGTATCTGGTGGCATGGAAGGGGTACGGACCCGAGGAGCAGTCATGGGAACCTGCGGCGGGGGTTCACGCTCCTCGTCTGGTATCGTCGTTCCATCGTCGATATCCTTCCTGTGCTGGTCCTGATGGGGGGCGCTGATGGGAGGGGGATGTACTGTCAGGAATCCCCTCCCGCACATGGATTCCCTCCCACGATGCCACTTCCGTGAACCTGGTGCGCTTGGAGGAGAGCGGACTACAACTCCCAGAATGCCCTCCGGCAACAATTGCCTCATGGAACTCAAGAGTTCTGGTTACATAACACCAAGGGTAACGCCTAGTTTTCATGTTATGCAACTCAAGAGTTCTGGTTGCATAACATCAAGGGTAACGCCTAGTTTGCATGTTATGCAACTCAAGAGTTCTGGTTACATAACACCAAGGGTAACGCCTAGTTTTCATGTTATACAACGCCGAGAGTACTACTTAAGGAGAAGATCACTGGGAGTCGGCGTCGGATATTCTGATCTTTGCCGGAGTACCTGGTTGAGGTACACGGACCCGTTGGAGAGTGGAGCGGCGGAAGGAACATTCTAAGGAGCGGAGGAGAGGTGCTGGCGTGTGCTTCCTGCCCGTGTCCTGTCCCGTTCTGAGAGCCGTATTCAACGTCATTGGGCACAAGTACCGTTGGTAGAGCCGAAGCTCCCAACGGCCTGACAATTTGGAGAAATCGAGGTTGGTGCGAGCCGAAGCTCCCAACCCTCGTTACTTGGGTGAACACACGCTTAGAGCTAAGACGCTATCCAGGAGGTGTTTCCGCGTCTTAGCCATCGACACTCGTAGGAGAACTGGGATAGGTAGAGCGGCTGCTCCCATCCATTCTCTGCACCACCTTGGGTATCATCACTTAAACCCGGATACAAGAGACGCACACTAGGAGAGGTTCCCAGCGTCTTTGTGTTGTGGCAGTACTCTGGGGGAAACTGGTAGAGCGGCTGTTCCCAGGTGGTAGAGAGCCCGGCCGGGTGACTCCCACGTGCCCCCCGTATATTCCACAACCTTGGAACTACCCTTCACAGCGGTCGAGTGGCATTGTCGACCACTGCTTAGCACTGTGCCCTCCGTTGGAGCATACCGGGACCGGTGTGCATGCGGAGGACGGTTAGAAGAGCTGTGAATGGGTATCGTACTTTAACTGGTGATTCCAGTACCGGTATTCTTTGTTGTCTGTAGTTGTTTATCTGTTTATTAAATCCTCCTTAACCTCCCTTTCTCTGGTCCGTTGTCTGTTTGTCCCAACCCCGAGAAAGCCAGGACGTTACAGTGCATCAACATTGATGTTGTGTGTGTGTCTACAAGACGTCCATGTAGGGCCTGCAGAGACAACAGTGGCCACTACCTGTGGGACTCATAGTTGTTTTGTGGCGTGTACATGATACGCCATGTCATGCCAGTGTCCGTGTGGCAATACAGGGACCCTGGGTGTCTGCATGTCAAAGAGCTGTGATGCCTGGGAAACATCAGGCCTCACTTGTCACTGTGGTGTGTGTTTGTAACGTGACAGCAGTACATAGGTACTGTGACACAGCCCAATGATTGGCCATTGCACTACATGGAACTTATGTAGACATGTGGACTTGAGATGTGAGGTGATGGGCATGTAGGTGACATATGTGTCCATTCCCAACAGCACACACCTCAGTACATTGTGTATTGTCATGATGTATCATGTGATATTTTGCTTGGTCATAGTCACATGGGTGGATGAATCGACAATCTTCCTTTGTTCATCTCTGTACTGCAGGGCACCAGCTGTTCATAGACCGTTCCCAGACCTTGAAACCATGCAGGATAGTGACTGCATCAGACGGTACCCCTTCACCATGCCACTGATTGAGGAGTTGGCGGAGCAGTTGGTGCCACATCTGCTACCTGGCCAGACATACCCTACAGTACTGACCCCAGAGGTGAAGGTGATGGCAGCCTTGCACTTCTTTGCTACTGGTACCTTCCAGTACACTGTGGCTACTGCTGGTGGTAAGCCGCAAACTATGTTCAGTCGTGTGCTACGCGATGTCTCGAAGGGGATGTTGCATTTCCTTGACCTGTACATCAAGTTTCCTAGCCCAGGTCAACTCACTGACATAAAGGATGCTTTTTATACACTGGGGAGGATGCCGAACGTCATCGGATCTATTGATGGTACACATGTGGCCCTGGTACCACCACGGGCACATGAGCAGGCATACCGGAACAGGAAACATTTCCACTCCATCAATGCTCTGGTGGTATGTCTTGCAGACATGTGTATCACACATGTGTGTGCACGTTTCCCCGGTTCTGCGCACAATGCCTACATCATGAGGAGTAGTCGCATTGCAACGCTGATGTCACAGATGCCAAACCAGCGTGCCTGGCTTGTCGGTGTGTACTGACTGTTCACCATTGCGTGTGTTGTATTCCACCCTCTTTTAAAACTCAGCTAATTGTTCAATTGTTTGTATGTAGGTGACTCCGTATACCCCAACATGCTGTGGTTGCTGACACCCCTCAGGAACCCTGTGTCACCAGCCGAGATGCGCTACAATGAGGCACATGGTCTGACCAGAAGGGTAATTGAGCGGACCTTTGGTCTCCTGAAAAGCCGCTTCCGCTGCCTGGACAAGACCGGAGGGGCCCTCCCATATGACCCTGCAAAGGTGTGCAAAATTATCCTTGTATGCTGCATGCTACACAACATGGCAGTGTGGAAGAAGTTGCCTCTCATCCAGGATGACGATGACCTACATCCGCCACCTGCGGAGGATCTAGGCCTGGGCCACGATGCCAGTGATGATGATGATGAGGTTGACGTCCGCACACAGCTCATCAACAACTTCTTCACCTGAATGTGAGTTTACAGGGTTGTTATGTCAATGTATTGAGTTAGCCTGAAATGTGTTGGGGCTCCTCTGTTGCTGTTTGAGTGTGTCTGTGTGCTACTTGACTGGATGCGTGCAGTGATGTGTCCTTTCAGGTGGTCTGTACTCCACAATAGTGTCGAACTGCTAACTTGTTTCTGTGTAGGTTTCTTTTGACATGTTTTGTGCATGTGTATTGCATTTCTCTCCTGTTCTGCTGTGCTTTTGACTGTGTCTTATGTCTGTCCTTCCCAGGGTACTTTGCCTATTGTTTGGTCAACACTGACCCCAACACCCAGAATCCAACCCCAGGGTGGAAGTTGGCGATTCCCATCAAATGATGTACCACACACCCCTGGACTTCAATACTCCGACACTTTGTGACCGTGTGTCCACTGTCACGTAGAATTACCTTGCAACTGTTGTGGAATAAACATGTTGCTGATGTGTAATGAACCTGTGCTACGCTTTGTTATGTGCATTGTCTGTCTTCCCACATCTGACTGACATTTGCTTACCTCACCTGTGGGCTTGTTACCACTGACTGTGGATAGGTGTGGTGTCTGTGTATTCCACTGTATTTCAGGTCAACATCATTGTATGGGATGGGTTACATGGCCATGGTGAGTATGAGTTTTGGTGCCATAGTGGTGTGTCTCCCTCACATGTGTCACATCACCATGACTCATATAACGGTGATCACATTGCTGTAGTATTTGGCATGCACTGTGTTCTTTAGCAGATCAACATCTCCATGACACATAACAAGTTGGAATCACAACAGAGGCAAGTATAGTGTACTGGTGAGTTTATCTACAAACATGTGTGAGGATAGTGCACATGATGGTGGGTGCTGTACATTGGGTTTTGAATCCAAAGTTCACAGTAGAGTTGGAAGTGTTGGTAGCTGAAATGTCCAGAGTAAAGTCCTCAGTCATCTGCTACATTGGACCAACATGAAACATCCATGTCATGTAGGTGAGTTGTGTTAGATACGACAAGGTGAACTGTTTGCACACAAAGAACATTTTCCAGAACAGGTTTTGAGGCCCTGGGGGATGTGCATGGCCATCTGCGTCTCACTTGTCCTTCTTCGGATGTCCTCTCTTCTTCTTCGGGGGGGATCCTCAGGTGCAGGCTTCTGCGGTGCAGAGGACTCTCTGCCAGTCATCCTCCCTCCCTGTGGCACTGGCAGATCTTGCGGCAACAGATGTTGTGGCCACACAGGGAGGTGTGGACATGTTGGTGTTTATCTGGCAGAGGCATGTGAATATGTCCCTATGCACCGCAGTAAGTGCATCCAACTTTGCCTCCATGCGAGCATGATGGGCAGCCTGCTCCTGTTGAATGTCCTTGAGGAACCCCACTACCTGGCCGAATCCTCCAGTGCTATCCTGGTACGCATCTATGATGTGTGCCAGTTGGGGGTCATCATGCAGTCCAGACCCCTCTGCAAGCCGCGACCTCTGCCTACCACCCCTAGCCACATGGGCAGGACCTGCAGCGGCACACACAGGTGACACTGGGCCCCCTTCGGTGTTGTTACTGGTGGTGTTGTCCGTAGCTTCCTGGGGGTCCTGTGTCCCTGTGCTGTTGGTATTCTGTGTCCTTGGTCTGTCCGTGTTGGCGGGGGTGCCTGTCTGTTGCCAGATGCTGGAGGCATGGGTACAGGGGGTGCAGATGTTTGTACTACTGGTGCTGCATGATGACTCACACCGGAGGTGCCAGGTTGTTCTTCGTCATCCGAAGAGGACAGAGACTGATCCACACCAGAGAGCTGAGGGTCCACCGTAGTCTGGGACAGGGACTCCTTTTCATTTGCTGCTGTGTCCCCAGCACCACATGTGTTTGGAAGAGACACACAATGTAAGTTATGTTTCTACAGGCATCAATGGTTCACATACATGACATTTGCTACTGTACGTCAGGATGCGTGCCTGTACACTGCTTTGTCCAAAGTTGTCACGGACAGAGATTGATATTGTTGTGGCACATTGCCCAGCCAACTGTGACATTTTATTGTGCCTTTAAGCTGACTGCGTTCCAGTGACGTCATCTCTTTGTGTCAACAACAGCGCATGCGGGATGATTTGTCCTCGTCGTTCTATTATCCTGTGCGCATGCCTCGAGTTGTGTTAGCTCTACTCTGCATTTGAAAGACATCATTGCTTCTTTGTTTCCACGGCGCATGCCTGAAGCGCTTGACGTAGGTACTACTTCATTTGTTCTGCGCATGCCTGAAGTTATTACGCTTTCTTGATTTTCTGTGGCTTGCGGTTCACGGCAATTTCAAAGTCCCTGACTCTTCGGAATTCATCTGAACTTTTCTTCCTCTTCGTAAAGTGAGTGCGTCTCTTCTCATCTAATAAACAATCAGATTTACACGCTAATAAGATTATGCTCGCCCTTTGTAACGAAGAATGAGCTCAAGTGAATACGTTTAGACGCGTCACTACCTGTCATACGTATAGCCTTGACTAATTTAATCTGGAAAGGAAACACATGTACAGGGGAAAAAACTGGTATCCGGAGATATTTAAAAAGACGTTTCACATATTTATTTTCTAGCTGAGTATTAATGACTGGAAAATTGTAACTTGTGTTTTATGTATTGAGAGAAACAATTTTTAATCATTAAGGAAAAGATACATAATTTTAGAAGAGACCAGACCATTAGACCTATTGTAAAGTTAGTATGTATTGTCTTGCATATTAATTTTCTTTCTGGTCTTTGCTTCACGATAATACACTGTAGGTAAACAGTGCAAGTTGGCCCATCAACTTTACTTTTCCACAAAAAAAAAAAAAATATATATATATATAATTACTATTGGGAAAAAGTGTTCCAATATACTCACTTAGTTGAAATTGTTTTGTTAATGATAATTGATACATCTACATAACCTAATTCAGTGACTTTTGTGATAGAGTCCAGTTGTATTTTATATCAACATGCAGAAGGTTACACAACCTCCATTTTTTTTAACAAGTCCAGGTGAGCCAAGTATAAAATGGCAAAACTGGAAAAAAATGTTTGT
This sequence comes from Triturus cristatus, assembly GCF_964204655.1. NCBI lineage: Eukaryota > Metazoa > Chordata > Amphibia > Caudata > Salamandridae > Triturus > Triturus cristatus. Next base: position 727,576,957 of record NC_140580.1, read on the forward strand.
GAACTACGCCAGAGTCTGTGGAACAAACCTAAGTGCGGACGCAAACATTCTTTATTACTTCATTGTCTAGGAGGCGAAGGTCAAGAAGTTCTTGAACACTTACCTGAACTCAGTGCCGCAGAGCAGAGAAACTTAAATGAATATGAGATATGTGTGCTACGGTTCGATCGTCATTATCTTCCATGTTTAAGCACTATTATGGAAAGATATCATTTTGGATTACGTGAACAAAAAAAAGATGAATCAGTAGAAGAATTTGTTTCAGCTTTAAGGAAACTAGCCTCATCGTGCAAGTTTGGGGGTGCTACTGAAGAGAGAATAAGAGATCAATTTGTATTGAAATGTGCTCATGATAACATTAGAAAGGAACTATGGTTAAAAGATGAGCCACCGTTAGATGAGGTAATTACGATCGCAAAACAAGTTGAACACATGATGAAATGTGTGGATGAATTGAGTATTGAAAAAAACAAACCTGCCTCTACTAGCACCAATGTTGATGAGGTAGTATGTCAAGTAAAGAAAAAGGATTTAGAAGTCAAAGACAAAAATGTATCTACCCCAATTGCTGAAAACTTATCCAATAGTGTTGGCAAGCCAACATGTTTTAGGTGTGGGAGACTAGGACATCTGGCTAATGCATCTTTCTGTCCTGCTTTAAAGGTTGTGTGTAGTACCTGCGGAAGAAAGGGTCACTTTGCAAGGTGTTGTAAAAGTAAAGTAAGGAAAGGAGATCAAGTTACAACAAAAGTCCAACCTCAAGTCAAAGTAGTAACTTTTCAAGTAGATGTACTAGAAGCCATCCACCCTTCTCATTTGGTTAATATTGAAGGTGTTGAATTAGAATTCAAATTTGATTCCTGTTCTCACTTAACCATGATTAATGAGGACATTTTTAAAAAACATTTCAACACCTCTGCTAAACTTGTCAAAAGTGATGTTTCTCCTCAAGGCTATGATGGCACAACTATTAAAATGTTGGGGTATTTTTAGCGACAATAGAGTTGTGTGGACGCATGATTGCTGGTAAGGTGTACATAGCTAAGCGTGGTGATGCGCTTCTAGGGTGGCCCCATCAACGTCTTTTGGGTGTCACTCTCAATCCTAACACGGTTCCTCAAGTTCAGATACAACAAGTTGGTGACATAGGGTCAATGTTTGCAGAACAATTTCCGGAGGTGTTTGGTGACAAACTTGGATGTCTCAAGGGATATAGACATTGCATTCGACTGAGAAAAGGTGCGATTCCAGTAGTTGCTAAAAGTAGAAGAATACCTGTCAGTGAACAAATCGGTGTTCAAAAGGAGATTGAACGGTTAATAGAAATAGGTGTTATTGAGCCAGTAGAAGCAACGGAATGGTTGGCTCCCATAGTGGTAGCCAAGAAGGCCAATGGAGATTTTCGGCTTTGCATTGATTTGCGCTCCCTTAATAAAGAAGTGATAATAGACCATTTCCCGTTACCCAACATTGACGAGATGGTTGGAACCTTAGTGGGTGCAAAGTTATTCACCACACTTGATTTGGCGTCAGCCTATCACCAGGTTGAACTTGATGAGTTGTCACAAGAGTTGACTGCGTTCGTGACACCTATGGGCACTTACAAATTTCGTAGAATGCCTTTTGGGCTTGTATCTGCAGCTACAGTTTTCTAGCGCATCATGTCAAGGATCCTGAGGGGGCTTAGTGGTATCAGGTGCTATCAAGCTGACCTATTAATTTTTGGGAGTTCTAAGTCAGAACATTATTCAAGAGTGTGTGCGGTGTTAGAACGTCTGAGGGAGTCGGGTCTAACATTAAAGAGAGAGAAGTGCAAGTTTGGTGTTGAGGAGGTAAATTACCTTGGACATTGTATTACTGGACATGATGTTTTCCCAAAGAAAGAATTGGTTGATACTATAGTGAACATGAATGAGCCTATCAATAAAGAGGAACTTCTGTCCTTTCTTGGAATGGTGGAGTTCTATAGTAAGTTTATTCCTGGTTATGCTGACAAAACTCAAAACCTGAGGAAACTTACAGCAAAGAGTGTTGTTTTTCAATGGTCTGATGAGTGTGCAAATGAGTTCTGTTCCATAAAAAAAGATTTGATGAAAGCTCCTTCGTTACAAGCGTTAGTGCCAGGGCATGCCACTTACATTTTGACTGACGTCAGTATAAAGGGACTAGTAGCGGTCTTAATTCAAAAGAATGAGGGTGTAGACAAATTGATTGCTTGTGCTTCAAGGTGTCTGAGAGGTCCAGAGTCCAATTATTCAGTAATTGAAATAGAATCGCTGGCTATCTTCTGGGCTTTAAGGAAGTTTAGGAATCTTGTTTGGGTACCAAGGTAAAAGATTTGTCTGACCACAAACCACTTAAAGAAGTTTTCTCAAAAAAAGGTTTAGATTCTATATCCTCAAGGATTAGAAAGTGGATTATTTCTCTCCAAGAATTTGATTTTGGGGTAGATTATATTCCTGGGGTTATCAATAATTCTGCTGACTGTCTTTCTAGGTTAGTTAATCCCAAGATGAGTAACTTGGATGAAGATGTTAGCAATAGTGGGTGATGGTGTCAATGTCTGTGAGGTGACCTCTGGTGCTATTAGTGAATCTGAATGGAAAGATGAAATTGAGAAAGATAAAGAGATTAAGAACCTCATAGAAATGTTGAAGAGTAACAAGCGCTTGGAGAAACCGTGGGCTCTGGTTGGGGAAGAGCTCTCAGTTATTGATGGTCTTCTTGCTCGAGGTACCAAGCTTGTTCCTCCAGCAGGTATAAGAAGTAAACTTCTCAGTTTAGCTCACCCAGGGCATCTTGGGATTGTTAAAACAAAAGAGTTTATAAGACTACAATTTTGGTGGCCAGGCATGGACTTAGAAGTTGAAAGGTTGGTTCGGGAGTGTGTAGAATGTTGTGCGAGTGATAAGATATTATAGACTAGACAAGTTCCCATGGTATGTAGGAAGTTACCAAAGTATCCTTGGGATGAGATTGCTATTGATATTGTGGGTCCGTTGCAAGGTGTGAGTGACATTCCCTCTGTTATTGTAGTTTTAGATCTTTATTACAGGTGGATTGAGGTGGGTGCAGTTAGAGACATCTCAACTGGGTGTGTCATTAAATTTTTGGAAGGAATCTTTAAAAGAGAACATTTTCCCAATAGTATCCTTTCTGATAATGGGCCACAATTCTGTTCTAGAGAGTTCTTAAGTTTTTTAAGTGACTGTGGGATTGTTAAAAAAAGAAGTGCTATTTACCACCCGGAAACAAATGGAGCAGTGGAAAGAGTTAATAAAACTCTCAAAGAAAGTATACAACTCGCTAGGGTGAATAATTTGAACTGGAAAGAGGTTTTGCAGGACAGAATTACAGCTTAACGCATGTCACCACATTTAACTACTGGTAGATCACCCTTTGAACTTTTTAAGGGTAGAGCACCGAATTCAAAATTATGTCCAGGATGGATGAATCTAAACAAAGGTCTAGTTGACAATCAAATTGGTGTTTGGCGAAACAGGGAGGTGAATAAACAGGTCGAGAGGAAAGCATATTTTGATAATAGGAAATCTGTCCATTTTAGTGAGGTGAAAGTGGGTGATATGGTAAAGATTAAAGCTCCAGTCGGATGTCAGCCTGGGTCTAAGTTTTCAAGGTGCAAGTCGGTAATCAAATTATTCAGAAATGCTGTTAAAACTGAAGATGGCCGGATTTGGAACAAAAATCGTGTTGTTGTAGTTAATCGTAATTTGTCCTTCTTCAATGAGCAGGGGGTTCTTGGTAACCCTTCTTACGCCTTGAGGAACTCGACTTCTTCTTCTACTAGGCCTCGTGGTTCATTGACATGTGTCAGAGAAAGGAGTCAGAGGGTGCGAAGACTCCCAGAGTACATGAAAGACTATGTATAATATGTTTTCTTCCCAGAGTACATGTAAGACTATGTATGATACGTTTTCTTCATATTTTCATTTAACTGAAACTTTGTACTATATGTTTGTTTCATATTTATACTTTTATTTCTATTGTTGTAAAGGAGGGAGATGTGTGACATTGTATTGTGCCTTTAAGCTGTAAAGAATATCCTTCTAGCATCGTTCCATGTGGAATGTCTGTCTAAGAATGTATATGGAGATTCCATGAAAAGGCAGTTGAAGCTTGGCAGTCGATGGCTGAGGTGAATAAACCCTGCTTACCTGATTCTCCTGTTTGACCGTGTCTTCTTCTTCCATTGAAGACACTACACCAACATGAAGCATTTCAATGTGCATGTCGAAATGTGTGCATGATCAGCTCATATATAGCTTTGGCTGTACATGGCCATTACTACTCCAGGTCCATCATGTTGCTGACACAGGTGTGTCATCCCTGTACACATTTGACCTTTAACAAGGACATACGTGCAATTCCACTGAGGATATGTTGTAAGATTGGGGCATGTGTGGTAGCAGATTCTGCTACTCATTGTGTGTCACATTGGTGTATTGGTACAACATGATCACAGTCCGGTATGCCTGTGATCTCTTGGGAGAAAGTTTTTTTTTACAGTGTTCCTAGTTCCCATCTCATTTCATACAAGTGTGGTAAATATTTTAATTACCGGGACTTAATTTGATACAGAAACATAATGAAATAGCTCAGTAAATAAGAGGCAGAATCCGTGGTATTAGAGGTTCGGAATGGGCTTTATTCCAGAGGTCGATTATAATCGGTTGCTCCAAGTTCCATCACCACGGAGGTTCAGGAAGTGAAGTAAATACATTATTGACAAGAAATGACTTTTATAGAACATACATTACAATGAAATAGATGCGGGAGGCGTAACAATTGATAAGGAAGGTGACGATTCACATGCGTAACCGAAAATGGGTGTAATGAGGAGTAAAAAGGAACATAATTGGTTATGATGTCATATATAGGTGGATCTATAAGATTATACTTGGCATAGATGCGCGCGCAGCAGTATGACGTGTGATTGACGTGCAACTAGGGGGTGAGGGGGACTTGACATTTAGCTCTACATGTGGAGACAAGAAGTCTGGGGGGTCAAGTCAACCTAATCCCAAATCATATCTATCATCTTATGTTTAAAGAACTATGTTATCCACAAAGGAAGGACTCTTGGACAAAATCTATTCTATACTGACTGTGTGTGCGTGCACAAGCGTCTAAGTGTCTACACTAGATGCGAGGGCAGGAATTTTCCATAGTAACAGGGCTATGAATTACTTGCATAAAGACAGAGAAGCCGAGCCTTTGCTCGGTAGCTGGAAGAATGTTTACTTAAACTACTAGACAGGAATGCATCGGGCAGGGAACGGAGCAGATAATTTTCGAAGGTGAAATACAGTTCTTGGCAGGCAGCAAGCTGATGTCAGGCTTCGTGAGCCGCGCAGAGAATGAGACAAAGTTCATGGTCACAGATGCAGGCTCGGACTGGAGCTTTCAGAGACAGAAAGCAAGAGAAGCCTGATGACAGAATCAGGGCCTACTTGCCTGGACTGTAAAATGGCATAAGTGAACCATATAAAGGCGGTGGCCTTTCGTACTTAGGAATGGAATATCCGGCCCATTCATGGCGGATCAACAGAGGACATGTTAACGGTGGACGCACATGTATTTGCGTCTTCATAACTGGAACTAGAGGGAACATACATGTACTTGTAACATGCACATAGAACCGTTGGGGTCCAAGATAGGGGACATAACTGACCAGAAAAATCCATATTTCCACATTCCCTCCTTGTCCCCTACTTGCCCGTCAAGAGATATCAATCTTCATTAATCCATTGATCTGTTCATATAGCATCATTTGTTCTTCTTTCTTCTTCCAGGATCTTGAATGAAAATCTTGATGTGGAATGCACGATGTGGCACACAGACCACAAATCGCTGGTCCACATTGCAGGCATAAGCAGCAACTGAATAATATGAGAAGGCCAATACCTAGGAAGGATAGAACTCTCCATCCCCAGGCTGATATCACCCTCCAAAACCAACCGGACCAAGTCCAGGTGCCTGGATTCTGGTGTATCTGGCTTACAATCTTATGAAGGCGGGTTATGGCCTTATATACAGATGGCGAATTTTCTGGTATGAATATGCAACAGCTTGATCCGATGACCCTACAAGCTCCGCCCCTATCGGCCAGGATGACGTCAAGGACAAGACGATTTTGAAGCACAACAATCCGCATAGCAGACTGCTCTTCTGTTAAATTGCCTAAGGCGGAAATAGTTTCGTTCACTACTGCTTCAAGGGTTCTAGTCAATCTACGTATCAGCTTACTATTAGTAACGGTACCTATATAAGGAAAGAGACCTTTATTGAAATCTGTGTATTTTTCCCATGCCGTTTCAGTGTAATCGACTATTGGGAGATCTCTCCTTTCTCTATTGTGTACTAAATGAATATTTCTGTGATAATCAGGAGGAGCTAGGAAAACAGGTGGCAAAAGGAATCCAATGTAGCAGGTACCATCCCAATCTAGAGGCAAACGTACATATGCCGTCTGACCACATATGAAATAGGAATGGCGGGAAGCTCTAAATGTAGACTTGCCTTGATCACTAAATTCTACTACAGTGGTGCATTTACTATGGCCCATGTGTATGGAACCATTCTTTCTTATACATAATTCACCTTTTACTGGAAGTATTGACATAGCGGGCAAAATTGGAGTAGCTTCGGATTCGACATTTAGGATCATAAGATTAAGTGTAAAATTACCTAATCCATATACTTCATTTTCTAGATCAGTTCCTGTTCTTTTGGGAAGACCCTCCTTGTTAGGATAGCAGACCTTAAGTAAAACTGAATTCAAATGTCCCCATACCCAGTTATCTTGATAAACTGCAGAATTCGAATCCAGAGAATTAATTAGGCTAAACCATGCTCCACAGGAGCCGTTGTGTGTGAACGGGTATGGAAAGAGAGGTAGAATTCCTTTATAATTCTGATAGGGAGGGAGTCGGCCACATATCCAACAATTTGTAGCATTGCTAACCTGATGGGAATGATGTAACATACTAATAAAAGTGTTATTGCGCAGCGCAAATCTGTATGACAATTCAAGCGGAGGTAATTCACTAAAAGAATGTTCAGCAGTAACATTGTAAACATGTCTAGAAATAGGATAATATATGTGCAACAATATACTTGCAGTAATTATTAAAAGACTTGAGAAAAACAAAATTAATAACGTCACTATGCAATGACTACGCAGTGATTTACAGTACGCCTGTCCTTTCAACATTTTTCGGGTGTTTTCTCTATTCAGGTCCAAGGGATACATGTCAGAGACAATTCAACCGCTTCACCTTGGAGAGGACTTAAACAATCAAATTGCTCGACTGCTTGGGCCTGAGCTTTAATTTATAAAGTTCCTGACTGTTGGCCTCAGCCAAAGGTAGTTTTGAGTCAATGGGTGAAGACACACGAGGTGGGCTATTCACATCCGAAGGAAGTCCATGAAATTTCTTGATATGACTTGAATGAATCCATCCTTTTCTGCCTTCGATCTTCACGGCTGTCCTCGTGGTGAGCAACACCAGCTGGGGTGACCTCCACCTAGGTTCCAGCTGCGTTTTTCGATCAAAGTTCCTCACGAGGACTAAGTCTCCCGGAACCACGTCATGGGGTTTCACCTCAGTGTTGTCAGGAAAAGCTGCAGCTACCTGTGAACGACAAGATTGTAGTGCAGACATCAAGGAAGCCAAGTAATCTGTCAGCATGTTACAGTCAATATCAGTTATTTTGCGTGGTATAGGCGTCCCCCACATATTTGGTGGTCTGCCGAAGATCACTTCATACGGGGATAGCCCTGTTCGAGAGTGTGCTACCATTCTTGTGTAAAAGAGTGCAACTGGTAATGCTACTACCCAGTCGACACCTTTCTCTCTGCATATTTTGGATAATCTTATTTTCAGAGTCTGATTATGTCTTTCTACGAGACCTGCTGCTTCGGGGTGTCGGACACAGTGGAATTTCCACTGATAGCCTAACAAAAGTGAAACGTGTTTCATTAATTCGGATGAGAACGGCTGGCCGTTATCTGAGTGAACAACACGTGGTAAACCGTATCGTGGGAAGAATTCTCGAACCAACTGTTTGGCAGTAGTCGGGGCAGTGTAATCTGAAACCGGGTATGCCTCCGTCCAACGGGAAAGAGCACACACAACTACGAGAACATATTTGAATCCTCTGCATCGTTCCATCTGGATATAATCCATCTGGAGGACTTCAAAAGGGTGATCAGGAGGCTGAAATCCACCCTGTTCTACGGGAACGCTTTTTCCTGGGTTGAACTGGCAACAGATCAGACAGGTACGAACCTTTTGTTTGGCTGCAGCTCGTAAATGCTTGTTGAACCAAATATGTTGAATGCTGTCTAGCATAGCTTTCTCTCCTAGATGCGCTGGACTATGGATAGTGTTAATAATGACTTGGACCATTGAATCAGGAAGGAACCACACAGACTTTTCCTTCATCAACCATCCTTGATCCGTTTGGATCCCTCCTAATTCCGTCCATTTCCTTATTTCTTCTGGTGTAGCATGTGTCTGTATATCAATTACGTCAAGAGTAGGATCTTTAACCGTCATACAATGTGTTGGCATCGGGACTATTGTCTTTGTCATATCGGATGTTTGAGTTTGAGCAGTCCGTTTAGCTGTTCTATCAGCTAGATCGTTGCCTTGAGAAATGATATCAGTAACTTTCGTATGTGCTTTGCATTTCATAATCGATATTGCAATGGGTAAATGTATTGCATCTAACAAGGCATGAATGAGGGGTCCGTGCTGAATGTGGGCACCGTGAGAAGTTAAATAACCTCTCTCTCGCCACAGCACGCCGAAGTCATGTACGACTCCGAATGCATAACGTGAATCAGTGTATATGTTGACTTTCTTATTTGTGGCTTGAATACAGGCTTGTGTCAGAGCGATGAGCTCTGCTGCTTGAGCTGACAAGGTATTAATACGATTTGTTTCAACGACTTCAGTGTCTGTTGTGACTGCATACGCGGCCACTAGCTCTCCTGTACTTGTTCTCATACATGAACCATCTACATACAACGTCAGGTCTGGGTCTGACAATGGGACATCTGTCAAGTCTTGTCTGGGTTTCGTCGTGATTGTAATAACATCAATACAGTCATGGGCTAGTGGGTCTGTTCCATTTACAGGTAAAAGTGTGGCAGGATTCAATGTGTTACAACGTCTGATTTCTATGTGTGGCTGAAACAGTGTTAGTTCATACCCTGTAAGTCTTGCTATAGTCAAATGTTGTGTTTGCGTTCGATTCACAAGAACCTCTACGGCGTGTGGTACTTGTACTGTCAATGGATGTCCTAACACTATGGCATCGCTTTGTCTGATTGCTAAAGCTGTCGCTGCCACTGATTTCAGGCACGCAGGCAGAGCCTGAGCTACGGGATCTAATGTACTAGAAAAATAAGCACATGGTTTGTGTGCTCCTGCTTGTTCCTGTGTTAGTACTGACAAGGCAGTACCTTCGCGTTCTGTAATAAAGAGTGTAAAATGTTTACTGTAACATGGTGTTGCTAAAACAGGTGCTTGGCATAGAGCTTTCTTTAAGCTTTTAAAGGCATGTGTATGTTCTTGAGTCCAAGGGAGGTCAGTCGATGTGGCTGCCTCCTGTGTTGTCAACTGAATGAGTGGTTTTGCTAGAAATGCATACTGAGGGATCCACTGTCTACAATATGAAGTGAGGCCTATGAAAGCCCGCACCTCCTTTTGTGTCTTGGGTATTGGCATGTTAGCTATTAACTGAATGCGGTCTGGTGTAAGCTGCCTTCCCTCCTTGGACAGCGAGTGACCAAGGTAAATAACTCGCTGGACACAGAATTGCAGCTTAGAAGGGGACACCTTGTGCCCCTTTTCGGCTAGAAATTGTAAAACTGTCAGTGATGCTTTTTCACATTCAGGTTCGCTTCGGGCGGTGATCAGCAGATCATCGACATATTGAAGCAAGGCAGTGTTAACTGGCATGTGGATGCTGTCGAGTTCTCGTTTCAGTGCTTGGCTATAGATGCTGGGGCTTTCTGTAAATCCTTGAGGTGCGCGTGAGAATTTGAAGCTACGTCCATTTAAACTAAATCCGAACAAATATTGGCTTTCCGGATCTATTGGGACGCTGAAAAAGGCATTTTTGAGATCAATTACAGTAAAGAATGTTGCTGCGGAATCAATAGCTGTCAGTAATGATGAGATATCGGGGACCACAGGGAATTGTGGCACAATACACTTATTTAATTCGCGCAGATCAATAATCAATCGATATACTGGCGGGGCCTTCGGATCTGTTCGTTTGAGAATCGGAATTATCGGTGAGTTACATACATTGGAGTCCGTTTCTACAACCACTCCTTGGGCAATGAGCTCGTCAATGATTTGTAGTAAAGCCACTACAGCATCTGGTGGTAACTTGTATTGTCGCATTCGTGGTAGCACCACTCCTGCCTTTAGTGTAACTCGATAGGGTGTAATATTCATGCAACCAACATCAGTAGGGCCTTGTGCCCATAGATGCGTAGGTAAAGTCTGCAATCGGGGATCCATGTTTCTAGACACATAATGACCTTTAAAATCACGTAAAAACAATCTTACTCCTTCCGGAGAACAACATATTATAGCTCCTAGAGCTTTCAATGTTTTTATTCCTAACAGGTTTTCTGGACATGATTTAGTAAGCAATAAATCTGTAGTTCGGGTCAAAGGTCCTATCGTAAGTGGAAGAGGTTGTGACACTTCATTAACAATAGGTTTTCCTGAAAAACCAAGGGAAATATTCTGTGAGCCTGAGAGGGGTGCCCCTGGAACTTCACTACGTTTTATGGTTGTTCGACTTGCCCCTGTATCAAGTAAAAATTTTCTGTCTTGGCCTAATAATTCACTATGTACATAAGGTCCTTCTTGATCTACAGGGATCTCGATAAGGGGTAAGTCAACTTCCCTCTCTAGGCTGGTTCATGCATATCGTTGACCAGTTCGAACAAAGCGAGGAAGAAGCATCAGGACTGCCCACAGGACAGTCAGAAACTATAGCCTATGTAGGTAGAAGAAGATCTTGTAATAGTATTAGATGTCTTACTGATCCGATACGTCCGATGTGTCTACCGTTAATCTTTCTTCGTGTAGGCGTTCTATTTCTTTACGGATCTTTCGGCACATGGCTATTATACAGTTTTGCTTATCATGTCTCCCTTCTGATATATTCTGGCTCCATCTGGTAAGAATCTGCATTGCTTCCGGGTCTACCCCCGGTCGGTCTTGATTTCTGATCACACAATTTATGAGGAAACGCAACAGTTCCCCTTGTATTTCCACTTTCTGGTATTCCATAGCTCTGTTAATACATTCAGAATCTCGCCCGGTTTGGACAAAATGATATATATTATCTAGATGTGCAGTCATTCCTGGTAATTTCCCTAAATACACTGCGGCTCGTCTGATACGTAATGATGCTAGGGTCATTTCGTCCTCTTTTCCGGGCACAGGGTCATATCTACAATCTATAAGAAGTTCCTTAAGCGTACGGGCATTTATGAGTTTGGGGGTACGTGAATGTGCTGACTCTTGAAAAGTAAGTTTATTTATTCTAGGTGGCGTAGAAAAGATATTGGTAGCACCTCCGGTAGCCCCATCTGGGGTATCGGGTGTGAAAGGATTCGTTGAACGTGATACAGCAAGTATAGGCGTGGATACAGCTATAGAAGTGGCTGTAGGAACAGATGCAGAAACAGATGTGCTTGCCGGAACTTGTGTCAGAACTTGTTGCTGTAACGATACGGGTACTGGATCTTGGCGTTGAACCTCCCTGGCAGGCGGTCTATGTGGGGCGGGATGAGCATACTCGGGAGCTGCGTCATCTAAATATGAGGAAAGAAAAACATCTTCTGCGGTTCTAGGATGCCCCTTGGGATGTACCTTTATTGGAAATAATGGGGTTGGCAAGTCTTTTGGTATCCCTGGAGTAGCCTTAGGTAATCCTTCAGCCAGGAGGGGATACATACCATTCATAAGGGCATTTCTTTGTCTGTCTACTTGTTCTGATTTCACTCGTGCACCTTCTTCAATTAATAGATTTTCTCGGACTTCATTTGAATTTTCTTTACTCTTCTCTTCCTGTCTACGTGCTTTTTCTGTTCGTCTATATGATTCTTTACGCCATAATTCAATGGCGTCTTTCTGTGATTGTCTAACTTTCTTTTTCCATAATTCTTCCTCTACTTTCACGATGCACTCTGCATCCCAGGTCCCCGCTGCGGGCCACCTCTGACTTTCTGGTAATTCCTTAGTGTAGTCTACCCATAGATCAAGAAATAATATGGCGTCTAGACCATGTTTATGATACATGAAGTACCCTGGAGTGTCCCTAGGAGGAATGGGAACAGCTTCTTCGAGTACCCCTTTTCTAGTTGTGATCTGTCTTAGTTTCGAAAAGAGCGGCATATTGAGAACTGATCTGATACTTGATTTTGAACAAACTTAATACAGTAATCACAATAATGAACAGTCATTCATACCACAATATGCAGAACGTACTATAAACATTTAACATTTAACATTTAACTGAGCAACAATGATGATGACGATCTAAGAAAAACTTAATCATTAAACATGATACTCGACTTGAACTGAATTATTCTGAATTTATATACTTGATATACTAGATATACTGCTAAACAGTACAGATACACTGCTGAAACAGTGCAGACCGGATTTGTGTACCCAAACCCGTCTGGACCGGCACAACTTATGTGCACGCCAGAACGCCTCCCCAGTAATGGTACTCACCGGGTAGCTCGGAAACGGAAGGCCTCAGAAACTGGACTGAACTTGAACCGGACTGGACTCGACTCGAACGCTTCGGACACTGGACTCGACTTGGGACTTCGGAAACTGGTGGGCCTCTGTATACCTCGGATCTTGCTCTCTCAGCTAGGCTCTGTTCGGGATACTTCGCACTTCTCACCGCCTCGTCTGGGTGTTGATCGCAGCCTCAGTCGCCCCCGCTTGACCGGAGGGAGATACAGGAAATCCTGCTGGTACGCGTTATTGTCCGTCCAGCTGTGGCAGGAGACCGGGCCTGCAACGCACCGCCGGCGCGTGAGATGAGAAAGTGTCCCTATTCGGGCGCCATTCATGTGGTAAATATTTTAATTACCGGGACTTAATTTGATACAGAAACATAATGAAATAGCTCAGTAAATAAGAGGCAGAATCCGTGGTATTAGAGGTTCGGAATGGGCTTTATTCCAGAGGTCGATTATAATCGGTTGCTCCAAGTTCCATCACCACGGAGGTTCAGGAAGTGAAGTACATACATTATTGACAAGAAATGACTTTTATAGAACATACATTACAATGAAATAGATGCGGGAGGCGTAACAATTGATAAGGAAGGTGACGATTCACATGCGTAACCGAAAATGGGTGTAATGAGGAGTAAAAAGGAACATAATTGGTTATGATGTCATATATAGGTGGATCTATAAGATTATACTTGGCATAGATGCGCGCGCAGCAGTATGACGTGTGATTGACGTGCAACTAGGGGGTGAGGGGGACTTGACATTTAGCTCTACATGTGGAGACAAGAAGTCTGGGGGGTCAAGTCAACCTAATCCCAAATCATATCTATCATCTTATGTTTAAAGAACTATGTTATCCACAAAGGAAGGACTCTTGGACAAAATCTATTCTATACTGACTGTGTGTGCGTGCACAAGCGTCTAAGTGTCTACACTAGATGCGAGGGCAGGAATTTTCCATAGTAACAGGGCTATGAATTACTTGCATAAAGACAGAGAAGCCGAGCCTTTGCTCGGTAGCTGGAAGAATGTTTACTTAAACTACTAGACAGGAATGCATCGGGCAGGGAACGGAGCAGATAATTTTCGAAGGTGAAATACAGTTCTTGGCAGGCAGCAAGCTGATGTCAGGCTTCGTGAGCCGCGCAGAGAATGAGACAAAGTTCATGGTCACAGATGCAGGCTCGGACTGGAGCTTTCAGAGACAGAAAGCAAGAGAAGCCTGATGACAGAATCAGGGCCTACTTGCCTGGACTGTAAAATGGCATAAGTGAACCATATAAAGGCGGTGGCCTTTCGTACTTAGGAATGGAATATCCGGCCCATTCATGGCGGATCAACAGAGGACATGTTAACGGTGGACGCACATGTATTTGCGTCTTCATAACTGGAACTAGAGGGAACATACATGTACTTGTAACATGCACATAGAACCGTTGGGGTCCAAGATAGGGGACATAACTGACCAGAAAAATCCATATTTCCACACAAGTGATGATGTCACCATCGCTAATGAGTTTGGTGCTGAGTTTTGTACGTGCACATGTGATTTGACTTGTCAATGTTCTCCATGGTGACATGGATTGGGCAAGGAAGCACTCTGGCTTTTCAATGTTCATGACAGTGAGAGCCGGTGTTGTGTGTGTTGCGGTTTAGCTGCTGTGAGTAGCATGTCTCCTCCAATGCAGTCCAGGTTAGACCTTGTGTCTACAGTGTTTATGTCAGTGAGTGGTGTGTTGTGTGAAGGATGCATATGTTGCAGCACGATGTAGGAGTGGAATGCAGCTCACAACAGCACCAAGTGTGAATGAGACCATGCTATGGTGTCGGCTATATTGGTGTGTCCATTCCATTCACTGTCAGATGTCCCCTGTCAATGATGTATATGTGAGTTCCTGTGTGTTTTGTGCAATGTACTATATATGGATCTCCACACTTGTCATCTGCAAGACACACCTCCACAGCCAGGCCAGGGGGCACCCCTGGAAACTGCATCCCCAGACAGTGGGTTTGACCATACGGTTGCAATGGCTGTGTGTGCGAACGTGTTTGGTTTGGCCAGTGCATATGTGTGATTTTCAGCCACATCATTTATCAGGCCCATGTGTCAGGCATCTTGCCCGGGCATTATCTTTGTGAGTGACTGGTACCACGTGTGCAATGTGTTTTAGCATAGAAGGTGTGTGTATGGCCAGCATCGGTGTTATTTGTTTTCAAGTCAGGACTCCTTATCCCCTAGGCCAGTTATCCCATCATGAAGCGTGCCACCATTGCAGTGGGCGCAGGTTCACTTTCAGGATGTCAGTCAGGGCAGTCCTGGTGTTTGTTCGTGCCCAGTTCCCAGCAGGGCCTTGTGCTCCCCACAACAGAGCCGTGTCAGACATCTTGTCAGTCCATTTCCACTCCCTGTGAGGTGAGCATGGTTCAGTGTGAGCTTGCTGGGCCATGTGGGTGGGTGGGGATTGTTTGTGACTGCAACTCCCATCGTGCTTTTGGCTACACCCCCCTTCCCAGCATGCCCATACTTCCTTCCTTTTGACTCTGCTTCCCTGTGAGGGAGTGTGACAGCAATGGCAAGATGGCTGACTGTGAAATCCTGGTGTTTGTTTGGCTACACGGCAGAACCCAGTGCGGTGTATCTTTGGGTGATTTTTCACTACAGTGTGAGTCAATGCATTATACCTGGTGAGTTGTGTGGAGTTTGTGTTGAGGGCTGTGTGTGTCTACACATGCTGGTAAGTATGGTCAGAGCTGTCAGTCCTCCTTCCCACCCGGCAAGACATCCCACCATGAAACGTGCTTCCATTGGAGGGCGTGCAAGTTGGCTTTCAGGATGTTAGGCAGTGGTGTCCTGCTTCTGATTTGCGCACAACCCCTACCAGGACCTTGTGCTCCCCACAGCAGGACCCAGTGTCAGCCATCTTGTCAGTCATTTTACACTCTCTGTGATGTGGGCATGGTTCAGAGAGGTCTTGATGGGCTAATTGGGAGTGGGAGCATTATCTGTGACTACAAACCCCATTATGCTTTTGGATACACTCACTTCACCTGCATACCCACTATTCCTTCTTGTCAGTTAGCTGCAGTGTGAGGTAGTGTGTTTGTGGTGGCAAACTGTCTGACAGTGTTTATTTAGCTTTGTGCCACTGCCTTGCTCTATTTGTAGATTTGTACATGTCATGACACAGTTACAAGTCACTATGAGATGGCAGGTATTGTGTTTGTCTGACTAGCATACACATCTTGGGATGATTATCTATTGGTTACTGTGGCTTTGCTAACAGTGCATGGTTTCACTGTCCCCTTGCCACACAATATTGAGTATATTGGTTTTCTACTCGCCAGGCTCTGGTATGTCTGATAGACCATGGACGCTCTCTGGTGGTAGGATGTCCCGCACCTTCTCCTCCCAGGACCTGAAGTATACTGGTTTGGCAGGAGGGCCACCACCAGTGTGCTGACTCAAGGCGTGATCCTTCTCGATGAGTTTCTTGACCCTCTTGCTCACGTCATATCACCTGTTCTGGATATCATCCTTTGTTATGTTATGTTATGTTATTTATACTTATAGAGCGTGCGATTACCCTTGGGTGTCCTGGCGCTAAGTACTGGTTACCTGGGAAACTGAGGCCTAATAGTGAGAAAAGAGCCCTGTCTTCAGGCCCTTACGGAAAGAAAGGAGATCTGTTGCATTTCTAAGTTGAAACGGAAGTTCATTCTATGCTCTCGAAGCACAGTGAACAAAGCTTTTTACCTCCCCAGTTTGTTTTTTTAAAAGGGGCAGTTTGCACTTGTTTGGACCCAGTAGAACGTAGTATTCTGCCTCGAACATACCATGAGAATTTACATTTAAGATACTCTGGTCCTGTTCCATTAACGGCCTTAAAGACAATACACAGTGCCTTAAAGCGTGTTCTTAACGTTACTGGGAGCCAGTGCAATTTCTTATGTTCTCCCTTGACCGAGACAAACTTAGAAGTACCGGTCAGCATTCTAGCCGCCGGGTCCTGGACCAATTGCAGCCTGTTCATATTTTGTTTTTGAACATTGAGATATAAACTGTTGCAATAGTCCAGACGCGACATTATAAGTGCTGTCACCACTGTCCTAAGATTACTCTCAGTCAGGAAGAACTTAATTTTCTTGATTATTCTAAGGACCATAAAACAAGCTGAGGTCACCATACTCACTTGGTCCCCCATAGTAAGTTTATTGTCCACCACAATTCCGAGATTCTTAGCTTTTCCCGTGGGTACTGGACAAAGGCCTAGATCCACCGGTCACCACTCTGGTGTCCACACCCAAGGATTGTTGCCAAATTTTAAAACCTCGGTCTTGGCAGAATTAAGTTTTAAGCAGTTGGCGGACATCCATGCCGATATGGCACTCATGCAGTCATGGAAGCGATCCCCTGCCTCCTTTTCAGCTCCCTCCGTCAGTGACAACACAATTTGTGTGTAGTCAGCGTAAGAGGTAAGCTGAAAGCCAAATGACCTGATGACTCCAGCCAGAGGTGCCACATAAATGTTAAAAAGCGTTGGACTAAGAGCCGAACCCTGTGGCACCCCACACGGAAGAGAAAAAGGTTTTGAGGTGTTACCGTCTAGGTCTACAGTTTGTGACCTATCCAACAGGAAAGATTGTAGCAATTTCCAAGCAGAACCTTTTTCACCCATTTCAGATAGCCGGTTCATCAGTACCTTGTGATGAACCGTGTCAAAGGCCGTGGATAGGTCCAGTAGGATTAGTACAGCGTTACCTTCCCTATCCACGGCCTCTCTGATTTCCTCAGTGGATTTTAACAAAGCCTGCTCCGTGCTGTGAAAAGCTCTGAACCCATATTGCGATGGGTCCAGAGAGTTGTTAAAAGTAAGAAAAGCAGTGAGTTGGCTGTTCATTTCCTTTTCCAATAGTTTGGCTGGGAGTGGAAGCCTAGAGATTGGTCTATAATGTTGGGATCTTTAGGATCCGGAGGATGTTTTTTCAGTAACGGCAGGACGAATGCTGTTTTCCATATTTTGGGGAATATTCCAGATGACAGAACCGCGTTAAGCAAAGGCGTGAGTGCAGTTCCTTATACTTCAGGGATTTGCTTAGTAATCCAAATTGGGCATGGGTCACTGGGAGCTCCAGATTTAATCAAATTCAACATTTTGAGAGTGTCTGACTTCTCCAAAGATGTAAAGTGGTCAAGTGGCACCAAGGAGGAAACAGTTTCGTCCACGTCCTTTATATTGGAATTGATCTGAGTTTTATTAATCAAGCCAGTAAGAGACGAAAATATGGTTTCTATTTTATGTCTAAAAAAGACCGCAATTTTATTGCAGAATTCTGGGTCACCCTGTCTCTTAGGAATGTTTGGAGTCAACAGCAGTAGCGGTCCGTGGAGGGAGTTTGGTGGGGCAGTGAGGCGGGGCGGGGGAGGGGCAGGGTGGGGAAATGTAAACACCGGAATATGGATGAACGGAGGTAAGTACACATTTAAAAAAATAAAACAAATTCCTTTGCGCGCGCTGCATTGCAAAATGCAATGCAGCGCGCACAACGAAATAAGTTTTATTTATTTAAATGTGTATTTACCTCCGTTCATCCATATTCCGGTGTTCACATTTCCCCACCCTGCCCCTCCCCCGCCCGCCTCACTGCCCCACCAAACTCCCTCCACGGACCGCTACTGGTCGACAGTATGGTTATAGTTTTAAAAAGTTCTTTTGAGATAGATTTAGCCTGAGTTATTTGCAGTGAGAAATACTCTGTTTTTGCTTCTAGAAGTGATTGTTTGTAATATTTACGCCATGTCCTTTCGAATTGCATATAGAACAGTTTCTTGGCTCTGAGCTCTTCTGAGTACCAAGGAGCAGTGGGAGAGGTTCGTTTAGGGATCCATTTTTTTCCGGTGCTAACTGATTACAGGCATTGGTTATCCACTTATTGTGAAGAGTCATTGCCTCCTCCACATCCAATGGAAGTTGATACATTGAGCTTCTAAGAGAGTTTTCCAGAATCTTAACATCTAGTTTGCCCCATGCTCTAGTTACTATCTCCTGAGTCTGTTTCAGGCTAGTAGAGTGAACCAGATAACTTTTTAGTTCAAACTTGATCGCGCAATGATCAGACCACGAGATCGGGAGGACTGAAATACCAGCTAAGCCTCTATTATTGGAATATATACCATCCAAGGTATGACCTTTTTCATGTGTTGGGTTCTTCACCAGTTGTTTGAGGCCTCCTACGCCCATAATTTGTTCCAGCCGAACGGTGTCGGGATCACTAAGATTTTCTAGGTGAAAATTAAAGTCTCCCAGCACTGCGTAAGACTCTAAACACAGCCCTTCTTCAAGCAGAGAACCCACGGTATCTAGGAACCCACTTTTAGAACCAGGTGGCCGGTATATTAATAGGCCTTTGAAAGTTTTGTGATTTGCCGAATACATATTGAAAACTAAGGCCTTAAATGTTCTCCCTATTTTATGTTTGTATGTTTGTGTAGTAGGATACAAGATTGTGTCCCACTTTTCAGTATTTGTGTTTGTTTATATCCAAAAAACTTGCTGATAAATTAATTATTGAACCTCTGTCCGGCTGTATAAGTTAACCAATACAGCACTGATTGGGTCTGTATTCATTTGTTACTTCCTATCCCTACCTCCCTAGGGACCATTGTAGCAGAAAATAATTGATTCTCGAGGTCCCTGGCTGACTTTACTTGGGTCCCCTTGTTGTTTGAAAAGATGTTTAGCGCAACCGCTGGGTTGCATGGGCTTTAAACCTGATTCTCCTTTTCTGAAGTGGGTCATTTTCCGTATTCCGACTACCCTGCACTTTGCTTGTTTTCCCTTGAATCTCACTCCCACTTGCTATCTCTGACAACGCGCCACTATACACAGATGACTACATTAAAAAGATCCTAGAGGGCCCCTCACTCTTCAATAGCTCAGATGAAACCCATAGTAGCACTAACACTACTCTCGCTGAGGATTTAGAAAAAAAAAAAAGAAATTTGTCCGCCTTGAATTAATGATACCTATGCTTACTGAGTATCTCAAAGCAATTATAATTCCCGTTGGCCTACAGGTTAAGAATATCCCCAGTGTATTCACTGATAACCCCAAATATATTACTAATTTCAGCTACGTAGGCACAACGTGCTCCAGACACTGGATGGTGCTGGGGATTGACATTGCTACAGAAGAACTTAAAAAGCTCACTGTAATAATCAACGATATCGAGAAACAGATTAAAGAGAGCAACTTACCCGACGCCAAAAAGCTATTAGAGCAAATCCAAAAAACTGTGGACGAGTTCCACAGACTTGAACAAAATAAAAACTCCAACAAAGTAAAGAAGGATATAAAATCGCTCTCTCAGGAACGAGCCTTCCCTTACTTGAATAAAGACTTCTATACTAACAGGGTCTATAACAATCCCCAAAACTCCAGACCCTGGGGTCGTTTTAATAGAAGGAACAATTTGGTTGGTTTCTCGGACACCTCAGCAGAGTCCTCAGACAGCTCTGACGCAGGAGAGGGCACCAGTACCAACTTAAGAAACCCCAACACCCCCCTGGAACGCCTACCGTGGGGGAATCTGTACCCCGCCGCTGATGCCTGATCCGTCACCGGCCCCGTCTCCTTAGCCTGCTTGTCTTCCTGGTTCTGGGCTTGAGTTCACTTTGTCTCCGTCCCGACCTATCCCCCCCCTTGATATTCCTGTGGACCGGTAGGGTCCCCCCCAGGGGAGCACATGCTATTGTTTCCGATTGTGGGTTGCCTTGTGGACTTGTTTTCTTCGTTATTTATATAAAAATTAAACCGTTGTGTGGGGTCCGGATGGTGTGGCTGCCAACGCTTCTTTCAACTCCTGTGATCTCTTTTCTGCCGCAGCGTGTGCTCTACTGTTTGTATTATATGCTTTTTCTGTCTGCTAGCGGCCGGCCTGAAGGTTGTAGGCCCATCTTTGTATATCTTTTGGATTCTGTAATAAACGGTTTCAAAAAAACAAAAAAAAAAAAAAGAAACCCCAACACCAATTTATTAGGGCGAGGCCAATCAGAACCACCAAAGCGAGGGCGCGTCAAACAACAACCGCGATGGCAGAACCCCTTGGTAGAACGCCAGACGCGCCAGAAATTCTACCAGTGGTAACATCAATAATGGAAACCAACAACCCTAACAACAACCTTACCATTCCCATTTTCAATATCTCCACACACCTACTATCCGAACATGAATTGTCAATATTGAGTAAAGGACTCTCTTTTGTCCCCACTTCCTACCCCAATTTTCTTGATTTACAAAAGGAACTACTACGCTTCTTCCGCAAGATAAGGTTACACAGTTATTTTTTACAGAACCCTTGCCCCACTAATACCTCTAACACACCATTACGCCCTCCATCCACCTTCGCACCTTCCTCTAATACGATCCCCAGTGAGATCATCACTTTTGAGAAACTGGTCCTTAAAGAGGTTAGGGAGCTTGAAAATATACACCAAAACATTCCCTACAACATCACTGGAGCAGAAAAGACTGCCATCACTACCCTACGCCAGAACCTTGTGATTAAACCGGCCGACAAGGGCGGAGGTATAGTACTCCAAGAGATTACCATATATAGGGATGAAATCAACCACCAATTGGCTAATACAGGCCATTATTGCAAATTACCTACCAACCCCACTAAAGAACTCCAAACTTTGATTCTGCAGGTTACCAATGTTGGCCTAGAGCAGGGCTTCCTTAGCAAACACGAACATCGTTATCTCAATATAAAATCAGCATGGACCATAGTGATTTACACCTTGCCCAAAGTGCACAAAAATCTGGATAGACCTCCTGGCCGCCCTATTGTCTCAGGTTGTGCTCTGGGCCAACATGTAGATTTTTTCATTAGAGACTTTGTACCACTCACTGACTTACATACGTGACAGCATGTCAATGATAAATATGGTTGAGAACCACCCATTTGACACCACAATTGATACTCTGTTCACACTGGACGTCGAGTCCCTGTACACAAATATTCCTCAGATAGACTCTCTACTTGTGATGGAAACTGTCCTTAACAAACGCCCACGACCCCATCCAGGTCCCACTGACTTCATACTTCAACTCCTAGAGATTTGTCTAACCAGGAATTTTTTCATATTCGAGGACCAATTTTACCAACATGTTAAAGGTACTTCAATGGGGGTAGTTTTTGCCCCAAATCTAGCTATACTGTATATGGACTCCTTGGAGGTGAATCACATTCTGTCCGCCACCAACCCCTTCCATACTGGTATTAAACAGTGGAAGAGGTATATAGACGGCATTTTCATGATTTGGCAGGACACTGAACAAACCCTAGAGCCTTTCCTACACTGGCTTAATAACAATTGTGGCGGCTTAAAATTCACATTGACACGGCATAAACAATCAATCCCATTCCTTGACCTTAACATCACACACAGAGAGGGTGTACTCATCCCCACTCTATTCCGCAAACCCACAGAACGCAACACCCTATTACGGTATGACAGCCATCACCCCAGGGCATTACGTGACTCACTACCGTATTCCCAGTTCCTACACATTAGAAGGAATTGCTCCTTGAAGGAGGATTACTTCCACGAGGCAAAGCTACTACGCAACAACCTTAGCAGTAGAGGTTATCCCCGGAGATTGGTCTGAAATGCCATGAAACTTGCTTGGTACTGCCCACGTGAGGTCCTGCTTGAAACCAAAACAAGACCATGACAAAATCCTTTGGTCTGTGTCACTACCTTCTCCCCAGTCTCTAACCCTGTACGTAAATCCATTCTAAAACACTGGAATGTACTAAATGCGGGCACTCTGAATCTAGAATGCCCCATGTTTGCATTTAGGAAAAGCAAAAATATCAACGATCACCTGGTCTGTGCAGCCTTACCCATCAAAAAACCTCCCAGTACCCTCAATGATCACTGGGGGCTCCAACCCCTTACAGGACACGCGAAATGTGGAAATTGTACTGCATGTGATTTTACAATTGAAGGCAAAGAGTTTTGTTTTGAGAATATCCGTTGTGAATTAAAAACATTTACCAACTGTTACACATGCGATGTTGTATATGCGATCCTTTGTCCTTGCAACAGAATCTATATCGGACAGACTACCCAAAAAACACGCATTTGCATCTGCCAACACCGGAGTAGAATATGATGCAAGACACCCAATGCACCTCTGGTGGAACCATACACTGAAAATGGCCATTCCGAGGATGATATTCGCTGGACTATTATAACTGTGGTCAAACTCCCGCCAAGTTGAGGTGACATTGGCAAACTTCTAAACAAAGAAGAACTCAAATGGATCGTGAAAACCAACAGTTTACATACAGGGTTGAATCGCCTTAAGGACTGGACCAGTCTTATCTAAATTCAAGGACTGAACTTAGTCTGCCCCCTTGCAGATTTTTTCATGTAATTTTGTTTCATAGGTTTTTTAGCCTACAATTCTGATGAAAAGGTTTTTAGCCATTATTACTTTGTCACGGAATTATGTCACCCATTCTTCTTTTCTGTCCTCCCACCCGCCTTCACCCTTTCTTCATCGCACTCAATTCAAGTCTTCCTACACTCACTCTATGGAACTCACCCCACTCCAATATGGCCACCATTTCCATCTTCCAGGCCCTTCTTCACTTTCTGATAAACTTCCATCACATGATTCTACCGACCTATCAGGGCACTTCTCGCACTTCTTGAAGCAGAGCCTTAGTCACCTTTCCCTCCGCTATACCTGATGCTGACCCCCTGAGCAGCACAGCGCATTCATAGACTTTTGGTAAGCACGCCTTCACAGCGCTCTTTTAGATCCTCAATTCCCAGTTGCTGTCAGCCGAATTGACCCCCTGTCAATACCTTCCAGGTCATTACGCCGTCCGAGTACACGCCTGTGGCTCCACTCTCGTGAATCCCTCCAATTTCTTTACTTGAGGTGAGTCCCTGTCCTGTGCTTCTGCCACACTACATGACCTCTCTCCGGTACAAACTAACACCCCCATTGCTTTCAGGCCATCGCGCTGCCATCGCAAAGTTGTATTACGCACAGCGCCTCCTGAAGTGTTCCCTGAAGTGCCCCTTGATCCTCGACCTGCCAGTACCGCATATCTGCGATGGCCGGTAAGCATCATTGTACACACTTTCTTCCTCGCACTCCCGCTTCCTCACTGCCGCTGATTCTGGGTACTCCCCCACTCCCGTAGGAGTCCCTACCGAGCCCGGACGTTCCCGCATCCGGTGTTGTCACACCCACAGTCCCCAAGTAAGGATCCTTCTGTGCCTATATTCTTTCATCCTCTACCACGGCAACCACGTCCGCTACGCACGGCGGTTCTCTTAGCCCCTATCCTCTTGCTGCTACATTCCCTTGTCTGCCAAGCTCGGCGGTCAACCTAGAGTTTCTACCTTTTCACTACGGCATCCTCTTGTCCTTTTTAAATCACACACTCACTGCGCCGTGTTTTTATGCTTAAATATGGTCTAATACCCGCAACAGAACCTTTCTCCTCACTCACTGCGACATTCTTGATCTATTTCTCTCTTTTCTCTCCTCCACGTATCCACTGCGCCGCAATTTTCTTCTTTATCAAAATGCTAGTTTACTACCATAAAAGCTCATACTGCTGAATGTATTGACACCTTATCGACGTGACACAATTGTTTTTACCAAGCGTTAAATGTATGCTGTCGTGCTAACTCCAAGACTTATTATCTCACTCAGTCACTTACTCCTTCTCACTGCACCACGTGATTCATTATTACCACTGTTTTTTACCAATGCATCTTGATAATTCTTTGTAGCTAACATTTTTTGTTCAGACTAGCTTGTGTTCTCTCGAGGCTGTATACCGATGATATACACCCCCCTAATTTTCTCCTTATGTCTTCTTCCTCCCTTCTCTTGACCTATGTCTAATTTACAGTTATCTTAGGCACTTATATACAGGCATGCTAATATAATGTCCTGAAGATGATCCACGCGTTGATCACTTGGATCGAAACGCCGTTGACACCTTAAAACGCCTCATGCACGAAATGTGATGTCATTATTAACTGTGTAGAGACGTTACTTGCGATTTGTTTCTTAAAATTCATACTATTTGTCAAAACAAACCGTAAGCGTTGCCTGAGCCACGCTTAAATGTTCTCCCTATTTTATGTTTGTATGTTTGTGTAGTAGGATGCAGGCTTGTGTCCCACTTTTCAGTATTTGTGTTTGTTTATATCCAAAAAACTTGCTGAAAAATTAATAGGCTTGCAACAGTGGAAAATGAATTTAAGAGTTTTTCACTACCAGGACATTTAAGCTTAAATGAACATGTTCAACTTTTTAAACACACTGCACTCTGCCCTTGGGGTTATCTAGGGCCTACCTTAGCTGAAACATATATGTATTAAAAAGGAAGGTTTTGGCCTGGCAAAATATTTATTTTGCTAGGTCAACATGGCAGTTTAAACTGCACACACAGGCTCTGTAATGGCAAGCCTGAGACATGTTTAAAGGGCTACTTAAGTGGGCGGCACAATCATTGCCGCAGGTGCACTAGTAGCATTTAATTTACAGGCCATGGGCACATGTAATGCACTTTTTTAGGGACTTATTAATAAATTAAATATGCCAAATGGGTATGAGCCAATGTTACCATCTTTTAGGGAAAGAGCACATACACTGGGTAGCAGAGTCCTATGGTCAGCAAAAATGAAGCCATCAAAAACTGGAGGACTGAAGGCAAAATGTTAGGGGGAAGCACTCCGAGGATGCCAGGTCTAATGCAAACATTTATATCTTGCTCCCAGTTCTTAAGGGAATACTTATGAAATATATTTATATTAATGAATGTGTGCCAGACAAGTCTGATCCTTCCCAGTGGTATTGGTGTTTCACCTATCCAAGAAAACATGGCAGGAATTGTGACATCACAGAGTACTTTTAAGTTCCATTTATCTAAAATCATCAAAGAAATGAAAACTATGATTTACAAGCAGTTTAGGTAATCATGGTGTGGTTTTCAACATTTTTCAAATGCATATACATAGGACTTCAATGTTCCATCCCACCTGCTTTCATTTTCCATCATGCCAATTCCAAGAAGATTCTCAGTCATATAGTATGAATTTTAATTGAAATGGGGCATACAGTGTGGGTTAAAGATAATGTAATTTCAGGTTATATCATTACAAATGAGAAATGCCTCCACAATAATTAAGAAATTATAACAAGAACTCTTTTACAGCAAGGAAATAGCATCAGCAATAATTGCCAACAACTCTGCATGGTTATTCTTTCAGATATCAGTTTTAATTATAATTTGGAAATGCTATAACGTTCTCCTGTTCCTCTTAACCATCTGCTTGAAATTCAACAAAAAAAGGTTTCCCACTTGCGAGCTTTGCACTTTACATAAATAAACTCAATTTCCCCCAACAAGCTTATTTGTTTTGTTATTAAAATAATTTTCTGTCACCCAAATAAACCAGGGATAAGAAATTGGGTTATTAGCTGAGGGACACCTTCCTGCACAAAATCAATCAATTCAGGCGATTTCCTCTTTACTTGTGTGCTGTAGAATGGGCCTTTTGTCCCTGTCCTGGGTACAAGTTCACACCTCGCTCATACCCATTTAAATGATTATCCGTGGCCGGCAGAAGTGGGAGAGCAAAATGCAGATTAGAATCCAGAGTACTTCAGTCAGGGAAAAGGTAACTTTCTTAAAGTACCTTTTCCTTAATAGTTATACAAAATTTAATTTTACCATTAAATAGGATTTTGATAACTATTCAAAAGAGTCCTTGAATATTTTTCTAGCTACTTCCAAATCGAAGTTAGCATTATTATATGTAATAATGTAACCCAATGTTTTCCCATGGAGCATCCAGCCTGGCTACAGTGAAAATAACTCTTGGGCCTTTTTACTGTAAGGCCATGAGCAAGAGTACTTTCAAATACCATGCACCCTGCCTTATGGGTAATAAGGCCTACTTAGGGGTGACATATTAATATTTAAAAGGAAGGGTTTGACCTGTCAAAAAGGGTTCATTTTGACATGTTGAATTGGCGGTTTACAACTGCACAGCCAGGTTACAATGGTAGGTCTGAAGACAGTTTTGCTGGGTCACTGTAACGGGTGGAAAAATTGGTGCCGCAGGCCACTAGTGACATTTAACTTAAAGGGGCTGTGTACACTCTGTGCCATATACTAGGGATTTATAGGTAAGTTAAATAGGCCAATCAGGTGTATATCAAATTTCAACTTATTAAAAGGACGAGTACAAGCACTTTACTACTGGTTAGTACGAGTAAAGTGCATGGAATTCCATGGCCAACAAAAATAGAGTTTAGCAAAATGGCAAAAAACCCAGAATGCCCCAGCCAAAAGGGCAATTTCAAACATTAGCTTATCATTTTCATCAAGTAATCTCTACCAACAATTGTTCCGCGTCTTATTTGTACTCCTTCTGATTTGTCCATTCTTCTAGGACACACAGACTCAACTCCCTAAGTACTTTGTCCAGTTCATATGCTTTATTCACCTATCATTTCACAACACACAAGAAGCATTGAATCTTTCTTTACCCAATGTCTAATCACCATTTCGTATCCAGACAGTGATGCATATGCTGTGGTAGCTTCAAATTCCCTGTGAACATTGAGTTAAGCGGGCAATCAAGCATGTTAAATTTGCATCTAAAGCGAGTAAAATGTTGTATTTAAGTCAAATGAATTTAATATGGGTCTTTGTTAGTCTGGCCGTCAAACACTAAAACATATATTGCTCGCTCCAGATATAAAGCTTATTAGTACAATGTTCAATGAACTTGGCAGAATACTCCTTCAATCACACACAAAATTATATTTGGCCTTCGTCTTTATAGGCTTCTGATTGTTTAATGGCATCTACTACTTTAATTATAGGATATATTCCTTTCTTCACTGCAGATTGCCCAACGTGTGTTACACTTGACACATTTATCTGCCGTCGTGACTCATTTTAACTCAACCCTTGTTCGTTCATGTTGTCAAGAAAATGTCGCTTCTATTATTCTTCAGATTATAATCACTGAAATGTTATCCAGAAATTAGTCATCCAGAGGTACACCCTAAAACATGAGCCTCTGTACACCATCGGGGCAAATGTTAAACCTTAATGACGGTCTGCTGTTCCATGAAAAGGTACAGATTGTGATAAATGTTTGGAAGAGAGGTGCCACGTAATCCGATGATAAATTAAGATAATTTTGTGGTGTGAAACTATTTACTCTCTCCGGCATACCTGGTATACCAGTGCTGTTGGTTAAGAGGCGGCAACCCATCCATATGTTTCTATTCGGATCTATAGGATCTAATCTCACTATCGAGTTTTTTAGCTGTCTAAGCAGCCAGTCTGACAATGTATGGTTCCTATAAATTATACCCTACCCTTCTTAAACCCTGACAATTATTTTAAAAGGGTGCATCTTCACCATTGTGAGTGAACACAGAAGGAGAAGAGCTCTTTCAGGTTGTTCTTGTAATTTTGCTTTTTGCTACAAGCACTTGATCAATATTTAAAATTTATATTAAAATCGTCTTGATTGGACTACCCTATTAGAGCCACCCTCTCTATCTTGTACAATACCCTGCAATTCTCAATGTTTGAAATACAAGGCCAAAGTTGTTTATACTTCAAAATATCCATAGTACTCCCTTCATAAGTTCCCGATGAGATGGCGATTTTCCATAAAACATCCACATTTCCACCCAGGATATTCTCTAACTTTTTCTTCTCCATAGGGAAGGGAATATTTTTTCTGCTATGATGTAGGGAGAAAACGAATGAACACTTCCAATATTATTCGGCTGACCCACGTGTGTTCCTAAGTTTTTTTTATAGTGCTGTGGTACTATTAATCATGTTCATTTCATTACTTTCATCTACACATTCAAGTAGAAAACATCTCACTTTCTGCCACACTGGTTATCTACCCTCCATTTGAAAAGGGGGCACTCCTTGGAATCTACCACTTTCTTGTAGCTGTGTCGCATGTAACATGTTCTCTTCAAATTGTTTGCCAGACCCCCGACAGTGTTAGGCTTTTTGTCTTTCTCCTGCCTCCCCCTTGTCTTCTTATAAACACGCATTACTGCCTATCTCTGTAACCCATATTACACATCTGAAGGAAAATGCAATGCTCAGTGCTACAGCACTAGCATCCTGCATACTTGAATACATGCCATGGTCAACTTGTCTTGAATTTTTTACTTACTAGTTCTCACCATCTCTTAAATAGTCATCCCAACCTCTGTGAACTGAAATGAAGCTAATAACAAAGTCCCCTTTAACAGTCACCATTTTAACAGTCACAATTTTAACAGTCAGCAGTTTAATTTTGCACTTGAGCTACCAAGAAGACTAGCATCTCTCTAGAGCAGAGGTCTTCAAACTTTTGGATGCCGAGACCCTCCTGTCAACATTTTGAGGCGAAAGGACCCACTCCTGACAAAAATTTCTAAAACTGTAGGCAGGACTACTGGAATGATAAGGCAGGTGAGGACCAAATTACGCGACAGTCGACTAAATTGTGTGGGAGGAAAATGTAAATGAGGTTATGTGATGCCGCATTTTTGGGGATAGCATTGCTTCATTATTTTGACATTTTTTACACACAGTAACACTGAGGAAAGATTTCACCCAATCAGTACCCGTTTATAACCAAATTACAGCAATTATCATCAGAAAGATTTCAAGTCAACCTTTGTGAAGGACCTTCCACTCCGCAGGAATACGTGCTGCCACATTAGAAGCTCACCTGGCCCTGGCCGGGAGAAGCAGGGGTTCCTTAAAACCCTGGTGGTTTTGTGCAGAGTTAAGCAGTTTACCCGTGCAGCTTTCCTCTCACCCCCTCACTTCCATCCCTCTCTCCTCTCCTAACACCGGATCCCTCTCTCACTTTGCAGGCCATTTTCATTTACCCCCCTTTTACAACTTTTGAACTCTCCCCATTCAACCTCTCACTTCACCCTTAATCACCTCTTGCCATTCTGTCTTTTCACTGCCCTCATCTCTAACAGTCTCTCGCATTTATCTCATGGCCTCTCTGGTCCTGTCACCTCCCGTGCCCCTCAGCACTTCTCATTCACCTTGTCTCTCCATTCAAATGTTTGTCTATTTGTATCTTACACCTCTCCAGTCCCCCATTCATCTTTCACATCTCCTCTATGTTCTAACAGAAGCCCTCACCTTTGGCTCACACTCTTGCGTGTCCACACTTCTCTTTGGCAATTCACATTTCTCCTCATCCCTGACCTCTTCAATCAAATTATCTCACTCCCTTGCTGTCCTCTCTTATACTCTCATCTCTCCTCACCAAGCATACGGGTCGGACCCGTATGCTCCTCTCCGCATGTGCCACTCTGCTTATTGTTCCCTAATTCAAGAAGGCATGAGTTGTCTGTCTCGCTGTTTTGATGCAGGCCGCGCAGTTATGGAACGTGCACCCTCCTTTGCTTCGCTCCACCAAGAATCTATTATCCTTTAGGAAGATATAAAAACCTTTCTCTATGCTCTGTAGGTTACCCCATTTGGCTGGTTCTCCTTCTGTGTGTTTCTCATTTGCCTTCAGGCAGCAGATGGTTATTAGCCCCAGGACATCTTTTGGTAACAGTAGCGCACTACAAATGTAAATAATAATAATAGGCAGAAGCAGGGGAGTCACTAGACCAGAACTTCGGAGGGGGGGGGGGGCTAACACTCCCAGCCAGGGCTGGCCCTAACACTGGTCGCACCCGGTGCAACAGACTTCTTTGATGCCCCACCCCCGTTTCCTCCTTCTCCATGAATTCCTTCACTGCCACTCACCAACAATGCACCTCCTCTCTCTAGCACCTGACAAACATTTTATTTTTTTATAGCGCTACTCATAGTTTACTCACACTAATTTCTGTGATCTGCATGGTACATATTCTTTGTAGCAGGCACATTAACCCTCTCCACTGTGTGGGTGACAAGAGTGAGAGATGCAACAGTGGAGAGTAGGGCAAGAGGAGTGACTGCAGGGTGAGTGAGGTGGCGTATGAATTTGGGTGAGGATGCAAGTTCAGAATGGGATGAATGAATGTATGATTACTGATGGGCTTGTTTGAGTGAGTTGCATATTGAGCAGTGAGGGGGACAGGTGAGTGAAGTGTCACATGAGTGCAGGATGAGTAGTGTACTCGTGTGACTGCAGGGTGAGGTGTAGGGTGAACAGCGCAAGTGCGTTGTGAGTGTAGGGTGAGCGGGTGAATGGTGTGAGTGCATGGTGATCAGTGTGAGTGCATTGTGATCGCTGTGAGTGCAGGCTGAGCGTGAAAGTGAAGGGCGAGAATGAGGAATGAGTTATCTGAATGTAGGGTGCATTCCCAGACCCATGAAGTAACTCAGCATGTTATTGATGGCGGCGTAGAGTTTAAGACCTAAGTTAAACTATTGCGGCATTAATCAGGGATCGAGGTTGAAGGAAATAAATAATGTGCTGATCCTGCAACAAACTTACAGTCCTATGGTTAGGGTTGCCAGCAGATTATTTTGATGGCCCAGTCGGTACAAAAATAAGCAGTCACCTAAAGCTGTATTTTCAGCACTTATCTGTGCATACTTCGAACAGCAAATATAAATAGAAAGCACTTTTAATTGTGTTCTAGGGCTGCCTCAATTATACTGACAATTAAAGAGAACAAAGACAGAAAAGTCACAAAACGAATGCATACATACTTTTTTATTTATAAGTCTATTTAGTGTCAAGAGGAGAACTTTGCAGGCTCTTTAAACAAAACACAGCAGGCATTTTTCTTTTGGCAACCCTTCTTTATATTCCTTTTCATTAAATACATTCTCACACTACAGCAGTAAATGTAAAATACAAATGTAAGGAATAGGCCGAGTGGGGACCCAGGGGGTACTGGGGGTACTGGACCCAGAAAAAAAACTAAGCCTCAGTAACCAGTTTACAAAGCCATGTAAATATGCAAATGGTCTTTAAAGACCTGTAAAAAACTCGGGTGTGCCGGAGATAAGACTCCAGACACTGCCCAGCTGAGCCCCCCTGCAGCTCGAGTTGCACTGCAGCAGCCCGGGCTGAGACACAGGACGGGGGAAGAGGGGGCCTGAAGCCCTTGGGTCTGGGCAGAAGTGTGACTGGGAAGGCGTGACCCCCTTTGCATAGCTCCACGGCCCCCCTGGGGATCACGCCCCACAGTTTGAAGACCCCTGCTCTAGAGCAAAGTTTGTTTTCTCTACAAAGGTCCCTTCTGGCGAGTGCATGGTCCAAGCATTTAAACTCCAATTGGCATCACCTTCACCTCCCTTATTATTATTATTATTATCATTATTATTATTTATAAGATATTCATAAAGTGCAGGATTACCCGGAAGTGTCCTGGCACTACATTAAGATTATTTGCTAGAGACAGTACTGAGATCAGGTTTAGAGACTAGCCAAGTTTTCAGCAGTTTTCTAAACTCACTCATGTTTTTTTGGGCTCTCAATGAGGAAGGGGGTGGTTATAGAGAAATTAAACCATGATAGGCAAAATATAAAACCTTGTGGAGATTTCTTAACTTTAGGAACCTGCAACAGATGAGCAGAAGAGCTGAGTTCTCTTGTGGCATCGTACCATGAAAAGAGATTCTTGTTTAAAAGGGGGCCACGAGGATGTGGTCTAACTGCTAGGGCGGTCAACTTCGAAGCTTGGGAACAAGGTTCCAGTCTCGACAGGGACACTCAACATCCTGTGAGTCTGGGCAAATCATTTAATCTCCTTGTGCCTCAAAAAAATAACGTATCCGTCTGTAACGCAACTGGTGCTCTTGTAAAATGCTCTGATTCCTTTGGGACTAGTTCACGCTTTATAAAACAAAAAAACAAAAATACAAAAAATTGTGTAACGCATTAAAATATATACATAAAACTTTTTAAAGCAATATGTTTATCAATAGGGAGCCAGTGATGGGCACGAATATGCCTGGCCATAGGTGGTTGGCATGGTAGAAATAACAGTCCACAGACAGAATATCGAGTTCAAAATGTCGACATACGCAAATATCAAGTTTTAAATATCGTGATACAGAAATATCGACAGGAAGAATATCGTGGTCAAGAATATCGACTTGCATTGGAAATATCGAAGTTGTTATTAGCGTTTGCAAAAATACAGTTGTTTCAAATATCAATGTTTAAATTAGTGTTATGTATTTTAGTATGTATTTTAAAAGTATGTGATCTATTTTTTTGTATAAGAATTTGTTTTGTTTTTTAATGTGTTATATTTTTAGAAGTTATTAATTTTATCTTGATTCAATTTTGCATTTTTAAGTTCTGTAGCAGGTTGTGGGTTTATACGGGATTAAGGTGGGAAGTAATTTAAATATAATACATTAATTATTTTTTTAATGTATTAGTATTCATTTAATTTAGATTTTATAGGGTTAATTGTGGGAATTCATTTATTATTAATTAGTTGGTAATTATATTTAATGAATTAATTAGAAATTATGTGTATTGTGTAGTTTTTTTAAGATGTGTTTGTGGGTTTATAGCGGAATAGGGTGGGGAGTAATTTAATTATAATAAATTAATTATATTTTTTTATGTATTAGCATTTATTTAATTTTGATTTGATAGTGTTTATTGTGGGAATTAATTTATTATTAATTATTAATTAATTGGCTGTTAATTATTATTAATTAATTAATTGGCAATTATGTTAATTATGTCATTTTTTAGGAGTGGGTTGTGGGTTCATAGGGGAATAGGGTGGGAAGTAATTTAATATAATAAATATATTAGTATTTTTGATGTATTCATATTTATTTAATTAATATTATATAGTGTTAATTGTGGGAGGTATT
Organism: Triturus cristatus; assembly: GCF_964204655.1. Lineage (NCBI taxonomy): Eukaryota > Metazoa > Chordata > Amphibia > Caudata > Salamandridae > Triturus > Triturus cristatus. The sequence continues at coordinate 727,610,663 of NC_140580.1, forward strand.
TTATTATTAAACATTCATTAATTGGTTGTTAATTATTATTAATTAATATATTAATTTGTAATAATTATGTTAATGCTGTCATTTTTCTTGGAATGAGTGGTGGGTTTATAAGAGAATAGGGTGGGAACTAATTTATTTATAATTAATTAATAATTGTTTGTTAATTAATGCTAATTAATCAATTTAAAATTAAAATATGGCAATTGTGTAATTAATTTTGATGTAAGTTGTGGGGTTTATAGTGGTAAAGGGTGGGAAGTAAATTATTATAAACAAATTAATTGATGTTAATTTATTATCGTAAAATTAGTTATGGAAATTGTGTAATGGTTTTTAGGTGTGGGTTGTGGTGTTTATTGGGGTGGAGGGTGGAAAGTAATTTTTGTTTAATTAATTAATAATTAGTTGATTATTAATATTAATTCAACAATTGATAAATATTTATGGTAAGTGTCTATCGTTATTTTGTGTGTGTGTTTTGTTTTTATAGGGGTAACGTTTGGGGAGTAAATTAATTTTTATTTGTTTTGCAAAATGTTAAATTAATAATATTTGTTTAATTGATAATTAATTATGTTAATTATGGAGGTTCATTCATCAAAATTTAAATGTGGGTTGTGAATTGTGTGGTGTTATAGGTTAGGATATAAAAAATATTACATAAATAATGTTTTTGTTTATAACAATTTTCTAATAAAACGTTTTTTTTGGTTTTAAATTATTTTAAACATTTTTAAAATAATCTTTCTAGGTATTTGTTAGATCTTATTAACATTCTAATCTGTTTCTATCTTTTGTAATTTTTAAAACTTTTATGTATGATTTATTTTTTAATTTTTTAAAATCTTTTGTGTTGTTGTTAATTTGTTTGTTTTTAATTTGAAGTGACTCCAATGGAAATATAAATTTTTACCCCTCCGCTATCCAACACTTTCCCCGCTGTGGAGAAGTGTGTCTCAATGATTAGAGCGGCAGACTCTGATGCAGAGGTCTAGCCCGGGACCAGGGTTCAATCCCCCGCCTTGACGGGTCTTGGGCTCAAAAATTCCACAGACCTGATAATTCTTGCCTCGGTGCCTATTCCAATCATGGAGTCCCACTCTGCAACTCTGGGCAATAGCTTGCTTAATCTCCACAACGGCCCCCACAACGCTAAGGATACCTGGCCTCCACCTTGGGGGTGCCCAGGAGTGGACGCCTCACAGGGAAAGCCAGGATGGGTTCCACAGCGGTATTCGTACAAGCGCCTTGAGACCCTTGCGGGTGAGTAGTGCGCTATACAAGTATCAAATTTACATTTTACTGGAGGTACCTGGTGGGCTAGTTGGCCGCCAGGGGACCTCAGGATTCAAGGGGACTTAATCCCCCAACTTAAAACACTCCACGGGGCGCGTTTGCACAGTGGTGAAGGTTAGGGGGCGGGACATAAGGTGATATGTGTGCAAACACGCCCTGTGGAGCGTTTTAAGTTGGGGAATTAATTCCTCTTCAATCCTGAGGGTCCCTGGGGACCAACTAGCCCACCAGGTACCTCCAGTAAGCGCCACGGAGCTGTGTTGCAGAGTGTTGTAAAAAGGGGCGTGGCCTCTGAATACCTCTCTGCACGTGCCTGACGCGTTTCGGGTAGTTCCCTTAATCATAGGCGGGACTCACGATAATTTGCGCCACTGAGCATTTGTATCCTGATGTATTCACGCCGGCTTCGGGCGTGGAGGGCGCACCACCCTTGGATCTACATAGGGGCCACGACGCGCTATTTTAGCGACGTCAGCAGTGGGGAGACTGTTCCATGGATTGCGGGCATATGCGGCGCTTCATGGCTTATTCAAAGCTGAAGGAAACTTACCGGATCCCACGGGGGGCAAAAGGCAGACTGTTGGACACTACAACTCCCAGCAATCAGTGGGTTTTGACACCATGGAGCCCATTGGAGGGCAAATGTTTTAAATTAATGTTCAGCAGTGGCGCAAATTATCGTGAGTCTCGCCTATGATTAAGGGAACTACCCGAAATGCGCCAGGCACGGCTCGTTTGGTTGAACTGCTACAAATTGCCTGCTGGTGAATTACGGTCTAATGAGTGCGCCCTCATTTGCTGAGCACTTGTATCCTGATGTATTCACGTCGGATTCGGGCGTGGAGGGCGCACCACCCTTGGATCTACATAGGGGCCACGACGCGCTATTTTAGCGACGTCAGCAGTGGGGAGACTGTTCCATGGATTGCGGGCACATGCGGCGCTTCACGGCTTATTCAAAGCTGAAGGAAACTTACCGGATCCCACGGGGGCAAGAGGCAGACTGTTGGACACTACAACTCCCAGCAATCAGTGGGTTTTGACACCATGGAGCCCATTGGAGGGCAAATGTTTTAAATTAATGTTCAGCAGTGGCGCAAATTATCGTGAGTCTCGCCTATGATTAAGGGAACTACCCGAAACGCATCAGGCACGGCTCGTTTGGTTGAACTGCTACAAATTGCCTGCTGGTGAATTACGGTCTCATGAGTGCGCCCTCATTTGCTGAGCACTTGTATCCTGATATATATATATATATACATATATAGATATATATATATATATATATATAGATATATATATATATATACATATATACATATATATATATATATATATATATATATATATATATATATATATATATATGATTGCTCCAAGTTACCCATTAAATAAAGGAGTGGTCAAACAAATGCTGTGTACTGAGTGGAATCTAGCCTTTGAAGAAGAAACTATTTCGAAACGCGTCGGCTGCCCGAGACGTGAGTGTTGGTATGCGGATGTACACTGTGGTCTGAGTGCGTCCCGAACCTGTGGGTAACTTGGAGCAATCATTGACACGCGGCAACCCAGCCGTAAGGGGACTGCACCACCGCATGGATGACAGCGGGCCAGGGAGCTGGAAATCATGTCCAGTTCTTAATGGACCAACAGCACCTACTATTGACCATGCACGCATCGGGACCCATTGGAGGGTCTTAAGAAACAGTTCCACAAACGCTTTTTTACATGGGGGACTACATATCCCAGAATTCCTAAAGGGAGGGCTCATCTGAGCAGCCTATCAGGAGGCGGCTGATTAAATAAAGGAGTGGTCAAACAAATGCTGTGTACTGAGTGGAATCTAGCCTTTGAAGAAGAAACTATTTCGAAACGCGTCGGCTGCCCGAGACGTGAGTGTTGGTATGCGGATGTACACTGTGGTCTGAGTGTGTCCCGAACCTGTGGGTAACTTGGAGCAATCATTGACACGCGGCAACCCAGCCGTAAGGGGACTGCACCACCGCATGGATGACAGCGGGCCAGGGAGCTGGAAATCATGTCCAGTTCTTAATGGAGCCACAGCACCTACTATTGACCATGCACGCATCGGGACCCATTGGAGGGTCTTAAGAAACAGTTCCACAAACGCTTTTTTACATGGGGGACTACATATCCCAGAATTCCTAAAGGGAGGGCTCATCTGAGCAGCCTATCAGGAGGCGGCTGATTAAATAAAGGAGTGGTCAAACAAATGCTGTGTACTGAGTGGAATCTAGCCTTTGAAGAAGAAACTATTTCGAAACGCGTCGGCTGCCCGAGACGTGAGTGTTGGTATGCGGATGTACACTGTGGTCTGAGTGCGTCCCGAACCTGTGGGTAACTTGGAGCAATCATTGACACGCGGCAACCCAGCCGTAAGGGGACTGCACCACGCATGGATGACAGCGGGCCAGGGAGCTGGAAATCATGTCCAGTTCTTAATGGAGCCACAGCACCTACTATTGACCATGCACGCATCGGGACCCATTGGAGGGTCTTAAGAAACAGTTCCACAAACGCTTTTTTACATGGGGGACTACATATCCCAGAATTCCTAAAGGGAGGGCTCATCTGAGCAGCCTATCAGGAGGCGGCTGATTAAATAAAGGAGTGGTCAAACAAATGCTGTGTACTGAGTGGAATCTAGCCTTTGAAGAAGAAACTATTTCGAAACGCGTCGGCTGCCCGAGACGTGAGTGTTGGTATGCGGATGTACACTGTGGTCTGAGTGCGTCCCGAACCTGTGGGTAACTTGGAGCAATCATTGACACGCGGCAACCCAGCCGTAAGGGGACTGCACCACCGCATGGATGACAGCGGGCCAGGGAGCTGGAAATCATGTCCAGTTCTTAATGGACCAACAGCACCTACTATTGACCATGCACGCATCGGGACCCATTGGAGGGTCTTAAGAAACAGTTCCACAAACGCTTTTTTACATGGGGGACTACATATCCCAGAATTCCTAAAGGGAGGGCTCATCTGAGCAGCCTATCAGGAGGCGGCTGATTAAATAAAGGAGTGGTCAAACAAATGCTGTGTACTGAGTGGAATCTAGCCTTTGAAGAAGAAACTATTTCGAAACGCGTCGGCTGCCCGAGACGTGAGTGTTGGTATGCGGATGTACACTGTGGTCTGAGTGTGTCCCGAACCTGTGGGTAACTTGGAGCAATCATTGACACGCGGCAACCCAGCCGTAAGGGGACTGCACCACCGCATGGATGACAGCGGGCCAGGGAGCTGGAAATCATGTCCAGTTCTTAATGGAGCCACAGCACCTACTATTGACCATGCACGCATCGGGACCCATTGGAGGGTCTTAAGAAACAGTTCCACAAACGCTTTTTTACATGGGGGACTACATATCCCAGAATTCCTAAAGGGAGGGCTCATCTGAGCAGCCTATCAGGAGGCGGCTGATTAAATAAAGGAGTGGTCAAACAAATGCTGTGTACTGAGTGGAATCTAGCCTTTGAAGAAGAAACTATTTCGAAACGCGTCGGCTGCCCGAGACGTGAGTGTTGGTATGCGGATGTACACTGTGGTCTGAGTGCGTCCCGAACCTGTGGGTAACTTGGAGCAATCATTGACACGCGGCAACCCAGCCGTAAGGGGACTGCACCACGCATGGATGACAGCGGGCCAGGGAGCTGGAAATCATGTCCAGTTCTTAATGGAGCCACAGCACCTACTATTGACCATGCACGCATCGGGACCCATTGGAGGGTCTTAAGAAACAGTTCCACAAACGCTTTTTTACATGGGGGACTACATATCCCAGAATTCCTAAAGGGAGGGCTCATCTGAGCAGCCTATCAGGAGGCGGCTGATTAAATAAAGGAGTGGTCAAACAAATGCTGTGTACTGAGTGGAATCTAGCCTTTGAAGAAGAAACTATTTCGAAACGCGTCGGCTGCCCGAGACGTGAGTGTTGGTATGCGGATGTACACTGTGGTCTGAGTGCGTCCCGAACCTGTGGGTAACTTGGAGCAATCATTGACACGCGGCAACCCATCCGTAAGGGGACTGCACCACCGCATGGATGACAGCGGGCCAGGGAGCTGGAAATCATGTCCAGTTCTTAATGGAGCCACAGCACCTACTATTGACCATGCACGCATCGGGACCCATTGGAGGGTCTTAAGAAACAGTTCCACAAACGCTTTTTTACATGGGGGACTACATATCCCAGAATTCCTAAAGGGAGGGCTCATCTGAGCAGCCTATCAGGAGGCGGCTGATTAAATAAAGGAGTGGTCAAACAAATGCTGTGTACTGAGTGGAATCTAGCCTTTGAAGAAGAAACTATTTCGAAACGCGTCGGCTGCCCGAGACGTGAGTGTTGGTATGCGGATGTACACTGTGGTCTGAGTGCGTCCCGAACCTGTGGGTAACTTGGAGCAATCATATATATATATATATATATATATATATATATATATATATATATATATATATATATATATATATTGCTAGCTTCGTCTCCACAACATCCAGATTGGCCCGGAAAAGACAAACACGGACCCAATGTTTCTGGTGCAATGGTGAGTTTATTTGTTGCCCCGCACTGCCGCCATAATGTGTTTCGGCCTCTCAAAGGCCTTGATTACATGACGCGTTGCTTTGTTCTTCCCCTCCATTTAAAGTGCAAGTGCAACAATTCTGTGCGAAACAGGTGACTAAATCATAACCATTGAAGAGTTACTATTGTCAATAAAGATAGCATAAAACACTAAGGGGCCGATTCCGATTGCTGCCGCAAAACGAACCGACCGACACGGACCCGGACCGAATACCGACCGACACGGACCAGCGCCGTACGACCCGTGCAGTACGATGCAACGCGAGTGAATTACAACCAACACGTACGGAATACAAGCCGTACAACCGAGCCGGAGGGAAAATAGTGATCCGGACGGAAAACCGACGTGCGCAGGAGGGTCAAGAAACTCATCGAGAAAGATCATGCCTTGAGTCAGCGCAACGGCGGTGGCCCTCCTGCCAAACCAGTCTACTTCAGGACCTGGGAGGAGAAGGTGCAGGACATCCTACCACCAGAGAGCGTCCATGGCCTAACAGACATCCCAGAGCCTGGTGAGTAAGAAACAACATACCTAAGATTGTGTGGCAAGGGGACAGTGAAACCATGCACCGCAAGCAAAGCTACACTAACCAATAGATAATCAACCCAAGATGTGTATGCCAGTATCACAAACACAATACCTGCCATCTCATAGTGACTGAGTACTGTGTCATGACATGCACCAACCTACAAACAAATAGAGCAAGCCAGTGGCACTAAGCCAAATACACCCAGCCAGACAGTGTGCCACCACAAACACACCACCTCAGAGTGCAGCTGACTGTCAGGAAGGAATGGTGGGGATGCAGGTGAAGTGAGTGTAGCCATAAGCATGATGGGGCCTGTAGTCACAGATAATGCTCCCCCTCCTGATTGGCCCATCAAGACCCCTCTGAAACATGCCCACATCACAGGGAGCGGAAAATGACTGACAAGATGGCTGACACTGGGTCCTGCAGTGGGGAGCACAAGGCCCTGCTAGGGCTTGTGTGCAAATCAGAAGCAGGACACCACTGACTGACATCCTGAAAGACAACTTGCACGCCCTACAATGGAAGCACGTTTCATGATGGGAAGGAGGACTGACAGCCCTGACCATACTACTCAGCATGGGGAGACACCCCCCCCCAACACAAACGCCACACAACTCACCGGGTACAATACATTGACACACACCTTATTGAAATATCAGCAAAAGATTCCCCGTACTGGGTGCTGTTGTGTGAAGCACAGGGGCTCACTTTGGACTTGTAGCCAAACAAACACCAGGATTTCACAGTCAGCCATCTTGCCATTGATGTCACACCCCCTCACAGGGAAGCAGAGTCAAGAGGGAGGAAGCATGGGCATGCTGGGAAGGGGGGTGTAGCCAAGAGTCTGATGGGAGTCGCAGTCACAGACAACCTACACACACACACAGGGCCCAGCAAGATCAAACTGAAACATACTCGCCTCACAGGGAGTGGGAAGGGACTGACAAGATGTCTGACACTGGGCTCTGTTGTTGGGAGCACATGGCCATGCTGGCCACACAACAGACAAAGGACCCTGGGAAGGATAGACAAGATACAATCAAAAGCACAGAAGAACAGGAGAGAAATGCAATACACATGCACAAAACATGTTGCAAAACACCTACACAAACACTAGTTAGCAGTACTACCCTATTGTGGAGTTCACACCACCTGAATGGACACATCACAGCACGCATCCAGTCAAGTGACACACAGACACACTCAGACAGAAACAGAGCTGGCTCAACACATTCCAGGCTACCTCCATACATTCACATAACAACACTGGAACACAGAAGTTGTTGATGAGCTGGGAGCGGACGTCACCATCATCTTCATCATCACTGGCATCTTGGCCCAGGCCTGGATCCTCCACAGGTGCCGGACGTTGGTCGTCGTCATCGTCATCCTGGATGGGAGGCACCTCCTTCCGCACCGCCATGTTGTGTAGCATGCAGCAGACCAGTATTATTTACATATGGGAGGGCCCCTTCGGTCTTGTCCAGGCAGCGAAAGCGGCTGTTCAGGAGGCCGAATGTCCGCTCAATCACCCTTCTTCTCCGACCATGTGCCTCATTGTAGCGCAGCTCGGCTGGTGTCACAGGGTTCCTGAGGGGTGTCAGCAACCATGGCATGCTGGGGTATCCAGAGTCACCTACACACACAAAAATGAACAAGTAGCTGAGTCTTGTAGGAGTGCGGAATACAACACTGACAAACACATACAATGAGAAACAGTCAGTACACACCGACAAGCCAGGCACGCTGAGCTGGCATCTATGACATCAGCGTTTCAATGCGACTACTCCTCATAATGTATGCATTGTGCGCCGAACCAGGGAACCGTGTACACACATGTGTGATCAACATGTCAGCAAGACAGACCACCAGAGCATTGATCGAATGGTAGTGCTTCCTGTTCCGGTATGCCTGCTCATGTGCCTGTTGTGGTATCAGGGCAACATGTGTCCCGTCAATGGATCCAATGACGTTTGGCATCCTCCCCAGTGTATAAAAGGCATCCTTAATTTTAGGGAGTTCATCTTGGCTCGGTAACTTGATATACAGGTCGAGGAATTGCAACATCCCCTCCAAGACATCGCGTAGCACCCGACTAAACATCGTTTGCGACATACCACCAGCAGTAGCCACAGTGAACTGGAAGGCACCGGTAGCAAAGAAGTGCAGGGCTGCCATCACCTTCACTTCTGGGCTCAGTGCTGTAGGGTATGTCCGGCCAGGTAGCAGATATGGCGCCAACTGCTCCGCCAACTCCTCAATCAGTGGCCTGGTGAAGCGGTACCGTCTGATGCTGTCTCGTTCCTGCATGGTTGCAAGGTCTGGGAACGGACGATGGACAGCTGGTGCCCTGCAATACAGAGATGCACAAAGGAAGATTGTCAGTACATCCACCCATGTGGCCATGACCACGATCACTATCACATGCTAGTTCATGACATTACACAATGCACTGAGGTGTGTGCTGTTGGGCATGGACACACATGTCACCTACGAGACCACCACCTCACATCTCAATTCCACATGTCCACATGAGTGCCATGTAGTGCAATGGGCTAATCATCTGGCTGTGTCACCCAACCTATGTGCTACTGCAACGTTAAAAAAACCCACCCCAGTGAAAAATGAGGACTCATGTCTCCCAGGCATCACAGATGTTTGCCATGCAGAAACCCAGGCTCCCTGTATTGCCACATCAACACAGAAATGGACATGGCGTAGCACGTACACACCATAAGGCAAGCGTAAGTCCCACAGGTAGTGGCCACTGTTGTTCCTGCCGGCCCTACATGTACGTCTCTTAGTCACACACCCCATCAAGGTTGATGCATATACCACATGGATGTGGAGACTGTCACCCATTGGTAACATGTGATCAGACACATCTGAGACACAACATGCACACACACTGTGGGGCTACAGGTTTCACTGTGACATACATGCCATCACCCCCAGGACTCAGGGTGTATGTGACATGTCTTAAACATATCCAACCTGACACTGTGGCCTTCACTCATGCCCATTACTGTCCAATTGCACATCACAGTGGTAATGTGCACAACACACAAAGGACTCTGCCCCCATGTACAAGATAACAGCCTGGGAGTGGCTGCACAAAGTGCAAGACAAAAAAACAGCTGTGGCCCCCTCAAACACCCAGGGAATGCAGCCTTACATGCCATGGGACACTGTGTGGCCAATGCTATAGTGTGGCAGGTGTGCGCAGGTGTCCATGGCCATTATATGTGTGTTGCATCCATCTAATAGTCACACTAATGAGGTCCTACGCGGGTGACAATGCGTACGCATTGCACGGTTCATAACCGAGCCGTGAGTACGCTTTGTCATTGAATCCAATGAGGTCCGACGCGGGTGACAATGCGTACTCATTGCACGGTTCATGACCGAGCCGTGCGTACACTTTGTCATTGAATCCAATGAGGTCTGACGCGGGTGACAATGCGTACGCATTGCACGGTTCATGACCGAGCCATGCGTATGCTTTGTCATTGAATCCAATGAGGTCCAACGCGGGTGACTATCATGCATACGCATCGGACAGGCATGGTCCGAGACAGGCGTACGCCTTGGCCATTGAATCGTATGGAGACGGGTGCATGTGTATGTTCAAAATACGCGTTGTACAGTCAGTTGAACGAGCCGGGCGCACCCATTGGCTCAGGACTGTCATGGAGACGGATGCGGATTCAAAACTTGTATGAGTTGTGCACTGCAAATTTAGTTGGATGCCTACAACAATGTTGCAATTTCAAGTGTTCCATAAAGGTGAAGATTTGAACGATGCGGAAGGCGTGTGCTTTTGAATGGTTTGGCCAGATTCATAGAATGCAACTGTGTTGGACCTATCACTTGGGACACATGGCACAGAGTCTGCCTCTGCAGCACAGATATAAGGCTGGCTGGCCCCCAGGGAGCTCACTTGCCTGCACTACATGCTACTGGACCACATCCCTGCTACCACTGCTGCTGTCTATGCATCCTCTGGCTCCTGCTATGGCACGTACTCTGGAGAGGGCCCCAGCCTTCACTGAGGAGGAGAACCAGGCCCTGCTGGACGGGCTCCTTCCAGAGTACAGAAAGCTCTATAGGACACCAGGGGAGCAGGTGAGTGTGCTGTCCACTGCCTTCCTAATTATGCATGTTGTCTGACTAGCAGTACTAGCAGTGTGTACACCAGTGGCAAGCATTCTCACTGACTACTTTCATCCACCAAAGTGTGTAGGTACATGTAATGAATAGTTTTCCTGCTGCTAAAGTGCATTATTGCAAGCTTAAACTATCCAGGCATTGTTAACATGTCAGACATGCATGTGAGTTTTCATTTCACATGGTTGCACTACCTGTGTAATTTATTTCCCTTTGTGATGATGACATGTATATCGAATTGTGTGCTGCACAAATCTGGGGCATGTGTGTTAATGTACTTTTCACTTTGTCATCCTCACAGGTTGATGCCCACCAGAAGCAGGAGATCTGGCTGACCATCGCCCGGGCTGTTCGTTCTGTGGGGGTCTACAAGCGCCGCATCCGCAACTGCCAGAAGAGGTGGCAGGACCTTCGGGGCTGGACCCGGAGGATAGCTAGAGTCCAGCTGAAGCTGTCACCTCCACTCAGGAGGGGCGGACACCGGACCCTGATTCCCCACATGCTCTGGATACTGGCGGTGGTCTTCCCGGACCTGGATAGGCAGCTGAAGGCCAGACAGCAGCAGGAAGGGGGTAAGTCCATGCCTGATCTGTGTACTATGTCTGACATGCAAATAGCAGTCTTTTGTCCTGGTCACACTTCCATATTACGTAGGTCTTGTAGTCCCAAAATCAGGTCCCTCATTTGTGTGATGCACCCTCCTCATCTGTTCCACAGGTGTGGCACCTACAGTCTGTTGCTTGTGTCACTAGGGCACTGTGTCCCTGCTGTCAGCTATGCTTCAGGTACCAGTCAGCATCAGTTCCCGTGACTCTGTTGTGTGTTTCATGAGTAGGTCAATTGTTTACACAATGCCTGAGATCTGACATGTGAACTGTGTGTGCCCTGAGATGTGTACCAATTGCTGGTCTGACTCGCATCATGTTTCTGGGGTATTCCAAACAAAACCATGAAGCAGGGGACTCCAATTTTTGGCCATCAGGAGTATGTATATCAAGTATGTCACAATTGCTTAGCCACCTGACTACTGTCCGGGGCAAAACACTGTTTCACTTAGTCCTGCCCAGTCATGCCCCCTCAAGGGCATTCAGAAACACTCTGTAATCCCAATCCTGTGTATGAAATTGCAGGTTGTGCTTAGTGACATGTGCCCTCAGATGTCTGCCTGTCATTAGGGTGTGGCTTGTTGCTACGTACAACTTGGGTGTCCATGATTCAGAGGGTCAGCATGACATCTGCAATGTGACTGTGGGAAACAAGACCTGTGTGACATGTAGGTGTGTGATCATCTGACAGCGCACAATGGTGTATGCAACTGTGTCCCTCATGCAGCTGGGTTACATGCATGGCAGACTGTGATGTGTTAATGTACATGGATTTGTGTTTGCTGAGACTCATATGAATGATTTGCATGATGTGGGGTCTTCTGGGTCCTGGATATGTTGTTTGCATGGGATGGGCAAGTGTGCCGGCCATCTGCAGAGTCAGCTTTACCCCTGAGCTAGGATTGTGAGTCAGTGCATATTGTTGTTGTCTGGATGCCCTGCCCCTGTGACAGGAGACACTGTTGACTGACTTTCAGGGCATCCCAGTGCCATGGCATTGAACTTGCTATGAGTGAGCCTGCGTTGTGTTCAAGTGTGCACCATGCACCCCATTGTGGCCTCGCCCATCAGGACATGAGTACATCATAGTGTGTGTTGCTGGCATGCATCCCAAGCATGTGAAATGAGTCTCTGCCCATCCCTTCATCCGGACACCTGTACTGAGTCAGTCGCAAGAGATGTGCTGTGTGTATAGTGACATACTCCTACATGTTCACTTGCATGTACAACTAATGTGTGGGTGGTGCATATTGGCACATTGGTGTGTTAGCATCCAACATGCAACGGACATATGTGTGAAAGTCAAGGAGGGATATGTGTGCCATGGTTGATGTTGAGAATGACAATTGTCTTATCCTAAACAGTGTTGGCACTTTGAGCTGTGTTCAGCTGATGATGCCAGGGCTTGCCCTGTGATGTGATGTATTCACTGTGGCGTGTGCAGTCGGTGCAGGTGACTGATGTTGTTCTCTTACTTCCTATTCCTATCCAGATACATCCACGGCCACAGGAGGGGACAGCTCCACGGACCAGGAGGAGCCACAGAGCCTTACAGGGACAGAAGGAGAGGAGTCAGGTGGACCCAGTGGCACGGAGGGCGGGTTGAGCCACACAGAGGAGTCGTCAGCACCATCCCCCCCAGCTGAAGGCCACAGCAGCTCTGAGGATAACTCCCCTGTGGAGGCAGGTGTCAGCAGCCACCAAACACCAGCTAGTGAGGCTGTCTCTGCCACCGCCACTGCCACCACCACCACCGCCACCACCACCCCCCTCCCATCGGCTCCCATCCCAGAGGTCCCTGTGGGCTCCCGTGTTCGTGAGCATGTCTCCTTTGTGCCAGGCACTGCATCCCCTGCCCCTGTGTTCCCTGCTGCCCTGAGTGAGAAGCCTGTGGACTTACTTTGACAGATCCATGTAGGGCAGACATCGATGCTGAAGGTCCTCCATGCACACACAGGGCTGTTGACACAACTGGTGGCTTTCATGGAGGGCATTTCCTCAGGCATGTCTGCCCTACAGAGGTCCAACCAGTCCGTGGCCTCCTCCCTGACGGCAGCAGTGTCCCTCCTCCAACAGTCCCGCACCCCTCCTACCCCTGCACCACCCATGATTCCTAGCACCCTACCTGTCCCAAGCACAGAAACCCCCAAACCAAGGTCTAGACGTGCACACAAGCAAGCGCAGGGGACTGATTCCACACTCACAGGGGCTGGTTTGCTGACTCCGTTCTCCATCCCCAAGGCCACCACTCCAGAGGTTCCCCCACCACTCCCTGCCCCAGGTTCACCCACACACAGATACACCATCCCCAAAATGCTAAGGCTATCCCCCCTAGCACTTGCTCCTCCGACAGTTGATGCCACTGATGTGGGGACCGTGTCCCCCCCCACCCTGCCGACCTCACCTGACCTCACCTGTCCCCCATTCCGCTCCCATGGATGTAGGCACTGCTTTGGAGTCCACGACCACACCGTCTGACTTGGGCACTGCAGTGGTGAGCCAATCCACTCCATCTGACCTGCCCACTGGAGTTGTGCCGGCACCCACCCCATCTGACTTGTGCCCCACAGTTGTGACAGCACCCACCACTTCAGTCAGCTCCACTGCAGTTGCAAGTGTCTCGCCAGCATCCCCCACCTCTTCACTGCCTCCTTCTGCTGCGCCCTGATCCTGTCCCTGCGGTGCCTGGCCTGCCCCCATGTATGCCCCTCTGAGGGGATGACCCCGGTCTTTAGCAGTGCAGGCAAGCAAGGTGTGACAGTTGTCACTCTAGTTCACTCCTTGGCATTTTGACATGGACTGGCCATTGGCCTTTTGATTGCAGAGACGTTTTGAATTTCATATACTGAATTTGTCACTCTAGTTCACTCCTTGGCATTTGGACATGGACTGGCCATTGCCCTTTTGTTGGAACAGACGTTTCACTTTTCATATGCTGAATAAAGCTTTTTGCTTTGTCCCTGTGAACTTGATTTAGCTGTACATCATGTTGATGTTGTTTTACATGCCCTTACACCTGTAATGCTTGGTTTACAATGTTGCATACTGATGTGTTGATGTGAGGTACTCCCTGTGGTCCATGAGATATGTATCCTATTTTGGTGGGTATCCATGTCATCCTTTGCAGCTACCTGGGTGTTTCTGGATCAACTATTTGTGTACATCTGTCTGTGAGCATTTCATTGGCATGGTCACATCTGTGGCTTGCACCCCTGCACTTATGATGTGCTTCCCATTGTCCAAATTGTCACTTCCACATACTTCGTGCTCATCACTACTGGCCCTACAGGACTGGGCATCATTGTAATAGGAGCAACTGGGTCCTCTGTGCAACTTGCTAGACATATGTTTTGGGTATGTGCAGATGACTTAGGGGACACTCCCGTACCCAGGCTGTTGTGACCAGAGCCTTCATTGTATGGTAACTGATGGCTGACTGACCAAGTGTTCTGCAGACATGAGTGGGACTTGCGGTGAATATGTTTGGCACAGCTGGGCTCCCACAGGAGTTGTGTCCCCTCAAGTTAATGTGTTGTCCAGTGACATGGCATGGGCCCATGGTGTGTGTTGTATGTGCATGTGTGTGTGTCCACATCACTGTTCATACAGAGACAGTGTTCCCTTGATATGTTCCTGTTGTTGATGCTTGCTGAGTGGTACTGGGTTCATCCCACTACTTTTCCAATGGGCTACCAGATGTGTGGGTGCATGACACACTACCGTTAATTGGTGTTTCATCATTGGGATTTGTCAGTTCTGAGTGGTGATGATGTTGTCAGACACAGATGGGACACAGTCAGGGTTCCTCAAGGCACTTGTTTGTTCGCAATATCATGTAGTTGTCCCTAGGTGGTAGTTTTTAGTGATTGAGACATTTGTATGTGTATGTGACTGCTCCCACTTGTCGGGTTCACGGCTGCGATGCTGGCAGGTGTCAGCATGTGTGCCTTGTGTTTCTCCTTGGCATCTGCATAGTCCTGGGACTGTGGCAGGGGTTCTGAAGTTTACATGACCTTTGAGGTCATGGCCATGTACCGCATACTGTGCAGTGTGTCTGTCATTCCCCAGGGTTGTAAACAGTCCTTGTGTGATGTGTGTGTGCACCTTAGTTCCTTCCAACATTCCTGTGTTTGTCATGGGTGCATGTGCAATGTCACCTGTCCATGTGGACTTCACAGATACACATTGTTGCAGTTCAGGTGTGTGGTGTTGAGGGTGGATTGATGTGAATGTTTGCATGGATGGTCCCCTAGCTCCCATTTGTCCATGGATGAGGGGCCATGCTGAGTAATTTGTGTTTGTGTATGTGTGATGTACGTTTGTGGCACAGGACACATGTCTGGGTTTCCCAGTTTGTACGACATCTGCCTTTATCATCACAGTGGAGGTGTCATGCATGCTTGTGTCACCCCACTGTCTGGTCCCTGGGGGTAGTGGTGTTGTGTGTCAGTTTCTTGCTGTGTTAGTTGGTGTTCATTCCAGCTTGTGTCACATGTGTCTGTTGTGCTTCCTCTCATCTCCCAACGCCTGATTGCCCACTGAGGGTGTCCCAATGATGGTTTACTTTTGTATGGCACTGTGTACACATCTGTGTCACTGTGGTACAGCCCCCCTCATGTGTTGTGTAGTTGCCTGGGGATACTGTGACACACACATGTTGTGTCCGAAGTGCAGTTTGAGTTTTCCTGTTTGTGCATCTGCACCAGTGCATTGGTATTGCTGTTGTGGGACTTGGTCTTGATGCTGTTTCTGTGATTTTGCATGCTGTCCCTTTGAGTCATTT
The DNA here is from genome assembly GCF_964204655.1 of Triturus cristatus. Taxonomy (NCBI): domain Eukaryota; kingdom Metazoa; phylum Chordata; class Amphibia; order Caudata; family Salamandridae; genus Triturus; species Triturus cristatus. Next base: position 727,626,650 of record NC_140580.1, read on the forward strand.
CACATCATTGTGCACATTCATTCTGGTTGTTGGGTGCCATTGCTGGCATGGAATGTGAGTTTGTGAGCTGACACCATTGTCAGCCCCCATGTGTGGTGCTTGTCCGCACATGGCCGAGAGTGTTATGTTTTCACAGCACTGTTAGCCTCACCACATCTCTGTGTGTATGGGACACAACCACTAGTTTGCCCCAGAAGTGGTTGATGTGTTGGGAGCAGGGATCATACATGCTGTTTGTTATTTGCAGCTTTGACCATGATGACACTTACCTTTTGGTCACTGTGATGAGGGGGGTTTGGTCCCCATCACCACAAGGCTCCACATCTGCTGCATTTTGTGAGCCCCTACTTAACTTCTGCTCTACACAGTGAGGGGGTGTTCTTTTTACATTGCCACAGTGCTATGGTGATGCTTGCCTTGTATGTCACACTCATGTGTTGGTCACACATATGCTGTTACTTACATTGTATGCTAGTAGCCATAATCACTGTTGTGGGCATTTGTCACAGACTACACACTGTTGTCATGATGTCATGGGGGATGTATTTTGCGGACATACCTGATGTTTGCGTATGCTGGATGTGTTGCGCATCACCCATCCTATGGGTGTGGGTGGCAGGGGTGATGGGCAACAGGTCCCATGTGAGTGGGGGTGGCAGGGGTGATGGGCAACAGGTCCCCTGTGAGTGGGAGTGGCAGGGGTGATGGGCAACATAAGCCCTGTGTGTGGGGGTGGCAGGGGTGCTGGGCAACATAAGCCCTGTGAGTGGGATGGCAGGGGTGATGGGCAACAAAAGCCCTGTGAGTGGGGGTGGCAGGGGTGATGGGCAACAGGTCCCCTGTGAATGGGGGTGGCAGGGGTGATGGGTAACAGGTCCCCTGTGAGTGGGGGTGGCAGGGGTGATGGGCAACATAAGCCATGTGTGTGGGGGTGGCAGGGATGATGGGCAACATAAGCCCTGTGAGTGGGGGTGGCAGGGGTGATGGGCAACATAAGTCCTGTGAGTGTGGGTGGCAGGGGTGATGGGCAACATGAGCCCTGTGAGTTGGGGTGGCAGGGGTGATGGGCAACAGGTTCCCTGTGAGTGGGGGTGGCAGGGGTGATGGGCAACAGGTCCCCTGTGAGTGGGGGTGGCAGGGGTGATGGGCAACATAAGCCCTGTGTGTGGGGGTGGCAGGGGTGATGGACAACATAAGCCCTGTGAGTGGGGTTGGCAGGGGTGTGGGGCAATATAGTCCCTATGGGTGGGGGTGGCAGTAGTATTGGGCAACAGTCCCCTGTGAGTGGGGTGGTAGGGGTGATGGGCAACAGGTCCCCTGTGAGTGGGGGTGGCAGGGGTGATGGGCAACATAAGCACTATGAGTGTGGGTGGCAGTGGTGATGGGCATCATAGTCCCTATGGGTGGGGGTGGCAGTAGTGATGGGCAACAGGTCCCCTGTGAGTGGGGGTGGCAGGGGTGATGGGCAACAGGTCCCCTGTGAGTGGGGGTGGCAGGGGTGATGGGCAATATAAGCACTATGGGTGTGGGTGGCAGGGGTGATGGGCAACATAGTCCCTATGGGTGGGGGTGGCGGTAGTGATGGGCAACAGGTCCCCTGTGTGTGGGGGAGGCAGGGGTGCTGGGCAACAGGTCCCCTATGGGTGGGGGTGTTAGTGGTGCTGGCCATGCAACCCCTATGGTGGGCTGTTGTTAGTGGCCAGGATGTGGATCCCCTGTGTGTGTGTGCCATTTTGCGTGTACGTGTCGTTTGTTTGTGTTTTAGGTGTCTGACTTACCGTCTGCGCCGTGGGCGTCGGTCCCTGATCCGGTCATAGATGTAGAGTACTGGTATGACCTGCGCGAAGGGATTCATGATGTGTTCGTGTCGTACACGCTGCTTGTTGCTCCGTCTCATACCCGCTGCAAGCTGGTCCATCTCGTAGCCGTGTATTGAATTGTCACGCGAATCGTAGCTGATATGCTTGTTTTCCGGATGCTGTGACGTGTCGTACGTGACGACCAGTCCGGCGCGTAGGAAGTACGCATCGTACTTGTCATGCCGGAAACTGCTATGGATACTGCTTCCGGGCGACTCAGTTCCTCTTTAGAAGTTACGGCTCGGACGGAGAATAGGGCTTGATTCACAGCCTACGTGTCGCTCGTGTGTTGTTGGCAGTTATGCGCATCGTACTTACTCTACAGGACGGACCGGCTCCGGTACGTGACGGTCGCACGGTAAGGCTACGGACAGCTGTCCGACCGGCCATCGGAATCGGCCCCTTATTTGCACCAAATACAGGTTAAAATTCATACGAATATATAAATATATAAATGCATATATACAGATTTTTTTGGCTCATAAAATCAATCAATATTTCTTAAAATAAGAATTATTGAAAGAATTAAAAATTGCCAACCCTGGAGGTACCTTATAAACAGACCTCTAATTACAACACTCCGTATTAAACCTGTAAATTATTTAAAACACAATGGATATTCATAGCAATACAAGTGTTAAAAAATGTGCTAAGAAGATGTAATAAATATGATAAAAACCATGCTTAACAGTAAGTACTTAGCTACTCTTCATCATATTTTTGCCCCAACAAACACTCTCTTATTGTGCCTAGATGGTTACTATTGGTTTTATGCTATTGACACAAATTGAGCCTTAAGTGAACTTTCTCAATTCCTCCACGTCCTATTGTGATTAAGTGAAAAAGTGCATGACGTGTCACCTTATAGAATCTAAAATAGATTCCAAAAAAGTGCTAAGTGCTGTACATGTCTGGATAGGAAACTTGTGAATCAGAGGCTAAAATTGCTGAAATCATGATTAAATAAAAAATATATCTAAATCAAGGGATTCAAACATCAGTTATTGTATAATTCATCATAGGAGAAACCCCTTATAAGCAAGTGAAGAAATCCTCACTAGCGTTGAGCCCAAACAGAGTTTTCGTATTGAGCTCCAGAATGTACCTAGTTTCTAAGAGACGGAGTTGGGCCTCGCGGTTGCCTCCCCTCCTCAATGGGTGGATGCTGTCAACAACAAAATATTTCAGGTGTTCCGGGCTACCGCCATGTGTCTCCCCAAAATGCCTGGCCACAGGATAGGCTGGATCGCTGTTAGCTATAGCTCTTATGTGCTGAGTATCCGCTTGTGCACTGGCAGCTTAGTGCTGCCAAGATAGCGTAGATCACAGGGACACTCCAGCACATATACAGCGTATTCAGTCCTACATGTAAGCCTTTTCGTAATAGGTACAGGGTCTGGTTTGAATGGGCTCATGTAGCATGTTTTGTTCTGAGCAAATTTACATACTTTGCATGTGGGACATTTAACAAATCCTTTGTGTGCTGTGAGCCAGTTACCAGTTGATCTTAATTCAGGACTGTTCTTAACTAGGCAATTGCTCATTGGTCTTGCCTTTCTAAAGGCAAGATCAGGTTTCTTTGGTAGAACATCTCTCAAGATAGGATCGCTGCGCACTAAGCCCCAATTTCTATTTAATATTTTACGTAGGGCTTGGTGTTGCCTGTTGTAAGTCAGAATCATCCTTGTAGGTTGTGCTGTTTGATCCAAACCCACAGCTTGCTGATTTATTTTGTTTGCTAGGATTTGCCCCCTATCCATGGCCTTGGTTTTATTAATGGCTCGATCAATAATGCTAGCAGCATATACTCTCTCTAGGAACCTTTGCCTGCTTGCCTGCTGTGCGGCTATGCAATCCTCATCAGTGCTGCAAATTTGTCTGATACGCAGCATTTCCCCGTAGGGAATGCTGTGGATCAGATGTCTGGGGTGATGACTGTGTGCATGCAGCACTGTATTTCCAGCAGTCGGTTTCCTGTACATTCTGGTTTCTAGACTTTCATTCCTTACAATAACCTCTTCATCATGAAAACAGACAGCAGTTCTACTAATATTAGCAGTGAAATGCAGATTTAGTTAATTGTTGTTGAGCTGTTCAATAAATTGGCGGGCCAATGCCTCTTGACCTCACCAAATAAGGAACAAATCGTCAACATAACTAAACCAGTAAGGAACATGCTGTTCCATTGTGTCTGAAAATTGCACCCTAAGGACCTGCTCCTCCCACAGTCCCATATGCAAACAGGCCTAACTGTGGGAAAAGCTGGCCCCATTGCAACACCTCTAGTCTGTTGATAGACCTGATTGTCAAAAAGAAAGACATTTTGTTCTAAATATGTTCAAAACCATATTGATCAGCATTCTATTGTGCATATATAAACACATTGGCCCTTTGTTAAGAAAATGTTAAATCATGAATACAGTGATGTTACATCCAATGTTATCATTAAAAAATCTGGATTCCATATCATATCGCTGATTTTCCTCAGGAAGTCAGTTGTGTCCTGCAGCTAGGATGGCAGGCTTTTAAATTCCAGTAGGAAATAGTCTACATATCTAGATGTATTGTCCATGAGACTGTTAATAGCCAAAATGATTGGCCTGCCCGGAGGTTTTGTTGCACACTTGTGAATTTTTAGAATGAAATATATAGCGGGGATTACTGGATGCTCCTTTTTCAGAAAGCGGAATTCATCTTTGCTTAGCAATCCCCCACTTTTCCATGCAAGTATATAGATATATTAAATTTTATTTATGTATGTTTAAATATTTCTGAAATTAAATGTATTTTAATATATTTGTTAGAATGTATATTAAGTCTAAATAATTTGTTTAAGTTAATTTTATTATATAATATATTTAACATTAATTTTTATTTAAATAAAAAAATCGATGTTTTGTACATCTATATTTTTCACATCGATATTTTTGTTTCAATATTTTTGTACTTACAATTTTAAATATAGGATGTCGATTTTTTTGACATCGATAATTTTGCATCGATATTTGTGTATGGGGATAATTTGGGAATAGATATTCTATTCAGTGACCCAGACATAACAAAAGTTGTGCTGCACAGTTTTGGAATATGTGAAGACGCCATAGTTGACAGGCTTGTAGTCCTAAAAAAGGCCATAAATATAGTCAATTCTAGGCCCAATGAGCATAAGAATGAAGGGAAAATGTGCATATTTGTGAATAAAATGTAGAACATTTCTTCCTATCTACAACAGTTGAAAACAGGCAGAAGTATCTTTATCAATTTGTGCAGAAAAGGTGTCATCCTAAATGATCCCCAAATTTCTCATTGCTTGAAGTGGAATAGCGCATTGTCCCAATTCAGAAGGCCATCAGTTCGAGGTTCAGCTAAACGAGGACCTCCTAAAATAAGAACCTCATTACTTGAGTTAAGTTTATGGCAGTTGGCTTCACCCAGTTAGCCACTGCCTTTAAACTGTTTAGAAAATTGGACCAAACTAAATCAGATGTGTTATCCAGCCTTACTATCATTTGGTTGTGATCAACATAACACATGTAAGATAGCTGGTGGTCCTTAACCAGACGAGATAGGGGAGGGGCAGGAAACGATTAAGCAAGCATAGACCCTTCGCACAGGAAACCACTCCAAAATCTGCCTCTCAAGCCACACTTGCCTGGTCTGGCAAGATGTATCGAATGACTGACTGTCGAATGCGACTGAGAGGTCAAGAAGAAGAAGAGCAGCCATGCCTCCTTGGACCAGAACAGATCTAAGGGCCACATGCATTTTTTTCTTTGCAGACGAGCTGATTCACCAAATTGGCCCGTTTGCAAATGCAAAAAGTGCTTTTCAGATGTAGCAAACCCGATTTTGTGATTAGGTAACCTGTTACCGAATCGCAAAATGGGATTACGATTCACAATTAGGAAGGGGCGTGCTTAGGGCGTCCCTTCCTAATACCAAATTGCATGTGTATGTATGAATGTTTGCGACTGAAATGCGGTCGCAAAACATTCACATTTTACCACCCACTTCAAGTAGGTGGTAACCCATTCGCAAATAGGAATTGGAACCCCTTCCCATTTGTTAATGTTTGTAAAGGCATTTTTTAAGAGGAGGCAGCCACTGCCTGCTCTTAAAAAATTAAAGGAAAACTTTTATTTTTTCTTCTTGTAAAGCATCCCGTTTTCCTTTAAGGAAAACGGGCTGCTTTACAAAAAAATATTGCTTTATTTAAAAGCAATCACGGACATGGTGGTCTGCTGACCCCAGCTGGCCATCATCACTAATCGCAAATTGCGACCTACCTCATTAATATTCATGAGGTAGGTCATTTGTGATCCCCTAGGAATCGCAGAAAGTGTTCAACACACTTTCATGCATGCCGTTTTGCGATTTCCTAATTGTGAATCCCAAGGATTGGCGATTAGGGAATCGCAAAACAGTGTCTTCACTCATCTGGCCCTAAGTTCGTTTGGACCAGCTACTTAAGCCTCCTGACCGCCAGGAAATGCTCAAAAGCCAGCCTGATGAGAGTTTAAGAGTGAGTAGACCTTATTAACCCGTTCCGTACTCATGACAGAACCACTCCGTCATGAGCCACGGGTGCGCTGTGCTCATGACGGAGTGGTTCTGTCATGCTGCGGCCGTTGGCGGCCGCTCCGCCCACGTGGCGCTAATTCCCCGCCTGTGCGGGCGATTAGCGCAGTGGGCGGAGTCGTGACGGAACCACTCCGTCATGAGCAAAGCTCGCCCGTGACTCATGACGGAGTCGTTCCGTCATGAGCACGGCGGCACCGCAACTGCCCCCAAAACCCCCAGCGCCGCGACGGAATTCCTGCCGCGGCGAAGGGGTTAAGATGGAAATATAGCTATTAGTGCCAAGACATTGAAAAGGCGTTTTTATTTCCTGTAGTCCTAGAACATCTCCCCACCAGAATTAATTCAATATACCTTGAATATATCTTTCCTTGCACTCGAGAAATTTCAGGATTCACTTGGACAAGTGAATAATTTGGAAACGGATTATTCAGATCGAAGATCTTTCCTCCTTGAGTCCTGGAACGCCTTATTTTGCCTGGAAAAGTTTGCAGATTCCAATAGTTTCCTTTACAGTCTGCTGAACAAGCTGTTGTCTACCATTACCGACTTTACTGCTATGAGTCTGTTCCCACAGTTGCTGCCTCCCTCATGAAAACTGGTGAAAGCAACACCATCTTAGTACAGAACATTTGAGATTTCCTCTATTAGCACCAGTATTCCATAGGGCAGATTTACTAAGACTTTGCTCCAGCACAAATTCATACAGAGTGACGCAAAGCAGAACAAAGTCTTGGAAGGGTATTTACTTTTTAGCCCCAAAAAAGGTACTTTGCCCTGGAAAGGTGCCCATGTCTCAGCATAAATACCACTTTGCGCTGCTTTGCTCCATTTTGTATCAAATGGACACTACATGAATCTGAAATGGGTGGATCAACACCTAGGGGCAGATTCACAGAACTAATCTGAGATAAAATCCTAAATTTACTACTTTTGGTTTTCACAGAAGGCATTTAGTAGTAGTAAAGTTAGGACTCCTAAATTTACTACTACTAAACTGAGACAAAATCCTAACTTTACGACTTTCGGTATGTACAAAAGGCATTTAGTAGTAGTAAAATTAGGAGTCTTAACTTTACTACTACTAAATGCCTTCTGTGAATACCAAAAGTAGGAAGTTTAGGATTTTATCTCAGATTAGTTCTGTGAATCGGCCCCCTAGTTTTTGACGTAACACGTGATCTACTAGGATAGTCAGACCGGGCATTGCTTCAAAAAATAACGCCTCCTGGAACTAAGCGCTAAGGAGAAGAAATATTTTTTGCACACAAAAACAATTGCCCTCACACCTATAACTTTGTTGCACTTTAAAACCCTCAAAAACATGGCAAAGTCACAGATGTGCCTACTGGGGCTATTCTCTTGCCATCAACACCTGGCTGACATCAGCGCTCCCACCGAAGCATGTCTTTGTGCCACATGCCAACATGCCAAACACGTTTGCCGTTCTCCGCAAGCGGTGTAAAAAAGTGGCCACCTCACATGTTGTCCATTCTCTCGTGAAATGACTGTCCATGTTTAAGTTTTTATTTCAAGTATGAAAGACTTGTTGAGTCTCTCCTCAGTACCTTTGCGGGTCAGGGCGAGCCACAACCTCGTCTTCACTTCGTTTCACCATTAGTACTTCATGGTGAGGGTGAACATACTACCTCTAAAACCAACACTGCATACACTAATGTTAAAAATTTTGCTTTGTTTCAGAACATTTAGCAAAAATGGCGTCAGTTGTAAATGCAGTGCATACTTTTCCTTATCTTGTCACAGTTTGAGATGTGACTTAAAACCAGTACAAATCTTTAAACCTAAAATGGTGTGGGTCCGGAATCTCGAGGACAGGATATTGAATGGTCACAATATCTTTACCTGAATATTGAGGTTCAAAATGTTGACAGGTATGGCTGTATACATTTACTATACCTAACTGCACATCAATGTACCTTAGAGATATGTATATATCTTTAAATATAGTTAAGAATAGTAAATCCAAACCTCTCACTTACCTCCCTGATAGTCTGTTTTCGATATTTTGGTCATGATACTGTAGCCATTCAATATTCTGTCCTCGAGATTCCTACCACAATCCTTAAAACAAAATAAAAAAACAATGCTGTTTGCCCAGTCTAAAGTGAAAATTGACCAAGACAAACCTTACACTTCTTGTGAGGGAAACTCTGAGGGGCCGATTCCGATCCGGGTCGGAAGGGCACCGAACGCGATCCGGGCGGAAAAACTACGAGGCGTACGCGTGTTTTCCGGCCGACCCGTACAGCTGTACGAGCGAGCGAGTACGATGCGAGCTACATGAAGTTCACCGACCGAGTCGTTTCTGGGTCCGAACCGCTCCGTACATCTCGGTCGTAAGCTAACCGTGGCGTACAATGGATGCGATTCACGACCGAGCCAGTACGATGCACGCATCGGACAGCCTGTGCGAGCCGGAGTGTCCGGCTCACAAATCGTCCAGGTCGTTGCCTTTGGGGGTCCGTGTCGGACCCCCTGTCACCCGCAGCCCTACGACTCGGGCACAGGGGGAGACCCATGGGTCTCCCCAACACAGGCATGTATGGTGCGGATGGCACCGACGCGTACACACTGTAGGGGGCGCACTTGTCCGCGACGTACCCATTCAGTCAATGTGAGCCCATGTATGTGTCGTACGCCCGGTTCCCAGTGGCTTCTATGGGAGTCCGACCGAACTGAGTCCGGCAGCATACGGCCGCATCGTACTCGCTCGGTCGGACTGCAGGACTCCGGGCTCGGTCGGAAAACACTCCGGATCCGGCTCGGTCGGAGTGCCTTCTGACCCGGATCGGAATCGGCCCCTAAGTCGGTAAATTGAGTCATGGTACTTCTCTGTTAGTGGGTAAGGAAGGATTGGACCAGAAGGCACAAATAAAAGATTGAAAGTGGAAAGGACGTGGGGTCAGCCTTCAGTAACAAAGTAGAAGAAGATTAATTGGTGCTATAAGAAACAAAAAAAACATTTAGCCAAATGTCTGTGTTTGTAATTGAGTCATACTTAGGGTTGGCTTTAGTGCTGATGACACCCAGTGCGACAATCTTTTTGCCTCTCCCCAGTGACCTCCTTCTCTACTGATTCACTCAGTACCACCCCCCAACAATGCTCCTCATCTCTCCATAGCCCTTCTCGCACATGCATTTCATTAGTTTTATAGCGCTGCTCATACCAATTTAGGGTGTCCGAGCACTTTACATCACACACACATTTTACAAAGGAAATGAATCATGTATGTATAAATCAATCAGTCAAAAGGAAATGTTACATAGAACAATGAGGATTACATGGTGTAGGAATCACATATCATCCATGCTACTAGGCAGTATATTTTAAGAGTATTTGGTTTGGAGAAGCACAAACTCTGGATTTAAAATGTACTACAGTAACTGGGGTTGGTTTTACTAATAAGAATGTATGTCTACCCAAACTAACCCTTTTTAGCAACATTAAGATAATGAAAAACTGGAGAAAAATATAAGGTTCCAACTGTATGCCTTGCAGTTTGCATGCAGCTCTTTGATGCCAGTTGTTAGGTCACTGTGCTACATTAGAATTGTAACTTATGAACTGCAAGTAACAAAAGGATCTCTGTGACAAAAACAGTACTGAGCTATCCACATAAAATACAGTCCTGGGATCTGCATGGTACACATTCTTTGCAGCAGGCATTTAAACCCTCTGTGTTACTTTATGATGAGTCAGAACTGACACTAGGAAAAAACACTCAAGCTATTTCTAAATACAGTGCACACCCCCCATAGGTCAGCGCCTGGTGTGTCTGCACCGGTCGCACCACCCTAAAGCCGGCCCTGGTCAAACTTTTTGTTTTCAATTCGGCTTCTGTGTATGAGTTTAGCTCACAATAGTTGGAGGGATTATCTGCCTAGCGCCAAGCCAAGCTGTTTTTGCAATGCTCTGTTCGTGTTTACCGAGTTATTTTTCATATACATATTTCCTCACAGACTGTCTCGAGATTGCTAAACGTGGTAGATCTTTTGTTAGCTAATTATTTGCCGTACGTGACTTTTCCCACACAAACAACCAGTAGTCATGTTTGCTAGATACAATGGCGTGTCGTCATCTTTCAGTTTATGTCAGAAGTCAAGGGACTGCCAAAAATGTGTAATCAAATGGTCACATAAGTTGCTGAATTTTATTTTTGGAGGGTGTCATTGGTAATGCACAGATGACGTAACACGCCAGGCTCGCCAAGTAGACATGTAGAAGAAGGAGTCTAAATGTGAGACCATGAATAGTTTTCATCCTCTGGATTATGGGAGGAGACGGCCCCACAGGGTATGCATTTTTGTAGTGACCATTCTAAGGTTGTATGTGCGTTCCGTTCACTGTTTCCATGCATGGGGAAATTTAGAATTCGCCAATCACAAGAGAATACATGAAACTTGCCTTTGTTCACCAATCACCAATCTGAAGTTCGGGCTGGGAGCGATATAGAGAGTACAGAATCAGTGGCCTACTTACAAACTGCATTTTGCAGTACATTATTAGCACTGCATTAGTACTACTAACCAGTCGTGGCCCGTGCGGGTAAGAGTGGTGGGCCCAGTGAGGTGGGGGGGGGGCGATTTCGACAGATGATGACGAGGGAAAATCAATAATTTATTTAATGTTCCCTCGTCTTTGTGTGTCGAAACTTTGTATTAGTTACAATGTATTTCTTGAACCTCGTCATGAGGTTCTTGTATATTCAATTGTTTTTGGCTTTGTAATAAATCCCCTAAAACTTAATTTAGAGTCAGTGATTCTTCAGAGTTGGCATTGATTGGCTATTGGTTTGCTTAGATGAATTGGTTTCTCCCCTTTACACTTCACAGCGGATAAAAAGATCCTGTCAACCTGAGGATTCTTACGAATGGTAATAGATAATAAGATAAGATAAGAATCCGGCATTATCACCCTCCAACAGCCCACCAACCTATACTTCTACCTCAGAAACATCTGAGGCCCGAACTTGAACTCATCCCCCTTCATCCCCCTTGAAATCAACTGTCTTGAGAACAGTTTTAGGGGTGGTGACCATAGGCACCTTATCCATTTAATGATATGCCTTTAGTTGTTCTCTCGGTTGTCCGCAGAGGACACCCCTATCGCGAATCCAGAGGGGGACTAACCCCCAATTTCGTCAGTGTCAGAGGATGATGGACTCTGTAGGATGATGTCCCTGTTGTGGCTATTTAGAAAGCAGGAGATGCCGTGCCCGGGTAGCGCACCAGGCAGTGGCCACTGCATGAGCGCAAAATGGACTCACTCACTTAGGAAATTGGAACGGACCTTCTAAGTAGCAAGGAAACCACAGAGCTGGGATTAAAGAAAATGTTCTAGGCAAGTGCCTTCAACCCCCTTGGGGAATCCCGGAAAGCGCAGGTTATTGTGACCGGAGCAGCCCTCCGCATCTTTGATTCTTGGAGGCGTATCACTCACTGCACTGCAGTTTCCGAACCGTCTGCTGGAGGGCAGTCACTGTGTCTTCCAACGTTGATATAGACCAAACTGCCTCAGTGACCCAGCCAGACGTGTTGCACAAGTCTCTTCTAAGAAGTGCCACATCAGCACCCACTTCCCTAATCTTCATCCCCATGGCTTGTCTAGATGAATGGCCCATAGAATAGCTGCAGTATTGGAACTAACGCCTTCAATGGGGTCAGCTGCTTCTCCAGGAATTTATCAAGTTTGCACTGCATTGACGGTCTCTTAACTTTCAGCATCATGTAAATGTATAGGTATTTATATAGCGCCGATGACCACTACGGGTATCTCAGCACTGTACTCATACCGCTGAAGGAACCCTTCCTGGCTTTCCGTGTGAGGTGTCCACTCCTGAGCACCCCCATGGTGAGGCCAGGCATCCCAGCGCTGTTGGGGCCGTTGTGGAGATTAAGCAAGCTATTGCCCAGAGTTGCAGCGTGGGACCCAAGATTAGAATAGGCACTGAGGCGAGAATATCCGGTCCGCGGAATTTATAGCCCGAGACCCTGCAGCGACGGGAATCGAACCCTGGTCCCGGACCAGTGCTCTGCATCGAGGTATGCCGCTCTAACCATTGAGCCACACTTCTCCACATGACCTCCATGGGGTGGAGGCTTCTTAGTGTCAGTCTCAGAGGCGGGGGTTCACTCAACCCCAGGTGGAGGACATGCCAAACCCCGCCCCCCAACCCCCCCGATGGAGCAACACAATCAGTCTAAGCTTCTCTGGTGTCCGTGGCAACTTTCCAGAGATGAGTAAAGGACCTATGTTGCCTTTGACTCAACAGTGATTACTCCCCTCACAATCTCCGCAGCAAGGCCGCGATAGGAAAAGCAATGAGTTGGAGAGGGCTGTAGCCACTCCCTGGGCCAGACCTGGGTTAGGAGCTACCTTGGCCTCAGGATGTAAGTCGCAGGGCAACAATCAAGCAGTCATGTGGTCACCAGGGTGTTTCAGCAGGAGCCCCAGCTCACCTTCTGGCTCTGGAGACTCAATAGGCACCCCATAGGGGCGGGCCTGCCAGCAGGATGCCCATCTAATGGCCCCAAACTGGAGAGCTACAGAGCACAGCAGCTCACCGGGACAGTTTGAGATGAAGCTCCCCCCCCCCCTGCCCCCCCCCCCCCCCAGCCTCAGGGAATATGCTGCCGGCCAATGAGCAAACAGTCAAGAGGTCTCCAGGCCTTTACAGCATGGGCCTCACCTTCACTTTCTCAGCTATGGATATGCATTAAGGCCTACCCGGTACGGGCATACCAGCAAAGTGCAATTCCCTTCATCCACAGCAAGGGCAGGAAGCAGCACTACACCTGTGGCCCCCACTGCAGCTCAGAACAGGCCCGGCCCCACCTGTGATCCCCCCGGTGCAGTCTCCTGACTCTTGGGCCTAGACGGATCTCCTGTCACCATGCACTTTCCACAGCTCGTCAACCACCACTCCAACTCTTCAGTCCTGGAGTTGGGCACCTCCCTGGATGCAGCTGCACTGACCACGGCCTCACACCCTGCACAGCAAGATCAAGATAAGTCAAAGAGTGCACAGTTTATAATTGAAATGAAACCATTTTATCTGCAAAAGGAGCCACCTACATCCAGACTTAATACACATGGTAATGCCAACTTTGCAAATGAACTGTTATATTTCAGATGTGAAATGCTTCACAATTCATTTTGCTGGCCTTCCTTGCAAGAGGCCGGGATCCTGGTTAATAGAATAGAATAGATAGGTCACAGATCATATAAGACTCCCTCTTGATGCTAACATACCATCTATGCTTGTGCTGGTTGATTTATCCGCAGTGTTTGACACAGTGTCCTACTCCAGGCAGCTCCAAAGGTTGTGTGAGATTGGAATCCATGGGATAGCTCTACAGTGGTTCTGTGACTTTCTAAAAAACAGAACTCAAACCATCTCTATGGGTTCTTTCAAATCTCATAACATGCTGATAGACATGTGGATACCTCGGGCTCATGTTTAAGCCCCATGCTCTTTAACATATATGTGGCCCCCCTTACCAAGATCATCAAATCCTTTGGATTTGAAATATTGTCCTATGCCGATGAGACACAGCTAGTCATCTCCTTTGACAAAGACCTGGTCAAAGTAAAAAGGGATGCTCGACAAGGAGGAAAGCATTCGCAGTCTGGATGACAAATAACTGCCTGCAGCTGAATGCAGAAAAAAACGAGATTATGTTGTTCGGTAGGGCCCAACAGCTTTAGTCTTCCGATTGGTGGCCTTCAGAACTAGGCGCTGCCTGACACTCAGACAGATAGTTAAGAACTTGAGTGCCCGATTGGACCAAGCCTTAATCATAAAAGACAGGTTCTGTCTACTACCGGCACCTGTTTCCATATGATGCAGCACCTGCTGAGGAAAGCTCTTCCTTTCCTTCCTCTTCTGCCGTAGAAAAGCTTGGTTCCGACACTTATTATCGGCAGATTAGACAATAGTAATGCTGTATTAGCCTCTGAAAATGGGACATTATTGTCCAAACTACAAGTTGTTCAAAACACCGCAGACTGTCTCATTTGCAATCTCCTTTCTTGTTCCGCTACCACACCTCTTCTGAGAACCTTGCATTGGTTGCCTGTAAGGAAAAGAATAATCTTTAAAATCTGTTGTCTTACTCACAATTCTTTAATGGGGAAAGGCCCCAGCTACCTAAACCAGAAGCTGAAACACTATTGTCCAGTCAGGCTCTTGAGATTCAGTGATAAAGCCTTACTTACTGTCCAGCATGTCAAAAGTTCAAGATCTGGTGGAAGGTCTTTCTCTTATCTGGCCCCCTTTTATTGGAATGAGTAGCCATATCACATCTGAACATGGACAGACCATATCATATTTAGAAAACTGCTCAAGACAGTGCTGTTATAACTTAGCATTTCTTTTATGCCTGTGATCTGTCCCAGCGCTGAGATACTCCTCCCGGGGTGATTTGTGCTCAATAGCAAATTAAATTAAAAGCAAGAGACTTATCTTACACCAGAAGAAAGTGACAAACTCTCCAGGGATTGGGTGGGTCGGGTATTTCACGTGAGCTCCAGTAATAAGGAGCGATCCCACTGAACCACTGTCGCACTAGAAAACAAGGAGTGGCATTACTCATACACAAATCAATCCCTTTCAAAGTTCTGTGGTAATGGTTAAGGGAATATGGATTTGCACAACTCTGCATACATGATCCACACATAGTAGTGGCACCAACAGGTGACAAATCCAATTTCCTCTCCAAAATAAGAAGACACCTTATTTAATTTGGGAATATGATGGTTCTTTTAGGAGGAGATTAGAATGTAACCCTAGACCCTGTCATGGACAGATCAAAAAACACTGACACACACCATAACAGGGACAGACATGCCCTGGTGAGTGGTATAGAAGATAATACTTAAAAAAGCCTTGGAGACTATTACAACAAGAGAGGGATTACACGTTTACATTGTGCCCTCATAATATCCATACCCGAAATGACAATATCTGAACTCCTATTGCATTTGATCTCCACCTCCATAATGGCTTAAGAGGCATGCAGTTGGACTTAGATCTGATAACACCTCTAAGAGGATCCTGGGGGATGAATGTCTCCAAATACTGTGATCTGAGAGATAAAGCATGTCTCTGTTTTCATGTGAGCCCATTTCTTGCCGAAAACAAAGAGTCAGTGCCATCCACACGCACATTATAGGGTGCAGGGAAGGCATGTATAAGACGGTTTTTAATGAGAGATTCTACTTTAGCCAAGACACAATTAAATGCAACAAGGCTCCAACTAGAGTAGACAAACACTTAACAGCTGCTAATTATAAGTCTCCCACACAAGACACCTTTCATGTAGCCAAAACCAATTTAAATGACCTGCGCATGACGGAAGCAGAAAAACTCTCTTTTATTTATGCCAGCGACACTATGAAAGAGGAAAAGAGGCAGGCTGACTATTAGCCCTGCAACTCCGTCAAGTATAATCAAACAAAACAATAGCAACCCTCAGAAATGTTACGTGGTTCTTTTTTTTACACATCCTACTGATCAATCAATCAGGATTCAATCAATCAAATAGGAGTTATAAAGCGCGACTAATCACCACATCGATAATCCAGGTGCTTGCAGGTCCCAGAGGCTTATTCGAACAGCCAGGTTTCGAGGGCCATTCAGATTTCTGGAAGTGAGGTGATAGTCCGGAGGTGCGTGGGGAAGCTGTTCCAGGTCTTTGCTGCAATGTGGCTGAAGCAGCGTCCTCCACCTCTGCTTCGGTAGATGCAAAGAGTATGGGCAAGTGAAAGGGAGGTGGAGCATAGTCTCCTTGATTGTTGGTGGAAGTTCAGGTGGTGGTTAATGTATTTGTGTCCTTGGTTGTGTAGAGCCTTGTGTGCGTGGATCAGCAGCTTGAATTAGCATCTCTTTAGTACTGGGAGCCAGTGGAGTTGCCTGAGGTGGGCTGTGATGTGGGTTTGATGGAGCAAGGACTCGTAGAAAAGAGACTTGCTCGGAAGCAATTCTCTCATTTAACTTCTAACATTGTATTAACCTCGTATTGTGTAAATTAATACGCACAACATTGAACACAAAAGACAGAGAAGCTTGCCTATGTGTTTACTAACATAAATAACTCGAGCGAAGTTCTAAAATGGTTGCTAACGGGAGATCTTTATTGCGCATGCGTCGACTGCATCTTTGCAATATGACGAGCTGTCGCTTGGAGGGAATTTCTTGCGCCTGCGCAGATGCCATAAAAATGGCTGCTTGAAAGCTCACATGCCTAACATCTGCTTTGCTGAAACTAAACCAAGCAGTTTTACTACTGCTAATGTGGGGAAAGCATTTATAGGTAAATGGGGTTAAAGTAGAGATAGGTGGCAAACAGTGAAACCATTCTTTTTTTTTAAAATTAATATTTGTCTTTTTGACTTTCCTATTAGTATGTATTTGGGCCTCTTGTACGAATCCAGAGTCTGTTACCCACCTGACCTCCGCACATGCGTGGTGTGAGTGAGCCGGAAGAAGTGATGTGACTCTTGAACACAGTCCAAGGACGCAAAAGATACATTCTCTGAGAACCAGCACCCAAGTCCTCTGAAATGAATGGGAACACATGAAAATTATACTTTTGTGTCTAATAAGATGTGAATACGGGTGGGAATAAAGATTTATGAACAAAAATTAATGGGTGGGATCTTCGAACAGTGGACTGAAAAACTAAATTGAAAAATAAGCATGGTGTGATTATCATCCCTCCCTTGCCTGTCCAATCAGAGTTAGTATTTTTACGATATTGAAACAGTAATGGGAGGTACATAAATATATAAAGTTAAAATTGAGGTAGTCTTAGTTAGTTAGTGAGAAGAGAGACGGAGAATGAGAGCATGAGAAACGGCGGAGATTTGCTGAATGCTGCAGAGCTTGGGATGCTGTCGGAGTGATGAGAAAATGCTGATGAAGAATCGAATGCAGAACCATCAACTTAAACTTAATTAATCTAGAAGAAGATCGTGGAAGAATCTCGATGAGGAAGAGAGTGTCGGAGAGGGGTGCTACACGAGCGTTGGTGTTAGCGGAGTCATCTATTCTGTCCTGATTCCTGTCCTGAAGCCTTTGTTGCTTGATCTTTCCCGGGAGACCCTTCCCAGCTCCTTGGCCAGGGGTTGGAACTAGCAACGAAGTCCTCTGAAATGAATGGGAACACATGAAAATTATACTTTTGTGTCTAATAAGATGTGAATACGGGTGAGAATAAAGATTTATGAACAAAAATTAAGGGGTGGGATCTTTGAACAATGGCCTGAAAGACTAAATTGAAAAATAAGCATGGTGTGATGATCATCCCCCCTTGCCTGTCCAATCAGAGTTAGTATTTTTACGATATTGAAACATTAATGGGAGGTACATGAATATAGAAAGGTATAATTGAGGTAGTCTTAGTTAGTTAGTGAGAAGAGAGACGGAGAATGAGAGCAAGAGAGACGACGGAGATTTGCTCAATGCTGCAGAGCTCGGGATGCCGTCGGAGTGACGAGAAAATGCTGATGAAGAATCGAATGCAGAACCATCAACTTAAACTTAATTCATTTATAAGAAGATCGCGGAAGAATCTCAAGGAGGAAGAGAGTTTCAGAAAGGGGTGCTACGCGAGTGTCGGTGTTAGAGGGGTCATCTATCCTGTCCTGATTCCTGCCCTGAAGCCTTTGTCGCCTGATCTTTCCCGTGGGACCCTTTCCAGCTCCTTGGCCAAGGGGTTGGTTTACACACCATCCTAGGTAACTATAGCTCTGTGAATGTGCAGGTGTTCTCTCTCTATCCTCTCCTTTCTGAGCATATGTCATTGCATAGAAAAAAGTAAGTGATTGTTGATTGATTAATTGAATCTTCCTTCCTATGAGTGGCGGAGACTGTACTGTACTCATCATCATCAGTCTTTATTCGATTTAAAAACAATCATAAAAGACACAAACATAGTACATAAAACATAAGTTTCAATAAATACATTAAAATACATTTAAAAAAACATTAAACACATCGATGGACTGACATACAGTAGTAAAAAACACTTTTAAATACTCCCTAGTTCAACAGTTAAAAGGAAAACCCAGACGCTAAGTTCCATTAAAGCCCATCAAGGGTACGCTTAATTGCCTTTCTCCGCAATGCCCATGCCCAGCCCAAGTATTTTGCCAGTGCGACAGAAACTATTGTTAAAGA
Source organism: Triturus cristatus (assembly GCF_964204655.1). Lineage (NCBI taxonomy): Eukaryota > Metazoa > Chordata > Amphibia > Caudata > Salamandridae > Triturus > Triturus cristatus. Next base: position 727,645,290 of record NC_140580.1, read on the forward strand.
GCTAGTGCGCAGAATGCGTAGTGCCACGGCGCAGCTCCTTGTGCCAAGAGTCTTACACATGGGGGAAAGCCAAACGCGCCTTGGGATGGTAAATGCCGGACAGGCAAACAGGAAGTGGGGAGTTGTTTCTATTGCGGCCCCGCATGCAGGGCACTGCAATTCCGAGTTCCTAGCCCACCTTCCAGTCAGAAATCTAAGAGGCAAGGAGCCAGCTCTAAGCTGGAAGTAGAGTTTCCTATCACCCACATTGGTGACCAGATCCCAGTATAATTCAAGGCTAGGGGAGTCTTTGGCCTCAAGGAAATTACCGGACATCCCTGTAGCTCTACTCAGTACCTGGGAATCTTTTCTTTCCCAGTATGCTATTTTAAGAGAACTTTTGGATGGAAACTGGGCAGTCGCTGGGTCATTCCATATCCCTTCCATACCCATGTCTTTTAAAGACGCATGTAAGTTCTTCAGCCACTCGATTTTATGGAAGACATCAGTTTTTATGATGTCCATAAGGCCATTAGCATAGTGGGAAAGTTCAGGAGTAGTCCAGAGCCTCCGCCAGTATAAAACCGGACGGAGCCTTGCAATATCCTTAATGGACCTCCTGCCCAGATCATACCTAAGTGGGATCAGAGGGGTGCTCTGGGGAAGACCAGTTATGCTTCGAAAAAATGTATGCTCCACACTGGTCAAAGTCGCCAGCTGATCAAAACCCCAGAGCTCCGTCCCGTAGAGCACAGAGTTTAGGGCCTTTGCCTCATAAACTTGCAATACCGGGCTTATTGGTTTTGTGAATGATCTATTAAATTCCCTACTCAGGGCACCAGTTAACTGCTTGAATCGCAGGGAGGCCATTTCAAGATGCTTACGCCAGTTATTGCTACTTGAAATTTGCATACCAAGATACATAAAATTGGTTACCATTTCTAAAGATTGCCCATTCATGTACACTCTTTTCCCTCGAAAGCTACTATGAGGGTTGAAGGCCATAAATTTTGTTTTTGCCACATTGACCTCCAGACCATGATCAAGGCAGAAATCATAAAACAGGCGGAGGGCTTTTTGGAGTCCATTAGATGTTCTGGATACGATAAGCGTATCGTCTGCAAACATTAATATGGGGATGGAAACACCAGCCAGCTTTGGAGCATCGGTATTGACAGAAAGCATGAGATCAACTATCCCATTAATATAAAGAGAGAAGAGCGTGGGTGCCATAGTACAACCTTGTCGCACACCACGCTCAACCGGGAACTCAGGGGTGACCTCACCTGCCCCGCCCCACTGAATCCTAGCATAGTTGGACTCGTGCAAACGCATAACCATTGTCAGGATTTCTTTGGGGAGACCTAGCCTCTCGAGAACTGCCCACAACCGGTGGCGGGGAACAAGGTCGAAGGCAGCTCTTAAATCAACAAAAGCTGCGTAGAGACTGCCCTTCCCCAATGTCACCACCCTCCAATGGAGCTGGACAAAGCAAAAGACTTGGTCCACCGTGCTGGTTAATTTTCGAAAACCTGCTTGGAAGGGTGACAGAATGTTGTTATCATCGATCCACTCTCGAATTTGGTTCAAGACCATCCTCCCTACCACCTTCTGGATAGAATCAATAAGGCTAATTGGCCTGTAGTTTCCTGGGAGCGTCCTGTCACCCTTCTTTTTTTTTTTTTTTTTTTTTTTTATTCGAAACCGTTAGCACACAATAAAATACAAACAAGGGCCTACAACCACCAGGGCCGGCCGCTATAGAGCCCGGGGGCCCGCAATGTAACGCCACACAATCCGTCGAACCATAGGCAAGGCGCCCGGCAGTTCGCAAGCACATATAACAGGCCGTGGCCGTAGGCCAGGCGCAATTGAAAACAACAGTTTCATTTTGTATTAAATATAAAACACACTCAAGGCAATGAGAGTCCGAAGTAGCAGCGTGCTCTTTCCGGGGCGGGGAATAACATATAATGTCCAAAGCAGTTCCTGTCCGGAAGCTGTAGAGGGGGGCAATGGGAAAACAAAGCATGGAGCACACCTCAAGCCCTCTCGCGGAACGCGCGGCTAGGGGGTCAGAGCAATATCGACCTCTAATGGCAGAGGCGGGGTGCAGATACGTCCCCGATATAGATTCCACGGACCCCATACCCTAGTCCATTTCCCTGGCTTACCTCTCGCCACATACGCCGTCTTTTCCCTAAACATACACCAGTCCATATTCTCCTTCCATACGTCAATCGTGGGCGGCCTCGGGGAGCCCCATAGCTGTGCAATGTTACGCTTAGCCACCATGTACCCCAAGGTCACCCACTGCGTCTGTGCCGCATTACAATCATTCGGTTCCCAGACATTCAACAAACACCTCCTAGCCTCTGGCAACAGGGCCACATGCGTGACCCCCTCCATTACGGTGTGGATACCGTTCCAGAATCGCACAACCTCCGAACATTCCCACAAAATATGAAGAAACGTGCCCGGCAGGCCACATCCACACTTACACAATCCATCCATCGAATAACCCATACGCAGCAAACCGGGCCCTGTGACATACACTCTGTGGAGGGTCTTCAGCTGTACAAACCGTAGGCGGGCCGGGATCGCCACCTCTTTCGGGGAGGCCACCGCCGATACCCAGTCCTCATCATCCAATTCCAAGCCATCGCCCATCCACGCCTCCCTCAAACGGAGCAGCGAGTCCGCACGATCATTAATGAGTTTCTTATAAATCAGGGAAATAGTGCTGTCGGGCACATAGCCATCCAACACTCTATCCTCCAGTGGGGAATACTCGGGGATAGCAGTAGCATCCGGAAAGACCGAACAAAGTGCATGGTAGACTTGAGCATACCGGAAGTACTCTCTATCGTTTAATTTATATTCAATTTTAAGCATTTCAAACGTTTTGAAAGCCCCCTTCGCCCACAGATCACCCACCTTACATATACCAATCATATCCCATTTCTCAAAGCCTTTCGATCTCCACAAACAGCCCAACCGCCCAGAAGCATACAACGGCGTCGCCCGAGTCAAGCGATCCCTCCACCCCATCGCAGCATTCGCCGCGTGCCACACGTGCACCGCCACCCGCGTGGGTCCCGTCAACCGCATGTCCTGGGTCACCGAGTACAGCGCCCTATTATAGTCTCCACCCGGAAGCAGGAGTTTATCCATCTCAAAGGCCGGGTTTAAGGCAGGACCATGTATCCCGTGGTTCACCGCCGCCAACTGAGACACCCAATAGTATCGTTTAATATCAGGGAGGGCGACCCCCCCATCATACCAAGGGAGCGTCAACTTGGCGAGAGCAATCCGCGGCCGCCCGTCCCTGTCACCCTTCTTGAATACAGGTATGATGACAGCCCCTCTCCATGATTTTGGAACTGGGGCACCTACAGCCACAGCATTAGCCAGTAGGGTTATATACTTGCTCCAATTATCTTTGTCATGGAGGAAAACATCCGAAGGAACCCTATCCTGGCCAGGGGCGCGTCCACTGGTGACTGAGCCCAGGGCCCTTTTAGCGTCTTGGATGCAAAAGGGACCCTTGGAAAAAAAAGCATAATTTGGCACCCATGCGAAATTGAACGAGAAATTGTAGGCATATTGGGGTTTGAAATAACGGACCCACTCCCCCTGGGAGACATAATTGGAAGGGCTATCAGGCCGCCCACCTCTGTCCCTCTTAAGAATGTTCCAGAATAACCGGGAATCTTTAGTACGACAGCACTTTTTAGATCAAGCCAGCGTTGTTCGTCCCAGTTCTTTTTGGCCATTCTTACAGCTTTTTTGTATGCTAATCTGGCGAGGCGGACACAATCCTTTCCTCCATTAGACAAAGCTATCACCAGGTTGGCCCTAGATTCTCTGCAAGCGCCGTCATACCATCTATTTTTCTTAGTTGAAGCCTTGTTCTTATTCCTCAAAGGCTTCGTAAAATACGAGCCTATTTCGGCAAACAACTTATCATGGGATTCAGTGACTTCAACACTGCTTGGCACATAGTTTAGCATACCCTCGAGCTCAGCAATGGAATCAGCTAATTTCTTATCTATATCGGCAATAGCCAGAATGTTATGCTCGAGCTCACCCCACTTAAGTCTACGCATGTTGTTCGTTGAAATTACCTCAGGCAGGCTCGGAGCCGTCTCCCCGTCTAATAGGCGATTACTAGACCACCATCAGTGAGTTACACAGATAGGGTTATGGTCACTCTCAGCTCTAGCCACAACAACCATATCTAGAACAGATTGCCATAATTTCAAGCTACATAAAACATAATCAATCCTGCTGGAGTGCCGACCATTATCAAAAGTCTTCGCCCCTTGCTTATCACCTAGCGTCCTCCCATTCAAGGCCCTCAGACCATACTCATAGCAGAGAGCATTAACCTGGACAATAATCTCAGTCCACCTTTTTATTGGACTGAGATCAAGCACAGGTACCCCCCACAATTGATCTTCCACAGGGTCAATGCCCCACCCAGAATCAGGGTCTAAAAGTGGTTCGAAGGTAATATTCAAATCCCCGGCGACGAGCACTCGCCTCTCACCCGAGTGCTGGTCTATAAGGGAAACTAAATGAGCCAAAACCAGGGAGCCCGTCCTGTTGGGGTCTCTCAGATACAAGTTATAGATATCCAGGTCACCCAGAGTCCCAAGTGATACCCTAACTAATTGGATATCCTCAGACCCAGTTAGTATTTCACAAGCCTCTGGAAATACATCCTGTCGAACCCAGATTACCAGGCCTCCCATTGGACGCCCCCTAGGACCCTGAGTTGCGGGGACATGAAAATTCAAGAAACCCTGTAAAAACTGGGGCTCACAGGACCAGGTTTCCTGGAAGAGGCAGACATCAAAGTCGCCGATATAAGCTAACCATTCCGGGGAGTCCATTTTTGACTTTAAGCCTGCAATATTCCAAGACACCATTGATTCCCCATCCCTTCCTGGGCCATGAACATGTGCAAGGTCAGCACAAGACTGCTCACATCCACGTTGCATTTCCCTGGACAGTTCAGGGGTGATTACATCTACTAGCTCAGCCGTCCCGTTAACAGGGGAATAATATACATTTTCATTAAGCTTGGGCCCTCCGACTGGAATACTTGGATTGGGGGATGTAATAAGGAACTGCGTCCCAGATACCGGTCAGGCAAGAGCTACTGGGTAGCAAGATCCTGCAGGAATATTGGGATTGAAATTGTAAAAGTACCCTAAATCATGCACCCCAATTTTTGTCTGGTCACTAGCCAGTCGAGAGTCACAAATGTAATGCACTATACGACTATCTCCAAAGATGACAATAATGGAGTCCCCAGCAACATCTTTGGGTCTTGGGCCTACCCAGCTAACCCTTCTAGCAAAGAGGATCTTTCCGTCCAGATAATTTGGAAGCGGTCTATTTCTATTTAGCCAGAAGGTGACTTTGTTTTTCAATTGCTGATAGGACTCCAATACACCTTCTTTTAACTCCGGGACTCCTGTCAGTACGACTACATAAGGAGTACAAGCGGGGGGCAGATGTATGTGAGCCCTGGACAATAAACTGTTTTCAACCCCAGATTCCATAATCCTTCCCTTGTGCTCGCGCTTTTTACCAGCATTGGTACTACACACACTCGAAGGGTTATCCCCCTCATGGTCAGCACGTTGTTTAATAGAATTGTCAATAACCTGAACCTTGGGGAGAGGAGCCTCAGGGGTTACCCCAGGCATTACTTCATAGGCAGAAGGTACCGGCGGGAGAATGGGGAGAGTAGAAGACACCCCTATAAGATTATCCCTTTCCTTCGAAGCTAGTTTGATGACATTTTTAAGTGAACAAAAATTGTCTAAGACAGTTTGTTCTAGTCGATCTACCTTCTCACTAACCAACTTAACCCTTTCCAGCAGTGGTAGTAACAGGGAACGGACCATTTTCTCTATCTGGGGAATCATATTGCTCGATTGGGGCTGATCTATATGCCCAGTAATATTCCCACCTGGAGATAAATGATCTTCGTCCTGAATCACCCCCATTGGAGATTTTTCCGGAACATTAGGGTGTTTGGCCTTTCTCCCTCCCTGGGACATCCCTACTCGTTTCCTCTTAGGGTTGGGAGGATTTGCAGTTTTTTTGCTAGCCCTTGTCTGTGGGTAGGTTAAAGCAGATTTAGTAGTAACGGGGGGGCTGCGTGTTGTTATGGCAATGTCGCCTGAATCACCAGGAACATCACACACTTCTCTACAGATCTGCGATATAGAAGTACTAACCCCAAGATTCTCCCGTGGTACTAAATCACCCCCATCCTGTCCCGCTAGCTTCGAAGGAGATTTTGCCAGTGCCAAAATTCCCAGGGATGAGCGTCTGGCTTGCGCTAGCTCTGTGGACAGGCGTCGCTCAGTTATAGCAAGTTCATGCTCTAGAACTGATACAGCTCTAGTAATGAAATGGTCAAGAGTACCGGTCACAGACCCACACCCACCGGTACGTTTCCCTTTGGTCGCTATCATATACTATATACACAACACTAAGGCCAATATAGTCGGTAACCTAGATGGAGTCAGTTAGAAGTTAATATTTTATACCACCAGAGCAGAACACTTGCGGTGTGGAATATTCGCCTATAGGGCAAAACAAAGAAATACAACAAACACTTACGAATCCAGTCAATGTAAGTGCACCCTTCTACCTGAAGTACACTGCCACAGCAGCGGCGTTAGAGATGTGGCCCAGCCCAGTCAGGATCGGTCAGAGACGGGCAAGGACGGGCCCGCCCTTGGCCCGGGCGTTGCCCGCGCGCGTCTCGCGCTGCGGTGGCACCCGGCGGCTTTTCAGCTGTTCCGGCCGACCGAGATGACGTCAACCGCTGCGCCGGGAGCGTGGAGCGCTGGGAAATGTGGTTCCGTCTATGCCGTTCCCCTCACGGCGTCGGTGTAAGCAAAAGGAGCAACCAGAATTCCCCCGCTGGCGGAAGCCTCCCCTTCTCAGCAGGTCAAGGTAGGCTTGAATGGCAGATTACCGGCATGTAGGAGCGCGTCCCGTGCTGCGGTGGCACCCGGCGGCTTTTCAGCTGTTCCGGCTGACCGAGGTGACGTCACCCGCTGCGCCGGGAGCGTGGAGTGCTGGGAAATGTGGTTCCGTCTATGCCGTTCCCCTCACGGCGTCGGTGAAAGCAAAAGGAGCAACCAGAATTCCCCCGCTTGCGGAAGCCTCCCCTTCTCAGCAGGTCAAGGTAGGCTTGAATGGCAGATTACCGGCATGTAGGAGCACGTCCCGCGCTGCGGTGGCACCCGGCGGCTTTTCAGCTGTTCCGGCCGACCGAGGTGACGTCACCCGCTGCGCCGGGAGCGTGGAGTGCTGGGAAATGTGGTTCCGTCTATGCCGTTCCCCTCACGGCGTCGGTGAAAGCAAAAGGAGCAACCAGAATTCCCCCGCTGGCGGAAGCCTCCCCTTCTCAGCAGGTCAAGGTAGGCTTGAATGGCAGATTACCGGCAAGTAGGAGCGCGTCCCGCGCTGCGGTGGCACCCGGCGGCTTTTCAGCTGTTCCGGCCGACCGAGGTGACGTCACCCGCTGCGCCGGGAGCGTGGAGCGCTGGGAAATGTGGTTCCGTCTATGCCGTTCCCCTCACGGCGTCGGTGAAAGCAAAAGGAGCAACCAGAATTCCCCCGCTGGCGGAAGCCTCCCCTTCTCAGCAGGTCAAGGTAGGCTTGAATGGCAGATTACCGGCATGTAGGAGCGTGTCCCGCGCTGCGGTGGCACCCGGCGGCTTTTCAGCTGTTCCGGCCGACCGAGGTGACGTCACCCGCTGCGCCGGGAGCGTGGAGCGCTGGGAAATGTGGTTCCGTCTATGCCGTTCCCCTCACGGCGTCGGTGAAAGCAAAAGGATTAACCAGAATTCCCCCGCTGGCGGAAGCCTCCCCTTCTCAGCAGGTCAAGGTAGGCTTGAATGGCAGATTACCGGCATGTAGGAGCGCGTCCCGCGCTGCGGTGGCACCCGGCGGCTTTTCAGCTGTTCCGGCCGACCGAGGTGACGTCACCCGCTGCGCCGGGAGCGTGGAGCGCTGGGAAATGTGGTTCCGTCTATGCCGTTCCCCTCACGGCGTCGGTGAAAGCAAAAGGAGCAACCAGAATTCCCCCGCTGGCGGAAGCCTCCCCTTCTCAGCAGGTCAAGGTAGGCTTGAATGGCAGATTACCGGCATGTAGGAGCGTGTCCCGCGCTGCGGTGGCACCCGGCGGCTTTTCAGCTGTTCCGGCCGACCGAGGTGACGTCACCCGCTGCGCCGGGAGCGTGGAGCGCTGGGAAATGTGGTTCCGTCTATGCCGTTCCCCTCACGGCTTCGGTGAAAGCAAAAGGATTAACCAGAATTCCCCCGCTGGCGGAAGCCTCCCCTTCTCAGCAGGTCAAGGTAGGCTTGAATGGCAGATTACCGGCATGTAGGAGCGCGTCCCACGCTGCGGTGGCACCCGGAGGCTTTTCAGCTGTTCCGGCCGACCGAGGTGACGTCACCCGCTGCGCCGGGAGCGTGGAGCGCTGGGAAATGTGGTTCCGTCTATGCCGTTCCCCTCACGGCGTCGGTGAAAGCAAAAGGAGCAACCAGAATTCCCCCGCTGGCGGAAGCCTCCCCTTCTCAGCAGGTCAAGGTAGGCTTGAATGGCAGATTACCGGCATGTAGGAGCGCGTCCCGCGCTGCGGTGGCACCCGGCGGCTTTTCAGCTGTTCCGGCCGACCGAGGTGACGTCACCCGCTGCGCCGGGAGCGTGGAGCGCTGGGAAATGTGCTTCCGTCTATGCCGTTCCCCTCACGGCGTCGGTGAAAGCAAAAGGAGCAACCAGAATTCCCCCGCTGGCGGAAGCCTCCCCTTCTCAGCAGGTCAAGGTAGGCTTGAATGGCAGATTACCGGCATGTAGGAGCGCGTCATTCAGATCTCAACCTTTCCTGAGGCCTTGCATGACTAAGCCATTCTTCCGCCTCTGCAGCATCCTGGTGCTTGTGTTCCAGTGCCCATCACTCCTCCCTGGTGCTACAGCGTCAGTATGGATGGCCACGCCCCTCCCTCGGCTCGGCTGGCAGCCCTCAGTGACGGCTGCTTCAGGATGGACCTCCACTCCAGGGATTCACAGAACTTCCAATAAATTGCGGTGTCTGCCCACCTTGTCTTGTTGCGCAATCAAGAATCCGTCTGGGGTTTCCTTAATTCGGCTGCAGTCTGGTTCGAGGTCCTAATCAGCTCTGATGGTGGCTCGCCAAAATATTGTTTGAGTTTGAAATCCCGTATCCCGTTTCATACTCATGTCTTCCAGGTCTTGAACAGGGCGCTAGGTGGATTGTACTGTACTTTGAAAAGTGGTTCACATGAAATTAATTTAGATAAAGCCTTAACATTTTCCAGAGTCTGTGGTTATTTCATTGCAAAGAGAAATAATTCATGTCAGTTCAACATCAACTAGTTCAACTAATGGTCCATTGACCAGAGGAAATAACTTTTTGATCAGTGAAAGGTTAGTTAGGAAGGATAAGTAACTAATTTTGGAGTGAGTAACAACATAAACCTTGACTCCAGCGGCTTTTACCGGCCGGTGTGTATGTGTGTTTATGGGCCCAGGTGGGTATATTGTATTGGAGTATCTGTTGCTGGTTCACCGCTGGATCAGGTTCATCTGGGAAGGTCGAGAATGAGTCTGGCTACCACATTCTATATGGTCTGAATTCTCTGTAGGAGGTGTGCGGCAATTCCTACATAGAGGGCATTGTCGCAGTCATTCAGCTGGTGATGAGGTCCTCTGTCACCGTTTGTCTCGTGTGTAGGGGTAGCCACTTGAAGATCTTATGTAGCATGCACCAAGTGAGAAAGCAGGCAGTGGAGATGGCATTGACCTGTGATTTCATGGTGAGCTTGTTGTCAATGATGATTCTGAGTTTTCTGGTGTGGTCGGAGGAGGCGGGTGTGGGTCCTAGGTCTGATGGCCACCAGGAGTCATTCCATGTGTTGCTACTGTTGCCAAAGATCAGTACTTCCATCCTGTCTGTGTTTAGCTGGAGACAGTTGTTCTTTTTCCAGTCAGTGATGTTGGTCGTGCATCAGTGTAAGCTGGTTCTTGTGGTGGTGGGGTAGTTGGTGAGTGAGAGGATGAGTTGGGTGTTGTCTGCGGAGAAAATTAAGTTGAAACCGTGGGGTCTGACGATGTTGGTAAGCAGAGTCTTATGTGCGTTGAAGAGCAACATGGGGAGGGAGGAAGGGCTATTTGGTGTAGTTCTGTTTAAAGTGTCATGGACTGTGTTTTGAATTGTAATATGTCAACAGAATGTGTAATGATTATTACAACTGTTCAGGCTGATCGGTAATGACGGAAATATTCTTGCAATGTATGATATATGTGTGTCATGACAATTAAAACCTTAATAAATATATATTTTTTTTTAAAATCACTGGAGCTCACTTAAAGCGCTCCAATACCTTTGTGTTGAGTTAAATAAAAATATCCTCAAACTGCAAAAAAAAAAAAAAGAAGAGCATGGGGCTGAGGAATGATCCCCGGGGACACCGCACATGATATCCTTAGGTTCAGAGGTGAAAGGTGGGAGGTGGATCCTCTGGGTTCTTCCGGTGAGAAAGGAGGTGATCCATCTGAGCGCATCCCCTTGGATGCGATGTGGTGGAGTCTTTCGATCAGCCTGTAGTGGGATACGGTGTCGAAAGTTGCTGAGAGTGTGAGGAGGATATAACAAGGAGGATTTAACAAACACATTTTACAAGCCGAGTACAACAAAGACCTTTGGAAATCCTTTTTGAAGCACATCTTCTTTAAGACCTTTCACCGCTGGCATTGGTCACCGGCTGTTAAATAAGCCAAACCTTGCACCAATTACCAATGTTGGAGAAGTGGGGAACCCCATAGTGATATTGTAAACATTCTATAAGATTATTTGAAAATCAGAGGTTACTGTTGTCAAATATGGGGTTGCTTGAACGCAGAATTACACGTCTACTTCCTTGAAGATACGAATGGCATTGCTGCATGACCATTCAGAGCTGCTGGTCTTCCCTTTCCATGTGAGATGGTTGGCAACCGAAGTAGACACAGCTAAAATAGGCCTACTGCATCACTGGAGAGTAGACAAAGTCCCAATATTCCACACCTGGCTAGAAAATATATACGTAAAGAATAAAAGCGATTTACAGACTAAATTATAAACTAACACAATTTGAGGAAATATGGGAGGAAATTCCATAAGAACATATCCCTACCTGTAGTCCATTCAGCAAACAAACATTCACTTTCACAAAGGGTCTTTAAACAATTCCATCTACACCCCCAACCCCATGGCATTGGGCACATCTAGAGCTTAAATGCTGTGGGTACTTTTCCTATCAAGGTCACAGTCGTGAAAGGTTAAGGTTACTTAGGCTCCAAGGAATCTTGATATGATGGACGATGTAGATGGCTTGTTGGGGTTGCTGAGGGTTGGATCTTATTTGATTCAGAACATTATACATTATCTCGTTAATATACCTATTCATTTCTGGGGGAAATGACTTGGTGTGTTTGACATTGTACTTTATGGTGTGTTGTTATGTTAATAAAGAATTGAAATACAGAACCCCTCGGAAAAGCACCCAGTGTAGTTTTGATTGTCGATTTCAAAGTCGCTTCAACAGATGTAGGCTTTCCCACAGCACTTAGGAGCATATTCTCAAGGACCTATCGACGAGTAATCGGCACTGTAGCGCATCCAAAGTCGCAATAAATTTATCGCCTCATTCACAAGCTGGTGCTAACAGCCGACATCACCAGTTTTCCTGCAATAGCATCCTCAAAAAACATTGCCACAGATGACCCCGGCAACTTTTGCTAATGAGATGCAGAGTAGGCGTTCCCGAGCAAAAATCCGTGACAACACCACACCTCAACATTCTTGACGACCAGCTCGATCGGCGATAAGATCCCAAAACATACGATAAGGTGTGTTAGCAGCAGGAAATTAACAGCTGCTCTGACCTGGTGCAAAGTCGGACGACAACCGGCAACAAAAAAAGGGAGCTCAGACCACAGCCACACCTGAAGACCAACAGATGCCATGGAGCCACCGGTCATGCAGTGCGGAGCCCCAACAGGGACACAACACCCCCCGCCACCACACCCATGACTGCCACCCCGCCCCCATATACCCCCCCCCGGACCACCACTGAGGTAGCGCAGATCAAGACAGCGGACCTTCAGAAAACGCACCAACCTCACAGACCCAACACCAGAGAATGTCATTGCCCACTAAAGGCACAAAAGGACTACCATCCTACGCATCCTGACCACCATTACCCACAGGCTGACGGTACCAACACAGCGGACAACCAACATCCCACCTCAGACAAAGCTGCTGGCTGTGCTGCACATGTTGGCCTCAGGGACCTTCCAAACAACAACCGCCAGAGTCGGAGGAGTCTCACAGCTAGCCCTATTAAAGTTCATCACAACTGTCTTGGATGCCATCATCAGCTTGGTACCCCAGTACCTATACTCCCCCCACACTGCGCAGTAACAACTGGAGACCAAGCAAGGCGTCTACGCCATAGCTGGCCTCCCGCACTTGTTCGTGGGCAATTGACTGCACCTTTGTCCTACTTGTGCCCCCTGCCGACACTAAACACAATTACTGCAACAGAATGCACACGCATTCCATCAATGTGCAGGCAACAGTTGACCACCGGGGAATTGCCACCAACGTCGTCGCCAACTACCCAGGCAGTGTGTATGATACCACTTCTATCGACAGTCCACCATCAACCAGCGCTACCAGTATGGCACTCATGGAAATGCCCTGCTCGTCGATAAGGACCAAATGGACACAGCACACATCTCAACTCCACAACCATGCAATTCACAACACTGGGAATGCACACGTTACAAACTCACATACAACATGCCCAACAACATGCCCACCCACTAGACACAACAGCACAACTTACTGTGGCAACCTGGGCTAGCCATGTACATGAGCCCTCAAAGGCATGGCACATCAGCCACACAATACCAGATCGTGGGGAGAGGTGGGCATCAGGCATGTGCGAAGGAGGCAAGTGACCCATGAATGAGAATGTACACAATGCCAGGTGTGGCGGAGATGCGCTGGACAGACTGCAGTATGCAGACCACACACATATTCATGTCGACATACACCGCTGGTGTGTGGAGTGGAGTGGACAGTGGATGCAACCATGTCACCCCTGCCAGTGGGGAATATCGCAGGAATGTAGCCTGTTACGTCCCCCCCTGTAAGCGTGAACGGAGTGGGCTGGCCCTGCATTTGCCAGACCAGCGTAGGGGTGTGGTTCTCTTCCGGAATGCCCAACATCTCTGCCAGGGCGGCGCCTCTCACCCCGCCACGAAGCCGATGCCGTAATCGTGAGCCGATATGCCTGCGATCCTGTGCACCTGCTGTACCCCGGGCAGCTGGTCCCCGACCCCGTCTTGCCCGCCCCTGCACAGCCAGGCCTCACTGCTCACCTGCCGACACCGGCGTGTGTCAAGGAGGGCCCACCACATGCCAATGCAACCTCCAAGCCCGAGGCCCGCGACCTTGTCAGCCTACTCAGACCATCACGGCCTCCTCTAGCAAGGCCCGCAGTCCTCCTTTCTCGTTGACGTACTCCACCGGCATAGACAGTGGACAAGTAGGTCACACATTTGGAACTGAGTCTTGATTACACAGTAGCAGAGTACATATTTATGGCTGATTTTATGTCACTATACTCCCTTCGATGTGGTGCTACCAAGTCTGTGTATGGCATTATAACCACAGGTGTCTGTGGGCCCTCGTGGACTACTGCCCTCGGCCTACACTGCGGCACAGTAGGTCACACAGTTGGAACTGAGTCTTGATTTGTGTATGGCAGAGTTCATATCATTGAACGCATGGAGAGGAGTAAGAGGAAGACGTGGTTCAGTCCGGAGGAAAAAAGGATCCTCGTTGCGGAGGTGATCGAACATTGCCAACAACTGCTCTGGTGTCACTAACTCTGTGCATCGCGTGCCAAAGACACGTGGCTGTGGGCCCCTGCTGACCGCTGCCTCGGGCCTACACTGCGGTCGAGTAGGTCACACATTGGGAACTCAGTCTTGATTTATTTATGGCAGCTTTTATGTCATTGTACTGGCCTCATCGCAGACTGCATACTTCTTCAGCTCCGGTGCCACTAAGTCTGTTCCCCGATAGCCATGGACACTTTCTTGTTGAACTTTGGTGGCAACTGAGTCTATGGACTGGGGGTTGTCTTCATCATCATGTCGGTGATACTGATTTTTGGGTGAAAATGAAGCTTTAGCATTCCATTCCTAAATTTGCCGCTTCCGGATGGCTTCTACCCTCTGCATCATGCCCTTGAGTACACCTTCCACTGTCCCCTGCAACCCTCCGCCACATTCTCCTCGGACATCGATGAGGACCCGCTCCTCTCCCGTGGCCCATCTCACTGCACAGCAAGTCACTGTCCTGCGGCAGTGTGCCTGTGCTGGCCGCAGTGCATCCAGGGCCACTAACTCTGTGCAGCTCAAACCCTGTCCCGTGAAATATTGGATAGCCTCTGAGAAAATGGCCTTGGGGTCATCAACGCCATGTGTCTGTGTCCCTGCGCTGTCTGCAGCCTCCGGCCTCAACTGCGGTCCACCAGGGCTCACACATATAATCGAGTACTGACCGGCCCGGACGTTGCATCACCGCAGGAGGCACATGCCACCACCACCAGAACCACCTCCAGAAGCCAACTGCCAGAGTCAAAACAGCCGTACTGGCAGACTAACGTAGGTGCTCACACCCGTCGTGGATGCCATCATGTGCCTGATACCCTGCTCAGCACTCCAGGTGCCACTGACTCAGTGCACCACGACTCATGGACCATTTCTGAAGGAGTTGTGTGCTGTTGCGAGCTCACGCAGCAATGTCACCTCAGGCAGTGTGGGAGACCTGGGACGATGATGAGGAAGGTGATGCATGTGTAACACACCCCACTGCAGCTGTATCAGGAATAACCCGAACTGACAAAATCCTAGACATTTTCTTCACATGAGCACGCTCAGCTCTAGTGCCCCAACCTTCTGTGCACTACAACTCACGGGCACTTCTGTTTGCCGATTGGGTGACCTCTGTACTTGCTCCGGCTACCACCATGATGCTCCGCTGTTGTCACTGTAATGCTGGTGTTTTCTGTTTCTGTTTTTATGGTGTTCACTGTTCAAGTTATTGCCAGAAGCAACCACGCCGTGTGGGCTGGCTTACACTCACCCCACACCCATCCAGCACAGGCGTCACTGTACATCTGACCCTGCCAATAAAGGGGCCGGGCACACATGCCCGTAGCCAGTTCCACAAATTATCTGCGTGTGTCCGTGTGGTTATGATGTATGCATGAGGGCCCCGGGGCCTACGACATTACATTTTGCTGTGTACAACAGATGCAACCATGTCACCGCTGGCAGCGGGTAAGACCTTGGAAATGTAGCTTTATCGTCAGCCACTCAATACGTAAGAGTAGTGGACTGGGATGTCATACGGAGGTCCAGCGTGGGGGTGTGGATGATGGTTCTGGGGCTCTGGGCGTGGTTCATTGCAGGAAATGTGCAATTGCATGTGTACCTGTTGCGGTGTGGGTCTCCTTTGTGGGGTGTATGTGGTCCCTGATGGAACTTGTACACCCACATATGTGATCTACTTCGGATTCCATGAGCTTTGACCCCACCCGCACCTGTTCGGCCACCTCCTTCTGGCATTCTGACACCTGGCATTGGAATGTGATGTGTGTCTATGTGAAGTGTTCGGAGCCATCCGTGATGGCGGGCGCTTCATGCTGTGTGGTCTGTGCAGGGGCTGGGGTCTCCTCTGTGTAGCTTGGGTGCCCTGCTCCTGAGTGTGGGTTGCCTGAGATGTCCATGGGCTGTTGTAGGGCATTGGTATAGAAGGTGTGGTGGTCCTCTACAGCATCACTGATGAGTGGTCTGGTCTGCTCTGCTGGAGGTGTGGTTTGTCCCTCTGCAATGTGAAGGGGATATGCATGTTGACATTGTGTTGACATGTATGTTGGCGCATTGTTCTAGTTTACATGCAGACTGTATGACAATGTACATTGTGACTGTTTGGGAGGTGCTGTATATATGATGCGGGACAGTGGAAATTTGGTCTACATGACGGATGTGTGGTTGTACACGTGCATTTCCATCTCACAGTTTCCTGGTATGTTAGATGTGATTGGCCTGTTTCTGCGCATGAGCGGACCCAGTTGTGTCCTCTGTTCTGCAGTGTCAGTGTTGCACTTTGTGCCACATTGTCATTGGATGTGCTGTTGTTGCTATGTGTGTGTGTTGCAGTGTGTCACGGGGATCAGGGACATGACCCAGGGTCCTTGTGGGTGTGCGGTGTGCTACACGTCGTTGTGCATGTGTGCCATTGTGCCCATTCCCCCGTACCCCCAGTCCATGTTCGTTACTCACCCTGTTGATGTTGTGTCAGGTCCTATCGAGCTGTGTCCGGACTCCCAACTTCTTGCGCCGTCTCCATCCTGATGACTGTGGCCTCCATTTCCTCCAGCTCCTCCTGTGGTGCAGGACTCCCACCTCCTGTCGCCGTTGTTGCCTTCCTGTTGGCAGTGGGTTTCTGCTTGGTTTGGCTTTTCACATCATGCCAGCGCCTCTTGTCCTCCTCCATAGACCTCCTCGACACTCCGACTGCATTCACGTTTGTCATATTGATGTTCAGTGGATGGTAGTGTTCTGTCACCTCCGTGATGCTGATCTTGTTTTCCTGCAAACTGCACCCCGTCTGCCTCTTCCTCTTCTCCTTGGCCTTCCCCGACCACGAGGTTCCTTGCTGGTGGTCTGTGGGGCTTGTGGGGTTCGTGTTGGCCTCTGCACTCGGTCCGGGTGCATCCATGGTGCTACGCAGTTTCTTTTCTTCTTCCTTTTTTTTGTTGCTTTTATAGTGCATTTTCCCACAAGACGCGTGGGAATTGCAGGCCTGTCCCTGGTTTTCGCTGCTTTTCGTATCGCTGTTAGCCTGATCGCAGCTTTTTTTACATTGGTGTTTCGCATTTTGGCGGCGTCGCATTGACTTTACGGCGAACATTTGACGCGTTATCGTGAGCCTATCGCATGGTACCGCGGCTTGGGAATACCACGTTACCACGGTGTTATTTTCCCCCGATAGACTGCGATTTGCAAAGTTGTGGTAAGCTAATTTTGCAATGATTATAACACGTTCTTGAGAATATCCCCCTGAGTGTGTTATCTGGTGTCTCATGGTGCTGTTTCAACTGCACCACTGTTCTAATTGCAGAGTCTTTCAAGTCTTCCAGATTCGTCAGCATGTTTGTAATTGTTTGCCCCTGCATGTCCACCCACTGTATCGCAGCTGATGACATCACCACAACCTCTTCTGTTTCAAAACCACAGTTTGGAAATCCATCCAATCTCTGGTGGTATTTATTCCAAGTCCATTTGCAGCTTCATGGGTGACTTGATGAAAATCAGCTCTCACTTTATCAGGTCTGCATCGTCCAAGTTCTCCTCATCAACGTCTGTATGCCCTTTATTCCTCTGGGTTGAGCAGGAGTAAATAAATCATTCCCTCTCTTCTTTTTGTCCATCAAAAGCATATTGCAACATAAAACTAGTTGGAGAAGAATTGAGCCACATACCACGAAAGCACCTCGGTGACTGTGTTGGGATAAACCTTCTGGAGCTGAGTGTATCACTGCCCCAGCATGTGACTCCCTCCACTGACTCCCTCCAATGACCTGCTCCCCCCAGCATTCACAGTGTTGCTTGCAGACCTAATGTAGCCGCAGACCTCAAAACTTCCTTGTTCCACCAGTAAACCTTCAAGACCCTGCAGTTGGCCAACCCGATCTACATTTTGGGTTTGTGTAGCAAAGCTAGGTCCTACTCTGCTGATGCCATTCATTCCTTCCAGCCATCAGAGAGAGAGCCCTGCTCACAAGTCTCCATTCTCTCAGGCTCACAGGTCAAATGGAACTGCCAGTGTGATTCAGGGCCTGCTGCATGTTTATGGGTCACAGGAAGCAGGCAGAGAAACCAAGCTCCTGCACGAGTAGTGAGGAATCGTAGCAATCTTGGCTTCTGTCGGCCTGATATCCTGGCTTTTAATAAAATAGAGAATACTCTGATTTTCTTTGCTTTTTAACACAACAAAGGATATTTCTACATTTTATCATATATGTGTTTGTTGTATTTTTATTGTTCGAGAAGTGTTCTGCATTTTGCTCTCTCTAAACTTCTTAAAGTTCTGAAAAACAAAGCTATGTGGAGCAGGTCATTGACCCTGTTTTGATACCTGAGTAAGTGCAAGCCTCTGAGGGATTTTTTTGGGGCAAGCACAGCATGCAACGCAGGGGCTCCACTCACGACTTAGTTAGGGCATCCATAAGAACAGACCTGGCCTGGGCAAAGCAGGAAGAGAGGGTTGTATTTTGGAGGGAAGGTTCGGCTGGTGCATGTTGAAATGGGAAGCTGTTAGTCAATCAATCAATCAATCAGGATTTGTAGAGCGTAGCTGCTTCACATGTGAGGGTCTCGAGGCGCTGTTGGATCATGCTGCTTGTTCTCCTATTGGTTGAACATCCAAGTCTTGAGGTCCTTCCTGAATTGCTGGAGCGATGGTGAGGTTCTGAGATGCAGAGGGAGGTTGTTCCAAGTTTTGGCCTCTAATTGGGAGAAGGAGCGGCCTTCGCTGTTAGTCCGGTGGATGCGGCTGGTGGCAGCTAGGGCGAGGATCATGATCTGAGTTTCGTGGTGGGCTGGTGAAAATTCACGCATTGGTTGAGGTATATAGGTCCTTTGTTGTGCAGTGCCTTGGATGTGTGGGTGAATAGCTTGTACTGGCATCACTTCATGACTGGTAGCCAGTGGAGTTTCCTGAGGTGAGGGGTTATGTGTGTCTGCTATTGGGATTTCTATACTGCACAACGTGCCACTGCTGTGGCATCTAATCTATATCTATTGTTGTGTTTAATGGGTACTCATGCCTAATGAATGTTCTTTAAAACTCTCACTGCAGAATGGAATACCACATTGAATGCCTACTAAAATAAAGGAACTAAGGTGGAGAGAGAGAGAAAGAGAGAGAAAGAGAGAGACTGACTTTGGACAAGATCACTCAGTTAGAGCAAGTGGTGATACAGGGATTCAAAGCAGGTCTCCTCATGTTAAATCAGCAACTTAGCTGAAACCTTCTCCCAGCATTGGTCTCATTCTGTCACCAAGTGAACTAAAAAGGAGGAACACATTGTCTAGTGTGTGCATATGGTAAAGTGTTAGGCCCTTTTACCGGCACTGCATTTTGATTGCTTATGTTGTTAGATGTATTAGACCAGCACACAGTTCATTTGGTTTTGTAACATTATTGTATCTGACTTTGTCACTTAAAGGCCACTCTTGAGCATAGACATGTCTTTGCTTGTGCACTCTAATAATGATTATGAGATGTTGCTGGAAACATTTAAATGAGGTCTTTCTCTCCCCTTTGTTATTCTATAAAACTATATTTTTAGCCAGCAATATAGCATTTTAAAAGTTGCCAGTCTTGAAAGGACACTCTTGGGGAGAGAATCCTCCAAACACTCCATTAACAGGTTAGGCTTGCCTATTGTAGGTGCTGTACTGCCGTTACATTTACATAGTGCTTCCTAACCCTATAAGGCACCAAAGCGCTTTGCGGATAAGTAGAATTATTTTGGTTGGTTGTGGTTTGTTGGAAGGGTGTGAGTTTCTAGTGTGGACTATGTGGGTGTGGTCATGCCTACCAACCTTATAGGTTTGTTTACAGTTCTAGGCTATGTATGATCTTGAGTCCGGTGCCTTATGTATCTCCAGTTGGCACTACTCAGGCTCTGGTCATTGGTGAAATCCTTCGTTATCTTTTGTGAAAGAGCTGGGCCTTTATCACCTGCTTATATTCAATGATATCTTGATGTTTCTTTTCTTTGCTACAATAAAGTTCCATAATGTTGGTGCCTTTGCAGAGAAGGAGGCTTCACCTGTGTGCTCATTGTTGTAAGGAAGGATGGTCACCGGAGGTGTTGGGCTAGAGAAGATGACTGTTTTCCTCTGAGTATCTTTGCTCCTCAACCTGGACGAGCAATGTGTCCTTGATATAAATGTCCCTTTGTTTAATACAGAGCGCCTTGAAGGTGGACTGTCTGGTTACGGATAGCCAATGAAGTGTTTGGAGGGCTTGTGTAATTTGTTCACTTGGGAGAAGGTGGAGGAAATGTCTTCTTGCTATGGAATTGTTGCAGTTTTTGTAGTGGGAAAAGAAGGGCCTATAGTCAATGTCCAATTGCATTGTCTCGAAAAAACACTGCAAAGGCAATGATAGCCTATAGCTTCTGAGAGAAACCCAGATAGGGAAGATTATCACAGAGTTTGCAGGGAATAGAAAGTGCTTCCTGTGACATGGGCATGTCCTTGATCACACACTAATTTCTTATTGCAGTTACTGTCCCTAGTAGTGGGCTGAGTGTCCTGGTCCAGATGGTTGTCAGCTGGAAGCTGTTTCATTTTTCGCAGGTTAGGATCTATTGGACAACTTTAATAATTTGCCATGCAAGCAAAGTTGCTGCACTGCATTGTGTGAAAGGGAGAGAGAAGTACAGGACAGAAAATAAAACTCCAACATTATGCCTAACTCGAGGAGGCATACATTTTAGTAGATGGGGCTTTGTGTCTAAAACCACAGGTGATTGCATGGTAACAATGATCATGTATCACCAATGATATGCCCCCTTGGCGCAGAGTAACACAAAGTAGCCCAAAGTCCTACTTGTGTTACTATAGAGCAGGGGTACTCATAGTACGGCCCGCCAGCGGCCCGGCAAGCCTTTCTTGGCGGCCCACGGACCTTGCAGACATCGTACCGGTGTTTTTTTAGTTTTTTTTAACAGTGTCAGCAAACACAGACTCTGCTCTATGGGGGCCCGGGGATTCAAGCGATAGTCCGAGTGGAGCTGCTGGGGCGCTAAGAGGTGAAATATAACAAATCCTCGTTATCATGCAAATGGTCTCTTAAAGACCTGTGAAGTACTCGGGCGGGGCTGTGTGTGTGCCCTGGAAGGGAAGCTGCCTCAGCTGCCACACAAGCGAAGGGGGGGGGGGTGGAAGGGGGGGGAGAGGTGACAAAGAATGACAAGAGAACAGGGTGTGAGAGTCGGGTAAGGGGACAGAGGGTGACATAGGGCAGTAAGGAGAGACAGAGACAGATAGAGATAGAGACTAACAGAGACAGTGACAGACAGATAGAGGCAGAGACAGACAGAGAGGCAAAGAGACAGATGGAGAGGGAGACGGAGAGGGAGGGCGACAGAGAGAGAGGGAGACGGAGAGAGAGGGAGATGGAGAGAGAGGGAGACGGGGAGAGAGAGGGAGAATGGGAGAGGGAGGGAGACGGGGAGGGAGGGAGACGGGGAGAGGGAGGGAGACGGAGAGGGGAGACAGAGAGGGGGAGACAGAGAGGGGGAGACAGAGGGAGACGGAGGGAGAGGGAGAGAGGGAGAGAGAGAGAGGGAGAGAGAGGGAGGGAGACATGGAGGGAGGGAGACAGAGGGGGGAGGGTGACAGAGGGGGGAGACAGAGAGGGGGAGACAGAGGGAGACGGAGAGGGAGGGAGACAGAGAGGGAGGGAGAGAGACAGAGAGGGAGGGAGAGAGACAGAGAGAGGGAGGGAGACGGAGGAGGGAGGGAGACGGAGGAGGGAGGGAGATGGAGGAGGGAGGGAGACAGAGGGAGAGGGAGGAAGACGGAGGGAGAGGGAGGGAGACGGAGGGAGAGGGAGGGAGACGGAGGACGGAGGAGGGAGGGAGACGGAGGAGGGAGGGAGGGAGATAGAGGGAGGGAGAGAGAGAGATATGTGTATGCCGGGTCCGGTGGCTCAGTGGACGAAGGCGTCCGCTGCAGGAACCTGTGTTCCACCTCATGGTCACAGTTTTTTTTGTTGCTCTAGCCCCGCCCCCTCCCCCAATGACCCCGCCCCCAAGGTGCGGCCCTCGGCCACAAACCACACTGTAAATTTGGCCCCCAAGTGAAAGTTTGTGAGTACCCCTGCTATAGAGCTATTACCAGTGCAAAGCAAGTTTTGTGCTGGAAAGTAAGTCCCAATTCAAGATTTTGCTCCCGTTTGAATCTCTTTTGTGATGTAACCGAATGCAAAGTTTAGGCCAAAGAGTTTGAAGAGCTACATTTGAGGAGTTTCCTCAGAATCTACAGGTTGACAGCTTGGAGGCCACAACTGATCATGCTGACTTTATACACAATGGTGATTTGTGAACCAGTTAAGCAGTGTTACCATGTGTGAGCATGATTAGTGTGTGACAGGCCTTTTATTCCATTGGTCATTTCCCATGTGGGCTGAAGCTCTCGGAGATCTGTTTTGGAACCAGGGACGCTCCTGATGCCGCTGTCAATTTCCCCAGCTCCCACAGATCACTTTCAGCAGAGATGGGAGGCTTCAAGAGATAGAGAGGAAGCGACCAGAAAGAAGAGAAGGAGAGACAGAACAGATGGATGAAAAGAGAAAGATTGTGCAAGGAGACAAGGGAAGAGGGGCTGGTTTGAACATTTTTGCCAGGGCTGCCAATGGTTCCCCAGTCTGGCCCTGGGAGTCTGTGAACCCCCCACTGTTGGTTTGTGAAACGGAGTTATTTGTAAGCCACCGAGTTCAAATATTTGTGAACAGAATAATGCAGTCAACAAGAGATTAACCCTTTCAAGTCTGGATCGTAGAATTTATAATCCCAAATATGTGAAAGAGAACTAAAAGGAATTGCACCATATGGAATTAAAGCATTTGTAGCACAACCATTGTCTTCAGGCCAGGTTTGATGCCAATCTTTCAGTAGTTTGGTGCATGCTTGTGCCCCCTGGGGAACCTTTCGCCCATTCTGGCATCAAAACCTCCCTCCGTCACTGTCCAGTACAACACAGACTCATCTACACATACCGTTACGCTATCTGCTCTGATAATACTTGGTAAATATGAAAGCTTAAGAGCCCATCAAATGGTTTCGATTCCTGACACTGAAATCATTCTCGGTGTTATGAAAGGTATTTGGCAAGTGCCATGTAAAAGTAAAACAAAGTAAGAGGCAAATAAAAAATCAGCAAGTACAGAGAGGCTGTACCAGATCGAAGCAGTGCTA
Organism: Triturus cristatus; assembly: GCF_964204655.1. Taxonomy (NCBI): domain Eukaryota; kingdom Metazoa; phylum Chordata; class Amphibia; order Caudata; family Salamandridae; genus Triturus; species Triturus cristatus. Next base: position 727,668,450 of record NC_140580.1, read on the forward strand.
ATACACACCTCTTCAGTGTATCCAGGAAGTGAAGATCCCAAGGGCGTGTGACATTTACTTAGTGGGTGTGGATAAGCATATGTTCAAGTTTGGGTATCTTTAGGGATCTGTTGAATTATTTGGCCTTATTTCTTTATAGCATTTATAGAGCGCACTGTCACCATACAGGTATCCTGACGCTGGAGCCTCTACTGCTGCTGTTGCCACAGTCGGGTCAAGGAGATATACATTTTTATGGCTTTCCTAATGTGCAGTAGGTTGGCTGTAGATCTTAATGTGTCTGGTAGTTTATTCCAGATCTGAGCCGCTCTGACCAAAAACACTCGACACCCCTGCCGTGATTTCTGAAAATTTGCAACGCAAATAAGATTTGCAGCTGCTGAGGGGAGGCAGTGGCGGCTTGCTGAGGGAGTGCGGTGTGGCGGTGAGGCGGGGAGGGGCAGGGTGGGGGTAGTGGACTCGGACACACGACGGACAGGAGTAAAGTAAGTAATGAAATAAATAAGACTATTTACCTTGACCTCGCTGCATCGCCTCCCACCCTGCCCCTCCCCTGCTCAACTGCCCCGCAGCACTCCCCCGTCGACCCGCCACTGAGCGAAGGCATCTCCCTGGAACATACACTTTTAGCCTGCTTTGCACAATCAAGGCTTTAGTTGGGGGGGGGGGGGGGGCAGGAGTTTCCTTAGACCTCGGAGAAGTGCAAAGCAAGTAGTCGCAACGTTATTTACATGGCTTTCCATGGATAGCTTGCTGTCAAAGATGCCCCTAAGGAGTGTCTTAGCTCGTCATCATTTGTTTGTGGCCAGAAGTTTTAAGAAAGTTTTATGGTGATTTTGTTAGCTGAACAGAGCAAAAGCTCAGTTTTGTCCCCATTGAATTTTAAGGAATTCCTGCTTAGCCAGTGGACAATATCGCACATGCGGTTGTGGATGGAGTCCAGCATATCAGGCTTAATGCTTTCAACAGACAAGATCAATAGTTTGTCATCAGTATAGTTAACAAGCCTAATGTTATGGGATTTGATGAGTTATTAGAGGCCTCATATAAATGTTAAAAGGAATTGGGCTTAGTGCCGATCCCTGTGGGACTCCATGTTCAATAGATTTAAAGTCAGAGTAGTAAGTAGGTAAAGATACCACTTTGCAGCGGTCTGATAGGTAAGAGCGCATCCCGACCAGTACAGTGTCACTGACACCATTCAAAGCTAGTTGTGCCAGTAGTATTTTGTGATTTACCATATCAAAAGCGGTTGACAGATCAAGTAGTATCAGGACCGCTGACTGACTGCTATCTACCCTCCTCTGGAGTTCATCCATAGCCAAGAGCAGAGCAGACCTTGCGCTGGTCTGAATCCAAACTTCTCCTCTTCTGGGGGAGTGTTTGGTTTGCCAAATGCACAGACAATTTTTCACTCAAATCGTTCTAAGATTGTTACAGAAAAGGGTAGTAGCAATATTGGCTAAGGACCAGAGGGTCTGCTGAGGCCTTCTTCAGTAGGGAGGTAACAATAGTCTTTTTCCAGGTCAGTGAGAGAGAGCCTGATTCCAGTGATTAATTGCATATCTGTAGTAATGGAGGGGATTAGCTCATCTGCCATATCTTTCCTGACTGCAGTCTAAGGGTGAGCCAGAGGTAATACACATTGCTATTGTCCGAAAACAGTCCTCAGTCATAGGAAGTCTTAGAAGATGATAGTGCTTGTTGGACCAGATTTATCATCACTTTGCGCTGGTGCAAAGTCATAAAAAGTGACACAAACCTGCACAAAGTGGTTACAAAGCATTTACTTTCCAGGGCAAATCTTTTTTTGGTCTTGAAAGTAGCCCTAAACGTAACATAAATAGCTGTTTGTACTGCTTTGCTTTATTTTGCATCAAGGGGGAGTCCCATGGGTGGTGCATTGGTGTCCCAATACTACCACCCATGGCTTTTGATGCGAAGCCCTGCTAACAATGATAGACAGGGCTTTGCGCCAAAAAATAAAGCCTGTTCAAGGTAGGTGCTAGCAAGGAGGAATGTTTTTATTTTTCCTAATTTTTCTCACATTGCATGTGTGCTGCACTGTACAACACGCATACAATGTGTGAAAATGTTAGGAGTTTATCTAAGCATAGTTTTTGCACAAGCTCCACCGGCCTTCTCTCAGGACCGCTGCACCCAACTGTTCCTAATCTTCAGCAACAAAATCAGCAAAATTTATGACAACTTCAAGACACTTTCTTGAGACTCGGCTTTCCGCGATACTAGCGGTTCGTCCCAGGTCTTTGTCACCTCCACTTTGGGTCGGTCCTGATTATACAAGCACTACTCCTATCACAAATTAATATACTGAGAGGCGGTTCGCCTCACCTGTATTGTCCATTCAACCGCTGAACTTTCATTGTTAGACGGACCACATATTTCTCCCATTCACTTGTGGCGCATTAATACTCTTATACTAAAGTGTGCTTTTCCTTTCCCTATGACTGCAGTTGGCTACCCGAATAAATTATTGGGTCGACTGTTCCCTCTCCCCCCTGTGGCATAACCTTCTGCAACATTAAGGTAAGACCAGCACCACCTGTTGTGTAGTTGCTCATCGCTTAGGGGTTTTTACAAGTACGATTTGGCGTTTTGTTACTAGTTTGCTGGTATTTGCGTATGTTCTGACCTACGATTAGTGTTTTGAAACCAATGTATTTTAATCTTATAGCTATTTTCCATCAGAATTTTTCTGTTCTTAAGGGTGGCTTCATCCACTATATGATTAAGATGAGTTTTGATGTACCATCTGATGATAATATTCTTCTTGGAAACTTGTGCCTTGTTTTAAGTATATCAGCTTATGTCGCTTTCCTCCTTTCCCCCCTTTTTCTGTCTCCCAATTTACATAGGTGGAAAGGTTGGGTTATGCCCTCTACAGGGATCTACCTGTGAACCTATTATATCCTCCGACTAAGGAGGCTTATCCCTTGTGACGTTCTCTATTGGGATTCATCACTACTCACCCGAGGTCCTGAAGAAGTGTCGCTCAAACTTGGAGCTTTTTTGATACGAAACATGTTGACCTAACACACTCGAACTGCCACCTAGGTACCTTAAGTCCTGTTGTTGGCACCACTGTTTTGATTGAGACCCAGTTCTAGTACCGAATAAATTCTCTCTACAGACCTGGAAATCTTTTTTAATATCACTTAGTCACGTTAACACACACATAGTATTGATTGCCCATAAGAACACACTTCACATACGGCTTCTCACAGATCAAAAGAACTCCGCCAAAGTAGCCACCAGGCCCGTTGGATATTTCAGCGCCGGTCCGACGAGGAGCGCCCTATGATGAAGCATGACACCCCTAAAAAAGGTGTGTGAGGGCAGTAAAGATCTGGAATTAAGATCCCTTAGCGACAGAGATCTCTAGGCATGCAGTGACACCTTTCACGTATATGCCATTGAGACTATAAGAGAGGAACTGATAACCCTTTATGTTTTTCATTTGTATTTGAGGAGCACGGGTGCAGGACCTCTATAAATATTAGCTCTTCAGTCCCCCCCTTTTTGATTATTTGTTAATGCACGGCTTTTTTGCCGAGGGACCCATACACACTTTAAGAACCAATACGCATTCCAGTAACCTTTTGGCTCAACTCCTTATCACCTCATTCTCACCCCTCGTATCCTAATTACACTCCTGTGGAAATGGATAATCAGGGACTTAGTTTTTCTGATGACATGGTGTCAGAGATCCTTCGTGCACCCTTTATATTACACTCAGATGGAGGCAACCCATCGTGTAGTACTACTGAAGACTGGAACTCCATTACCAACCAGAAGAAACTCCAGACCAAGATAGAACTTCATGGTGCCATGATGACTGAATATTTAAGGGCAAACATAGCCCCTAATGGACTTTTAGTAACAAATGCACCAAGACTGTTCTTAGAAGACATCGGCTTTAGAAGAGAATGGTCCCTGGTGGCATGGAAATGCACCAGGGACTGGCTCATTCTAATTATCAACACTGCTAAGCGACTAGCTGACAAACCTCTTGTTGAGATCACGACAGCTGAGAACAATCTAAAAACAACAGTCAAAATAACATCCTACAAAAGTAGATTGGCTGAAATCAATACAGAAATGGACGACCACAAAAACCACTTGATGCGACAGAATATTTCCAAACTACAGAAAGACATCAAAAAATTCGATAAGGAGAAGGTGTACCCTTATCTGAAAGACGATTATCAAATGCCAAGTAGAGATGAATCCTCTGATGGGGGATCTTCAGGTAATAGGTCACGTCAAGATTCAAGCAGCAGCAACTCTAGCAATGACAGTCGCTCTAACTACAAAAAGAGTTGGGGACCACAACCACCTCCTATGTATGGATATCCAGTAACTCCTTTTTTCAGACAGCAACCACCTTGGAATCCCATGTACCATGCCCCCCCACCTATGTTCCATTACAACCAGAACCAGCAGCCTTTTTAGGGTGAGGCCGGGGCAGGGGAAGAGGCAGAAGACGAAACGGGACTCCCAAACAGGTCCAGTGGCAAGACCAACCATCTCCACAACAACAGGAACGAATGGAACTACGGAGCAAAAGGAACAACAAAACCTAGTGGTCGACCTCTCTAAAAGACAACTCTCCGACAGTGAAATGAGAGTTTTGAACCGAGGACTGGGCTATGTGCCCACGCCACACCTGGATCGATTCCAACTACATAAGGAATTACATGACTTTTTCAGGAAACTACGCTTGAAGGCATTCTTTAAGGATAAAGACTATCAAGAAAAATCTGACACAGGGTTATGGAAACCGTCTAAATTCACGCCTCAAGATCAATGACCCCTCATGAGATACTCACCTTTGAGCAGGCAGTCTTGAAAGAGGTAGACGGTATAAACACCAAAGCTCACTTCAACAACCTACCCACTGAGGAGATCAAAAGCTTGTCTGAGGATACCACCCTGACCATCAAACCAGCAGACAAAGGAGGTGCAATAGTCCTGTTGGACACCTGTGATTACAATCAAGAATGCCTCCGTCAATTGTCACAGGATAGACACTATAAAAAGATCACCAAAGACCCAACAGGGAGACTTCTAACCAAGATTCAATCAATCGTGACCTCTGCTGAGACACAGGGGTGGATTACAAAGAACGAAGCCGAGTTCCTGGTGAATCTGGAACCACGCATCCCGGCTTTCTACACCCTTCCAAAGATACACAAGGGGGTAATACCCCCCCCAGGACGCCCTATAGTGTCCGGGATAGGGTCACTGTTGGAACCACTTAGCAAATTCTGCGATTGCTTCTTACAACCCTTGGTAAAAAAGATCCCATCATATCTACAAGACACGAGAGATGTCCTGAATCTTATCTCCAACACCACCAATAGCGAGGACATAAATTTACTGATGACAATGGATGTGTAAGCTCTCTATACGAACATCCCACAAGAGGAGACCCTGAGAGTAGTAGAAGAGCGCCTCCTGGCAGAAAACTGGACATCACAGACACCTGTAGCATTCATAATCAATCAATCATGGAACTTATATCGCGCACTACTCACCCGTAAGGGTCTCAAGGCGCTTGGGGAAGGGGGGCTGCTACTGCTCGAACAGCCAGGTCTTGAGCTGCTTCCTGAAGGCCTGGTGGTCCTGGGTCCTCCGCAGGTGGACGGGTAGGGAGTTCCAAGTCTTAGCTGCCAGGTAGGAGAAAGACCTTCCTCCGGCGGTGGCTCTCTGGATGCGAGGGACGACGGCGAGGGCGAGGTTAGCGGAACGTAGCTGGCGGGTGGGCGTGTAGAAGGTGAGGCGGCTGTTGAGGTACCCTGGGCCTAGGTCGTGGAGGGACTTGTGTGCGTGGGTGAGGAGTCTGAACGTGATCCTCTTGTTGACAGGGAGCCAGTGCAGGTCTCTCAGGTGGCACGGGGGATGTCCAGGATGAGTCGGGCGGAGGCGTTCTGGATACGCTGAAGTCTTTTCTGAAGCTTGGCTGTAGTACCGGCGTAGAGGGTGTTTCCGTAGTCTAGTCTGCTGGTGACGAGAGCCTGGGTGACCGTCTTCCTGGTCTCGGTCGGGATCCATCGGAAGATCTTTCGGAGCATGCGGAGGTTGTGGAAGCAAGCTGAGGAGACGGCGTTGACTTGTCTGGTCATCGTTAGGGAGGAGTCCAGTATGACGCCCAAGTTGCGTGCGTGGTCCGTCGGTTCGGGTGCGGTGCCTAGTGCCGGAGGCCACCAGGAGTCGTCCCATGCGGAGGGTGATGGTCCCAGGATGAGGACTTCTGTCTTGTCCGTGTTCAGTTTCAGGCGGCTGATGTTCATCCATTCAGCGACGTCTGTCATCCCTTCGTGCAGGCTGGCTTTGGCGGTGTCGGGGTCTCTGGAGAGGGAGAGAATCAGCTGGGTGTCGTCGGCGTAGGAAATGATGTTGAGGTTGTGTTGGCGTGCGATGGCAGCGAGGGGTTTCATGTAGATGTTGAAGAGAGTGGGGCTGAGCGGCGATCCTTGCGGGACGCCGCAGATGACTTCGGTGGCCTCGGAGCGGAACGGAGGGAGGCGTACTCTCTGTGTTCTGCCGGAGAGGTATGAGGTGATCCATTCCAGAGCCTTCCCTTGGATGCCGGTGTCGTTGAGGCGTTGGACTAGGGTGCGGTGGCAGACAGTGTCAAATGCTGCGTAGAGGTCTAGGAGGATGAGTGCCGCTGTTTCGCCGTTGTCGAGCAGGGTTCGGATGTCGTCGGTGGCTGCGATGAGGGCGGTCTCGGTGCTGTGGTTGGCTCTGAATCCGGACTGTGATGGGTCGAGGGATCCGTTCGCCTCGAGGAAGGCTGCCAGTTGCTTGTTGACGACCTTCTTGATGACTTTGGCAGGGAAAGGAAGGAGCGAGATGGGGCGGAAGTTCTTGAGGTCGGTCGGGTCCGCTGTTGGTTTCTTCAGCAGAGCGCTGAGTTCGGCGTGCTTCCAGCTCTCCGGGAAGATTGCTGTGTTGAAGGAGGTGTTGATGATGTCTCGGAGGTGGGGTGCGATGGTAGAGGCTGCCTTGTTGAAGACATGATGGGGGCACGGGTCGGTCGGAGATCCGGAGTGGATGGTGTTCATCATGCGTGACGTGTCTTCGGGGGTCACCTCGGTCCATGTCTGTAGGGTGGCGGCGGGGTGCGAAGGTTCGACCGATGGGTGCGGGGGTGAAATGTCGAAGCTGCTGTGGATGTCGGCGATCTTGCGGTGGAAGTACGAGGCGAGGGAGTCGCAGAGGTCCTGTGAGGGAGTGATGTCGTTGTTGCCGGTGCTGGGGTTGGAGAACTCCTTGACGATGTTGAAGAGCTCCTTGCTGTCATGGGCGTTCTTGTCCAGTCGTTCCCTCAGAGATTTCTTATTGGTGGTGCGGATGAGCTGGTGATGTCTGCGAGTGGCGAGTTTGAGTGCTGTTCTGTTGTCGACGGTCTTGCTGAGGAGCCAGGCCTTCTCGAGGGTGCGGCAGGCCTTCTTGGAGTCCTTAAGTTCGTCGGTGAACCAGGGGGCCTTCTTGCTTCTGGGCCTGGTGAGGGGGTTCTTCAGTGGGGCGAGGTCGTCGGCACAGGAGGTCAGCCACTGCGTGAGGTCGAGGGCAGCTGTGTTAGGGTCCGTAGTCGTGACAGGTGGGCTCTGGCTGAGGGAGGTGGCGAGCTGGTCGGCGGTGATCTTGCTCCAGTTTCTGTGGGGAGCCTGCTTCGGGTGATGGTGGACCGTGTTCTTTCTGAAGCTGAAGTGGACGCAGCTGTGGTCAGTCCAGTGAAGTCCGGTGGAGTGGCTGAAGGTGACGTGCTTGCTGGACGAGAAGAGTGGGTCGAGCGTGTGGCCGGCGTAGTGGGTGGGGGTGTTGACCAGTTGCTGAAGTCCGAGGTTGGCGAGGTTATCCACCAGGGCGGTGGTGTTGCGGTCATTGTTGTTCTCCAGGTGGAAGTTGAGGTCCCCGAGGAGGATGTAGTCGGCGGAGGGGAGGGCGTGAGGGCTGATGAAGTCTGCGAGGTCCTCACAGAATTGTGCGCGTGGTCCCTGGGGTCTGTAGACGAGGGTGCCTCTGAGGGTAGTCTTGGGGTCGGTGTGGATCTGGAAGTGCAGGTATTCGGCGGCGTTGAATACGTCGATGGAGTCAGTCGAGATGCGAATGGTGCTCTTGTGTACGATGGCGATGCCCCCTCCGGTCTGGTTGATGCGATCCTTCCTGATGATCTTCTAGCCGTCCGGGATGGCTATGGCGATGTCGGGGGCTGAAGAGTCGTTCATCCAGGTTTCCGTGAGGAAGGCGACGTCTGGAGATGCTGTGTCGAGGAGGTTCCAGAGTTCCACGGCGTGTCTGTGGACGGAGCGGGTGTTGAGCAGGATGCACTTGAGGTGGTTGCTGTTGTCCGTCTTGGTGGGCGTGGTGCTTGTTTGGAGGCAGGAGAAGTTGCAGGATCGGCAGGCGAAGGGTCCATGGGTGCGTCGCGGGGACGCGCGGTAGCACCCGGGTGCTCGGGCGGTTTTGAGTGCGATGAGTGTGGCGGCATCGTAGGTCCTGCGGGGGGGTTGGCGGGCGCGGGGGCCAGGGGCTCTGGCGCTGGGCGCGGTCCAGGCGCGGACGGGCGCAGACGGGCTTACCTTTGGCGCACCTTCGGCGCTCAGTCGGCGCTCCCGCTGCGCGCGTCCGCTGCGCGGTCGCTGAGGGGGCATCATAAGTAGGTAGCCGTGTGGGAGGGTCGGCTGGGAGGCGGGAGGCTGGGCGACCAATGGGAGGCGAGGGGAGGCGGTTCTGGGGTCAGCGGCGGGAGAAGCGACTCACCAGGGGCAGCGGTGGCGGGAAAAGGCGCCAAAAGAAGCTACGCGTCCGGCGGGGAGCAGGAGTTGACCCCCACCTGAGGGAGAGAGGCAGCGGCAGCAGGCAGCGGACGGCGGCAGGCAGCAGGCAGTGGCAGGCAGCAGGCGCGCCGTCAGCGGAGCAGAGCAGAGGTAAGGAGTGACCGGCCGTGAGGGCACAGTGGGTCACACTGACCGGTCTCCCGTGGTCCCCTTAAGTAGGTAGCCGTGTGGGAGGGTCGGCTGGGAGGCGGGAGGCTGGGCGACCAATGGGAGGCGAGGGGAGGCGGGTCTGGGGTCAGCGGCAGGAGAAGCGACTCACCAGGGGCAGCGGTGGCGGGAAAAGGCGCCAAAAGAAGCTACGCGTCCGGCGGGGAGCAGGAGTTGACCCCCACCTGAGGGAGAGAGGCAGCGGCAGCAGGCAGCGGGCGGCGGCAGGCAGCAGGCAGTGGCAGGCGGCGTCGTCAGCGGAGCAGAGCAGAGGTAAGGAGTGACCGGCCGTGAGGGCACAGTGGATCACACTGACCGGTCCCCCGTGGTCCCCTTAAGTAGGTAGCCGTGTGGGAGGGTCGGCTGGGAGGCGGGAGGCTGGGCGACCAATGGGAGGCGAGGGGAGGCGGGTCTGGGGTCAGCGGCAGGAGAAGCGACTCACCAGGGACAGCGGTGGCGGGAAAAGGCGCCAAAAGAAGCTACGCGTCTGGCGGGGAGCAGGAGTTGACCCCCACCTGAGGGAGAGAGGCAGCGGCAGCAGGCAGCGGGCGGCGGCAGGCAGCAGGCAGTGGCAGGCAGCAGGCGGCGTCGTCAGCGGAGCAGAGCAGAGGTAAGGAGTGACCGGCCGTGAGGGCACAGTGGGTCACCATGGAATGTGCTACCCTCGCAATGCGTGAAAATTTCTTCCAATTCCAGGACCAACTGTTTCACCAGACCCAGGGCACTTGTATGGGCAGTACATTCGCGCCGAGCCTGGCCTGCCTCTACGTAGCCGAATTTGAGCGCTTACATCTGACAGAGAACAATACTTTCAAACATAATATCGTAATGTGGAAACGCTACATAGACGACATCCTTATCTTCTGGAAGGGAGATATACAAACTTGTGACAACTTCTTAACATGGGTCAACACCTTGGATCCTTTCCTTCGTTTCACTAGATCTGTATCTCCTACTGAGATACATTTCCTGGACCTGACCATCACTCTCAATGAAGGAATACTATCAACACGTACGTATACTAAACCTACAGATTGTAACAATCTATTACTTTATGGGAGTCACCACCCTAGAGCACTAAGGAACAATCTACCTTTCGGCCAATTTCTGCATCTTCGCAGGAACTGTGAGTCAACTGCGGATTACAAAAAGAAGCAGAAACACTGAGCACTAATCTAGCGGCACGTGACTATCTATTAAACATAATGAAGCAATCCAGAAAAGAGCGCTTAATAACAACAGAGAGGCGCTCTTGGAAGTCCGACAGAGGAATACCGAAGAGGTAGTTACTTGTATCACGACATTTACTCCAGAAACGAATACCATCCAAAAAATCATCCGAAAACATTGGAAAATCCTTTCCACAGGTACCCTATCGTTACCCTTACCAAGGTTCGCCAACAAACGAACGAACAATTTGCGAAACATCCTAATCCACACCCGCCCAAGACCTGTACAAAAAACCACCCAAGGTACTCTTTGGAACACTACACCAGTGCGGGGACACTACCCCTGTGGACAAAGTGGAGTGTGCTCTCTTACAAGGACTACCAAGGAACTCAACATCGATGAAGGACAAACGTGGGTTCAAAGATCACACACAAATTGCAATACAAAGAACTGCATTTACCTCATTAGGTGTCCCTGCAACCTACAGTATGTGGGGATGACCACACGCCTCGCTAAAATCAGGATTATGGAACATCGCAGCAACATACGCTGTGGCAGAACAGCAACTAAAATGAGTACCCATTTCCTGTCCCACCCACATGGGGCAGATGAGCTGGTATGGACAATTATCGAAAGCAATACAAACTGGTCAACACAGAAGTTGTTTGAGACAGAACAACGATGGATTTTCCGCTTGTCTACTCAGAAGAAGGGTTTGAACGATGCCATCCCGTGGTCCGAAATTCGGACTGGACATTGAACTACAATAGGACCAGCCATCCTTACGTCTCCATAAACATGGAACCTTACATCATTCATGTATTAACCCTGTTTGTCATGTACTAATCTACATTACATAACACATGCACTATCTCTATATGTAGATGACCTATAACTACTATATACATCTTTACAGAGACATAGACAGACAAATGATATTTTTCTTGCCGCCCCCCCCCCTTTTTTACCCATCTGAGCTCCACCTATATGTGAATTTTCATATGTAGCCACCTTGCCACCTTGTGTGTACTCCGTTACATCCTGTGGGCCCGATTCACAGAACTAACTTAAGACAAAATCCTAAACTTACTACTTTTGGTATTCACAGAAGTTAGGATTTTGTCTTAAGTTTGTCTTAAGACAGACTTAAGACAGACTTAGGACAGACTTAAGACAAACTTAAGACAAACTTAAGACAGACTTAAGACAAACCTAAGACAAACTTAAGACAGACTTAAGACAGACTTAAGACAGACTTAAGTTAGAATTTTGTCTTAAGTTTGTCTTAAGTCTGTCTTAAGTCTGTCTTAAATCTGTCTTAAGTTTATCTTAAGTTTGTCTTAAGTTTGTCTTAAGTCTGTCTTAAGTCTGTCTTAAGTCTGTCTTAAGTCTGTCTTAAGTTTGTCTTAAGACAAACTTAAGACAAAATCCTAACTTCTGTGAATACCAAAAGTAGTAAGTTTAGGATTTTGTCTTAAGTTAGTGCTGTGAATCGGCCCCTGTGTGTTTAACACTTTTACCACATATAAAACCGTGAACTCGTATGCTCCTCGGGTTCACTTCCCCTGTTATAGAGTCGGGCAGTGCTCCGAGGACAACATGGCGTCCGTTGACGCCGTCCTTCACGTCAGCGCGTGCGCAGAAGGTGGGCCGCTTCCTTGTTATCTTCTCACTTCTTTGGCAGTGCCCCCAGTCCGGTTCACATCCGGAAGCGGGGGAGACAAGGACAGAGGATACTTTGCCCTCCGACCACACGGTGAGTTTAAGAACCTTTCTCTGGCTGTCGGTCCCCCTGTACATATCCAGGCTCCCAGTGCCCTTAGATCGAGTTTATTTATTCACGATCATGTGATTCCCTGCACCATACCTTTAGTACGCCAAGTCTAATCCTGCCGTGTTCCATATCTATGCCCTTCCTTTTACCCTCTGGGCGTACCCCTGGCACATACAGTGGGTGTGTATCTCTCTACGTTTGAGACGCCTGTTAGGGAAGGCATACGACTTCCTTCTGTACTTTCTTGAGACTCGGCTTTCCGCGATACTAGCGGTTCGTCCCAGGACTTTGTCACCTCCACTTTGGGTCGGTCCTGATTATACGAGCACTACTCCTATCACAAATTAATATACTAAGAGGCGGTTCGCCTCACCTGTATATACATATACAGTGGGTTTTAATCTCTCTACGTTTGAGACGCCTGTTTGGTAAGGTTTACGACTTCCTTTTCTACTTTCCTGAGACTCGGCTTTCCGCGATACTAGCGGTTCTGATCCGGATCCTTCGCACCCCTATTTTGGGTTGGTCCTGATTATACGAGTACTACTCCTATCACTTATGAATATACTGAGAGGCGGTTCGCCTCACCTGTATTGTCCATTCAACCGCTGAACTTTCATTGTTAGACGGACCACGTATTTCTCCCATTCACTTGTGGCGCATTAATACTCTTATACTAAAGTGTGCTTTTCCTTTCCCTATGACTGCAGTTGGCTACCCGAATAAATTATTGGGTCGACTGTTCCCTCTCCCCCATGTGGCATAACCTTCTGCAACATTAAGGTAAGACCAGCACCACCTGTTGTGTAGTTGCTCATCGCTTAGGGGTTTTTACAAGTACGATTTGGCGTTTTGTTACTAGTTTGCTGGTATTTGCGTATGTTCTGACCTACGATTGGTTTTTTGAAACCAATGTATTTTAATCTTATAGCTATTCTCCATCAGCATTTTTCTGTTCTTAAGGGTGGCTTCATCCACTATATGATTAAGATGAGTTTTGATGTACCATCTGATGATAATATTCTTCTTGGAAACTTGTGCCTTGTTTTAAGTATATCAGCTTATGTCGCTTTCTTCCTTTCTCCCCCTTTTTCTGTCTCCCAATTTACTTAGGTGGAAAGGTTGGGTTATGCCCTCTACAGGGATCTACCTGTGAACCTATTATATCCTCCGACTGAGGAGGCTTATCCCTTGTGACGTTCTCTATTGGGATTCGTCACTACTCACCCGAGGTCCTGAAGAAGTGTCGCTCAAACTTGGAGCTTTTTTGACACGAAACATGTTGACCTAACACACTCGAACTGCCACCTAGGTACCTTAAGTCCTGTTGTTGGCACCACTGTTTTTATTGAGACCCAGTTCTAGTACCGAATAATTTCTCTCTACAGACCTGGAAATCGTTTTTAATATCACTTAGTCACGTTAACACACACATAGTATTGATTGCCCATAAGAACACACTTCACATACGGCTTCTCACAGATCAAAAGAACTCCGCCAAAGTAGCCACCAGGCCCGTTGGATATTGCAGCGCCGGTCCGACGAGGAGCGCCCTATGATGAAGCATGACACACCTAAAAAAGGTGCGTGAGGGCATTAAAGATCTGGAATTAAGATCCCTTAGCGACAGAGATCTCTAGGCATGCAGTGACACCTTTCACGTATATGCCATTGAGACTATAAGAGAGGAACTGATAACCCTTTACGTTTTTCATTTACCATTTAAAGCTAGTCTTGCCAGTAGTATTTTGTGATTTACCATATCAAAAGCGGTTGACAGATCAAGTAGTATCAGGACCGCTGACTGACTGCTATCTACCCTCCTCTGGAGTTCATCCATAGCCAAGAGCAGAGCAGACCTTGCGCTGGTCTGAATACAAACTTCTCCTCTTCTGGGGGAGTGTTTGGTTTGCCAAATGCACAGACAATTTTTCACTCAAATCGTTCTAAGATTGTTACAGAAAAGGGTAGTAGAAATATTGGCTAAGGACCAGAGGGTCTGCTGAGGCCTTCTTCAGTAGGGAGGTAACAATAGTCTTTTTCCAGGTCAGTGAGAGAGAGCCTGATTCCAGTGATTAATTGCATATCTGTAGTAATGGAGGGGATTAGCTCATCTGCCATATCTTTCCTGACTGCAGTCTAAGGGTGAGCCAGAGGTAATAGACATTGCTATTGTCCGAAAACAGTCCTCAGTCATAGGAAGTCTTAGAAGATGATAGTGCTTGTTGGACCAGATTTATCATCACTTTGAGCTGGTGCAAAGTCATAAAAAGTGACACAAACCTGCACAAAGTGGTTACAAAGCATTTACTTTCCAGGGCAAATCTTTTTTTGGTCTTGAAAGTAGCTCTATGTCAGAGCCCCAGACTTACCCAAGCTCAGTCCTGATCCCAAAGTCCATGTCCTGATTCAGAGGGGCAGCGATATTCCAGTAATTGTAACAGCGGAGGAGTGAGTATTAATAGAGTTGCATATTGCAATTGCTTATTGCTAGGTTGCGGTGTTTTGCTGATATTGCGTACTGTGACTTGGTAATGTTTCCAGTTGTTGCGCCGATGTAGAAGCGCTTGATGGAAAGAAGTTGAAGTGGTTATCGGGCTCGACGTAGATTAAGATCCAGGGATAATAATAAGTTATCATTGCAAAAAACACTGTATTGTAATTGTCTGTTGAGTTTGGCGGAAAGTGTCACTCCGGACCATTTCTTGTGTGATTTAATGCTCTCGATTCTTTAGTGGAGCAGAAAAAGTTGTTGAATTTGTTTTGCGTTTAGAGTTGTGCTTGTATTGCAATGCTGTAAGAGAATTGTAAAGGACAGTGAACTGCTGCGAGGAGTGAGAAGCACATCAAGTGTGCTGCGCTGAGATTGGTCAGTTGGTGTCTACGCCGTGCTGTCATTGGTTGTTATTTCACAGTGTGTCACAATGGGCAGTTGGTGGTTGTGCCGTGCCATTATTGAACGAAAATTGTGGGCAAAAAGAAATTATTTCCTGTTTGAATTTAAACTCTGTTTGTGATTGTTGACATTATTGTGGAAAAATGAAATTCTTTAAGGCTATACGAAATCTAATTTGGGGTAGATGTGAGAATACCTGTTCGAGAGGGAGAAGAGGCACCACCCAAAGACACGCCAGTTCATTATATGCCCATAAACATTGGTCTTCACTTATGTTTTTGGGTGAATCAATGGCATAAGGGAAAGATGATGCTATGGTACATTTAATTTGAGATTCATTGAAAATTTGAGATGGGTACTGTACAAAATGAAGCTGAATGCTAGACTTGCACAGTATGAAAGCACTTAATGCTTGGGAGCGTGAAGCTCATCATGTTAGGCAAGTGGAAATATATCAGGGAGTAATCCAAAACGCAGTGTGTAGCTGTGTCAATGCTAGATGGGTTGCAGAGCAGAAGCGATGGAGAACTGATATAAACTAGGCTATATCCCACATTGCCGAGTGAAGAACCAGCAAAAAAGAAGGAAAGAAAAGAGAATACAACAGAAAACCCTGAGGGTGCAGGTGAAGACAGTGGTAGTGATACTAGCAATGAATTCTTAGATGTATTGTTATCAACACACCCACCTCCATATTGTGTGGCCTAACCTGCATTAACGAGTGGTGCAGTTATTGGTGGAAACTCATGGAATAGGCACAGCACTAGTTAACTCTAGTCTGAATCCGATGAGAGGGAGTTCAGGGATTAATGCCCATGTTAACTTCACTGTTCCCAAGGCCCCTGATGCAAAATGCTGTCCCAATTACTATGGTCCTGCAGTTCTTTTGTATAAACTCAAGTTGACAGGGAACATGACACATACTTTCCCTGTCCCTACTGGAGTAGAAACATCAGCTAATGCTCCTGTGGTTTCAGGAATGGGAGGAACTCCTTTAGCCCCGACTCAGGTGAATACCCCTTGTGTTGTCTCTACAGCATCAACCATGAGTCAGACAGGATTTACTACTATAGGAAAGTCCACCCAAAGATTGCAAAACTTTGGTATGTCTTTTTGGAATTCACCCCAGAGTGTCATCAATAGGAGTCCTAGATAAAAGATAGCATCCACTACCTCTCTAGTACAGAATGGTATTAATTCCCGAGAACTAGATGATTTGATTAGATTTTTCAATGGGTCCCCAAGAGAAAGTTAAGGTTCAGGATCAGGCAAATAGACAATTCAGACCCCAATGAGAGAAAATGTAGTGTATGTGGTCAAACTAAAGTTAGAACTGGATGTGATGATATTAGGAATCCTTGATCTTTCGAGACTAGATACCAACCAAGATAACAAACTTGTATTCATGTGTAAAGACACCACCAGAAATGCACGACAAGTTCATGATAAATTGTCTGAACTAGCTCGGAAATATGATGTGGATTTAAGTAGGACTAAATCATTGCAGAAACGTTACCGTGTTTGTTTTGATGAATTTGACATGTGCAGCATGAGAACACCAGGAATGAAAATGCAAATTAAGGAACTAATTGGTAGTATCCAAAAATGGAGTGACTTAGATAAGTGGGAAGACAGATGGGTGAAGAAGAAAGATCCAAAAGTACCGGGCTGCCCGCCTTTAATGGATGGAGAGAATGCTTCAAATTTTCTATTGAGGGACGTGCCATGTACCTTGAAGTAGGAGGGATCTTGCGTCATTCACTAGTGATTTCCCAAAGTTGAGCGTAAAACCAGTGGGATGGTATACACAGGTTGAGAGATATTTGAGAATTTAACAAGTCTTATGGGTGGATTTGAATACTTTCTTTGACACTGTGGTACTGAGTAATTTGTGGGCAGAATGCAAAGTGGCTATAGAATGGCCAGAGAAGGAACCCCATAGAAACACGGTAATGCATGCTCCATCTCCGTTGGTGATGATCAACAGGTTTTGAACTTTTTCAAAGAGAAAATACAAGCCGAAGGCATTGTTTGGGTCAAAATTGACAGGACAACTCAAGAGCCCAAAGAGTCAGTGCATGCCTATTATGAGAGATTCTTGCAGGTGTTTAAACAGCACAGTGGAATGGAGACTCTTGCAACTAAAGACATGGGAAATTTTGTGTGCCGGATTGTGACAGGATTGAGACATGAGATTAGCTTGATGATTCAGCAGCATTTGATTTGTTGGCAGAATAAATCGGTTGATGAGATTCTAAGGTATGTGAAATATTGTACTGATGATTTGTAAATGAAACAGAAGGGTGTGTAGGAGAAATTGATGGTGGCACAGATGAAAGCTGCACAAAGAGGAAGTCAGAGTCAACCTTTACTAGGGAATGTTGGTTCTATGCAAGGAGTGTATCAACAGGCAACTCTGATGATGCAAGGCGGAAATGGGTTCCTAATGGGGAGTCCATAGAATTCTCCCATTGTGGACTTGCAGAAGCCTAGCAGTAAGTACCTCATAGTGCAAGACCTGAAAAGGATTAACTGCATAGTTGTTCCCTGTTGACCCCTGGTACACAATCCATCTGTGATTTTGTTTCAAATTCATGTGAGGCTGAGTGGTTCACAGTCATTGATTTGTGTCAGGTCTTCTTTTTTGTGCCCTTGCATGAGGACAACCAGTACCTTTTCGCCTTACAGTTACAGAATCGTGTTTTGGCATGGTGCAGAGTTCCACAAGGGTGTGTACATGGTGAAAGGAGTGGACTCAGAACCCCTGCACACCACGTTGGAGGTTGTGAGGATAAACCCATTAAACAGTGAAGAGTGAAACATAGTTCAATCTTGTGAACTACATCCTTTTGGATTGAGACCGTGCAGTGCTACTTAACTGACATCAGTGCTACATAGGGACTTATGCATTTCCCTTAGGAGAGAGATCCAACACAACATTGATGCTGCCTTAGTCCCAGTGATCTGCCGAACAGGGGCCGTGGAGTATATTCTCCCCATATAGTTCTTATACCCCAACCACTCGCCCATAGTACCTGAAGAAGGTGGTCGTAATTTGGCTAATACCACCGAAACGTGTGTTGGCCTGTTTTTTTGTGTGTACACAACCCACAACATGGTCACAGAGACTTAAAACATCTTTGTCCCTTGTATGACCATAAGGTGTATGTGCTCTTGGGTAGTGTGGATGGTATGTGCGAGTATGAATGTGGATGAAGAGAGGTCAGTATGAGGTTGTGGTAATGTATAGGGGTTGGATATAGATAATATCATTTGTGTGCAAATATGTATATGAATTGTATAACACAGTTGTAAAAAAAGAATAATGGATACAATTATGAATATAATGTATGGTTTTTAACTTTTTTGATGCAAACAATGAAATAAATCATGTTAAAAAATTAAAACATATTAATTAATATAAATATTTTTGATAAAGTGGCAATTGTTGTATGTATCATTTCTCATATTGAAGGTCAATAACCCATTGGAGCTTTTTTGCCATATAGGGAAGAAATATAGATCAAGTTGGAGGTTTTGATAATTGTTTTGGTGCCTGTTGTCCCCCTTTTCTCCCAGACCTAAACTGTGCAATTAGAGGGGGTTCCCTTCTTTAGAAGAGTTCCACAAGGGTATACAGAGAGCCCCTCAATTTTAAATCAGATCCTCAAAAAGAATCTTGAGGCATTAGTCATGACATGTAATTCAGCCCTAGTACAGTACATAGATGATTTGTTGTTTGCATCAGAGACACATGAAGCTGGTAAACAATATACCATTGCATTGTCCGCGAGTAGTTTTCCATATTGTCAGAAAGAAGTCCTGTATCTCAGACATCACATTGAGAAAGAAGTGCGAAAGTTGTCACATGAAAGAATCTCAGTGATATTTTAAAACAAATCTACCATCCACCCAGCGAGAAGTCAGGATTTTTTAGGAATGGTAGGCTACTGTCGCCAGTGGATACCCAACTTTTCCCTAATGGCCAAGCCTTTTCAGAGGCTGACACACAAGGATGTGTCTGATCTGATACCATGGGATAACTACTGCTTGATTGCCTTCCTAGAGCTGAGAGAAAGTCTGTGTTGTGCCCTGGAACTGTGATCGCCTGATTACAACAATACCATTACCCTTTTCTGCAGTGAGATGGAGGTCTGCACTCTCTCAGTGTTTACTGAGATGCACAGAATTGCGAGACCACCTGTGGTATACTTTTCTGCGACTCTTGATCCTGTAGCCGCAGGGCAGCCTTGGTGCCTTAAACAGAGCAACAGCTGGTGTCAATATAGAAAGGTGTGAAACTATTGTGATGGGACAGCCCCTAACTGTTCTTGTACCCCACTCGGGCTGAAATATTGTTGACACGTATCTGCACACAGCACCTAACAAACAGTTGCTTGACCAAGTATGAACAAATCATGTTGGCGGCTGAAAACGTTACTCTCAAAGGATGTGCTACTTTGAATCTTACCACGTTAATGCCTCTCCCAGAGAATGAAAATAATGAGAGGGAAGTTGAGCATAATTGTCTTGATGTCACTGTACTATGCACCAAGCCAAGACAATATACACAAGATGAGCCACTGGTAGGAAATGATTATATGCTGTTATGTCACAAATAGGGGGTCCGAATGGTAATGTCATGAATGCTGCCATAAGGAAAGGAGCCAGCCTATGGCGAAATGCAGCTAATGAGTATGGACACTACTAAGTACCTGCAGGCGTACGAGAGACTCAGCAGATGATGGGAGTCTCGTGAAGTTACGATGGTGGAAGCCGCAAACTCTCAAGCGGTAATGACGTGCAGAATCGGAATGAGATGTTACCCACGTTGGTTTGACACATCATTCCTGCTCTCAGGCGCCTAAGCTGGCTTCCTTTTGAAGGAAGATGTACATACAAGACTGCATGTATCATCCACAAAGCCCCCCACTCACATTCCCCAAGCTACCTAGAAAACAAGCTTAAGCAGGGACTTCTAGAGAGTTGAGAAGCTCCAACACACTTTTGCTCCTACATCGCAATCTAAAAAAATCATCTCCCAAGTCTTCCTCTTTTTCTGGAAATGCTCCGAGCATAGGGAACTCTCTACCTAGCGATCTGCGATGTAACCCCTCCTTCCCCGGCTTCAAAAGAGACCTGAAACTCTTTCTCCTCAACAAATACTTTAATTCTTAGACTACTGTTCTTGGTCTATTATCTCGTGCGCAGGCCCAAAAGTTATGTCATAGTTGGCTATTTGCTTGCTTGTTATGGTTCTTTGTTGTGTACTGTTATCTACTGTATCCCTCCTCACATGTTTATTGTATACCTGTTCCACTGGATTCGCTCTAGACCATGTAAAGCGCTCTGAAGCCTTCGGGTCTAGCTAGCGCTTTATAAAATTTAGATAAATATAAATAAATGTAATTGCCCCCCCTCCCCTTAAGCCATGTGACTGCCAAATTGATCAAGTACGAGGGGCTAAGGCTCCTTGCAGAAGAATTTATGGTCTAATGGAACCTGAGAATAAACATCTTCGTATATACATAGAAAATACTTAAAGAATGGGTTTATAAAAGCGTCCAAGTCACCAGCAGCCACACCTTTGTTTTTTATTCCCAAAGCGAATGGTGAACGGAGGACTTGCATAGACTTCAGATCCCTCAATGACATAACAGTGAGGAATAGGTATCCGTAGCCATTGATTCTGGTTTTGTTAGATCAAATAAAGAAAGCAAAAGTCTCTACCCAATTAAATCTAAAAAATCTTATCACCTGGTTGAATGACAGAGGGGGATGAATGGAAGACGGCATTTCATACTAGATATGGCCTCTTTGAATATACAGTCATGCCCTTTGGGCTTTGCAATGCCCCCGCTGCGTTTCAATTCTTTTTGAACGAGGTACTGCACTGAGGGAACTCCTGGACGTCTTTGCAGTAGTGTACATCGATTATATTCTCATATACTCTGCTAACTAAAGCATTCCCTATCAACATGTTAGAACAGTGCTTCGCACCTTGCGCATCAATGGATTGAACTTTAAGCTCAGTAAATGTGTGTTCTATGTGAAAAAAGTGGAATTCCAGTGAGTCATATTGTCGCCAATAGGCCAAGAAATGGCTGAGCGTAAGATCAAGACAGTGAAAGAATAGGCTCCTCTTACTACAGGATGAGAGATGCAGTGTTGTCGAGGAATTTCTAATTTCTACAGGTGTTTCATCCACCAGTTTTCACAGATGGTGACGCCTATAACCAAGCTGCTAAGATAAAATGTGCCTTTTCAATGGACAGGAGAAGCAAACCAAGCCTTTCAGCTGTTGAAAAATGCATTTACCACTGCTCCCATACTTGCTCACCCAGATCCAATGAATCCGTTCCTTGTAGAGGCGGATGCCTTCGATATTGCCTTAGGTGCCATTTTGATCCACCTAAAGATACAACTGGACAGATGCATCCTGTGGCATATATGTCCCGTAAACTCAATGAAGCTGAGGTCAATTATACCATTGCCGGAAAGGAATTACCAGCAATCAAAGGAGTATTTGGGGAATGGAGACATTATCTATTGGGAGCCCAACAATTGGTAATGTATATTCAGACCATTGTAATCTACAATTCATGAAATCTGCTCGTACATAATCCCCCAGACAGCTCAGGTGGATGCTATCCTTTACTTAGTTCAACTTTGTTGTAACTGACAGGTCAGGGTCGGAAACAGGAAGGCAGATGCCCTCTCAAGACAAGATACTGCACAGACATCTAAGAGTAAGGAAGTGCAGTCTATATTGAAACTAACAAGTTATCAGTTTTGTGCAAACTGAGTACCTACTCCAAAAGATAAGAGATGCAGTTAAAAACCCTTATTGGAAACAATGGTTAAAGAAAAACACCCAATGGAAAAACATTTATGGACTTCCCATTCTTGGCAATAAATTGTTAGTATCTACCAAAGTAAGACAACAAGAAGTTATGCATTGATGTCATCATTTACCAAGTGCTGGTCATAATGGAGTAGAAACAACTGTGGACAGAGTTTTGAGACAGTTTTGGTGGCCCTCAGGACGTCAAAATGTTCAGGAAACTGTACGTACCTGTATACAATGCTGTCAATCAAAAACAGACTATGGAAAACTTTAATGGTTGTTACAACCTCTGCCCACACCTGAAGAACCCTGGGAAACCATATTTTTAGACTTCATTGTGGGTTTGCCTAAAGCTAAGAGGTGTACTGGTATGCTG
This sequence comes from Triturus cristatus, assembly GCF_964204655.1. Lineage (NCBI taxonomy): Eukaryota > Metazoa > Chordata > Amphibia > Caudata > Salamandridae > Triturus > Triturus cristatus. The sequence goes on from NC_140580.1 coordinate 727,690,530, forward strand.
GTAGTAGTGGACAGTTTAACCAAGATAGGACATTTCATTGACTGTTGACAAGTGCCTACTGCAGGACAATTAGCTCACTTGTTAATGACACATATTGTATGGTTACATGGTCTTCCTAGAACCATAATATAAGATAGAAAGTCACAGTTCACTGCGCCGTTCTGGACAATATGGTGTAAGGCTTTACACATGACATTAGCTTAATCCACCAGTTTCCATCCACAAACAGACGGGCAAACACAACGTCTAAATCTGACTTTAAACAGTATCTCCAGTGCTATGTGGAAGACATCACTGACAAATGGGTGAAACTATTGTGGATAGCGGAGGTAGCATACAACAGCGCAAAACATCAGTCTACTTAAATGGCCCCTATCCATAGCATATATGGATTTTACCCAAGGATTATTCCATTACTACACCCCATAAACAATACTAAACTTCTTGAAGTGAATGAAAGGGTGGCTCAAATACAAAAAATTGTAAAAGAAACACAAACTCATCTGAAAGAAGCAAACGGCATGCGGAATGAGACGTCACCTTGTGAACCGGAAACACTTAAAAAACGCTTCTGTGTTCACCCCAGCACAGACTATTCCAAAATGATTGCAGAACCAATGCCCGAAGAATGTCCACCAAGTGGCGATTCTGAAGTTGGGTGCGGTAAGGCTGTGCCGTCCCAGTTGATCGCTCCTTTTAATTCAAGCGGAGCAGTATTTCGTTTTTGAGTGTATTCAACAGTAGAAATCTTTTTTCGTTCTTGTTGGTGCTAGCTATTTGCTTTTTGATTCAGCTGGTTTGAATAGGGGGTTGTAATTGAGTTCTAACCAGCTAGACATTATTCATTTACATTGTGGTGTTTTGATTTGCCAACTCTTCTGCCTGTCATATGCTTGTAATATTCATTGGAGGATTCAAAACATGGGTTGTGATTGCTGAGGCCTGAGGTGTGCCCCGCCCAGGGAAATAGCTTCTGCTTGTTTTGGAACCCCTTTACGAAACTCTGACAGTGGGCGATAGTCACAAGGAGTGCCAAAAAACATAATTGTTTCTTTATGGTTGAGCTTCCACTGTGAAAGTACAGAGAAGAGGATCTGAATTCTGTACCAACTCTATATTTACGTTATTCTTACCTCATGAGTATTCTTTCTTGTCTTGCCATTTCTAACAGGGGTGTTCAGACGTCTATCATGTTGATTCTCCCCCTGTGAAGTTTGTCAACTCCTTGGTTCTGGTGGGTACCATAGCACATGAAAGGAAGTGTTTATAATGCATATGTTGTAAAACAGCACACTCTGGTAAAATACTCTTCTTTCTTCATAGTAACACCATTCTTCCATGAATGATCAACGGTATTCAAGAAGGAACAGTCCTTTCCTTGTGTTCCATGGTGGTACAGAACATATTTGTTTAATTTTCTGGTAATAGGTTAGTACAGCAAACTTATAGATACAAAAGACAAGTCTTCTTTATAATTTGCATCCTCTTATGGAGTGTACTTTGGTTTACAAGTCAACTTCCCTGCTCTTTCTATCCTTTCATTCCCTCACTTGATCACCTCAGGATTCTGTGCTATTATAGCTTTACAGAATTGGGGCTATCAAGGGGTGGACCCACCTGAGCCACAAACTGATCCTAAGGATTTAGAAAGTTCCATTGTGACAGAATAATCTGCCCACAAGTTATAATCCTCCTGATCGGTTTGGGGGATAAGATGGAATGGCTGCCACTGAGAAAATGACAAAAAACTAGATTTCCCAAGAATAGAAAAAGGGGAAATCTTGGGCAGAGTTACCACCCCCTCAATAAGAGAATTTACTGTTTCATATACTGTTTATGATGTGTCATGTCTAAGAGACAATGAAGGAATCTTGAGAACTGCATACGCAGTCCGCGCAGTCTCAGCAGTAGTCGAAGACTCCTGGCTTCGAGGGGTGTTCTCTGCACAAGTGATTGAACTCATAACTCTTACTGGAGCTTGCTGCGTCTCTGCAGAGATGAGAGTGACTATATTTACCAATACTCAGTGTGACTTTGGTGTCGTTCATGACTTCAGACAGTTATGGTCACAAAGAGGATTTATGACATCATTTGGATCTCTGACTTGTAATAGGGATCATGCAATGAGACTGCTTGAAACATTACAGCTGCCTGCAAAAATTCACAGTGGTGATGCTTACGTAACAGTGGACAACTGCTATGCTGTTGAGGTCGTACGATACTGTGCATATGGGACATGGATCATGAACATTCAATGGTTATTATGACAATGAACCCGAACGTAAGACCAACAATAACCTTTTGTTGTCAACAACTGATACTTGAGAGGAAGTGAAGAGGTTGCAGGAGGTAATGTGAGAAGCAGCACAGCAGAGCTGGATCAGAGCAAGTTGTATGAAGGGAGATGACGATATATGGGTTTCTGTAGATGGCAAACCAGTGTTGCTAGACAGCATGTTGTACCCAATGGCACAACACTTCCATGGACCCGCATATAATGGGAGGGATGCCATGGTATGGTTTTTTAAACATCATTGGTTTAATCCATGATTTAGGTTCGTGACTAAAGAATTGTGCCACAGCTGTGTTGTGTGCCACAGATTAATGTAGGGAAAAGAACCCCAGTGACATTAAGCCACATAGGAAACTCAGGAGGGCCATTCCATAGAATGCAGGTGGACTTAATCAAGATGCCTGTGTGCAATAGGCTATAATATGTCCTGGTGATTGTGTGCATCTTCTCGAATTGGATTGAAGCCTACCAGACTAATAAGAAATGACAGTCTCACAGTGGCTAAATTGTTGTTGAGGGAGCTCATACCAAGGTTTGGTGTTCCGACTTCACTGGCCTCAGACCGAGGGACTCAGTTTATTAATGAGGTCCTAAAAATGTTTCGTGCAGCGTTGCAGGTTAAGCAGAAATATTATTGTAGTTATCAGCCAGAGGCTTCTGACATTGTGGAGCAGGTCATTGGCATGTTGAAAGCTAGTGTGTGCATTGACATCTTTGAAATGGTCAGACGCTTTGCTTCTTGTCCTGATGAGTCCCCACAGTGTTCATGAGAAAATAACTGGATTATCCCCACACCAGATAATCATGAGGGGAGCAATGGGATTGCCTTCAGTGCCTGCCAATGCACTTGTGAACACTACTGATGATATGGTTCTTGACTATTGCAAGGGAGTAGCTAACGTGGTCCATTCTGTGTCTCGCCAGGTTGAAGCTGTTGCCGCCTCTCCAAGACTGGAGCAGTTCCATTACCTCAGTCCCAGCGAATGGGTTGTAGTGTAGTTCCTATATCCCTGATAGGCTCTGTGCATTGGAATAACATATATAGATTTGACATAGGACTAAGGTCAGTATGTCTCTATCGAGTATATTAAACTTAATTACTTGTGTGTGCCAGCTAACTCAGAGGTCACTAGAAACTTCTCGAATATACAAGAAGGGATTAGTCTCTGACAACTGCATAAACATGACAACTTTGTTTCCCTTTAGAATCGGAACAGTCTCAGAATCGTGGAAACAATAGATAACAGTTTCACTCAGTAAATCTTGCATGCTTCGTTTCTACAGAGTTGCACAGAAATAGAGAGACGGGCGTTTCAAAAAAGGGTTTATTGAACAGTCTTATTTCTCATGCAAGAGATATGAATTGCTACAATCGTAAGACCGACTGCGATGTACAATATGTACGAGGTTAGCAGTAAGATAAAATAATACTGCAATAGCATGATTTGTAGCTATGACATACATTAATCAAAATACATACATAAATAACATGATGCTAAAATGTGATACTCATCTGATGCTTCTAAATTGTTCTACAAAAAGAATTATTGATGGACAGAATGCAGAACAATGTCATACATTCACCCCAGTACAGAGATCTGGGCCTAAATCCATCGTTGTTTTGCTCACCATGCCATTCCAGTTTGGACCCAGCCATATGCAAATCAGTCTTGACCCTGTGCCCAATGGGAACAGTCCAACCCGAACTGCCAGGCCAGGTCCTCCCTGGACTGGAAGCAAGCATCCTAGGACCGGTTTCGGGGTTTCACCCCTCTTCAGCCAGGATAGCTTGCTTCCAGTGGCATGGAGAGCACGAGACTCACGTCTGAGCATACCCGTCCCACTCGGGGTGACAAATGCAAAAAGAACTATTGATGGACAGAATGCAGAACAATGTCATACATTCACCCCAGTACAGAGATCTGGGCCTAAATCCATCGTTGTTTTGCTCACCATGCCATTCCAGTTTGGACCCAGTCATATGCAAATCAGTCTTGACTCTGTGCCCAATGGGAACAGTCCAGCCCGAACTGCCAGGCCAGGTCCTTCCTGGACTGGAAGCAAGCATCCTAGGCGGTTTCGGGGTTTCACCCCTCTTCAGCCAGGATAGCTTGATCCCAGCGGCATGGAGAGCACTGGACTCACATCTGAGCATACCCGTCCCACTCGGGGTGACAAATGCAAAAAGAACTATTGATGGACAGAATGCAGAACAATGTCATACATTCACCCGAGTACAGAGATCTGGGCCTAAATCCATCGTTTTTTTGCTCACCATGCCATTCCAGTTTGGACCCAGCCATATGCAAATCAGTCTTGACCCTGTGCCCAATGGGAACAGTCCAGCCTGAACTGACAGGCCAGGTCCTCCCTGGACTGGAAGCAAGCATCCTAGGACCGGTTTCGGGGTTTCACCCCTCTTCAGCCAGGATAGCTTGATTCCAGTGGCATGGAGAGCACGGGACTCACGTCTGAGCATACCCGTCCCACTCGGGGTGAAAATGCAAAAAGAAATATTGATAGACAGAATGCAGAACAATGTCATACATTCACCCCCAGTACAGAGATCTGGGCCTAAAACCATAGTTTTTTTGCTCACCATGCCATTCCAGTTTGGACCCAGCCATATGCAAATCAGTCTTGACCCTGTGCCCAATGGGAACAGTCCAGCCCGAACTGCCAGGCCAGGTCCTCCCTGGACTGGAAGCAAGCATCCTAGGACCGGTTTCGGGGTTTCACCCCTCTTCAGTCAGGATAGCTTGATTCCAGTGGCATGGAGAGCACGGTACTCACGTCTGAGCATACCCGTCCCACTCGGGGTGACAAATGCAAAAAGAACTATTGATGGACAGAATGCAGAACAATGTCATACATTCACCCCAGTACAGAGATCTGGGCCTAAATCCATCGTTTTTTTGCTCACCATGCCATTCCAGTTTGGACCCAGCCATATGCAAATCAGTGTTGAGCCTGTGCCCAATGGGAACAGTCCAGCCCGAACTGCCAGGCCAGGTCCTCCCTGGACTGGAAGCAAGCGTCCTAGGACCGGTTTCGGGGTTTCACCCCTCTTCAGCCAGGATAGCTTGATTCCAGTGGCATGGAGAGCACGGGACTCACGTCTGAGCATACCCGTCCCCCTCGGGGTGACAAATGCAAAAAGAACTATTGATGGACAGATTGCAGAACAATGTCATAAATTGTTCTATCCCAGTGTACCTAACCTAAGTGCAGTACGAGGTTTGAAGTAGTTGCTGTTTCTAAAGTGTAGCTAGCTATATTTTAGTTTAGCCAAGAGTTGCCATAAGTTTTTTTAAGTTCTAGTCAGCTCCATACCTGAGAATGAAAGAGGTTGGAATCTCTTTTCTGGACTCGATACTCTAACCCCCGCAAGGGAAGTCAGAGAGCACTGGAGCTGGATTCTCTGCGAGGAGGATGGCAGCGTCAGGTCAGTGCATCAGGCTGTAACTCGATCTCCTTCCGAACTTGCCATGGCGAACCGCATAGTCTGGGTTGGATCGAATCCTCCGGGAACCGCAATTTGCCAGGGCAAGTGCTGGTATTTTTATACCTTAAAGGTGTCTAGGAATGCCAGTATTGACATAAAAGTTGGGCAGAGGAAAGTCATGAATGAACCCCTAAGGAATAGATGTTCATGCATACTTAATGAGTTCTTGGAGAAATCAATATTCAAGCTGAGGGAAATTCCTAAAGGCTTCAGGGTCTGGTTTTCCAAGAATTCGTTGTGACGTGGATGGACGGATGTAGGTGGCCATGCCTGTATTTGGTTTGTACGGACAATGTCTAAATAAGGGCCGGATTTCTATGTCCAAATAAGGGCAATGTGAACTGCACCTATATAAGGGCATAAATCAGGAAACCTATATACGGAATCTAAATCTGCACACAACACCCACTCCAGTTTCGTATGAATTACGTTACTAAATCCTAAACGTTCTAAACATATCTTAAAACGGAGTATCGCATTGGTTTGCTAAAATAGGCTAAAATCGTATCTAAAACATATGTTCTAAAAATACATTACAAAACCATTGCTATCATAAAGTGTTGTACATATTAAAGGCAATGTTCCATTCTAAGCATAGGATCACATTGAAATGCTAAATGAATGAACCAAAATATATACATGTGATGGAATGGCTCGTAAATACAGAAGAAAGAAGGGCCGAAACCATTTCGTATCAGGTTACATAAGTCAAACTGTTATCCATGACAAGGTGGCATACTGTCCCTGGAAGTGTTATCAAAGAATTCTGTTCTCTATGAAAAATACAATTTTGGGACAGGGAAGAAAAAAGTATAATCATAGAAAAAGTTCCAAAGTCAGTATTACGTTTGAAAAAGAATGAAGGCCAAATTCAGAGTCTCTCCGGAACACTGTGTGCCTGAATCAAAAGTCAGTGTGTGGGGATGGAGAAAACATAACATTTTCGAATCCTGTAGACAACAAGTCATCTACCGCTGTGGGTGAGAGTTGGAATACCTTGTGTAGAAGATCAACAGCACATAGATGCGAACTATCGCCTTCAGCATTGGAAGCATCAGCAATGTCCTGATTGGATGTTACCTGCACGCCTGGTATTACCTCTCGTACCTCAGCAGTAGCATGTTGCGTCTGTGACATCTCAATGAATGCCACCATCAGGGTTGGTAGCCGCTGGGGACAACACATAGCATGGGACGTTATCGGGTCCAGCAGAGTATCGATATCCGTAGGCATGACTGATGGGAGTGTCAGACAAATGTCCAGCATGCATTCCTCACCGCATAGCAGGCAGCGTAGAACAGGTAAGAGACAATCTTGCCAAATTGGTCTGAATGACAGAAACCAAGTGGTGTTTAATTCTCGTAGACGAGGTAAACCCAGAATTTGGACGATGCGCTCACGACACTTCATCTCCAATAGAGTTCTTTCCATGGTGAACTGGGTGTCGCTGGGGATTTGGCTTGCCATATCATAGCAGTAGGAGCAAAAATAGTACCCCCGCAACGAGTGCTAAAAGGAGCGGCAATCCGCCAAACACAGAGTGCACGAAATTTGGAAAAATTCCAAGGACTGCTTGAAAAGGTGCTAACAGTCCTGCACACACGTTCTTAAATACATGTACAATACCACTCGTATCAGACATGTTTAATATACGACCTAACATTTCTGAGAAATGCACAGGGCAGTTTGTATACAAAAGGGTATATATCTCCGCAGAAGTCCTTGCGACTTGGAGATCATAGATTTCTTTGGCAGAGGTCAAAGGCACAGTGTTTTGCAAAAGAATGGCTTTCATTCTGCTAAGAGTATCAATTTGTATAGAAGAGATATTCAGTGAAGGCCATAAAGGTGACTCCCTGACTATGTCTATTTGTGGAAACAAGACTTGCATACAGCAAGTAACCCTGGATGTAACCGTTACTGGATATGGGATACCTGGCAGCATGCCAGAGCAGCTGTGATCATTCAACATAATGTAACTCCCATTTGAAAGTTGACCAAAGATTGTATTACTCATTGCTGCCGGTGAACCGTGCAGGGGGCAGGATAAGTTTGTAGTTCAACCGTCACAGGCCCCGTGTAAGTTAATACCCTGACAAAGGAGAGAACCGCTTAGTGCGTGTTCACAGTTTTCACCACTAAGAAAGACTTCACGTCACCCACTCCAACATCTATGTGTGTAAGGTAAATCCCAGGATGTCTTGATGTATTCTTTACCCAACCTTTCATATTTGCCTGCTGGTATATTTTTTAGGCAATACTGAAAATGGAAAGTCGTAACAGACAGAGTAATCTTACCATGTATGATCCACTATGTATGGTTTTTCTGCCACTGTGAATGGTAATTTCTCCAGTTTTTCAATGCTCAGCACCGTATAGTCTGCTCCACTTTGTGCCATTTTGATCTGTCTATCAGTGAGATTGAATTCTGAAAACAGTGACGTAGTATTGATTAAACGCCAAGGCACATAGCCAGAACGCAGGTTTTGAAGTGTCCTGCCTAATAGCATGATAGAACGTAGCTGTGACTGACCATGTTGCAACATGACCAAGTCTTGTTCCATGATGTCTATGACAGAGGATACAATGCTGTCCAAAGAATATATCCTGGACGACAGAGTCGTTAACCCATTGTCTACTACAGAGAGAGTTTTCTCTAAATTAATACAATCAATTTCTCGTATTCGTTCTGCAGTCTCTGCTTGGGTGACCTTCCATGCTTCATTATAAGCAGCGTAGATACGGGCATATATGAAATGTTTTTGACGCGGTTTTCTTGGACCTAGCAATAATTCCCTAAAGTCTGCACCTTCTTGAAGTAAAGTTAAGTGTTGTTTTACATCCTCTAGTGTAGCTTTCTGTTACCAATCAAGGCAAGGTTTCCCTACACTGTAAGTTGTTACTACCCCCGGATGTTGTCTTTGGACATAACATGGGTCTGGCCTATGAAAGATAAAACCTTGTGTCTTGTTCAGGAACCTATCTTGACAGTTGTTTGTGTTTAAGGGCCAGAGCAACCATTTTTTCCATTCAAGATCTGATCTGTTGTGATGCAAAATAATATGTACGTCGACCTCCCCCTGTGTAGTGCTTTCACTTGTAGGTGCAGGTATAGACGGAGTGTTCATGTCTTTTATCTTGGCTATTGCAAGACATGATGTTTGTTGGACAGTGTTGTTCAAAAACATAATTTGCTCAGGGATGATACAGGCTCTAAACAAAGCTTCTATTTCCTGTACTTGCCAATCTTTAGTTTTTGTCTCAATGTTGTCTTTCCAAAAGTCATAACCCTGTCTAGACAGTTGGGCAATAAAGGCTGGAGAATACATCTGTTTGGTATTCGTCAACATACTTTTCATTCCTGTCTTATTGACATTCTTAAAGTAAAATGTCTCTGCATTCGAGATATTAAACCCTAAAAAATATGGAAATTTAATTGCAAATGTTTTCGAGCTACCCTTTGGTGGTGTAGGACAATGTTCCCATTGGTTACACATAAGTACATTTCTAGGTGTTGCAGTTTTATGCAAGAAATGATGACCATGGTGGTTATAACAATACAGTTGTTCATAGTCTGATGAACCTTGTAAATATTCATTATTAGTAAATGCAGTTGACATCTCTAGATCAGACATCATATTATTAACAGTCTCGAAGTCCCAATCATCAGAAAAGGTACTGGAGGTAATAAAGTCACTTAATGAAATTTTAAATAAATGTGGAATCTTCAAAAGCTCCGACGGACCAAAAACGTCATATTCGGTTTTGTCCCAAACTATACCATCAGGTATAGGAATCGCTGTGATGTTCACTGCTGACAAGTCTCTTGCTTCACGATGGGATGATTTGTTTGGCTGGAGAAGTAAGTTCACTCTTTTACTTGCTGTGTCCATTTGAATATATCTTCCATTAATCAGCATACCCAGAGTTATTACCAGAGCTAACCAAAGTAGAAAGAAAAATATTCCCAAAACAATACATAGTTCAATCCATGGTGAAACCAGATAAGTCTTTTTCAATAGATGAAAAAAGTCTGTTGCTTGTTCTTTGAAAGTTCTTTGAGCTGGCTTCGTTTCAGGCTCGCTGGGATCCTCAGAAAATGTATCAAAGTTCATGAAATAGCCAGAAGCAGTTCTGTCAATGGTTGGAATTGCATCCGTATTTGATGAAATTAGTGGAACCAGTTGATCACTTATTACTTCGTTGTAAATAGGTGTATCTGGACGAACTGTTATTTGGGTCTCAAGAGGTACAAAGTCCATAGCATTGTTGCTTAGTCCTCTATTTCTTACTGTCGAATCTTCAAAGTCTCTCAGTTTGAACCTCTTGGATTGTAGCTAGAGGAGTGCGTCTGCTACATTGGCAGAGTCCACTTGGCCTACTGTTCAGTATCGGCCACATAGTGTGGTTTGATCAGGTCGATGGGCACAAATCTTTTCTCTTTTTTACCAGCAAGGGGCGACAAAAGTACTGTTCTTGAACCGTGGATTGCTAGGACAGGTACTGGTTGTCTGTAAGAAGGCTCAAATTCTTTCTTGTCTGCAAATCTTTTCTCTGACTAGATCCCCAAGCTTTGGGATCCAGAAAGGCCTTGCTGGGACGGCTGGATTTTTCTCAGTGGTGGTTGGCTTCAGGATCACGTTGCTTTGTTGCTTTCTAAGTTAATTTAGGTACTGTAAAACAGCCAAACGATCTTTGATATCAATTTGTTTGTTTTCCACCACTGTGCCTTTCATATCTAAGTCCGGAACCAACATTCTCGTCCCAAACAGGATCTCATATGGAGTGACACCCCCTAGAGAAATTCTTGGCAAGTTGTTAAGTGCACGCTGGACCCCATATAAATGTTTGACCCCTCCATCACCCGAACCTAATACCCTAGCTGTTATAGACTGCTTTATGTCCCGTTTTTTTCTTTCCACAACAGAATTTCCCTCAGGATGAAATGGAGAAGAATACCACAATGCTACGCCCATACTGGCCATGGCATCTTTGTAAGCCCTAGAGCTAAACGCAGGACCCTGGTCAGAATGAAGTGTGCCTATTGCGTATGTGCAGATAAAGACTCGCAAATCTTTTATAACAGTTCGAGCATCAGCCGAGCGCTGAGGCCACATCCATAGGAACCTAGACTTAGTGTTTCTGGAATTGCATTTGTCCAAGAGGACGCCTGCATGTAGATAGTCTAATGCTGTCTAATAATGGTGTCTGAACTGGGCTGGCTATGTTGGCGTTCTGTACTGCGATCTCTATTGCAGTCTATGCAGTTATTAATGAAGATGTGAATGAAAGTATTCATCCCTGGCCACCAGTACATCTCTTTTAGTTCTAAAATTGTCTTTGAGATCCCCTGATGTATCAGACCCTCTCCCAGATGCGCTTCGTAAATCAAAGCTGCTCTACGTTCCCTGTTTGGAATCACTCTATCCCCACTCCAGGGATTCGAGTAAACGGAACGCCATTTGTATCAATTATATGAGTATTTGAGTGGAAACTTATTAGGTAATGCCGCACCGCTGCCTTTGCTTGATGCATTGACAGCCAGCAATATTTCGCTGTCTATTTTCATTTTTAAATGAGTGATTGCAGCTACGGAAGCCGTTTGCACAGCCCCTTTCGCAGCTTCATCAGCCAATGAATTCCCTTCAACGTGAACGCCATCTCGTTGGTGACTCAGCGTGTGTATCACGTGAGTCTTCTGTAGTCCATTTCGCAACTGAACTACTTGTTCCCAAAGCAATTTGTGCTTGATTGTGCCACCTTTTGCATCTTTGAAACAATTTTTAATCCAATTCTGCAAATATTCATTGTAAGATTGAACACAGTAAAAAGAATCGCACACTAAGAGTGTGGGGAATTCGCGATCTGTATTTTCAAGTGCCATCTTGATTGCTTGTAGTTCAGCTCGCTGAGCTGTCCAATCTCCTAGAGATTGAGTTTTTGTGACCATTGGTCTGAATTTGCCATCTCGCATGCGACCTTTAACGATAGCACACGCTGCATTGTAAGCTTGTTTACTCTCCGTAGCCAGCTGTGCAGATCCGTCAGTATAAATTATAAATTCGTACTGGTCAAGAGGGAGAATTTCAGTAGGCAGAGGACATTCGTGTTCATATTGCAGGAATGCTTGTGTTTTTAAATATGGATCAAAAACGTATTCACCATCAGTTGCAGCAAGAGAATTAACCCATTGTATCCATTTCGGATGTAAAGCTTTTGCATTTGGAATGCTAGCCTTTGTAACTGCCTCTAGGGCTGGTACAGGAGTCACAACCATAATGCATTTCCCCTGTGCTAGGGCTCTTTCTTTTGCTACAGCTGTTTGAACTGCTGTCAGAATTTTTTCTGTAGAAGTGAATTTCATTTCTGCTTGTGTATACAAGTGGGATTTGTCTGCAATTGGTACTTTTTTACCTGTATTAAAAGTTAAGTAGGTGAATCCACATTGACCAGGAATTATTCGGATCACTAAGTTGCGTACGTTTACGCGTGTTTGCAAGAGTTTCGTTGCTAACATGTCTGTTTGAAGTGAACGCAAAATTTCTGTGTGTTTTTGTGTCCAATGTGTGATTTTAAAATCAGGTTTGATTAATTCGTAGAGAGGTTTAACCCTTTCTGAGTAATTTAAAATGTAAGTTCTTCCAAAATTCAGGAAACCTAGAATCGACTGTAAATTATTCAGCGTTTTCAGAGGTTGGAGCTGCGCACACTTTTCTAAAAAGTTGGCTGCCAGGCTTTTGCCTTCCTATCCTAGGAAAAGGATGTTGAGGTGGGCAATTCTTGACTTCTTAAAGTTGAATTTGTAACCCTCTGAGGCGATGTCCAATATTATGGTGCTCACCCTGTTCAAGTGCCTATCCAGGTCTTCGTCTGTCAGATATATATCATCGACATATGACAATGCCTCGTCATCATAAGTTTGTAGTAACTCTGTTACCCTTGCTGAGAATAACCCCGGGCTGTTTTTGAATCCCTGGGGCAGTCGACAAAATTGACGCTGAGTCCCCATTATTGAGAAAGCGGTCAAATATCTGCTTTCTGGTGCAATATTTTGACAAAAGAAACCATTTGAAATGTCCAATGTGGTTTTATATTTTTTACGCACAATGTTATTCATTAATGCTGTACTGTGTGCATTTTGCACTGCAAATGTTTTGCAACAAGAATTTAAGTGTCTGTAATCCAAAACTAGACGATATGTATTGTCTGGTTTGGAGACAGGAAACAAAGGATTGTTCATTGATGAGGTGCATGTTTCAATCGCCCCCTGATATTCAAGTTGATCTAAGATCTCCCTGACCTGTTTTTTAGTTTCTTGCTTAACTGGGTACTGCCTTTGTGCAGTTGGTTGATTTTTTAACTGGATTTTATGGTGAGGTGAGTCCTCATCCCATCCTACATGATTTTTATACAGTGCTGGGGCTTGGGCTACTGCCTATTTCCTGGCTAATGTATATTTTAAATGAATTGGAATATGGTTGGAGCAGGCAGGAATAATGATGTCCTCGCCATGTGGGCACTCCCTGTCAAATTCTGGTGGCCAGTCCTGTTCTGCTAGAAGTATATCATAGCCCTTTGAAAGATGCTCCCAAAAGAGTCCTCTCACTTTTCTTGGTATGTCTCCCTACATCCGGAGTGTTATTTCATATAACCTATGTGGAGAACTAACCCTGGTGTCTACAGTCTCAACTTGTATATCTTCATTCAAGTCCACTCTCTCCAGAAGTCCCTTCAGGTTCTGGCGAGCTATTGTAACTTCTGCTGCACTGTCCAGCATGGTCTGGGCCCAGTCTCCGTTCCTGAGTTGGGTTCTCAGTATTCTCAGCATGTCTGATCTTCAGACCTGCTACCTATTTCTTGGAGAATTGAGGTTTTGCTTTACTTTTTTTTACGTGTTGTTCGTCTTTGGACTTCACGCGCTCTTCCTTGTTTTCTGACCGTCCTCTTCTTTTGGATGTCTGTGACGATATCTGAAAGGTAAGAGAGGAACGTGTATCATTATCGTGATATCTGTCAGGTTTTCTCAAATTATCCCTATTCCTGAGGTTGTACCTTCTTTCAGAGGGCTCCTTCTGTGGAGGAGACCTGCCTTGGTAGTGAGAACGCTTCTCTTTGGAATTCTGTTTGCTATTTTCCCACTTCTTTTTAGAAGAGGTAGGAGTGTTTTTAGGAAAGACCTTATCAGGACTTTCAGAAAGTTGTGGTTTAACAGTATAGTTCTATTAGTTTTGTATGTTTTTAAGTAATTCCTCATCTGACATTGATTCAATATCAGGGTCAGGTGTGTAGCCGGCTAAAATCGGCCATGTTGCTCCTGGTCTACCTAGTGGACTGAGCCTGGTAATGTGATTGCAATGTTTTAGGGCGCCTTTAAATCAGAGCTCATGCTCCTGGTATGTGAGTGGAATTTCAATATCCTCGAAAGGAATATATTCCTCTGGTGATTCATCTTCTTTGAAGAAATGAAAACAAGTGTGTTCCTGGATTTGATTCTGGGAATACTATCCATGAATAGAATACCTCTGTCTGGTGAGATTCATGTGCCTCTATCATGAAAACTGCTCTACCACCTCTTGGTGTTAGACCATGTTTTATAAGTTTTAGAGTGATGGCTCTCCTTAAATTTGGATGGATGTTTATAGCATCCTCGTCAGTTTCTTGAAAACCTGTACGATTAAAAGCTGCTGCGACTTGGTCAGCTGCAGCTGGATTCTCTGCGAGGAGGATGGCAGCGTCAGGTCAGTGCATCAGGCTGGAACTCGATCTCCTTCCGAACTTGCTGTGGCGAACCGCGTAGTCTGGGTTGGATCGAATCCTCCGGGTACCGCAATATGCCAGGGCAAGTGCTGGTATATTTATACCTTGAAGGTGTCTAGGAATACCAGTATTGACATAAAAGTCCGGCAGAGGAACGTCACAAATGAACCCCTAAGGAATAGATGTTCATGCATACTTAATGAGTTCTTGGAGAAATCAATAAATCAATATTCAAGCTGAGAGTAATTCCTAAAGGCTTAAGGGTCTGGTTTTCCAAGAATTCGTTGTGACGTGGATGAATGGATGTAGGTGGCCATGCCTGTATTTGGTTTGTACGGACAATGTCTAAATAAGGGCCGGATATCTATGTCCAAATAAGGGCAATGTGAATTGTACCTATATAAGGGTATAAATCGGAAAACCTATATACGGAATCTAAATCTGCACACAACAGGGTCTTTGTGAAGAAACACGTTCGGAAGACATGTTTGGAGTCTAGATGGCATAGACCATACCACATCATCCTAGTGACGAACACTGCTTTGAAATGTGGAGGCCTTCCTAACTGGATCCACGCTGTACATACCAGAAGAGTGGAGTGTCCTCTTGATGATGTGACAGTACCTCTCCCTGAAGTGCAACCCACTACTGAAAGACAGCGAGCAATGGGTGCACAGAGTAGGGAGACTAGGCAAGGACCTGTGACAGCACATCCTCTGCCTGAGAGGGATCTTGATGAACTGACAGTTAAAGAGTCTTGGCCTGAACCGCTTCATGAGCCAGACTCAAACCCTCACGAACGGCTTAGTGCTGTGTCACGTCGAAATAAAACTGAGGACTGTTGACCAAGCAGACAAGGAAGAGAGAGAGTAAAATTGCCTGAGGAATGAGAACTGAGTACTGTCCCTGAGGATACTGAGAATTCTGGCTTGAGCGACAATGATAGTGAACAACCTATACTAAGGAGAGCAAAAAGAGCTAGGGTATTGTGATGGAGGTGCTCATACCCTGAATGGGCATACTGTGCCACAAATGAAGTAGAGCGAGAACTTTGGGATTTGGGCAATCAGAGTGCAATTCCAGTGGAACCTCCATGAATATATACTTGTGGCTGAACTGTGTTTTGACACTAGTTTGCCACGGCGCAGATTGACACAAATTATCATTAGCTTGATTTCTAGATTGAACTTTGAAATGCCCTTTTGAATAGAAACAATTTAATAGACTTTGCTAAAAGAAGTAAGAAGATTACTTGGGCCTGAGGTTGCTGAAGCGGCGTAAGGGTGTCATTTAGAGAAACACGGAGTAGAGTTAGGGACGACTCACGAAGACTTTGTAAATAATTGTATCACATGATTTCTGGAGTTTGTCATCTGCATAAGTAAAACACACACTGAAGAAATTTTCTTGCTGCAACAGTTTGTTTAATTGGTCTGATTCTAAGGAAGTCATGGAAACTGATAAACACTACAGGCATAGGTTCACATTAGCAGGAGTATTAACAGCTGTGACTGTAGTATTAATTCTTCTTCTTGTAGGATTGTCTTCACCTACATTTTCCACAGTAGCTGAGCTTAAGCCTAAAGTAGCCTCTAAAACCCCGAGACCTACTGACAATAGTTTGCACACATATGATTATGAGGTTTGCATGTAGATGCATCTATAGAGGATTATGCTTTAAATGCCTATTTTAAGTTGCTTTATGAATATATTGACACTATGGATGCAAGAGGCTGTAATGTCTGCATGCAGTTACCCTTGTCAACATCAGAGGAAATTACTTATTATCATATTCCTCTTACGTATGGTGTTATGTGTAGCCTTCTGTTAAGTCTGGTTTATGGAAAAGTAAAGTTCCAATATTATTATTCGAAATATGATTTGCCACTTTCTGAAGTTCCTTTGCTCAAGCATTTGAATATACATTATCATGCTAAGACAATGAAGACAATGTTCAGTTTCCTTATGTCAAAAGTGACATGGGACACAGCTTATTCTCATAGGCACAATTTTACATGTTCCTTAACTGAGGTTGAGAAGACATTTTTGGACCTAACAGTAGACAGGAATAAAGCAATGAATGAAACAGGACAGAGAGAAAGGGATCAGAAATATAAAGGACAGTAGAATGTGGAAGAAGCAAAACATTGATATTTAGGAGATTACTTTTAGATTGGCAACACAAAGGGAAGTTATGTGTGTGTAGGGATAAGTCTTCTCTTAACACTCTTTACACGAGTAAAAGCGATTGTGATTAGCATGCATGAGTTTGGCTTATGTACTCAAGAGGACAAGATCCTATTATTCCTGGAGTTTGTTTTATTTTTGGGGAGCATGCATATTTCAAATGGCCCAAGGGATGGTATGGTACATGTTATTTAGGTGTAGTTATCCCAAAGATTTATTATGTGGAACATTTGAAGGGTCCTGTATGGGAGACAAAACCCAGAACTATAGTGGTAGTAGTGGTGCTGAAATTGTGGGAGAGATTTTGGTGCAATAATTCCATCTGTAGGGGTAATCACACATGATCTCAAGATTAGAAAATGTCCACTATAGTAGATGAATTGTCCACAAGTACAGCAAGTTCCCTGTTGGATGTAGATACTGAAATGGTAGCCATGAGAACTATGGTTTTGCAGAATCATCTTGCATTACACTTCCTTCTCGCAAAGTGAGACGTAGTCTGTTGGATGTTAAAGGTTCAGCACTGCTGTACCTATACTCCTGACAAGAGTAAGGACCTAAAGAAATATATTAAGAACATTACTGATCTAAAAGGAGAGCTGAAGGAGTTAGAAGCTACAGGTGCCTGGGAAACAATTGACAATGAAAATGCTGCAGTAGGCAGGTGGTTTGGAAACTTTGGAGGTGGAGTACTAGGTTTCATTTTGAGATCCCTTGTGATAATTGCTCTTTGTGCAATATCTATGTTTGTAATCTTTAAGGGGTACAAGTGCATGAAAGCAAAAAAAAAAAAAAGAGGTACAAGAACAGAAGGTAATGAAGAGAAATAGAGTGTATGTAGAAATGGAGGAAAGTCAGTGTGGAGTTTATGATAAGATGAAACATCTGGAAAATACAAGGCAAAAGTTGTTGAAAACTTCAAGGATATGACTTGATCTCACCTGATGTGGGTTTGCATGTGTGTTATTGTGATGGCAAACTTCTCCATCAGAGGGGGACTGGAGCAACATATTTTAGGCTCCACCCTTATATATCATAGAAGTGCAATTATGTATATGTGCCTGACATTATATTCTCTGTGTGCTTTAACAGTATTAATGCGTGCGACACATTTAAACGCACTATTGAAATATATTGACTGTAGTACTTAGATTTATAAATGTGTGCTCTAATGTTCAACATAACTTGAATTATGTATTCTTTTATTCATGTTTTACATTTTACACTTCAAGTTATATTTGCTTAAGAACATGTATTCCTTTGTTCACATTTTGCAGTTTATTAGAAGTTACACATGTGCATGTATAGCCATGAAATTTAAGTGCACTTTAAATGCTTAGTTAAAGTTAGCCTGACGTGAGGCCAAATTTGAAATGTACTTTGTTTGGTCAGCATGTCTTTTCTTTTGCAGGTGCGTTCTCAAGGCTTCGGTAGCTGGAGGAAAGGAGTATTGTTGTTTGCACTTGTTTCTGATAGTAAGGCCTGAGAAGAGAAATCTTGGTAAGAATTTGAAGACCTAATGAGCAGATGAATCTTCCTATTCATTGTGTATCTGGAACAAATGGATATTCAAGTTGCAGCAACTGTTCAAATTCTGTGGGATGGGAAAGTCTAGTAATGTTTCAAATGTACTATGTGAGGATGTAAATAATTAGCTCCTGGAGGGGTAAGAAGAGATATGAATGTTGCTGAAGTCTCTTTGTGTTTTAATTAATGTTCACACTGTTAGGAGTTAGAGTAGATTTACACTTGACTTTGAGGGTTACAGACCTCTCTACTTCCTTTATTCCTGCAAGTGTGAAGCTTTACGCGAAACACTTATTCCCATTCTGAAAGACTTTTGCTGGAGTCTTTATCATACTGACACCTTCTTGCATTTCCGAATTCCCTTGAAACCTTACTTTAGAAACCATCCTTATTCTAAACTTAGAACCTCAATTAGATGACTATTCATGAATGTTTTCATGTTTAGGAGGGAATACCCGAGTTTCTTTATGGAACATCTATTTCTGTTTCTTGTCCTCTGTATCGTTGTGGCTGCGATTAATTTGTCCCTCATTCTTCTGAGACTGAACCAGTTGAGAGATTTCAGTTTATCAACTGCAATTCTGTATCTTTTTTTATATTCTTTTGATATTCGTATACATTGGTTTTAATATAAATTTGAAATAAACCTTTTTACTTCAATCATCGATTCCTAGTAAGCATTTTGAGGCCAAATGGCCTTCAGGAAAGTTGAATTGTTTTGTTATTGTTAACTCCCTTTTCATCTCAGTCAACTTAAAAAGATCAGTCAAATGAGAGATTGTAAGTCACGCTCCTATAGGATGTCTACAAAGGAATCTAAGGTCAGGTGAAAGTTTTTCATGGTACTGGGGTCCGCGGATAGATAGGGAAATATAGCCTAGAAAAGGGTAAGGCACTTTTTCAAACAAAACTACTGCTAACTGCTTCCAAAGCTCAGCAAACCCATTGATGTACAAACTGCAAATCAGGGGAGTTTGATATTTTAAGTGATGCTTTTGTCAAAAATCCATTGCTGCCTGTAAAGAATACAATTGTTTTTGTCATAAATTAAATCAGGACAAAATAATTTATTTGTCAAGAAACTGTGAGTACAAGAAGGGGTGCTTGACATTTTAGCCAAAATACACTTTGGCCTCTATTATTAGTGCCCCTCCCCACAAAAGATAAGCTAGATGTATATTAAGCCTGTAAAAACCTAATTCTTCAGGGTTCTGTATTTAACTGGTGTGAGGAATATACTCTGTTACAAGTTTCCTCTTTCAACTGTAGCATGATGTACTGATGTTGATGCTTTCCAAAGCAAAATCTGCATGCCCCAGTATTCACTGGGCGTTTCCCACCTATCAAATTCCCATAGGTTTACCTGCCAAAATTTATCTTGGAGATGTCGATTTTATTTCACCTGGTAATTACCTGGTGTGTGCAACTCTGACCCGTTTCTAAATGTGTTTTTTGCATGGGTCATTAATTACGAGGGCACTTGTAATGGAAGCTTTTTTGTTTTCTACCAGGGCACAAATATTGGCCAATTGTTGTGCTTCACTATCTTGTGTTTCCTGATATTTTTCAGCATTTGTGTACAATACTACAGTAGTCAAGTTTCGGATTTATGACTGCTATTATTTTGAAGCTATAGATATTGCACAGAAAAGGGAGAATTTGAAAGGTTTCTTCGAAGATAAACTTCACATTTTTCAAGATTTGAGAAGGGATATCATCACCAAAAATGATCATTCAAACACAGCTATTATATGACTATCCTCGCTTCAGTCCCAGAGAAGCAATATCACATTGAAACCGATCACCAGCATTAGAATAATCCAAAGAACATTAGTAAGATTATCTCCTTTTATTTGAAATATAGAAATCTTATGTATAAACGATATATTCTTGTCATTAAATTATACATTCATTCTGTTATAAAAACAGGTGCCAAATATCCATTGTTAGAACATAAAGATAACTTAGTATCACTCTATTGTTTAGAGCCAACTTGACATCTTTCAGCCAACACATGTTGTGCGGCAGACTACGGCGCTTCTTCAGGGCTGAAAATAAATAATAATTTTATTTTTATTTTAGAATTTAACTCATTGAAGTTGAACTAAACAGTTGACATAATTATATCTGTACGTCATTTATTCATGTTAACGGTGAAAAACATTTCTTGAAGACAATAAAATATATTTCCGCCACTTTGCACAAAATATAAATCACAATTATCTTAGCCATTTCTTGAGATTAATTAAAGCCCCAATAAAAATTTACATTGCAATGATGGAAATGCAATAGACACATCTCTCTCATAGAAATCATTGAATATAATCTCACCTTGTTACATATAGATGCAATGTTACTAAAGTTTTAAGGTGAGCATAGAGAATATTATGCTCTGTGGTATCAAACAGAGCATGGATCCTGCAGCACATGTGGTGCTACTCTTCCACTGTCAATAACAGTTGAGTGGTGTCTTAGTCACGGTATCTGGAAAAAACTTGAGTGATGGTCATTCAAGATGACCTTCTCCTCAAACCAATGTGTGATCACCAAGCAACTTTGTTTTCAGTTATTTTGGAGATAGACTGGTTATTTGTCAGGCAGATCTCCCCTTTATCTTTCTTTCTTAGAGTGTGAGGGAAGTCAGTCATACAGCTGCCAGAGCTGCCGCCAACTTGATGTTCAGGAAACCATCTGGCAGTCATTAAGCTGTTGCAAATAGCGTCACAAGATCCACAGAGTTTAGGGTCTCACCATCATTATCACCAATGTCACCTCTGTAAAAGACCACTATGTAAGCTGTGGTGGCTTTGCACAGTATCACACAATACACCAAGAATATCTAGGACACTTATGGGGTACTCCCACTGTGGGGGAACGTTCCTCAGCCCCACATAAGTAATGGCATTTCCGATATGCCACTCAGGCATGGTGGAAGAGCTGCAACTTACATTTTTCTCCCAATGTCTGCAATAATGGAAATTCTCCATCAATGAGGTGGAGGTTTTTCCTCCATTACTCAGACAGGTGGGAAATTGGACAACACAGCTTGAAATTTGACCCTATGGGACAGGTTTTCTTCTTTTGATAATTTTGTCTGTAACATGCAACTAGCAAGATAACAGAGACTTGAAATAGGGTTGGGTGGTAATAGAGAATTCTTCAATTTGATTGAAATGGAAATGCTAAATTTGGAGGTGTAACCCCTGTAGTGTTGTAAGAGTTTGTAAATTATGGAACCTTTGTGGCTCCTGATGAACACCGTAGAACTGTGATGTAAGCATTTAGAGTGTTGCAAAGTGAATGCAGGTTTAGAATGTTGAGTTTGTGGTTACACGCAGAAGAATAAAGACGTGTTATACTAAGCTCAGTGTGTGGCATAGATATCGCATGCACCCGCACTGGGGACGAGGTAGGGGATAAGTAACCTGAAGATGGACAGTGCTCTCCCAGAGAATTTGCTGTGGTCCATCCAATTGCCCGTGAGTGCCATATGTGCTTCCGTCAAAGTGAAAAATCCGCGTCAGGCATATGGGGAGTCAAAGAGCAGCCACAGTTCCATGTAAAGTATTTGAAGATAATGAAAGCTTCACTGCAAAATCTATGCATAAGTGGCTGGGAACCTGCTGGGAAGCCCGCACAAGAGGTGCTGCGCTACTACATGACTCTAATCTATACATTCTTGTGGATTGATAACGCTATAGGCGGATGCAACCAGGTTTATAAAAAGGCGCAAAATAACATTGTGATTAGAAGTGCTACGAGGTAGAGATCAATCAGGTGTCAATCAGCACAAAGAGACGCTCGTGATACAAGAAACAGTCATTTGCTTACCCTTACTGAGTAAAGAGAGTCATCACACAACAGCGTTGGAGGTAGTGACCCAAGAGATAGCACCGTGGGTTGTGCTTGCAGAGCTGTCCATACCCGTAGCGGCCCATCATCAAAGCAGCAGAGTGGGGCTCAGAACAACTTCAAAAGCTTTGGCAGTACAAAAAGCAGAGAATGGCAATTGGAATTGTGAAAATGTGCTTTTTCCAATGGAGGCCAAGAAAGGAGTCACATTTCAGTCATTATCAAAGTTGATCCGGAGGCCAGCACATCGCAAGGCCTCAGAGATGGTTTGCATAAACATGATCACCAAGCAGCGTCGGAGAGAACTATACTCTACACGCCAGTAAGTTCCTCCAATGGTTGCAATGCTGTTGCTTTCTTGAACCCCGCACTGCCATTTGATACCGTCAAAATGTTGAATACTGTTGACAGATGGCTGTCTGGAAAGAAACATTTGGTGAGTTAATTGATGAGATTGCAAAAGCTGATAGCGAAAAGATTATCAAGTACCTTAAGAACCTCACTG
This sequence comes from Triturus cristatus, assembly GCF_964204655.1. Taxonomy (NCBI): domain Eukaryota; kingdom Metazoa; phylum Chordata; class Amphibia; order Caudata; family Salamandridae; genus Triturus; species Triturus cristatus. The sequence goes on from NC_140580.1 coordinate 727,713,156, forward strand.
GTGAAGGTGAAGTTATAAAGAAAAGCGGCCTTGTACCTCAAGTTCACTCCAATACCAAATTTAGATCGGGAAAGGTATATCTTTGGTCAAGAATGACAGAAAGTCAGTAAGCTAAGAAGGAACCTCTATACTGACCCACTATGCTTTACTGATGGCTAAAAGCTCATATTATAGACATATCCCCAAATTAACTTCTTGCAGCATGATTAGTTCATAGAACTGTATTTTATTATTCATAAAAATATGTTTTCATTTTTTAAACTTTTTTCACATATGTGTCTACTTTGTCATTATAAATAAACATTCATATGTTTACAATTTCATATAAAACTTGTCATAATACAACCTTGAAACACAATTTGCAAAAATATCTGTAACCCCACAAGTACCCATCAAACCTACAATCTCACCTCTCAACCCTGTACAACCACACTAACATTCACATATGTGAAAAAAGTTTAAAAAATGAAAAAATATTTTATTTTTATAAATAATAAAATACAGCTCTATGAACTAATTATGCTGTGAGAAGTTAATTTGGGGATATTTCTATAATATGAGCTTTTATACATTAGTAAAGCATAGTGGGTCAGCATAGAGATTTCTTCATAGCTTTGTTTGTTTCCCCCTCCTCTGTGACCTAGAAGAACGTAGGGGGTACCTTCTCTTTTTAAGTTTCAGAAAGTCAGTAAGACCATTAACTTTTTTTTTGAGAGACTGGATATGCTCATCACATACTGTAAATGTAAGTAATGTAATGGTGAGGAAGCTATACGCCTCAGAGTAATAGACTGATGCTTGTCAGATTCATTCAGACGGCGAATGCTGAGAGAAACTCTGAGTCTGGAGCAAGTTGTCATGGCTGCCAGAGCTGAAGAGTGTGCTGATCAAAAAGCTCCTGACATAGAGGCCGAAGGTACCCAGAGTGAGTCAATCATAAATGTAAGAAATAGGCCGACGCACAAGGCCGAGGGAAGCTGAGTGAATTCTCCACACAAAAAGAAGCTGTGATTCAGATGTGGATTTTCGTTTCCACATGAAGGTAAATGTCCCACCATTGGGCAGATCTGCAAAGTCTGTGAAACGGAGAACCATTTTGTGATGTGTGCAAAGAGAAGGAAAAAGTAAATGCATCACGGCGCAAAGACAAAATGGCCATCCGAATGTTCCAGAAGCTTTGTTCGACGCACGCCCGTAAAACCAAGCAACGCATCACCTGAGGCATATCGACACCAAACAAAATTGATCAACATTTAAATCTTCGTCAAACAGCTCTTCCATATCAATATCAAGTGAAAGTGAAGAAGATGGGTGTGCAATGTCTATGTTTACCTCAGAAAAGCATGCACATGTTGGACTGGCCACCTGTGAAGTAAAACACCGATCCAAGAGAATTCGACTAGACAAAGCACCAAAGTCATACAAACATTGTCCAAAGATCACATTGAAAGTCAATGGTTGTTCAATGCCTTTCATTATTGATATTGGTGCGTCAATAAATATTATGCCTGAGGAGAAATATAATGAATTGTCTACATTGCCCCAACTCACGCCATCAAAAACGAAAGTGTATATGTGGGCTGCATCGGCGCCAGTAAAAAGTCAAGGTTCCTTTGTAGCAACGATGAGGCATAAGAAAACAAAAGCACAAGTACCCATTCATGTGCTTCAAGGTACAACGTCAAGTGCCTGTTCACTCAGCTTCAGCACAGCTGCTGATATGGGAGTGATATCCATGAACTACAAAATTAATGCTCATCATGAAATAGTAACTTAAATTCCCTTCATTGTTTCGTGGGTTGGGAAAGCTCAAGACTATAAAAGTTTAATTACTTATCAATGAGATTATCTGTCCTATAGCTCAAAGTCACAGACAAATTGCCTTTCATTAATAGGAAGCCGTTAAAAAAGGACTTGAATCTTTACTTTCACTGGTCAAACTTTATGGGGTTCTCCAAAGGACAGTGAAGGAGCAGTACGCATCTGCCTGGATGTGTGTCAAGTGAATAAGGCAATTGAATGAGAACGACATCCAGGTCCACACATTGCTGACATGATAACACAATTGAATGGTGCAAAGTTATTTTCTATCCTGGATCTGAATAACGTATAGTATCAGTTGGAACTCGAGGAGAATTGCAGGTGCATTAAAACCTTTTCTACACAAGTTGTTTTGTTCCATTACAACAGACTAGCTGGCACATGCATCAAGCCAAAAGCAGGTTGCAAAAATAGCGAATCGCTAATTGCGAGCGCATGCAAGCGAATCCCCATGCATCAAGGAAAAACATGAAAATCGCAAAATTACCGACTCGCAAATACCGGGATCCCAGATATAGCGATTCGGAATCAGCGGCACCCAGATTAGCGGGAGCAAATAAGGAATCGCAGAATCTACCCGCAAATGGATGCATCAAAAATCGCTAATAGCGATTTTCTCAAAAATCGCTATTTAGCAAGAGCAGAATAAGGAGAAACATAAGCAGGTGGTAAATAATTTTTTCCAAAAATAAGTGGAGTACAATACATGGAGCTGGTGAGGGTCATTGCAACCAACGAATTAGTCCATAGAGGACGCTCACAAAGGCGTCACTCTACTTGTGTGATAGGAGGATGAGGACCCATGCAGCAGGCCAGGGCAGGAGGAGAGTCCAGGAGATGGGCTTATGCCTGCGCATCAGTCAGATGTGACACACCCAAGAGGACATATATGAGTAGTACATGAGCAACGCTGCGATACAACTGAACCACATAGCCTAATTGGAAACAACAATGCTGCGCCAAACACAGAGGACCCATGAACACCGTCCCAGTGTCCAGGTGTAATGTTGCTTGCACCTACTTGCATCCAAAGGTGTCCAGGGGGTAGTGGCAGTAGTGGGAGGGGTATCACTAGGCTCCCACTCACGTGTTCAGATGCCCTCCTTGGCTGCCATGATGACTCAGACCCACGACCACAGCAGCCTCCCCAAAACCCAAATGGATTGGAATCCACCCAGACTCCATTCATATAGGATTGCACAGTTCCCTATTGCGATATGAATGGCTGGATAGCACACACGACCCATATGTCCACCATCAGGCAATGAGTAGAGCTTCCGTAACCGGACTTGTTATCACTCCATCAACGTCCAACCAATGTGCAATGTGGATGACATCATGTCGGACATCGCAGCGCAATCTCCTTGGAGCATCAATGATCCACACATCTTCCGATACATTGGCATTCACACACGCCTGCTCAGGGGGGACATGGCGAGGGACACCTGCTAGGTCAGACAATATACTCATGCACACTAAAGCATACTGTAAAGGCAATGCTAACCTGACACATACACATTCCACACTACCCTGTAGGTGACTGTGCATGCGCGGTGAGGTACAATTTCATGACTCCATTGTTGAACCCAGGCGCCCAACTGTATCTGCGGTACAACGCACCACCCACCAGGACAGGTAATGTGATTGAAAGGACATTTGGATAGGTCAAGAGTGGGCTCCACATCCTGCACAAACCTGGTGATGCGATGCTGGACCAGCCGGTGACCTGCTGTCGGAAAGTGGCAGCATGTGCACTGTAGCCCATCGTAGCTCCCAGGATACGCATACCCATAGATGACCATGGCACTGCGGACAATCAGCCCCCTGTACACCCACCACACCCGCATCCTGCAAGCTATGCGGAGGGGCAGTTGATACGTGTCCACATCACCCAACATATCCTCAAATGTACGTAATCATGAGACAGGAACGATCATCAATCACATGGCGAGTTTTATTGACACTTGCACATGGACACTTGTGAGTCTAAACATACATTTAGCCGACGGATACATTCACGTCATGTACCGGGGCACTATGCAGATTGAGGTATTGTACTCCATTGGCAGTCCCTCTGTATGTCCTGTCCATGGTTACGCCACCATGGGCAATTGTCCGGAGGGATGTGACTGCTCAGCGCTTCCTCCCACGCACACCGAGGCGCCTATCTCCTGCAGCGCCATCCTCATCCATTGGTGGAATCGGAGGTGTTGAACGGCGTGCACTACACCTTCTGCCGGTGCTGACTGGCGCAGACATGCTGCTCACGCTGGATGCCCCCTCACTCCCCTCTTCTCCAGTGGCATTGCTGAGCCCACCTACACCAGCCTGGATCTGCTCTACAGCAGTTGTTACTTGGCCAAGTGCCCTGGCCACGTCCCCACAACAATGCCCCATGTCGATCTGCATTGCCACCGACCGACGTGACAGCAGTGCAGTGGCGTTGCTCAGCTTGTGGTTGGAGCGTGTCAATCCAGCCAGGCGCCCCATGAATTGGCGATGCCTCCTCCGGTCGGTATTCTGCCCCTCCTGCATCACACGCACGAGCTCGAGCAATGTGGCATTGGTGTCCCTGTTGCCCTCCACAACTGCTTGAGTGAGGTCACTCATGCGCTCTGCCATGGTTGCAAGGTTCTTGTTCAATTTGCCCATTTGCATACTGATGGATCCCATGTGGCGTGCCTGCAGGCACTGCACCCTTGTCATCTGCAGCTCCACGGGTCCCCAGACATTTGGAGTGGATGGCTCCTGCGCAGTTGTGTGGCCCCTTGCCCTGCGTCTTTGCATCGTCGGGAGGGTGTCTGCAGGGTGGTGGTGGTGGACCTCACTCGAGGCGGCCCTTCTGCAGTTGCCCTTTCAGGTTCAGGTGTGCTCTCCATTGGCTGCATGGGAGGGACTGTAGCCCTGCGTCCTGTGGGTGCATGGGATGTGCTGGGAGGTGTGACTGGTCTTGCTACGGCAGGCTCTGCGGTGGACTGGGCGCTCTCCCTGCATTCACTCCCTTCACTGTCTCTTTCCTCAGCACCTGTGGTGTGAAACAGTGCATGTTTAAAATTTCATTGGATAATGTTTTGCAACATGGTGCTTATGTCTGCTCTTACGTTCTCACTCTCTGTGTTCCCTGTCTGTAATGCATATTGGGCACAATGGTCACACTAACTGATATGTGACTCACTAATTGGTTCATGGGACTACAACTCCCAGGATGCATCAGTAACTGTATATGGACTGTGGACTGGGGTTGGTTACAGCTTCCTGCCTTCTTATTTCTGAATGGGCGCTATTATAATGTACATTGATGGGTATATCATAGTGCCTCTTACCTTCAGTACTGCAGGCTGCGCCAGATGTATCCATCTGTGTGACCCCTACAGCAGCTTCCGGAAGGATTGTGCCCTCCAACAGGTCCTCCAGGTCTGTGTTGTCCGGGACTGTCGATGGACCTCCTCCGGTGCTCTTAGCCTCCCTCAGCCTCTGGGCAATTCACTCCTTGGCACGGCTGCGCAAATCGTACCAGCGTTTTTTTAAATCGTCTATACTGCGGTGTGCCACAGCATTGACCCTTGATTTTATCTTGTTCCAGAGGCGTCTTTTCTCTGCCTCTGGGACTTTAAGGGAGAGCTTCCCGAAGAGCTTGTCATGGCTCTTCACCACATCCTCAATAAGGTACTCAAGTTCCCTCTCACTGAACTTCAGTTTACGTTTTCTGGCACCTGCACCCTCCTCAACTGCTGTATTTGCCATTTCCCTGGTTTGCAGTGGTCTGGATGCTCAATAGTCCTCTTCACAGCTCCTTACAGGCACTCAGCTTCCTGCTCTGGCTTCCTCTGGACACAGAATGCACCATGGGAAGAGTTACTTCCTGGTTCTGATGTCATCAGGCTGTTCCCAATGCGACTCTCGCAATTTGCGATCTCGCAAATAGCGATCTCGCTAATAGCGATCTCGCTAATAGCAAGCTCGCTATTAGCGAGATCGCTAATTGAGTATTTTCAGCTAATAGCGAGTTTTGGGTGCTTTTTCGCTCTCGCGGTTAGCGATATTTACCGAATCGGTGATTTTCCGCTATCTGCATCATGCATAGGGAATAGCGAGTCTTTACTTGCGATTCCTTATTTTTCGCAAATACCGACTTGCTATTTCTTTGCTTGATGCATGTGTACCCTAGGTTTTCGTGTGCCATCAGCTGCAGAGCTATTCCAAGATCTAAATTGATGTATCATGCAGCTTGTCATACTTGCTTTACATTATAGTGATGGCATATTGGTTTTCAGAGCTATACGGAAGGATCCTGTCAAAGAAAGTGTGTCAGTTGCTCGTTGAGGCCGTCTTAACTCTGAATGTCGATAAATGTGAGTTCTATAAGACAAAGTCAAAATTCTTTGGCCATATCTTTCCTGATGGGGCATGACACCCAATCTGGCCAAACTGCAAGTGATGTCAAATACCAGTATCCCACAAGACATTTCTGTTACAATCATTCCTTGGCATGTCCAGTTATTGCTCGAGATACATACGATACTTTGCCACTATCAGTGCACCATTAAGAGACTTGACAATTTTTAAAAAATATTTCTTTGATCACATGAATGCGAGAAAAGCTTTCAGAAGATCAAGCAAGCTATTAAGAATGCTTCTGAAATGGCATATTTTGATCGAAAGCTTCATACTGAGGTTGTTGTTGAAGCTAGCCCTGTCTGATTGGGCGCCATACTTGCACATCACAGCAGACACCCAAATGCTCAAAGACGTATTGTGGCTTATGCAAGCCGGAGCTTGTCCCAAACTGAACATGCTTATTCCTAACCTGAGAAAGAAAGTTTAGCAGTGCTGTGGAATTGTGAACATTTCCACGTATTCTTGAATGGGAAGCCCTTCACGCTTGTGAACGATCATCAAGCATTATTGACTATATTTGGAAATCTAAAGGCAATAATGCCTCTGCCCAATGAACATTGGTGTCTGTGATTGCAAGGGTAAATAACCCCCTTCGTGCATTGTCCAGGAAAAGATCAGAACATTGCTGACTACTTCTCACGTGTGCCTCTACAATGCCCTGGCACCCATTATAAAATGGCTGAAGCTTACATAAATTTCATTGTGAAATCAAGTACCCCAGCTGCCATTTCGTTGGAACAAATTGTCACTGCCACAAGCCAAGACAGTGACATGTTGAAACTGAAAGACATCATTACATATCAATCTTGATACCAGCACCCTTGACTTACCAGTGACAGTGAATATCAAAAGTTTAAGAATGTCAAAGATGAACTGTCCGTTACTCAGGAAGGCATTATCCTGAGAGGTTCAACACAGCTGCAGTTTCTGCATGAGGGCAGGGGAGCTGCACCCCCCGCCCGCTGCAGTCACGCTAAACATGACAAAAAAAATGGCAATGAAATTATTTAATTGCCAATTTATTTTTCACATGGTGCGCCGCAGCCGCCAGTCTGCTCACAGCCGGGAGAAATGGGGGCGTGTCCTCTTCTGCTACCGATTGGCAGCATAGAGGACTGGACGAGCTAACTGGAAGCTCCAAAGTATGCATGTCAGTTTGGCTGGCTCTCTTCCGCCATCCAAAGTGACATGCGCACTTTGCAGCTCTCCGCCCGGCTGTCTTAGACAGCTTGGCGGAGACCAAGTACAGACCACCAGGGTCTGAAGGAACATCCAGCCATCCCCTCCATCCAATCCTGGTGCTTCTCCCATGCTTGCTGACAGCATGAGAGTAGCACCAGGATTGGTTAATGGAATGGGCTGGAGCAAGAGCACTCGGAGCTGAGGGACCGGAGCGAGGAGGACGTCGGGTGTGCAGCAAGCAATGTAAGTGACTTTATTTTTTTTATTCATAGCCACTCACCTTGCCTGCATGCACGCACCCACCTACCACCTATTTGCCCACCTCACCAATATATGTACCTGTCGGTCGCCCCTAGTTCGAGAATTGTCATTCCAGAGAGTCTGTTACAACAGATAATTGAAGTGCCCATGAAGGACATCGTGGAATTGCTGCCACCAAACAAGCTCTCAAAGACGAGTCTGGTTTCCACATCTCAACAGCAAAATTGAAAGAGAATTAACGCTTTCATCTATGCAACTGCCTGTAATCAACAACTACTCAACACCCATTAAATATGTCAGAGTAGCAAATGCTTGCATTTGAAAGAATTGCAGTGGACTTCTTCAGTCCTCTTGACAACGGACATCACCTAATGGTGATCATTGATGAATATTCCTGTTTTCCATTGATCGAAGACTTTCATTAATTACTTAAGAACGCGTCACTGAGAGACTAGACAGCATCTTTGTGACCTGGGGTGTTCCTGCGATCTTAAATTCTGGCAAGGCCCAGCTTCTAACAGTCGAGAATTCAGAGACTTTCTCAGTCATCTTAAAGTGAAGCATCAGAAGAGCACCCCTCTTTTCTCCACAGGGCAATGGCCTTGTTGAATGTTTCATGAGTACTCCAAAGAAAGCTGTCCAGTGTGCTGTACTAGAGAAGCTCAACCTAAAAGCTATCTTAAACTCCACTCTTTGAGTTTATCATTTGACCCTTCAGTGCAGAATGCATGTGCTTGTATTTTGTTTACACTGCAGGTATGAAGAGAGCCTCATTAGTTAGCATGTAAACGTTTTGTTTTTATTAGATAGCAAGATATGAGAAGACGAAGTTGGCAAGGGAAACGCGGTGATGAGCAAGGAGGTGAGTTCTCATGGGAGAGGAGAGGAATGACCAAGGAAGAACGAAGTTGCAACTTATTGATGTGGAAAAAGTGATGAAAGTATCCAGTAGTGCCAGAGCTATGAGAATTCACTGGCAAGGAACACATGCGATTATATACTCTGAAGGCAATTGGTATTTTATGCTGAACGAAGTGAGGGACAGGAGAGTCATCTTAGGATTTCACAGAGAGTAGACCTATGCTTCTGCTTGTGTGGCTTTACACTTCGTGACCTATTGTTGGAGTGCTTTCTACTGAAGACAGCTGACACCTTTCTAATTTCACCTTTATCAAATGCTTCTTAGCTTAGGGTTGCCCCTGATAAGCTTCCCCATGCTTACTTTGGAGAATCATCCGATGCAATTTAATACTCAATTCTTTTTCTTGATCATCTGTATAGTCATCATAGAGTTAGTCGTCTGCTTTGTATTATATAGGGTAAATCTCTTCAGGAGATTTGGACTCATTTTGGTCTTTCTGTATTTCTATATGATTATGTTGAGATTGGGCTACATTGATTTGTTTCCAAATGTATAAATAAATCCTACTAAACTCAGATTAAGTTGTTGAGTAGGTTATTGTGTGGCCACATTGGTTACACTGTTTGAGATGTTAATAAGTGATAGTTTTCTCCTTTTACCTCTCATGCTGCTATGAAGGTCGCCGCTCTGGAAGAAAAATATTTGAGTGGACCCAAGCTCCTGCAGCTGGCAGCATTGTTGAATGGTTAGCTATTGAAGTAAAGGGAGTTAGATCCTCACCTAGAATAGTCTAGACCCCAACCTCAGTGGTCCTAGTCCAGAATCCAGGATCGAGACATTGAGAATAATAGACAGAGTTCCAGTGATATGCACTGAAACAGCAACAGCAGAGGAGTGAGTATCAGAAGGGATGTGTGTGTGAGGAATACGCTTAGCTTGCAATGCAATATTGACTGGGTGATGTCTGGCAGAGATGTTGTGAGAGCCGTGTGAATGTGGTGTTACGTTGTCGAAGTTGAAGACGTTGTTGAAGTTGTTATCGGGTCCTACGTGACCTAAGATCCCTGGATATATAATAAAGCTGCAGAAGACACTGTGTTGTAATTGTCTGCTAAGGTTTTGTGGGATTTGTTATGAGGCTTCGCCGATGGCCCAACTTTCATATGCAAGATAGAGCTGTAATTAATGTGCAGAAGGGAAACTATACTGATTTAAGTGGTTCCCTGTTGGTCGAGGTTTCATTTGTGAATGTGTGTTCTTTAGGTGAGTTATTCTATCAATTCTTTTAGTGGAGCAGACAATTGTTAGTTAATGTTTTAATATAAACAGTAGTGAATAAGAGAGAGAGTGTGGGAAAGATTGTGAAGGAAGGTGAGCTGCTGCGAGGAGTGGAAGTGATGTCAGACAGTAACGCACTGGGATAAGTAGGTTAGTGTAATGCCGCACTCAAAATGGTTGAAATTGTCTCATGGATGCTGAGCTGTTATTGATAATCGTATTGCTGCTGAACTTGCAACTTATTTAATTTGGATTTGAATTGAAATTGGGGAAAAAAAACATTGAAAAATTATATGTTTTAAAGCAATAAGAGATATGATACGAGGAGATGTAGCTGTGCCTACTAAAACTGCAGAAGCAGCGCCACCGGTGGACATGCCAGCTCACTATATGGCGAAGAAAGTAGGGCTCCATACTATTATTTGGCTTAAGAATTGGCACAAGATCACAGAGAAAGAAGGTGCATTAATGTGTCCACACTATGGTACTTTCAATTTGAGAATAATTGATCATTTAAGAGGGATATTGCAATGAAACCATTACCTAGACCTGCACAGTTTGAAGTGCTTAATGCATGGGAACGTGCAGCACATGTCAAACAAAGAGACAAATATCAAGAGAGGGTGTAGAAAGCGATGAGTGCATTCGCAGACATGAGATGTGATGAACAACAGAAGAGGTGGAGAGTAGACATGATTGAGGGAGCAAGATTATACCCTGTCATAACAAGTGAGGGAAATGATGCTGAGAGAAGGAGAAAGGAAAAGAAAAAGGAGGGAGGGGGACATGCAGACAGTGACGGCGATGCAAGCGACAGCATTTTGGATGGACTGTTGGCTGAACGTCCACCCCCATATTATCAGATACAAAAGGGAAGTGGGGGAAATAGGAGTCTTACTGATAGTTCTGGAAGTGCTTCAGCACCGGTTACTTCTAGTCCTGGTGTTGTAGAGTTTTATCAACTGGTACGACACAGACTACAGCAGGAGGAAATATAGGATCGTGTGTCCTGGGTTCTTCTGAAAATTGTAACACTAATTTGTCTTCGAAACTTCCAGATGCTCTTACAGAACTGGTTACTATTGGACCTATTGTCCCAATGTATAATCCTAGTCCTGCAGGGTATGAAAGTCAGAGAGTGCCTGCTTCTACAGAAGCTAAGGTACCAAAATGAGGAGCAGATAATCAGCGCATACAATTTGTCCCATTGGATCCAATGAATGCAAGTTCACTGTGTGCAGCCAGTGCAGATCCTTCTGTGCTACAGAATGGATTCAGACCTACACAGTCTTTTCCTGGAATGGCAGGTGTGGATTCCCCTGTGTGGGAACTCTCTCAAATGTACAAATTAGTATGCCCCAAGACAGCACTACACAAAAATAACTCCTGCGAGTCAACATCTATTTGATGTCCAGGATTTAGAGCAATGGCTGAAGGAACATTATAATAATGATTCAAATGCAAATCGGAGTGCAGAGGTGAGTCAGACAACAATAAAATCAGCTGTACAGGTAGACTTAATAGATGGGGTTAAATTGAAAACTAAATTGGATGAAATGATAACTGGAAATTTAGAGCCTAATTGAATAGATACCTACAAACAGAACAAATTGTTATTCATGAGTAAAGATGTCACTAGTAGAGCGAGACAGGCACATGAGAAATTATCTGAATTGCCTCATATATAATGTTGATACAGAACGAACAAAGGCCTCTCAGAAAAATTATAGGCTTGGATTGAGCGATCAGGACATAGAGAATCTGAAATTACCAAGATTGAAGACCAAAATTTGAGAGTTAATTCTAAACATCCGTATTTGGAGCACATAAGACAAATGGGAAGAACGATGGGTGAAAATAAATGGTTCTAAAAGAACTACGGCAGGGCCTCCTCCTTTGGGAGAAATGGAAATGAGTGTCAAGGCTTTCCCTTTGTTGGAAGTACCGAGTGGAGGTAATGTGTATGTATCTTGGAGTAGAGGTGATCTTGCAGCTTTTACCAATGATTTTCAGAGGCTGAGAGAAAAGCCTGCTGAATGGTGCACACAGGTTGATCAACGTGTGAACATTTTTAAGGTGTTGTGGCTGGATCTGAATATGTTGTTCGAAATTGTAGTCCTTAGTGATTTGTGGTCAGCATGTAAGATAGCTATAGAATGGCCCAAGGGTGAGCCTGAGAGAGACCCAGTGACACATGGTCCATCACCTGTAGCGATGACGAAATACGAGCAGGTGATCACTTGATTGAAAGCTAAAGTGCCTCCACAGGATATTGATTGGGTAGAAATTGACAGGGTGACTCAAGAACCAAAAGAGACCATTCAAGCATTTTATGAAAGGTTGTTGCAAGCTTTCAAACAGTATAGTGGGATGGACACCCTAGAATCCAAGGATATGGGACAGTTTGTGTCCCGATTTGTGACTGGGTTGAGACCTGAAATTAGTATGATGATACAACAACATTTGATCTTTTGGCAGAATAAGTCTGTTGTTGAAATTCTGCATTCCACAAAGTATTGTTGTGAGAAAATTGAAATGAAGCACAAAAAGTTTTAGGAGAAGTTGATGGCAGCTCAGATAAACACTGCTCAGAGGGGTTAGGGAGAGCCTAATGTAGGGAATAATGCCCCTATGCAAGGAGTCTACCAGTCTGGGTCTCCGATGCCACAAGGTGGAGGATTTCAGGGACAAGGAAGGGGAAGAGGTGTTGCTATAGATCCCAAGACTGGAGTTGATGTTGCCACGTTAAAGAAGTCAAACCCATGTCACTATTGCAACAAGTTGGGGCATTCAATGTGAAAATGTTGCTTTAATCCTGCAAATCAAGAACAGAATGGAGGGTTAAATCAACCCCAGGGTAATGTCATGCAACCCCAGAATGTGCCCAGATCTAGATTCCAAACTACATCTGGGTCCCATGGTTCTATGATGCAAGTACCACAGCCCCCAATGCCACATCAAACTGATTTAATCAGAACGGACATGAATAGAAATCAGAACATGTCCCATCATAATGGCTCGTACCAACAGTTTGACGTATTTAACACATCAAATGAATACGACTCAGGTCAGTCCTTATGATGGTGTCTGAGGAGGAAGGAAGACTGTACACTTGGCACAGTCTTAGAGGTAGACCAGAATGGACCATACGTTGATGCTAATGTAGTTGTCCACAATGCCACTTTCCCGATTGCCACTGGTGCTACCCGCTCAACTGTGAGAACAGCAGAGGTTTAGAACCTACCTCTCTCAGGACAAACAATCCAAGTTGTAGGAGGCACAAATAAACGTTTGTCAAACCCCCCTTACTGAAGAAGTGCCTGTGAAGACAGGGACATTTGAAGTTAATCATCAATTTGTGGTGTGCGATTCTAGTCCAGTGTGCCTGCTAGGACGTGACTTGCTGTACAACATCTATTGCACACCGAAGAGTACTGAGCTTCAGACAAACAAAGAGGACATTGCCTTTAAACTAGCAAGTCAGAACTTGTTGTGCATCTCACTGTTCCCTATGTTGTCAGAAGAAGACTTACCGTTAGATCTCAGAGACACATTGAAAGACCGAGTCTGGGATTGTTCTGGAAAGTCAGAAAACAAACTTTCTCTTTGGTGGAATCAAAAACTTCAATCTCATTCACACAAAATATTCATCCCGTATCATCGAAACCTAAATTCACATTTGAAGTAAGAAATAGTTGTAAGGAATATAAAGATTTATTTTAACCTTTAATTGGATTGTTCATTTTAATCATTAAACAATTATTTAAAAAACACATCAGACAGACAGTTCATTTTTCCAACACAACCAATTGTTGTGTATAAAATAAAAAAGCATAAAAACCTATATAGCATCAAGAGAGGGTCACATAAAAAAACAACAAACCTTAATTTCACAGTTATACATACAACAAGGCAGGAGAAAACAATAGACAGAAAACTCATATCATTTTGGAAAAAAGACACCAGTTTAAAGTAGATTATTTGTTACAGTTAGAATATAATACATAGTATTTTACCATCGACTTACAAATATCCCAAAGATCTAGTGTATGTACATTAAAAAGGCATTGACGCGTTTTGGTGGATAATAACGTATAACAACCACCTTCTTCAGGAAAGTAGATATCTCCTGTCTACGATTTGTTATATCTACATAATATATACAGAGAAAAAAGAAACAAAAACACAAATAATAAATTAATAAATTAATAATTTTGCCCTCTAAACATAGTAGAGTTTAATTACATTCTGATGATACAGCCATTTTAAAATCATGCACCCCAAACCCACATTCAAACTGATTCCAAAACCAATTAAAAAACACCCAGTTATCGAACTCTAATGGTGCTGTGGCAAGAGAATACCTTAAAAGACTTTTTGGATAAATGCTCCTGATTTAGCTTCTTATGCAGTCTAAGAGTTCCAGAGTTCGAGGAAACTGATTTTTCCTTTTTCAAACTACTTCACGAAGATCTAAAAAGACTATATTGTTTATTTAGAAAAGTTTCTTATTATCACACCACCCAGCCCATGGATAGGATGCAAATTACCTGCTTTTCATGTGAGACACATCCATGTCTCAATGGTGATTGATAAGGGGGTCAGCACCTGTGAATATCAGAGATGGCATCCCTCAATATTAATCCTACCAATACTTTCAATAAATAGAACGTCACAATACCTATTTCCCTTTTATTAAATAAGGTGGCTCTTGTTTCCAACCTCTTACATAGATTTATGCAGAATAAGGTCTTCACTAAAAAAGGAACCCAATCAGAATCGTCCTCTCCGTTTTTTAAAAGCAGGCCAGCATTCCTGCAGGGGGAAAGGTATATACACTTGTCATTATGGAAGCGTGTCCCTCAACTGATTAAGAATACACACCATGGTTAAATAACACAGGCCATACGAACCAACAATGTCTCCCAATATGAGGGTGCAATGCAGGCATCATACCGTCCGTTTCCCGTATATATTATAAAGATATTTTTATGTAGTCCCTGAACGTCATGACGACTTTGTTCGACAAACAGGGTTACTGCTAAGTTCCCTGCATTATATTATGCCTGTTAAGATTCGACCCATACTAAGCCACGCGCTGGAAAGGACATTGGACTCATCCGAGGAGTTGAGCCAGTTTGTATCCAAGCTAACCCCAATGCTGAATACACGGGAACACCACAGTATAATCTGACGCCCAAGACAATTGCTGGAATTGAACCTGTGATGAGACTATGATTGAGAAAGGCATTTTGAAGGAGATCCTGGGAGCCCATTAACTCACTTGTTATGGCTTGCAGAAGTCAAGCGGTAAGTACCGCATTGTGCAGGATCTCCGGAAAATAGATAACATAGTGGTTCCTTGTTGCCCCATGGCACCAAATCCATCTGTGATATTGTTTCAGATTCCATGTGAGGCTGAATGGTTTACTGTCATTGAGCTTTGTCAGGCCTTCTTTTCCATTCCGCTCCATGAGGAAAGCCAATTATTTTCCCTTTCCACCTGGGGAATCATATTTTAACATAGTGCTGTGTCCCACAAGGGTAAACGGAGAGTCCTTCCATATTTAACCAGATCTGGAAGAAACTGGTGTCCCGGGTCATGCCCTGTAATTCTGTCTTAGTCCAGTATATCGATGACCTGTTGGCTGCATTGAATACTCAAGAGGCCTGCAAAACTGATACGATTACCCTACTGAACCATTTGGCTGAGACTGAACATAGAGTGTCCCCGAGCAAGTTGCAGTACTGTATGACCAACGTGCTCTACTTAGGACTTTACATTGTGAAGGATGCGAGAAATGTGTCACAAGAAAGAATGTCGGCAATCATGCAAATGAATCCCCCTTGCACGCAGAAGTTAGGATGTTTCTGGGAATGGTGAGCTACTGTCGCCAAGTGGATACCCAACTTTTCCCTAATGGCCAAGCCTCTACAGAGGTTGACACACAAAGATGTGTCCGATCCGGAACCCTGAGACAATGATTCTTTTAACGCATTCCTGGAGCTGAGAGAAAGCCTTTGTCACTCTCCTGCTTTAGGAATGCCTATTGCAACAAAGCGTTTTCGCTCTTTTGTAGTGAACTAGAAGGTTGTGCGCTCTCAGTATTGACACAGAATCATGGAAGTGCCTTTAAGTTAGAGGCACACAAAGCCAGCAGGCTTGAATATGAGTGCTCCTTTATTCACAATAACATGACTATACTGCATAGTAGTAGTATGGAGCCCTGGAAAAAGGCCACCGATACCAACAGCACTCTCCTGTCTTCTCGACCAACTTCCAGCCCCACTCAGCTCACAATCTAGAATCCCCAACATGTCATGCACACAATCACACATACACAAGACACAGACTATGCTACACATCTTCCCCTTCACAAACATTTAATCCTTGAATGACAGAACTCACAACACATAAGAACAATGACACATATGCACAAAAACACACAAAACATAAAACACTTAATCAATAAGCCGCCTAGGTAATCTCTTAATGCAATAGCTCCTTCTTGGTACACCCACTGGATTTCTATGTTGATTGGAAACACTCTCTGACTTCACAGTTTAGAAACACTCTTGGACTTCACAGTTTCCTCGAAAGCTGAGTTCCCACAACCTTCCTCCTCAATGCTCCTACTCATCCTAGCCACACAGGAAAAGTTCCAGCATTGTCCATTAGCAATCTGTACAGAATTCCCACAGACTCTTTTTAACAGCATAGGTTCTCTAAATGTGGACAAACCTTTTCTCAAGAGGAAAGGGTGTTTGACACAAACCCAATCGCCAACCTCCACAGCATTCCTGCGTTTCCTCTTTCCCTTAATCTCATCCACCTTTATCCTACTGGCCTCATCACCAGCTGCTCTGGCTTTCTCAGCCAACAACTTTACATCCACATCCTTGTCAATCACACCCGAAATCCAATCTGGAGACAGACAAGATCTCACACTCCTCCCTCTCATCAATTCAAAATGTATTTGACCCGGAGTTGAGTGCAAAGTGGCACAGTACGCCCAAATAGCTTCAACACAATCCACTCCAGACATAAGTGCACTTTGCCCACATTCCACCAACCCTTTGTTAAATCTTTCAACTCTGCTGTTGAATTTAGAGCAATACAAGAGCGTGTGAGCATGTCTAATACCATGCTTCAAAAAAATCCCTTTGATGGGTGTAGAAATAAATTGTACCTCATTATCAGACAAAACCTTTGCCGGAATACCATCTCCATAAAACACTTCTTTGAAGAATTTCACAACACTAGCAGTATTGGGCTCGTCCACACGTTTAACCTCCACCCATCTGGCCAACTGATCAATCAATACAATGAAATACCTCATTTGTACAGGTAGAACATGAAAATGGCCCTCAAAGTCAATCAACACTTTCTTCCAAACACTCACTGGACTCAAAACCATCCTTAGTTCTGGAACCGAAGTAACAAGATGCTGATCACTGATGCAACACTGACCACACTCCCTTACCACCTCATCAACTTCCCTGTCCATGGATGGCCACCAATATCTTGTTCTTATGCATCGTTTAGTAGCCATCATGCCCAAATAGCCAGCATGTGCAGTCTAGTCTCAATAATTCCCTTCCTAACACTCCCAGGTGGAATCAATTTCTCTTCCCTGACCAAAACACCACTCTCAATTGACAATTCATCAGCAACCTTCCAATATAGCCGCAAAAATAACCTTAAACCCTTTTCCTTAGGCCAACCTTCCAACACAAATTTCACTACATACATTAGGTCCACATCCTTAATCACTGCACCACACCATTCCCGTACACTGTCACAAATTACATGATCAAACAGTTCGCTTTACAATTCTTGCCTCCAGGAATATACATCACTTCAAATCTGAATTCAAGCAACTTGACAGATAGTCTAGCAAGTCTTGCTGTAGACTTTTTTTTATCTTGTGCCCTTTAAGAATGTCCACCAAAGGGCGATGGTCCATTTGAAGACAGATTGATCTCCCCCACAAATATGGCTTGAATTTTTAAAATTCCCATGTGCATTCCAGCATCTCTTTTTCAATTACAGAGTACTGAGTTTCCACGTTAGATAATCTTCTTGATGCAAAACCAATTGTAGATTCTGTAACACCATCACTTTGCAAGGGCACCGCACTGATTCCATATACACTTCTGTCGCCAGCCACACATGGTTGTAGAGCAGGTGCAGATACCATCCATTCTTTGATGATATCACAATTTTGTTGACGTTCAGATGACCAAGTGAATTCTGTATTATTCTTTAATACGTATCTAAAGCACTCTGTCAAATCAGAATAATTCCTGACAAATTAGAATAGAACCCGCACATCCTCAGGAAAGACCTAACCTAATCCTCGAATAAGGAGCCTTTACAATCGCCTCCACCAAACCTGGCTTTGGCTGGACCCCATCGGAGGAAAGAACGTGACCAAAGTATTCCACCTCCTTGACCACAGAAACACATTTGTTTTTCCTCAAAGTCACACCGTGCCCACACATTGCATTCAATGCCAGTTTAAGAATGTGTCATGCTCCTCTAAGATTTTGGCAAATACAAGAATATAATCTTGGAATGCCACAACATTCTTGATCACCTGTAAAATCCTAGTCATTATCTTCTGAAACACAGATGCAGCAGAAACCAGGCCAAATGGCATACTGTAGAACTGGAAAGTACCATCAGGTGTAACAAAGGCCATCAGATGGCGCGATTTAGCCACCTGATGGTATGCAGCTTTCAAATCCAATTTACTGTACCATTTGGCCTGACCAACCACTGTGATTAAATCCTTTCTGCGTGGCAGCGGGAACTTTTCCTCCCAGATAGCACGATTTGCACAAATCAATACAAAGCTGTAACCCTCCAGAGCTCTTCTTAGTCAGAACCACTGGACATAACCATAAAGTGGCATCTACTGGCGCAACAATGCAATTTTGCTGAATTTTTGACAACATTTTTGTCAAGTCATCTCTCGCACTGAGATGGACATTACGTAGTTTGTGCTTAATAGGTACTCACCCATCTTTACACTTAATACCATATTTGGAATTCTTAATTTCACCCACTTCATCAGTGAATATCTTAGGAAATTCAGAAACCCAATGGACAATCTCTTTGGAAACTACCCCCTGATATTATAACATCCCCCAAGACTGACCGGTGGTTCTCTACCAGTTCTAATGACAATGCCAAAGTCAGCCTGGTGCCACCAACCCAGTACATTGATACCTTTTTTGTATACAAACCTTTACCTTGAAGGTTTTATTAGAAAATCTAATGGATGCCCAAAATAACCCTGCAAATCAATCCTGCTTATTTCAAAAGCTGTAACCACATCAGGAGGTAACAACACCTGATTGGACAATTTTTTTTAATTTGGATACATCAATAATGGTTCTTCTAGCTCCTGAATCAACTAACAAAGAAATAGCCGCTCCATTAATGGTAAACTCCACCAACAGATCACTGTAACACCTAGTATCACCTTTCCCTTTTGTCTCCACCACATTCACAGCAAACACCAATTCTTCCAATTTATTTTCTGCATCTTGCAAATCATCATCTGGTTTCTGATTCTGTACAGCTCGAACCTGCACCCCTCTCAGTTCAACTCTATTATTGGCAAAACGTCTACCAGTCCTACAGACCCTTCCAAAATGCCCTAGCCTATTACACTTCCAGCACCCTTGTGATACTGCCATACAATTCTTGAAAGAAGACACATGGTATAGTAAACCATACCTGAAACACTTACATTTGGAAATATCTTGCCCTCTTGTTGAAGATGTGGTGCCAGACTGCACACTACTAGACTGCTGCCTCTTATTAATGTTACCTTTGCCAGTACCCTGGTCAACACTGGCAACCTACTGAGTATTAGTGTCCAATTTGATTGACTCCTCACAAGAAGACTCAATACTCTTTGCTATGTCAACTGCTTCATCCAATGTAGGATTCCTCCAAGCTAACAATCTCTCTTGTGTCTTCTTGGAACTGCACCTAGCCACAAGTTGATCCCTAATAAGCTGCGAGGTAAAATTGCCAAAATCACAGTAGGAAGCCAACATTTTTTAAGCAGCTATGTATGTGTCAATAGATTCAGATGGTGCCTGTACCCTGGTAAAATGTATGCCTGCACACCACAAGATTTACTTTGCCCTCCAAATTAATTTCTAACTGTTTTACTGCATACTGAAACTCATCCAACGCATTCATCTTCAACTGGATTTAAATCTAGTAAATGATAAAAATTATTTTACCCTTCCACCCTTTTCCTAACAGCTTGAAATTTCTGAACATCAATAGCCCCTAAATAGTATTAAATGATCTCAACCCTGTTCTCCACTTCAATGGTGGCTCCCCGGGCTCCTGGAGAAAATGTGTCAGTGGAGTAACTGTTTGCTTCATGGCCCAGCACAAGTCGTAACAACCACAATGTACAACAAATAATTAAGGCTGTTAAAATAATTCCCCCCAAAAAATAATGGGTGAATAATCACAAAACATTTCCAGAATTAATGCAAACTGTCACAAAATTAACACAACAATGTGAAGAACTAGAGATAGTAAATGTACTTCAATGAATGATAAAGCATGCCAATCACTGTTAGCACCAGACAACTCCATTAGATGACATTCAAACTAAACAAATAAGCACGCTAATCGTTGTTAGCACATCCATCCGCTAGGCTTGAATATGAGCGTCCCTTGCACAATTACATGAATAAGTATACAGTATAGTAGTAGTAGTAAGAGCCCAGGAAATGACCAGAGATCCCAACAGCACTCTCCTGTCTTCTTGCTACATTCCAGCCCAGCTCAGCTCACAATATAGAACCACAACATGTCATGCACACTGTCATGCATACAAGACACACACTATACCACAGTGCCCGCAGACCAGTTGCCTATTTTTCAGCTACTGTGGTTCCAGTAGCATCTGCATTGACTAGATGTCTCAAATCTGTTGCTGCAACAGCTTTCAGCATAGAGAAATGCGAGAAATGCGAAGCATAGTAATGGGTCATCCTTTGACACCTAACCAATAGTAGGCCCACAAGGTTTGAGCAGACAATTTTAGCCCCAGAAAATGTTACCCTGAAAAAATGTTTGGTCCTAAACCCTGCTACATTGCTTCCTTTACCTCACTGTGATGCAGATGAGGTCGAAGTAGACCTGACATTTCTGAGGAGTCAATGCCTGATTCTGATTACACCCTGTTTGTGGATGGCTCTTGTCTCAGGGACCATGAGGGAAACCTGACGGCTGCTTATGCTGTTCGTACCGCTATGGGAGTGGTGGAAGCTGCCTGGCTTCAAGAAGTATTCTCCGCGCTAGTAGCATGGCAGAACTGATTGCCCTTACCAGAGCATTATGCATTCCCAACCAGCTAAACGTGACAATATTCACCAATAGCCAGTATGGGTTTGGTGTAGTTCATGACTTTGGACAGTTATGTTCTCAACGGTGATTTATGACCTCGTTAGGGACCCCGACCAACAATAGAGAAAATGTGACAAAACTGTTAGAAGCCCTGCAGATGTCAGCACAAGTGCTCTGCCCATTGTAAAGGAAAATACTTTGTGACAATAGGTAATCGTTATGCCGACAAAGTTGCACTAAACATTTGTACTTTCAATGGTGAATACACAAATGAGGAAGCAGATGAAAGCAATTTCAGCCTTTTGATGACAATTGCAGACACATGATAGGAAGTGAAGAGGTTGCAAGAGGAAGTTACTGAGGGGGAACAGCAAGGTTGGATCAGAACAGGATGTGTCGAACGAGATGATGATATTTGAGTTTCAGGAGATAGAAGACCAGTACTGCCTAATCGTTTGTTGCCACTGATGACGAGGTAGTACCATGAGTCGATGCATATAGGAAGAGATGCCATGGCAAGGTTGTTTAGGCAGACTTGTTTTAACCCGACGTTCCGATTGAGGGCTGAGGCATTGTGTTATCGATGTGTGATTTGTCAGCAAATTAATGTGAAAAGCAAACTGCTGTTACACTGAGTCACATAGGGATATTTGGAGGTCCTTTCAACAGAATGTAACATTTTTTCTTGAGATTGAGGTACATTTTAGTAGTGGTATGCATCTTTTCTTATTGGATGGAAGCCTACCCAACTAGAAAATGTGATAGCTTCACTGTAGCTAAGCTGTTATTGAGGGAACTATAATTCCAAGATTCGGATTTCCAACAGCTTTGAAGTCAGACCAAGTAATTCACTTTAATAATGAGGTCCTGATAATGTTATGTGCAGCTTTACAAGTGAAGTAGAGATTGCAATGCAGTTATTGGCCAGAAGCTCCAGGTACCATGGAACAAATCAACAGCACTTTAAAATCTAGACTTGCTAAAGTGTGTGCGTCGATATCTCTGAAATAGCCTAATGCTTTGCCTCTGCTGCTGATGAGTCTTCACAGAGTCCCAGATCGGAGAACAGCCTTATAAAATAATCATAGAGAGGGCTATGTGTTTGCCTGCTGTGCCTGCAAATATGCTGTAACCATCACACTTGTTACAGTGCTCTATTACTATAAAGGACTGGCTGACGTGGTTCGTTCTATGTCTCACCAGGTTGAAATGGTGACAGCACTGTGACATCAGGAGCAGTGCCATGACCTTAGTCCTGGTGACTGGGTCGTGGTGAAGTAACATGTGAGGAAGAACTGTTTTGAGCCTCGTTGTCGTGGTCCATACCAGGTGATATTGGTCATTACGTTGGCTGTGAAGTTTGGTGGTCTTCCGAATTGGGTGTATGTGTCCCACACTCGGTGAGTCCCGTGACCACTTGAACGAGAAACAGTTCCTCTTCCAGAAGAGATGCCAGCAATGGTCGAAAGGCCATGGGGAGAGGTCAGTCAAGCTGTAGGGGACCAGACAGAGCCTGAAGCAGCACGTAAACGATCTGAGGGGCGTCTTGACGAATCTGAAGCAGAATCTGAACTCGAAGAAGCTGATACAGTGCTGGTGAACAATTCAGATTCTAACCCCAAAAAAGGAACTAGTGCTGTGGGATCAAGAGGTGGTGGAAGAAAGCTGGCCGAAGAATAAAGAGAGGATAAGGTTAAAGTTATTCTCTGAAAGAGCTCTTACACCCATATCCAAGGCACCTGGTGTATCAAAGCTGAGTGGAAACAAAAGTGAAGATTCAAATCTCAGAAGATCCAAAAGATCGAGTGTGCCTTGTCAGATGTACTCTTCTCCTCAGTGGACTTATCTCACTACTAATGCTATTGAGAGTGACTTCTGGACGTTCTGGAATAATAGTGGAAATTCTTCTGAAAACTTTGGAACTTGATTTGGACTATCTATTTACATTTTCACTTACTTACCCGACAAGACTTAGTGCTTTGAAGCACTTAGTGCTGAATGAGACTGAATTTTCCTAACTGAATCAAGAAGAGTCTCTTCGGCTTGTTGATGGACTGAGAATAATGATCATGGATATGCTCATTAATTAACTTGGTCCTCACATTACTAAAGATTATGAATTACCTTTGTTGAGTGCTTAAAAGAAGAATACCTAGGTCCAAATGGAAGAAGAATAAAATTAGAGTTAACATTTAGAAGAACACGGGGTGGGGTTAGCGAAGCCTCACAAAGACTGTATATATATTTTGTAAATAAAGCGTGAGCACAAATAAAGACTGTTTTGCTGTTTGCACAGGTGGAGACCGACAGAGAATATTCTGTTGCTGTTATTTCTCTATCCACCTGGTCGGAATCTAAGTAGCATGGAAGCAAACAATAATAGTTGTAGACTTAGGTACATAATAGGTACAATATTAATTATTTTAGTGTTAGGCTCTGTTGGACTTAACGTCCTTTAGGTAGCTTGGCTCAGGTCAAAAGGCTTTTATACATACAAAGACGGTTCAAGACCGGAGGGTCAAAGGGAACAAGTTTTAAGACCACACAGGGTTAGATCCCCAATTAAAGTATCTATAACAACAAGAACCCTGAGGTCTGAAGTCACCAAAAAAGAAAAAAGAAGGACGAGAAGGTGGTGTGTAAATGACAAACAAAAAGCCCAATTCATGTAATGAAAGGGCAATCCTTCAGAGGCGATCTGTTCTCTATAAATCAAGAACTTGCTCTATTTTTCAGAAAGATCCGTTTGAATTTCTTTTTCCGAACAGATCTCGATACCTGTTCTGATGATCAAGACCTCAACACGGACTTGCGGAACAAATCAACATTCAATCCCTTGCCCAGTCAAGTTCCTTCACAGGTACTTACATATGAGAAAGCGGTGACTGCACAGGTGTTAACCACTTGTACAGCGGAAAGCCGTCAATATCAAAATCTTACTAAGTCTGAGCGGCAGGCCTTAAAATCTCTCACTTCTGATGAAACAATCATGATCAAGCCGGCGGATAAAGGTGGTGCCACGGTTATCATGGACACCACCGCCTATCGCACCAAATGCTTGAGACAATTGCAAAATGTACATTTTTACCGACCTCTCACTGAGGATCCCACTAAAAGATTACAACAGACCATTCAGATCATGGTAAATGAAGCCAGCACCAATGGTTGGATCACTACAAATGAAGCTCAGTATTTGGTTAAATCTTCCCCCATCGTGCCTTACTTTTATATTCTGCCTAAGGTGCACAAGAATGTGAGTCCCCCTCCTGGTCGTCCGATTATCTCCGGACTTGGGTCTCTCTTGGAACCTTTGTCGGCATTTGCAGATCATTTTTTACGTCCCTTGGTCGCCAAAATGCCCACGTACCTAAAGGACACCAAGGACATTTTGATCCTACTCAAAGATCTACCCTTTGATGGTGAGACAGAATTTTTAGTCTCATTTGATGTAGAGTCACTTTATACATGTATTCCACAGGATGAGACATTGGATGTCATCGAAACTCTCCTGTTGGCTAATCCACCGGACTCCATCACTCCAGTCTCGTTCATCATGTCATGTGCCAAGTTAGCCATGAAAGAGAACTTTTTTCAATTTGAAGAACAGTTGTTCCTACAGGTGTCAGGCACTTCGATGGGGAGCATTTTTGCTCCCAGCCTGGCTAACCTGTATGTTCATGTCTTTGAGGAACAACATGTGTTCGGCACCAATAATCCTTATAAAGATCAAATAAGGATATGGAAGAGGTACATAGACGACGTGTTCGTACTATGGCACGGATCACTGGCTTCATTGTTGGATTTTAAGAACTGGCTAAACAATTGTGATACCTTCTTAAAATTCACCTGCGAGTACTCCAAGACCCAACTCCCTTTTCTGGACATATTGATAACCCCCTCTGAGGGTGGCTTGAGTACCGAACTGTACAGAAAACCTATGGCGGTGAATGCCCTTTTGAAATATGACAGTTTTCACCCACGGGCATTGTGGGATAATCTGCCTTTTGGTCAGTTTTTGCGCTTAAAAAGAAATTGCTCCTCAGTTGATAAGTATAAAGAACATGCGAGCAATTTATCTAAACAATTACTGGCCAGACAATATCCCAAGCAACTGATCCGTAGAGCTTCTAAACGCGCAGCAAATAACAATCGTGAGGCTCTACTGGAACCTAAGGTCCCCAAATCCTCTGATAACAGGCTCACCTGTGTACACACTTACTGCAAGTTTTCCAATCAAATCAAAAAAATCATCTTGACGAATTGGAAAATTTTGAACATAGGAGAGGTCAAGTTGCCAAGACCTCTTTTTGCTTTCAAACGCAGTAGTAATATCAGGGACCAATTGGTACACACCCGCCCACGGACTCATCAAACAGGCACTCAACATACCCTGTGGGGTTTACCACCAGTCGTAGGACACTACCCATGTGGTTCCTGCGCGGCTTGTTGCCACACTTCTGTGACTAAAGAGATCGATATTGGCACTGGTAGGCCGTGGACCCTTAAAAGTCACAGTAACTGTAACAGCTCCAACTTGATTTACTTAATAACATGTCCGTGTGGGTTACGATATGTTGGAATGACCACCCGCCGGGTAAAAACCCGAATTTTGGAACATAAAAGCACCATACGGTGTGGCCGTTCTGCAACTAAACTCACCAACCACTTTCTAGCAGTTAATCATGCTCCAAATGACTTACACTGGACGGTCCTTGACAAACCTTTCATACCTTCCCATCTGACAGACTGCTCTTCCTTTCTATTTAAACGAGAACAGCGGTGGGTTTACACACGTAACACGCATGTCAAAGGACTGAATGACGACATTCCGTGGTTGTCACTATGATATTCATAAATTTTGTCTATTCCGAGTCCCGCATCACAACACACCATGCATATGGGATTAGTTAAGAGAGTAAGCTATGTGCAGGTCCGATTTACTTTGGGCTCTCATAAACCATGTTTTCTACCTCGGTTTCGGCTAGTGCTATCTAGTGCTTGCCCCTTTGGAACCATTAAGTCTGACACTCTGGGTTAATTGAACATTTTCAATGTCTCGCTGTTTTTTTCATGCACAATAGAACGTTTTTGTTTGGTTTTTTATGCTTTGCATATCCTTTTTGGCGGTATTCATGTTAGTTCTATGACGAGCGTTTGCGCGTCAATTACGGAGCGAATGCTTTTATAAATTGGATTTCCTCCGTTTCCGCCTCAGGAGCTGACGTTAAGCTCAATAGCATGAGCTAATGCCTGAGCTTTTTCTTCGTTGCATTTTTAACGGAGTCAGTGTTTTTATAACTAGGATCCCTCCGTTTTAGGCATTTACTTTAGTCCTGAGCCTAGTAACACAAGCTAGCACCTGTGTTCTTTGTGTATAGTCCCTTTAAGACAAAACCACTTCTATGGCTGCATTTACCGTTGCCAAGACTACGAGCACAGCGCGGTAGAACAGCTCCGAATGGTTTCTTCATTTTCGCTTATTTTGTAACGAGCTTCTCCATTGGCCACTGATCGAAGACATTGACGCTTCATATTACACGTTTACCCGTCCCGCGGGACCTCCGGCTTCAGGCTCATTTCAGCCTCGGTCCCCCGACGGATAGGTAAGCGTTTGGAATTAGCTCTTCGTTACTTAATTAATATACTGCACATTCATCATTTCTTGTGTTAGTTTATACTTAGTCGTCTTTCAGGCGGCTTTTGACCTTTTAAGCATTTGTGGTCACTCGTTTTATGTACCACGCACTCGAGTGCAAGTACATTGAGTTCATTCATCCTTTGAACTTAAATTAACATAGTTTTCTTGGATTTGTTCTAATTGAGTGTCCAATACAGCGAGATTTGTTTATAGCGCATACACTTTGAAGAACTTGGCATTGTCTTTGGTTCTTCACGCATACAGCACTTTGTGCATTTAGTGAAGATACCGGTCTCCCTTGTTTTTAGTTTATCAGTCCACATTTTTGAACATTCGCTCCTGAGATGTAGGTACCAAATTCTGAGCTTCTTACATCACTTTTCAGAGCGGTGTTCCCTTCCTGAGCGGATGCCAGGTGGAGGTTAGAGTCGCACCCAGTGTTCACGGGTGAGTGGTTCATGCAATTAGCTATTATTTCTATTTTTATGTTTGTTTAACTCAGCATTTTGAACCAACTTGTTCTTACACTGAGTTCTCTTTGTTTAGGTGATGTTTGAGATGACTAAGCGACGTACACCCTTCTAGCACCTATTGGGTGTTCACAGTATCCTTTTTTCTGTGTAGTTAGCACACAGTTTTTTTCATTTTGCAGTAGCTTGTGGTCCTGATGAAAGCCGAGCCCATTTAGGCGTTTAGGCTGAAACATGTCGACCTTTTTTCATTGTTAAACACCATGGCCTACATTCGACTAGTGGTGTTCATGTTTTTAATCTAGCTTCGGCACGGTTGTGTCAAGAGAATCTTCCTTGCCGTCCCGTGACTAGTTTTAATACACTTTCACTGCACTATCAATTGGTCAGCACTGCACCCCTCACTCATACGTAGCTCATCATATGTGGATTTAGTCTATCATTTAGTGCACAATCAAAACATCCCTGAGCTCCTCCCTCTCATAGAGGGGGTCGTAGCCCCCAGAGAAACTAGGATTTTTCTCTGGGAGGAGAATCCCATATGATGAAGCATGTCACCCAGGGTGAGTGAGGGATTACGTCCTTAAAAGGGATTGCCCTTTCATTACATGAATTGGGCTTTTTGTTTGTCATTTACACACCACCTTCTCGTCCTTCTTTTTTCTTTTTTGGTGACTTCAGACCTCAGGGTTCTTGTTGTTATAAATACTTTAATTGGGGATCTAACCCTGTGTGGTCTTAAAACTTGTTCCCTTTGACCCTCCGGTCTTGAACCGTCTTTGTATGTTTAATGAACAGCTGTTGGCTGTGGGTCTCACATTCGACACAATAATAGTGTCTAAACTGTATTGCGGAATTAGGATTTTCTGCAGGTTGAATTTTCTTCCAGTGTTCTTCTTCACACACATATACATAGATTCGTGGGCTTACTTTTTCTAATTTTGAGGTTGAGACTGACTTCTTCTTCTTTTCTCATTATGGCGGAACGCCTGGGTCTAACCTTTGATGACACCATAGCACAAGCCATTTTAGATACACCAAGTATTATGGACACGTTTCAAAGTCCTTCCACCAATGCAGAGGTTGATTGGACCAGGGTTCTGACTTTAAAGAAATCACATTCACGAGTGTTCATCCATGGAGCAATCATGACTGAGTATTTGAGAGCCAATAGCGCACCCACAGGACTCATTGTGACTAATGCACCACGACTGTTCCTTGATGACAAAACTTTCCTCAATGATTGGTCCCTAATCGCTTGGAAGTGTACCAGAGATTGGTTGATCCTTATCATCAGCACTGCCAAACGGGTTGCTGATGCTGTCTTGATCGAGATTCAGGCTTTAGAATCTCAAATCAAAGTGACACTCACAGGCGCTCTGTTTAAAAAACAACAAGAGGAATCAAACAAACACAACAAAGAATTCAAGGATTCAGTATTGATGACTAAGATCAATAAATTTAAAAAGGATTTGGCCCGTTTTTCCCTAGAGAGAGTGTATCCATACACTAGTGCTGACTATGTGCCCCCACAATTAAATCGACAGGGTCGTAGGTATGGGTCCGACTACTCTACATCAGGGAGTGATGAATGGTCTAGTGGGTCAGACACTGCCTCAGGTGAAGATTCCTCATTTAGAGGCAACAAAAAGAGAGGCAGGGGTAACAGGAGAAACCTGCGAGGTGCACCCAATACCATGTATCCTCCTCAGTGGTGGCCTCCTGGTCCATACAACTATCCACCCTTTCCTCCTTTCGGTCAACCTTGTCCTTATCCCCCACCTCCACAAATGTACTCCAACCAGCCTTTTTTAGGGTTTGGCCGAGGCCGGTCAAGGGGAAGAAGACGGAACCAGGTCCATTGGGCAGATCAACAACCAGCAACCCCGGCCTCGGTTGCGAGAGAGACTCCAGTGGTCCCGAGCACGAGCACAACTTAGTCATCAATCTGTCTAAGAAAGTTCTTACACAAGAAGAGATGTCCCTCTTAAACAAAGGTTTAGGGTTTGTTCCTTCCTTCAGAGGCGATCTGTTCTCTATAAATCAAGAACTTGCTCTATTTTTCAGAAAGAACCGTTTGAATTTCTTTTTCCGAACAGATCTCGATACCTGTTCTGATGATCAAGACCTCAACACGGGCTTGCGGAACAAATCAACATTCAATCCCTTGCCCAGTCACGTTCCTTCACAGGTACTTACATATGAGAAAGCGGTGACTGCACAGGTGTTAACCACTTGAACAGCGGAAAGCCGTCAATATCAAAATCTTACTAAGTCTGAGCGGCAGGCCTTAAAATCTCTCACTTCTGATGAAACAATCATGATCAAGCCGGCGGATAAAGGTGGTGCCACGGTTACCATGGACACCACCGCCTTTCGCACCGAATGCTTGAGACAATTGCAAAATGTACATTTTTACCGACCTCTCACTGAGGATCCCACTAAAAGATTACAACAGACCATTCAGATCATGGTAAATGAAGCCAGCACCAATGGTTGGATCACTACAAATGAAGCTCAGTATTTGGTTAAATCTTCCCCCATCGTGCCTTACTTTTATATTCTGCCTAAGGTGCACAAGAATGTGAGTCCCCCTCCTGGTCGTCCGATTATCTCCGGACTTGGGTCTCTCTTGGAACCTTTGTCGGCATTTGCAGATCATTTTTTACGTCCCTTGGTCGCCAAAATGCCCACGTACCTAAAGGACACCAAGGACATTTTGATCCTACTCAAAGATCTACCCTTTGATGGTGAGACAGAATTTTTAGTCTCATTTGATGTAGAGTCACTTTATACATGTATTCCACAGGATGAGACATTGGATGTCATCGAAACTCTCCTGTTGGCTAATCCACCGGACTCCATCACTCCAGTCTCGTTCATCATGTCATGTGCCAAGTTAGCCATGAAAGAGAACTTTTTTCAATTTGAAGGACAGTTGTTCCTACAGGTGTCAGGCACTTCGATGGGGAGCATTTTTGCTCCCAGCCTGGCTAACCTGTATGTTCATGTCTTTGAGGAACAACATGTGTTCGGCACCAATAATCCTTATAAAGATTAAATAAGGATATGGAAGAGGTACATAGACGACGTGTTCGTACTATGGCACGGATCACTGGCTTCATTGTTGGCTTTTAAGAACTGGCTAAACGAGGAGGAGGAGCCTAGCGCGCAACCAAGATGGCCGCGTAGGTGCGAGGCTCCCGAGGACCTCCGCGACCTCCTATGACTATCCTGAACATATCCTGTCCTAGATGAGGGGACTGTGTTGGTGAGCCTGAGCTGAGGTGGCACCCGTTTTCCGCTTCCAAATCGGACCTCGGACACCGGCTTTAGCACCGATTGAGGTTTGCGGCCTACTCCTAGCCGAACCCCGGATTTGCGCTGTGGGGCGATCCAGTGACAAAGTGAACAACAGCGGCGGGCAGGGCTTGGTGGCTCGCGTACCCCGCACTTTCACTTTCGCTTTCGCACCCCCCTTGCTGTCTCTGCGAGGTTGGGTCGCGGGGCTTTGTGTGTTGGTGTGGCCTCGCCGGGGGACCCTGCCTGCCCGCCGGCTGTGATCCGCCCCGCAGATCTGGGGTGGCACCCCCCCGGAGCCCGTGGACCGGCTTGCCTGCCCTTCACGACGTGGCTGGTGCGACCGGGAGACTGGGACCATGGCCACGAAACAAGATGGTGACCGGGCAAAGATAAAATCGACCCGGCGTGGCGCAGCCCATCAGTCCAACAGCATGGATCGATATACCCTCCAGAAGGGATCTCCCGAGGTGCCACGCAGGTCCCCTGAGGGCCCCACTGATGCCCCCGATCTGCCCACGGATCTGACTCTGCGGGATGTCATGGGCGCCATCGCCGAGATGAAGGCCTCGGTGGGCCAGCGTTTTGATACACTGGCGCAGAAGATCGACTCGGTCCTCGTGGATGTTGGCCTGGTAAGGGCCGATCTCTCCAAGACCAACGACCGAGTCGATTCTTTGGCCCACACCGCATCGGGCCTTACGACAGATGTGGCGGCCCTACAAACGGAGGTGCGCCGGCTTGCTCGGGCGAGTGCGCTGATGGATCGCCGCCTGGAGGACTCCGAGAGTCGGGCCCGGAGGAACAACATCCGTATCATCGGGGTGCCTGAGGGACGTGAGGAGGCGGCGGCGGACCTTTTCGTGGAAGACCTGATTGTTACCCATCTCCAGCCACGGGGGCTGAGTAAATTCTTTGCTGTGGAGAGGGCCCACAGGGTTCCCGGGGGAAGGCCTGAGGTCGGAGCCGCTCCGAGACCTCTCATTGCCTGGATTTTTAATTTTCGGGACAGAGACGCTATCCTGCAATCCTCCAGACTACAGGGACCGATTAGACTTGACAATATGGACATTAATTTTTATCCTGATTTCACCCCTGCGGTCCAGAAGCAGAGACTGAGCTTCCTCGGTGTCAAGCGCCGTCTTCGGGACCTAAACCTCAAATACGCCATGCTTTTCCCAGCTAAGCTGCGAGTGGAGGTGGATGGTCGCACGCACTTTTTTGATCGTCCCGAAGCGGCCGGGGACTGGTTGGATACTCTGTCTGGGGATCGGGATCGGGGTGGCGGGGGGGGAGCGGCCGGGGGAGAGGGCTCGCCGGATCAAGACTGAGGGACTAATATTAGGCCTCGCTCGGGACAAAAATGATGCCACTTTTGACCATACGTCGGTTCGCTTAAGTTCCCCTCCTATGGAGGTTGTGTGGGGTCTCTTGGGGGTTCTCCCTCCTCCTCTGGGGGTCTAGTTAGTTTACCTATCTATGGGGCGACAGGCACACTGCACGTTGGGGGGGCTGTCTGGGCTCATGCAGGGGTGCAGGGAGGGGGGAGTTCTGTTGGGGTGGGTGGGCAGGGATGGGGTGTTGTTCGTTATTATCACAAGGCAACCCTTTTTTTGTGTTGGTTCTACTGTGCTCTCGGGGGGACGAATGATGGTTTCTGTGTATGATGGGGGGTAGGGAATTAACTTTGTTGTCTTGGAACGTTAATGGACTGGGGGACAGGATCAAACGAGGTGTGGTCCTACAGTATCTGAAGCGACTCTCGCCCGATGTAGTCTTTCTGCAGGAGACACACCTTATTGGCAATTCCTTCTGCGCCATGAATCGGCGTGGCTACCGCCTCGTGGCCCACTCGGGCTTCACGTCAGGCTCAAGGGGTGTGGGTATCATGGTAAAGAACTCGCTCCCGTTAGAAATTGATGAGGTGCTCCACGATGATAGGGGACGTTACACTGTCTTGGTGGGGAGAATGGAGGGCAAAGTGGTTGTCTTTGTGTCAGTGTACGTCCCACCGGGGTTGCAGTCGACCACCTTTGCAGACCTGGGGCGCCTCCTCCTTGGCCTTCCGGGGGGGCTTCTGGTGGTGGGGGGGGATTTCAACGCGGTGGTTTCTGGGACTGTGGATCGTCACCCCCCTAGGGACCTCCCCCGGGCACAGGCGTGGCTATCCGGCCTCTTGGATACACTTGGATTGGTGGACTGCTGGCACTTAAAACATCCCACGCAGCTGCAGTACACTTTCCACTCGGGGGCCCATGGTAGTCTCTCACGGCTTGATTATGTCCTTGTCCCGGCGGCCTATGTCGGGAGGGTGGGGGAGGTGCGCCATTTGGCACGGGGTATCTCGGACCACTCCCCGCTTCTGTTGCATTTCGATGTCTTTCCGAGGGGTGAGAGCAGGGTGGTCCCAATCAATTCCTTGTACCTGCGTGACCCCACCATTCGCGCTGACTTGATTAAATCCCTCCAGCGCTATTTTGATGAGAATGTGGGGTCAGTGCCTTCGGCTATCTCCCTGTGGGAGGCCTTCAAAACAGTACTCAGAGGGGAGGCCCTATCCCTTATTTCCCACGCCCGGAGGCGCGAGCGGGAGGAGGTGACCCGGGTGGAGGCTGAAATAGCTGAGTTGGAGGGTAATCTAGAAGATGGGGTGACGGATGCTGCACTACATGTCCTCCAGCTCAAGCAGGCGGCTTATAGGGCCCTCGTTACGGAGGCGGCCAGGGGCCTTAGTAGAGAGCAACAGGGGCGACTGTATGATGTGGGTGATAAGGCTGGTAAACTGATAGCGTGGTTGGATAAAAAGGAGAGAGCGAATCGTGTGGTCCCGCTGATTGAGAAAACGAATGGTGTGTGTGTAACTGAGCCAGAAGAAATTGTCTCCTGTTTCGCGGATTATTTCCGCGAGGTGTATTCCCCGGTCTCTTCTTGCTCTGAAGAGGATTCCCATGCCCTGCTCAGGGATATCGCGCTGCCTTCCCTTTCCGGGGAGGACAGGGTGTCGCTGGACGCCGCTCCCACCTCCGACGAAATCGCCCTCGCCCTCGCCATACGCTCGGTCGCTTCTGGCAAGGCCATGGGCCCGAATGGTATCCCTATCGAGTTGTATAAGCTGCTACCGGATACATTAGCGCCTCACCTCCGCGCAATGTTCCTGGCGGCCCACTCGCTGGGCTCCCTCCCGCTTGACCAGCGTCTGGCTACAATCGTGGTGATCCACAAGGAAGGGAGACCTCAGGACCGGGTTACTTCTTATCGGCCTATCTCACTACTGAATGCGGAGCCCAAAATTCTCGCCAAGGTACTGGCCAATCGGCTGGTCGGTGTGGTGGGAGATCTGGTTCATCAGGACCAGTCTGGCTTTATTCCCCATCGCAACACAGCCCTTAACCTGCGGCGTTTGCATGGGGTGCTCGCGCGCGTCCCATTTATACGGGAACCGGCCATTTTGGCGTCCTTGGACGCCACCATGGCGTTTGACACGCTTGAGTGGCCATACATCTGGGCGATGCTTGCGAAGTTCGGATTTGGCCCAGGATTCATCAGTTGGGTCAAACTGTTGTATTCGGGCCCATTGGCGCAGGTGGTCGTGAACGGAAGAGTATCGGCCCCGTTTGAGCTGGGCCGGGGCACGCGACAGGGCTGTCCCTTGTCGCCGCTTCTTTTTGCGCTTGCCTTGGAGCCCCTGGCGGAGTGGCTGCGGTGGGAGCCTTCCATCCGTGGTCTCCGTTGGACCCCCGAGTATGAGGACCGCGTATCCCTATACGCTGATGACATCCTTCTGTACCTAGCCTCCCCACGTAAATCACTTATAGTGCTGGTTGATGTTTTACATTCGTTTGGTCGTAACTCCGGTCTCGTCATCAACTGGGCTAAATCGTGCGTGTATGTTCTCTCTGGGGAGGCTCCTATTCTCCCGCGGGGCTGTCCGATCCAGATCGCCCCGCAGGGATTTCGGTACCTGGGTGTCTTCATTACTCTGGACCCGGAGGCCCGGTATGAACGGAACCTGCTTCCCCCCCTCCAGCGTCTGCGGGTAGATGTCGCACGCTGGCGGCGCCTGCCGCTTTCGCCGCTCGGCCGGGCGGCATTGTTCAAGATGATGTCTCTGCCGCGTTTCCTGTACGCTTTGCAGAACACTATGGACTTAGTCCCGGCGCGCTACTTCCGTGAGGTGGAGAGTCTGCAACGCCGCCTGTTCTGGGACGGGAGGCCGCGTATTGCCCTGGCGAAGCTGACGCTCCCATGGTATGACGGGGGGATTGCCCTCCCGGATATTAAACGGTACTATTGGGCCTCCCAGCTCGCTGCAATTAACCATGGCCTATACGGGCCCGCCTTAAACCCGGCATTCGAAATGGACAAGATGCTCCTGCCAGGTGGCGACTACAATCGAGCGCTCTATTCTAGCGCGCCCGACGCTCGTCTGACGGGCCCCACGCGTGTCATGGTGCAAGTCTGGCACGCGGCCAATGCAACTATGGGGTGGAAGGACCGTTTGACCCGGGCGTCACCACTATACGCGTCTGAGCGGTTAGGTTCCCTGTGGACCTCTAAGGGCTTTGAGAAGTGGGACATAATAGGTATCAGTAAAGTGGGGGATCTCTGGACGAGGGGAGGATTTAAAACGTTCGATATGCTGCAGACGGAATTTCAGTTGCAGGGCAGTGAATACTTTCGGTATTTTCAGGTCCGTCATGCGCTGGGCTCCGTCTTCTCGGACGTTGCCTCCATCCCAGAATATTCCCCCCTGGAGGATAGAATGCTGGATGGGCACGTCCCGGACAGCACGATCTCACTTATATACAAAAAGCTGATAAACGACCGCTCGGGCCTGTTGACTACCCTTCGTGCGGCTTGGGTTGCCGACGGGCTGGAGTTGGACGACGAGGACTGGACCTCCGCGGTGGCCTCCCCGAAGGAGGTGGCCATACCGGCTCGCCTTCGCTTCGTCCAGCTCAAGATACTCCACCGGGTCTACATGACGGGGCCAAAGCTTCTGCGTATGGGCTATGCTGTAGATGGGTTGTGTAAGCGTGGGTGTGGTGCTTTGGGGACCTTTCTGCATATTTTATGGGAGTGCCCGGAGGTGGAAGGGTTCTGGCGTGGTGTACATGAGGTGCTGCGACTGGTTACGCATGTGGCGCTGTTGCCTGAAGCGAGGAGATGCCTGTTGAATGTGTGGGAACCGACTGATTACTCGGCGCCGCAGACGTGGTGGGTGACTCTGGGATATATGATAGCCAAGC
Organism: Triturus cristatus; assembly: GCF_964204655.1. NCBI lineage: Eukaryota > Metazoa > Chordata > Amphibia > Caudata > Salamandridae > Triturus > Triturus cristatus. The sequence continues at coordinate 727,749,004 of NC_140580.1, forward strand.
GTGATATTGCTCAACTGTGGGGATCCCAGAGGCCCCCGACGGTCTCGGCCTGGAAAGAACACATGGACTGGTGCATGTTTCGAGAAAAGGTGGTGTATGTGGCGAGGGGTAAGCCTGGGACATGGGTGAAAGTATGGGGCCCCTGGAACGCCTACCGCGGGGGTATCTGTGCACCACCGTTGCTGCCTGATACCTCGCCAGCCCCATCCCCTTAGCCGACTCGTTCCCCCGCTGCCAGGCATTGGGTTCCCCCAGTCCTCGCTCTGTTCTCTTCCCCCTCTTTAGACTTCTGTGGATAGTTGGGATCCCCCCTCTAGGGGAGCACGTGCTGCTATTTTCGATTGTGGGTTGCCTTGTGGGTGTTGTAGGAGAGTAGGGTCTGCAATCCTATGATCACCCAGATTTTTTGCTTTTGCTTCATTGGTTTACGACTTTCTCCGGCTGTGGGCCTGCCAATCAGACCCACAGCCTAGCTGTTCTCTCTCGAAATTAACACACATGTACGTTAGGTGCATCCACTAATTGGAACTGGGCCGCCTTGTCAGTCCCTGTCTCAGCATACCACAGGTATCCAGGGCATCGGTGTACCCAGGGCCTACCAGGGGCTGAAGCATGTATTATGCCACCCCTGGAATGGCCGCCCAAATCTGACACAACTGGCTGCACGACAGCTGGGGCCACGTGGTGTAATCACCCGTTGCTGTAGGTGTAGTATTCCTACACCTAAACCCTAACATGGACACATGGGCTCCTATCGGTCACTCCTATGGCAGGCCTTATCAATCCTGAAGGCAGAGTGCAGGGGATCATGTGGGACGGTGCTCTGGCGCGAGCTGAGCCCGTCGACGGCTTGTGGAACCAAGTCCTAATAGCCGTTCCATGGTGACGCGGGCCAACTACTTTTAATGCCTTATAATCCTAGCGGTTATTTGCTAACTTTGGCCTCGCATCACCTACACATGTCGAGTAAGGTGTCATACGAATGGGAATACGAACCCCTCGCCAGTCCGGGTGACGGGGTTGGCATTCCCCCCCTTTTAGAGGGACACGACATGGAAGTAACCTTGAACCCCGGTTAAAGTTGACTCAAGCCTCAGCATCACAAAATGGATGCTGCCACCAGACACAAGTCTGACCTCCCGCTGCTGGGGGACCTTCCAGCAAAGGGAGCTTGGACAAAGGGTTTCCTGTCGAGGGCGGTGTTAGCACCGTCCCAGACAGGGTTTGTGTATCCCAGGTGGGCAGGGCTGAAAGGAAGGTGACTGCAAGTGGCACCCCGGTGCTCACTGTGCATAGCCCGGCTCAAACCAGTTTCGGGGGCACACCGGCCCCTGAGCTGGCGCGAAGCCGGACAAAGGATAGGGGTGTAACCACCCCCCTCCTGGCTCCACCCATAGGTAGAACCTAGTCACGGGCCAGCCCCTTTTCTTAGAATAAAGGTAGGAGCGAGTCCCCTTCCCAAATTGGATAATCGGATAATCAGATAATCGGATAACTCCGAATCACGAACTACTTTCCACGAAAGGAACTCTTGACTATTTCTGAAGACTCTCCCTTGTGGCTAAGGAGTAGCCACCCTGCACCAGCAGGCACCATCTAAGCGCTTGCGGTTTGCTGTAAGTCTCTCCTACGGATCAAGACTGCCCAGCTCGACGAGACCCGAGTTCCCTGCCATCTCTGACCTTTTACCTCCCTCATCAGCTCAGCTGAGAGTCGTAGGTGTGACGAGACCTGCGGGACCGGCTATCTTCAGGACCTGCACGACGCTTATCTAGCACGCCCACCGAGGGACCCTCGAGTGAGTGCACCTAGGGTTTGAGAAACCCTAAACCCTGAGCAGCTCCAGCACCGAAGTCTGCCTCCCCAGCATCCACGAGATCTGCGTGGGGGGCCCTTCCGCTCCTTGCTGTTCACCGCGTTGTCCGACCACTTGCCGACCGGCTTGTGGCCCGCTTCACGACGCACCACGTTTTGTTTCATCACTAGTCTGGTTGCTCCAGACTGGCTCTTGCTCCCCTTCAACAGAGGAGTACCCCGGACCCTCCTGGTCCACTCCCGACGCCATCTTGACTCCCCCGCTTGGGTGGCCACTGCCAAGATCCGCTGCCCCTTCCTGGGCCCAGCATCATCGACAGCAGACACCTTCGTGGGACAGCTCGCCCTCCATCCTGGTCGCCGCCGCGCCTCCTGGTCCGAGGAACAGCCGAGTCCGACGTCACCCACTCACCTGGTCGAGGTGACTTCCGCCGGTACCCTCCTGGTACCCACACGATCGCTGGCTAGCGGTTGAGAACTGAGTCCCCTCTGCTTTCAGGTTTTCCTTCACCACCGATCCAGGCTTGGATCGCTCTGAACATCGTCACTGGTCGCCTGCCAGCAACTTCTTCTTTCAGGCTCCTGAGACTACACGAGGACTCCCGACATCTTGACGAACTTCGCGCAGCCGCAGCCTCCGGGCTAGGTAACTCGAGCATCTCGGTGCTCCATCGCAGGTTCGCTCTACAAGTGTCCAGTTCCTTTTTCGTTTAGTCCCACTGATCGGATCACTCCGGGATCAGTATCTCCAGACTCTAACCATTCGCATTTCACTGTTAGTGTAGGTGGTTTCTCGTGCCCCTCGGGCATTTGTGTAAATTGTGCAACCGAAGTATTTTCCTAAGAGTTTTGTAGTGTGCTTAGCTCCCTGACTCATAAAGAGCCAGGGTAGTCCTGTTATAAATAAATATCCTTTTATTTTCATAACAACTTGTGTGGTGTCCTTTCACTTGGTGTTCAAGGGGTATATGTGATGGTAAACAGCTGGCTTAACACGCCCTCTAGAGTTTAGCCTAAGACTGCTCGTATCCACGCTACTAGGATAGCTGGTCTAAAAGGTTGACTTACAACCAATCATCAATAAGGGTCGTTTGGAATGATACACAGTGATCACTAGAATAGTGAGCACTACATATCAGGCCAACTTCTCACATTGGTGAGCAGCGGTTGGGATTTGAGCTTGCTGTTGTTTTACCACACACGTATCCTAAGAATATCGCAGTGAAAGATCACATAAGTACCCAGGTACATATAACTTAACTTAGAATACTCCGAGTTCTACTGAACCGGCTGTTGTAGTGTAACAGGGCTTAGCACACCCTGACTACAACTCCTAGCAAGGGATCAGTAGGTAAACCCATAGTGTAGGTAGGTGCAACACTTACACCTCACTAGAAAAGCATGTCGATCCACGGAGAGTCTTCGCAGACTCCCTTAGTGGCCAGTGACCCTCCACAGGTCGTGTCACGATATGCAACTCTTAGCTTCAAGGAGATGCGACAACTGTGTGCCTCCAGGAAGCTAAACCAGGGTTCTAACCCTACCATCGCAATACTGATAGGTCTCTTAGAGGCGTACGATGCTAGGAGGTCCTCTAACACAGGTCCCCCCAGTGCAGATGGGAACATGCCGCCCTTAGAGGGAACCCTCGGTGACCCAGACCTCGACCTCCACACAGAGGAGGAGGACGAGGACGAGTTATCGGGAGACGAGGCAGACAAAGGTCCAGTGGTAGTCGGCAGGCTTACAAGGACCAACTTAAGCAGGCATGAGAATGGAGCTGGGGGAGCCCCGGGCCCACGCTCAAGCAGGCTTAACCTTGGGAACGGATGAGCTAGGTCCCTCTCCAGAGGCTCTGGCAGATCGGTTCATACACATGTCTCTCAGGCATCCTCTCAGAGAGGAATGACTTCCCCTCAGAGGAGGGAGCATGAAGCGAAGATGCGGGAGGTCAATCTGAGGATCGAGCGGGAAGAACTTGCCCTCGCCAAAGAAAGACTTGCCTTGGCCCGAGAACAGAAATTAAGTGGGTTAGATCCCACTGGTGGCAGCATTCTCCTTAGAGAGAAAGACAGGGGTATAGACACTAGACACCTGAGTAAAATAGTGCCCCCCTTTAAACAAGGGGACGACATCCACAAGTGGATAACTGCCTTGGAGAGGGCCTGCACTGTCCAGTGCGTCCCCCCAAGTCAGTGGGCAGCTATACTGTGGCTTTCCTTTGAAGGTAAAGGAAGGGACAAGCTCCTCACTACAAGAGCTGAGGATGCTAACAACTACCAAGTCCTGAAGAACACACTGATTGATGGGTTCGGCTTAACCACGGAACAGTACCGGGTGCTGTTCCGGGACACCCAGAAAATTCAGTCTCAGGATTGGGCTGACTTTGTCGATTGTGCCACTAAGGCTTTGGAAGGCTGGTTGCTGGGTAGCAAGGTTACTGATTACACAGGATTGTACAATCTTATCATGCGAGAACAGATTTTAAACAACTGTCAGAACCAATTGTTGCATCAGCACCTTGTCGACTCGGATCTGACCTCTCCCCAAGAATTGGGAAAGAAGGCGGACAGATGGGTCAGAACAAGGGTCAAGCAGAACCAGAATCAGAACCAGGGTGGTCAGAAGAAAGCAGACCAGAAGGGTAACAAGAACGAACAAAATGACCAGAAGTCTTCGACAGGTCCCCAACAAACCAAAGAGGGTGGGGGTCAGGCTTCGCAGAAGAAGAAGACTCAAGAAGGCCAGTCAAAAAGGTGGTGCCAATACTGTAAAAGTAAGACTCACTGGTTTAGTGAGTGCACCAAGAAAGGAGGGCAAACTCCTGCCACTGCAGCCCCTAAGGCACCTGCACCCCCTAGTACAGTCAGCAGTGGTAGTGCGCCTCCCAAGGCATTAGTTGGGTTAACCTTGGGAACCGAGGGGAGTGACGACTTAGTCGGCACGCTCACTCAGGCCGTCCTTGTCTGTACAGGGGATATGGATATGTCCCCTGACGCCAGTCCCAATACTTTGGGCAAATACAGACAGACACCTTTGATAAATGGAAGAGTGGCTCAGGCCTACAGGGACACGTGTGCCAGTGTCACCATGGTGACGCCTAACTTCGTGGACCCTGGACAGATCATGCTAGGTACCAGTTACCTAGTGACCAATGCCAGCAACGTCACTACCAATCACAGTATGGCCGTTGTTGATTTCTCCTGGGGAGGGGTAAGTGGCCCGAAAAAGGTTGTGGTTAGTTCAGACCTCCCCGTAGAATGTCTGTTGGGCAATGATTTGGAAACGTCACAATGGTCAGAAGTGGAGCAGAGGACTCACATGGAAATGTTAGGTTTGCCAGCACATGTCCTTGCTGTGACCAGGTCACAGGCCAAAAGATGCCCCACTGAACAGGTGCTGGATCCTGGAAGAACGGACCAGACACCTTCCAAGAAAAGGAGCAGTAAGGGTAAGGCTTCGCCTTCCCCCTTGCCCCAGGTCGTGGATCAAGTCTCCGAGGAGGCTGACCTTAAAGAACTGAGGGAAACTGAGCCGCAAGAGCTTGAACCTGGTCAGGTTGAGTTTCTGGGCTCAGGGGGACCCTCCAGGGAAGACCTGGGGAAGGCACAGTTAGACTGCCCCTCACTTGAACCCCTCAGACAGCAGGCCGCTGCTGAGGCTGCAGGGAACGCCACAGGTACCCACAAAGTGTACTGGGACGATGGACTCCTGTACTCTGAGGCAAGAGACCCCAAACCTGGTGCGACCAGGAGGCTGGTCATCCCCTTGTCTCTGAGAGGTTTCCTTCTCACCTTGGCCCACGAGATTCCCCTTGCAGGTCACTTAGGCCAGAATAAGACTTGGGACAGAATTGTTCCACACTTTCACTGGCCCCACATGTCCGAAGATACGAAGGAGTTTTGCCGCTCCTGTGTCACTTGCCAAGCCAGTGGTAAGTCAGGTGGCACGACAAAGGCCCCCCTCATACCACTACCAGTGGTGGGGGTACCCTTTGAACGAGTGGGGATCGACATTGTCGGACCAATGGAACCCCAGACAGCATCAGGGCACAAGTTTATACTGGTGGTGGTGGACCACGCCACCAGGTATCCTGAAGCTATTCCCCTTAGGACCACTACGGCACCTGTGGTGGCACGGGCCCTACTTGGAGTGTTCTCCAGAGTGGGCTTCCCTAAGGAGGTCGTCTCAGACAGAGGTGCAAACTTCATGTCGGGATATCTGACTGCTATGTGGAAGGAATGTGGTGTCAACTACAAGTTCACCACACCCTATCACCCACAATGCAATGGGCTTGTTGAGAGATTCAACAGGACCCTAAAAGGGATGATTCACGGACTACCTGAAAAGCTTCGGCGGAGATGGGATGTCCTGATACCCTGCCTCTTGTTCGCCTACAGAGAGGTCCCGCAGAAGGGGGTTGGCTACAGCCCTTTCGAGCTTCTGTTCGGACATCCTGTAAGGGGACCCCTTTGTTTGGTAAAGGAAGGATGGGAGAGACCTCTCAGAAAGCCGGCATCAAACATTGTGGACTATGTGCTCGGTCTCCGCTCGCGGATGGCGGAGTACATGGAAAAGGCGTCTAAAAACCTGGAGGCGAGCCAAGAATTACAGAAAGCTTGGCACGACCAAAAGGCTGTCCTGACTGTGTACCAGCCTGGACAGAAGGTGTGGGTGCTGGAGCCAGTGGCCCCAGCAGCACTCAAAGACAAATGGTCTGGGCCCCACACGATCATTGAGCAAAAGGGAGAGGTCACCTACCTGGTAGACCTGGGAACTCCCCGGAGCCCCCACAGGGTGCTCCATGTAAACAGGCTCAAGGCATATGTCGACAGGGAGGGCATGGGCTTGCTCATGGCCACAGATGAGGGACAGGAGGAGGAGAGTGACCCTCTCCCAGACCTGCTCTCTCAGAACCCTGACGATGGATCAGTAGATGGTGTTGTCTTTTGTGGCAGCCTCTCTGGACATCAACAAGAGGATTGTAAACAGGTTCTTCAATCCTTTCGACATATGTTCTCTCTGACACCCAGTCAGACCAAGTGGTGTACCCACGAGGTCGACACTGGGGACAGTCTGCCCGTAAAGAGTAAAATCTATCGGCAACCTGATCATGTCAGAGACTGCATCAAGACAGAGGTGCAGAAAATGTTGGAGCTGGGAGTCATTGAACCCTCGGACAGCCCCTGGGCTAGTCCCGTAGTGCTCGTGCCGAAACCTCACACCCAGGGCGGTAAGAAAGAGATGAGGTTTTGCGTGGACTACAGAGGTCTCAATGCGGTCACTAAGACCGACGCCCACCCGATACCAAGAGCAGACGAACTTATCGACCGGTTGGCCTCGGCCAACTACTTAAGTACGTTTGACCTGACAGCTGGGTATTGGCAAATCAGGTTAGCTGAGGAGGCCAAGCCCAAAACAGCATTTTCTACCCCGGGTGGGCATTATCAGTTCGTGGTAATGCCCTTTGGTTTGAAAAATGCACCTGCCACCTTCCAAAGGCTGGTGAATCGAGTTCTCACTGGGTTGGACGACTTCTGTGCGGCGTATCTGGACGATATCGCTGTCTTTAGCTCCACCTGGGAGGATCACCTGGTCCACCTGAGGAAAGTGTTAGAGGCCCTGCAGAAGGCAGGCCTCACTATCAAGGCCACCAAGTGCCAGATAGGGCAGACACAGGTTGTATACCTGGGCCACCTTGTAGGTGGAGGCCAGGTTCAACCATTGGAGAGCAAAATACAGGCCATCCAGGACTGGGCTCCTCCAACCACCCAGACTCAGGTTCGAGCTTTCTTGGGCCTGACTGGTTATTACCGGAAATTTGTCAGAAATTATGGATCCATTGTGACCCCGCTAAACGACCTGACAAGTAAAAAGATGCCAAAAAAAGTTCAGTGGACAGCAAGCTGTCAGAAGGCATTCGATGACCTAAAGCAGGCCATGTGCACAGCACCTATCCTAAAGAGTCCAGACTACTCCAAACCATTCATTGTCCAAACAGACGCTTCGGAGCTGGGTGTGGGAGCTGTTCTATCGCAACTGAATTTTGATGGTCATGACCAGCCCATAGCTTTTATTAGCAGGAGGCTGACCCCCAGAGAGAAGAATTGGTCAGCTATTGAGAGGGAGGCCTTTGCTGTGGTTTGGGCCCTGAAGAAGTTGAGGCCATACTTGTTTGGCGCTCACTTCAAGATTCAGACCGACCATAAGCCCCTCTTGTGGCTAAATCAAATGAAGGGTGAAAACCCCAAACTACTTAGGTGGTCCATTTCCCTACAGGGTATGGACTTCACAGTGGAGCATAGACCTGGCACTGATCATGGCAATGCAGATGGGCTCTCCAGGTATTTCCACTTAGAGCAAGAAGACTCACCTGGTCAAGGTTAGCTTATTGTCCCAAAGTTTGGGGGGGGGTCATGTAGGAGAGTAGGGTCTGCAATCCTATGATCACCCAGATTTTTTGCTTTTGCTTCATTGGTTTACGACTTTCTCCGGCTGTGGGCCTGCCAATCAGACCCACAGCCTAGCTGTTCTCTCTCGAAATTAACACACATGTACGTTAGGTGCATCCACTAATTGGAACTGGGCCGCCTTGTCAGTCCCTGTCTCAGCATACCACAGGTATCCAGGGCATCGGTGTACCCAGGGCCTACCAGGGGCTGAAGCATGTATTATGCCACCCCTGGAATGGCCGCCCAAATCTGACACAACTGGCTGCACGACAGCTGGGGCCACGTGGTGTAATCACCCGTTGCTGTAGGTGTAGTATTCCTACACCTAAACCCTAACATGGACACATGGGTTCCTATCGGTCACTCCTATGGCAGGCCTTATCAATCCTGAAGGCAGAGTGCAGGGGATCATGTGGGACGGTGCTCTGGCGCGAGCTGAGCCCGTCGACGGCTTGTGGAACCAAGTCCTAATAGCCGTTCCATGGTGACGCGGGCCAACTACTTTTAATGCCTTATAATCCTAGCGGTTATTTGCTAACTTTGGCCTCGCATCACCTACACATGTCGAGTAAGGTGTCATACGAATGGGAATACGAACCCCTCGCCAGTCCGGGTGACGGGGTTGGCATTCCCCCCCTTTTAGAGGGACACGACATGGAAGTAACCTTGAACCCCGGTTAAAGTTGACTCAAGCCTCAGCATCACAAAATGGATGCTGCCACCAGACACAAGTCTGACCTCCCGCTGCTGGGGGACCTTCCAGCAAAGGGAGCTTGGACAAAGGGTTTCCTGTCGAGGGCGGTGTTAGCACCGTCCCAGACAGGGTTTGTGTATCCCAGGTGGGCAGGGCTGAAAGGAAGGTGACTGCAAGTGGCACCCCGGTGCTCACTGTGCATAGCCCGGCTCAAACCAGTTTCGGGGGCACACCGGCCCCTGAGCTGGCGCGAAGCCGGACAAAGGATAGGGGTGTAACCACCCCCCTCCTGGCTCCACCCATAGGTAGAACCTAGTCACGGGCCAGCCCCTTTTCTTAGAATAAAGGTAGGAGCGAGTCCCCTTCCCAAATTGGATAATCGGATAATCAGATAATCGGATAACTCCGAATCACGAACTACTTTCCACGAAAGGAACTCTTGACTATTTCTGAAGACTCTCCCTTGTGGCTAAGGAGTAGCCACCCTGCACCAGCAGGCACCATCTAAGCGCTTGCGGTTTGCTGTAAGTCTCTCCTACGGATCAAGACTGCCCAGCTCGACGAGACCCGAGTTCCCTGCCATCTCTGACCTTTTACCTCCCTCATCAGCTCAGCTGAGAGTCGTAGGTGTGACGAGACCTGCGGGACCGGCTATCTTCAGGACCTGCACGACGCTTATCTAGCACGCCCACCGAGGGACCCTCGAGTGAGTGCACCTAGGGTTTGAGAAACCCTAAACCCTGAGCAGCTCCAGCACCGAAGTCTGCCTCCCCAGCATCCACGAGATCTGCGTGGGGGGCCCTTCCGCTCCTTGCTGTTCACCGCGTTGTCCGACCACTTGCCGACCGGCTTGTGGCCCGCTTCACGACGCACCACGTTTTGTTTCATCACTAGTCTGGTTGCTCCAGACTGGCTCTTGCTCCCCTTCAACAGAGGAGTACCCCGGACCCTCCTGGTCCACTCCCGACGCCATCTTGACTCCCCCGCTTGGGTGGCCACTGCCAAGATCCGCTGCCCCTTCCTGGGCCCAGCATCATCGACAGCAGACACCTTCGTGGGACAGCTCGCCCTCCATCCTGGTCGCCGCCGCGCCTCCTGGTCCGAGGAACAGCCGAGTCCGACGTCACCCACTCACCTGGTCGAGGTGACTTCCGCCGGTACCCTCCTGGTACCCACACGATCGCTGGCTAGCGGTTGAGAACTGAGTCCCCTCTGCTTTCAGGTTTTCCTTCACCACCGATCCAGGCTTGGATCGCTCTGAACATCGTCACTGGTCGCCTGCCAGCAACTTCTTCTTTCAGGCTCCTGAGACTACACGAGGACTCCCGACATCTTGACGAACTTCGCGCAGCCGCAGCCTCCGGGCTAGGTAACTCGAGCATCTCGGTGCTCCATCGCAGGTTCGCTCTACAAGTGTCCAGTTCCTTTTTCGTTTAGTCCCACTGATCGGATCACTCCGGGATCAGTATCTCCAGACTCTAACCATTCGCATTTCACTGTTAGTGTAGGTGGTTTCTCGTGCCCCTCGGGCATTTGTGTAAATTGTGCAACCGAAGTATTTTCCTAAGAGTTTTGTAGTGTGCTTAGCTCCCTGACTCATAAAGAGCCAGGGTAGTCCTGTTATAAATAAATATCCTTTTATTTTCATAACAACTTGTGTGGTGTCCTTTCACTTGGTGTTCAAGGGGTATATGTGATGGTAAACAGCTGGCTTAACACGCCCTCTAGAGTTTAGCCTAAGACTGCTCGTATCCACGCTACTAGGATAGCTGGTCTAAAAGGTTGACTTACAACCAATCATCAATAAGGGTCGTTTGGAATGATACACAGTGATCACTAGAATAGTGAGCACTACATATCAGGCCAACTTCTCACAGGTGTGGTTTTCTTGTTGTTCTTAATTTAAAATGAAACCGCATAATGGGGTCTGGATGATGTGGCTTTTGACGTTGTTACCTACTGAGAAATGCTCCTCCGTAACACCACGTGTTCCATAAATGGATGTCGTATGTTCCTATCATTGCTAGCGGCCGGCCGGAAGGTTGTAGGCCCATACTTGTATACTTTTAAGACTTGTAATAAACGGTTTCAAAAAAAAAAAAAAAAAAAAAAAAGAACTGGCTAAACAATTGTGATACCTTCTTAAAATTCACCTGCGAGTACTCCAAGACCCAACTCCCTTTTCTGGACATATTAATAACCCCCTCTGAGGGTGGCTTGAGTACCGAACTGTACAGAAAACCTATGGCGGTGAATGCCCTTTTGAAATATGACAGTTTTCACCCACGGGCATTGCGGGATAATCTGCCTTTTGGTCAGTTTTTGCGCTTAAAAAGAAATTGCTCCTCAGTTGATAAGTATAAAGAACATGCGAGCAATTTATCTAAACAATTACTGGCCAGACAATATCCCAAGCAACTGATCCGTAGAGCTTCTAAACGCACAGCAAATAACAATCGTGAGGCTCTACTGGAACCTAAGGTCCCCAAATCCTCTGATAACAGGCTCACCTGTGTACACACTTACTGCAAGTTTTCCAATCAAATCAAAAAAATCATCTTGACGAATTGGAAAATTTTGAACATAGGAGAGGTCAAGTTGCCGAGACCTCTTTTTGCTTTCAAACGCAGTAGTAATATCAGGGACCAATTGGTACACACCCGCCCACAGACTCATCAAACAGGCACTCAACATACCCTGTGGGGTTTACCACCAGTCGTAGGACACTACCCATGTGGTTCCTGCGTGGCTTGTTGCCACACTTCTGTGACTAAAGAGATCGATATTGGCACTGGTAGGCCGTGGACCCTTAAAAGTCACAGTAACTGTAACAGCTCCAACTTGATTTACTTAATAACATGTCCGTGTGGGTTACGATATGTTGGAATGACCACCCGCCGGGTAAAAACCCGAATTTTGGAACATAAAAGCACCATACGGTGTGGCCGTTCTGCAACTAAACTCACCAACCACTTTCTATTAGTTAATCATGCTCCAAATGACTTACACTGGACGGTCCTTGACAAACCTTTCATACCTTCCCATCTGACAGACTGCTCTTCCTTTCTATTTAAACGAGAACAGCGGTGGGTTTACACACTTAACACGCATGTCAAAGGACTGAATGACGACATTCCGTGGTTGTCACTATGATATTCATAAATTTTGTCTATTCCGAGTCCCGCATCACAACACACCATGCATATGGGATTAGTTAAGAGAGTAAGCTATGTGCAGGTCCGATTTACTTTGGGCTCTCATATACCATGTTTTCTACCTCGGTTTTGGCTAGTGCTATCTAGCGCTTGCCCCTTTGGAACCATTAAGTCTGACACTCTGGGTTAATTGAACATTTTCAATGTCTCGCTGGTTTTTTTCATGCACAATAGAACGTTTTTGTTTGGTTTTTTATGCTTTGCATATCCTTTTTGGCGGTATTCATGTTAGTTCTATGACGAGCGTTCGCGCGTCAATTACGGAGCGAATGCTTTTATAAATTGGATTTCCTCCGTTTCCGCCTCAGGAGCTGACGTTAAGCTCAATAGCATGAGCTAATGCCTGAGCTTTGTCTTCGTTGCATTTTTAACGGAGCCAGTGTTTTTATAACTAGGATCCCTCCGTTTTAGGCATTTACTTTAGTCCTGAGCCTAGTAACACAAGCTAGCACCTGTGTTCTTTGTGTATAGTCCCTTTAAGACGAAACCACTTCTATGGCTGCATTTACTGTTGCCAAGACTACGAGCACAGCGCGGTAGAACAGCTCCGAATGGTTTCTTCATTTTCGCTTATTTTGTAACGAGCTTCTCCATTGGCCACTGATCGAAGACATTGACGCTTCATATTACACGTTTACTCGTCCCGCGGGACCTCCAGCTTCAGGCTCATTTCAGCCTCGGTCCCCCGACGGATAGGTAAGCGTTTGGAATTAGCTCTTCGTTACTTAATTAATATACTGCACATTCATCATTTCTTGTGTTAGTTTATACTTAGTCGTCTTTCAGGCGGCTTTTGACCTTTTAAGCATTTGTGGTCACTCGTTTTATGTACCACGCACTCGAGTGCAAGTACATTGAGTTCATTCATCCTTTGAACTTAAATTAACATAGTTTTCTTGGATTTGTTCTAATTGAGTGTCCAATACAGCGAGATTTGTTTATAGCGCATACACTTTGAAGAACTTGGCATTGTCTTTGGTTCTTCACGCATACAGCACTTTGTGCATTTAGTGAAGATACCGGTCTCCCTTGTTTTTAGTTTATCAGTCCACATTTTTGAACATTCGCTCCTGAGATGTAGGTACCAAATTCTGAGCTTCTTACATCACTTTTCAGAGCGGTGTTCCCTTCCTGTGCGGATGCCAGGTGGAGGTTAGAGTCGCACCCAGTGTTCACGGGTGAGTGGTTCATGCAATTAGCTATTATTTCTATTTTTGTGTTTGTTTAACTCTGCATTTTGAACCAACTTGTTCTTACACTGAGTTCTCTTTGTTTAGGTGATGTTTGAGATGACTAAGCGACGTACACCCTTCTAGCAACTATTGGGTGTTCACAGTATCCTTTTTTCTGTGTAGTTAGCACACAGTTTTTTTCATTTTGCAGTAGCTTGTGGTCCTGATGAAAGCCGAGCCCATTTAGGCGTTTAAGCTAAAACATGTCGACCTTTTTTCATTGTTAAACACCATGGCCTACATTCGACTAGTGGTGTTCATGTTTTTAATCTAGCTTCGGCACGGTTGTGTCAAGAGAATCTTCCTTGCCGTCCCGTGACTAGTTTTAATACACTTTCACTGCACTATCAATTGGTCAGCACTGCACCCCTCACTCATACGTAGCTCATCATATGTGGATTTAGTCTATCCTTTAGTGCACAATCAAAACATCCCTGAGCTCCTCCCTCTCATAGAGGGGGTCGTAGCCCCCAGAGAAACTAGGATTTTTCTCTGGGAGGAGAATCCCATATGATGAAGCATGTCACCCAGGGTGAGTGAGGGATTACGTCCTTAAAAGGGATTCCCCTTTCATTACATGAATTGGGCTTTTTGTTTGTCATTTACACACCACCTTCTCGTCCTTCTTTTTTCTTTTTTGGTGACTTCAGACCTCAGGGTTCTTGTTGTTATAGATACTTTAATTGGGGATCTAACCCTGTGTGGTCTTAAAACTTGTTCCCTTTGACCCTCCGATCTTGAACCGTCTTTGTATGTTTAATGAACAGCTGTTGGCTGTGGGTCTCACATTCGACACAATAATAGTGTCTAAACTGTATTGCGGAATTAGGATTTTCTGCAGGTTGAATTTTCTTCCAGTGTTCTTCTTCACACACATATACATAGATTCGTGGGCTTACTTTTTCTAATTTTGAGGTTGAGACTGACTTCTTCTTCTTTTCTCATTATTGCGGGCACGCCTGGGTCTAACCTTTGATGACACCATAGCACAAGCCATTTTAGATACACCAAGTATTATGGACACGTTTCAAAGTCCTTCCACCAATGCAGAGGTTGATTGGACCAGGGTTCTGACTTTAAAGAAATCACATTCACGAGTGTTCATCCATGGAGCAATCATGACTGAGTATTTGAGAGCCAATTGCGCTCCCACAGGACTCATTGTGACTAATGCCCCACAACTGTTCCTTGATGACAAGACTTTCCTCAATGATTGGTCCCTAATCGCTTGGAAGTGTACCAGAGATTGGTTGATCCTTATCATCAGCACTGCCAAACGGGTTGCTGATGCTGTCTTGATCGAGATTCAGGCTTTAGAATCTCAAATCAAAGTGACACTCACAGGCGCTCTGTTTAAAAAACAACAAGAGGAATCAAACAAACACAACAAAGAATTCAAGGATTCAGTATTGATGACTAAGATCAATAAATTTAAAAAGGATTTGGCCCGTTTTTCCCTAGAGAGAGTGTATCCATACACTAGTGCTGACTATGTGCCCCCACAATTAAATCGACAGGGTCGTAGGTATGGGTCCGACTACTCTACATCAGGGAGTGATGAATGTTCTAGTGGGTCAGACACTGCCTCAGGTGAAGATTCCTCATTTAGAGGCAACAAAAAGAGAGGCAGGGGTAACAGGAGAAACCTGCGAGGTGCACCCAATACCATGTATCCTCCTCAGTGGTGGCCTCCTGGTCCATACAACTATCCACCCTTTCCTCCTTTCGGTCAACCTTGTCCTTATCCCCCACCTCCACAAATGTACTCCAACCAGCCTTTTTTAGGGTTTGGCCGAGGCCGGTCAAGGGGAAGAAGACGGAACCAGGTCCATTGGGCAGATCAACAACCAGCAACCCCGGCCTCGGTTGCGAGAGAGACTCCAGTGGTCCCGAGCACGAGCACAACTTAGTCATCAATCTGTCTAAGAAAGTTCTTACACAAGAAGAGATGTCCCTCTTAAACAAAGGTTTAGGGTTTGTTCCTTCCTTCAGAGGCGATCTGTTCTCTATAAATCAAGAACTTGCTCTATTTTTCAGAAAGATCCGTTTGAATTTCTTTTTCCGAACAGATCTCGATACCTGTTCTGATGATCAAGACCTCAACACGGGCTTGCGGAACAAATCAACATTCAATCCCTTGCCCAGTCAAGTTCCTTCACAGGTACTTACATATGAGAAAGCGGTGACTGCACAGGTATTAACCACTTGTACAGCGGAAAGCCGTCAATATCAAAATCTTACTAAGTCTGAGCGGCAGGCCTTAAAATCTCTCACTTCTGATGAAACAATCATGATCAAGCCGGCGGATAAAGGTGGTGCCACGGTTATCATGGACACCACCGCCTTTCGCACCGAATGCTTGAGACAATTGCAAAATGTACATTTTTACCGACCTCTCACTGAGGATCCCACTAAAAGATTACAACAGACCATTCAGATCATGGTAAATGAAGCCAGCACCAATGGTTGGATCACTACAAATGAAGCTCAGTATTTGGTTAAATCTTCCCCCATCGTGCCTTACTTTTATATTCTGCCTAAGGTGCACAAGAATGTGAGTCCCCCTCCTGGTCGTCCGATTATCTCCGGACTTGGGTCTCTCTTGGAACCTTTGTCGGCATTTGCAGATCATTTTTTACGTCCCTTGGTCGCCAAAATGCCCACGTACCTAAAGGACACCAAGGACATTTTGATCCTACTCAAAGATCTACCCTTTGATGGTGAGACAGAATTTTTAGTCTCATTTGATGTAGAGTCACTTTATACATGTATTCCACAGGATGAGACATTGGATGTCATCGAAACTCTCCTGTTGGCTAATCCACCGGACTCCATCACTCCAGTCTCGTTCATCATGTCATGTGCCAAGTTAGCCATGAAAGAGAACTTTTTTCAATTTGAAGAACAGTTGTTCCTACAGGTGTCAGGCACTTCGATGGGGAGCATTTTTGCTCCCAGCCTGGCTAACCTGTAGGTTCATGTCTTTGAGGAACAACATGTGTTCGGCACCAATAATCCTTATAAAGATCAAATAAGGATATGGAAGAGGTACATAGACGACGTGTTCGTACTATGGCACGGATCACTGGCTTCATTGTTGGCTTTTAAGAACTGGCTAAACAATTGTGATACCTTCTTAAAATTCACCTGCGAGTACTCCAAGACCCAATTCCCTTTTCTGGACATATTGATAACCCCCTCTGAGGGTGGCTTGAGTACCGAACTGTACAGAAAACCTATGGCGGTGAATGCCCTTTTGAAATATGACAGTTTTCACCCACGGGCATTGCGGGATAATCTGCCTTTTGGTCAGTTTTTGCGCTTAAAAAGAAATTGCTCCTCAGTTGATAAGTATAAAGAACATGCGAGCAATTTATCTAAACAATTACTGGCCAGACAATATCCCAAGCAACTGATCCGTAGAGCTTCTAAACGCGCAGCAAATAACAATCGTGAGGCTCTACTGGAACCTAAGGTCCCCAAATCCTCTGATAACAGGCTCACCTGTGTACACACTTACTGCAAGTTTTCCAATCAAATCAAAAAAATCATCTTGACGAATTGGAAAATTTTGAACATAGGAGAGGTCAAGTTGCCGAGACCTCTTTTTGCTTTCAAACGCAGTAGTAATATCAGGGACCAATTGGTACACACCCGCCCACGGACTCATCAAACAGGCACTCAACATACCCTGTGGGGTTTACCACCAGTCGTAGGACACTACCCATGTGGTTCCTGCGCGGCTTGTTGCCACACTTCTGTGACTAAAGAGATCGATATTGGCACTGGTAGGCCGTGGACCCTTAAAAGTCACAGTAACTGTAACAGCTCCAACTTGATTTACTTAATAACATGTCCGTGTGGGTTACGATATGTTGGAATGACCACCCGCCGGGTAAAAACCCAAATTTTGGAACATAAAAGCACCATACGGTGTGGCCGTTCTGCAACTAAACTCACCAACCACTTTCTAGCAGTTAATCATGCTCCAAATGACTTACACTGGACGGTCCTTGACAAACCTTTCATACCTTCCCATCTGACAGACTGCTCTTCCTTTCTATTTAAACGAGAACAGCGGTGGGTTTACACACTTAACACGCATGTCAAAGGACTGAATGACGACATTCCGTGGTTGTCACTATGATATTCATAAATTTTGTCTATTCCGAGTCCCGCATCACAACACACCATGCATATGGGATTAGTTAAGAGAGTAAGCTATGTGCAGGTCCGATTTACTTTGGGCTCTCATATACCATGTTTTCTACCTCGGTTTCGGCTAGTGCTATCTAGTGCTTGCCCCTTTGGAACCATTAAGTCTGACACTCTGGGTTAATTGAACATTTTCAATGTCTCGCTGTTTTTTTCATGCACAATAGAACGTTTTTGTTTGGTTTTTTATGCTTTGCATATCCTTTTTGGCGGTATTCATGTTAGTTCTATGACGAGCGTTCGCGCGTCAATTACGGAGCGAATGCTTTTATAAATTGGATTTCCTCCGTTTCCGCCTCAGGAGCTGACGTTAAGCTCAATAGCATGAGCTAATGCCTGAGCTTTGTCTTCGTTGCATTTTTAACGGAGCCAGTGTTTTTATAACTAGGATCCCTCCGTTTTAGGCATTTACTTTAGTCCTGAGCCTAGTAACACAAGCTAGCACCTGTGTTCTTTGTGTATAGTCCCTTTAAGACGAAACCACTTCTATGGCTGCATTTACTGTTGCCAAGACTACGAGCACAGCGCGGTAGAACAGCTCCGAATGGTTTCTTCATTTTCGCTTATTTTGTAACGAGCTTCTCCATTGGCCACTGATCGAAGACATTGACGCTTCATATTACACGTTTACTCGTCCCGCGGGACCTCCGGCTTCAGGCTCATTTCAGCCTCGGTCCCCCGACGGATAGGTAAGCGTTTGGAATTAGCTCTTCGTTACTTAATTAATATACTGCACATTCATCATTTCTTGTGTTAGTTTATACTTAGTCGTCTTTCAGGCGGCTTTTGACCTTTTAAGCATTTGTGGTCACTCGTTTTATGTACCACGCACTCGAGTGCAAGTACATTGAGTTCATTCATCCTTTGAACTTAAATTAACATAGTTTTCTTGGATTTGTTCTAATTGAGTGTCCAATACAGCGAGATTTGTTTAAAGCATACACTTTGAAGAACTTGGCATTGTCTTTGGTTCTTCACGCATACAGCACTTTGTGCATTTAGTGAAGATACCGGTCTCCCTTGTTTTTAGTTTATCAGTCCACATTTTTGAACATTCGCTCCTGAGATGTAGGTACCAAATTCTGAGCTTCTTACATCACTTTTCAGAGCGGTGTTCCCTTCCTGAGCGGATGCCAGGTGGAGGTTAGAGTCGCACCCAGTGTTCACGGGTGAGTGGTTCATGCAATTAGCTATTATTTCTATTTTTGTGTTTGTTTAACTCTGCATTTTGAACCAACTTGTTCTTACACTGAGTTCTCTTTGTTTAGGTGATGTTTGAGATGACTAAGCGACGTACACCCTTCTAGCAACTATTGGGTGTTCACAGTATCCTTTTTTCTGTGTAGTTAGCACACAGTTTTTTTCATTTTGCAGTAGCTTGTGGTCCTGATGAAAGCCGAGCCCATTTAGGCGTTTAAGCTAAAACATGTTGACCTTTTTTCATTGTTAAACACCATGGCCTACATTCGACTAGTGGTGTTCATGTTTTTAATCTAGCTTCGGCACGGTTGTGTCAAGAGAATCTTCCTTGCCGTCCCGTGACTAGTTTTAATACACTTTCACTGCACTATCAATTGGTCAGCACTGCACCCCTCACTCATACGTAGCTCATCATATGTGGATTTAGTCTATCCTTTAGTGCACAATCAAAACATCCCTGAGCTCCTCCCTCTCATAGAGGGGGTCGTAGCCCCCAGAGAAACTAGGATTTTTCTCTGGGAGGAGAATCCCATATGATGAAGCATGTCACCCAGGGTGAGTGAGGGATTACGTCCTTAAAAGGGATTGCCCTTTCATTACATGAATTGGGCTTTTTGTTTGTCATTTACACACCACCTTCTCGTCCTTCTTTTTTCTTTTTTGGTGACTTCAGACCTCAGGGTTCTTGTTGTTATAGATACTTTAATTGGGGATCTAACCCTGTGTGGTCTTAAAACTTGTTCCCTTTGACCCTCCGATCTTGAACCGTCTTTGTATGTTTAATGAACAGCTGTTGGCTGTGGGTCTCACATTCGACACAATAATAGTGTCTAAACTGTATTGCGGAATTAGGATTTTCTGCAGGTTGAATTTTCTTCCAGTGTTCTTCTTCACACACATATACATAGATTCGTGGGCTTACTTTTTCTAATTTTGAGGTTGAGACTGACTTCTTCTTCTTTTCTCATTATTGCGGGCACGCCTGGGTCTAACCTTTGATGACACCATAGCACAAGCCATTTTAGATACACCAAGTATTATGGACACGTTTCAAAGTCCTTCCACCAATGCAGAGGTTGATTGGACCAGGGTTCTGACTTTAAAGAAATCACATTCACGAGTGTTCATCCATGGAGCAATCATGACTGAGTATTTGAGAGCCAATTGCGCTCCCACAGGACTCATTGTGACTAATGCCCCACGACTGTTCCTTGATGACAAAACTTTCCTCAATGATTGGTCCCTAATCGCTTGGAAGTGTACCAGAGATTGGTTGATCCTTATCATCAGCACTGCCAAACGGGTTGCTGATGCTGTCTTGATCGAGATTCAGGCTTTAGAATCTCAAATCAAAGTGACACTCACAGGCGCTCTGTTTAAAAAACAACAAGAGGAATCAAACAAACACAACAAAGAATTCAAGGATTCAGTATTGATGACTAAGATCAATAAATTTAAAAAGGATTTGGCCCGTTTTTCCCTAGAGAGAGTGTATCCATACACTAGTGCTGACTATGTGCCCCCACAATTAAATCGACAGGGTCGTAGGTATGGGTCCGACTACTCTACATCAGGGAGTGATGAATGGTCTAGTGGGTCAGACACTGCCTCAGGTGAAGATTCCTCATTTAGAGGCAACAAAAAGAGAGGCAGGGGTAACAGGAGAAACCTGCGAGGTGCACCCAATACCATGTATCCTCCTCAGTGGTGGCCTCCTGGTCCATACAACTATCCACCCTTTCCTCCTTTCGGTCAACCTTGTCCTTATCCCCCACCTCCACAAATGTACTCCAACCAGCCTTTTTTAGGGTTTGGCCGAGGCCGGTCAAGGGGAAGAAGACGGAACCAGGTCCATTGGGCAGATCAACAACCAGCAACCCCGGCCTCGGTTGCGAGAGAGACTCCAGTGGTCCCGAGCACGAGCACAACTTAGTCATCAATCTGTCTAAGAAAGTTCTTACACAAGAAGAGATGTCCCTCTTAAACAAAGGTTTAGGGTTTGTTCCTTCCTTCAGAGGCGATCTGTTCTCTATAAATCAAGAACTTGCTCTATTTTTCAGAAAGATCCGTTTGAATTTCTTTTTCCGAACAGATCTCGATACCTGTTCTGATGATCAAGACCTCAACACGGGCTTGCGGAACAAATCAACATTCAATCCCTTGCCCAGTCAAGTTCCTTCACAGGTACTTACATATGAGAAAGCGGTGACTGCACAGGTATTAACCACTTGTACAGCGGAAAGCCGTCAATATCAAAATCTTACTAAGTCTGAGCGGCAGGCCTTAAAATCTCTCACTTCTGATGAAACAATCATGATCAAGCCGGCGGATAAAGGTGGTGCCACGGTTATCATGGACACCACCGCCTTTCGCACCGAATGCTTGAGACAATTGCAAAATGTACATTTTTACCGACCTCTCACTGAGGATCCCACTAAAAGATTACAACAGACCATTCAGATCATGGTAAATGAAGCCAGCACCAATGGTTGGATCACTACAAATGAAGCTCAGTATTTGGTTAAATCTTCCCCCATCGTGCCTTACTTTTATATTCTGCCTAAGGTGCACAAGAATGTGAGTCCCCCTCCTGGTCGTCCGATTATCTCCGGACTTGGGTCTCTCTTGGAACCTTTGTCGGCATTTGCAGATCATTTTTTACGTCCCTTGGTCGCCAAAATGCCCACGTACCTAAAGGACACCAAGGACATTTTGATCCTACTCAAAGATCTACCCTTTGATGGTGAGACAGAATTTTTAGTCTCATTTGATGTAGAGTCACTTTATACATGTATTCCACAGGATGAGACATTGGATGTCATCGAAACTCTCCTGTTGGCTAATCCACCGGACTCCATCACTCCAGTCTCGTTCATCATGTCATGTGCCAAGTTAGCCATGAAAGAGAACTTTTTTCAATTTGAAGAACAGTTGTTCCTACAGGTGTCAGGCACTTCGATGGGGAGCATTTTTGCTCCCAGCCTGGCTAACCTGTAGGTTCATGTCTTTGAGGAACAACATGTGTTCGGCACCAATAATCCTTATAAAGATCAAATAAGGATATGGAAGAGGTACATAGACGACGTGTTCGTACTATGGCACGGATCACTTGCTTCATTGTTGGCTTTTAAGAACTGGCTAAACAATTGTGATACCTTCTTAAAATTCACCTGCGAGTACTCCAAGACCCAATTTCCTTTTCTGGACATATTGATAACCCCCTCTGAGGGTGGCTTGAGTACCGAACTGTACAGAAAACCTATGGCGGTGAATGCCCTTTTGAAATATGACAGTTTTCACCCACGGGCATTGCGGGATAATCTGCCTTTTGGTCAGTTTTTGCGCTTAAAAAGAAATTGCTCCTCAGTTGATAAGTATAAAGAACATGCGAGCAATTTATCTAAACAATTACTGGCCAGACAATATCCCAAGCAACTGATCCGTAGAGCTTCTAAACGCGCAGCAAATAACAATCGTGAGGCTCTACTGGAACCTAAGGTCCCCAAATCCTCTGATAACAGGCTCACCTGTGTACACACTTACTGCAAGTTTTCCAATCAAATCAAAAAAATCATCTTGACGAATTGGAAAATTTTGAACATAGGAGAGGTCAAGTTGCCGAGACCTCTTTTTGCTTTCAAACGCAGTAGTAATATCAGGGACCAATTGGTACACACCCGCCCACGGACTCATCAAACAGGCACTCAACATACCCTGTGGGGTTTACCACCAGTCGTAGGACACTACCCATGTGGTTCCTGCGCGGCTTGTTGCCACACTTCTGTGACTAAAGAGATCGATATTGGCACTGGTAGGCCGTGGACCCTTAAAAGTCACAGTAACTGTAACAGCTCCAACTTGATTTACTTAATAACATGTCCGTGTGGGTTACGATATGTTGGAATGACCACCCGCCGGGTAAAAACCCAAATTTTGGAACATAAAAGCACCATACGGTGTGGCCGTTCTGCAACTAAACTCACCAACCACTTTCTAGCAGTTAATCATGCTCCAAATGACTTACACTGGACGGTCCTTGACAAACCTTTCATACCTTCCCATCTGACAGACTGCTCTTCCTTTCTATTTAAACGAGAACAGCGGTGGGTTTACACACTTAACACGCATGTCAAAGGACTGAATGACGACATTCCGTGGTTGTCACTATGATATTCATAAATTTTGTCTATTCCGAGTCCCGCATCACAACACACCATGCATATGGGATTAGTTAAGAGAGTAAGCTATGTGCAGGTCCGATTTACTTTGGGCTCTCATATACCATGTTTTCTACCTCGGTTTCGGCTAGTGCTATCTAGTGCTTGCCCCTTTGGAACCATTAAGTCTGACACTCTGGGTTAATTGAACATTTTCAATGTCTCGCTGTTTTTTTCATGCACAATAGAACGTTTTTGTTTGGTTTTTTATGCTTTGCATATCCTTTTTGGCGGTATTCATGTTAGTTCTATGACGAGCGTTCGCGCGTCAATTACGGAGCGAATGCTTTTATAAATTGGATTTCCTCCGTTTCCGCCTCAGGAGCTGACGTTAAGCTCAATAGCATGAGCTAATGCCTGAGCTTTTTCTTCGTTGCATTTTTAACGGAGCCAGTGTTTTTATAACTAGGATCCCTCCGTTTTAGGCATTTACTTTAGTCCTGAGCCTAGTAACACAAGCTAGCACCTGTGTTCTTTGTGTATAGTCCCTTTAAGACGAAACCACTTCTATGGCTGCATTTACCGTTGCCAAGACTACGAGCACAGCGCGGTAGAACAGCTCCGAATGGTTTCTTCATTTTCGCTTATTTTGTAACGAGCTTCTCCATTGGCCACTGATCGAAGACATTGACGCTTCATAGTACACGTTTACCCGTCCCGCGGGACCTCCGGCTTCAGGCTCATTTCAGCCTCGGTCCCCCGACGGATAGGTAAGCGTTTGGAATTAGCTCTTCGTTACTTAATTAATATACTGCACATTCATCATTTCTTGTGTTAGTTTATACTTAGTCGTCTTTCAGGCGGCTTTTGACCTTTTAAGCATTTGTGGTCACTCGTTTTATGTACCACGCACTCCAGTGCAAGTACATTGAGTTCATTCATCCTTTGAACTTAAATTAACATAGTTTTCTTGGATTTGTTCTAATTGAGTGTCCAATACAGCGAGATTTGTTTATAGCGCATACACTTTGAAGAACTTGGCATTGTCTTTGGTTCTTCACGCATACAGCACTTTGTGCATTTAGTGAAGATACCGGTCTCCCTTGTTTTTAGTTTATCAGTCCACATTTTTGAACATTCGCTCCTGAGATGTAGGTACCAAATTCTGAGCTTCTTACATCACTTTTCAGAGCGGTGTTCCCTTCCTGAGCGGATGCCAGGTGGAGGTTAGAGTCGCACCCAGTGTTCACGGGTGAGTGGTTCATGCAATTAGCTATTATTTCTATTTTTGTGTTTGTTTAACTCTGCATTTTGAACCAACTTGTTCTTACACTGAGTTCTCTTTGTTTAGGTGATGTTTGAGATGACTAAGCGACGTACACC
Organism: Triturus cristatus; assembly: GCF_964204655.1. NCBI lineage: Eukaryota > Metazoa > Chordata > Amphibia > Caudata > Salamandridae > Triturus > Triturus cristatus. The sequence continues at coordinate 727,773,367 of NC_140580.1, forward strand.
CTTCTAGCAACTATTGGGTGTTCACAGTATCCTTTTTTCTGTGTAGTTAGCACACAGTTTTTTAGGTCTCGCGAGCCAAAGGCTCGAAGAGACATTTTATATGTGGGATTTTCAAAGTGCTACCCACACTTTTGGCTGGCCTAAACCTTAAGTGCACGAGATCACATGCACGTGCACAGCTGCTCCTCTGCTAATTGCATTCCCCCTCCCTTCTCACCCAGTCCTTTGATGCTCTGCTCGATTACTTTCACTTTCACCGCTTTGACCCTTGCATTCCCCCCTCCCTTCTCACCCAGCCCTTTGATGCTCTGCTCGCATCTCCCTCCTCCCTGGGCGTGAAGGGAGACAGAGACATCCTCCTTAATTGCTGTTTCCCCTCTGAGCCGAGAACACATCGGGTCCTGTGGACACGTTATTGATCAGCTCCAAACTCCGATACATTGCTCTCAAGTGACCATCTGTCAGAGGAAACAAGCAGCAGGCACTTAAATGACCTCTATACATAATTATGCTTTATTATATGCCACATAATTTTACACCACTCAATGCAACACAATTCCACGCCATGCTACACAATTCTATGTCACATAATTCTACTCTACATCACATAATGCCACTCCACATCATGCCACATAATTTGACAGAACACCACATAATTCAACAAAGTGTAACATAATTCCACTCCTCCCTACATGACTCCACTCCACACAATGGCATTCCACATCACACAATTGCACTCCGAGTTACACATCTGCCCTTCATGCCACACAATTGCTCTCCATGCTGCACAATTCCATGTCTCACAATTCGACTCCACACCACAGAATCCCACGCAACCAAGTTCCACGCAACGTAATTCAACTCCACACCACATAATTTCATGCCATATATTACCCCTCCAAGTCACATAATTCCACTCCACCTATTTTCAATCCACTCCATACCACATCATTTCATCCCATGCCACATAATTCCACACCAGTCAAGGCCTCGCAGTTCCATGCAACACAATTCCACATCTCATAATTCCACTCATGCCACAAATTTCCACTCACACAATTCCATGCCACATAATTCTACTCCATACCACATAATTCCACTTCAGTGCACAACATATAATTCCACATCATGCCACATACTATGCCACATAATTTCACTCCCTACAACATAATTCCACTCTGTGTCACATAATGCCTCTTCCCTTTCGTGCCACATAATTCAGATCAACATATTTCCACTCAACTCAATTCCTTGCCATGCGACACAATTGCACATCACATAAATCCATGCCACATAATTCTACTATATGCCACACACTTTCACTCCACACCACATAATTCCACACCACGTCACATAATTCCACTCCACATCACTTAATCCCACTCCACACAATTGCACTCCATGTCACACAGTGGCACTCCTCACAATTCCATGTCTCAAAATTTCACTCCATGGCACACAATTGCACGCCATACAATTTCACACCACACAATTCCATGCCAAAAAATTCTGCGCCACTTAAAGCCAATCCATGGCATGTAATACCATGCCACACAATTCAAATCAACATAATTCGGCTCCATGCCACATAATTCCATGGCACGTAATTCCACTCAACACCACACAATTCATTACCATGTCACATAATTCCACTCCATGCTATATGATTTCCACTCCACTCAGTGACACTCCATGTCACCCAATTGCACTCCACATCACACAATTGCATTTCACGCCACACAATTCCACGTTGCACAATTCCACTCCAGTCAACACAATTACACTCCATGCAACACAATTCTGAACCACACAATTCAACTCCATGCCACCTAAGTGCACTCCACCCTCATATTTCCAATCCAAGCCACATAATTTCACTCCATGTCGCATAATTCCAATCCTCTCAATGCCGCACAATACCATGCCAAACAATTCCATGCAACACAATTCTTCTCCACATAATTTCACGCCACCTAATTCTACTCTACAACACATAATTCCACTAGTCAACACCCCACAATTCCATGCCACAGAATTCAACTCCATCCCACATAATTTCACTCCATGCAACATCACGACTCCACATCATGCTACATAATTCCACTCCATGAGACATAATTCCACTCCATACCACATAATTCCACATTGTACCACACTGTACCACCTAAATTTAATCTCCCCAAACAACATAATTTCACACCACACAATTCCACACCAGAATTCCATGCCAGACCATTCCATGTCACATCTCATAATTCTACTCCAAGGAGCATAATTCCACTCCTTGCCACTTAATTCTATGCCACACCACTTGATTTCACACCATCTCACATAATTCCACTTCACGGCACTGAATTCCTCTCCACACAATTGCACACCACGTCATATAATTGTAGTTCACGCCACACAGTAACATGTCTATCTCAGTGAATGCAAAATAATTCCACTCCACATAATTCCATGCCACATAAAGTGCTCTCCACTTCTCATAAATCCACACCACATAATTCCATTCCATGGCACACAATTGCATGCCACATAATTCCATACCACACCCCATAATTCCACACCACATCACATAATTCCACTCCACCCCCATACTTCCTCTCCACAGAATTGCACTCCATGTCACACAATTGCATACCACGCCACACAATTCCATGTCTCACAATTTCCCTCAACACCCCACAATTCTAGGCCACACCACACAAATCCACACCAATTAATTCCATGCCATACCACATAATTACACTCCATGGAACGTAGTTCCATGCCACATAATTCCACTCCACTATTAATGAATCCACTCAATAACATAATTCCACTTAGCGGCACATAATTCAAGTCCACCACATAATTTAATTCCATGCCACATATTTCCACTCCACTCCATTCCATGACACATACTTCCATTCCTCTCAACACAATTCCATGCCACACAATTCCATGCCACACAATTCCACTCCACACAATTCCACACCACACAATCCTACTCCACGCCATGCCAACTAATTCCACACCACATCCCTTAATTCCACACCATGCCACATAATTTAACTCCAGGTAACATAATTCATTTCCATACAATTGCAGTTCATTTCCATACAATTGCAGTCTATGCCACACCACGCCAAAAAATTCCACATCTCACAATTCAGCTCCATGCCACACAGTTCCAAGCCACTCAACATACTTTCATGCCACATAATTTCACCCCACACATCATAATTTCACTCTGCATATTTCCACTCTACTTGACAAAACGTAATTCTACTCCCCTCTACATTTGCAGAACAAGCATTTGCAATGCAATAGGTCTCGCATTTACGCAAGTTTGAGCTACTCACATTACAAATAACAATGCCTTTTATTTTTGTTTTCTTTTTTAAAACTTAAATAAAAGGCAGTGTCATTTACAATGCCAATAGCTTAAACTCGCGTGAATGCGAGACCTATTGCATTGCAAATGCTTGTTCATTTTGCAGTAGCTTGTTAGGGGTGGGCGGAATTTGCCTAATCGCGTTACGCAAATCTCAGCGAAACGGTAGAAAATCTCCGCGAACACGCAGAAATTCCGCGAACACGCGGAATTGCTTGTTCGCGATACTTTTTTCCTGTTCGCGATCGCTGTTTGCGTGCTCGGGGTGAAATATCTCGCGAACACGCATATTGAGAACGCGAACAAGCAAAAAATTTCGCGAAGTCTTGGAAAGCAGATTTTTGGGCAGTTTAGCGTTCTCCGTGGAACGCGAAATTACCCAAATTCCACAAATTCCGCGAACGGAACGGAATTTACCGCCCAGGCCTATAGCTTGTGGTCCTGATGAAAGCCGAGCCCATTTAGGCGTTTAGGCTGAAACATGTCGACCTTTTTTCATTGTTAAACACCATGGCCTACATTCGACTAGTGGTGTTCATGTTTTTAATCTAGCTTCGGCACGGTTGTGTCAAGAGAATCTTCCTTGCCGTCCCGTGACTAGTTTTAATACACTTTCACTGCACTATCAATTGGTCAGCACTGCACCCCTCACTCATACGTAGCTCATCATATGTGGATTTAGTCTATCCTTTAGTGCACAATCAAAACATCCCTGAGCTCCTCCCTCTCATAGAGGGGGTCGTAGCCCCCAGAGAAACTAGGATTTTTCTCTGGGAGGAGAATCCCATATGATGAAGCATGTCACCCAGGGTGAGTGAGGGATTACGTCCTTTAAAGGGATTGCCCTTTCATTACATGAATTGGGCTTTTTGTTTGTCATTTACACACCACCTTCTCGTCCTTCTTTTTTCTTTTTTGGTGACTTCAGACCTCAGGGTTCTTGTTGTTACAAAAGGCTTTTATCCCACTATGGCATATCGTGTTTGCATCACACCCAACTCACACCTTAACGTAACACCACTTAAAAATGACACTACACCGGATAATTATAAAGTTTAACAGAAGTCTTTATCTTTCCTTCTCAAACGTGGTTACTCAGGTTCACACTTCAGGGTAAAACATTTCATTGCATTTAAATTGACAGTACCATTCCCTTCTTTACTTTTGTACAGCAGCTACTTAAACACCCTCGGAGATTCCCATCCCGCCTTGACTCAGGAGCCCTAAGTTACATCCTCACAGAGAGCGCTCCGCACAACATTTACATATTCCACAACTTCAGAAAATCAGTTAGTCTACACGGTGTTCTCCTGACAGATGGTTTCCCTAACGGCTGCACTTTCTGACTCTTATACTGTCACCAATAATCAACTCATTACATTTAGTTACCAGCTGGAAAACGACATTGCTGCTGGCAGTCAATTAGTTATATCTAGGCAGTCTCTTTGTAGGTTACTTTATTACCAAGACTGATCCATTCCAGATAGGCAGTACACATGAACTCTCGCTGTCACTAGAACTCGATCTGCTGCCTTCAGCGCTATGTTTGAAATTGCTTTTACATTGACTTCAGTCACCCCTGTGGTTGTGCCAAAGTGCCGGTATTTACTACTGGCCCCTGGCTTCTCCAAGGAACAAACAATCGGATTTAACGGGCCATCATGTGGCCCTCAAAACGTACTCTCCTGTACCTTCCCCCGTGTGATATTGCCCCGCTTACTGTGTACACCTTGGGTCCTTCTCATAGGAAGTTCAGCGATGCCGGGAGGTGCGTTCCCTTTCTTGGTGAAGCGGAGTTCACTGGTTGATAAACGGGAGATCTCTCCAGGGGGGGGGGGCCAGGACAGAGCACAACCACCGACTACATATCTCACAGGCTTCCCCGTAGGGTGGTCTCCTTAGTTGGTGGGGGCCTCGCTCTAGCGCTCTCTCACCGCTGTTGTCCCACTCTACAGTGGACTTCTAGGCTAGGCGCAGGCTTAATTCCACTCCGCTTCCTCAGGGGAAGTGCGGCCGCAGCCACCCGTAGCCGCACCGCTTGCGGGGGCGCGGCCTTCACCCTGGTCTGGCAACAGTGGGGCGGCGCTTCGACGTATGCCCCACTCACGTGACAGCAGGACGGCGGCTTCAAGGCTAAGCCCGTCCCTTTCTTCCGGGGTATGTTTCTCCTCACCTTGACAGCGGCGTCGCTTGCTCACCAGTCGCTCACATGTAGCCCTTCCACAGAACTCTCGGCAATGGCGGGCCACCTCCGGAGGACAACAGGAAACCTCCCGACCTCTGGGTGGCGGCGGTGATCGTTCCAGATAGGGACTCGTGAAAAAGGGGGGGCTGAACTTAAGGGTGCCAGGATTTCGCTGGAGCAGATGAATGGGCTAACAAAGCTCTCTTAATTACTGGACACGGACATCTCCCCTTTAGTCAGGGATGAAGGACCATCGCTAGGGCCAGTCTGATTCAACATCCCAGGCACAACAGGGATGAGGGAAAGGTAGTCCCAGACGGCGATTCTTCCCCTGGTCCTCCTTCAGGGATACTGACCCATGGGAGCCCCCAGGGAAACGATGACCTCCAAAGTCATTGGCTGGGTTCAGGGACTGGTCAGAAGGTTGGGGGTGGTGTCAGTTGATAAGGGAAGTCACGCAGACCCTAAGACCTGTCCCTTCCCTATCTAGCGCAGCCACCTCCCCACTCAGGTGCCTTACTCCTGACTACCTCACAGCTCAACTAAGTCCTAAAATGGCCGCCCCGCCCTCACCTCTATTTATCACCTGGGGTCTGACTGGCTAGAGTGGCCCAGAAGGTTCCGGAACCTCTCATGGCAGTCTATGGCCCAGGTTCTGAGGCGACAGTTGGAACCACCATTTTGTGAGACTAACCTCCCCCTACCTGTTTCTACAGTGAAGCACCTTGCACCTCTCCCTCAGCTAGTGAGAATGGGGCGCCCAGAGCCTCTACATCAACATCCAAAAAGTAGTTAGTGGACAGGAAAAAAATGAGAGGGAAAAGGGAAAAAAAATAAAAAGAGGAGGGAACAGCCAAAAGGGCTGACAGGTCCAACACGCGTCCCCCCCAGCTGAATGTGGGGAGAGCTACCCAATCCCTTGGGAGTTCTCTTCACTAAGGCGGAAATACCTGGAGAGGCCGTCAGCATTGGCGTGGTCCACTCCTAGGCGATGTTCCACCCTAAAGTCCATTCCCTGTAGGGAGATGGACCACCTCAATAACTTGGGATTCTCGCCCCTCATTTGCATCAGCCACATGAGGGGCCGGTGGTCGGTCTGAACCAGGAAGTGCGAGCCAAACAGGTATGGCCGCAGCTTCTTCAGAGCCCACACCACCGCAAAAGCCTCCCTCTCAATCGCACTCCATCTCTGTTCCCGGGGGAGTAGTCTCCTAGACAGGAAAACCACAAGTTGGTCCAGACCCTCCTCATTGAGTTGCGACAGCACTGCCCCGATGCCATGCTCCGACGCATCCGTTTGGACGATGAATTCCTTGGAGAAGTCAGGGGCCCTGAGGACAGGTGCCGCACACATTGCCTTTTTCAAGGTGTCAAAGGCTTGTTGACACCCCTCGGTCCAGATTACCCGTCGATGGTGCTTTTTAGAAGTGAGCTCAGTCAAGGGAGCCACGATAGTACCGTATCCCTTCACGAAGCGTCAGTAGTAGCCAGTGAGGCCCAGAAAGGCTCGGACCTCCGTCTGAGTCTTGGGGGGTTCCCAGGCCATGATGGTTTCAATCTTGGCCTGGAGTGGTTGCACCTGGCCCCGACTCACCAAGTGACCGAGGTACACTACCGACCCCTGCCCGATCTGGCACTTACTGGCCTTGATCGTCAGACCCGCCTGCTGCAAAGCCTGAAGGACAGCCTGAAGGTGACACAAATGGTCCTCCCAGCTGCTGCTGAAGACAGCGATGTCATCCAGGTAAGCAACCGAAAAGGCCTCCATCCCGGAGAGGACCTTGTTCACCAGCCGCTGAAAAGTGGCAGGGGCGTTCTTGAGCCCAAAGGGCATTACACAGAACTGGTAGTGACCCTCAGGTGTGGAGAAGGCTGACCTTTCCTTTGCTCCATCTGTGAGGGAGATCTGCCAGTACCCAGATGTAAGGTCAAAGGTACTCAGATATTGGGCAGCTCCCAACCGGTCAATGAGCTCATCCGCCCTCGGGATAGGATGAGCATCGGTCTTTGTCACAGAATTCAGTCCCCTGTAATCCACACAGAACCGGAGTTCTGGGGTAGTGCCCGGCGGGGCAGCTTTGGGTACCAGTACCACCAGACTGGCCCAGGGACTGCTTGAAGGTTCAATCACCCCCAGCTCTAGCATCTTGGTGACTTCTCCATGGATGCTAGCCTTCACCTTATCCGATAAACGGTAGGACTTGGACTTCACAGGTGGGCTGTCCCCTGTGTCCACATCATGGGTACACAGATGAGTCCTCCCGGGATAAGTGAGAACAAGGAAGCATACTGCTCCAAAACCTGGCGGCAGTCCTTCCGCTGTTCGGGAGTTAGGGATGGTGAGAGGATCACTCCCTCCACCGACCCATCCTTTTCCTGTGACGCAAAAAGATCAGGAAGAGGTTCACTTTCCTCTTCCTCTGATCCATCAGTCACCATCATCAAAGTGACCTCTGGTCTCTCTTGGCGGGGTTTGAGGCAGTTGACATGGAGCACTCGATGGGGCTGCCAGGGGGTCTTAAGGTCCACCACATATGTAACCTTGCCCTTCTTCTCAATCACCTCAAAGGGGCCTGACCAGCGATCCTGGAGGGCGCTAAGCTCTCCAGGCTCCATAACCCACACCTTCTGGCCAGGCTCCAGCTCCACCGGGTGAGCATTTCGGTCATACCATTCCTTCATGACCGTCTGGCTGGCTTCTAGATTTTCAGAAGCCTGCTTCCACAACCGAGCCATTTGGCTACGAAAGGCCAGCATATAGCTCACCACATCCGGGGGAAGTTTTCTGGGAGTCCTTTCCCATCCATCCTTCACCAGGCTGAGGGGTCCACGAACAGGGTGTCCCTACAACAGCTCGAAGGGGCTGAAGCCCCCTCCCTTCTGTGGTACCTCCCTGTAGGAAAACAGCAAACAAGGTAGGAGGACGTCCCATTTCCTCCGCAGGCTCTCGGGCAGACTCCTGATCATGCCCTTTAAGGTTTTGTTAAACCTTTCCACCAGACCATTGGTCTGGGGGTGATAAGGGGTGGAGAACCGGTAAGTGACTCCACACTCTTTCCACATAGCCCGCATGTATGCCGACATGAAGTTGGTACCTCTGTCCGACACAACTTCCTTGGAAAACCCCATCCGGGTGAAAACCCCCATCAGAGCCCGTGCCACCGCAGGTGCAGTAATGGTCCTCAGAGGGATAGCCTCTGGGTACCGGGTGGCATGATCCACCAGAACCAGGATGAACCTGTGACCGGCGGAGGTTGGTGGATCTAATGGCCCAACAATGTCGATGCCCACCCTTTCAAAGGGGATGCCAACGACCGGCAGTGGTTCCAGGGGAGCCTTCAGCTTCACCCCTGTTTTCCCACTAGCTTGGCAGGTTACACACGTCCTACAAAAAGTGTCGGACGTAATCCTCATCTGAGGCCAGTAGAAATGAGGGACAAGCCGAGCAAAAGTCTTTTCCTGTCCCAAGTGTCCTGCCAAGGGCATTTCGTGAGCCAATCCCAACAGGAAGGCTCGGTAACGCTGGGGAACTACCAAGGCCCGGGATGACCCATGCACCGGAGCCTTGGGTTCGCTATAGAGGAGACGATCTTCCCAATATATGTGGAAGTTCCCCGAATCGTTACCCGCTGCCTGGGCTTCGGCCTGTTGCCGCAAACCCTCAAGGGTAGGGCACTCCTTCTGGGCCCGACAAAGCTCCTCCCTAGTAGGTCCTCCCTCCACCTGCCATTCTGCAGGGATAGGTAAGCCCTCCAGGGAAATCACATCCCCCTCTGTAGACTCCGGGACCACTTCAGTCGCCCCATCCACCTTCTGACGTTCAGATGCCGGGTCAGGCTTCCCCTGTCCCCGTTTACCCTTTTTGGCAGCTTGTTGGGCCTTTGTCCCAGGCTCCAACCTCTGTGAACTCCCTCTTCGGGCAGTCACGGACCGTGTGTTGGCACAAGTCCACTCAGGTGTCCCCAACATCTCCATGTGAGCCTTGAACTCGACCTCCTTCCATGCCGTATGTTCAAGGTCATTTCCCAGCAGACCGTCGACCGGCATGGCAGGGCTTACCGCAACTCGTAGAGGACCTGCCACCCCTCCCCACTCACAGGGAATCTGGGCCACCGGATAGTGACCCACTCGGTTGTCAGCCATCACAACCGGGTGGACTACGTTGGGAACTACCTGCTCCGGGGACACCAGCTGACTCCTTACCATAGTCATGCTGGCTCCTGTGTCCCTCAGAGCCTCCACCCTCTGGGCATTGATGGTGACCCATTGCCTGTACTTAGCAGTATTCGAGGGCACATGGGTCTTAGGAACCATCTGACAATCCCCTAGGGACACTAAGGTTAGCCCTGCCCACTCACCTCCCTTATCTAGGGGCAACTCCTCCCCGAGCACTACGCTTGCCACCCCAGGGGTCTTTCCTCCAATGGGAGGGTGTGGTCTCTTGGGACACTTGGCATCCCCCTTGTAATGCCCAATCTCGCCACACTCATAACAACGGACAACCCTAGGCTGCTGACCACGGTCAGGATAAGGGGGTTTGTGGGGGCCAACCTTAGGAGGGAATCCTAATCCCTTACTTTGCGAACTCTTTTGGGGGCCTTTAGGGTACTCCTTTTTTTTGTCTCCCCCCTCCTTCTTCTGGGGGGCGCCCTGACCAGTCCCTTGGAAATTCCCTCCAGTCCCTTTTGAGGATACCCGGGTACTTGCCCAGATATCTGCCTCCTCTGCAAGCTTCCTAGGATTAGTTAGCTTGCTGTCCACCAGGTGTTGACGCAGCTCCGGAAAACTTTTCTCGAGGAGGTGCTCCCGTAAAACCAGGTTATACAACCCCTCGTAGTCTTTCACCTCACTGCCCTGTACCCAGCCCTCCAAGGCCTTCTTGGCGTAGTCCAAGAAGTCCACCCAATTTTGGGTGGCCAGTTTTTGACTACCCCGAAATCTCTGCCTATATTTCTCAGGGGTCAGCCCAAACTTTCTAATCAAGGCGACCTTCATGGTGGGGTAATTGGTCTGCTCTCGTTGTTCCAGAGCTAAAAGGGCGTCCCACCCCACTGGAGGCATATACCTATAAAGAACACCCCCCCACTGAGCTTCGGGGATCCCATGGGCTCGTAAGGAGACCTCATAGGCAGCCAACCACTTAGCAATGTCATCCTCGAAACCGTAGCTGGCGACTACGTCCTTGGGTAGATAGGGTCTGGTCTCCCTGGTAATCTCTCTATGTTCGCTGCCACCATTGGGACTGCTGGGGGTTCCAAGCTGTAGGGCCTTGAGATCCAATTCCTTCAAATGGAGCTCATGGAGGAACCTCCGCTCCTCCCTCTCTTTTTCCAAGCGGGCTAAATCCATTTTGAATTGCCTCTCTTCCCTCCTGTCGACTAAATCAGCTGAAGACAGGCTTCCCCCCGAAGCGCTACTACCCGCTCTTGAAGGGGCACTAGGTCCTACATCCATATTGCCGCTCTCAGGGGGGAAAAGTGATTCTGTCCCTTCTGTGGTGTCCGGTCCTGCCCCCTCCTCCTCCCGTTTTCAACCTGGAGAAAACTCCAATAAAAAAAAACTGTCAGGTGTAGGATGTGGCGCACACTAAAATGCTAATGAATGGATGCAAGCACAGACTCAGGATCACACCGCTGAACACCGACTTGTTGGACGTAATGACCTTTAGGTAGCTTGGCTCAGGTAAAAAGGCTTTTATCCCACTATGGCATATCGTGTTTGCATCACACCCAACTCACACCTTAACGTAACACCACTTAAAAATGACACTACACCGGATAATTATAAAGTTTAACAGAAGTCTTTATCTTTCCTTCTCAAACGTGGTTACTCAGGTTCACACTTCGGGGTAAAACATTTCATTGCATTTAAATTGACAGTACCATTCCCGTCTTTACTTTTGTACAGCAGCTACTTAAACACCCTCGGAGATTCCCATCCCGCCTTGACTCAGGAGCCCTAAGTTAAATCCTCACAGAAAGCGCTCCGCACAACATTTACATATTCCACAACTTCAGAAAATCAGTTAGTCTACACGGTGTTCTCCTGACAGATGGTTTCCCTAACGGCTGCACTTTCTGACTCTTATACTGTCACCAATAATCAACTCATTACATTTAGTTACCAGCTGGAAAACGACATTGCTGCTGGCAGTCAATTAGTTATATCTAGGCAGTCTATTTGTAGGTTACTTTATTACCAAGACTGATCCATTCCAGATAGGCAGTACACATGAACTCTCGCTGTCACTAGAACTCGATCTGCTGCCTTCAGCGCTATGTTTGAATTGTTTTTACATTGAATTCAGTCACCCCTGTGGTTGTGCCAAAGAGCCGGTATTTACCACTGGCCCCTGGCTTCTCCAAGGAACAAACAATCGGATCTAACGGGCCATCATCTGGCCCTCAAAACGTACTCTCCTGTACCTTCCCCCGTGTGATATTGCCCCGCTTACTGTGTACACCTTGGGTCCTTCTCATAGGAAGTTCAGCGATGCCGGGAGGTGCGTTCCCTTTTATCGTGAAGCGGAGTTCACTGGTTGATAAACGGGAGATCTCTCCAGGGGGGGGGGGGGGCAGCACAGAGCACAACCACTGACTACTTATCTCACAGGCTTCCCCGTAGTGTGGTCTCCTTAGTTGGTGGGGGCCTCGCTCTAGCGCTCTCTCACCGCTGTTGTCCCACTCTACAGTGGACTTCTAGGCTAGGCGCAGGCTTAATTCCACTCCGCTTCCTCAGGGGAAGCGCACCCGAAGCCACCCGTAGCGGCACGGCTTGCGGAGGCGCAGCCTTCACCCTGGTCTGGCAACAGTGGGGCGGCGCTTCGACGCCTGCCCCACTCACGTGACAGCAGGACGGCGGCTTCAAGGCCAAGCCCGTCCCTTTCTTCCGGGGTATGTTTCTCCTCACCTTGACAGCGGCGTCGCATGCTCACCAGTCGCTCACATGTAGCCCTTCCACAGAACTCTCGGCAATGGCGGGCCACCTCCGGAGGACAACAGGAAACCTCCCGACCTCTGGGTGGCGGCGGTGATCGTTCCAAATAGGGACTCGTGAAAAAGGGGGGGCTGAACTTAAGGGTGCCAGGATTTCGCTGGAGCAGATGAATGGGCTAACAAAGCTCTCTTAATTACTGGACACGGACATCTCCCCTTTAGTCAGGGATGAAGGACCATCGCTAGAGCCAGTCTGATTCAACATCCCAGGCACAACAGGGATGAGGGAAAGGTAGTCCCAGACGGCGATTCTTCCCCTGGTCCTCCTTCAGGGATACTGACCCATGGGAGCCCCCAGGGAAACGATGACCTCCAAAGTCATTGGCTGGGTTCAGGGACCGGTCAGAAGGTTGTGGGTGGTGTCAGTTGATAAGGGAAGTCACGCAGACCCTAAGACCTGTCCCTTCCCTATCTAGCGCAGCCACCTCCCCACTCAGGTGCCTTACTCCTGACTACCTCACAGCTCAACTAAGTCCTAAAATGGCCGCCCCGCCCTCATCTCTATTTATCACCTGGCGTCTGACTGGCTAGAGTGGCCCAGAAGGTTCCGGAACCTCTCATGGCAGTCTATGGCCCAGGTTCTGAGGCGACAGTTGGACCACCATTTTGTGAGACTAACCTCCCCCTACCTGTTTCTACAGTGAAGCACCTTGCACCTCTCCCTCAGCTAGTGAGAATGGGGTGCCCAGAGCCTCTACATCAACATCCAAAAAGTAGTTAGTGGACAGGAAAAAAATGAGAGGGAAAAGGGAAAAAAAATAAAAAGAGGAGGGAACAGCCAAAAGGGCTGACAGGTCCAACACGCGTCCCCCCCAGCTGAAAGTGGGGAGAGATACCCAATCCCTTGGGAGTTCTCTTCACTAAGGCGGAAATACCTGGAGAGGCCGTCCGCATTGGCGTGGTCCACTCCTGGGCGATGTTCCACCCTAAAGTCCATTCCCTGTAGGGAGATGCCCCAACCTCAATAACTTGGGATTCTCGCCCCTCATTTGCATCAGCCACCTGAGGGGCCGGTGGTCGGTCTGAACCAGGAAGAGTGAGCCAAACAGGTATGGCCGCAGCTTCTTCAGAGCCCACACCACCGCAAAAGCCTCCCTTTCAATCGCACTCCACCTCTGTTCCCGGGGGAGTAGTCTCCTAGACAGGAAAACCACAGGTTGGTCCAGACCCTCCTCATTGAGTTGCGACAGCACTGCCCCGATGCCATGCTCCGACGCATCCGTTTGGATGATGAATTCCTTGGAGAAGTCAGGGGCCCTGAGGACAGGTGCCGCACACATTGCCTTTTTCAAGGTGTCAAAGGCTTGTTGACACCCCTCGGTCCAGATTACCCGTCGAGGGTGCTTTTTAGAAGTGAGCTCAGTAAAGGGAGCCACGATAGTACCGTATCCCTTGACGAAGCGTCGGTAGTAGCCAGTGAGGCCCAGAAAGGCTCGGACCTCCGTTTGAGTCTTGGGGGGTTCCCAGGCCATGATGGTTTCAATCTTGGCCTGGAGTGGTTGCACATGGCCCCGACTCACCAAGTGACCGAGGTACACTACCGACCCCTGCCCGATCTGGCACTTACTGGCTTTGATCGTCAGACCCGCCTGCTGCAAAGCCTGAAGGACAGCCTGAAGGTGACACAAATGGTCCTCCCAGCTGCTGCTGAAGACAGCGATGTCATCCAGGTAAGCAACCGAAAAGGCCTCCATCCCGGAGAGGACCTGGTTCACCAGCCGCTGAAAAGTGGCAGGGGCGTTCTTGAGCCCAAAGGGCATTACACAGAACTGGTAGTGACCCTCAGGTGTGGAGAAGGCTGACCTTTCCTTTGCTCCATCTGTCAGGGAGATCTGCCAGTACCCAGATGTAAGGTCAAAGGTACTCAGATATTGGGCAGCTCTCAACCGGTCAATGAGCTCATCCGCCCTCGGGATAGGATGAGCATCGGTCTTTGTCACAGAATTCAGTCCCCTGTAATCCACACAGAACCGGAGTTCTGGGGTAGAGCCCGGCGGGGCAGCTTTGGGTACCAGTACCACCGGAATGGCCCAGGGACTGCTTGAAGGTTCAATCACCCCCAGCTCTAGCATCTTGGTGACTTCTCCATGGATGCCAGCCTTCACCTAATCCGATAAACGGTAGGACTTGGACTTCACAGGTGGGCTGTCCCCTGTGTCCACATCATGGGTACACAGATGAGTCCTCCCCGGGATAAGTGAGAACAAGGAAGCATACTGCTCCAAAACCTGGATGCAGTCCTTCCGCTGTTCGGGAGTTAGGGATGGTGAGAGGATCACTCCCTCCACCGACCCATCCTTTTCCTGGGACGCAAAAAGATCAGGAAGAGGTTCACTTTCCTCTTCCTCTGATCCATCAGTCACCATCATCAAAGTGACCTCTGGTCTCTCTTGGTGGAGTTTGAGGCAGTTGACATGGAGCACTCGATGGGGCTGCCTGGGGGTCTTAAGGTACACCACATATGTGACCTTGCCCTTCTTCTCAATCACCTCAAAGGGGCCTGACCAGCGATCCTGGAGGGCGCTAAGCTCTCCAGGCTCCATAACCCACACCTTCTGGCCAGGCTCCAGCTCCACCGGGTGAGCATTTTGGTCATACCATTCCTTCATGACCGTCTGGCTGGCTTCTAGATTTACAGAAGCCTGCTTCCACAACCGAGCCATTTGGCTACGAAAGGCCAGCATATAGCTCACCACATCCGGGGGAAGTTTTCTGGGAGTCCTTTTCCATCCATCCTTCACCAGGCTGAGGGGTCCACGAACAGGGTGTCCGTACAACAGATCGAAGGGGCTGAAGCCCACTCCCTTCTCTGGTACCTCCCTGTAGGAAAACAGCAAACAAGGTAGGAGGACGTCCCATTTTCTCCGCAGGCTCTCGGGCAGACTCCTGATCATGCCCTTTAAGGTTTTGTTAAACCTTTCCACCAGACCATTGGTCTGGGGGTAATAAGGGGTGGAGAACCGGTAAGTGACTCCACACTCTTTCCACATAGCCCGCATGTATGCCGACATGAAGTTGGTACCTCTGTCCGACACAACTTCCTTGGGGAACCCCATCCGGGTGAAAATCCCCATCAGAGCCCGTGCCACCGCAGGTGCAGTAATGGTCCTCAGAGGGATAGCATCTGGGTACCGGGTGGCATGATCCACCAGAACCAGGATGAACCTGTGACCGGCGGAGGTTGGTGGATCTAATGGCCCAACAATGTCGATGCCCACCCTTTCAAAGGGGATGCCAACGACCGGCAGTGGTTCCAGGGGAGCCTTCAGCTTCACCCCTGTTTTCCCACTAGCTTGGCAGGTTACACACGTCCTAAAAAAAAGTGTCGGACGTAATCCTCATCTGAGGCCAGTAGAAATGAGGGACAAGCCGAGCAAAAGTCTTGTCCTGTCCCAAGTGTCCTGCCAAGGGTATTTCGTGAGCCAATCCCAACAGGAAGGTTCGGTAACGCTGGGGAACTACCAAGGCCCGGGATGACCCATGCACCGGAGCCTTGGGTTCGCTATAGAGGAGACCATCGTCCCAATATATGTGGAAGTTCCCCGAATCGTTACCCGCTGCCTGGGCTTCGGCCTGTCGCCGCAAACCCTCAAGGGTAGGGCACTCCTTCTGGGCCCGACAAAGCTCCTCCCTAGTAGGTCCTCCCTCCACCTGCCATTCTGCAGGGGTAGGTAAGCACTCCAGGGAAATCACATCCCCCTCTGTAGACTCCGGGACCACTTCAGTCGCCCCATCCACCTTCTGAGGTTCAGATGCCGGGGCAGGCTTCCCCTGTCCCCGTTTACCCTTTTTGGCAGCTGGTTGGGCCTTTGTCCCAGGCTCCAACCTCTGTGAACTCCCTCTTCGGGCAGTCACGGACCGTGTGTTGGCACAAGTCCACTCAGGTGTCCCCAACATCTCCATGTGAGCCTTGAACTCGACTTCCTTCCATGCCGTATGTTCAAGGTCATTTCCCAGCAAACAGTCGACCGGCATGGCAGGGCTTACCGCAACTCGTAGAGGACCCGCCACCCCTCCCCACTCAAAGGGAATCTGGGCCACCGGATAGTGACCCTCTCGGTTGTCAGCCATCACAACCGGGTGGACTACATTGGGAACTACCTGCTCCGGGGACACCAGCTGATTCCTTACCATAGTCATGCTGGCTCCTGTGTCCCTCAGAGCCTCCACCCTCTGGGCATTGATGGTGACCCATTGCCTGTACTTAGTAGTATTCGAGGGCACATGGGTCTTAGGAACCATCTCACAATCCCCTAGGGACACTAAGGTTAGCCCTGCCCACTCACCTCCCTTATCTAGGGGCAACTCCTCCCCGAGCACTACGCTTGCCACCCCAGGGGTCTTTCCTCCAATGGGAGGGTGTGGTCTCTTGGGACACTTAGCATCCCCCTTGTAATGCCCAATCTCGCCACACTCATAACAACGGACAACCCTGGGCTGCTGACCACGGTCAGGATAAGGGGGTTTGTGGGGGCCAACCTTAGGAGGGAATCCTAATCCCTTACCTTGCGAACTCTTTTGGGGGCCTTTAGGGAACTCCTTCTTTTTGTCTCCCCCCTCCTTCTTCTGGGGGGCGCCCTGACCAGTCCCTTGGAAATTCCCTCCAGTCCCTTTTGAGGATACCCGGGTACTTGCCCAGATATCTGCCTCCTCTGCAAGCTTCCTAGGATTAGTTAGCTTGCTGTCCACCAGGTGTTGACGCAGCTCCGGAAAACTTTTCTCGAGGAGGTGCTCCCGTAAAACCAGGTTATACAACCCCTCGTAGTCTTTCACCTCACTGCCCTGTACCCAGCCCTCCAAGGCCTTCTTGGCGTAGTCCAAGAAGTCCACCCAATTTTGGGTGGCCAGTTTTTGACTACCCCGAAATCTCTGCCTATTTTTCTCAGGGGTCAGCCCAAACTTTCTAATCAAGGCGACCTTCATGGTGGGGTAATTGGTCTGCTCTCGTTGTTCCAGAGCTAAAAGGGCGTCCCTCCCCACTGGAGGCATATACCTATATAGACCACCCCCCCACTGAGCTTCGGGGATCCCATGGGCTCGTAAGGAGACCTCATAGGCAGCCAACCACTTAGCAATGTCATCCTCGACACCGTAGCTGGCGACCACGTCCTTGGGTAGATAGGGTCTGGGCTCCCTGGTAATCTCTCTATGTTCGCTGCCACCATTGGGACTGCTGGGGGTTCAAAGCTGTAGGGCCTAGAGATCCAATTCCTTCAAATGGAGCTCATGGAGGAACCTCCGCTCCTCCCTCTCTTTTTCCAAGCGGGCTAAATCCATTTTGAATTGCCTCTCTTCCCTCCTGTCGACTAAATCAGCTGAAGACAGGCTTCCCCCCGAAGCGCTACTACCCGCTCTTGAAGGGGCACTAGGTCCTACATCCATATTGCCGCTCTCAGGGGGGAAAAGTGATTCTGTCCCTTCTGTGGTGTCCGGTCCTGCCCCCTCCTCCTCCCGTTTTCAACCTGGAGAAAACTCCAATAAAAAAAACCAGTCAGGTGTAGGATGTGGCGCACACTAAAATGCTAATGAATGGATGCAAGCACAGACTCAGGATCCCACCGCTGAACACCAACTTGTTGGACCTAACGTCCTTTAGGTAGCTTGGCTCAGGTCAAAAGGCTTTTATCCCACTATGGCATATCGTGTTTGCATCACACCCAACTCACACCTTAACGTAACACCACTTAAAAATGACACTACACCGGATAATTATAAAGTTTAACAGAAGTCTTTATCTTTCCTTCTCAAACGTGGTTACTCAGGTTCACACTTCAGGGTAAAACATTTCATTGCATTTAAATTGACAGTACCATTCCCGTCTTTACTTTTGTACAGCAGCTACTTAAACACCCTCGGAGATTCCCATCCCGCCTTGACTCAGGAGCGCTAAGTTAAAACCTCACAGAGAGCGCTCCGCACAACATTTACATATTCCACAACTTCAGAAAATCAGTTAGTCTACACGGTGTTCTCCTGACAGATGGTTTCCCTAACGGCTGCACTTTCTGACTCTTATACTGTCACCAATAATCAACTCATTACATTTAGTTACCAGCTGGAAAACGACATTGCTGCTGGCAGTCAATTAGTTATATCTAGGCAGTCTATTTGTAGGTTACTTTATTACCAAGACTGATCCATTCCAGATAGGCAGTACACATGAACTCTCGCTGTCACTAGAACTCGATCTGCTGCCTTCAGCGCTATGTTTGAAATTGCTTTTACATTGACTTCAGTCACCCCTGTGGTTGTGCCAAAGTGCCGGTATTTACCACTGGCCCCTGGCTTCTCCAAGGAACAAACAATCGGATCTAACGGGCCATCATCTGGCCCTCAAAACGTACTCTCCTGTACCTTCCCCCGTGTGATATTGCCCGCTTACTGTGTACACCTTGGGTCCTTCTCATAGGAAGTTCAGCGATGCCGGGAGGTGCGTTCCCTTTCTTCGTGAAGCGGAGTTCACTGGTTGATAAACGGGAGTCCTCTCCAGGGGGGGGGGGGGGGTGAGGACAGAGCACAACCACCGACTACTTATCCCACAGGCTTCCCCGTAGTGTGTTCTCCTTAGTTGGTGGGGGCCTCGCTCTAGCGCTCTCTCACCGCTGTTGTCCCACTCTACAGTGGACTTCTAGGCTAGGCGCAGGCTTAATTCCACTCCGCTTCCTCATGGGAAGCGCGCCCGCAGCCACCCGTAGCGGCACGGCTTGCGGAGGCGCGGCCTTCATCCTGGTCTGGCAACAGTGGGGCGGCGCTTCGACGTCTGCCCCACTCACGTGACAGCAGGACGGCGGCTTCAAGGCCAAGCCCGTCCCTTTCTTCCGGAGTATGTTTCTCCTCAACCTGACAGCGGCGTCGCTTGCTCACCAGTCGCTCACATGTACCCCTTCCGCAGAACTCTCGGCAACGGCGGGCCACCTCCGGAGGACAACAGGAAACCTCCCGACCTCTGGGTGGCGGCGGTGATCGTTCCAGATAGGGACTCGTGAAAAAGGGGGGGCTGAACTTAAGGGTGCCAGGATTTCGCTGGAGCAGATGAATGGGCTAACAAAGCTCTCTTAATTACTGGGCACGGACATCTCCCCTTTAGTCAGGGATGAAGGACCATCGCTAGGGCCAGTCTGATTCAACATCCCAGGCACAACAGGGATGAGGGAAAGGTAGTCCCAGATGGCGATTCTTCCCCTGGTCCTCCTTCAGGGATACTGACCCATGGGAGCCCCCAGGGAAACGATGACCTCCAAAGTCATTGGCTGGGTTGAGGGACCGGTCAGAAGGTTGGGGGTGGTGTCAGTTGTTAAGGGAAGTCACGCAGACCCTAAGACCTGTCCCTTCCCTATCTAGCACAGCCACCTCCCCACTCAGGTGCCTTACTCCTGACTACCTCACAGCTCAACTAAGTCCTAAAATGGCCGCCCCGCCCTCACCTCTATTTATCACCTGGGGTCTGACTGGCTAGAGTGGCCCAGAAGGTTCCGGAACCTCTCATGGCAGTCTATGGCCCAGGTTCTGAGGCGACAGTTGGAACCACCATTT
This sequence comes from Triturus cristatus, assembly GCF_964204655.1. Classification (NCBI taxonomy): domain Eukaryota; kingdom Metazoa; phylum Chordata; class Amphibia; order Caudata; family Salamandridae; genus Triturus; species Triturus cristatus. The sequence goes on from NC_140580.1 coordinate 727,793,459, forward strand.
TGTGAGACTAACCTCCCCCTACCTGTTTCTACAGTGAAGCACCTTGCACCTCTCCCTCAGCTAGTGAGAATGGGGCGCCCAGAGCCTCTACATCAACATCCAAAAAGTAGTTAGTGGACAGAAAAAAATGAGAGGGAAAAGGGAAAAAAAATAAAAAGAGGAGAGAACAGCCAAAAGGTCTGACAGGTCCAACACGCTCTATAGTGATAATTGTAGGAATTGAGTCCAACATCAAAGAAGACAAACATATCTCTGTACAGAAACCATCACACAAAGTAGGTGGAGGGTTATATTCATTAGAAGGACAACATTTACACACTGATTTATCTAGCGGAGATTACACATCAAATGCTTACACTAATCTGCTTTATGAGTATGTCAACACAATGGAAAAAAGGGACTGTTATGTTTGCATGCAGTTACCTTCTTCAGTGGCTGAGGGCATTACATACCATCAGATACATTACATGTAGCTTACTGTTGAATATTTTCTATAATCAGGGTCATTTTCAATATTACTATTCTAATTATGATTTAGTCTTTTTCAGAAGTCCTGCTATTGAAACGTTTGAACTGACATTCCTACGCTCAGGTTGCAGAAACTGTTAACAGATATTTCGCCCAATTAAACCTCTAGACACTGCTTATGCACATAGATATAATTTTACCTGTGTCCTTACAAACATTGAAAATAAATTCTTAGAGCAGGTAGAAGATAGATATAGAGCAGTAAAGACTAATGTAGCAAAAGGAGTTTGTGTTACTAGTTGGGCACAGGGAGAGGTAGATCATCAAGCTGCAGGGAACACTAGAGCATTGACTTTAGACACTAAGGGTAATTGTACATACACAATGATAAGAATGAATACAATACTATTCCTGTAGGGGAAAGTGAGTGTTATCATACCTTTGAGGTTCGAGGATCTTGGAAGCTATTTCGGTGTGCAACAGACCCTTTGATTCCTGGAGTTTATTTTATTTGTGGGAAGAACGCTAAGTTTAAGTTCGCGAAGAAATGGTATGGGACATGTTATGTAGGAGTAGTGTTTCCAAAGATCTATCATGTGGAGAATTTTGATCATCCTTTTTGGGAGGAGAAATCTAGGCCCAAAAGAGGTGCCATTGCTGGAGAGATGTGGGAGCTATTCTTGGTGCAATAATTGCAGGTGTAGGGGTGATATTGAATGACATTAAAATTAGAAAGCTTTCCACTTTAGTTGGTAAGCTGTCTACTAATACAGCTTGAGCTTTATTGCTTTTAAATACTGAGATGGTTGCTATTAGGGCTTTGGTTTTGCAGAATCGTCTTGCATTAGACGGTCTGTTTGCAAAAGACGGAGGAGTCTGCCAGATGTTAAAAGTCCAGCAGAGTTGCACTTACATCTCAGAAAAAAGTATGGACCTACAAAAGTTCATAAAGAATATTATAGACTTACACAATGAAGTGAGTGGATTGGCAGCAGAAGGTGTTAGGGATTCAGTTGGACACGGATTTAGTGATGTAAGTAGATGGTATGCAGATTTGGGAAATAGTAAATTGGGTTCCATCTTGAGACCTTTGCTGTTTATTGCTCTTTGTGCAGTAATCTTGATTATGGGTGTAAAGGTGTACAGGAGATACAAGGCGCAGAAAGGGATCTCTCGAAAAAGAGAAGACTTGAAGCTACAAAGAAAACAGGGTGAATATTAGAATTTGATGAAGCATTTGGAGGAGTTCAAAGGGACAGCAATTGCGACAACAAGGGTTTAACTTGGTTTATCTGATAAGGTCAAGAGATACGATTTAGAGATTATTGTAAAACGTGTTCCATTGTGAGGTTACTAAATTAGAATGAGTATGTGTAAACTAATGTTTGAACATTTATATGTATAACTCACATTTATTTCATGCAGGTGCATTTAGAATGACATCTTCATAATCCTTACAATTTATACATGTATTAAGAAGCTGCATTTATTATGTGTGTAGAAACGTGCATGTATTCTTTAACTCTGTGCACTGTTAAAGTTAACTAGAGTGGGCCTCCATAAATCAGTTCAGTTCATGCTCACGTTTAGGTGCCGATTAGGATCCTGGAAAAAATTTCCCCAACCCAATTGAATCTGGACTTTTTTCCGTACAAATGGTAAAAGCGCCGTACAAACTGCCAAGTACGATTCGTATGGGAAAAAGTCCACACGAATCGCATTGGGAAAATTCCCCCACACGTCCTCGAGTCGGGAAAAGTCTCCGACACGTCCCCGGACATTTTTACGTACAAATGGGAAAACTGAAGTCCCAATGCGCAATTACGATCCGTCCCATCCGTCCGATTGTACAACTGCATGGAAAAAAGACCGTCCGGAGCGTACTCCCATAGCATCCATGGAGATGTCCAAACAAGTGCCCGGTACGCGCCGTACCCCCCCCCCCCCAGCCCCCCGTATGTACGGGGTGTACCCCTGTACCCCCCAGCCCCCCGTATGTACGGAGCGTACCCCCCAGCCCCCCGTATGTACGGGGTGTACCCCCCAGCCCCCGTATGTATGGAGCGTACCCCCCAGCCCCCCATATGTACGGGGTGTACCCCTGTACCCCCCAGCCCCCCGTATGTACGGAGCGTACCCCCTGTGGGTCCGCACTGTACATACGGGGGGCTGGGGGGTACAGGGGTACACCCCATACATACGGGGGCTGGGGGGTACGCTCTGTACATACGGGGGGCTGGGGGGTACAGGGGTACGCCCCGTACATACGGGGGGCTGGGGGGTACAGGGGTACACCCCATACATACGGGGGCTGGGGGGTACGCTCCATACATACGGGGGGCTGGGGGGTACAGGGGTACGCCCCGTACATACGGGGGGCTGGGGGTACGCTCCGTACATACGGGGGGCGGGGGGGTACGGCACGTACCGGGCCCCCTAATCAGCTCGCATCGCCGCGTACTTAGCTTTTCCGGCACTTTTTGGGTGCTGTAAAAATATTCCCATCCGGACTGCAGTCGGTGCGAATCGTAATTGCTGGTATGTAAAAACATGCCTAACTCCGTCCGGACGTCACGTCCGCGGTGTCCCGGATCACATTTGAAGGTATTTTTCTGTCGGTTGGACTTTTTTCCGATTCGTACGGAAATGGTGTTTCCGTACGAATCGTAATTGCATGTTTGTAAAGTTTTACAACCCGGTACGAGTCGGACGGAGAAAACGCTCCAACCCACTGTTTGTACCGGGTTTTTCCAGGATCGTAATCGGCCCCTTAGTGTCTAACACGTAATTTGTAATTAACCTTCAATGCATAATGCGTGTGCTTGTATTTTGTTTCCACTGCAGGTATGAACAGAGCCTCATTAGTTAGCATAGAAGGATTTTGTTTTTATTAGATAGCAAGGTATGAGAAGACAAAGCTCGCAAGGGGAAGTGCAGTAATGAGCAAGGAGGCAAGTTATCACAGGAGAGGAAAGGAATGACCAAGGATGAACGAAGGTGCAATTTATCGATATGGGAAAGGTGGTGAAAGTATCCAGTTGTGCCAGGGCTATGAAAATTCACTGGCAAGGATCACGTGGGATTATATACTCTGAATGAAATTGATATTTTATGCTGAACGAAGTGAGGAACAGGAGAGTCATTTTAGGATTTCACAAAGAGCAGACCTATACTTCTGCTTGTGTTTCTTTATGCTACTTGACCCATTGTTGGAGCAATGTTTCTAGGACTGAGAATGCGCAGGCCGATTTCGGTTGATTCAGCATGAGTTCCCCACTATTTGAGAGATCAGTTTGAAAGGAAAAGCTGTTTGTCTCGCAGGTGAAAAATTGTAGAATGCCTTCAGAGATCACAGACCACTTGTACAAAGCTTCCGTTTGTGACCGCAAGAAAGCCTTTTCACATTATCAAACCCTATTTTGTGATTCGGTAACCTATTACTGAATCGCAAAATGGGTTCGCGATTTGGTATCAGAAAGGGGCGTGTTAAGGGCGTACCTTCCTAATAGGAACTTGCAAGGGTATGTATGAATGTTTAGCGACCTGAATGCAGTCACTAAACATTCACATTTTACCACCAAATTTATGTTGTGAATGTATGCAAATACGTTTTTTAAGAACAGGCAGTGGTCCCTTGGACCACTTCCTACTCTCAAAAAATAAAAAGAAAACTTTTCAGTTTTGTTTTTAAAACACATCCCTTTTACCTTCAAGGAAAACAGGCTGCACTATTTAAAAGCAAACACAGACATGGAGGTCTTCTGTCCCCAGCAAGCCACCATCCCTGTGTTTTTAAGCGATTCCCGATGGGTTGCAAATTACAATCTACCTCAAGAATATTAATGAGGCAGGGCAATTGCGACCCACTAGAAATCGCAAACAGTGTCAAACATACTGCAGTATATAACCGTTTGCGATTTTCTAATGGCGAATCGCAAAAATTTGCTATTAGGAAATCGCAAACAGGCATCTTTGTGCTTGTAGCCCCGTATCCTATAGCCACCCTCCCTCTTGATTCTAGAAGTTCACAATAGAAGCTAAAGCTCATGTTATTTATGAAAGAATTATATTCTTTCTATTTTAGGACATGAACCTGGACAGAGCAAGGTAAGGGTGCTATATAAATGGCAGTGGGTGTGAATAATCTGTGCACAATGAGGTTCACATTATTTTGCTCCCTCAATAGGGTTACCATGAACAACATATTTTTATTATTAGTAAAATTTAAATTGGATGATTGGTTAGCAAGTATGATATGCAAGAGTATTCAGTGTTTACCACTTGGTACCAATTATTGATTCGGTTACTTTAGTAAGGCACTTTATTTAGTATTTTGTCCTTCCCATATAAAGAAATAAACTTTATCGATTGCCATTTTTCTATATCTTCCCTGGATGTCCTATAATTACATCAGCCACTTAATCAACAGCATTCATACATGCTATTATTTCTCATCCTGTGGAAAGGCATGTCATCCATGCTTTCAGATGGATGGATGTTGGAAATGGCGCTTTCTGCAGGGTCATCCTCAAACGTTTTCCCTTCCTCCTCCCCTTTTTGCAGAATTTGTTTTTTTTTTTGGCTTTAGTACTTTACCACCGATAACCGGTGCTAAATGGCTTGTGCTCTCTCCTTACTTAAAACATGGTGGATTTGGCTTATACCCAGTTGATATATTTAATTTATTTAAAATTCCCTAGTAAATCGCACTCCATGTGCACAGGACCTGTACATTGAATGCTATTAGTAGGTCTGAAGCACTGATTGTGCCACCCACTTAAGTAGCCCTTTAAATATGTCTCAGGCCTGCCACTGCAGAGCCTGTATGTGTCATTTCAACCTGGCAAAATTAACTTTTTACCAGGCCCCAAACTTCATTTTAAATACATATAAGCCAACCCTAAGGTAGGCCCTGGACTGCCCATAGGGCAGGGTGCAGTGTATTTAAAAAGTTGGACATGTCCTGGTAGGAAAAAACTCCTAAATTAAATTTTCACTACTGCAAGGCCCATCTCTGCCATAGGATAACAATAAAGTTACCTTATTACATTTTATAAGTGTAAATTCCAAATGGGATGAGAAAACCCCTTCACGTTTGGTGTCTCTTGACTCGAACTTTAAAATCCTACCTTATGGTGAAGTCGGATTTAAAAATACCTTTCTGAAAATACCACTTCCAGAAGGTTGGCATTTCCCTGCCTTAGCCATTTGGTGCCTGCAGACTGTCTCCGATCACATGACTGGGTGTGATTGGCAGTTTTGCTTTGTGTATTCCTCCTAGATAGCCACACAGAATGGGAGCTTAGGTGTGATTAGTAGAGACATCGCTGGCAGGATGGGAGGGAGGAACTGGGTCAAGCCCCACTTACACTTGAATAGGATGTGTCCTGTCTCCACACAAAGGACCTAAGAACCCTGTATTGTCTCTTCAGCAAGCTTTGAGATAGGACAGGGCAGGTAGGGAATTCCATGCACTTAAAGACATTGTCTAGAAGCTTCTACAACCTTAGAGAACCAGGGCACCAGTGTATAAAAGAAGGACCTCAGACACCAAATCTTCAGTACACTTCTGTACCTGTGGATACTATACAAGGAAGAAAGTATTGTCACTCTGCAAGACTGCCACTCTGAAGAAGCTGTTGTCCTGTTATGCTGACCTGCTGCCTTCTTGCCTAGGGAGGAATACTTGGAAGTGCAACCCATCTTGAACACAGCACCCCAGAGTGATTCAAAGTGATAGTCGGCCGGACTCCTGATTTGAGCATCAGGGACATAAAAGGATTCCCAACCGCTCCTTGACCCGTCTTTTATGAGTTCCTGACCCCCAAGTGGTTCCTCTCAGGTCCTGGACCATTGGTGTGGCTCAGCAGGATCTAAAATCAAGCTTTTGCGCTCTTCGCAACCGCAAATGGGCCCAGTTTTACCGGAACGTGCCGATTGCACCAAAAATCAGCGTGAACCGCCGTCAGCCCATCTCTCCGCACAGCAAGCATTGATCTTTGCGGAGGACTTCCAATGCGAGGCTCGAGCCTGCCTGTTCGCCTTGCTCAGCCTGCTACTCGCACCATACTGACTGCCACCAGCTATGCTTTCCTTGCTCCCTGTGGCCCTTTCCAACACAAATGGGACCCAGAACAAAACTTGAGAAGGTAAACCTTCAGTGGAAATAACCTGGGACAGTATCTGACCCATCTCCATTGGGGTCGGCTTGATCTTTTGAATTCGACCAGTTCCAGCATGGCCAGATAGCCACGGTTGGTGCTTTATGCTTTAAGGCGCTTTATTGAAGTTTATTCTTTAATAGCTAATTAATTTGGCTCTACTGATTGCATTTTTGTTGTTTTAGTCTTGTTTTACTTATTAAATTAAACTTTATTTTTCTAACCTTGTGTGGGATTTTTGTGTGTGTTGTTTTCACTGTTTTACTGTTTGTGGTGTTGCGCAAATTCTTTACACATTTTGTTCAACTTAAGCCTAACTGCTCTGTGCCAAGCTACCAGGGTGTTGAGCACAGAATAATTTGGGGCCTGCTTGTGCCTTACCCTGACTAGGATTGTGGTTGCTGCTTGACCACGGCTGACACCCCACTCTACCAGTATCACAATGGGGCAACTTTTGCTCTGGTTGGAAATGAGATTGAGGCGTGTGGGCAAGGAGTCACTGCAGTATGCCTCAGTATGAGACAATGTTTCAATCTTCTGCATCAACCTATCATTGGGTCCACATTACTTGCTCTACCTCCACTGGCATGGCCATATCATTTTGTGATGCACCACAGGATTGGGGTCATAATACCGACCTACAGATATATTGTGACCATAATATCAACCCCTCCTCAATATATGGGCAGCGCTGAGTCAATAACCGTAAATCTAAAGTCACCTTAACAATTTTCAGGGAATTAATATTATTGTCCCAATATATCATAGGTATGTATTTCAGGCAGTGGTTTCATGCCATACAACCCATAAATATACTCCTGAATATCCCAATTATTCTTTTTCATTGACCCTTCCATGTGACTCTTGTCTGCAGGTTCAATAGATATTTGTTTTATATAGCCTTACACAAGGTTTAGTTCAGGGGTCTCCAATACAAAATTCCATTAGTGGCCTCACTATGCACAATTGTTAGCAGTGAACCACTCAGTGCATCAGTCAGGATTGCCAGTAATTATGTAAACAAGCATTGTTATCGCCATTAGGTCTTGCCTTTGAGACCTTATAAGTGTTTAGCTATGCAGCACATGATCCTGGGTGCTGTGACGCCAGGGATAGAAGAGCTACACAATTACTACACACTGGGTCATACAGTTGTGATTCAGGAATACATGCTTGCCTCTGAAAATATATATGGACACATTCCAAGGCTTTTTAACATACCAACAGAAAGACAAGTGCCTCGATGCAAGTCAATTGCAAAAACAACAATTGATGGACAGAATGCAGAACAATGTCATATATTCACCCCAGTACAGAGATCTGGGCCTAAATCCATCGTTTTTTTGCTCACCATGCCATTCCAGTTTGAACCCAGCCATATGCAAATCAGTCTTGACCCTGCGCCTCATGGGAACAGTCCAGCCCGAACTGCCAAGACAGGTCCTCCCTGGACTGGAAACAAGCATCCTAGGACTGGTTTTGGAATTTCACCCCTCTTCAGCCAGGATAGCTTGATTCCAGTGGCATGCAGAGCACGGGACTCACATCTGAGCATACCCGTCCCACTCGGGGTGACAGATGCAAAAACAACTATTGATGGACAGAATGCAGAACAATGTCATACATTCACCCCAGTACAGAGATCTGGGCCTAAATCCATCGTTTTTTTGCTCACCATGCCATTCCAGATTGAACCCAGCCATATGCAAATCAGTCTTGACCCTGTGCCTCATGGGAACAGTCCAGCCCGAACTGCCAAGCCAGGTCCTAGGAAGCTTATTACTGGTCCAGGGAAGACATGGCTTGGCAGTTCGGGCTGGACTGTTCCCATGAGGCACAGGGTCAGACTGATTTGCATATGGCCATGTCTGAACTGGGGTTGCAGAGTGGGCTAAAGAACGGTGATGGATTAAACCCAGATAATTTGCTTGGGGGTGAGTGCTTGCAATGTTCAACACTCCGTCCATCATTTCCTTTGGTTTTGCTTTGTTCGCCATAAGTTGGCAGGGTATGCTCAGACGTGAGTCCCTTGCTCACTTTGCCACTGGATTCAAGCAAGCCTGGCTGAAGACGGCTGAAATGCCAGAAACCGGTCCTAGGAAGCTTGTTTCCGGTCCAGGGAAGACATGGCTTGGCAGTTTGGGCTGGACTGTTCCCATGAGGTACAGGGTCAGACTGATTTGCATATGGCCATGTCTGAACTGGGGTGGCAGAGTGGGCTAAAGAACAGTGATGGATCAAACCCAGATCAGTTGACTGGGGGTGAGTGCTTGCAATGTTCAACACTCCGTCCATCATTTCCTTTGGTTTTGCTTTGTTCGCCATAAGTTGGCATGGTATGCTCAGACGTGAGTCCCTTGCTCACTTTGCCACTGGATTCAAGCAAACCTGGCTGAAGACGGCTGAAATGCCAGAAACCGGTCCTAGGAAGCTTGTTTCCGGTCCAGGGAAGACATGGTTTGGCAGTTCGGGCTGGACTGTTCCCATGAGACACAGGGTCAGACTGATTTGCATATGGCCATGTCTGAACTGGGGTGGCAGAGTGAGCTAAAGAACGGTGATGGATTAAACCCAGATCAGTTGACTGGGGGTGAGTGCTTGCAATGTTCAACACTCCGTCCATCATTTCCTTTGGTTTTGCTTTGTTCGCCATAAGTTGGCAGGGTATGCTCAGACGTGAGTCCCTTGCTCACTTTGCCACTGGATTCAAGCAAGCCTGGCTGAAGACGGCTGAAATGCCAGAAACCGGTCCTAGGAAGCTTGTTTCCGGTCCAGGGAAGACATGGCTTGGCAGTTCGGGCTGGACTGTTCCCATGAGGCACAGGGTCAGGCTGATTTGCATGTGGCCATGTCTGAACTGGAGTGGCAGAGTGGGCTAAAGAACGGTGATGGATTAAACCCAGATCAGTTGACTGGGGGTGAGTGCTTGCAATGTTCAACACTCCGTCCATCATTTCCTTTGGTTTTGCTTTGTTCGCCATAAGTTGGCAGGGTATGCTCAGACGTGAGTCCCTTGCTCATTTTGCCACTGGATTCAAGCAAGCCTGGCTGAAGACGGCTGAAATGCCAGAAACCGGTCCTAGGAAGCTTGTTTCCGGTCCAGGGAAGACATGGCTTGGCAGTTCGGGCTGGACTGCTCCCATGAGGCACAGGGTCAGACTGATTTGCATATGGCCATGTCTGAACTGGGGTGGCAGAGTGGGCTAAAGAACGGTGATGGATTAAACCCAGATCAGTTGACTGGGGGTGGGTGCTTGCAATGCTCAACACCCCGTCCATCATTTCCTTTGGTTTTGCTTTGTTCGCCATAAGTTGGCAGGGTATGCTCAGACGTGAGTCCCTTGCTCACTTTGCCACTGGATTCAAGCAAGCCTGGCTGAAGACGGCTGAAATGCCAGAAACCGGTCCTAGGAAGCTTGTTTCCGGTCCAGGGAAGACATGGCTTGGCAGTTTGGGCTGGACTGTTCCCATGAGGCACAGGGTCAGGCTGATTTGCATGTGGCCATGTCTGAACTGGGGTGGCAGAGTGGGCTAAAGAACGGTGATGGATTAAACCCAGATCAGTTGACTGGGGGTGAGTGCTTGCAATGTTCAACACTCCGTCCATCATTTCCTTTGGTTTTGCTTTGTTCGCCATAAGTTGGCAGGGTATGCTCAGACGTGAGTCCCTTGCTCATTTTGCCACTGGATTCAAGCAAGCCTGGCTGAAGACGGCTGAAATGCCAGAAACCGGTCCTAGGAAGCTTGTTTCCGGTCCAGGTAAGACATGGCTTGGCAGTTCGGGCTGGACTGCTCCCATGAGGCACAGGGTCAGACTGATTTGCATATGGCCATGTCTGAACTGGGGTGGCAGAGTGGGCTAAAGAACGGTGATGGATTAAACCCAGATCAGTTGACTGGGGGTGAGTGCTTGCAATGTTCAACACCCCGTCCATCATTTCCTTTGGTTTTGCTTTGTTCGCCATAAGTTGGCAGGGTATGCTCAGACGTGAGTCCCTTGCTCACTTTGCCACTGGATTCAAGCAAGCCTGGCTGAATACGGCTGAAATGCCAGAAACCGGTCCTAGGAAGCTTGTTTCCGGTCCAGGGAAGACATGGCTTGGCAGTTCGGCCTGGACTGTTCCCATGAGGCACAGGGTCAGACTGATTTGCATATGGCCATGTCTGAACTGGGGTGGCAGAGTGGGCTAAAGAACGGTGATGGATTAAACCCAGATCAGTTGACTGGGGGTGAGTGCTTGCAATGTTCAACACTCCGTCCAACATTTCCTTTGGTTTTGCTTAGTTTGCCATAAGTTGGCAGGGTATGCTCAGACGTGAGTCCCTTGCTCACTTTGACACTGGATTCAAGCAAGCCTGGCTGAAGACGGCTGAAATGCCAGAAACCGGTCCTAGGAAGCTTGTTTCCGGTCCAGTGAAGACATGGCTTGGCAGTTCGGGCTGGACTGTTCCCATGAGGCGCAGGGTCAGACTGATTTGCATATGGCCATGTCTGAACTGGGGTGGCAGAGTGGGCTAAAGAACGGAGATGGATTAAACCCAGATCAGTTGACTGGGGGTGAGTTCTTGCAATGTTCAACACTCCGTCCATCATTTCCTTTGGTTTTGCTTTGTTCGCCATAAATTGGCAGGGTATGCTCAGACGTGAGTCCCTTGCTCATTTTGCCACTGGATTCAAGCAAGCCTGGCTGAAGACGGCTGAAATGCCAGAAACCGGTCCTAGGAAGCTTGTTTCCGGTCCAGGGAAGACATGGCTTGGCAGTTCGGGCTGGACTGCTCCCATGAGGCACAGGGTCAGACTGATTTGCATATGGCCATGTCTGAACTGGGGTGGCAGAGTGGGCTAAAGAACGGTGATGGATTAAACCCAGATCAGTTGACTGGGGGTGAGTGCTTGCAATGTTCAACACCCCGTCCATCATTTCCTTTGGTTTTGCTTTGTTCGCCATAAGTTGGCAGGGTATGCTCAGACGTGAGTCCCTTGCTCACTTTGCCACTGGATTCAAGCAAGCCTGGCTGAATACGGCTGAAATGCCAGAAACCGGTCCTAGGAAGCTTGTTTCCGGTCCAGGGAAGACATGGCTTGGCAGTTCGGCCTGGACTGTTCCCATGAGGCACAGGGTCAGACTGATTTGCATATGGCCATGTCTGAACTGGGGTGGCAGAGTGGGCTAAAGAACGGTGATGGATTAAACCCAGATCAGTTGACTGGGGGTGAGTGCTTGCAATGTTCAACACTCCGTCCATCATTTCCTTTGGTTTTGCTTAGTTTGCCATAAGTTGGCAGGGTATGCTCAGACGTGAGTCCCTTGCTCACTTTGCCACTGGATTCAAGCAAGCCTGGCTGAAGACGGCTGAAATGCCAGAAACCGGTCCTAGGAAGCTTGTTTCCGGTCCAGGGAAGACATGGCTTGGCAGTTCGGGCTGGACTGTTCCCATGAGGCGCAGGGTCAGACTGATTTGCATATGGCCATGTCTGAACTGGGGTGGCAGAGTGGGCTAAAGAACGGAGATGGATTAAACCCAGATCAGTTGACTGGGGGTGAGTTCTTGCAATGTTCAACACTCCGTCCATCATTTCCTTTGGTTTTGCTTAGTTTGCCATAAGTTGGCAGGGTATGCTCAGACGTGAGTCCCTTGCTCACTTTGCCACTGGATTCAAGCAAGCCTGGCTGAAGACGGCTGAAATGCCAGAAACCGGTCCTAGGAAGCTTGTTTCCGGTCCAGGGAAGACATGGCTTGGCAGTTCGGGCTGGACTGTTCCCATGAGGCACAGGGTCAGACTGATTTGCATATGGCCATGTCTGAACTGGGGTGGCAGAGTGGGCTAAAGAACGGTGATGGATTAAACCCAGATCAGTTGACTGGGGGTGAGTGCTTGCAATGTTCAACACTCCGTCCATCATTTCCTTTGGTTTTGCTTCGATGCAAGTCAATAGCACTGTAACAGCCTATGAAAAAAAACTGTGAAATATTTTCCAATGGCGGAGATGTCACATCCCTCCTCCCCCAGGTCTCTATTCACCAGGAATCCTTCTTCAGAGTATTCCATTGAAAACACTGCTCGCACCATCCGTTTACAAGCAAGCCCCCAGCCCTGCCCTCTGTCCCAGCCCCCAAGTATATTGCAACATCAACAAAATGCTCCCATTTGTCAGGTAGGGGGAAAATAATGAATAAACAGGGACAGCGTCGACATCAATAAATCTCCGTGCACCTAAAGCTCCAAAAATTAACCTGACCTTCTGTAATGTAACTGCCACTTTTGTAAAGCTATCCAATACCTTTGGGTAAGTCAAGTTCGCGCTCTATAAACATGCCCCTAAAAATTAATCTGACTTTGTGTAATATAACTAGCACTCAAATAAAGTGCCCCAGCACATTCGGGTCACTCGAGCTCACATTATATAATAAAAAATGTCTCACAAACCATGGGGAGCTGCTTTGAATGTGCTTTGAAATTAGAGCTTTGAGAGGAGGAGAGCTACAGGAAGAGGCTGCGGGGAGGGCATGCAGCGAAATGGGAGGGATGAATGCTGCTCCCATTTGTCATGGAGAGGGGAAACAAGGGCGGCATCAGTATCACTTACTCTCCACGCACCTAAAAAAAAATTACCTGACCTTGTGTAATTTAACTGGTGCTTTTGTAAAGAGCTTCAATAATACCTTTGGGTCAGTCGAGTTTGAGCTTTATAAAAATGCCACCAAAAAAGAACCTAACATTGTGTAATGTAACTAGAGCTCATGTAAAGCGCCCCAACCCCTTCACACCATTGTATACATTATATAAACAAGCAGCAGAAAATATGTGACGTGAGTTGCATAAACCTTGCCAAAGGTGGGTTGCTGAAGGTCCAGTAACCGAAGCTTGCTAAAGCAACAAGCAGTGAAGCGTGAGGGGCTTAGGGAAAATCCTCACACTTTGAAGTCAGGGAAAATTAAAGAGGCAATTTCAAAAACAGCTTCTGAAGTGTCTGACATTTGATCTTGGTATTTGAATAGGACAGGGAGATTAACTGACGGGCGCCAAAGCTGAACTACCAAAGACTGGCAAACAGGGACACGAGCAGGAATCAAAGAAAAAATAATTCGCCAAATCAACACATAAACACAGAAGCGTAATATTAACAATAATTGGGCAGTGCTCTGTGGGAGGAAACCAAACACAACAAGCATTGGCATAGCCAATAGGTCTCGCTTTTGGGACCTTATAAGTATTTAGTTATGCAGTACAATATCCTTGGTGCAACAACATTAACTGTTGCATGGCTAAACACGTATAAGGTCCCAAAGGCCAGACCTATTGGCTATGCCAATTCTTGTTTTATTTCTTATTTATTTAGTTTCCAAGCTGGTGGATGCCACTTCGTATCAGTAAATTAAAAAAAAAAAATTTTTATTACAGTGAAAGAGCATTTTAGAATGCAGAGCAGCCCTACAGCTAATAGCGTCTCTGGGAGCTCCGACAAATTAAAACAACAACTTTTTTAAAGGACCGTGAGAGTGGTGGAGCCACGGAGGAGCAGGTGGGGACTAAGCAAAGGGAAGTGGGACGGTAAGGTAGTAATGGAACACACACGAAGTGCTTTTTGAAATGCTGAGCAGCCCAGCAACAAACGGCAGCTACTTGACCCTCCATTAAAATTAATAGTAAAACATCCTATTTAAAGGATTGCATGAGGTTGCACAATGGAAGAGTGCGCTGGAGGTGAGTGGAGGACGAAACAAGCGGGAGTGGTTATGTGGAAGCAACACGTGAAAGACAGAGAGAGGGAAATACATGCACTCTTAATGAGTGTTACCGAAAAGAACTAAGTAGTTCCCTAAATGTGAAGCAGTGGAAGGTATGAGTCAGTAAATGAAAATGATGCAAAACAAGCTATGATCCAGTGAAAGGACAAGAAGAATTGGAAAGCAAACCATCAAAGCCGACTGGAAGTTTTTGGTATGACCCACAAGAGGTATTTCGCTTGTCCATAGGTGAACCTCAAAAATGTTTTTCCATAATGTACAGATGCGCTTAGAGGCTGCTGTACATTCAAGTTATGGTATACTGTTAAAAAAGACTAGCGAGGCTCTACAGCACAGTCACCCCACCTTTAAAGCACATGAAACCGTGATTATATCAGAACAGTATCACAAACTGAACATCAGTGGGTTACAAATGTTTAGGAAAAGACGTGAATTAGGTGTATTTAGCTAAAACGGACCACTCTGTTCAATGCATTCCAGTGTAAAAGGTTAGAAAAAAAACGTTAGCAACCTTTAACAGCAATCTTCTCAACTTTTTTGGGGTCTGTGTTTTGCTCTTGCCGGAAATGTATGCATTTAACATCCTGTCTCTCAAATGCACAACTGTTTTCAAATCCCGTTAAGTCAATAGCACTATTTTGAATATTAATAGCAATAACATGGCATAGGACGAGAAGGCTGAATAGAGTGGCCAGCAGTGCTGGCATCCGGAAGCACGACCCGCGCTATCAAGAAGCCGTGGCAGAGATCCTGAGTACGGGAGGGGTTTGCGTAGGTGTTCTCGTCGGGCGAATCCTCCTTCCTCTAAAGCTTCCATTCGTGAAGCGGCCCCGGTGCAGGAAACAAAACAAAACAATTCCAAGTTGTTCAAGCAGACACCTAAAATCTCACTGAATCAGCAGCCGGCGTACTCCAGCACCCACTCCTCCCTCAGCAGAGACAAGCAGAGGAGGGGAGTCTGAGTCAACCCCACAGAGGGCGGAGGCTGCATAATAGCAGCAGGGCGGCGATCACCACAAGGTGTCATTTATTACTGCCACAGGCAAGAGTGAACAAGTGGGAGGGGTGGGTGGAGTGCGCGCGCACTCTAAGTAGCAGCTGTTTTTTCTATTTCAAAGCACACACTCGTGCTTGTGGCGTGCCGCTGCACACTCCCGCAAGCTGTATGCCGCCACAAGCACGAGAATGTGCTTGGAAAAACAGTTGCACGGCGGCTAAAGGTCTCCTATGCAGTGCATGCGCACTGTGTAGGCGAGACCTAAAAAGGGATCTTCTGGGCAAGGCTTGGGCATGCAACATTAAAAATACGAATTAAAATAGAACGAGAAAAGCACCTGCAATTGATCAGTAATCTGAAATGAACCTGAATTGCTCAATGATAAACACACTGTCCCTCCAAATGGACCCTTAGGAGCACAATCTGCCATCCAGGTGTGCTAAGACGAGGGATGCATGAGGGAGTGAGCAGGTGGCCCCTCGAACACACCAGCATGTAGCGCAGCCAGGTTTACTTTTATAGGCACATTGCTGACAGTGGAGATCATGTTCTGTGTTTTGAAGGCAGATGTGTCGTGTACTTTGTGGCCCGAGATTCGTTCCTGAATGAGGCACATACACCAATGCAAGTTCTTACCTCCAGGAAAAGGTGTCGCCATTTTATGAAAATGTTAAGGCATCCCAAACTAAAGACTATATAAGGGAATATTACAAGAGACAATAGGGATACCCTCAGATCATACACACTATGAACAATAACGCCAAAGACCTGTAGCAGGTTCCTGGAACAAACATCTGATAGCATTGTGTACGCCATCTTTCTAATTAGTTTGCATTTTCTTTCTAATCTAGTATGTTTTCCTTCCAACTGACTCAAAACACAAGCCAATTACAGGTAATCAGCATGTTTTGTGTGACGGCTCCTTCTAGAAGAGTTCTAGTTGGAGGTGCGACTAAAGAGTCACTACATTGACAGTAGGATGGCCACGGTCCCATATCAGAGCCATGGGTTGGTGGTGGTAGTAGGTAACTGATGGCTGGGGTAAATCCATTCTTACATGCACCCTTGAGTGAAGAGCCCGATGACTCAGCATGGTTAGTCTCATACATTCTGAAAGTTGAGTGGCATGCAATGTGCTCCGAGTTAACAGCATGGCAGGTCTCCTCTTACAAGAAGACATAAAATGGAATTCACAGTGAGACATGATGGTCACTCCAGTTACTGGTTTCCTTAAATTTGTGGTTTCCTCCTGCTGGTCATGCCTCCCATCCTCAGATAGAACTTTACCTCCCTGGGCTTTTGTTCCCAGTCTTCCTTTGGCTTCCTAATGCATTTCTCAAAGCTTGCCCTGCCCTGACATCAGGAGACATGGATCAGTGTTGAAACCTTTCCACTTTCTTTCTGTGCACGTGGGCAGAGCCGTGAAGGTCGACCCAGAAACAAGAGACTGGAAAAAGGACCATTTGGGATGTGGGGACTGAAACACACATCAGCCCAAATGATGCTCTCTTCTCCACTCAGTTTCAAACACAGAAAGACCACAGGATGCTCTTTGAACCTAGCGACAACCTTCCAAATTTCAAAAGGCAGCAGCCTTCTCACAGGTGCCACAAAATTGTACATATACTTGCAAACCTGACCTAGTACTTCAGGTTCTCAATAACTTATAAAGAATATCTCAAAACTGACAAGGTGAAGTTATTTGCTGGTCAACAAGCAAAGAGAGCTGCCAATGAGAACAAAAACAAATTCCCAGGTATTTTCAGACTGTCTTGGTATCAGAGTTCATCTGAGAGCATTAGATGCCTACTTTCCAAAGCAAAAAATATATATTTCTTCACGAGGTTGATAGACCTACGGAAACCTAGCATCTTCTAAAAAAAAGTTTGACAGGGAAATTTGCTTAAAAAAACCCCCACAATAGTGGCCCATACGTCAATTGGCGGCTGTTCAGCTGAAGATGTTCAAATACTACAATATTACATTTTTGTCTGCACAGTTTTACAGTGAAACGCAGTCCCAGGGGCCCAACGCAAACACCTAGTCAATGGTAGTATAGTACAAGCGCATCCCGTAAAAATAGCCAGTGGCCTGCAATCACTGCTGTAGTAATTGATTTTGCACCTGGGCAACCAGTGGCTATGGATGCTGACTCAGCCGGAGCAGAAGGCTGTGGATCCAAGCAGTTATTTCAGGCATGGCACAGACCACAGAGCAGGGCGTGCATTCAGCTAAAAACACGTACATTTGCAGCACAGAGCTCGACCACCACTCTGAGCTGCACGTCACAGTAGTTGAAGATCTCATCACTTTGGTCTCTGTGAATCCCCCAAAAGAGGATTACTCAATTTAGAGTTATCAAACATGCATTGTATACTAATTGCATGCCAGTGTCTTTCTGGCAGGGACGAAAATGCTGGTGAAATGGCAAGCTTCCTCACCAGCACACCACAGAATTCAGTGGGGAACCTTCGATCCACAGCTGTGCTGCAGTCTGTGGTTTGTACAGGACATGGTGGTGGGGAGCAGTAGTCAGTTGGAGTCAGGGATTGGAGAGGGATGGGGCAGGGGAGAAACAATGATTCCTCAGAAAACACAGGGAGGCGCGGAAGAATACATGACATTAAGTGTGAAAGCAAGAAAGGCACCAATTGAAAGAAAGGATTTCAATAACAGCCGAGACAAGAAAGAACCGATGCAGGGAGTTGATAAAGTGTTCAAAGGATGGAGAGGGGAGTGTGTCTCAAACGTGGGGAAAGGAAGTTTGTGCAACTAAGATGGCACAAACGGAAATAACGTAGAGAGTAAGGCAGGGAGGAGAACACACGAGGGATGCACTAAGTGAGGAGTCCAATTATAAGGATGGCATCAAGGAAACGAGACATAAAACAGAAGCTGCCCAATAAGGCGTTCAATGAGCTCCGAAGGCAAGAGAAAAGCATGAAGGGAGCAAGACCAGACACCAAGAGGAGGGAAAAGCAGAATGTGGTGATAAAGGAGGGGAAGGCTGGATATACTAAGGTGAGTGGAGGGAATAGTGGCATAGACTAGAGCGGAGAACCGTTTGAGGTGAACCGCAAAAAATACTCCCAGTTCTAAGTACTGGTACGTGCAAGAAGGCTGCCCACACTATCAAAATAGCTGGTCTAATGCCGCCACTGCACATTTCAGTACAAAAGAAAAAGATATATGCCAAGATAATGGAAGTATCTAATACATATTGCCCTTACCTGTATGCTACTAATCACCGTTACATGAAGATATAGTAGACTGTAAACTAAAGGACACTTGTGGGAAGGGAGTGTGTGCACAACATTTGAGAATGCAGTAAATGTTTGGAATAAATAGATATTAAAAAGAAAATAAGAAAAGTCGATGGCTGCCACTGGTAGAGATTCCCCCAAGCTGGGCTACCTTAGTTCAGCATGGTTACAAAACATGGCCTGTTGTTGATGAGAAATTCCATCCTTGTCTGTTATCCCAAAGAGACAGATTTCTAACATTGGAACGTGATGAAATGGAGTGATGGGTGAAATTGGGGTGGAAGAGCTACCGCCAAAGAGCACCTTTGTAGCCAGGACCAATCTAGTGAAACTGTTCAAGCAAACCAATTCCCCAAACGAAAAAAATCATTTTGGCAACCTCTACCATAAATATCAGAAAGGGAATCTGAACGGTTCCTTGCTAGCGCACAGAGTTTGGGATAAGACCATTCATTAATACAATTCACGGGAAGTAAGGGGCTGAGATGACTTAAACCTGAAAGAATCCAGCCAATGGGTAAAAGGCTTATTCAGGTTTCCTAGCAATAGGGGTTCTAGCAAGACCTGCCCTGCAGGACCCGACAAGCAAAGGTGAGGTGCAAAGGTGAGGTACCAAGTTTTGGAAAATCTTTAACGGTATTATAGTTCTTTAAAAATAAGATTGCTTTTGGAAAGGCACTTGCCTGGCTGCCTCTTAAATGTGTGAAATCCTTGTTGGGAATCTACTGCTCAGGAAAAAGACTGTCGCATCAGGTTAAGGAGGATACCAAGAGACACCGTTTAATGGAGTGTGATTATTATTAGTAATTGTTACATCTCTTATTGGCTTGGAGTTAAGCAGCCAATGCTAGGAATATGATGAACTACATCGTCAGTGTAATCAATACACTTACATTAGCACCAGCAGCAGTCGGGCCGCCCGTAAACAGGCCTTCTATTGAGAGACAATTACACTGCTCTGCACTGCTAATGAGGGCATGAGGCATGCAGGAGGCAGCAGGGCCGGGGCGAGCATCAATCACTGGGGGTGAGGGCAAAGAAGAGGGGGAGCAGAGGGCAGGATGAGAAGCAGATGAGAAGAATGATGTGGTAGGAGGAGAGAAAGGAGAATCGAGCACAAGATAAAGGCAGGAATGGCGAGATAAAGGGGTGAAAAGCAAGGCAAAGGAGACAAGCGGCCGTGCGGCCGCGAAAGTGAAAGTTATCGCGGTGCGCGCGCCCGCGCACATGCACTGTAGCTCTAGGCTGGCCTGGTAGCTCTTTTTGGAGCCCTCTCAAAAAGTCTCGCCAGACCAGCGCATGCACTGGGTCAGGCGAGACCTAAAAAGGAGGTACAAAGTGGGAGGATTAAGCACCAGCAAGCACACATTTTTGAATGACATTCGCAGGGGCGAATAAAAAAGCAATGGGCGGGTTGTAAGCCCACACAGTGAATACAGCATGTCTCAAAGAGACAGCACATGCGCTACCTAGGCTCGACCTAAAAAAGTATTTATCAATTCAGAATGCCTCTGCATTGATAGTAGCTGTAATACTCCTGGAACCAGGTGATAATGACAAATAAGCGCACTATGACCTGCGATGCAAATATCACCTTTAAATATATTTTAGAAATTCAACAATTGTGCTCCAAATATCAGGTTATGAGTTCTGAAAATATGCACATTTTTGTCTTGAATACACACGCTTCCGTTTTGGTATAGATATATTCATTCATCCAAGTAAACAGCTCTAATTTAGTAGGCTGGGCTGCACACAGGGGAGCAACCTACAGGTAGCTGGAGAGCTACCAGTAGCTCTCAAGCTGCTCAGAGAAACCTGGTTTAGTCCCTCTCACTACCCACTGTTATAGTTCTCAGCGTTGAAGGCCGGTAGACTGCAGCAAGAACTAACCCAAAATCTTTATTGGCAACAGGAGCCCCAGGTGCAGTAGATTTATTATTTCATTGTCTGATTGAGGTGAGTGAGGCGGCAGGGAGGAGGAAGGAGTCTGAATGAGCCACCCATGGGGCTAATCTGATCGTTTAGCAAATGCTAATAAACTTGTCTATTGGCGTCTTTGTTGTTTCATATTGTTTTTAGCGTGTTTTGCTCATGCCAAGTGTTTGTAAATCAAAACGCCATCTCAACACCTTTTAATATTATCTGATCCTGGCTGCCCCTGAACTAATAGTGAAAGCGCTCATAAACCTCTGACTTTCTTCTGCTATTGAAAGGCTTGCTATTGAAAGGCTTCATTTGTTTAAAGTATATTCTGCTTGTGTGGGTTGTTAAATTAGGGCTTTCCTTGTTGAACCCATCTCTTCCCAGGCCATCCTCAGGTGTTCACCGGCCTCCTCTGGAACCATACCTGGCTCTCTCCTTCTCTCTCCTCCAGTTCAGGAAGCGACTGAAGGCAGACCTCTTCAAGCAGCACCTCAAACATATGTGTACAGCCTCTCTCCTGGATGATGGTCCCTGAAAGATCCCCTCCCTTTACCAACTCCCATAACACTGTACTTTACCACTCTAGCTCCTTTTTTGCAGTTCTCTGTTACTTGGTAGCTTAGGGGCATATCAACAAGGGCTTTATCTCTACTTTTTTGGCTTTAAAAGCCAAAAAAGGAGAGATAAAACTAGCACCCTATCAACAACAGGGTGCTAACATGCAAATTTGCATGTTAGCACCCTTTTACTCTACGCTTCCCCTTGCATCTCTAATGAGATGCAAAGGGGGCGTTCCAGAGTAAAATAATAGGAGAAATGTCGCTAAGCGACATTTCTCCTATTATCAAGAATGTCGCTAACCCTGTTAGAGACAAAAAAAGCAGAGCTAACCGCGGTTAACGCTGCTTTTTTACGTCTGGTATTTTTCTGACTTAGCCATGATATCCTATGGAAGGAGGATATCATGGCTAAGTTTGCCTGTCTCTATCAACAAGGTAACGTGAGATTATCACTGGTTTTCCAGCGATAATCTCATGTTAGCCTGTTAGCGTGAGGATTTTTATCGCTAATGAGATAAGCGTGCGCTTAGAGATAATTATCGCCGGTTGTTGTTGATATGCCCCCAAGTACTCTATATTAATAACAATACATAGTTACATTCTTCACAGATACCTTTGGGACGTGAGTTTAACTAGACAAACAGTTCCTGTTTTCTGCAGTGCTTAGGGGCATATTATCAAGACAGGCGATAACATTATCGCCGCTTTAGCGGCAGAAAATTGCCGCTAAAACGGCGATAATGGGTTTGATAATATGCTCTATGGAATTCCAATTGAAGCCCATGTTAGATGTGAAGGACATCTAACCTGAGCTTCGATTGGAATTCCATAGAGCATATTATCAAGCCCATTATCGCCGTTTTAGCTGCAGTTTTCTACCGCTAAAGCGGCGATAATGTCATCGCCTGTCTTGATAATATGCCCCTACATTTGTAAAATAATAAGTGCCAGGGCCCTAGTCTGGAGGACACTGCAGGTTGCACAAGCCATTGCTCCTATCAGTGACAGTACCAGCACAACTACTAACCGTCACACTCTTACAAGTGTGACAATTTATATTATTCCAGGCCCCAAAGCTATAATAATGGCTTGGGTGGCAGGTGTTAGTCATTGTTAATGTATATTGAATTAATAAACAACTGTTGTTGTGCACATACCTAAATTGCCGAGCACCGGAAACCACTGGCTCAAATTAAGCACTGGTTTTCCGTAACAAAATGCTTACAACACCCAGGATTAAGATTGCTATACATAGAAGTAACATGTTGTCCACAGGGGGGATGCATCAGTTGCACTTCATTCCAACCCCATCTTCCGTCAGAAACTCTACTGATCATGTATCAATGCCTAAAGCATTCCAGCACTGTCTTCTTCATCCTTAGGCCACCTCCCACTCTCACCACAGTAGCTGCCTCAAGTACTGTTACAGTTTGTGGTAACATTCTTGTCCAGAACCATGCTAAAACTCATCTAGAAGCATCTTGAAATCGATGTCAGGTTTTAAAAATCATGATTCGATATATGTTATTCTTTTATTCAATGTATAGCCATGCCAATGCTTGTTTTACGTTTTAAACTGTGATAGTGTTCATTTGCCAATGCTTGTTTAACCTCATAATCGTGTACCCGTGATGATTTACTATGCAGTGACTAAACACGTGTTCTGATTGAGCTCATTACCATACTCTTCGCTGTTTCTCAATCTGTTCGTTAAGCTGCACGTTTGTAACACGTTTTTGAGAAACCGGCAGTTACAGGGCACGTTAGCGAGTAAACAAGAACAATGTGACAAACACGTGTAACTCCGATCCCCTCCCAGACGCGACCCCACCCTTGAAGCTC
This sequence comes from Triturus cristatus, assembly GCF_964204655.1. NCBI lineage: Eukaryota > Metazoa > Chordata > Amphibia > Caudata > Salamandridae > Triturus > Triturus cristatus. The sequence goes on from NC_140580.1 coordinate 727,816,428, forward strand.
TTCTATTTAAACCCGCGCCTTCCCTTCACAAAACGCTTGCGCTCGTTGAATCCTACAACTTACCTGTAAGCAGGAATCAAGCTCCGTCTTCCACGATCCTGGTTCACCATTCGAGTAATCCTCAGCTTCCGGTCCGGCTGCTTCTGTCTTCCCCCGTAGTCCTGGAAACCACACGCGCTTCCTCTGGAGCGGCAAGAAAGACTTTCCCAGCTTTCTGAAAGGAAACAAAAGACCTTTAAAGCATCGTGAGTATTCGGCAGGCTACAACGAAGATAAAAAGCAGTAAGTCTTTGATTTTATTTAATCCTTTGTTCAATCTACGTTGTTAGTAGCGCTTTTAACAGACGCTTGGCTAAAAGTGCAAAACATTGTGATAACGTCCAAAACAAGAGACTTAAAAAACTTGGCACTTATCTGATTTCAAGGAAAAGACTCCATAATCTTGCAACTGCATCCCAGCATTCAAGGCTCTAAAACAAAGGAAAGCAACTAACAGCATCATACAAGAATTCCAATGAGAATCTCCAAATAACTTTCTTTGGCTACGATATTTTATAAAACGTAATCTAGGCGCCACGAAATCTGCATGCAATCAAGGTATACAGCCTGAACTTAGACATACCTTACATGTTAATTATTGCTCCTTGTTTATTCTGTACTAAAGTCTGCCTGTGTTGTTTATTTATTATTAGTGAGCTTTCCTGAAGAAAGAACAGTCATTCCAAAAGAGAAGCCAGCAGAAAGTGGCAGTGTTTTCTTTGTTTATTATTTTGTCCCTCTTCCCCCTTCCCTTAAGAGTTTCGTTTGGGTAAACTGTGTTGTAACTAATCAGTTGAGCCCAAGGGAGGTTCTTGGGGGAAGTCGTGAACAGTCTACACGTCTCTCAAGTTGAACGCCCTGCTTTTCAGGTGAGTGAAGGTTAACAGAAGCGCAAGCCTTCACAACAATTTAGTTCTCCTTGAGAGATATGGATTCTGATTCGGACAGAATAGATGGTCAAGCTATGGCTCAAGCCCTATCAGATGATGTATTAAGAAACCAGTCCATTCCAGAAATGTTGCAAAAGATGCAAGTAGAAATTGAGTCTTTGAAACACGAAAACGCAGTGTTAAAACAGGAAGTCCTTCGCTATAAACCGAGAGACTCTTTATGGGGAGATCCTGTTTTATCTCAACACTCGGATTCTTTGGGTTTTGGTAGTAGGTCTAAAACCTCTAAAGTGTTCATGGGTTCGGACTCAAATGCAGCCCCAGTTCAAGTGACGGTGGCAGTTCCTAATGTGGTTCCTTTGGCAGCCCCTGAACGTTTTTTGGGTGATTCCAATAAGTATGATATATTTCTTAGTCAATGCCAATTACACTTTATATGCAAACCGCAATTGTTTCCCAATGATGCCACCAAAGTTGCTTTTGTGCTTTCTTATCTGGGAGGCACGGCAGCAAATTGGTCCATACCTTATATTGATCGAGACGACCCCATTTTACATAATTGGTCTTTATTCAAGAATACCATGACTAAATTATTTGCAAAACATACGTATTTACAAGCTAGTGACAATGAGTTACTAAATCTAAAACAAGGTAAACAGGATTTATTAACCTACGTCACCATGTTTAATAGGCTTTTGACAGAAACTCAGTGGCCAGAGGAAAAACGCACCTCCTTGTTTTATAGAGGTTTACGTGACGAACTGAAAGATGCCCTGGCCCATATTGTGGATATTCCAGAGGAATATTCTGAATTTGTGGACTTGGTGGTAAAATTAGATCACAGATTGGGAGAGCGAAAAGGTGATAAAGTACGATTTGAACCAAGGTTTCCTGTCTCCAAAAGTGAGAGAAAGGAAACTGATGCCAAATCTTTAGAGTCTGAGCCCATGCAGATTGGGACTATTAAAGGTCCTTTGTAAACAGAAGAGAAGGATAGGAGAAGAAAATTAAACCTCTGTCTGTATTGTGCAAAATCTGGGCATTATGCTAAAGAGTGTCCTATAAAACCTAAAGGGGCAAAGAAGGTTAATTCAGTAATTACAAACCCTACAGAACAGGAAAACTAAGCAGCTCGTCAAGGAGGGGGGTCTCTTGTACGAGTAAGGGAGGTTTATTGGCCCCCATTGTTTCTGCAAATCTGGTACCAAGAATACCAAGACATTTTATAATACAGGTAGTCCTGATTGTTAGTGTTCATGTACGACACTCTGTGCCAGTCTTATTAGATTGCGGAGCTACAGGGAATTTTATGGACATAAAAATGGCAGAGCAGTTACAAATTCCCACTGAATGGAAAACTCAACCTGAGGCGGTCTGTGCTGTTGATGGGACAGCTTTATCCTCAGGTATGATAACCAAGAAAACTACGCCATTGGTGATGGTATGCCAGAATGGCCATACTGAAAAGATTGGCTTTGATTTAATTGACACACCCACTTTTGGGTTAATTTTAGGGGTACCATGGTTGACTCAGCATAACCCTAAAATTAATTGGACCTTGAGAACAGTAACTTTAGATTCCACATATTGTCGGGAATCTTGTTATCAAGAAGCTCTCAACGAATCTATGACTACTCTACATTGCGCCATCTCACACACACAGTTGGTTGGTTTACCTCCAGAATATCAAGACTTTAAAGATGTATTTGATCCGGTTAAGGCCAGCTCTTTGCCACCACACAGATCTTACGACTGTCGTATTGATTTAATTCCTGGAGCCACCTTGCCTAATACTAGAGTTTATGCCCTCACAGAAGAAGAAACAAGGTATTTAAAAACCTACCCTGATGATTTACTGGCATCAGGATTTATTAGACATTCCACCTCACCAGTATCCTCGCCTCTATTTTTCATTCCAAAGCCAGATGGCAGTCTTCGTGCTTGCATAGACTACCGCGGTTTAAATAAGGCCACAATTAAAAATAAATACCCGTTGCCTTTAATACCGGTTCTGTTAGATCAATTACGACATTCCACTATTTACACAAAACTCGATTTAAGGGGTGCATATCATCTTGTTAGAGTAAAAGAGAATGACGAGTGGAAAACAGCTTTTAAAACCAAGTTTGGACTGTTTGAATATACGGTGATGCCATTTGGTTTGTGTAATGCGCCTGCAGCATTTCAATTTTTTATCAATGAGGTGTTGCATGAATTTCTGGATGTATGTGTAATTGTATATATCGATGATATACTTATCTATTCAAAAACCAAGGAAGAACATGTACAGCAAGTTAGAGCAGTGTTACAGAAATTGTTAACGAATCATCTATTTGCTAAACTTGAAAAATGTATATTCAACACTAATACTGTAGATTTCCTAGGGTATTGTTTATCTCCGACAGGAATAATGATGGATGTTAAAAAAGTACAAGCTATCAAGGATTGGCCAGAACCCACCACTGTTAAAGAAGTTCAAAAGGTTTTGGGTTTTGCCAATTTTTATAGGCGTTTTATTCCTCATTTTGCTGAAACTGTTGTACCTTTAACCAAATTGCTGCATAAGGGATAGAAGTTTCTATGGACAGAACACACAGCTCAAGCATTTGAGTCACTTAAAGAAAAGTTTACCTCAGCACCTTTGCTTAAACACCCAGACCCAGATCTTCCTTTCTTTGTAGAGGCAGATGCTTCACAGGTGGCAGTGGGGGCCGTGCTTTCCCAAAGAGATCTTCAGGATGGTCAATTGCATCCCGTAGCTTTTTATTCTAAAAAACTGTTACCAGCGGAACAAAATTATACTGTGGCTGAGAGGGAACTCTTAGCTATAAAATTGGCTTTTGCTGAATGGAGGCATCATTTAATGGGCACAAAATTTCCTGTCACTATATTTAGTGACCACAAAAATTTGCAGTTTTTTAGTTCTGTAAGAGCTCTAACACCTAGACAAATGCGGTGGCTAAATTTTTTTAGTGCCTTTGATTTTGTTATAACTTATCGGCCAGGAGCTCAGCAAATTCAGTCAGATGTTTTATCCAGATATGGGTATACTACAGATTTGAAAAAAGAAACAGGTCCACCCATAATCCCTTCCGCAGAAAATAGTGGCTCCGACTCTACAACAAGGCTTTTTAAGTCAAGTCAGGGAAGAACACTTAAAGATTAAAACACAAGAGTGGTTAAAAAATCCTCACAATTCTGTACAAGATGGTTTGTTGTACCATAATTCTTTGTTATATGTCCCAACCAAGTGTCTACAAGAAAAACTTCTTACATGGCATCATGATTCCATTTTGGCAGGCCATCCAGGTTCACAAAAGACTTTGGAGAATTGTAAAAAACACTTCTGGTGGCCGTCAATGATTATTGACATTAAAAATTATGTTAAATCCTGTCCCATTTGTGCAAGAAATAAAGCTGTACACAAGGCACCTATGGGATTATTACAACCGTTGCCTACTCCTCCGAGTCCTTGGCACACCATTAGTTTGGATTTCATAGTCAATTTACCTAAGGCAAACACTTACACAACTATTTTAGTAGTGGTAGATTATTTGTCAAAAATGGCACATTTTATTCCTTTGAAGAAGCTTCCTACTGCAGCAGAATTGACTGACATTTTTATTAAAGAAATCGTGAGGTTACATGGTTTGCCCACTAAAATCCTTTCAGATAGGGGGAGTCAATTTACCTCTAAATTCTGGACAAATTTAGGGAAAAGTTTAAAAATGGAAATAGCTCTTTCAACCGCCTTCCATCCAGAAACCGATGGACAAACAGAAAGGGTGAATCAGACGTTATTACAAACCCTACGTTGTTTAATGGCAGAATTCACCACTGATTGGGATAAGGTGTTACCAGTCGCAGAATTTATTTATAATAATAATGTCCATTCTGCAACAAAGTGTACACCATTTTATTTCTTACAAGGCTATCATCCACAAGCTTTACCCATGGCAGTAACTCCCTCTTTAACTCCAGGAGTTACAGAAAGACTTTCTACTTTAGTAAACATTCAAGAACAGGCTAAGAAGCATTTAAGTAGGTACAAAGACTCCATGAAAAGGCAAGTAGATAAACATAGAACTAATGCCCCACAGTATCAAGTAGGAGATAAAGTATGGCTTTCGACAAAAAATTTAAAGTTAACAGGAGCAAAAAATTGTTACCAAGGTTCATAGGACCATTTGTTGTAAATAAGATTATTAATCCTGTAACTGTTAAATTAGACTTGCCTCCAGAATATCCTGTGCATCCTGCTTTCCATGTATCATTATTGAAGCCCTATGACCCACACACGAGACCAGAACCTCCCCCTCCGCCCATTCATGTTGATGGACATTTGGAATATGAAGTGCGAAAGATTTTGGATGCAAAAAGAATCCAAGGTAAACTTCATTATTTAATCGCATGGAAAGGTTTTGACGCAACAGAAAACTCTTGGGAACCTGCGTCATTTGTTCATGCTCCAAGACTATTGAGACAATTTTACCTGCAATTTCCCCTTAAGCCTCGCCCGGTGGGTCGGCCTTTGAGGGGAGCAACTGTTACAGTTTGTGGTAACATTCTTGTCCAGAACCATGCTAAAACTCATCTAGAAGCATCTTGAAATCGATGTCAGGTTTTAAAAATCATGATTCGATATATGTTATTCTTTTATTCAATGTATAGCCATGCCAATGCTTGTTTTACGTTTTAAACTGTGATAGTGTTCATTTGCCAATGCTTGTTTAACCTCATAATCGTGTACCCGTGATGATTTACTATGCAGTGACTAAACACGTGTTCTGATTGAGCTCATTACCATACTCTTCGCTGTTTCTCAACCTGTTCGTTAAGCTGCACGTTTGTAACACGTTTTTGAGAAACCGTCAGTTACAGGGCACGTTAGCGAGTAAACAAGAACAATGTGACAAACACGTGTAACTCCGATCCCCTCCCAAACGCGACCCCACCCTTGAAGCTCTTCTATTTAAACCCGCGCCTTCCCTTCACAAAACGCTTGCGCTCGTTGAATCCTACAACTTACCTGTAAGCAGGAATCAAGCTCCGTCTTCCACGATCCTGGTTCACCATTCGAGTAATCCTCAGCTTCCGGTCCGGCTGCTTCTGTCTTCCCCCGTAGTCCTGGAAACCACACGCGCTTCCTCTGGAGCGGCAAGAAAGACTTTCCCAGCTTTCTGAAAGGAAACAAAAGACCTTTAAAGCATCGTGAGTATTCGGCAGGCTACAACGAAGATAAAAAGCAGTAAGTCTTTGATTTTATTTAATCCTTTGTTCAATCTACGTTGTTAGTAGCGCTTTTAACAGACGCTTGGCTAAAAGTGCAAAACATTGTGATAACGTCCAAAACAAGAGACTTAAAAAACTTGGCACTTATCTGATTTCAAGGAAAAGACTCCATAATCTTGCAACTGCATCCCAGCATTCAAGGCTCTAAAACAAAGGAAAGCAACTAACAGCATCATACAAGAATTCCAATGAGAATCTCCAAATAACTTTCTTTGGCTACGATATTTTATAAAACGTAATCTAGGCGCCACGAAATCTGCATGCAATCAAGGTATACAGCCTGAACTTAGACATACCTTACATGTTAATTATTGCTCCTTGTTTATTCTGTACTAAAGTCTGCCTGTGTTGTTTATTTATTATTAGTGAGCTTTCCTGTAGAAAGAACAGTCATTCCAAAAGAGAAGCCAGCAGAAAGTGGCAGTGTTTTCTTTGTTTATTATTTTGTCCCTCTTCCCCCTTCCCTTAAGAGTTTCATTTGGGTAAACTGTGTTGTAACTAATCAGTTGAGCCCAAGGGAGGTTCTTGGGGGAAGTCGTGAACAGTCTACACGTCTCTCAAGTTGAACGCCCTGCTTTTCAGGTGAGTGAAGGTTAACAGAAGCGCAAGCCTTCACAACAATTTAGTTCTCCTTGAGAGATATGGATTCTGATTCGGACAGAATAGATGGTCAAGCTATGGCTCAAGCCCTATCAGATGATGTATTAAGAAACCAGTCCATTCCAGAAATGTTGCAAAAGATGCAAGTAGAAATTGAGTCTTTGAAACACGAAAACGCAGTGTTAAAACAGGAAGTCCTTCGCTATAAACCGAGAGACTCTTTATGGGGAGATCCTGTTTTATCTCAACACTCGGATTCTTTGGGTTTTGGTAGTAGGTCTAAAACCTCTAAAGTGTTCATGGGTTCGGACTCAAATGCAGCCCCAGTTCAAGTGACGGTGGCAGTTCCTAATGTGGTTCCTTTGGCAGCCCCTGAACGTTTTTTGGGTGATTCCAATAAGTATGATATATTTCTTAGTCAATGCCAATTACACTTTATATGCAAACCGCAATTGTTTCCCAATGATGCCACCAAAGTTGCTTTTGTGCTTTCTTATCTGGGAGGCACGGCAGCAAATTGGTCCATACCTTATATTGATCGAGACGACCCCATTTTACATAATTGGTCTTTATTCAAGAATACCATGACTAAATTATTTGCAAAACATACGTATTTACAAGCTAGTGACAATGAGTTACTGTTAGAGTCGGGGATCTCTGGTTGGCGCAAGGTTGCCCTTGTGTCAAGCAGGAACCCTCTCCTCTACGTCAGGGCGCAGGATAACCCCTCGCGAATGACCCTTGCTCACCCTCTAGGTGCGTGGCGTGAGCAGCCAAGGCGATTCCTCAGGCGTTGTTGGTTAAGCACTTACAATCACACACACAGTAAATACATCAATCCCCCCAGAAACGGACACCAGACTTGGATATATATAAAAATACGCTTCTTTATGTAAAAATAAGGATATATATCTCAGCAGACTTATCACAAGACCAATAACGTTTTTGCTATGCCACCAGGTTGTAAAGCAGGCAAATGTTCTTTGTTCGTAGTCTCAAATAGATTCTTTGCAGTCTCTTGCAAATGTTACTTGTGGTTCCAGTACTCACAGAGATCGGCTCCTGCGAACGGGGAAATAAGGCGTTGCGGGCCCCGAGCCCGGTACTGGAACGTCTTTCGTGATGTGGAGAGTCGGCACAGGTCGGTGCGACTCTCAGCTTCGGAAGTGTTCTTGGGTCCTCAATCAGCAGGTGTGGGCAGGTAGGCAGGCGCGGCCAGCGACCCTTTAGCACGGCGGTGCAGGGGGGTCTCCACAGCGGGGGCGGCGCGGCCTGAGATGTCCGGGGATAGCGAAGCGGGGTCACAGGGCACGGTCAGTGCAGCTGGATGACCCGGCGTAGATCACAGTCGTCGGACGGCTTCCGGCGGGAGGGGTGATAGCGCGGTCAGCGCGCTCCAGTAGCAGGCGGTGACAGGGATGCAGGCGGCCTGGCCCGGGGACAGAGGGCGGCTCTGGACGGAGCGGGGCTCTCACGGGTTTGAGGCAGGCAAGTTTCTGAGTGTCACGGCCCTAGGAGGGGCGATGAGGGGCGCAGTCTCTTTCCAGCGGGATGCCCACACGGCTCGAATTGGAGGACGAGCAAAAGCACAGAGAACCCACTGGTCCTGGGGTTCAGTTCAGGGGGCAAGCTCAGATCAAGCCCTTGGAGAATGTTCAAGCACAAAGTAGCAAAGTCTTTTCAGTAAGTCTCTTCCTCTCCTTTCTCAGCAAGGCAAGCAGCAGGCCAGCTCCTCCAGCGTCTTCTTCTCCTTCTAGTCGGGCAGAGGTTCTTTGTGGTAAACAGGATTCTGATTTCTTAGGAGCCAGGCTCCTACTTTTATACCATGATTCTTTTGTTCTTTAGCGCCAGGGGGCCTAGGCCTGGCTCAGTCCAGTTCTGGAGCACTTTGTTATGGTGACTCTGCTCTTTCCTTTCAGCAGCAGGGCAGAGACATCAGCCGCCCCACAGGGGGTGGCGCCGGCTTTGTGGTGGCAGAGCACAGGTCTATTCAAGAGTCCAGGTGTACTCCTCCCACCCATCCAGGTGTCACCTCTCTACCCACCACCTGGCAGCCAACCTGTCTCTGGGGATTCCCCAACCCTGCTCCTTACTGTTGCCAGGCAGAACACATACACACAGCAGAGGCGGACTGAGATGGTCAGGTCAGTAAATACTAACTTTCTAAAAGTAGTATTTACAAACCCAGGATATTAAAATAGACTTGACTACAAGAAGTATTTTATCATCCTGAGTTCAGGCATACCAAACTTGACACTTCTACCATGCTCTCTGAGTCCACTGGGGTCACAGCGTTGGCGTGATCCCGGCAGCCCATTCTGGCCTATGGAGAGCAGGTAGCCTTCAATAGTGAAGAACGAAAATGGCTGTAATTCACTACTAGGACATGCCACACACATCAGGGCATGTCCTACCTTATGCCTACAATGCACCCTGCCCTTGGGCCTACCAGAGGGGTGGCTAATATGTAGGTAAGGGAAGGTTTAGGGACTGGCAAGTGGGGGCACTTGCGCAGTCAGCGCGACGGTCCCAGACCGCGCACAGGGTCTGCGGCGGCAGACCCTAGACACATTTTACACGGCCGCTTTCCGTGGGTGGCGCAACCAGCGCTGCAAGCCCACCAGCAGCATTGGCATTCACAAGCCCTGGCACCCCTGGTGCACTCTACTGGGGACTGACAGTGAATCCAATAAACCAATCATGGACATCAATTACAGGTACACTTTACCTAGGGAGCACTTGCACTGCGGCACGGATTAGCCGTGGCGCAGTGCCCTGAGCAGACAACACCAGCAAAACAATCGAGGCACACCATCAAAAAGTGGAAGGGAAACTCACGCCAAGGTGCCAGGTCTAACACGTGTCCCCTCCAGCTGAAATGTGGGGAGAACTACCCTTGCCCAGGGGGTTCCTCGTCACTAAGGCGGAAATACCTAGACAGACCGTCAGCGTTGGCGTGATCCGTACCAGGACGGTGTTCCACCGTAAAGTCCATACCCTGTAGGGAGATGGACCACCTCAACAGCTTCGGGTTCTCACCCCTCATTTGCATCAACCATCTGAGGGGCCTGTGGTCCGTCTGAACCCGGAAGTGAGACCCAAACAAGTAGGGTCTTAGCTTCTTCAGCGCCCAGACCACAGCAAATGCTTCTCGCTCAATTGCACTCCACCTACTTTCCCGTGGAAGTAACCTCCTACTGATGAAGGCTACGGGTTGGTCCCAGCCCTCCTCAGTCATCTGTGAGAGAACAGCCCCCACACCATGCTCTGAAGCGTCTGTCTGGACTAGGAATTCCTTGGAGAAGTCAGGGGCCAAGAGCACGGGCGCCGTGCACATGGCAGTCTTCAGGGTGTCGAAAGCTTTCTGACAGGTGTCAGTCCAGATCACATTCCTGGGCTGCTTCTTGGAAGTCAGCTCTGTCAAGGGGGCAACTATCGTTCCATAGCCCTTGACAAACCTCCTGTAGTACCCAGTGAGCCCCAGGAAGGCCCTCACTGCGGTCTGCGTCTTGGGGGGTGCCCAAGCCAGGATGGTCTCAATTTGGGGTTGCAAGGGTGCCACCTTGCCACTCCCCACTTGGTGTCCCAAGTACACCACGGAACCCTGCCCGATCTGGCACTTGCTTGCCTTGATCGTGAGGCCTGCTCGGCGCAGAGCCATCAACACTTCCCAGAGGTGGCTCAGGTGTTCGGGCCAGGTGGCACTGAACACTGCGATGTCATCCAGGTAGGCGGCACTGAACGCATCCAGCCCAACCAGTACCTGGTTGACCAACCTCTGGAAGGTGGCAGGGGCATTCTTCATTCCAAATGGCATGACTCGGAACTGGAAGTGCCCATCTGGTATAGAGAATGCGGACCTCTCTTTGGCCCCATCGGTCAAGGCGATCTGCCAGTACCCAGACGTTAAATCAAACGTGCTGAGGAACCGGGCAGCCCCCAGCCGATCAATGAGCTCATCAGCTCTGGGGATGGGGTGCGCGTCAGTCTTCGTTACTGAATTGAGTCCTCTGTAGTCCACACAGAACCGGAGTTCAGGTGTGGCTCCCGGCGCAGCAGCTTTGGGGACCAAGACCACGGGGCTGGACCAAGGACTGCTGGAGGACTCAACCACCCCTAGCGCAAGCATCTTGGAGACCTCCTCCTTGATGCAAGCTCTGACCCTGTCAGTTACCCTGTAAGCCTTGTGCTTCACGGGTAAGCTGTCTCCTGTGTCCACATCATGGACGCACCAATCTGTGACACCAGGAACCAGGGAGAACCTATCGGAAAACTGCCCCAGCAAGTGGCGGCAATCTTCCTGTTGTTCGGGCGTCAGGGTGGGTGAGAGGTTAACTCCATCCACTGACCCATCTTTCTCAGAGGCCACTAAGAGGTCAGGAAGAGGCTCGGTCTCCTCTTCCATTCCATCATCAGTGGCCAGCAGCATGCCCACTTCGGTCCTCTCTAAGTGGGGCTTAAGGCGGTTAACATGTAGGACCCTCAAAGGGTTCCTGGGAGACTGCATGTCCACCAAGTAGGTGATAGGACTTTTGCGCTCCACAACCTCAAATGGACCTGTCCACTTATCCTGAAGTGCACAAGGCTCCACTGGGGCCAAGACCCACACCTTTTGTCCAGGTTGAAGCTCTACCAGAGTGGCATTCCGGTCGTACCACCGCTTCATCTCCTCCTGGCTGGCTTCCAGATTTGCCTCAGCAAGTTGCCTGAAACGCCGAGTCTGGTTTCGGAAGGCCAGCATGTAACTGTATACATTCTGGGGAGGTTTCCTGGGAGATTGCTCCCAGCCTTCCTTTACCAAACTCAGAGGTCCTCTTACCGGGTGACCATACAGAAGCTCAAAGGGGCTGAATCCTAGAGACTTCTGTGGCACCTCTCGGTAAGCGAAGAGCAGGCATGGCAAGAGGACCTCCCACTTACGCCTCATTGGACCGTCCAGGCCCATGATCATGCCTTTGAGGGTTCGGTTGAATCTCTCAACCAACCCATTTCCTTGGGGGTGGTAAGGAGTGGTGAACTTGTAAGTTACCCCACACTCCTTCCACAGGGATTTCATATATGTGGATATGAAATTGGTCCCCCTGTCGCTCACCACCTCTAGAGGGAATCCCACTCGGGAGAAAATTCCCATCAGTGCCCGTCCCACCACGGGGGCCGTCACTGTCCTCAGAGGGATGGCTTCAGGGTACCGGGTGGCATGGTCCACCAAGACCAGGATGAACCTGTTGCCCAGGGCTGTCTTGGGGTCCAGAGGCCCCACAATATCAATACCCACTCGTTGGAATGGCGTACCGACCACAGGGAAAGGTTGCAGAGGAGCCTTGTGCTTCCCTCCGCTCTTTCCACTTGCCTGGCAAGTCTGACAGGTTCGGCAGTAGGAATCTGAATTCTTATGCATTTGGGGCCAGTAAAAGTGGGTGACAAGCCTGTCATAGGTCTTGTCCATCCCCAAATGTCCTGCTAAAGGCACATCGTGAGCCAGCCCCAGTAGGAAGGTTCTGAACTTCTGGGGTACCACCAGCACACGGGCTGACCCAGGTTCAGCAGCCTTAGGCTCGGAATACAGGAGGTCACTCTCCCAGTACACGTAGTGTGTTTTGGCCTGAACACCATTGGCCTGGTCTGCAGCCTGTTGCCGCATACCCACGAGAGAAGGGCATTCTTTCTGCTCCCTGCAGAATTCCTCCCTGGAGGGACCTCCTTCTTGCTGCCAATGGGTCAGCTCAGGCAGATCTCCCAGTTCGGCAATCTGTTCCCCGGTAGGCTCCAGAGCATCCCCCTCAGGGTCTGCTTCCTCCTGGGCCGTGGGAACTTCGGGGGCCGGTTTCCCGCGCCTCCTGCGCCTTCTCCCTAAGGCCGGTTCCTGGACCTCTCCCTCAGGCTCCAGGACCCTCTCAACACCCCTACTGGCTGCCATGGACCGGGTGGTCACGCACGCCCAGTCGGGTAGACCCACCATCCTCAGATGCGTGGTCTTCTCCACCTTTTCCCAAGGGGAGCTCTCCAGGTCGTTCCCTAGCAGACAGTCTACAGGCATATCAGTTCTCACAGCGACTTGTAGAGTACCAGTGACCTCCCCCCACTCAAAGGGAACTTGAGCCATTGGACAACGACTCTCTACGTTGTCAGCATTGACAACCCTACAGTAGGCATTGGGTACAATTTGCTCTTGAGACACCAGGTGTTGCCTCACCGAGGTCACGCTGGCTCCTGTATCTCTAAGAGCCTCAACCTTCTTTCCATTGATGGTCACCACCTGCCCATATTTCTTAGTGTTAGAGGGCAGGTAGGTTACGGGGACCATCTCACTGTCTTCTAGCGAGACTAGGGTCATCTGCCCGAGACCCCCACCCTCCTGGACTGCTACTTCCTCCCCAAAGTTAACACTAGCTACTTGCCGGGGGGGAGCACCAGTGGGTGCGGTCTTACCAAACAGGCGACACTTAGGATCAGAGGCAATGTGACCCGGGTCACCACACTTATAACAATTGAAGGGCCCCTTTGGAACAGGTCTACCTGTCGGGGCCCCGTTCTGCTGCGGGGGTGGGGGAGGCTGAGAACCCTTCTGCTGGTTCCCTTGGGAATTACTTTGGGGGCCTTTTTGGAACCCCTTCTGTTTACCCTTGTCCCCCCCACTCTTCTGCTGGGGACCCTGCCCACCTTTGGCGGAGTCTCCCACTTGACCCTTGTGGACCCTGGTGCTGAGCCAGCGGTCCGCCTCCTCAGCAAGCTTCCTCGGGTTGGACAGCTTGCTATCAATCAGGTGCTGGCGTAGCTCAGGAAAACATTGACTGGACAAGTTCTCCCATGCAATTAAATCAAGCAGCCCTTGATAATCATTCACTTTGCTACCCTTCACCCAACCATCCAGCGCTCTGCAGAAAAAGGTCACATATTCCACATACGTACTCTCAAGGATCTTCTTGGTCTCCCTGAACCTCTGTCTATATAGCTCCGGAGTTAACCCATACCTGGTCATTAAAGCTTCCTTCATATGGGGGTATGAGGTTTGGAGATCTAAGGGTAAATCTAACAGTGTGTCACGCCCTTCAGCAAGGAACCTTCCCCACAACCCCGCTCCCCAGTCTTTCTCAGGGACCCGGTGTGAGGACATGGCCACCTCGTAGGCTCTAAACCACTGCCCTATGTCATCCTTTCTAAAATACTCCTTTACTACATCTTTGGGGATGTACACCTTGGACTCTACCTGCGCTGGTGGAGTGCTGCCACCAGAAGGAGCGGTGTCCAAACTTTTCGCCTTCAGCTCCAACTCCTTCAATCTGATATCATGATCCATTTGGCGTTGTTGTGCCTCCAGGGCCAACTTCTGCTTTTCCATTTCCATTTGTCCTGCCAACTTTGCCATCTCCATTGCATGCGCCCTGTCTGCTGCCCTGTCTGCCAGCTCCTCTGGCGACCGGACTCTGCTGGGCTCCTCAAGGTTGTCGGGTGGAACGATGTCCCCCGCATTCCGTGGGTCTCGTGACTCCTTCCAGGCTCTCAGCGCCTTGGCGTACTGGGTTCTCCTCTTGAATCCAGCATGGGGGACTCGGAATTTTACACTGTAGCCTTTCAATTGCTCCATCGTGTAGCCTTCCAGTCTCTCCCAATCCACCTCATCTATTCCAGAAATCACAGAGAGTGCTCTTCCAGCGGAGTGCGAGCCAGGCATGGTTGCAGTAATGGCAGATGTCTCAACAAAGTTCAACAATTACAAACCTGTGGCTGCGTTATTTGGTCTGCTCTCACTATCTGGTGATTAATAATTCACTGTATGCAAATTACAAGTGCAAATCCGAAATCCCAACCGCTGCCAACAATGTTAGAGTCGGGGATCTCTGGTTGGCGCAAGGTTGCCCTTGTGTCAAGCAGGAACCCTCTCCTCTACGTCAGGGCGCAGGATAACCCCTCGCGAATGACCCTTGCTCACCCTCTAGGTGCGTGGCGTGAGCAGCCAAGGCGATTCCTCAGGCGTTGTTGGTTAAGCACTTACAATCACACACACAGTAAATACATCAATCCCCCCAGAAACGGACACCAGACTTGGATATATATAAAAATACGCTTCTTTATGTAAAAATAAGGATATATATCTCAGCAGACTTATCACAAGACCAATAACGTTTTTGCTATGCCACCAGGTTGTAAAGCAGGCAAATGTTCTTTGTTCGTAGTCTCAAATAGATTCTTTGCAGTCTCTTGCAAATGTTACTTGTGGTTCCAGTACTCACAGAGATCGGCTCCTGCGAACGGGGAAATAAGGCGTTGCGGGCCCCGAGCCCGGTACTGGAACGTCTTTCGTGATGTGGAGAGTCGGCACAGGTCGGTGCGACTCTCAGCTTCGGAAGTGTTCTTGGGTCCTCAATCAGCAGGTGTGGGCAGGTAGGCAGGCGCGGCCAGCGACCCTTTAGCACGGCGGTGCAGGGGGGTCTCCACAGCGGGGGCGGCGCGGCCTGAGATGTCCGGGGATAGCGAAGCGGGGTCACAGGGCACGGTCAGTGCAGCTGGATGACCCGGCGTAGATCACAGTCGTCGGACGGCTTCCGGCGGGAGGGGTGATAGCGCGGTCAGCGCGCTCCAGTAGCAGGCGGTGACAGGGATGCAGGCGGCCTGGCCCGGGGACAGAGGGCGGCTCTGGACGGAGCGGGGCTCTCACGGGTTTGAGGCAGGCAAGCTTCTGAGTGTCACGGCCCTAGGAGGGGCGATGAGGGGCGCAGTCTCTTTCCAGCGGGATGCCCACACGGCTCGAATTGGAGGACGAGCAAAAGCACAGAGAACCCACTGGTCCTGGGGTTCAGTTCAGGGGGCAAGCTCAGATCAAGCCCTTGGAGAATGTTCAAGCACAAAGTAGCAAAGTCTTTTCAGTAAGTCTCTTCCTCTCCTTTCTCAGCAAGGCAAGCAGCAGGCCAGCTCCTCCAGCGTCTTCTTCTCCTTCTAGTCGGGCAGAGGTTCTTTGTGGTAAACAGGATTCTGATTTCTTAGGAGCCAGGCTCCTACTTTTATACCATGATTCTTTTGTTCTTTAGCGCCAGGGGGCCTAGGCCTGGCTCAGTCCAGTTCTGGAGCACTTTGTTATGGTGACTCTGCTCTTTCCTTTCAGCAGCAGGGCAGAGACATCAGCCGCCCCACAGGGGGTGGCGCCGGCTTTGTGGTGGCAGAGCACAGGTCTATTCAAGAGTCCAGGTGTACTCCTCCCACCCATCCAGGTGTCACCTCTCTACCCACCACCTGGCAGCCAACCTGTCTCTGGGGATTCCCCAACCCTGCTCCTTACTGTTGCCAGGCAGAACACATACACACAGCAGAGGCGGACTGAGATGGTCAGGTCAGTAAATACTAACTTTCTAAAAGTAGTATTTACAAACCCAGGATATTAAAATAGACTTGACTACAAGAAGTATTTTATCATCCTGAGTTCAGGCATACCAAACTTGACACTTCTACCATGCTCTCTGAGTCCACTGGGGTCACAGCGTTGGCGTGATCCCGGCAGCCCATTCTGGCCTATGGAGAGCAGGTAGCCTTCAATAGTGAAGAACGAAAATGGCTGTAATTCACTACTAGGACATGCCACACACATCAGGGCATGTCCTACCTTATGCCTACAATGCACCCTGCCCTTGGGCCTACCAGAGGGGTGGCTAATATGTAGGTAAGGGAAGGTTTAGGGACTGGCAAGTGGGGGCACTTGCGCAGTCAGCGCGACGGTCCCAGACCGCGCACAGGGTCTGCGGCGGCAGACCCTAGACACATTTTACACGGCCGCTTTCCGTGGGTGGCGCAACCAGCGCTGCAAGCCCACCAGCAGCATTGGCATTCACAAGCCCTGGCACCCCTGGTGCACTCTACTGGGGACTGACAGTGAATCCAATAAACCAATCATGGACATCAATTACAGGTACACTTTACCTAGGGAGCACTTGCACTGCGGCACGGATTAGCCGTGGCGCAGTGCCCTGAGCAGACAACACCAGCAAAACAATCGAGGCACACCATCAAAAAGTGGAAGGGAAACTCACGCCAAGGTGCCAGGTCTAACAGTTACTAAATCTAAAACAAGGTAAACAGGATTTATTAACCTACGTCACCATGTTTAATAGGCTTTTGACAGAAACTCAGTGGCCAGAGGAAAAACGCACCTCCTTGTTTTATAGAGGTTTACGTGACGAACTGAAAGATGCCCTGGCCCATATTGTGGATATTCCAGAGGAATATTCTGAATTTGTGGACTTGGTGGTAAAATTAGATCACAGATTGGGAGAGCGAAAAGGTGATAAAGTACGATTTGAACCAAGGTTTCCTGTCTCCAAAAGTGAGAGAAAGGAAACTGATGCCAAATCTTTAGAGTCTGAGCCCATGCAGATTGGGACTATTAAAGGTCCTTTGTCAACAGAAGAGAAGGATAGGAGAAGAAAATTAAACCTCTGTCTGTATTGTGCAAAATCTGGGCATTATGCTAAAGAGTGTCCTATAAAACCTAAAGGGGCAAAGAAGGTTAATTCAGTAATTACAAACCCTACAGAACAGGAAAACTAAGCAGCTCGTCAAGGAGGGGGGTCTCTTGTACGAGTAAGGGAGGTTTATTGACCCCCATTGTTTCTGCAAATCTGGTACCAAGAATACCAAGACATTTTATAATACAGGTAGTCCTGATTGTTAGTGTTCATGTACGACACTCTGTGCCAGTCTTATTAGATTGCGGAGCTACAGGGAATTTTATGGACATAAAAATGGCAGAGCAGTTACAAATTCCCACTGAATGGAAAACTCAACCTGAGGCGGTCTGTGCTGTTGATGGGACAGCTTTATCCTCAGGTATGATAACCAAGAAAACTACGCCATTGGTGATGGTATGCCAGAATGGCCATACTGAAAAGATTGGCTTTGATTTAATTGACACATCCACTTTTTGGTTAATTTTAGGGGTACCATGGTTGACTCAGCATAACCCTAAAATTAATTGGACCTTGAGAACAGTAACTTTAGATTCCACATATTGTCGGGAATCTTGTTATCAAGAAGCTCTCAACGAATCTATGACTACTCTACATTGCGCCATCTCACACACACAGTTGGTTGGTTTACCTCCAGAATATCAAGACTTTAAAGATGTATTTGATCCGGTTAAGGCCAGCTCTTTGCCACCACACAGATCTTACGACTGTCGTATTGATTTAATTCCTGGAGCCACCTTGCCTAATACTAGAGTTTATGCCCTCACAGAAGAAGAAACAAGGTATTTAAAAACCTACCTTGATGATTTACTGGCATCAGGATTTATTAGACATTCCACCTCACCAGTATCCTTGCCTCTATTTTTCATTCCAAAGCCAGATGGCAGTCTTCGTGCTTGCATAGACTACCGCGGTTTAAATAAGGCCACAATTAAAAAAAAATACCCGTTGCCTTTAATACCGGTTCTGTTAGATCAATTACGACATTCCACTATTTACACAAAACTCGATTTAAGGGGTGCATATCATCTTGTTAGAGTAAAAGAGAATGACGAGTGGAAAACAGCTTTTAAAACCAAGTTTGGACTGTTTGAATATACGGTGATGCCATTTGGTTTGTGTAATGCGCCTGCAGCATTTCAATTTTTTATCAATGAGGTGTTGCATGAATTTCTGGATGTATGTGTAATTGTATATATCGATGATATACTTATCTATTCAAAAACCAAGGAAGAACATGTACAGCAAGTTAGAGCAGTGTTACAGAAATTGTTAACGAATCATCTATTTGCTAAACTTGAAAAATGTATATTCAACACTAATACTGTAGATTTCCTAGGGTATTGTTTATCTCCGACAGGAATAATGATGGATGTTAAAAAAGTACAAGCTATCAAGGATTGGCCAGAACCCACCACTGTTAAAGAAGTTCAAAAGGTTTTGGGTTTTGCCAATTTTTATAGGCGTTTTATTCCTCATTTTGCTGAAACTGTTGTACCTTTAACCAAATTGCTGCATAAGGGACAGAAGTTTCTATGGACAGAACACACATCTCAAGCATTTGAGTCACTTAAAGAAAAGTTTACCTCAGCACCTTTGCTTAAACACCCAGACCCAGATCTTCCTTTCTTTGTAGAGGCAGATGCTTCACAGGTGGCAGTGGGGGCCGTGCTTTCCCAAAGAGATCTTCAGGATGGTCAATTGCATCCCGTAGCTTTTTATTCTAAAAAACTGTTACCAGCGGAACAAAATTATACTGTGGCTGAGAGGGAACTCTTAGCTATAAAATTGGCTTTTGCTGAATGGAGGCATCATTTAATGGGCACAAAATTTCCTGTCACTATATTTAGTGACCACAAAAATTTGCAGTTTTTTACTTCTGTAAGAGCTCTAACACCTAGACAAATGCGGTGGCTAAATTTTTTTAGTGCCTTTGATTTTGTTATAACTTATCGGCCAGGAGCTCAGCAAATTCAGTCAGATGTTTTATCCAGATATGGGTATACTACAGATTTGAAAAAAGAAACAGGTCCACCCATAATCCCTCCGCAAAAAATAGTGGCTCCGACTCTACAACAAGGCTTTTTAAGTCAAGTCAGGGAAGAACACTTAAAGATTAAAACACAAGAGTGGTTAAAAAATCCTCACAATTCTGTACAAGATGGTTTGTTGTACCATAATTCTTTGTTATATGTCCCAACCAAGTGTCTACAAGAAAAACTTCTTACATGGCATCATGATTCCATTTTGGCAGGCCATCCAGGTTCACAAAAGACTTTGGAGAATTGTAAAAAACACTTCTGGTGGCCGTCAATGATTATTGACATTAAAAATTATGTTAAATCCTGTCCCATTTGTGCAAGAAATAAAGCTGTACACAAGGCACCTATGGGATTATTACAACCGTTGCCTACTCCTCCGAGTCCTTGGCACACCATTAGTTTGGATTTCATAGTCAATTTACCTAAGGCAAACACTTACACAACTATTTTAGTAGTGGTAGATTATTTGTCAAAAATGGCACATTTTATTCCTTTGAAGAAGCTTCCTACTGCAGCAGAATTGACTGACATTTTTATTAAAGAAATCGTGAGGTTACATGGTTTGCCCACTAAAATCCTTTCAGATAGGGGGAGTCAATTTACCTCTAAATTCTGGACAAATTTAGGGAAAAGTTTAAAAATGGAAATAGCTCTTTCAACCGCCTTCCATCCAGAAACCGATGGACAAACAGAAAGGGTGAATCAGACGTTATTACAAACCCTACGTTGTTTAATGGCAGAATTCACCACTGATTGGGATAAGGTGTTACCAGTCGCAGAATTTATTTATAATAATAATGTCCATTCTGCAACAAAGTGTACACCATTTTATTTCTTACAAGGCTATCATCCACAAGCTTTACCCATGGCAGTAACTCCCTCTTTAACTCCAGGAGTTACAGAAAGACTTTCTACTTTAGTAAACATTCAAGAACAGGCTAAGAAGCATTTAAGTAGGTACAAAGACTCCATGAAAAGGCAAGTAGATAAACATAGAACTAATGCCCCACAGTATCAAGTAGGAGATAAAGTATGGCTTTCGACAAAAAATTTAAAGTTAACAGGAGCAAAAAATTGTTACCAAGGTTCATAGGACCATTTGTTGTAAATAAGATTATTAATCCTGTAACTGTTAAATTAGACTTGCCTCCAGAATATCCTGTGCATCCTGCTTTCCATGTATCATTATTGAAGCCCTATGACCCACACACGAGACCAGAACCTCCCCCTCCGCCCATTCATGTTGATGGACATTTGGAATATGAAGTGCGAAAGATTTTGGATGCAAAAAGAATCCAAGGTAAACTTCATTATTTAATCGCATGGAAAGGTTTTGACGCAACAGAAAACTCTTGGGAACCTGCGTCATTTGTTCATGCTCCAAGACTATTGAGACAATTTTACCTGCAATTTCCCCTTAAGCCTCGCCCGGTGGGTCGGCCTTTGAGGGGAGCAACTGTTACAGTTTGTGGTAACATTCTTGTCCAGAACCATGCTAAAACTCATCTAGAAGCATCTTGAAATCGATGTCAGGTTTTAAAAATCATGATTCGATATATGTTATTCTTTTATTCAATGTATAGCCATGCCAATGCTTGTTTTACGTTTTAAACTGTGATAGTGTTCATTTGCCAATGCTTGTTTAACCTCATAATCGTGTACCCGTGATGATTTACTATGCAGTGACTAAACACGTGTTCTGATTGAGCTCATTACCATACTCTTCGCTGTTTCTCAATCTGTTCGTTAAGCTGCACGTTTGTAACACGTTTTTGAGAAACCGGCAGTTACAGGGCACGTTAGCGAGTAAACAAGAACAATGTGACAAACACGTGTAACTCCGATCCCCTCCCAAACGCGACCCCACCCTTGAAGCTCTTCTATTTAAACCCGCGCCTTCCCTTCACAAAACGCTTGCGCTCGTTGAATCCTACAACTTACCTGTAAGCAGGAATCAAGCTCCGTCTTCCACGATCCTGGTTCACCATTCGAGTAATCCTCAGCTTCCGGTCCGGCTGCTTCTGTCTTCCCCCGTAGTCCTGGAAACCACACGCGCTTCCTCTGGAGCGGCAAGAAAGACTTTCCCAGCTTTCTGAAAGGAAACAAAAGACCTTTAAAGCATCGTGAGTATTCGGCAGGCTACAACGAAGATAAAAAGCAGTAAGTCTTTGATTTTATTTAATCCTTTGTTCAATCTACGTTGTTAGTAGCGCTTTTAACAGACGCTTGGCTAAAAGTGCAAAACATTGTGATAACGTCCAAAACAAGAGACTTAAAAAACTTGGCACTTATCTGATTTCAAGGAAAAGACTCCATAATCTTGCAACTGCATCCCAGCATTCAAGGCTCTAAAACAACTCTACAGAACTGGCACATTCTCCACTTACCCAGGATGTTTTGCCCACGCAGGTTAGCAGAATGGAAGCGCTAAAGGGTACTAAATCCTTTCCTCTTTTCGAAAAGAAAAGCGCCGTTCCTGGTCAAATCACTCCTGCTCAAGCCTGTCCTGCCCGCTCTTCCTTAATTAATCAACCTCCCAATTTTCTGCATAACTCCAACATTGCGGCATCCTCTACGCCTCCTTTACACTCCCCAATAATTACGGATGACGGATTGACTCTGGAAGCCCAAGGTATAGGGGAGCCCATCACTGACAAATCTTTAATTTCCCCACCGAAGTCTGTTTCTAATGTGAGCCATCTCAGCCCTGTGTTAGATCTAGACACCGAGACCGTTGGGGAGGTTCAGATGTCAGTCAAGGATATGCTAAATTTAATCCTCGATGAGGTTCGCGAGTTGAAGAGATTTCAGAAATCGGAGCTTGCCTCAATCCATCAGCGCTTGGACAAAATGGAGGAACTCTTTTCTACATTCCCCCCTCGACTCCAAGAAGCCGAAACACGCATTTCCAATTTGGAGGATCAAATGATTAAGGTTAAAGAAGATACGAACCAGCTCTCCCTCGCTTCACGTACACTCGAAACCAAACTGGACGATTTAGAGAATTATAATCACCGTTCCAACCTTCGTATAGTGGGGGTTCCCGAGGGCCTTGAAGGCCCCAGCACGTTGCAGTGGGTCACCTCCTTTCTAAAAACTAAAGTGATTCCTAATTATGAGGGTGACTTGACCATTACGCGAGCGCATCGCGTTCCTGCTCAACCTTTTCCTAATTCTTCTCTCCCTCGGACAATTTTATTAAATTTCTCTGACACACGGATTAAGGAGACGATTCTTTCTACGGCAATTCAGCAAAGACAATTTTTTGTTAATGAAACTGTGAAGTGCCGTATTTTTTCAGACATGTCTGCTTCTGCAGCCCGCAGAAGAAAAGAGTTTGTCCAGATGCTTCAATTATTTAAAGCTAAAGGAGCTCAAGCCACAATAGCACAACAATCCAAGCTTAAAGTTTTAGTTAAAGGCAAATTCTTTATGCTATCCGATATTGCAGCAGCACAGGAATTGCTCAGGGAAATCTCGAATTCATCTTGAGGTTAAAAATTAGAGGAAACTATATGGAACATTATATGGAACATTATATGGAACATTATACGGCGCATTTGTTCTCTGTTTTTCTCTTTTTTCTTTTCCTTTTTTTTTTTTTTTATGGAGGGTGTGAGTGGGGAGGGGTCAGTTGAGCAAGGAAGACCACGGAATTCAGGGGGCCCAGGGGGTGCGACAGGTCACCCTGATGGCAAGGGGTAGGATCCGATGGTATGCGTGGGAAGGAGAAGTTCGACCATCGGTGGGGAGGGTGGGGGGGCTCAGGGGGGGTGAGGATGGTGAGGTTGGCGAGGGTGGTCACGTAGGTTGGTGGGAGGGTTGTAATGTTGGGGGTGTTTGGGTTGTGGGGGGTGGCTGGGTTGAAACTAAAAAGAAACTGATTGTGTCTGTCTGTCTATATTACTTATTTTTCCTATTTGTTAAGACGGATTCATTGTACTCACGGGGCCAAGAGCAGATAATTCTTTATAGACAATTTAATTTTGGTCTTAATGTCTAATAAGGAGAGTTTGAAGTTGCTTTCTTTGAATGTTAATGGTTTAAATAATATTAAGAAAAGACGCGCTATGGAAGTTTGGTTAAAAGCTGAGAATCCCTCTGTTATTTTGTTACAGGAGACTCATATTCCCTCTTCTAAACTAGATGGGTTCTCTATGCTTAAATCCTGGGCCTCGTTTCGGTGCCTTTCATCATGTGATTTATCTCAGCGTGGGGTGGCAATATTTTTAAATAAGAATCTTTGTGCAGACATTATTCAATCACAACAGGGTGGTGCCGGACGTTGGTGTTGGGTCTTATGCAGAGTCAAAGCTAGGCAGAGACCTTTTATTTTTGTTTGTTGCTACGGGCCGTTAACAGATGATGCTAGTCTGTATGAGGACTTGTTTCAATCTCTATTGATGGTCTCAGGTGATATCGTGATTGGCGGGGATTTTAACTTGTTAATGGATCCGCACTTGGATACATCATCCCAATTATCTAAACAACTTAAACCGAAAGTCTTTCAAACCATTTCACATTATATTAAATTATTCGATCTTTCTGATCACTGGCGGGTTGATAATCCCTCTAAACGAGATTATACCTGCTGGTCGGGTAGATTTAAATCCTCATCCCGCATCGATTTTTTTTTGGCTTCAAGTAATCTTAAACTCGGTTTTTCTAATACGGTCTTCAATGTATTTTCTGATCACGCTATGCTTATTCGGGAGTTCGTTTTTGGGGACATTAGAAGATCCCCTAAAAGATGGGTCTTCAATAGAGCTTATCTCAGTGATGATAAATGGGTCTCTGAATTAAAAAATAAGATTAAAGACTTTATAACTCTTAATACGGGCACTGCCCCCATAAGTATTATTTGGGATGCCCTAAAGGCTTTTATTCGCGGAATCATTATAGGGAAAGACGCAGCTATGTTAAAGGCATCCAGGGCTCAAATCAAACTATTGCACTCTCGCATTCAGACACTTAGCGTCCAGAGGCAACAAAACCCCTCACGATTGGTCAAAGAACAATTAATGGAAGCTAAACAAAAATACACTACTTTTTTATACGATCAGGGGGAGGCATTTTTTCGTACCCAATATCAAAAAACATATGAAGAAAGTAATTTCACTGGGAGATTCTTGGCTTGGCAGGCCAAGGCACAAGCAGCATCTAATTTAATTCGGGAGTTAAAATGTCCGGTCTCACTTCAATCCACTACAGACCCCGATACAATAGGTGCGATAATGCTTCGTCATTATCAAAATATATATTCACACCAGCTTAACATTAACCAGTCCAAATTAAATTCTTTTTTACGGCAGTTTGAGATTCCTTCTCTTTCCCACCCCGAAGATTTAACCATGGCAGATGGATTTTCTTTGGAAGAGATAGAGGGGGTGGTAAAAAATCTTCCATCAGGGAAAGCTGCCGGTCCGGATGGACTCCCTGCGGAGTTTTTTAAGGTTTTTTTTTCTTCTTTTTCTAATCTGTTGTTACTTTTGGTCAACTCTATGTTGTCTGGAGCTTCAATCCCTGACTCTTTTCGCGAGGGGACTGTGGTCAGTTTCTTGAAGAAGGGGAAAGATGCTACTGATCCTAATTCATATCGTCCCATTACCCTTTTAAATTCAGACTACAAGATCGTTACTAAATTATTGGCTATTCGATTTAATCGCATCTCTTCTGATTTGATCCATACAGACCAAAATGGCTTTATTACCGGTAGACAGCTTATGACTAATACTCACTATTTGGCAGAAGCTTTGGATTACCTGGAGACACGGAGAATCCCTGCACTTATTTTGTTATTCGACGCAGAAAAAGCTTTTGATTTGGTGGTTTGGGAGACACTCTTTGTTATTTTGCAGCATTTTCATATTCCAGGCATCGTTATCAATTTTATTCGTAATCTTTATTCTGGCGCAAAAGCTAATATTATTATTAATTCACATTTGGTTGGATCTGTTGCAGTTAACCGTGGAACTCGTCAGGGGTGCCCCTTATCACCGATTCTTTTCGCCTTTTTTATCGAACCCCTCGCAATAGCTATTCGTAAGTCCGCAGAGATTGCACCTCCAATCCCATTTATGTCTAAGATAAAACTTTATGCTGACGACATCATGTTGCTCATTAAATCCGATTTGCAGTCTCAAGCTCAGACACTTCGGATTTTTGAGCAATATGAATCTTTTGGGGGCTATAGGATTAATAAAAAAAAGACCGAAATATTGATTTGTGGCAATCACATTCCAGAATTACATCCGGATCTACGAGGTTGCATAAATAATAAACCTAAAAGATATCTGGGGGTGTTTTTTTCTTCTTCAGTTACAGATCTTTTCGGTTTGAATTTTGTTCCCCTCCTCCAAAGGGTTCGTTCGATGTTAATTCGCTGGAATAAATTACCTATATCATTACTAGGCAGAGTCGCCCTGATTAAAATGTCCATTTTACCACTGCTCAACTTTCTGTTTTCAACAATCCCGTGTTTTCTCCCTGGGTCTTTCTTTTCTAAAATAGAATCCTTATTCTCAAGTTTTTTGTGGTCATATAAAAAGCCCCGGATTGCGTTGACTACCCTTTACGAGGGTTTAGATAATGGCGGTCTGGCACTTCCAAACATTAGAGACTATTACTACGCATATTTTGCTCAGTACTTAACTCGTCTCAAGGTCCCTTCCCCGACTCCAAATTATTATATTAGTTTTTTTTTCGATTTAATTTTTTCAGAGAGTCAAATATCTTCCCCTCTTCAAATACCTAAATCTCCAAAATTGGTTAGGTATAAAATAATTGCTTGGTTCTTTATGAAGCGCAAGGCTTTGATTAGTCGATACTCTATTTCTCTCTTTAATACCTCCTCTTTACTGATTAATTTACTTTCCTCAAGAGGACAGGTGGTAAGCCCGCATTTAATGGGCTATTGGTCTAAAGCCGGCTTTAGTACAGTAGGCGATTTTTTACATCACTCTAGGTGGTTAACTCCGCCCGAGATGCGCCTACTACTTTCAGGTAACTTTTTGTTAGCCGGGTCTTATGATCTAATTTATAAACTTTTAATGTCGTTTGCCCCTACCTCCTTTACTCAGATTTCCCCTTTTAACAACGATCTCCTGTTTAATACTACTTTAATTAGGAAACCTGGTGAATGGAAACGTCATCTTGCTCAGACTAAACAAGACGATTTAGAATCGAAAGCAGTCCAAAAATGGTGGGAACACGAAAAGCAGGTTTTATCCGTATCGACGTGGCGGACTATTAATAAATATAATTTCTCCATTTTACGGGGAGCCAATTGGCGTAGAATGATATTTTTTGGGAAATGGCTCCTCTACTATACCCCGGCAGTAATTGCCAAAATGTTTAGTAATTACGCACCGATCTGTTTTCGTTGTCAAAATTTTGCCCCCGCTAACTGGACACACGTCATAGTTGAATGTAGCATGATCAAAGAGTTCTGGAGAGATATTTTTGCTTTTTTATCTTCTATTTTGCATATCCAGATATCTTTTAATTCCAATTTGATGCTGCACGGTTTGGACCAGAATTTAAATATTTCTGTTTCACATACTAAACTCCTGTTTATCTGCATGGCAGTGGCAAGATCATTGCTTCTTCAGAATTGGCGATCTACTCAGAGTCCATCTTTCTATGAATGGCTGCGTAAAATGCAAAGAGTTAAGATTAGCGAGCGTAACTATGCAGCGAGGATTGGAGGGGGGAGAAAATTCGAAAAAATTTGGGAAAACTTTTTTTGACTCTCTTTTCATTCAGGTCATCTTCTAATTGTTTTTGTTACTGTACAAAGATCTTGATTCACTGTATCTGAGATGTTTTTGGTTTTTTGTAACGTGATACTGTCTGTCTTAACTTTAATGTTGCTTGACACCTTCAGTTTCAACAATAAAAAAAATTTTTAAAAAAAAAGGCTCTAAAACAAAGGAAAGCAACTAACAGCATCATACAAGAATTCCAATGAGAATCTCCAAATAACTTTCTTTGGCTACGATATTTTATAAAACGTAATCTAGGCGCCACGAAATCTGCATGCAATCAAGGTATACAGCCTGAACTTAGACATACCTTACATGTTAATTATTGCTCCTTGTTTATTCTGTACTAAAGTATGCCTGTGTTGTTTATTTATTATTAGTGAGCTTTCCTGAAGAAAGAACAGTCATTCCAAAAGAGAAGCCAGCAGAAAGTGGCAGTGTTTTCTTTGTTTATTATTTTGTCCCTCTTCCCCCTTCCCTTAAGAGTTTCGTTTGGGTAAACTGTGTTGTAACTAATCAGTTGAGCCCAAGGGAGGTTCTTGGGGGAAGTCGTGAACAGTCTACACGTCTCTCAAGTTGAACGCCCTGCTTTTCAGGTGAGTGAAGGTTAACAGAAGCGCAAGCCTTCACAACAATTTAGTTCTCCTTGAGAGATATGGATTCTGATTCGGACAGAATAGATGGTCAAGCTATGGCTCAAGCCCTATCAGATGATGTATTAAGAAACCAGTCCATTCCAGAAATGTTGCAAAAGATGCAAGTAGAAATTGAGTCTTTGAAACACGAAAACGCAGTGTTAAAACAGGAAGTCCTTCGCTATAAACCGAGAGACTCTTTATGGGGAGATCCTGTTTTATCTCAACACTCGGATTCTTTGGGTTTTGGTAGTAGGTCTAAAACCTCTAAAGTGTTCATGGGTTCGGACTCAAATGCAGCCCCAGTTCAAGTGACGGTGGCAGTTCCTAATGTGGTTCCTTTGGCAGCCCCTGAACGTTTTTTGGGTGATTCCAATAAGTATGATATATTTCTTAGTCAATGCCAATTACACTTTATATGCAAACCGCAATTGTTTCCCAATGATGCCACCAAAGTTGCTTTTGTGCTTTCTTATCTGGGAGGCACGGCAGCAAATTGGTCCATACCTTATATTGATCGAGACGACCCCATTTTACATAATTGGTCTTTATTCAAGAATACCATGACTAAATTATTTGCAAAACATACGTATTTACAAGCTAGTGACAATGAGTTACTAAATCTAAAACAAGGTAAACAGGATTTATTAACCTACGTCACCATGTTTAATAGGCTTTTGACAGAAACTCAGTGGCCAGAGGAAAAACGCACCTCCTTGTTTTATAGAGGTTTACGTGACGAACTGAAAGATGCCCTGGCCCATATTGTGGATATTCCAGAGGAATATTCTGAGTTTGTGGACTTGGTGGTAAAATTAGATCACAGATTGGGAGAGCGAAAAGGTGATAAAGTACGATTTGAACCAAGGTTTCCTGTCTCCAAAAGTGAGAGAAAGGAAACTGATGCCAAATCTTTAGAGTCTGAGCCCATGCAGATTGGGACTATTAAAGGTCCTTTGTCAACAGAAGAGAAGGATAGGAGAAGAAAATTAAACCTCTGTCTGTATTGTGCAAAATCTGGGCATTATGCTAAAGAGTGTCCTATAAAACCTAAAGGGGCAAAGAAGGTTAATTCAGTAATTACAAACCCTACAGAACAGGAAAACTAAGCAGCTCGTCAAGGAGGGGGGTCTCTTGTACGAGTAAGGGAGGTTTATTGACCCCCATTGTTTCTGCAAATCTGGTACCAAGAATACCAAGACATTTTATAATACAGGTAGTCCTGATTGTTAGTGTTCATGTACGACACTCTGTGCCAGTCTTATTAGATTGCGGAGCTACAGGGAATTTTATGGACATAAAAATGGCAGAGCAGTTACAAATTCCCACTGAATGGAAAACTCAACCTGAGGCGGTCTGTGCTGTTGATGGGACAGCTTTATCCTCAGGTATGATAACCAAGAAAACTACGCCATTGGTGATGGTATGCCAGAATGGCCATACTGAAAAGATTGGCTTTGATTTAATTGACACACCCACTTTTGGGTTAATTTTAGGGGTACCATGGTTGACTCAGCATAACCCTAAAATTAATTGGACCTTGAGAACAGTAACTTTAGATTCCACATATTGTCGGGAATCTTGTTATCAAGAAGCTCTCAACGAATCTATGACTACTACATTGCGCCATCTCACACACACAGTTGGTTGGTTTACCTCCAGAATATCAAGACTTTAAAGATGTATTTGATCCGGTTAAGGCCAGCTCTTTGCCACCACACAGATCTTACGACTGTCGTATTGATTTAATTCCTGGAGCCACCTTGCCTAATACTAGAGTTTATGCCCTCACAGAAGAAGAAACAAGGTATTTAAAAACCTACCTTGATGATTTACTGGCATCAGGATTTATTAGACATTCCACCTCACCAGTATCCTCGCCTCTATTTTTCATTCCAAAGCCAGATGGCAGTCTTCGTGCTTGCATAGACTACCGCGGTTTAAATAAGGCCACAATTAAAAATAAATACCCGTTGCCTTTAATACCGGTTCTGTTAGATCAATTACGACATTCCACTATTTACACAAAACTCGATTTAAGGGGTGCATATCATCTTGTTAGAGTAAAAGAGAATGACGAGTGGAAAACAGCTTTTAAAACCAAGTTTGGACTGTTTGAATATACGGTGATGCCATTTGGTTTGTGTAATGCGCCTGCAGCATTTCAATTTTTTATCAATGAGGTGTTGCATGAATTTCTGGATGTATGTGTAATTGTATATATCGATGATATACTTATCTATTCAAAAACCAAGGAAGAACATGTACAGCAAGTTAGAGCAGTGTTACAGAAATTGTTAACGAATCATCTATTTGCTAAACTTGAAAAATGTATATTCAACACTAATACTGTAGATTTCCTAGGGTATTGTTTATCTCCGACAGGAATAATGATGGATGTTAAAAAAGTACAAGCTATCAAGGATTGGCCAGAACCCACCACTGTTAAAGAAGTTCAAAAGGTTTTGGGTTTTGCCAATTTTTATAGGCGTTTTATTCCTCATTTTGCTGAAACTGTTGTACCTTTAACCAAATTGCTGCATAAGGGACAGAAGTTTCTATGGACAGAACACACAGCTCAAGCATTTGAGTCACTTAAAGAAAAGTTTACCTCAGCACCTTTGCTTAAACACCCAGACTCAGATCTTCCTTTCTTTGTAGAGGCAGATGCTTCACAGGTGGCAGTGGGGGCCGTGCTTTCCCAAAGAGATCTTCAGGATGGTCAATTGCATCCCGTAGCTTTTTATTCTAAAAAACTGTTACCAGCGGAACAAAATTATACTGTGGCTGAGAGGGAACTCTTAGCTATAAAATTGGCTTTTGCTGAATGGAGGCATCATTTAATGGGCACAAAATTTCCTGTCACTATATTTAGTGACCACAAAAATTTGCAGTTTTTTAGTTCTGTAAGAGCTCTAACACCTAGACAAATGCGGTGGCTAAATTTTTTTAGTGCCTTTGATTTTGTTATAACTTATCGGCCAGGAGCTCAGCAAATTCAGTCCGATGTTTTATCCAGATATGGGTATACTACAGATTTGAAAAAAGAAACAGGTCCACCCATAATCCCTCCGCAGAAAATAGTGGCTCCGACTCTACAACAAGGCTTTTTAAGTCAAGTCAGGGAAGAACACTTAAAGATTAAAACACAAGAGTGGTTAAAAAATCCTCACAATTCTGTACAAGATGGTTTGTTGTACCATAATTCTTTGTTATATGTCCCAACCAAGTGTCTACAAGAAAAACTTCTTACATGGCATCATGATTCCATTTTGGCAGGCCATCCAGGTTCACAAAAGACTTTGGAGAATTGTAAAAAACACTTCTGGTGGCCGTCAATGATTATTGACATTAAAAATTATGTTAAATCCTGTCCCATTTGTGCAAGAAATAAAGCTGTACACAAGGCACCTATGGGATTATTACAACCGTTGCCTACTCCTCCGAGTCCTTGGCACACCATTAGTTTGGATTTCATAGTCAATTTACCTAAGGCAAACACTTACACAACTATTTTAGTAGTGGTAGATTATTTGTCAAAAATGGCACATTTTATTCCTTTGAAGAAGCTTCCTACTGCAGCAGAATTGACTGACATTTTTATTAAAGAAATCGTGAGGTTACATGGTTTGCCCACTAAAATCCTTTCAGATAGGGGGAGTCAATTTACCTCTAAATTCTGGACAAATTTAGGGAAAAGTTTAAAAATGGAAATAGCTCTTTCAACCGCCTTCCATCCAGAAACCGATGGACAAACAGAAAGGGTGAATCAGACGTTATTACAAACCCTACGTTGTTTAATGGCAGAATTCACCACTGATTGGGATAAGGTGTTACCAGTCGCAGAATTTATTTATAATAATAATGTCCATTCTGCAACAAAGTGTACACCATTTTATTTCTTACAAGGCTATCATCCACAAGCTTTACCCATGGCAGTAACTCCCTCTTTAACTCCAGGAGTTACAGAAAGACTTTCTACTTTAGTAAACATTCAAGAACAGGCTAAGAAGCATTTAAGTAGGTACAAAGACTCCATGAAAAGGCAAGTAGATAAACATAGAACTAATGCCCCACAGTATCAAGTAGGAGATAAAGTATGGCTTTCGACAAAAAATTTGAAGTTAACAGGAGCAAAAAATTGTTACCAAGGTTCATAGGACCATTTGTTGTAAATAAGATTATTAATCCTGTAACTGTTAAATTAGACTTGCCTCCAGAATATCCTGTGCATCCTGCTTTCCATGTATCATTATTGAAGCCCTATGACCCACACACGAGACCAGAACCTCCCCCTCCGCCCATTCATGTTGATGGACATTTGGAATATGAAGTGCGAAAGATTTTGGATGCAAAAAGAATCCAAGGTAAACTTCATTATTTAATCGCATGGAAAGGTTTTGACGCAACAGAAAACTCTTGGGAACCTGCGTCATTTGTTCATGCTCCAAGACTATTGAGACAATTTTACCTGCAATTTCCCCTTAAGCCTCGCCCGGTGGGTCGGCCTTTGAGGGGAGCAACTGTTACAGTTTGTGGTAACATTCTTGTCCAGAACCATGCTAAAACTCATCTAGAAGCATCTTGAAATCGATGTCAGGTTTTAAAAATCATGATTCGATATATGTTATTCTTTTATTCAATGTATAGCCATGCCAATGCTTGTTTTACGTTTTAAACTGTGATAGTGTTCATTTGCCAATGCTTGTTTAACCTCATAATCGTGTACCCGTGATGATTTACTATGCAGTGACTAAACACGTGTTCTGATTGAGCTCATTACCATACTCTTCGCTGTTTCTCAATCTGTTCGTTAAGCTGCACGTTTGTAACACGTTTTTGAGAAACCGGCAGTTACAGGGCACGTTAGCGAGTAAACAAGAACAATGTGACAAACACGTGTAACTCCGATCCCCTCCCAAACGCGACCCCACCCTTGAAGCTCTTCTATTTAAACCCGCGCCTTCCCTTCACAAAACGCTTGCGCTCGTTGAATCCTACAACTTACCTGTAAGCAGGAATCAAGCTCCGTCTTCCACGATCCTGGTTCACCATTCGAGTAATCCTCAGCTTCCGGTCCGGCTGCTTCTGTCTTCCCCCGTAGTCCTGGAAACCACACGCGCTTCCTCTGGAGCGGCAAGAAAGACTTTCCCAGCTTTCTGAAAGGAAACAAAAGACCTTTAAAGCATCGTGAGTATTCGGCAGGCTACAACGAAGATAAAAAGCAGTAAGTCTTTGATTTTATTTAATCCTTTGTTCAATCTACGTTGTTAGTAGCGCTTTTAACAGACGCTTGGCTAAAAGTGCAAAACATTGTGATAACGTCCAAAACAAGAGACTTAAAAAACTTGGCACTTATCTGATTTCAAGGAAAAGACTCCATAATCTTGCAACTGCATCCCAGCATTCAAGGCTCTAAAACAAAGGAAAGCAACTAACAGCATCATACAAGAATTCCAATGAGAATCTCCAAATAACTTTCTTTGGCTACGATATTTTATAAAACGTAATCTAGGCGCCACGAAATCTGCATGCAATCAAGGTATACAGCCTGAACTTAGACATACCTTACATGTTAATTATTGCTCCTTGTTTATTCTGTACTAAAGTCTGCCTGTGTTGTTTATTTATTATTAGTGAGCTTTCCTGAAGAAAGAACAGTCATTCCAAAAGAGAAGCCAGCAGAAAGTGGCAGTGTTTTCTTTGTTTATTATTTTGTCCCTCTTCCCCCTTCCCTTAAGAGTTTCGTTTGGGTAAACTGTGTTGTAACTAATCAGTTGAGCCCAAGGGAGGTTCTTGGGGGAAGTCGTGAACAGTCTACACGTCTCTCAAGTTGAACGCCCTGCTTTTCAGGTGAGTGAAGGTTAACAGAAGCGCAAGCCTTCACAACAATTTAGTTCTCCTTGAGAGATATGGATTCTGATTCGGACAGAATAGATGGTCAAGCTATGGCTCAAGCCCTATCAGATGATGTATTAAGAAACCAGTCCATTCCAGAAATGTTGCAAAAGATGCAAGTAGAAATTGAGTCTTTGAAACACGAAAACGCAGTGTTAAAACAGGAAGTCCTTCGCTATAAACCGAGAGACTCTTTATGGGGAGATCCTGTTTTATCTCAACACTCGGATTCTTTGGGTTTTGGTAGTAGGTCTAAAACCTCTAAAGTGTTCATGGGTTCGGACTCAAATGCAGCCCCAGTTCAAGTGACGGTGGCAGTTCCTAATGTGGTTCCTTTGGCAGCCCCTGAACGTTTTTTGGGTGATTCCAATAAGTATGATATATTTCTTAGTCAATGCCAATTACACTTTATATGCAAACCGCAATTGTTTCCCAATGATGCCACCAAAGTTGCTTTTGTGCTTTCTTATCTGGGAGGCACGGCAGCAAATTGGTCCATACCTTATATTGATCGAGACGACCCCATTTTACATAATTGGTCTTTATTCAAGAATACCATGACTAAATTATTTGCAAAACATACGTATTTACAAGCTAGTGACAATGAATTACTGTTAGAGTCGGGGATCTCTGGTTGGCGCAAGGTTGCCCTTGTGTCAAGCAGGAACCCTCTCCTCTACGTCAGGGCGCAGGATAACCCCTCGCGAATGACCCTTGCTCACCCTCTAGGTGCGTGGCGTGAGCAGCCAAGGCGATTCCTCAGGCGTTGTTGGTTAAGCACTTACAATCACACACACAGTAAATACATCAATCCCCCCAGAAACGGACACCAGACTTGGATATATATAAAAATACGCTTCTTTATGTAAAAATAAGGATATATATCTCAGCAGACTTATCACAAGACCAATAACGTTTTTGCTATGCCACCAGGTTGTAAAGCAGGCAAATGTTCTTTGTTCGTAGTCTCAAATAGATTCTTTGCAGTCTCTTGCAAATGTTACTTGTGGTTCCAGTACTCACAGAGATCGGCTCCTGCGAACGGGGAAATAAGGCGTTGCGGGCCCCGAGCCCGGTACTGGAACGTCTTTCGTGATGTGGAGAGTCGGCACAGGTCGGTGCGACTCTCAGCTTCGGAAGTGTTCTTGGGTCCTCAATCAGCAGGTGTGGGCAGGTAGGCAGGCGCGGCCAGCGACCCTTTAGCACGGCGGTGCAGGGGGGTCTCCACAGCGGGGGCGGCGCGGCCTGAGATGTCCGGGGATAGCGAAGCGGGGTCACAGGGCACGGTCAGTGCAGCTGGATGACCCGGCGTAGATCACAGTCGTCGGACGGCTTCCGGCGGGAGGGGTGATAGCGCGGTCAGCGCGCTCCAGTAGCAGGCGGTGACAGGGATGCAGGCGGCCTGGCCCGGGGACAGAGGGCGGCTCTGGACGGAGCGGGGCTCTCACGGGTTTGAGGCAGGCAAGCTTCTGAGTGTCACGGCCCTAGGAGGGGCGATGAGGGGCGCAGTCTCTTTCCAGCGGGATGCCCACACGGCTCGAATTGGAGGACGAGCAAAAGCACAGAGAACCCACTGGTCCTGGGGTTCAGTTCAGGGGGCAAGCTCAGATCAAGCCCTTGGAGAATGTTCAAGCACAAAGTAGCAAAGTCTTTTCAGTAAGTCTCTTCCTCTCCTTTCTCAGCAAGGCAAGCAGCAGGCCAGCTCCTCCAGCGTCTTCTTCTCCTTCTAGTCGGGCAGAGGTTCTTTGTGGTAAACAGGATTCTGATTTCTTAGGAGCCAGGCTCCTACTTTTATACCATGATTCTTTTGTTCTTTAGCGCCAGGGGGCCTAGGCCTGGCTCAGTCCAGTTCTGGAGCACTTTGTTATGGTGACTCTGCTCTTTCCTTTCAGCAGCAGGGCAGAGACATCAGCCGCCCCACAGGGGGTGGCGCCGGCTTTGTGGTGGCAGAGCACAGGTCTATTCAAGAGTCCAGGTGTACTCCTCCCACCCATCCAGGTGTCACCTCTCTACCCACCACCTGGCAGCCAACCTGTCTCTGGGGATTCCCCAACCCTGCTCCTTACTGTTGCCAGGCAGAACACATACACACAGCAGAGGCGGACTGAGATGGTCAGGTCAGTAAATACTAACTTTCTAAAAGTAGTATTTACAAACCCAGGATATTAAAATAGACTTGACTACAAGAAGTATTTTATCATCCTGAGTTCAGGCATACCAAACTTGACACTTCTACCATGCTCTCTGAGTCCACTGGGGTCACAGCGTTGGCGTGATCCCGGCAGCCCATTCTGGCCTATGGAGAGCAGGTAGCCTTCAATAGTGAAGAACGAAAATGGCTGTAATTCACTACTAGGACATGCCACACACATCAGGGCATGTCCTACCTTATGCCTACAATGCACCCTGCCCTTGGGCCTACCAGAGGGGTGGCTAATATGTAGGTAAGGGAAGGTTTAGGGACTGGCAAGTGGGGGCACTTGCGCAGTCAGCGCGACGGTCCCAGACCGCGCACAGGGTCTGCGGCGGCAGACCCTAGACACATTTTACACGGCCGCTTTCCGTGGGTGGCGCAACCAGCGCTGCAAGCCCACCAGCAGCATTGGCATTCACAAGCCCTGGCACCCCTGGTGCACTCTACTGGGGACTGACAGTGAATCCAATAAACCAATCATGGACATCAATTACAGGTACACTTTACCTAGGGAGCACTTGCACTGCGGCACGGATTAGCCGTGGCGCAGTGCCCTGAGCAGACAACACCAGCAAAACAATCGAGGCACACCATCAAAAAGTGGAAGGGAAACTCACGCCAAGGTGCCAGGTCTAACACGTGTCCCCTCCAGCTGAAATGTGGGGAGAACTACCCTTGCCCAGGGGGTTCCTCGTCACTAAGGCGGAAATACCTAGACAGACCGTCAGCGTTGGCGTGATCCGTACCAGGACGGTGTTCCACCGTAAAGTCCATACCCTGTAGGGAGATGGACCACCTCAACAGCTTCGGGTTCTCACCCCTCATTTGCATCAACCATCTGAGGGGCCTGTGGTCCGTCTGAACCCGGAAGTGAGACCCAAACAAGTAGGGTCTTAGCTTCTTCAGCGCCCAGACCACAGCAAATGCTTCTCGCTCAATTGCACTCCACCTACTTTCCCGTGGAAGTAACCTCCTACTGATGAAGGCTACGGGTTGGTCCCAGCCCTCCTCAGTCATCTGTGAGAGAACAGCCCCCACACCATGCTCTGAAGCGTCTGTCTGGACTAGGAATTCCTTGGAGAAGTCAGGGGCCAAGAGCACGGGCGCCGTGCACATGGCAGTCTTCAGGGTGTCGAAAGCTTTCTGACAGGTGTCAGTCCAGATCACATTCCTGGGCTGCTTCTTGGAAGTCAGCTCTGTCAAGGGGGCAACTATCCTTCCATAGCCCTTGACAAACCTCCTGTAGTACCCAGTGAGCCCCAGGAAGGCCCTCACTGCGGTCTGCGTCTTGGGGGGTGCCCAAGCCAGGATGGTCTCAATTTGGGGTTGCAAGGGTGCCACCTTGCCACTCCCCACTTGGTGTCCCAAGTACACCACGGAACCCTGCCCGATCTGGCACTTGCTTGCCTTGATCGTGAGGCCTGCTCGGCGCAGAGCCATCAACACTTCCCAGAGGTGGCGCAGGTGTTCGGGCCAGGTGGCACTGAACACTGCGATGTCATCCAGGTAGGCGGCACTGAACGCATCCAGCCCAACCAGTACCTGGTTGACCAACCTCTGGAAGGTGGCAGGGGCATTCTTCATTCCAAATGGCATGACTCGGAACTGGAAGTGCCCATCTGGTGTAGAGAATGCGGACCTCTCTTTGGCCCCATCGGTCAAGGCGATCTGCCAGTACCCAGACGTTAAATCAAACGTGCTGAGGAACCGGGCAGCCCCCAGCCGATCAATGAGCTCATCAGCTCTGGGGATGGGGTGCGCGTCAGTCTTCGTTACTGAATTGAGTCCTCTGTAGTCCACACAGAACCGGAGTTCAGGTGTGGCTCCCGGCGCAGCAGCTTTGGGGACCAAGACCACGGGGCTGGACCAAGGACTGCTGGAGGACTCAACCACCCCTATGTAGTTACAAAAGATCAATGAACAACGTTTAACACATAGCTCCCACCAGCTGGAGATGAATAGAAGATGACCCAGCACGTTATGATGTGTATCCACAACAAGCCGTGAGCAGCATATACAAGAGGTAAGTAAGGGTGAACCTCCATCGCACATAATCGAACTTCATGAACCATTAGTGCCACAAGTAGCTGTGTACTGGTAAGTGTTGTACAATTCCCAGAGGTTTTTGGGCCTATTACTCGGAGGGAGAAGCTCGCTAAAGATCTCTGTCTGTGTGGAGCAATATGTCATGTCGTTCTTCCATTGTGTGAGCGTAGGGAGAGGGCCACGGAACCAGTTAAGAGCAACCCTACGTTTGGCGATAAGCATCCCCATGTCTATAAGCCTACAAACCCCCTTTGGAATTAGCTTGGAGTAACCCAACAATGCCAGTGCCGGGTCCGGATCAAGGGGCAACTTCGTGATCAGTCCTACTTCTTTGAAGACCAAGACCCAGAAGGCTGCGGCACCTGGACACGTCCAAGCCAGATGGAGGAAATCCGCAGACCCTGCCTTACATCGATCACAATTCGCATTCTCCCGCAAACCATACCTGTGCAGTCTCTCCGGTGTGTAGTGTACCCTGTTTAGATATTTAAAGTGTACCAGGCAATGTCGACCATTAAGTGATATCCGCTTTGTGCTGGAGCAGCAATAGGACCACATACTATCCGCTATTTCTATGCTCAAGTCCCTCTGCCATTCCAGGCGTGCTTTGGTGTACTGATTAGCTCTATATGACATGGATGAGTTGTAAATGATGGCTACTATGCGCTTTGGGGATTTCGCTCGTATATTAAGAGTCAAGGTAGTTAGTTCGGGTGGTTCTAGGTAGTCGTCACAAAATAGTTCTTTCAAAGCATGGCGTGTTCTGTGAAATTGGAATCTCGCCAATGTGGTAATTTCCAGTTTATCAGTATCAAAGTCCTCCACCATCGTCAAATAACTCCCCCACCTCGCGTATACCCAATGCTTGAAGAGCCTGCGTAACCCCTTTCTCTTCGCAGGGGGTCACCATATACACCAATCCAATAAAGATGATCGGGAATATAGTATTGCACCAGCCTGTAATTGCAATAAATGGTGCCAGGCATGCATCGTGGCATTTACAGAATCAAATATACAGGTCCTACGATCTGCAGCCTGAAACAACAGAGCCGGGAGTGGGAGCGGAGCAGCCACCTCCGACTCTATGCAAAGATGTGGTATATCCGGGGAGCCATGCATCCAATAGTATGAATGCAAACAATGTGCGGCCCTATAATATAAATTAAAATCCGGCGCGCCTAGTCCGCCCATAGAATAGGGAAGTACTAAAATCTGCCACTTCATGCACGGCTGCTTACCCGCCCATGCCAGTCGAACCATCAGTGAGGAGAGGAGGTCAAAAAAGGCCCGCGGCAACACCATGGCAATATTAATAAATAAAAACAGAAGCACCACCATTTTCATGATGGATATTCTGCCAAGAAGGGATAGCGGTAGCTTAATCCACTTCTCAACATCGTCTTCCAGCTTGCTAAAGGTCTTCCCGTAATTTTCTTTAAATACCGTGTCAGAGTCCTCGTGTATATTAATTCCCAAATATCTGACCGCGTCCGTGGTTCATTGTAGAGGGTAATCAAGCTCAAAACAAGGGGTATTTGGCGTGAGAGGGAAGACGATAGACTTTGGCCAATTGACGTGCAAATCTGAAAGCCCACCAAATCGCACCACCTCCCAAAGCACGGCCGAGAGATTAGATTCTGGGTGTCTGCGTATGTGGAGACTATAATTTTGTATCGCAGGAAGCTTAAACCTTGATTTTTGATGATATTCCCTCAATGCACATGCCAAGGGTGCAGCCACTAAAGCATAAAGCAATGAGGACAATGGGCAGCCCTGCCTCGTCCCACGAGTTATGCGAATGGAGTCAGTCACTATATTGCCTATTTTTATGCGGGCAGTGGGTTTGCTGTAAAGTGTACCAACTAATTGTAAAAAGACTGGCCTCACACCCATTCTAGTCAAGACGTGCTTCATAAAGGGCCACTCTACAGAATCAAATGCCTTCTCTATATCTAAGAAGACCGCCACAGCAGGCGTTTCCCGCTTGATATGTTGCAAGGCGCCAAATACCGTGCGTAAGTTGTAAGTTAAATTCCTGCCAGGTACAGACCCCGCTTGTTCCGGTGCCACTAAAATTGGAACCAGAGGGACCAGCCTGTTTGCAAGGATCTAAGCAAATATCTTTGTGTCCACAGTAAGCAGAGACAAAGGACGGTACGAAGCGCAGTCTTCCGAGGATTTTCTAGGTTTGAGGAGCGCAACAATTACTGCCTCGGACATGGACGGTGGCATATGCCCTGCAACGCACATATCATCAAAGAGCATGGCCGGCTGTGGGAGCAATATATCTAAGAAAGCCCTGTAGAATACGACCATGAGGCCATCTGATCCTGGAGCGCTACCCGCCCTCATGCTAGAGAAAGCAAGAAGGATTTTGTCCTTTTCCATGGGCCTCATGAGACATTCCCGGTGTGTGTTAATGAGCCATGGGAGTCGTATGTACGACAGATATTCAATGATCTCCTCATCAGTCGCCGCGTTCCTAGAGGCATATAGCTCCGAATAATATTGCCGGAACCTATCGGCCACATCAGAGACCTCAGTTAAAAGCACGCCCTCAGTGGACCTAACCCACACTGTATTCAACGTTTCTCTGCGTTTCCTGAGTAGTTGCGCTAATACCGACCCAGGCCGCTCACTCTCGCCATATGCTCTGGCAGTGGCATATTTACCAAGGTGCTTGACCTCATCGTTAGCAGCTGTGTTGTATTCACCTAATGACTCTGCAAGCTCCCCCTTATCTGAGCTATCTATGTCCGTCTGCAACCGTCGTTCAAGAATCTTAATTTTCCCCTCTATGTCAGTCAGATGTTGGCGTATAGATCGGAGGACTCCCGAGTGCTTTGAAAACAGTGATCCCCCTGATGTATACTTGGAATGCCTCCCAGACAACTTGGTATTCATCCACAGAGCCCGCATTCTTTTAAAAAAAGGTCTCAATAGCCACAGCAAGGTTCTCCTTGAAAACTGCATCTAATAGGGAGTACGGAGGAAGCTGCCGCGCCTGCTAGATGCATCCAGCACCAATAGAATTGGCAAGTGGTCAGAAAGTGTTCTTGGTAGTACCTGACATGTTTGGACCCTGGCACAAAGTGACCTATCTGCGAACCAATAGTCGATTCGGGCATGCAAGTTATAATAAGCAGAATAGTGGGTATAGCCACTGGCTTGCGGGGATTTCAAACGCCATACGTCTGTTAAATTAAATCAAATCAGTGCACATTCTATCTCTCTAGCTGCAGCAGTAGTATTCCTCTCAGGCCCCCCTGATATGTCGAGTGTGGGGCACCGAACTAGATTGAAGTCACCCCCCCACAGTTGAAGGCCCTCACCATGACTGCCCACCTTGTCCGCTTGTAATGTAAAGAATTCTGGATTATCAAAATGTAGACCATATATATTAAAAATAAGTAAATCCATACCCTTCCCACAGCACCTAGTGATAGCGTATCTACCTTCAATATCAGTAAACAGTGGGCTGTTCCCCATGAAACAAAACATACATTGCATTGCAGTGGACTGAAGAAGAGCTATCCCTCCCACCAAAAAACAACAAGAAAAAGAAACCCCAAGTGTGTGTAACACGCGTAGGCGGAGGTTGCCAACTGTACCTCGTCGTCCAGATGGGCAAAAATCGACGGCCCTCCGCACTCTAAATGCACATTTTAAGCATTAACCAAAGACCTACGCACCCTGCCCAATCTATATCCGTGCAACCCTGAGCAAAACCCTTTAAACTCCTCAATCGAGTATCAAAGGGACAGGCCGATGAGGACAACATGCGCAAAACAGCACAACCACGCAGCATGAATAAGTGAATATACCCTGCCTCATACAATAGCTGTTATCATCAATAGGCTAACTCCGCGCGGTGCAGTCCCCCCATTATGTAATTCTTAACTGTGCAGCAAACAGAAAGATCAGTCCTGCTCTTCCCGGGAGCCTCCGACCGCTTCGGCCAAGGCCCCCCTCTTCGTACTACGTCTCCACTCCTTTGCCCAGTCTTTTATGGCTTTTTGCAGCATTTTGGGGTCAGTGAAAATATGCGATCTGCCCTGGCGGGCTGAGAAGGGCATCGCATAATCAATGTTTAGATCTCTTAACTGCTTCTTGAGTGACACAAACTGGCGACGTGCCTCCTGCACCTTAACGGTAAAGTCTGGGAAAATGGCAAGTTGAGACCCTTCGTAGTGCAAAGACTGTTTCTCCCTTGCAATTCTTAACGCAACGTCCCTATCACGATAATTGAGTAGCTTTGCTATTATGGACCTCGGAGGGGCTCCAGGCGCTGGGCACGGGCCCAAGGAGCGGTGTGCCCGCTCGACCACAAACATAAGTGAGAAGGCATCCGAGCCAAGCAGGGTGATCAGTAGTTTCTCGATGAACTGCTCCATATTACCTGTAGAGGTTGATTCCGGCAGGCCAATTCGCAGGTTACTTCTTCGAGACCTCGCCTCCAAGTCCTCCGTCTTGTCCAGCAACACTTGGAGTGCTCGATCCATACGTTTGTGGCCGGTGACCATGTCAGTCTGTGCTTCCTCCACCTCCGTGATACGCCTTTCCGCCATGTCAAGGCGTTCAGCTTGCTTGTCCCTCTTTTCAGACATCCGGTCCATACGGTAGGAAAGGGAGTCAATCTTCGTCCCCAATACCGTTAGCGAGTTTTGCCGTCCTTTTTCCATGGACGCCAGCATGGATTTAAGATCTCCTTCATGTGACTCACTTTCCTGCTCCCCGTCCTGCTCTTCCTCTTCAGCAGTCCGAGAACAGTCTCTGGGTTTGCGTTGTTCGAAAGACAGCTTCTGTTGTGTTTTATCAGTTCTGCCCATTGTAGCTTCGCCCCAGTAGGACCCATCAGATCCAGAAGAGAACAGCGAGAAATGAAGCCCTGCAGATCTGAGTTAGGCCAAGTAGAGTGGAACAGCAAGTGGTCTCAGTTCGTCGCGCCTATCGCCGGGGCGGCAGCCTAGCACACCAAGCAGAGCAAAGGGCCTGCAGCAGGTCAATTTGGGTGCCTCCACAGCCACAAGCACCCCAACTCGCTCCTCGTGGGGGCTAGTGAAACTCAGCGTACCCCCAGTAGGTCGAAGGGGGGGGGCTTCCAGTACACCAGAGTAGAGTGCATCAACCCCAAAATCCCCAATTTCTACCTTGTGTCCAAAGCTGCCAGTGATAACAACCGCAATGCCAGAGGGTGGTGGGGAGGAGGGGGGGGACCCGGTGTGGCAGCAGGACCAGTCGACCAGCATCAGCAGCAGGCAGCAGCAGGTGAAGAGAAAGCCAGGCTCCGCTATGCAGATCGTAGGTCAGAGTGCAAGATGGTGAAAGTTATTAATGCAGAAGCGTGCCCCCTCTCAGCTGCACACACAAGACACAGCGTCTAAATTTTACATTACAGATCTCACCGGCGGACCGTCAAAGTTCCAAGTGCGCCACTAGCCAGTCCCGCCACGCCACAAGCGCCACTGCTCAGATCCAATTCCCACCTCGAGTTACCGCCGCAGGGCACTCCTCTTAAGCAACGTCCAGCAGATCAAGTGCCCCGTCAGTCCACAGTGACTCACCGCAAGTTAGGGCCGGGCATCACTCGCCACAAGTGATCACTCACACACCGTGGCAGCCCCGAGAGGGTGTTTTCTTCAATCCAGGAGCTCTGGTCGGGTCGAACCGGCACAGCCACCCGTCCGTCCCAGGAGCACCTCCGGTTGGCCAGCAGCTAAATTTAGTCTGGGGGCT
Source organism: Triturus cristatus (assembly GCF_964204655.1). NCBI lineage: Eukaryota > Metazoa > Chordata > Amphibia > Caudata > Salamandridae > Triturus > Triturus cristatus. Next base: position 727,860,017 of record NC_140580.1, read on the forward strand.
CGCGGCCTAGTTCGCACGCCAATCAAACTCAAGCACAACTCCTCCTGTGCTCACCCTCTGCGGGGCCAGAATACCCCGTTAGGAAGAGGGTCCATTCAGCAGTGCAGTCATGCGGGTTGCGGGGACGTGGCCTCGGTAGAATGCAGGATACATTCAGGATAGTTTTTTTAAATGAGGAGCTCTCCGCTTAGGCGGCCATCTTCGGCGCCGGCAAGCTCTGTACCATCAACCTATTTCATTTTTCAGTACTGCGAGGCCTACTCCTCTCATAGGCATGCATTAAGAATGCCTTAATACTCTTTTAAGCTGTAATTCCTTATCAAAGAGGAGTAGCTTTTTCATGTTTCATATGTTTAGAATGGTAATGATAAATTCTCCTTACTGGTGAAGTTTGATTTAACATTACCTGTTTAGAAATGCCACATTTAGAAGTTGAAAGACACACAATTGATGGATGAAATGCAGAACACTTCTTGCATCCTGATGCATAGTTAAATCTGTATTAAAGCGTCCAGTCAGGGTCAAAACACATTTTCACTTCCCTCCCACCAAAATAAATTGTACCTCAAACTCATAAGTATAACTTGTAGTCAGCACATCATCCATGACCATTAATGACAGTTTTTAATTTGTGTAGGTGGTTGGGGGTTGATGATCACTGGCACACTGTTAGAGCTGACATCCGTGGTGTGGTATTCCCATTGAATGTTTACCTTCACTTCCCTATGTTTGGTGAACTCGTTTTTGTTGGCATTAGAACGCTATGCACTTTACCTCTGCTAACCAGTGGTAAAGTACTTGTCCTCTCTCACTCAAACATGGTAAAATTGGTATTCACCTAACTGGCACATTTAATCTACTTATAAGTATCTAGTAAATGTTACTACATGTACCCAGGGCCTGTAAATGAAATGCTACTAGGGGGCAGCTGCACTCATTGTGACACCCACTAAAGTGGCCCTGTAAAACATGCCACAGGCCCGCCACTAAAGGCTGTAGTGCAGTTTTAAACTGCCATTTTGACCTGGCAAAATAAACCTTTTACCAAGCCTAAACCTTCCTTTTCAGGTCAAAGCCTACCACACAGTGCAGCTTTCTAGTTGCTAAAGACTTCTTGGAGACATTCTGAAAACTGACCTAGGACATTCCGCCCATTGATTACCATTGGCTTTGTGGTTTTTAACTCACATTTGCTTGCTTTCTATTTGCTGTCTTTATTTGTTTTATGGTGTCCAGCATGTCTTTGTCCCTCCTGTGGAGTATAGCCTGTATACCCAATTCAGACGAATTATGTGACAATCTGAGAGTGTGAAATGGAAGGCATTTTTTTAGCACAAAACAAAATATAAATGTCTGTAAATTAACTGCGCGAATATTTCAGAATATATCAGAATTAGGAAAGTACAAATAAAGCAAGTTTTTTGTAGTGTGGTTGAAACCAATATTTTAATATGATCAAAACAATGAATACACTAAGTGAGGCCATTTCCACACATTATCGCTTGTACGCTGTATAGTTTTATCAGTAAAACTGAACTTCTGTGCAAATGTAATGGTCATTTTAATTGAAAATGTTTTGACTGCAATGGCAGTGCACTACCACACCATTCATACTCCACTCTATGACACTACTCCACTCTATGCCCCTCCAGTCTATGACTCTCGACGCCACTCCACTTCAATTTGCTACATTCAACAACACACTAGGCCACTTTACTCTACACCACTCTATTCTATGCCACTTCACTCTACTCCACTCATCGCCACACTACTCCATTTTACTCCACTCTACTCTACACTATACAACCCTACTCTACGCCACTCCACTCTACACCACTAACTCTATGCCACTCCACACCATCCCACACTACTCCACTCTATGCCACTCCACTCTACAATACTCTACGCCACTTCACTCTAAGCCTTTGTACTCTTTGCTATGCCCCTCTAGTCTATGCCACTTCACTCTAGGTCACTCCACTCTGACACCCTATTCCACTCTACACCACTTCACACTACTAACACTCAATGCCACTCTGTGCCACTCCACTCTACGCCCCTCTATGCCACGTAACTCTCGGTCATTCTACTCTACTCTACACCACTGCACTCTACACCATGTCACTCTACGAGTCTATTCCACTATATGCCAATTTATGACACCCCACTCTATGACTCTCCATTCTACCTACGACCCTCCACTCTATGATACTCTATGTCAAACTACACTACTTTACTTCACTCTATGCCACTCCATGACACTTACTCCACTGTATGTCCCTCCACTCTATGCCCCTCTGCTCTATGCCCCTCCACTCTACGCCCCTCCACTCTACACCACTCCATTCTTCGACAATCCTCTCTACAACACTCTACTCCACTCTGTGCCGCTCTACTTTACATCACTCCACTCTACTCTACTCCACTCTGCACCACTCTGGTCTAATTTACTCTACTCTACTTTACTCCACTCTACTCTACTTCACTATACTCCACTATACTCCTCTCTACTCCAATCTACTTCACTCAACCACACTTCACGACAGTTTACTCTGCTCGACAAGCCACTCCACTCTACTCCACGACACTCCACTTTATGCCACGCCACTTTCCTCTATGGAGCAGGGGTTTGGGGTTATTCCCCTCATGTTGAGCTCCAGGTTGAGGAGAATGCTTTCCTTAAACAATTACTATGCTTACCTTCATCCGCCCCTACTGTTTTAGTTCACAACGAGGTGGGGCTGACCTATTTAACCAATCTGATAGGGCTGAGACCCTTGATGATATGGAGATCGATCTGGATGAAGAAAGAGACCAAGTTTAATAGAAGCATTATAAAGGATTGCCTCTGCCTGGACAATTGCCTACGAATCCCATGGTTAAAATATGTGGTTTCCACTTTTATGGACTTTTTCCTGGTGAATATCCTGGATAACCCGAATTATGCGACCAATCTCCCAAAGTCAGAATTTAAACATATTTTTTTAAGGGAAAAAACCCAACGTCGCCATCCAAAGAATATGCAGCTAGCAACCGTAGCTTTTTATTATTCTCAGGAGTTCATTGTAGGGTTTCAACAATACCTATCTACGGTTACCAGACCCTCACATCGGTTCGTATTGACTCGATTGAGATTAGGTATTGTCCACCATTTGGTGGCTTTTCCATCTATAAATAAATACCCTACTGCTCCTTGTCCATGTGATGGAGTTACCAAACAGAGTGCCGCACATTTTCTCCTTACATGTGATTTATATATGTATTTGCGCATTGTCTATCTAAAACCTCTTTTTATTAAATACGGGTGTCGAACTTTGAAATCTGCTTTGAGCCTGTTGTTCACTTTAAATGAGATGGATTTATGCTTTTTTACTGCTACATTTATTTTAAAATCTATTGTTGCTAGAAAAAGTATGTTTTTTTAATTTTCATGTTCGTTGGCTGATTAACTTTTTCTCTCTCAAATTCCGAACTGTGTTCCTTTTTATTATCTAATGAAATTTTTTTCTGCTTTGTGCTTTTATGATTATCTTAATAATCGAATAAAGTTTATTTTGAATTGAATTGATTAGCAAAGTCAATAGCTCCTGCATAGGCGAGACATATTGGCTTTGCCAATACTTGTTCATAATTATAAGTCACCCCTAAAATAGGGCCTAAAGGCTTATAGGGCAGGGTGCATGGTATTTAAAAAGTAGGACCTGTGCATTTAAGGTTTATATGTCCTGACAGTGGAAACCTCCTGAATTCATTTGTCATTGTAGCAAGGCTATCTCTCCCATACATTCGATCTGTGTTGCCTTATTACAATTACTAAGTAATAACTTCAGTTTGGAAACAGATAGAAAAATATGTTTTCCACGCATTTGAATTGTAATTTAAAATCCTCTTTAACGTTGATGCCGCATTTTAAGTTACTATTTTTAAAAATCCACTTTTAGAAAGATGGAATTTTTCTGCCTAAACCAAATGTGCCTTTCTGCCACTGCCCAGGGTCACATTACTCTAATTACTCTCTTGTGGTGGGTTGTGTATACCTTCTAGACATGGGGACAAAAGGGGCCTGGATGTAGACAGAGTGGGTCTTCCTGTTAGGATGGCTGGGGAGGAGTTGTGCCCTGCCCAATTACATTTCAAAGAACTCTACCTTTAGCACCCACAAAGGAACCTGACACCAGGCCTGCCCTTGCCTTTGTCACCCTAGACAGTTTGGAGCCAAACCCAGGGGAAGAGGAATAATTGACCAGAACCAGTTTGGGAGTAGGGCAGGAATTGCCCCCCACACAAAGGCATAGATGTGGCACCTTCAGAACCTCTCATCAGAACACTCCTGGGCCTGTGGAAGATTCAGAAGGACTGATCTGCTGTCTGGGGAAGGAAGGCTAGACCTGCTTGCCTTGAACCCAGGCTCCTCATAAATGACTCCATGGGTCAGTTGGCTGACCTCATGTTTGAGCTACAGGGACACAACATGCATCCATAGGCCCCCTGCATCTGCCCAGCTGACCAGTACCACTTGGACCTGCCTGTAACCTGCTCTTGGCCTCTGATGGATTCGTTTTTTTCCCCTCTTTTGTAATCAGCCTTCCAGTTTCGAAAAAATCCTTCATCTTCTCCTTCACCACTTTGTATGACCCCTGGATTCCCATCTTACCTCTACATTTTCAAGAGATGCCTCATAGGTCTTGGACCCTTGGCTGGAATCAGAGTGTACTCCTCCTGCTTCAAATCTACAAAATCTGCATTCCAGGTAAAAATCCAGGCTCTTGGGGCTCTTCGGGATCATCAGTGTGCTCCTCTCATCAGCAACAGTGGCTGCGTCTAAAGCTAATGCGTAGTTCCCATGGTGACCTACTGTTTTGTGCCAAATAATGATTGCCTATGTCTTTAGCCAGAGTAAAGCTCCAGCAGCAACTGCTTCTTGCGCTGTCATCGACCTCCGCATGGACCCAACCAAAGCAAAGCTCCAGCTGAGGTTCCTCTCCTGGAGTTGGACTTTAAGAAGGTAAACTCCTAATCGGCGTGAAATTGGTCCCTGTATCTGACCCATTTCAATCTCGGTCGGCCTGAAATTGCTTCTTTGACCTGGTCCAGCGCAACCAGATAACTGCAAATGGCGTTTTGTGCTTCGTTTTGCTATTTTTACCTGCAAGTTTGAAAATTCATAATTCTGATTCAACTTACTAGATTTTTGTTGGTTTGATGTAATTTAATTTAATACATTGTACTCTATTTTTCTAAATTGGTTTATGATTTCTCTTGTGTTGTGTTTTCACTTTATTAATGTTTGAGTGCCTCATAAATACTATACACACTGCCTTTAAGTTAAGTCTGACTGCTTTTGTGCCAAGCTACCAGAGGGTTAAGCACAGGTTTACTTAGTGATGTTCTGGTTCACTCTGACAAGGATTGTGTATATTACTTGAGGAGGGCTCTCCCGCCTCTCAACTGATAATCTAATTTCTTACAGGGTCATATTTCTTGTTATTAGATTTGACCAGAGCAAGAGAAAGAAAGGCAGACAAATTAGAAAGAAGGAGAGAGAGAAAAATAGGGAAAAAAGGAGGAGAAATAAAGATATTTCTCCTCGTTACGTCTCACCTCTGGAGGCATAAGGATTTGGCATTTCTTCAGGTTTACATGATCTTGCAAATCTGGGGCAGCATCAAAATCCATGGGTGTTGCATGGGATAACTAACTGCAACGCGCATGGAAAGCCTCCTGCCTTACTCTATATCTTTGAGGCCATCCAAAGCCATGCATAGTGGTTTTGCGTGGCACCATAAATATGAATTCGAAATTTGTGCTACTGGAGCGTCACAAAAAGTGATGCTCTGGCGGCACATGGGGCTGGTAAATAGGCTCCTTAATGTTTAGCAACAACAACATTCAGCAGTGCCAGGTGCAATCTCCTGAGAAAATCTTCAGGCCCTGTATTCATGTTTATTAAACATTAATCACTAGGTGTACAGCATTTATTTGGGCTATGCCCTCCCGTGATGTATTGCGGGACTCCCATGGGAGCCTCCATGCAAGCGTCACTTGTACCGTGGCACAACATAAGCTTCAATACTGTATATGCAGTATTGCAGTATGTTTTTTGTGGCTCGTCTTGGGCCGGCCAAACAGTCATGCGCGATTAGCATGTTCCCCACCTGGTTGTTTTCCACAGCCTGGGTGGAGAATATGCACAGGCATCCACTCCCTGTCTGAGCACCAAACCAGGCCACTCAGACCAATCGCTATGCTGCTGTCATGCTGGTGACAGCAGGATCGTGATTGGCTTAGGGCAGCCTGTGTACTTCCTGCTTCCAGGAGTCAGGAAAAGTAGCGGAGGCGAGACGACGGTGAAGAGACGGTGGCAGCGGAGGTGTTAATTTTTTTTAATTTCCTCCACCCCCGTTCCATACCAGCCACCACTGCGCTGTACCACAAAAAATATACATTTTGTAAAAATATGAAAAATGTGGAATGGGTGTCCGTGGCGGGTTGGAAGACCATGGGGAAAGGTGGGGGTGGACCCACAAATGGAGACTGAGATCAGTCCATTATTGTGGAGAATGCCCCAAAGATGCTTTCAGACAAATAAATTCTGTCTTCTCCTTTCGAAATTGCCCAATAACTCGTGGTCGCTTGTGCCTTGACACAGTACAAGTGTACAGTGTCTCCTTGCACATTTTACTGGGAACACTGTATCTGGCATCTTTGAACATCTCAGCATTATCAACATCGTATGAATCAATGTATTTATTCACCATGTATATATTATTATTAGGTTTTATAAAGGGTATGTGTAGCCTGTCAGTTAATTCGGAGCGCTGAAACTCGTGTAATATTTGCCTCGTGTTTTGTTTAAGATCCCTGTATATATGTTCACAATGCCAATGCTTCTCACAGTGTCGCATTTGTTGTCATTGAAAAATGACACAGCAACTGAACACTGACATGAGTTTACACAATAGGGTCATTAAATACAATGAAATATTTGTCTTCAAATTGTACATCATGCCCATTGCTGAGAACCTCTGCAATTCTTAAATGGTTAAACTCTAAAGTTATCAGATTGTAAATCTTAAAGCACTAGAACATAACTGAGCCTAGTTAACTTTTGTTCTTTCTCCCACTACCTTGTAAGAATGGGAAGCCAGAAGGAACACACTGATGCAACAGATATGCCTTTACAATATCACGCACATCAAACCTAATTCAGGTCCTTGTGCAAAATGCCAGGCAAAATATCATTGTTTCACATTGTAATACCACTACTGCAATAGATTAAGGGCCTCATTTATGGGTTTTTTGCTGAATTCCTGTCCTTTTCCTCTGCGCCGATGCACAATTGACTGCCATGCGCCAACGCAAGCACCTTTGCACCATGGTAAAAGGGTGCCTGCGTTGCGGGGATGATTATTTTTGTGCAGGAAGGGAAACCTTCTTGCACAAAAACAATCACAAGAGGAATGCAGCAAACATAGAAAGAGGAAAAACAAAGAGAAATAAAGATATTTCTCCTCACTGTGCTCCCCTTCCGGCTCCCCCGGGGAGGCGTATGTTTTTGGCGCTCCCTCAGACTCTGGGGCAGTGTCAAAAAGCCATGGATGTTGCTGGGAACGCCCCCAGCAACACCCATGGAACGCCCCTTTTATGCAGTTTTCTGCGTGAAGGGGGCACATATTTATAAGGCCATGAAAAGATAAATAACGTGGCTTTAGGTGGCTTTATAAATATGCCAGTGGCACATTGAGCCACCGGAACATCAAGAAAGTGACGTTCTGGCAGCGAAAAGAAGAGTGCAGATTATGGTTCACACGTAAAAACCAAAGTAACCATGATAGGAATCCTTTAAGGGAAGGGTAGGCTTCATTGAACCTTCCACCTGGCACAGAAGAGCTTGAGGTAAGAACCATAGTGGAAGAGACACTTCTGCAGTCAAGGATGCCTGCCCCAGAAAAGCGAGTAATATCGTTTATTGGCAAATTGAAACAAAATCTCTGGGAAACTAAGATAGTATCCTCCAAGAAACAGGGCCCAGAGTGTAGTCTTATCATCGTGGCAATAATGAGTAAGACTGAATTCTGTCATGCAATAAACTTCAGGACTCTGGCAAGCCCCTAAAGCTAAGCTGGAAATGTCCTTCTCTTAGATCTTCCTCAAGCCAAAGTACACATGAATGCAGTTATACTCTGAGAGGATGAATTCTGTTGCAAGCAATGGTGCCCTAATGCAAGCAAGGAGAACGCACAAGAGATCTACCCCCCCCTCCCCCGCATCAGGATGGCCATAATTGCTTTGCAAGCCATATAAATGCACGGGAGGTTCAGCACTATGTACTATGGTTAGATCTCCAAGTACCTAAATACTTTTGTATCGTTAACAGTTAACGAGTAAAATTCTGATAAAGCACACGACACATTAAACATGTAAGTTTTTTTCTTTTTCTTCTTTATTGATTTTGTATGAAGATTTCTTCCATGTCATATTTCACATTTTCATAGCCAACGCGTTTCGTCTCCCATGAGACTTCTTCAGGGCTATCAAAAGAGCATACACGAAAGAGTTTTTAGAATTCAATCTTAGCATTTCTAAGCATTTTTTTAAAAACATATTTTGATTCCTTCACATACAAATCTTTGCTTATGAAAGTATATCAGCTCTATATAATTCTTCACTGACCATATCATTCATAAAGCATTTTGCATACACAGACAAAGGACCTGGTCTATAAAAACATTAGACAGCATCAGTATTATTATTTTTTAGTATTCAGTTGTTGTCTGAATTGATAATTTTCTCAGTACATATCATGTCTTCCTTAACATCTAAGTTTCTTAACTTGCAAGTATATAACACCCTATTTACCTAAAGACCACATAGTGGTCAAGTGCTTTAGGGTTACAAAAAAGCTTCACTTAAAAATATACAATACATAGTTTTGTTGTAATGCAAATTCCCATCCTCATTGTCAATATTCTATGCTCAATTTATATCTTGATTAACAATCATGAGTAGACCTTTGCATCACTATTGCATAATATTCTTTAAAATCATATTTGCTTAGCATACCTCAATGATATGGTGAATCTAATTCCTTTTTATCGTGTCGTTCTTTAGGGTATGGTTTCCAAAATTCAAGTATTATCTAAATAATAAAATAATCTGTAATGAGTATATCTGTAGAGTCTTTCAATATTCAAGTCATATTTAATGATACACTGAATTCATTTAGAAAATAAAAACATACCACATAGTCATGTAGTTCTACTATTTAGAAAATATAAAACATCAATTCTGTCTAAAAAGCTATAATACATAGCCTATTATGATAAGCGATGCCGTCATCACATTGTGGACTCATGATATAGTCAGACTGTTTCTAGCGAAATGACAATGAGATAGACACGTTACACAATTGTCATGGAGACATCTCTCCTTAATCACACTAGTTTATAAAATGAACAAGAAAGGGGGGACATTTTTCATTTCCTCACTCCATACGAAAAATATTCGCATGCGCTAGACAATACCATCATTTTTTTCATGTATTCAAAAATAAAGTATAGGGGCGTGTTACGGGGAGTCATGAGCGCACGAACAAACATAGAAAGCGTGCCTCTAGTGTCTACACCCCGCCCAACGTCGTACCGGTTTAAAGTACTCACAGTATTAGTCGCATTTATTTAAAAACAACAGAAACCGTATATGTATAAGCGGTTCTAATATTTAAAGCCTACAATTATATCGAGTCCATGTTTACGTTTAAATTAAACAACCAAATATTTAGAAATGGACTGCGGCTGCATACAATGGGACATAAAGATCGTTTCTCATCCGTTTACATCCCACCCCATCCATATTTGTATAAGACACTTGTAGGATCGGTTGGATCTATTTTAAGGGACAGACACCGCATATATACGTTCGAACAAGTGCAGAAGAGCGTCTCCTCTTTTTGACCTGCAACTATACCAAGCCTATATAACATTACAGTTTAAATAAAGAAACTCTATCTAATTAACTTACTTGCGACGATCTAGTAACCACCGACTTCGGACATGATTTCAGCGAAGCTGTGTACATGTTAGCTACGGCTTTTTAAACCCACGCCAGGTGATATCGTAGTCACATGACCTATGTCTCTTTCAGAATGTTTGTTAAAGGTGTTGTTACAAATCCGTCGGCCATCTTGGACAGGTTAAAAGCACATAAGATGTAAACACGATCATTTAGAGTTTATCGGTGAAAACTAAACGCAATATTCTAGGCAGTGATTCAATTCAAGAGACCTTTTCCCATTATTAGAATTAGATGTTTAATTTCCTAAAATGTGTTAAGTAACAATATGGGCCCAACAGCTAAATTCCATTCATGTCACGTGTATCGAGTGACATCCGATTCATATTGGCAACGCTGTCAGAACTACTGGCGCGGCCATCTTTGGATGGTGAAAAATAGTTTGATATCACTAAAACGGACATTTGTAGTTAGTTGATAAAGGCCAGTCCCTTTATTGAAAACAACATGTCTGATGTGCAGTAGTGGATTATGCACATGTACTGAAACAAATATATTGAGCAATATATATATAAAAGACAACGTATATACGAAAGTACACATGAGGTGTCTTTAAAAGGTCAACGTGTCCATATGGCAAGAAAGAAATTATTCACAATAATGTCATATTAGTTCATTTTCATAACATTGTTTTTTATAACACATTCAAGTTGGAAGAATGTGGCAATAGATAATTCTGACATGTGAGGGTCACTCTCTTTAGCAATTAGATTATAGGAAGTGATGCATCTCATCATAGATGTTAAGACCAAACTGCACAGTTCTAAGACGGCATATCCATGACACCTCCCGTTGTCGCAAAATCAATTGTCTATTACCTCCACGTTCTGGCATCTTCACGTGATCAATACCAATGAATTTTAAATTTTTGTCATTGGGATGTTCACATTGAACATGTATTGAAACTGGATATTTATCATTGCCATTTTTTATGGCTATTGCATGTTCTTGTATACGCAGTTTCAAACTGCGTATACTGCTTCCAATGTATTTTTTCTGACAGGCACATATAATCATATATACCGTGTAATCGGTATTGCAATTAATAAAACAATTTATTGCATATTCCCGTGAATTGTTGCTGAAATTCCTATTCCTATTCATGCCAAATTGGCATACGCAACAATTGCCACAAATATGGAAACCCAGTGGTTTGTCTGGTAACCATGTGTGTATAGGTGTCTTTGAGTCCCTGATGTAACTCGGACTCAAGATTTCTTTTAGGGTTTTGCCTCTACGATAGACAACTTTCGGTCGCTTAGACATATATGTGCCTATTTGATCATCTTTAGAGAGAAGATGCCAATTTTTCTTTAAGATGTTATATACAAGATGACTTTGAGCGTTGTATTCCGTAATGAAAAGTATCCCTGATTCATTACTTTCTTTGGTTATTTCATGTGTGCCTTTCGCAACCAAAAGTTCTTTCCTCTTAAGGGCCATAGCCCTTCTTTCAGCCTTATTTAAACATGCCTGGTTATAGCCTCTCTGTCTAAATCTGTTCTTAATTTTGTTGATGTTGCTTCTAAAGTCAGTTTCACAACTGCAATTGCGTCTTGCGCGAACCATTTCACCATAGGGAATAGCTTCTATGGTGGATCGTGGATGCGCGCTAGTTGCGTGTAGGTAGCTGTTGCAGGCAGTTTTTTTCCTAAAAATGTCGCTATGTATATTTCCATCTATGACAAACAGCTTTAGATCTAAAAACTCTATATTTGTTTCAGAGTGCTGGATGGTGAGCTTTACATTGAAGCTGTTTGCATTAAGGTAAATGTGATATCCCTCTAGCTGTTCAATAGTGCCATGCCATATCATAATGATATCATCGATATAGCGAGCGTAGAAGATTACATTATTTACCCATGTTTGGGCGCCCGGGCCCCAGACATGTTCCCCCTCGTACAAGCCAGACCATCAAGCAATTGCTTCCTAGTGCCACTGTACTTTTTAAACCAAAGATATCTACACTTCTGTTTGAGTTCTCACATTTCAAGGCAGCGTTTCCGCAGGTACCATGACCAGTCTCAGAAAATGCAGGTTGACTTTAAAATCACCACCCTAAAGAAAGAAAATGCTTGAAATTGCGATTTTAACAGAGAAACAATTGTTAATGGTTGGCTGGAGAATCATAAATGTGAGTATTTTTAAGTTTTTGTTTGAGGTAAGCCTGATGTGAGACTGATTCCTGGCCTGCTGCACCCCTGTCCCCCCCCCCCCCCCTGCTGTCCTGCCCTTTTCAAGTTTTTTCCCCTCTTTTGAAAAAAAGCCTTCCAGTCTCGAACAAATCCTTCATCTTCTCCTTCACCACTTTGTATGACCCCTGGATTCCCATCCTACCTCTTCATGTTCAAGGTCAAGGTAACCACAACCCATAATTGAATTTATGGGTTGATATGGGTGCTACAGTTTGAAAACTGGAATGCATGTTCCATAAGCAAGTGGGAGTGAAAACAGGTCTGCGGTGGTAGACATGTCAGGGGTGGGTCAAGAGGAGGTTGGGGTTCATTGTGGCATTGTTTTAATCACAAACACATACTGGCGAAAACCGAGTTTGTCAGATTTAATCTAAATCTGAGACTACTAAACAATCTTAAATGAACAATGAAAGTAAAGCGGTAACATTCTATACATGAATTACAATTGTCTTTGAAGTTAGACGACAGCCTCTCGCAATGAGAGAGATAACTCTGGGGGGGCTGATTGGGAGCAGGTAGGAGCCAGAATAAGTTTTTCAGAGAGTTTGTTTCTTTTAACTACTGGAATATGTAATTTTAGAGATGTGGCTCGCAAACCTTTAGAACCACAACCCACTTTTTGAATCTTTTGCGACCTACCTATCTTTCATGGACATGAGGCAGAGGGATTTTTTAGTCTAACGAAAGCATCGTGTGGTAGCGCATTGTCATTTACAGACAGAACATTTTGCATTGAAACAGCCACTAAATTTGCACAGACATACAGTCTTACTTATAAAACTGCCTAGCACACAAGTGATATTGTGTGGCAATTGGGGTTGTGTGATTATTTATCATTTATGCATCACCAAGTGTCTAGGTTTGTTTTGTTCCTATTAAAATCTCTGTTTCCAGGACACTACAGAATAAAAAAATTAATTCTTTCTTAACTGTTGGATGCATACAGGTCGTTTAAAGGCATCTTTATTTACTGCTCTGACTTTCGAGACTCACCAAAAATTAGCTTGTGACAGTTTGGGAAACAATGCTTTCGAGTATATCTCGAAAAAGTTACTACAAAGAGCAGCTGTGGCCCGCCATACGGGCGAAGGGGCCACGCCCTCTCACCTTTTTCCTGCGAAGAAGAGTGTCTGTCATGCTGACCAAAGATCAGCCTGACAGACACCTTGGGAATAGAACGTCTTGCTGGGAATCCATAAAAAGAGAGTATAGAGTAACAGGTCATGTGCATGAAAAGCAATCTTTTGTGACCTCTCGAATGTAGTGAATATAGTGGAAAATGTGGGTCCATTTAGAGTCGTCAAGCTCAAAGCCTAGGTCCAGTTTCCATTTCTTCAGCAAGTCAGTCAAGAGCGATTTAGTCATATAGAGAGCAGTGCTTTATACAATCAGTTTTTCCCAATCTGGAGCTTTTTGCAGGGTGCCAGGAATGGGCCTGAGATGGAATCTCCCACATATGGGTTACTGCAATTGATATTCACTCCGGGCCTTAGGAGGAGATTGGTCATGTGATTGTATAAAGCACTGATCTCTATGACTAAATCGCTCTTTACTGACTTGATGATGAAATGGAAACTGGACCTAGGCTTGCAGCTTGATAACTCTAAATAGGCCCACATACTGCACTACATTCACAACATTCGCATGTTGCGCGTAATGTGCAATTTTAAATGTCCCAAATTTCATTATCTCTACAGGGCTTACCATACTGCCAGAAAGTTGCCTAAACTGCCTGCAGGTAACCCTTCTAGTTACCATAGGTGCCTGCAACATGACTATGGGTTTCACCATATGGTCCGGAGATGTCCAGGTCTCGCACAGTTCTGGGATGAAATTGCAAGTCTTCTTAAGATGGCCTCAGGCAGATTGAGTCAAATCACCCTGGAGGGCTGTTTATTCAGCTATGTTTCCCACCTGAAAACTGGGAAGGCTGGCTCAAGGATCCTGGACTTGGTGCTGCTACTTGCTAAAAGGGAGAGTGCCATGTCCTGGAAGGATACAGTGCCCAAGGAAGAGGCCAATGGAGAACCTGGGTTGAGAAATGGTCTGAGACAGAAATCTCTGTTCTCCGACTGGGAGGAAAAGCATGTGTGGTACAAAAGGCACCATTGGAAATATAGTGGGATGAGATGTTGATTGCCTTCGCAGCTGACCATAACACTGAATTCAATTGATGGTGATGTGGGAAACTGGATTATTATTTTGGGTGGTCAACTGTCCACTTCAAAGATAATCACATTCCTTGTCAGTGTGAACCCTCAAAGTTACTAAATTAACCTGAGCTCAACCCTCAGGTAGTTATGACACAGAGCAGACAGGCTTAACTTAGGCCAATATTTAAAGTATTAATGCAGTCCCAAAACAGTAATAAAGTCAAAAGGCAAAATAATAAAAATTCCAAACTGAATTAGAAAGGTAGAGTAATGTTTAATAAACAAAATTACACCAAAATGACAAAAGTCCAATAAGGGAACCAGAGATATGGATTTTTAAAGTTTTAGGTAGAAATAGCGCCAAAAAGCACAGAATGCCAACGATAGCTAATGGTTGTGGTAGACCGGGACCTGGGTGCAATTTGAAGTCTACAACGATGGAGCACAGGTCAAAGACAACAACCAGCTTTGTACTGGTCAAAGAGTCACAAACAGTAGGTCCAGTTCTCTTCTGATCTTCCACAGGTCCAGAAAGTGTTCCGATGTGGGTGACTGGAGGTGCCACAGTTATGCCTGGCACCAACTAGGAAGTCTAGGTGACTCCTGAGTATGCCATAGCCAGTAGAGAAAAGATCCTGGGGCCAATCCTACCTACTTTTTCAATAGTTCCTGCTGGGCTGACGGCAAACAGGTCCAAAATGCCATGTGTCAGGGAATTTTCAAGATGTGAAAGCAGAGTCCTCCAGCAACCAGACAA
Source organism: Triturus cristatus (assembly GCF_964204655.1). NCBI lineage: Eukaryota > Metazoa > Chordata > Amphibia > Caudata > Salamandridae > Triturus > Triturus cristatus. Next base: position 727,875,193 of record NC_140580.1, read on the forward strand.
TGGATACACAAGAATTGTCTTGGCATCTTATTCTCTCCGTTTTAATAGAGCCGAAAGTGTTGCATGTTGCTCAACAGACCCATCAAACAAGGTTGCTTTCAAAACGGAGGCAGTCCCTAGCCTGCATTTTCTGTGGAGTTCAGAGGAGTCCTCTCTGCCAATTCAGGTCAGCTATTGTTCAGAGGGCAAATTAGCTTTCTGACAGTTCAGGCAGGTAAAGGGTATTTTTCTAACAGTTACCTTCCTCAATATTTATTACAAATCCGACTTTATCATTCAATTAGACCTTTTCTAACTATTAAAAATAGAGGTTTATTTATTTTGCTAGCTGGTCCCTTTCCCGAGATACAGTTTTAGTATTTAATATAGCTTCAGTGTTTGTCTATGGGTACGCCAGCCTTCCTACAGTAGAAATAGCTTGTGGTCCTTGTCCCTGTAAAATCGTGCTAACTTTAAATTTTTACATGACCTACTTTTAAATACCATGCACTCTGCCTTGTGAGCTACAAGGCATACAGAGGGTAAGTATTCACATTTAAAAGGAATGTTTTTATCTGTCAAAAGGGGTTTACTTTTAGAGTTTGCAGTGCTGTTGGTTTTGTTGGTTGTGCCTATGCTCAGGTGGCAAGGGCTTCTCCGTCAGAGCAGCAAAACTCTGCAATGAACTTTCAGGGGCTTTACGGCTGTCTCCTTCATTCAGACCCTAAAAACCTGGTGCTTTAAGAACGAAAGTTTGTTTCTAAACTTATCATCCTGGTTGGTGGGTCCCAGTAGGAAGTTAGTTTTGTTGTTTTCTGCCCGGCTTTTTTCTGTTTTTCATATTTAATACCAGGAAATCCCTCAGGGTACTTTGAGTACTGTATAAACTCTGTAACATAACATGTTTTGCACTGTTACAGTCAGCCGACAATATTAGGCCAAAAGCCATGCGTGTACTTCCATTATAGTGGGAGGCACAATATGTACTTCAGTCCACTGGTGATATTTAACTTCCAGGGTACATTTTGTACCATTCACTAGGGACTTATAGGCATACTAAATGTACCGATTAGGAGTATGCCAATTTGACCATGTTAAAAGGGGGAGCACAGGCACATTATCACTGACTAGTAGGGGTGAAGTACACAGAGTTCTAAAGCCATCAAAAATATATTGTCCAGTTGGTGAGTTGGGACGCTATTGGAATCTCAACGGTTGGTGATGTCCTTCAAGGCCAGACACTTAAGTCATTCCAACAACTGCAATCCGACTTTCAAATGCCCGCTCTCAATTTTACAAATATCTTCAATTTCGACACGCATTCTCCCCTTGCCTTGCGCGACAGGACACCATTCCCGACTTTAACCCTACCGAAGCCAAGGTGTTTTCGGGCAAGATGGGCGCACACAAAATCACAGCCCTATACCGCACCTTGGTCACCAATAGTCACAACACACTTCAGAAGACCAGGGAGGCATGGTAGGAACACCTGAGTCCACTTGACGAGGACGACAGGGTGGAGGCGCTGGAATCCCCACGCGGTGCTGCCATCGCGGCGCGCCTTCGACTTATACAAGTTAAATACCTTCACAAGGTGTACTTTACCCGCTACAAGCTTTGGCGCGCCACACGGATGATCGCATCTCCCATGTGCCTGCGCTGCGGGTTGGCGGAGGTCACCTTCCTCCACACGATAGGGGACTGCACCGCCCTGTCGCGTATCTGTTTCTGTTCGCGGGGTACTGGCTTGTCTCTCCGAGGTTCTGGGGTGGGATATTCCATGGTCTCGGCGCTTAATTATGCTTCACATTACCGATGATATCGGAGGTAATAGCTAAAAAAGACACTTGCTGTTTTGGAGCTTACCCGAGCTGAGCACGACATTGCCATGGCGTGGAAGGCGACTTACCCGCCCTCAATTGGGGCTTGGAAGCATGGCCTTGATTTCTCCATGGGGGTAGAAATTCTGCTTTTTAAGGCACGCAGATGTCCACAGAAGCATCCGAAAATATGGAAGCGATGGGCCGACTATCGCGGTTTTTATCTTGAACTGGTTCCGCCGGCGCAAAATACCGATTATTCGCCATAAAGATTCAATGTTGGGTACGCACAGTGTGACCAATCATACTTGTACTAATTTCTCATGATGGGAGACATTTTCTAATATTGTTTACATGAATGATGTGACACTCTTGTTCTTTATTTATAATGTTTACTCTCAATTGATTCAGTCCTATGTATCCTCATGTTCTCGACAAATCTATTGTAAAAAAGTTGACATCCTTACTAATGCCATACTATGTATACGTTGCATCGCCCCGGACCTTCCTAGGCTCACTTTGTCAACAATACCATTTGGTGTGAAAAAAATATATATATATAGTCCAGTAAACATTGAAAAATCTGGGGTGATCACTGTTAGAAATGGGGGTCTCTAGTTGGCAAGAGTTGGCACCTTTGTCCAAGTAGGGACCCTTCTTCCTAGTTAGGGTAAGGGAGTTACACTTCTAAGATAACCCCTGCTCACCCCCTTGATTGCTTGGCACGAGCAGTCAGGCTTATTTCAGAGGCAGTGTGTAAAGCACTTGCACATAACCAACAGTAATACAAAGAGAACACTACAAACTCTACAAATGGAAACCACACCAGTTTAGAAAAATATCCAATATTTTTATATATCCAAAGCAAGACCGAAACGAAAGAAATCCAACATACAGTACTTTAAAAATAAGCACTTTGCAAGAATACTTGAAAAACACAGTTCCTTGAAGTCGGTAGCTCCAACACAATCCAACAGTTCCATCTGACCACGTTGGTCAGGGGTGTAAACAGACTGGTAAACAGTACCTTTTGTGTTGCGGCCCACACGTTGGTGCGGGCCGGTCGTGGCAACCGTCACGGTTGCGGTGTGAAGCCGAGTGGTGCGGCGTGTGGTGACCTCAAGTAGCGGTGCAGGCAGCAGCTCGGTGACGGTCGTCCAGCGGCATTGGTGAGACCAGGGCTGCGGTGCGGAGTGAAAGCAGTGCTCATTGCCATGCTGACAGATCACGGTGCAGGCGACCCAGCTGGTTGTGGGAAGCTGGCGTTGGTAGGTCCAGACTGCAGTGTGGGACGGGGAGGTGCAATGCGTTGTGTGACTTACAAGCGGTGCCCTAAAGCCATGATGCGGTCACGGAATTCGCGGTCAGCGTGCAGCGATGGCGTCGATGAGACCAGGGCAGCGGAGTGAAGCGAGGCGGTGCAGAGTGCAGTGCCCACAGGTCACGGTGCAAGCAGCGGCTCGGTGGAAGAAGCAATCGTCATCGTCGGTGAGACCATGGTTGTGGTGCGAGATGCTGCGGTGCCCTCTGCGGTTTCTTCAGGACATGGAGCCAGCGACGGAGTCGGTGATGGAGTCGGGTGCTTTTCCCTTGTCTGTGGTTCCAGAAGCGGTACCCAGAGGTTGGTGAACTCTTTGCAGTCCCTGAGACTTCAGAACAGTAGACAAGCTCTACTTCAAGCCCTTGGAGATACTCAGCACAAGTAAAGAAAGTTCAGTCTAGTCCTTTCACTGCCCAAGGCAGAAGCAGTAACTGCAGGCCAACCCAACAAAGCAACAACACAGCAAAGGGGAAGTACACCTTCTGGCAGCTTTTCCACCTCTCCTTTTTGGCAGGTTCCTTGATTCCAGCGAGTTCTAAAGTTCTGGGGTCTGGGCCCCAATATTTATACTCAAAATTCCTTTGTTCTCTCAGGCAGAGAGTGTCTGTGCTTAGTCCAAGCCAGTTTGATCCTCTCTGGCCCAGCTTCCCAATAGGAGGTGAAGACAGCATTGTCCAAGGCAGACAGGGCCTATTCAGGTGCAAGTGAAAACTCCTCGCACTACTCTGAATGCAGCCCAGGTCTATTCAGCCGAGCCCTGACTCATTCAGGAAAGGCAGGACACACATCAAATGGTGGCCGTCTGAGAGAATGCACATCCCCAGCCCCTGTCATTCAAAAGCCAGACAGTCAAGCCACAAAACCAGCAGAGGCACACAGGATGGCTAAGCAAGAAAATACCCACTTTCTAAAAGTGGTATTTTCAAACACAGAACATAAAAATCATCTTTACTAAAAGATGCATTTTTACATTCTGAGTCCAGGCATTCTAAACTCCATTTTCCTCTCTTGTCCCAATGGGAAGTTATGCTTATAAGATGTTATAAACAAAACTCCCATTCTACCCTATGGGACAGATAGTCTTTCCATAGTGAATAATTAATTGCACTGTAATTCACTACCAGGACACGCCACACACATCATTACATGTCCTATCTTTAACATACACAGCACCCTGCCCACAGGGGTACCTTGGGCCTACCTTAGGGGCGACTTATATGTAGGAAAAGGGAAGATTGGGGCCTGGCAAGTGGGTGCACTTGCCAGGACGACATGGCAGTTACAAACTGTGCGCAGATCCTGCAGTGGCAGGTCTGAGATACCTTTTCAGGGCTACTCATGTGGGTGGCACAATCAGTGCTGCAGTCACACTAGTAGCATTTGATTTACAGGCCCTGGCACACTCAGTGCACTTTACTAGGGGCTTACCAGTAAATCAAATATGCCAATCATGGGAACACCAATACATAATAACAATTTACAACAGGAACACTTGCACTTTAACACTGAACAGCAGTGAGAAAGTGCGCAGACACTAAACCAGCAAAAACAGAGTCGAAACCAGGAGGTCAGAAAGCAAAAAAACAGGGGAAACACGCCAAAAGATGCCAGGTCAAACAATCACACAGAGATGGTTACTGATGCCATTTCAGTTTACTGGCTATCCTCATACATTGAATACATTTAATACATGTGAATGTACCAGGCTATAATACATGGCCGGGGGTATTCCTCCCTCCGCACCGATGCACCAATCACACCTATCTTGTTTTCAGTTGCAACGATCACACCTATCACACATGCACCGATCACACCTATCTTGTTTTCAGTTGCTGTACAATTAGATCTGTCTACTTAAAACTTCATTAGACGGGAATTGCGAGTTGCACAAATGACCTGTTATCACTTCCTTTTCATTTTTCTTTTTTGCATTATTGCAAATGTCTCTTAAGTCTCTCTACTATTGCCAACGGCCACTGTAAACCTAAATGCAAGCTGGGCCTCATACTTAATTTTAACAGTGGTAGGGGCTGTTACACTGCAGAGTGGGTGAGCTGTGAATGGTTTATATGCTTTGGTAACTGCACAATTCTGCAAGACTGATATGCAATTGAGAAGGAAATAAAACAATCTATGAAAATATAACTATGTGTCATGCACATATTACCCTTTCATTGGTCCCCCTCTTCCCAGTCAATACAATGTGAGGCGGCCCTGCCCACCACAGGTGTTTTCCTACGCTTCAAAAAAACAAAGTCCATCCTTTATGTCCAAGCTCTACATGGACATAAGGCTCCTTCCCCAACATCCCGTTCTGTGTTTTTTCCTGTTAAAATGTTATGTTAAAAATATTTATACCGCGCACTTTCACCATCGGTTTCTTGGCGCTAAATGACAAATAACAGAAAGCCAGGATGAGATAATTAGCCGTATGCAGATTGGAAGAGCGAGGTTTTCAGAAGTCTGCGGAAGCAGTCATACTTAGGGCAGATGCGAAGAGCTAATGGCAGAGCGTTCCAGGTAGAAGGGGCCAAAACAGAAAAGGAGAGGCCACCATGCTTTTTCCTTTTATACTTGGGAATCTCAAGAAGGTTAAGAGAGGAGGATCGAAGGGTTCTGGAAGGAGTATAACGGGACAGGTTAGAGGAGATGAAGGCCGGGGCAGCCTGTGAGAGGGCCTTGAAGGTAGAACATGCCATCTTGAAAATACATCGTTTGGAAATAGGAAGCCAATGAAGACTGTGAAGGAGGGGAGTGACATGTTGGAATTTCGGCTGGTGAAAAATCAGGCGGGCAGCTTGATTCTGCACCAGCTGTAAACGGTGAAGATGACAAGCCGGGAGACCGGCATATAGTAAGTTGGCGTAGTCAAGCCTGGAAGTGATGAGTGCCATAACAACTAAGGTCAGGGCTTCTTTAGTAAGAAACCTACTGATCTTACGAACCCGCCTAAGATGGAAAAAGCAGGCTGAGGTGACCGCGTTGATTTGTGGCTTCATTGAAAGATCATCAGAGATGATCACCCCCAGGCTTTTGACTGAGCGCACAGGGACCGGAGCGGTCCCCAGGGATAGAGGCCAAAATGAGGAGTTCCAAGGATGGTTGGAGCTGCCAACCAAGACAAGCTCAGTCTTAGTAGGGTTCAGCTTCAAGTGACTATGATACATCCATTCCGCAATGGACAACATAGTCGACTGAAAATTAAGACAGGAGGACGGGGAGGAGTCAATAGGGAAAATCAACTGAAGGTCGTCAGCATAGTTGAAACTAGTAACTGGCGAATCACGGAGGGAAACTAGGAGAGGTTGAAGATACAGATTAAAGAGGAGAGGGGATAATGCAGAGCCCTGTGGGACGCCGCAAGGGAGAGAGGTGTAAGGGGCAGAGAAAGAGGAGAGATGGACGGACTGTGATCGCTGATGAAGAAAGGATCTGAGCCAGTCAAGGGCCACTCCCTGAATGCCGGCATTGTGGACACGGTCGATCAGAATGGTATGATCGACCGTGTCAAAAGCCGCCGAGAGGTCCAACAGGACAAGGGCCTGAGAGGTGTTATTGTCGGCACCCTTCCTGAGGGTATCCAGGTGAGTGGTACGCTTCTGTTAATATTTATTTGGAATATTTCCCTTACTTGTCAGCGCTCAGCATGATTTCTGCACCACTGTGGACGCTTTCATGTGCTTGTTCATGTGCTTGGCTGCGGAGCCTCTTTCAGCATGCCACAGTGGGCTAATTCAGGACCGCCTAGAGGTTTCCTGACCCCTGAGTGCGCGCATTTCCAGGGAAGGTTGAGTTTTTTAACAGCTGGATCTAGTGTTTGGTGAGATTTGGTTGCTGGGAAACCAGTATGGATGAGGAAGTGAAGCTGGGCTCACTTTTTCTTCCTTGACATTGAAGTCTGCCAATTCAGGGAAGAGGGCTGAGAAGCTACACAATGTCATTACTATGGAAGAAGAGGATACCATCCAGATTTCTAAGGCAGACTTGCAAAGACCAATTATCAATTGATGAGGCTGTCAATGACCCTCAGTTAAAGCAAGTGTTTGGACACAAAGGATTATGTTGATGTTTCCCCTAAGGGGAAATATGTACAAGGGAAAACTCTTGCGTGAGGTGCTGGGGTTCGAGTAACATTCTGATGATGAGAATGGATGTTATACCCAGTACAGGTGTTACCTGGAGAAGAATTAGCCTTTCCGTGATGTTCTTCAAGACATTGTCCTTAAGGAATGGAAAGATGTGGACAAGCAGAATATTCCCCAGGATCTTGAATAAAAGATACTTGTTGGAGGGTTTTGAAGAGAAGTTCACTCAAATTCCAAAGATTAATTCAATTTTGTCCTCTATGGCTTCTTCCTTTTCTTTGTCTTTGGAGGACTTCACTATGTCACATCCTATTGACAGGAAGGTTGAGTCTTCTATGAATTGTTCTTATGCTGCTTCCAATTTGGGGATCCGTGCTAGTTTGTGTGCAGCACATGTGTCCCAGGTCCTTCTCAAGTATTTTCCGTGTCCGTTTGATTGTCTCCATGGTTATGCTGATCCGACTGCGCTGTTGTCCCAGATGGAGATTATTTCTCAATTTCTTTTGGATGTCACTTTTGACACTTTGTGGGCTTCAGCAGCTGGGGCTGCTACATCAGGGAGATGTACACTTTGGATGAAACCCTGGAAGTTGGAGTCCTCTCAGCAGTCTTTGGAGCAGAATCTTCTACTCCCTGGTTCAAAGCTATTTGGAGACAAGCTCAACAATATGGTTGCAAAGTCCACAGAGGAGAAGAAGATTTGTAAACCTTTCAAACTATACCAAGGGAAGAAGTCTTTTGTACAAAAACTGGCTCAGCTGAGGCCTGAAGTTTGATGTCCTTTTCCCTTTTGAGGCCGGGCTCGTGGTCGGGGTGCTGTGTTTGCCAATAAAACCCAACCTCAGGGACAGTCTAACAGAGATTCTGGGCGTAAATGACCATATGGTAGTAGGTGCCTGGTTGGGCCCATTCCTTCCTCAATGGAAGGCTCGGGTAATGGATCAATGGGTGCTTTCCGTTCTTCAGGAGGGATACAGGATTTCTTTTTCAAGAACTCCCTCCGTTGCCTCGGTTAAGTTTTACGCCTCTGTCCAGCGACCCTGTAAAAAGGGATGCTATTCTGCTGCAGAAGAACGTGATTATTCCTGTCCCTCCTCGTCAGCTGGCAGAAGGTTTATACTCCACCCTTTTTCTGGTGCCAAATCCTGATAGATCTTTTCGGCCATTTCAATCTGAAGTAGTTGAACAAGCAGGTTGTGTTGGATCCAGCAGAGGCTGGTAGGGAATGGGGATGGTGGGGCGGGGCAAGGCGCGGGGATGACGGGGTGGAAAAATATTTTTAAAAACCCACTTACCATTTCCGCCATTTCTCCTCAGCCTCCGCTTGTCTTCTCTTCCAGACTCCACATTGGAAGCAGCAGGAAGTACCTGCAGCGTTGTGATTGGTCTGAGTGCCTTATATCGGTACTCAGATGGGGACAGGGAGCCTGTGCCCATTCCTCACCAGGCTGTGCATTACAGCCTAGTGGGGAATATACAAAGTGCGCATAACTATTTGGCCGTACCAAGACCGCCGGCCAAGCAGTCATGCGCACTTAAATGTGCACAAACCACTCCTCCTCCCTGAGCCACGCCCCGCCCCACCCAACCCAGCCCCGCAGCAACAAACAATATGCTGTTATTATCATTTTATTTTTCCCTTTTTCACTGCTCTAAAAGCAGCGGGGCAACGCTCCTCTGCCTTAGCAGAGGAGCCACCACTGGCTGGACCACTTCCGAATGGTCTCCTTGCCATTGATAATTCCTTTGGTTCAGATGAGAAATTATCTGGTGACTCTGAATTTAGAAGATGCCCATTCACCCCACCAGCCAACCTTTTTTCCGGTTTTGTGTGCAGGGATGTCATTTCCAGTTTCAGGCACTGCTTTTCGGATTTTCAACTGCTCCGAGGACCTTCACGAAGGTATTGGCTCCTGTTGTCGCTCTTTTTGCAACTTCTTGGATTTTCTTTCCCTACCTAAATGACTGGCTGATCTGTGCTTCCTCTCTTTCAAAGAATCAAGAGGCAATTCTGACATCCATAGAGCTTCTCCGCACAATGGGCTTGAATTTTGAACTTCCGAACGTCGCATTTTGGCCCTATCCAATTCATCCAGTTCATTGGGTCGATCTTCGATATCCAGAGAGGGTCAGTATTTCTCCCTCTGGAACAGATTGTATCCCTGCAACAGCATCTTTAGACACTGTTCTCCTATTCGTCTTCATCTGCCACAACGTGTTTGAGAGTACAGGACCTAATGGCCGCACCAGCGACAATGGTGTCGTGGTCCTGATTCCACCTGAAGCTCTTGATGAATCACCTTCTGGGTCATTGTGATCCTGCATCTCTAAATTACGACACTCCAGTTCTGGTGACTCCGGAGGTGATTTGGTCCATCGATTGGCGGTTGCATACTCAAAATATGGAGAGGGGTGTCCCCTCTTGGTTGCCTCTTCAGTGTCTACTGACAAGAGATGCAAGTTTGTGGGGTTGGGGGCTGCCCTTCTGGATTTGGACGGCAAGGGACAATGGTCAGAGGTGGAGAGGGGTCGTTTCTCCAACTGGAGAGAACTGGCTGCAGTAGTGAAAGCAGTCCAGTTTTTTCAGCTTCGGTTGGAGGGGAAGTGCCTAATAATCCGAACAGACAATCAAGGGACTCGTACTTGAATCGCTGAGGGGGCATGAAGTGTTCACATCTGACTCAGTTGGCGATCGAACTATGTTCTTGGGTGGAGGTTCATTTGTTGTCCTTAAAAGGTGTGTATATGTTGAAGGGGTTCTTAATTTTCAGGAGGACTGCCTAAGTTGCAATTTTTATTCTTCAGTCCTGTTTCATCTGTCTGCTCCTCTGTTTCTTCAAATATGCAAACTCTTTGGCTTTCCCTGTATATACCTATTTGCATCTCACTGGAACTCCATGTTCCCAGTTTTTTCACAGAGATGGTCTGCCCACAGACCTGGGTGGTGGATGTTGTATATCTATGTGTGCCCTAAATCGCAGACATGCATTACATTACCGTTTTAAAGTTAAACATTTTAATTTTAAAATGATAATTTAATGTACGTCGGCATGAATTTACTTGATGTAGTTTTGCCCGTATGCACCTACAACCTATAAGCCTGATGCACCACTCTGCATAGCCGCCACTACTTACCACAATTTCATAGCCGAAAAAGAAAAGAGATAGTTACATTCTGGGTGCATGGGGGCTGTGTTAAGATGGGTGGCTTTCTCCTATTTTCAGATACTAAGATACATTTTGTGCTACAGATTAGGCAATAGTTGGTTTACTCGAGGTTGACTAAAGCAGCCCAACTGACTTGTGCAGACTTCCCATAGAAGTCAAAGCAAGCGGCAACACTGGGTGTTGCTTTAGATTTGTCGTCAAGTAAATATGTAATATCTACTTTTTATTGAGTGCTGAAAAGTGAGATTCATGTGTATCCAATTTCAGTTAAAGTGGGAGGAGGACTGTGGCAGATCCTTGTTGGACTTGTAGTCAATAAACCTATATTCTAGTTAATCTTGTTTCATCTAACACTACATTTCAACTTGCACAATTAAACACTTGCACAGGGTGTACTTGTTCCCAAGGTTTCTTAATAAAATATATCTTGTTTGAGTAGATAGATATCTGTAGGAGATGTCATGAGAAGGAGGTAAAACTTTATACATTTTGGTATGGAACTATGGTGTAGTGAAGAATTATTGAAATTAAATGGTATCGAAGTTGTGGGCTGTTGTGGGATCGACTGTGGGTTGTCAAATGGAGCATTTTACTCTGGTATTGGATGGGAAATCTAAGAAGTGGAAGATGAGGTATAAATGTATATACCTATATTTATTACTGTAACAAATGGAAATTGTGGAGGCGGCATTCCAGGTACTACCGTAGAGATACTAATCCTAATATTGAATTTCTTATAGATACGGATTGTTTGATGGAAACGCTTGAACATATATATTGAAGGAAGAATTGAATTTAACATTAATGTGAACGTTGAAATGGCCCTTAGATTACATACCACATGGCCCTCATTACAAGTGACCTGATGAGTAGCGCTGTGTATAGTAACTCCTGTTGCAAGGAATTTGGTGGATAACCACACTCTAGCAGTTTTCCCATGATACATTTCAACGGGTCAGTTGTTCCAAAATTTATCTGAGGGAAATACCTGCTAACTACTGTGAGATGCGGATTTGGGTGTTTTCAGCCACAAAATCCCCATTAGTCCCCATTATCAGGGACAGATAAATAACTGGTAGTTATTTATCGGACCCGATAAATGCCAAATGAAAGACTCGTAATTAGGGCCTATAAGTTCAGCTTTGCATATCTTGCACTGAATGTGGCTAAAATACTCTTGTATAATAACATTTTATATTGTTTTGTTCAAAATCAATAATATTTACCAAAAAATTGAGTATTTTTTCTATTCTGATTGAAATTCTGACCCAAGAGAGATTAGGTTGTGAAACACGTCTTGGTTGATGTGATCCTTCTGAAAATATGAGAGTACACATACAGGAATAAAAACATTTTATTTAAATGGAATGTCTTCATCATCTCGTATGTAAATGGAATTTCATAAAGTTTTTTCCCAATCCGATGACAGGATTGGCCCTGTCAGATCTTGGAGTGGCATTCTACAGGGACAATTAAGCTCCTCTGCCACGTTTCAATGGGGATCTGCCCTTCCATGTGCTAGCAGTTCTGGTGAGCTCAACACTCGCTTATGAGGAACCCTATTTTCATGCGCATCTGGTCGCTTTGGACAGCCAAGAAGTTGTCAAAATGTTATGCCTTGAAACCTAACAACTGCACAAAGCATAAGGAGTAACAGGAAGAAAGTATAAATGTGTTAATGTGTGGAAAAATATGGTTAAAGATGTTGTGTGCTAGTAATTTCTTCTCATTTAGAATCAGAAGTTCCTGTGTCGAATTGGTTGCTCCACAATGACTTGATGGGTAAGGCACAGACTATTTCTGATCCTTTAAACCAACTTTATGTCTGCGGTTTAATTGATAAGTGTGTGATCCTTTCTGCCCTTTTAATTATTTAATTTTTAATAATTAGGAGTAATGGGGTGACCCAGTAGCCCTCAGAACCTGGAAAATTTAGTAGTATGCAACAACAATTGGTTCTGTGGGGGAGGATATCTTTCTTCTACAAAACATCAATTAATATCAAACATTCTTCGTGATGTGGCAAATCAATTGAGCCCCAATGGAAATAAAATAATACTATAAGACACCAAAGTGAGACTTTTTAAACACGGTATATTAGCAATATATTAGCAATAATATATCGTGAAGGGAGAGGAGTTGGCTTAATGACTAGGGCGGTTGACCTTGAATCCGGGGAACCGGGTTTGTGTCTCGGCAATGATGCTGAACATCCTGTGATTCTGGACAAATCAGTTAATCTCCCTGTGCCTAACAAAAATGAATATGTCCTCATGTAACGCAACTGGTGCTAAATAAAGCGCTCTGATACCCGAAACCGGGTCAAGTTCACGCTATATAAAACTCAGTGAAATGAAAATAATGGTTAATTTGTAAATATAGAATGTTTTTAATTCTAATGTTTGTACAATTCTAATTAGCAGTAAACATGATATCCTACATCTTATTCTCTTTCCACAAACCAAACGTTTTTTCACATCACCTCATACAGGCATGGGTGCATTACGAACAAGCTTTTTCTAACTCGTCAGCCTCCTTCGAGGCTGAAGCTTGACTTTGGTCTCCATGGCAACTGTAGTAATCACTCCAACAGTTTAGTATAGTTGAAATGATATTTATTAAGGTAACCCCTGCCAGCAATCTAGTACAGCTCTTTACTCGTCTCCGCCTCTCTCCCATCTGCCCCGTTCCCTGGTTACATGGAATACAGAATGACAGTACACTCTACATTCTACAAATCTATTCTAAATCATAACAACACAGTATAACAATATAAATACCACATTACTACTCATCCCTTCCCTTCAATAAAACAATACCCACATCCCCATTCGATGAAGAACAAGGAAAAAACAAGAACATGAAAGAAACTGAACTAAAAAAAAACACAAAGAAATTAAATGAAACAAACGTAATCATCAAATTTCCTTGGTTTGACTAAATTCCTCCCAAAGCTGTTAACTTTAGACTCATTGACAATTGACTGAGTCTCAGGAAGACTGACATCATTGGAAACAGTATTATCAAGATCAGCAAGATGAGTAGATGGAAAAATGTGATTGCAAATCGTGTTGGGCGTAATCCACCAATACCTGTCTGAATAGGTTACACACGTATTGTCAGGTATAGTTTCCAAAGAATCCAGCTTCTTAGTTAACGCAAGTTTACTCATGTGATGGACAGAACCATCTGCTAATTGTACAGTATTTTTATTTACCTTAACAATTTACATGGGTAAACTAAATCTACTTCTTCCTTTAGGAATTTTCCTGCTGGATTTAACTCGTACCCATTGACCTACTTGTAAAGTAACATCTCTGACACCCTGTTTTTCATTAAAGTACGCAATGTTTTTTTTTGGAGCATTTACAATGCGTTCTTTAATGTCAACTGCTTGCCAAAACACTTTGCCACCTTTATTCATACACCCCAGATTAACTTTGGAAAGGGGAACTGTACCTCTCATGACATCAAAAGGACTAAAACCAGTAGAATCATGGATCGTAACTCTATAACTCCACACCATTTTCATTAATTCAATTTCCAATTTTTTTTTCCTCTGTAAAGCTTGTTGTAATGTACCTTTGATAACTCTATTAAACCTTTCTACAATGGCGTTTCCCCTGGGATGATACAGTGCTGTGAATTTATGTTCAATGCTAGCACAGCTTAAGAATGTTTTCATTTCTGAGGATTTAAACTGGACACCATTGTCAGTGAGAAGTGATTTTGGAAAGCCCTCTCTTACAAAAATGTCTTCAAGAAATTTGATTACAGTGCGAGTGTCAACTTTTGTTACAACCTTCAATTCTAACCACTTAGAAAACATGTCCATTAAAACAATGATGAATTTTTGGGAACCATCATCCCACAGAACAGGCCCCATAATATCTAGAGCAACATCTTCCCATGGTAAGTTAGGGCAAGCAAGAGAACTTAAAGGTGGATTTAAAGTTTTTTGTGATTTATCAGCTGCTTCGCAGTCTACACAGGATCTGACAAAACGTTCCGTTTCAATGTCAATTTTAGGCCACCAGTATAAGGATTTAACATTGTGTTTGGTTCTGGAAATACCAGGATGACCTTCATGGCAAAGAGCAACGATTTTTTTCCTTAGTTCAGTGGGTGGAATACTCTTTTCACCTCTGACAAGAAACAATCCTTCAACACCCAACTCATTCCGTACTTCCCAAAATGCTTTCAATTCGCCTAGGAGCTCGTTTTATACACAACCCCTCCAACCATTCTCAATTTTGTGTTTAACTATTTGTAATGTTTCATCATTAGACTGAGCATCAGCCCATTCCTTTTCTTGTAAGCCCCGGCAATTCTCACTCACAAAGATGCCCGCAACACACAATTCATTCCAAGGATTAGAGTCAACTTCAGTCAGAGGCAAAGACATTCTACTCAATAAATCTGCTGTAGTATTCATTTTCCCTGGCACATACTGCACTTTATATAAGAAATCTTGTAACCTCATGGATAATCTAGCGATCCTGGCAGACGCCCTTGATAAACCATCAGTGGTAAGTACTTTAGTTAATGGTTTATGATCTGTCCTTACTGCAAACTCTCTTCTCCATACAAATTTCCTAAAATGCTCAACAGCCCAAACGCATGCCAAAGTTTCCCTTTCTATAACTGAATATCTCTCTTCAGTAGGAGAAAGCGATCTAGAGGCAAATGCAATTATATTTTCACCACCCTTAATGTTGACCTGAGTAAGAACTGCGCCTAACCCTTTTCCACTTGCGTCGTGGTAATAAAAGTTCTAGCTGAAGGATCAAATCCTTTTAAAGTGGGTGAATTCGCAATAGCAGATTTAATTTCAAGAAAGGAAATTTGACACGGTTCAGACCATACAAACTTACTCTTGTTCTTGAGTAAGGAACGCATTTCATGTGTCTTTTCCGAAAACTTATCAACAAATTTAGAGTAATACTCTGCAAGACCCAATAATGAACGAAGCTCATCTTTGTTCTGAGGTGGTGGGGCTTTGAGAATGGCCTCAATCAGTTTTTCCTTAGGTTTAATACCATCACAACTAATTTCGTGTCCAAGATATGTAACTTTGGATTCAGCAAATTTACATTTGCTAATTTCACCTGTTAACCCTCTCTTGTCAAGTACTTGCAAAACCATGCGTAAAGTCTCATCATGGTGTTTCTTAGTTTTGCCCATGATGAGAATGTCATCTTGGAAAAATATTACATCACGGATATCACCAAATAATTGAGTCATTAGTCTTTGGAAAACGGCCGCAGCCGATGCTAATCCAAAAGGCATTCTTCGGAATTGATAGCAACCAAAAGGTGTACAGAACGCAGTTAATTGCTTGCACTCAGGATCAAGCATTATTTGATGATACGCTGATGATAAATCAAGCGTAGAAAACCACTTAGCTTCCCTAGTTACAGACAACATTTCATCAATACGAGGTAAAGGAAACTGATCGACTATGATGTTATCATTCAATGCCCTTAAATCAACACACAAACGGACCTTTCCGTTGGAACGCCTGGCGACGACCAACGGAGAGATCCATTCGGACGATTCAATAGGTTCGATTATATGAGCACTGATTAATTTATCCAATTCCAATTTTACTTCATCCCTAACAATCAGTGGAATGTTTCGTGCTTTATGAATTTTTGGGACAGCATCACTTTTCAACCTGATAGAATGCAAAAAACCTTTCAATTTCACGATTTTGCCACTAAAAACATTAGGATATTTGTCCAAAACCCACTTTTTTGTGTCCTCAGCGTCACACGCTACCAAAACTTGTTCTGGACTATTGGGGTCTAAAATTATATTCAACTTACGTTGGTCTTTCCATCCAAGAACAGATGGCCCTTCTTTCGCAACGTACAATTTGCACAACGCATGTCTGCCCTTAAACCTGAAAACTAACTCTCTGAACCCAATTATGTCAATTTTTTCGCCCGTATAACTCTCAGGGTTAATGTCAGGTTCCTCCAAATGACACCCAATGGTGGATTTAACATGTTGTGACCAAACATCCTCAGCTATAATGGTGTAAGGCGAACCCAGAGTCCGCAGCGACCTGCACTGTAACCCCGCCAAAGGAAACCTGACACAAAGGCTTATTTTCTCCTTCCCCAGATATTTTTAAAACAACTTTCTTCTTGGAATCATACTTGTTATTGTTCTCATACTCACTATCATCAGAAGAATACTCTTCAGCATCACTTTCTTTCACGTAAGCTACATTACCCTTTCTTTTATAATTCTTGCGTCTGCATGAACGTGCAAAATGTCCAACTAATCCATATTCTAAGCACTTTGCGGATTTAGCAGGACACCTGTCATACCAAGCAGCGTGAGAATTACAACCACAACGATAACAAATGTACTTATATTGTTTGTTCTTCACAGAACGATCTCCTTTCTTTATATCTTTTTGCACGCACATCCACTGGAGGATCAAAATTCAAAGAATTATACCACAAGTTCCAGCGTGCATCAGAATGGCTTCATCAAGAACAGGTACACCGGAGACCTATAAAAATACATTATCACGCAGGGAACTATGGGAGCTGAAAACTTGTGTGCATTCAAACTGCCTCTGAGAAAAGAGCGTGAATGCTCTGAAACGCGTCAGGCAGAGGGACAAAACAATCGGAATTGCACGCCTGTTCCTTGAATTAAAGGTTTGTGAAAATCACTGGCTGGAGGAGTGCGTTTCTTAATGCAAGGGCATTGTTTCGGGAATAATTACACACGGCTGGTCCTGCCGTGAAGAGACTGCACCGCCCTATCAAAGAGTCAAGGGGTCCGTCTTACCTGAACTGTTTGGGAATTCACAGACGGCGCAGCTGGTTTTAAATTACTGGAACAGGATTGTAATTCTGAGGCCCATTGGAGGGCATTTACCGGTCCCTGAAAAGGTTTTGAAATGCACGCACATCCACTGGAGGATCAAAATTCAAAGAATTATACCACAAGTTCCAGCGTGCATCAGAATGGCTTCATCAAGAACAGGTACACCGGAGACCTATAAAAATACATTATCACGCAGGGAACTATGGGAGCTGAAAACTTGTGTGCATTCAAACTGCCTCTGAGGAAAGAGCGTGAATGCTCTGAAACGCGTCAGGCAGAGGGACAAAACAATCGGAATTGCACGCCTGTTCCTTGAATTAAAGGTTTGTGAAAATCACTGGCTGGAGGAGTGCGTTTCTTAATGCAAGGGCATTGTTTTGGGAATAATTACACACGGCTGGTCCTGCCGTGAAGAGACTGCACCGCCCTATCAAAGAGTCAAGGGGTCCGTCTTACCTGAACTGTTTGGGAATTCACAGACGGCGCAGCTGGTTTTAAATTACTGGAACAGGATTGTAATTCTGAGGCCCATTGGAGGGCATTTACCGGTCCCTGAAAAGGTTTTGAAATGCACGCACATCCACTGGAGGATCAAAATTCAAAGAATTATACCACAAGTTCCAGCGTGCATCAGAATGGCTTCATCAAGAACAGGTACACCGGAGACCTATAAAAATACATTATCACGCAGGGAACTATGGGAGCTGAAAACTTGTGTGCATTCAAACTGCCTCTGAGGAAAGAGCGTGAATGCTCTGAAACGCGTCAGGCAGAGGGACAAAACAATCGGAATTGCACGCCTGTTCCTTGAATTAAAGGTTTGTGAAAATCACTGGCTGGAGGAGTGCGTTTCTTAATGCAAGGGCATTGTTTTGGGAATAATTACACACGGCTGGTCCTGCCGTGAAGAGACTGCACCGCCCTATCAAAGAGTCAAGGGGTCCGTCTTACCTGAACTGTTTGGGAATTCACAGACGGCGCAGCTGGTTTTAAATTACTGGAACAGGATTGTAATTCTGAGGCCCATTGGAGGGCATTTACCGGTCCCTGAATAGGTTTTGAAATGCACGCACATCCACTGGAGGATCAAAATTCAAAGAATTATACCACAAGTTCCAGCGTGCATCAGAATGGCTTCATCAAGAACAGGTACACCGGAGACCTATAAAAATACATTATCACGCAGGGAACTATGGGAGCTGAAAACTTGTGTGCATTCAAACTGCCTCTGAGGAAAGAGCGTGAATGCTCTGAAACGCGTCAGGCAGAGGGACAAAACAATCGGAATTGCACGCCTGTTCCTTGAATTAAAGGTTTGTGAAAATCACTGGCTGGAGGAGTGCGTTTCTTAATGCAAGGGCATTGTTTTGGGAATAATTACACACGGCTGGTCCTGCCGTGAAGAGACTGCACCGCCCTATCAAAGAGTCAAGGGGTCCGTCTTATCTGAACTGTTTGGGAATTCACAGACGGCGCAGCTGGTTTTAAATTACTGGAACAGGATTGTAATTCTGAGGCCCATTGGAGGGCATTTACCGGTCCCTGAAAAGGTTTTGAAATGCACGCACATCCACTGGAGGATCAAAATTCAAAGAATTATACCACAAGTTCCAGCGTGCATCAGAATGGCTTCATCAAGAACAGGTACACCGGAGACCTATAAAAATACATTATCACGCAGGGAACTATGGGAGCTGAAAACTTGTGTGCATTCAAACTGCCTCTGAGGAAAGAGCGTGAATGCTCTGAAACGCGTCAGGCAGAGGGACAAAACAATCGGAATTGCACGCCTGTTCCTTGAATTAAAGGTTTGTGAAAATCACTGGCTGGAGGAGTGCGTTTCTTAATGCAAGGGCATTGTTTTGGGAATAATTACACACGGCTGGTCCTGCCGTGAAGAGACTGCACCGCCCTATCAAAGAGTCAAGGGGTCCGTCTTACCTGAACTGTTTGGGAATTCACAGACGGCGCAGCTGGTTTTAAATTACTGGAACAGGATTGTAATTCTGAGGCCCATTGGAGGGCATTTACCGGTCCCTGAAAAGGTTTTGAAATGCACGCACATCCACTGGAGGATCAAAATTCAAAGAATTATACCACAAGTTCCAGCGTGCATCAGAATGGCTTCATCAAGAACAGGTACACCGGAGACCTATAAAAATACATTATCACGCAGGGAACTATGGGAGCTGAAAACTTGTGTGCATTCAAACTGCCTCTGAGGAAAGAGCGTGAATGCTCTGAAACGCGTCAGGCAGAGGGACAAAACAATCGGAATTGCACGCCTGTTCCTTGAATTAAAGGTTTGTGAAAATCACTGGCTGGAGGAGTGCGTTTCTTAATGCAAGGGCATTGTTTTGGGAATAATTACACACGGCTGGTCCTGCCGTGAAGAGACTGCACCGCCCTATCAAAGAGTCAAGGGGTCCGTCTTACCTGAACTGTTTGGGAATTCACAGACGGCGCAGCTGGTTTTAAATTACTGGAACAGGATTGTAATTCTGAGGCCCATTGGAGGGCATTTACCGGTCCCTGAATAGGTTTTGAAATGCACGCACATCCACTGGAGGATCAAAATTCAAAGAATTATACCACAAGTTCCAGCGTGCATCAGAATGGCTTCATCAAGAACAGGTACACCGGAGACCTATAAAAATACATTATCACGCAGGGAACTATGGGAGCTGAAAACTTGTGTGCATTCAAACTGCCTCTGAGGAAAGAGCGTGAATGCTCTGAAACGCGTCAGGCAGAGGGACAAAACAATCGGAATTGCACGCCTGTTCCTTGAATTAAAGGTTTGTGAAAATCACTGGCTGGAGGAGTGCGTTTCTTAATGCAAGGGCATTGTTTTGGGAATATATATATATATATATATATATATATATATATATATATATATATATATTTAACCACAGGCTGTTTTTCTGTGCTCAGTCCTGTTAAAGACCTGCGGTGATGTTTTTGAATGAAACACATAAAGGATAAAAATGTTAACGATAATTATTGGTGCTCCCTATTCCTGTCAAGCCCTTTTCATTTTCAAGTTAAAAAGGACATTTGCCTATGACGCTATCTGTTTCCTTGAGAAACACTAATGATTCATTTATGTAACCTTTGTATCATTGTATGTATTTATTCCGTCTTGGTCCTTATTTTTGTTCATTTTTGTATTTTCCATTATTGTATATGTTTCATAACAGTCCTGCATGTTTTCTGTGACATGTTATTACTTTTTGCATCACTTCACGGTATATGATTGCTAATTTACCATGTTTAAAAAGTCTCTCTTTGGTGTCTTATAGTATTTTTTGGTTCCCATTGGGGTGCAATTGATTTGCCACATCACGAAGAATGTTTGATATTAATTAATGTTTTGAAGAAGAAATATATCTCCCCCCACAGAACCAATTGTTGTTGCATACTACTTTAAAAAAAATAAGGCATCTAATAGAAGTGGCAGCCTGCCACAGTCAGGCCCAGAGTCCAAAAAGACAGCAGACCGTACAATAACCACATGCCACATCGTTACTTTGGCATAAAAGGCTATTTATTAGGACAGCGTTCAACATTTATTCAACCTTGTTAACATTAACAATACCTCAAACTTCATACATATGACAATAACGATGACAGTGCCATTCCTCCCCCATCCTTCACACCTCACACCACTTTCGATCCCAATGACCAGATATTTTGCTTCATTCCTCCCCCTTTCACTCACTGACCTCGTTCCATCTGCCCAGTCACTCCCTCATTTGCCCTACGAACCACCCTCCAATGAAGATCTTTACCCTGAAAGTCGCATCCCAGCTCACCGCCATCAGTAACCTGTGCTCCC
Organism: Triturus cristatus; assembly: GCF_964204655.1. NCBI lineage: Eukaryota > Metazoa > Chordata > Amphibia > Caudata > Salamandridae > Triturus > Triturus cristatus. The sequence continues at coordinate 727,896,256 of NC_140580.1, forward strand.
TTCCTCCCCCTGGTGTAGAAACAGCTCTGGTAAACCTACCCCATTCCCCCCATCCCACCTAAAAACCCAATCACTTCTGCACATAATGCTGGCAGCACCACAGCCTCAACCTGCCAGTCCATTTAATCCATTCCCAAGATCATCTTAAATGCGCAGCTACTGTTGCTGCCCCAATCCCGAAAAATGCATGCTAAACTGTCCGGGTCCCTACCTAGCCTACGCAACAACATGCACAACACCGCTAACAGCTGGAAAGCAGTAACCCTGCTGTTGTCTTCATGACAAAAAAACACCAGTTGCCCTTGACCTGGCCACTCCTGGAAACTGCGCCATTCCCACACAGGACAAACCTCAATACTACCCCCTTCGCACAGCCACACCAACTTACCCCTGCCCGCCTGATCCGTTTTGGATAGATGCAGCTAGATGCCCATCCTTACCTGATCTAAATACACCTCCTCATGCAACATCCCCCAGCGCGAGCGACCCCAAATGCTCCCATACTCGAAAGGCTCCCAAAAACATCCAGATCATTCAGAGTCGAAATACTGCAACTTCAAAGCGGTCATAACAACAAAGGGAAAGAACAGCCAACAGATCCCGCTACAACTCAAATGTAATCACTTCCCTTAACGCCAACCTCCCGCATCCCACCCTTTTAAAACACATACAAGAATCTCATTTGTGGCAGTGTCAAAACCCAAATACAGCTTGCCATAGAAACAACATTTCCAACTAGCCCGCAGTGGTCATGGGCGATAAACCTTTGTCAATACAAGGCAAAATAAAGTGCAACACTCCCCCTTCAATTTCCTGATGATCCAGCATCAATTCCTCAAGTGATTGACCCGCAAACTTCCCAAACTCGCTCCATGCCAGATGTTTGCTCCTCCTGGTGGACTCAGCCAGCAATCTCTCAACCAGACCCACTACTCTCACTCCCACAGGCCCAGAATTCGGCAAGCAATGGCGTCTTAAACTCCTACACTCCACCGTCAACCGGCGGAAACGTTGCCACTGCAAATGAGACAAAAAGTTGCCTATATCATTGCTGGAACCAGGAACATGTTTTGCCCTGAACACAATATTAGCCACAAGTAAACCAGCATGAATCTCAGCAGCAGCCTCAACACCCTCAAATCCCTTGCTTTCTGCCTATTTACCAATTCAACCACTGTCATGTTGTCCACATGGAACAATAGAGTCCGTTTCATCAATTCGCTGCCCCACACTGACAATGCAACCAACAATGGAAAAAACTCAAGGAAAGCTATGTTACGCCCCTGACTAAACCAGTGCTCCAGTCATTGCTCTGCACACCAGCTCCCATTCCAGAACAGACCAAACCCCAGAGCTCCCACCACAGCAGAAAACATTTGGACCTGCCACACTGTGTATTCCTCCAAAAAGCTCAAAGACACACCATTGATATCGTCCAAGAAGGTTCGCCATATGCAACGGTCAGCCCTGACTGCCAAAGAATTCCACATCCTACGATGTGGCAGCACTGTCCCCAACATCACCATGCTGAGATGTCTGCAAAAAGTCCAACCCTCTCTCACCACTCTGCATGAAAAGTGCAGAAAACTAAGCAGCTTCTGCACTGCCCTCAACTCAATCTTCCACTCCCCAATCACTTCAGCAAGGAAACCCTGTATCTCCATCAGTTTCACCCATGGCAGCTGCACCACCCATTGCACAGAGTCCAACTCAATGCCCAGGAATGTCAAGATCCCACTAGGACCCTCCATCCTCTCAGTAACCAATGGCACCCTGAAAGCCAGCACCAAAAACACAAATTGCCTAAGCGTCCTAAGGCAAGACCTGTTTGTCTCCTACCCACAAAGAAGAAGTCATCCAAAAAGTGATACACCTCTCGAAGGCCACACCTATTGCAAAAATGTACTAAGCATCTAAAATAATGCACACAAAATGGCACAACCCATAGGCAAGACCTGGTCTACATAGATGGCACCCCCAAATCGCATACCTAACAACGTAAGATCAGCAGGGTGTCTAGGCAGTAACTGAAAAGCAGACAATATGCAACACTTTGCTAGTTTGGCCCCCTGCCCACACTTCCTCACCAGGGAAATGGCATCATCCACAGAAGTGTATAGAACTCTGTGATCTTCTTCTGCAATGAAACCATTGACCGAAATGCCCTCCATCCAAGATAAGTGATGGATCATCCCAATTCCCCCACCCCTTTTTTAGACACCAAACACGGTGGGGAAATGATTAAATCTGTTAGGGGCCTCTCGAAGAAGGGGCATGTCACCCTACCTTCAGCTAACTTCTTTTCCAATTGTTCTGAAACCACCCGAGGGAGTTCTCTGGCCAACTTGAGGTTATCTTCTCACCTGTGACCCCTAGGTCCCAGGTGCCCTACCCGAAAACCCTCAGTGAAACCCCATTCCACAAGCAATGCTGCCTCTCTGTCCAGGTACATGGAGAGCCAAGGTACCATGGGCTCCAAGCCTTAATTGGTGTAAGGGCCCTTAGGCCCAGACTGACCTTGTTGCCCCCGTCCTCTAGAGGCCTTCCATTGTTCAGCATGGCTGGCCAGTGTGAAACGCTGTGTGAGGGGGTGCATCCCCCTGCACTTGGAACATGTATGCTTGAATTTGCATGGGTGTCAGGAGCAAAAACCCTTACTGAATTGTAACACGCACCAACGCTGGGTCCAGTTTGCTTCTGAGCATAACCCGCTCCCTGTGGAGGGGTGCTGGGCTGAAAAGACTGATAAGTTACCAGCAGTCCACTTGTAGTATGTATAGAGGCCATGGATTGAGTGGACGACATCCATTGGATGCATAATTCGGAATCCACCTCCCCAAGGCTTATACGGATTAAGGCTCTCCCGTGCCCTGAATTCCTTGTCGTAGCTAAACCAGGCATAATCCCTGAGGTGCAATTTGGCCTTACAAATGATTTCCATGTACTTGAGCAACACAATGGCCCTGTCAGTTTGTCACTCACAATAGATGCTAGCATAAATCCGAAATGCCGACGTCCAATTCATGGAGCCTTATTTACAAGAAAGGGCTACACAGCGGGAATGCAAGCCCTTGGCTGCACCACGCTGCAGCACTTTCAAAGCACAGGGATGCCTCACATTTACAACAATATGATGCATCCCTGTGCAGTCCCCTGCCCCTGGCGCACAATCAGCTGCAATGCACCATCAGGCAGCCTTGGCCATGGTGCAAGGTTACCTGCGTTGCGGGGAGATTGTTTCTATTCAGGAAGGGGTACCTTCTTGCACAAAAACAATGAAAAACAAATAAAAAAGAGGTGTTTTGATCTTCCTATGTGCGCTGCAGAATGGAGCACCCCTAGAAAGAGGAAAAAACGAAGAGAAATGTCAACACTTCTCCTCATTGCACCTCGCCACACTACCCTGGGGTGGCGTAGCATTATGACACATTTCCAGGTTTATGAATTCTCATAAATCTGGAAATGCGGCAGAATACATGGGTGTTGCATGGGAACACCCACAGCAACACCCATGTCACACCCCTTCCATGCAAAGGGGCCATATTTACAAGGACAGGAAAAGGCATGCAGGGTGGCTTTAAGTGTACTTGTAAATATGGGGCAGGAGGTTGTGCCAGCGGTGCATCACAAAAAGTTATGCACTAGTGATGCAAGGGGCTTGCAAATAAGCCCCTCTATGTTGATAGGAACCCTGGGCCTCCTAGTCAACTCACACTCCTCTGCCTTAGACCCTTCCATTGCCTGAATCTCCCTATGTAGTAGTTTGAATACGTTGACGTACTCGTTTTCCCAAATCCTAGTCTTGTCGGATAGATGGGACCCCAAATGCATTGCCAAACCCATATATGGTAATCTTTTCTTGTGCTTGTCTTCCACAGTCCCACCATCAGTGTTGTCCATCTTAACCCCTTTCTCTTCCACAACACAATTACCCACACCCACAGAAGTGCAAGTTTTACCCCCAGGCTGTGTGTCCTCAGTGCCCCGCACCACCCACCAATCACCCTTACCTGCTGGCTAGGCACCTTTTTCCCTCTTCTCCTTGCGACGCCCGCCACTGTTTGGAGTCCCTTTGTCCATGGCACGCCTCTTGTCCGCAGTTGACTTCTGCAAAACACCAACCTCACCTGTTGCCTGTGGGAGACATCATTTACAACGAATGCGCTACAACGCATTCCATTATAACGTGGTCATTTTACAACGACCGCGTTGTTATAACGTGAACCATTACATTACAAGTCGTTACAACGACTTGCTGTAGGGGGCAGAAGGTGTTGGATTCACAATCCAACACCTTCCCTGCTGTTGCACAAACTGGAGTAGGAATAGTAAATTATACTATTCCTAAGTCCAGCGCGCCCCCTACAGCAAGTCATTGTAACACCTTGCGATGTAATGGTTCGCGTTGTAACAACGCGGTCGTTGTAATGACCGCGTTGTAATGGAATGCATTATAGCGCATTCAATGTAAAGAGATATATTTGTTGCCTGTTCCTTCCTTTTGGTCCTCCCCACTGGCATCTCCACATCCTCGTCATCACGCAGCTCACCTTCTTACCACTTCTCAGTGGCCTCATCACAGTCATGGACAGCTCATCCTCACCTGCAGCAGCCACACACTCGGCCCCAGACACCATTCCTCCTCTCAGCTGCAGTTACATAACACTCATTCATAGGTGGTTGTTCCACTCAGTCTCTCTGTGCGCAAGCCCTCGGAGGGAAAGCCTCCACGGATCCCCCTGCTGCTTCATGCCAACGTCCAGGGGCCATAATGTGCCCTGCTGGCATCCCCAAATGTCTACCAGCCTCACCTGCTGGTCTTGAGGACCCATCCCCCACTAGGCTGCACTAACCTGGGGTGTCCCTCACACCACCAGGCCCCCGAATGGACCCAGGCCAACCCTCGCTCCTGACCCTCTGGCACCTACAACGAACGCCCACCCAACCTAGGACCCACAGCCCCCGCAACCAGACCACCCTCACCCAAAACCCGTGGCCCCCTGTCAGCAGGGCCAGAGCCAAATGAAGACACCCTGGCCTCGCACATCCGTGCCCAGTGCTCCTCTGTCTCCTTGATAAGCAGATGCTGTTTACAAATACGTGCTTCAATATCCACACCAACCCAGATACCCCTGAGCCCCCACAAGGCCGTCCATTGTGAGCGTAGCAACCATGGTGGGACCCCTCTTCACCTCGTGGTTGGGCCCAACCCCTACAATCCTACATTGTTTAGAGGCAGGGCCCTTTGACCAGGCCCCCAGTGCCTTAGTACACCCCTGTCGGTCCTTGGGAGCTCACTGCCCAAAAGCAGACCTTAACGTGCGTAGTTGCAGCGGCCGCAGCAGCAGGCCCGCCCCTTGCCCTCATTCCCTGAGAGCTGCTCTTCAGCCACTGAGTTCAGGTGCGCAGGGAGACTGCATCGCCTACATCCGTGATTGGAGCTGGCCGCCGACCACTTCACGCACTTGCCACGGCCCGCCCCCATTTTTGTCCCGGCCTCCTGCTCTGGATGCAGGCTGCAACCCCACCCGACGCAGATAGCGTCAAGCACTGCATGCCATACCAGGCCCAGTCAAGCAGTCAGGCCTGAGCTGTTTGACTCTACCTGCCGCTCTCAGAGTATGGAGTGCTGCCGACATAGCCCTCCTCTCCCAATCCAAAAAGGCCAGATGCATACCAAGCCTTCGCACAATCCTTCTCCCATCACGCTTAAAATTGCTCTCTCACTGTGGTGCAAGGAGCCAGGAAGAGGCCTGGCACGCCCTTCCTGATACCTTTGTAGTACCTATAGGAGGCTGGCCTAGTATATGGTGCACACTTATTTAGGTGAAGCACCGTGATTTTAGTGGTCTTTGACAACCTTAGAAAGGTTTCTAAGTGGTAGCTGTGGAAAGCTGCCTTCAAGCGTATCCAGGAGGAGTGTTAAGCAGCTTGTTTTACCAGTTAGTCATTTACTGTAGGTTAAACGAAAAAGAACCACACAGTTGATGTACAAAAATTGTTCTATTTATTACACAACACTCACTAACACATTGGTATATCTCCTACCCAGTGATATAAACACAAATACACAACAATACTTCAATTGTAAGCAGGTAAGTGAGCACAATACACAGTGTTCGCCGGGGAGAGAGCAAATCATAAATTAAAAAAGTGGAATGCTAACTGCAACCGAAGTTGGGACTTGGACCAGGAGACTCTGAAGAGCTGAAGACACAAGGAACCACCCAAGTTAAGTACCCAGGAACCCATGGAGGCAGTGTGCAGAGTGGAAACAAAGCTGCAGACTCAATAGCAGTCAACAGGAAAGTTGTGGTTGCATTTTTGAAGTAGAAGGACCCTTCCCAGTTGACCCTGATGAAACTCAGTGAAGACAGAAGGTTGGAGAGTCACTCCACCTGTGGATACTCCTGGAACCAGGATACCTACACCAGGGAAGCCAGGTGCATAGGTGGGAAGTGACGTCGGAAACTGCCGAAGACAGTTTCAATGGAGGACTTCAGTAAAGATGCAGCTGGCGAAGCCTGTGCAAGAGTCCGGTGGAATCTAAGGGTCGATTCTTGAAGAGAAGAACATGCAAGCAGAGGGGACAGAGTCTATGCCACTCGGAGATGACCAGGAGGCCCGGAAGAGCAATGCTCACCGATGTCAGAGGATGCAGGAGTGATGATGGTGACCTTGTCGCTGCAGCTGAGAGGACCAGGCAATGATGAGGAAGACCAGGAGCCATGCACAAGCTGTCCCACATCAGAAGTCGATAACCTGGGGGTTGGTGTCCGGCGGGAGCACCAACAAACCTTGGTAGCTGCAACAGGTGTGGAAAGCAAAGAAAGAGCATTGTTGGGACCAGCAAGTTCCAAGAGACTCATTACTAGCAGGAGAGTCAGAGCAGGCCCTGAGCAAGCAGGGAAGCCCACTGATGGAGGAAAAGACCCTTGAGCGGGTCCCACAGGCCGGAGGCACAGGAATCGCAAGAGAACCTTGAGCAGCTCTTCAAAGAAGAAGTCCCACTGTGCAGAGGATGTGGTGAGGACACTAATCTTGGCAGGAAGAAATGCTGGAGGCTGGAGCTTCTTGTTGCCCAGAGATCTCTGGAATACACAGCCAACAAGCCTTGGCACCAACAAGTCGGCGAAGTGCACAAGGGGTTTGGTCCCAGCGGTCCCGACGAAGGATGCTGGCATCATCATTGTAGAGAGAAAAGGTCAGGCCTCGAGGGAGTTGCAGAACTACAACCTGTGTTGTTGAGCCTTTCGGAATCCGTGGGACGTCAGGAGCAGTAGACTGGTCAGCTTTGTTGCAGTGCCTGCAGATGCAGGAGAGGGACTCCTTCACTCCAAGGGAGATTACTTCAGGTGTCCTTGATGCCACAGGTCTGGTGAAGAACCTGGAAGAAGCACAGATGACAAAGAAGGCTTGCAGAGCAGCATGACCAGGAGCAGCAGAAGTCTTCCTTGCTGCAATCTCGGTTCCAGGCGAAGTCCAGGTGTCCAGACGGTTAAAGAGTGATGTGGTTTCAGGCATCATTCTTGTCCCACGACAAATCTGAGGACCCACCCACAAGTAAGCCCTTTCATACCCTAAGAAAGGGGTTAGGACAACTCACGGTCCCTCCCAGAGGAGGGGCTGGACAGAGGGGAGGATACACCCATGTCCTTTGTTCAGTTTTGTGACAGAGCAGAAGCCAAGGGCTCCCAGAACTGGTTCCAACTGGGGTATGCAAGGAGGGCACCAAATATGCCCTTCAAAGCAATCTAGTGGCACTGGCAAGTGCCACCACCCCAGCCCAACATACACCTGCCTTTGACAGAAAACTATTGTTCTACCATCCCCTGCTCGAGCTCAGCTCAGCAGCAGGAGGGCAGAATCATGTCTGGGGTCGGCAGCAGCACTAGCTTCCTGGCAGACCCTGGAATGCTGTTCCTGGAGTACTGGGGGCTTCCCGGAGGAGCACCCACAGTGCATGGAATCATACCTACAACACCAGTAACGGTGTTGGGGTATGATTCAAACATGCTTGATACCAAGCATGCCCAGGTTCAGCACATCCACTATATAGTTAGCCACTGCATGAAGACTGTTGTCCACTATCTGGCTGACCACACTGACAAAGACTGGAGAATCAACATTTTGCACCCCATGCAAACAGGTCATAGTACGAAAACTGCATTGTTATTGACCACAAAAGATCTAAACCTATCATTAGGTCAGGGTGGGTCGACTTCGCTTATTCTGTTGGATTTAAGCACAGCCTTTGACATTGTGTCACACTCTGTTCTCCTTTGCAGACTGGAAAATATAGTCTTCACAGGCATTGCTTTAAAACGGCTAGCATCCTTCTTAACCACTAGAAAATTTCAAATCAGTTAAGGACCATTTTGCTCCAGTGTACATCAGTTAAAATGCGGTGTGCAGGACCGGACTGGCCGGAGCGGGCACCGAGTATTTTCCCGGTGGGCTGCCAGGGTGGGGGCCGGTTTTGGGCCCCTGGGGGGGGGGCAGTTTTTGTTACAGGGCCGTTTTTACAACATAGTTGCAATACCGGCCCCTGTAACAAAATCGTCCGAAACCGGCCCTGGCAAACAGCTCGGCCGCACTCCTAACCCCCTAGGGGGCCGGCCAAGCACATTGCCAGGGCCGGTTTTGGTTCCCAGTCCGGCTCTGGCAGTGTGCCACAGGGGTCTAGGCCTCAATAGATTGATCATGCAAGACGGTATGAACCTGGACAACTCTTCTCTGATTTCTTGGTTGACCTATGTCTCCTCCACTATGAAAAGTTTAGGGAGACCTGAACTTTATTTTGATCCAAGTTGTATTGTCCAAACTGATAAAAGATGGGTTAAAGAAGCGTTTAGAGATAAGATGGCAGCAGATCGAGAAACTTTAGCACTGAATAAGCTTTTAGCATGTCATGCGAATTTAGAGGAAACAGTAAGTGGCTTGGAGCCATACCTTACCTTGGACATGCCTTGACACCAGCGACAATTGCTGACATTTTTTTGGTTTAGTTTATTCCCAGGGCTATTGCCCTCCAATCATGGTTGCTTTAAGGACTCAAGGTTGCTTTTGCCTGATTGTGATAATGTTTCCATTAATGATAACCTGCACATAGTCATGATCTGTCCAAAATATAATTATTTGTGTTCTAAATACAAATGTCCACTCCTGAAGCCCATGAATTTTAACCAAGCGAGACCTGCACTATTGTTTTTAACCCTCCCCACAGTGTGCTATCTTTTATCTTGTTATCTTTCTGTTTTTTTATAGCCAATCAAATTGGTAATGTATCTGATGTTTATATTTATGAAATGTATCATAGAGTGCTTGACGTTTATAATTTTAAAAAAAATTAAATAAAGTATATATTGATTGATTGACACCGTGTCACACTGTGTTCTCCTTCACAGACTGGAAAAGATCGGCATCACAGGCATTGCTTTAAAATGGCTAGCATCCTCCTTAACCAATAGAAGATTTCAAGTTAGTGAAGGACCATTTTGCTCCAGCGTGCATCGGTTAAAGTGTGGTGAGCCACAGGGGTCCTCCCTCAGCTCCATGCTTTTAAAACGCATATGTCCATCCATTATCGGACATTTTATGTTCTTTTGGTTTCACCATGCTCTCTTACGCTGATGACACCCAGATCATTTTCTCTCTCTCTCCTAATGGAGAGCCGATGTCCCACAAACTTAACGGCTGCTGAGAGCGAGTCACCAAGTGGATGTTAGAGCGTTGCCTCAAGATAAATGGGGAGAAAACGGAGGTCCTGGTGGTTGGAAATAACCCATTTTTATGGGACCAGCTTACATGGCCTCCATCCTTAGTTGATCTTCCTTCCCCTAAATAAGAGGTGAAAAGTCTGGGTGTTTTTTTTTTACTGCTGGCTCTCCATGGCTCTGCAAGTGAAAAAAGTAGCAGCGACCTGCTTCGGTCTCCTAAGAGCTTGGAGGAAAATCATCAAATGGCTCCCTATGGAGCGCCGAAGAGTTCTGGTACAGGTACTTATATTATCACATTTATAAAAAGAAGCAAAAACGTTTATGGTGTATATTACAGCACCTTGTATAGTTTTCAGAGATCAAAAGGGTGCTCACTCCCTGGGACAACCGTCTTAAAAAGACCCACACTAGCATAGATACAGGTTATTGGTGGAAGATGCACACCATAAACATAAATTGCTAATGTAAATTGAGTCACAATCAGAAGTTAATATATACAACTCAATGCTATTGAGTTCATCTTGAGCAAGAGAAAGAGAGGCACAGTGATTGTATCTTATAAGACAAGACAACACAAGTTAGTTGGTCTCATTTAAAGAGACTTGTTCTTTATATTCTTGTTTCATAAGTAGCGCAAGGCAACAACCACAGCCAATGCGTTTCATCCCAAAACATCGGGACTTCTTTAGGGCACAATAAATCTGGCACCCATGTGTGCCCTATCCGGTCAACAAACAAACGGAAAGTTGCAGCAGCAAAACCTTGTTGGTGCAACTTTCTGTTTGTTTGTTTGTTGGGGGGTAACAGAGAAAAGGTGATTTCCTGGGGACTTATTTTGTGAAAATATATAAAGGCATTGATAGAATTATTATTTTGTCAAAAAACAGTATATCGGACAAGATGTGAATTTTTAACTGGATGATGCATACAGGACCAAATGTATGAAACTATTTTGCATTTCCAAATGGTGCGATTCGCAAAATTCAGCTGTTTGCGAATGCAAAATGGCCTTTCCCAATGTATGAAAAGGTTCGCATTTGCAAAATTGCTAATCACAAAAAATGTGAATCCTTATTTTGCGAATACCAATTGTGCGAATCTAAAATTCCGAATTCGCAAATTGGTAATCGCAGACCAATGCATGAACCATTCGCAAATTACAAATGATCCAAATTTTGCAATTTTGCATGTGCAAATTACCACCTATTCCAATCAGGTGGTAACCAGGAGCAAACTATTTAATCAGGCCCAGAGGGCCTCAGAATGTTTCACAATGGCAGCGCTGTACGTCATAGCAAGGAGGACGAGGATTGTGCACCGAGCACTGTTTCAGCAGAGAGAGAGGAAGAAATCCATGACAAATATTGATTAGACTCCACTACAATCCTAGACCTGACAGCTGAACTTCATCCACTACTGCAGCATCATACTATCAGGACCAATACCATTCCCACACATGTGCAGGTCTCATGTTCACTGCACCTTCTAGCTTCAGGGAGCTACCAGGGGGTAATATCAGCAGGAGGGGTCTACCAAAGTGCACTTTTTTAATGCCTTCTTGAACACAATGGTCCAGAGGATACACCATTACATTAGATTCCCCACTACGCAACAGAAAGTACAGAAGACCATATTAGATTTCCACCAGATAGCCCAATTCCCCCATGTAATTGGGTGCATTGATGGTGCACATGTAGCCATTTGTACCCCCTCAGGTAATGAGTACGTGTTCAGAAACAGGAAATCCTTTCATTCAATGAACATCCAGGTCATATGTAAAGCCTCACACATAATAACTGATATAGTGGCAAAATTTCCTGGCAGTAAGCACGATTCTTTCACATTCAGACATAGTGGTAGATGCACACATCTCCTTGGGGGTGAATTTGGCACTGGATGCCTGCTAGGTAAATGCATGTAACACAGTTTGGTGGACTCTCTGGATATGGTGAAACATTACAGTGACTAATCTATTGCCTTTTACCCTGTAGGTGACAGTGCATATGCTGTGCGCTCTTTTATACTCATGCCATACCTGAATCCTGCAATTCAAAGGGAAAGGAAATACAATGCTGCACATAAGTCTACACTCAATGTGATAGAGCAGACTGAAGAGTAGGTTCTGCTGCCTACACAAAAGTGGAGGTGCACTGCAGTATAGGCGGGAGATATGTTTCAAAATTGTGGCCACTTGTGCCATGTTGCACACCCATGCAACAACCAATAACATACCATAGGACCTGACAGATTCTGAGTCTGATGAAGAGGATGAACCACATCAATCTTTCAGAGCAACAGACGGTGCAAGGGCAACAGTTGGCAGACAGAGACATGCCGAAATCACACAGAACTTTTTTAAAGTGAGTAATGATGAGACAATGCACTTCAGGACTCAATCAATCAATCAATCAGAACATTTGTAAAGCACACTACTCACCCGTGAGGGTCTCAAGGTGCTGGGGGAGTGGAGAGGTGCAGCTACTGCTCGAATCGCCAGGTCTTGGGTAGCCTCCTGAAGGTTAGTAGCTCCTGGGTCTGCCGTAGGAGGATGGGGATGAGGATGGGGATGGTGTTGCATGTTTTGGCGGTGAGGTGGGAGAATGATCTGCCGCAGGGGGACGGTGGCGAGGTCGGCGTAGCAGAGCTGGCGGTTCGGGGTGTAGAAGGTGAGTCGTCTGTTGAGGTATGCTGGTCCGGTGTTGTGGAGTGCCTGGTGTGCGTGGGTGAGGAGCTTGAAGGTGATCCTCTTGTTGACAGGAAGCCAGTGCAGGTCTCTCAGGTGGGGTGTGATGTGGCTGTGGCGCGGGATGTCGAGGATCAAGCGTGCAGAGGCACTCTGTGTGCATTATAGTTGTTTCAAGAGTTTGGCAGAGGCTCCTGCGTAGAGGGCATTTCCGTAGTCCAGCCTAATGCTAACGAGGGCCTTGGTGACCGTTCTTCTTGTTTCGGTGGGGATCTTGCGGAGCATGTGGAGGGTGTTGAAGCAGGAGGATGATACGGCGTTGACTTGCTTGGTCATGGAGAGTGTTGAGACGAGGATGAACCCCAGGTTGCATGCGTGGTCGGTGGGTGTTGGTGGTGCTCCCAGTGTGGTCGGCCACCAGGAGTCGTCCCAGGCCGAAGGGGTGGAGCTGAGGATGAGGACCTCCGTCTTGTCCGAGTTCAGCTTCAGGCGGTTGTTCTTCATCCACTCGGCGACGGCTTTCATTCCTTCTTGGAGGTTGGTTTTGATGGTTAGGGGGTCCTTGGTGAGGGAGAGGATCAGCTGGGTGTCGTCGGCATAAGAGATGATGTTGGGGTTGTGCAGTCGGGCGATGTGGGCGAGCGGTGCCATGTAGACGTTGAACAATGTCGGGCTGAGGGATGATCCTTAGGGTACGCCGCAGGTGATCTCGGTGGCTTCGGAACGGAAAGGGGGAGGCGGACGCTCTGGGTTCTGCCGGAGAGGAAGGAGGTGGTCCATTCCGGAGCCTTGTCTCAGATCCCTGCGTTGTGGAGGTGCGTGCATAGGGTGCGATGGCAGACTGTGTCGATAGGTCCAAGGGGATGAGGGCCGCGGTTTCGCCATTGTCCAGTAGGGCCCTGATGTCATCAGTGGCAGCAATGAGGGCAGTTTCGGTACTGTGGTTGCTGCGGAACACGGACTGGGACGGGTTCAGGATGCTGTTCTCCTCGAGGCAGCGGGTCAGTTGTCTGTTGACAGTCTTCTCGATGACCTTCGCTGGGAACGGGAGCAGGAAGATGGTCCGGAAGTTCTTGAGGTCCCTCAGATCCTCCTTGGGTTTTTTGAGTAAGGCGTTGATCTCGGCGTGCTTCCAGCTCTCTGGGAAGGTCGTGTTCTCGAAGGAGATGTTGATGGCCTTGCGGAGATGGGGTGCAATGGTGGTGCTGGCTTTGTTGAAGATGTGGTGTAGGCATGGGTCTGACGGAGAGACGGAGTGGATGGTGTTCATGATTTTGATGGTCTCGTCGTCGTTTATATTGGTCCAGGTGAGCAGGGGGTTGATGTGGTTGGTGGCCGTGTGGTCAGAGGTCTCGGTGGCTGTCAGGGCGGTAAGGTTGTTGAAGGTGTCGTGGATGTCTGCGATCTTGCGATGGAAGAAGGTGGCAAGGGAGTCGCACAGGTCTGGCAATGGTGGGATGTCGTTGGTGTTGGAGCTGGGGTTGGAGAGTTCCTTCACGATGTTGAAGAGCTCTCTGATGTTGTGCGCGTTGTTGTCTAGGCGGTCCTTGAAGGAGGCCCTTTTGGCAGATCTGATGAGGTGATGGTGTCTGCGGATGGCGTTCCTGTGGGCTGCGTAGCTGTCCGGAGTCTGTTTGCGGTGCCATTTCTTCTCTAGTTTTTGGCAGGTTTGCTTGGAGGCCTGGAGGTCTGCGGTGAACCAGCTGACTTTCTTGTTGGTGCGTCTGTTGGAGGGATTCTTGATTGGGAAAGAGTGTTGGCACAGTCGTCGATCCACTGTCTGAGGTTGCGTGCGGCGGTGGGGTCGATGGGTGGGCTTCGGGCAAGGGTGGTGTTTAGCTGGTCTTCGTTGACTTTGCTCCAGCTGCGGCGGGGGATCTGTTGAGTGCGGTGGTGCGTGGTGGGTTTCAGGAAGGTGAAGTGGATGCAGCGGTGGTCGGTCCACTGGAATTCGGTGGTGTGGCTGAAGGTGACGTGGGCGCTTGCTGAGAAATGGGGTCAAGCATGTGGCCGGCGGAGTGGGTGGGCGTTGTGATGAGCTGTCTGAGCCCGAGGTTGGCGAGGTTGTCAATCAGGGTGGTGGAGTTGGTGTCATTGTTCTCGAGGTGGAAGTCCAGGTCCCCGAGGAGGATGTAGTCTGTGGAGGCAAGGGCGTGCGTGCTGACGAAGTTGGCGATGGAGTCGCTGAACTGAGGCCGGGGGGTCTGTAGACGAGGGTTCCTCTGAGGGTGGTGTTGGGATCAGTGTGGAACTGGAAGTGCAGGTGTTCAGCGGTGCTGATGGTGTCATCGGTGCTGGTCGAGACTCTGAGGGTGTTCCTGTGGACAATGGCGATTCCTCCTCCCGTTCCGTTGGGGCGGTCCCTGCGGGTGATCTTGTAGCCGTCAGGGATGGCTATGGCAATGTCAGGTGCTGAGGAGGGGTTCATCCAGGTCTCCGTCAGGAAGGCGACTTCATGGGAGGTGGAGTCGAGTAGGCCCCAGAGTTCGATGGCGTGTTTGCAGGCGGAGCGGGTGTTGAGTAGAATGCATCTGAGGTGGTTGCGTCCTTTCTCGGTGGGTGGTTTGGCTGCTCGGAGGCTGGTGAAGCTGCAGCTCCAGCAGGACAAGGGTCCTTGGGTGCGCTTCGGGGCTGCCAGGAAGCAGGTGTGTGATTGTCCGGCATTGAGTGCGTGGAGGGTGCTGGCATCGTAGCGGCATCGGGTGTCATGGCGTTCGCGGGGCCAGGGGGTCTTGCGCTGGGTGCGGTCCAAGCGCGGACGGGCGCAGACGGGCTTGCCTTAGGTGCGCCTTCTGCGTCCCAGCGACGCGCATGCTGCGCGCGGCCGCCATAAGAAGGGGAGGTGGGAGGGAGGAGCAGCTGGGAGGCGGGACGAGTGGGCGGGCAGGGCCGCAGGGGACGCAGCTGCGGGAAATGCGAGGGCAGAACGAGTGGGGAAACCAAAGACACATCAAGCAAGGGATACTAGGAGAAAAACAGAATACAGGCACAATACAATACCACAACAATGCAAGGAATACAAGGAGAAGAAACAGAATGCAGGTGCAATACATTACCTCAACAATGCAAGGAATACAAGTAGAAAAAAACGGAGTACAGGCACAATACAATACAATACCAGAATACACAGATACCTACCGCCTACCACTGGCCACCAGGGATGAGGCGCAGGTGGTAGCCTGCAGGTGGAGGAAGGCCTCGAACTCGTGTCAGAGGCAGCAGCAGCGAGCTGGGAGACACGGGCACAACAAGTGGTGCTGTTGCGGTGTGGGGAGCGACCTGCCTGGGACAGGGTCAAGGGTCGCTCTCCTCACCGCGCAGCAGCCGCTATAAGAAGAGGAGGTGGGAGGGAGGAGCAGCTGGGAGGCGGGAGCGGGACTAATGGCCGAGCGGGGACGCAGGGGATGCAGCGGCGGGAAACGCAAGTGCAGAACGAGCGGGGAAACCAAGGGCACAACAAGCAAGGGATACAAGGAGAAAAACAGAATACAGGCACAATACAATACCACAACAATGCAAGGAATACAAGGAGAAGAAAGAGAATGCAGGCACAATACAGTACCACAACAATGCAAGGAATACAAGGAATACAAAACGGAGTACAGGCACAATACAATACAATACCAGAATGCACAGATACCTACCGCCTACCACTGGCCACCAGGGATGAGGCGCAGGTGGTAGCCTGCAGGTGGAGGAGGGCCTCGAACTCACGTCAGAGGCAGCAGCAGCGAGCTGGGAGACACGGGCACAACAGGTGGTGCTGTTGCGGCGTGGGGAGCGACCTGCCTAGGACTTATTTGCTATTGTATTTAATTCACCTTAATCTCAGTTAACTGTATGCACACAGTGATCATCATATTACATGTGTGTAAATTTGTAGGACAATGTAGGATTTCTAATAAACATTCACAATGTTCTGCACTGAGCATCACATGCAACAGGTTACCTCCCCCATTGGTATGCCTTGGTCACATCACTATCTACTTTTTACAGGCATGCATAGCACCGGAACGGTCAGTGTGTACTCTGGCCTCCATTTATGAGGCCACGAATGCCATATCTTGCCTCGCACTCCCCGTCTAGTCTCAGTCACAGGAGCAGTGTAATCATCCAAACGGCCTAATAGATGGTGACTTTGGTGCTACAGAGGTCTCCAATGGCTTCTGCCATGTCCCTGAGGCTTTCTGCATTTGCCCTATGGCCCTTCGACACTGTGTTGGTCAACTTCCTGATGCTGTCCTTAATGTCCACCATGTTGTTCTTCAGATACCCCAGCTGGGTTTGCATTGACCGCATGTTTCTTAATTGCAGGTGCTGCGCCTTCACCATGGTGCCCTCCAGCCCAGCAAAGACATAGGAGCCTTCTCATTCCTCAGCAACACCCTGTGCTCTTGCTCTGCATCTCCTGCGATAGGTGTTGTGATGCTGCAAGTGGGACTGGGCACTTTGGGTTTGTGCCTGCTCATCTGGCCTCGACTGCAGCTCTTTCTGGGTGTCTTTGTCTTCTACCTCAAACTCCTGTAGTGGAGACACGGTGTACCTGCGTGTTCTTGGTGCAGGTTATGTTGGCATTGCTGTCTCTTCTTCCCCTGCCTGTTTCTGGGTCTCCTCTGGCTTATCTGTTGCGGTGTCATCACCCTGTGGCACTGGGGTATCTGTGAATGTTACAGAACTACTTCAGTATGATGTGTGTACAGATTTGTAACATTTAAAACTTCAATGAAAATGGATTGGATCTACCAAAATATGGTGTGTTCATTGCTCACTTGCATGTGGTTCTCAGCTGCGCCTGTGCTGCTAGAACATTTATCTTTAATCTTGTGTCCCTGACTAGACCTCCCATGATGCATTGCTGGGTGGTAGCCAAGAAGTGGACTGGAGTGGGATTTTACACAAATGTTTCTTGACTTAATAAGAGTTCAGTTTGTGAGCTATGGGGCAAGTATAGTTTACATGCTTCCTACCTTGGCTGGTGGTGGGGGCAGCTGAGCTGTCGATGTCCTTAACACCACTGATGGACTCAGGCTGTAGTGTCGACTCCACCAAGTCCTCGCGGGGTGTAGGCGCAGGCTGGGTAGATGGTCGTCCACTGGTCTTCTTGGCGTTCGCAAGCCTGCTTGCCACCTTCTCCTTTGCCCTTGACCGCAAATCATGCCAGCTCTTGCGTACATCTTCAATGGAGCGCTGTGCGACCCCTACTGCGTTGAATTTTGTTTGGATGTCCAGCCACATTTTCCTTATCTCTGACTCTGGTACATGAAGGGATTTTTTTTCAAATAATTGTTCGGGGTCCTGACCTGCAACATATGAGCCAGAGGAGACCCAGGAACAGGTAGGGGAAGTAGAGACTGTAACCACAATGCAACAATACCCGCACCAAAAATACACAGGAACACCGTGTTCCCACTACAGGAGTTTGAGGTAGAATCGAAGACAAGTCACGTCACAGTTCTCATAGGAAAATGGGAAGTTCTGCCCTCAGAGACAGGCAGCTCCATTTCTCTGCATACAAAGAAAATCTCTGCCTCAGAATCTAAAATAAAGATTTTCAATTTTTTATGTTTTAAACTTTTGGGCTCTGCATCCTTTCTCTACAAAATGACCCGAACCCCTTCATCCTCAATGTGTCATACCAAGTCAGAACAAACATTGGCAATGCAATAGGTCTCGCATTACTGAAAGTTTGAGCTATTGGCGTTGCATTATTATTTGCAACCCCAATAGCTCAAACTTTCAGTAATGGGAGACCTAATGCATTGCAAATGCTTGTTCACTACTGTGAGTCCTACCCCTCTCATAGGTTGGCATTGGGATTTCCCTTAAACCTTATTAAGTGGTAATTCCTGATCAGAGATAAGTAGCTTTTTCATGTTTCATATCTTTGGATTGGTGGGATAAATCCTCTCTGCTGGTGCAGTTCGATTTAACCTTTCTATGTTAGAAATGCCACTTTTGGAAAGTGCACAGAAAAAGGTGACGCGAATTGCGACCCTAGCTGTTGCACTGCTACGAGAGAAAAAGTTTTCCATATAATCAAATTGTTCAGTTTTCACCAAGTAATCCAGACTAAACCAGTCACTTTAACATATTGTACTCGTCTTCATCTTAATCGATGTGTAGAATCAATCCAGAGACAGCGGGAATTCACTAGATGCTTTATTTAATCATTTTCAAACGTTTTCTGCAGCTCATCCAAGCTTTAACATGAACGTGTGTATTTAGCAACTTTCATATAACCCAATGCATTTCGAACCTGTGAGGTTCTTCGTCAGGGGTTGCTGTAAAATATTAAAAACATACACTTAGCTATCCTTTCCAGCATATAGCGGACTCAGTAATTCAAAACAAGAACAATAAATAATGCTAAATAAAACGTCATCCCTTTAAACCTTTCAGTTTCCCCACCCTTCACCACCCTCACGGTATCCCAAATGGCGCGAAAACGGCAATTAAACCCAAAGATCTCCTCTCTTGAATCAAACTATATATAATCTAAACATCAAGTGTGCCCTCAACAAATGCCCTCAACAAATGCCCCTAACGTGTTATCACATGAAAATTAATACTGAATGAAAACAGCCTTTCCCATTACATACAACAAATTCTACCACTTTACCTTGTGAAGGTGAGGACGAAGGGAGGAAGCAAGAGACTGTAATACTACATGTGGCTTTCACAAGGTAAAGTGGTAGAATTTGTTGTATGTAATGGGAAAGGCTGTTTTCATTCAGTATTACATTTCATGTGATAACACGTTAGGGGCATTTGTTGAGGGCACACTCGATGTTTAGATTATATATAGTTTGATTCAAGAGAGGAGATCTTTGGGTTTAATTGCCGTTTTCGCGCCATTTGGGATACCGTGAGGGTGGTGAAGGGTGGGGAAACTGAAAGGTTTAAAGGGATGACGTTTTATTTATCATTATTTTTTGTTCTTGTTTTGAATTACTGAGTCCGCTATATGCTGGAAAGGATAGCTAAGTGTATGTTTTTAATATTTTACAGCAACCCCTGACGAAGAACCTCACAGGTTCGAAATGCATTGGGTTATATGGAAAGTTGCTAAATACACACGTTCATGTTAAAGCTTGGATGAGCTGCAGAAAACATTTGAAAATGATTAAATAAAGCATCTAGTGAATTCCCGCTGTCTCTGGATTGATTCTACACATCGATTAAGATGAAGACGAGTACAACATGTTAAAGTGACTGGTTTAGTCTGGATTACTTGGTGAAAACTGAACAATTTGATTATATGGAAAACTTTTTCTCTCGTAGCAGTGCAACAGCTAGGGTCGCAATTCGCGTCACCTTTTTCTGTGTCTTTGACATGCTGTGAGGGGATGTTTCACAGCGCTGCTTGCACGCATCTATTTGGCAGTTACAGCATAAAATTAAAAGATTACGGGAAGGAGTGCATTCACTATACTTGTTTTTTGCCTTGCAACAATTAAATCGTCCCTAAGTGTTTGCACCCCATTGGTTTATGGATGAAAATAAGATAAGTAAAAGGAAGCGAGGGTCACTCTGGAGACATCGAAATTTCGATCAAAGTTCACTATGATAAGCATATTCCACCGATTGGAAACATCACAGACTCTATTATTCCATGCACATCGTAGACTTTGCTGTTTATAATTAATTTTCAGGCATTATAACTTGAGTTTATGTTTTGGTTAACTCTCCACGTTTGGTTTGGTATGAATAGGCTTTCATGCTGTGAGGATTTATGCACCAAGTTGTTTTCTCTTAGGGTTTTCATCATAGCGGGGCAATGCATTATGGGATTTGTAGGAGAGTTGGTTTTTGCAACGAGTATGCTTCTGTTTGAATGGGGATGTCACATGGTTTCATTGAACACACCTGTGAAAGCAGTTAAAAGAACAACGTGGGAGGGAGTGAGTAACTTCATTAATCGTTTGAGGACGAAGGGAGGAAGCAAGAGACTGTAATACTACATGTGGCTTTCACAAGATAAAGTGGTAGAATTTGTTGTATGTAATGGGAAAGGCTGTTTTCATTCAGTATTACTTTTCATGTGATAACACGTTAGGGGCATTTGTTGAGGGCACACTTGATGTTTAGATTATATATAGTTTGATTCAAGAGAGGAGATCTTTGGGTTTAATTGCCGTTTTCGCGCCATTTGGGATACCGTGAGGGTGGTGAAGGGTGGGGAAACTGAAAGGTTTAAAGGGATGACGTTTTATTTATCATTATTTTTTGTTCTTGTTTTGAATTACTGAGTCCGCTATATGCTGGAAAGGATAGCTAAGTGTATGTTTTTAATATTTTACAGCAACCCCTGACGAAGAACCTCACAGGTTCGAAATGCATTGGGTTATATGGAAAGTTGCTAAATACACACGTTCATGTTAAAGCTTGGATGAGCTGCAGAAAACGTTTGAAAATGATTAAATAAAGCATCTAGTGAATTCCCGCTGTCTCTGGATTGATTCTACACATCGATTAAGATGAAGACGAGTACAACATGTTAAAGTGACTGGTTTAGTCTGGATTACTTGGTGAAAACTGAACAATTTGATTATATGGAAAACTTTTTCTCTCGTAGCAGTGCAACAGCTAGGGTCGCAATTCGCGTCACCTTTTTCTGTGTCTTTGACATACTGTGAGGGGACGTTTCACAGCGCTGCTTGCACGCATCTATTTGGCAGTTACAGCATAAAATTAAAAGATTACGGGAAGGAGTGCATTCACTATACTTGTTTTTTGCCTTGCAACAATTAAATCGTCCCTAAGTGTTTGCACCCCATTGGTTTATGGATGAAAATAAGATAAGTAAAAGGAAGCGAGGGTCACTCTGGAGACATCAAAATTTCGATCAAAGTTCACTATGATAAGCATATTCCACCGATTGGAAACATCACAGACTCTATTATTCCATGCACATCGTAGACTTTGCTGTTTATAATTAATTTTCAGGCATTATAACTTGAGTTTATGTTTTGGTTAACTCTCCACGTTTGGTTTGGTATGAATAGGTTTTCATGCTGTGAGGATTTATGCACCAAGTTGTTTTCTCTTAGGGTTTTCATCATAGCGGGGCAATGCATTATGGGATTTGTAGGAGAGTTGGTTTTTGCAACGTGTATGCTTCTGTTTGAATGGGGATGTCACATGGTTTCATTGAACACACCTGTGAAAGCAGTTAAAAGAACAACGTGGGAGGGAGTGAGTAACTTCATTAATCGTTTGAGGACGAAGGGAGGAAGCAAGAGACTGTAATACTACATGTGGCTTTCACAAGATAAAGTGGTAGAATTTGTTGTATGTAATAGGAAAGGCTGTTTTCATTCAGTATTACTTTTCATGTGATAACACGTTAGGGGCATTTGTTGAGGGCACACTTGATGTTTAGATTATATATAGTTTGATTCAAGAGAGGAGATCTTTGGGTTTAATTGCCGTTTTCGCGCCATTTGGGATACCGTGAGGGTGGTGAAGGGTGGGGAAACTGAAAGGTTTAAAGGGATGACGTTTTATTTATCGTTATTTTTTGTTCTTGTTTTGAATTACTGAGTCCGCTATATGCTGGAAAGGATAGCTAAGTGTATGTTTTTAATATTTTACAGCAACCCCTGACGAAGAACCTCACAGGTTCGAAATGCATTGGGTTATATGGAAAGTTGCTAAATACACACGTTCATGTTAAAGCTTGGATGAGCTGCAGAAATCGTTTGAAAATTATTAAATAAAGCATCTAGTGAATTCCCGCTGTCTCTGGATTGATTCTACGCATCGATTAAGATGAAGACGAGTACAACATGTTAAAGTGACTGGTTTAGTCTGGATTACTTGGTGAAAACTGAACAATTTGATTATATGGAAAACTTTTTCTCTCGTAGCAGTGCAACAGCTAGGGTCGCAATTCGCGTCACCTTTTTCTGTGTCTTTGACATGCTGTGAGGGGACGTTTCACAGCGCTGCTTGCACGCATCTATTTGGCAGTTACAGCATAAAATTAAAAGATTACGGGAAGGAGTGCATTCACTATACTTGTTTTTTGTTTTTTACTTTTGGAAAGTGGACATTTCTCTGCACTTACTGCTCTCTGTGCCTAACAGCCTGTCTCCAATACACATCTGGGTTAGGCTGGGTGACAGCTACATTTGTGCATTCCCTCTAGACAGTCACAACACAGGACACTCAGCTGCATCTGCATTCATCTGCATTCTGATGGGTCTTCTTGGACTGGTAGGGATGGGAGAGACCCCCACTCTATTTGAAGAGGTAGTGTCCTACCCACACACAAAGTACTGATAACCCCCCACAGATGGCCTGGCAGACAGGACTGGGTTGTAAGGGATCCTTGTGCACAGTAGAGAAAGTGTTGGAGATCAGAGGGGTAGAAATTACTGTTCCCACTCCGGTGAGAGCAACAGTAAGAAAAGTGTTGGGTAGCGGAGGGGTAAAAAGTACTATTCCCACTCCACAGAGTGCAACAGTAGAATAAGTGTTGGATAGTGGAAAGGTAAAATGTACTATTCCCAGACCGATGAGTGCAACAGTAGGGAAAGTGTTGGATAGCGGAGGGGTAAAAATTACTATTCCCACTCCAGTATGTGCAACAGTAGGGAAAATGTTGGCTAGCGAAGGGGTAAAAATTACTATTCCAACTCCAGAGAGTGCAACAGTGGGGAAAGCGTTGAATAGCGAAGGATCAAAAATGACTATTCCCACTTCAAAGAGTGCAACATTAGGGACAGTGTTGAATAGCAGAGGGGTAAAAATTACTATTTCCACTCCACAGAGTGCAACACTAGGATATGTGTTGAATAGCCGAGGGCTAAAACGTACTATTCCCACTCCAGTGAGTGCAACAGTAGGGAAAGTGTTGGATAGCAGAAGGGTAAAAATGACTATTCCCACTCCACTGACTGCAACAGTAGGATATGTGTTGGCTAGCCGAGGGGTCACATTTACAATTCCCACTCCAGTGAGTGCAACAGTCGGGAAAGTGTTGGATAGTGGAGGGGTAAAAATTACTATTAATCATAAGATCGGGAAGCACTCCTCGTTTTTCAATGTTCCAATTTGTAAGTTTATTCCGTTATTGCGTGCGAACTTGGTTGAGTGCCCTACCCAAATGGCACTGAATATTAAACACATTACAAAGGGGCGCCTTATCGCCCCACCCAATTGCACTGCTACATTACGCCTCCTTGGCGATACCTTATATAAGGTGATTCGTTTTTCAACAGTTTTTAAACGTTTTTAAACATAATTTTTACTCAAATAGTTTTCCTTTGTTTAACTAAGTCCACACACGGGATGTCTGTGCCATTTCCCAAGCTTCTAATGTTCAAACTGTGTCCGAGCAGACTTCTTGAAAGAACACGAATAGAGCACTGTTCATGAAAGGCAGCGTTTATTTAATAAAATACCCAATGCATTTCGGGCATGATTGCCCTTCTTCAGGGGGCACTGTAAATAATCATAAAAACACATGATTACAAATGTTGTATAACATAATATCCCCACATTTTCTAAGCTAACTGATTTATCGTCAATATGTATGGTATTCCACTATCTTTATCTTGAGCCTTTACAAACTTTGTGCGTTCATCTATCAAAGAATAGTCAGCCTAGGTACATGGTTTCTCGTTACTTCTATCCTGAAATCCTTCAAACAATCTTAGCTATTGCACTGATACGCTAACCTTTGCTCCGTTTAAATCGTACATACATATTGTCACCCTGGAAAAACAGTCGACCCCAATACTTGTATTCCCGTGTCGATTCTGTCTGGTACCCTTCAAATATCTTTGTTTTTCCACCCGTCAATACTTTCAACATGTGCATCTGCATAATGTTCTAAGCTAATGGTCTTTCACGTACCTGCCGTGCAACATTTAAAAAGCATCCTGCTTTGATATCTTCCATCCTGGCCTAAGGCTCAACCCTTTTCTCCTTCTTTATGTGTAACTTTTGACAGGATGCTTTTTTTTTTTTTTTTTGGTTTTTCACCGTGCGCGCACCCCCGTGATTTTTTAAAAAAAAAACTTAAAACATTTTTTTCTGCCTTCGGGGTCCTTCAGGGACCCCCTGACAAAGGCTAGGGGGTCAGGAACTGCCCCCTTTTCACGTTCGCCACCTTCCTTTTTCCCTCTCGCACTGAAATCAAACAAAATGGCGGCCGACACTTCCTGATTTCGACCGATTCGAACGTTGACTAACATGTAACCACCAATCAGAATTACGCTCGCGCACGTTAGGGTGCTCGCACGGTGTGCAGATTGACTCCATATATGCAAAAGGCACATCCCTGAGCTGAGGACTACCTCTCTGCCAAATTTCAAGTAATTCTGTTCAGCCGTTCGGGCTGTACCTTGGACTAAAGGTCCCTATGGAAAATTGCATGGGGGAAACGCGTTTTGGGACCCCCCTTTTTTCTCAGCACCGCTTGACGAATCCCCCCGAGACTTTCAGGGTAGGAGCGGAGCGGAGCGGAGCGCCCCACCTATTTTGAAAATTTCGCGAGGATTCTTCAACCGGCGCCAAAGTTATTCCAAATAGAATGTTGCGGATTTCCTATGGAAACACGGTCCTAACTATAACTATCTACTGGCGACCGCCAGTAGATAATATATATATATATATATATATATATATATAGATATCACGTTGTATCCGTTGAAGAATCTCTTGTTTGCTTTTCTCCAAAGTAACGGACACGGACCCAAACTGGAGCTTAGAAGATCTTTATTCCACCATCGCCATAACGCGTTTCAGCCCCGTAGAGCCTTGATCACATATATATATATATATATATAAATATATATATATATATATATATATATATATATATATATATATATATATATATATATATATTCATTGAAAAAACCATAGGTTTCAGAGACGTTATAGTTAGAGATTAGCATTTAAAAAACCTTAGAAATTCACAGAAAAAAAATAGGTTTCAGGGGTGTTATAGTTAGCTGGCCATTTCACTTGTACAAAACCATAGAAATTCCTCCGTTATAGTTAGTTCTGCTAACTATAACTCGCGCACCCGCAATGCACTGCTGATGATGTCACATATTGCATCATTCATGACATGGTCAGTGACATCCCTGATGACATCACTGATGACATCTCAAATGACATCACTGATGACATCATCCAGTGAATGTGGTTTAGTTTGAAATTTAAATATGTAATATATATATATACCAATCTGTATTGAAGATTGAGTGGATATATAACTGTCTGGATGGAGGATTAAGTAGCTGTCTGACTGTCTGTTTCAATTGGTAAATAAAAGTGTCTCACTTAATACATGGATTAGTAACTAAACTATGTAAATGTGTGCATCACTGTCTCTGTTGTTATATAACATGCTGCATCAGTTGGTCACTAACTACATGAGTGTGAATATTAGTTATTGATTAGTAGGGTGAGTATTTGTATGGGATACTGAGATTGTGTGTGGTTGGATGGGGTGTGTGTAACTCTGTGCATAGATGTGTGAATGGTTGATTGAATAGGTGTATAGGTTTAAGAGTGCATGTGGAAACAGTTGTTTGGGTGACTGAGTGTATTTATTTGTGTGTTGGTGAGCGAATATATGTTTTAGTTGTACATCTTCAACAAAGTAAAAAAATAAAAGGCATTGTATGTGAGAGTTGGTGTATATAAATAAGTATGTGTAAGAGTCAGTGATTGTGAGAGTAACTATATGAATGAGTGTATAATTGTAATGGTGATTTCCTATCATATTAACTATGAGTTACTATGTGTTTGAATAAATGAGGTATTGTTGGATAATTGTGTAAGTGAGTAAATGTAAGTGTGACTAATTTTTTTCATGAGTGAGTAGGATGACTGCATAACCGACTAAGATGACTGCTGATGTGTCAATGTCTATTTATGTGTATTAGTGACTGCATCTATAATTGATTCTGTTGTTGAATGGGTAGTTGTGTGTGTAGACTTAGGAATCAGTGAGTGGGTATGTAGTAACTGGAATTGGTGTGTCAATGGTTTCAAATATGGTACTCTGTATTTTACAGTGAGTGATGAAAGGTTATAATAGTGTATGATGAGGTGTATCAGATTGTCACGTGGATGATGTAGATCCAGAGAAACCAGGTCAGCAGAGCTGCTTTAGAGGGAGAGAACCAGGTCAGCAGAACTGCTTTAGAGCCAGAGAACCAGGTCAGCAGTGCTGCTCTAGAGCCAGAGAACCAAGTCAGCAGAGCTGCTTTAGAGCCATGCCACCAGGTCAGCAGAGCTGCTCTAGAGGCAGAGAACCAGGTCAGCAGAGCTGCTTTAGAGCCATAGACCCAGGTCAGCAGAGCTGCTTTAGAGCCAGAGAACCAGGTCAGCAGAGCTGCTCTAGAGGCAGAGAGCCAGGTCAGCAGAGCTGCTTTATATGGAGAGAACCATTACAGCAGAGCTGCTTTAGAGGGAGAGAACCAGGTCAGCAGAGCTGCTTTAGAGCCAGAGAACCAGGTTAGCAGAGCTGCTTTAGAGGGAGAGAACCAGGTTAGCAGAGCTGCTTTAGAGGGAGAGAACCAGGTCAGCAGAGCTGCTTTAGAGCCATAGAACCAGGTCAGCAGAGCAGCTCTAGAGGCAGAGGACCAGGCCAGCAGAGCTGCTTTAGAGCCAGAAAACCAGGTCAGCAGAGCTGCTTTAGAGCAAGAGAACCAGGTCAGCAGAGCTGCTCTAGAGCCAGAGAACCAGGTCAGCAGAGCTGCTGTAGAGCCAGAGAAACCAGGTCAGTAGAGCTGCTTTAGAGGGAGAGAACCAGGTCAGCAGAGCTGCTTTAGAGGGAGAGAACCGGGTCAGCAGAGCTGCTTTAGAGCCAAAGGACCAGGTCAGCAGAGCTCCTCTAGAGCCATAGAACCAAGTCAGCAGAGCTGCTTTAGAGACAGAGAACCAGGTCAGCAGAGCTGCTCTAGAGGCAGAGAACCAGGTCAGCAGAGCTGCTTTATGTGGGGGGAGAACCATGTCAGCAGAGCTGCTTTAGAGCCATAGAACCAGGTCAGCAGAGCTGCTCTAGAGGCAGAGAACCAGGCCAGCAGAGCTGCTTTAGAGCCAGAGAACCAGGTCAGCAGAGCTGATTTAGAGGGAGAGAACCAGGTTAGCAGAGCTGCTTTAGAGGGAGAGAACCAGGTCAGCAGAGCTGCTTTAGAGCCATAGAACCAGGTCAGCAGAGCTGCTCTAGAGGCAGAGGACCAGGCCAGCAGAGCTGCTTTAGAGCCAGAGAACCAGGTCAGCAGAGCTGCTTTAGAGCCAGAGAACCAGGTCAGCAGAGCTGCTCTAGAGCCAGAGAACCAGGTCAGCAGAGGTGCTGTAGAGCCAGAGAAACCAGGTCAGTAGAGCTGCTTTAGAGGGAGAGAACCAGGTCAGCAGAGCTGCTTTAGAGGGAGAGAACCAGGTCAGCAGAGCTGCTTTAGAGCCAAAGGACCAGCTCAGCAGAGCTGCTCTGGAGCCATAGAACCAAGTCAGCAGAGCTGCTTTAGAGCCAGAGAACCAGGTCAGCAGAGCTGCTCTAGAGGCAGAGAACCAGGTCAGCAGAGCTGCTTTATGTGGGGGGAGAACCATGTCAGCAGAGCTGCTTTAGGGCCATAGAACCAGGTCAGCAGAGCTGCTCTAGAGGCAGAGAACCAGGCCAGCAGAGCTACTTTAGAGCCAGAGAACCAGGTCAGCAGAGCTGATTTAGAGCCAGAGAACCAGGTCAGCAGAGCTGCTCTAGAGCCAGAGACTAAGTCAGCAGAGCTGCTTTAGAGCCATAGAACCAGGTCAGCAGAGCTGCTTTAGAGCCAGAGAACCAGGTCAGCAGAGCTGCTCTAGAGCCAGAGAACCAGGTCAGCAGAGCTGCTGTAGAGCCAGAGAAACCAGGTCAGTAGAGCTGCTTTAGAGGGAGAGAACCAGGTCAGCAGAGCTGCTTTAGAGGGAGAGAACCAGGTCAGCAGAGCTGCTTTAGAGCCAAAGAACCGGGTCAGCAGAGCTTGTCTAGAGCCATAGAACCAAGTCAGTAGAGCTGCTTTAGAGCCAGAGAACCAGGTCAGCAGAGCTGCTCGAGAGGCAGAGAACCAGGTCAGAAGAGCTGCTTTATGTGGGGGGAGAACCATGTCAGCAGAGCTGCTTTAGAGCCATAGAACCAGGTCAGCAGAGCTGCTCTAGAGGCAGGAAACCAGGCCAGCAGAGCTGCTTTAGAGCCAGAGAACCAGGTCAGCAGAGCTGCTTTAGAGCCAGAGAACCAGGTCAGCAGAGCTGCTCTAGAGCCAGAGACCAAGTCAGCAGAGCTGCTTTAGAGCCATAGAACCAGGTCAGCAGAGCTGCTTTAGAGCCAGCGAACCAGGTCAGCAGAGCTGCTCTAGAGCCTAAGAACCAGGTCAGCAGAGCTGCTCTATAGCCAGAGAACCAGGTCAGCAGAGCTGCTCTAGAGGCAGAGAACCAGGTCAGCAGAGCTGCTTTATGTGGGGGGAGAACCATGTCAGCAGAGCTGCTTTAGAGCCAGAGAACCAGGTCAGCAGAGCTGCTCTAGAGGCAGAGAACCAGGCCAGCAGAGCTGCTTTAGAGCCAGAGAACCAGGTCAGCAGAGCTGCTTTAGAGCCAGAGAACCAGGTCAGCAGAGCTGCTCTAGAGCCAGAGACCAAGTCAGCAGAGCTACTTTAGAGCCATAGAACCAGGTCAGCAGAGCTGCTTTAGAGCCAGAGAACCAGGTCAGCAGAGCTGCTCTAGAGCCAGAGAACCAGGTCAGCAGAGCTGCTGTAGAGCCAGAGAAACCAGGTCAGTAGAGCTGCTTTAGAGGGAGAGAACCAGGTCAGCAGAGCTGCTTTAGAGGGAGAGAACCAGGTCAGCAGAGCTGCTTTAGAGCCAAAGGACCAGGTCAGCAGAGCTGCTCGAGAGCCATAGAAGCAAGTCAGCAGAGCTGCTTTAGAGCCAGAGAACCAGGTCAGCAGAGCTGCTCTGGAGGCAGAGAACCAGGTCAGCAGAGCTGCTTTATGTGGGGGGAGAACCATGTCAGCAGAGCTGCTTTAGAGCCATAGAACCAGGTCAGCAGAGCTGCTCTAGAGGCAGAGAAGCAGGCCAGCAGAGCTGCTGTAGAGCAAGAGAAACCAGGTCAGTAGAGATGCTTTAGAGGGAGAGAACCAGGTCAGCAGAGCTGCTTTAGAGGGAGAGAACCAGGTCAGCAGAGCTGTTTTAGAGCCAAAGGACCGGGTCAGCAGAGCTGCTCTAGAGCCATAGAACCAAGTCAGCAGAGCTGATTTAGAGCCAGAGAACCAGGTCAGCAGAGCTGCTCTAGAGGCAGAGAACCAGGTCAGCAGAGCTGCTCTAGAGCCAGAGAACCATGTCAGCAGAGCTGCTTTAGAGCCATAGAACCAGGTCAGCAGAGCTGCTCTAGAGGCAGAGAACCAGGCCAGCAGAGCTGCTTTAGAGCCAAAGAACCAGGTCAGCAGAGCTGATTTAGAGCCAGAGAACCAGGTCAGCAGAGCTGCTCTAGAGCCAGAGACCAAGTCAGCAGAGCTGCTTTAGAGCCATAGAACCAGGTCAGCAGAGCTGCTTTAGAGCCAGAGAACCAGGTCAGCAGAGCTGCTCTAGAGCCAGAGAACCAGGTCAGCAGAGCTGCTGTAGAGCAAGAGAAACCAGGTCAGTAGAGATGCTTTAGAGGGAGAGAACCAGGTCAGCAGAGCTGCTTTAGAGGGAGAGAACCAGGTCAGCAGAGCTGTTTTAGAGCCAAAGGACCGGGTCAGCAGAGCTGCTCTAGAGCCATAGAACCAAGTCAGCAGAGCTGATTTAGAGCCAGAGAACCAGGTCAGCAGAGCTGCTCTAGAGGCAGAGAACCAGGTCAGCAGAGCTGCTCTAGAGCCAGAGAACCATGTCAGCAGAGCTGCTTTAGAGCCATAGAACCAGGTCAGCAGAGCTGCTCTAGAGGCAGAGAACCAGGCCAGCAGAGCTGCTTTAGAGCCAGAGAACCAGGTCAGCAGAGCTGCTTTAGAGCCAGAGAACCAGGTCAGCAGAGCTGCTCTAGAGCCAGAGACCAAGTCAGCAGAGCTGTTTTAGAGCCATAGAACCGGGTCAGCAGAGCTGCTTTAGAGCCAGAGAACCATGTCAGCAGAGCTGCTCTAGAGCCTAAGAACCAGGTCAGCAGAGCTGCTCTATAGCCAGAGAACCAGGTCAGCAGAGCTGCTCTAGAGGCAGAGAACCAGGTCAGCAGAGCTGCTTTATGTGGGGGGAGAAACATGTCAGCAGAGCTGCTTTAGAGCCAGAGAACCAGGTCAGCAGAGCTGCTCTAGAGGCAGAGAACCAGGCCAGCAGAGCTGCTTTAGAGCCAGAGAACCAGGTCAGCAGAGCTGATTTAGAGCCAGAGAACCAGGTCAGCAGAGCTGCTCTAGAGCCAGAGAACCAGGTCAGCAGAGCTGCTGTAGAGCCAGAGAAACCAGGTCAGTAGAGCTGCTTTAGAGGGAGAGAACCAGGTCAGCAGAGCTGCTTTAGAGGGAGAGAACCAGGTCAGCAGAGCTGCTTTAGAGCCAAAGGACCAGGTCAGCAGAGCTGCTCTGGAGGCAGAGAACCAGGTCAGCAGAGCTGCTTTATGTGGGGGGAGAACCATGTCAGCAGAGCGGCTTTAGAGCCATAGAACCAGGTCAGCAGAGCTGCTCTAGAGGCAGAGAAGCAGGCCAGCAGAGCTGCTTTAGAGCCAAAGAACCAGGTCAGCAGAGCTGATTTAGAGCCAGACCCCCAGGTCAGCAGAGCTGCTCTAGAGCCAGAGACCAAGTCAGCAGAGCTGCTTTAGAGCCATAGAACCAGGTCAGCAGAGCTGCTTTAGAGCCAGAGAACCAGTTCAGCAGAGCTGCTCTAGAGCCAGAGAACCAGGTCAGCAGAGCTGCTGTAGAGCAAGAGAAACCAGGTCAGTAGAGATGCTTTAGAGGGAGAGAACCAGGTCAGCAGAGCTGCTTTAGAGGGAGAGAACCAGGACAGCAGAGCTGTTTTAGAGCCAAAGGACCGGGTCAGCAGAGCTGCTCTAGAGCCATAGAACCAAGTCAGCAGAGCTGATTTAGAGCCAGAGAACCAGGTCAGCAGAGCTGCTCTAGAGGCAGAGAACCAGGTCAGCAGAGCTGCTCTAGAGCCAGAGAACCATGTCAGCAGAGCTGCTTTAGAGCCATAGAACCAGGTCAGCAGAGCTGCTCTAGAGGCAGAGAACCAGGCCAGCAGAGCTGCTTTAGAGCCAGAGAACCAGGTCAGCAGAGCTGCTCTAGAGCCAGAGACCAAGTCAGCAGAGCTGCTTTAGAGCCATAGAACCAGGTCAGCAGAGCTGCTTTAGAGCCAGAGAACCAGGTCAGCAGAGCTGCTCTAGAGCCTAAGAACCAGGTCAGCAGAGCTGCTCTATAGCCAGAGAACCAGGTCAGCAGAGCTGCTCTAGATGCAGAGAACCAGGTCAGCAGAGCTGCTTTATGTGGGGGGAGAACCATGTCAGCAGAGCTGCTTTAGAGCCAGAGAACCAGGTCAGCAGAGTTGCTCTAGAGGCAGAGAACCAGGCCAGCAGAGATGCTTTAGAGCCAGAGAACCAGGTCAGCAGAGCTGCTCTAGAGCCAGAGACCAAGTCAGCAGAGCTGCTTTAGAGCCATAGAACCAGGTCAGCAGAGCTGCTGTAGAGCCAGAGAAACCAGGTCAGTAGAGCTGCTTTAGAGGGAGAGTACCAGGTCAGCAGAGCTGCTTTAGAGGGAGAGAACAAGGTCAGCAGAGCTGCTTTAGAGCCAAAGGACCAGGTCAGCATAGATGCTCTAGAACCATAGAACCAAGTCAGCAGAGCTGCTTTAGAGCCAGAGAACCAGGTCAGCAGAGCTGCTCTAGAGGCAGAGAACCAGGTCAGCAGAGCTGCTTTATGTGGGGGGAGAACCATGTCAGCAGAGCTGCTTTAGAGCCGTAGAACCAGGTCAGCAGAGCTGCTCTAGAGGCAGAGAACCAGGCCAGCAGAGCTGCTTTAGAGCCAGAGAACCAGGTCAGCAGAGCTGCTTTAGAGCCAGAGAACCAGGTCATCAGAGCTGCTCTAGAGCCAGAGACCAAGTCAGCAGAGCTGCTTTAGAGCCATAGAACTAGGTCAGCAGAGCTGCTTTAGAGCCAGAGAACCAGGTCAGCAGAGCTGCTCTAGAGCCTAAGAACCAGGTCAGCAGAGCTGCTCTAGAGCCAGAAAACCAGGTCGGCAGAGCTGCTGTAGAGCCAGAGAAACCAAGTCAGTAGAGCTGCTTTAGAGGGAGGGAACCAGGTCAGCAGAGCTGCATTAGAGGGAGAGAACCAGGCCAGCAGAGCTGCTTTATGTGGGGGGAGAACCGTGTCAGCAGAGCTGCTTTAGAGCCATAGAACCAGGTCAGCAGAGCTGCTCTAGAGGCAGAGAACCAGGCCAGCAGAGCTGCTTTAGAGCCAGAGAACCAGGTCAGCAGAGCTGCTCTAGAGGCAGAGAACCAGGTCAGCAGAGCTGCTTTATGTGGGGGGAGAACCATGTCAGCAGAGCTGCTTTAGAGCCATAGAACCAGGTCAGCAGAGCTGCTCTAGAGGCAGAGAACCAGGCCAGCAGAGCTGCTTTAGAGCCAGAGAACCAGGTCAGCAGAGCTGATTTAGAGGGAGAGAACCAGGTTAGCAGAGCTGCTTTAGAGGGAGAGAACCAGGTCAGCAGAGCTGCTTTAGAGCCATAGAACCAGGTCAGCAGAGCTGCTCTAGAGGCAGAGGACCAGGCCAGCAGAGCTGCTTTAGAGCCAGAGAACCAGGTCAGCAGAGCTGCTCTAGAGCCAGAGAAACAGGTCAGCAGAGGTGCTGTAGAGCCAGAGAAACCAGGTCAGTAGAGCTGCTTTAGAGGGAGAGAACCAGGTCAGCAGAGCTGCTTTAGAGGGAGAGAACCAGGTCAGCAGAGCTGCTTTAGAGCCAAAGGACCAGCTCAGCAGAGCTGCTCTGGAGCCATAGAACCAAGTCAGCAGAGCTGCTTTAGAGCCAGAGAACCAGGTCAGCAGAGCTGCTCTAGAGGCAGAGAACCAGGTCAGCAGAGCTGCTTTATGTGGGGGGAGAACCATGTCAGCAGAGCTGCTTTAGGGCCATAGAACCAGGTCAGCAGAGCTGCTCTAGAGGCAGAGAACCAGGCCAGCAGAGCTACTTTAGAGCCAGAGAACCAGGTCAGCAGAGCTGATTTAGAGCCAGAGAACCAGGTCAGCAGAGCTGCTCTAGAGCCAGAGACCAAGTCAGCAGAGCTTCTTTAGAGCCATAGAACCAGGTCAGCAGAGCTGCTTTAGAGCCAGAGAACCAGGTCAGCAGAGCTGCTCTAGAGCCAGAGAACCAGGTCAGCAGAGCTGCTGTAGAGCCAGAGAAACCAGGTCAGTAGAGCTTCTTTAGAGGGAGAGAACCAGGTCAGCAGAGCTGCTTTAGAGGGAGAGAACCAGGTCAGCAGAGCTGCTTTAGAGCCAAAGAACCGGGTCAGCAGAGCTTGTCTAGAGCCATAGAACCAAGTCAGTAGAGCTGCTTTAGAGCCAGAGAACCAGGTCAGCAGAGCTGCTCGAGAGGCAGAGAACCAGGTCAGAAGAGCTGCTTTATGTGGGGGGAGAACCATGTCAGCAGAGCTGCTTTAGAGCCATAGAACCAGGTCAGCAGAGCTGCTCTAGAGGCAGAGAACCAGGCCAGCAGAGCTGCTTTAGAGCCAGAGAACCAGGTCAGCAGAGCTGCTTTAGAGCCAGAGAACCAGGTCAGCAGAGCTGCTCTAGAGCCAGAGACCAAGTCAGCAGAGCTGCTTTAGAGCCATAGAACCAGGTCAGCAGAGCTGCTTTAGAGCCAGAGAACCAGGTCAGCAGAGCTGCTCTAGAGCCTAAGAACCAGGTCAGCAGAGCTGCTCTATAGCCAGAGAACCAGGTCAGCAGAGCTGCTCTAGAGGCAGAGAACCAGGTCAGCAGAGCTGCTTTATGTGGGGGGAGAACCATGTCAGCAGAGCTGCTTTAGAGCCAGAGAACCAGGTCAGCAGAGCTGCTCTAGAGGCAGAGAACCAGGCCAGCATAGCTGCTTTAGAGCCAGAGAACCAGGTCAGCAGAGCTGCTTTAGAGCCAGAGAACCAGGTCAGCAGAGCTGCTCTAGAGCCAGAGACCAAGTCAGCAGAGCTGCTTGAGAGCCATAGAACCAGGTCAGCAGAGCTGCTTTAGAGCCAGAGAACCAGGTCAGCAGAGCTGCTCTAGAGCCAGAGAACCAGGTCAGCAGAGCTGCTGTAGAGCCAGAGAAACCAGGTCAGTAGAGCTGCTTTAGAGGGAGAGAACCAGGTCAGCAGAGCTGCTTTAGAGGGAGAGAACCAGGTCAGCAGAGCTGCTTTAGAGCCAAAGGACCAGGTCAGCAGAGCTGCTCGAGAGCCATAGAAGCAAGTCAGCAGAGCTGCTTTAGAGCCAGAGAACCAGGTCAGCAGAGCTGCTCTGGAGGCAGAGAACCAGGTCAGCAGAGCTGCTCTAGAGGCAGAGAAGCAGGCCAGCAGAGCTGCTTTAGAGCCAGAGAACCAGGTCAGCAGAGCTGATTTAGAGCCAGAGAACCAGGTCAGCAGAGCTGCTCTAGAGCCGAAGACCAAGGCAGCAGAGCTGCTTTAGAGCCATAGAACCAGGTCAGCAGAGCTGCTTTAGAGCCAGAGAACCAGGTCAGCAGAGCTGCTCTAGAACCAGAGAACCAGGTCAGCAGAGCTGCTGTAGAGCAAGAGAAACCAGGTCAGTAGAGATGCTTTAGAGGGAGAGAACCAGGTCAGCAGAGCTGCTTTAGAGGGAGAGAACCAGGTCAGCAGAGCTGTTTTAGAGCCAAAGGACCGGGTCAGCAGAGCTGCTCTAGAGCCATAGAACCTATTCAGCAGAGCTGATTTAGAGCCAGAGAACCAGGTCAGCAGAGCTGCTCTAGAGGCAGAGAACCAAGTCAGCAGAGCTGCTCTAGAGCCAGAGAACCATGTCAGCAGAGCTGCTTTAGAGCCATAGAACCAGGTCAGCAGAGCTGCTCTAGAGGCAGAGAACCAGGCCAGCAGAGCTGCTTTAGAGCCAGAGAACCAGGTCAGCAGAGCTGCTTTAGAGCCAGAGAACCAGGTCAGCAGAGCTGCTCTAGAGCCAGAGACCAAGTCAGCAGAGCTGTTTTAGAGCCATAGAACCGGGTCAGCAGAGCTGCTTTAGAGCCAGAGAACCATGTCAGCAGAGCTGCTCTAGAGCCTAAGAACCAGGTCAGCAGAGCTGCTCTATAGCCAGAGAACCAGGTCAGCAGAGCTGCTCTAGAGGCAGAGAACCAGGTCAGCAGAGCTGCTTTATGTGGGGGGAGAAACATGTCAGCAGAGCTGCTTTAGAGCCAGGTAACCAGGTCAGCAGAGCTGCTCTAGAGGCAGAGAACCAGGCCAGCAGAGCTGCTTTAGAGCCAGAGAACCAGGTCAGCAGAGCTGCTCTAGAGGGAGAGAACCAGGCCAGCAGAGCTGCTTTAGAGCCAGAGAACCAGGTCAGCAGAGCTGATTTAGAGCCAGAGAACCAGGTCAGCAGAGCTGCTCTAGAGCCAGAGACCAAGTCAGCAGAGCTGCTTTAGAGCCATAGAACCAGGTCA
Organism: Triturus cristatus; assembly: GCF_964204655.1. Taxonomy (NCBI): domain Eukaryota; kingdom Metazoa; phylum Chordata; class Amphibia; order Caudata; family Salamandridae; genus Triturus; species Triturus cristatus. The sequence goes on from NC_140580.1 coordinate 727,932,214, forward strand.
GCAGAGCTGCTTTAGAGCCAGAGAACCAGGTCAGCAGAGCTGCTCTAGAGCCAGAGAACCAGGTCAGCAGAGCTGCTGTAGAGCAAGAGAAACCAGGTCAGTAGAGATGCTTTAGAGGGAGAGAACCAGGTCAGCAGAGCTGCTTTAGAGGGAGAGAACCAGGTCAGCAGAGCTGTTTTAGAGCCAAAGGACCGGGTCAGCAGAGCTGCTCTAGAGCCATAGAACCAAGTCAGCAGAGCTGATTTAGAGCCAGAGAACCAGGTCAGCAGAGCTGCTCTAGAGGCAGAGAACCAGGTCAGCAGAGCTGCTTTATGTGGGGGAGAACCATGTCAGCACAGCTGCTTTAGAGCCATATAACCAGGTCAGCAGAGCTGCTCTAGAGGCAGAGAACCAGGCCAGCAGAGCTGCTTTAGAGCCAGAGAACCAGGTCAGCAGAGCTGCTTTAGAGCCAGAGAACCAGGTCAGCAGAGCTGCTCTAGAGCCAGAGACCAAGTCAGCAGAGCTTTTTTAGATCCATAGAACCGGGTCAGCAGAGCTGCTTTAGAGCCAGAGAACCATGTCAGCAGAGCTGCTCTAGAGCCTAAGAACCAGGTCAGCAGAGCTGCTCTATAGCCAGAGAACCAGGTCAGCAGAGCTGCTCTAGAGGCAGAGAACCAGGTCAGCAGAGCTGCTTTATGTGGGGGGAGAAACATGTCAGCAGAGCTGCTTTAGAGCCAGGTAACCAGGTCAGCAGAGCTGCTCTAGAGGCAGAGAACCAGGCCAGCAGAGCTGCTTTAGAGCCAGAGAACCAGGTCAGCACAGCTGCTTTAGAGCCAGAGAACCAGGTCAGCAGAGCTGCTCTAGAGCCAGAGACCAAGTCAGCAGAGCTGCTTTAGAGCCATAGAACCAGGTCAGCAGAGCTGCTCTAGAGCCAGAGAACCAGGTCAGCAGAGCTGCTGTAGAGCCAGAGAACCAGGTCAGCAGAGCTGCTGTAGAGCCAGAGAAACCAGGTTAGTAGAGCTGCTTTAGAGGGAGAGAACCAGGTCAGCAGAGCTGCTTTAGAGGGAGAGAACCAGGTCAGCAGAGCTGCTTTAGAGCCAAAGGACCAGGTCAGCAGAGCTACTCTAGAGCCATAGAACCAAGTCAGCAGAGCTGCTTTAGAGCCAGAGAACCAGGTCAGCAGAGCTGCTCTAGAGGCAGAGAACCAGGTCAGCAGAGCTGCTTTATGTGGGGGGAGAACCATGTCAGCAGAGCTGCTTTAGAGCCATAGAACCAGGTCAGCAGAGCTGCTCTAGAGGCAGAGAACCAGGCCAGCAGAGCTGCTTTAGAGCCAGAGAACCAGGTCAGCAGAGCTGATTTAGAGCCAGAGAACCAGGTCAGCAGAGCTGCTCTAGAGCCAGAGACCAAGTCAGCAGAGCTGCTTTAGAGCCAGAGAACCAGGTCAGCAGAGCTGCTTTAGAGCCAGAGAACCAGGTCAGCAGAGCTGCTCTAGAGCCAGAGAACCAGGTCAGCAGAGCTGCTGTAGAGCCAGAGAAACCAGGTCAGTAGAGCTGCTTTAGAGGGAGAGAACCAGGTCAGCAGAGCTGCTTTAGAGGGAGAGAACCAGGTCAGCAGAGCTGCTTTAGAGCCAAAGGACCGGGTCAGCAGAGCTGCTCTAGAGCCATAGAACCAAGTCAGCAGAGCTGCTTTAGAGCCAGAGAACCAGGTCAGCAGAGCTGCTCTAGAAGCAGAGAACCAGGTCAGCAGAGCTGCTTTATGTGGGGGGAGAACCATGTCAGCAGAGCTGCTTTAGAGCCATAGAACCAGGTCAGCAGAGCTGCTCTAGAGGCAGAGAACCAGGCCAGCAGAGCTGCTTTAGAGCCAGAAAACCAGGTCAGCAGAGCTGCTTTAGAGCCAGAGAACCAGGTCAGCAGAGCTGCTCTAGAGCCAGAGACCAAGTCAGCAGAGCTGCTTTAGAGCCATAGAACCAGGTCAGCAGAGCTGCTTTAGAGCCAGAGAACCAGGTCAGCAGAGCTGCTCTAGAGCCTAAGAACCAGGTCAGCAGAGCTGCTCTATAGCCAGAGAACCAGGTCAGCAGAGCTGCTCTAGATGCAGAGAACCAGGTCAGCAGAGCTGCTTTATGTGGGGGGAGAACCATGTCAGCAGAGCTGCTTTAGAGCCAGAGAACCAGGTCAGCAGAGTTGCTCTAGAGGCAGAGAACCAGGCCAGCAGAGATGCTTTAGAGCCAGAGAACCAGGTCAGCAGAGCTGCTCTAGAGCCAGAGACCAAGTCAGCAGAGCTGCTTTAGAGCCATAGAACCAGGTCAGCAGAGCTGCTGTAGAGCCAGAGAAACCAGGTCAGTAGAGCTGCTTTAGAGGGAGAGTACCAGGTCAGCAGAGCTGCTTTAGAGGGAGAGAACAAGGTCAGCAGAGCTGCTTTAGAGCCAAAGGACCAGGTCAGCATAGATGCTCTAGAACCATAGAACCAAGTCAGCAGAGCTGCTTTAGAGCCAGAGAACCAGGTCAGCAGAGCTGCTCTAGAGGCAGAGAACCAGGTCAGCAGAGCTGCTTTATGTGGGGGGAGAACCATGTCAGCAGAGCTGCTTTAGAGCCGTAGAACCAGGTCAGCAGAGCTGCTCTAGAGGCAGAGAACCAGGCCAGCAGAGCTGCTTTAGAGCCAGAGAACCAGGTCAGCAGAGCTGCTTTAGAGCCAGAGAACCAGGTCATCAGAGCTGCTCTAGAGCCAGAGACCAAGTCAGCAGAGCTGCTTTAGAGCCATAGAACTAGGTCAGCAGAGCTGCTTTAGAGCCAGAGAACCAGGTCAGCAGAGCTGCTCTAGAGCCTAAGAACCAGGTCAGCAGAGCTGCTCTAGAGCCAGAAAACCAGGTCGGCAGAGCTGCTGTAGAGCCAGAGAAACCAAGTCAGTAGAGCTGCTTTAGAGGGAGGGAACCAGGTCAGCAGAGCTGCATTAGAGGGAGAGAACCAGGCCAGCAGAGCTGCTTTATGTGGGGGGAGAACCGTGTCAGCAGAGCTGCTTTAGAGCCATAGAACCAGGTCAGCAGAGCTGCTCTAGAGGCAGAGAACCAGGCCAGCAGAGCTGCTTTAGAGCCAGAGAACCAGGTCAGCAGAGCTGCTCTAGAGGCAGAGAACCAGGTCAGCAGAGCTGCTTTATGTGGGGGGAGAACCATGTCAGCAGAGCTGCTTTAGAGCCATAGAACCAGGTCAGCAGAGCTGCTCTAGAGGCAGAGAACCAGGCCAGCAGAGCTGCTTTAGAGCCAGAGAACCAGGTCAGCAGAGCTGATTTAGAGGGAGAGAACCAGGTTAGCAGAGCTGCTTTAGAGGGAGAGAACCAGGTCAGCAGAGCTGCTTTAGAGCCATAGAACCAGGTCAGCAGAGCTGCTCTAGAGGCAGAGGACCAGGCCAGCAGAGCTGCTTTAGAGCCAGAGAACCAGGTCAGCAGAGCTGCTTTAGAGCCAGAGAACCAGGTCAGCAGAGCTGCTCTAGAGCCAGAGAAACAGGTCAGCAGAGGTGCTGTAGAGCCAGAGAAACCAGGTCAGTAGAGCTGCTTTAGAGGGAGAGAACCAGGTCAGCAGAGCTGCTTTAGAGGGAGAGAACCAGGTCAGCAGAGCTGCTTTAGAGCCAAAGGACCAGCTCAGCAGAGCTGCTCTGGAGCCATAGAACCAAGTCAGCAGAGCTGCTTTAGAGCCAGAGAACCAGGTCAGCAGAGCTGCTCTAGAGGCAGAGAACCAGGTCAGCAGAGCTGCTTTATGTGGGGGGAGAACCATGTCAGCAGAGCTGCTTTAGGGCCATAGAACCAGGTCAGCAGAGCTGCTCTAGAGGCAGAGAACCAGGCCAGCAGAGCTACTTTAGAGCCAGAGAACCAGGTCAGCAGAGCTGATTTAGAGCCAGAGAACCAGGTCAGCAGAGCTGCTCTAGAGCCAGAGACCAAGTCAGCAGAGCTTCTTTAGAGCCATAGAACCAGGTCAGCAGAGCTGCTTTAGAGCCAGAGAACCAGGTCAGCAGAGCTGCTCTAGAGCCAGAGAACCAGGTCAGCAGAGCTGCTGTAGAGCCAGAGAAACCAGGTCAGTAGAGCTGCTTTAGAGGGAGAGAACCAGGTCATCAGAGCTGCTTTAGAGGGAGAGAACCAGGTCAGCAGAGCTGCTTTAGAGCCAACGAACCGGGTCAGCAGAGCTTGTCTAGAGCCATAGAACCAAGTCAGTAGAGCTGCTTTAGAGCCAGAGAACCAGGTCAGCAGAGCTGCTCGAGAGGCAGAGAACCAGGTCAGAAGAGCTGCTTTATGTGGGGGGAGAACCATGTCAGCAGAGCTGCTTTAGAGCCATAGAACCAGGTCAGCAGAGCTGCTCTAGAGGCAGAGAACCAGGCCAGCAGAGCTGCTTTAGAGCCAGAGAACCAGGTCAGCAGAGCTGCTTTAGAGCCAGAGAACCAGGTCAGCAGAGCTGCTCTAGAGCCAGAGACCAAGTCAGCAGAGCTGCTTTAGAGCCATAGAACCAGGTCAGCAGAACTGCTTTAGAGCCAGAGAACCAGGTCAGCAGAGCTGCTCTAGAGCCTAAGAACCAGGTCAGCAGAGCTGCTCTATAGCCAGAGAACCAGGTCAGCAGAGCTGCTCTAGAGGCAGAGAACCAGGTCAGCAGAGCTGCTTTATGTGGGGGGAGAACCATGTCAGCAGAGCTGCTTTAGAGCCAGAGAACCAGATCAGCAGAGCTGCTCTAGAGGCAGAGAACCAGGCCAGCAGAGCTGCTTTAGAGCCAGAGAACCAGGTCAGCAGAGCTGCTTTAGAGCCAGAGAACCAGGTCAGCAGAGCTGCTCTAGAGCCAGAGAACCAGGTCAGCAGAGCTGCTGTAGAGCCAGAGAAACCAGGTCAGTAGAGCTGCTTTAGAGGGAGAGAACCAGGTCAGCAGAGCTGCTTTAGAGGGAGAGAACCAGGTCAGCAGAGCTGCTTTAGAGCCAAAGGACCAGGTCAGCAGAGCTGCTCGAGAGCCATAGAAGCAAGTCAGCAGAGCTGCTTTAGAGCCAGAGAACCAGGTCAGCAGAGCTGCTCTGGAGGCAGAGAACCAGGTCAGCAGAGCTGCTCTAGAGGCAGAGAAGCAGGCCAGCAGAGCTGCTTTAGAGCCAGAGAACCAGGTCAGCAGAGCTGATTTAGAGCCAGAGAACCAGGTCAGCAGAGCTGCTCTAGAGCCGAAGACCAAGTCAGCAGAGCTGCTTTAGAGCCATAGAACCAGGTCAGCAGAGCTGCTTTAGAGCCAGAGAACCAGGTCAGCAGAGCTGCTCTAGAGCCAGAGAACCAGGTCAGCAGAGCTGCTGTAGAGCAAGAGAAACCAGGTCAGTAGAGATGCTTTAGAGGGAGAGAACCAGGTCAGCAGAGCTGCTTTAGAGGGAGAGAACCAGGTCAGCAGAGCTGTTTTAGAGCCAAAGGACCGGGTCAGCAGAGCTGCTCTAGAGCCATAGAACCAAGTCAGCAGAGCTGATTTAGAGCCAGAGAACCAGGTCAGCAGAGCTGCTCTAGAGGCAGAGAACCAGGTCAGCAGAGCTGCTCTAGAGCCAGAGAACCATGTCAGCAGAGCTGCTTTAGAGCCATAGAACCAGGTCAGCAGAGCTGCTCTAGAGGCAGAGAACCAGGCCAGCAGAGCTGCTTTAGAGCCAGAGAACCAGGTCAGCAGAGCTGCTTTAGAGCCAGAGAACCAGGTCAGCAGAGCTGCTCTAGAGCCAGAGACCAAGTCAGCAGAGCTGTTTTAGAGCCATAGAACCGGGTCAGCAGAGCTGCTTTAGAGCCAGAGAACCATGTCAGCAGAGCTGCTTTAGAGCCTAAGAACCAGGTCAGCAGAGCTGCTCTATAGCCGCTCTATAGCCAGAGAACCAGGTCAGCAGAGCTGCTCTAGAGGCAGAGAACCAGGTCAGCAGAGCTGCTTTATGTGGGGGGAGAAACATGTCAGCAGAGCTGCTTTAGAGCCAGGTAACCAGGTCAGCAGAGCTGCTCTAGAGGCAGAGAACCAGGCCAGCAGAGCTGCTTTAGAGCCAGAGAACCAGGTCAGCAGAGCTGCTCTAGAGGGAGAGAACCAGGCCAGCAGAGCTGCTTTAGAGCCAGAGAACCAGGTCAGCAGAGCTGATTTAGAGCCAGAGAACCAGGTCAGCAGAGCTGCTCTAGAGCCAGAGACCAAGTCAGCAGAGCTGCTTCAGAGCCATAGAACCAGGTCAGCAGAGCTGCTTTAGAGCCAGAGAACCAGGTCAGCAGAGCTGCTCTAGAGCCAGAGAACCAGGTCAGCAGAGCTGCTGTAGAGCAAGAGAAACCAGGTCAGTAGAGATGCTTTAGAGGGAGAGAACCAGGTCAGCAGAGCTGCTTTAGAGGGCGAGAACCAGGTCAGCAGAGCTGTTTTAGAGCCAAAGGACCGGATCAGCAGAGCTGCTCTAGAGCCATAGAACCAAGTCAGCAGAGCTGATTTAGAGCCAGAGAACCAGGTCAGCAGAGCTGCTCTAGAGGCAGAGAACCAGGTCAGCAGAGCTGCTTTATGTGGGGGAGAACCATGTCAGCACAGCTGCTTTAGAGCCATAGAACCAGGTCAGCAGAGCTGCTCTAGAGGCAGAGAACCAGGCCAGCAGAGCTGCTTTAGAGCCAGAGAACCAGGTCAGCAGAGCTGCTTTAGAGCCAGAGAACCAGGTCAGCAGAGCTGCTCTAGAGCCAGAGACCAAGTCAGCAGAGCTTTTTTAGATCCATAGAACCGGGTCAGCAGAGCTGCTTTAGAGCCAGAGAACCAGGTCAGCAGAGCTGCTCTAGAGCCTAAGAACCAGGTCAGCAGAGCTGCTCTATAGCCAGAGAACCAGGTCAGCAGAGCTGCTCTAGAGGCAGAGAACCAGGTCAGCAGAGCTGCTTTATGTGGGGGGAGAAACATGTCAGCAGAGCTGCTTTAGAGCCAGGTAACCAGGTCAGCAGAGCTGCTCTAGAGGCAGAGAACCAGGCCAGCAGAGCTGCTTTAGAGCCAGAGAACCAGGTCAGCACAGCTGCTTTAGAGCCAGAGAACCAGGTCAGCAGAGCTGCTCTAGAGCCAGAGACCAAGTCAGCAGAGCTGCTTTAGAGCCATAGAACCAGGTCAGCAGAGCTGCTCTAGAGGCAGAGAACCAGGTCAGCAGAGCTGCTTTATGTGGGGGGAGAACCATGTCAGCAGAGCTGCTTTAGAGCCATAGAACCAGGTCAGCAGAGCTGCTCTAGAGGCAGAGAACCAGGCCAGCAGAGCTGCTTTAGAGCCAGAGAACCAGGTCAGCAGAGCTGATTTAGAGCCAGAGAACCAGGTCAGCAGAGCTGCTCTAGAGCCAGAGACCAAGTCAGCAGAGCTGCTTTAGAGCCAGAGAACCAGGTCAGCAGAGCTGCTTTAGAGCCAGAGAACCAAGTCAGCAGAGCTGCTCTAGAGCCAGAGAACCAGGTCAGCAGAGCTGCTGTAGAGCCAGAGAAACCAGGTCAGTAGAGCTGCTTTAGAGGGAGAGAACCAGGTCAGCAGAGCTGCTTTAGAGGGAGAGAACCAGGTCAGCAGAACTGCTTTAGAGCCAAAGGACCGGGTCAGCAGAGCTGCTCTAGAGCCATAGAACTGTTGGACTTGGCCCTTCTGGCAGGTTCACCCCTGGACTTTTTGGCTTTTTATTGGTGACTTGGTGTGGTAATTGTTTGGTCTCTGCGCACTTTCCCTGTGTCCAAGGGTAAAGTGCGTGCGTGCTCTGAGTGCATGTGGTGAGATAGGCCTGCCCTCCCATAGGAATGCATGGGGAGTGTATGTGTCCCTAGTAGTTCCTGATGCGTGGGGTGTGCAGGCCCAAGTTTGGTATGTGCGGACTCGTGGGAGTGAATGCTGCGCGATGATGTGTGCGGCGTGCATGTACCTAGTGTGGAAGTGCCACTTCTAGAAGTGGGCACTTCTGTGTGCAGTGTGTCTGTCGCGTGATTGGCTGGTCGTGTCATGTGACGGGCTAGGGATTCCCCAGTGTCAGGATGAGTCACCCAGTGGTGAATGGGGAGATCAGCAGCTAGATGGGTGGGAGGAGTCCACCTGGGTCCTGAATAGGACAGGGTTTTCCAAACACAATGCTGGCCCCGCCCCCTGTGGTGCGACTGACGACCCTAGCCCTTCCAGTGAATAGAGTGAGGGGCGGAGCACATCAAGGGTGCTCCCCAACCAGCTGCGACTGGTTTTCCCCCTCACCCTGAACCCAGAACAAAGGGTTTGCATGTATAAAAATGGGGCTGTGTCCCCACAGAAACTGTTCTCTGCCAGGATCTTACCTGAGGGGGGCTGCTGCTGGACCAGAGGACCGCCACTTGGACTACTTCCCTGCCTGGAGGCCCAGTGAGCTGGCTCTGGGTCCAGCCTTGCCCCCCACCCCTGCCCTGCTGCATGCAGGGAAGAACTTTGCTGGACTTTGTGGTTCTTTTGTCCCGGAAGCGCTGGGAGCGTTTTATTTGTGTGCCCAAAGCGCCTGGAAGCGCTTTTCTTTGCCCTTAGCGCTCAGGAGCGCTTTATTACTGCCAGCCGGTGCCCACCCGGCATTTGCCCCGTCTCTACCGACCGAGCGGGAGCCACCCCGCTCATTTAATTATTTAATTGGCGGGTGCCCACCCCGCATTGTGGTGTGCTTGCGGGTGCCCACCCCGCTTATTTGATTATCCTTACAGCGGGTGCCCACCCCGCCGTATATCTCATCTACCGAGGGAGCCTACCCCTCTGGTTGCCGAGTTTCGAGATCACCGCCGCGGCCGGGCTTGCAGGAAGTCAGGCAGGCCGGGGGCGGGACTCCGGGACAACCGGAGTCGGAACTAGGAGGGCGGGAGCCTACCCCGCCTCCTTCCAGAGAATCGTGGCTGGTCTTTGCCCCGGAGCAGGCAGGAGCCTACCCTGCGCCCCGGGGCCCTCGTCCGGAATACACGAAGCGAACAAGAAAGGAAGCGGACGGTAGCGAGGGAGAAGCGGGGCTCCCGTGGCCGGTGAGAGCCCCGCTGCATCTGCCTCGTGAGTGACGTCCCGGTCCCAGAGGAGGGACCGGGTGGAGACGAGAGCCCCGCGTGTCGTCTGCGCCGACGGAGTCCCGGTGAGTGGGGGCAGCCTCGTGTTGTGTGCGGAGCGAGTGCGCTCCACCGGGGGCATCACTGTTCGTGAGCCCAGTGAGGCTCCCTCGTACTCGGGGGCATGTTGCTTAAGAGCCGTGAAGGCCCCAACAACCGGGGGCATTTTGTTTCAGAGCCGTGAAGGCTCCAACGACCGGGGGCATATTGTTTGTTTCAGAGCCGTGAAGGCTCCAACGGTTTGGGGCAGTATTCCCGAGTCCAGAGGGACTCCAACGATGGCGCATTGGTTGCCTAGAGCCCACGAGGCTCCCACCACGTTTTAGGGGCACATTTGTTTATTGAGCCTGTGAGGCTCTAACGGGGGCATTTCTTTATCGTTCTGAGGGCCCGGAGGTGCCCAGGCCTCAGCCCATACAGCTGCCCAGCACTTAGTGGGCAGCTGCCACGTTTAGGTTGTGCCCCGGTACACTTTGGCTGGCGCAGCTTGCGCAGCCTTGCCCTAACATTTAGACACAGGGCGTCCTTGCCCCTTCAAGGCCAGTTGGCCTAGGGACTGCCACAGGTAGTGGCTAATGTGAGTTTTGGCGCCATTGTACCTGTTCTGCACCTCTGAATGTGTTTTTGCGTCATGTGCTTTGCTTTACACCTCTGAATGTTATGCATCATGTGTTTAGGTGCTTAGACCCCTACAGGTATTGTGATACTTAGGTGGTTGTTTTCTCCCTAGTACAGGTGGTGCTAGTGAGGTCCTGATTCCCTGCGCAATACTGTCCTAAGGGGGTTAGGGTTGCGTAGGTGGTACTTACCTGATACCAGTAGTGACTGGTTGTGTGCTAGGTGTAATTTTGTGCAACAGTAATTTTAGTTCCTATGTTCCAAGTTAAGAGTGCTAATTCCGGACAGCGGTCCATGTGGCCCTGTCCCCTGTACATATAATCCCTTGTAAATTCTGCCCGTGCCTGTTGGCACATTGTAGAGTGTGTGTTTTTATCTAATGTGTTGTGTATAATACAAAGGCTATTTTTATAGAATACCTTGTGTGGAGTTTCCTTTGTGGTGGGCCTTGGGTGTTGTTGCTGGGTGCGCGCGCAAACGCTTTACACATCGCCTCAGGGATAAGCCTGACTGCTCGTGCCAAGCTACCAAGGGGGTGAGCAGGGGTTATCTTTGGCGTGTAACTTCCTTGCCCTGACTAGAGTGGTGGTTTCTGCCTGACTTTGGCGCAAGCCTTAGCCAACCAGAAATCCCATTTCTAACATTGGTGATCAGCGGTGGGATTTGGACTTGCGTTTGCGCTGTACCGCAGCAGCAACTGGCCGCACTACAAAACTCTGCATTTAGATAAATCACATGGTATAGGGATTAATGTTTTAAAATTGTTTTTACTCGTCATTTCTTTGGAAATGTGTTTTTGTGCACTGTGAGTTAGGTGTCCCTAGCTCGGGAGGGTAGATCATCCCCCTTAGTGCATTGTGTTTCTGGATTCACCAGAGGGTGGGATCCAGTGGTGGCAGCGTAATAGTGTCCTGTACATTTGTCCCCCGCCCTGCGCCCAGAGTTGGTACCTGTGTCACGTGGTGGTCAGGTTGAGGAATCAGGGGTGGTAGAAACTGCCTTACCAGTCCGAGGGGAGGGTTGTGTGTGTGGATGAATGGTGTGTGGCACTAGGCAAGTGAGTGTGAGTTCTCTGGGTTAGAGAGCTTGCTGAATCTTTTTGTGAATTGTGCTCCTGTGTGAAACTCAGACCCCTAGGTTCCCTGTATAATTGTTACCATAACGTCCGCCAGAATGGAGCCTGCTTGTGATCCCTATGAGCTAGCTTGGCGCCAGAGGCAGGAGTTAGAAAGGTACTGTACAGAGGAAGAGTCAGAAGAGGAGGTAGAGGATGACAATACCTGGACGCCAGTAGAGAGTGAGGACCCCATAGGTAGGGCGTCCCGTGCTGGGTCCAGCGTAGGAGGCAGCGCCTCATCCCTTTCCCTGTCCCCAGAGGAGTGGGAAGATAGGAGGAAAGAAAGGGAGCACCAGCTGGCGTTAGAGAAGCTCAGGTTAGAGCATGCTCAGGCTATGGCGCAGCTGGAGGCCAGGAAGCAGCAGCGAGAGACTGAGTGGGTCTTGGCACGGGAGAGGGTAGAGGAGGCTGAGAGGGCCTCCACCAGAGGCAAAGTAGCTCTGGAGGGTAGACTATCCCCTGCGCGCAGTTTTAACTTTCTGGGCTCCCCAGGGAGGGTTGAGTCCAGTGGTAGTAGCGATGTAGATTCCAGTGTAGGAAATCCCAGTCCCAGTTCCCCCAGTCTGGTACCTGTTCCCCAGGAGGAGGAGTTAAGGTTGAAATTCAGGGGCAGTAGGAAACTGTCTCACCAGACTTGGGAGGAGTTTGTGGATGGATGTGAGGATGCAATGTTTGATTGGATTTCCACAGCAAGTGATTTTGATATACTGTGTAATCTGGTTCTCAAAGAACACCTGCTCAGTTGTTGTGTGCCGGGGCTGCGCCAACACCTGTTGGGGTGTGGATTGTCTGAGCCATTTGACCTGGCGGAGGAAGCAGAGCGCTGGGAAAGGGCTAGAGGTTCTCTAGAGTCATTAGGGAGTGACTCCAAAAGTAGTGGGTCAGGTATCTTCCAGCCCAGCGTGGTGGAAGAGGCTCAGTGTAGCCCAGCTAGGTCCCAGGATAGCGAGGAGGGTGTAGGGGCTCACTGCCTGGCTCAGTGGAGCAGGAGTGAGAGGGTGACCGAGGGTCCCCTGACGTACGAAACCCTGCCTCAGGACTTGGATGGTTCCATGAGGGAACACCAAGTTGGGGACCTAGGCTGTCCTGTTAGCCCATTTGAGGGAGATCTCCTGGTGAGTAGAGGACCTGGAGCACCTGTAACCAGGGCTCCTGTGGTTCTAGAGTCTGGCAGTACCGCTCCGGTAGGGAGGGTACAGGAGTCCAGTGTGAGGAGTGATTGGGGGATGAGTTTCCCAGTGGAAGAGCCTGTGGGTCAGGGACTACCCAGTTGGGCTAGGATCCCGTGTAGTGACCAGGGTGGCACCACTTCTGTTCTGGGGGATCTCCGCGCACTGTCAGGTGGACAGGGGACGGGAGATCAGCGCCAGACAGACAGTCGCTTGACGTATGTGTCCTTTGATAGCCTCAGGGGGATGGAGTGGAAATCCCCAGAAGTCCTGGAGTGCCAGGCAATTATTCCACCAAAGGTTCTAGGCCGGAGGTTGGGAGGCCAGGTTCAGGATCAGCCTGACCTGAAGGGTGGGACGTCTGTAATCAGCGTCCCGACCAGTTCTTCTTCCAGAGGTACCGCCCCAGTTGGTAGGGAGCAGGGTTCTGGAAGGGGGTGCAGAGGGTGGGAGAGCCCACCTCTGCCCCCGGTACAACCTGAGGGGTTAAACCCTGGGTTGGAATGGCGTTCTAGGTGTACCCCTCGCCAGAGGAGGAGGAACCCTAGGAGAAGAGGTAGGGGGAGGAGAGCCTTCCCTGAGACTCCTGGTCCGCCTGAGGGTGTAGACCCTAGGCTGGAGAACCAGTGGCAGTCTAGTCCTGTCTTTCAGAGAGGAAGAGTGGAGAATGGCCGCTATGTGCCAGGGGTTACTACCCCCCACTCTGTGGTTAGGCAAAGACCAGTGGCACCTGGGTGGCCTAGGGCCTGGTCTTGGCCGCGGACAGCTTGGGAGTACCAGTGGGGTAGCCCAGTTGGTCCAGACAGTGGTGTTAAAAAGAATTCCATGGGTTCACCGTGGCGTAGAACCGGAGGGTGTCCATGCAGTTGCGGGCCCGCGTCCGTGTTCTATCGCCCCAAGCAGGGAAGTCCATCACGGTGGTGATTGGTCTGCCCTGCGTTTTGGCTGGAAGGGGGTTGTGTTGGACTTGGCCCTTCTGGCAGGTTCACCCCTGGACTTTTTGGCTTTTTATTGGTGACTTGGTGTGGTAATTGTTTGGTCTCTGCGCACTTTCCCTGTGTCCAAGGGTAAAGTGCGTGCGTGCTCTGAGTGCATGTGGTGAGATAGGCCTGCCCTCCCATAGGAATGCATGGGGAGTGTATGTGTCCCTAGTAGTTCCTGATGCGTGGGGTGTGCAGGCCCAAGTTTGGTATGTGCGGACTCGTGGGAGTGAATGCTGCGCGATGATGTGTGCGGCGTGCATGTACCTAGTGTGGAAGTGCCACTTCTAGAAGTGGGCACTTCTGTGTGCAGTGTGTCTGTCGCGTGATTGGCTGGTCGTGTCATGTGACGGGCTAGGGATTCCCCAGTGTCAGGATGAGTCACCCAGTGGTGAATGGGGAGATCAGCAGCTAGATGGGTGGGAGGAGTCCACCTGGGTCCTGAATAGGACAGGGTTTTCCAAACACAATGCTGGCCCCGCCCCCTGTGGTGCGACTGACGACCCTAGCCCTTCCAGTGAATAGAGTGAGGGGCGGAGCACATCAAGGGTGCTCCCCAACCAGCTGCGACTGGTTTTCCCCCTCACCCTGAACCCAGAACAAAGGGTTTGCATGTATAAAAATGGGGCTGTGTCCCCACAGAAACTGTTCTCTGCCAGGATCTTACCTGAGGGGGGCTGCTGCTGGACCAGAGGACCGCCACTTGGACTACTTCCCTGCCTGGAGGCCCAGTGAGCTGGCTCTGGGTCCAGCCTTGCCCCCCACCCCTGCCCTGCTGCATGCAGGGAAGAACTTTGCTGGACTTTGTGGTTCTTTTGTCCCGGAAGCGCTGGGAGCGTTTTATTTGTGTGCCCAAAGCGCCTGGAAGCGCTTTTCTTTGCCCTTAGCGCTCAGGAGCGCTTTATTACTGCCAGCCGGTGCCCACCCGGCATTTGCCCCGTCTCTACCGACCGAGCGGGAGCCACCCCGCTCATTTAATTATTTAATTGGCGGGTGCCCACCCCGCATTGTGGTGTGCTTGCGGGTGCCCACCCCGCTTATTTGATTATCCTTACAGCGGGTGCCCACCCCGCCGTATATCTCATCTACCGAGGGAGCCTACCCCTCTGGTTGCCGAGTTTCGAGATCACCGCCGCGGCCGGGCTTGCAGGAAGTCAGGCAGGCCGGGGGCGGGACTCCGGGACAACCGGAGTCGGAACTAGGAGGGCGGGAGCCTACCCCGCCTCCTTCCAGAGAATCGTGGCTGGTCTTTGCCCCGGAGCAGGCAGGAGCCTACCCTGCGCCCCGGGGCCCTCGTCCGGAATACACGAAGCGAACAAGAAAGGAAGCGGACGGTAGCGAGGGAGAAGCGGGGCTCCCGTGGCCGGTGAGAGCCCCGCTGCATCTGCCTCGTGAGTGACGTCCCGGTCCCAGAGGAGGGACCGGGTGGAGACGAGAGCCCCGCGTGTCGTCTGCGCCGACGGAGTCCCGGTGAGTGGGGGCAGCCTCGTGTTGTGTGCGGAGCGAGTGCGCTCCACCGGGGGCATCACTGTTCGTGAGCCCAGTGAGGCTCCCACGTACTCGGGGGCATGTTGCTTAAGAGCCGTGAAGGCCCCAACAACCGGGGGCATTTTGTTTCAGAGCCGTGAAGGCTCCAACGACCGGGGGCATATTGTTTGTTTCAGAGCCGTGAAGGCTCCAACGGTTTGGGGCAGTATTCCCGAGTCCAGAGGGACTCCAACGATGGCGCATTGGTTGCCTAGAGCCCACGAGGCTCCCACCACGTTTTAGGGGCACATTTGTTTATTGAGCCTGTGAGGCTCTAACGGGGGCATTTCTTTATCGTTCTGAGGGCCCGGAGGTGCCCAGGCCTCAGCCCATACAGCTGCCCAGCACTTAGTGGGCAGCTGCCACGTTTAGGTTGTGCCCCGGTACACTTTGGCTGGCGCAGCTTGCGCAGCCTTGCCCTAACATTTAGACACAGGGCGTCCTTGCCCCTTCAAGGCCAGTTGGCCTAGGGACTGCCACAGGTAGTGGCTAATGTGAGTTTTGGCGCCATTGTACCTGTTCTGCACCTCTGAATGTGTTTTTGCGTCATGTGCTTTGCTTTACACCTCTGAATGTTATGCATCATGTGTTTAGGTGCTTAGACCCCTACAGGTATTGTGATACTTAGGTGGTTGTTTTCTCCCTAGTACAGGTGGTGCTAGTGAGGTCCTGATTCCCTGCGCAATACTGTCCTAAGGGGGTTAGGGTTGCGTAGGTGGTACTTACCTGATACCAGTAGTGACTGGTTGTGTGCTAGGTGTAATTTTGTGCAACAGTAATTTTAGTTCCTATGTTCCAAGTTAAGAGTGCTAATTCCGGACAGCGGTCCATGTGGCCCTGTCCCCTGTACATATAATCCCTTGTAAATTCTGCCCGTGCCTGTTGGCACATTGTAGAGTGTGTGTTTTTATCTAATGTGTTGTGTATAATACAAAGGCTATTTTTATAGAATACCTTGTGTGGAGTTTCCTTTGTGGTGGGCCTTGGGTGTTGTTGCTGGGTGCGCGCGCAAACGCTTTACACATCGCCTCAGGGATAAGCCTGACTGCTCGTGCCAAGCTACCAAGGGGGTGAGCAGGGGTTATCTTTGGCGTGTAACTTCCTTGCCCTGACTAGAGTGGTGGTTTCTGCCTGACTTTGGCGCAAGCCTTAGCCAACCAGAAATCCCATTTCTAACAAGAACCAAGTCAGCAGAGCTGCTTTAGAGCCAGAGAACCAGGTCAGCAGAGCTGCTCTAGAAGCAGAGAACCAGGTCAGCAGAGCTGCTTTATGTGGGGGGAGAACCATGTCAGCAGAGCTGCTTTAGAGCCATAGAACCAGGTCAGCAGAGCTGCTCTAGAGGCAGAGAACCAGGCCAGCAGAGCTGCTTTAGAGCCAGAGAACCAGGTCAGCAGAGCTGCTTTAGAGCCAGAGAACCAGGTCAGCAGAGCTGCTCTAGAGCCAGAGACCAAGTCAGCAGAGCTGCTTTAGAGCCATAGAACCAGGTCAGCAGAGCTGCTTTAGAGCCAGAGAACCAGGTCAGCAGAGCTGCTCTAGAGCCTAAGAACCAGGTCAGCAGAGCTGCTCTATAGCCAGAGAACCAGGTCAGCAGAGCTGCTCTAGATGCAGAGAACCAGGTCAGCAGAGCTGCTTTATGTGGGGGGAGAACCATGTCAGCAGAGCTGCTTTAGAGCCAGAGAACCAGGTCAGCAGAGTTGCTCTAGAGGCAGAGAACCAGGCCAGCAGAGATGCTTTAGAGCCAGAGAACCAGGTCAGCAGAGCTGCTCTAGAGCCAGAGACCAAGTCAGCAGAGCTGCTTTAGAGCCATAGAACCAGGTCAGCAGAGCTGCTGTAGAGCCAGAGAAACCAGGTCAGTAGAGCTGCTTTAGAGGGAGAGTACCAGGTCAGCAGAGCTGCTTTAGAGGGAGAGAACAAGGTCAGCAGAGCTGCTTTAGAGCCAAAGGACCAGGTCAGCATAGATGCTCTAGAACCATAGAACCAAGTCAGCAGAGCTGCTTTAGAGCCAGAGAACCAGGTCAGCAGAGCTGCTCTAGAGGCAGAGAACCAGGTCAGCAGAGCTGCTTTATGTGGGGGGAGAACCATGTCAGCAGAGCTGCTTTAGAGCCGTAGAACCAGGTCAGCAGAGCTGCTCTAGAGGCAGAGAACCAAGTCAGCAGAGCTGCTTTAGAGCCAGAGAACCAGGTCAGCAGAGCTGCTCTAGAGGCAGAGAACCAGGTCAGCAGAGCTGCTTTATGTGGGGGGAGAACCATGTCAGCAGAGCTGCTTTAGAGCCATAGAACCAGGTCAGCAGAGCTGCTCTAGAGGCAGAGAACCAGGCCAGCAGAGCTGCTTTAGAGCCAGAGAACCAGGTCAGCAGAGCTGATTTAGAGCCAGAGAACCAGGTCAGCAGAGCTGCTCTAGAGCCAGAGACCAAGTCAGCAGAGCTGCTTTAGAGCCAGAGAACCAGGTCAGCAGAGCTGCTTTAGAGCCAGAGAACCAGGTCAGCAGAGCTGCTCTAGAGCCAGAGAACCAGGTCAGCAGAGCTGCTGTAGAGCCAGAGAAACCAGGTCAGTAGAGCTGCTTTAGAGGGAGAGAACCAGGTCAGCAGAGCTGCTTTAGAGGGAGAGAACCAGGTCAGCAGAGCTGCTTTAGAGCCAAAGGACCGGGTCAGCAGAGCTGCTCTAGAGCCATAGAACCAAGTCAGCAGAGCTGCTTTAGAGCCAGAGAACCAGGTCAGCAGAGCTGCTCTAGAAGCAGAGAACCAGGTCAGCAGAGCTGCTTTATGTGGGGGGAGAACCATGTCAGCAGAGCTGCTTTAGAGCCATAGAACCAGGTCAGCAGAGCTGCTCTAGAGGCAGAGAACCAGGCCAGCAGAGCTGCTTTAGAGCCAGAGAACCAGGTCAGCAGAGCTGCTTTAGAGCCAGAGAACCAGGTCAGCAGAGCTGCTCTAGAGCCAGAGACCAAGTCAGCAGAGCTGCTTTAGAGCCATAGAACCAGGTCAGCAGAGCTGCTTTAGAGCCAGAGAACCAGGTCAGCAGAGCTGCTCTAGAGCCTAAGAACCAGGTCAGCAGAGCTGCTCTATAGCCAGAGAACCAGGTCAGCAGAGCTGCTCTAGATGCAGAGAACCAGGTCAGCAGAGCTGCTTTATGTGGGGGGAGAACCATGTCAGCAGAGCTGCTTTAGAGCCAGAGAACCAGGTCAGCAGAGTTGCTCTAGAGGCAGAGAACCAGGCCAGCAGAGATGCTTTAGAGCCAGAGAACCAGGTCAGCAGAGCTGCTCTAGAGCCAGAGACCAAGTCAGCAGAGCTGCTTTAGAGCCATAGAACCAGGTCAGCAGAGCTGCTGTAGAGCCAGAGAAACCAGGTCAGTAGAGCTGCTTTAGAGGGAGAGTACCAGGTCAGCAGAGCTGCTTTAGAGGGAGAGAACAAGGTCAGCAGAGCTGCTTTAGAGCCAAAGGACCAGGTCAGCATAGATGCTCTAGAACCATAGAACCAAGTCAGCAGAGCTGCTTTAGAGCCAGAGAACCAGGTCAGCAGAGCTGCTCTAGAGGCAGAGAACCAGGTCAGCAGAGCTGCTTTATGTGGGGGGAGAACCATGTCAGCAGAGCTGCTTTAGAGCCGTAGAACCAGGTCAGCAGAGCTGCTCTAGAGGCAGAGAACCAGGCCAGCAGAGCTGCTTTAGAGCCAGAGAACCAGGTCAGCAGAGCTGCTTTAGAGCCAGAGAACCAGGTCATCAGAGCTGCTCTAGAGCCAGAGACCAAGTCAGCAGAGCTGCTTTAGAGCCATAGAACTAGGTCAGCAGAGCTGCTTTAGAGCCAGAGAACCAGGTCAGCAGAGCTGCTCTAGAGCCTAAGAACCAGGTCAGCAGAGCTGCTCTATAGCCAGAAAACCAGGTCGGCAGAGCTGCTGTAGAGCCAGAGAAACCAAGTCAGTAGAGCTGCTTTAGAGGGAGGGAACCAGGTCAGCAGAGCTGCATTAGAGGGAGAGAACCAGGCCAGCAGAGCTGCTTTATGTGGGGGGAGAACCGTGTCAGCAGAGCTGCTTTAGAGCCATAGAACCAGGTCAGCAGAGCTGCTCTAGAGGCAGAGAACCAGGCCAGCAGAGCTGCTTTAGAGCCAGAGAACCAGGTCAGCAGAGCTGCTCTAGAGGCAGAGAACCAGGTCAGCAGAGCTGCTTTATGTGGGGGGAGAACCATGTCAGCAGAGCTGCTTTAGAGCCATAGAACCAGGTCAGCAGAGCTGCTCTAGAGGCAGAGAACCAGGCCAGCAGAGCTGCTTTAGAGCCAGAGAACCAGGTCAGCAGAGCTGATTTAGAGGGAGAGAACCAGGTTAGCAGAGCTGCTTTAGAGGGAGAGAACCAGGTCAGCAGAGCTGCTTTAGAGCCATAGAACCAGGTCAGCAGAGCTGCTCTAGAGGCAGAGGACCAGGCCAGCAGAGCTGCTTTAGAGCCAGAGAACCAGGTCAGCAGAGCTGCTTTAGAGCCAGAGAACCAGGTCAGCAGAGCTGCTCTAGAGCCAGAGAAACAGGTCAGCAGAGGTGCTGTAGAGCCAGAGAAACCAGGTCAGTAGAGCTGCTTTAGAGGGAGAGAACCAGGTCAGCAGAGCTGCTTTAGAGGGAGAGAACCAGGTCAGCAGAGCTGCTTTAGAGCCAAAGGACCAGCTCAGCAGAGCTGCTCTGGAGCCATAGAACCAAGTCAGCAGAGCTGCTTTAGAGCCAGAGAACCAGGTCAGCAGAGCTGCTCTAGAGGCAGAGAACCAGGTCAGCAGAGCTGCTTTATGTGGGGGGAGAACCATGTCAGCAGAGCTGCTTTAGGGCCATAGAACCAGGTCAGCAGAGCTGCTCTAGAGGCAGAGAACCAGGCCAGCAGAGCTACTTTAGAGCCAGAGAACCAGGTCAGCAGAGCTGATTTAGAGCCAGAGAACCAGGTCAGCAGAGCTGCTCTAGAGCCAGAGACCAAGTCAGCAGAGCTTCTTTGGAGCCATAGAACCAGGTCAGCAGAGCTGCTTTAGAGCCAGAGAACCAGGTCAGCAGAGCTGCTCTAGAGCCAGAGAACCAGGTCAGCAGAGCTGCTGTAGAGCCAGAGAAACCAGGTCAGTAGAGCTGCTTTAGAGGGAGAGAACCAGGTCATCAGAGCTGCTTTAGAGGGAGAGAACCAGGTCAGCAGAGCTGCTTTAGAGCCAAAGAACCGGGTCAGCAGAGCTTGTCTAGAGCCATAGAACCAAGTCAGTAGAGCTGCTTTAGAGCCAGAGAACCAGGTCAGCAGAGCTGCTCGAGAGGCAGAGAACCAGGTCAGAAGAGCTGCTTTATGTGGGGGGAGAACCATGTCAGCAGAGCTGCTTTAGAGCCATAGAACCAGGTCAGCAGAGCTGCTCTAGAGGCAGAGAACCAGGCCAGCAGAGCTGCTTTAGAGCCAGAGAACCAGGTCAGCAGAGCTGCTTTAGAGCCAGAGAACCAGGTCAGCAGAGCTGCTCTAGAGCCAGAGACCAAGTCAGCAGAGCTGCTTTAGAGCCATAGAACCAGGTCAGCAGAGCTGCTTTAGAGCCAGAGAACCAGGTCAGCAGAGCTGCTCTAGAGCCTAAGAACCAGGTCAGCAGAGCTGCTCTATAGCCAGAGAACCAGGTCAGCAGAGCTGCTCTAGAGGCAGAGAACCAGGTCAGCAGAGCTGCTTTATGTGGGGGGAGAACCATGTCAGCAGAGCTGCTTTAGAGCCAGAGAACCAGGTCAGCAGAGCTGCTCTAGAGGCAGAGAACCAGGCCAGCAGAGCTGCTTTAGAGCCAGAGAACCAGGTCAGCAGAGCTGCTTTAGAGCCAGAGAACCAGGTCAGCAGAGCTGCTCTAGAGCCAGAGACCAAGTCAGCAGAGCTGCTTGAGAGCCATAGAACCAGGTCAGCAGAGCTGCTTTAGAGCCAGAGAACCAGGTCAGCAGAGCTGCTCTAGAGCCAGAGAACCAGGTCAGCAGAGCTGCTGTAGAGCCAGAGAAACCAGGTCAGTAGAGCTGCTTTAGAGGGAGAGAACCAGGTCAGCAGAGCTGCTTTAGAGGGAGAGAACCAGGTCAGCAGAGCTGCTTTAGAGCCAAAGGACCAGGTCAGCAGAGCTGCTCGAGAGCCATAGAAGCAAGTCAGCAGAGCTGCTTTAGAGCCAGAGAACCAGGTCAGCAGAGCTGCTCTGGAGGCAGAGAACCAGGTCAGCAGAGCTGCTCTAGAGGCAGAGAAGCAGGCCAGCAGAGCTGCTTTAGAGCCAGAGAACCAGGTCAGCAGAGCTGATTTAGAGCCAGAGAACCAGGTCAGCAGAGCTGCTCTAGAGCCGAAGACCAAGTCAGCAGAGCTGCTTTAGAGCCATAGAACCAGGTCAGCAGAGCTGCTTTAGAGCCAGAGAACCAGGTCAGCAGAGCTGCTCTAGAGCCAGAGAACCAGGTCAGCAGAGCTGCTGTAGAGCAAGAGAAACCAGGTCAGTAGAGATGCTTTAGAGGGAGAGAACCAGGTCAGCAGAGCTGCTTTAGAGGGAGAGAACCAGGTCAGCAGAGCTGTTTTAGAGCCAAAGGACCGGGTCAGCAGAGCTGCTCTAGAGCCATAGAACCAAGTCAGCAGAGCTGATTTAGAGCCAGAGAACCAGGTCAGCAGAGCTGCTCTAGAGGCAGAGAACCAGGTCAGCAGAGCTGCTCTAGATCCAGAGAACCATGTCAGCAGAGCTGCTTTAGAGCCATAGAACCAGGTCAGCAGAGCTGCTCTAGAGGCAGAGAACCAGGCCAGCAGAGCTGCTTTAGAGCCAGAGAACCAGGTCAGCAGAGCTGCTTTAGAGCCAGAGAACCAGGTCAGCAGAGCTGCTCTAGAGCCAGAGACCAAGTCAGCAGAGCTGTTTTAGAGCCATAGAACCGGGTCAGCAGAGCTGCTTTAGAGCCAGAGAACCATGTCAGCAGAGCTGCTCTAGAGCCTAAGAACCAGGTCAGCAGAGCTGCTCTATAGCCAGAGAACCAGGTCAGCAGAGCTGCTCTAGAGGCAGAGAGCCAGGTCAGCAGAGCTGCTTTATGTGGGGGGAGAAACATGTCAGCAGAGCTGCTTTAGAGCCAGGTAACCAGGTCAGCAGAGCTGCTCTAGAGGCAGAGAACCAGGCCAGCAGAGCTGCTTTAGAGCCAGAGAACCAGGTCAGCAGAGCTGCTCTAGAGGGAGAGAACCAGGCCAGCAGAGCTGCTTTAGAGCCAGAGAACCAGGTCAGCAGAGCTGATTTAGAGCCAGAGAACCAGGTCAGCAGAGCTGCTCTAGAGCCAGAGACCAAGTCAGCAGAGCTGCTTTAGAGCCATAGAACCAGGTCAGCAGAGCTGCTTTAGAGCCAGAGAACCAGGTCAGCAGAGCTGCTCTAGAGCCAGAGAACCAGGTCAGCAGAGCTGCTGTAGAGCAAGAGAAACCAGGTCAGTAGAGATGCTTTAGAGGGAGAGAACCAGGTCAGCAGAGCTGCTTTAGAGGGAGAGAACCAGGTCAGCAGAGCTGTTTTAGAGCCAAAGGACCGGGTCAGCAGAGCTGCTCTAGAGCCATAGAACCAAGTCAGCAGAGCTGATTTAGAGCCAGAGAACCAGGTCAGCAGAGCTGCTCTAGAGGCAGAGAACCAGG
This sequence comes from Triturus cristatus, assembly GCF_964204655.1. Taxonomy (NCBI): domain Eukaryota; kingdom Metazoa; phylum Chordata; class Amphibia; order Caudata; family Salamandridae; genus Triturus; species Triturus cristatus. The sequence continues at coordinate 727,954,222 of NC_140580.1, forward strand.
TCAGCAGAGCTGCTTTATGTGGGGGAGAACCATGTCAGCACAGCTGCTTTAGAGCCATAGAACCAGGTCAGCAGAGCTGCTCTAGAGGCAGAGAACCAGGCCAGCAGAGCTGCTTTAGAGCCAGAGAACCAGGTCAGCAGAGCTGCTTTAGAGCCAGAGAACCAGGTCAGCAGAGCTGCTCTAGAGCCAGAGACCAAGTCAGCAGAGCTTTTTTAGATCCATAGAACCGGGTCAGCAGAGCTGCTTTAGAGCCAGAGAACCATGTCAGCAGAGCTGCTCTAGAGCCTAAGAACCAGGTCAGCAGAGCTGCTCTATAGCCAGAGAACCAGGTCAGCAGAGCTGCTCTAGAGGCAGAGAACCAGGTCAGCAGAGCTGCTTTATGTGGGGGGAGAAACATGTCAGCAGAGCTGCTTTAGAGCCAGGTAACCAGGTCAGCAGAGCTGCTCTAGAGGCAGAGAACCAGGCCAGCAGAGCTGCTTTAGAGCCAGAGAACCAGGTCAGCACAGCTGCTTTAGAGCCAGAGAACCAGGTCAGCAGAGCTGCTCTAGAGCCAGAGACCAAGTCAGCAGAGCTGCTTTAGAGCCATAGAACCAGGTCAGCAGAGCTGCTCTAGAGCCAGAGAACCAGGTCAGCAGAGCTGCTGTAGAGCCAGAGAACCAGGTCAGCAGAGCTGCTGTAGAGCCAGAGAAACCAGGTTAGTAGAGCTGCTTTAGAGGGAGAGAACCAGGTCAGCAGAGCTGCTTTAGAGGGAGAGAACCAGGTCAGCAGAGCTGCTTTAGAGCCAAAGGACCAGGTCAGCAGAGCTACTCTAGAGCCATAGAACCAAGTCAGCAGAGCTGCTTTAGAGCCAGAGAACCAGGTCAGCAGAGCTGCTCTAGAGGCAGAGAACCAGGTCAGCAGAGCTGCTTTATGTGGGGGGAGAACCATGTCAGCAGAGCTGCTTTAGAGCCATAGAACCAGGTCAGCAGAGCTGCTCTAGAGGCAGAGAACCAGGCCAGCAGAGCTGCTTTAGAGCCAGAGAACCAGGTCAGCAGAGCTGATTTAGAGCCAGAGAACCAGGTCAGCAGAGCTGCTCTAGAGCCAGAGACCAAGTCAGCAGAGCTGCTTTAGAGCCAGAGAACCAGGTCAGCAGAGCTGCTTTAGAGCCAGAGAACCAGGTCAGCAGAGCTGCTCTAGAGCCAGAGAACCAGGTCAGCAGAGCTGCTGTAGAGCCAGAGAAACCAGGTCAGTAGAGCTGCTTTAGAGGGAGAGAACCAGGTCAGCAGAGCTGCTTTAGAGGGAGAGAACCAGGTCAGCAGAGCTGCTTTAGAGCCAAAGGACCGGGTCAGCAGAGCTGCTCTAGAGCCATAGAACCAAGTCAGCAGAGCTGCTTTAGAGCCAGAGAACCAGGTCAGCAGAGCTGCTCTAGAAGCAGAGAACCAGGTCAGCAGAGCTGCTTTATGTGGGGGGAGAACCATGTCAGCAGAGCTGCTTTAGAGCCATAGAACCAGGTCAGCAGAGCTGCTCTAGAGGCAGAGAACCAGGCCAGCAGAGCTGCTTTAGAGCCAGAGAACCAGGTCAGCAGAGCTGCTTTAGAGCCAGAGAACCAGGTCAGCAGAGCTGCTCTAGAGCCAGAGACCAAGTCAGCAGAGCTGCTTTAGAGCCATAGAACCAGGTCAGCAGAGCTGCTTTAGAGCCAGAGAACCAGGTCAGCAGAGCTGCTCTAGAGCCTAAGAACCAGGTCAGCAGAGCTGCTCTATAGCCAGAGAACCAGGTCAGCAGAGCTGCTCTAGATGCAGAGAACCAGGTCAGCAGAGCTGCTTTATGTGGGGGGAGAACCATGTCAGCAGAGCTGCTTTAGAGCCAGAGAACCAGGTCAGCAGAGTTGCTCTAGAGGCAGAGAACCAGGCCAGCAGAGATGCTTTAGAGCCAGAGAACCAGGTCAGCAGAGCTGCTCTAGAGCCAGAGACCAAGTCAGCAGAGCTGCTTTAGAGCCATAGAACCAGGTCAGCAGAGCTGCTGTAGAGCCAGAGAAACCAGGTCAGTAGAGCTGCTTTAGAGGGAGAGTACCAGGTCAGCAGAGCTGCTTTAGAGGGAGAGAACAAGGTCAGCAGAGCTGCTTTAGAGCCAAAGGACCAGGTCAGCATAGATGCTCTAGAACCATAGAACCAAGTCAGCAGAGCTGCTTTAGAGCCAGAGAACCAGGTCAGCAGAGCTGCTCTAGAGGCAGAGAACCAGGTCAGCAGAGCTGCTTTATGTGGGGGGAGAACCATGTCAGCAGAGCTGCTTTAGAGCCGTAGAACCAGGTCAGCAGAGCTGCTCTAGAGGCAGAGAACCAGGCCAGCAGAGCTGCTTTAGAGCCAGAGAACCAGGTCAGCAGAGCTGCTTTAGAGCCAGAGAACCAGGTCATCAGAGCTGCTCTAGAGCCAGAGACCAAGTCAGCAGAGCTGCTTTAGAGCCATAGAACTAGGTCAGCAGAGCTGCTTTAGAGCCAGAGAACCAGGTCAGCAGAGCTGCTCTAGAGCCTAAGAACCAGGTCAGCAGAGCTGCTCTAGAGCCAGAAAACCAGGTCGGCAGAGCTGCTGTAGAGCCAGAGAAACCAAGTCAGTAGAGCTGCTTTAGAGGGAGGGAACCAGGTCAGCAGAGCTGCATTAGAGGGAGAGAACCAGGCCAGCAGAGCTGCTTTATGTGGGGGGAGAACCGTGTCAGCAGAGCTGCTTTAGAGCCATAGAACCAGGTCAGCAGAGCTGCTCTAGAGGCAGAGAACCAGGCCAGCAGAGCTGCTTTAGAGCCAGAGAACCAGGTCAGCAGAGCTGCTCTAGAGGCAGAGAACCAGGTCAGCAGAGCTGCTTTATGTGGGGGGAGAACCATGTCAGCAGAGCTGCTTTAGAGCCATAGAACCAGGTCAGCAGAGCTGCTCTAGAGGCAGAGAACCAGGCCAGCAGAGCTGCTTTAGAGCCAGAGAACCAGGTCAGCAGAGCTGATTTAGAGGGAGAGAACCAGGTTAGCAGAGCTGCTTTAGAGGGAGAGAACCAGGTCAGCAGAGCTGCGTTAGAGCCATAGAACCAGGTCAGCAGAGCTGCTCTAGAGGCAGAGGACCAGGCCAGCAGAGCTGCTTTAGAGCCAGAGAACCAGGTCAGCAGAGCTGCTTTAGAGCCAGAGAACCAGGTCAGCAGAGCTGCTCTAGAGCCAGAGAAACAGGTCAGCAGAGGTGCTGTAGAGCCAGAGAAACCAGGTCAGTAGAGCTGCTTTAGAGGGAGAGAACCAGGTCAGCAGAGCTGCTTTAGAGGGAGAGAACCAGGTCAGCAGAGCTGCTTTAGAGCCAAAGGACCAGCTCAGCAGAGCTGCTCTGGAGCCATAGAACCAAGTCAGCAGAGCTGCTTTAGAGCCAGAGAACCAGGTCAGCAGAGCTGCTCTAGAGGCAGAGAACCAGGTCATCAGAGCTGCTTTATGTGGGGGGAGAACCATGTCAGCAGAGCTGCTTTAGGGCCATAGAACCAGGTCAGCAGAGCTGCTCTAGAGGCAGAGAACCAGGCCAGCAGAGCTACTTTAGAGCCAGAGAACCAGGTCAGCAGAGCTGATTTAGAGCCAGAGAACCAGGTCAGCAGAGCTGCTCTAGAGCCAGAGACCAAGTCAGCAGAGCTTCTTTAGAGCCATAGAACCAGGTCAGCAGAGCTGCTTTAGAGCCAGAGAACCAGGTCAGCAGAGCTGCTCTAGAGCCAGAGAACCAGGTCAGCAGAGCTGCTGTAGAGCCAGAGCGACCAGGTCAGTAGAGCTGCTTTAGAGGGAGAGAACCAGGTCAGCAGAGCTGCTTTAGAGGGAGAGAACCAGGTCAGCAGAGCTGCTTTAGAGCCAAAGAACCGGGTCAGCAGAGCTTGTCTAGAGCCATAGAACCAAGTCAGTAGAGCTGCTTTAGAGCCAGAGAACCAGGTCAGCAGAGCTGCTCGAGAGGCAGAGAACCAGGTCAGAAGAGCTGCTTTATGTGGGGGGAGAACCATGTCAGCAGAGCTGCTTTAGAGCCATAGAACCAGGTCAGCAGAGCTGCTCTAGAGGCAGAGAACCAGGCCAGCAGAGCTGCTTTAGAGCCAGAGAACCAGGTCAGCAGAGCTGCTTTAGAGCCAGAGAACCAGGTCAGCAGAGCTGCTCTAGAGCCAGAGACCAAGTCAGCAGAGCTGCTTTAGAGCCATAGAACCAGGTCAGCAGAGCTGCTTTAGAGCCAGAGAACCAGGTCAGCACAGCTGCTCTAGAGCCTAAGAACCAGGTCAGCAGAGCTGCTCTATAGCCAGAGAACCAGGTCAGCAGAGCTGCTCTAGAGGCAGAGAACCAGGTCAGCAGAGCTGCTTTATGTGGGGGGAGAACCATGTCAGCAGAGCTGCTTTAGAGCCAGAGAACCAGGTCAGCAGAGCTGCTCTAGAGGCAGAGAACCAGGCCAGCAGAGCTGCTTTAGAGCCAGAGAACCAGGTCAGCAGAGCTGCTTTAGAGCCAGAGAACCAGGTCAGCAGAGCTGCTCTAGAGCCAGAGACCAAGTCAGCAGAGCTGCTTGAGAGCCATAGAACCAGGTCAGCAGAGCTGCTTTAGAGCCAGAGAACCAGGTCAGCAGAGCTGCTCTAGAGCCAGAGAACCAGGTCAGCAGAGCTGCTGTAGAGCCAGAGAAACCAGGTCAGTAGAGCTGCTTTAGAGGGAGAGAACCAGGTCAGCAGAGCTGCTTTAGAGGGAGAGAACCAGGTCAGCAGAGCTGCTTTAGAGCCAAAGGACCAGGTCAGCAGAGCTGCTCGAGAGCCATAGAAGCAAGTCAGCAGAGCTGCTTTAGAGCCAGAGAACCAGGTCAGCAGAGCTGCTCTGGAGGCAGAGAACCAGGTCAGCAGAGCTGCTCTAGAGGCAGAGAAGCAGGCCAGCAGAGCTGCTTTAGAGCCAGAGAACCAGGTCAGCAGAGCTGATTTAGAGCCAGAGAACCAGGTCAGCAGAGCTGCTCTAGAGCCGAAGACCAAGTCAGCAGAGCTGCTTTAGAGCCATAGAACCAGGTCAGCAGAGCTGCTTTAGAGCCAGAGAACCAGGTCAGCAGAGCTGCTCTAGAGCCAGAGAACCAGGTCAGCAGAGCTGCTGTAGAGCAAGAGAAACCAGGTCAGTAGAGATGCTTTAGAGGGAGAGAACCAGGTCAGCAGAGCTGCTTTAGAGGGAGAGAACCAGGTCAGCAGAGCTGTTTTAGAGCCAAAGGACCGGGTCAGCAGAGCTGCTCTAGAGCCATAGAACCAAGTCAGCAGAGCTGATTTAGAGCCAGAGAACCAGGTCAGCAGAGCTGCTCTACAGGCAGAGAACCAGGTCAGCAGAGCTGCTCTAGAGCCAGAGAACCATGTCAGCAGAGCTGCTTTAGAGCCATAGAACCAGGTCAGCAGAGCTGCTCTAGAGGCAGAGAACCAGGCCAGCAGAGCTGCTTTAGAGCCAGAGAACCAGGTCAGCAGAGCTGCTTTAGAGCCAGAGAACCAGGTCAGCAGAGCTGCTCTAGAGCCAGAGACCAAGTCAGCAGAGCTGTTTTAGAGCCAGAGAACCATGTCAGCAGAGCTGCTCTAGAGCCTAAGAACCAGGTCAGCAGAGCTGCTCTATAGCCAGAGAACCAGGTTAGCAGAGCTGCTCTAGAGGCAGAGAACCAGGTCAGAAGAGCTGCTTTATGTGGGGGGAGAAACATGTCAGCAGAGCTGCTTTAGAGCCAGGTAACCAGGTCAGCAGAGCTGCTCTAGAGGCAGAGAACCAGGCCAGCAGAGCTGCTTTAGAGCCAGAGAACCAGGTCAGCAGAGCTGCTCTAGAGGGAGAGAACCAGGCCAGCAGAGCTGCTTTAGAGCCAGAGAACCAGGTCAGCAGAGCTGATTTAGAGCCAGAGAACCAGGTCAGCAGAGCTGCTCTAGAGCCAGAGACCAAGTCAGCAGAGCTGCTTTAGAGCCATATAACCAGGTCAGCAGAGCTGCTTTAGAGCCAGAGAACCAGGTCAGCAGAGCTGCTCTAGAGCCAGAGAACCAGGTCAGCAGAGCTGCTGTAGAGCAAGAGAAACCAGGTCAGTAGAGATGCTTTAGAGGGAGAGAACCAGGTCAGCAGAGCTGCTTTAGAGGGAGAGAACCAGGTCAGCAGAGCTGTTTTAGAGCCAAAGGACCGGGTCAGCAGAGCTGCTCTAGAGCCATAGAACCAAGTCAGCAGAGCTGATTTAGAGCCAGAGAACCAGGTCAGCAGAGCTGCTCTAGAGGCAGAGAACCAGGTCAGCAGAGCTGCTTTATGTGGGGGAGAACCATGTCAGCACAGCTGCTTTAGAGCCATAGAACCAGGTCAGCAGAGCTGCTCTAGAGGCAGAGAACCAGGCCAGCAGAGCTGCTTTAGAGCCAGAGAACCAGGTCAGCAGAGCTGCTTTAGAGCCAGAGAACCAGGTCAGCAGAGCTGCTCTAGAGCCAGAGACCAAGTCAGCAGAGCTTTTTTAGATCCATAGAACCGGGTCAGCAGAGCTGCTTTAGAGCCAGAGAACCATGTCAGCAGAGCTGCTCTAGAGCCTAAGAACCGGGTCAGCAGAGCTGCTCTATAGCCAGAGAACCAGGTCAGCAGAGCTGCTCTAGAGGCAGAGAACCAGGTCAGCAGAGCTGCTTTATGTGGGGGGAGAAACATGTCAGCAGAGCTGCTTTAGAGCCAGGTAACCAGGTCAGCAGAGCTGCTCTAGAGGCAGAGAACCAGGCCAGCAGAGCTGCTTTAGAGCCAGAGAACCAGGTCAGCACAGCTGCTTTAGAGCCAGAGAACCAGGTCAGCAGAGCTGCTCTAGAGCCAGAGACCAAGTCAGCAGAGCTGCTTTAGAGCCATAGAACCAGGTCAGCAGAGCTGCTCTAGAGCCAGAGAACCAGGTCAGCAGAGCTGCTGTAGAGCCAGAGAACCAGGTCAGCAGAGCTGCTGTAGAGCCAGAGAAACCAGGTTAGTAGAGCTGCTTTAGAGGGAGAGAACCAGGTCAGCAGAGCTGCTTTAGAGGGAGAGAACCAGGTCAGCAGAGCTGCTTTAGAGCCAAAGGACCAGGTCAGCAGAGCTACTCTAGAGCCATAGAACCAAGTCAGCAGAGCTGCTTTAGAGCCAGAGAACCAGGTCAGCAGAGCTGCTCTAGAGGCAGAGAACCAGGTCAGCAGAGCTGCTTTATGTGGGGGGAGAACCATGTCAGCAGAGCTGCTTTAGAGCCATAGAACCAGGTCAGCAGAGCTGCTCTAGAGGCAGCGAACCAGGCCAGCAGAGCTGCTTTAGAGCCAGAGAACCAGGTCAGCAGAGCTGCTCTAGAGCCAGAGACCAAGTCAGCAGAGCTGCTTTAGAGCCAGAGAACCAGGTCAGCAGAGCTGCTTTAGAGCCAGAGAACCAAGTCAGCAGAGCTGCTCTAGAGCCAGAGAACCAGGTCAGCAGAGCTGCTGTAGAGCCAGAGAAACCAGGTCAGTAGAGCTGCTTTAGAGGGAGAGAACCAGGTCAGCAGAGCTGCTTTAGAGGGAGAGAACCAGGTCAGCAGAGCTGCTTTAGAGCCAAAGGACCGGGTCAGCAGAGCTGCTCTAGAGCCATAGAACCAAGTCAGCAGAGCTGCTTTAGAGCCAGAGAACCAGGTCAGCAGAGCTGCTCTAGAAGCAGAGAACCAGGTCAGCAGAGCTGCTTTATGTGGGGGGAGAACCATGTCAGCAGAGCTGCTTTAGAGCCATAGAACCAGGTCAGCAGAGCTGCTCTACAGGCAGAGAACCAGGCCAGCAGAGCTGCTTTAGAGCCAGAGAACCAGGTCAGCAGAGCTGCTTTAGAGCCAGAGAACCAGGTCAGCAGAGCTGCTCTAGAGCCAGAGACCAAGTCAGCAGAGCTGCTTTAGAGCCATAGAACCAGGTCAGCAGAGCTGCTTTAGAGCCAGAGAACCAGGTCAGCAGAGCTGCTCTAGAGCCTAAGAACCAGGTCAGCAGAGCTGCTCTATAGCCAGAGAACCAGGTCAGCAGAGCTGCTCTAGATGCAGAGAACCAGGTCAGCAGAGCTGCTTTATGTGGGGGGAGAACCATGTCAGCAGAGCTGCTTTAGAGCCAGAGAACCAGGTCAGCAGAGTTGCTCTAGAGGCAGAGAACCAGGCCAGCAGAGATGCTTTAGAGCCAGAGAACCAGGTCAGCAGAGCTGCTCTAGAGCCAGAGACCAAGTCAGCAGAGCTGCTTTAGAGCCATAGAACCAGGTCAGCAGAGCTGCTGTAGAGCCAGAGAAACCAGGTCAGTAGAGCTGCTTTAGAGGGAGAGTACCAGGTCAGCAGAGCTGCTTTAGAGGGAGAGAACAAGGTCAGCAGAGCTGCTTTAGAGCCAAAGGACCAGGTCAGCATAGATGCTCTAGAACCATAGAACCAAGTCAGCAGAGCTGCTTTAGAGCCAGAGAACCAGGTCAGCAGAGCTGCTCTAGAGGCAGAGAACCAGGTCAGCAGAGCTGCTTTATGTGGGGGGAGAACCATGTCAGCAGAGCTGCTTTAGAGCCGTAGAACCAGGTCAGCAGAGCTGCTCTGGAGGCAGAGAACCAAGTCAGCAGAGCTGCTTTAGAGCCAGAGAACCAGGTCAGCAGAGCTGCTCTAGAGGCAGAGAACCAGGTCAGCAGAGCTGCTTTATGTGGGGGGAGAACCATGTCAGCAGAGCTGCTTTAGAGCCATAGAACCAGGTCAGCAGAGCTGCTCTAGAGGCAGAGAACCAGGCCAGCAGAGCTGCTTTAGAGCCAGAGAACCAGGTCAGCAGAGCTGATTTAGAGCCAGAGAACCAGGTCAGCAGAGCTGCTCTAGAGCCAGAGACCAAGTCAGCAGAGCTGCTTTAGAGCCAGAGAACCAGGTCAGCAGAGCTGCTTTAGAGCCAGAGAACCAGGTCAGCAGAGCTGCTCTAGAGCCAGAGAACCAGGTCAGCAGAGCTGCTGTAGAGCCAGAGAAACCAGGTCAGTAGAGCTGCTTTAGAGGGAGAGAACCAGGTCAGCAGAGCTGCTTTAGAGGGAGAGAACCAGGTCAGCAGAGCTGCTTTAGAGCCAAAGGACCGGGTCAGCAGAGCTGCTCTAGAGCCATAGAACCAAGTCAGCAGAGCTGCTTTAGAGCCAGAGAACCAGGTCAGCAGAGCTGCTCTAGAAGCAGAGAACCAGGTCAGCAGAGCTGCTTTATGTGGGGGGAGAACCATGTCAGCAGAGCTGCTTTAGAGCCATAGAACCAGGTCAGCAGAGCTGCTCTAGAGGCAGAGAACCAGGCCAGCAGAGCTGCTTTAGAGCCAGAGAACCAGGTCAGCAGAGCTGCTTTAGAGCCAGAGAACCAGGTCAGCAGAGCTGCTCTAGAGCCAGAGACCAAGTCAGCAGAGCTGCTTTAGAGCCATAGAACCAGGTCAGCAGAGCTGCTTTAGAGCCAGAGAACCAGGTCAGCAGAGCTGCTCTAGAGCCTAAGAACCAGGTCAGCAGAGCTGCTCTATAGCCAGAGAACCAGGTCAGCAGAGCTGCTCTAGATGCAGAGAACCAGGTCAGCAGAGCTGCTTTATGTGGGGGGAGAACCATGTCAGCAGAGCTGCTTTAGAGCCAGAGAACCAGGTCAGCAGAGTTGCTCTAGAGGCAGAGAACCAGGCCAGCAGAGATGCTTTAGAGCCAGAGAACCAGGTCAGCAGAGCTGCTCTAGAGCCAGAGACCAAGTCAGCAGAGCTGCTTTAGAGCCATAGAACCAGGTCAGCAGAGCTGCTGTAGAGCCAGAGAAACCAGGTCAGTAGAGCTGCTTTAGAGGGAGAGTACCAGGTCAGCAGAGCTGCTTTAGAGGGAGAGAACAAGGTCAGCAGAGCTGCTTTAGAGCCAAAGGACCAGGTCAGCATAGATGCTCTAGAGGCAGAGAACCAGGTCAGCAGAGCTGCTTTATGTGGGGGGAGAACCATGTCAGCAGAGCTGCTTTAGAGCCGTAGAACCAGGTCAGCAGAGCTGCTCTAGAGGCAGAGAACCAGGCCAGCAGAGCTGCTTTATGTGGGGGGAGAACCATGTCAGCAGAGCTGCTTTAGAGCCGTAGAACCAGGTCAGCAGAGCTGCTCTAGAGGCAGAGAACCAGGCCAGCAGAGCTGCTTTAGAGCCAGAGAACCAGGTCAGCAGAGCTGCTTTAGAGCCAGAGAACCAGGTCATCAGAGCTGCTCTAGAGCCAGAGACCAAGTCAGCAGAGCTGCTTTAGAGCCATAGAACTAGGTCAGCAGAGCTGCTTTAGAGCCAGAGAACCAGGTCAGCAGAGCTGCTCTAGAGCCTAAGAACCAGGTCAGCAGAGCTGCTCTAGAGCCAGAAAACCAGGTCGGCAGAGCTGCTGTAGAGCCAGAGAAACCAAGTCAGTAGAGCTGCTTTAGAGGGAGGGAACCAGGTCAGCAGAGCTGCATTAGAGGGAGAGAACCAGGCCAGCAGAGCTGCTTTATGTGGGGGGAGAACCGTGTCAGCAGAGCTGCTTTAGAGCCATAGAACCAGGTCAGCAGAGCTGCTCTAGAGGCAGAGAACCAGGCCAGCAGAGCTGCTTTAGAGCCAGAGAACCAGGTCAGCAGAGCTGCTCTAGAGGCAGAGAACCAGGTCAGCAGAGCTGCTTTATGTGGGGGGAGAACCATGTCAGCAGAGCTGCTTTAGAGCCATAGAACCAGGTCAGCAGAGCTGCTCTAGAGGCAGAGAACCAGGCCAGCAGAGCTGCTTTAGAGCCAGAGAACCAGGTCAGCAGAGCTGATTTAGAGGGAGAGAACCAGGTTAGCAGAGCTGCTTTAGAGGGAGAGAACCAGGTCAGCAGAGCTGCTTTAGAGCCATAGAACCAGGTCAGCAGAGCTGCTCTAGAGGCAGAGGACCAGGCCAGCAGAGCTGCTTTAGAGCCAGAGAACCAGGTCAGCAGAGCTGCTTTAGAGCCAGAGAACCAGGTCAGCAGAGCTGCTCTAGAGCCAGAGAAACAGGTCAGCAGAGGTGCTGTAGAGCCAGAGAAACCAGGTCAGTAGAGCTGCTTTAGAGGGAGAGAACCAGGTCAGCAGAGCTGCTTTAGAGGGAGAGAACCAGGTCAGCAGAGCTGCTTTAGAGCCAAAGGACCAGCTCAGCAGAGCTGCTCTGGAGCCATAGAACCAAGTCAGCAGAGCTGCTTTAGAGCCAGAGAACCAGGTCAGCAGAGCTGCTCTAGAGGCAGAGAACCAGGTCAGCAGAGCTGCTTTATGTGGGGGGAGAACCATGTCAGCAGAGCTGCTTTAGGGCCATAGAACCAGGTCAGCAGAGCTGCTCTAGAGGCAGAGAACCAGGCCAGCAGAGCTACTTTAGAGCCAGAGAACCAGGTCAGCAGAGCTGATTTAGAGCCAGAGAACCAGGTCAGCAGAGCTGCTCTAGAGCCAGAGACCAAGTCAGCAGAGCTTCTTTAGAGCCATAGAACCAGGTCAGCAGAGCTGCTTTAGAGCCAGAGAACCAGGTCAGCAGAGCTGCTCTAGAGCCAGAGAACCAGGTCAGCAGAGCTGCTGTAGAGCCAGAGAAACCAGGTCAGTAGAGCTGCTTTAGAGGGAGAGAACCAGCTCAGCAGAGCTGCTTTAGAGGGAGAGAACCAGGTCAGCAGAGCTGCTTTAGAGCCAAAGAACCGGGTCAGCAGAGCTTGTCTAGAGCCATAGAACCAAGTCAGTAGAGCTGCTTTAGAGCCAGAGAACCAGGTCAGCAGAGCTGCTCGAGAGGCAGAGAACCAGGTCAGAAGAGCTGCTTTATGTGGGGGGAGAACCATGTCAGCAGAGCTGCTTTAGAGCCATAGAACCAGGTCAGCAGAGCTGCTCTAGAGGCAGAGAACCAGGCCAGCAGAGCTGCTTTAGAGCCAGAGAACCAGGTCAGCAGAGCTGCTTTAGAGCCAGAGAACCAGGTCAGCAGAGCTGCTCTAGAGCCAGAGACCAAGTCAGCAGAGCTGCTTTAGAGCCATAGAACCAGGTCAGCAGAGCTGCTTTAGAGCCAGAGAACCAGGTCAGCAGAGCTGCTCTAGAGCCTAAGAACCAGGTCAGCAGAGCTGCTCTATAGCCAGAGAACCAGGTCAGCAGAGCTGCTCTAGAGGCAGAGAACCAGGTCAGCAGAGCTGCTTTATGTGGGGGGAGAACCATGTCAGCAGAGCTGCTTTAGAGCCAGAGAACCAGGTCAGCAGAGCTGCTCTAGAGGCAGAGAACCAGGCCAGCAGAGCTGCTTTAGAGCCAGAGAACCAGGTCAGCAGAGCTGCTTTAGAGCCAGAGAACCAGGTCAGCAGAGCTGCTCTAGAGCCAGAGACCAAGTCAGCAGAGCTGCTTGAGAGCCATAGAACCAGGTCAGCAGAGCTGCTTTAGAGCCAGAGAACCAGGTCAGCAGAGCTGCTCTAGAGCCAGAGAACCAGGTCAGCAGAGCTGCTGTAGAGCCAGAGAAACCAGGTCAGTAGAGCTGCTTTAGAGGGAGAGAACCAGGTCAGCAGAGCTGCTTTAGAGGGAGAGAACCAGGTCAGCAGAGCTGCTTTAGAGCCAAAGGACCAGGTCAGCAGAGCTGCTCGAGAGCCATAGAAGCAAGTCAGCAGAGCTGCTTTAGAGCCAGAGAACCAGGTCAGCAGAGCTGCTCTGGAGGCAGAGAACCAGGTCAGCAGAGCTGCTCTAGAGGCAGAGAAGCAGGCCAGCAGAGCTGCTTTAGAGCCAGAGAACCAGGTCAGCATAGCTGATTTAGAGCCAGAGAACCAGGTCAGCAGAGCTGCTCTAGAGCCGAAGACCAAGTCAGCAGAGCTGCTTTAGAGCCATAGAACCAGGTCAGCAGAGCTGCTTTAGAGCCAGAGAACCAGGTCAGCAGAGCTGCTCTAGAGCCAGAGAACCAGGTCAGCAGAGCTGCTGTAGAGCAAGAGAAACCAGGTCAGTAGAGATGCTTTAGAGGGAGAGAACCAGGTCAGCAGAGCTGCTTTAGAGGGAGAGAACCAGGTCAGCAGAGCTGTTTTAGAGCCAAAGGACCGGGTCAGCAGAGCTGCTCTAGAGCCATAGAACCAAGTCAGCAGAGCTGATTTAGAGCCAGAGAACCAGGTCAGCAGAGCTGCTCTAGAGGCAGAGAACCAGGTCAGCGGAGCTGCTCTAGAGCCAGAGAACCATGTCAGCAGAGCTGCTTTAGAGCCATAGAACCAGGTCAGCAGAGCTGCTCTAGAGGCAGAGAACCAGGCCAGCAGAGCTGCTTTAGAGCCAGAGAACCAGGTCAGCAGAGCTGCTTTAGAGCCAGAGAACCAGGTCAGCAGAGCTGCTCTAGAGCCAGAGACCAAGTCAGCAGAGCTGTTTTAGAGCCATAGAACCGGGTCAGCAGAGCTGCTTTAGAGCCAGAGAACCATGTCAGCAGAGCTGCTCTAGAGCCTAAGAACCAGGTCAGCAGAGCTGCTCTATAGCCAGAGAACCAGGTCAGCAGAGCTGCTCTAGAGGCAGAGAACCAGGTCAGCAGAGCTGCTTTATGTGGGGGGAGAAACATGTCAGCAGAGCTGCTTTAGAGCCAGGTAACCAGGTCAGCAGAGCTGCTCTAGAGGCAGAGAACCAGGCCAGCAGAGCTGCTTTAGAGCCAGAGAACCAGGTCAGCAGAGCTGCTCTAGAGGGAGAGAACCAGGCCAGCAGAGCTGCTTTAGAGCCAGAGAACCAGGTCAGCAGAGCTGATTTAGAGCCAGAGAACCAGGTCAGCAGAGCTGCTCTAGAGCCAGAGACCAAGTCAGCAGAGCTGCTTTAGAGCCATAGAACCAGGTCAGCAGAGCTGCTTTAGAGCCAGAGAACCAGGTCAGCAGAGCTGCTCTAGAGCCAGAGAACCAGGTCAGCAGAGCTGCTGTAGAGCAAGAGAAACCAGGTCAGTAGAGATGCTTTAGAGGGAGAGAACCAGGTCAGCAGAGCTGCTTTAGAGGGAGAGAACCAGGTCAGCAGAGCTGTTTTAGAGCCAAAGGACCGGGTCAGCAGAGCTGCTCTAGAGCCATAGAACCAAGTCAGCAGAGCTGATTTAGAGCCAGAGAACCAGGTCAGCAGAGCTGCTCTAGAGGCAGAGAACCAGGTCAGCAGAGCTGCTTTATGTGGGGGAGAACCATGTCAGCACAGCTGCTTTAGAGCCATAGAACCAGGTCAGCAGAGCTGCTCTAAAGGCAGAGAACCAGGCCAGCAGAGCTGCTTTAGAGCCAGAGAACCAGGTCAGCAGAGCTGCTTTAGAGCCAGAGAACCAGGTCAGCAGAGCTGCTCTAGAGCCAGAGACCAAGTCAGCAGAGCTTTTTTAGATCCATAGAACCGGGTCAGCAGAGCTGCTTTAGAGCCAGAGAACCATGTCAGCAGAGCTGCTCTAGAGCCTAAGAACCAGGTCAGCAGAGCTGCTCTATAGCCAGAGAACCAGGTCAGCAGAGCTGCTCTAGAGGCAGAGAACCAGGTCAGCAGAGCTGCTTTATGTGGGGGGAGAAACATGTCAGCAGAGCTGCTTTAGAGCCAGGTAACCAGGTCAGCAGAGCTTCTCTAGAGGCAGAGAACCAGGCCAGCAGAGCTGCTTTAGAGCCAGAGAACCAGGTCAGCACAGCTGCTTTAGAGCCAGAGAACCAGGTCAGCAGAGCTGCTCTAGAGCCAGAGACCAAGTCAGCAGAGCTGCTTTAGAGCCATAGAACCAGGTCAGCAGAGCTGCTCTAGAGCCAGAGAACCAGGTCAGCAGAGCTGCTGTAGAGCCAGAGAACCAGGTCAGCAGAGCTGCTGTAGAGCCAGAGAAACCAGGTTAGTAGAGCTGCTTTAGAGGGAGAGAACCAGGTCAGCAGAGCTGCTTTAGAGGGAGAGAACCAGGTCAGCAGAGCTGCTTTAGAGCCAAAGGACCAGGTCAGCAGAGCTACTCTAGAGCCATAGAACCAAGTCAGCAGAGCTGCTTTAGAGCCAGAGAACCAGGTCAGCAGAGCTGCTCTAGAGGCAGAGAACCAGGTCAGCAGAGCTGCTTTATGTGGGGGAGAACCATGTCAGCACAGCTGCTTTAGAGCCATAGAACCAGGTCAGCAGAGCTGCTCTAGAGGCAGAGAACCAGGCCAGCAGAGCTGCTTTAGAGCCAGAGAACCAGGTCAGCAGAGCTGCTTTAGAGCCAGAGAACCAGGTCAGCAGAGCTGCTCTAGAGCCAGAGACCAAGTCAGCAGAGCTTTTTTAGATCCATAGAACCGGGTCAGCAGAGCTGCTTTAGAGCCAGAGAACCATGTCAGCAGAGCTGCTCTAGAGCCTAAGAACCAGGTCAGCAGAGCTGCTCTATAGCCAGAGAACCAGGTCAGCAGAGCTGCTCTAGAGGCAGAGAACCAGGTCAGCAGAGCTGCTTTATGTGGGGGGAGAAACATGTCAGCAGAGCTGCTTTAGAGCCAGGTAACCAGGTCAGCAGAGCTGCTCTAGAGGCAGAGAACCAGGCCAGCAGAGCTGCTTTAGAGCCAGAGAACCAGGTCAGCACAGCTGCTTTAGAGCCAGAGAACCAGGTCAGCAGAGCTGCTCTAGAGCCAGAGACCAAGTCAGCAGAGCTGCTTTAGAGCCATAGAACCAGGTCAGCAGAGCTGCTCTAGAGCCAGAGAACCAGGTCAGCAGAGCTGCTGTAGAGCCAGAGAACCAGGTCAGCAAAGCTGCTGTAGAGCCAGAGAAACCAGGTTAGTAGAGCTGCTTTAGAGGGAGAGAACCAGGTCAGCAGAGCTGCTTTAGAGGGAGAGAACCAGGTCAGCAGAGCTGCTTTAGAGCCAAAGGACCAGGTCAGCAGAGCTACTCTAGAGCCATAGAACCAAGTCAGCAGAGCTGCTTTAGAGCCAGAGAACCAGGTCAGCAGAGCTGCTCTAGAGGCAGAGAACCAGGTCAGCAGAGCTGCTTTATGTGGGGGGAGAACCATGTCAGCAGAGCTGCTTTAGAGCCATAGAACCAGGTCAGCAGAGCTGCTCTAGAGGCAGAGAACCAGGCCAGCAGAGCTGCTTTAGAGCCAGAGAACCAGGTCAGCAGAGCTGCTCTAGAGCCAGAGACCAAGTCAGCAGAGCTGCTTTAGAGCCAGAGAACCAGGTCAGCAGAGCTGCTTTAGAGCCAGAGAACCAAGTCAGCAGAGCTGCTCTAGAGCCAGAGAACCAGGTCAGCAGAGCTGCTGTAGAGCCAGAGAAACCAGGTCAGTAGAGCTGCTTTAGAGGGAGAGAGCCAGGTCAGCAGAGCTGCTTTAGAGGGAGAGAACCAGGTCAGCAGAGCTGCTTTAGAGCCAAAGGACCGGGTCAGCAGAGCTGCTCTAGAGCCATAGAACCAAGTCAGCAGAGCTGCTTTAGAGCCAGAGAACCAGGTCAGCAGAGCTGCTCTAGAAGCAGAGAACCAGGTCAGCAGAGCTGCTTTATGTGGGGGGAGAACCATGTCAGCAGAGCTGCTTTAGAGCCATAGAACCAGGTCAGCAGAGCTGCTCTACAGGCAGAGAACCAGGCCAGCAGAGCTGCTTTAGAGCCAGAGAACCAGGTCAGCAGAGCTGCTTTAGAGCCAGAGAACCAGGTCAGCAGAGCTGCTCTAGAGCCAGAGACCAAGTCAGCAGAGATGCTTTAGAGCCATAGAACCAGGTCAGCAGAGCTGCTTTAGAGCCAGAGAACCAGGTCAGCAGAGCTGCTCTAGAGCCTAAGAACCAGGTCAGCAGAGCTGCTCTATAGCCAGAGAACCAGGTCAGCAGAGCTGCTCTAGATGCAGAGAACCAGGTCAGCAGAGCTGCTTTATGTGGGGGGAGAACCATGTCAGCAGAGCTGCTTTAGAGCCAGAGAACCAGGTCAGCAGAGTTGCTCTAGAGGCAGAGAACCAGGCCAGCAGAGATGCTTTAGAGCCAGAGAACCAGGTCAGCAGAGCTGCTCTAGAGCCAGAGACCAAGTCAGCAGAGCTGCTTTAGAGCCATAGAACCAGGTCAGCAGAGCTGCTGTAGAGCCAGAGAAACCAGGTCAGTAGAGCTGCTTTAGAGGGAGAGTACCAGGTCAGCAGAGCTGCTTTAGAGGGAGAGAACAAGGTCAGCAGAGCTGCTTTAGAGCCAAAGGACCAGGTCAGCATAG
Organism: Triturus cristatus; assembly: GCF_964204655.1. Classification (NCBI taxonomy): domain Eukaryota; kingdom Metazoa; phylum Chordata; class Amphibia; order Caudata; family Salamandridae; genus Triturus; species Triturus cristatus. Next base: position 727,971,185 of record NC_140580.1, read on the forward strand.
ATGCTCTAGAACCATAGAACCAAGTCAGCAGAGCTGCTTTAGAGCCAGAGAACCAGGTCAGCAGAGCTGCTCTAGAGGCAGAGAACCAGGTCAGCAGAGCTGCTTTATGTGGGGGGAGAACCATGTCAGCAGAGCTGCTTTAGAGCCGTAGAACCAGGTCAGCAGAGCTGCTCTAGAGGCAGAGAACCAAGTCAGCAGAGCTGCTTTAGAGCCAGAGAACCAGGTCAGCAGAGCTGCTCTAGAGGCAGAGAACCAGGTCAGCAGAGCTGCTTTATGTGGGGGGAGAACCATGTCAGCAGAGCTGCTTTAGAGCCATAGAACCAGGTCAGCAGAGCTGCTCTAGAGGCAGAGAACCAGGCCAGCAGAGCTGCTTTAGAGCCAGAGAACCAGGTCAGCAGAGCTGATTTAGAGCCAGAGAACCAGGTCAGCAGAGCTGCTCTAGAGCCAGAGACCAAGTCAGCAGAGCTGCTTTAGAGCCAGAGAACCAGGTCAGCAGAGCTGCTTTAGAGCCAGAGAACCAGGTCAGCAGAGCTGCTCTAGAGCCAGAGAACCAGGTCAGCAGAGCTGCTGTAGAGCCAGAGAAACCAGGTCAGTAGAGCTGCTTTAGAGGGAGAGAACCAGGTCAGCAGAGCTGCTTTAGAGGGAGAGAACCAGGTCAGCAGAGCTGCTTTAGAGCCAAAGGACCGGGTCAGCAGAGCTGCTCTAGAGCCATAGAACCAAGTCAGCAGAGCTGCTTTAGAGCCAGAGAACCAGGTCAGCAGAGCTGCTCTAGAAGCAGAGAACCAGGTCAGCAGAGCTGCTTTATGTGGGGGGAGAACCATGTCAGCAGAGCTGCTTTAGAGCCATAGAACCAGGTCAGCAGAGCTGCTCTAGAGGCAGAGAACCAGGCCAGCAGAGCTGCTTTAGAGCCAGAGAACCAGGTCAGCAGAGCTGCTTTAGAGCCAGAGAACCAGGTCAGCAGAGCTGCTCTAGAGCCAGAGACCAAGTCAGCAGAGTTGCTTTAGAGCCATAGAACCAGGTCAGCAGAGCTGCTTTAGAGCCAGAGAACCAGGTCAGCAGAGCTGCTCTAGAGCCTAAGAACCAGGTCAGCAGAGCTGCTCTATAGCCATAGAACCAGGTCAGCAGAGCTGCTCTAGATGCAGAGAACCAGGTCAGCAGAGCTGCTTTGTGTGGGGGGAGAACCATGTCAGCAGAGCTGCTTTAGAGCCAGAGAACCAGGTCAGCAGAGTTGCTCTAGAGGCAGAGAACCAGGCCAGCAGAGATGCTTTAGAGCCAGAGAACCAGGTCAGCAGAGCTGCTCTAGAGCCAGAGACCAAGTCAGCAGAGCTGCTTTAGAGCCATAGAACCAGGTCAGCAGAGCTGCTGTAGAGCCAGAGAAACCAGGTCAGTAGAGCTGCTTTAGAGGGAGAGTACCAGGTCAGCAGAGCTGCTTTAGAGGGAGAGAACAAGGTCAGCAGAGCTGCTTTAGAGCCAAAGGACCAGGTCAGCATAGATGCTCTAGAACCATAGAACCAAGTCAGCAGAGCTGCTTTAGAGCCAGAGAACCAGGTCAGCAGAGCTGCTCTAGAGGCAGAGAACCAGGTCAGCAGAGCTGCTTTATGTGGGGGGAGAACCATGTCAGCAGAGCTGCTTTAGAGCCGTAGAACCAGGTCAGCAGAGCTACTCTAGAGGCAGAGAACCAGGCCAGCAGAGCTGCTTTAGAGCCAGAGAACCAGGTCAGCAGAGCTGCTTTAGAGCCAGAGAACCAGGTCATCAGAGCTGCTCTAGAGCCAGAGACCAAGTCAGCAGAGCTGCTTTAGAGCCATAGAACTAGGTCAGCAGAGCTGCATTAGAGCCAGAGAACCAGGTCAGCAGAGCTGCTCTAGAGCCTAAGAACCAGGTCAGCAGAGCTGCTCTAGAGCCAGAAAACCAGGTCGGCAGAGCTGCTGTAGAGCCAGAGAAACCAAGTCAGTAGAGCTGCTTTAGAGGGAGGGAACCAGGTCAGCAGAGCTGCATTAGAGGGAGAGAACCAGGCCAGCAGAGCTGCTTTATGTGGGGGGAGAACCGTGTCAGCAGAGCTGCTTTAGAGCCATAGAACCAGGTCAGCAGAGCTGCTCTAGAGGCAGAGAACCAGGCCAGCAGAGCTGCTTTAGAGCCAGAGAACCAGGTCAGCAGAGCTGCTCTAGAGGCAGAGAACCAGGTCAGCAGAGCTGCTTTATGTAGGGGGAGAACCATGTCCGCAGAGCTGCTTTAGAGCCATAGAACCAGGTCAGCAGAGCTGCTCTAGAGGCAGAGAACCAGGCCAGCAGAGCTGCTTTAGAGCCAGAGAACCAGGTCAGCAGAGCTGATTTAGAGGGAGAGAACCAGGTTAGCAGAGCTGCTTTAGAGGGAGAGAACCAGGTCAGCAGAGCTGCTTTAGAGCCAGAGAACCAGGTCAGCAGAGCTGCTCTAGAGCCAGAGAAACAGGTCAGCAGAGGTGCTGTAGAGCCAGAGAAACCAGGTCAGTAGAGCTGCTTTAGAGGGAGAGAACCAGGTCAGCAGAGCTGCTTTAGAGGGAGAGAACCAGGTCAGCAGAGCTGCTTTAGAGCCAAAGGACCAGCTCAGCAGAGCTGCTCTGGAGCCATAGAACCAAGTCAGCAGAGCTGCTTTAGAGCCAGAGAACCAGGTCAGCAGAGCTGCTCTAGAGGCAGAGAACCAGGTCAGCAGAGCTGCTTTATGTGGGGGGAGAACCATGTCAGCAGAGCTGCTTTAGGGCCATGGAACCAGGTCAGCAGAGCTGCTCTAGAGGCAGAGAACCAGGCCAGCAGAGCTACTTTAGAGCCAGAGAACCAGGTCAGCAGAGCTGATTTAGAGCCAGAGAACCAGGTCAGCAGAGCTGCTCTAGAGCCAGAGACCAAGTCAGCAGAGCTTCTTTAGAGCCATAGAACCAGGTCAGCAGAGCTGCTTTAGAGCCAGAGAACCAGGTCAGCAGAGCTGCTCTAGAGCCAGAGAACCAGGTCAGCAGAGCTGCTCTAGAGCCAGAAAACCAGGTCGGCAGAGCTGCTGTAGAGCCAGAGAAACCAAGTCAGTAGAGCTGCTTTAGAGGGAGGGAACCAGGTCAGCAGAGCTGCATTAGAGGGAGAGAACCAGGCCAGCAGAGCTGCTTTATGTGGGGGGAGAACCGTGTCAGCAGAGCTGCTTTAGAGCCATAGAACCAGGTCAGCAGAGCTGCTCTAGAGGCAGAGAACCAGGCCAGCAGAGCTGCTTTAGAGCCAGAGAACCAGGTCAGCAGAGCTGCTCTAGAGGCAGAGAACCAGGTCAGCAGAGCTGCTTTATGTGGGGGGGAGAACCATGTCAGCAGAGCTGCTTTAGAGCCATAGAACCAGGTCAGCAGAGCTGCTCTAGAGGCAGAGAACCAGGCCAGCAGAGCTGCTTTAGAGCCAGAGAACCAGGTCAGCAGAGCTGATTTAGAGGGAGAGAACCAGGTTAGCAGAGCTGCTTTAGAGGGAGAGAACCAGGTCAGCAGAGCTGCTTTAGAGCCATAGAACCAGGTCAGCAGAGCTGCTCTAGAGGCAGAGGACCAGGCCAGCAGAGCTGCTTTAGAGCCAGAGAACCAGGTCAGCAGAGCTGCTTTAGAGCCAGAGAACCAGGTCAGCAGAGCTGCTCTAGAGCCAGAGAAACAGGTCAGCAGAGGTGCTGTAGAGCCAGAGAAACCAGGTCAGTAGAGCTGCTTTAGAGGGAGAGAACCAGGTCAGCAGAGCTGCTTTAGAGGGAGAGAACCAGGTCAGCAGAGCTGCTTTAGAGCCAAAGGACCAGCTCAGCAGAGCTGCTCTGGAGCCATAGAACCAAGTCAGCAGAGCTGCTTTAGAGCCAGAGAACCAGGTCAGCAGAGCTGCTCTAGAGGCAGAGAACCAGGTCAGCAGAGCTGCTTTATGTGGGGGGAGAACCATGTCAGCAGAGCTGCTTTAGGGCCATAGAACCAGGTCAGCAGAGCTGCTCTAGAGGCAGAGAACCAGGCCAGCAGAGCTACTTTAGAGCCAGAGAACCAGGTCAGCAGAGCTGATTTAGAGCCAGAGAACCAGGTCAGCAGAGCTGCTCTAGAGCCAGAGACCAAGTCAGCAGAGCTTCTTTAGAGCCATAGAACCAGGTCAGCAGAGCTGCTTTAGAGCCAGAGAACCAGGTCAGCAGAGCTGCTCTAGAGCCAGAGAACCAGGTCAGCAGAGCTGCTGTAGAGGCAGAGAAACCAGGTCAGTAGAGCTGCTTTAGAGGGAGAGAACCAGGTCAGCAGAGCTGCTTTAGAGGGAGAGAACCAGGTCAGCAGAGCTGCTTTAGAGCCAAAGAACCGGGTCAGCAGAGCTTGTCTAGAGCCATAGAACCAAGTCAGTAGAGCTGCTTTAGAGCCAGAGAACCAGGTCAGCAGAGCTGCTCGAGAGGCAGAGAACCAGGTCAGAAGAGCTGCTTTATGTGGGGGGAGAACCATGTCAGCAGAGCTGCTTTAGAGCCATAGAACCAGGTCAGCAGAGCTGCTCTAGAGGCAGAGAACCAGGCCAGCAGAGCTGCTTTAGAGCCAGAGAACCAGGTCAGCAGAGCTGCTTTAGAGCCAGAGAACCAGGTCAGCAGAGCTGCTCTAGAGCCAGAGACCAAGTCAGCAGAGCTGCTTTAGAGCCATAGAACCAGGTCAGCAGAGCTGCTTTAGAGCCAGAGAACCAGGTCAGCAGAGCTGCTCTAGAGCCTAAGAACCAGGTCAGCAGAGCTGCTCTATAGCCAGAGAACCAGGTCAGCAGAGCTGCTCTAGAGGCAGAGAACCAGGTCAGCAGAGCTGCTTTATGTGGGGGGAGAACCATGTCAGCAGAGCTGCTTTAGAGCCAGAGAACCAGATCAGCAGAGCTGCTCTAGAGGCAGAGAACCAGGCCAGCAGAGCTGCTTTAGAGCCAGAGAACCAGGTCAGCAGAGCTGCTTTAGAGCCAGAGAACCAGGTCAGCAGAGCTGCTCTAGAGCCAGAGAACCAGGTCAGCAGAGCTGCTGTAGAGCCAGAGAAACCAGGTCAGTAGAGCTGCTTTAGAGGGAGAGAACCAGGTCAGCAGAGCTGCTTTAGAGGGAGAGAACCAGGTCAGCAGAGCTGCTTTAGAGCCAAAGGACCAGGTCAGCAGAGCTGCTCGAGAGCCATAGAAGCAAGTCAGCAGAGCTGCTTTAGAGCCAGAGAACCAGGTCAGCAGAGCTGCTCTGGAGGCAGAGAACCAGGTCAGCAGAGCTGCTCTAGAGGCAGAGAAGCAGGCCAGCAGAGCTGCTTTAGAGCCAGAGAACCAGGTCAGCAGAGCTGATTTAGAGCCAGAGAACCAGGTCAGCAGAGCTGCTCTAGAGCCGAAGACCAAGTCAGCAGAGCTGCTTTAGAGCCATAGAACCAGGTCAGCAGAGCTGCTTTAGAGCCAGAGAACCAGGTCAGCAGAGCTGCTCTAGAGCCAGAGAACCAGGTCAGCAGAGCTGCTGTAGAGCAAGAGAAACCAGGTCAGTAGAGATGCTTTAGAGGGAGAGAACCAGGTCAGCAGAGCTGCTTTAGAGGGAGAGAACCAGGTCAGCAGAGCTGTTTTAGAGCCAAAGGACCGGGTCAGCAGAGCTGCTCTAGAGCCATAGAACCAAGTCAGCAGAGCTGATTTAGAGCCAGAGAACCAGGTCAGCAGAGCTGCTCTAGAGGCAGAGAACCAGGTCAGCAGAGCTGCTCTAGAGCCATAGAACCATGTCAGCAGAGCTGCTTTAGAGCCATAGAACCAGGTCAGCAGAGCTGCTCTAGAGGCAGAGAACCAGGCCAGCAGAGCTGCTTTAGAGCCAGAGAACCAGGTCAGCAGAGCTGCTTTAGAGCCAGAGAACCAGGTCAGCAGAGCTGCTCTAGAGCCAGAGACCAAGTCAGCAGAGCTGTTTTAGAGCCATAGAACCGGGTCAGCAGAGCTGCTTTAGAGCCAGAGAACCATGTCAGCAGAGCTGCTCTAGAGCCTAAGAACCAGGTCAGCAGAGCTGCTCTATAGCCGCTCTATAGCCAGAGAACCAGGTCAGCAGAGCTGCTCTAGAGGCAGAGAACCAGGTCAGCAGAGCTGCTTTATGTGGGGGGAGAAACATGTCAGCAGAGCTGCTTTAGAGCCAGGTAACCAGGTCAGCAGAGCTGCTCTAGAGGCAGAGAACCAGGCCAGCAGAGCTGCTTTAGAGCCAGAGAACCAGGTCAGCAGAGCTGCTCTAGAGGGAGAGAACCAGGCCAGCAGAGCTGCTTTAGAGCCAGAGAACCAGGTCAGCAGAGCTGATTTAGAGCCAGAGAACCAGGTCAGCAGAGCTGCTCTAGAGCCAGAGACCAAGTCAGCAGAGCTGCTTCAGAGCCATAGAACCAGGTCAGCAGAGCTGCTTTAGAGCCAGAGAACCAGGTCAGCATAGCTGCTCTAGAGCCAGAGAACCAGGTCAGCAGAGCTGCTGTAGAGCAAGAGAAACCAGGTCAGTAGAGATGCTTTAGAGGGAGAGAACCAGATCAGCAGAGCTGCTTTAGAGGGCGAGAACCAGGTCAGCAGAGCTGTTTTAGAGCCAAAGGACCGGGTCAGCAGAGCTGCTCTAGAGCCATAGAACCAAGTCAGCAGAGCTGATTTAGAGCCAGAGAACCAGGTCAGCAGAGCTGCTTTATGTGGGGGGAGAAACATGTCAGCAGAGCTGCTTTAGAGCCAGGTAACCAGGTCAGCAGAGCTGCTCTAGAGGCAGAGAACCAGGCCAGCAGAGCTGCTTTAGAGCCAGAGAACCAGGTCAGCACAGCTGCTTTAGAGCCAGAGAACCAGGTCAGCAGAGCTACTCTAGAGCCAGAGACCAAGTCAGCAGAGCTGCTTTAGAGCCATAGAACCAGGTCAGCAGAGCTGCTCTAGAGGCAGAGAACCAGGTCAGCAGAGCTGCTTTATGTGGGGGGAGAACCATGTCAGCAGAGCTGCTTTAGAGCCATAGAACCAGGTCAGCAGAGCTGCTCTAGAGGCAGAGAACCAGGCCAGCAGAGCTGCTTTAGAGCCAGAGAACCAGGTCAGCAGAGCTGATTTAGAGCCAGAGAACCAGGTCAGCAGAGCTGCTCTAGAGCCAGAGACCAAGTCAGCAGAGCTGCTTTAGAGCCAGAGAACCAGGTCAGCAGAGCTGCTTTAGAGCCAGAGAACCAAGTCAGCAGAGCTGCTCTAGAGCCAGAGAACCAGGTCAGCAGAGCTGCTGTAGAGCCAGAGAAACCAGGTCAGTAGAGCTGCTTTAGAGGGAGAGAACCAGGTCAGCAGAGCTGCTTTAGAGGGAGAGAACCAGGTCAGCAGAGCTGCTTTAGAGCCAAAGGACCGGGTCAGCAGAGCTGCTCTAGAGCCATAGAACCAAGTCAGCAGAGCTGCTTTAGAGCCAGAGAACCAGGTCAGCAGAGCTGCTCTAGAAGCAGAGAACCAGGTCAGCAGAGCTGCTTTATGTGGGGGGAGAACCATGTCAGCAGAGCTGCTTTAGAGCCATAGAACCAGGTCAGCAGAGCTGCTCTAGAGGCAGAGAACCAGGCCAGCAGAGCTGCTTTAGAGCCAGAGAACCAGGTCAGCAGAGCTGCTTTAGAGCCAGAGAACCAGGTCAGCAGAGCTGCTCTAGAGCCAGAGACCAAGTCAGCAGAGCTGCTTTAGAGCCATAGAACCAGGTCAGCAGAGCTGCTTTAGAGCCAGAGAACCAGGTCAGCAGAGCTGCTCTAGAGCCTAAGAACCAGGTCAGCAGAGCTGCTCTATAGCCAGAGAACCAGGTCAGCAGAGCTGCTCTAGATGCAGAGAACCAGGTCAGCAGAGCTGCTTTATGTGGGGGGAGAACCATGTCAGCAGAGCTGCTTTAGAGCCAGAGAACCAGGTCAGCAGAGTTGCTCTAGAGGCAGAGAACCAGGCCAGCAGAGATGCTTTAGAGCCAGAGAACCAGGTCAGCAGAGCTGCTCTAGAGCCAGAGACCAAGTCAGCAGAGCTGCTTTAGAGCCATAGAACCAGGTCAGCAGAGCTGCTGTAGAGCCAGAGAAACCAGGTCAGTAGAGCTGCTTTAGAGGGAGAGTACCAGGTCAGCAGAGCTGCTTTAGAGGGAGAGAACAAGGTCAGCAGAGCTGCTTTAGAGCCAAAGGACCAGGTCAGCATAGATGCTCTAGAACCATAGAACCAAGTCAGCAGAGCTGCTTTAGAGCCAGAGAACCAGGTCAGCAGAGCTGCTCTAGAGGCAGAGAACCAGGTCAGCAGAGCTGCTTTATGTGGGGGGAGAACCATGTCAGCAGAGCTGCTTTAGAGCCGTAGAACCAGGTCAGCAGAGCTGCTCTAGAGGCAGAGAACCAAGTCAGCAGAGCTGCTTTAGAGCCAGAGAACCAGGTCAGCAGAGCTGCTCTAGAGGCAGAGAACCAGGTCAGCAGAGCTGCTTTATGTGGGGGGAGAACCATGTCAGCAGAGCTGCTTTAGAGCCATAGAACCAGGTCAGCAGAGCTGCTCTAGAGGCAGAGAACCAGGCCAGCAGAGCTGCTTTAGAGCCAGAGAACCAGGTCAGCAGAGCTGATTTAGAGCCAGAGAACCAGGTCAGCAGAGCTGCTCTAGAGCCAGAGACCAAGTCAGCAGAGCTGCTTTAGAGCCAGAGAACCAGGTCAGCAGAGCTGCTTTAGAGCCAGAGAACCAGGTCAGCAGAGCTGCTCTAGAGCCAGAGAACCAGGTCAGCAGAGCTGCTGTAGAGCCAGAGAAACCAGGTCAGTAGAGCTGCTTTAGAGGGAGAGAACCAGGTCAGCAGAGCTGCTTTAGAGGGAGAGAACCAGGTCAGCAGAGCTGCTTTAGAGCCAAAGGACCGGGTCAGCAGAGCTGCTCTAGAGCCATAGAACCAAGTCAGCAGAGCTGCTTTAGAGCCAGAGAACCAGGTCAGCAGAGCTGCTCTAGAAGCAGAGAACCAGGTCAGCAGAGCTGCTTTATGTGGGGGGAGAACCATGTCAGCAGAGCTGCTTTAGAGCCATAGAACCAGGTCAGCAGAGCTGCTCTAGAGGCAGAGAACCAGGTCAGCAGAGCTGCTTTATGTGGGGGGAGAACCATGTCAGCAGAGCTGCTTTAGAGCCAGGTAACCAGGTCAGCAGAGCTGCTCTAGAGGCAGAGAACCAGGCCAGCAGAGCTGCTTTAGAGCCAGAGAACCAGGTCAGCACAGCTGCTTTAGAGCCAGAGAACCAGGTCAGCAGAGCTGCTCTAGAGCCAGAGACCAAGTCAGCAGAGCTGCTTTAGAGCCATAGAACCAGGTCAGCAGAGCTGCTCTAGAGGCAGAGAACCAGGTCAGCAGAGCTGCTTTATGTGGGGGGCGAACCATGTCAGCAGAGCTGCTTTAGAGCCATAGAACCAGGTCAGCAGAGCTGCTCTAGAGGCAGAGAACCAGGCCAGCAGAGCTGCTTTAGAGCCAGAGAACCAGGTCAGCAGAGCTGATTTAGAGCCAGAGAACCAGGTCAGCAGAGCTGCTCTAGAGCCAGAGACCAAGTCAGCAGAGCTGCTTTAGAGCCAGAGAACCAGGTCAGCAGAGCTGCTTTAGAGCCAGAGAACCAAGTCAGCAGAGCTGCTCTAGAGCCAGAGAACCAGGTCAGCAGAGCTGCTGTAGAGCCAGAGAAACCAGGTCAGTAGAGCTGCTTTAGAGGGAGAGAACCAGGTCAGCAGAGCTGCTTTAGAGGGAGAGAACCAGGTCAGCAGAGCTGCTTTAGAGCCAAAGGACCGGGTCAGCAGAGCTGCTCTAGAGCCATAGAACCAAGTCAGCAGAGCTGCTTTAGAGCCAGAGAACCAGGTCAGCAGAGCTGCTCTAGAAGCAGAGAACCAGGTCAGCAGAGCTGCTTTATGTGGGGGGAGAACCATGTCAGCAGAGCTGCTTTAGAGCCATAGAACCAGGTCAGCAGAGCTGCTCTAGAGGCAGAGACCCAGGCCAGCAGAGCTGCTTTAGAGCCAGAGAACCAGGTCAGCAGAGCTGCTTTAGAGCCAGAGAACCAGGTCAGCAGAGCTGCTCTAGAGCAAGAGACCAAGTCAGCAGAGCTGCTTTAGAGCCATAGAACCAGGTCAGCAGAGCTGCTTTAGAGCCAGAGAACCAGGTCAGCAGAGCTGCTCTAGAGCCTAAGAACCAGGTCAGCAGAGCTGCTCTATAGCCAGAGAACCAGGTCAGCAGAGCTGCTCTAGATGCAGAGAACCAGGTCAGGAGAGCTGCTTTATGTGGGGGGAGAACCATGTCAGCAGAGCTGCTTTAGAGCCAGAGAACCAGGTCAGCAGAGTTGCTCTAGAGGCAGAGAACCAGGCCAGCAGAGATGCTTTAGAGCCAGAGAACCAGGTCAGCAGAGCTGCTCTAGAGCCAGAGACCAAGTCAGCAGAGCTGCTTTAGAGCCATAGAACCAGGTCAGCAGAGCTGCTGTAGAGCCAGAGAAACCAGGTCAGTAGAGCTGCTTTAGAGGGAGAGTACCAGGTCAGCAGAGCTGCTTTAGAGGGAGAGAACAAGGTCAGCAGAGCTGCTTTAGAGCCAAAGGACCAGGTCAGCATAGATGCTCTAGAACCATAGAACCAAGTCAGCAGAGCTGCTTTAGAGCCAGAGAACCAGGTCAGCAGAGCTGCTCTAGAGGCAGAGAACCAGGTCAGCAGAGCTGCTTTATGTGGGGGGAGAACCATGTCAGCAGAGCTGCTTTAGAGCCGTAGAACCAGGTCAGCAGAGCTGCTCTAGAGGCAGAGAACCAAGTCAGCAGAGCTGCTTTAGAGCCAGAGAACCAGGTCAGCAGAGCTGCTCTAGAGGCAGAGAACCAGGTCAGCAGAGCTGCTTTATGTGGGGGGAGAACCATGTCAGCAGAGCTGCTTTAGAGCCATAGAACCAGGTCAGCAGAGCTGCTCTAGAGGCAGAGAACCAGGCCAGCAGAGCTGCTTTAGAGCCAGAGAACCAGGTCAGCAGAGCTGATTTAGAGCCAGAGAACCAGGTCAGCAGAGCTGCTCTAGAGCCAGAGACCAAGTCAGCAGAGCTGCTTTAGAGCCAGAGAACCAGGTCAGCAGAGCTGCTTTAGAGCCAGAGAACCAGGTCAGCAGAGCTGCTCTAGAGCCAGAGAACCAGGTCAGCAGAGCTGCTGTAGAGCCAGAGAAACCAGGTCAGTAGAGCTGCTTTAGAGGGAGAGAACCAGGTCAGCAGAGCTGCTTTAGAGGGAGAGAACCAGGTCAGCAGAGCTGCTTTAGAGCCAAAGGACCGGGTCAGCAGAGCTGCTCTAGAGCCATAGAACCAAGTCAGCAGAGCTGCTTTAGAGCCAGAGAACCAGGTCAGCAGAGCTGCTCTAGAAGCAGAGAACCAGGTCAGCAGAGCTGCTTTATGTGGGGGGAGAACCATGTCAGCAGAGCTGCTTTAGAGCCATAGAACCAGGTCAGCAGAGCTGCTCTAGAGGCAGAGAACCAGGCCAGCAGAGCTGCTTTAGAGCCAGAGAACCAGGTCAGCAGAGCTGCTTTAGAGCCAGAGAACCAGGTCAGCAGAGCTGCTCTAGAGCCAGAGACCAAGTCAGCAGAGCTGCTTTAGAGCCATAGAACCAGGTCAGCAGAGCTGCTTTAGAGCCAGAGAACCAGGTCAGCAGAGCTGCTCTAGAGCCTAAGAACCAGGTCAGCAGAGCTGCTCTATAGCCAGAGAACCAGGTCAGCAGAGCTGCTCTAGATGCAGAGAACCAGGTCAGCAGAGCTGCTTTATGTGGGGGGAGAACCATGTCAGCAGAGCTGCTTTAGAGCCAGAGAACCAGGTCAGCAGAGTTGCTCTAGAGGCAGAGAACCAGGCCAGCAGAGATGCTTTAGAGCCAGAGAACCAGGTCAGCAGAGCTGCTCTAGAGCCAGAGACCAAGTCAGCAGAGCTGCTTTAGAGCCATAGAACCAGGGCAGCAGAGCTGCTGTAGAGCCAGAGAAACCAGGTCAGTAGAGCTGCTTTAGAGGGAGAGTACCAGGTCAGCAGAGCTGCTTTAGAGGGAGAGAACAAGGTCAGCAGAGCTGCTTTAGAGCCAAAGGACCAGGTCAGCATAGATGCTCTAGAACCATAGAACCAAGTCAGCAGAGCTGCTTTAGAGCCAGAGAACCAGGTCAGCAGAGCTGCTCTAGAGGCAGAGAACCAGGTCAGCAGAGCTGCTTTATGTGGGGGGAGAACCATGTCAGCAGAGCTGCTTTAGAGCCGTAGAACCAGGTCAGCAGAGCTGCTCTAGAGGCAGAGAACCAGGCCAGCAGAGCTGCTTTAGAGCCAGAGAACCAGGTCAGCAGAGCTGCTTTAGAGCCAGAGAACCAGGTCATCAGAGCTGCTCTAGAGCCAGAGACCAAGTCAGCAGAGCTGCTTTAGAGCCATAGAACTAGGTCAGCAGAGCTGCTTTAGAGCCAGAGAACCAGGTCAGCAGAGCTGCTCTAGAGCCTAAGAACCAGGTCAGCAGAGCTGCTCTAGAGCCAGAAAACCAGGTCGGCAGAGCTGCTGTAGAGCCAGAGAAACCAAGTCAGTAGAGCTGCTTTAGAGGGAGGGAACCAGGTCAGCAGAGCTGCATTAGAGGGAGAGAACCAGGCCAGCAGAGCTGCTTTATGTGGGGGGAGAACCGTGTCAGCAGAGCTGCTTTAGAGCCATAGAACCAGGTCAGCAGAGCTGCTCTAGAGGCAGAGAACCAGGCCAGCAGAGCTGCTTTAGAGCCAGAGAACCAGGTCAGCAGAGCTGCTTTATGTGGGGGGAGAACCATGTCAGCAGAGCTGCTTTAGAGCCATAGAACCAGGTCAGCAGAGCTGCTCTAGCGGCAGAGAACCAGGCCAGCAGAGCTGCTTTAGAGCCAGAGAACCAGGTCAGCAGAGCTGATTTAGAGGGAGAGAACCAGGTTAGCAGAGCTGCTTTAGAGGGAGAGAACCAGGTCAGCAGAGCTGCTTTAGAGCCATAGAACCAGGTCAGCAGAGCTGCTCTAGAGGCAGAGGACCAGGCCAGCAGAGCTGCTTTAGAGCCAGAGAACCAGGTCAGCAGAGCTGCTTTAGAGCCAGAGAACCAGGTCAGCAGAGCTGCTCTAGAGCCAGAGAAACAGGTCAGCAGAGGTGCTGTAGAGCCAGAGAAACCAGGTCAGTAGAGCTGCTTTAGAGGGAGAGAACCAGGTCAGCAGAGCTGCTTTAGAGGGAGAGAACCAGGTCAGCAGAGCTGCTTTAGAGCCAAAGGACCAGCTCAGCAGAGCTGCTCTGGAGCCATAGAACCAAGTCAGCAGAGCTGCTTTAGAGCCAGAGAACCAGGTCAGCAGAGCTGCTCTAGAGGCAGAGAACCAGGTCAGCAGAGCTGCTTTATGTGGGGGGAGAACCATGTCAGCAGAGCTGCTTTAGGGCCATAGAACCAGGTCAGCAGAGCTGCTCTAGAGGCAGAGAACCAGGCCAGCAGAGCTACTTTAGAGCCAGAGAACCAGGTCAGCAGAGCTGATTTAGAGCCAGAGAACCAGGTCAGCAGAGCGGCTCTAGAGCCAGAGACCAAGTCAGCAGAGCTTCTTTGGAGCCATAGAACCAGGTCAGCAGAGCTGCTTTAGAGCCAGAGAACCAGGTCAGCAGAGCTGCTCTAGAGCCAGAGAACCAGGTCAGCAGAGCTGCTGTAGAGCCAGAGAAACCAGGTCAGTAGAGCTGCTTTAGAGGGAGAGAACCAGGTCAGCAGAGCTGCTTTAGAGGGAGAGAACCAGGTCAGCAGAGCTGCTTTAGAGCCAAAGAACCGGGTCAGCAGAGCTTGTCTAGAGCCATAGAACCAAGTCAGTAGAGCTGCTTTAGAGCCAGAGAACCAGGTCAGCAGAGCTGCTCGAGAGGCAGAGAACCAGGTCAGAAGAGCTGCTTTATGTGGGGGGAGAACCATGTCAGCAGAGCTGCTTTAGAGCCATAGAACCAGGTCAGCAGAGCTGCTCTAGAGGCAGAGAACCAGGCCAGCAGAGCTGCTTTAGAGCCAGAGAACCAGGTCAGCAGAGCTGCTTTAGAGCCAGAGAACCAGGTCAGCAGAGCTGCTCTAGAGCCAGAGACCAAGTCAGCAGAGCTGCTTTAGAGCCATAGAACCAGGTCAGCAGAGCTGCTTTAGAGCCAGAGAACCAGGTCAGCAGAGCTGCTCTAGAGCCTAAGAACCAGGTCAGCAGAGCTGCTCTATAGCCAGAGAACCAGGTCAGCAGAGCTGCTCTAGAGGCAGAGAACCAGGTCAGCAGAGCTGCTTTATGTGGGGGGAGAACCATGTCAGCAGAGCTGCTTTAGAGTCAGAGAACCAGGTCAGCAGAGCTGCTCTAGAGGCAGAGAACCAGGCCAGCAGAGCTGCTTTAGAGCCAGAGAACCAGGTCAGCAGAGCTGCTTTAGAGCCAGAGAACCAGGTCAGCAGAGCTGCTCTAGAGCCAGAGACCAAGTCAGCAGAGCTGCTTGAGAGCCATAGAACCAGGTCAGCAGAGCTGCTTTAGAGCCAGAGAACCAGGTCAGCAGAGCTGCTCTAGAGCCAGAGAACCAGGTCAGCAGAGCTGCTGTAGAGCCAGAGAAACCAGGTCAGTAGAGCTTCTTTAGAGGGAGAGAACCAGGTCAGCAGAGCTGCTTTAGAGGGAGAGAACCAGGTCAGCAGAGCTGCTTTAGAGCCAAAGGACCAGGTCAGCAGAGCTGCTCGAGAGCCATAGAGGCAAGTCAGCAGAGCTGCTTTAGAGCCAGAGAACCAGGTCAGCAGAGCTGCTCTGGAGGCAGAGAACCAGGTCAGCAGAGCTGCTCTAGAGGCAGAGAAGCAGGCCAGCAGAGCTGCTTTAGAGCCAGAGAACCAGGTCAGCAGAGCTGATTTAGAGCCAGAGAACCAGGTCAGCAGAGCTGCTCTAGAGCCGAAGACCAAGTCAGCAGAGCTGCTTTAGAGCCATAGAACCAGGTCAGCAGAGCTGCTTTAGAGCCAGAGAACCAGGTCAGCAGAGCTGCTCTAGAGCCAGAGAACCAGGTCAGCAGAGCTGCTGTAGAGCAAGAGAAACCAGGTCAGTAGAGATGCTTTAGAGGGAGAGAACCAGGTCAGCAGAGCTGCTTTAGAGGGAGAGAACCAGGTCAGCAGAGCTGTTTTAGAGCCAAAGGACCGGGTCAGCAGAGCTGCTCTAGAGCCATAGAACCAAGTCAGCAGAGCTGATTTAGAGCCAGAGAACCAGGTCAGCAGAGCTGCTCTAGAGGCAGAGAACCAGGTCAGCGGAGCTGCTCTAGAGCCAGAGAACCATGTCAGCAGAGCTGCTTTAGAGCCATAGAACCAGGTCAGCAGAGCTGCTCTAGAGGCAGAGAACCAGGCCAGCAGAGCTGCTTTAGAGCCAGAGAACCAGGTCAGCAGAGCTGCTTTAGAGCCAGAGAACCAGGTCAGCAGAGCTGCTCTAGAGCCAGAGACCAAGTCAGCAGAGCTGTTTTAGAGCCATAGAACCGGGTCAGCAGAGCTGCTTTAGAGCCAGAGAACCATGTCAGCAGAGCTGCTCTAGAGCCTAAGAACCAGGTCAGCAGAGCTGCTCTATAGCCAGAGAACCAGGTCAGCAGAGCTGCTCTAGAGGCAGAGAACCAGGTCAGCAGAGCTGCTTTATGTGGGGGGAGAAACATGTCAGCAGAGCTGCTTTAGAGCCAGGTAACCAGGTCAGCAGAGCTGCTCTAGAGGCAGAGAACCAGGCCAGCAGAGCTGCTTTAGAGCCAGAGAACCAGGTCAGCAGAGCTGCTCTAGAGGGAGAGAACCAGGCCAGCAGAGCTGCTTTAGAGCCAGAGAACCAGGTCAGCAGAGCTGATTTAGAGCCAGAGAACCAGGTCAGCAGAGCTGCTCTAGAGCCAGAGACCAAGTCAGCAGAGCTGCTTTAGAGCCATAGAACCAGGTCAGCAGAGCTGCTTTAGAGCCAGAGAACCAGGTCAGCAGAGCTGCTCTAGAGCCAGAGAACCAGGTCAGCAGAGCTGCTGTAGAGCAAGAGAAACCAGGTCAGTAGAGATGCTTTAGAGGGAGAGAACCAGGTCAGCAGAGCTGCTTTAGAGGGAGAGAACCAGGTCAGCAGAGCTGTTTTAGAGCCAAAGGACCGGGTCAGCAGAGCTGCTCTAGAGCCATAGAACCAAGTCAGCAGAGCTGATTTAGAGCCAGAGAACCAGGTCAGCAGAGCTGCTCTAGAGGCAGAGAACCAGGTCAGCAGAGCTGCTTTATGTGGGGGAGAACCATGTCAGCACAGCTGCTTTAGAGCCATAGAACCAGGTCAGCAGAGCTGCTCTAGAGGCAGAGAACCAGGCCAGCAGAGCTGCTTTAGAGCCAGAGAACCAGGTCAGCAGAGCTGCTTTAGAGCCAGAGAACCAGGTCAGCAGAGCTGCTCTAGAGCCAGAGACCAAGTCAGCAGAGCTTTTTTAGATCCATAGAACCGGGTCAGCAGAGCTGCTTTAGAGCCAGAGAACCATGTCAGCAGAGCTGCTCTAGAGCCTAAGAACCAGGTCAGCAGAGCTGCTCTATAGCCAGAGAACCAGGTCAGCAGAGCTGCTCTAGAGGCAGAGAACCAGGTCAGCAGAGCTGCTTTATGTGGGGGGAGAAACATGTCAGCAGAGCTGCTTTAGAGCCAGGTAACCAGGTCAGCAGAGCTGCTCTAGAGGCAGAGAACCAGGCCAGCAGAGCTGCTTTAGAGCCAGAGAACCAGGTCAGCACAGCTGCTTTAGAGCCAGAGAACCAGGTCAGCAGAGCTGCTCTAGAGCCAGAGACCAAGTCAGCAGAGCTGCTTTAGAGCCATAGAACCAGGTCAGCAGAGCTGCTCTAGAGCCAGAGAACCAGGTCAGCAGAGCTGCTGTAGAGCCAGAGAACCAGGTCAGCAGAGCTGCTGTAGAGCCAGAGAAACCAGGTTAGTAGAGCTGCTTTAGAGGGAGAGAACCAGGTCAGCAGAGCTGCTTTAGAGGGAGAGAACCAGGTCAGCAGAGCTGCTTTAGAGCCAAAGGACCAGGTCAGCAGAGCTACTCTAGAGCCATAGAACCAAGTCAGCAGAGCTGCTTTAGAGCCAGAGAACCAGGTCAGCAGAGCTGCTCTAGAGGCAGAGAACCAGGTCAGCAGAGCTGCTTTATGTGGGGGGAGAACCATGTCAGCAGAGCTGCTTTAGAGCCATAGAACCAGGTCAGCAGAGCTGCTCTAGAGGCAGAGAACCAGGCCAGCAGAGCTGCTTTAGAGCCAGAGAACCAGGTCAGCAGAGCTGATTTAGAGCCAGAGAACCAGGTCAGCAGAGCTGCTCTAGAGCCAGAGACCAAGTCAGCAGAGCTGCTTTAGAGCCAGAGAACCAGGTCAGCAGAGCTGCTTTAGAGCCAGAGAACCAGGTCAGCAGAGCTGCTCTAGAGCCAGAGAACCAGGTCAGCAGAGCTGCTGTAGAGCCAGAGAAACCAGGTCAGTAGAGCTGCTTTAGAGGGAGAGAACCAGGTCAGCAGAGCTGCTTTAGAGGGAGAGAACCAGGTCAGCAGAGCTGCTTTAGAGCCAAAGGACCGGGTCAGCAGAGCTGCTCTAGAGCCATAGAACCAAGTCAGCAGAGCTGCTTTAGAGCCAGAGAACCAGGTCAGCAGAGCTGCTCTAGAAGCAGAGAACCAGGTCAGCAGAGCTGCTTTATGTGGGGGGAGAACCATGTCAGCAGAGCTGCTTTAGAGCCATAGAACCAGGTCAGCAGAGCTGCTCTAGAGGCAGAGAACCAGGCCAGCAGAGCTGCTTTAGAGCCAGAGAACCAGGTCAGCAGAGCTGCTTTAGAGCCAGAGAACCAGGTCAGCAGAGCTGCTCTAGAGCCAGAGACCAAGTCAGCAGAGCTGCTTTAGAGCCATAGAACCAGGTCAGCAGAGCTGCTTTAGAGCCAGAGAACCAGGTCAGCAGAGCTGCTCTAGAGCCTAAGAACCAGGTCAGCAGAGCTGCTCTATAGCCAGAGAACCAGGTCAGCAGAGCTGCTCTAGATGCAGAGAACCAGGTCAGCAGAGCTGCTTTATGTGGGGGGAGAACCATGTCAGCAGAGCTGCTTTAGAGCCAGAGAACCAGGTCAGCAGAGTTGCTCTAGAGGCAGAGAACCAGGCCAGCAGAGATGCTTTAGAGCCAGAGAACCAGGTCAGCAGAGCTGCTCTAGAGCCAGAGACCAAGTCAGCAGAGCTGCTTTAGAGCCATAGAACCAGGTCAGCAGAGCTGCTGTAGAGCCAGAGAAACCAGGTCAGTAGAGCTGCTTTAGAGGGAGAGTACCAGGTCAGCAGAGCTGCTTTAGAGGGAGAGAACAAGGTCAGCAGAGCTGCTTTAGAGCCAAAGGACCAGGTCAGCATAGATGCTCTAGAACCATAGAACCAAGTCAGCAGAGCTGCTTTAGAGCCAGAGAACCAGGTCAGCAGAGCTGCTCTAGAGGCAGAGAACCAGGTCAGCAGAGCTGCTTTATGTGGGGGGAGAACCATGTCAGCAGAGCTGCTTTAGAGCCGTAGAACCAGGTCAGCAGAGCTGCTCTAGAGGCAGAGAACCAGGCCAGCAGAGCTGCTTTAGAGCCAGAGAACCAGGTCAGCAGAGCTGCTCTAGAGGCAGAGAACCAGGTCAGCAGAGCTGCTTTATGTGGGGGGAGAACCATGTCAGCAGAGCTGCTTTAGAGCCGTAGAACCAGGTCAGCAGAGCTGCTCTAGAGGCAGAGAACCAGGCCAGCAGAGCTGCTTTATGTGGGGGGAGAACCATGTCAGCAGAGCTGCTTTAGAGCCGTAGAACCAGGTCAGCAGAGCTGCTCTAGAGGCAGAGAACCAGGCCAGCAGAGCTGCTTTAGAGCCAGAGAACCAGGTCAGCAGAGCTGCTTTAGAGCCAGAGAACCAGGTCATCAGAGCTGCTCTAGAGCCAGAGACCAAGTCAGCAGAGCTGCTTTAGAGCCATAGAACTAGGTCAGCAGAGCTGCTTTAGAGCCAGAGAACCAGGTCAGCAGAGCTGCTCTAGAGCCTAAGAACCAGGTCAGCAGAGCTGCTCTAGAGCCAGAAAACCAGGTCGGCAGAGCTGCTGTAGAGCCAGAGAAACCAAGTCAGTAGAGCTGCTTTAGAGGGAGGGAACCAGGTCAGCAGAGCTGCATTAGAGGGAGAGAACCAGGCCAGCAGAGCTGCTTTATGTGGGGGGAGAACCGTGTCAGCAGAGCTGCTTTAGAGCCATAGAACCAGGTCAGCAGAGCTGCTCTAGAGGCAGAGAACCAGGCCAGCAGAGCTGCTTTAGAGCCAGAGAACCAGGTCAGCAGAGCTGCTCTAGAGGCAGAGAACCAGGTCAGCAGAGCTGCTTTATGTGGGGGGAGAACCATGTCAGCAGAGCTGCTTTAGAGCCATAGAACCAGGTCAGCAGAGCTGCTCTAGAGGCAGAGAACCAGGCCAGCAGAGCTGCTTTAGAGCCAGAGAACCAGGTCAGCAGAGCTGATTTAGAGGGAGAGAACCAGGTTAGCAGAGCTGCTTTAGAGGGAGAGAACCAGGTCAGCAGAGCTGCTTTAGAGCCATAGAACCAGGTCAGCAGAGCTGCTCTAGAGGCAGAGGACCAGGCCAGCAGAGCTGCTTTAGAGCCAGAGAACCAGGTCAGCAGAGCTGCTTTAGAGCCAGAGAACCAGGTCAGCAGAGCTGCTCTAGAGCCAGAGAAACAGGTCAGCAGAGGTGCTGTAGAGCCAGAGAAACCAGGTCAGTAGAGCTGCTTTAGAGGGAGAGAACCAGGTCAGCAGAGCTGCTTTAGAGGGAGAGAACCAGGTCAGCAGAGCTGCTTTAGAGCCAAAGGACCAGCTCAGCAGAGCTGCTCTGGAGCCATAGAACCAAGTCAGCAGAGCTGCTTTAGAGCCAGAGAACCAGGTCAGCAGAGCTGCTCTAGAGGCAGAGAACCAGGTCAGCAGAGCTGCTTTATGTGGGGGGAGAACCATGTCAGCAGAGCTGCTTTAGGGCCATAGAACCAGGTCAGCAGAGCTGCTCTAGAGGCAGAGAACCAGGCCAGCAGAGCTACTTTAGAGCCAGAGAACCAGGTCAGCAGAGCTGATTTAGAGCCAGAGAACCAGGTCAGCAGAGCTGCTCTAGAGCCAGAGACCAAGTCAGCAGAGCTTCTTTAGAGCCATAGAACCAGGTCAGCAGAGCTGCTTTAGAGCCAGAGAACCAGGTCAGCAGAGCTGCTCTAGAGCCAGAGAACCAGGTCAGCAGAGCTGCTGTAGAGCCACAGAAACCAGGTCAGTAGAGCTGCTTTAGAGGGAGAGAACCAGGTCAGCAGAGCTGCTTTAGAGGGAGAGAACCAGGTCAGCAGAGCTGCTTTATAGCCAAAGAACCGGGTCAGCAGAGCTTGTCTAGAGCCATAGAACCAAGTCAGTAGAGCTGCTTTAGAGCCAGAGAACCAGGTCAGCAGAGCTGCTCGAGAGGCAGAGAACCAGGTCAGAAGAGCTGCTTTATGTGGGGGGAGAACCATGTCAGCAGAGCTGCTTTAGAGCCATAGAACCAGGTCAGCAGAGCTGCTCTAGAGGCAGAGAACCAGGCCAGCAGAGCTGCTTTAGAGCCAGAGAACCAGGTCAGCAGAGCTGCTTTAGAGCCAGAGAACCAGGTCAGCAGAGCTGCTCTAGAGCCAGAGACCAAGTCAGCAGAGCTGCTTTAGAGCCATAGAACCAGGTCAGCAGAGCTGCTTTAGAGCCAGAGAACCAGGTCAGCAGAGCTGCTCTAGAGCCTAAGAACCAGGTCAGCAGAGCTGCTCTATAGCCAGAGAACCAGGTCAGCAGAGCTGCTCTAGAGGCAGAGAACCAGGTCAGCAGAGCTGCTTTATGTGGGGGGAGAACCATGTCAGCAGAGCTGCTTTAGAGCCAGAGAACCAGGTCAGCAGAGCTGCTCTAGAGGCAGAGAACCAGGCCAGCAGAGCTGCTTTAGAGCCAGAGAACCAGGTCAGCAGAGCTGCTCTAGAGCCAGAGACCAAGTCAGCAGAGCTGCTTGAGAGCCATAGAACCAGGTCAGCAGAGCTGCTTTAGAGCCAGAGAACCAGGTCAGCAGAGCTGCTCTAGAGCCAGAGAACCAGGTCAGCAGAGCTGCTGTAGAGCCAGAGAAACCAGGTCAGTAGATCTGCTTTAGAGGGAGAGAACCAGGTCAGTAGATCTGCTTTAGAGGGAGAGAACCAGGTCAGCAGAGCTGCTTTAGAGGGAGAGAACCAGGTCAGCAGAGCTGCTTTAGAGCCAAAGGACCAGGTCAGCAGAGCTGCTCGAGAGCCATAGAAGCAAGTCAGCAGAGCTGCTTTAGAGCCAGAGAACCAGGTCAGCAGAGCTGCTCTGGAGGCAGAGAACCAGGTCAGCAGAGCTGCTTTATGTGGGGGGAGAACCATGTCAGCAGAGCTGCTTTAGAGCCATAGAACCAGGTCAGCAGAGCTGCTCTAGAGGCAGAGAAGCAGGCCAGCAGAGCTGCTTTAGAGCCAGAGAACCAGGTCAGCAGAGCTGATTTAGAGCCAGAGAACCAGGTCAGCAGAGCTGCTCTAGAGCTGAAGACCAAGTCAGCAGAGCTGCTTTAGAGCCATAGAACCAGGTCAGCAGAGCTGCTTTAGAGCCAGAGAACCAGGTCAGCAGAGCTGCTCTAGAGCCACAGAACCAGGTCAGCAGAGCTGCTGTAGAGCAAGAGAAACCAGGTCAGTAGAGATGCTTTAGAGGGAGAGAACCAGGTCAGCAGAGCTGCTTTAGAGGGAGAGAACCAGGTCAGCAGAGCTGTTTTAGAGCCAAAGGACCGGGTCAGCAGAGCTGCTCTAGAGCCATAGAACCAAGTCAGCAGAGCTGATTTAGAGCCAGAGAACCAGGTCAGCAGAGCTGCTCTAGAGGCAGAGAACCAGGTCAGCAGAGCTGCTCTAGAGCCAGAGAACCATGTCAGCAGAGCTGCTTTAGAGCCATAGAACCAGGTCAGCAGAGCTGCTCTAGAGGCAGAGAACCAGGCCAGCAGAGCTGCTTTAGAGCCAGAGAACCAGGTCAGCAGAGCTGCTTTAGAGCCAGAGAACCAGGTCAGCAGAGCTGCTCTAGAGCCAGAGACCAAGTCAGCAGAGCTGTTTTAGAGCCATAGAACCGGGTCAGCAGAGCTGCTTTAGAGCCAGAGAACCATGTCAGCAGAGCTGCTCTAGAGCCTAAGAACCAGGTCAGCAGAGCTGCTCTATAGCCAGAGAACCAGGTCAGCAGAGCTGCTCTAGAGGCAGAGAACCAGGTCAGCAGAGCTGCTTTATGTGGGGGGAGAAAGATGTCAGCAGAGCTGCTTTAGAGCCAGGTAACCAGGTCAGCAGAGCTGCTCTAGAGGCAGAGAACCAGGCCAGCAGAGCTGCTTTAGAGCCAGAGAACCAGGTCAGCAGAGCTGCTCTAGAGGGAGAGAACCAGGCCAGCAGAGCTGCTTTAGAGCCAGAGAACCAGGTCAGCAGAGCTGATTTAGAGCCAGAGAACCAGGTCAGCAGAGCTGCTCTAGAGCCAGAGACCAAGTCAGCAGAGCTGCTTTAGAGCCATAGAACCAGGTCAGCAGAGCTGCTTTAGAGCCAGAGAACCAGGTCAGCAGAGCTGCTCTAGAGCCAGAGAACCAGGTCAGCAGAGCTGCTGTAGAGCAAGAGAAACCAGGTCAGTAGAGATGCTTTAGAGGGAGAGAACCAGGTCAGCAGAGCTGCTTTAGAGGGAGAGAACCAGGTCAGCAGAGCTGTTTTAGAGCCAAAGGACCGGGTCAGCAGAGCTGCTCTAGAGCCATAGAACCAAGTCAGCAGAGCTGATTTAGAGCCAGAGAACCAGGTCAGCAGAGCTGCTCTAGAGGCAGAGAACCAGGTCAGCAGAGCTGCTTTATGTGGGGGAGAACCATGTCAGCACAGCTGCTTTAGAGCCATAGAACCAGGTCAGCAGAGCTGCTCTAGAGGCAGAGAACCAGGCCAGCAGAGCTGCTTTAGAGCCAGAGAACCAGGTCAGCAGAGCTGCTTTAGAGCCAGAGAACCAGGTCAGCAGAGCTGCTCTAGAGCCAGAGACCAAGTCAGCAGAGCTTTTTTAGATCCATAGAACCGGGTCAGCAGAGCTGCTTTAGAGCCAGAGAACCATGTCAGCAGAGCTGCTCTAGAGCCTAAGAACCAGGTCAGCAGAGCTGCTCTATAGCCAGAGAACCAGGTCAGCAGAGCTGCTCTAGAGGCAGAGAACCAGGTCAGCAGAGCTGCTTTATGTGGGGGGAGAAACATGTCAGCAGAGCTGCTTTAGAGCCAGGTAACCAGGTCAGCAGAGCTGCTCTAGAGGCAGAGAACCAGGCCAGCAGAGCTGCTTTAGAGCCAGAGAACCAGGTCAGCACAGCTGCTTTAGAGCCAGAGAACCAGGTCAGCAGAGCTGCTCTAGAGCCAGAGACCAAGTCAGCAGAGCTGCTTTAGAGCCATAGAACCAGGTCAGCAGAGCTGCTCTAGAGCCAGAGAACCAGGTCAGCAGAGCTGCTGTAGAGCCAGAGAACCAGGTCAGCAGAGCTGCTGTAGAGCCAGAGAAACCAGGTTAGTAGAGCTGCTTTAGAGGGAGAGAACCAGGTCAGCAGAGCTGCTTTAGAGGGAGAGAACCAGGTCAGCAGAGCTGCTTTAGAGCCAAAGGACCAGGTCAGCAGAGCTACTCTAGAGCCATAGAACCAAGTCAGCAGAGCTGCTTTAGAGCCAGAGAACCAGGTCAGCAGAGCTGCTCTAGAGGCAGAGAACCAGGTCAGCAGAGCTGCTTTATGTGGGGGGAGAACCATGTCAGCAGAGCTGCTTTAGAGCCATAGAACCAGGTCAGCAGAGCTGCTCTAGAGGCAGAGAACCAGGCCAGCAGAGCTGCTTTAGAGCCAGAGAACCAGGTCAGCAGAGCTGATTTAGAGCCAGAGAACCAGGTCAGCAGAGCTGCTCTAGAGCCAGAGACCAAGTCAGCAGAGCTGCTTTAGAGCCAGAGAACCAGGTCAGCAGAGCTGCTTTAGAGCCAGAGAACCAGGTCAGCAGAGCTGCTCTAGAGCCAGAGAACCAGGTCAGCAGAGCTGCTGTAGAGCCAGAGAAACCAGGTCAGTAGAGCTGCTTTAGAGGGAGAGAACCAGGTCAGCAGAGCTGCTTTAGAGGGAGAGAACCAGGTCAGCAGAGCTGCTTTAGAGCCAAAGGACCGGGTCAGCAGAGCTGCTCTAGAGCCATAGAACCAAGTCAGCAGAGCTGCTTTAGAGCCAGAGAACCAGGTCAGCAGAGCTGCTCTAGAAGCAGAGAACCAGGTCAGCAGAGCTGCTTTATGTGGGGGGAGAACCATGTCAGCAGAGCTGCTTTAGAGCCATAGAACCAGGTCAGCAGAGCTGCTCTAGAGGCAGAGAACCAGGCCAGCAGAGCTGCTTTAGAGCCAGAGAACCATGTCAGCAGAGCTGCTTTAGAGCCATAGAACCAGGTCAGCAGAGCTGCTCTAGAGGCAGAGAACCAGGCCAGCAGAGCTGCTTTAGAGCCAGAGAACCAGGTCAGCAGAGCTGCTTTAGAGCCAGAGAACCAGGTCAGCAGAGCTGCTCTAGAGCCAGAGACCAAGTCAGCAGAGCTGTTTTAGAGCCATAGAACCGGGTCAGCAGAGCTGCTTTAGAGCCAGAGAACCATGTCAGCAGAGCTGCTCTAGAGCCTAAGAACCAGGTCAGCAGAGCTGCTCTATAGCCAGAGAACCAGGTCAGCAGAGCTGCTCTAGAGGCAGAGAACCAGGTCAGCAGAGCTGCTTTATGTGGGGGGAGAAAGATGTCAGCAGAGCTGCTTTAGAGCCAGGTAACCAGGTCAGCAGAGCTGCTCTAGAGGCAGAGAACCAGGCCAGCAGAGCTGCTTTAGAGCCAGAGACCAAGTCAGCAGAGCTGCTTTAGAGCCATAGAACCAGGTCAGCAGAGCTGCTTTAGAGCCAGAGAACCAGGTCAGCAGAGCTGCTCTAGAGCCAGAGAACCAGGTCAGCAGAGCTGCTGTAGAGCAAGAGAAACCAGGTCAGTAGAGATGCTTTAGAGGGAGAGAACCAGGTCAGCAGAGCTGCTTTAGAGGGAGAGAACCAGGTCAGCAGAGCTGTTTTAGAGCCAAAGGACCGGGTCAGCAGAGCTGCTCTAGAGCCATAGAACCAAGTCAGCAGAGCTGATTTAGAGCCAGAGAACCAGGTCAGCAGAGCTGCTCTAGAGGCAGAGAACCAGGTCAGCAGAGCTGCTTTATGTGGGGGAGAACCATGTCAGCACAGCTGCTTTAGAGCCATAGAACCAGGTCAGCAGAGCTGCTCTAGAGGCAGAGAACCAGGCCAGCAGAGCTGCTTTAGAGCCAGAGAACCAGGTCAGCAGAGCTGCTTTAGAGCCGGAGAACCAGGTCAGCAGAGCTGCTCTAGAGCCAGAGACCAAGTCAGCAGAGCTTTTTTAGATCCATAGAACCGGGTCAGCAGAGCTGCTTTAGAGCCAGAGAACCATGTCAGCAGAGCTGCTCTAGAGCCTAAGAACCAGGTCAGCAGAGCTGCTCTATAGCCAGAGAACCAGGTCAGCAGAGCTGCTCTAGAGGCAGAGAACCAGGTCAGCAGAGCTGCTTTATGTGGGGGGAGAAACATGTCAGCAGAGCTGCTTTAGAGCCAGGTAACCAGGTCAGCAGAGCTGCTCTAGAGGCAGAGAACCAGGCCAGCAGAGCTGCTTTAGAGCCAGAGAACCAGGTCAGCGCAGCTGCTTTAGAGCCAGAGAACCAGGTCAGCAGAGCTGCTCTAGAGCCAGAGACCAAGTCAGCAGAGCTGCTTTAGAGCCATAGAACCAGGTCAGCAGAGCTGCTCTAGAGCCAGAGAACCAGGTCAGCAGAGCTGCTGTAGAGCCAGAGAACCAGGTCAGCAGAGCTGCTGTAGAGCCAGAGAAACCAGGTTAGTAGAGCTGCTTTAGAGGGAGAGAACCAGGTCAGCAGAGCTGCTTTAGAGGGAGAGAACCAGGTCAGCAGAGCTGCTTTAGAGCCAAAGGACCAGGTCAGCAGAGCTACTCTAGAGCCATAGAACCAAGTCAGCAGAGCTGCTTTAGAGCCAGAGAACCAGGTCAGCAGAGCTGCTCTAGAGGCAGAGAACCAGGTCAGCAGAGCTGCTTTATGTGGGGGTAGAACCATGTCAGCAGAGCTGCTTTAGAGCCATAGAACCAGGTCAGCAGAGCTGCTCTAGAGGCAGAGAACCAGGCCAGCAGAGCTGCTTTAGAGCCAGAGAACCAGGTCAGCAGAGCTGATTTAGAGCCAGAAAACCAGGTCAGCAGAGCTGCTCTAGAGCCAGAGACCAAGTCAGCAGATCTGCTTTAGAGCCAGAGAACCAGGTCAGCAGAGCTGCTTTAGAGCCAGAGAACCAGGTCAGCAGAGCTGCTCTAGAGCCAGAGAACCAGGTCAGCAGAGCTGCTGTAGAGCCAGAGAAACCAGGTCAGTAGAGCTGCTTTAGAGGGAGAGAACCAGGTCAGCAGAGCTGCTTTAGAGGGAGAGAACCAGGTCAGCAGAGCTGCTTTAGAGCCAAAGGACCGGGTCAGCAGAGCTGCTCTAGAGCCATAGAACCAAGTCAGCAGAGCTGCTTTAGAGCCAGAGAACCAGGTCAGCAGAGCTGCTCTAGAGGCAGAGAACCAGGTCAGCAGAGCTGCTTTATGTGGGGGGAGAACCATGTCAGCAGAGCTGCTTTAGAGCCATAAAACCAGGTCAGCAGAGCTGCTCTAGAGGCAGAGAACCAGGCCAGCAGAGCTGCTTTAGAGCCAGAGAACCAGGTCAGCAGAGCTGCTTTAGAGCCAGAGAACCAGGTCAGCAGAGCTGCTCTAGAGCCAGAGACCAAGTCAGCAGAGCTGCTTTAGAGCCATAGAACCAGGTCAGCAGAGCTGCTTTAGAGCCAGAGAACCAGATCAGCAGAGCTGCTCTAGAGCCTAAGAACCAGGTCAGCAGAGCTGCTCTATAGCCAGAGAACCAGGTCAGCAGAGCTGCTCTAGAGGCAGAGAACCAGGTCAGCAGAGCTGCTTTATGTGGGGGGAGAACCATGTAAGCAGAGCTGCTTTAGAGCCAGAGAACCAGGTCAGCAGAGTTGCTCTAGAGGCAGAGAACCAGGCCAGCAGAGATGCTTTAGAGCCAGAGAACCAGGTCAGCAGAGCTGCTCTAGAGCCAGAGACCAAGTCAGCAGAGCTGCTTTAGAGCCATAGAACCAGGTCAGCAGAGCTGCTGTAGAGCCAGAGAAACCAGGTCAGTAGAGCTGCTTTAGAGGGAGAGTACCAGGTCAGCAGAGCTGCTTTCGAGGGAGAGAACCAGGTCAGCAGAGCTGCTTTAGAGCCAAAGGACCAGGTCAGCAGAGATGCTCTAGAACCATAGAACCAAGTCAGCAGAGCTGCTTTAGAGCCAGAGAACCAGGTCAGCAGAGCTGCTCTAGAGGCAGAGAACCAGGTCAGCAGAGCTGCTTTATGTGGGGGGAGAACCATGTCAGCAGAGCTGCTTTAGAGCCGTAGAACCAGGTCAGCAGAGCTGCTCTAGAGGCAGAGAACCAGGCCAGCAGAGCTGCTTTAGAGCCAGAGAACCAGGTAAGCAGAGCTGCTTTAGAGCCAGAGAACCAGGTCATCAGAGCTGCTCTAGAGCCAGAGACCAAGTCAGCAGAGCTGCTTTAGAGCCATAGAACTAGGTCAGCAGAGCTGCTTTAGAGCCAGAGAACCAGGTCAGCAGAGCTGCTCTAGAGCCTAAGAACCAGGTCAGCAGAGCTGCTCTAGAGCCAGAAAACCAGGTCGGCAGAGCTGCTGTAGAGCCAGAGAAACCAAGTCAGTAGAGCTGCTTTAGAGGGAGGGAACCAGGTCAGCAGAGCTGCATTAGAGGGAGAGAACCAGGCCAGCAGAGCTGCTTTATGTGGGGGGAGAACCGTGTCAGCAGAGCTGCTTTAGAGCCATAGAACCAGGTCAGCAGATCTGCTCTAGAGGCAGAGAACCAGGCCAGCAGAGCTGCTTTAGAGCCAGAGAACCAGGTCAGCAGAGCTGCTTTAGAGCCAGAGAACCAGGTCAGCAGAGCTGCTTTAGAGCCAGAGAACCAGGTCAGCAGAGCTGCTCTAGAGCCTAAGAACCAGGTCAGCAGAGCTGCTCTAGAGCCAGAGAACCAGGTCAGCAGAGCTGCTGTAGAGCCAGAGAAAACACGTCAGTAGAGCTGCTCTAGAGGCAGAGAACCAGGTCAGCAGAGCTGCTTTATGTGGGGGGGGGGGGGGAACCATGTCAGCAGAGCTGCTCTAGAGCCAGAGAACCAGGTCAGCAGAGCTGCTTTATGTGGGGGGGAACCATGTCAGCAGAGCTGCTCTAGAGCCAGAGAAACCAGGCCAGCAGAGCTGCTCTAGAGCCAGAGAACCAGGTCAGCAGAGCTGCTGTAGAGCAAGAGAAACCAGGTCAGTAGAGCTGCTTTAGAGGGAGAGAACCAGGTCAGCAGAGCTGCTTTAGAGGGAGAGAACCAGGTCAGCAGAGCTGCTTTAGAGCCAAAGGACCAGGTCAGCAGAGCTGCTCTAGAGCCATAGAACCAAGTCAGCAGAGCTGCTTTAGAGCCAGAGAACCAGGTCAGCAGAGCTGCTCTAGAAGCAGAGAACCAGGTCAGCAGAGCTGCTTTAGAGCCAAAGGACCAGGTCAGCAGAGCTGCTCTAGAGCCATAGAACCAAGTCAGCAGAGCTGCTTTAGTGCCAGAGAACCAGGTCAGCAGAGCTGCTGTAGAGCCAGAGAAACCAGGTCAGTAGAGCTGCTTTAGAGGGAGAGTACCAGGTCAGCAGAGCTGCTTTAGAGGGAGAGAACCAGGTCAGCAGAGCTGCTTTAGAGCCAAAGGACCAGGTCAGCAGAGATGCTCTAGAGCCATAGAACCAAGTCAACAGAGCTGCTTTAGTGCCAGAGAACCAGGTCAGCAGAGCTGCTGTAGAGCCAGAGAAACCAGGTCAGTAGAGCTGCTTTAGAGGGAGAGTACCAGGTCAGCAGAGCTGCTTTAGAGGGAGAGAACCAGGTCAGCAGAGCTGCTTTAGAGCCAAAGGACCAGGTCAGCAGAGATTCTCTAGAGCCATAGAACCAAGTCAGCAGAGCTGCTTTAGAGCCAGAGAACCAGGTCAGCAGAGCTGCTCTAGAGGCAGAGAACCAGGTCAGCAGAGCTGCTTTATGTGGGGGGAGAACCATGTCAGCAGAGCTGCTTTAGAGCCATAGAACCAGGTCAGCAGAGCTGCTCTAGAGGCAGAGAACCAGGCCAGCAGAGCTGCTTTAGAGCCAGAGAACCAGGTCAGCAGAGCTGCTTTAGAGCCAGAGAACCAGGTCATCAGAGCTGCTCTAGAGCCAGAGACCAAGTCAGCAGAGCTGCTTTAGAGCCATAGAACTAGGTCAGCAGAGCTGCTTTAGAGCCAGAGAAACAGGTCAGCAGAGCTGCTCTAGAGCCTAAGAACCAGGTCAGCAGAGCTGCTCTAGAGCCAGAGAACCAGGTCGGCAGAGCTGCTGTAGAGCCAGAGAAACCAGGTCAGTAGAGCTGATTTAGAGTGAGAGAACCAGGTCAGCAGAGCTGCATTAGAGGGAGAGAACCAGGCCAGCAGAGCTGCTTTATGTGGGGGGAGAACCATGTCAGCAGAGCTGCTTTAGAGCTATAGAACCAGGTCAGCAGATCTGCTCTAGAGGCAGAGAACCAGGCCAGCAGAGCTGCTTTAGAGCCAGAGAACCAGGTCAGCAGAGCTGCTTTAGAGCCAGAGAACCAGGTCAGCAGAGCTGCTCTAGAGCCAGAGACCAAGTCAGCAGAGCTGCTTTAGAGCCATAGAACCAGGTCAGCAGAGCTGCTTTAGAGCCAGAGAACCAGGTCAGCAGAGCTGCTCTAGAGCCTAAGAACCAGGTCAGCAGAGCTGCTCTAGAGCCAGAGAACCAGGTCAGCGGAGCTGCTGTAGAGCCAGAGAAAACAAGTCAGTAGAGCTGCTCTAGAGGCAGAGAACCAGGTCAGTAGAGCTGCTTTAGAGGGAGAGAACCAGGTCAGCAGAGCTGCTTTAGAGGGAGAGAACCAGGTCAGCAGAGCTGCTTTAGAGCCAAAGGACCGGGTCAGCAGAGCTGCTCTAGAGCCATAGAACCAAGTCAGCAGAGCTGCTTTAGAGCCAGAGAACCAGGTCAGCAGAGCTGCTTTATGTGGGAGGAGAACCATGTCAGCAGAGCTGCTCTAGAGCCAGAGAACCAGGTCAGCAGAGCTGCTGTAGAGCCAGAGAAAACAAGTCAGTAGAGCTGCTCTAGAGGCAGAGAACCAGGTCAGTAGAGCTGCTTTAGAGGGAGAGAACCAGGTCAGCAGAGCTGCTTTAGAGGGAGAGAACCAGGTCAGCAGAGCTGCTTTAGAGCCAAAGGACCGGGTCAGCAGAGCTGCTCTAGAGCCATAGAACCAAGTCAGCAGAGCTGCTTTAGAGGCAGAGAACCAGGTCAGCAGAGCTGCTCTAGAGGCAGAGAACCAGGTCAGCAGAGCTGCTTTATGTGGGGGGAGAACCATGTCAGCAGAGCTGCTTTAGAGCCATAGAACCAGGTCAGCAGAGCTGCTCTAGAGGCAGAGAACCAGGCCAGCAGAGCTGCTTTAGAGCCAGAGAACCAGGTCAGCAGAGCTGCTTTAGAGCCAGAGAACCAGGTCAGCAGAGCTGCTCTAGAGCCAGAGACCAAGTCAGCAGAGCTGCTTTAGAGCCATAGAACCAGGTCAGCAGAGCTGCTTTAGAGCCAGAGAACCAGGTCAGCAGAGCTGCTCTAGAGACTAAGAACCAGGTCAGCAGAGCTGCTCTATAGCCAGAGAACCAGGTCAGCAGAGCTGCTCTAGAGGCAGAGAACCAGGTCAGCAGAGCTGCTTTATGTGGGGGGAGAACCATGTCAGCAGAGCTGCTTTAGAGCCAGAGAACCAGGTCAGCAGAGTTGCTCTAGAGGCAGAGAACCAGGCCAGCAGAGATGCTTTAGAGCCAGAGAACCAGGTCAGCAGAGCTGCTCTAGAGCCAGAGACCAAGTCAGCAGAGCTGCTTTAGAGCCATAGAACCAGGTCAGCAGAGCTGCTCTAGAGGCAGAGAACCAGGCCAGCAGAGCTGCTTTAGAGCCAGAGAACCAGGTCAGCAGAGCTGCTTTAGAGCCAGAGAACCAGGTCAGCAGAGCTGCTCTAGAGCCAGAGACCAAGTCAGCAGAGCTGCTTTAGAGCCATAGAACCAGGTCAGCAGAGCTGCTTTAGAGCCAGAGAACCAGGTCAGCAGAGCTGCTCTAGAGCCTAAGAACCAGGTCAGCAGAGCTGCTCTATAGCCAGAGAACCAGGTCAGCAGAGCTGCTCTAGAGGCAGAGAACCAGGTCAGCAGAGCTGCTTTATGTGGGGGGAGAACCATGTCAGCAGAGCTGCTTTAGAGCCAGAGAACCAGGTCAGCAGAGCTGCTCTAGAGGCAGAGAACCAGGCCAGCAGAGCTGCTTTAGAGCCATAGAACCAGGTCAGCAGAGCTGCTGTAGAGCCAGAGAAACCAGGTCAGTAGAGCTGCTTTAGAGGGAGAGTTCCAGGTCAGCAGAGCTGCTTTAGAGGGAGAGAACCAGGTCAGCAGAGCTGCTTTAGAGCCAAAGGACCAGGTCAGCAGAGATGCTCTAGAACCATAGAACCAAGTCAGCAGAGCTGCTTTAGAGCCAGAGAACCAGGTCAGCAGAGCTGCTCTAGAGGCAGAGAACCAGGTCAGCAGAGCTGCTTTATGTGGGGGGAGAACCATGTCAGCAGAGCTGCTTTAGAGCCATAGAACCAGGTCAGCAGAGCTGCTCTAGAGGCAGAGAACCAGGCCAGCAGAGCTGCTTTAGAGCCAGAGAACCAGGTCAGCAGAGCTGCTTTAGAGCCAGAGAACCAGGTCATCAGAGCTGCATTAGAGCCAGAGACCAAGTCAGCAGAGCTGCTTTAGAGCCATAGAACTAGGTCAGCAGAGCTGCTTTAGAGCCAGAGAACCAGGTCAGCAGAGCTGCTCTACAGCCTAAGAACCAGGTCAGCAAAGCTGCTCTAGAGCCAGAGAACCAGGTCGGCAGAGCTGCTGTAGAGCCAGAGAAACCAAGTCAGTAGAGCTGCTTTAAAGGGAGGGAACCAGGTCAGCAGAGCTGCATTAGAGGGAGAGAACCAGGCCAGCAGCGCTGCTTTATGTGGGGGGAGAACCGTGTCAGCAGAGCTGCTTTAGAGCCATAGAACCAGGTCAGCAGAGCTGCTCTAGAGGCAGAGAACCAGGCCAGCAGAGCTGCTTTAGAGCCAGAGAACCAGGTCAGCAGAGCTGCTTTAGAGCCAGAGAACCAGGTCAGCAGAGCTGCTTTAGAGCCAGAGAACCAGGTCAGCAGAGCTGCTCTAGAGCCTAAGAACCAGGTCAGCAGAGCTGCTCTAGAGCCAGAGAACCAGGTCAGCAGAGCTGCTCTAGAGCCAGAGAACCAGGTCAGCAGAGCTGCTGTAGAGCCAGAGAAAACACGTCAGTAGAGCTGCTCTAGAGGCAGAGAACCAGGTCAGCAGAGCTGCTTTATGTGGGGGGGGGGGGGGAACCATGTCAGCAGAGCTGCTCTAGAGCCAGAGAACCAGGTCAGCAGAGCTGATGTAGAGCCAGAGAAAACAAGTCAATAGAGCTGCTCTAGAGGCAGAGAACCAGGTCGGCAGAGCTGCTGTAGAGCCAGAGAAACCAGGCCAGCAGAGCTGCTCTAGAGACAGAGAACCAGGTCAGCAGAGCTGCTGTAGAGCCAGAGAAACCAGGTCAGTAGAGCTGCTTTAGAGGGAGAGAACCAGGTCAGCAGAGCTGCTTTAGAGGGAGAGAACCAGGTCAGCAGAGCTGCTTTAGAGCCAAAGGACCAGGTCAGCAGAGCTGCTCTAGAGCCATAGAACCAAGTCAGCAGAGCTGCTTTAGAGCCAGAGAACCAGGTCAGCAGAGCTGCTCTAGAGGCAGAGAACCAGGTCAGCAGAGCTGCTTTATGTGGGGGGGAACCATGTCAGCAGAGCTGCTCTAGAGCCAGAGAAACCAGGCCAGCAGAGCTGCTCTAGAGCCGGAGAACCAGGTCAGCAGAGCTGCTGTAGAGCCAGAGAAACCAGGTCAGTAGAGCTGCTTTAGAGGGAGAGAACCAGGTCAGCAGAGCTGCTTTAGAGGGAGAGAACCAGGTCAGCAGAGCTGCTTTAGAGCCAAAGGACCAGGTCAGCAGAGCTGCTCTAGAGCCATAGAACCAAGTCAGCAGAGCTGCTTTAGAGCCAGAGAACCAGGTCAGCAGAGCTGCTCTAGAAGCAGAGAACCAGGTCAGCAGAGCTGCGTTATGTGGGGGGAGAACCATGTCAGCAGAGCTGCTTTAGTGCCAGAGAACCAGGTCAGCAGAGCTGCTGTAGAGCCAGAGAAACCAGGTCAGTAGAGCTGCTTTAGAGGGAGAGAACCAGGTCAGCAGAGCTGCTTTAGAGCCAAAGGACCAGGTCAGCAGAGATGCTCTAGAGCCATAGAACCAAGTCAGCAGAGCTGCTTTAGAGCCAGAGAACCAGGTCAGCAGAGCTGCTCTAGAGGCAGAGAACCAGGTCAGCAGAGCTGCTTTATGTGGGGGGAGAACCATGTCAGCAGAGCTGCTTTAGAGCCATAGAACCAGGTCAGCAGAGCTGCTCTAGAGGAAGAGAACCAGGCCAGCAGAGCTGCTTTAGAGCCAGAGAACCAGGTCAGCAGAGCTGCTTTAGAGCCAGAGAACCAGGTCATCAGAGCTGCTCTAGAGCCAGAGACCAAGTCAGCAGAGCTGCTTTAGAGCCATAGAACTAGGTCAGCAGAGCTGCTTTAGAGCCAGAGAACCAGGTCAGCAGAGCTGCTCTAGAGCTTAAGAACCAGGTCAGCAGAGCTGCTCTAGAGCCAGAGAACCAGGTCAGCAGAGCTGCTGTAGAGCCAGAGAAACCAGGTCAGTAGAGCTGCTTTAGAGTGAGAGAACCAGGTCAGCAGAGCTGCATTAGAGGGAGAGAACCAGGCCAGCAGAGCTGCTTTAGAGGGAGAGAACCAGGTCAGCAGAGCTGCTTTAGAGCCAAAGGACCAGGTCAGCAGAGCTACTCTAGAGCCATAGAACCAAGTCAGCAGAGCTGCTTTAGAGCCAGAGAACCAGGTCAGCAGAGCTGCTCTAGAGGCAGAGAACCAGGTCAGCAGAGCTGCTTTATGTGGGGGGAGAACCATGTCAGCAGAGCTGCTTTAGAGCCATAGAACCAGGTCAGCAGAGCTGCTCTAGAGGCAGAGAACCAGGCCAGCAGAGCTGCTTTAGAGCCAGAGAACCAGGTCAGCAGAGCTGATTTAGAGCCAGAGAACCAGGTCAGCAGAGCTGCTCTAGAGCCAGAGACCAAGTCAGCAGAGCTGCTTTAGAGCCAGAGAACCAGGTCAGCAGAGCTGATTTAGAGCCAGAGAACCAGGTCAGCAGAGCTGCTCTAGAGCCAGAGACCAAGTCAGCAGAGCTGCTTTAGAGCCAGAGAACCAGGTCAGCAGAGCTGCTTTAGAGCCAGAGAACCAGGTCAGCAGAGCTGCTCTAGAGCCAGAGAACCAGGTCAGCAGAGCTGCTGTAGAGCCAGAGAAACCAGGTCAGTAGAGCTGCTTTAGAGGGAGAGAACCAGGTCAGCAGAGCTGCTTTAGAGGGAGAGAACCAGGTCAGCAGAGCTGCTTTAGAGCCAAAGGACCGGGTCAGCAGAGCTGCTCTAGAGCCATAGAACCAAGTCAGCAGAGCTGCTTTAGAGCCAGAGAACCAGGTCAGCAGAGCTGCTCTAGAGGCAGAGAACCAGGTCAGCAGAGCTGCTTTATGTGGGGGGAGAACCATGTCAGCAGAGCTGCTTTAGAGCCATAGAACCAGGTCAGCAGAGCTGCTCTAGAGGCAGAGAACCAGGCCAGCAGAGCTGCTTTAGAGCCAGAGAACCAGGTCAGCAGAGCTGCTTTAGAGCCAGAGAACCAGGTCAGCAGAGCTGCTCTAGAGCCAGAGACCAAGTCAGCAGAGCTGCTTTAGAGCCATAGAACCAGGTCAGCAGAGCTGCTTTAGAGCCAGAGAACCAGGTCAGCAGAGCTGCTCTAGAGCCTAAGAACCAGGTCAGCAGAGCTGCTCTATAGCCAGAGAACCAGGTCAGCAGAGCTGCTCTAGAGGCAGAGAACCAGGTCAGCAGAGCTGCTTTATGTGGGGGGAGAACCATGTCAGCAGAGCTGCTTTAGAGCCAGAGAACCAGGTCAGCAGAGTTGCTCTAGAGGCAGAGAACCAGGCCAGCAGAGATGCTTTAGAGCCAGAGAACCAGGTCAGCAGAGCTGCTCTAGAGCCAGAGACCAAGTCAGCAGAGCTGCTTTAGAGCCATAGAACCAGGTCAGCAGAGCTGCTGTAGAGCCAGAGAAACCAGGTCAGTAGAGCTGCTTTAGAGGGAGAGTACCAGGTCAGCAGAGCTGCTTTAGAGGGAGAGAACCAGGTCAGCAGAGCTGCTTTAGAGCCAAAGGACCAGGTCAGCAGAGATGCTCTAGAACCATAGAACCAAGTCAGCAGAGCTGCTTTAGAGCCAGAGAACCAGGTCAGCAGAGCTGCTCTAGAGGCAGAGAACCAGGTCAGCAGAGCTGCTTTATGTGGGGGGAGAACCATGTCAGCAGAGCTGCTTTAGAGCCGTAGAACCAGGTCAGCAGAGCTGCTCTAGAGGCAGAGAACCAGGCCAGCAGAGCTGCTTTAGAGCCAGAGAACCAGGTCAGCAGAGCTGCTTTAGAGCCAGAGAACCAGGTCATCAGAGCTGCTCTAGAGCCAGAGACCAAGTCAGCAGAGCTGCTTTAGAGCCATAGAACTAGGTCAGCAGAGCTGCTTTAGAGCCAGAGAACCAGGTCAGCAGAGCTGCTCTAGAGCCTAAGAACCAGGTCAGCAGAGCTGCTCTAGAGCCAGAAAACCAGGTCGGCAGAGCTGCTGTAGAGCCAGAGAAACCAAGTCAGTAGAGCTGCTTTAGAGGGAGGGAACCAGGTCAGCAGAGCTGCATTAGAGGGAGAGAACCAGGCCAGCAGAGCTGCTTTATGTGGGGGGAGAACCGTGTCAGCAGAGCTGCTTTAGAGCCATAGAACCAGGTCAGCAGAGCTGCTCTAGAGGCAGAGAACCAGGGCAGCAGAGCTGCTTTAGAGCCAGAGAACCAGGTCAGCAGAGCTGCTTTAGAGCCAGAGAACCAGGTCAGCAGAGCTGCTTTAGAGCCAGAGAACCAGGTCAGCAGAGCTGCTCTAGAGCCTAAGAACCAGGTCAGCAGAGCTGCTCTAGAGCCAGAGAACCAGGTCAGCAGAGCTGCTGTAGAGCCAGAGAAAACACGTCAGTAGAGCTGCTCTAGAGGCAGAGAACCAGGTCAGCAGAGCTGCTTTATGTGGGGGGGGGAACCATGTCAGCAGAGCTGCTCTAGAGCCAGAGAACCAGGTCAGCAGAGCTGATGTAGAGCCAGAGAAAACAAGTCAGTAGAGCTGCTCTAGAGGCAGAGAACCAGGTCAGCAGAGCTGCTTTATGTGGGGGGGAACCATGTCAGCAGAGCTGCTCTAGAGCCAGAGAAACCAGGCCAGCAGAGCTGCTCTAGAGCCAGAGAACCAGGTCAGCAGAGCTGCTGTAAAGCCAGAGAAACCAGGTCAGTAGAGCTGCTTTAGAGGGAGAGAACCAGGTCAGCAGAGCTGCTTTAGAGGGAGAGAACCAGGTCAGCAGAACTGCTTTAGAGCCAAAGGACCAGGTCAGCAGAGCTGCTCTAGAGCCATAGAACCAAGTCAGCAGAGCTGCTTTAGAGCCAGAGAACCAGGTCAGCAGAGCTGCTCTAGAAGCAGAGAACCAGGTCAGCAGAGCTGCTTTAGAGCCAAAGGACCAGGTCAGCAGAGCTGCTCTAGAGCCATAGAACCAAGTCAGCAGAGCTGCTTTAGTGCCAGAGAACCAGGTCAGCAGAGCTGCTGTAGAGCCAGAGAAACCAGGTCAGTAGAGCTGCTTTAGAGGGAGAGTACCAGGTCAGCAGAGCTGCTTTAGAGGGAGAGAACCAGGTCAGCAGAGCTGCTTTAGAGCCAAAGGACCAGGTCAGCAGAGATGCTCTAGAGCCATAGAACCAAGTCAGCAGAGCTGCTTTAGAGCCAGAGAACCAGGTCAGCAGTGCTGCTCTAGAGGCAGAGAACCAGGTCAGCAGAGCTGCTTTATGTGGGGGGAGAACCATGTCAGCAGAGCTGCTTTAGAGCCATAGAACCAGGTCAGCAGAGCTGCTCTAGAGGCAGAGAACCAGGCCAGCAGAGCTGCTTTAGAGCCAGAGAACCAGGTCAGCAGAGCTGCTTTAGAGCCAGAGAACCAGGTCATCAGAGCTGCTCTAGAGCCAGAGACCAAGTCAGCAGAGCTGCTTTAGAGCCATAGAACTAGGTCAGCAGAGCTGCTTTAGAGCCAGAGAAACAGGTCAGCAGAGCTGCTCTAGAGCCTAAGAACCAGGTCAGCAGAGCTGCTCTAGAGCCAGAGAACCAGGTCGGCAGAGCTGCTGTAGAGCCAGAGAAACCAGGTCAGTAGAGCTGCTTTAGAGTGAGAGAACCAGGTCAGCAGAGCTGCATTAGAGGGAGAGAACCAGGCCAGCAGAGCTGCTTTATGTGGGGGGAGAACCATGTCAGCAGAGCTGCTTTAGAGCCATAGAACCAGGTCAGCAGATCTGCTCTAGAGGCAGAGAACCAGGCCAGCAGAGCTGCTTTAGAGCCAGAGAACCAGGTCAGCAGAGCTGCTTTAGAGCCAGAGAACCAGGTCAGCAGAGCTGCTCTAGAGCCAGAGACCAAGTCAGCAGAGCTGCTTTAGAGCCATAGAACCAGGTCAGCAGAGCTGCTTTAGAGCCAGAGAACCAGGTCAGCAGAGCTGCTCTAGAGCCTAAGAACCAGGTCAGCAGAGCTGCTCTAGAGCCAGAGAACCAGGTCAGCAGAGCTGCTGTAGAGCCAGAGAAAACAAGTCAGTAGAGCTGCTCTAGAGGCAGAGAACCAGGTCAGCAGAGCTGCTTTATGTGGGAGGAGAACCATGTCAGCAGAGCTGCTCTAGAGCCAGAGAACCAGGTCAGCAGAGCTGCTGTAGAGCCAGAGAAAACAAGTCAGTAGAGCTGCTCTAGAGGCAGAGAACCAGGTCAGTAGAGCTGCTTTAGAGGGAGAGAACCAGGTCAGCAGAGCTGCTTTAGAGGGAGAGAACCAGGTCAGCAGAGCTGCTTTAGAGCCAAAGGACCGGGTCAGCAGAGCTGCTCTAGAGCCATAGAACCAAGTCAGCAGAGCTGCTTTAGAGCCAGAGAACCAGGTCAGCAGAGCTGCTCTAGAGGCAGAGAACCAGGTCAGCAGAGCTGCTTTATGTGGGGGAGAACCATGTCAGCAGAGCTGCTTTAGAGCCATAGAACCAGGTCAGCAGAGCTGCTCTAGAGGCAGAGAACCAGGCCAGCAGAGCTGCTTTAGAGCCAG
Source organism: Triturus cristatus (assembly GCF_964204655.1). Taxonomy (NCBI): domain Eukaryota; kingdom Metazoa; phylum Chordata; class Amphibia; order Caudata; family Salamandridae; genus Triturus; species Triturus cristatus. Next base: position 728,009,379 of record NC_140580.1, read on the forward strand.
AGAACCAGGTCAGCAGAGCTGCTTTAGAGCCAGAGAACCAGGTCAGCAGAGCTGCTCTAGAGCCAGAGACCAAGTCAGCAGAGCTGCTTTAGAGCCATAGAACCAGGTCAGCAGAGCTGCTTTAGAGCCAGAGAACCAGGTCAGCAGAGCTGCTCTAGAGCCTAAGAACCAGGTCAGCAGAGCTGCTCTATAGCCAGAGAACCAGGTCAGCAGAGCTGCTCTAGAGGCAGAGAACCAGGTCAGCAGAGCTGCTTTATGTGGGGGGAGAACCATGTCAGCAGAGCTGCTTTAGAGCCAGAGAACCAGGTCAGCAGAGTTGCTCTAGAGGCAGAGAACCAGGCCAGCAGAGATGCTTTAGAGCCAGAGAACCAGGTCAGCAGAGCTGCTCTAGAGCCAGAGACCAAGTCAGCAGAGCTGCTTTAGAGCCATAGAACCAGGTCAGCAGAGCTGCTCTAGAGGCAGAGAACCAGGCCAGCAGAGCTGCTTTAGAGCCAGAGAACCAGGTCAGCAGAGCTGCTTTAGAGCCAGAGAACCAGGTCAGCAGAGCTGCTCTAGAGCCAGAGACCAAGTCAGCAGAGCTGCTTTAGAGCCATAGAACCAGGTCAGCAGAGCTGCTTTAGAGCCAGAGAACCAGGTCAGCAGAGCTGCTCTAGAGCCTAAGAACCAGGTCAGCAGAGCTGCTCTATAGCCAGAGAACCAGGTCAGCAGAGCTGCTCTAGAGGCAGAGAACCAGGTCAGCAGAGCTGCTTTATGTGGGGGGAGAACCATGTCAGCAGAGCTGCTTTAGAGCCAGAGAACCAGGTCAGCAGAGTTGCTCTAGAGGCAGAGAACCAGGCCAGCAGAGATGCTTTAGAGCCAGAGAACCAGGTCAGCAGAGCTGCTCTAGAGCCAGAGACCAAGTCAGCAGAGCTGCTTTAGAGCCATAGAACCAGGTCAGCAGAGCTGCTGTAGAGCCAGAGAAACCAGGTCAGTAGAGCTGCTTTAGAGGGAGAGTTCCAGGTCAGCAGAGCTGCTTTAGAGGGAGAGAACCAGGTCAGCAGAGCTGCTTTAGAGCCAAAGGACCAGGTCAGCAGAGATGCTCTAGAACCATAGAACCAAGTCAGCAGAGCTGCTTTAGAGCCAGAGAACCAGGTCAGCAGAGCTGCTCTAGAGGCAGAGAACCAGGTCAGCAGAGCTGCTTTATGTGGGGGGAGAACCATGTCAGCAGAGCTGCTTTAGAGCCATAGAACCAGGTCAGCAGAGCTGCTCTAGAGGCAGACAACCAGGCCAGCAGAGCTGCTTTAGAGCCAGAGAACCAGGTCAGCAGAGCTGCTTTAGAGCCAGAGAACCAGGTCATCAGAGCTGCTCTAGAGCCAGAGACCAAGTCAGCAGAGCTGCTTTAGAGCCATAGAACTAGGTCAGCAGAGCTGCTTTAGAGCCAGAGAACCAGGTCAGCAGAGCTGCTCTAGAGCCTAAGAACCAGGTCAGCAGAGCTGCTCTAGAGCCAGAGAACCAGGTCGGCAGAGCTGCTGTAGAGCCAGAGAAACCAAGTCAGTAGAGCTGCTTTAAAGGGAGGGAACCAGGTCAGCAGAGCTGCATTAGAGGGAGAGAACCAGGCCAGCAGCGCTGCTTTATGTGGGGGGAGAACCGTGTCAGCAGAGCTGCTTTAGAGCCATAGAACCAGGTCAGCAGAGCTGCTCTAGAGGCAGAGAACCAGGCCAGCAGAGCTGCTTTAGAGCCAGAGAACCAGGTCAGCAGAGCTGCTTTAGAGCCAGAGAACCAGGTCAGCAGAGCTGCTTTAGAGCCAGAGAACCAGGTCAGCAGAGCTGCTCTAGAGCCTAAGAACCAGGTCAGCAGAGCTGCTCTAGAGCCAGAGAACCAGGTCAGCAGAGCTGCTCTAGAGCCAGAGAACCAGGTCAGCAGAGCTGCTGTAGAGCCAGAGAAAACACGTCAGTAGAGCTGCTCTAGAGGCAGAGAACCAGGTCAGCAGAGCTGCTTTATGTGGGGGGGGGGGGAACCATGTCAGCAGAGCTGCTCTAGAGCCAGAGAACCAGGTCAGCAGAGCTGATGTAGAGCCAGAGAAAACAAGTCAATAGAGCTGCTCTAGAGGCAGAGAACCAGGTCAGCAGAGCTGCTTTATGTGGGGGGGAACCATGTCAGCAGAGCTGCTCTAGAGCCAGAGAAACCAGGCCAGCAGAGCTGCTCTAGAGCCAGAGAACCAGGTCAGCAGAGCTGCTGTAGAGCCAGAGAAACCAGGTCAGTAGAGCTGCTTTAGAGGGAGAGAACCAGGTCAGCAGAGCTGCTTTAGAGGGAGAGAACCAGGTCAGCAGAGCTGCTTTAGAGCCAAAGGACCAGGTCAGCAGAGCTGCTCTAGAGCCATAGAACCAAGTCAGCAGAGCTGCTTTAGAGCCAGAGAACCAGGTCAGCAGAGCTGCTCTAGAAGCAGAGAACCAGGTCAGCAGAGCTGCGTTATGTGGGGGGAGAACCATGTCAGCAGAGCTGCTTTAGTGCCAGAGAACCAGGTCAGCAGAGCTGCTGTAGAGCCAGAGAAACCAGGTCAGTAGAGCTGCTTTAGAGGGAGAGTACCAGGTCAGCAGAGCTGCTTTAGAGGGAGAGAACCAGGTCAGCAGAGCTGCTTTAGAGCCAAAGGACCAGGTCAGCAGAGATGCTCTAGAGCCATAGAACCAAGTCAGCAGAGCTGCTTTAGAGCCAGAGAACCAGGTCAGCAGAGCTGCTCTAGAGGCAGAGAACCAGGTCAGCAGAGCTGCTTTATGTGGGGGGAGAACCATGTCAGCAGAGCTGCTTTAGAGCCATAGAACCAGGTCAGCAGAGCTGCTCTAGAGGCAGAGAACCAGGCCAGCAGAGCTGCTTTAGAGCCAGAGAACCAGGTCAGCAGAGCTGCTTTAGAGCCAGAGAACCAGGTCAGCAGAGCTGCTCTAGAGCCAGAGACCAAGTCAGCAGAGCTACTTTAGAGCCAGAGAACCAGGTCAGCAGAGCTGCTTTAGAGCCAGAGAACCAGGTCAGCAGAGCTGCTCTAGAGCCTAAGAACCAGGTCAGCAGAGCTGCTCTAGAGCCAGAGAACCAGGTCAGCAGAGCTGCTGTAGAGCCAGACAAAACAAGTCAGTAGAGCTGCTCTAGAGGCAGAGAACCAGGTCAGCAGAGCTGCTTTATGTGGGAGGAGAACCATGTCAGCAGAGCTGCTCTAGAGCCAGAGAACCAGGTCAGCAGAGCTGCTGTAGAGCCAGAGAAAACAAGTCAGTAGAGCTGCTCTAGAGGCAGAGAACCAGGTCAGCAGAGCTGCTTTATGTGGGGGGAGAACCATGTCAGCAGAGCTGCTCTAGAGCCAGAGAAACCAGGCCAGCAGAGCTGCTCTAGAGCCAGAGAACCAGGTCAGCAGAGCTGCTGTAGATGGAGAGAACCAGGTCAGCAGAGCTGCTTTAGAGGGAGAGAACCAGGTCAGCAGAGCTGCTTTAGAGCCAAAGGACCAGGTCAGCAGAGCTGCTCTAGAGCCATAGAACCAAGTCAGCAGAGCTGCTTTAGAGCCAGAGAACCAGGTCAGCAGAGCTGCTCTAGAGGCAGAGAACCAGGTCAGCAGAGCTGTGTTATGTGGGGGGAGAACCATGTCAGCAGAGCTGCTTTAGAGCCATAGAACCAGGTCAGCAGAGCTGCTCTAGAGGCAGAGAACCAGGCCAGCAGAGCTGCTTTAGAGCCAGAGAACCAGGTCAGCAGAGCTGCTTTAGAGCCAGAGAAACAGGTCAGCAGAGCTGCTCTAGAGCCAGAGACCAAGTCAGCAGAGCTGCTTTAGAGCCATAGAACCAGGTCAGCAGAGCTGCTTTAGAGACAGAGAACAAGGCCAGCAGAGCTGCTCTAGAGCCTAAGAACCAGGCCAGCAGAGCTGCTCTAGAGCCAGAGAACCAGGTCAGCAGAGCTGCTGTAGAGCCAGAGAAACCAGGTCAGTAGAGCTGCTTTAGAGGGAGAGAACCAGGTCAGCAGAGCTGCTTTAGAGGGAGAGAACCAGGCCAGCAGAGCTGCTTTATGTGGGGGGAGAACCATGTCAGCAGAGCTGCTTTAGAGCCATAGAACCAGGTCAGCAGAGCTGCTCTAGAGGCAGAGAACCAGGCCAGCAGAGCTGCTTTAGAGCCAGAGAACCAGGTCAGCAGAGCTGCTCTAGAGGCAGAGAACCAGGCCAGCAGAGCTGCTTTAGAGCCAGAGAACCAGGTCAGCAGAGCTGCTCTAGAGCCAGAGACCAAGTCAGCAGAGCTACTTTAGAGCCATAGAACCAGGTCAGCAGAGCTGCTCTAGAGCCTAAGAACCAGGTCAGCAGAGCTGCTGTAGAGCCAGAGAAACCAGGTCAGTAGAGCTGCTTTAGAGGGAGAGAACCAGGTCAGCAGAGCTGCTTTAGAGGGAGAGAACCAGGTCAGCAGAGCTGATTTAGAGCCAAAGGACCAGGTCAGCAGAGCTGCTTTAGAGCCAGAGAACCTTGTCAGCAGAGCTGCTCTAGAGCCAGAGAAACCAGGTCAGCAGAGCTGCTTTAGAGGGAGAGAACCAGGTCAGCAGAGCTGCTTTAGAGCCAGGCTAGCAGAGCTGCTCTAGAGCCATAGAACCAGGTCAGCAGAGCTGCTCTAGAGGCAGAGAACCAGGTCAGCAGAGCTGCTTTAGAGCCAGAGAACCAGGTCAGCAGAGCTGCTCTACAGCCTGCCTAAGAACCAGGTCAACAGAGCTGCTCTAGAGCCAGAGAGCCAGGTCAGCAGAGCTGCTGTAGAGCCAGAGAAACCAGGTCAGTAGAGCTGCTTTAGAGCGAGAGAACCTGGTCAGCAGAGCTGCTCTACAGCCTAAGAACCAGGTCAGCAGAGCTGCTCTAGAGCCAGAGAACCAAGTCAGCAGAGCTGCTCTAGAGCCAGAGATCCAGGTCAGCAGAGCTGCTTTAGAGCCATAGAACCAGGTCAGCAGAGCTGCTTTAGAGCCATAGAACCAGGTCAGCAGAGCTGGTCTACAGCCTGCCTAAGAACCAGGTCAGCAGAGGTGCTCTAGAGGCAGAGAACCAGGTCAGCAGAACTGCTTTAGAGCCAGAGAACCAGGTCAGCAGAGCTCTTTATAGGGAGAGAACCAGGTCAGCAGAGCTGATTTAGAGCCAGAGAACCAGGTCAGCAGAGCTGCTCTAGAGCCAGAGACCAAGTCAGCAGAGCTGCTTTAGAGCCATGGAACCAGGTCAGCAGAGCTGCTTTAGAGACAGAGAACAAGGCCAGCAGAGCTGCTCTAGAGCCTAAGAACCAGGCCAGCAGAGCTGCTCTAGAGCCAGAGAACCAGGTCAGCAGAGCTGCTGTAGAGCCAGAGAAACCATGTCAGTAGAGCTGCTTTAGAGGGAGAGAACCAGGTCAGCAGAGCTGCTTTAGAGGGAGAGAACCAGGACAGCAGAGCTGCTTTATGTGGGGGGAGAACCATGTCAGCAGAGCTGCTTTAGAGCCATAGAACCAGGTCAGCAGAGCTGCTCTAGAGGCAGAGAACCAGGCCAGCAGAGCTGCTTTAGAGCCAGAGAACCAGGTCAGCAGAGCTGCTCTAGAGGCAGAGAACCAGGCCAGCAGAGCTGCTTTAGAGCCAGAGAACCAGGTCAGCAGAGCTGCTCTAGAGCCAGAGACCAAGTCAGCAGAGCTACTTTAGAGCCATAGAACCAGGTCAGCAGAGCTGCTCTAGAGCCTAAGAACCAGGTCAGCAGAGCTGCTGTAGAGCCAGAGAAACCAGGTCAGTAGAGCTGCTTTAGAGGGAGAGAACCAGGTCAGCAGAGCTGCTTTAGAGGGAGAGAACCAGGTCAGCAGAGCTGATTTAGAGCCAAAGGACCAGGTCAGCAGAGCTGCTTTAGAGCCAGAGAACCTTGTCAGCAGAGCTGCTCTAGAGCCAGAGAAACCAGGTCAGCAGAGCTGCTTTAGAGGGAGAGAACCAGGTCAGCAGAGCTGCTTTAGAGCCAGGCTAGCAGAGCTGCTCTAGAGCCATAGAACCAGGTCAGCAGAGCTGCTCTAGAGGCAGAGAACCAGGTCAGCAGAGCTGCTTTAGAGCCAGAGAACCAGGTCAGCAGAGCTGCTCTACAGCCTGCCTAAGAACCAGGTCAACAGAGCTGCTCTAGAGCCAGAGAGCCAGGTCAGCAGAGCTGCTGTAGAGCCAGAGAAACCAGGTCAGTAGAGCTGCTTTAGAGCGAGAGAACCTGGTCAGCAGAGCTGCTCTACAGCCTAAGAACCAGGTCAGCAGAGCTGCTCTAGAGCCAGAGAACCAAGTCAGCAGAGCTGCTCTAGAGCCAGAGATCCAGGTCAGCAGAGCTGCTTTAGAGCCATAGAACCAGGTCAGCAGAGCTGCTTTAGAGCCATAGAACCAGGTCAGCAGAGCTGGTCTACAGCCTGCCTAAGAACCAGGTCAGCAGAGGTGCTCTAGAGGCAGAGAACCAGGTCAGCAGAACTGCTTTAGAGCCAGAGAACCAGGTCAGCAGAGCTCTTTATAGGGAGAGAACCAGGTCAGCAGAGCTGATTTAGAGCCAGAGAACCAGGTCAGCAGAGCTGCTCTAGAGCCAGAGAACCAGGTCAGCAGAGCTGCTTTAGAGCCATTGACCCAGGTCAGCAGAGCTGCTTTAGAGCCAGAGAACCTGGTCAGCAGAGCTGCTCTAGAGCCTAAGAACCAGGTCAGCAGAGCTGCTCTAGAAGGAGAGAACCAGGTCAGCAGAGCTGCTCTAGAGCCAGAGAACCATGTCAGCAGAACTGCTTTAGAGCCATAGAACCGGGTCAGCAGAGCTGCTTTAGAGCCAGAGAACCAGGTCAGCAGAGCTGTTGTAGAGCCAGAGAACCAGCTCCGCTCTGTTGTCTAAGAGCTAGGTCAGCAGAGCTGCTCTAGAGCCAATGACTGACACTGATTGACTGACACTGACTGACTGACTGACACTGACTGACACTGATTGACACTGATTGACTGACACTGACTGAAACTGATTGACACTGACTACTCTCTACTACTCTACTACTCACTCTCTACTACTCTCTACTACTCTCTCTCTACTACTCACTCTCTACTACTCACTCTCTACTACTCTCTACTACTCACTCTCTACTACTCTACTACTCTCTACTACTCCTCACTCTCTACTACTCACTCTCTACTAATCACTCTCTACTACTCACTCACTACTTCTCTCCACTACTCACTCTCTACTACTCACTCTCTATTACTCTCTACTACTCTCTACTACTACTCTCTACTACTCACTCTCTACTACTCACTCTCTACTACTCTCTACTGCTCACTCTACTACGCTCTACTACTCTCTACCACTCACTCTCTACTACTCTACTACTCACTCTCTACTACTCTCTCTCTACTACTCACACTCTACTACTCACTCTACTACTCTCTACTACTTACTCTCTACTACTCTCTCTCTACTACTCACTATCTACTATTCACTCTCTACTACTCACTCTCTACTACCCGCTCTCTACTACTCTCTAATACTCACTCTCCACTACTCACTCTCTACTACTCGCTCTCTACTACTCTCTACTACTCACTCTCTACTACTCTACTACTCTCTACTACTCTCTCTACTACTCACTCTCTACTACTCTCTACTATCACTCCACTACTCTCTACCACTCACTCTCTATTACTCTACTACTCACTCTCTATTACTCTCTCTCTTCTACTCTCTCTCTTCTACTCACTCTCTACTACTCTACTACTCTCTACTACTCACTCTCTCTCTACTACTCACTCTCTACTACTCTCTACTACTCACTCTCTACTACTCACTCTCTACTACTCACTCTCACTCTCTACTACTTGCTCTCTACTACTCTCTACTGCTCACTCTCCACTACTCACTCTCTACTACTCGCTCTTAACTACTCTCTACTACTCACTCTACTACTCACTCTCTACTACTCTCTACTACTCTCTCTCTGCTACTCACTGTCTACTACTCACTCTCTACCAATCTCAACTATTCACTCTCTACTAATCTCTACTACTCTCTTCTACTCACTCTCTACTCTCTATTACTCACTCTCTACCTCTCTACCTCTCTCTACCTCTCTCTCTACTACTCTCTACCTCTCTACCTCCCTACCTCTCTACCTCTACACCTCTACACCTCTACCGCTCTACCTCTCTCTACCTCTCTCTACACGCACACATATGCATATATATGCATATGCATTTATATGTATGTATGTGTATATATACACACACATATATAAACATATATATAATTGACAGAAAAAAACATAGGTTTCAGGGATATTATAGTTAGCTGGCCTTTTCACTCTTACAAAACCATAGAAATTCCTCCGTTATCGTTAGTTCTGCAAACTATAACTCGCGCGCCCGCAATGCACTTCTGATGATGTCACATATTGCATCATTCATGACATGGTCAGTGACATCACTGATGACATCAATGATGACATCTCAAATGACATCACTGATTACATCACTGATGACATCATCCACTGAATGTGGTTTAGTTTGAAATTTAAATATGTATTACATATATACCAATCTGTATTGAAGATTGAGTGGATATATAACTGTCTGGATGGAGGATTTAGTAGCTGTCTGACTGTCTGTTTAAGTGAGTAATTAAAAGTGTCTCACTTAATACATGGATTAGTAACTAAACTACGTGAACGTGTGCATCACTGTCTCTGTTGTTGTATAACATGCTGCATCAGTTGGCGACTAACTACATGAGTGTGCATATTAGTTATTGATTAGTTGGGTGAGTATTTGTAAGGGACACTGAGTTTGTGTGTAGTTGGATGGGGTGTGTGTAACTCTATGCATAGATGTGTGAATGGTTGATTGACTAGGTGTATAGGTTTAAGAGTGCATGTGGAAACAGTTGTTTGGGTGACTGAGAGTATTCTTTAGAGGGAGAGAACCAGGTCAGCAGAACTGCTTTAGAGCCAGAGAACCAAGACAGCAGAGCTGCTTTAGGGCCATAGAACCAGGTCAGCAGAACTGCTCTAGAGCCTAAGAACTAGGTCAGCAGAGCTGCTGTAGAGCCAGAGAACCAGGTCAGCAGAGCTGCTGTAGAGCCAGAGAAACCAGGTCAGTAGAGCTGCTTTAGAGGGAGAGAACCAGGTCAGCAGAGCTCTTCTAGAGGGAGAGAACCAGACCAGCAGAGCAGCTCTAGAGCCAGAGAACCATGTCAGCAGAACTGCTTTAGAGCCATAGAACCGGGTCAGCAGAGCTGTTGTAGAGCTAGAGAACCAGATCCGCAGAGCTGCTCTGTAGCCTACTACTCACTCTCTACTACTCACTCTCTACTACTCTCTACTACTCACTCTCTACTACTTTACTACTCTCTACTACTCCTCACTCTCTACTACTCACTCTCTACTACTCTCTACTACTCACTCCACTACTCTCTACCACTCACTCTCTACTACTCACTCTCTACTACTCTCTCTCTTCTACTCACTCTCTACTACTCTACTACTCTCTACTACTCACTCTCTCTCTACTACTCACTCTCTACTACTCTCTACTACTCACTCTCTACTACTCTACTACTCTCTACTACTCCTCACTCTCTACTACTCACTCTCTACTACTCTCTCTACTACTCACTCTCTACTACTCACTCGCTACTACTCTCTACTACTCACTCTCTACTACTCTCTACTACTCTCTACTACTACTCTCTACTACTCACTCTCTACTACTCACTCTCTACTACTGTCTACTACTCACTCTACTACTCTCTACTACTCTCTACCACTCACTCTCTACTACTCTACTACTCACTCTCTACTACTCTCTACTACTCTCTCTCTACTACTCACTCTCTACTACTCACTCTACAATGCTCTACTACTCACTCTCTACTACTCTCTCTACTACTCACTCTCTACTATTCACTCTCTACTACTCACTCTCTACTACTCACTCTCTACTACTCGCTCTCTACTACTCACTCTCCACTACTCACTCTCTACTACTCGCGCTCTTCTACTCTCTACTACACACTCTCTACTACTCACTCTCTACTACTCTTCTACTCTCTACTACTCTCTCTACTACCCACTCTCTACTACTCTCTACTATTCTCTCTACTACTCACTCTCTACTACTCTCTACTACTCACTCTACTACTCTCTACCACTCACTCTCTACTACTCTACTACTCACTCTCTAATACTCTCTCTCTCTACTACCCACTCTCTACTACTCTCTACTACTCACTCTCTCTCAACTACTCACTCTCTACTACTCACTCTGTACTACTCACTCTCTACTACTCACTCTCACTCTCTACTACTCGCTCTCTACTACTCTCTACTGCTCACTCTCCACTACTCACTCTCTACTACTCGCTCTCAACTACTCTCTACTACTCACTCTACTACTCACTCTCTACTACTCTCTACCATGTCAGCAGAACTGCTTTAGAGCCATAGAACCGGGTCAGCAGAGCTGCTTTAAAGCCAGGAGACCAGGTCAGCAGAGCTGTTGTACAGCCAGAGAACCAGATCAGCAGAGCTGCTCTGTAGCCTAAGAACTAGGTTGGCAGAGCTGCTCTAGAGCCAGAGAACCAGGTCAGCAGACCTGCTGTAGAGCCAGAGAAACCAGGTCAGCAGATCTGAATTGTGGATATAAACAAATCTATAGTGTTCTCTTTCAATCCACACGAGGCAGCCAGTGATATGAGGATCGGATCAGTGACTCGATGCCAGCATAGGGTCGGGTCTTAGGACATGAATTTGTTCATTAGGAGTATTTTTGCCTCTTTTTTGAAGGCGGTAAAGGAGGAGATTCCCCGAACCACTGGAGGTAAGGAGTTCCAGATCTTTGGAGCGATCCCTGAAAAGGCTCTGCAACCAGTTCTCTTTTTATGAAACAGTTGTGGTTTCAGAAGTAGAGAACTCGTGCTTCGTAGTTGTCTGCATCCTCCGGATTGTTCTAGCTTTAGAGCTAGGTAACTGGGTGTGTTGTTGTGTAGTGCTTTATGGGTCATGCAGGCAACTTTTAGTTGAATTCTTGCCTCATATGGCAGCCAGTTCAGCATTTTCAAGGTCGGAGAAATGTGGCTATTTCTTTTAGCTCCTGATACCAATCTTGCTGCAGCTTTAAGTGAAGCCCTCAGCGGAGCCTGCTTGTATCTGGTGCGACTGCAGAGAGTGGTGCTTCCATAGTCTAACCTTGATAGCACTAAGGCTTGCACTGCCATTTTTAAGTCACTCTGAGGGAGGAAGGGTTTAAGTTTCCTTAGTAAACTCATCTGGTGATTGGCTCCCTCGGTGGCCTTACTGATGTGCGACTTCATATTCAGGTGTTTGTTTATGGAGACTCCCAGGGATTTCGCAGAATCGATGATGAGGGGAGCACAGTTAATGACGGATAGGTGTTTCAACCATTGCTCTATCTTTGGAATGTGATTAGGTGGGGAGATGAGAATGAATTCTGGTTTTTTTTGTATTGAGCATGAGGTGGTTGTTCGTGAGCCAGCTTTGCGTGTTCTGTAGAATAGCGTTGAGGGAAATGAAGTCTTCTGGTGTGGAGATTTTCAAATATAGTTGGGTGTCGTCCGCATATAGGTGGTATAGGATATTCGCTGATTTCAATGCGTTCGCTAGGGGTTCCATTAGTAGGTTGAAAAGAATAGGTGATAGGGCTGAGCCCTGGGGAACGCCTATGTCGACCACGGATGGTTGAGAGAGTGTATTCTTCATCTTGATTCTTTGTGTCCTGTTATTAAGGAAGGAGGAGAACCATTGTAATACTGTGCCCGAGAGGCCATTCTTCCTTCCAATAGGGAAAGTAGGTTGTCATGTTTAACCGTGTCAAAGGCGGAGGATAGGTCAAGCAGTATCATTAGGCAAGATTCGTTGCGGTCAAGCATTTTTAGTATGTCATCAAATATGTGTATGAGTGCAGATTCTGTGCTGTGACCTTGACGGAAGCCAGATTGGTGATTGTCTAGGAGGTTGTAGTTCTCAATATGGTTGCATAATTGTATTTGCACACATTTCTCCAGCAGTTTAGCCAAGGTGGGGATGTTAGATATAGGGCGGTAAATGTTGAAATCTGATGGGATGGCGTCCGATTTCTTTAGTATAGGCGTAACCTGCCCAATTTTAAGACAGTCTGGTATGGAGCCTGGCCTCAGAGAGGTGTTTACAATTTTTTCCCATAATGGAAGGATGGATGTTTTTATCATTTTGAATAGGGCAGGAGGAAGGGGGTCAGAGAAGTGATTGGAGGGATTGATTGCTAGAAGAGTGTTAAAGATTTTTTGTTCAGATATTGGCTCGAAGGTGTTCCATGAGGCATTGTTTTTTGTGACTTCCCCTGGAGAACTTAAAAGGTCCTTGAATTGTGAATAAGCTTTAGCATCCTGGGCCACAGGTTGTGGGAGGACCTTCTTAGATTGGATGTCGAGTTCGATGGCCTTTATCTTTTCACGGAAGAAGTTGGCAAGCTCATTGCAGGAAGGTGTAGCCAGGTCGTTTAGATCCGTCGAGTTAGCCGTGTTGCAAGCTTGTTGCTTGACGAGTTTTTTTGGATGGTTGATTGCTTGGTTCAGCTGGGATCTGAAAAAGTCTGCCTTGGCCTTTAGAATCTTCCTGTTGTATGAGTTCCTTAACATTCTAAGGTGATGTAGGTGAACGTCGGTGGGTGCAGATTTCCATAGTCGTTCAGCAGCTCTTAGTTTGCGTCGCTCCGAGTTCAGGGAGTCATTGAACCACGGTTTTGAAATTTTGGCAGAAACATTTGGGTGCTGTAGATTCCAAGATTTCAAGCATCGTGGAATTGTAAAAGGCTGCGAGGTCATGGACGTCCTCCATGTCCGTTGTGGGGGTCAAGGCGGAGTTGCTTCGGTTTACCAGGGTGATGGGGTTGATATTCTGTAAGTTCCTTTTCCATTGTTTTGTTTTTGAAGGTTGACTCCTTTTTGGAATTACTTTGATATTGATGGAGAAGAAAATCCTGTGATGGTCAGTCCAGTCACAAGGGGGGATGGATACTAATGAGATGAAGCTTGATTTAGCTCTGATGAGATCCAGTGTCTCTCCCTTGTTGTGTGTTGGACTGTCAAAGAATTGGGATAAGTCCTGGGCTGCCAGAAAAGTTTTAAGACATCCTACACCATGATCGTTTGCATTGTTCCAGTGGGGATTGAAGTCACCCAGGAAAATTTGTGGTACTGGTGAATTGACATTTGAAGAAATGATTTCTATTAACTCGTCGATGAAAGTCAGATTATCCCTCGGGGTGGTAAAATAAATTAAGCTTGCTGACGAGGCGCTTATCATCGGAGATATTGATACATAGATATTCGCAGGAGGTTAGAGCGATGGCGTCTACTTGCTTGACTGAGATTGTGTTACGATAAATGCAGGCTAACCCACCTCCGGGTGCCACGTTTCTGTCTAGGCGGTTTAGGTCGTGACTAGGAGGAACCAATAGATCAAGGATGGCAGAGGAGGAACTGTTTAACCATGTTTCGGTGAGGAAGATAATGTCTAAATCATTCTCTATGATGAGGTCGAATATGTCGGGTGCATGCTTAGTAGCTGATCTGCAATTAATGAGAGCACACTTCATCTTGTTAATAGAATGGGTTAGGGTAGTCTGCTCTATGTTGTGAGATTATCTCTATTTACGGATCTGTTGTTGTGGGTAGGTCCCCTGAAGGGGTTGGTTTGAATGGATTGGATAGTACCACATTGTGAAGAACTTTTTTCTATTGCTAAGGTATAAGATAAGAGGAGGTCGTCTATGTCGCTGTCGGATAGTTCAACGTTTGTCCTCCTAGGCCAAGAGGGGGAAGGTAAGTTAATTTAAGTATTGTTGTCAGGGTTAACACTCTTGGGGATGAAACTACTAATTTGTGGACTGATTTGGTTGCTCTGACTAGTTTTCTCGTGGTTTGAATTCTCGGGGAGGAATCTACTAGTTTGGAGACTGATTTGGTTCACAATAGCGTTGGTGGCTCTGTGCACGTTTAGTAGTTCATTGGCGATGGTAGATTGGTTATGCATCTCGGCCTTGAGATGGGCTAGGTCTCAGGCTAAGTCATTGAATCGTGTAGACCAAATGGAGGTAGGAAGGTTAGTAGTATGTGTAGGTGTAAGTTCATATTAGAGGGTGATCTGCAGGTAGAGTCTATATGTGTGAACAGTTTCTCCAGTTGTAAGGGGATATCATCATTAGGATCGGAGTGGTAAGATGAAGGAGATTTGACGTGGGGTCCCAGTCGGTGTGTGGACTGGTCATAGTATGTTGCGTTCGGATGGGTGGAATGAGAATTGAAGGTGTTAATGTCAGATCAGATGTCGTGTTAGACAGAGGGTCCGGGGGATCTATGTAATCTAAGTTAGATGATAGTGGAGATAGAGACATTACGTGGGTGGAGTCCAGGTTGGTGGCTTTATTCATGGTCGACAGGGATAACCGTGATGAATCATCAATGCCGCGATTGGTGGTTAAGATTAACCCTGTCCCTTCTAGGCCGGGGGATCCAGGTGTAGAAGCAACTGATGTGATTGGGGTGCAGCAATCAGTGGGTGTGTCTGTAATTAAATGGTTGGTAGCTACAAGCAGCCCAGTCCCTCCTGAGCCTTGGGACCCGATTGTAGTTGTGACCGCCGTGGCTGGGAGGTAGGGCTCATTGGGAGTGTGAGGAGATGTCAGTTCGGAGGAATTTGATATGGGGCTTTGTCGTGGAATTGGGATGTCATCTAGAGACTGAAGATGGTAAGATGCGGGGAGTGTGCTATTCTTGCTGTTTACTGCTTTCTTGAGAATAGGGAAGATCCTGTCTAAGGTATCAAGATTGGCGTCAGAGGCTTGTATAAGGATATTACTGTTGTTGTAGATGGTGATAGTGGCATTCGCTGGGCAAAAAACTGAAGCTGTTACTGACAATTTGAAGGCATGTTGTTTTTTTTTTAACATTGGAGATTCGGAGCATCGAGTGAAAGATGTTTCGCCACTGGGCACGTTTCTTTGTGTGGAAGATAAGGTCGTTGGATAATATACCTTTGAGGATGCAGAAGTATGGGTCTGAAATAAGAGTCTCAGGATGGGTCACCATTAGCCTGTGCTTGAATTTCTTTGCTGCATTTTTGGAGAGATCGGTGGGTAAAGAATGGTAAAGGCATGATGGCCTGAAGGTTCAAGGTTCTTATCCATTTTTTTTTCTGGTTTTAGACCCTTCCATGTGCGGTAATAGTATTTAGTATTCGGTACTCGGTACCATTTCACTATGGCCGCTCTGTAACCTTCATCGCCTTGTTCTTGCGATGAGACCGGTATTAGTATTTAGTATTCGGTACTCGATACCAGTTCAAGATGGCCGCTCTTTATCCTTCATCGACCTGTTCCTGCATTGTGGTCCTGTTTTGCTTTCCGATAAGGGTTTTTTTCATAGACCTCCCTCTGAACTGTAGTCCACTTTTGCTGTCTGTTAAGTGGACCTCTGAGGTGTAGTCCTGTTTCTCTGTTTATGGCAGCTTAGGGGTGAAGTACTTTCTAAGTTATCAGTGAGGTGCCCCCCTTTTTATTGAATCCCTATCAACGATCTATGAGAGGCATCCTCACAGCTTTCAAGCAAGCATAAACCTTGGCCTAGCCTGTCACTGACAGGAGGAAGATGATCAGCTCCGGTGAAAAATGTACAGTCACCAACTTGCAAAATGGACTCCAGCCTTGCTGAGTGAGGATCACTTCCAGCACACCACGACACCACAACCAGTGTCAAGTATGTGTGCTGATATTGCAGGAATGCAACTAAGACTCGCGTTAGCTAAGCTCTTTCACAATGTACCCAAACGTAACTGCAATGACACTGGTCTGTGCTTCCAGAGTGTCATCAGCGTTGTCATAATCCTTGATGGAGCGACGCGGTCGGGGCGGCACAGACGGAGGGAGACAAGCACCAATATACAATCGAACCCGAGCGCTCCAGCGAACAGCACTCCCAGGGCCAATAGAGGGCTCTTGCACCACCTTCCCGCATCAGCGGCCTGTGTCAGGAGAGGCTCGGTCACCCGCTGCGCACAGACGCAACTCTCGAACCCAGCTCCATGGGCGAAGGGCAGCACGGATAACAGTGCTAATGCTTGCCAGGGAGCGGCGCAGTGCAGCGGCACTCACCAGGGTCGCGCTGTGACAATCCGCGACGGCATCTGTGTGGTCATCGCTCAAGATGCAGACTCCCTGGCATGGAGCACCGAGAGGCTCCACTACGAAAATCCCCCGACGTGGACAGGTCTGGAGGCTCGCTGGGGGCCCGCGACCCGACTCTGCAAATTGTACCACGGCTCAGTGACCATCAGAGGCGGAAGGGCTACGGGAGGCAGAGACGAGACCCCGCAGCGCTCGATCAGGCGGGGAGCAGGAAATCTTCAATGCCGGTAAGTGTTCCTCGTTCAGTGTTATCCCAGGGAGCACGGCATACAATCTCGAGAGGAGGGGAGGGTAGATGGCTGGGTTAACCAGGGATATACACCGAAACGGTGATCCCCAACCCAAGAGCTCCTGCAGGGGGCTCCTACTCGGCGGCCATATTGTGTTGTCAACTCTGTGTTGTACTCTACTACTCTCTCTCTACTACTCACTCTCTACTACTCACTCTCTACTACTCTCTACTACTCACTCTCTACTACTCTCTCTCTACTACTCACTCTCTACTACTCACTCTCTACTACTCTCTACTACTCACTCTCTGCTACACTCTCTCTACTACTCTCTACTACTCACTCTCTACTACTCACTCTACTACTCACTCTACTACTCACTCTCTACAACTCTCAACTACTCTCTCTCTATTACTCACTATCTACTACTCACTCTCTACTACTCTCTACTACTCATTCTACTACTCACTCTCTTCTACTCTCTACTACTCACTCTCTACTACTCACTCTCTACTACTCTCTCCTACTCACTCTCTACTACTCACTCTCTACTACTCACTCTACTACTCTCTACTACTCACTCTTTGCTACTCTCTCTATTACTCTCTACTACTCTCTACTACTCACGCTCTACTCTCTATTACTCACTCTCTACTCTCTACCTCTCTACCTCTCTCTACCTCTCTCTCTACTACTGTCTACCTCTCTACCTCTACCTCTCTACCTCTACCTCTCTACCTCTACACCTCTACCTTTACACCTCTACCTCTCTACCTCTCTCTGCCTCTCTCTACACGCACACATATTCACATATATATATGCATATATATGCATATGCATTTATATATATGTATGTGTATATATACGCATATATATATATATTCACTGAAAAAACCATAGGTTTCACACATGTTATAGTTAGCTGGACATTTTACTGATAAAAAACCAATGAAATTCCCCCGTTATAGTTACTGTAGGCAACTATAACTCACGCGACCGCAATCCTCTGCTGATGCTAATACTGTATTTAGACACTTATTTGCCCATATCTTCTTCCATTAAATTTTAGCTATACATATATTACAAATATTTTTTTTTCATAAAGACACATATGTCATCAGCAGAGGATTACGGTCGCGTGAGTTATAGTTGCCTACAGTAACTATAACGGGGGAATTTCATTGGTTTTTTATCAGTAAAATGTCCAGCTAACTATAACATGTGTGAAACCTATGGTTTTTTCAGTGAATTAGCAAGGTTTTTTAAATGCTATTTCCTAACTATAACGTGTGTGAAACCTATGGTTTTTTCAGTGAATTTGTACGGTTTTTTAAATGCTAAGTTACTTTACGCCATTTGTGGCGTGCGCGCCCACTTAACGCAGTTCGTTCCGTGCACGGTTTTTATCAACTTTAATAAGCCCTGTACATTTGGTGGCCTTCGGCCACCAAAAGCACAGGGGGTGAGGTCAATGTGGATAGTGTTTTTTTTATTTCAATTTTATAATTTCATGTTGCCAAAATTACGTTTTTTTTCTCTATTAATAAGCCCTGCACATTTGGTGGCCTGCGGCCACCAAAAGCACAGGGGGTGGGGTAAGTGTGGATAGTGTTTTTTTTATTTTTATTTTTTTACCGTAAGCGTACGGTAAGCTTACGGTAAGCGTACGGTAAGCGTACGGTAAGCGTACCCCGCGAAATTGCCGAAAAAAAAATAAAACCGTTTTTGCTCTTGGGGGATGTTTGGGGACTCCCTCAACATGACTATGTGGGAGGGAGTTGTCAAAACAGCCCCGTAACATGTTTTTGGCCATCATGTTTGATAAACAACACTCAGTGCGAGAGACAAAATGGCGGACGCCGCTTCCTGGTTTCGGCCGATTCGAATGTTTACTAAGATCTAAGAGCCAATCAGAATCGCGCTCGCGCACGCCACCGTAAGCTTACGGTAAGCGTACGGTAAGCGTACGGTAAGCGTACCGTAAGCGGGCTCAGATATATATATTGATTTAAAGGCTATTTTCTCAGAATCTACTGAACAGATTTACACCAAACCTACAAAAGGCACTTCCTTGACCTAGGGACTACCTCTCTGCCAAATTTCTAGTAATTCTGTTCAGCCGTTCGGGCTGTAGCTCGTTCTAAAGGTCCTATGGAAAAATGCATGGGAAAAACGCGTTTTGGGACCCCCCTTTTATCTCAGCCCCCGCTTGACGAATCCCCCCGAGACTTTCAGGGTAGGAGCGGAGCGTAGCGCCCCACCTATTTTGAGAAATTCGCGAGGATTCGTCGACCGGCGCCAAAGTTATTCAAAATAGAATGTTGAGGTTTTCCTATGGAAACGTGGTCCTAACTATAACTACCTACTGGCGACCGCCAGTAGGTAATAATATATATATATACGCAGCCCCGGGGACCGCCACCCCCCAGGGCTTCTTTAAAATGGGTGGGGGGCTTACAGGCCCCCCAGCCCCGGGGACCGCCCCCCCGGGTCTTCAATACATTTGGTGTGGGGGCTCTCGGGTCCCCCCAGCCCCGGGGACCGCCACCCCCCAGGGCAACTTCACAATGTGGGAGGGGGACCGCGCGGCCCCCCTCCTGGAGCCTTGTATAGGCCCTGGGGACTGCCACCTCCCAGGGCCGGCTCCTGCAGCGTCCCGGGGTGCCCACCCCTGGGACACTGCTGTTTGCAATGGCAGGGCTGGAGCCTCGTGGCTCCCACCCTGCCATTGCAAACTGCTTAGCTTCATTGAAGCGAGAGCAGGGAAACCTGCTCTCGCTTCAATGAAGCAAAGCAGATTGCTTTTCCATATGGGGAGCAACACGGTCCCCAACGGTGAGGGCCAGGCCCGGGGGATGGGGTCCCCGGGGCTACCAGTGGCCCGGGAGGGGGGCCACGTGGCCCCCCTCCCCAATTAACCTTAAAAAATAAAAAAATAAAAAAAATGGCCGGCCCTGGGGGATGGGGTCCCCGGGGCCTTGAAGTGGCCTGAGGAGGGCTACGCAGCCCCCCTCCAAAATAGAAAAATATTTTTAAAAATTGGCCATGCCCCAGGGGATGGGGTCCCCGGGGCGCGGATTTGGCCACGGGAGGGGGGTCACGCGGCCCCCTTCCCGATTTTAAAAAAAAATACAAAAATTGGGGGCAGGCCCTGGGGGATGGGGTCCCCTGGGCCAATAAATTAGAAAAAGAAGGGGGGCTACACAGCCCTCCTTCTAAAAAATGTTTTTAAAAAAAAGACAGGATCGGGCCAGAGGCCATGCCCCCTCCTTGCATCACTCTGCAAACACGCCCCCGGCGCGATTGCAGAGGGGGAACTAATTCCCCTTGAATACTGGGGGTCCCTGGGGGCCAACTAGCACACCAGGAACCACCAGTATGCGCCAGGGGGCTGTGTTGCAGAGAGGTGTAATGAGGCCACGCCCCTTTTTACACCTCTGCAACGCAGCTCCGTGGCGCTTACTGGAGGTCCCCGGTGGGATAGTTGGCCGCCAGGGGACCTCAGGATTCAAGGGGACTTAATCCCCCAATTTAAAACACGCCACGGGGCACGTTTGCACAGTGGTGAAGGTAGGGGGCGGGGCCTGAGGTGATATGTGTGCAAACACGCCCTGTGGCGCGTTTTAAGTTGGGGAATTAATTCCTCTTCAATCCAGAGGTCCCCGAGGGGCCAACTAGCCCACCAGGTACCTCCAGTAAGCGCCACGGTGCTGCGTTGCAGAGTGTTGTAAAAAGGGGCGTGGCCTCATTACACCTCTCTGCAACGCAGCTCCCTGGCACATACTGGAGGTACCTGGTGGGCTAGTTGGCCCCCAGAGGACCGCAAGATTGAAGAGGAATTAATTCCCCAACTTAAAACGCGCCACAGGGCGTGTTTGCACACGTTCACTTCAGGCCCCGCCCCCTTCCTTCACCATTGTACAAATATTCCTCTAAAATCAGCCAAACTACGAATTCCGATTTACTCACCTGTTATCAGGAGAGAACCCAGTGCTGCATCTTTTAGCCCAGCACTGACCCTGAAAAGTAATTCTAAGCGGCCGAGAGCAGGGGAGACTAAGCATACTTACCAGTAACTTGTATTTCCTTCCATAGGAATCCATTGTGTGGTTTTCACCAGAAAAGTTTCTATGTGTCCATTTTTTAAACGTACAAATATTCCTCTAAAATCAGCTGAACTACCAATTCCGATTTACTCACCTGTTATCAGGAGAGAACCCAGGGCTGCATCTTTTAGCCCAGCACTGACCCTGAAAAGTAATTCTAAGCGGCCGACAGCAGGGAAGACTACATTTCCCAGGATCCCCAGCGCACCCTTGCGTCATCCTCACGCCCGGAGGCGCACAAAAGGACGCGGCCCCCTCCGCGTCGCGGGACGCGCCGGGCGAAGCCCGGGCAAAGGGCGGGCCGTCTGTGGCCGTCAGAGACCGAAGGAGGCTGGGCTGGGCCATACGCTGTTCCCTGCGTAGTGCCGAGCAGAGGGCTGGTGAGTAGACCACGAACTACGTTGAGTTGCCAAAGTCATTAGACCAACTGAAGCCTAACATGTCGAAATGGAGATCTGGAGATAAGGTAGTGGGCACCTTGGACGCATTTCTGGTACGCGCCGAATCTCTGCTGGTGCATGAAATTGAGGCTACCGAGAGAAGACTTTCTTTGGACCCTAGGCTGCTGGGGGGGGGGGGGCTACATCTGATGCTCCCCTTTATGTCCCCAGCCCATCAAGTAGATTGATTGAGCCAATTGAACAGTCCCAGACTTCTGTTGAAAGCCCTGTCTCTAATTCATCTGCTCTACCTACTACCAACACTACTCAGAGCAACCAGATTAGTCCGGTCAGGGTTAAGACAAGGGGGATGAAAGCGGTGGGGAAAGCCGCCAAAGAACAATATAAAAAAATCAAAGAAGGGTTGTAATACTCCCAAAATTATCAGAACGAAATCTAAAGCCACTGTTACCAAGGCTTTGCCTGACACCCTTGCTCATGGTGGCTCAAATAACACATCGCATGGTTTGCTCCCCAGCGTCCCCGATTTGATAAACTGCCCATTGACCAAAAGGGATCTTATCACCATACTAGAGGAAAATTTAGTTACCCTCCTCGAGCCGCTGTACAAACGCTTGGACATGGTAGTCCAAAGGCTAGACAAGATAGAGGAGGCTTGCGTTTGTGCCGCTACAGCGGCCTTGTCACAGTCTAGCACCCAGGCAGTAGCAGGGGTGCCCTCCCCTCTGGTGATGGTTGATGATACCAGCGACAATCGGACCAGGGATACCTTATGTCAAAATAGAGTGGGGGATGTGGTAGGGCAAGAGGGGATAGTAAGGTCGAACGCACCATCAGTAATATCTAATGTAGTAGTACCACTGAATAAGGAAGTTTTGACCCACACGAAGCCTCGAGGGCAGGTCGCCAACTACAATGTAGGGGATCAACCTAAGTGCACCTTTCTCCATCTGCCCCCACAAGCGACCCCCTACACAATTGTTTTGGCAAATGTGCCCCCACTATCACAAGACACTCAAGAGCACTGGTCGTCCCTTAAAAACAAAGCCCTGCACTACCTGAACAAAATGACCGGCATTGGTAATAGGTTGTATAGGGATTTTAAAATGGTCAGACGGATAGATTGGGTAGGCCACTCCGGAAAAACTATTGCTGGGGATTGCGTGGTTCTAAGTTTTAAGTCACCTGAACTGGTCCGCCATATACTCGAGATTGCCGATTATACACCTAATGACTGGTCATCTATTAGTATCTTACCGTTAGGGTATTTTTACAAACAGGCTTCAGTAAGACAACAAAGGGGCAGTCGAACCTATAGGGGGGCTGATCTAAGCCAGGAACAATGTTTTGAATCCATTAATCGTTTTGAGGTACTGTCCTCCCTAGAAGATATTGATTGACAGAGGATAGGTGGTTCAGGATATCATGTGGAAGGTGGTAACAGTATTATTGTAGAGCCAGTTAAAGATAACCAACCTATAGGCTCTGAGTCTGTTGTTCAATCTAGGGCAATTCCTTCGACGCAAATAAGTTTAGATAGCCACCCCGTTGAGCCATTAAATTTTGTTGGAAACCCGATTAATACAGACTCAAGGGAATCCATGGCTATTGCCTCCTGGAATATAGCTGGCTTGCAATCCAAGGTAGGCATAGCCGATTGGTTATCTCTAATTAATGAAGTGGACATATGGGCCTTTCAAGAAACGTGGGCTGTGGAGAATATTTTCAATGTTGGATATCTGAACTTTTCAAAACCCGCTACCAGGGGACATAGGGGTAGACCAGTTGGGGGCTTGACGTTTTGGGTCAGGCAAACCAAAGGGGTCTCCATTGAAGTGATTCCTATTGACAATCTGGATATTTTGGCAATTAAAGTCAAAGGCCAGAACGGCTCAATCTTAACCTTGGTCAATGTATATGCTACGGGACAAGCGGATGGTAAGAGTTCCCAGGTTAATACAGCACTAGACTCCTTTTTAGCAGAAGGCTTCATTAAAAACAATTTGATTATTCTGGGGGATTTCAATACATGTTTTGAACCCCTGGATAGTGATGATGGCAGGTTGAGTGAGGAGGAGGATGCCCTCTGGGGCGTGCCCCAGCTAAAATTACAACCCATAAAGAAATGGACAGAGGCAGCGCTACAGGTCAAAGGTATGTGTCTGGAACGGGGCCTTAGGGCAGTGAATGGCAGGACGAAATCTGATGCCCAGGGTGCTTCGACCTTTGACAACGGTCGCACCAAAAGCAGAATCGACCATATTTTAGTTAACCTCGAAATCTGGCACATTGTTCTTGATATGGTCGTACAAACCCGTATCGAAAGTGATCACAACCCTTTGATCCTGACTATGGATATCCAGGGTTGTGACCTCTCGACCAGAGGGAATACAACAAGCTGTGGTGCCCCGCTAATCGTAGGCAACGACCTTAGGCGGGTCAAATGGGTTAAGGTGGCACTGGATGAGTCCAAGGTGTTAGAAATTAGGGCCCTGATAACAAGAGCGCTGGGAGAAATTAACACATGCAGTTCACAAGAGACCCTTAACGACAAATTGCCACTGATCCATTTGGATCTTAAAAATAGGCTAAAGTCTTACTTTATCAATTCCAAGCCTAAGAGGACCAACAGGAAACATGAGCCCATTTCCTGGTACAACGACCTCTGTAGGGCCACTCACAAAGTCCTTTTGTCCGCCATTAAATCTAGATCTTATGCATCGATTAAACAGGCACGGATGCAGTACAAATCCACCCTAAAGCAGGCTAAAAGAGAGTGGGACGAGGGACGCTGGAAGGACCTGCTGGAAGCCTGTAAAGGCAGGAACATGTCCCACTTTTGGGACCTAATAAGGCGGGGGGATGGACACAGGCCCCCAGCCCCAAACAATAATGTGGAACCACATCGCTGGGTTGCTCATTTTGAGGCCCAATACCAGCAGGGCCCAGTAAGGGTTCTTGGCCCTGTTGTTCCACATATAACCATAGAGGTCCCCCTAAGGTTTAGTACCAAGGAGATTGAGGTGGTCCTGAAGAATATACCGAGTGGCAAAGCTCCTGGTCCTGACTGCATTCCAGCAGACCTGTTTAGGCAGGATAATGATCTTTGGGTCCCATACATTACTAATTTAATGAATTCACTGGCAGGGGGAACCCCATTCCCCGACTCCTGGTCCGGTGCTGAAATAATCCCGATTTATAAAAAGGGAGATCGCGCTGCACCGGGCAATTATAGGCCAATCAGCCTTATTGACGCGCTGCAAAAAATCATAGCCCGTGTTATCCTTGGCAGAATCCACAGCTGGATGGATGACAAAAAGATATTATCTATTCTCCAAGTTGGGTTCCGGGCACATATGGGGACATTGGACCAGGTTTTTAAATTTGTTTTAATTTACTGGAAGGAGGTCCTTTTGGGCAAGGGGCTCATCTTTGCAGCATTTGTGGACCTAAAATCCGCTTTTGATCTTGTCCCCAGATCAAAACTATGGGAAGTTTTATTAAATCTAGGGATGCCCAAGGAACTAGTTGACTTTGTGGTCAAGCTCCATAGCTCCAACTTTGCCCAGGTCCGGTGGGGGAAACCGGGTGAAGTTACTGAAAGATTTAAAGTTGACAAAGGAGTCCATCAGGGGTGTGTCCTGGCCCCTACATTGTTTTCGTTGTTTATTAATGGGGTCGTACAGTATTTCGAGGACTACCCCACTGATGCTCCAAAGCTGGTTGGTCAAAAAGTACCTCTGCTCATGTTCGCTGATGACACCTTGATATTATCCAAAACTCGGCAGGGTCTACAACGGGCTTTATCTCGTTTTGGGGCCTTTTGCAGCGAACATGAGCTAGAGATCAATGTGGACAAAACAAAATTCATGGTTCTCCATGGAGCAGGTGATGTATCGGCCAAAGTTTTTATGGGGGGGAAGCCACTAGAGCAGGCCAAAGTTTTTACTTATTTAGGCATCACCATTGGCGAAAAAATGAGTTGGTCCCCACAGGTGAAGCTTTTGGCTTTGAAACATTCACAGCTAGCGGGAGCCCTATTAAGAGAACACATGTTATCCCTTAGCAAACCACTGGCCCCAGTAATTAAGCTGTATTCTACGAAAATAGTTCCCGCTGTTCTTTATGGTGCAGAAATCTGGGGCACTTGTAATTTGTCCGACCTAGTATTGGCCCAAAATAAATTCCTAAGATCAATTGTCGGTCTTCCACAATCGACTCCACGAATTCCCTTACTGCTTGACCTCGGTTGTAATCCTATCGAGGATGTTGTTAAGTTAAAAATGTTGTATTTCTGGAGAAGGTTGTGGTCCACCCAGGAACTAGTTCATTTTTCCAAGGCTCTACTTGAAGTAAGGGGGTTGGACCACCATAATAAGATCTTATGGCTAAAAACCATTAAAAGCCTCCTCATTGACTTAGGTATGAGGGATCTCTGGATGTCCCCTGAAACTACTGCTATTCCAACAAAAACAGCTCTAAGAGTAGCATATTGGAGTTTGGTTAAATCTAGAAGGTTCTCCACATTGGTAGACTCCCCACTGACTAGAGCCTTTTTAGACTTTAAAGGTGAACCGTTACTTGAAACTTACTGGGATTTGATCATCACACCTAGAGATCGTAGGCTGTTCCATCAGTTCAGGGTGGAAACGCTCCCTTTAAGGAAATATACCAGTAAATGGAAAACAGGTTTGGGAGATAGGTGTCCCTTCTCCCCTGACCATATTGAGAATATAAGCCACCTTCTCTATGTTTGCCCAGCTTATCAAATACCCAGGAGCATATGGCTTAAACCGTTGTGCAGATCACTCGGCACATCCTCCGCTCTGACTGCTAAAAGGCTGCTAAAAATTGGTGACAAAGATTTAATCACTGTTGGGGTAGCCAAATTCCTTAGTTGGTCTTGGGCTATCCGGGAAAGCAGTGGAGGTCTGTAGTTCATTGTTGTTCCTTGTTATTTTATCCTGTAGATGATTTTATGACTATTTTATTCTCTTAATGAATTGCTGTTTAACATGCCACAAATATCTTGTCTTATCAATTCATGACTGTGGTATTTTATAGTGTTTTACTGTATAGTATGTCTTTTAAGATGAATAATCATAATAAAGACTTTTTTGAATGAATGAATTCTAAGCGTACTTACCAGTAACTTCTATTTCCTTCCATAGGAATCCATTGTGTGGTTTTCACCAGAAAAGTTTCTAAGTGTCCAATTTTGAAACGTGCAAATATTCCTCTAAAATCAGACGAACTACGAATTCCGATTTACTCACCTGTTATCAGGAGAGAACCCAGTGCTGCATCTTTTAGCCCAGCACTGACCCTGGAAAGTAATTCTAAGCATACTTACCAGTAACTTGTATTTCCTTCCATAGGAATCCATTGTGTGGTTTTCACCAGAAATGTTGGTGTCCATTTTTGAAACGTACAAATATTCCTCTAAAATCAGTAGAACTACGAATTCCGATTTACTCACCTGTTATCAGGAGAGAACCCAGTGCTGCATCTTTTAGCCCAGCACTGACCCTGAAAAGTAATTCTAAGCGTACTTACCAGTAATTCTTATTTTCTTCCATAGGAATCCATTGTGTGGTTTTCAGCAGAAAAGTTTCTAAGTGTTTATTTTCACAAACTAAAAAGATTCCTAAAAAATCGTCTGTATGACTTAAACACATTCTTTCAACTGTTTACAGGAGATTCACCAGTGCTGAATCCAAGATCCGCCACTGAGTAAGAAAAAGTAACGATAACACTACTTACCTGCAAAATGAATTTTCTGCCATAGGATAACAATGGTTATTCTATGTCAAAAACAATTCTGTGACAACTTTTAAAATACAATAATATTCCTTAAAAATCACTACTGTAACCAAAACGCTTTTACTCAACTGTTTATAGGAGATGTCCAAGGACTGAATCTAGGATCCAGTCCTGTGGTTAGAAAAGTAATCCATAAAGTAACTAATTGCATTTGACTAGAAATTCACATTGAGCTCAATGTTGCATTGTGTTTGAAATTGTGTTGCCCATTGCAACAACTGTAACTACTGTACTTAAAAATCTATTGCCTATTTGCAAAGTATTTAAACTAAAGTAATTCATTCTGAGAAAGTATATTTTGTATTGTAATGTATAATGTAATTAAAAAAAATATCTAAAAATAAATAGTTTAAAAAATGTAGTAAATCAGTATAAAAAAAATCAGTATAACAATTAATACATTAAAAATTGTCATTTAAAAAACCTTTGAAATTCACTGAAAAAACCATAGGTTTCAGGCCTGATATAGTTAGGAATTAGCATTTAAAAAACCTTTGAAATTCACTGAAAAAACCATAGGTTTCAGGCCTGATATAGTTATGAATTAGCATTTAAAAAACCTTTGAAATTCACTGAAAAAACCATAGGTTTCAGGCCTGATATAGTTAGGAATTAGCATTTAAAAAACCTTAGAAATTCAGTGAAAAAACAAAAGGTTTTAGGGGTGTTATAGTTAGCTGGACATTTCACTCGAACAAAACCATTGAAATTCCTCCGATATAGTTAGTTGTACTAACTACATCTCACGCGCCCGCAATCCACTGCTGATGATGTCACATATTACATCATTCATGACATGGTCAGTGACATCACTGATGACATCTCAAATGACATCACTGATGACATCACTGATGACATCATCCACATGACAATCAGATACACCTCATCATACACTAGTATAACCTTTCATCACTCACTGTAAAACACAGAGTGCCAGATTTAAAACCATTGACACACCAATACAAGTTTCTAAACACCCACTCAGTGATTCCTAGATCTATACACACATCTAATCACTTACCTATAGATTCACTCATACATGCTGTCAATGATTAATAGAACACTATCAAATATACTTATACACCTATATCGACATTACACACCAGCACACATCCTAATCACTTATGAAGTCATCCTACTCACTTATGCAAACAATGGATCATACTTACTTTTACTTAGCTATACACTTATAAAAACACCACTTCATCTATTCATATAGATAATAACTCATACTTGGTGTGTTATAAAATCACTATTACAAGTATACAGTTATCCAGTCACTCATACATTCCCTGAGTCTTATGTATACTTATTTATATACAACAACTGACACATACACTGTCTTTCTATAAAGATATTCACTCACCCAAACAACTGTTATAACATGTAGTTTTAACTTCAGATACCTACTGAATCAACTATTCATACATCTTTGGGCATTCACACACCCCCCCACCGAACCACACACACATTCACTCTCCCATACAAATACTCACTTAACTAATCAATAAATAATATAGACTTTCACGTAGCTAGTAACCAATGAGTGCATCAGTTTACACAACAACTGACAAAGTGATACAGATATTCACACAGTTTAGTCACTATCCAATATATTTAGTGAGACACTATAAATTAGTCAAGTAAACTGTCAATCACACTGCTTCTAAATCCTTCATCCAGATATTTATATTTATATATCCACTCATTCTTCAATGCAAATTGCTATATATATATAACACATATTTGAATAACGAACCAAACCACGTTCACTGGATGATGTCATCAGTGATGTCATCAGTGAAGTCATTTGAGATGTCATCAGTGATGTCACTGACCATGTCATGAATGATGTAATATGTGACATCATCAGCAGTGGATTGCTGGCGCGCGAGATGTAGTTAGTACAACTAACTATATCGGAGGAATTTCAATGGTTTTGTTCGTGTGAAATGTCCAGCTAACTATAACACCCCTAAAACCTATTGTTTTTTCACTGAATTTCTAAGGTTTTTTAAATGCTAATTCCTATCTGTATCAGGCCTGAAACCTATGGTTTTTTCATTGAATTTCAAAGGTTTTTTAAATGCTAATTCCTAAGTATATCAGGCCTGAAACCTATGTTTTTTCAGTGAATATATATATACACACATATATAAACATATATATAATCTGCATATCTATATAAATACACATATAAATGCATGTATACATATACATATACATATGTGCATACATATGCATGTTATGTACATGAAAGTTTGAAAAACACTAATACAAGCAAAGCTAAAAAGCCACCTAATTACAAACAGAATTGTTTTAACTTAAGCGAGGGCGAGACCTATTGCATTTTCAATGCTTGTTAACTTTGGTTCCATCAAGAAGGCATTCAGATGTGTCACACATTTGCTATAAATTCTGAATGGTAGCACTCTAGTTGCTCATTAGATCACTGTAGTAAAGCTACTGCTCACCAGGGAAGTCTTCTGCTGGTTTTCAAAGTGCATGTTTCAGGCTGCATGTCAGAATTTTTTAATGAAAAAAATGTGCCCTAATTTTTCTTTCTGTAGCACAAATCATCATTACTATGGCGAAATGAAACCCCTCATTTTGTTCCTTTGCAAATTAAATGTTTTAAGTGTTACCACTTTATTCCAATCAAGATGGCTTCAGGTATGCCATACTTTTGTCATAAGTAAGACTGTTAGCGCTCTAGTTGTTCTTTAGAACACTCTGGGACATTCTGTCATTGGGCTATACTTGGGCTACATCTGGGTGATATTTGTGCTACATTTGGGCTCTTTTTTCTGTGGTGGCCATATTGGGAGACTTATTTGTTAGGAAGTTTCCTAGTTTCCTCATTTACTACAGTCTCCTCAGTAGGAAATACTTTCAGTTTTTACTTTGATTCCATCAAGAAGGCATTCAGATGTGTCACACATTTGCCATAAATTCGGAATGTTATCACTCTAGTTGCTTATTAGATCACTGTAGTAAAGCTAATGCTCACCAGCGAAGTCTGCTGCTGGTTTTGAAAATGCATGTTTCAGTCTGCATGTCAGAATTTTTTATTGAAATAGAAGAGGATTTGGGAAGTCACTCAAAATGTGCCCTAATTTTTCTTTTTTCAGCACTAATCATAATTTCTATGGCAAAATGAACCCCCTCATTGTGTTCCTTTTAAATTAAACTACTCACTCACTACTACTCTCTACTACTCACTCTCTACTACTCACTCTCTACTACTCTCTACAACTCTCTACTACTACTCACTCTCTACTACTAACTCTCTACTACTCTACTACTCACTCTACTACTCTCTACCACTCACTCTCTACTACTCTCTACTAGTCTCTCTCTACTACTCCCGCTCTACTACTCACTCTACTACTCTCTACTACTCACTCGCTACTACTCTCTCTACTACTCACTCTCTACTACTCTCTACTACTCTCTCTCTACTATTCACTCTCTACTACTCACTATCTACTACTCGCTCTCTACTACTCTCTACTACTCACTCTCCACTGATCACTCTCTACTACTTGCTCTCTAGTACTCACTCTCTACTACTCTCTCTACTACTCACTCTCTACTACTCACTCTCTACTACTCTCTACTACTCTCTCGACTACTCTCTACTACTCACTCTACTACTCTCTACTACTCTCTACCACTCACTCTCTACTACTTTACTGCTCACTCTCTACTACTCTCTTCTACTCTCTCTCTCCACTACTCGCTCTCTTCTACTCACTCTACTACTCTCTACTACCCACCCTCTAATACTCTCTCTCTACTACTAACTCTCTGCTACTCACTCTCTACTACTCACTCTCTATTATTCACTCTCTACTACTCTCTACTACTCACTCTCCACTACTCACTCTCTACTACTCGCTCTCTACTACTCACTCTACTACTCACTCTCTACTACTCCCTACTACTCACTCTCTACTACTCCCTCTATACTACTCACTCTACTACTCTCTACTACTCATTCGCTACTACTCTCTCTCTCTACTGCCCACTCTACTATTCACTCTCTACTACTCACTCTCTACTACTCGCTCTCTACTACTCACTCTCCACTACTCACTCTCTACTACTCGTTCTCTACTACTCTCTACTACTCACTCTCTACTACTCTACTACTCTCTCCTACTCTCTCTACTACTCACTCTCTACTACTCACTCTCTACTACTCTACTACTCTCTGCTACTCTCTCTATTACTCTCTACTACTCACTCTACTGCTCTCTACTACTCTCTACCACTCACTCTCTACTACTCGACTACTCACTCTCTACTACTCTTTACTACTCTCTCTCTACTACTCACTCTCTTCTACTCACTCTACTACTCTTTACTACTCACCCTCTACTACTCTCTCTCTACTACTCACTCTCTACTACTCACTCTCTATTATTCACTCTCTACTACTCTCTACTACTTACTCTCCACTACTCACTCTCTACTACTCGCTCTCTACTACTCTCAACTACTCACTCTGCTACTCACTCTCTACTACTCTCTACTACTCTCTCTACTGCTCACTCTCTACTACTCTCTCTACTACTCACTCTCTGCTACTCTCTACTACTCACTCTCTACTACACAATCTCTACTGCTTGCTCTCTACTACACAATCTCTATTGCTTGCTCTCTACTACTCGCTCTCTACTACTCTCTACTACTCATTCTACTACTCACTCTCTACTACTCCCTACTACTCACTCTACTACTCACTCTCTACTACTCTCTACTACTCACTCTCTACTACTCCACTACTCTCTACTACTCACTCTCTACTACTCACTCTCTACTACTCTACTACTCCCTACTACTCTCTCTCTACTACTTTCTACTA
The DNA here is from genome assembly GCF_964204655.1 of Triturus cristatus. Classification (NCBI taxonomy): domain Eukaryota; kingdom Metazoa; phylum Chordata; class Amphibia; order Caudata; family Salamandridae; genus Triturus; species Triturus cristatus. The sequence goes on from NC_140580.1 coordinate 728,040,958, forward strand.
CTCACTCTTTATTACTCTCTACTACTCACTCTCTACTACTCTCTCTCTACTACTCTCTCTCTATTACTCACTCTCTACTACTCTCTCTCTACTACTCACTCTCTACTACTCTCTACTACTCACTCTCTACTACTCTCTCTCTACTACTCTCTACTACTCACGCTCTACTACTCTCTACTACTCACTCTCTACTACTCACTCTCTACTACTCTCTCTCTACTACTCTCTACTTCTCACTCTAATTCTCACTCTCTACTACTCTCTCTCTGCTACTCACTCTCTACTACTCACTCTCTACTACTCTCTACTACTCACTCTCTACTACTCACTCTCTACTACTCTCTACTACTCACTCTCTACTACTCTCTACTATCACTCTCTATTACCCACTCTCTACTACTCTCTGCTACTCACTCTCTACTACTCACTCTCTACTACTCACTCTACTACTCTCTACTACTCACTCTGCTACTCTCCCTACTACTCTCTACTACTCACTCTCTACTCTCTATTACTCATCCTCTACTCTCTACCTCTGTACCTCTCTCTCTACTGCTCTCTGCCTCTCTACCTCTCTACCTCTACCTCTCTACCTCTACCTCTCTACCTCTACACCTCTACCTCTCTACCTCTCTCTACACGCACACATATGCACATATACATATATGCATTTATATGCATATGCATTTATATATATGTATGTGTATATATATACATACATATATAAACATATATATAATCTGCATATCTATATAAATACAAATATAAATGCATGCATACATATACATATATGCATACATATGCATGTTATGTACATGAAAGTTAGAAAAACACTAATAAAAGCAAAGCTAAAAAGCAACCTAATTACAAACAGAATTGCGTTAACTTAAACGAGGTCGAGACCTATTGCATTTTCAATGCTTGTTTACTTTGGTTCCATCAAGAAGGCATTCAGATGTGTCACACATTTGCCATAAATTCTGAATGTTAGCACTCTAGTTGCTCATTAGATCACTGTAGTGAAGCTACTGCTCACCAGGGAAGTCTGCTGCTGGTATTCAAATTGCATGTTTCAGTCTGCATGTCAGAATTTGTTAATGAAATAGAAGAGGATTTGAGAAGTGAAAATGGGTCCTAATTTTTCTTTCTGCAGCACTAATCATAATTTCTATGGCAAAATGAACCCCCTCATGTTGTTCCTTTGCAAATTAAATGTTTTAAGTGTTACCACTTTATTCCAATCAAGATGGCTTCAGGTGTGCCATACTTTTGTCATAAGTAAGACTGTTAGCGCTCTAGTTGTTCTTTAGAACACTCTGGGATATTCTGTCATTGGGCTATACTTGGGCTACATCTGGGTGATATTTGTGCTACATTTGGGCTCTTTTGTCTCTGGTGGCCATCTTGGGAGACTTATTTGTTATGAAGTTTCCTAATTTCCTCATTTACTACAGTCTCCTCAGTAGGAATACTTTCAGTTTTTTACTTTGATTCCATCAATAAGGCATTCAGATGTGTCACACATTTGCCATAAATTCAGAATGTTAGCACTCTAGGTGTTCATTAGATCACTGTAGTAAAGCTACTGCTCACCAAGGAAGTCTGCTGCTGGTATTGAAAGTGCATGTTTCAGTCTGCATGTCAGAATTTTTTAATGAAATAGAAGAGGATTTGAGAAGTCACTCAAAATGTGCCCTAATTTTTCTTTCTGCAGCACTAATCATACTTTCTATGGCAAAATGAACCCCCTCATTTTGTTCCTTTTTAAATTAAATGTTTTAAGAGTTACCACTTTATTCCAATCAAGATGGCTTCAGGTGTGCCATACGTTGTCATAAGTAGGTCTGTTAGCGCTCTAGTTGTTCTTTAGAACACTCTGGGAAGCTGCAGTAGAACACAAAGGAATCAGCTGACAGTCTCTGCCCTTGTTGGATGTACATGTTTTACTGAGAATGTCAGACTTCATTCTCACATGACTGAGAAAGATAATGTGAATTTACAGAAAATATGCTCTCATTTTAGCTTATAGACCACCTTCCAAACCTCTGTGGGAAAAGCATGAGAAAATAGTTTTCTCTCAAGCATGATTTATGATATCCCAGCAGAAGGCTTTTTCACATGATAAAATCACCTTAGAACACACCACAATTCCTAAAATGAGTATGGTACCATCAACAAATAATTTATAATGTAACTAAAGTCTTAAAACCTTTTATTAACTGCAATGCTTTTTAACCTTTAGCCTTTTTTGGGCTATTTGGGGTAGTGCGTGCTTAGGCGCCTGTAACATTTTGACCACATAAGGTATCCACGCCAAATTTGCGTCCTTTTCCTCCAACATCATGGGTATTTTAAAGGTACCCAGGGTTTGTGGATTCCCCTGGAAGGGTCCCAGAAATTAGCCAAAATACAGCAAAATTTAGGTTTTTGGGGAAAAAATTGGAAAAACGGGCTGCAAATGAAAGCGTCTGGGTTTTTCTATGCAAATGGTATCAAAAAAGGGTTTGTGGGGCTGCAATCACAATTTTCCCAGCTTTTAGGGAATGACAGACTTTTGTCAGAAAACCAATATTTCTTACACAGTTTTGGCATTTTTCTGGGACATAGCCTATTTTTGCTATTTTTTGTGCTTTCAACCTCCTTCCATTTAATGGCAGAAATGGGTTTGAAAGCAATAATGGATCCTGGAAAGCTATACATTTTGGAAAAGTAGACAAAATTTTAAATTCAGCAAGGGGTCATTTGTGTAGATCCATCAAGGTTTTTTTATAGAAAGTAACAGTTAAATATAGGAAAAATTATTTGAAAAAAACAGCCTTTTGTGTCAACGTTTTCACATGTAACTTGTTCTAATTATGAGAACTCTTTGAAAGCAATATACCGTTACATCTGTTGGACCTGCCTGGTTGTGGGGATATATAGGACTTGTAGGTTCACCAAGAACCCGACGAACCCAGAGTCAAAAACTGAGCAGCAATTTGAAATGGTTTTTTATTATGTTCCGGATACATAGCAATTATTGTGGGAAAATGTATACATGGAAAAATCGGTATGAAAGACACCTATGTATTTCTGAAATGGGAACAAATTATAGAGTTTAGAAACAGTACATATTTGCACATTTTCGAAATTGGGAATACTCATACTAGCATGAGAATTATCGGTCATTTTTGAAAATGACTTGTTTTTTACGCAATGTCTTTCATTTGGAAGGCAGAAATGCATCAAAAATCAATAGGTAATAACAGTTGCTTTCAAAATCTGAATTACCCTAAGTCTCCCGATAAAAATTGTACCTCGCTTGTGTGGGTAGGCATAGTGCCCATGACAGGAAATGGCTCAAAACCCAACGTGAACACACCACATTTTCACAATGAAAATGTACCCTTTTTTTGCAAAGTGTCTAGCTGTAGTTTTTTAACACTAGCTCTGCCGGCACCTAGGGAAACCTAGCAAACCTATAAATGTTTTTAAACTAGACACCCAGGGGAATCCAGGATGGGGTGACTTGACTGCCTCCCACCAGGTTCTGTTACCCAGAATCCCTTGCAAACCTAAAACATTGTAAAAAAACAGATTTTCCCCACATTTATGTGGTTGAAAGTTCTGGAATCTGCGTGGATCCACAAATTTCCACCCACCCCGCGTTCCCCAAAGTCTTCCACGAAAAATGGTACCTCACTTGTGTGGGTCGGCCTAGTGCTCGCGACAAGAAACGGCGTAAAACGCAACGTGGACACACCTCAATTTCGCAGTGAAAAATGACCCCTTTTTGGCAAAGTGCTTAGCTGTAGTTTTTTAACCCCAGCTCTGCCGGCACCTCGGGAAACCTACCAAACCTATACATTTTTTTAAACTAGACACCCAGGGGAATCCAGGATGTGGTGACTTGACTTCCTCCCACCTGGTTCTGTTACCCAGAATCCCTTGCGAACCTAACAAATTGACAAAAACAAAACATTTTCCCCACATATCTGTGGTGGAAAGTTCTGGAATCTGCGTGGATCCACAAATTTCCACCCACCCCGCGTTCCCCAAAGTCTTACGAGAAAAATGGTACCTCACTTATGTGGATCGGCCTAGTGTCCGCGACAGGAAACAGCGCAAAACGCAACGTGGTCACACCTCAATTTCACAGTGAAAAATAACTCTTTTTTGGCAAAGTGCCTAGCTGTCGTTTTTTAACCATAGGTCTGCCGGGACCTAGGGAAACCTAGCAAACCTATACATTTTTGAAAACTAGACAACAAGGAGAATCCAGGATGGGGTGACTTAGCTGCCTCCCACCAGGTTCTGTTACCCACAATCCCTTGCAAACCTAAAACATTGTGAACAAAACCACATTTTCCCCACATTTCTGTGGTGGAAAATTTTGGAATCTGCGTGGATCCACAAATTTCCACCCACCCCGCGTTCCTCAAAGTCTTCCAAGAAAAATGGTACCTCACTTGTGTGGGTCGGCCTAGTGCCCGCGACTGGAAACGGTGCAAAACGCAACGTGGTCACCCCTCAATTTCGCTGGGAAACATTACCTTTTTTTGGCAAAGTGCCTAGCTGTAGTTTTTTAACCTTAGCTCTGTCGGCACCTAGGGAAACCTAGCAAACCTATACATTTTTTAAAACTAGACACCCAGGGGAATCCAGGATGGGGAGACTTGACTGCCTCCCACCAGGTTTTGTTACCCAGAATCCCTTGCAAACCTAAAAAATTGTCAAAATAACCACATTTTCCCAACATTTCCGTGGTGGAAAGTTCTGGAATCTTCGTGGATCCACAATTTTCCACCCACCCCGCGTTCCCCAAAGTCTTCCGAGAAAAATGGTACCCCACTTGTGTTGGTCGGCCTAGTGCCCGCAACAGGAAACGGCGCAAAACGCAACGTGGTCACACCTCAATTTCCAGTGAAAAATGACCCTTTTTTTAGCAAAATGTCTAGCTGTAGTTTTTGAACCCTAGGTCTGCCGGCACCCTGGGAAACCTAGCAAACCTATACATTTTTAAAAAGTAGACACCCAGGGGAATCCAGGTTGGGGTGACTTGACTGCCTCCCACCAGGGTCTGTTACCCAGAATCCCTTGCAAACCTAAACAATTGTAAAAAAAAACACATTTTCCCCACATTTCTGAGGTGGAAAGTTCTGGAATCTGTGTGGATCCACAAATTTCCACCGACCACGCGTTCCCCAAAGTCTAATGAGAAAAATGGTACCTCACTTGTGCGGGTCAGCCTAGTGCCCGTGACAGGAAACAGCGCAATACACAATGTGGTCACACTTCAATTTCGCAGTGAAAAATGACCCTTTTTTTGCAAAGTGCCTAGCTGTAGTTTTTTAACCCTAGCTCTGCCGGCACCTAGGGAACCCTACCAAACCCACACATTTCTGAAAACCAGACACCCGGGGGCTTCCAGGGAGGTATGGCTTGCGTGGATCCCCCAACGTTTCCTTACCCATAATCCCCTGCAAACCTCAGTTTTAGCTGAAAAAATCACTTTTTTCACACATTTTTGTGTGGGAAAGTTGTGGCATCACCGGGCTCACACAAATTTCCCACCACCCAGGTCTCCCGATAAAAATGGTGCCTCACTTTTGTGGGAGGCCCAAGTACCCGCGACAGGCAAGGGCCCAAAACGTAATGAGGCGACATCCAAATTGCCTATCTCAAAACCACGTGGTTTTGCAAGGGGGGGTTACCTGGGTTTTTGGCCCCGTGCTCGGCGGCCATCTAGGGAAAGCTACCAAACCCACCGCTTCCAGGGAGGTATGGCTCAAGTACCCGCGACAGGCAAGGCCCAAAAGATTTTTTGGTAGGCAATGTTGATGTCGCCTCACTACTTTTGTGTCAAAGCCTGACTCATTTAATCAAAGCATAAGCAAAAACTGCCTTCTAATGCTACTAAAACTTGACAACAAGACAGATTTAAAACAGTTATCTGTCAGCAAATACACAATGTTACCAAATGCTTCTCTCACAGTGGTTCCCAAATGCACAAAGACTCAGAGTGGGATTCTAGACAAGCAACACTATCCCTAGCAGCTTACCAAAACTCATTCACTACTGTGCAAGGGGTAAGGAGACTACACCCAATCTACATATTAAAGTACAGCACATTAGTGTCAAAGCATGACTCATTTTATCAACGCATAAGCAAAGACTGGCTTCTAATGCTACTAAAACTTTACAATATTACAGGTTTTAAAAGAGTTATCTGTCAGAAAATACACAATGTTACCAAATGCTTCTCTCGCAGTGGTTCCCAAATGCACACAGACTCGCAGTATGATTCTAGACAACAACCACTATCCCTAGGAGTTTACCAAAACTCATTCACTACTGTGGAAGTAGTAAGGGAACTGCACACAATCTACATATTTCAGGACTGCACTTGTGTGTCAAAGCCTAACTGATTTAATCAACGCATAAGCAAAAACTGCCTTCTAATGCTACTAAAACTTGACAACAAGACAGATTTACAACAGTTATCTGTCAGCAAATACACAATGTTACCAGATGCTTCTCTCACAGTGGTTCCCAAATGCACACAGACTCACAGTTTGATTCTAGACAAGCAACACTATCCCTAGCAGCTTACCAAAACTCGTTTACTACTGTGCAAGGGGTAAGGAGACTACACACAATCTACATATTAAAGTACAGCACATTAGTGTCAAAGCATGACTCATTTTATCCATGCATAAGCAAAGACTGGCGCCTAATGCTACTAAAACTTGACAACATGACAGGTTTTAAAACAGTTATCTGTCAGCAAATACACGATGTTACCAAATTGTAGTGAAGATCATTATCTACATATGTACAATGCTAAGTTAGCATAACCGCGTTAGATGTTAGAAAGCCATCTTGCCGCTTTTGCTGCTTTTGCACACGACACTGTAGTCACATGTTATTAAATTGAGAAATGCTTACTCGACTTTGCTTCACATGAGAACTGTCTGTTGTTCACATCCCAAACAGTGAGCAGCGACCTTGGTCTGTACACAGTGTAAGAAAAACAGTCTGGGTCGCTAGACGGTGCATGTTGTTGAGTTCAGGTTGATCGGCCCACTGGGTTTAGCCATAACACGCACGCAGCTGCAAATACCTGAAAGTCGAGTGCTTTTAATATTGCAGTGTTACATGTTTTCATTACATTCGGAAGAAGAGCGTTCCTAGGAGCAGAGCATAGCTGATCCTGCGATGTGAACTCTCTGAGCTGATATTTACGGTATGGGGTTCCCCATTCAAGCCTAGAGACCTTCCATTAGTCTAATAATACTATTAGTGTGTTAGAGAAAGGAAGGTGGCTTAGATCCACTGTCATTTTAGTATGATTACTCCTTTCATTTTCTATGGTATTGTAACTATGCTGATGGTTTTGATTTTAATCGTTTGTCTGCTAATGTTAGCCAAACTGCTGCATCTTAGGACACGAGGTTTATAAAATAAACTCTTTAAACTTTTTACCGTGTCTCTGTTTATTCTGTTGTGGACTGGTACGAGAATAATTACGAAAAGGTATTTCTGATTCCCACCATTCCTGAGAAATATACTAAGTCGCTTGTTCTGGGTTGTCTATACATTGGGACCGCCGAGCTAAACCTCGGATAACGAATGGGACACTGATGCTGGCCGGATAAGGGGTTCTGGGTTCTGAGGTGAGTTTTTGGTACACCGCAATTCACTGAGGGTCCGGGTTCCTGCGCATAGTTCTGCGCATAAGCAGAATCCCTGCAACATGGCGCACCTAACGTTTGGTCTATTGATTTGAGACGCCTTAGTAGTGCTTGTATTAGTCCACAACACCTTCACTCTGGTTTCCGGATAACGGGAGTGACGGTTTAACCTACCTGTGTTTCGACTAAATAGGTTCCTTCAAGCTTGATCATTAAAAAGGTTATTTAATCTGAACCCTAGTGCAACTACTATACTGTAGATTTATTGTTTGTGTCCTAATGGCGGTCGATATTCCGGCTCATAGCCGGGCACCCCTGAAACGTCATCTGGCGCGGTATGGGGTGCCGGACGATGGTATGGCTGTGATTTTTGTGGTAAGTGCCGATACGTTGTTTCCGTTTGAGCTGTTCTACTCTTGGGTTACTCTCCCGGCGGTGAGTGAAGACGATGATACGTTCCACACCTATACTGCCACGCAGCTACCAGCCCACTATACGCCATATAGGACTCAGGAAATTCCTATTTCTGCCTGGCAGCATAGCATTTGGTTTAATGGCGCCCTTCCCCATGCGGTTATACCGGCAAGATTGGGCCCTTTGTCGATTGCAGGGGCCACATGGCCGGTACTAGCCGGATTTACGCCTCATCCCCGCTATCTACAGGTATCGGTGGCTGAGTTGCATGTGCTTCACACAGCCCTTATTACAGTACATAGGGCTTTAGTGCAGTACGTGTCACGCAACGTGCAGGTGGTCGCTACTGCTGTTGTGGGACATCAGACAGACCACCACGCGGTGGTTATTAGTCCTGTTATGGTTAATTCGGTTGTCGGCAAGCGACCCCAAAATAGGGATGATTTCCCTTATTGGCTTGCTGAGAAATTTGACCAGTTGGAAGCGGTTAATCCGCATACGACTCCTGTGGATAAACACAGGATCCTTACCATCACTTTGCCGAAAGACTTAGTCCCAGATATGGCCGATTGCGAGAACTGGGGTAAGGTCTTTGCAGCGATATACTCGAAGTGCTTTGGCACTCCGTCTCTGTCGGTACGGCCCTCCGTTATAAAACGTGTTCAGGAGAATCATGGTGCGGAGGCTGCTGTTGAATTGGGAATGTGGCTTGTCGGTGTCTTCGATGTGGCTGCTACCATGATACTGGGCAACCTCAAAGGAGATGCTATGCAGTTCCAGGTGCTTAATAAATTAGAAGCCGTGAACGAAGACGACAAGCCGAGGGAATTCGCGAAAATTATCGCGAACGCCTATAAAAAAGTTGGTCGTAGCACCTTAGGTGTTAGACCAACTGTGAAGAATCCTGATTTAATACAGCAGATGAAGGCAAACTCGTCTGGTAAGGACGAACGCCCTAATTTTCCAAAACAAAGTTGGCGGGCGAAAAAACAGGAGAAACAGCAACAGAAACAGGGGTCTCGTCCTGCCTCTCCAGTACAGTCAGGTAGTGAACGCACTTATGATCTGCGCGATCGTGCTACTATTAAGTCACCTGATCGATTTCAGGTTTCTGACCAATGCTCTCCTCGTTCTTCACAGGAAACATCGGCTTCACAGTCCGGTGGCGGAGGCGCTGGCAAAAGTCGGGGTGCACCGCAAGCACGTGAGCAACCCCGACAGACTGATGGAAAAGGCAAGCAAGAGGACTCTGCACGTCAAAGACCCCCGTTTCAGAAGAAGAAAGTTGCTGCACTGACAGCGAGGTATGCCTCAGATGGTACGGACGCAGCTTCAGAACCTGACATGGGCGCTAACGCTGCTAGACAGCGCGGCAGAAGTTACAGTAGTGCGACAAGCACTGCGTCCATATCTGGTGGCGACAGCAACTGATATATTCGTGAATATTGAAACTGCTGACACTCGGGTGTCTCCCCCTGATAGACTATATAATATTGTCCTTCAAATTGAAGGTGACATACAACGAACAATTCAAGGTTTTTTTTGGGATAGTCTGACCACTTCCTATGATATTCTATTGTCGGAGGCAGATTGGCCCCCGGCTTTCGTTTTAGATGCTCCTAGGTGGGAGGAGGTGATCCTCCCATCCTTTGCGCACACGGTGCCTAAGGTCCTAGCTAAAAAGTACGCCGGGGAATGGGCTCAGGTGCAAGCGCCTGCGTTATATCGAAATCAGGTTGGCTGGGATAAATTGTCTCCCGGCCATGAGATTCCGTTGCGGACTACGCCCCAACCTCAACTCCAATACCCCATGCGTCGTGAAGCTAGACCTCACGTCGCGTCGATCCTTGAACAATTGGAATATCAGGGAGTAATCGAAACATGTGTGTCACCTATGAATAATCCCTTGTTCACTGTGACGAAGTCTGACGGGTCGCACCGCCTAGTTTTGGATTACCGGCACCTAAACTCTCATTGCCGGACCTGTGCAGTACAGAACACCCACAGTTCGGCTCTCGTCGATAGTCTCGTGAGAAAAAGGTTTAAAACCACACTTGACATTTCCAATGGCTTTTACAGCCATAACCTGTCCTCTCTTAGTAGTGAGTGGATGGCATTTACCTCGGGTGGCAAACAAAAACAGTTTAAAAGATTACCGATGGGCTATAAAAACAGACCTGGTGTCTTTGCCGCTTGCATGGTCTCCCTCTTAGAGGATATAGATCCGGATGCATACTCGTATGTGGATGACATTTATCTCACAGATGACGAGTTGGACCCGCATCTCCATCACGTTGATCGCATTATTGTTTTGTTTGCAGACTTCGGATACAAATTCAACTTTGCGAAGTCACACATTGCGGAATATACAGTGTTGTTCTTGGGGTACGAACTCAACAATGAAGGTCGAGGATTGGCTCCGCACTTTCTAGAGAAGTGCGCATGCCTCCGTGCTCCTACTTCACTGAAGAAATTACAGTCCCCGCTGGGTTTTCTGAATTTCGGTCGAACTTACATCCCGGATTATGCCCAGCGTATCAAGCCGCTTTACTCCTTGGTACAACCTACTTTTTCCAAATTTTGTTGGCTGCCAGAGCATTCAGCTATATTGCAGTTATTGCAAGCTGATCTTCTTGCTTCTAAGTACTTACTGACACGTGATAACCACACTAACATGGTCATAAGAATAGTGCCCAGCGCAGTTGGTTTCACATACTTAACGTTCAATGAGGGCGACACCGTCCCCATTGCTTAAAAATCTCACTTGTACACTTCAGCTGAACTGCGTTTTTCCGCTGTTGAGAAGGTTCTGACAGCAGTGCAGATGGCGATTCTGAAAGAACGAGCGCTGTCGCAAGGAAAACGCATATTGGTGGTAACACCCTATCCTGCCCTTGAAGCGGTGACGAAAGCGAGTGTACCGAATTCTAAAGCTTTGCATCCAAGGTGGATACAATGGGCCACTTCCTTGACCTCGCCGGACGTCACTTTTATCTTTGACGCGGCACTTCAGACTCAGGAGTTTTTGCAGTATGAATTCATTCATCCGGCTCCTCTGTCCTTGCGCCCGCTCGAGGATTACCATTGTGTCATATACACTGACGGTTCTGCGCAACCCGCAGCTGGATCAAAGCACGCCTATTCAGCGGCTTGCGCAATTGTAGTCGGTACTTTCGTTAATGGTGAATTCCAGTCCGATGTCGTGCATACGCAGTCATTGGGTGATTGTACCGCTCAGTTGGCAGAGCTTCGTGCTCTGGTGCTTGCACTGGAGTTTGCTGATCCCCGAGTCACTACACTTATAGTGAGTGACTCCTTTTATTGTGTTCAATCTTACAACGACAATCTACATTTTTGGTCTCAGAATGATTACCATGATTCCAAAGGTAGCACTATTAAGCATAAACTGCTTTGGGTTCGAGTGGCAGATCTTAAAGAACGTCTGCCTCTCGTGAATGTAATTCACACTCTTGGTCACCAACGAGTTGGTGTCCATGCTGTCGGCAACAGCTTAGCTGAGGAGGCAGCGAAAACAGCAGTGGCGACATATTTAGTAGCAGCAGTTACAAGATCCAAAAGTAAGATCGATGATGACATCTTGGCAGCTATTGCTGCTACAGAGCAGGGAACGAAGCCACCGAGAGGTTTCCCTGCTCGTTACCATTATCGCTTAAGTCCTGATAAAGTCCCATTAGTGAGGATTAACGACGTTGGTGACAGATTGATTCCCAACGCGGACTGCAGACCTTCTTTGATATTAGCGGCTCACGAGGGCATGGCGTCCGCGCATGCCGGCGTTGCGGCTACTGTATCTCTGCTACAACAACGTTACTGGTGGTGCGGTTTGTACAAACAGGCCAGAGCTTATGTTCTTAATTGCGACATTTACCAGCAGATTAAACCTTCAACTGCGGCTCGCCCACCACAAACTCAGTTGTACATATCTAGCAAACCATTGGGTTGTGTTTATTTAGATCACTGCGGTCCTTTTACCTCTGATACTGCGTACAAATACATCTTGGTTGCAGTTGATTCGTGCACACGTTTTCTGTGGGTGTGGCCACAAAGGAGTGCTGATTCTCGCACTGTCATAAAAGATTTGCGTGTCTTCGTTGGGAGTTTTGCATGTGGTACCTTTCATTCTGATCAGGGCCCGCGTTCGCCTCTAAGGCGTACAAAGAGGCTATGAGAAATTTGGGGGTCCAAGTCAAATTTTCGTCTCCATACCGGCCTGAGGGTAATAGTGTAGTGGAGCCAATGAACCATGACTTAAAGCAATCTTTGACAGCCAGAGTTTTGGGTACTGGCCGGAACTGGCTAGCCCACTTGTATGGCGTGCAACGTGCACTTAATAATCTCCCTAGAGGGTCTCTGGGTGGGCGGACCCCATACATGATGCTCTTTGGTGTTTGAATGCTTGTTCCAGACCTCGATGGTCTAGACATGGCGGCGTCAGCCGCACCCTTTGACGTAGATGAACACTGTGCTGTATCGCAGAATCTACAAGAAGCCAGAAACAGTCTAGCGAAGGAACACGTACCCTCCTCATCTGATGCTGAACTTCAGATTCCGGTAGTCGGCTGGCTACCTCGAGTTGGTGATCTGGTCCGTGAGAAGGTGGAGAACAAGAAGGAGTTCGGCTCCTCTTATCGTGCATCGGTTCCAGTGCTTGGAGTGCAGGGTACTAGAACAGTCATTTTACCTCCACTTCCTGGTCGAAAGGATAACAGGTACATTTCGATTGACAATGTCAAACTACAGCGAGTGGCCGATTCTTCTTAGTATGACTCTGGCGGTTTCCTGCCCTTCGATGCTGAGAAATTCTGTTGTGGCCCGAGCTTCTGACACAGTGCCTGATGTTGCCATCGGGATGCATGCCGTTACTGATCCCTTGTTACCACAAACGCCTAGTGGTGTGCTTGAAGAAGTCGGGTATGCTTATCCTGCGGATGTTACCTTGCCTGTTTTACAATCCACCACAGTTGCCCTCTCACAAGACTCTTTTGATTCTCGTTCAATGACTTCCATTGCCCCGTCCAAGGTTTCAATTTTTGTGGCTTGGTTCAAAAGACATTTTTTAATACCCCCTTGGACTTACATTTGGCTGGTGCTCATATGTGTTTTTTTGTTTATGTCCATTGGTTTTGTGGTAGTGTTTTTTAGACTCATCAATGGACACTACCTGAATGAAAGGTCTACGATTCGACTTATTAATGGAACTTTGGCCCCCCACTCCTCATCACATATTATGAAAAGGGACCAGACTTTTGTGAACATTACTGCCTGGCCTGTACGTGATGGGATCGCATGGGATGCCGTTAAATTTCAAATTCATGGCCCCACTGAAGTGATTAATGTGCCAAATGTATTTCGTGTTTCTATGGGTGATGTCGTTAAGCAGAACATTCACTCAGATGATTGGGATGTTCAAGCCATAGAAGCACTGTTTTCTGATTTGAAATATTATGCTGCATTTGATGCTGAGGATTTGTATTTAGATACTGCTTATTATGATGAGCAATATTGTTATCAACATTATGGCACGCATTTCCTACACAAAGCAAATACGTTTAGAAATTTTGTAAATTATACACAATGGGAACACTGCCCCGCCCCTAGGATGGGCAGCTCTGCCACGTTAGTGGAAAAATTCACTTATTTTTCTGGTTTTAGTGTGTCAAATCAAGCCTCCTTTCATTTTAAAGTTGCGCCTGAGTCTGCTTCTAAAGTTAGACTGACACACACCAAATGATTGTATTCCAAGTCCTTTATGGACGAGTTGGCAATTGGCGGGTATGATCTGTGGAAAGCTACAGTCGATCTTAAGTCGGTTTGGGGCTCCAAACGATGGCAAGTACAGGGAACAGAAGCTTTGCATCGTGCCTGTCTTATCCCGAATCACATGTTATTTTTAAATTCATCCATTTTTCAGACCACCTGTTTTGGATTGGCTACTTCTAAAAGATTAAATTCTCCCTCCGTTCCGGATCTGGGTACTTATCCCAATTGGGGTAATCATACGGATCTATCCCTTGCTATGTTGCAGACACAGGTTTCCAACACGTCCTTCAATATTTCTGAATTGAATACGGAAGGGTGGTTGGTGTGGCATCAGTTTCTGGATTTAAAGCAGGGGTATACACAAGTTCGTGTGGACCCCCGTTTTGAATCTTCTCACACTGTAACTACCTACTCAGTGGGGAAGTTATGCCAGTCTTGGCTGCAACATTCCACTTTAGCGTCTGTTAAACTTCATTTAGCACGATTAAATGACAAAATAGATTTGAATGATTTTGTTAAGGGTCCTGCTGTTGGCAGGCCCAAACGATGGGTGTATGCTGTTTATAACGAAGTTTGGAAGTTATCACAAATTGAGGCTGCCTCCAGATTGCGTGCTATTGATCAAGCCAATATGGAAAAAGTGTTGGCTGTAATAGATAATAGTATTAACACCCTCTCTTCTAGAATTTATACCTTAGATAATATTGTATCACCTGTGGTAGATATTGTGCAGGATGATTTGTCTGTATTGTATCATGGTCAAAATCAGTTGCGCTCTATTATGCAGTTTGCATGGACGTTGCCAGCTTTAAAGGCAGGGAAGGTCCCTTGGGATTACATGAATACTTCATCTTTGTTCCTCCCTTTTAATTTAACTGCAAAACAGCAGTTCATGTCCATGAAAGATGCTACATATTCATTGCTACACATTGAAAAGTTAGAACTTTTGCCTTTCTCTGTTGCTGAATTGAATTCTGCTGTGTGGCTTGTACATGGGTTGATCACGTTACCGTTTCCCCTGTTCAAGTTTAGTTCATTATTCTGATTCTGATTCTGATTCTGATTCTTATGCTCTAGGCAGGTATGAACAACTGGGTACTGCCTTCCTGCATGAAGTTTGGTCACTCCCTTTCACATACAGATGTGTGAGGGATGGCAAGGAGGTTTACTTGAAAGGTGAAGAGTGCACTTCCACTCCGGATCATTCTGTTGTGTGTAGGCACATTCAATTGCATGGTGCATGTAATGTGCACGCCCCTAATTTAGCTTGCGTCCTGAAAGGGATTCCGGTGCCAGTTATTACTCCATCTTTTACGCTGCTTGCTAACGGTAGTTATTTGCTGCTGAATAATGAAGCTTGCTGTGGGATGTTAGTGGGAATTCCCTACATAGTGACTGTATCGCAGAGAGTGGTTTGCTGTAATAACGTCCTGTTCCCACCCCCGCATGGCCGGCTCGATGTATCCATCTGGCCTTCCATTCCAACCTTGAAAGCAGAGTGCAACAAGATGAGCAGAATAAGGGCTCTATTGTCTCAAAAAGAAGTCGCGTTGACTTCATCCCGGGAAACATTTGTCCTTCACGTAGCAAACACCCGCACTGAGGTGCAAGCGCTTTTGAATACTCATATGCCACTTCATTTCGGGACCCTGATTCAGACTATCTGTAATGCCTCGTCCACAAGTGGCATAGCTAATTTTTTTTAAATTGTGGGCTCCGGCCTCGTGACCTCTTTTCAAACTATTTTTGGAGTGATCCCGGCCTTTTTTCATTCTATTTTTTCCAGTGTCTTCGGAGGCTTCCCTTTACTTCTCGCCCTCATAGCTGGAATACTGTTGTTGATCTGCGCCCTGCGCTATGGATGCACAACTTGCGTCATACGACAACGTGTCCCGGCTGCTCCATCTTCGTAACCGGATGCTTGAATTCTATGGCGCTTTACCGCTGGCAACTCTGAGCGTAGCCTATGGATTGTCCTTCCGGTTTGCCTACTTTACTTGAGTGCAGCCAGTCTTTCCTTGCCTAGATTGTCCATTTCAATGGGCTCTGGATTTGTGTCTGTCAAACTCGGTGTCTCCTGACCCGGATTATGATCGGCTAATGAGCCCCTTAGTGGCTCATGAGTTGGACTGTTCTGGTGTCGGGATTATGGCCTGTGCAGCAGCGCATGGAGTTCTTGGGAATTGGGACATCGGAACGGCTGCGATTGACTTCTTAGCAAGAAGTTATCTTGAAGAACACACCAGTTGTCCTCGTCTGGTGCTGGAAGCTCCGGTGGTTGAGGAGCATGTATGTTCCTTTCCTGTCCTGACCTGGATGGCAGATAATTTTGCGGAACCTTCCAATGATTTCCTCTTGGAAGCTGTGGCTACTTATTGTGCCTATACATTGATGGATTGACTTTTGTACTTTCATTTCGTCCTACGTCCTGCAACATTTGCAATGATGTTTTTTTATTCTCTACATGGTTTTTGTTGCTCCGTTTTGACTTTTTTCTTTGTGTTTTTTTTTCTCTTCGAACTTTTTTCACTTCCCTTATATGGACTTATAGTTCATGAACTTGGTTCCGTTCTATCAAACTTGAACTCTGCGTTCTTGCAAGTGCGCCCCTACTGGTTAGTGGTCCGATCAAGGGGGGGGTGTAGTGAAGATCGTTATCTACATATGTACAATGCTAAGTTAGCATAACCGCCTTAGATGTTAGAAAGCAATCTTGCCGCTTTTGCTGCTTTTGCACACGACACTGTAGTCACATGTTATTAAATTGAGAAATGCTTACTCGACTTTGCTTCACATGAGAACTGTCTGTTGTTCACATCCCAAACAGTGAGCAGCGACCTTGGTCTGTACACAGTGTAAAAGAAACAGTCTGGGTCGCTAGACGGTGCATGTTGTTGAGTTCAGGTTGATCAGCCCACTAGTTTAGCCATAACACGCACGTAGCTGCAAATACCTGAAAGTCGAGTGCTTTTAATATTGCAGTGTTACATGTTTTCATTACATTCGGAAGAAGAGTGTTCCTAGGAGCAGAGCATAGCTGATCCTGCGATGTGGACTCTCTGAGCTGATCTTTACGGTATGGGGTTCCCCATTCAAGCCTAGAGACCTTCTATTAGTCTAATAATACTATTAGTGTGTTAGAGAAAGGAAGGTGCAACAAAATGCTCCTCTCACAGTGGTTCCCAAATACACACAGACTCACAGTGTGATTCTAGACAACAACCACTACCCCTAGGAGTTTACCAAAACTCATTCACTACTGTGGAAGTGGTAAGGGAACTGCACACAATCTACATATTTCAGGACTGCACTTTTGTGTCAAAGCCTAACTCATTTAATCAACGCATAAGCAAAGCTGGCTTCTAATGCTACTAAAACTTGACAACATGACAGGTTTTAAAAGAGTTATCTATCAGAAAATACATGATGTTACCAAATGCTTCTCTCACAGTGGTTCCCAAATGCACACACACTCACAGTGTGATTCTAGACAAGCACCACTATCCCTAGGAGTTTACCAAAACTCATTCACTGCAGTGGAAGTGGTAAGGGAACTGCACACAATCTACTCATTTCAGGACTGCACTTTTGTGTCAAAGCCTGACTCATTTAATCAAAGCATAAGCAAAAACTGCCTTCGAATGCTACTAAAACTTAACAACAAGACAGGTTTTAAAACAGTTATCTGTGAGCAAATACCCAATGTTACCAAATGCTTCTCTCACAGTGGTTCCCAAATGCACACATACTCACAGTGTGATTCTAGACAAGCAACACTATCCCTAGCAGCTTACCAAAACTCATTCACTACTGTGCAAGGGGTAAGGAGACTACACACAATCTACATATTAAAGTAAAGCACATTAGTGTCAAAGCATGACTCATTTTATCAATGCATAAGCAAAGAATGGCTTCTAATGCTACTAAAACTTGACAACATGACAGGTTTTTAAAAAGTTATTTGTCAGAAAATACATGATGTTACCAAATGCTTCTCTCACAGTGGTTCCCAAAAGCACACACACTCACAGTGTAATTCTAGACAAGCACCACTATCCCTAGGAGTTTACCAAAACTCATTCACTACAGTGGAAGAGGTAAGGGGACTACACACAATCTACATATTAAAGTACAGCACATTAGTGTCAAAGCATGACTCATTTTATCAAAGCATAAGCAAAAACTGCCTTCTAATGCTACTAAAACTTGACAACAAGACATGTTTTAAAACAGTTATCTGTCAGCAAATACACGATGTTACAAAATGCTTCTCTCACAGTGGTTCCCAAATACACACAGACTCACAGTGTGATTCTAAACAAGCAACACTATCCCTAGCAGGTTACCAAAACTCATTCACTACTGCGGAAGGCGTAAGGGGACTGCACACAATCTACATATTAAAGTACAGCACATTAGTGTCAAAACATGACTCATTTTATCTATGCATAAGCAAAGACTGGTTTCTAATGCTACTAAAACTTGACAACATGACAGGTTTTAAAAGAGTTGTCTGTCAGAAAATACATGATGTTACCAAATGCTTCTCTCAAGGTGGTTCCCAAAACCACACACACTCACAGTGTGATTCTAGACAAGCACCACTATCCCAAGGAGTTTAGCAAAACTCATTCACTATAGTGGAAGAGGTAAGGGGACTGCACACAAACTACATATTTCAGAACTGCACTTAAGTGTCAAAGCCTGACTCATTTAATCAAAGCATAATCAAAGAAATGCCTTCTAATGCTACTGAAACTTGACAACAAGACAGGTTTAAAAACAGTTATCTGTCAGCAAATACATAATGTTACCAAATGCTTCTCTCACAGTGGTTCCCAAATGCACACAGATTCACAGTGTGATTCTAGACAACAACCACTATTCCTAAGAATTTACCAAAACGTATTCACTACTGTGGAAGTGGTAAGGGAACTGCACACAATCTACATATTTCAGAACTGCACTTTAGTATCAAAGCCTGACTCATTTAATCAAAGCATAAGCAACAACTGCCTTCTAATGCTACTAAAACTTCACAACAAGACAGATTTTAAAACAGTAACCTGTCAACAAATACAGGATGTTACCAAATGGTTCTCTCACAATCCTTACCCAAATGCACACAGACTCACGGTGTGATTCTAGACAAGCAACACTATCCCTAGCAGCTTACCAAAACTCATTCACTACTGTGCAAGGGGTAAGGGGACTACACACAATCAACATATTAAAGTACAGCACATTAGTGTCAAAGCATGACTCATGTTATCAATGCATAAGCAAAAACTGGCTTCTAATGCTACTAAAACTTGACAACAAGACAGGTTTTAAAACAGTTATCTGTCAGCAAATACATGATGTTACCAAATTCTTCTCTCACAGTGGTTCCCAAATGCACACAGACTCACTGTGTGATTCTAGACAAACAAGACTATCCCTTGGACTATACCAAAACACATGTCTTTATCTATAAGGAGTACTACATTTTAGTGTAGAAACATAACTCATTTCACATATTCATAAACAATGACTGGTTTCTAATTCTACCAAAATATAAAAACAGCACAGTTATCTGTCTGCAAACACATGAAAAACACAAATGCTTATCACAGAATTGTTTCTACATGCACACACACTGTCAATAAGATTGTAGACACAAAAAGTACTCCCTACACTTTAGCAGGAGAAATACATTAGTCAGATTAAAATCAAAATAGTCTACATACATCCCCTCACAATTAAATAACTCACCTTTCAGGTTGTTTTGTAGATTAAGAAGTATATCAGTCACACACCAGATATCAGTCACACACCAGATTTTCTTATACAGAATCTCTGCACTGTGCACCTCTCAGCAAAACCAAGGAATGGCAAAGTTTCCCTCTCATTTTCCACATATATACATGTAAACATCAAATCACATTCCTTCCCACATAAATTCAAAAGCAAACACACATTTCTATTGGTTAAACATTTCAACCCTTTCCAAATGACATAAATTTGAACCCTTCCCCCAATCTGCCTTCTGCCTGTTACCATAGAAATAGGTCATGGAACACTGTACTGAGCACACAGGTCACAAGTTCAGCACACAATGTTGCTAATCAAGACAACAAGTGTGCTTGACTTTTCAACATATCAGCTTATCATATATAATGTTCCTTATAATCGGTTTTTGTTAACCAATAAGAATCATGCGTTTAAAGAACAGAAATATACACCCTACCTTTCAGTGTAGAAGGTTGTCAAACAACCAATGATTTCTTGTCTTTTTTCGAAACTGCATCTTAGCCACCATTTTAGAAAAATCTTACTTTCCAAACTGCCATTTCATTTACAGAGACCATCTGAGTGCATCCAGAACTCCTTTCAAGATGCTTAGAGTGTGGATTGTGGGACACAGCTATATTTTCTGGAGCCAATGGTATGCAGAAAATAAAGGCATTCACAAAGACCTAGGTTTGCCAAATGTAGACATTAAGGGCCCGATTCCGATCCTGGAAAAACCGGGTACGAACCGTCGGTCGGAGCGTTTTCTCTGTCCGACTCGTACCCGGTAAAAACACCATACAAACTTGCAAGTACGATTCTTACGGAAACACCATTTCCGTACGAGTCGGAAAAAACACCGACCGACAGCAAAATCCATACGAATGTGATCCGGGACACCGCGGACGTGACGTCCGGACGGAGTTAGGCATGTTTTTACGTCCCAGCAAGTACGATTCGAACCGACAGCAGTCCAGACGGCAATATTTTTACGGCACCCAAAAAGTGCCGGAAAAGCGAAGGACGCCGCGATGCGAGCGGAATAGGGGGCCCGGTACGCGCCGTCTCCCCCCCAGCCCCCCGTATGTACGTGCCATCCCCCCCTGCCCCCCGTATGTACGCGCCATCCCCCCCAGCCCCCTGTATGTACGCGCCGTCCCCCCCAGCCCCCGTATGTACGCGCCATCCCCCCCCAGCCCCGCAGATGGACGCGCCGTACTCCTAGCCCCCCGTGTATGTATGTGCCGTACCCCCACCCATGTATGTATGACACGTACCCCCACCCGTGTATGTACGACACATACCCCCACCCGTGTATGTACGACACGTACCCCCACCCATGTATGTACGACACGTACCCCCACCCATGTATGTACGCGCCGTACCCCCACCCATGTATGTATGACACGTACCCCCACCCGTGTATGTACGACACGTACCCCCACCCGTGTATGTATGACACGTACCCCCACCCGTGTATGTACGCGCCGTACCCCGACCCATGTATGTATGACACGTACCCCCACCCGTGTATGTACGACACATACCCCCACCCGTGTATGTACGCGCCGTACCCCCACCCATGTATGTACGACACGTACCCCCACCCGTGTATGTACGACACGTACCCCCACCCGTGTACGTACGGCACGTACCCCCACCCGTCTATGTATGGCACGTACCCCCACCCTTGTATGTACCACACGTACCCCCACCCGTGTATGTACGACACGTACCCCCACCCGTGTATGTACGCGCCGTACCCCCACCCGTGTATGTACGACACGTACCCCCACCCGTGTATGTATGACACATACCCCCACCCGTGTATGTACGGCACGTACCCCCACCTGTGTATGTACGGTATGTACCCCCACCCGTGTATGTACGGCACGTACCCCCACCCTTGTATGTACGACAAGTACCCCCACCCGTGTATGTACGACACGTATCCCCACCCGTGTATGTACGACATGTACCCCCACCCGTGTATGTACGACACGTACCCCCACCCCCGTAGGTACGGTGCGGACCCCCAGCGCGTAGCACTTTACTGATGAAGGAAACAGAGTCTTCCTCAACAACTTTAGACTCTGTATAGGTACTTACTTATAAGTACCTAAAACTCTCAATGAACACAACGGCTCTTTTTAGAGCCACTCAAGAACAAAACACTTAAGCTTGATGTTTATCTCCCAAAAATGTCAAGTTTTTTTCCCTTGGATCCGTGCACCCAACACGTTAGGAACCGCTCACTCAACGCGAGAGAATACGTTCACCCAACGCGATAAGATGCACGCACCCTGCGTGCATTTCGCTGTTTAAAAAATAAAAAAAAGGGGGGGCCCCAGGGGGTCCTTCAGGGACCCCCTAAGCAGATCTAGAGGGTCAGAGTATTTCCACTCCGCCCCCTTTATATGTTTTACACACTTATTCCCCTTGCTTCTTCAGCCTCGCTTCTACCGAGGCAGAAAATGGCCTCCAACAGTTCCTGGTTTCGAATGTAGACAGACACTCGACAGCCAATTAGCATTCAGCGCGTGATCGGGAGGGTACACGCTCGGTTCGGGGAGGGTGCGCTTACGGTGCGGGTAGGGTCCACGGATCCTCCCCGGCCATAGATATCACTAACTTTTTTACCCTAATTTTCTCAGGAACTACTGAACAGATTCACACCATTTATGCAAAACGCACAAGTCTGAACTG
Organism: Triturus cristatus; assembly: GCF_964204655.1. Classification (NCBI taxonomy): domain Eukaryota; kingdom Metazoa; phylum Chordata; class Amphibia; order Caudata; family Salamandridae; genus Triturus; species Triturus cristatus. The sequence goes on from NC_140580.1 coordinate 728,063,304, forward strand.
AGGACTACCTCTTTGCCAAATTTGGTGTCATTCCGTTCAGCGGTTCGGGCTGTAGCTGCGACAAGAGATCCTATGGGAAATTGCATGGGGAAAACGCGTTTTGGGACCCCCCTTTTTTCTCGGCCCCCGCTTGACGGATCAGGGTAGGAGCAGAGCGGAGCTGGCCAAAAGTTTGGAAAATTTCGCCAGGATTCATCAACCGGCGCCAGACTTATTGGGAATAGAATGTTGCGAATTTCCTATGGAAAATAGATCCTAACTATAACTATCTAGTAGATTATATATATATATATATATATATATATATATATATTCACTGAAAAAAACCATAGGTTTCACACATGTTATAGTTAGCTGGACATTTCACTCGTAAAAAACCATTGAAATTCCCCCGTTATAGTTAGTGCAGGCAACTATAACTCACGCGACCGCAATCCTCTGCTGATGCTAATACTGTATTTAGACACTTATTTGCCCATGTCTTCTTCCATTAAATTTTAGCTATACATATATTGCAAATATTTTTTTTTCATAAAGACACATATGTCATCAGCAGAGGATTGCGGTCGCGTGAGTTATAGTTGCCTGCACTAACTATAACGGGGGAATTTCAATGGTTTTTTACGAGTGAAATGTCCAGCTAACTATAACATGTGTGAAACCTATGGTTTTTTCAGTGAATTTGCAAGGTTTTTTAAATGCTAATTCCTAACTATAACGTGTGTGAAACCTATGGTTTTTTCAGTGAATTTGTACGGTTTTTTAAATGCTAAGTTACTTTACGCCGTTCGTGGCGTGCGCGCCCACTTCACGCAGTTCGTTCCTTTGTCAAAGGCCGTCCTACGGCTGAAACGCGTTGTTGTTTTGTGAGCGATTAAATACACCTTAAAACACCAGGACGGTGTGCCGCCTCTTTCCTACCTGCGGATTGAATTGTACTCATTTTTGTGGTTGCCGCTACCACGGCAGGCACCGACGCTAATGTGCAGGTGTGCGGCGTTCAGCGGAGAAACCTTTCTACGAATATATATATATATATACAAATAATATTAGTAAATTTAAAATTAAATATATTAAATAAAGAGTATAATATTAATTACATATAACAAATACCTACAAACAGTATATAAAATAAAATATTAAATAAATGTAAAATAATTATTCTTTTTAACTAGAAAATACTTACAAACAAAAATATGAATACATACATGTATTTATTTTATTTCCTTCCCTATAACACCACACCAATAACAACACATTTCATCATTTTTAAATAAATGTACTTCCATAATTAACATAATTAATAATCAATTCAAAAATATTATTAATAGAAAAAAAGTAATAAACATTAATTAACTGCTCATACTTCAACAATATGATATTCACAACACACAACTAAATTAAACTATAAAATAATAAAACCCAATTAAAACTTATGTTTAAATTAAAAACTATTACTAATAACAACTAATTATAAAGTAATTAACATGTATTTAACACCCACCCTTTACCTCCTTAACCCCTTCAGTGCCCGCCCCTTTCCCCGCCCTGTGCCGGCCGTTGCATTAGCGGGCGGGGTCTATGATGAGCTGGACTCGTCATGGGCACAGCGCTACCGCGGCCCATGACGAGTCCAGCTCGTCATGGGCACTGAAGAGGTTAAAAGTAAAAACATACACAAAATAAACAATTACCCAAAATAAGTATCAAATAATTAACATTAATTAACACCTATATATTAATTAATTAAACACAAATTACTTCCTACACTTTACCCCTATAAACACCACAACACACACCTAGACCTAAAATTAATTACACAATTACCATGATACATTTTTTATTAATTTAATTAATATCAATTAACAAATAACTATTAATAAAAAATAAATAAACTACTTAACACCCTTTCCCCAAAACCCCCAAAACACACACCTAAAATTAATTACACAATTACCATCATTACGTACCAATTAATTAACTAACATTAATTAACAACCAATTATTAATTCATAAATTAAAAATAAATTACTTCCCACCCTTTACACCTATAGACACCACAACATACAGCTAAAATTAATTAAACAATTACCATAATTAATTACCAATTAATTAATTATTGATAATTAACATCCAATTAAATAATTAATCAATAATAAATTACTTTACACATTTAACACTATAACATCTCAATTAAACAAATATTAATAGATAAAAAATAATCAATTCATGTAATATAATTAAATTACTTCCCACTTTATTCCCCTATAAACTCACAACACGTATTAAAAATACAAACAATTCTTATACAAAAAAACATACATCACATAAATGTAACATATATACTAAAATGCATAAAAGTAATAAAAAAATCAATATTTTTAACAACTTTATTTTTGCAAACTATATTAAACACTTCGATATTTTTAAAGTCAATATTACTTACCTTAAATATATATTCTGTCTGCACACCGTCTTACAGCCCGCCCATTTCTTACTACTGGTTGGGTTCATTGTCACTCTTAGGGGCATATTCTCAAGGAGCTATCGCCGAGTTACCGGCACTTTAGCGCAGCCAAAGTTGTGGTAACATTACCGCCCCATTCACAAGCTGGTGCAAATAGCCGATACCACCAGTTTTCCGACGATAGCAACCTCAAAAAAAATCACCACGGATGACCCCGGCAACTATCGCTAATGAGATGCAGAGTAGGCGTTCCCAGGCAAAAAGCCGCAACAACACCACTCCACAACATTCACAACGACCAGCCTGATCTGCGATAGGAACAAAAACCAGGCGATAAGGCACGTTAGCAGCAGGAAACTAACACTTGCTCTGACCTGGTGCAAAGTCGGACAACAACCGGAGATGGAGCAAGGACTCGTATAAAAGAGACTTGCTCGGAAGCAATCCTCTCATATAACTTGTAATAATATATTAATTGAAGTTTTGTGTAAACTAATAACCACATTCCATATATTAGCTAGAATGACGCTTGCTTATGTGTTTTACTAACAAGGAACCCGAGTGAAACTTAAATGGCTGCTAACGCGGGAAAATGTACTGCGCATGCGTCAACTGCATATATACAGTATGACAAGTCTTTGCTTGGAGGGAATTTCCTGTACCTGCGCAAACGCTTTTAAAATGTCCGCTAGTAAATTCACATGCTAAGCATCTGCTTTGCCGAAACTAAAACATGCTATTTACTAAATGCTAATGCGGGGAGAGCTATTATAAGTAAATGGGGTTAGAGTAGAGATAGGTGGTATACAGTGAAATCATTTTATTTTAAATTTAATATGTTTTCTTTTGACCTCTCTGCTGGTTCGTATTTGGGCCTCCGAGCGATGCTAAAGTTTGTGCAGCTCGTGACTCCTCATGCAGGTGCAGTAATGACAAGCCGGAAGCCATGATGTTGTATTTGAATCCCGTCCAAGGTTATTTTCGCAACATGTCCTGGGAACCCGATGGACATCCTGCTGTTGATAAAGATGTGAATATGGGTGAGAAATGAAGCTTGGGAATAAGAATTAAGGGGCGGGAACATTAAACAAAGAACCAAAGAAAATTATTAAAACTTAGCATGGTGTGATGATCATCCCCCCTTGCCTGTCCAATCAGAAATAGGAATTTCATAAAGTTGAAACATTAATGGGTGGTACATGAGCATAGAAAGGTATAATTGAGGTAGTTTAGTTAGTTAGTTATCGCAGCAAGACCAAAATGCTGGGAGACCGGGATGCTGTCCGAGAGCTGAACGAATGCTGAAGGAGAATCGAATTGCAGAACTTCGGGCCTAAATCCAATTAATTTGAAGAAGATTGCTGTAGAATCGAGGAGGGAAATAAGGCAAAGAATTAGAAGAAGATCACGGAAGAATCAAGGAGGAAGATAGTGTCAGAGAGGGGTGCGACGCAGGCGTCGGATCTAGAAGAGGTCATCTATCCTGTCCTGAATCCTGTCCTGAAACCTGTCCTGAAGTCTTTGTCACCTGATCTTTCCCAGGGGACCCTTCCAGCTCCTTGGCCAAGGGGTTGGTTTCCACACCATCCTAGGTAAATGTATCTCTGTGTAGTATGTCATTGTACTGCTCTCTCTATCCTCTCCTTTCTGAAGGTCATTGTGAAAGGTCAATCTAATATAAGTGACAGAGTAAAGAAATAATCGAGTTTTCCTTCTTGGAGAAACGGAGTTCGTACTGTATTCTTGTTTTGGCTCACATGAATTAACTAGATAAACATTTAAAACTGCTCCAGAGTCTGTGGTTATTTAAAAAATAATAAGAAATATAAATTCTATGTCATTTCACCATCAACTCGTTCCAACTAATAGGTCCATTGACCAGAGGAAAAAACCTTTTGATCAGTGAAAGATTGGCTAAAATCTGACAGGTAACTAATCTCATAAAAAGCAATAATAAAAATTGACCCCAACGGTATTTACTAGCCTATGTGAATGTTTGTTTATGGGCCCAGGTGAGTATATGGTGTTTGAGTACCTGAGGTTGGTAACTCGCTGGATCACCGGCAGCAGCCAAGAGAGCACAGCCCATAGCCAAACATGAAGAACAGATGCCCCGAGCAACTGAACATACAGCCCGGAGCACCAAGAGGGCAACAACACACACCGCCAGCCCCACCATCCCCCGCTCCGGACCCAACCACCCCACCCCTTCCCTTCTGACAAACAGAATGCACATCAACTCCACGAAACCATTACCCAAACAAATCGCCTGAAGTCGCACAACCACAACACCTAACATACAGGTGTGGCCATAAAAATGGAAACACACATCCACATCATACAACCAAAAAAAAACTTTATTACAGATGAAACAAAAAAAACAATCATGAAGAGACATGGCGGGTCTTCTCCGGGCATTCCGTAAGTCACAGCCTGCAAGGCAGAAAGACAGATAAGAAGGTGTGTCATGCGCCCATCAAAGGACAGAGAGGGAGAGCGACAGAGAGAGAGAGGGGAGAGGGGTGGAGAGGGATAGAGAAAGAGAGAGTCAGAGAGAGTACGAGAGAGGGAGAGAGAAAGAGAGAAAGAGAGAAAGAGAGAGGGAGAGATAGAGAGACAGAGAGAGGGGGATAAGGAGAAAGAGGGAGAGAGAAAGAGAGAAGGAGAGAGGGAGGGAGAGAGAAAGAGATAGGGAGAGAGGGAGAGAGAAAGAGAGAGGAGAGAGAAAGAGAATGAGAAAAAGAGAGAAAGGGAGAGGGAGAGAGAAAGAGAGATGGAGCCAGGACCCACTGCTCACCTGCAGCCACTGGTGTGTCTCCAACCACATGCTGGTGATGGAGCAAGGTTTCACATCTAAAGAAACTTGCTCGTATGCAATCCTCTCAAATAACCTGTAATACTATAACCAATCAGTCCGTGAGTACTAATTTTGCACCACATTTTTTATAATCCTATCTAGAGGAAGCTTGTCTATGTGCTGTCTTAATAAGTAACTTGAGTGTCCTAAAAATGGCCGCAAAAACACGGGAAATCTTCTGCGCATGCGTCTACCACATCACGTGGTGTGACGTTCTTCTGTCGCTTGGGAGGAAATCTTTGCAGCTGCGCACTGGGTTCTAATATGGCCGCTTCAAAGTAACATACTAATGCGCATGCCGAGCTGAAACTAACCCATGCAAGTTCTACTAAGCTATTAATGCGAAAGAGTTATTAAGTAAATGGGGTTAGAGTAGACGTAAGTGCTATACAGTGAATTCATTTAAGATTACATTCTAATGTGTTCTTTTCCGACTTTATTAATAGTTCGTATTTGGACCTTGGTGGTGATCACGTCTCTGTTCCCTTGTGATTTCTACACATGCGCAAAAACGACTACTTGCCCTGGAACCAGTGATGCAAGTTGACTGACTGCCAAACCCTAAGCCGACAAGGACATAAGAACCCAAACATCTGACCCTGCTAGAGGAAGAAAAGGGGCAACAATGTATAAAGACTTTCCAATCCACATATGAAATGCTTGTGGTAATAATGCTTGTGGGTATTAAAATTAAGGGGCGAGGGATTAGACAATAGACTAAAGAAAAATATTGCACTTGGTATGGTGTGATGTCCTCACCTCACTACTTGGCCCAATCAAATTGCGGGTGAACATAGAATTGAAACATTTGGGGTGGATCATACACTTGAATTTGGTATAACAGAGGTAAGTTCTAGTTAGACACACTTGATGCTGAGATGCTGATGCTATGCTGAGATGCTGCCCGAGTTTGCTGCAATCTGACTGAAGAATCCAACACTAGGGAAAATTCGCGGAAGAAGCAGAGGAGGCACATCTAGGAAGGGGTCTGGATGCGCCCGAGCCGGACAGAGTAGCACCAGAGAGGGATGTAACACTGGTGTTGCACTCGAAGAGGTCATCTTACCTTGTCCTGAACCTGTCCTGAATCCTTGACTCTTTGATGTCGGGGTCCTCACACCATTCTAGGTAAATATAACTGTAGGGTAAATGCTCTGTATTCGCTCTCTGTCCTTTCTCTCCTCAGGTGCTGTCATTGCAAGAAGTTATTAATGCAAACTGATTATAAGCTAACTGTATTTGCCTGATGGAAATTTCTGGTATATTCATGTGTATTTTGATTTGACCCACAAAATTATTAATTCAGATAAACTTTTAAAACTCCCCCGGAGTCTGTGGTTCTTTAAAATAAAAGTTAAATGCATTATTGTCTTTCCTCCCTATTCTAATCTACTACTAGATCTTATCGCACGTTTATTTACTCAATAGACAGGAATGGTAAAGGTTTTCTAGGGTAAGATAAAATTGATGACCAGTGGATATTTGCCAGCTCATTGTGTGTATGAATGTATATGGGCCCAAATGAGTGTTGTGTGTATGAATGTGTAGAGCTGGTAAACTCCGCTGCATCAGTTTTACTTGGTAGCAGAGGCATGGTTAGTATAGTTAGTTAGGTGAGGATTGTGTTTGAAATCTTGAATTATTGATTTATGTTTTAACCAAAACCCGTTATGTGCTGTTTTTCGTTGTCTGGAAATTCCTGGGAATATTGAATAGCGGGTGGTGAATGGAAGCCACACTGCAGTGAGGTTATTGGTCTGGATCGAGAAAGTGCTGAAAGTTACGCAGGACTAGAAGCACTAAGTTAGGTATAGTATTATATCATCTAGAAAGGGTAATACTGAAGGAGTAACAGGTTCTCTGATGCTTGTGTGAAGTGTAAGCAGAAGGATTTTACTCGTAGTGTGTGAAGAGTAAGCGGAAGGGTTTTACTCGTAGTGAAAGAATTCTTACTATTCTTAGAATTAGTGGGTCAGACACAATAGCGAATGTTTATACGTTGTTAGTTAACGAAAATTGTGTGAAAAGTTTGAAAAAATAAGTTTTCGCATTTCCGTTTGAAGGAGTGGTCTGGTGCGGGTGCTGCACTGACGTCACTGAGAGCCGTTCTGGGATTGGTTGAAACAACGGGCGTATTGTTGATGTGAAATTGTAAAGGAGGGGTCAGTTGTAAGGAGTGATACTGACGTCACAGAAAAGCCGCGCAAGCATTAGCTGAGCGAGCGAGTAGAGTAAAAGTTGATTGGTTAGCAGACTAGAAAACGCATTGGTATTGAAGAATATTTAGAATTAAAGAAAGCGTATGATTGGTCATCAAAATCGAGATCCCAAGAATAATAGTGGATTTTGCATGCACGATCCAACCTTAACAGGGACTCGACCAGGAAGAAGATTCGTAGGGTTTGCGTACGAGCAATACCTTAACCAGCACAAGCACGCAATGTACGGAGAGAAGAGAAAAATTACTTTCATGCAAAAAGTTAAGAATTATTTCAAAAAGAACAAACCCATTAAGAGTAGAGAGGGGATTCTCATTCCTCCTCCAAATACGCCTGCATCATATATGATGGTGGAGAGAGGCTATCATACATGTGTGTGGTTTGAGAATTGGGTAGAATACACAAAGGATGATGAGGGAGAGTCCGCCTCCCCCGTTCAGATCAGAAGCCACCGAAGTCATCTGCGGGGTTCCTCAAGGCTCCTCGCTCAGCCCTACCCTCTTCAACGTCTACATGAGCCCCCTCGCAGCCATCGCACGCCAGCACAACCTCAACATCATCTCCTACGCCGACGACACCCAGCTGATCCTCTCCCTCACCAACGACCCCGTCACCGCCAGAGCCAACCTACACGAAGAGATGAAAGAGGTAGCTGAATGGATGAGGAACAGCCGCCTGAAACTGAACTCGGACAAGACGGAAGTCCTCATTCTGGGATCTACACCCTCTGCCTGGGACGACTCCTGGTGGCCCCCCGCCCTAGGCAGCGCACCCAAACCGACAGACCACGCACGCAACCTGGGCGTCATCCTGGACTCCTCCCTCTCCATGACCAGACAAGTCAACGCCGTCTCCTCGACGTGCTTCAACATCCTGCGCATTCTACGAAAGATCTTCCGGTGGATCCCCACCGAGACCAGGAAGACGGTCACCCAGGCCCTCGTCACCAGCCGCCTGGACTACGGCAACATCCTCTACACGGAACCACCGCCAAACTCCAGAAGAGGCTCCAGCGGATCCAGAACGCCTCAGCACGACTCATCCTGGACATCCCCCGTCGCAACCACATCTCCGGACACCTGAGAGACCTGCACTGGCTCCCGGTCAACAAAAGAATCACCTTCCGTCTCCTCACCCACGCACACAAAGCCCTACACAACCAAGGCCCAGGATACCTCAACAGCCGCCTCAACCTCTACGCTCCCAAACGCCAGCTTCGATCGACCGGCCATGCCCTCGCCGCCGTCCCCCGCATCCGGAGAGCCACCACAGGAGGAAGGTCCTTCTCCTACCTCGCCAACAAGACTTGGAACTCCCTCCCGACCCACCTCCGCCTGACCCAGGACCACCTCGCCTTCAGGAAGCAGCTCAAGACCTGGCTGTTCGAGCAGTAGCTGACCCCCCTCCCCTTGCGCCTTGAGACCCTCCGGGTCAGTAGTGCGCTCTATAAATGCTTTGATTGATTGATTGATTGATTGATGGTATATTAGCATTTCCTGAGTACGGAAGTTTTAATGGAAGAATATTGTACAATTTAAGAACCCGAATGAATGAATTAGAACCCAGACCTAGATTGACTTAATATGAGGCTTTAGAAGAATGGGAAATGGAAGCTTTCGAACGTGACAGGCCCCGAAGTAACAGACATTTAAGAAAATATAACCCAAAATTTCCCCGAGAAACTAGAGATAGTCAAATGAAACAATGGAGACAGGCCATGGTGGCAAAAGGTTTATATCCTGTATTAACATCAGAAGAGCAGATGGGAAGTAAATGTACAGAGAAGACTAAGCACCTAACCATGATAGATAGCGGAGTAACAGAAGAAGGGTATTTAGAGGACGTATTGATGAAAAGTCCTCCACCCTATAATGATGAATTCAATAGAATGACCCCTAGTGCCCCGATGATAGGAACACCCTTGGTTCCACAGATAGTACATGACACCGCAGACAGGGTACTTCAAGAGAAAGAAAAGGAAGCAATAAATAAAAATAGAGATGAATTGATTCAGAGGATAGCTCAGCTAAACGCACATCCTGAAGCATAGACCATACCAGTGACCATAGTGTCATGATTCCACGACTAAACAATAAGTGAAAGACAGACCCTTAAAATTCCTATGTGACAAAACTGACATAGTGTCTGTAAGACTTATGTCTTTTATAATCCCAGAAAAGAAAACCCACCCCTATCCCGTGCATCCTGAGCTCCAAGGAATGTAATCTAGTGTAATAAGTGTCATTATGTGCTTAGTTGTTTAGTCACGTATGCTGTATTTGTTTATCATGCTATGAGTAATCTTTTGATTGTTATTGTATGAGTAATATGGTAACATGGTACATTCCAAATGTTTGAAAAACTATTGTGAGACTTGTAAAACTGTTTTGAGACTTGTTTCACTTTGAAACCCAGGCGGCGGTATCTGTTTATTTAACTTTTTGTAAAGCAAAAAGCTAAGGAAAAAGCCTTGCGCATTGCACAGCAGAAGACCTCGCGCTGCAAAGCGCAATGAATGAATGAGACTCAGTAAGTTAACACGTCGCCTCGCGTATGAACGCGAGCGACGTCAGTCATTGGCAGGTTGCGGTTCGGGTGTGGCAGGTGTATAAAAGCCACACCCGAGCTTCTAGAAGGCGCTTAGCCTTCAGAGTGCGGTCATGTCAACATCAAAGTGGCTTACCTGAATTTGTCCGGTCTTCCAGGAAATTCGACGTAAGCAGGATCCACGATCTTCTGAAAAGGAACAGAGAAAGCTAAGTTAATTTTAATTCTTTTATTCAAAAAGGCGCCCTATGCAAGACAGTTGAAGACTGGCAACACAAATAAGAAGAACAATTTTTGGAAATACTTTTGACTTTTCAAAAGGACCTTTGGCAAAAGAACAATTGCATGTTATTATTATAATTGCTAAACAAAATATTTTGTATTTTAGAGGAATATTTTCTATCTCGTGCATATTTATTATTTACTAAGGAACCACAAACCGAGTGATGGAGTACACAGACGTAGAAGCAGAAATATACTAAGTAATTGAACAAGACAAGAGTGTAGAGTAAAAAATGTACGAGAAGGGAAACATCTTTTGAATATTAGATATAAAAAACGAATAATTATTTTTTCTTCATAAACACAGAAGAATACTTGACCAACTCCCTGCACGATTGCAAGCACACTCATCTGGACCTCACTTCAAACAAGAACTTCCCTCACATGATGACAACCAGGACGCTAGGACTATTCCTGTAGATTCGCAGGTAGGACATTTACACAATCCACTTCACAGACTTAATATAGGGAGAGTAGAGTTAAAAAGTCTTCCATAGTGCAACACGCTCAAAATATTTCTTGTTGCCTCGCAGGTCAACAACAGGAATTCAGCAGCGTCCGAAACCGGCCCTCCTCCCTAAGTTTCTATTCTATGGCCATAGTTTTTAGATACAATTCTCTGGTTATACTTTAGGGGTTCTGGGAGGTTGGCCCATAGTGTCTCTGCAAAACCCGCCAAGCACCTTACAGGTAAGAGAACAAACATCTTGCAGGTAAGAGTGACTTGGTAACCTGACACATAGGTCTGGTAGTTCCATTATATGGAGAAAAATAAAATTGTTCTAAAGTTCCTGTAATGCCTACTCCAAGCATAGAACCTAGAAAAGGTAATCATAGATGATCAAGCTAGTGAATGCGAATCAGTAATATCATTGATGGATTTGCCTAAATGAGAGCCAATAATGGAAACCCTAAAAGGAAATTTGCCCAGTTGTTCAAAGGAAGTTAGATCAGAGACATCATCAGGAACTAGAAGTGCCACTATAGTAACCCCAGAAGATATAGAGAGATGGTCTCAAGAAATAGAGAAGCCAAAGTCACTGCCAAAAATATTAGACATTTTTAAATTAAGAGTAGAATTGGAAGAAATGCTTGCTGGGAATATGGGTCTGGACAGGCTAAACACATAGGGGCAGATTTATGTTTCCTGGCGCATCCCTGCAAATCAGCAAGGATGCGCCAGGAATGATGCGTAACGCAAGTTTACCCTTGCGCCACACATGATGCGTCGCATTTACAATGCGGCGCATCATGGCGCAGGAATAAACAGATGTGTGACACATCTGATGGCGTAAGGTTGGCGCAGTGCTTCAGTTGCGTCGCAAGCGCGACGCAACTCCAGCACTGTTCCAACCTACCCTATCCCTAACATGGTGCGTCAAGCCTTACGCCTGCTTCAAGCAGGCGCAGGGTTTTGGCGCATCAGCGTTGGGAAAGTGACTCAGTCAAATCTTATAGATTTGTCTGAGTCACTTTTCAGTGGCGTTCCTGCGACGGAACGCCCCCCCCTCTGTCGACACGCCCACGTGAAACCTGACGCAGGTTTTACGTGGCGCAGGGCTTTACATCGTGACGCATCTCCATAGATGCGTCACGATGTAAATATGACGCAACATGGCGCAGGGTTTACACTGCCGCTGCGTCACAAAAGTGACGCAACGGCGGCGTAAAAGTGGCGCATCTCCAATATAGATCTGCCCCATACAGTGAAGAAGAGTGACTGTTTATCTGTAGAAGTATTACACGAAATACCAAGGCATTCCATGAAAAGCTGACTAATTTAGCATCGGAAATTGGAATCAACATAAGGAAATCAAAGGTGTTGCAGAAACCCTATAGAGCAGAATTTTCTGAGAAGGATTTGGAAAACATGAATGTGTCTGGAAAAAAGTTGCAGATCAGAGAGTTGTTATTTTTGTTACAAAAATTGGGAGATCTTGAAATATGGAGAGTTAGATGGACAAAGAAAAAGGAAGAAGCACAGGTAAATCGAACGACATCTGAATATGTCATGAGAGAAACAGAAAAAGCTGAGAGGTTGTATCCGATGAGAGAAGTATCCGAAGGGGGGTATGTACATGTGCCATGGACTAGACAGGATATTTTGTCTTTTACGAATAATTTTCCAAAATTGAGAGAGAAACCAGTGGAATGGTACAGACAAGTCGAGAGGTTTGTGAAAGTTTCAAACGTTTTATTAAAGGATCTGGATGGTTTGTTTGACATAGTAGTACTTGCAGATTTGTGGACAGAATTTAAAATTACTGTGGATTGGCCTAGTGAGGAATATCCAAGAGTTGCTAAAACAGGTGCCCCGTCAGAGTATGTAATGAAAAAGTATCATCAGGTAATCACCTTTTTGAAAAGTAAAATTCCCCTGAAAGAAACTGATTGGGTAAAGATAGACAGAACAACTCAAGAAAAGGATGAGTCTGTACATGCCTACTATGAACGTCTTTTACAGGTGTTTAAACAGTATAGTTGGTTTGAAAGTTCAGAAAATAAAGACATGACTCATTTTGTGTACCGATTTGGGTCTGGGCTGAGATTGGATATATCTCAAATGATTAAGCAGCACATGCTGTGCTGGCAGTCAAAGCCCATTGATGAGATTCTAAAATATGCAAAATAATGGGGGGGACGAAATTGATGGCAAACGAAAAGATTTAGAAGAAAAAGTAATGTGGGCTCAAGTGAAATTAGCTGAACAGCAAGAGCTCCAATTAAGTAAAAAATCAGAAAATCAGGGAAGAGCACAAGGTCAGAGTGATAATAATGGGGGAAAGCCATGGGGAAGATTAAATCGGGAAGAGACAAAGAAAAAATTCCCTTGTCACGGGTGCGGAAAGTTGGGACATTGGAAGAACGAGTGTAAAGCCATACAAGTTAATAATGCCCCGAATCAAAATTTAAATCTACAGACGCAGAATGAGGTGTTAATGAGTCATCAGCAACAGGGTATAGATCTTCAGAGTCAATTGCCACCTGGCCCCTAAATCAAATTTTGTGAGTCAAGCCAAGTACAGTGTGGATGCCGGATTTCCAGAAGGAAGTGGTAAGAAAAATGTTGTAACATCTCAGTTTCTTTTGCAGAGCCCACTGATTGATTATGATCAAGAATGACGGTGCCTGAGGGGGGAGGAAGAGGAGTGCATACTTGGCGCATCCCTACCGGTAGATCAGTCAGGGCCTTACATAGAGGGTAAAGTAAAGAGAAATTATATTACCTTCTTGTTAGATACTGGCGCTACCAGCTCTACTGTGAGATCTGCAGACATTCCTAACCTGCCCCTCTCGGGAGAAGAAATTCAAGTAGTAGGCATTTCAAATAAACGGATTAGCACTACAATCACAGAACCCATGGAGGTGCGAATTGGCAAATTTAAAGAAATGCATAAGTTCGTGGTCTGCGATTCAAGCCCTGTAAACTTGCTTGGAAGAGACCTGTTGTGCAAAATGAATTGCACTATATTTTGCACACCGGATGGTGTTGCAATACAAACCCCAGATGAAGATGGAGTTTACAAGTTCATGTTAGCTAAACAGGGAACAGAAGTAATGAATTATATTCAATGATGACACAAAATTAATTACCTGCAGAAGTCAAACTGACTGTAAAGGCAGAAATATGGGATTTTACTGGAAAAGAGATAGGATTAATCGCAAATGTAGATCCCGTAAAAGTGACTGTGAAAGAAGGTGCTGTTTACCCAAACACCCGACAATACAAAATGAGTCCAGAAGTAAAGGCAGGTGTCACAGCAGAAATAGAGCGATTGGTCGAACAAGGCCTTCTGAAGGAAATAATGAGTAGTCCGTGTAATTCACCCATAATTGGCATTAAGAAACCTAACGGGACATATAGGGTGGTTCAAGACCTCAGGAAAATTAACAAAATTGTTGTACCATGCTGCCCAGTGGTGCCTAATCCAGCTTTGATTCTTTATCAGATACCACGGAATGCAGGATGGTTCAAAGTGATCGATTTATGCCATGCATTATTTTGTATTCCACTGCATCCAGATAGCCAGTTTTTATTTTCATTTAAATTTGAAGAGCATGTTTATGTCTGGTATCGTGTGCCTCAAGGGTATACAGAAAGCCATTCAATCTTTAGTCAGATTCTCAAAAGAAGCCTTGATTCTCTTGTATTGCCCAGAGAGTCAGTCCTGGTGCAGTATATTGATGACCTATTGGTGGCATCAAACACTCGAGAGGACTGTGTTACTGATTCAATTGCATTACTAAATCACTTGGAAAAAGGTGGACATAAAGTGTCCCCTGAGAAACTTCAGTATTGTAAAAATTCACTAAAATACCTAGGACATCAAATAGAGAGAGGAGTTAGAAGGGTGACATCTGAAAGAATCAGAATAATAAGTCAAATGGAGTTGCCACGAACTCAAAAAGAAATAAGAATGTTCCTTGGAGTTGTAGGGTACTGTAGGCAGTGGATTGTGGGGTTTGCGTTATTAGCTAAACCTTTGATACAGCTAACCAGAAAAAGAATGGACGATCCCATTGAGTGGGATAATGAAAGCAAAGCATGGGAGCCTTTAGAAAATTGTGGGAATGTTTGTGTGAAGCCCCTGCTTTAGGAATGCCTGACTATTCAAAGAAATTTGCATTATTCTGCTATGAGCGGGGTAATTGCACACTTTCAGTTCTAACACAGAGACACGGATTAATGAGAAGGCCAGTGGCATATTTTTCTGCTACCTTGGATCCTGTGGCCTGCGCATTACCATGTTACTTAAAAGCTGTTACCGCCACCCATGGAAGCATAGAGCAGAGTGAGTCAATTGTGATGGGGCATCCTGTCAAGGTGTATGTTCCCCATGCAGTGGTGATTCTACTGACCAGGACCCGAACACAGTACCTAACTCCTAGTAGGCTGACAAAATATGAAAGAATAATACTAGGGGCTGAAAATGTGACAATAGTAAGATGTACTGTTCTTAATCCAGCTACCTTACTACCTGATCCACATGAAGAGGAAGTGAGAGATGAGGTTGAGCATGAATGCCTTGATGTGACAGAACTTAGCACCAAACCACGTCCTGACATACAAGAAGAACCTTTGAAAAATGCAGAACATGAGCTGTTTGTAGACGGCTTCTGCGTGAGACACGAGGAAGGAGGATTGAGTGCTGCTTATCCTGTAAGTACATTAACTGAAATAGTCGAAGCGTCCTATTTACCAGAAGTCAAATCTGCACAAATTGCTGAATTGATCGCCTTAATTAAGGCATGCAAAATTGGGGGAAATTGGAGAGTAACCATATTTACTGATAGTCAATATGGTTATGGGGTTGTGCATGATTTTGGCCAACTGTGGATGCAGAGGGATTTCCTGACTTCTTCAGGGACTCCTATTAAAAATGGAATTTTTGTGAAAGAAGTATTGGAGGCATTTCAATTACCAAAAGAGGCAGATGTGGTTAAGTGTGCTGCTCACCAATCAGGAAATGACTATGTGACAGCCGGTAACAGATATGCTGACCAGGTTGCCCAACACTGTGCAAGGCATAAAATTGCCTTAAACAAGGAAATCGAAATTTGTGGAATCAGCTGCCAACTTATGCTACTTACAGGAGTGGGAACCTGCGAGGAGGTGAAAGGTCTACAGGATGCAGTAGACATGAAAGAAAAGGAAGAGCGGGTGAAAATAGGATGTCAGAGAAGGGCAGAAGATGGTGTATGGGTTTGTTATGATGGCAGACCAGTCCTGCCAGACAGTATGCTTGCGCCAATGGCTAGAACATGCCATGGAGATACACATGTGGGCAGGGATGCAAAGATTCAACTCTTTAGACAAGATTGGTGTAAAATCAAAGTTCAGGAATGTAGCAGAGAGCTTTTGCCAGAGATGTTTAATATATCAACAAATGAACCCTGGCAGGAAAACTGTGGTCTGCATGGGAAAGATTGCAAAGGCAGAAGGTCCTTTTGTGAGACTCCAGTTAGATTTCATTCAACTGCCTGCTTGTCGAGGGTTGAAATATATACTTGTCATCGTTTGTTTATTTTCAAAGTGGGTGGAAGCATACCCGACCCGAAGAAATGACAGCTTGACAGTGGCCAACTTTTATTAAGAGAACTCATTCCTAGATTTGGTTTTCCAGTAACGATTGAATCAGATAGAGGGTCATATTTTAATAATGAAATAATTCGGACTAATCTGTGAAGCATTCATAGTCGAACAGAAATTGCACTGTGCTTACCATTCAGAGGCTTCTGGAGTGGTAGAACAATTGAATGGCACAATCAAGTCAAGACTCGGAAAGGTGTGTGCATCCACCCCACTGGAACGGCCTGATGCTTTGCCTCTTGTTCTGATGGGACTCAGAAGTATTCCAGACAGAAATACTGGATTGAGCCCCCATGAAATACTCATGGGAAGAGCAATGAGACAGGCATGTGGACCAGGACACAAGCTGTTGAATATAACTGATGACGTGGTTTTAGAATATTGCAAAGAGTTGGCTGACAGAGTACGTTCTATCTCTCATCAGGTTGGGGAAGACGCTTTCAACAGACAGTTGAGCCACTCACATGTTTTGAATCCCGGTGATTGGGTAGTTGTGAAGAAACACACTCGAGAATCGTGCCTAGCACCAAGGTGGGATAAACCGCATCAAGTTATTCTGACTACCTCAACAGCTGTAAAGTGTGCAGGGTTTCCTAATTGGATTTATGCAAGCCGTTCCTGAAGAAGAAGAGTTCCAATTAAAACAAGAAATCTGTGGTGCCGAAGGTTGTGCAGCTGAAGAACTTCCTATAGAATATCCTGAAGTAGCTGCCCAAGATCAACCGAGCACTTGTCAGGATGACTGGATCCCAGTGGTGGACATTCCTGAAGTACTTATAAGAACTAGAAGTCAAACACAGTTAGATAGACAGGAAAAGAGTGAGGACCAGACAGGTATAGAAGAAGTTGCTCAGGAAAGTAGGGACACAATTGTTAGGGAGCCTGAGCAGGAAAAGATAAGGAGAGAACAATATACTCAGAAAGAAGAAACTCAAAGCATTGTTCCAAAGTCTGAGGAGGGACAGTCAGGAATTAGAGAAACCATTCAGGCAGAAGAAGGTATATGGTAAAAAGACCTGAACAAGACCAGATAGGTATAGAAACGCAAGTTCAGGATACAGAAGAAAAACCAGACATCACTAATCCTGAACAGGGTCAGATTGAGGTAGATAAACCCATCCAGGCAGAACAGCTTGAAATAATAAGCCCTGGACAAGGTCAGATAGTGAGGAAATCTGAAGACGAAGCTGATCAAGTTGTGCCAAGATCTAAAGAAAATAAAAGGAGTCTTGAAGAACCTGGCAGTGCAGTGAAATTTAAGAAAAGTCGAAAGGGTGATAATTGGCCAAGAATTATCAAAAGACTGAGATATCGACTTAAGATAATCAATGAAGAACCTGACCAAGTAAATGAAGTAACTAGTCAATCTGGACCTTCCAAAGTAATACCAAAGTGAAGGAGTCAAAGATTAAGACATTGAATAACAAGTTCAAGGGTCCTGAATGGACATATGGCATTCTTGAAGACTTTGAAAACCTCGATTTAAATGAAGAAAGTGATGAAGAGCTGAATGTAGAGCAAATTGAGGAAGAAGTGAGACCGACTTGAAAGGGAGAAGTCGCTCAAGGTGTTATCTCTTACCAGGTTCTGAATTGAAGAAGATATAATCTTCTTGCCCAAGATGTCTGATAATAATGTTGCCGGAAAACAAAAACAAAGCTGTATAAAGAAGTGTTGTAGGATCTGTATATGTAGTTTAATATTAGTCCTCATAATATGGGTGGAATTAGCAATACCTATTCTCTATTTGATGGTTACCGACAAACAGAATAGTACTAACACACACACAGAGGTTGCAAACCTTAAAGGAGATAGAATATACTTAGAAACACCAAGGGGCATATTATCAAGCCAGGCGATAAAATTATCGCCGCTTTAGCGGCAGAAAACTGCCTCTGAAACGGCAATAATGGGCTTGATAATATGCTCTATGGAATTCCAATTGAAGCCCATGTTAAATATGAAGGACGTCTAACATGGGCTTCAATTGAAATTCCATAGAGCATATTATCAAGCCCATTATCGCCGTTTTAGCGGCAGTTTTCTGACGCTAAAGCGGCGATAATTTTATCGCCTGGCTTGATAATATGCCCCCAAATGAGTTAGATTTACACCACACTGTAAATAAGAACGAAACTGATTTAAATGTATTTGCAAATCTTTTAGTACATTAAGTAGAAACTATGGAAGTTAGTGATTACTATGTTTGCATGAAATTGCCAAGCTCAGTAGCTGAAGGAGTAACTTAACATCATTTACCATTGACCTTTCGTTTTTCATGTAGTGTACTAGCTAGTTTATTTTATAGAACTGGAAAGCTGCAGTATTATTATTCAAATGTAGATGTAATATTTTCAGAAGTTCCCATGCGAAAGAGCATTAACCCTGTCCTTAGTACTAGAGACTCACAATTTCCTAACAATGAAGACAATAGATATAGCTGATGCACATAAACGCAACTTAACCTGTAAATTGCACGAAGAAGAAAATATATTTTTGAATTTAGTAGAAAATAGGAGACAGGATTTCCAAAGAAGAGCCTCTGAACCGAAACCTCAGATACCTAAATGGGCTGAAAGGGAAGACCTTTTATTAACTGGCAAAACTCATGCTGCTATGTCTCTGGACTTTGAAAGGAAAGGGAAAATCTGTCTCCATAGACTTAAAACAGAATATCACAACGTATTTATTGGTTCCAGTGAATGTGAACACAACTTCTTAGTAATTGGGGGTTGGGGACTAAAAGGAGTAACTGATCCAGTATTTCCTGGAATTTATTATATTTGTGGAAACAAAGCCTATTTTAGGTTGCCTGATCACTGGTATGGGAGTTGCTATTTTGGAATAGTATTCCCTAAAGTCTATCATGTTAAAAGAATCACCGGAAGCAATAAAGACAGTAATGGCCCAACAAGATATAAAAAAGCTAGTTTTTCAGAAATAGTAGGTGATATATTTGGTGCATTGATACCTTCAGTGGGGGTTCTGTTAAATTCTTGGAAAATTTGTCAGCTATCAACAGTAGTTGATCGGTTATCTACTGACACTGCTGGAGGATTTCTACTGATCAATACAGAATTAGTTGCTGTCAGATCTATGGTTTTGCAAAATCGATTTGCCCTTGATATCTTATTAGCAAAAGAGGGTGGAGTCTGTAAAATGCTGAAAGCGCAACATTGTTGCACGTATATACCTGATAAAAAAGTAGAAATTGGAAGATATATTAAAAATATTACCCATTTGGAAGAACTGAAACCACTGGAGGTTGACAGTGTATGGAAGAAAAATAACAAATAGTTTTTCCACCATTAGTAGTTGAATTTCTAACATAGGTAAAGGTATTTTAGGTCAAATATTATTGCCGGTCATGGGCATAACTTTGCTAGTTCTGATGATAATGTGTTGTCGCAAATGAAGTGGGAAAAAAAGAAGTACGAAGTGAATGAGAAAGGTAGGAAAAGAAAGTTAGAAGAAATACGACTTGAAGAATTGAAGGGAAACATCTACAAAAAAAAGAAAGGATCACAATTTAAGAAAGATAAGGGAAAGAATAAAATATTTGAAGACATCGAAATGGTAGAATGCTAAAGTTGGCATTTGGTTTAATAGAATTTAGTGATGGGATAAAATGCCATCAGAGAGGGGATTGATGGAGCAAGGTTTCACATCTAAAGAAACTTGCTCGTATTTAATCCTCTCGAATACCCTGTAATACTATAACCAGTCTGTCCGTGAGTACTAATTTTGCACCACATTTTATATAAGCATATCTAGAGGAAGCTTGTCTATGTGCTGTCTTAATAAGTAACTCGAGTGTCCTAAAAATGGGTGCTAAAACGCGGGAAATCTTCTGCGCATGCGTCTACCACATCACGTGGTGTGACGTTCTTCTGTTGCTTGGGGGGAAATCTTTGCAGCTGCGCACTAGCTTCTAATATGGCCGCTTCAAAGTTACATACTAATGCGCATGCCAAGCTGAAACTAACCCATGCAAGTTCTACTAAGCTTTTAATGCGAAAGAGTTATTAAGTAAATGGGGTTAGAGTAGAAGTAAGTGGTATACAGTGAATTAATTTAAGATTACATTCTAATGTGTTCTTTTCTGACTTTATTAATAGTTCGTATTTGGGCTTTGGAAGGTGATCACGTCTCTGTTCCATTGTGATTTCTACACATGCGCAAAACGACTGCTTGCCCTGGAACCAGTGATGCAAGTTGACTGACTGCTAAACCCTAAGCTGACAAGGACATGAGAACCCAAACTTCTGACCCTACTCGAGGAAAAAAAGGGGCAACAATGTATAAAGGCATTCCGATCCACATATGAAATGCTTGTGGGAATAAAGCTTGTGGGTATTAAAATTAAGGGGCGGGGATTAGACAATAGACTAAAGAAAAATATTGCACTTGGTATGGTGTGATGTCCTCACCCCACTATTTGGCCCAATCAAATTGCGGGTGAACATAGAATTGAAACATTTGGGGTGGATCATACACTTGAATTTGGTATAACAGAGGTAAGTTCCAGTTAGTTAGACACACCTGATGCTGAGATGCTGAAGCTATGCTGAGATGCTGCCCGATTTTGCTGCAATCTGACTGAAGAACCCAACACTAGGGAAAATTTGAGGAAGAAACTGAGGAGGCACATCTAGGAAGGGGTCCGGATGCGCCCGAGCGGGAGAGAGTAGCACCAGAGAGGGGTGTAATGCTGGCGTTGCACTAGAAGAGGTCACCTTACCCGGTCCCGAACCTGTCCTGAATCCTTGACTCTTTGATGTCGGCGTCCTCACATCATTCTAGGTAAATATAACTGTAGGGTAAATGCTCCGTATTTGCTCTCTGTCCTTCCTCTCTTCAGGTGCTGTCATTGCAAGAAGTTATTAATGCAAACTGATTATAAGCTAACTGTACTATTTGCCTGGTGGAGATTTCTGGTATATTCATGTGTATTTTGATTTGACTCACAAAATTATTAATTCAGATAAACTTTTAAAACTCCCCCGGAGTCTGTGGTTCTTTAAAATAAAAGTTAAATGCAGTTTTGTCTTTCCTCCCTATTCTAATCTATTACTAGATCTTATCGCACGTTCATTTACTCAGTAGACAGGAATGGGAAGAAGACTGGTGTAAAAGTTTCCTAGGGTAAGATAAAATTGATGACCAGTGGATATTTGCCAGCTCATTGTGTGTATGAATGTATATGGGCCCAAACTAGTGTTGTGTGTATTAATGTGTGGAGCTGTTAAACTTTGCTGCATTATCGGAACACACTGCAGTCCCCCAGGTCACTTATCTGAAACAGTTGCAAGAGACATGAATGGCAGAGTCCATACTGTAGCACACGCCATCATCGCATGCCCGCACCTGCGCATACAGGCTGCTGCACCCCAGCCCCTCCCGCCGCCCAGCGGAGACTGCCCGCCCCTGCGCGACCAGTCCTCACTGCTCACCTTCAGCCACCGGCGTGTCTCCAAGAGGGCCCACCACGTGCCGGTGGGAGCTCCAAGCCTGTGGGCTGCAACCATGGCACCCTCCACATCATGCAGCCACACACCGCTGGCCACCAGGTCACACACCTGATTCTGGGTCTTGATGTCGCAATGGTAGAGAACACATCAGTGCACAGGGCATCATTGCAGGCTGCACACCCGCTCAGCCCAATAGGAGCCACTAACTCTGTGAACCGCGAGGCAACGCCATGTGGTGGGAGGCCCGCACTGCCCACTGGCTTAGGCCTACACTGTGGTCCAGCAGGGCTCATACCAATGCCACCATTCCGGACCGCCCAGATGGCGCATCATCGCAGGCTGCACACCTGCTCAGCACTGAAGGTGCCCCTCTATCAGTCGAGTCTATACCCACTAAATTGCACTTAAAAGATTTGCACAGTGCTTTACAGCATTGTAAAAAAAATGCTTTTTGCCAATGCTGTACATCATTGGTAAGCAGCATTGAGAAATCCAATAAATCCAAAAGGTGAGAGCTATTGGCTTTACCAATTCCTGTTTCCAAATGGGAGCTGATAGTATTTCTGAATTTAAATATACAGTATACTGGAAGAGAACACATTTGAACTGCCATTTACATGTTTGGCCAAGCTACAGTTTTAGCTGTATCGCCTGACTCATTTAATGGGAAAAAAAGAAATTAAAAAAACATACCATACAAAGATCATCACTCTCCATCCATTGGTATGTTGAACTGTCATTGACATTTTGATTCTGCCGATCAAAGCGGCAGGCGGCAGAAGATCATGCCGGGTCTTGTTGCTTAGTGGACTACGGTGCCCACTGGGGACCTGTGTTTGACAGCATGGTCACAGGTTCAAATTCTGGTGGGTCCATTCAGCCTTTCATCCTTATGAGGTTGATAAAATGAGTACCATTGAGTTGGGTAACAATAAACATCTGTTATTCAGGACCAAGATACCCTTGGGTGAACGTACGCTATACAAATACACATATTGGGGTCGATTCCGATTCTGGCCGCAAAACGAATCGACCGACACAGACCCGGACCGAATACCGACCGACACGGACCAGCGCTGTCTGACCGGTGCAGTACGATGCAACGCGTGTGAATTACAACGACACGTACGGAATACAAGTCGTACGACCGAGCCGTAGGGAAAATAGTGATCCGGCCGGAAAACCAATGCGATTTTCACCGACCGACACAAACCCAGAATGAACCCGACCGACCCGTACCCGCGATGTACGATTAGCGCAGTACGATGCAATGCGTGTAAAACCAGACCGACTCGCACGGAGACCAAGCCGCACGACCGACACGCACAGACAAGCGGGCACACAAGCAATAGAGTCTGCCGCAAACGACGCGTACGAAACACAGAAGACAGGCAGCGTGAACGAAGCGAAGAAGCCCGCACGAGACAACAGCAGCGTCCGTTT
Organism: Triturus cristatus; assembly: GCF_964204655.1. Lineage (NCBI taxonomy): Eukaryota > Metazoa > Chordata > Amphibia > Caudata > Salamandridae > Triturus > Triturus cristatus. The sequence continues at coordinate 728,086,681 of NC_140580.1, forward strand.
CCGTCACATGAGCGTCTCCTTCATGCCTACAAAACACAAAGGAAAAAAGGACCAAACAAGCAATGACAAAGCCAATAAATACCACAAAAAAAACATGGGACAAAGACACACCCACAACTCCAACTATATAAAGGACTATAATCACTACCATCATCCCTTGCAAACTGGAGACACAGCCAGCAGCAAACACCAGTACACAGCAACCACAGACACACTCACAACTCACCCATCACACAACTCACACACCATCAGCACCTCATACAAAAGCACACACACATACACACAGCAAAACCAACACCAACCCACCATCACTTGCACCCTCACACACACATCCCTCACCACCACCACCTATCACCATGCCTCCAAAGAAGAATCCAAAGTTCACAGATAGTGAGTTAGAAGTGCTGGTAGACGAGATCATCAGAGTAGAGCCACATTTGCTTGGTACATTGGTTCAAAGGACCCCCATCTCACAGAAAACCAAGATGTGGGCGAGGATTGTGGACAAGGTGAACGCACAAGCACCAGCAAGGCGCACAAAGGACGACATCCAGAACAGGTGGTATGGCGTGCACAGGAGGGTCAAGAAACTCATCGAAAAAGATCACGCCCTGAGTCAGTGCACCGGCGGTGGCCCTCCTGCCAAACCGGTCTACTTCAGGACCTGGGAGGAGAAGGTGCGGGACATCCTACCACCAGAGAGCGTCCATGGCCTAACAGACATCCCAGAACCTGGTGAGAACACAAACAACATACCCAAGATTGTGTGGCAAGGGGACAGTGAAACCATGCACCCCAAGCAAAGCTACACTAACCAATAGATAATCAGCCCAAGATTTGTATGCCAGTCAGACACACACAATACCTACCATCTCATAGTCATCTGTGTCATGACATGCACCAACCTACAAACAAATAGAGCAAGCCAGTGGCACTAAGCCAAATAAACCCTGCCAGACAGTTTGCCACCACAAACACACCACCTCACAGTGCAGCTGACTGTCAGGAAGGAATAGTGGGGATGCAGGTGAAGTGAGTGTAACCAAAAGCATGATGGGGCCTGTAGTCACAAATAATGCACACCCTCCTGATTGGCCCATCAAGACCTCTCTGACACATGCCCACATCACAGGGAGTGGAAAATGACTGACAAGATGGCTGACACTGGGTCCTGCTGTGGGGAGCACAAGGCCCTGCTAGGGCTTGTGTGCAAATCAGAAGCAGGACACCACTGACTGACATCCTGAAAGACAATTTGCACGCCCTACAATGGAAGCACGTTTCAGACTACTCATCATGGGGAGACACCCCCCCTCAAAACAGACTCCACACAACTCACCGGGTACAATGCATTGACACACACCTCATTGAAATATCAGCAAAAGATACCCCCATACTGGGTGCTGTTGTGTGAAGCACAGGGGCTCACTTGGAACTTGTAGCCAAACAAACACCAGGATTTCACAGTCAGCCATCTTGCCATTGCTGTCACACCCCCTCACAGGAAAGCAGAGTTAAGAGGGAGGAAGTATGGGCATGCTGGGAAGGGGGTGTAGCCAAGAATATGATGGGAGTTGCAGTCACAGACAACCGACACCCACCCACATGGCCCAGCAAGATCAAACTGAAACATACTCACCTCACAGGGAGTGGGAAGGGACTGACAAGATGTCTGACACTGGGCTCTGTTGTGGGGAGCCCAAGGCCATGCTGGGAAATGGCCAACATCATACATCAGGACTACACAGTCAGCCATCTTGGCATTGCTGTCACACCCCCTCACAGGGAAGCAGAGTCAAGAGGGAGGAAGCATGGGCATGCTGGGAAGGGGGGTGTAGCCAAGAGTATGATGGGAGTCTCAGTCACAGACAACCTTCACCCACCCACATGGCCCAGCAAGATCGAACTGAAACATACTCGCCTCACAGGGTGTGGGAAGGGATTGACAAGATGTCTGACACTGGGCTCTGTTGTGGGGAGCACAAGGCCATGCTGGGAAATGGCCAACAACAATATCAAACTCTGTCTGTGACAAGCTGGGAAAAAGCAGTGTACAGGCAGGCATCTGTTTGAAAAGTAGAAAATGTCATGTTTGTGAACTAACGATGCATGTAGAAACATAAATCACATTGTGTGTCTCTTCCAAACACAGGTGGTGCTGGGCACCCAGCACCGAATGACAAGGATACCCATTCCCAGACTCTGGTGGACACTGAGCTCTCTGGTCTGACTCTCTCACTGTCCTCTTCGGATGACGACGACCAACCTGGCCCCTCCGGTGTGAGCCATCATTCAGCACCAGCAGCATCAACATCTGCCCTCCCTGTACCCACGCCTCCAGCATCTGGACACCGACAGGGCACCCCCGCCAACACAGACAAACCAAGGACAATCAACACCCACAGCACAGGGACACAGGACCCCCCGGAAGCAACAGTCAACACCACCAGCAACACCACCCAAGGGGTCCCAGTGTCACCTGTGCGTACCGCCGCTGGTCCTGCCCGTGTGGAAAGGGGTGCTGGGAGGGGTGGGAGGCACAGGGCACACCTTGCAGAGGGGTCTGGACTGCATGATCACCCCCAACTGGCACGCATCTTAGATGCGTACCAGGATAGCACCGAAGGATTTGGCCAGGTAGTGGGGATCCTCAAGGACATGCAACACGAGCAGGTCGCCCACCATGCCCGCATAGAGGCCAAGTGGGATGACATCACTGCAGTGCATCGGGACATACTACAATGCCTCCGCCAGATCAACACCAACCTGTCCACACACCCCTGTGTGCCCACAACATCTGTCGCAACACCATCTACCAGCGCCACAGGGAGGGAGGAGGACTCTGGTGGAGAGTCCCCTGCACCGCAGAGGCCTGCACATGAGGATCTCCCCCCCCCCCAGAAGAAGAGGGGTCGTCCGAAGAAGGACATGTGAGAGGCAGATGTCCCAGCACATCCCCAGGGCCTCCAAACCTGTTCTGGACAATGTTCTTTGTGCGCAACCCGTTCACCTTGTCCAATCGCACACAACTCGCCCACATGACATGGAGGTTTCATGTTGGGCCGATGTATCAGATGACTGTGGACTTTACTCTGGACATTTCATCTACCAGCACTTCCAACTCCAATGTGAACTTTGGATTCCCAAACCACTGTACAGCACCCACCATCCTGTGCACCTCCCTCACACATGTTTGTAAATAAACTCACCAGTACACCATACTTGCCTCTGATTCCAACTTGTCATGTTCAGGGAGATGTCGATCTGCTACACAACACAGTGCATGCCAAATACTGCAACAATGTGACCAACGTAAGGTGAGTCATGGGGATGTGACATGTGAGGGAGACACACCACTATGGCAACACAAAACATACTCACCATGGCCATGTTACTCATCAAACACAATGATGTTGACCTGAAACACATTGGCATGCACAGACACAACACCAAGCCCAATCAGTGGTAACAAGTCCACAGGTGAGGTAAGCAGATGTCACTCAGATGCGGGAAGACAGACCATGCACATAACAAAGCGTAGCACAGGTTCATTACACATCAGCAACACGTTTATTCCACACTAGTTGCACGGTAATTCTACGTACAAGTGGACACTCGCTCACAATGTGTTGGAGAATGGAAGTCCAGGGATGTGGGGTACATCAGTAGCTTCTGGGTGTTGGGGATCAGTGTTGACCACACAACAGGCAAAGTAACCTGGGAAGGACAGACAAGATACAGTCAAAAGCACAGAAGAACAGGAGAGAAATGCAATACACATGCACAAAATATGTTGCAAAACACCTACACAAACACTAGTTAGCAGTACTACCCTATTGTGGAGTACACACCAGCTGAATGGACACATCACAGCACGCGTCCAGTCAAGTGGCACACAGACACACTCAGACAGCAACAGAGCTGGCTCAACACATTCCAGGCTACCTCCATACATTCACATAACAACCCTGGAAACTCACATTCAGGTGAAGAAGTTGTTGATGAGCTGGACGTCACCATCATCTTCATCATCACTGGCATCTTGGCCCAGGCCAGGATCCTCCACAGGTGCCGGAGGTTGGTCGTCGTCATCGTCATCCTGGATGAGAGGCACCTCCTTCCGCACTGCCATGTTGTGTAGCATGCAGCAGACAAGGATTATTTTGCACACATTTGCAGGCTGATATGGGAGGGCCCCTCCGGTCTTGTCCAGGCAGCGAAAGCGGCTTTTCAGGAGGCCGAATGTCCGCTCAATCACCCTCCTGCTCCGACCATGTGCCTCATTGTATCACAGCTCAGCTGGTGTCACAGGGTTTCTGAGGGGAGTCAGCAACCACGGCATGTTGGGGTATCTGGAGTCACCTACACACACAAAAATTAACAAGTAGCTGAGTTTTGTAGGAGTGCGGAATACAACACTGCCAAACACACACAATGATAAAAAGTCAGTACACACCGACAAGCCAGGCACGCTGAGCTGGCATCTGTGACATCAGCGTTGCAATGCGACTACTCCTCATAATGTAGGCATCGTGCGCCGAACCAGGGAACCGTGCACACACATGTGTGATCGACATGTCAGTAAGACAGACTACCAGAGCATTGATCGAATGGTAGTGCTTCCTGTTCCGGTATGCCTGCTCATGTGCCTGTGGTGGTATCAGGGCAACATGTGTCCCATCAATAGATCCAATGACGTTCGGCATCCTCCCCAGTGTATAAAAGGCATCCTTAATTTCAGGGAGTTCATCTGGGCTCGGGAACTTGATATACAGGTCGAGGAATTGCAACATCCCCTCCAAGACATCGCGTAGCACCCGACTAAACATCGTTTGCAACATACCACCAGCAGTAGCCACTGTGTACTGGAAGGTACCGGTAGCAAAGAAGTGCAGGGCTGCCATCACCTTCGCCTCTGGGGTCAGTGCTGTAGGGTATGTCCGGCCAGGTAGCAGATGTGGCGCCAACTGCTCCGCCAACTCCGCAATCAGTGGCCTGGTGAAGTGGTACCGTCTGATGCAGTCGCGTTCCTGCATGGTTGCAAGGTCTGGGAGCGGACGATGGACAGCTGGTGCCCTGCAGTACAGAGATGCACAAAGGAAGATTGTCAGTACATCCGCCCATGTGGCCATGACTACGATCACTATCACATGCTAGTTCATGACATTACACAATGTACTGAGGTGTGTGCTGTTGGGCATGGCCACATATGTCACCTACAAGACCACCCCCTCACATCTCAATTCCACATGTCCACATGAGTCCCATGTAGTGCAATGGGCCAATCATCTGGCTGTGTCACCCAACCTATGTGCTGCTGCAACGTTCAAAAAACACACTCCAGTGACAATTGAGGCCTCATGTCTCCCAGGCATCACAGATCTTTGCCATGCAGAAACCCAGGCTCCCTGTATTGCCACATAAACACAGCAATGGACATGACGTAGCACGTACACACCACAAGGCAAGCGTAAGTCCCACAGGTAGTGGCCACTGTTGTTCCTGCCAGCCCTACATGTACGTCTCTTAGACACACACCCCATCAAGGTTGATGCACATACCACATGGATGTGGAGACTGTCACCCTACAGGTCTCACTGTGACATACATGCCATCACCCCCAGGACTCAGGGTGTATGTGACATGTCTTAAATATATCCAACCTGACACTGTGGCCTTGACTCATGCCCATTACTGTCCAATTGCACATCACAGTGGTAATGTGCACAACACACAAAGGATTCTGCCCCCATGTACACGTGCACAGCCTGGGAGTGGCTGCACAAAGTGCCAGCCAAAAAAACAGCTGTGGCCCCCCAAATACCCAGGGAATGCAGCCTTACATGCCATGGGACACTGTGTGGCCAATGCTATAGTGTGGCATATGCATTGCACGGGTCATGTCCGAGCTGTGCGTACGCTTTGTCATTAAATGCAATGAGGTCCGACGCAGGTGACAATGCGTACGCATTGCACGGGTCATGTCCGAGCCGTGCGTACGCTTTGGCATTGAATGCAATGAGGTCCGACGCGGGTGACAATGCGTACGCATTGCACGGGTCATGTCCGAGCCGTGCGTACACTTTGTCATTGAATGCAATGAGGTCCGACGCGGGTGACTATCATGCATACGCGCCGGACAGGCATGGTCCGAGACAGGCGTACGCCTTGGCCATTGAATCGTATGGAGACGGGTGCATGTGTATATTCAAAATATGCGTTGGATGCCTACAACAATGTTGCAATTTCAAGTGTTCCATGAAGGTGAAGATTTGAACGATGCGAAAGGCGTGTACGAGTCGTACTTTTGAATGGATTGGCCAGATTCATAGAATGCAACCGTGTTGGACCTATCACTTGGGACACATGGCACAGAGTCTGCCTCTACAGCACATATATAAGGCTGGCTGGCCCCCAGGGAGCTCATTTGCCTGCACTACATGCTACTGGACCACATCTCTGCTACCACTGCTGCTGTCTATACATCCTCTGGCTCCTGCTATGGCACGTACTCTGGAGAGGGCCCCAGCCTTCACTGAGGAGTAGAACCAGGCCCTGCTGGACGGGCTCCTTCCAGAGTACAGAAAGCTCTATGGGACACCAGGGGAGCAGGTGAGTGTGCAGTCCACTGCCTTCCTAATTATGCATGTTGTCTGACTAGCAGTACTAGCAGTGTGTACACCAGTGGCAAGCATTCTCACTGACTACTTTCATCCCCCAAAGTGTGTAGGTACATGTAATGAATAGTTTTCCTGCTGCTAAAGTGCATTATTGCAAGCTTAAACTATCCAGGCATTGTTAACATGTCAGACATGCATGCGAGTTTTCATTCCCCATGGTTGCACTACCTGTGTAATTTATTTCCCTTTGTGATGATGACATGTATATTCAAATGTGTGCTGCACAAATCTGGGGCATGTGTGTTAATGTACTGTTCACTTTGTCCTCCTCACAGGTTGATGCCCACCAGAAGCAGGAGATCTGGCTGACCATCGCCCTGGCTGTTCGTTCTGTGGGGGTCTACAAGCGCCGGATCCGCAACTGCCAGAAGAGGTGGCAGGACCTTCGGGGCTGGACCCAGAGGATAGCTAGAGTCCAGCTGAAGCTGTCACCTCCACGCAGGAGGGGTAGACACCGGACCCTGACTCCCCACATGCTCCGTATCCTGGTGGTGGTCTTCCTGGACCTGGATAGGCAGTGGAAGGCCAGACAGCAGCAGGAAGGGGGTGAGTCCATGTCTGATCTTTGTACTATGTCTGACATGCAAATAGCAGTCTTTTGTCCTGGTCACACTTCCACATTACGTAGGTCTTGTACTCCCAAACTCAGGTCCCTCATTTGTGTGATGCACCCTCCTCATCTGTTCCACAGGTGTGGCCCCTCCAGTCTGTTGCTTGTGTCACTAGGGCACTGTGTCCCTGCAGTCAGCTATGCTTCAGGTACCGGTCAGCATCAGTTCCCGTGAATCTGTTGTGTGTTTCATGGGTGGGTCAATTGTTTACACAATGCCTGAGATATGACACGTGATCTGTGTGTGCCCTTGAGATGTGTACCAATTGCTGGTCTGACTCGCAACATGTGGCTGGGGTATTGCAAACAAACCCATGCAGTAGGGGACTCCAATTTTGGGCATCAGGAGTATGTATATCAAGTATGTCACACTTGCTTAGCCACCTGACTACTGTCCGGGGCCAAACACTGTTTCACTTAGTCCTGGCCAGTCATGCCCCCTCAAGGGCATTCAGAAACACTCTGGAATGCCACTCCTGTGTATGAAATTGCAGGTTGTGCTTAGTGACATGTGCCCTCAGGTGTCTGCCTCTGTGTCATTAGGGTGTGGCTTGTTACTACGTACAACTGGGGTGTCCATGATTCAGAGGGTCAGCATGACATCTGCGATGTGACTGTGAGAGACAAGACCTGTGTGACATATAGGTGTGTGATCTTCTGACAGCGCACAATGGTGTATGCAACTGTGTCCTTCATGCATCTGGGTTACATGCATGGCAGACTGTGATGTGTTAATGTACAGGGATTTGTGTTTGCTGAGACTCATACGAATGATTTGCATGATGTGGGTCCTGGATATGTTGTTTGCATGGGATGGGCAAGTGCGCCGGTCATTTGCAGAGTTAGCTTTACCCCTGAGCTAGGATTGTGAGTCAGTGCATATTGTTGTTGTCTGGATGCCCTGCCCCTCTGACAGGAGACAGTGTTGACTGACTTTCAGGGCATCCCAGTGCCATGGCATTTAAATTGCTATGAGTGAGCCTGCATTGTGTTCAAGTGTGCACCATGCACCCCATTGTGGCATTGCCCATCAGGACATGAGTACATCATAGTGTGTGTTGCTGGCATGTATCCCAAGCATGTGAAATGAGTCTCTGCCCATCCCTTCATCCAGACACCTGTACTGAGTCAGTAGCAAGAGATGTGCTGTGTGTGTCGTGACATACTCCTACATGTTCACTTGCATGTACAACTAATGTGTGGGTGGTGCATGTTGGCACATTGGGGTGTTAGCATCCAACATGCAACGGACATATGTGTGAAAGTCAAGGAGGTGTATGTGTGCCATGGTTGATGTTGAGAATGACAATTGTCTTATCCTAAACAGTGTTGGCACTTTGAGCTGTGTTCAGCTGATGATGCCAGGGCTTGCCCTGTGATGTGATGTACTCACTGTGGTGTGTACAGTCGGTGCAGGTGACTGATGTAGTTCTGTTACTTCCTATTCCTATCCAGATACATCCACGGCCACAGGATGGGACAGCTCCATGGACCAGGAGGAGCCACAGAGCCTTACAGGGACAGAAGGAGAGGAGTCGGGTGGGCCCAGTGGCACAGAGGGTGAGTTGAGCCACACAGAGGAGTCGTCAGCACCATCCCCCCCCAGCTGAGGGCCACAGCAGCTCTGAGGATGACTCCCTTGTGGAGGTGGGTGTCAGCAGCCACCAAACCTCAGCTAGTAAGGCTGTCTCCGCCCCTGCCACCTCCACCACCACCACCACCACCACCACCCCCCTCCCATCGGCTCCCATCCCAGAGGTCCCTGTGGGCTCCCGTGTTCGTGAGCATGTCTCCTTTGTGCCAGGCACCGCACCCCCTGCCCCTGTGTCCCCTGCGGCCCTGAGTGAGGAGTCTGTGGACTTACTTAGACAGTTCCATGTAGGGCAGACATCGATGCTGAAGGTCCTCCATGCACACACAGGTCTGTTGACACAACTGGTGTCATTCATAGAGGGCATTTCCTCGGGCACCTCTGCCCTACAGAGGACCAATCAGTCTGTGGCCTCCTCCCTGACGGCAGCAGTGTCCCTCCTCCAACAGTCCCGCACCCCTTCTACCCCTGCACCACCCACGAATCCTAGCACCCTACCTGTCCAAAGCCCCGAAACCCCCAAACCAAGGTCTAGACGTGCACACAAGCAAGCGCAGGGGACTGATTCCACACTTACAGGGGCTGGTTTGCTGACACACACACAGTCATCAACAACCACTCCACAGTCCTCCGAGACCTCTCCCTCCCAGCCCCCTTCCCTTGCCTCACCTGCAACCCCATCCCCCCAGAAGCTCTTCCTCTGTGACCTTGGCCTCTTCCCCACCGACCCTGCAGATCCTGATTACAAGGGGAAGAGGAAGTCCCCACACACAGAATGTACTGCCCCTCATACCTGGATACTCTCCCCCAGACGCAGTCAGACCGAGACGCCCACCCGCAAGTCCCCCCGGCGCCAGAAGAGCAAGACCCCCCCGCCAACACGCAGCTCCAAGGCAAAGTCTCCGTCCTCCATCCCCCAGGCCACCACTCCAGAGGTTCCACCGCCACTCCCTGCCCCGGGTTCCCCCACACACAGATACATCATCCCCAAAATGCTAAGGCCATCCCCCCCTAGCACTTGCTCCTCCACACCTGGTCAGACAGTTGGTGCCACTAATGTGGGGACCGTGTCCCCCCCCCCCCGCCCTGCCGACCTCACCTGTCCCCCATTCCGCTCCCATGGATGTAGACACTGCTTTGGAGTCCATGAACACCCGTCTGACTTGGGCACTCCAGTGGTGTGCCAATCCACTCCATCTGACCTGCCCACTGGAGTTGTGCCGGCACCCACCCCATCTGACTTGTGCCCCACAGTTGTGACAGCACCCACCCCTTCAGTCAGCTCCACTGCAGTTGCAAGTGTCTCACCTGCATCCACCACCTCTTCACTGCCTCCTTCTGCTGCGCCCTGATCCTGTCCCTGTGGTGCCTGGCCTGCCCCCATGTATGCACCTCCAACGGGATGACCCCGGTCCTTAGCAGTGCAGGCAAGCAAGGTGTGACAGTTGTCACTCTAGTTCACTCCTTGGCATTTGGACATGGATTGGCCATTGGCCTTTTGTTTGCACAGACGTTTAGATTTTCATATACTGAATTTGTCACTCTAGTTCACTCCTTGGCATTTGGACATGGACTGGCCATTGGCCTTCTGTTAGAACAGACGTTTCACTTTGAATATGCTGAATAAAGCTTTTTTCTTTGTCCCTGTGAACTTGATTTAGCTGTACTTCATGTTGATGTTGTTTTACATGCCCTTGCACCTGTAATGCTTGGTTTACAATGTTAAATACTGATGTTTTGATGTGAGGTACTCCCTGTGGTCCATGAGATATGTATCCTATTCTGGTGGGTATTCATGTCATCCTTTGCAGCTACCTGGGTGTGTCAGGATCAACTATTTGTGTACATCTCACTGTGAGCATTTCATTGGCATGGTCACATCTGTGGCTTGCACCCCTGCATATATAATGTGCTTCCCATTGTCCAATTTGTCACTTCCACATACTTTGTGCTCATCAAGACTGGACCTACAGGTGTGGGCATCATTGTAATAGGAGCAACTGGGGCCTCTGTGCAAATTGCTAGACATATGTTTTGGGTATGTGCAGATGACTTAGGGAAGACTCACGTACCCAGGCTGTTGTGACCAGAGCCTTCATTGTGTGGTAACTGATGGCTGACTGACCAAGTGTTCTGCAGACATGAGTGGGATTTGCGGTGAATATGTTTGGCACAGCTGGGCTCCCACAGGAGTTGTGTCCCCTCAAGTTAGTGTGTTGTCCAGTGACATGGCCTGGGCCCATGGTGTGTGTTGTATGAGCATGTGTGTGTGTCCACATCCCTGTTCATACACAGACAGTGTTCCCTTGATATGTTCCTGTTGTTGATGCTTGCTGAGTGGTACTGGGTTCATCCCACTACTTTTCCAATGGGCTACCAGATGTGTGGGTACATGCCACACTACTGTTAATTGGTGTATCATCATTGTGATTTGTCAGTTCTGAGTGGTGATGATGTTGTCAGACACAGATGGGACACAGTCAGGGTTCCTCAAGGCACTTGTTTGATCGCAATATCATGTAGTTGTCCCTAGGTGATAGTTTTCAGTGATTGAGACATTTGTATGTGTGTGTGACTGCTCCCACTTGTCGGGTTCACGGCTGCGATGCTGGCAGGTGTCAGCATGGGTGCCTTGTGTTTCTCCTTGGCATCTGCATTGTCCTGGGACTGTGGCAGGGAATCTGAAGGATACATGAGCTTTGAGGTCATGGCCATGTACCGCATACTGTGCAATATGTCTGTCATTCCCCAGGGTTGTAAACAGTCCTTGTGTGATGTGTCTGTGCACCTTAGTTCATCCCAACATTCCTGTGTTTGTAATGGGTGCATGTGCAATGGCACCTATCCACGTGGGCTTCACAGATACACATTGTTGCAGTTCAGGGTGTGTGGTGTTGAGGGTGGACTGATGTGAATGTTTGCATGGATGGTCCCCTAGCTCCTGTTTGTCCATGGATGAGGGGCCATGCTGAGTGATTTGTGTTTGTGTATATGTGATGTATGTTTGTGGCATAGGACACATGTCTGGGTTTCCCAGTTTGTATGACATCTGCCTTTGTCATCACAGTGGAGGTGTCATGCATGCTTGTGTCACCCCACTGTCTGCTCCCTAGGGGTAGTGGTGTTGTGTGTCAGTCTCTTGCTGTGTTAGTTGGTGTTCATTCCAGCTTGTGTCACATGTGTCTGTCGTGCTCACTCTCATCTCCCAATGCCTGATTGCCCACTGAGGGTGTCCCAATGATGGTTTACTTTTGTATGGCACTGTGTCCGCATCTGTGTCACTGTGGTTCAGCCCCCCTCATGTGTTGTGTAGTTGCCTGGGGATACTGTGACACACACACATGTTGTGTCCGATGTGCAGTGTGAGTTTGCCTGTTTGTGTTTGTGCATCTGCACCAGTGCATTGGTATTGCTGTTGTGGGCCTTTGTCTGGATGCTCTTTCTGTGATTTTGCATGCTGTCCCTGTGAGTCATTTCACATCATTGTGCATATTCATCCTGGTTGTTGGGTACCATTGCTGGCATGGAATGTGAGTTTGTGAACTGACACCTACAGTCTACACATGCTGTTTTGATTGGTGTGTCTATTTTCGAGATGTGTGCATGCTTGGTGATGGTCACTTCTGCTGTTGTGTCATTGTACGCTGTATGCATTGTCAGCCCCCATGTGTGGTGCTTGTCTGCACATGGCCGAGTGTTATGTTTTCACAGTACTGTTAGCCTCACCACATCTCTGTGTGTATGGGACACAACCACTAGTTTGCCCCAGAAGTGTTTGATGTGTTGGGAGCAGGGATCATACATGCTGTTTGTTATGTGCAGCTTTGACCATGATGACACTTACCTTTTGGTCACTGTGATGAGGGGGGTTTGGTCCCTATCACCACAATGCTCCACATCGGCTGCATTTTGTGAGACCCCACTTAACTTCTGTTCTGCACAGTGAGGGGGTGTTCTTTTTACATTGTCACAGTGCTATGGTGATGCTTGCCTTGTGTATGTCACACTCATGTGTTGGTCACACATGTGCTGTTACTTACATTGTAGGCTCGTAGCCATAATCACTGTTGTGGGCATTTGTCAAAGACTACACACTGTTGTCATGATGTTATGGGGGATGTATTTTGCGGACATACCTGATGTTGGAGTATGCTGGATGGGTTGCGCATCACCCATCCTATGGCTGGGGGTGGCAGGGGTGATGGGCAACATTAGCCCTATGGCTGGGGGTGGCAGGGGTGCTGGGCAACATGTCCCCTATGGCTGGGGGTGACAGGGGTGATGGGCAGCAGGTCCCCTGTGAGTGGGGGTGGCAGGGGTGATGGGCAACATAAGCCCTATGGCTGGGGGTGGCAGGGGTGCTGGGCAACAGGTCCCCTATGGCTGGGGGTGGCAGGGGTGATGGGCAACAGGTCCCCTGTGAGTGGGGGTGGCAGGGGTGATGGGCAACATGAGCCCTATGGCTGGGGGTGGCAGGGGTGTTGGGCAACATAAGCATTATGGGTGGGGGTGGCAGGGGAGATGGGCAACAGGTCCCCTGTGAGTGGGGGTGGCAGGGGTGATGGGCAACATAAGCCCTATGGCTGGGGGTGGCAGGGGTGCTGAGCAACATAAGCACTATTGGTGGGGGTGGCAGGGGTGATGGGCAACAGGTCCCCTGTGAGTGGGGGTGGCAGGGGTGATGGGCAACATAAGCCCTATGGCTGAGGTGGCAGGGGTGCTGGGTAACAGGTCCCCTATGGCTGGGGGTGGCAGGGGTGATGGACAACAGGTCCCCTGTGAGTGGGGGTGGCAGGGGTGATGGGCAACAGGTCCCCTGTGATTGGGGGTGGCAGGGGTGATGGGCAACATGAGCCCTATGGCTGGGGGTGGCAGGGGTGCTGGGCAACATAAGCACTATGGGTGGGGGTGGCAGGGGTGATGGGCAACAGGTCCCCTGTGAGTGGGGGTGGCAGGGGTGATGAGCAACATAAACCGTATGGCTGGGAGTGGCAGGGGTGCTGGGACACATAAGCACTATGGGTGTGGTGGCAGGGGTGATGGGCAACAGGTCCCCTGTGAGAGGGGGTGGCAGGGGTGATGGGCAACAGGTCCCCTGTGAGTGGGGGTGGCAGGGGTGATGGGCAACATGAGCCCTATGGCTGGGGGTGGCAGGGGTGCTGGGCAACATAAGCACTATGGGTGGGGGTGTCAGAGGTGATGGGCAACAGGTCCCCTGTGAGTGGGGGTGGCAGGGGTGATGGGCAACAGGTCCCCTGTGAGTGGGGGTGGCAGGGGTGATGGGCAACATGAGCCCTATGGCTGGGGGTGGCAGGGGTGCAGGACAATATAAGCATTATGGGTGGGGGTGGCAGGGGTGATGGGCAACAGGTCCCCTGTGAGTGAGGGTGGCAGGGGTGATGGGCAACATAAGCCCTATGGCTGGGGGTGGCAGGGGTGCTGGGCAACAGGTCCCCTATGGCTGGGGGTGGCAGGGGTGATGGGTAACAGGTTCCCTGTGAGTGGGGGTGGCAGTAGTGATGGGCAACAGGTCCCCTGTGAGTGGGGGTGGCAGGGGTGATGGGCAACAGGTCCCCTGTGAGTCGGGGTGGCAGGGGTGATGGGCAACATGAGCCCTTTGGCTGGGGGTGCCAGAGGTACTGGCTAACATAAACACTATGGGTGGGGGTGGCAGGGGTGATGGGCAACATGTCCCCTATGAGTGGGGGTGGCAGGGGTGATGGGCATCATAAGCCCTATGGCTGGGGGTGGCAGGGGTGCTGGGCAACAGGTCCCCCATAGTTGGGGGTGGCAGGGGTGCTAGGCAACAGGTCATCTATGGCTGGGGGTGGCAGGGGTGATGGGTAACAGGTCCCCTGTGAGTGGGGGTGGCAGTAGTGCTGGGCAACAGGTCCCCTGAGAGTGGAGATGGCAGGGGTGATGGGCAACAGGTCCCCTGTGAGTGGGGGTGACAGGGGTGATGGGCAACAGAAGCCATATGGCAGGGGGTGGCAGGGGTGCTGGGCAACAGGTCCCCTATGGCTGGGGGTGGCAGGGGTGATGGGCAACAGGTCCCCTATGGCTGGGGGTGGCAGGGGTGCTGGGCAACAGTGGCAGGGGTGATGGGTAACAGGTCCCCTGTGAGTGGAGTTGGCAGTAGTGATAGGCAACAGATCCCCTGTGAGTGGGGGTGGCAGGGGTGATGGGCAACAGGTCCCCTGAGAGTGGGGGTGATGGGCAACATGGGCCCTATGGCTGGGGGTGGCAGGGGTGCTGGGCAACATAAGCACTATGGGTGGGGGTGGCAGGGGTGATGGGCAACAGGTCCCCTGTGAGTGGGGGTGGCAGGGGTGATGGGCAACTTAAACCCTATGGCCGGGGTGCTGGGCAACGTAAGCACTATGGGTGGGGTGGCAGGGCTGATGGGCAACAGGTCTCCTGTGAGTGGGGGTGGCAGGGGTGATGGGCAACAGGTCCCCTGTGAGTGGGGGTGGCAGGGGTGATGGGCAACATGAGCACTATGGCTGGGGGTGGCAGGGGTGCTGGGCAACATAAGCACTATGGGTGGGGGTGGCAGGGGTGATGGGCAACAGGTCCCCTGTGAGTGGGGGTGGCAGGGGTGATGGGCAACATGAGCACTATGGCTGGGGGTGGCAGGGGTGCTGGGCAACATAAGCACTATGGGTGGGGGTGTCAGGGGTGATGGGCAACAGGTCCCCTGTGAGTGGGGGTGTCAGGGGTGATGGGCAACAGGTCCCCTGTGAGTGGGGGTGGCAGGCGTGATGGGCAGCATGAGCCCTATGGCTGGGGGTGGCAGGGGTGCTGGGCAACATAAGCACTATTGGTGGGGGTGGCAGGGGTGATGGGCAAGAGGTCCCCTGTGAGTGGGGGTGGCAGGGGTGATGGGCAACATAAGCCCTATGGCTGGGGGTGGCAGGGGTGCTGGGCAACAGGTCCCCTATGGCTGGGGGTGGCAGGGGTGATGGGTAACAGGTCCCCTGTGAGTGGGGGTGTCAGGGGTGATGGGCAACAGGTCCCCTGTGAGTGGGGGTGGCAGGGGTGATGGGCAACAGGTCCCCTGTGAGTGGGGGTGGCAGGGTTGATGGGCAACATGAGCCCTATGTCTGGGGGTGGCAGGGGTGCTGGGCAACATAAGCACTATGGGTGGGGGTGGTAGGGGTGATGGGCAACAGATCCCCTGTGAGTGGGGTGGCAGGGGTGATGGGCAACATAAACCCAATGGCTGGGGGTGGCAGGGGTGATGGGCAACAGGTCCCCTGTGAGTAGGGGTGGCAGGGGTGATGGGCAACAGGTCCACTGTGTGTGGGGGTGGCAGGGGTGATGGGCAACATGAGCCCTATGGCTGGGGGTGGCAGGGGTGCTGGGCAACATAAGAACTATGGGTGGGGGTGGCAGGAGTGATGGGCAACAGGTCCCCTGTGAGTTGGGGTGGCAGGGGTGATGGGCAACATAAGCCCTATGGCTGGGGGTTGCAGGGGTGCTGACCAACAGGTCCCCTATGGCTGGGGGTGGCAGGGTGATGGGCAACATAAGCCCTATGGCTGGGGGTGGCAGGGGTGCTGGGCAACAGGTCCCCTATGGCTGGGGGTGGCAGGGGTGATGGGCAACAGGTCCCCTGTGAGTGGGGGAGCAGGGGTGATGGGCAACAGGAGCCCTATGGCTGAGGGTGGCAGGGGTGCTGGGCAACATAAGCACTATGGGTGGGGTCGGCAGGGGAGATGGGCAACAGGTCCCCTGTGAGTGGGGGTGGCAGGGTGATGGGCAACATAAGCCCTATGGCTGGGGGTGGCAGGGGTGCTGGGCAACATAAGCACTATTGGTGGGGGTGGCAGGGGTGATGGGCAACAGGTCCCCTGTGAGTGGGGGTGGCAGGGGTGATGGGCAACATAAGCCCTATGGCTGGGGTGGCAGGGGTGCTGGGCAACAGGTCCCCTATGGCTGGGGGTGGCAGGGGTGATGGCCAACAGGTCCCCTGTGAGTGGGGGTGGCAGGGGTGATGGGCAACAGGTGGCAGGGGTGATGGGCAACAGGTCCCATGTGAGTGGGGGTGGCAGGGGTGATGGGCAACAGGTCCCCTGTGATTGGGGGTGGCAGGGGTGATGGGCAAAATGAGCCCTATGGCTGGGGGTGGCAGGGGTGCTGGGCAACATAAGCACTATGGGTGGGGTTGGCAGGGGTGATGGGCAACAGGTCCCCTGTGAGTGGGGGTGGCAGGGGTGATGGGCAACAAAATCCCTATGGCTGGGGGTGGTAGGGGTGCTGGGCAACAGGTGCCCTATGGCTGGGGGTGGCAGGGGTGCTGGGCAACAGGTCCCCTATGGCTGGGGGTGGCAGGGGTGATGGGTAACAGGTCCCCTGTGAGTGGGGGTGGCAGTAGTGATGGGCAACAGGTCCCCTGTGATTGGGGGTGGCAGGGGTGATGGGCAACAGGTCCCCTGTGAGTGGGGGTGGCAGGGGTGATGGGCAACATAAGCCCTATGGCTGGGGTGGCAGGGGTGCTGGGCAACAGGTCCCCTATGACTGGGGGTGGCAGGGGTGATGGGCAACAGGTCCCCTATGGCTGGGGGTGGCAGGGGTGCTGGGCAACAGGTCCCCTATGTCTGGGGGTGGCAGGGGTGATGGGTAACAGGTCCCCTGTGAGTGGGGGGGCAGCAGTGATCGGCAGCAGGTCCCCTGTGAGTGGGGGTGGCAGGGGTGATTGGCAACAGGTCCCCTATGAGTGGGGGTGGCAGGGGTGCTGGGCAACATAAGCCCTATGGCTGGGGGTGGCAGGGGTGCTGGGCAACATAAGCACTATGGGTGGGGGTGGCAGGGGTGATGGGCAACAGGTCCCCTGTGAGTGGGGGTGGCAGGGGTGATGAGCAACATAAACCCTATGGCTGGGGGTGGCAGGGGTGCTGGGCAACATAAGCACTATGGGTGGGGGTGGCAGGGGTGATGGGCAACAGGTCCCCTGTGAGTGGGGGTGGCAGGGGTGATGGGCAACATGAGCCCTATGCTGGGGGTGGCAGGGGTGCTGGGCAACATAAGCACTATGGGTGGGGGTGGCAGGGGTGATGGGCAACAGGTCTCCTGTGAGTGGGGGTGGCAGGGGTGATGGGCAACAGGTCCCCTGTGAGTGGGGGTGGCAGGGGTGATGGGCAACAAAATCCCTATGGCTGGGGGTGGTAGGGGTGCTGGGCAACAGGTGCCCTATGGCTGGGGGTGGCAGGGGAGCTGGGCAACAGGTCCCCTATGGCTGGGGGTGGCAGGGGTGATGGGCAACAGGTCCCCTGTGAGTGGGGGTGGCAGGGGTGATGGGCAACATAAGCCCTATGGCTGGGGTGGCAGGGGTGCTGGGCAACAGGTCCCCTATGACTGGGGGTGGCAGGGGTGATGGGCAACAGGTCCCCTATGGCTGGGGGTGGCAGGGGTGCTGGGCAACAGGTCCCCTATGTCTGGGGGTGGCAGGGGTGATGGGTAACAGGTCCCCTGTGAGTGGGGGGGCAGCAGTGATGGGCAGCAGGTCCCCTGTGAGTGGGGGTGGCAGGGGTGATGGGCAACATAAGCCCTATGGCTGGGGTGGCAGGGGTGCTGGGCAACAGGCCCCCTATGACTGGGGGTGGCAGGGGTGATGGGCAACAGGTCCCCTATGGCTGGGGGTGGCAGGGGTGCTGGGCAACAGGTCCCCTATGTCTGGGGGTGGCAGGGGTGATGGGTAACAGGTCCCCTGTGAGTGGGGGGGCAGCAGTGATGGGCAGCAGGTCCCCTGTGAGTGGGGGTGGCAGGGGTGATTGGCAACAGGTCCCCTATGAGTGGGGGTGGCAGGGGTGCTGGGCAACATAAGCCCTATGGCTGGGGGTGGCAGGGGTGCTGGGCAACATAAGCACTATGGGTGGGGGTGGCAGGGGTGATGGGCAACAGCTCCCCTGTGAGTGGGGGTGGCAGGGGTGATGAGCAACATAAACCCTATGGCTGGGGGTGGCAGGGGTGCTGGGCAACATAAGCACTATGGGTGGGGGTGGCAGGGGTGATGGGCAACAGGTCCCCTGTGAGTGGGGGTGGCAGGGGTGATGGGCAACATGAGCCTTATGGCTGAGGGTGGCAGGGGTGCTGGGCAACATAAGCACTATGGGTGGGGGTGGCAGGGGTGATGGGCAACAGGTCCCCTGTGAGTGGGGGTGGCAGGGTGATGGGCAACAGGTCCCCTGTGAGTGGGGTGGCAGGGGTGATGGGCAACATGAGCCCTATGGCTGGGGGTGGCAGGGGTGCTGGGCAACATAAGCCACCCCCCATAGGGATGGGGGTGGCAGGGATGATGGGCAACAGGTCCCCTGTGAGTGGGGGTGGCAGGGGTGATGGGTAACGGGTCCCCTGTGAGTGGGGGTGGCAGGCGTGATGGGCAGCATGAGCCCTATGGCTGGGGGTGGCAGGGGTGCTGGGCAACATAAGCACTATTGGTGTGGGTGGCAGGGGTGATGGGCAACAGATCCCCTGTGAGTGGGGGTGGCAGGGGTGATGAGCAACATAAGCCCTATGGCTGGGGGTGGCAGGGGTGCTGGGCAACAGGTCCCCTATGGCTGGGGGTGGCAGGGGGGATGGGCAACAGGTCCCCTGTGAGTGGGGGGGCAGGGGTGATGGGCAACAGGAGCCCTATGGCTGGGGTGGCAGGGGTGCTGGGCAACATAAGCACTATGGGTGGGGTCGGCAGGGGAGATGGGCAACAGGTCCCCTGTGAGTGGGGGTGGCAGGGTGATGGGCAACATAAGCCCTATGGCTGGGGGTGGCAGGGGTGCTGGGCAACATAAGCACTATTGGTGGGGGTGGCAGGGGTGATGGGCAACAGGTCCCCTGTGAGTGGGGGTGGCAGGGGTGATGGGCAACATAAGCCCTATGGCTGGGGTGGCAGGGGTGCTGGGCAACAGGTCCCCTATGGCTGGGGGTGGCAGGGATGATGGGCAACAGGTCCCCTGTGAGTGGGGGTGGCAGGGGTGATGGGCAACGGGTCCCCTGTGAGTGGGGGTGGCAGGCGTGATGGGCAGCATGAGCCCTATGGCTGGGGGTGGCAGGGGTGCTGGGCAACATAAGCACTATTGGTGTGGGTGGCAGGGGTGATGGGCAACAGATCCCCTGTGAGTGGGGGTGGCAGGGGTGATGAGCAACATAAGCCCTATGGCTGGGGGTAGCAGGGGTGCTGGGCAACAGGTCCCCTATGGCTGGGGGTGGCAGGGGGGATGGGCAACAGGTCCCCTGTGAGTGGGGGGGCAGGGGTGATGGGCAACAGGAGCCCTATGGCTGGGGTGGCAGGGGTGCTGGGCAACATAAGCACTATGGGTGGGGTCGGCAGGGGAGATGGGCAACAGGTCCCCTGTGAGTGGGGATGGCAGGGTGATGGGCAACATAAGCCCTATGGCTGGGGGTGGCAGGGGTGCTGGGCAACATAAGCACTATTGGTGGGGGTGGCAGGGGTGATGGGCAACAGGTCCCCTGTGAGTGGGGGTGGCAGGGGTGATGGGCAACATAAGCCCTATGGCTGGGGTGGCAGGGGTGCCTGGCAACAGGTCCCCTATGGCTGGGGGTGGCAGGGGTGATGGGCAACAGGTCCCCTGTGAGTGGGGGTGGCAGGGGTGATGAGCAACAGGTCCCCTGTGATTGGGGTGGCAGGGGTGATGGGCAACAGGTCCCCTATGGCTGGGGGGGGGCAGGGGTGCTGGGCAACATAAGCACTATGGGTGGGGTTGGCAGGGGTGATGGGCAACAGGTCCCCTGTGAGGGGGGGGTGGCAGGGGTGATGGGCAACATAATCCCTATGGCTGGGGGTGATAGGGGTGCTGGGCAACAGGTCCCCTATGGCTCGAGGTGGCAGGGGTGATGGGTAACAGGTCCCCTGTGAGTGGTGGTGGCAGTAGTGATGGGCAACAGGTCCCCTGTGAATGGGGGTGGCAGGGGTGATGGGCAACAGGTCCCCTGTGAGTGGGGGTGGCAGGGGTGATGTGCAACATAAGCCCTATGCCTGGGGTGGCAGGGGTGCTGGGCAACAGGTCCCCTATGACTGGGGGTGGCAGGGGTGATGGGCAACAGGTCCCCTATGGCTGGGGGTGGCAGGGGTGCTGGGCAACAGGTCCCCTATGGCTGGGGGTGGCAGGGGTGCTGGGCAACAGGTCCCCTATGGCTGGGGGTGGCAGGGGTGATGGGCAACAGGTCCCCTGTGAGTGGGGGTGGCAGGGGTGATGGGCAACATAAGCCCTATGGCTGGGGGTGGCAGGGGTGCTGGGCAACAGGTCCCCTATGGCTGGGGGTGGCAGGGGTGATGGGCAACAGGTCCCCTGTGAGTGGGGGTGGCAGGGGTGATGGGCAACATAAGCCCTATGGCTGGGGGTGGCAGGGGTGCTGGGCAACAGGTCCCCTATGGCTGGGGGTGGCAGGGGTGATGGGTAACAGGTCCCCTGTGAGTGGGGGTGGCAGTAGTGATGGGCAACAGGTCCCCTGTGAGTGGGGGTGGAAGGGGTGATGAGCAACAGGTTCCCTGTGAGTTGGGGTGGCAGGGGTGATGGCAACATGAGCCCTATGGCTGGTTGGTGGCAGGGGTTCTGTGCAACATAAGCACTATGGGTGGGGTTGGCAGGGGTGATGGGCAACATGTCCCCTGTGAGTGGGGGTGGCAGGGGTGATGGGCAACATAAGCCCTATGGCTGGGGGTGGCAGGGGTGCTGAGCACGAGGTCCCCTATGGCTGGGAGTGGCAGGGGTGCTGGACAACAGGTCCCCTATGGCTAGGGGTGGCAGAGGTGATGGGTAACAGGTCCCCTGTGAGTAGGGGTGGCAGTAATGCTGGGCAACAGGTCCCCTGTGAGTGGGGGTTGCAAGGGTGATGGGCAACAGGTCCCCTGTGAGTGGGGGTGGCAGGGGTGATGGGCAACAGGTCCCCTATGGCTGGGAGTGGCAGGGGTGATGGGCAACAGGTCCCCTATGGCTGCGTGTGGCAGGGGTGCTGGGCAACAGGTCCCCTATGGCTGGGCGTGGCAGGGGTGATGGTTAACAGGTCCCCTGTGAGTGGGGGTGGCAGTAGGGATGGGCAACTGGTCCCCTGTGAGTGGGGGTGGCAGGGGTGATGGGCAACAGGTCCCCTGTGAGTGGGGGTAGCAGGGGTGATGGGCAACATGAGCACTTTGGCTGGATGTGGCAGGGGTGCTGGGCAACATAAGCACTATGGGTGGGGGTGGCAGGGATGATGGGCAACAGGTCTCCTGTGAGTGGGGTGGCAGGGGTGATGGGCAACATAGACCCTATGGCTGGGGTGGCAGGGGTGCTGGGCAACATAAGGGGGGTGGCAGGGGTGATGGGCAACAGGTCCCCTGTGAGTGGGGGTGGCAGGCGTGATGGGCAGCATGAGCCCTATGGCTGGGGGTGGCAGGGGTGACGGGCAACATAAGCACTATTGGTGGGGGTGGCAGGGGTGATGGGCAACAGGTCCCCTGTGAGTGGGGGTGGCAGGGGTGATGGGCTACATAAGCCCTATGGCTGGGGGTGGCAGGGGTGCTGGGCAACAGGTCCCCTATGGCTGGGGGTGGCAGGGGTGATGGGCAACAGGTCCCCTGTGAGTGGGGGTGGCAGGGGTGATGGGCAACATGAGCCCTATGGCTGGGGGTGACAGGGGTGCTGGGCAACATAAGCACTATGGGTGGGGGTAGCAGGGGTGATGGGCAACAGGTCCCCTGTGAGTGGGGGTGGCAGGGGTGAAAGGCAACATAAACCCTATGGCTGGGGGTGGCAGGGGTGCTGGGCAACATAAGCACTATGGGTGGGGGTGGCAGGGGTGATGGGCAACAGGACCCCTGTGAGTTGGGGCGGCAGGGGTGATGGGCAACAGGTCCACTGTGAGTGGGGGTGGCATGGGTCATGGGCAACATGAGCCCTATGGCTGGGGGTGGCAGGGGTGCTGGGCAACATAAGCACTATGGGTGGGGGTGGCAGGGGTGATGGGCAACAGGTCCCTTGTGAGTTGGGGTGACAGGGGTGATGGGCAACATAAGCCCTATGGCTGGGGGTGGCAGGGGTGCTGGGCAACAGGTCCCCTATGGCTGGGGGTGGCAGGGGTGATGGGCAACAGGTCCCCTGTGAGTGTGGCGGCAGGGGTGATGGGCAACATAAACCCTGTGGCAGGGGTGCTGGGCAACATAAGCACTATGGGTGGGGGTTGCAGGGGTGATGGGCAACAGGTCCCCTTTGAGTGGGGGTGGCAGGGGTGATGGGCAACAGGTCCCCTGTGAGTGGGGGTGGCAGGGGTGATGAGCAATATAAGCCCTATGGCTGGGGGTGGCAGGGGTGCTGGGCAACAGGTCCCCTATGGCTGGGGGTGGCAGGGGTGATGGGTAACAGGTCTCCTGTGAGTGGGGGTGACAGGGGTGATAGGCAACAGGTCCCCTGTGAGTGGAGGTGGCAGGGATGATGGGCAACAGGTCCCCTGTGAGTGGGGGTGGCAGGGGTGCTGGGCAACATAAGCACTATGGGTGGGGGTGGCAGGGGTGATGGGCAACAGGTCCCCTGTGAGTGGGGGTGGCAGGGGTGATGGGCAACATAAACCCTATGGCTGGGGGTGTCAGGGGTGCTGGGCAACATATGCACTATGGGTGGGGGTGGCAGGGGTGATGGGCAACAGGTCCTTTGTGAGTGGGGGTGGCAGGGGTGATGGGCAACAGGTCCACTGTTAGTGGGGGTGGCAGGGGTGATGGGCAACATGAGCCCTATGGCTGGGGGTAGCAGGGTGCTCGGCAACATAAGCACTATGGGTGGGGGTGTCAGGGGTGATGGGCAACAGGTCCCCTGTGAGTTGGGGTGACAGGGGTGATGGGCCACATAAGCCCTATGGCTGGGGGTGGCAGGGGTGCAGGGCAACAGGTCCACTATGGCTGGGGGTGGCAGGGGTGATGGGCAACAGGTCCCCTGTGAGTGGGGGTGGCAGTGGTGATGGGCATCATAAGCCCTATGGCTGGGGGTGGCAGGGGTGCTGAGCAACAGGTCCCCTATGGCTGGGGGTGCAGGGGTGCTGGGCAACATAAGCACTATGGGTGGGGGTGGCAGGGGTCATGGGCAACAGGTCCCCTGTGAGTGGGGGTGGCAGTGGTGATGGGCAACATAAGCCCTATTGCTGGGGGTGGCAGGGGTGCTGGGCAACAGGTCCCCTGTGGCTGGGGGTGGCAGGGGTGATGAGCAACAGGTACCCTGTGAGTGGGGGTGGCAGGGGTGATGGGCAACAGGTCCCCTGTGAGTTGGGGTGACAGGGGTGATGGGCCACATAAGCCCTATGGCTGGGGGTGGCAGGGGTGCAGGGCAACAGGTCCACTATGGCTGGGGGTGGCAGGGGTGATGGGCAACAGGTCCCCTGTGAGTGGGGGTGGCAGGGGTGATGGGCATCATAAGCCCTATGGCTGGGGGTGGCAGGGGTGCTGAGCAACAGGTCCCCTATGGCTGGGGGTGCAGGGGTGCTGGGCAACATAAGCACTATGGGTGGGGGTGGCAGGGGTGATGGGCAACAGGTCCCCTGTGAGTGGGGGTGGCAGTGGTGATGGGCAACATAAGCCCTATTGCTGGGGGTGGCAGGGGTGCTGGGCAACAGGTCCCCTGTGGCTGGGGGTGGCCGGGGTGATGGGCAACAGGTCCCCTGTGAGTGGGGGTGGCAGTGGTGATGGGCATCATAAGCCCTATGGCTGGGGGTGGCAGGGGTGCTGAGCAACAGGTCCCCTATGGCTGGGGGTGCAGGGGTGCTGGGCAACATAAGCACTATGGGTGGGGGTGGCAGGGGTCATGGGCAACAGGTCCCCTGTGAGTGGGGGTGGCAGTGGTGATGGGCAACATAAGCCCTATTGCTGGGGGTGGCAGGGGTGCTGGGCAACAGGTCCCCTGTGGCTGGGGGTGGCCGGGGTGATGGGCAACAGGTACCCTGTGAGTGGGGGTGGCAGGGGTGATGGGCAACAGGTCCCCTGTGAGTTGGGGTGACAGGGGTGATGGGCCACATAAGCCCTATGGCTGGGGGTGGCAGGGGTGCAGGGCAACAGGTCCACTATGGCTGGGGGTGGCAGGGGTGATGGGCAACAGGTCCCCTGTGAGTGGGGGTGGCAGGGGTGATGGGCATCATAAGCCCTATGGCCGGAGGTTGCAGGGGTGCTGAGCAACAGGTCCCCTATGGCTGGGGGTGCAGGGGTGCTGGGCAACATAAGCACTATGGGTGGGGGTGGCAGGGGTGATGGGCAACAGGTCCCCTGTGAGTGGGGGTGGCAGTGGTGATGGGCCACATAAGCGCTATGGCTGGGGGTTGCAGGGGTGCAGGGCAACAGGTCCACTATGGCTGGGGGTGGCAGGGGTGATGGGCAACAGGTCCCCTGTGAGTGGGGGTGGCAGTGGTGATGGGCATCATAAGCCCTATGGCTGGGGGTGGCAGGGGTGCTGAGCAACAGGTCCCCAATGGCTGGGGGTGCAGGGGTGCTGGGCAACATAAGCACTATGTGTGGGGGTGGCAGGGGTCATGGGCAACAGGTCCCCTGTGAGTGGGGGTGGCAGTGGTGATGGGCAACATAAGCCCTATTGCTGGGGGTGGCAGGGGTGCTGGGCAACAGGTCCCCTGTGGCTGGGGGTGGCCGGGGTGATGGGCAACAGGTACCCTGTGAGTGGGGGTGGCAGGGGTGATGGGCAACAGGTCCCCTGTGAGTTGGGGTGACAGGGGTGATGGGCCACATAAGCCCTATGGCTGGGGGTGGCAGGGGTGCAGGGCAACAGGTCCACTATGGCTGGGGGTGGCAGGGGTGATGGGCAACAGGTCCCCTGTGAGTGGGGGTGGCAGGGGTGATGGGCATCATAAGCCCTATGGCTGGGGGTGGCAGGGGTGCAGGGCAACAGGTCCACTATGGCTGGGGGTGGCAGGGGTGATGGGCAACAGGTCCCCTGTGAGTGGGGGTGGCAGGGGTGATGGGCATCATAAGCCCTATGGCTGGGGGTGGCAGGGGTGCTGAGCAACAGGTCCCCTATGGCTGGGGGTGCAGGGGTGCTGGGCAACATAAGCACTATGGGTGGGGGTGGCAGGGGTGCTGGGCAACAGGTCCCCTGTGGCTGGGGGTGGCCGGGGTGATGGGCAACAGGTACCCTGTGAGTGGGGGTGGCAGGGGTGATGGGCAGCAGGTCCCCTGTGAGTGGGGGTGGCAGGGGTGATGGGCAACAAATCCACTATGGGTGGGGGTGTTTGTGGTGCTGGCCATGCAACCCCTAGCGTGGGCTAATGTTAGTGGCCAGGATGTGGATCCCCTGTGTGTGTGTGCCATTTTGCGGGTACGTGTCATTTGTTTGTGTTGTAGGTGTCTGACTTACCGTCTGCGCCGTCGGCGTCGGTCCCTGATCCGGTCAAAGATGTAGAGTACTGGTATGACCTGCGCGATGGGATTCATGATGTGTTCGTGTCGTACACGTTGTTTGATGCTCCGTCTCGTACCCACTGCAAGCTGGTCCGTCTCGTATCCGTGTATTGATTTGTGGCGCGAATCATAGCTGATATGCTTATTTTCCGGATGCTGTGATGTCCCGTGCGTGACGACCCGTCTGGCGCGTAGGAAGTACGCATCGTACTTGTCATGTCGGAAACTGCTATGGATACTGCTTCCGGGCGACTCGGTTCATCTTTAGGAGTTACGACTCGGACGGAGAATGGGGCTTGATTCACAGCCTCCGTATCGGTCGTGTTTTTGGCAATTATGCGTATCGTACTTACTTGACAGGACGGACCGGCTCCGGGTACGTGTCGGTCGCACGGTAAGGCTACGGACAGCTGTCCGACTGGCCATTGGAATCGGCCCCATTGTGTTATGTTTATTTCAGCCATTGGTTCTCTTGCACATGAGTGATGGCAATATTTCTGATCACATGTGCCATTTACTTAAAAAAGAAATACACTTTAGGGTCATGGCGATAATGTATTTGCCAATTGTTTATTCCTTTCCAATCGTTATCTTTTTTATTGTTTTGTCATTAGCCTGTGTTCAAACTATATCTTCAGGTTACTGTAATTCAAAGCCAATTCTACCTTTCTTTTGCAACAATATGAATACTATTTCCCTTTGATGTGTACTAAAACTAAAAAGGATTTGTAAACCTGTTCAAAGTACAAATGCGTGTGAGAAAGCTCAGGCCCACTTAAACATCCCTAGTTAATCGGATGGTCTTTTTAGCTGCTAGAGAGATGAGAGGGAGAAAATTAATTACAGTATAACCAATTTGGTTGCACAATAACTGCTCAACAACTAAGATTGAGATTAGTAAAAGGTAATTATAAATTCAGAAACAGATTGATGTAAATCAGTCTAAGCATTACAGTATAGAAATATAGGACAAACAAAATGAGTCAAAATCTCCTAAAGATATGTATCCTATATAACAAAAAATATACAACTAATTTGGTTATGACGATGCAAGTAATAAGGAAAAAGAATTGAAGGTTGTATTGTATCAATTGGTTTTCAGAGGTAAGCGTGAGCAGGCTATCTCTCCCTACGCTACTTTAAAGCGGACAACCCTAAACCAAGAAGTAATATAGTAAGAAAGAAAAATTGAAATGTGTCGTCTGCCAGAGTCTTCAGTAGAAGAAAATACAACCAAGGGGATATTCTCAAGGAGCTATCGCCGAGTTAACAGCCCATAACACCAGTTTACCCGCGAGAGCAGCCACAAAAAAACATCGCCACAGATGAGCCTGGCAACTATCGCTAATGAGATGCAGAGTAGGCGTTCCCGTGCCAAAAGCCACAACAACACCACACTGCAACATTCTCAACGACCAGCCAGATCAGCGAAAAGACCACGAAACATGTGATAAGGCGCGTAAGCAGCAGGAAATTAACACCTGCTCTGACCTGGTGTAAAATCAGATGGCAGCCTGCACCGCAAAAGGGAGCCCGGCGCAGACCCACACCTGAAGAACAACAGATGCCATGGAGCCACTGAATATGCGTGCCGGACACCCAAAAGGGCCCCAACACCCACAGCCACCACCCCCAGGACCACCCCCCCGGACCAACACCGAGGCAGCGTAGACAAAAACAGCGACCCTCCGAAAATGCACCAACCTCACAGACCCAACACCAGAGAATGTCATTGCCCACTACATGCTCAAAGGGACAACCCTCCTCCGCATCCTGACCACCATTGCCCACAGGCTGACGGTACCAACACAGCGGACAACCAACATCCCACCTCAGACAAAGCTGATGGCCGTGCTGCATGTGTTGGCCTCTGGTACCCTCCAACCAACATCCACCTGAGACGGAGGAGTCACACAGCCAGGCCAATCCAAGTCCCTCACAACGGTCATGGGTGCCACCATCAGCTGGTACCCCACTATCTATACTTCCCACACACTGCGCAGGAACAGCCAGAGACCAAGCAAGGCGTGTACGCCACAGCTGGCTTCCCGCACGTGTCAGGGGGAATTGACTGCATACATGTCCTACTAGTGGCTCCTGGCAACACTGCACAATAAGCGCAACAGAAAGCGCACGTATCCCACCAATGTGCAGGCAATTGTGGACCACCGGGGAATCTCCGCCAATGCCACAGCAAACCACCCAGGAAGTGTGCATGATTCCTACACCTTCCGACAGTCTATCATCAACCTGCTCCACCAGGATGGCACCTACGGAAATGTACTGCTCGTTGGCCAATACCAAATGCACACACCACACACCTCAACTCCACAATTATGCAACACACATTACAGGAAATGCACACGTCACAAGCTCACATACAACATGCACACCCACCAGACACGACAGCACAACTCACTGTGGGAACCTGCGACAGCCATGTACATTAGCCATCAATGGCATGGCACCTCTGCCACACAATAGCAGAATGTCGGAAGAGGTGGGGACCAGGCATGTGCGAAGGAGGCAAGTGACCGATGAATGAGACTGTACACAATGCCAAGTGTGGTGTGGATGTGCTGGCCACACTGCAGTATGCAAACCAAACACACATCCATGTCGACACACACCGCTGGTGTTTGGAGTGTAGTGGACAGTGGATGCAACCATGTCACCCCAGCCAGTGGGGAAGATCGCGGAAATGTAGCTTGTTACATCCCCCCGTAAGCATGAGCAGAGTGGGCTGGCCCGGCGTACGCCAGGCCAGCGTAGGGGTGTGAATAAAAGGCACGTAACTCTGGGCGTGGTCCTCTTCCAGAATGCCCAACGTCTCTGCCCGGGCAGCGCCTCTCACCCCGCCACGAGGCCGTCGCCGTGAGCAGTGTCGCCAGCGATCCTGTGTGCCTGCTGCACCCCGGGACGCTGGTCCCCGAATCAGTCCTGCCCACTCCTGCGCACCCAAGCCTCAATGCCCACCTGCCGACACCGCCGTGTGTCGAAGAGGGCCCACCACGTGCCGGTGCAATCTCCAAGCCCGAGGCCTGCAACCTTGGCAGTCACCTCAGACCACCACGGCCTTCGCAACGCAGTACTCCTTTCTCGTTGACGTACTCCACCGGCATGCACAACGGACAAGTAAGTCACACATTTGGAACTGAGTCTTGATTACACCATGGCAGAGCACATTAATTATGTCTGAGTGTATGTCACTATACACCCTTCGATGTGGTGCCACCAAGTCTTAGTAGTACATCACAACCGCAAGATTCTGTGGGCCCACGCGGACTACTGCTCACGGCCTACGCTGCACTCGAGTAGGTCACAGAATTGGAACTGATCATCGATTATTCAAAGGCAGAGTACATATCATTGCACGCAAGGAGAGGCGTAAGAGGATGACGCGTTGCATTTGGGAGGAGAAAAGGATCATCGTTACAGAGGTGATCGAACACTACCGACAACTGCCCTGGTGTCACTGACTCCATGCATCGTGAGCCTATGACACGTGGCTGTGGCCCATTACTGACCACTGCCTCCAGCCTACACTGCAGCCCAGTCGGTCACAGAGTCTTGATTTGGCAATGCCGGAGTTCATATCAGTGTACTGGCATCATCGCAGACTGCATCCCCTCTCAGCCCCGGTGCCACTAAGTCTTTTCCCCGACATTCTTGGACACTCTCTGGTCGTACAATGGTGGTGTCTGAGTCTATGGACTAGGGGGTAGTTTTTATCCTCATGCAGCTGATACCGAATTGGTGGTGGCAACGAGGCTGTCGCTTTCCACTCCTCCATTTGCTGGTTCCAGATAGCTTCTGCCCTGTTAGAAAAGGTAGACGGACCGGGAGGGTCGGCCGGGGTCCGGAGGAGAGGTCTCCGGGGAGAGCCGTCTCCAGCGATCGTACAGATAAGTAACTTCCCCCCCACAGACAGATGCCACACAAGGATAAGGTTCAGTGTTCTTTATAAGCACTTATTTAAGGTACGGTGGAATGATATAAGGAGGTCTGGACTCAGGGGTCCCCTCGATTATAGTCTCGCAAGGTAGGGAAGGGGGTAGCGGGACAGTCTATTTACCAATCAGGTAGTTCGGATGAGATGATGATGAGCTCACAATCCTCGAGCTTGGTGGTACGGGCCGCGGCAGCGCCAGCAGGTCCCGGTGTGGATGGTCGATACAACGGGCCGCGGCAGCGCCAGCAGGTCCCCGGAAGATATACGGTCCGCGGCAGCGCCAGCAGGTCCCGGTGAGGATGGTCGTTACAACGGGCCGCGGCAGCGCCAGCAGGTCCCAGGAAGATATACGGTCCGCGGCAGCGCCAGCAGGTCCCGGTGAGGATGGTCGTTACAACGGGCCGCGGCAGCGCCAGCAGGTCCCAGGAAGATGAATGTTGCAGAAGGCCGCGGCAGCGCCAGCAGGCAGGACGATGGTTCACAAGAGCGGGCTATGGCAGCGCCAGTAGACCGTCAAGGTTGAGTTCACTCGGTGTCTCTCGACTCCAGGATACAACTCCTTCCTGCTCCGGAGCTGCCTCAGTTATAGGGCTGGTGCCCTTTGATGTCCGGACCCTCGCACTTGGAGGTCGGAGGGCCCGGGATGAAGGTGTCCAGACACCCAGCAGGGGGTGGAGCCAGCGCCTGGGGGAGCTGGAGGCGATCGGCACCTGGCGGGGGAAGAGCTCTTGACACTTCGTTCTCCCATTGACCTGCCAAGTGGTCCGCTCACCTCCTGGGTGGATGGTGGTGCCGGGATGTCGGGGCCGGCCAGGCCCGGGGTTAGTGTCGAGGGGAGGCCAGGCGGCCGCGTGGTGCAGGGCCCAAGATGGCGGCTTGACCCGGCCGGGGAAGCCGGTGGGGCTGGACCCCGTAATGAGTAAGGGTCCGAGGGCAAAGGGTCCGTCGGGGGACGGAGTACCGGTGCTTGTCGCGGGGTTATGCCAGGTGGGCCGGAGTCCGGGCCCTGCCGAGCGGGGAGGGAGCAAGTCGCTTGTGAGGCCTGTCCAACATGCGTCCCCCCCAGCTGAAGGCGGGGAGAGTCACCCATCTCCTTGGGGACTCTCTTCGTCGAGGCAGAAAAAGCGGGACAGGCCATCCGCGTTGGCGTGGTCTTGGCCTGGTCGGTGCTCCATGGTGAAGTCCATTCCCTGCAGGGAAATGGACCAGCGCAAGAGTTTTGGGTTCTCCCCCCGCATCTGCATCAGCCATTGCAGGGGTCGATGGTCGGTTTGTACCCGGAAGTGGGCACCGAAGAGATATGGTCGGAGCTTTTTGAGGGCCCACACTACTGCAAATGCCTCCCTCTCAATGGTGCTCCAACGCTGTTCTCGGGCCAGGAGACGTCGACTGATGAAGGCCACCGGCTGGTCATGACCTTCGGGGTTCAACTGAGAGAGGACGGCTCCGATGCCGTGGGCGGAGGCGTCGGTCTGCACCACAAATTCCCGACTGTAATCGGGGGCCTGGAGCACCGGGGCGGTGCACAGGGCGGCCTTCAGCTCCTCGAAGGCCGCTTGACAATCAGGAGTCCAGCTGACCCGCTTCGGTTGATTCTTGGATGTGAGACCCGTGAGGGGCCCCGCGATGCTGCCGTAGTCCTTCACGAACCGCCGGTAGTAGCCGGTGAGCCCCAAGAAGGCTCGGACCTCGGTCTGGGTGACGGGGGGCTGCCAGGACTGGATGGCAGCAATCTTAAGTTGTAGTGGGGCCACCAGCCCACTCCCCACTTGGTGCCCAAGGTAGGTCACAGACCCTTGGCCAATCTGGCACTTGCCGGCCTTAATGGTGAGGCCGGCCCGCTGGAGGGCTCGTAGGACCTCTTGGAGGTGACGGAGGTGGTCGGACCAGTGGCGGCTGTATACAGCGATATCGTCCAGGTAGGCAGCGCTGAATTCTTCAAGCCCCGCCAAGACCTGGTTCACAAGGCGTTGGAATGTGGCGGGGGCATTCTTCATGCCAAAGGGCATGACCTTAAATTGATAGTGTCCATCGGGGGTAGAGAAGGCTGACCGTTCCTGAGCCCTGGGTGTGAGGCCGATCTGCCAGTAGCCCGCCGTTAGGTCGAAGGTACTAAGGTAGCGGGCGGCCCCCAGCCGGTCGATCAGCTCGTCTGCCCGGGGGATGGGATGAGCGTCGGCCCGAGTGACAGCGTTCAAGCCCCGGTAGTCGACGCAGAATCTCAGTTCAGGTGCGGTGCCGGGGGCAGCGGCTTTGGGAACCAGTACAACCGGACTGGCCCAGGGACTGTCCGAGGGCTCGATGACCCCGATCGTAAGCATCTTGGCCACTTCCTCTTGTATGCAGGCCCGTACCCGATCTGGTACGCGGTAGGCCCGGTGCCGGACAGGGGGACTGTCCCCGGTGTCTACGTCGTGCAAACACCAGGGGGTGACCCCGGGGGTGAGGGAGAACAGGGCAGCGAACTGCAGCAGGAGGTCCCGGCAGTCCTGGCGTTGCTCCGAAGTGAGGGCGTCAGAGAGCCGGACCCCGTCCACGGAGCCGTCCTTCTCCTGAGTTTTCAGGAGATCCGGGAGGGGCTCGGAGTCTTCTTCTGTGCCACTGTCTGTAGCCATCAAGAGGCTCAGTTCGGAGCGCACAAAGTGTGGTTTGAGCCGGTTGGTGTGGAGGACCCGAAGGGGGTTCCGGGAGGACCCCATGTCGATGAGGTAAGTGACGGGGCTTTTGCGCTCGACCACTTTGAAGGGCCCCGTCCACTTATCTTGCAGGGCACATGGTTCGGTGGGGGACATCACCCATACTTGCTGCCCAGGCTCGAATTCAACGGAGGAGGCATTGTGATCATACCATCTCTTCATGTCCTCCTGGCTGGCCTCGAGGTTCGCCTTGGCCATCTCCCTGAAGCGCCGGGTCTGGCTTCGTAAGGCCAGGATGTATTTGAAGACGTCTGGAGGGGTCGTTAGGGGGGCCATCTCCCAACCTTCCTTGACTAGGCTGAGGGGCCCCCGCACAGGGTGCCCGTATAGGAGTTCGAAGGGGCTAAAACCGAGGGACTTCTGGGGAACTTCCCGGTAGGCGAAGAGGAGGCACGGGAGCAGTACATCCCACTGGCGACGGAGAGGCTCTTCCAATCCCCCAATCATCCCTTTGAGAGTGCGGTTAAAACGCTCCACTAGTCCGTTCCCTGCTCCTCGGAAGCCGTGGCGTTCCCCTCTGGTGTGATGCTGTTTTGGTCGGAGGGTCCTGCGACCCCCGTTTCTGTCCATGACTCAAGAGCGCGCTTTAGATCATCCTTGGTACTCAGGCCGGTGGTAGCAATGCCAAGTTCTATGCAAAATTGTCTCAGTTCGCGGTGGTTGTATTCTTCTAATTTCTCCATTTGGAACTTCTCGGTGGAGCTGCTATCTTTGCTCGACATCGTGCTTTGTCGTGGGGTGAGCTACTCTCTGTACGATTACGCGTTGATTCGGATCGCGCCGCTGGCCACCAATGTTAGAAAAGGTAGACGGACCGGGAGGGTCGGCCGGGGTCCGGAGGAGAGGTCTCCGGGGAGAGCCGTCTCCAGCGATCGTACAGATAAGTAACTTCCCCCCCACAGACAGATGCCACACAAGGATAAGGTTCAGTGTTCTTTATAAGCACTTATTTAAGGTACGGTGGAATGATACAAGGAGGTCTGGACTCAGGGGTCCCCTCGATTATAGTCTCGCAAGGTAGGGAAGGGGGTAGCGGGACAGTCTATTTACCAATCAGGTAGTTCGGATGAGATGATGATGAGCTCACAATCCTCGAGCTTGGTGGTACGGGCCGCGGCAGCGCCAGCAGGTCCCGGTGTGGATGGTCGATACAACGGGCCGCGGCAGCGCCAGCAGGTCCCCGGAAGATATACGGTCCGCGGCAGCGCCAGCAGGTCCCGGTGAGGATGGTCGTTACAACGGGCCGCGGCAGCGCCAGCAGGTCCCAGGAAGATATACGGTCCGCGGCAGCGCCAGCAGGTCCCGGTGAGGATGGTCGTTACAACGGGCCGCGGCAGCGCCAGCAGGTCCCAGGAAGATGAATGTTGCAGAAGGCCGCGGCAGCGCCAGCAGGCAGGACGATGGTTCACAAGAGCGGGCTATGGCAGCGCCAGTAGACCGTCAAGGTTGAGTTCACTCGGTGTCTCTCGACTCCAGGATACAACTCCTTCCTGCTCCGGAGCTGCCTCAGTTATAGGGCTGGTGCCCTTTGATGTCCGGACCCTCGCACTTGGAGGTCGGAGGGCCCGGGATGAAGGTGTCCAGACACCCAGCAGGGGGTGGAGCCAGCGCCTGGGGGAGCTGGAGGCGATCGGCACCTGGCGGGGGAAGAGCTCTTGACACTTCGTTCTCCCATTGACCTGCCAAGTGGTCCGCTCACCTCCTGGGTGGATGGTGGTGCCGGGATGTCGGGGCCGGCCAGGCCCGGGGTTAGTGTCGAGGGGAGGCCAGGCGGCCGCGTGGTGCAGGGCCCAAGATGGCGGCTTGACCCGGCCGGGGAAGCCGGTGGGGCTGGACCCCGTGATGAGTAAGGGTCCGAGGGCAAAGGGTCCGTCGGGGGACGGAGTACCGGTGCTTGTCGCGGGGTTATGCCAGGTGGGCCAGAGTCCGGGCCCTGCCGAGCGGGGAGGGAGCAAGTCGCTTGTGAGGCCTGTCCAACATGCCCTCTGCATCATGCCCTGGAGAACACCTTCCACTGTCCCCCGCAACCCTTCGCCACATTCACCTTCAACATCAACGAGGACCCGCTCATTCTGTGTGGCCCTACCTCAGTAGATCGCAAGTCACCCTCCTGTGGCGGTGTGCCTGTGCCGGGCCGCTGTGCATCCGGGGCCCCTAACTCTGTGCAGCTCAAGTCAGGGACCCTGTCTGAATAAATATTGGATGACCTCTGTGAGTGTGGTCTTGGGGTCATTGAAGCCTGCGCTGTCCGCTGCCTCGGGCCTCAACTGCGGACCACCAGGGCTCACACATCAACTCGAGTTCTGACCAGCCCGGGTGTCGCATCACCGCAGGAGGCACACGCCACCATCGTCAGGGCCAACTCCAACCACCATCTGCCAGAGTCGAAACAGTGGTACTGGCAGACTAACGGAGTTGCTCAGACCTGTCGTGGATGCCATCATCTGCCTGATCCCCTGCTCAGCACT
This sequence comes from Triturus cristatus, assembly GCF_964204655.1. Lineage (NCBI taxonomy): Eukaryota > Metazoa > Chordata > Amphibia > Caudata > Salamandridae > Triturus > Triturus cristatus. The sequence continues at coordinate 728,122,058 of NC_140580.1, forward strand.
CCAGGTGCCAGTGACTCAGTGCACCGCAAGCCGTTGTCCGTTACTGATTGAGTTTTGAGCCGTGTAGAGGTTGTGCAGCTATGCCACCTCAAACAGTGTGGGGGCCCTGAGACGTTGATGGGGAAGATGATGCAGGTATGACACACCCCACTGCATCTGCATCAGGTGTCTGTCGGAGGGACACGATCCGAGACTTTTTCTTCACATGGGCGCGCTCATCTCTAGTGTCCCATCCCCAGTGCACTGCAACTCATGGACACTTCTGCATATTGGCTGTCCTCTGTACTTTCTCTGGCTCCCTCCATGTTGCTCAGCAGTTGACTCTTTTATGCAGGTGTTTTCTGTTTCCGTTGCACTGGTGTCTAATGTTCAAGTGGTTGCCAGCACCAGACATTCCGTGTGGAATGGCTTACACTCACCCCACACACATCCAGCACAGGCGGCACTGTACATGTGGCCCTGCCAATAAAGGGGCTGGGCGCATGTGCCCATAGCCAGTTCAACATGATATTTGCGTGTGTCCCTGTGGTCTTGTTGTTTGCATGAGGGCCTTGGGCCCAACACATTGTGCTGTGTACATCGGATGCAAACGTATCACCGCAGGCAGCGGGTTGGAGCTTGGACATATAGCTTTGTCATCATCCACCCAAAAAGGGGATTGGCCAGGGCCATCGTATGCAGGGCCAACATGGGTGTGTGACTGCAATTTGAGCGCCCCTGCCCGTGGTTCTGTACTGTGAATGTGCAACTGCATGTGTCTCTATGGCAGTGTGGGTCTCCTTAGTGGGGTGTTGGTGGCCCCTGAAGGATGATGGACACCTACGTATGTGTCCTGGTTTGCATTCCATGGGTTCAGCCCCCACCCACACCTGTTGGGCCATCTCCTTTTGGCATGCAGGAACATGGCATTGGGGTGCGATGTGTGGGTGGGTGAAGTGTCGTGAGCCAGCTGTGCTTGCGGGTGCTTCCTGCTGTGTGGTCTGTTGCAAGGTGGGTGTTCTCCTCTGAGTAGCTTGGCTGTCTGGGTCCTGGTGGTGGGTTGCGTGGGATATCCATGTGCTGTTGTAGGGCGTTGGTGTCGACTGTTGGGTGGTCCTCTCCGGCATCATGGATGTGTTGTATTCTGTGCTCTGCTGAAGGTGTTGTGTGCCCCTCTGCGATGTGAAGGGGAGGTGCGTATTGACTTTGCGTTGACATATATGTTGGCGCATTGTGCAGGTTTGAATGCAGACTGTATGGCAATGTACATTGTGACTGTTTGGGGGGTGCTGGATTCTTCTGCGGGACAGTGTACATTTGGTCTACAAGATGTATGTGATGTCGTACGCGTACACTTCCATTTCCCAGTTTACGGCTCCGTCAGATGTAGTAGGCATGTTTCTGTGCATGTGCAGAGGCAGTTGTGTCCTCTGTTCTGCAGTGTCGGCTCTGCACGTTGTTCCTCGTTGTCGTCAATGTGGGTGTGCTGTTCGTACTATGTGTGTGTGCTCATGTGCCAAGGGGATCGGGCCCATGGTCCTGGGTGATTGTGTTTGTGCAGTGTGCTACACCGTGTTGTGCATGTATGCCATTGTGCCCACTCCCCCCGTCCCCCCAGTCCCTGTTTGTTGCACTTCCTGTTGATGTTCTGTCAGGTCCTCTCGAGCTGTGTCCATACTCCCTGCTCCTTGCACCGTCTCCACACTGATGACTGTGGCCTGGGTTTCCTTCAGCTCCTCCTGCGGCGCAGGACTGCCACCTCCTGTCACCGTTGCTGCCTTCCTGTTGGCAGAGGGTTTGTGCCTGGTTTAGGTAGTCACGTCATGCCGGCGCCTATTGGCCTCCTGGATTGGCCTCCTGGTCACTCAGACTGCAATCCAGGTGGTCTGCTAGTAGGTCAGTTGCTGGTAGTGTTCTCTCACCTCTGTGACGCTGGTCTTGTTTTCCTGAGGTCTGCCCCCGTCTTCCTCTCCCTCTTCTCCTTGGCCTTCCCCGACCCCGTTGTTTCTTGCTGGTAGTCTGTGGGGGTTGTGGGGGTTGTGAGGTTTGAGTTGGCCCCAGCGCTGTGTCAGGGTGCATCCATGTTGCTACGCGCTTTGAATTGTTTTTGGTGTATTTTTTCTGTGGTTTTAATGGTGCATTGTTCCGCCAGACGTGTTGGATTTGCAGGCCTATGGCTGGTTTCCGCTACTTTTTGTACTGCGATTGGCCTCATCGCATTTTTTTTGCGTTTGCGTATCACATTTATGTGGTGAGGCGTTGATTTTCACGTGGGGATTTGGCAGGTTATCTGGTGACTATCGCATGCTACCGCCTTGTTGTGAATTCCACGTTGGCACGGGGTTATTTTCCCGCAATAAGCTGCGATATTGAAAATTGCGTTACGCTACTCTTGCGGTAGTTATCACACGTTCTTGTGAATATACCCCATGGTGTCTTCCTCTCACACTTCGTCATCCAACACACCGCTATGTGCTGCTTCACATAACACAATAACCGCACGTCGGTGGTCATCAAACACAATATGGAAACACTTCCCCACAAAGACAACATCCTTCTAAACACACACTCTACACGGTGTCGCATGCTATTCATATTAGCAAGCAGTTCAGTGCCTCACATAGGGGTATTAAGTGCTATATAAATTATGCACTACAATTTAATACAATCACCTATGTCTCCACTGCCAAGGGAGAGAAACAGCTCAATTTAATTCTGCCTAGGGCATCTCTAAGTTGGATGAGTGCCAGAAGAATGTTGTTGGTTACACCCGTGGATAGTTTGTCACTCAACAAACCTCGAAGGGTTGGTACACTAAATATTTGCCTTCGGGCTTCTGTGTGTCATGAAAATCCTATTCTGGCCTAAAGAAAACTCTACCTTGAAATTACTGCTCTTAACATAATGAATTGCTTCATGTACACCATTGTCTGTATTCCTACTTTAGTTGGCAAGCAGGGTCCATCGTCAGGAACGTTGGCTTGCGTGGTTGTCAACAAAGCAGACTCAGGTGTAGTTCATGCCGACAAAACACAGTGTACCACTAATTTTATTTAACTGTGAAAATTGCAAATTACACTTTGATATAGAACCGTTGACCCAGATGACATGTTTTCTGCAGGAGTCAAAACATTGGATATTGGATTTTTTCGAGAAGCCATTTTTTAAAAATCCATCAGAAATAATGCATATGATTACAATGTTTATTCAGCACCACCCCCCCCCCCATGTTTCCAATTTGGAGCTAGATCGTGGCTTATTAAAATAGTTGCCAAGTGACCCTATACACTGTGTGACACGTTTAGACAGTCCTGGCTTTGTAGCTAACAGCACTTAACTGTTAGCAGCTCATATAGTGCATGCTGCGGAGCAGTGGGGCGCAGTGGGCGAGTGGCAGGGTGGGGGGGTAGCAAACATGTACATACGACGGAGTGGAGGAACAGAATAATTACCCTGGTCTTTTAGTGCACTTGGTCACCCTGTTAACAGGGAACTTTAAAATGGCCGCTGGGCAGGAGATCCTCTAGTGAGCTCTGGGTTGGGGATCACCAAACCGGTTGATATCCCCGTATAACCCAATCGCCCATCGCCCTGCAGTCCATTCGCACTCCACATCAACATACGGGGACCCGCTGAACATTTTCACGGACATCACTTACCTTCCTTCGGCCCGTCTGCCACTGGACTAATGCCTCACCCCAGCCGACTGATGACAGGGAGCCTCCATTATCCGACGATCCTCAGGATGAGGTCCCCACATATCCAGCGTTGACACGGCATCTCGGGGTCCTGGTCACTGATGCCAATTCTTCGCTTGGGGTCCTCGCGCAGGCTGACCGCAGGGGGCTGGCCACCGGAGCGGCGAAATCGGGAACCAACAACCATAACACCGGTGAGTTGCACCGATCACAGGGCGTCTGTCTTCGAGAGTGACCTCCCAGACGCTGATGGCATCAGTACAATGACTGCCGATCGATAGACGATTTATCGTCCCACTGAGACGGAGAGCGCACTGTTCGGGGGAGCCAAATTACTGGCAGTGTGCTTCTGCAGCTGGTACGCTCCAGCGCTCGCCCCGGGGAGTCACGCATCGCAGCTGACTCCGAGGTTGGGACTTTATTGACTTGAATGGACCGCTCATGGCCAAACAGGTTAAGCTGCAATCATTTTCCTCTCGGCTGCGTTCATTTGCCTATGAGGGCACAGACACTTTAACTATTTTTATTGTTGTTTCTGGTCTCTTTCCGAAGCCCTGCCGCCAAGGGAGAATTTCTCCATTTTGATTCTGTCAGCCCATAACTATCGACCAGTTAATTTCAAAATGGTGCCTATCTTGTAGCCCTGAGGGGAAGACCAAACAGGGATCATCACCCTGTATCTCAAAACTTTGCCCTTATGCCTCACCATGGAAATAGGACTCGATTTGTGGATTTGACACTAAAATCAATAAAAGGATCACTAATACTAGAGGTGCAAGTCTCGACCTATTTGGCGGCCATCTTGGAAAGGCTTTTTCCATTTACTTTGCCCACTGAAAGTCCTGATGGCTGGGGATGAGTACAGGGAATTATTTATTAATCATTCGCCCTTGACAAGGTATGAGTGACCAGATACGTCCCTTGCCTCCACTGTCTCCTCGGTTTGTGCCCACCATGGATGCCTCTGCCATCAGCCCAACTGAAGGATCACTCTCTCATGTGGGCCTCAGTGCCTTTAAGATCACTTATCCCCCTAACCTCACTAAGAGTGCATCAAAAAAATTCAAACACAACTTAATAAAAAAAAAACGGAAACACTTATATCAGATACATATTTCTGTATGTCTAATGGCAACACCATGTATGACCAAATCTTCTTCACAAATAGAAGAGCCCAATGGAGAAAAACTCTCATATCATTAGGGCTCGCGCCCTGCGTTGCAGAGCGCAGCACTGCTCGTGCAGGCGAGAGCCCTTTTGTCCAGGGTTTGAAAACGGACCCTGGAATCGCACACGCTCGTGCGTGTGCTTTTCCTTTTAGGTTCCGCTATTGGGCTTTGATTGCGTGTTTTTTTAAAACAGAACACGCAATAGGCCAAAGGCGGGCGCATTGCTCCGCCCATGGCCTATTGGTGTCTGTTACGCGCACCAAAGGCCATGTGGTTTCAATTATCGTGCCCAGACATGGGCGTGATAATTAAAACCACATGTCTCAATGTGGCGCGCGCGCGCACCACTCACGGCTTTTTTGTGGTACAGAAGCGATCGCGAAATTCCCTGCCGCTTGTTTCATTTTGCCTACTGTCCTATAGCAAGCGTTTCTCTCCGAGAGCAGGCTTCGCCTCAGTTACATAGCAGGCGCTTTGTGCCCCAATATCAGCCTATGCAAGACCCACAGCAGGCATTTTGTGTTAAAATAGAATTGGCTTGATAAAAATCTGCAGCGCACCGGCTGCGCGTTAATTTGCTCCGATTTTGAAATATGGAAAACTATTTCCCTTCAATTTCTTTCTCTGTTGTATTTCCATTCTGAACTGATGAATCATATCAGAAAAAAGGCGCAGACAGAGTTGGACCGGTGAGGCAATTAACGATTTACATATCGAAAGACTTGGCGGATTTGTAAGGGGAAGGGTTTGCAAGAGTGGAAAAAGAGTGAGAGGCTGGGAAGACAAATAGCTGAAGCGGGGAAAGAGACTAACTAAAGACCAACATTAGGTTCAGTGGGAATATAAAATACACTGAGGTTTGGAGCATCACCCAAGGTGAATCAGGAGCGCACTTGTGCCCTTCCTGTGCATGTTAGTTCTATTAGTTTGACTTGAGCCTATGTTTTGACATTTTGAATGCATGATGTTACAAGGATGCAGTGAAGATGATAGGCAAGAAGTAGGTAGGGGGATAAAGGACATTTCATTATGAATTAGTTGTTTTTAGGTTGGCCATTCTACAGCCAATTTGGCTAAGATGCTGGCTTAAATAGGAACGCATCCAGCAGCTTCTCAAAGGTGAGCAAAAAACGGGTGGGTCTGATTTCTGAACTAAATTAGTTGGCGCAGTTAGGCACGATAGTGGAGAGTGAAGAGCTGCTCAGTGGAGAATTTGTACCTTGAGGAACTCTAGCCTGGCCTTTAAAGAGGTCTATGTGCATCTGCCTTGTGAGAGAAGTGTCAAAGCAAGTTTCTCTCGGGGAAACTATGCAAAGAAGGCCACAACTTCACCAGAAGTCAACAAGCATTTGCAATGCAATAGGTCTGCGCATTACTGAAAGTTTGAGCTATTGGTGTTGCAAGTAATAAAGCAACACCACTAGCTCAAACTTTCAGTGATGCAAGACCTATTGCATTGCAAATGCTTGTTTTTCCAGTGTAAACAGATGAGGAAAACACCCCATGGATTTAGTATTTCTATTACTTCCTCTCCTATCAACAAAGTAGATCTCACCAGTACTATCTACAACAATGGGATCGTTCTCATTCAAGCTTCCAATCGAAACCTAGAGCAGTTCGACAAACTCTTTGTTAAGATCAAAAGTTCTGTAGCTAACAATTCAACCCCAGTGCGACAAGATCTAGCACAAATCACCTCAAGGACACTCCAAAGCAATGCTTCCATTTCCTCCTCAGATTTACCTCCTCACCCACCACCCTTCCCTTGCCCCTGCCAGGTTCTGAACCGTTCGAACCACATATTTTGCGGCCATTAACCCATTAAACCTATCACCTTCGCCAACCTCCTTATCAATGCTTCCTGGAACACCGCTAATACTCAGTGACCAACCCCCTCCTCTGGAATCTCCCATTACCACCTCTGACCCCTCTAACACACATCGATACCCATACCCCCTCTCCAGATCTTCACACTCAGCCAACCTCCTTGTCAATGCTTCCTAGAACACCGCTAATACTCAGTGACCAACCCCCTCCCCTGGAATCTCCCATTACCGCCTCGGACCCCTCTAACACACATAGACACCCTCTCCAGATCTCCAAACTCAACTTCCTCCCCTTTCCCAACACCCAGACTTGTTGGCACACTTGGACGATATCTCACTCCAGCTGCACCTTCTCGAACTCCACGGTTTGAAAGCCCTCTCACTTGAATATCTCCCCTTGTTAAGCCCCCTCCTCTCTCGTCCGAACCGGACCAGAGCCCCCGACAGCGCCAGTGACACAGCTCACCGTGACCAACCCTCTTCCCCTACTATATCCAAAACCGTACCCCTACCTAACGCAGCCTCTCCCCCAAGAAGCTCGTTGACCTGTCTTGCACCCAACTAAATTGACAGCCTTCTCAATTCTTATTTGTCCAGCACAGACATCAACATGATTCCACAGGGAATAATTCAAACTATTCATTCTAACCCGAACAGAGAACCCTACCACAACCTCAGAGTCATAAGCAACGACAACCTCACGAGAGTGAACATCATTCAGACGTCTCCCCCCCATACTCCGGCTCCACTCAAATGCATACTTCTCAATTGTAGGTCTGCCAACAAACAAGCCTCCGATGTCTTTGACCTCATACAACATAATGAGATCGATATCATTATCCTCACAGAAACTTGGCTCAACCCCTCGTCCACTCCTATTCTAGACCTCTTGGTGCCCCCCCACCCATGACATAATTCGTCTGGACAGAGTTAAGAAGCTGTGAGGTGGCCTAGCTTGGATACATCGGAGCACACTCACGATCTCCCTCTCAGAGTCCTCTTCGCCATTAACTTGAGAATACCTTTGTCTCAACATTTCTAGTAACAATCACCTGGTTTGCAAACTACACACATTCTATCACCCCCCAGGCGACAACCTCCCCTTCATCGAACAATTAATGGAAATCATCTCTGGCAATGTGTATTCAGTGCAGTCCCACATCTACCTTGGGGACTTTAACCGTCACTGGTCGAACCCTAATGACCAAGCAGTATTATGCCTCAATTCTTTCTTGATTGATCACAAATTGATTCAGCATTGTGAACTGTCTACCCATATTAAAGGGGAAACTCTAGACCTCATCATCTCCAAAGGACACACCATCACATTGGATGGCGCAAACAACTAAACCAAAGATTTGGAAAAGGGACCACAGAGATATCAATACAGTTGACCTAGCAACCCGCTGTAAACGTGCCCTCTCTTCCCAAGTGGACATACATAAAGTCCATGTAGTCACAGACTTCTACAACTCTTCTATTTCTAGCATCATGGGCTCTATGGCTCCACTCCCAAAAAAAAATGCACCTACAAAAATATCCAAACCTTGGTTCAACAGCAACCCAAACTCGGAACGTCGCAATCTAAGGGCCATTGAACGTTCCTGGAGATCCACTCCATCTGTGGACCAGCTAAAAATCCTTAGATCCACAAGAAACAAACAAATCAAGACAGCTAAGGCGGACTATTTCAGATCCCAACTTAACAAAGCGGCTACTCGCCCAAAGAAACTGTTTAAACTGGTTAAACAACAATCGGTGGAAGCCCCTAACCGATCAGCTTCGGAAGTCAGCCATCCCTCATGTGATGATCTGGCTGCTTTTTGTACTGAGAAAACTAGACTTATTAACATTGATCTAGAAACCAGGCAGGGTCTATTACTACCCAATGGACCAGCACCCCCCCTGCCCTTACTAGACATGATTGAACCATGTAGCTGGGGTATCAAGAACAATGCTTTCTGGGACACCTTTACCACCCTCAATGAAAGTGATATCAAAAAGGTTCTTCGGAGTATTAACCCATCTAATCACTTTAGTGACCCGTTACCACCCACCATCTTCAAAGTAATTAAGGATGCCATGTCTCCCACCTGGAAAAAGATCGTCAATGCATCCTTGTCACAAGGCACGATCCCAGAATGCCTAAAAGCGGCTCAGGTAACACCTATATTAAAAAAAACTACTGCAGACAGTGCAGATCTTAACAACTTCTGCCCTATCTCCAGCATCCCCACAATAGCTAAACTCCTTGAAAAATGCGTCCAGTCACAACTATGTACGCACATCGAAAATTTCCATCTCCTGGACCAACACCAATCTGGCTTTCGTAGTGGGCACTGCACAGAATCGTCTCTCACTCACGTGATGGATGACATTTTAATAATGCTTGATCGAAATTAATCCTGCATCCTTATCCTACTTGACCTTTCCTCTGCATTTGACACTGTCAATCATAACAACCTCCTAGTCATTCTGGAGCATAGGATGGGCCTCTCTGGTCAGGTGCTGCATTGGTTCTCGTCCTTCCTCCAGCACAGGTCCCAAAGAGTTACGGCAAACCACTCACTTTCCCAGTCATCCCCAGTCACCATGGGGGTTCCCCAAGGGTCCTCTTTATCTCCCATTCTCTTCAATTTGTTCCTGGATCCATTAGCTAATGTACTAAAAATCCATGGACATTCGCTTCCATATGTATGCAGACAACACCCAACTCTATCTGAAAATCTCCTCCCCGGATAACATCACTTCACTCAACTCCACCCTACTGACTACTCAAAACTGGTTAACTGAGAACCACCTCCTGCTAAACACCTCCAAAACAGAATTCCTCCTCATTTCTCCCCCGAAACACACTCCTAAAATCGACCTCTGGATGAACCAACTCACCGCCTTCAACTGCTCCCCCACATTATTGACTCGGCTAAATCTTTAGGAATCACCCTGGACAAGCATCTGAACATGAAGACTCATATTAGCAATATGTGCAAGGGAGCTAACCACCTTCTGAGGACACTCAGGAATCTCAAACCTTTTCTACCTCAAGCAGATTTCAAGCAACTGTTCCAAGCGCTTGTTTTGCCGAGGCTTGACTATGGCAGTGCTATTCTTTGTGGCCTCCCCAAATAAACTTTGGCCCCTCTAAAGGCTTCATTGAATGCGGCGTCCAGATTGGTTACGGGCACCAAGCGAAATGCCCACATCTCCCCGGTCTTAAAATCTCTAAACTGGCTGCACTACGAAGCTAGAATTCAACTAAAGATTACCTGCCTATCGCACAAAGCCCTCCACCTCAAAACCCCCAACTACCTAGCGCAAAAGCTAGAACTATCCAGAGGGGGTAGACCGTCTAGGAGTGCTAATTCCCTCCTGTTGAAACCTCAGATCTTCCGCACAAAGAGAACATGCCAACGAGCCTTCGTTGGCTCTGCACCAAACATTTGGAACTCTCTTCCACCCGAAATTCGTAGAATCTCTTCCAAGGTTGCTTTCAAACTGGAGGTAAAAAGATTCCTCAGGAATAAGTTCTTACCTTAATAAGAGGTGCGACTGTCAGCTCTAATCGCATCGGACATACTCCAGAATTTGTTGTTAATCTTGTATATTTTTATTGTATTTGCTCCACTGATGTCATTATGTTTCATCGACTAGCCCATTCTTCGCTTACCCCAGGTTGGTAAACGATCTGTTATGTGAGCACTATTTGATTCAATGCCTAGGTAGATTCCCCACGTGACTCATGTACTGAACTGTTACCTTCCTTTACCTCAAATTGTAAAGCGCTCTGATATCCTTCGGGATCAAGTTTGCGCTATATAAAACTTTCTAAATAAATAGATAAATAAATAAGTCCCAGAATGCAACTGTTGGTTAAAAACCCGGAAATGGCGGCACACATGACATTGGGCCAATCGGCAGCCATAAAGTGTGATACAGCAGGAACTCTTACTTTACTCAATGGAAATCTTCTACAGTAAAATGCCGTTCGTCTTTTTATGTAATAATGGGTGCTTAGGGAGGTGTAGGTATCAGTAGTACCACAGGTGCATTGGTACTGGGGTCAAAGGGTGTCAAGGGCCCTCATTTACCCCAACTAGTGGTTGTTTATTTGCTCTAAAAAAATGAAATGAGGGGTTCCAGGTGCCTTGCTTACGTGAGGGCCCACGAGTCCTTCCTATGTCAATGGGTGCATCCCTAGTAGAAGGCCTCATTTTTTATTTAAATCTGTTTATTGTCATTTTTGCTTATTCAAAGGATACATAACCTTTAGAAAAATCTTGTATATGAAGCACATGTACATAACAACATACCCTAGTAGAAGGCCTCATGGGTATGATTTTAAGATGGAATCTAATTTTTGGAAAGGAAACATAATTAAATATATTTACAATGTATAATCTGAATCCCTAGAGAGACCGCTACTCGAAACAAACAAGTGTATCCAGTTCGATTGGTGTTGAAAGACAGACATGCTTTTGTGCTGTCATTGTTTCCCTACAGCCAAAAGCAGGATAAGTTTAGAGCGTTTCAGTCAAAACTTACTTCATGAATCGATTTCTACTTCACAAAAAAAGGCAAAGTGACACCAAAGCAACCCAGCAGTGGAGAAACAGCCTATAAATTTACAAAGAAAGTACCAGTATCACTCTACCTTATGGCAACACCCGATCTGACAACTCACACGGTATAGGCAGGCACCCTCCACACGGTCACCCGGTGGCGAAATCACACGGAGACAGGGAAAACAACCAGTAAACAACCGCAAAGAGTGGATTTCCAGCTTGTCTTTCGATGCTTTGAACAGCCAATATCCATTAAGAGCAGGGGCGGTGGGTGAGATTAGAAAGTGGTGGGGCGCAACCGAATTAGCATACAGCACCGTAGCGAGCGAGCGCAGCTCGCGAGCCCGAACCCCAAAAGGGGGGTTTGGGGGGATTACCCCCCCCAAGAAAATTTTGGAAAAAAAGAAGAAAAATCGTGCATTTTCAAGCAAATTTGAGAAAGCAGGAAGGTTAATAAAGCAATTGTGAAAGTGCAGTTATTACATTAATAGATGGCATAACATAGGTAGCTGCTTATTCAGTATTACCACAGAGCTTCATACATTCTGTCCTATTATGCTCAGGTGCTGAATTCAGACTATAAGACTCATGGAAATCTCAGCTCTAAGAGTAGAAGAAGTTGCACAGCAGTGTAATGGTTGCCAGGCTCGTTCCGCAGGAGCGTCAGGAACTTGAAGAAAAGTCCACAGTCTTCCCCTACGGCCTTCCGACTCTATTAGAATAGACTCTAGAGTAACGAATGGCACGCAAGGGGAAAACAGGGAAACAAAACAAGGAAAGGCGGGGGAAGAAAAACAGTCTTACAACATACTGAATATTAGACTCTAGAGTAACGAATGGCAAGCAAGGGGAAAACAGGGAAACAAAACAAGGAAAGGCGGGGGAAGAAAAACAGTCTTACAATATACTGAATATAAAAGAGGCAGCGCAATGCGCTGTTACCGTGATTCTGGTTGAGCTGAACTTTGTACACACACTTCACATAGGTCCACGCAAGTACCCCAAATATAAATGGTATAAAGCAGTGTTTCCCAAACTGTGGTCACATTCCCAGGGGGGTCCTCAGGCAGTAATTTTAAAAGCACAAAAAAGTTCCTTGTAGAATCAGCAGTTTTCCAGCAACAATAAAAGTGTCAAGATTACGTCGGTGATTAATGTACCTGCTGGAGAGAGATGAGAGTTGTGTCAAGTGGCAGCTTTGACTTATCTAATGTAGCACAGAGGGTTAATATGCCTACTGCAAAGAACGTGTACCATGCATTTTGAAAAACATTTTTTATGTGCCTAGGTTAGTGGGTTACTGCTTTAGTCACAGATTCTTTTGTTACTGTGCAGTTCATAAGTGACAATAGTAATCTAGCACAGTGACCTATAAACTGTCATCAAAGAGCTGCTTGCAAGCTGCATGATACAAGTTAGAAACATATGTTTGTTTCAAGTCTTTCATTATCCTAATCCTGCTAAAAAGGTTTATTTGGGTGGAAATACATTTTTATTGTTAAAGTCAATGCTAACCACTGTTATGTTCTGAATCCTGAGTTTGTGCTTCTCCAGACCAAGCACTCTTTAAAAATGCCTACCAGTATGAATAACATGTGAATCCTACACCCTGTAGTCGCATTTGCCTTATGTAACATTTTCTATACACTGATTTACACGTATGAATCATTGTCTCCATGGGGCAGATTTGCAAGAAAATTGACTGTGTGTGTCGCAAGCCATTTGGCTGCGCCGCACTGAGTCACTTTCGAAGCACAGGGATGCGACATATTTACAACAATATGTTGCATCTCTGTGCTTCCCCCTGTGCTGGCGCACAAACTGCTGCCATACGCCTGCACAGGCACATTTGCACCATGGTGCAAGGATGCCTGTGTCGTGGGGAGATTGTTTATGTGCAGGAAGTAACCCTTCCTGCATGTAAACAATCAGAAATGGCGTTTTTCAACTTCTAAGTGTGCTGCATTAGCACACATAGAACTTGCAAAACGTCATTGTTTTACTGATTGTTTATGTGCAGGAAGGGACACCTTCCTGTACATAAGCAATCACCAGAGGTAATATCCTGTTTCTATGCGTGCTGCAGAATGCAACATGCATAGAAAGAGGAGAAATTAATAAATTTCTCCAAGTTGCCCCTCCCTACGCCTCCCCTGGGGTGGCGTAGCATTCAGACACATTTCCAGATTTACGATTCCTCGTAAATCTGGAAATGTGTCTGGTTCCATGGGTTATGCGTGGGAACACCCACAGCAACACTCATGGAACGTCCCTTTCACGTAAAGTGCTGTGTGCAATTGGGCCATATTTACAAGACCAGTAAAAGTCACGCAGGGTTGCTTTTCCTGCCTTGGAAATATGGGGCACTAAAATGCGTCACTGGTGCATCACTTTTTGTGACGCACCTGTGGCGCAAGGGGCTTGTAAATCAGCCCCTATATGTGTGTGATTTAAGGTGCTCTGACATCCTTCAATGGTATGAGAGATGTTATAAAACAAATTAAATACATGTGACAGAGGGGCTATGGAGAGATGAGGCACTGTTGGAGGAGGATAATATGGGAATCATTGAAGAACCCCAACAAAGATTGTCATATCCTGGTGCATAGTAAGGTCATCATTTACTACTCTTTAAAAGCTGATACAATTCAATATATAATGATACATTTGTTGTAGACTGCACCATTGTTTCCTAAATTGTCTTGGGGGGAGAGCCTCCCAAAGCCCCCTTTGTAGTGGTCAGGCGCACTCACTGCACTAGGTGTGCACTGTATGGGGACTGGTCTGCAAACATTTGCCTGGGCTGCTTTGGGTTTCCAGTCTGGCCCTGGCAGGAGTCTCATACTGCGAAATAAAACCAACCATTTAAAAGTTAGTCATGGAGATGCAGCGCTAACCCTCCTGTTTTTTGCTAATTCTTTCAATATAAAATACTAAAATCCTTAGTAATTCGAGTATCCGTTTTGTGTGCACACGTGTGTTTATTGTTTTCGAATTACTGTTTTAATGTTTGAAATTTAAGTCATACAAATTGCTTGGGGGTCCCCGGCTTCCAGTGGTGACTCAATTGGGGTCCTCAGGAGTAAACAGTTTGGGAACCACTGGTATAAAGGTTTTCGCAATTTGCCAAGGGGAAAGGTTTGATAGGCAACACAAGCAACGAATCGTTCACCCTGCGGGAGACAGGTCCGGCCAGTGAACAAAGGTGAGCAAATCTGTGTAGTCTCCAAATAGAACAAACACTACAAAACTTTTAAAAACAGAGATAACAATGCATTTCTTACCTCAATCAGAATTTTTTGTATTCAAACAAGTAGCAGCATTCACTTTTTGTAGATGAAATCCGCACGTCTCTCTTTCAGTGTAGCAAACTTGTCAATTACTTTCATGTTGAAGTCCGGTATCTTTTGGACTAGCTTGCTCTCTACAGATAGCATCGCCAAAGCATTTAGTCTTTCCTCTAGCATGGTGTTCCTGAGGAATGTCTTTATGCGCTTTAAGGCTGAAAAACATCGTTCAGCTTCTACTGTTGTCATTGGAGTCGTAATCACAATTTTTAGTAAAGTCACTGTCTCTGTAAGTGAGTTTTCCATATGCAGTTTATGAATTAAACTCAGCAAAGTCAAGGCGCTTGTGGCCTTCCGGTACACAGGCATTCCGTAGAGTACAGTTAACTCAGTTCTCAGCTGCTCTTTTTTGAGCATAGGATACGCTTCCACAGCCTGATTCAGAGCACGCTCAGGGAAGGATTCATCATATTGTGCAAACTCTTTACCTTGCAATAAAGTCGCACTCACCAAATGTTTTGTGAACGAAAAGCGTTCTTTCGCCTGCACAATTACAATGTCACATATCTCCTTTCCAATTCGAACCAGAGAGGTGATGTTTTGTCTGCGGTTTGCAAAAACAGAATGCTGCGGCAGTTTGCTCTCTAAATCTTCAACCCCATCTCTCACTTTCATAATCTGTTGTACAAATGCAGATGTATTGGCTTTCACAGAGACAGTATCTAGGTCTTTTCTTTGCAACTGATCGTATAACACATCAACAGGAATCATTATGTCATGAAATAAAAACAGTAAGAACTGAAACTCTTTGTCTTGTAGTGTTCTAATAAAGCCATGGGCTTCATTCTGACTTGTGTGATCAAAGTCTGCTCTGGATGCTATGGCGACAAAACATTTCTCAAGGCCCTCCCTCTGTTCAAAGATTAAGTTGACTGTACGAATGTGAAAGTTCCAACGAGTTGAGGATCCCCTTGGTACGCTTTTGTCCACAATCTCATGAAGGGCTTCTGTTCTTTTGGGGGAACGTGTGAAGAATGCTGCTATGCCTCCGATATCCTGAAAGAAGACTCGTGTCTCTCTGATCTTTGATACCGCCTGTTGCATAATAAGATTGAGTTGGTGGGCGTAACAGTGCACAAAATGAGCATTAGGGTACACATCTCGAATTCTCTTCTGAACTCCACTAAGGCTCCCACTCATTACGGATGCACCGTCATAGCTTTGTGCGATAAGCTTTTGTTTTTGAGGCAGGTCCGGGAAAATTAAGTCCAGTTGACACAGTATTGCTTCAGTGATGGTTGCTGCACTAGAGTCACTTAAATGCGTGAAGCCATAAAATCTTTCCACAATGTTTCTGTCACTGTCAAGGTACCGAAACACTAACACGGACTGTGTTTGAGTGGACACATCAGTGGTGTCATCAGCCTGAATAGCCACAAAGTCTGTGTTTCGCAACTCTTGCACAATATGGCTTCTTATAATTTCGAGCATACAGTCAAGGAGTTCATTTTGTATTGTATTAGAGGTGCCCTTAAAGACTGTAGCATGTGCTAAATGTCTTTCCAAATCCTGGTCTATGGTTGACATTAAATCCACTAGGCCTCGGAAGATCCCAGGTTTTGAGGAAGTTTCCGATTCATCATGGCCTCGCAATGCCAGTTCGAAAGCACCACAGAAACGAATGCAATCAATGATCTTGGATAGATTTTGTCTGTTCTTATCCACAGCTTCATTGTGTTTTTGAATGGATTTGCGATACGCATCATTTATCTGCTGCTCAATTGGTGCGTCTTCCCCCAACATTCCCAGTCTTGTCAGGTTTTCCAGATGATTTCTTGTGAGCGCATGCTTCTTTATTTTTTCAGCGATGTGCTTCAGGTCGACCATTCCTTGCCGTGTCCAAGAAAAGTCACCGCCAAACAGCAAGCAGGGGAAGCAGAACAGAGAATTGCGTATAGGGCAGCCTGTAAGCCAATCAGCTTTTGTGTACCAGGCATTTGAGAATGTACGTTTTGACATTTTTCCTCTGTCCTGGGTAGTTTGCTGTAGGTTTATTTCAGGCTGATGAGGTCCCAATTCTTTTAACTTCAGTTTTCGTTCAAGTGGCCGTGACTGGAATGACTTTGTAATCAGCTCTTGTACTGTATTCATGATGGGGTGTCGGGTGTTGCTGGCCTTACCAATATATATATATATATATATATATTAAAGAAACCTGTCAATAATCAAAGTACAACGTATAAGGTGCAGTGCAATAATATCAAATTTCAGTATAAATACATTATACATATATATTGTGCATTATCCTAATACATCTCAAATGACTGCTAAAAATAGAGCCGTACTGCCTCCTGCCTCTCTGTGCCATAGTGTTGCTGGAGGCACTGAAAGACACTGCTTGAGGGCCTTGAGAGTGACCACATGACATACATGCTCTAACTACGATGTAAAAAAATATATAGCATCAGTTGCCTTACCTTTAACACTGGTGTTTGCTGGGTTGTAGCCGGGGTCGGGTGAGAGAGCAGCAAAGGAGGTTGGGGTCCTCTTGTTGTTTGCTGGAAAATTGCCCCAAAATGCGGTAATGTTTCAGGTTGTCAGGTGCTGAAAATGAAAAGATAACAATTTATTTTTGAAACAGTAGGGTAATGAAACAAAGACTGTGGGGAAAAAACATAACGCTCCAATTTTTTCCTAGACATCAGATGAATCTATTGGAGGCTTTGAAAATAAGGAGAAAGTGACTGCCAGGGAAAGAGGTCCCATCACTGCCCTAGAAACAGTTACCAGATTAGAAGGAATGAATTGAGTGCAAAAACCTGCATCCTCTGAGGTCCAGACATCATTCTCATTGTAAGGTCCCTGAAGAGGCAAGTCTGAGTCTGACCCCTAGGTATCAAATATTTAACCTTTGCAGCGGGTGTCATAACTCTGCAGGACGGTCTGTTCTGTGACCTCATCACTACTCTAGAAAAGTGGCTAGGGATAATGGTGGGGAGATACCCAATCTAGTTAGTAGAGCAAACAAACACACAGAGGAAACAGACAGGGAAACCCTAGTCTTTGTGCTTCTGAAAAGCTGTGTTCTCAGTGTCAATGGGAAATAGGCACATTTTGATTGGTGTCTTGTTTTTTACACCACTTTTTCCCATACATCAAAAGTGTTCCACCAGAATCAGCAACAAAGCAGGCAATTGGACACTGAAAGAGAATGCAGATCCAGGGAGGCTCCAACACAGAAGGGTGTAGAGTCTGGGACATCTAACGTAGTGCAGTTGAAGTGAGTGATGTGTGTTCTGACAGCAGTGAGTGATGTGGACAGTGAGCCTGATGTCTGGGATGTGCCAGAAGGGCTTTTTTATATGTACTAAACCCATTTGGGTTTTGTGATCCATTCCGACTCGTAATTAATTAGGAGGGGTCGTAAAAGGGGTAACCCTGCCTAATTACAAATAGCAAAGGCATTAATAATTTGCTATCATAATTGCGGTCGCAACCATTGGCCAGTTACCAATACCACAAAGGAAGGGTTAACTGATTCACAAAGAGGAAGGCTCATTTGCGAACTGTGTCCACAGCCTGGGAGGGATTTGAGTAGGTGGTTTAAGGCACTTGGCCAGGGCATAGGTCGCATCACAAAAGAAAAGTAAAGACAGGTCGTAAAATGTAGGTGCACTTTTTCTGCCCATCCTTTTGATACATCTAGGACAAAATGGCTTTTCAAATTACCAGGTGGATTTAAAAAGACCCTTTACACTGACCTGCTCCCTGCTGACGAGAGGCAACTACCTCGAAACACGTGTCCAGGGATGGCTAACGCAACACATACTGTTCTTTTTACACATCGTGGCATAGGGGTACCCCCCGTCGCCACTACATTTACCACAGTCCTTTGGGGCAACTTGCTGGTGTGACGAGCAGTGTGCGACCAACTTTTGCATAATTTATTACGGCTCCCTTGAGCCAACGGGCTGACGAGCCTTGGATCTGCACCTGCGCGCCATGAGAGGTACTTGACCTGTTTTAATTACATTTTGGCAGTCCACACGGCACCCCTTTACACTGACCTGCTCCCTGCTGACGAGAGGCAACTACCTCGAAACACGTGTCCAGGGATGGCTAACGCAACACATACTGTTCTTTTTACACATCGTGGCATAGGGGTACCCCCCGTCGCCACTACATTTACCACAGTCCTTTGGGGCAACTTGCTGGTGTGACGAGCAGTGTGCGACCAACTTTTGCATAATTTATTACGGCTCCCTTGAGCCAACGGGCTGACGAGCCTTGGATCTGCACCTGCGCGCCATGAGAGGTACTTGACCTGTTTTAATTACATTTTGGCAGTCCACACGGCACCCCTTTACACTGACCTGCTCCCTGCTGACGAGAGGCAACTACCTCGAAACACGTGTCCAGGGATGGCTAACGCAACACATACTGTTCTTTTTACACATCGTGGCATAGGGGTACCCCCCGTCGCCACTACATTTACCACAGTCCTTTGGGGCAACTTGCTGGTGTGACGAGCAGTGTGCGACCAACTTTTGCATAATTTATTACGGCTCCCTTGAGCCAACGGGCTGACGAGCCTTGGATCTGCACCTGCGCGCCATGAGAGGTACTTGACCTGTTTTAATTACATTTTGGCAGTCCACACGGCACCCCTTTACACTGACCTGCTCCCTGCTGACGAGAGGCAACTACCTCGAAACACGTGTCCAGGGATGGCTAACGCAACACATACTGTTCTTTTTACACATCGTGGCATAGGGGTACCCCCCGTCGCCACTACATTTACCACAGTCCTTTGGGGCAACTTGCTGGTGTGACGAGCAGTGTGCGACCAACTTTTGCATAATTTATTACGGCTCCCTTGAGCCAACGGGCTGACGAGCCTTGGATCTGCACCTGCGCGCCATGAGAGGTACTTGACCTGTTTTAATTACATTTTGGCAGTCCACACGGCACCCCTTTACACTGACCTGCTCCCTGCTGACGAGAGGCAACTACCTCGAAACACGTGTCCAGGGATGGCTAACGCAACACATACTGTTCTTTTTACACATCGTGGCATAGGGGTACCCCCCGTCGCCACTACATTTACCACAGTCCTTTGGGGCAACTTGCTGGTGTGACGAGCAGTGTGCGACCAACTTTTGCATAATTTATTACGGCTCCCTTGAGCCAACGGGCTGACGAGCCTTGGATCTGCACCTGCGCGCCATGAGAGGTACTTGACCTGTTTTAATTACATTTTGGCAGTCCACACGGCACCCCTTTACACTGACCTGCTCCCTGCTGACGAGAGGCAACTACCTCGAAACACGTGTCCAGGGATGGCTAACGCAACACATACTGTTCTTTTTACACATCGTGGCATAGGGGTACCCCCCGTCGCCACTACATTTACCACAGTCCTTTGGGGCAACTTGCTGGTGTGACGAGCAGTGTGCGACCAACTTTTGCAGGATTTAAAAAGAGTCCCTTGTCGTTTCGCACTTTACGGCTGGGTTGTTATTTGTTCTGTTAATGGCGGTAGAATAAAGTTGAAATCCATGGAGATTGTCTCGAAGTATGCGACATTGCGACAGGCCCCCCCCCCTCCCTCTTCTCCCCCCCCCCCGCATAGCAAGCAGCGCCTTCATAAATGCTAGCCCGCGCGCCAGAGTCCCTTTATGAGCACCAGACGCCTACAGTGCAGCGAAGCGCGCAATCCTTAATGCTACCTGCATTGATATTTTATGGCACAAAAGCGACATAACTGTCGGGAATCCCTTTGTTAAATGGCCGCATTAAGCAAGCAGTCTCATGAAATGTCTAATCCCCAGTAACCCTGGTGAAGTGTGTTTGTTTTTGCCGTGTCATGTATGCTCTGGCCGTAAGACCCACAGTAACTTGGCCAGTTATCAGGGAGCGTATTGGAGAGAAGTCTTAGAGTTCTGGAGTGAGGTCATTATTTACAAATGAGATATTAGGAAGATTTCCAAGGGGGTCATTGCTAAAATAGATAACACGGGGAAAGGAAGGCCTTGGCATTAACGGGAATGAAGTTACTGCACAAACCAAGGGAAACAACAACAGCAGCAATGCAATACAAGAGAGAGTAAAAAAGAAAAAAAACACTGTACGAACGACTAAAAACAGTACAGCAAAATCGTGCATCGAAATGCAACGCTGGTGACCAATTAAGAAATGTCCCAAGTATTGTATCAGAAAACCTGGGACTGCATCAGGCAGTAGATGGCTCGATGCGTTTTTCTTTATCTTTGCACATACACGTCTAGAACAGAACTATTTTACTTACTGTACATCGAAGGCCGTCAGAATGTGTGTGTAAATTTATCAATAGTATGTTATCAGACGGCTGTAGTGTGTGGAAAGGTGCTCCCTTAAACCAGGTGTCCTTGTGTGGGGTTCAGAGCAAGCTCAGGCCTCTTCTCGCGGGTGCGGGTGCGGGGGGGCAGGGCACCCGCTTAGACCCACGCCGGTGCGTCCAGTACCAAAACAATCATGGACACTCTGTCTCTGATTGTTACTATCCCTCGAGAATCCTACCCGGTTAGCAGAACACACGGCACCCCGCGCTACCCTCCAAATGGGCTAGCAATGAAAAGTGTCATTTCAGAGCACAGCCAGCCTCTCCCTGCAAACCTTGCACAGCAGCCCCGCCTGTGAACATCCCTCCTTCCTAACATAAAATGTCCTACGATTCGATCCAGACAATATCTCCGATGTCCCCGGCGACCCCTGCGTCCCTCTGCCCCCTCTGCTCGCTTCCCCCGGGTGAGAGCCCGGAGCGGGGAAGCGTGTGTATAAAACGCCATCAGTGAAGGGCTGCTGCAGATTCCAAAATGGCCGTCTGACAACAAGCTGCTGGACGTGCTTTAAAAACAGAGGGATCGGGGCCCCGGCGGTCACCCTGCGAGCCGCGGCCGCCCCACTTCCTTGTCAGTACGCACCCGGTGACAGCCCCAGGCTCGGGGTGCCTCACTGCACCCCATTCCTGCCGACCCACCACAGAGCAGGCGAAATGGCTGCTTCCCTCCCAAACTGCCCGCACGTGCAGGCAGATGACAGTCGGCGCCCTCTCTGCCCCAGTGCCCCCTCTGCCCACATCTCCCGCGTCACGATACCCAGTAACGGGCGCGTATAATGCGACAAGAGAAGCCGGCGATGTCAGCAGCATTCGCTGCAACGGCACGAATCTACCGAGAAACTCGACCAGCAAAGGGCGTGCGGCGTGTCCTAAAGGGCTGTCCGCCTACCAACGCGCACTGTCCCGTTCCCGCTTCGGGGACGTCCGCGTAGAACAATTTACCACCTTTCGTGGTTTCTTCGGGCTCCAAAGGGACTTATTTACCCCAAGATTTGCAAATATCTTCGACAGTAACTAATTCACCCACCTCCTAAAAAACCCTTCTACCCCTGTGGCCTGTGCCCTGACTTCGGGTTCTAGTCCACATTACACAACGGGAAGGGCACCCTTCGTAGAGCACTTAAGGGTATCAAAGCGGCTATTCACCCCAGCGTACCACAACCTTCTTCTGAAACAGAGGCTCGGCTATCTATCCCCTAGCCCACAGACGCCCCTCAGTGCTGTGCCCATACACGAGGGGTATGAATCATAGAACACCTGGTCTGGGCCCCTGGCGTGCCATCTCTACCGAAGTCAAAACGTCGAGTTGTGCCAACGTTTTCAAAAATGCGTAAAATGCGCAACTATTCATGTCCTGTCCGCAGAAGGTTATTCACAAATGTGCTGCAAACTGTCGTCTCAATCCAGCACATCGTATTAGTGCGTCTGACCAGGTATTAGTCATGTCTGAATGCGGGGACTCCAAATCTCTTCTAGGCAGCAACAATCTACTCAGTTTCACAAGTTAGTTGATGAAACGTCACTCCACTGTTCATCTAAAAAAAAGAGTCACTGAACGACAACTCCAAACCAAACTCACAGAAAAGGTGATCTTGTACGAGTAAGACAGCAGCAGCACACACCGTCCCTCACGACCACGAGGCTGTCAGGCTGGGCTCAGGCGACGCGCACGAGTCGAGACAGAGTGGTGAAGTGCACCCGTCACCCGACCGTTACCTATTACGTCACGCGCTCGGCATCCAATATGGATTGCCCGCCCCTGCGGTGACCGGCCAATCCTGGCGCAGTGGCGCTGCATGCAGCACCAGGATTGGCTTGGAGGGCACAGTGACTGCTCGCCCTGTCGCCCTTTTGCTGCCAGCGCTGCCGCCAGCAGGTCCTGCACCCCCCCCCCCCCCCTACTAGCTAATGGGGCCGGCCTGGGTGCGCATGCTCGGGCAAGTTGCTGCCCGAAGCATACATGCGGGGAAAAAAACGTTTTTTTACAGACCTGTCAATCAATCCACACCAGCCAGCCCGGCCCGCCCCCCCCCCCCCTCCCGATAAAGTCGGGTGCTGCCCGGCGCCGTGTAAATGTGGTAAGTAAAGTAGTTATTTCGTAAAAGTTTCATTTATTTTAATTCTTTAACGCGGGTCCAGGGCTGGTGGGGCTACGCCCCTACGCCCCAATGGACGCACCGCGGCTGATTAAGAGATGCCGAAAACACCCCAGGACATTGGCCCTAGCCTCAGGGTGTTTTGTTTTTAGGTTTGGTGGGGTAAGGGGCAGAAGTGGCTCTGAAGAAGTTCTCTGCATAAGCCCCACCTCACACAATGAAATATCTTTTTAAGTTGGCAGGCCTCCAACACCGTGCTTGAACCATGGAAACCATTTTGTAAGGACTGTAAGCACTGATCAGCTTAGATACTAAAGGAGGCTTTATAGTGCCCAAGCTGTATGCTTCTTTTTGGTTGACCACCTATACAATCAACTCACAGGGTAGACCAAAAACCCATCTCCACATACTCATCATAAGACAATAATGGACGGCCACAGCTATACTCATTTACAAGCTGACCTGCGTCAAAAGAAAAGTGCAGGAATGTGTCATAGTTATGATATACAGCACATTCCTGTCCTTTCCCACTGTGCTGGCGCAGTTTTGGCTGCCCTGCACCAACACAGTCACCCTTGTACCATGAAATGCTTTTTTTTGGGCAGGAAGGGACACCTTCCTGCATAAAAACTATCCATGCAGGTGAATGCAGCACACATGGAAAGAGAAAGAAACAAGGAGAAATGAAAATATTTCTCCTCATTACGCCTGCTTTGGGGAGGCATAAGATTTTGGGGCTGCCCTAGGTTTACGTGCTTTTGTAAATCTTGGGCAGCGTCTAAATCCGTGGGTGTTGCGTGGGAACACCCACTGCAACGCCCATGGAACGCCTCCTAGATGCAGAGGAAGGCAATACAGAGCTTTGCGCTGCCTTGCTTCATATCGATGAGGCCTCATTAATATGATTGAGAGGCCTGCGCCACCGGAGCTTCATAAAAGTGACTTCCATTCCCTGCTTCTTTAGTTCCTAGTGTTCGGCCTTATTCATGTAGCTTTAGTTCTTAGTCTCCTGCTGTGATACATTTGCTTCCTTCCTAGAAAGTGCTCGCTAGGTTTTCCCATTATGTTATGCACTGTTCCCCGCTAGTCCCTTGTCTATCGTAACTGTGTATTTAGTTTATGATCTTTGCTGTTACCGCTTTCTTGTTCCTGTGTGATCACCAGTATTCGTGGGCACACATCCACTGTGAGTACAGTTTTTAATGTTACATATTCTGACATCACTGTATATGTCAGGTCCACAGATCCTGCTTTGCATGTTGGACACAAATATTGTCTCAAAAATATGATGACAACAATATCGCAAGGCAAAATATTTCAAGTAAGAATATCATTTTTAAAGTATTTATCATAGTTATATCTAATATTGTTGCATATAATATTGATTTGCAAATATTTCATAATGTTTGTATTATTATTTGTGTTATAAGCTATTTATATTTTATTGCCAATTACTTGCACAATTTTGCAGGGATTTTTTACTTTGCAAATATGTTTAAAGAATGTATTTTATTTAAATTATTGTATTTATCAGGGGTTGTTGGGTTTGTAGGGGAGTAAGGTGTGAAGTGTTATAATAGGCATTTTATAATTTTTTAACAAAATTGTTTATTCCATTTTCAAACTTTAATTGGTTAATGAGATTATTAGTTGTGTAAATTATTTATATATTTCAATGAATAATCAAATTAATTTAATATATTATGTTTTAGTTTTGTAAAAACATATATATATATTAAGGGGTTGTTTTACTATATTTAAAAACAGAATTAGGAGTGTGGTAAGTTTGAAAAAGCTCTTAAATATTTTTTATATACATGGTGTAGTATTCACTAACCTTTGTTCGTGCCTTTTTAAGGTTTTGTGAATAGTCATAGGAAAATACGTAACTGAAGCATGGGTGTGGAACTTGGTCCACATTTAAGGGCCTGATTACAATGGCGAGGAGACCGCCACCGACAGGCTGTCGGTGGCGGTCTCCCCACCATCTTAACCAACTTCGCCGCCTGCCACATTTGGATGGCAGACGGCTGTACAGCCACGGATCCGACGGGCTCAGGAGCCCGTCGTCCATCGGAGGCTGAGTAATGCCTACAATGGTGGCACCGCCATAGGCATTACGTTGTTCCTTCCCGTCGGCCCTTTCAGGGCGGTGAACTTGCCATGAAAAAGGCTAGCGGAAAGGGACATTGGGGGCCCCTATGGTGCCCCATACATATCTCTGTACCATGAGGTAGGCACCGCATGGTACACATGGTACACATGATATGTGTGGGCAGGGACATCTTAAGGATTTTGGGGGCCCTGGGCCAAACATACTTTGGGGGCCCCTGTTCAGAACAGCTTAGAATTTATGATCCAATTTGAGCCCCTGTTTCCCACACAGTTTCCGCTTCCTCAGCGGCGTTAGCGATCCTGTTTGCATCATAGGCATTAGCCTATATATTCCCGATCTAAATGGACGCGTGCAGCTGACAGCGGTAGGAATTAGTGTTTCCTGCCCTGCTCGTAGTTTTTTTAATACTTTTTAAAATGTTTATGTGTGGCTGAATTACTCTGTGCTTTTTAACAATTTCTCCTACCTGCGAGAACTTGCACTTTACTTGATTCTGCTTGCCTACACCTCCTCAGCTACTACGATTTGCATCTAGTTTTTCCTCCAGTCCTGGTCCGCCACGGCTGATTCGCCGATTGTGCGGAGGGCTGGGGCTACTATCTGGCTCCTCACTTCCGCCCACGCAGTTTCCGCTTCCTCAGCTCCGTTAGCGATACAGTTTACATCATAGGCATTAGCCTATATATTCCTGATGCAAACGGATGCACGCAGCTGACAGCGGTAGGCTTTAGTGTTTTCTGCCCTGATACTAGGTTTTTAATACTTTTTAAATTGTATATGTGTGGCTGAATTACTCTGTGCTTTTTAACAATTTCTCCTACCTATGCGCACTTGCACTTTACTTGATTCTACTTGCCTACACCTCCTCAGCTGCTTCTATTCACATCTCGCTTTTTCTCCAGTCCTGGTCCGCCGCGGCTGATACGCCGATTGTGCGGAGGGCTGTGGCTACTATAAGGCTCCTCACTTCCACACACGTAGTTTCCACTTCCTCAGCTGCGTTAGCGATCCAGTTTGCATCATAGGCATTAGTCTATATATTCCTGGTGCAAAAGGATGCTCGCAGTGGGCGCGCCGCAGGCATGTTGAAGGCGCACCAAAGGCAAGCCCGTCTGCGCCCGGAGGCGTCTGGCGCCGGCCATGCTGCCCAGTTCCCCTCCGGTGAGTTTCTTCCACTATATTAAAATAGGGAAGCACTGCTTAGCCTTAGGCGGCAACCATATGTCAGTGTACAGCGGCTGATCCGAGCTTGGAGGTAGACTTTCGATGCAATAAGTGCAACTGGTCTCTCCTCCATCCCAGGAAACCCACACCCAAGATCCTCCCATGCAACAATAAGTGTAAAAACAATAAGAAAACAAAGGACTTAAAGGCCACCCTTTTAAATTGTCGCTCTATGCAAAAGCATGAACCACACATTTATGGTCTACTTTTAGACGAACAGCCTGATCTTTTATTTCTCACTGAGACCTGGCTGTCTGAAGCCTCCAACCCTACTATCACCTCGCCCATCCCTACGGGTTATAAAATCATTAGGAGGGACCGACCGAGTGGGAAGAGGGTGGTGTCGCCATAATTTTAATCAATTACTAGACTGCTCTCTCATCCCAATGGAAAACATTGAGGGCGCAGAGTCCTTAGACTTCGACTGTACCTTCTTCACCCATCATAGCATAGCTGGTTTTCTAATTTACAGACCACCCAGTGCAATTGGAAATGTTATTACTACGCTTAATACAGCCACCACCTCCCTGGCCTTAAAATACAACAACTGCCTATTCTGGGAGATTTCAATATACATATGGACAATGGAAAAGACCCTCAACCAATTTCCTTGTTGGAGACGCTGTAGGCCTGCAACACGTTTCCATCTATTTCTTCAGCCACCCATGAGAAGGGCCATACCCTAGCCAAATCTTTCACAACTTTGACATATCAGTAAACCTACCTCTTCCCATTATCTGGTCTGACCACCTCCTATTAAAATTCGTCATTCCCAACTCTGCCACAGCCCCTCAGGCTAACGCAGGTAAGAGGGTCCCTAATTACAGGACGTTCCATAAAATATCCATCCCGATGTTAGCAGACGCCCTCGGTCGTTCCTCACTGGAGCTGTCTGGCTGCCCCGACTCGGACGCCCTCTCAATAGATTCATGGCTCCGAACTAACATTGATGCACCTGTACCAGTTGTTTCCTGCTCCTTAAGGAGTTCGCCCCCACCAGCTCCATGGTTTAACGATTCCCTCAGATCTAGCAAAAGAAATTGTAGAAAAATGGAACGTAAATGGTGTAAATCCTATCTACCTGTGGACAGGAAGGTGTATAAAGACAACTTAAAAGCTCATTAGATTCTCGTGAAGGCAGCCAAGAAAAACTTCTTTCAAACCAAGATAGAAAATGCCCAAAATAAGAGTAAGGTAATCTTTAGCATAGTTAAATCCTTTAACGCCCCGAAAGCTGGCACAAAGGAAGGGCCATGCACGCAAAAATGGTCTAAGCAAATAGCTCAATTCTTCCACAAAAAGATCCCGGTGATCGATCAAGCCTTCACTAACATCTCAGAGGAAGAACTGACATTCTACCTTAGTTCTAATAGCAAAATTCAACTCTTGGATCCTCCATCTTTACTAGCTTTCCCTGAGTTTCAGCATGAAGAGTCACTGACCCTTCTCCAAAGCATTAAGTCTGGCTCTCCTACCGACCCATGTCCAGCGAATATCCTGAACCTATTAGCTTCCACCATAAACCCCACTGTAAACCAGCTCTTTAATGCTACCCTCTCCTCAGGCAACATGCCAAAATTATGGAAGAATGCTAAGATTCTTCCACTGATAAAAAAGGCTAACGCCAAACCGACGGACCCTGCCACCTACAGGCCAATCTCCCTTCTTCTGGCCCTCTCCAAAGTATTAGAGAAGCATGTAAACAAGGCCCTCCAAAAACACACTGAAGATGGAAAGCTCCTTCATGTGTCCCATTCCGGTTTTAGGGCTAACTACAGTACGGAGTCCGCTCTGCTGGAATTGACTCAATATCTCAAGGGTAAGCTGGACCAGGGAGGCAAGGCTGTTCAGATACTGTTCGATCTGTCGGCGGCCTTCAATACGGTCCCAATTGAGAGGCTCCTGGAGAGACTTGCTAACATCCAGGAGCCTTAACATGGATGTCATCCTTCTTGGCAAATGGATCTCAGGACATCTGGCTCCCCCTTTCTCATACCCGGTTCCAGCCATGAATGTAGGTGTCCCTCAGGGCTCCATTCTTAGTCCTACCCTTTTTAATCTATATCTATCCCCCCTTGCATGTCTAGTAGAGGAAGAGGGTGCCAAAATTGTTTCCTATGCTGATGACACTCAGCTGATTTTTACGTGTGAAAAAGGAACCAACTTTGACGGGGCAATGATTAGGTCTTGCCTCACAAAGGTTTTTAACTGGCTTAAGATCAATCAGCTGAAGTGCAATCCTGACAAAAGTGAAGTTGTTTTCTTTGGTAATCCAGAAACTTCTGACTGAAGCTCTTGGTGGCCAAAAGATCTGCCATCCCCACCCGCGGAAATGGAGAAAGTAAAAAACTTAGGAATTGTCATAGAAAAGACAATCTCCATGCGCTTTCAAATCCAAAATTTAACTGGTGCTTGCTTTGGCATACTCCGGATGCTAAAAATATTCCTGCCACTGTTGCTGCTTGAGAGCAGAAAGATTGTGATGCAGGCTCTGGTGACATCAAAGCTTGACTATGTCAACAGCTTGTACCTTGGTCTTCCCAAATCCCTTATTCAGCGCCTACAAGTGGTACAAAGCACGGCGGCCAGCCATCCTGAGACCTAAACCCAGATCTAGTATGACCCCTATTCTCAAGTCTCTATACTGGCTCCCCATAAAAGAACGGATCGACTTCAAAGCGAGGACCATTTTCTTTAAAGCTTTCCACGGCTTAGGAGCCATCTACCTAAATAGGCGCGTTAATCGCTATACAACAGCTAGACCCCTAAGATCTTCCAATGCCAACCTAGCCCTCGTGCCTAAAAATGCTGTGCCCGCACTGGAGGCAGATCCCTCTGCTTTCTAGGCGCAAAATTGTGGAATATAGCCTCCCTGAGTCTCTGAGACTAACCACAGACCTACTCTCTTTCAGGAAGAACTTAAAAACCTGGATTTTACTAACTGATGGGTCTTTTACGCATGTTTTCCTCCCGCTGTCACGCGCCAGGACACTCTAGTCTGAGTAGTTGCGCACTTTATTAAATACACTATTTCATTTCATTAGGTCCCTGACAGTGCAAAGGAACACTCGTTCAAATTCTAAGGGCCTTATTTATGAGGCCTTGCTTCACTTTTATGCCGCAAGTGCGTCACTTTTTGTGACGCACCGGCAGCGTAAAAAATGTGCCATGTTGCTCCATATTTGCAAAGTGACGCATCTAGGCTGATGCATCACTTTGAAACTCCTGCACCACATTATACCTGCGCCAGGTATAATGTATGCAGGGTGGGTGTTGCCCCGCAAAAAGCCTTGTAGAAGTGGCGCATTGAAA
Organism: Triturus cristatus; assembly: GCF_964204655.1. Lineage (NCBI taxonomy): Eukaryota > Metazoa > Chordata > Amphibia > Caudata > Salamandridae > Triturus > Triturus cristatus. The sequence goes on from NC_140580.1 coordinate 728,151,706, forward strand.
TCTATGAGAACTCAGTGCACCACTTCTAGGACGCCATTGCCTCAATATCTTACACCTGCCTCACAGCAGGCGTAAGACTGACGCATGCAGCCCCATGTGAAAGGACACATTGCTGGAGTTGCGTCTATTTTCAGACACACCCCAGCAATGCATCACTTTTGCGCCCACAGATCCGTCAGAAATACTGACATATCTGTAACATGATGCGACATGATGCGTCATACAGTAAATATGACGCATCCATCATGTAGCAAGGAGGGTGCACTAAGAAGTGACGCATCCCTGTTTTAACACAGCCATGCATCACTTCTCATAAATAAGGCCCTAAATGTGTTTACATCCAATATTCAGGGATAGTTATGTGTGTTTTCAATATTGTAACACAGCAGCAGCTCAGCAATATTACTGCAAATAATCTTTGTAACGCCCTCCCATTTTTTATATGTAAGGCCTTGTTTTGATCTAAAAGAAACTTTTTTATGTATATTGCATGAAACATAAACACAACATTTCTCTGCAAAATGGCTATACTAGACTCACAAATAAGGTACATAAAAAATATATATTAAAGGAAAACAGTATTTAAAACAATCTGTTTAAGAAATAGTCAAGGTCATTAGGGCAAAACTCTGGAGAATGCAGCTGACTCTGTCAGGGGGCCCCCTGAAAGGCTGGGGCCCTGGGCCAGAGCCCACTTTGCCCATGCATTAAAACGTCTCTGTGTGTGGGCGTTTGTTTTGTACTGCGGCGGGTGCTGCAGAACCCAACATCCGCCGTATTACAAAACATGGGCAATGCGACCGCCACGGTGCCAGTCACATCCTAATTTGCCCAGTGGGACCGCCGCTTGTAGGCATATGTCTTATGTCCGTCCGCCATCGTAATCCCGTCCTAAATTTTTAAATAAAAATGTAATGGATACTAAAAATCTCATAAAAGATATGATTGTATTGCAATAGATTTTTAAGTTAATTTTGTAGTTAAAATTTGTATATTTAAATCACAGCCAATACATAATTATAAAGTAGTAGGGATGATATAATCAACATTGTAGTTCATTTATTTAAACTACATTTGTCAGTATATTTTTATTTTATTTTATAATAATAAATTGTATTGATATTATGGACGCATGCAGATATGAAACTATTATATATTTGGTTATGGCATATCTTACTCACTCATACATATCTTACTCATTTGTATCTTTGTCATGCATATCTTAGGCACTAATGAGTGTGTAAAATATGCAGTAGTGAGTTAGATATGCATAATTAAGATACACCAAGTAAGTTACTCGTGATTGTGTATGTTACTCCACTTTATTGATAACTTTAAGTTGTTGAAAAACTATGCGAAACAAGGTGTATTCAAATTGACACACCCAATATCCATGAGTAATACTGGGTAGGATGATGCAAATTATAAGGGTGTGCATATTTGTGTTGTTAGAGTTTTAGGTAATACCAGGGCTCTCTTAAAGATAAACTCATTCCTTCCTGCTTATATCAGCCACAAGTTAAGTGTAAACATGATGGAGCAACTGTAAACGATGATTTGTGAAGGAATACCCCTGTGAAGGTATGCCACTCATCTCAAATTTTACAGAGTGGACAAAGTTAAAATAGAAGTGCCATGGAAATACATTTTTGCTTGATAGAAAAAAAGTATTTTAGATTTTTCCCAAAACAACATTTAATCAGCTGGCATAAGTTATGCCTGTGGTGTAAGTTACTCAACTTGTTATTCAAGCCCATTAACTAAAGTTACACATCTTCATAAATTGCAATAGGATAAGAGCAAATCTTAAGGAAGTATTAAGAGTACTCTCAATAGCAATAATTTTTGTGAATAGCGATATCAGTTGTAAGTTAAGATTGATCTTAAACATTTTATACATTTTTTTTAATTTGTATTTGTTTATCTTTTTCAGTATTATTTTAGATTTTTTTGTAAGTTGGTAGGTTTGTAGGTGAGTAGGGTGGAAATATATATATGCATGTATATATATATGCGTGTGTATATATATATTACCTACTGGCGGTCGCCAGTAGGTAGTTATAGTTAGGACCTATTATCCATAGGAAATCCGCAACATTCTATTTGGAATAACTTTGGCGCCGATTGACGAATCTTTGCGAAATTCTCAAAACTCGTGGCCCGCTTCGGTCCGCTCCTATCCTGAAAGTCTTGGGGTGATTCGTCAAGCGGGGGCCGAGAACAAAGGGGGGTCCCAAAACATGTTTTCCCCTTGCAATTTTCCTTAGGGACCTTTAGTCGCAGCTACAGCCCGAACTGCTGAACGGAATTACACCAAATTTGGTAGAAAGGTAGACCTTGGTTCAGAGTTGTGCCTTTTGCTTAAATGGTGTAAATCCATTCAGTAGTTCCTGAGAAAATCAAAATCAAAATCACATATATATCTATGGCTGCGCTGGATCCGCGCACCCTCCTGGTCACGAGCTGTATGCTAATTGGCTGTCAACACTCCAAACCAGGAAGTGTTGGCAGCCATCTTGTGCCTCGGTAGAACCAAGGCACAAGAAACCTAAGAAAAAAATGCAAAAACGCAAAAAGGGGGCAGGATAGAAACACCCTGACCCCCTAGGTCTGCTCAGGGGGTCCCACAAGGACCCCCTGGGCCAAAATAAGATTTTTTTCAAAAAAGAAATCGGCGAGAATTGCGCACCCAGCGCTTCGTTGTTAATTAGCCCCCGGGGGGGCCAAGTCCCCAGGGCTTTAAAACATTATGTGCAGGGGGGCTCACAGACACCCCAGCCCCAGGCAGGACCGCCACCCCCCGGGCTTCAATATAAGTGGGTGGGGGGCTCAAAGGCCTCCCCCAAGCCCTAGGGACCGCCACCCCCAGGGCTTCTTTAAAGTATGTGCGGGGGGCTCTCAGGCCCCCCCAGCCCCAGGGACCTCCACCTCCCCGGGGCTCTAAATATTTAAATTGGGGGGTCCGTGACAGACCCCCCAGCCCCGGGGACCACCACCCCTGGGGCTTTGTAGAATGTGGAATGTGGGAAGGTGGAGCCTTGTCGTGGACCTGGGGACCGCCACCCCCCAGAGCCGGCTCCTGCAGTGTCCCGGGGTGCTTACCCCGGGACACTGTAGTTTGCTATGACAGGGCGGGAGCCTCGCGGCTCCTGCCCTGCCATAGCAAACTTAGTTTGCATTTTGAAAGAGAGAGCTGCTCTCTTTCAAAATAAATGCAAACCAAATTGTTTTTCCACACGGGGAGCTGCATCTTAGCAGCTCCCCATGTAGAAAAGCAATGCCAGCTCCCGCAGAAGGCGGGGACCCGGCTGGGACCGTGGGGGGATTGGGAACCCCCCCACGGTTCCCAACGAGAGGCCAGGCCCCGGGGGATGGGGTCCCTGGGGCCATAAGTGTGTTTGCGTGTTTACAGACATGTCACCTCAGGCCCCGCCCCCTTCCTTCAGCATTGTGCAAACGCGCCCTGTGGTGCGTTTTAAGTTGAGGAATTAATTCCTCTTCAATCTTGAGGGTCAACTTGGGGGCCAACTAGCCCACCAGGTACCTCCAGTATGCGCCAGGGAGCTACATTGCAGAGAGGTGTTCAGTGCCCACGCCGCTTTTTACACCTCTCTGCAATGTAGCTCTGTGGTGCTTACTGGAGGTACCTAGTGGGCTAGTTTGACCCTAGGGACTCTCAGGATGCAAGGGGACTTAACCTGTTAACTTAGAACGGCCACAGGGTATATTTACACAGTAGTGAAGGGAGGGGACGGGGCCTGAGGTGACGTGTGCAAACACGCCCTGTGGCGCCTTTTAAGTTGGGGAAATAATTCCTCCTCAATCCTGAGGGACCCTGGGGGTCAACTAGCCCACCAGGTGCTTCCAGTAAGCGCCACTGCGCTGCGTTGCAGAGAGGTGGTGCAGGCTGTGCCCCTTTTTACACCTCTCTGCAATGGCGCTTACTGGATGTACCTAGTGGGCTAATTTGCCCCTAGGGACCCTCAGGATTCAAGGGGACTTAATCTCCCAACTTAAAACGGCCACAGGGTGTGTATACACAGTGGTGAAGGGAGAGGACGGGGCCTGAGGTGACGTGTGCAAACACACCCTGTGGCGCGTTTTAAGTTGGGGAAATAATTCCCCTTCAACCTGAGGGCTCTGGGGGGCCAACTACCCACAAGGTGCTTCCAGTAAGCACCACTGCGCTGCGTTGCAGAGAGGTGGTCTAGGCCGTGCCCCTTTTTACACCTCTCTGCAATGCAAGTAGGTGGTGCTTACTGGAGGTACCTAGTGGACTAGTTGGACCCTAGGGACCCTCAGGATTCAAGGGGACTTAATCTCCCAACTTAAAACGGCCACAGGGTGTGTTTACACAGTGGGGAAGGGAGGGGATGGGGCCTGAGGTGACGTGTGCTAACACGCCCTGTCGCACGTCTTAAGTTGGGGAAATAATTCCCCTTCAATCCTGAGGGTCCCTGGGGGCTAACTAGCTCACCAAGTGCTTCCAGTAAGTGCCACTGCGCTGTGTTTCAGAGAGGTGGCCCAGGCCGTGCCCCTTTTTGCACCTCTCTGCAACGCTGCTCTGTGGCACTTACTGGAGGTACCTAGTGGGCTACTTGGACCCTAGGGACACTCAGGACTCAAGGGGACTTAATCTCCCAAATTAAAAAACAGACACAGGGCGCGTTTACACAGTGGTGAAGGGAGGGGATGGTGTAGGAAAGTGGCTCTATATATACTGGACCAAAGTAAAATCAGCCGAACTACGAATTCTGATTTACTCACCTGTTATCAGGAGAGACCTCAGTGCTGCATCTTTGATTCCAGTACTGAGCCTGAAAAGTAATTCTAACCGTACTTACCAGTAACTTGAATTTCCTTCCATAGGATATCATTGCCTGCTTTTTGCTGAAAAAGTTTCAAAGTGTGGAGTTTTGGAACTTATAAATATTCCTCTAAAATCAGCCGAACTACGAATTCCGATTTACTCACCTGTTATCAGGAGAGACCTCAGTGCTGCATCTTTGAGCCCAGTACTGATCCTGAAAAGTAATTCTAACCGTACATACCAGTAACTTGAATTTCCTTCCATAGGCTAACATTGACTGGTTTCACTTGAAAATTCTTCTGTGTTCAGTTTTGGAACTTTAAAATATTCATCTAAAATCAGCCGAACTACGAATTCCGAATTACTAACCTGTTATCAGGAGAGACCTCAGTGCTGCATCTTTGAGCCCAGTACTGATCCTGAAAAGTAATTCTAACCGTACTTACCAGTAACTTGAATTTCCTTCCATAGGCTAACATTGACTGGTTTCACTTGGAAATTCTTCTGTGTGGAGTTTTGGAACTTTAAAATATTCATCTAAAATCAGCCGAACTACGAATTCCGATTTACTCACCTATTATCAGGAGAGATCTCAGTGCTGCATCTTTGAGCCCAGTACTGATCCTGAAAAGTAATTCTAACCGTACTTACCAGTAACTTGAATTTCCTTCCATAGGCTAACATTGACTGGTTTCACTTGGAAATTCTTCTAAGTGTGGAGTTTTGGAACTTTAAAATATTCCTCTAAAATCAGCCATACTACGAATTCTGATTTACTAACCTGTTATCAGGAGAGACCTCAGTGGTGCATCTTTGAGCCCAGTACTGATCCTGAAAAGTAATTCTAACCGTACTTACCAGTAACATGAATTTCTTTCCATAGGATATCATTGCCTGCTTTTTGCTGAAAAAGTTTCAAAGTGTGGAGTTTTGGAACTTACAAATAGTCCTCTAAAATCAGCCGAACTACGAATTCCGATTTACTCACCTGTTATCAGGAGAGACCTCAGGGCTGCATCTTTGAGCCCAGTACTGATCCTGAAAAGTAATTCTAACCTTACTTACCAGTAACTTGAATTTCCTTCCATAGGCTAACTGGTTTCACTTGGAAATTCTTCTAAGTGTGGAGTTTTGGAACTTTAAAATGTTCATCTAAAATCAGCCGAACTACGAATTCTGATTTACTCACCTGTTATCAGGAGAGACCTCAGTGCTGCATCTTTGAGCCCAGTACTGATCCTGAAAAGTAATTCTAACCGTACTTACCAGTAACTTGAATTTCCTTCCATAGGATATCATTGCCTGCTTTTTGCTGAAAAAGTTTCAAAGTGTGGAGTTTTGGCACTTACAAATATTCCTCTAAAATCAGCCGAACTACGAATTCCGATTTACTCACCTGTTATCAGGAGAGACCTCAGTGCTGCATCTTTGAGCCCAGTACTGATCCTGAAAAGTAATTCTAACACTTATAAATTCACCCAGGCACTCTCCTTGCAGTACTCTAATCATTCAGTCAGTATCCAAGTACTCATGCAGCGAGCCAGGAATTAGCACATGGAATGCTTCAAACGCCTCTCCACTATGCATGCAGTCCTCTAACCACCTACACACTTGTCTTTTACACATTCAATTCCCCAGTCAGTATCCATACACTTCCAGCAAACACCCTGTCACTCCCCTTGCACTCCTCTAGTGACCCATTCAGCACCATGTACTAATCCATTCACTGCGAGAAAACCCAACCACTTATAAATTCACACAGGCACTCTCTTAGCAGTACTCTAATCATTCAGTCAGTACCCAAGTACTCATGCACTGAGCCAGGCCTTAGCACATGGACTGCTTCAAACCCCTATCCACTATGCATGCAGTCCCCTAACTAACCAACACACTTATAGTTCTGCACTTATACATTCAACAAAAAACAACAATATTTCAGCTTCAATATTTTAAAAAACATTTTTTTCCATATATTTTAAAAATATATAATGTAATATAAAAAATAAACTATGTTAAAAAAACAGATAAAAAAATGTAGAAAATCAGTATAAAAAAATACATATAACTATTATTACATTTAAAAATTATCATTTAAAAAACCTTCGAAATTCACTGAAAAAAACATAGGTTTCATACATGTTATAGTTAGGAATTAGCATTTAAAAAACCTTAGAAATTCACTGAAAAAAACATAGGTTTCAGGGCTGTTATAGTTAGCTGGACGTTTCACTCGTACAAAACCATTGAAATTCCTCCGTTATAGTTAGTTCTGCTAACTATAACTCGCGCGCCCGCAATCCATTGCTGATGATGTGACATATTACATCATTCATGACATGGTCAGTGACATCACTGATGACATCACTGATGACATCTCAAATGACATCACTGATGACATCATCCACGTGACAATCAGATACACCTCATCATACAGTAGTATAACCTTTCATCACTCACTGTAAAATACAGAGTACCATATTTGAATCCATTGACAGACCAATACAAGTTTCTAAAAACCCACTCAGTGATTCCTAGATGTACACACACATCTAATCACTTACCTATAGATTCACTCATACATGCTGTCAATGATCAATAGAACACTATCAAATATACTTATACACCTATATCGACATTACACACCAGCACACATCCTATTCACTTATCCAGTCATCCTACTCACGTATGCAAACAATGGATCATACTTACATTTAGTCAGCTACACACTTATACAAACACCACTTCATGTATTCATATAGATAGTAACTCATACTTAGTGTGTTATAAAATCACTATTACAATTATACAGTGATCCATACAGTCACTCATGCAATCACTGAGTCTTATGTATACTTATTTATATACAACAACTGTCACATACACTGCCTTTTATTTTTCTAGTTTGTTGGACAGGTACCATTGAGAGATATGTTTGCTCATCACCACACCCATAAAGATATTCACTCATCCAAACAACTGTTATAACATGTAGTTTTAACCTCATATACCTACTGAATCAACTATTCACACATCTTTCGGCAGTCACACAACCCCCACCGAACCACACACACATTCACTCTCCCATACAAATACTCAGTTAACTAATCAATAACTAATATAGACTTTCACGTAGCTAGTAACCAACTGATGCAGCAGTTTACACAACAACTGACAAAGTGATACAGATATTCACACAGTTTAGTCACTATCCAATATATTTAGTGAGACACAACAAATTAGTCAAGTAAAATCCAACGTTGTCACTACTTTTGCTTAGATTGGAGTTGGAATAGTAAAGCTGACACCTCCAAAGTTCAATACTTTCCCTATTGTTGCTTAGGTTGGAGTGAGAACAATAAATCTGATCCTTCCAAAGTCCCCTACTTTCCTTACTGTTGTTTAGGCTGGAGTGGGAAGAGTAAGTCTGAACCTCCAAAGTCTAATACTTTCCCTATTGTTGCTTAGGTTGGAGTGGGAATACTAAATCTGACCCCTCAAAAGACCACTGCTTTTCCTTCCCTGCAAATGTAAGACTTTTTGTTAACTTTATTGTGCTGAAGTAGGGATGTTAATTTTGTATTTATTAGTTTTTTTAAATTTGACTTTTAATGGAGTTTAATTGCTGATTATTTATTTCACATGTTTATTTTTATTGGTTTGAAGGTAAATATGTTTTGCTTTTTTGAAATTTGTATCTATTTTGTTATTGTTTGTAGGATTTTTTATATTCGTATTTTTTAATTCTGGTTTGTTTTCATTTTGTCTTAGTTTTTTGGTGATTTTATTTTACAGTATATTTTAATTTTATAATTTTATGTTAATGTTATATTTATATTTTTTGACTAATGCAAACTCTAGTAATTCACTTTTTATTTAAATGTAATGATTTAATAATTATTGTATATATTTTTCATTTTCATTTAGTCTTTTAATTATATGTATGGTATATAGTATAATCCTTATACTTTCCCATCACAACATTTTGGATTAAAGTATTGCACCAAGCAAATTTGGAGCGCATGTTTTCCATTTATTGGAGTGGAAAGATGCTGCAGGAAGGTGTTTGGGCTCTCACATCAGCACGCACACCACTGCCAGAGGGCTGGAGTTTCAGAGCACATTGGGGAGTGAGTTTTGCATATATGTTAAACACAGACAGGTAGCTGCTACAATAACTGAAAGATGTCTCACAGTACTCAACTAGTCAGGGTAGAACATGTAAAAGAATAATTGTTCAAATACTGGTGCTACCACAGTATACACCCCTGCTACCTGTAAGGGCAATGCTGGTGTTACTCCAAAGAATAACAAACCACTAAATCATAAAACAATATACTGGAGCACTGCATTTATTTAAATAAAACTGTTTAAGAACAAATAACCAGAATAGTCAGTCCATAAATCTAAGGTCATGTGATATATTTTTGTCGTCTTTATTGTCTTTACGCACTCCCAACTAAGTACATGATGATTAGTCGACACGTGTTTTGTCCCCAATGGGACTTCTTCAAGGCTGGTGTTGTAAACAAATATGAAAACAGCGCGAGATCATCTGATATATAAAATCTAATCATTTCATACATGAGTTACATGCATTGTATGCTGTCGATGGTGCAAGCAGAACTTAAAAGTGAATCAGAGAGAGACCGCCATAGAATGTTAATGTTCCTTACACATGCTGAGTACTACATCACCAAAAGAACAATACCTGATAGGTCAGTCAAAATGTAAAGAGAACAAACATTATGCTGTTTGTGTATAGTCCTTATCTGTGGTAGAGCACCCATGTTCTGAGGCAAAAAGTGGACTGAGACCACACAGCTTGCACCAGAGAGAAAAGGAAGTGTGGCCCAAACAGAATAGACTGTCCTCTAATTCCTACTAATAAAACCTGTGAAGAGTAGAAAGAAAGTAATTGTGACCTAAGATTCTTATGGTTCAAAATGGCAAGGGGTTCATAAAATTTTTGAAAATGATTTGCTTCAAAATAATTTTGTTGAGTTGTGTGCTGATATTAAAAAAGGGAAATGAATATGAGTTTCTTTAGTTGGTAATCCTCTCTAAAGAACTCACTGTGTGACTACAAACCTTATTTCTTATTCCTCCAACAATAATATTTGAAGTAAGACGATATAGGTGCCAGAGTACCAGTATCTTCTTCCAGTACAGCCATAAATCAAACACTGGAGTGGCAACATAACAGCAAGTGGCAGCGCCAAACCATTGTACGTTTTTGTATAATCTAATTTTCAACTGAGTTTAATACAGAACAAAAACATTCAAAATCTTCTTTTGTATCCGTAAATAACATAAAACAAAGTCATAAATCAATGATATAACACGTTCAACTCGATTCATGCTGATATTGCATACGAGTCACATATTTATGTTGAGACCTAAAATTATCAAAACATAACAATGATGTTAAAATATGGTGCTCGGTTTCACATTTCCAACATAATTTCATGCTTGGTTGCTGTAAATAAAATGTCACAATTTGATCAGCAATGGCAGGTACCAGCATTGATATGTTACAATCTGATCTACTTGATATATAACAGCATTATAGGTGTTCAGTAGTTCAATTGTGCAAATCTCTTATATTTCTTTTTAAAGATATATTTTTAATTGTTTCTATATTATTTTATCTTTCTTCTTCGTCTCATATATTCATGTTAAAAATGCTAGTGTACAAGTGCAACTTCTTTCACTAAATCTCTATATTGTAGTGCAAAATATGCATTAGTGAAATTTAAAACTCAAAGTGCTTAATTCACATGAGTGTAGACTATACTATTATTCATGAATAGTACAAGATAAATAAAGTGCTAGTTTGGAGGTTTCTAAAATGTTTATTTGAGTGTCATATCAATATAATTTCCCGTATCCTTTTTGAAAATATGGGGTTATTCTGTTAAAGTGCATAGTGCAAAAGTGTCATATCCGGTTTAAAAGTTCACAGCTGATATTTAGTTATCAGGTTTTACTCAGCCTCACATGTACTATACTACAACATATATCCTCTAAATGATTTTCCTAATATGTATGATCTTTAAATCTTCCTTCGCTTTTAGATTTTTTGATGTTATGATTCTATGTAGTTTTTTTTTGTATTTTATTTTTTACTACTGTGACTTGCACATTTGTTTCTATTTTCGCGTTATTTATTATACAATTGTTGTTTCCTGCACTTTGCAGGAGAGCTCCTGCCAATGCTGTGCTTTACAAATTGGCCAGTAAAAAAATAATCTGAAAGATCTAGATATGTTCTGCTTATTAAAAATGGCAATTCCTTCGTAATCATGCAGAAGGTGAAATTGTGTGGGTGAGAAGTACTGGTATTGGGGAACTGGTGGAGTGTAGACTGAATGGGCAGGATCATCTGGTATTCCTGATGAACCTGGGTGTACACACTGCATACAAATGAGGGCTTAGAGTTCGATGAGGGAGAAGGGGCACCGGGCAGAACAAAAGAAGGGTATGGGTAGACGGTGGGCAGTAATGGAGGAATCACTGGGTTCAACTGCTGCAAAATGTTGAATGGGCCCCAGAACCGCAGGATGAAATGTACCTGGGTGCAAAATCCAGAGGCATGAGCCTCGACAGCCACGCTGCAGTCAGTCAAGAGTCTGGATGACATCTTTCGTTTTCTGTTTGAGGGAGACAGACTGAGGGTTGAGACTTCTCCAGGCATGGAAGTCTGCAGTTTGCTCATTTGTGACATGTGTGACATTACCGTGGCACACTTTAACCAGGACTGTGATTATGCGACATTGGCAGATTTAACTATGCAGCAGGGATTACTAAATTATGTGGCAAGAAACAGGTAATTTATGTGGCAAAATGCAGCAAATTCTGTAGCATTATAATGTCACTATTTTGTCATTTTAAGATTCATTTATACTGTCTAGGCAAAAGATTGACCATCTTAGCACCAGGTTAACGGCAGGCTACAGCAATATTTAGCTGAAAGGTGAACCATTGCAAAAGCATCTGCGTGGGATCATATGTTGCACCTTTAAAAAAAACTAAGGGGCATATTTGTGACTTTGTGGCGCAGGGCAGCAAGTCACCTTGCTGCGCTGCCCAGTGTCCCAGAGAAAGGGCAGGAATGCGCTGTATGTATCCAATACGGTTCATTCTGCGCTTTTACGGTTTTGGCAGCTTAGCGCCAACGCATGGTGCCAGGGTGTCTGTGCTGTAGGCAGGATTCTTTTTGTGCAGGAAGGGGCACCTTCCTGCAGAAAAACAACCCTGGAAGGCTTTTTCCTCTTTCTAAGTGTGCTGCAGAATGGAGTGAAAAATGAGGAGAAATAAACATATTTTGCCTTTTTACGCCTCCTCTGGGAGGCATATCTTTTTGGCGCATTCCCACGTTTACAAAGTCTTGTATATCTGGGAATGCATCAAAAACCATGGGAGTTGCGTGGAAACTCCCACGCAACGCCCATGAAACGCTTACCCAGTGCAGAGTAACCCAATGCAGCGATTTGCGCAGCACTGCGTTGCATTACTCCAGATTTTTGGAGCCACTCAAAGCCTCGCAAAGTGGCTTTGTGTAGGTTCAAAAATATGACTTAAGCTTTGCATCGCTCTTGCACCAAGTTGCATGGTGCAAGGAGGACGTAAACCGGGTCATAAAGATGACCCTAAGGTTTAATCCAATTGAGAAAAAATAAATTTTCCTTGAAATCTGCAATTTACATAGCAAATGATGGATTATGTCGTTTGTGCAGCAAATTCAGGATTAATCGGAGAACGTCGTGGCAGCAGAATTGCACAATTTCAGTGTTCCTGACTATCAACAGGACAAGCTTCAGGAGATGCATACAGAAGATGTACTTGCCTTGGGCATTCGAGCACCAGACAGTTTCTTTCTGGAATGGCCCAAACATGCATTGTAAAACAGAGTGCTCTCTTGAAAGGGAAGGTATATTTTACATGACATCCATTTGACAGTTACCTGCAAGGTACTTATGACCTTTAATTAACAAAGGTTTTGATGTGGTGTGTTTTGCTCCACAGGGGTAACCAAAACTATGGTGTCTTTGAAAACAAACCTTTGAGAGAATCCCACAACATTGGAATCGATAACAACAGACCAAAGCAGAGCAGCAATCACCCTGGAGGGACAATTGACATTAATAAACCTATTATTTTGACTCTTGGTAATGCATTTACAGAGTATTAATTCGTTAGCAGTTTGAAACTGTATGTGAAGGCTAGAAACACTCAAAGGCATGTATAGTAGTGTTTAAAATTCGTGGTTTATCTATTGTAAAATTAAATTACACGATCGTTTTCTCACCTCAACTCTTCAGTTATACTGCACCACGGGAGAGGTACCTTATTTATGATTTTTGAGTGCATGACTGAAAGCTGAATGCGTTGTGGTAGTCACAGAGCAAATAGAACACATAAAAATAATGTCAAAAAGTCTCTTAACATCTCCTTTTGACATAGAATTTCCGGGCAGAATTGGGGAGAGGATGTCACCTTACGGCTAGAGCTGCCGACTTCGGAGCTTGGGGAACAGGGTTCGAGCCTCCGCGTCGCTCAAAATCCTGTGATTCTGGGCAAATCACTTAATCTGCCCATGCCTACCAAAAATGAATGTGTCCTTGTGTAAAGTAACTGGTGCTCATGTAAAGCGCTCCAATACTTTCGGGTCGAGTTAGCGCTATATAAATCTGCAAAAAAAGACAACAGATGAATGGGTTGGAAATAGTCAGCTATTAAATTATTGTGTTGCTTATCTGCATGGAGCAATACAATCGCTCTATCAAAGTGTCCTCAATATAACTTTGGTCGCCAACCAACTTCAAAGTTGTACCTAGCTCTGTAAACAAGCACTGGCAAAAGCCATAAATCCTACCTGTGGAGTGGGGCATTATTATTTTATGGTTAGAAGATGGGCGATGGACATCTTGCAATAGTAAATAAATATTACAATTTTGGACTGTATTAAGGCCTGGCTGAGGAAGCTGTGGCTCCTCAATTTAATAGATGTGAGCAGTAAGGTCCTTGATGCCCTAATAACTGAGGAGGAGATTCCCCTGAGTATAACTAAGGGCAGGAAGGGTAAAGCCACGGGTACCAATGCTCTACCAAATGAAGTGGATAGCCTCCTATTTGAGGAGTTGATGTCATTCTTGGAAGCTCTGTTTAATTATATTTATAGGCATGGTGGTCAGGTCCCTAAATCCTGGAAAGGGGCCTCTATAGTCCTTGTTTGGAACCCTCTAAGGACCCTACTAGGGCAGATTCCTATCGGCTAATTTCTCTACTTAATGCGCATTATAAGATCGTTATGAGTATTTTAGCAGGGAGATTGGCTAAGCTCGCCCCTCAGTTTATTCATTCAGATTAGAAGGGCTTTATTCCCAACAGATATATACAGGAACAGACCCAACAGTTAATCGGTACGATAGATCTTGCCATAGAACGATCTGCCCCTTTGGCCGTAGTAGCGTTGGATGCCACTAAGGAATTTGGCCGAGTATGCAGGGTCTTCCTCTGGGAGGTTTTAAACTCAGTGGGATTCAGCCTTAAATGTATTAATACACTTAAGGTGATCTATGAGGGAGCATCAGCCAGGATCTTCTTTAATGGTACATTATCCCCCAGTTTTAATATACTAAGAGGGACACGGCAGGGCTGCCCTTTATCTTCTCTCCTTTTTGACGTTTATATAAAGCCTCTCGCTCAACAGTTGAGATTGGATGCTTCGTTTGTTCCATTTAGTTCCCCGCCCTATAGCTGTAAAGTCGTGCTTTACGCCGACTATTTAATAATTTATACGGCTGACCCTCTGACTTCGATTCCAAGAGTGGAACAACTACTGGTGGAATTTGTCTCTCTCTCTGGTTACTTAGTAAACACTGCTAAAAACAAGGTTATGTGTTGGAACATCGTGGACTGGGAAGGAAGAGTATGTTCCAAGTTTAGATATTTGGTCATCACATTAGTAAGCAATATAAATAAAATCCCGCATCTTAATTTGTTAAGGGTCACCAGAGATTGACTGCCTATTAAGTAGGTGGAGAAATCTCCCGCTGACAATCTTTGGATGGGTTAGTTTGATAAAATGGGTATCCTTCCTAAATTAACCTATCTTTTTAATGCTATATAATTTCTATATAAGTTTGGTGCTCCCATGTTTTTCAAGAAGGTTTGATTGAAGGTATTGAGATCTGCCTTGAATATTTGGTATAAAGTCAGGAGGAGGTGCGGCATTGGTTACTATTTTGATTTAGAACCAGTTTAGGCCTCCCCCGGAACCCCAGATTGTTTAAAGGATGATTTAAGTCTCCCACTCAGAAGGGCGGGGATTACAAGTTGGTCAGGCTTGGTGTCATCGGAGGGAGTACACCCCTGGGAAGCATTAAAGACTAAAACCAGCAATGAGTTGTCCAGATTTAAATGTATCCAAATATCCTCCTGGTTTGTGGCATCAAAAAAGGAGATCGGGGGTGACCATGAATTGGAGACGTCTCTCCAGGACATCAGGTCTAAGAATAAAGAGGTGGCTGGGTGGTATGAGAGATTCCTGGTGGTAGAGGAAAAGATGCTACCACCCCCTATTGTCTGTGGAGAGGAACCCTCTCAGAGGGCCTCTATAGTCCTTGTTTGGAACCCTCTAAGGACCCTACTAGGGCAGATTCCTATCGGCCAATTTCTCTACTTAATGCGCATTATAAGATCGTTATGAGCATTTTAGCAGGGAGATTGTCTAAGCTCGCCCCTCAGTTTATTCATTCAGATTAGAAGGGCTTTATTCCCAAGAGATATATACAGAAACAGACCCAACAGTTAATCGGTACGATAGATCTTGCCATAGAACGATCTGCCCCTTTGGCTGTAGTAGCGTTGGATGCAGCTAAGGCGTTTGACCGAGTATGCTGGGTCTTCCTCTGGGAGGTTTTAAGCTCAGTGGGATTCAGCCTTAAATGTATTAATACACTTAAGGTGATCTATGAGGGAGCATCAGCCAGGATCTTCTTTAATGGTACATTATCCCCCAGTTTTAATATGCTAAGAGGGACACGGCAGGGCTGCCCTTTATCTCCTCTCCTTTTTGACGTTTATATAAAGCCTCTCACTCAACAGTTGAGATTGGATTCTTCGTTTGTTCCATTTAGTTCCCCGCCCTATAGCTGTAAAGTCGTGCTTTACGCCAACTATTTAATAATTTATACGGCTGACCCTCTGACTTCGATTCCAAGAGTGGAACAACTACTGGTGGAATTTGTCTCTCTCTCTGGTTACTTAGTAAACACTGCTAAAACCAAGGTTATGTGTTGGAACATCGTGGACTGGGAGGGAAGAGTATGTTCCAAGTTTAGATATTTGGTCATCACAGTAGTAAGCGATATAAATAAAATCCTGCATCTTAATTTGTTAAGGGTCACCAGAGATTGACTGCCTATTAAGTAGGTGGAGAAATCTCCGGCTGACAATCTTTGGATGGGTCAGTTTGATAAAAATGGGTATCCTTCCTAAATTAATCTATCTTTTTAATGCTATACAATTTCTATATAAGTTTGGTGCTCCCACGTTTTTCAAGAAGGTTTGATTGAAGGTATTGAGATCTGCCTTGAATATTTGGTATAAGTCAGGAGGAGGTGCGGCATTGGTTACTATTTTGATTTAGAACCAGTTTAGGCCTCCCCCGGAACCCCAGATTGTTTAAAGGATGATTTAAGTCTCCCACTCAGAAGGGCGGGGATTACAAGTTGGTCAGGCTTGGTGTCATCGGAGGGAGTACACCCCTGGGAAGCATTAAAGACTAAAACCAGCAATGAGTTGTCCAGATTTAAATGTATCCAAATATCCTCCTGGTTTGTGGCATCAAAAAAGGAGATCGGGGGTGACCATGAATTGGAGACGTCTCTCCAGGACATCAGGTCTAAGAATAAAGAGGTGGCTGGGTGGTATGAGAGATTCCTGGTGGTAGAGGAAAAGATGCTACCACCCCCTATTGTCTGTGGAGAGGAACCCTCTCAGAGGGCCTCTATAGTCCTTGTTTGGAACCCTCTAAGGACCCTACTAGGGCAGATTCCTATCGGCCAATTTCTCTACTTAATGCGCATTATAAGATCGTTATGAGCATTTTAGCAGGGAGATTGTCTAAGCTCGCCCCTCAGTTTATTCATTCAGATTAGAAGGGCTTTATTCCCAAGAGATATATACAGAAACAGACCCAACAGTTAATCGGTACGATAGATCTTGCCATAGAACGATCTGCCCCTTTGGCTGTAGTAGCGTTGGATGCAGCTAAGGCGTTTGACCGAGTATGCTGGGTCTTCCTCTGGGAGGTTTTAAGCTCAGTGGGATTCAGCCTTAAATGTATTAATACACTTAAGGTGATCTATGAGGGAGCATCAGCCAGGATCTTCTTTAATGGTACATTATCCCCCAGTTTTAATATGCTAAGAGGGACACGGCAGGGCTGCCCTTTATCTCCTCTCCTTTTTGACGTTTATATAAAGCCTCTCACTCAACAGTTGAGATTGGATTCTTCGTTTGTTCCATTTAGTTCCCCGCCCTATAGCTGTAAAGTCGTGCTTTACGCCAACTATTTAATAATTTATACGGCTGACCCTCTGACTTCGATTCCAAGAGTGGAACAACTACTGGTGGAATTTGTCTCTCTCTCTGGTTACTTAGTAAACACTGCTAAAACCGAGGTTATGTGTTGGAACATCGTGGACTGGGAGGGAAGAGTATGTTCCAAGTTTAGATATTTGGTCATCACAGTAGTAAGCGATATAAATAAAATCCTGCATCTTAATTTGTTAAGGGTCACCAGAGATTGACTGCCTATTAAGTAGGTGGAGAAATCTCCGGCTGACAATCTTTGGATGGGTCAGTTTGATAAAAATGGGTATCCTTCCTAAATTAACCTATCTTTTTAATGCTATATAATTTCTATATAAGTTTGGTGCTCCCACGTTTTTCAAGAAGGTTTGATTGAAGGTATTGAGATCTGCCTTGAATATTTGGTATAAGTCAGGAGGAGGTGCGGCATTGGTTACTATTCTGATTTAGAACCAGTTTAGGACTCCCCCGGAACCCCAGATTGTTTGAAGGATGATTTAAGTCTCCCACTCAGAAGGGCGGGGATTACAAGTTGGTCAGGCTTGGTGTCATCGGAGGGAGTACACCCCTGGGAAGCATTAAAGACTAAAACCAGCAATGAGTTGTCCAGATGTAAATGTTTCCAACTATCCTTCTGGTTTGTGGCATCAAAAAAGGAGATCGGGGTGACCATGAATTGGAGACGTCTCTCCAGGACATCAGGTCTAAGAATAAAGAGGTGGCTGGGTGGTATGAGAGATTCCTGTTGGCAGAGGAAAAGATGCTACCACCCCCTATTGTCTGTGGAGAGGAACCCTCTCAGAGGAGGATTTTGAATCAGTATAGGCTAATTCGTTGAAGACTCTGTACTCAACTGTTAAACCAGCTAATCTGCGACGATTGGGAAGAAGCGGTACAAAGTCCCCGGGAGGTAGCAATTAGAGCCAGGTTCTGGCTGGTGCAGCTGGCCATTTCACACAGATCCTATGCCTCCAGACCGCTACTTCACAAACTGTGGCATGGGTTGTCCGGTTTTTGCATGAGGGCGTGTGGGGAAACAGGTACCTTTTTCCATATTCTATGGGACTGCAAATATGTTAATAACTCTTGGAAGGAAGTGGGGAGAGTCATGCCAGAGGTCATGGGGATGAATATTCCAGTAGAACCGCAATGGTTGCTGCTGTGTGTAACAGGGGAAGAAAAATGGCCGAAATATACCACTGTATGGTTGAGAGTTGCGGGGATGGTGGCAAAATGAAACATCGCCCAAAAATGGGGTGCACAGTATGCACCACAATTGGGAGAATGGGAGGGTGACATGGACTGGTGCTCCAATGCAGAAAAAGTGATATATAAAGCTAAAGGCTGCCCACACAAATGGGAGAAAATTTGAGGGGACTGGCAGAAATATCAGGAGTTTTAGACTGAACGGGGGGATGGGGGCTGAGCTGTAGATTAGATCAGAGAGCTTCTATCGTTACCATGGGTAAAAAGATTTGAATTGTAATTGTGGCTTTGTTATTGACAAAGAGGATATCATGTGAAAATTGAACTATGACTCTGTGATCCTGTGATTAATACTGAGCTTGTTTAATAAAAATAATTAAAAAAAAAACTTTAAAAAAATCAGCTAATCTGAAGAGGAACCACTTTTTTACTATTAATCGCCTTTACTGGACTCCACACAAAATAGCCAAGTTTGCCACTCAACCTCCCCCTAAGTGTGTGAAGAGTGGTTACATAGGAGCTAATGATGTTCACATTTTTGTTGAATGTCCGTGCCTGAGAGTCATTTGGGGCAGCATAGAACTTGCACTAAAAGGTATTTTTGTTCGGGAGATCAAACTGAATGCAACATTTACCCTCTTAGGAGACGATGGAGCGCTACTATGCTGCCGAGGCGGCCCCACTGTTATGTTCCATATAGGTACCTTAATATAGGCTCAGGTAGTCACCTAACCCTTCACCAATATTCTTCCCTACCATTACACTGCATAATGATTCTTATTACTGACCTTTTACCTAGTTACGGTAATGTCCAAAGATGACGAGGTTTTTTTCCGAAAAGCTTAACCCTCATTCATTATGCATGAGGGTTCTTGAAATCACAGCAGGACAGCAGGCCTACCATCTCCTGCATAATAACTATGTACAAGGGTCATTCCTGACGTCATCCCAGTCCGACATGACACAGCGAGGTATATCACCAGGGGGTAAACACTTGGGTATATATACACCATCTCTTACTAAGGAAGTCAGAGGAGAAAAGGACTTCCATGCCGACACACTGACGTGAGACGCTCAGGCTTCTGCACACAGACACTCCAGCCCGCAGTGGTCTGACATCCCGTGCAGGGTGTTCATCTCAAGACCAAGACGGGGTCCCACAGTCTCTCACTTCAGGTAATGGGGTTGACTTTATCCTAGTGGGATTCTTGGCTTTACACCAACATACATGCTAGGTACACTTAGGTACATCTAGTTAGGGACGCATCGAAGGAGTACGCATTTTTACTGTCATGTATTTTATATACTTACCTGTATCCATTGTTTTAGCACAATGGTAGAAATCTACCATCCATTTACTTTGTTAGTGCTTATAATCATTTATATCTGTTACTGTTTATTGGTTGTTTCAGCACACCTATTTTACACTAGAATAACGCTGGTTCAATAAATGCTTATTGAGAAACCTCCCCATCGTTTATTCTGTGTATCTATCTGCGACAAAGTGAGCACGAGTGACTGAGCAAAAAGTAACACTGTTTTCACGATTCTCGGGAATCAGGGTTGTCATGTTCGATGGTTGCCAAGAACTATTCTCTCCTTGGTAAGAGGGGTTTCTAGTGGCACTGGGGTTTCTAGTGGCACTGTGAGCTAGCTGGTATACAGACTGACATATTCGGTAGTGGTGTCCAGAATTAGTCTGACTTCAATCCTACAGTCTATGTTGTCTAAAAGCGCAGATTCTATATCGGTTGATAGGAACTACACAACACCACAGAAGGTTGCTCTTCTATTTGATTCTTATCGCTAAGAGGGAAATTTGCTTAAAATGGAGGGACCCCTTGCCTCCGATAGCCGAAGACTGGGTCAGGGCCTCTGTTAGGATCTGTTGTCTAGGTCAAGGGACTGCAAATAGCCCTGATTTGGCTATATGGTCTGACTTCCTAATTTGGTGTTGCTCCTTGGGTGTTGGCCATCAGTCCCTATAATTACACCAACTCACTGGCAAAGGTGATGGTCCTGGTGGATATGGACCTGGGCGAATGCAGTGATCGCTGGGCAGATTGTTAGATCATGCGGTTTTTCTTTGTTTATTGCAGACGCTCTTTGGTGATATGAGGAAAAAAAAGTCATGAACTTACATAATTTATTAATGTGCAGACTACATCGAAAAGTCAAGCAAGGAGAATTACGAAACAGAAATTCTTGCACTTCTCACCTGGACCTGGCCATGTCTAACAAATAGGGTGGGGTCCTAGAAACTCCAACGGAAGGTTGTGTAATCTTCACAGAACATCACAGTCCTTTGTCAATCACAGTCCACAGTCCTTTGTGGACAGTACATTCTTCTGTTGGGAAAAACAATATCTAATGTCTCTTTCCACTTAGCTCTCTACTCTATATTTACATCCCCCGTTACCACTCTACTGTCTCTCACCTTAAATACATGGGGGACTTCAAAATCATGCCTACCCCTTCTGACGCTCTATATTCTGAATTCTCTCTCACCCACTGTGTCACTGTGGTGCCTGCTGAGTCAGTTCATCTCGGTCTCATTTAGGACATGGGTTCTCTGACTTAATTGAGATCAACAGGCATTAGTCTCAGGCATACATTCTTATGTCTTGATGATGATCCCAGTACCTTGTTCTATGGGATCGAAACATCGTCGACTTTGTACACCTTGACACAATCATTATTGTTTCTTTCATTGGAATGTGCTACGGTGTTGCTTTTCACATTTGATTGGAAGATTATGTACTTCAACCCAAGCGTCGGTAAATGCCTGAGCCTTTTTCTCCCTCAATGTTGTATGTGTTCCCACTTGAATACTGTTTTTTTAAGATATATTAAAGATTCTTTGCCCGGATGGGCAGACCCATAAAGATCTCATTGGATTTCTATATTAACTTCTATTTCTGTCCCCAACCTACTCTGACTCGGGTTCCCTTGTTTATATATAACCTACATTTGCAGAAAGCAAAGCAAAGGGAGGTTCAGGAGCTCCATAATCAAATTTCACAGGCTGAAGTAAAAATGACTAAAGCTATGATAAGAGGCCAGGAAGTGGAATAGGAGCAAGCAGATGTAAGCATGTGGAAAGCCACAATTAATCAGCATTTTAATAATGGAATTGTGGTCAAATACACCACTTATAGGTCAGAATACTCTGAGTATGGGGAAACCTCAGGCAGACTCCTGGCTAAAAAGATTCGGCAGAGAGAAGCAGGGAGAGGAATAACCACTATAAATGATATGGGGGGGGGAGGACTGTGGAAACCCCGGTGGAAAGACTCAAAGGGTTCAGACAATTTTATGAATTGCTGTACTGAGAAGAGTTCGAAGATCCTGAAAGGGGACAGGGCTTTTTGTTGCAGGGCTAGAAAGGGGAAGTTCTAAGTAAAAAGGATCAAGAGGCTCTGGACTCGCCGATCTCTCGGGAGGAAGTAAAACAAGCTATAAAATCATCAACTATAGAGAAAGCGGTAGGTCCAGATACCTTACCACTGGAATTCTTTAAAACATTCTGGCATGAGCTACAGCAAGATATGTTGAAGATCTTTTGAGAAACACAGGGAGGATACGCTTCCCCCTCATGGGCAGAGGCAAACATAGCGATTTAAAAAAAAAGATAAACCACCTCTACTACCTGGGTCGTTTAGGCCGATCTCACTCTTGAACTGTGATGAGAAAATATATGCTAGAGTTCTAACACAAAGCCTAAGTAGTCATTACACCTTTAGTGTCTAGCAGGCAACATGGTTTTATTCCAGGAAGGGGGACAGAAGATCATATCGGGAGGGTGATTACACTATCCTACCTAGCTGAAGCCCATAGGACACCCCTGAGACTGATTTTACTAGATGCAGAAAAGACATTTGATCGAGTGGCCTCGGGTTTCCTATGGGCAATGTTGTAATGGAAGGGGTTTGGGAAGGGATATATAAGGGAAGTTAACCCATATATAAATCTCCTAAGGCCAAGGTTTGAGCGATGGGGCTAGAGTCAGAGACTATGCACATCTCAAGGTGGACCAGACAGGGATGCCCTGCACCCCTTTACTTTTTGCATAATACATTGACCCCTTCCTTACAAAATTGGAGGAGAGTATATGTATGAGATCAGTATTACAGAACCAGGTTGAGTATAGAGTGTTTGCATATGCAGACGATGTGGCTATAGCAACTACCGGCCCGCAACTTCACTGACAGAGATTGAAACACTGCAAGGCAATTCGGGAGCATATCAGAATATAAAATGAATGCGACCAAAACACAGATAGTATGCGTAGAAGGAACAGACTGTAGGGATAGATGTGGCACTATTGATGCAGTCTATTTGGAGGTTGGGATAACCTCATGCCTGGACAATTTGGTCAAGGGGAATTTGGCTCTAGTAGTGGAAAAGATCAAGAGAGATTTAGGCAGGATGAACCATCTACACCTCTCATTAGTTGGGAGATGCAACGCAATAAAAATGAGTATCCTGCCTTAAGTAATGTACTTCTTTAGGACGATACCTGTTGAGCTTAGTAAGCACTGGATGCGGAAGCTAGAATCAACGTGCGTCAGCTTCCTTTGGGGTTATAAAAAGCCCAGAAGGGCAGCTAAATGCATGATTCTCCCAAAACTATGTGGTGGGTGGTCACTTCCGAACGTTACCTTTTATTACTGGGCTTGTGCAATACAACACATGGGGATCTTATTGATAGGAGAAGACAATGGGGGAGAAATGGGGCATGGAGTTACCAGGTCTGCTACCATATATGAAATGGAGTTTGGAACGGAAGCCAAAGGATGTTTTATGAAAACACTGGAGTTAAGTTACTACAAGAAAACAAGATTTAAGGTTGTAATAGCCGCTCATAAAATATGGTCTCAGCTTAAACGGAGACTGGGGATTCCTAAAATAAACTTTTACACACCATTGACTGCTAGTTCCCTATTGCCCACTATTTTTCAAGATTTAGTGATGGAAAGATGGAGACAGAAGGGTATTGGTATAGTAGGGGATTTACACAGCGATGCACAGATTAGCTCAGTCGCAGCACTACAGGAGAAGTATGAATTACCAAAGAGGGATTATTTTAAATTCTTGCAGGTCAGGAATTTTCTTTCCTAAAATAGAAATCTAGTAAAAGTAGTAGAGAAGATTCCAATACTCGAGGAAGCCAGGCATAGATACAGGATAGGGGCTATATATGAAATATTGATTCAGACACAAAGTGATGACTTGGAAGCACAAGATACTAAGTGGGGCGAAAGCCTTGGCGGACCAATAATAGATGTTCAGGAATGTCTAGAAATGTGCGATAAAGTCTTACTAACAGCGAATCTTGAGAGCCAGTTTTTTAAGACTGTTTTTAACTTATATTATACTCCGGCAAAAATGTCTGAATAAGAGCCTAAATTTGATGGGAAATGTAAACAATGTGGAGCCAACCAAGCAGGGATTGTGCATATGTTTTTTCATGTTGTAGGCAATCGCCTTTTATTAAAGGAATAGAGGCTTTCCTAGAACATATTATTAAAAGCCCTATTAGTTTTACGTCGACCACAATGCTTCTGGGAACTACAGAGTATAGGAGCTAACATCTTAGGTCAGGAAGAAACGTATTTCATTTTTGTAGCCACAGCGGTAGCATGAATATGTATAGCTTCGGACTGATTGAAACCCGATCCTCTGACATTTTTAATGTGGCGGAATAGGTTCTTGTACATTTAAAACATGGAAATTAGTTTGTATAAACTCAAAGGTTACAAGAAGAATAGACTGGACGAGAAGTTATGGTCCCCAGTTACAACCTGGCTAGCAGAACTTAGAGACGATACATTACCTGCATCAAATATAATAAGGTAATACAGTTAAAACACTAAGTCCACCCAAATGATTTCCAGGCTTAATCTAGCAGAGGTTACTATACCACATTCATTGGCTTAGTCTGTAGTAGGATATTAGCTTGAAGCTATTACTATATAGTACTTTATTTTATTGTGTATTAGAGTCAGTTGTTATATGTACCATAGAAATCTAGATGAAATTTAACGACAAGAAGATTATCTATTCCCACGTAGCACTTTATCCACTATGTATAATTTACTGTAAAATGTAAGAAATATCGTATTTATTCATTTATTTATTGTATGCAGTACCTTTACTATCATGTTGATTGCTGTATCTCCTGCTCTCACTGGCTAGATATTGCTGTATCAAAGCTTTTTTTTTGGTTGTAAATTTCAATAAATATTTTTTCTAAAGAAATGGAACAATAACAGCTTTCCTGGTCACAGCCAAAAAATCTACAAAACATAATAAAAATCAATTGCATCCTGCAGAGAGACATAATTGCAGCCGCAGGGACCCAGAAACCCAGTTTCATGCCATCCTCTAGGGGAAGCTAGTGACAAATTAAATAGATGAAATCTAAACCTAGTAAGCAAAAATTGTTCCATGTTGTTTTTCACGATTACTAGATAAGGTTGCATCAAATGGGTCATAGTTAAGAAGACTTACCAGCGCACAGTTGGTTTTAACAATTCAATCTCTTTTCTGGCGAATATTCTCCATTCTAAAAAGTGGTCCCCCACCCATTTTCAGCCTGTCTTTAACATAACATCAGAATTATGAAATATCTCTGCCCTTCCCATGCTTTGGAATGGCTCCTTGATCTAACTAAGCCAAGGAATTTTAAGAGAATGGTCATGTGACACTCAGTACCTTAGAATAAGCCTGTTCAGATTGAGTTCCCGCTTTGTCCATACGCTAATCCAGTCGAGCAGGGAACAAAGGCCTCTCAGATCACTGAGATAATCAGCTCTCAGTTCCTCATGAACACATAGAGACTTTGGGAGACGCACAACAAGCACCTCAGAAATGTATTTTCTATAATCTGCAGTTGATTAACTGTTGCAGATCCCCAGATGTCATAACCATATGATATCTTAAGGAGATACACTTTGCTTGGTAAATCTTCACTAAGGCCTTTAGCAGTGAGAGAGTTTGGGCCCGTCTAAACATTTTTTGGCTGTGACCAGGAAAGCTGTTATTGTTCCATTTCTTTAGAAAAAATATTTATTGAAATTTACAACCAAAAGAAAGCTTTGATACAGCAATATCTAGCCAGTGAGAGCAGGAGATACAGCAATCAACATGATAGTAAAGGTACTGCATACAATAAATAAATGAATAAATACGATATTTCTTACATTTTACAGTAAATTATACATAGTGGATAAAGTGCTACGTGGGAATAGATAATCTTCTTGTCGTTAAATTTCATCTAGATTTATTTAACATTTATCCACAACCTGATGACCTTTGTAGCTGCATGAGAGGGAAGAGGAGGAACTCAATTACAATTTCTAATTTTAGTATACCAATTTGGTCACTGAATACTTCCGTCCACAACTGAATATAAGTTCACTAGTGTTCAATTATATATTAAAAAATAGGTTTACATAAACTAATCTTAAAATATGTATATATAAGAGTGATCGTCCATAGTATATTCAACAGTCTGATCCCAAACAATAGCACAGAAACACTGGCTTTAAACATGTTTCTTTCTCCTGTATCAAAACTAAACCCTGCCACGGCCCATTTAGGGCGCACGCATCTCTTCTCAACTCATTCACCAACCTCCTGGCATGGTCTACCTTTTTATACAAATCACAGCATCTGGGAAATGCCTCTATCCACCGAATCCAAATTCCAACACCTACTCACTATCTTCCTCCAAAGGGTTTCCAGGGCGCTCATGTACGGAGCCTGTCAGTGCACTGAGCAAGTTTGACGTGATTTGCCCATGCACATCATGTGCCTTGCTATTTGAAAGCTGGGGGTGGGGGGTCTAATGCCCCATAAATGGTTTTGGGATGTTGCCTAGATGAGTGACCAAAATATGGAAGGCCAACACCACACCCTCACAAAGTAGCAGGCAAAGCAACTATTGATGTGATGCTTGCTCGGCCACATAGGCACACAGGGGCACATTTACGTAGAAGTCATGCAGTGCAGCACAGCAAGTCAGGGCAGGAATGTGCCGTATTTAAGGCAATTCAGCGTATTCCTGTCCATTCCCTTCCACTGGCTCACTTTTGACAGACTAGCGCTAACGCAGGCACCCTTGCACCATGGTGCAAGGGTGCCTGCGTTGCATGTAGGAATTTTTATCTGTCCAGGAAGGGGCACCTTCCTGCACAAGAACAATTCTCGGAGGCATATTCATCTTTCTATGTGTGCTACAGAATGCAGCAGACATATAAAGAGGAAGAAACAAGGAGAAATACAGATATTTCTCCTCTTTAAGCCTTCACTGGGAAGGTGTAAGATTTTGGCACCTCGCCAGATTTACAAGTTCTTGTAAATCTGGGGATGCATCAAAATTCATGAGAGTTGCGTGGGAACATCCACGCAACGCCAATGGAATGCCTACCCAGAGCAGAGTAACGCAATGCAGCTATTAGCCCTGCGTTGTGTTAATCCAGATATTTGGAGCCCCTTAGAACAACGCAAAGTGGCTTACCGTGGCTTTAAAATACTGTCTTAAGGTTTGCTTCACTCTTGCACCACGTTGCGTGGTGCAAGAGCGAAACAAATGGTCACATAAATCGGCCCGCAATGAACCTTGTGCGACTGCGCAACTGACTCCCCTTTTTAGATCTCGCTTAGAGCGGCACTTTGGCTGTCTCTTCGAGACATGCAGTATTCAGTATATGGGCATTAAGCTCCGCCCATGTTCCACCCATGTTCTGCCCATCTTTACAATTGGCTTCTCTTCATGATGGCTTTGATTCATCAGTAGGATTAATAGTCTCTCCTTAGTACCTCCTTGTCTCTCTTTGTAACCTAGCAAACACAAGGAGATTATTGACGGAACGCTGAAACTTTTCACTAGCCACCAGTCACAGATCTGGGTTTAATCCATCGTCATTCTTTAGCTCAGTTCGCCACCTCGCTATATGCAAATCAGTTTTGACCCTGTGCCTCATGGGAACAGTCCAGCCTGAACTGCCAAGCCAGGTCTTCCCTGAACCGGAAACAAGTATCCTTTGGCCGGTTTCTGGGTAACACCCTTCATCAGCCAGGCTGGCTTGAATCCAGTGGCAAAGTGAGCAAGGGACCCACGTGTGGGCATACCCTGCCAACTTAGGGCGAACAAAACAAACACAAGGAGATGATGGACGGAGTACTGAAACTTTTCAGACACTCACCCCCAGTCACAGATCTGGCTACAATCCATCATCATTCTTTAGCTCACTTTGCCACCTTAGTTGGAGCACCAAGAAGACCAGAACAACCACCGCCACCTCCCCCGCCCCCAGGAGAATCACGGAGGCAGCACCAAAGAAGACAGCGGGTATATCGTCAACGCATCACCCTGATAGACCTAACGCCAGAGGATGTGATAGCCCACTACAGGCTGTAAAGGTCCTCTATCCTCCTCATACTGACCCAGATAGCACCCAGGCTGCAGGCACCAACACAGCATAGCACCAACATCCCTCCGCAGACAAAGTTACTAGCAGTGCTGCACATGTTGGCCTCTGGTACCTTCCAACCAACTACTGACAGAGTTGGGGGAGTCTCCCAGTCATCCTTTTCAAGGTTCCTCCCAACTGTCTTGGATGCCATAATCAGCCTGACGCCACAGCAACTACACAAGAACAGCTTGGCATCAAGCAAGGCTTCTATGCCATTTATGCCTTTGCGCATGTGTTGGGGGCAATTGACTGCACCCATGTCCTACTTGTGCCTCCTGCAGACACTGCACACATCTACCGGAACAGGAAGCACACACGCTCCATGAATGTACAGGCAATCGTGGACCACCAGGGCTTGTTCACCAATGTCATTGCCAAGTTTCCAGAGAGTGTGCCGGACTCCTGCATCTTCCGCCAGTCCATCATTAACCTGCGGTTTGAGAATGGCACATATGGAATTGGACTGCTTGTTGGAAAGTATTAAATGAACACAGCGCACACCAAAAGTCCACAGTCATGTAGCTCACAAATGTGAGAATGCATATGTAGCAAATTCCATGCAACATGCTTTATAACATGTCCACCTACCATACACAAGAACCCAAGGGACTGCGGTCACTGGGGGTAGCCTTGTAGACACATTTTCATCAAAGGTCCTGCCCCTCCATCACACATCTGCAAATGCTGGGAGATGTGCGAACCAAGTAGGTGTGATGGAGGGTCAGGACCTATGAGGTAAATGTGAACACAAGGCCGAGTCTGGCTGCAGTGTTCTGCATAGTCTGGAGCTTGTGGAGCAGAGACTTGTCCATGCCGGCATAGAGGGCGTTTCCGTAGTCTGCTGGTTATGAGTGCGTGGGTGACTGTCTTTCTTGACTGGGGGGATCCATTTGAAGGTCTTACAGAGGATGTGGAGGGTGTTGAAGTAGCTGGAGGTGACAGGGATGACCTATCGGTTCATGGAGAGGGAGGAGTCTAGTACGATGCCCAGGTCTTTGGCGTGGTCCGTGAGGGTCTTGGGGCTGGCGAGGACAGTGGGCCACCAAGTGTTGTGGGGTGGTTCTGAGGATGAGGACTTCTGTCTTCTCCGCGTAGAGTTACATCCAGCTGTTGCTCATCCAGTTTTTGACTTCCTGCATTCGTTACTGGAAGTTGAGTCTGCTGGTGGTGGGCTCCTTGATAAGGGAGAGTATGAGCTGGGTGTCGTTGGCGTAGAATACAATGCTGAGGCTGTGCTGTTGGACGATGGCAGCAAGGGTGGCCATGTGGATGTTGAAGAGGGTTGGGCTGAGCGAAGATCCCAGGGGCACTCCACAGTAGATTGTTGTTGGTTTGGAGAGGAAGGGTGGAAGTCTGATCCTTTAACTTCTCCTGGTGAGGAACGATCGGATCCAGTCGAGGGCGGTTCCTTGTATGCCGGCATCATGCACCCTGCCCACTAGTGTGCGGTGGGAGACGTTGTGGAATGCTGCTGACAGGTTGAGTAGAATCAGCGCTGCGTTGTGGCCTAGGTCCAGGAGGATGCGGATGGTGGCGGCACGTAGGGTTGTCTCAGTGCTGAGTGTGCTGCAGAATCTGGATTGAGACGGGTTAAGGATGGCGTTGCCGTGGCTAAGCTGGGGGGCTTGGTAATTTCATGGATGATTTGAAGAGTTATTTGGAGTTGGCAACAAATTTGTTGTGGATTAAGGTCCCTTTATTGGTACAGATGCATTGGTGGCATTTGTTCATGGCGTTTTTGTAGGTGGTGAAGTTTATGGGTGTCCTGCTGTTTCTCCAGTTCTCCTGCAGGCGTCTGCAGGTGCGTCTGGATTCTTTGAGGTCGGTGGTGAACGAGGCGGCTTTTTGTGGGAGCTGTCTGTCGGAGGTGTGTAGCAGGGTGAGTTTGTCTGCGCAATTGGAGATCCATGTGTGGAATTCCCTGGCAGCGCTGTTGGTGTCGGATTCAGCGGTATGGGTGTTGCGGTTGAGGGTGGATTGGGGCTGCTCCTCGTTGATTATGCTCCAGTTCCTTTGTGGGGCGCGGGATGCGTGTTTGACTGGCTTGGGTTTCTCGCAGAGGAAGTGTACACAGTGTTGGTTGGTCTATGGGTGTTGTGTGTTGTGGCTGAAATGGACGCTGTTTCCTCCTGCGATTATGGTGTCGATAGTGTGTCCTGGCTTGTGGGTCAGTGTTGCAAGGGCTCATAAATAAGCCCCAAAGTCAGGAGTAAGCCACATGCATTGCTGTGCAAGCAGAAAGGCCTGATCTTGCCCCTGACACCCATGTAAGTAAATCCTTCCCTGCAGATTTGGACTCTCTGTGCAAGAGGTGTAGTGGCTTCTTTGAAATGGAACCTTCCAGACCCAGAAGGGATATTCTGTATAACGCTGTCACGTATGAGGCCTGACCTTTTTGCTGTCAGTGGCGTAACATATGTGTCTGTAGTCTGTGCAAAGCAGGGGTCCCTCCCCTTTCAGGGGGCCCCTTTTCATCCAAAGGCTATGTGTGAGTATCTATGAGCTATTGGAGCCTAATGTGCCCCTCACCACATTCTGAAGTGGGCCCAATCAAGTTCCGTTATGTCAATGGTCCCTGGCTGTCACCCCCGTAAATGAATCCACCTCTGCAGGCCAGCACTCACTCCCCATGCAGAAGAAGATGCCTCTTTGTAACATCACCTTCCAAAGCCACAAGGAATGCTCTGCATAAGGAAGGTTGTCAGGTAAGATGAAACAGCGTCTCATTAAAGCAGAAACTGTTTGCACACAAACAGAATCAAATAAAACATGTGCCTTTCAATAGTTCCTTCCCAAAAGGCAAACAAGATCATTATCAAGAGACCAATGCCTGAGACTTAAACTTCCAGTTATGATTAAGTACAGAGGCGCAACTAGGGCCACATTTGGGGGGGCTGATAAACATTTTGGGGGGCCGATTCTTCCAGCAATAGGCAGAGTGGAGATGCAGGGGCTCTAAGAAGAGATGAAAAAACAACAAAGCCTAGTTAACAAGTGAATGGTCTTTTAAAGACCTGTGAAGCACTCGGGTGCGGCTGCAATAAGACAGACAACCAATCAATAACCCATATAGACACTCATGTAGCTAATCAGCAACCCATAGTGCCACTTACACACCAACTGATAGACTGATACATTCACACAGATTGGTGACTTACCCATACATTTATTGAGACATGTATATTCACACAATACAGCATATCTTGAATCTCATGGGCTTACATATCGGTAACCAATGAAGATGTTGGAGGAGGGAAAGAGAGGCAGTTTTGGTTGATAAGTTCTTGACAAGTCGAGCAGCGGTATTTTGAACTACCTGAAGTCTGTTTAGTGAAGACTCACATTCCGCAATTAAGAGGGCATTGCAGTAATCCAGGCGGCTTATCACTAGCGTCTGAATACATGTTTTTCGCACATTGAGGGGAAGGAAAAGAAATACCTTATGCAAGAGGCATAGCATATAGAAGCAGGAACCCATGGTAGTTGAGACCTGATCTTTCACCGTCAATTTCTTGTCTAAACGTATGCCCAGGTTCTTGACTACCGTGTTCGGGACAGGGGCAGTGCCTAATTAGGGTTGCCACCGCTCTGGAGACCAGACCAGCGGGGCATCCCCAAAAAGCATGATCTCAGTTTTCCCAGCATTTAACTGTAGAAAATTGTTCATCATCCAGGCAGCAAATGTTATCATACCTTCTCAAAAAGAGGCGTGTGTATTCTTAGAGTTTTTATCGAATGACAGTAGAAGCTGCATGCCATCAGCATATGAAATTAGTGGAAAGCCAAGCTTTCAGAGAAGCTTTGCCAGCGGAGCTTCATAAATATTAAATAAAGTAGGGCTAAGGCAAGATCCCTGAGGCACTCCTTTGGTAAGTCCAAAGTTCACAAGCGTAAGGAGCCAAGAATAATGGTCTGTGTCCAATGGGTAAGGAAACTCGAGAACCATTGGAAGGCTTGTTCACAGATACCAATCTCCCTGAGTCTCCTGAGCAGAATAGAATGGGATATTGTGTCGAAGGCCACCGACAGATCCAGCAACACCAATGGTACTGCCTGGCTGTTGTCAAGGGAGTGTCTTATATTATCAGTGACAGCAATTAGTGCTGACTCCATGCTATACATTGGTCTAAAGCCAGACTGTAAGGAATCGAGGCATCCTGTGGATTCGATATATTCAGAGAGTAATTTGTTGATATGTTTTTTTAATAGTTTACTCAGAAGTGGCAGAAGAGGAATTGGGTGGTAATTAGATAGATCCTCTACTGGAACAATAGCCTTCTTTTGAATGGGGATTATCTGTGCGGCCTTCCACTCTATTGGTTGTTGACCCTCCCTCATAGAGAGACTGAGTATTGAGCAGATAGCTGGAGACAGCTGTTTGTACAGTAGAGAGGAGATTCTGGCTGGGATAACATCCCTGGGTGGCCCGAATTTAGCTGCTTTCAGTTCTGTCTCTACTATGTCTACCTTGAGAGTGGTAAAACCTTCCCAAAGATGTCCGTTGGTTACGGTCAGAGGACAGAGATTTAAAGTATGATTTGCGGTGCTCGAAATCTTTAGTGAACTTATCATAGATGAGATTTATTTGATGCTCAAAATGAATAGCAATCTCATCGCACAGTTCTTGGGATGGAGGAGCTTCATTGTTGCAGGCCTTTGTGTTGGTAAAGGATTTAAGGATGTGATATAATTCTTTAGGAGCATTCCCTGCCTGGTTAAGTTGTGACACAATGGATGCTCTGCAGACATTTTTGAAGCTCCTTTGATAAAGAGCTAAAGAGGTCTTATAAATCTCTCTGTCGATTTAATCATTGGAGTGATGCCAGCGTCTCTCCAAATTTGTACAGAGGCATTTTTCCTTATGCAGTTCCAGGGAATACCAAACTACATGTGTTCGTCGTGTTGACGTAGAATTTGATTTCAAAGGGGCCAGATTATCTATGGCCGACTGTACAGTAGTATAGTAGTCGGCTAGATAATAATCAATATTCCTTGATTCTTGATTCAAATTTACCAGGAATTTATTCATAAAAAGGTCTGGTGTTATTTTATGCCACTGTCTTCTGAAACCATTAGGAGCAGTGGAAGGGGCAGGGCTGACCGTGGGTTCGCAGATTTGGAAACTGATTAGGGAGTGGTCTGACCATATAAGAGGAAGTAGGGCCTCACAGAGAATGTTAGAAGACTTGGTCAGAATGAGGTCTAGCGTATGTCCCGCAAGGTGAGCAGGACCTTCATTAATCTTTTCTAGTCCTAAGGTGGCCAAATCAGCAAGAATCATAGAGGTGAGAGAGCGCTCGGCGCTCCTAAAATTTGTAAGGGTGCATTATACTCATGGGCGAACTGCACTTGCATATATTTTGTTGTTTTGCTGTAATTCGGGTTCTTAGAATGAAGCTTATATCGCCATATTAAGACAGTAAAATGAAAAGTGTGATGTTATATACAGGAATGATTAGGATTTCGCATGTGTTTAGAGAAATCATGTAATCATGCATGTGCATTATGAATATTATGCAATACAAGTGTACCCACTGTTTATAATGATTCGTATAGAGACTTATGTAACAAGTGTGCACTAGAGAACGTTCTTAGGTTAGCCAATCTTTTAGGCCTAACTTTGGTTTTTCTTAAGTTTCATTTCTCCTTGTTTGCTCTCAAGTTATAAGTTAACCTCGAATTTATGTGTGTGTAGAAGGTTTCCTTTCGTCCCTACTGCAGGTGCAGGAATTCAACCTCGTTATTTTAGATTTAAGAAGATACATGGGGAGGAGAGGAATGTCTTTGAAGAGCCTGAACAGAGAGAAGGGAGGACACCTTCTGTGACTGGTGAAACCTGGGAACCAAGGTCGTCGGAGAGAGATTGAATTAATTGGAGTTTGTGGAAAGTTACTTAAAGGAGGTGTTCATGGAATAACTTACCATGTGACCTGTTAGGGGTGTAACTTTGTCTTTTTGTATTAGGCACAGGGACAGTTTGGTGGACTTCTGCTTTGGACTGAGGAAAGGGAGCATCTTAGAACGAGCTCCGTAGCTATACGCTACTTGACCCATTTAACATAAGTGTACTTCTTAGGAAGTCAACACGTGCTGACACCTTTTGAGGGGAATTCAACTGGGAAGCAAGGTAGAGATGTCAGTCTAGAAACAGAGTAGGGACAGATTATCTTTTAATTCCTGAAAGACAATGGAAAAGGGATTTGGACACAGCGTCTATACTTAGTTGTGTTCTGATGTTGGAGTTCCTTGTTTTGTGCCTATTGTGCCGAATGAATTATATTTGCAGACTTGGCTCCGTAATAGTATTCATGTATACTCTTATATTGAGGTGTGTCTATGTCCTTCTACATTTGGCTTTATAATTAATTAGCAAAATTGAATTAAGAATCTGTAGTACTTTTGTTGCATGGGGAAGGGAAAAGGACTATTCGCAATTTGTTTTTGTCCTCTCTACACTTTCTTGGCAGGCAATAAAGATCATCGGCCAGGTGTTCCTAAGTAAATCTAGAACGTAGAATCCGGCCCCATCAGAGGCATCCACATTAGAATTAATTTCACTGTGTATGTTGAAATCCCCTAATAGTAGAAAATCTTTGGAGGAAATAATGTGGGGAGCGATCAGTTCCATCAATTGGAGTGAGAAGTTGCAAAGAGGACCAAAGGGCCGATGTACAAGGGCGCCTTTCAAACAATAGTGAGACAGAAAATCAATTCTAAAAACATAGATTTCTATTTTATCATTACAACAGTGCTCAAGCATCGATACCTTGATAATATCCTTATGAATAATAGCTATGCCTCCACCGGCCTCAGACCCCCCATATAATCTTTGAATACGGTAGCCTTCAGGGAGTGCTACCGCAATAGCTGGGGTGAAGCTGGGTTTAAGCCAGGTTTCTGTAAGAAACCAGAGGTCAGGATTTCCAGAGCAGAGTAAGTTCCAAATTTTAAAGGCATTCTTAGGCAAGGATCTAACATTGCTCAGAAGGTATTTCCATCTCTGAGCAGATCTGGTAGGCAGGATCTCCAGCGCAGGAAAGAGTTTGTCAAGATTAGAGTGTATCGTTGCTATATCAGATGAGAGTTGAGCCGCTGGCTTCTGCCTCAATTCCACACTTTGAAATTGGCAGTGTCTGCCAGAGAAAGGTCCCTCCATCTTAGAAATAGCCCCAGACATGCCATGAGGGCTGTAGGTACAGTCAATATGGCATAAGCGTCTAATTTCAAAGAGATCCAAGGTCGAGTTGGCATGTTTCTGCCTATGTCCCATATCTGACCTGAAAGGTGCAGGGGTCCTACCTCCTGGCGACAGCTGGGTGCGGACGGGTGCAGACGGGTGCATACGGGCTTGCCTTTAGCGTGCCTGTGCCACCTGTAATGGGGAATTTCATGCCATCTAGGAGGTACTGGACCAAACAAGCATTTGTAATGCATTGGTTTCACCTATGTAATATATAAAGAGCTATTTTCATCAATCATCGTCTGGAGAAGGAAAGTGCTCCAACATGGGAGATGAGAGGATCTGGCGCAGCGGCCAGAGCTGCTGACTGGAGAGCTGGGTATCCCCGTTGGAGTCTCAGCGGTGCACAACATCCTGTGATTATATGTAAATCACTTAATCTCTGGGGTGTTAAATTGTAATATAAATATGCTGCAATAGTAAAAGACAACACTTTATAATAATGTAGTTCCATCAAAGTGGATGTTAAAAGTATTTCCGCGGCGTTAAACTGAAAAAAGAAGCAGAGGAGGAACAAGCATTGATAAATGCAGTAAAATATTCTACAGCAATAGAAATGGAGGAAAGGTAAGAGGCACGCACAGGAACCAATTAGAAGCGGGGAAAGAGAGGTGGCAGGATGTAAATCCCTTTTAAGTTTATATTAAAAGCAAAGCCTAAAAGTGGGCCCTTTTACATTGTTATTTAACTCCTCATTTGAACATATGGTCAATGGCAGCGCTGTGTGGCAGGTGCTGGGGAAGGTCACTAAAGAACGGAGCAATCTTTAAAAAAATGCAAGCTAGAGAGAGTGTTGTCAGTCCTCGCATGGTGCAGGAAGGGCGTGGTGGGGGATGCTCTACACTTCTGCCTCCATAGAGCCATCAGTGGGTTGTCGATGCAGATTTTCACCCTATGTAACCTTGTCTGTTTTGTTTCCGGACCAGGGATTGCGAAAATGTGGTATATGTGGACCCTGTTATCCTTAGCTAAGGTCCAGAAACACCAGGCCACTTATAGTGGCCATAGTGATGCTCTCTCTGGAGATACTGCTTTGGGCTGCAAATGATGAGGCCATGTTCTGGTCAAGCTTTTCCTCATATTTTACGTCCCGATATTTAACATAATTTGGTGGTCTATCGTTTTTGCTGTTTTTTTTCTTATTCACTAATAGCAGAGAACAACTGTAGGGTGGATGTAAGTAGACGGTAACCATTCACTATTTTCAGAAAGGGATCACTACACCCCCTTACCATGAGGTAGAGGTAGGAAACATTAATGGTCTCACAAGCAACCCGGCTGCAACCGAATTATCACCGAGAGGGGGGCAGAATACTTGCTATTGCATCACCAAACTTTCTGAAAAGGGAACTGTCCACAATTAACCCTTTGATGGCTGACTTCAGCTCTCAAAGAGGTGTGGATGTATTTCTAATGAGTTTAGAGAGCAGTTCTATGCTTGGCACAAACTTAAAAAATATTGTAAGTTTCACAGCAAAATCAAATAACTAGGTTATATTAAAAACGTATTTCTTCTTTATACTGCGTTTTCATCCATAGTGCTTTACAAAGAACTTGTTTTGTTCACAACTATTATTATCCAATGTAATCTAGTTCTTATTTTATTGATGGAGGATGAAAGACTGAGTTACCACCCAGGGATCTGTAGCAATTGTCTGTAGGTTCCCATCACAGTTCTCAACAGTGAATGCTTACCCACTGAGTTTTCCTTAATCTTCTATGCCGGTCTTAATCAAGTGTAGTCCTATACATGTATCCTGACAGGATTCTAAGTGAAAACAGAAAATATTTGATTGTCATAGATTTCTAAATTGCCCCACTCTCCTCAAAGTAAGGAGTAAGTCATTTGCCATGCCGTGCAAGAAGAAAGTCCTGGCCTTGCCCCTGACTGTAAGTAAGTAAATCCTTCCCTGCAGGCCTAGACTCTCTGTGCAAAAGGTGTAATTTCTTCTTTGAAATGGAACCTTACAGACCCAGAAGGGATGTTCTGTATAACGCTGTCACGAATGAGGCCTGACCTTTTCGCTGTCAGAACGCAACATGTGCCTCTAGTCCATACAAAGCCTTTTCAACCCAAGGCTATGTGTGAGTATCTATGAGCTATGGGAGCCTTGTGTGCCCCTCACCACATTCTGCAGTGGGCCCAATCAAGTTCTGTTACGTCAATGGTCCCTGGCTGTCACCCCTGTAAATGAATTTACCTCTGCAGGGCAGCACTCCCCATGCAGAAGAAGCCGCCTCTTTGAAACATCACATTCCACAGCCACAAGGATTGCTCTGCATAAGGAAGGTTGTCAGGTAAGATGAAACAGTGTCTCATTAAACCAAAAACTGTTTGCACACAAACAGAATCAAATAAAACATGTGTCTTTCAATAGTTCCTACCCGAAAGGCAAACAAGATCATTATCAAGAGAACAATGCCCAAGACTTAAACTTCCAGATATGATTAGGTACAGAGGTGCAACTAGAGTCACATTTCGGGGGGGGGGGCTGATAAAATTGCGGGGGGCTGATTCTTCCAGCAATAGGTAGAGTGGAGATGCAGGTGCTCTAAGAAGGGGTGAAAAACAGAAAAGCCTCGTTAACAAGTAAATAGGCTTTTAAAGACCTGTGAAGTACTCGGGTGCGGCTGCAGTAAGATGGACAACCAATCAATAACCCATATAGACACTCATGTAGCTACTTAGCAACCCATAAAGCCACTTGCACACCAACTAACAAATTGATACATTCACACAGATTGGTCACTTACCCATACATTAATTGAGACACATATATTCACTCACTTACAAAGTCAGTCACACACCCATTTAATCATTCATACAGGCACTCATACACCCACTGACTCATCAATACACCTTGGTGTATATATATATAGGGAGGACTGCAGCATCATTCAAAAGTGGTGGCGAGAGATGAATTCAGTGTAGCAGTGGCATCTGAGGAAGACACTACGTCGAAATGCATTATGCCAGAACTGCATTCCAATTAAAGATCTTTTCCTGGATTCCCCGTGTGGCCTCTTCCTTCTGCTTGCTGGAGGTTTCGTGTGGATATATATGTATATAGAGAGAGAGAGATAGATAGATAGATAGATAGATAGATAGATAGATAGATAGATAGATAGATAGATAGATAGATAGATAGATAGATAGATAGAGATATAACATTCTTAAACTTTTAAGAAACACAGTCACTGGATGATGTCATCAGTGATGTCATCAGTGATGTCCCTCACCATGTCATGAGTGATGTAATATGTGACGTCATCAGCAGTGCATTGCGAGGGCGTGAGTTATAGTTAGCTCAGCTAACTATAACGGCTCAATTTCTCTGATTTTGTTCGAGGGAAATGTCAGCCTATCTATAACGTCCCTCTAACCTTTGTATTTTTCCGTGAATTTCTAAGGTTTTTTTAAAATGCTAATTTCTAACTATAACGTCCCTGAAACCTGTGTTTTTTGCCGTGAATATATAGTTTTAGTTAGGACCTTGTTTCCATTCAAAAAGCGTTTTTTCTTTCGCCAATATCTTTGGTGCCGTTTGAGGAATCTTTGCGAAATGTTTAACACTAATGGTTCACTCAGGTCAGGTCTTGAAAGTCTTGGGGTGATTCGTCAAGCAATGGCCGAGAAAAAAGGGGGGTCCCAAAACGCATTGTCCCCATGTTAATTTCCGTCTGAACTTTAGACACGGCTACAGCCCGAACTGCTGAACGGAATTACACCACATTTGGCAAAAAGGTAGCCCTTGGTTCAGAAAGTGACTTTTTTTTTAATGGTGTAAATCCATTCAGTTGTTCCTGAAAATTCAAAAAATGAAAATATTGATATCTGAGAACCGAGGAGGGTTTATGACTCCTCCCGAGCACGAGCTTCATTCTGATTGGCTGCCAACACTCCAAACTAAAATGTGTTGTCAACCATCTTTTGACTCGGTAGAACCAAGTCTCAGAAAACAGTAAAAACAAAGATAAAAAACAAGAAAAAGGGGCAGGATAAAAATACCCTGACCCCCTAGGCCTGCTCAGGGGGATCCCACAAGGACCCCCAGGGCCCAAAAAAGCTTTTTAGTTTTTTTAAAAAGAAAGCACGGGTGGGCCAGGTCCCAGGGGGAATGAGAACATTATATGCAGGGGCCTGCGGGGGCCACCACAGCCCCGGGGACTGCCAGCTCCCCAGACTTTATCCATTATGCGTGGGGGCACACGACCCCCCACAGCCCCGGGGACCGCCACCTCCCCGGGGCTACTTAGAAATACAAAGTGTGGGGGGGCTCGAGCCCCCCCACACTGTCCCGGGGACCACCACCTCCCCGGTGCACTAATTATTTAAATACGGGAGTCCATTGGGGACCACTGGGCCATGGGGACTGCCACCTCCCTGGGGCTTTAATCAGTAGGGAGGGGGGCCACGCGGCCCCCCCTCCTGGAGCCCTAGATGGCCCTGGGAACCGCCACCCCCCAGGGCCGGCTCCTACAATGTACCAGGGTGCCCACCCCCGGGACATTGCCGCTTGCTATGGCAGGGGGGGAGCATGGCTCCCACCCTGCCATAGCAAACACTGCTTTGCTTCTTGGAAGTGAGAGCAGGAAACCTGCTTTTGCTTCCATGAAACAAAGCAGAATTGCTTCTGGACAAGGGGAACTGCATGTCAGCAGCTCCTCTTGCCCAAAATCATTGCTGGCTCCCGCAGGAGCCAGGGAGCCATCAGGGACCGCGGGGGCATTGGGGCTCCCCCTGCAGTCCCCAACCTGAGGGCCGGCCCTAGGGGATGGGGTCTCCGGGGCCAGAAGTTGCCCGGGAGGGGAGCCACTTGGCACACCTCCCCTTTAATTATTTTCTCTTTTAAAAACGTAAGGTCGGCCCCGGGGGATGGGGTCCCTGGGTCCATAATTGGCCCAGAGAAGGGGGGGCCACGTGGCTCCCTCCCAAACAATGTTCCCTCTAATTTTTTTCCTCTGTGTGTGGCAGTGTAGGGTCTCTGTGCGCTGCAGCCATGGCTATGAAAAGTCCCTAGGAAGGAATGAATGGAAACAATAATGAATAAGGACCCAATCAGTGCTTATTTTTAAAGACTTGTCCAGCCGGACAGCGGTCATAGATTTTACTGATATAGTAATGAAGCAAAATATCGAAAAAATACACAAAGTGTGACACAAGCCTGTGTCCCGTACAAATAACAAGGAGAAGAACAGAAAAAACAAAGGTTCAGGCAAAAAACGTTTGTTGCAAATGGCAGGAATAGAAAATGAACCAACAAACATTACATGGGACACCCTTATGTATCATACTTAGTATTGCTAAGACCATATAGGGTGTTTACAAGTGTCGACGGCGTTTCGATCCTATAAGCGAAATATTAGGATCATCATCAGGACAACATTGATAATGCCTGTACAGTTTAACCTGAATAG
Organism: Triturus cristatus; assembly: GCF_964204655.1. Classification (NCBI taxonomy): domain Eukaryota; kingdom Metazoa; phylum Chordata; class Amphibia; order Caudata; family Salamandridae; genus Triturus; species Triturus cristatus. Next base: position 728,192,462 of record NC_140580.1, read on the forward strand.
CCGTTACCGTGAGTGTGGATGAGTACGTAATGGTACTTAGAGTTGTTAGGAGCCGTTAATAGAGGGGATCGTCGGGAAGACTGAGAGTTCCCATAAGGGTACGCAGAGTAGTAGAGAATTTGCACGAGTCCGTCAATGCGGGGTGCGCGATCCGAAATTACGGCAATAGCCGCGAGGGGAAACCAGGATTGTGAATGTAGTCTGATTACCGGATCGTCAAGAAGGCTGGTAGTAGTCCGCGGAGTAGCGCGGTAGGATCGAAGATACAAAACTATCCGTCAATGCCGGGAGCGAGGAGCTTCATTACTATAGCAGTAAAATCTATGACCGCTGTCCGGCTGGACAAGTCTTTAAAAATAAGCACTGATTGTGTCCTTATTCAATATTGTTTGCATTTATTCGTTTCTAGGGACTTTTTGTTGTTTATAAATACGTAATTCCCAGCGTCCCTGGTCGACCTTATATGGGTGCTCTTGTTGTTATTTAAATATGCAGCCATGGCTATGTGCACCAGGAACCAGACCGCGTGTGTGTGCAGCGTCAAATATCACTCCAAACTTTTGTCTATAACCCTAGCAGCCCAGCTCTGTTAAGAAGAGAAATGTTATTCCTCTGTCTGATGTAACATTTCCTATACATTGATTTACACACTATGATTCAGTGTGTCTGTGTAATGTGTATGCGATGTAAAGTGCTTAACACCTTACACTGGTATGGGTGGCGCTATTAAACAAAATAAATATGAAAGAGAGAGGGGTTATGGAGACTTGAGGGGCACTGTTAAAGGTTGGTAATGAGAGTATCTGTGGCGGAGGTGGTCATTGGGGCGCCAACAAACTTTGTCACACCAGGCGCCACCAGCACTAAAGCCAGCCCTGTTCAAATGGCACTAATAATTACAGTGAAATTATGAAAACATCCCACATTGCAATTTGAAATCTTGCTATGCAACGTTGCTGCATTTCTTTTCTTAATTGGGTTGGGCTGCGGGGTGATTGTGTGCATTTGTTAAGGTTTTCGTGTTAATTGCAGCTCATGATGGGTGCTGTGATTAACATGAAAACTTTAACAAATGCACAGGGACATCTTAAGGATTTTGAGTGCCCTGGGCCAAACTTATTTCTGGGACCCCTGATTAGAACAGCTTTGGATTTATGATCCAATTTCAGCTATTTCATGTCCTTGTTGGCCAGGTCACCGACACTGCAGAGGCACACTGGTCCAAATTCTAAATGTGCTTCCATCTAATATTCAGGGATAATGATATGTGTTTTCAAAATTGTAACACTGCCTGAAGGAAAAGGAGAGGAGACTAGTGAGAAATAGGATTTTGTGGGGGAGAAAGGGGGAGAGAGGAACAAAGTAGAACAAAAGTCAGGGTGCAAAGACGAGAAATGGGGAAGGGAGTAATGGAGAAATTTGTAAGAGAGGGACAGAAAGAGAAAGGCAGCCAGAGGCTTTGGAGAACTGGGAGGGAGAACGGAGAATGGAAAACCAGTAAGAGAGAAAGCAAAGAAAAGGCAGGGAGAGGGAAATAGAGACAAGAATGGGATGGGGAGAAGGGGAAAGTGGGTAAACGTGGCGCGGTACTGATATGAGGAAGAAGAAATAGAAGAGAAGGAGACGGCGAGAGCAGCTGGGGAGTGGAGAAAAAAAGTACAAAAGATATGTCAGAGAAGACAGCGAGTGTGGTATGGCAATGCTTCAGAATTAGCGTCTCTGCATATCGATGTTGGGGGGTCTATAAGGAGCCTTTTTCGCCATCTTGTCATTTCTAAATGCTTGCTCTATGTAACCGTGCTCGCATGAACGAACTAAGAAGGGTGGAAGTTGGTTAGGCCTTGCCAAGATTTTTAATCTTGCCAAGATGCAGGCCTGAGCAGATGGCAGCTGCACATGTGTAAATGACTGATCCATCTGCCAGGAGTATTCTCTTCACTAACACTTTCTTCCCATCTCTTTTTGAAACTCAGGGGCAGCAACATTGTCGTGGTGTCACCAGAGCTTTAACTGGAAGCTTTTTCAGTATTACATACAAGCCATAGTTGCTGCTTATTTATCTTATGCAACTAACAACCACTGAAAAAGCCAATAGTCCTGACTTGTAGGTATGAATTTACTTGTTGTATCATATATCTGGATGCAATGACAGAAACAGCAAAATACAAGTCAGGTGATACACTATGCTAAGTACAGATTTTTATCTTATGTGTCTTAAGCCACACCCTTAATTACACTGGCCATGCCCCTTTGCGAGACCCCCCAGTTTTTTCATCCCACTTAAAGCCCTGGATATGATGTTACTTGTTGTATCGGGGAACAACCTTTACAACGCACGTTTTACAACGCACTACACTTACAACGCATTTTTTACAACGCAAAATCCATTACAACGCACTACACTTACAACGCATGACACTACAACGCATTTTTAAAAACTACCTTTACAACGCATTCCATTACAACGCCTACCATTACAACGCATAATATTACACTGCACTATCCAACACTTACCCTACTGTTGCACCCCCTGGAGATAGTGTGGTAAATATTTCTCCTTTACCGGGACTGAATTTGATACAGGAACATAATAAAATAGCTCAATGAAATGAGAGGCAGAATCCGTGATATTAGAGTTTCAGAATGGGCTTTATTCCAATAAGCGATTATAATCGGATGCTTCAAGTTCCATCACCACGGGAGTTCAGGAAGTGAAGTACATACTTTATTGACAAGCAGTAACTTTTATAATACATACATCATAATGAAGTGAATACAGTAGGCGTAACAATTGATAAGGACATTGACGTTTTGGTGTGCGTAGCCGAAAATGGGTGTAATAATGAGTAAAAAGGAACATGATTGGCTATGATGTAATACATAGGTGGATCTATAAGATAATACTTGGCATTGATGCGCGCGCAGCAGTCTGACGTATAATTGACGTATAACTAGGGGGTGACGAGGACTTGACATTTAGCTCTACGTGTGGAGACAAGAAGTCTGGGGGGTCAAGTCAACCTAATCCCAAATCATATCTACATCCTATGTTTAAAGAACTATGTTATCCACAAAAGAAGGACTCTCGGACAGAATCTAATCTATACTGACTGTGCGTGCGTGTACAAGCGTCTAGGTGTCTACACTGAATGCGAGGGGGTAGGAATATTCCATGGTAACAGGGCTATGAATTACTTGCATGAGGACAGAGAAGATGGGCCTTTTTGCTTGGTAACTGGAAGAATGTTTACTTAAGCTACTAGGCAGGAATGCATCGGCTGAGGGGGAAGCAGATAATTCGAAGGTGAAATACAGTTCTTGGCAGAGAATAGGCTGATGTCAGGCTTCGTGAGCCGCGCAGAGAATGAGACAAAGTTCATGGTCACGGATGCAGGCTTGAACTGGAGCTTTCAGAGACAGAAGGCAAAAGGAGTTCGATGACAGAATCAGGGCCTTTTTGCCTGAACTGTAAAATGGCATAAGTGAACCATATAAAGCCGGTAGCCTTTCATATTTAGGAATGGAATATCCAGCCCATTTATGGCGGATCTGACAGAGGACATGTTGACGATGGACGCACATGTGTTTGCGTCATTATTACTGGAACTGGAGGGAGCATACATGTACTTGCGACATGCACATAGAACCGTTGGGGTCCAAGATAGGGGACATAACTGACCAGAAAAATCCATATTTCCACATTCCCTCCTTGTCCCCTTCTTGCCCTTCACGAGATATCAATCTTCATCAATCCATTTATCTGTTCATATAGCATCATTTGTTCTTCTTTCTTCTTCCGGGATCTTGAATGAAAATCTTGATGTGGAATGCACGATGTGGCACACAGACCACAAATTGCTGGTCCACATTGCAGACATAGACAGCAACTGAATAGTATGAGAAGGCTTATACCTAGGAAGGATAGAACTCTCCATCCCCAGGCTGATACCGTATTCCAAAACCAACTGGACCAAGTCCAAGTGCCTGGGTTCTGGTGTATCTGGCTTACTATCTTATGAAGGCGAGTGATGGCTTTATATACGGATGGCGAATTTTCTGGTATGAATACGCAGCAACTTGATCCGATGACCCTACAAGCTCCGCCCCTATCAGCCAGGATGACGTCAAGGACAAGACGATTTTGAAGCACAACAATCCGCATAGCAGACTGTTCTTCTGTTAAATTGCCTAAGGCGGAAATAGTTTCATTCACTACTGCTTCAAGGGTTCTAGTTAATCTACGTATTAGCTTACTATTAGTAACAGTACCTATATAGGGAAAGATGCCTTTATTGAAATCTACATACTTGTCCCATGCCGTCTCAGTGTAATCGACAATGGGGAGATCTCTCCGTTCTCTATTGTGCACTAAATGAATATTTCTGTAATAATCAGGAGGAGCTAGGAAAACAGGTGGCAAAAGGAATGCTATGTAGCAGGTACCATCCCAATCTAGAGGTAGACGCATATATGCAGTCTGACCACATATAAAGTAGGAGTGGCGAGAAGTTCTGAATGAAGATTTGCCTTGATCACTGAATTCTACTGTAGTAGTGCATTTACTATGGCCCATATGTATAGAACCAACCTTTCTTACACACAATTCACCCTTTGCTGGGAATACTGACATGGTGGGTAAGACTAGCTCAACTTCGGATACGACATTTAGAATCATGAGATTAGGTGTAAAATTACCTAATCCATATACTTCATTTTCTAGATCAGTTCCTGTTCTTTTGGGGCGACCCTCCTTGTCAGGGTAGCAGACTTTGAGTAAAACTAGGTTCAGGTTTCCCCATATCCAATGGTCTTGGTAAACTGCTGTGTCTGAGTCTATGGAATTAATTAAACTGAACCATGCTCCACAGGAGCCATTATGTGTAAATGGGTGCGGAAAGAATGGCAGGACTCCTTCATAATTCTGATAGGGAGGGAGTCGGCCACACACCCAACAATTGGTGGCGTTACTAGTCTGATGGGAATGGTGTAACATACTAATGAAAGTGTTATTGCGCAGCGCAAGTCTATAAGACAATTCATGCGGAGGTAAGTCACTAAAAGAATGTTCAGCAGCAACATTATAAACATGTCTAGAAATAGGGTAATATATGTGCAACAACATACTTGTAATAGTTATTAAAAGACTCAATAAAAACAAGATTAATAATGTCACTATGCAGTGGCTACGCAGTAATTTACAATACGCCTGTCGTTTCAACATTTTTCCGGTATTTCCTCTACTTAGGTCCAGGGGATACATGTCAGAGACAATTCAACCGCTTCACCTTGGAGAGGACTTAAACAATCAAATTGCTCGACTTGGTGGGCCTAAGCTTTAGTTTGTAAAGTTCGCTTTCCGTTTTTTCCACCAAAGGAAGTTTTGAATCAGTCTGTGAGGGAGTGCAGGGCACAGTGTCTATATCTGAAGGTAGTCCATGAAATTTTTTTATGTGACTTGAATGAATCCAACCCTTGCGGCCCTCGATCTTCACGGCTGTTCTTGTGGTCAACAGGACCAACTTGGGTGCTTTCCACCTGGGCTCCAGTTGATTTTTTCTGTCGAAATTTCTCACAAAGACAAGATTACCCGGAACAACGTCATGGGGTTTCGCCTCAGTGTTGTCGGGAAAGGCTGCAGCTACCTGTGAACGAGAAGATTGTAGTGCAGACATCAAGGAAGCCAAGTAATCTGTCAGCATATTACAGTCAATATCAGTTATTTTGCGTGGTATAGGCGTCCCCCACATATTCGGTGGTCTACCGAAGATCACCTCATACGGGGATAGCCCTGTTCTAGAGTGTGCTACCATTCTCATGTAAAAGAGTGCAACTGGTAATGCTACTATCCAGTCGACACCTTTCTCTCTGCATATTTTGGACAGTCTGATTTTCAGTGTCTGGTTATGTCTTTCTACGAGACCTGCTGCCTCGGGATGTCGGACACAGTGGAATTTCCACTGATAACCTAACAGAAGTGAAACGTGTTTCATTAATTCGGATGAGAACGGCTGGCCGTTATCTGAGTAGACAACACGTGGTAAACCGTATCGTGGGAAGAATTCTCGAACCAACTGTTTGGCAGTAGTCGGGGCAGTGTAATCTGAAACTGGGTACGCCTCTGTCCAACGGGACAGAGCGCAGACAACCACGAGAACATATTTGAATCCTCGACATCGTTCCATCTGGATATAATCCATCTGTAGGACTTCAAAAGGGTGATCAGGAGGCTGAAATCCACCCTGTTCTACGGGAACACTTTTTCCCGGGTTGAACTGGCAACAGATCATACAGGTACGGACCTTTTGTTTGGCTGCTGCTCGTAAATGCTTATTAAACCAAATGTGTTGAATGCTATCTAGCATAGCTTTTTCTCCTAGATGTGCTGGACTATGTATAGTGTTGATTACGACTTGGACCATTGAATCAGGGAGGAACCACACAGACCTTTCCTTCATCATCCATCCCTGGTCCGTTTGGATCCCTCCTAATTCAGTCCATTTCTTTATTTCGTCTGGTGTAGCATGTGTCTGTATGTCAATTACGTCAAGAGTAGGATCTTTAACTGTCATACTATGTGTCGGTGTCGGGACTATTGTCTTTGTCATATCGGGGGTTTGAATTTGAGCAGTCAGTTTAGCTGTTCTGTCGGCTAGATCATTGCCTTGGGAAATGGTATCAGTAACTTTTGTATGGGCTTTACATTTCATAATTGATATTGCAGTGGGTAGATGTATTGCATCTAATAATGCATGAATGAGGGGTCCGTGCTGAATGTGGGCACCGTGGGAAGTTAAATAACCTCTCTCTCGCCACAGCACGCCGAAGTCATGTACAACTCCGAATGCATAACGTGAATCAGTGTATATGTTGACTTTTTTATTCGTGGCTTGAATACAGGCTTGTGTCAGAGCGATGAGCTCTGCGGCTTGAGCTGACAAAGTATTTATACGATTAGTTTCAATAACTTCAGTATCGGTTGTGACTGCATAAGCGGCTACTAACTCTCCTGTACTTGTTCTCATGCATGAACCATCGACATAAAATGTCAAGTCTGGTTCTGACAATGGAACATCGGTCAAGTCTTGTCTGGGTTTTGTCGTTACAGTAATGACTTCAATACAGTCATGGATTAGTGGGTCTGTTCCGATTACTGGCAAAAGTGTGGCAGGATTCAATGTGTTACAGCGTCTTATTTCTATATGCGGCTGAAACAGTGTCAGTTCATACCCTGTAAGTCGTGCTACGGTCAAGTGTTGTGTTTGTGTTCTATTTACAAGAACCTCTACTGCGTGTGGTACTTGAACTGTCAATGGATGTCCTAACACTATGGCATCGCTTTGTCTGATTGCTAAAGCTGTCGCTGCTACTGATTTCAGGCACGCAGGCAAAGCCTGAGCTACTGGATCTAATGTACTAGAAAAATAAGCACATGGTTTGTGTGCTCCTGCTTGTTCCTGTGTGAGTACTGACAAGGCAGTACCTTCGCGTTCTGTAACAAAGAGTGTAAACTGTTTTCTGTAACATGGTGTTGCTAAAACTGGTGCTTGACATAAAGCTTTCTTTAGGCTTTCAAAAGCTTGTGTATGTTCCTGAGTCCAAGGGAGAATAGTCGATGTGGCTGCCTCCTGGGTTGTCAACTGAATGAGTGGTTTTGCTAGGAATGCATATTGCGGGATCCACTGTCTACAATATGAAGTGAGGCCTATGAAAGCCCGCACCTCCTTTTGTGTCTTAGGTGTTGGCATGTTAACTATCAACTGAATGCGGTCGGGTGTAAGCTGCCTTCCCTCCTTGTCCAGCGAGTGTCCAAGATAAACAACTCGCTGGACACAGAATTGCAGCTTAGAAGGGGAAACCTTGTGTCCTTTTTCGGCTAGAAATTGTAAAACTGTCAGTGACGCTTTTTCACATTCAGCTTCGCTTCTTGCGGTGATCAGCAGATCATCGACGTATTGAAACAGAGCCGTGTTAACTGGCATGTGGATACTGTCAAGTTCTCGTTTCAATGCTTGGCTATAGATGCTGGGGCTTTCTGTAAATCCTTGAGGTGCGCGTGAGAATTTAAAGCTACGTCCATTTAAACTAAATCCGAACAAATATTGGCTTTCCGGATCTATTGGGACGCTGAAAAAGGCATTCTTGAGATCGATTACAGTGAAGAATGTCGCTTCGGAATCAATAGCTGTCAGTAATGACGAGATATCTGGGACCACAGGGAATTGTGGCACAATACATTTGTTTAACTCGCGCAGGTCAATAACCAATCGATATACTGGCGGGGCCTTCGGATCTGTTCGTTTAAGAATCGGTATTATCGGTGAATTACATATATTGGAGTCTGTTTCCACAACTACTCCTTGGGCAATGAGCTCGTCAATGATTTGTAGTAAAGCCACTACAGCATCTGGTGGTAACTTGTATTGTCGCATTCGTGGTAGCACCACTCCTGCCTTTAGTGTGACTCGATATGGTGTAATATTCATGCAACCAACATCAGTAGGGCCTTGTGCCCATAGACGTGTAGGTAAAGTCTGTAGTCGGGGATCCATGTCTCTAGATACATAGTGACCTTTAAAATCACGTAAAAACAATCTTACTCCTTCCGGAGAACAACATATTATAGCTCCTAGGGCTTTTAACGTTTTTATTCCTAATAGATTTTCTGGACATGATTTAGTAAGCAGTAAATCTGTAGTTCGGGTCAGAGGTCCTATCGTGAGTGGCAGAGGCTGTGACACTTCATTAACAATAGGTTTGCCTGAAAAACCAAGGGAAATATTTTGTGAGCCTGAGAGGGGTGCCCCTGGAACTTCACTACGTTTTATAGTTGTTCGACTTGCCCCTGTATCGAGTAAAAATTTTCTATCTTGACCTAATAATTTACTACGTACATAAGGTCCTTCTTGATCCACAGGAATCTCGATAAGGGGTAAGTCAACTTCCCTCTCTAGGCTAGTTCATGCGTAACGCTGATACTCGGGATATTCATACTGTGCGGTCTGATACATTTGTCGTGTTGTTGTTTGTGTGGCAGCAACAGGTAATGGGGGTGCAGCTGGTACAAACTGTATTGGCTGTTGTGCGGCTGGCATTGCCTGGACATGCTGTATAGCTCCTTGTTCATTCTGGTCTTGTCTTAGTGGCCGTGATCTTTCTTGTGTTTTACCTATGGCGATATTATGTTTTAGAACTGGACAATCGTGTACGTAATGGCCTGGCTTTTTACAATAATTGCATGTCCCTTTTACAGGTCCTGCTGAATCGGAATGTGTCATACCCTTTTTATGTCCTTCGGCTGGGACTGTCTGGGAAACTAGCATTTTCATTTTTGTGTCTTTCATGCGTCTGTGTTCATGTTCTTGTTCCTCTTTAATTCTATTGTGGTGGTACTGTAACATTTGTAACATTTGTGTTGGAGTGTTACCTTGCCAGGTACTCTCGAATTTTAATACTCTATTCTTTACTGGAGGCAGAGCATTTTCTACTAATTTTTGTTACAAACAGATGTGGGTATGATTCGCTACTTGCTTTTATGCCACTATTTATACCAAAACATTTTTCGAAACGGGCATAGTAATCACTAGTGTCTTCATCTTGCTTCTGTTTACAGGCTGAAATTGTACCCCAATCTTCCTTTTTCGTAGTTAATAATCGTGGCAGTACCTGTACTAGTAGTCCTGGTAATGCCTTAGTTTTGTCCCCAAGCCCCGAACCTGGACCTCGGGCCCTTTCTTCTGCTTCTAATGCTGACCATTCTATCTTTTGATCACCTACCTCCCACTCTTTTTCTTTGAGTTTCTCATAAATGCCAGCAGGCATCAACACCTTTAATATTGTCATAATGTCGGGGTAGGTATACTCTCCCATGAGTAACATGTCTTTAATTTCTCGGTGAAACCCCGCTGGGTCCTTGTCATGACTGGGTACTACTTTCTTCATTTCTAATAATTCTATTTTCGATATAGGCGTATATACAAATACGCGTTTAAACTCATTGTCCTCACCCTTTATTGGGTGCACTTCTCGTAAGGGATTCTGTCTATCTATGTGGTACGTAGTTCTTTCCTTGGCGGACAATGGAACATGTTCTGAACACACGAAAAGAATATACTGCTTTCTTGATTCTAGAATTTCTTTAATTAATTCAGTACCTGGACCTCTCCATTTAGTCATAAGTAATTCAGTCAGTATGTCAGGCAAGGGACCAGGGTCCGAGTGCTGACTCCGATACAGTATAATGAGTTGTTGGATCATATAAATCCCAGCTAACCTTTGTTCATCTGGGGTAAGATTCAAAAATGCGCGTACTACTGTATCATCACTATATTTTCCGGGACTGTCCACCCAATGGACAGCTGCCCTGGCTAAATCTTGTTCATCCATAGAATCGAGGAAATGATAACCCCTTCGTTCTTGGAGTAGTTTGTCGGCGGTTTGGAACGAATGCTCGTTAGACCTTATATTAATCATAGGTATTTGAAAATTCCTGCTATTATCTGGGCACGTCGGATGCATTGAGTCAGTATGATATCTGGTCTGATTCCTATTACAAGATCTTCCTCTACCTACATAGGCTATGGTGTCTGACTGTCCTGTGAGCAGTCCTGGCCCTTCTTCCTCGTTTTGTTCGAACTCGTCTGTCTCTAATCTCTCTTCGTGTAGGCGTTCTATTTCTTTACGGATCTTTCGGCACATGGCTATTATACAATTTTGTTTATCATGTCTCCCTTCTGATATATTCTGGCTCCATCTTGTAAGAATTCTCATGGCTTCCGGGTCTACCCCCGGTCGGTCTTGATTTCTGATCACACAGTTTATGAGGAAACGTAACAGTTCCCCCTGTATCTCTACTTTCTGGTATTCCATAGCTCTGTAAATACATTCTGGATCTCACCCTGTTTGGACAAAATGATATAGATTATCTAGATGCGCAGTCATTCCTGGTAACTTTGCTAAATACACTGCGGCTCGTCTGATACGCAATGATGCTAGGGTCATTTCGTCCTCTTTTCCAGGCACCGGGTCATATCTACAATCTATAAGAAGTTCTTTAAGCGCACGGGCACTAAGGAGTTTGGGTGTACGTGAATGCGCTGACTCTTGAAAAGTAAGCTTATTTATTCTGGGTGGTGTAGAAAAGACATTGGCAGCTCCTCCCGCGGCTCCATCTGGGGCGTCGGGTGTAAAAGGATTCGTTGAACGTGACACAGCAACTACAGGTGTGGACACAGCCATAGAAGTAGCTGTAGGAACGGATACAGAAACAGATGTGCTTGCCGAAACTTGTGACTCGATTTGTTGCCGTAGGGATATGGGTACTGGATCTTGGCGTTGAACCTCCCTGGTAGGTGGTCTACGTGGGGCGGAATTGGCATACTCGGGAGCTGCGTCATCTAAATAAGAGGAAAGAAAAACATCTTCTGCGGTTCTAGGATGCCCCTTAGGATGTACCTTTATTGGGAACAATGGGGTTGGCAAGTCTTTTGGCGTTTCCGGAGTAGCCTTAGGTAATCCTTCGGCCAGAAGGGGATACATACCATTCATAAGGGTATTTCTTTGTCTGTCTACTTGTTCTGATTTTACTCGGATACCTTCCTCAATTAATAGATTTTCTCGAACTTTTGTGGAATTCTCTTTACTCTTTTCTTCCTGTCTACGTGCTTTTTCTGTTCGTCTATGTGATTCTTTACGCCATAATTCAACGGCGTCTTTCTGTGACTGTCTGACTTTCCTTTTCCATAACTCTTCCTCGACTTTCATGATGCACTCTGCATCCCAGGTCCCCGCTGTGGGCCACCTCTGACTTTCTGGTAATCCCTTGGTATAGTCTACCCATAGATCAAGAAATAATATGGCGTCTAATCCATGTTTATGATACATAAAATGCCCTGGGGTGTCCCTAGGAGGGATAGGGACGGCTTCTTCGAGAACCCCTTTTCTGGTAGTGATCTGTCTTAATTTCGAAAAGAGCGGCATATTGAGAACTGACCTTATACTTGATTTTGACCTGATACTTGAATTTGAACAGACTTAATACAATAAACACGATAATGAACAGTCATTCATACCACGATATACTTAAACACTTCAAACATTTAACATTGAACCTTTAACTGGAACAACAATGATGATCGTCTGCATGACTAATCACCAAGCTTAATCCTCGACAATAACTAGACAATAACTAGACACTTCGGAATACTTGATATACTGCTAAACAGTACAGATACACTGCTAAAACAGTGCAGACCGGATTTGTGTACCCAAACCCGTCTTGACCGGCACAACCTATGTGCACGTCAGAAAATGCCTCCCCAGTAATGGTACTCACCGGGTAGCTTCGGAAACGGAAGGCCTCAGTAACTTGAACTTGACTCGGATTTGGACTGGACTCAACTCGATTCGTCGGACACTGGGCTTGACGTCGTACTGGTGGGTCTCTGTATACCTCGGATCTTGCTCTCTCAGCTAGGCTCTGGTCGGGATACTTCGCACTTCTCACCGCCTCGTCTGGGTGTTGATTGCAGTCTCAGTCGCCCCCGCTTGACCGGAGGGAGATACAGGAAATCCTGCTGGTACGCGTTATTGTCCGTCCAGCTGTGGCAGGAGACCGGGCCTGCAACGCACCGCCGGCGCGTGAGATGAGAAAGTGTCCCTGTTCGGGCGCCATCATGTGGTAAATATTTCTCCTTTACCGGGACTGAATTTGATACAGGAACATAATAAAATAGCTCAATGAAATGAGAGGCAGAATCCGTGATATTAGAGTTTCAGAATGGGCTTTATTCCAATAAGCGATTATAATCGGATGCTTCAAGTTCCATCACCACGGGAGTTCAGGAAGTGAAGTACATACTTTATTGACAAGCAGTAACTTTTATAATACATACATCATAATGAAGTGAATACAGTAGGCGTAACAATTGATAAGGACATTGACGTTTTGGTGTGCGTAGCCGAAAATGGGTGTAATAATGAGTAAAAAGGAACATGATTGGCTATGATGTAATACATAGGTGGATCTATAAGATAATACTTGGCATTGATGCGCGCGCAGCAGTCTGACGTATAATTGACGTATAACTAGGGGGTGACGAGGACTTGACATTTAGCTCTACGTGTGGAGACAAGAAGTCTGGGGGGTCAAGTCAACCTAATCCCAAATCATATCTACATCCTATGTTTAAAGAACTATGTTATCCACAAAAGAAGGACTCTCGGACAGAATCTATTCTATACTGACTGTGCGTGCGTGTACAAGCGTCTAGGTGTCTACACTGAATGCGAGGGGGTAGGAATATTCCATGGTAACAGGGCTATGAATTACTTGCATGAGGACAGAGAAGATGGGCCTTTTTGCTTGGTAACTGGAAGAATGTTTACTTAAGCTACTAGGCAGGAATGCATCGGCTGAGGGGGAAGCAGATAATTCGAAGGTGAAATACAGTTCTTGGCAGAGAATAGGCTGATGTCAGGCTTCGTGAGCCGCGCAGAGAATGAGACAAAGTTCATGGTCACGGATGCAGGCTTGAACTGGAGCTTTCAGAGACAGAAGGCAAAAGGAGTTCGATGACAGAATCAGGGCCTTTTTGCCTGAACTGTAAAATGGCATAAGTGAACCATATAAAGCCGGTAGCCTTTCATATTTAGGAATGGAATATCCAGCCCATTTATGGCGGATCTGACAGAGGACATGTTGACGATGGACGCACATGTGTTTGCGTCATTATTACTGGAACTGGAGGGAGCATACATGTACTTGCGACATGCACATAGAACCGTTGGGGTCCAAGATAGGGGACATAACTGACCAGAAAAATCCATATTTCCACAATAGAATAGTAATTTTTACCCCTATACTATCCAACACTTACCCTACTGTTGCACCCCCTGGAGTTAGAATAGTAATTTTTACCCCTATACTATCCAACACTTACCCTACTGTTGCACCCCCTGGAGTTAGAATAGCAATTTTTACCCCTATACTATCCAACACTTACCCTACTGTTGCACCCCCTGGAGTTAGAATAGTAATTTTTACCCCTATACTATCCAACACTTACCCTACTGTTGCACCCCCTGGAGTTAGAATAGTAATTTTTACCCTTATACTATCCAACACTTACCCTACTGTTGCACCCCCTGGAGTTAGAATAGTAATTTTTACCCCTATACTATCCAACACTTACCCTACTGTTGCACCCCCTGGAGTTAGAATAGTAATTTTTACCCCTATACTATCCAACACTTACCCTACTGTTGCACCCCCTGGAGTTAGAATAGTAATTTTTACCCCTATACTATCCAACACTTTCCCTACTGTTGCACCCCCTGGAGTTAGAATAGCAATTTTTACCCCTATACTATCCAACACTTACCCTACTGTTGCACCCCCTGGAGTTAGAATAGCAATTTTTACCCCTATACTATCCAACACTTACCCTACTGTTGCACCCCCTGGAGTTAGAATAGTAATTTTTATCCCTATACTATCCAACACTTACCCTACTGTTGCACCCCCTGGAGTTAGAATAGTAATTTTTACCCCTATACTATCCAACACTTACCCTACTGTTGCACCCCCTGGAGTTAGAATAGTAAATTTTTACCCCTATACTATCTAATACTTACCTTAAATGCAATTTAATATTATGCGTTGTAATGGTATGCGTTGTAAAGGTGGTTTTTAAAAATGCGTTGTAGTGTCATGCGTTGTAAGTGTAGTGCGTTGTAATGGATTTTGCGTTGTAAAAAATGCGTTGTAAGTGCATGCGTTGTAAAAGTGTGCGTCGTAACGTCATACATCCGTTGTATCATATATCTGGATGCAATGACAGAAACAGGAACATAGAAGTAGGGTGGCACACTATGCCAAGCGCAGAAAATTGTAAATCACCCCACAGCTGCGCTCTATTAATTAATTATTTTTTTTATTTGCAGAGTTTTATATAGCCCTGGCTAGACCCGGAGGTATCAGAGCGCTTTACATGAGGATCAGCGAATTACAAGTTACAAAAAATCACATTACATCCTGTCATAGCACACAGTTTAGAGGGCTAGTGACCGTAACTTTTAAATGTAGATATAAGTAGCTAATATCCAGGGATGATACATTATAGTACTGGGTTGCCTACATAACATTGAAGTCTTCCCGAGTCAATGTATATGACAAGAACACCGACTCGCCAAATTCTTCAGTGAGGTACAGAACACATGCATTACAATGCAAGTAAGACCTGTATTTTAAGGCAGAGACTAACACACTTTTAGAATTGAATCTGGACAGATCACAGTGGGCTCCAAGGATCCCCTCTTAGTCCACCACCGTGAGCACACACATTATGTATATGAAAGATTATAGTGACATATGACGAGCCCAGCACCCATCCAACAAAAGGTTCACGTTATTCATTAGGTCATGACTCTGGCCAATGTTGCAGAGGCTAACAGACTAGGTACAACATAGAGAGTGTTAGGACATACTGCACATCTAAGATCTTCCAAATATATATTGGCTAAAAAGGCCACCTCGGCCACTTCATTTAAACCCAGTCTGGTGATTTAATATAGATACTTCCTGTGTCTGTCTTTCAGGCTACAAGTATTCAAACCAGGAAGCACCAGGATGGGCACTGGAAGTAATCTATAATAACACCAACTGAAACATTAATCATCAATGGACATAACCAGGGCCACAATGTAGGGCCACCAATGTGTTTTCCTCAAAACAGATGCAGTGTCCTGCGGGTACCGCCTAGATAACCCCTGGTCGTTCCTGCACCCGACACTGAACCTGCGGCTGTTAAAAAAATCCCAATTTTCAACCTCGTCCATTAGGAAGAGAAATTCAGTAATTCTACAAACACGACGTGTGATTTTCACACCATGTTTGTAGAGTTGCTACATTTCTTTTCTTAATAGAGCTCTGGGCTACGGGGTAATTGTGGGCCTTTGTTAAAGATTTCAGGTTAATCACAGCGCCCGTCTGGAGCTGCAATTAACCTGAAATCTTTAACAAAGTCACACAATCACCCCACAGCCCAGCTCTGTTAACTTGTTTGTAGACTTGCTGAATTTCTTTTGTTACCTAAGCACGGCTGTGGGCAGATTGTGTGCTTTTGTTTAAAGTATTCATGTTAATCGCAGCTCGTGACGGCGCTGCAATTAACATGAATACTTAAACAAAAGCACACAGAGTGCACCACAGCCGGGCTCTACAAGAAAAAAACACCAGGTTCTCATTTGATGTGCTGTGTGTGTGCGCTTTAATATTTTTTTTTAAAAACATAAAAACGAGGCAATTGTTCGGGGAATGGGGTCCCTGAGCTGATAAAGTACTCAGGAGGGGGGCCGTGTGGCCACAAGGCCTCAAAAATATTAAGAGAACGGGGACCACACAGCCCCCCTTCTAACAACAACAACAACAAAAAAAAGCCGGCATCTCTCTTGAGGCCCCGCCCCCTCCCTGTACCACTCTGCAAACACTCCTCCTCACACGTTCTAAGTTGGGGGATTAAATCCCCTTGAATCCTGAGGGTCACTGGGGGCAAACTAGCCCACCAGGTACCTCAAGTAAGCCCCACACAGTGAGATTGCTGAGAGGTGGTCCGAGGCCATGCCCCTTTTTACACCACTCTGCAAAGGCGCCTCTTGGAGCACCACTGGTGGGGCGATGAGGTCCTCTTGTGTCTTGCGGACCTCAGGAATAAAGTGGACTTCATCCTCGAGCAGCAGTACGCCAGGCAGCGTGTCTGCAGAGTGGTATGAAAAGGGGGCGGGCCTTGGACCACTCTCAGCAATCCAGCTGTGTGGGGCTTACTGGGGGGAACAGGAGGCACGTTGGCAGAGTGGTGGACAAAGGGTGTGTGGCCTCTGTCCACCTCTCAGCAATCCCACTGTGTGGGGCTTAGTGGAGGTAACATGTTGGCTAGTTGGCCCCTAAGGCCCCTCAGCAGCGAAGTGGACTTTAATCCCCATGCAAGAGTGTGCCAGGGAGCGTGTTTGCAGAGTGGTGGGAAAAGGGGGAGTGGCCTGCTATGAGATCTTAGCGGTACAAAAGGGGGTGGTGATGGACGGAGCATCAGAACCAATCAAACACTCACACCCAGTCAACAGATCTGGGTTTGATCGATCACCGTTCTTTAGCCCACTCTGCCACCCCAGTTCAGACATGGCCATATGCAAATCAGTCTGACCCTGTGCCTCATGGGAACAGTCCAGCCCGAACTGCCAAGCCATGCCTTCCCTGGACCAGAAACAGGCTTCCTAGGACCGGTTTCTGGCATTTCAGCCGTCTTCAGCCAGGCTTGCTCGAATCCAGTGGCAAAGTGAGCAAGGGACTCACGTCTGAGCATACCCTGCCAACTTATGGCGAACAAAGCGGTACAAAAGGGGGTGGTGATGGACGGAGCATCAGAACCAATCAAACACTCACACCCAGTCAACAGAATTGGGTTTGATCCATCACCGTTCTTTAGCCCACTCTGCCACCCCAGTTCAGACATGGCCATATGCAAATCAGTCTGACCCTGTGCCTCATGGGAACAGTCCAGCCCGAACTGCAAAGCCATGCCTTCCCTGGACCGGAAACAGGCTTTCTAGGACCGGTTTCTGGCATTTCAGCCGTCTTCAGCCAGGCTTGCTCGAATCCAGTGGCAAAGTGAGCAAGAGACTCAATTCTGAGCATACCCTGCCAACTTATGGCGAACAAAGCGGTACAAAAGGGGATGGTAATGGACGGAGCATCAGAACCAATCAAACACTCACACCCAGTCAACAGATCTGGGTTTGATCCATCACCGTTCTTTAGCCCACTCTGCCACCCCAGTTCAGACATGGCCATATGCAAATCAGTCTGACCCTGTGCCTCATGGGAACAGTCCAGCCCGAACTGCCAAGCCATGCCTTCCCTGGACCGGAAACAAGCCTCCTAGGACCGGTTTGTGGCATTTCAGCCGTCTTCAGCCAGGCTTGCTCGAATCCAATGGCAAAGTGAGCAAGGGACTCACGTTTGAGCGTACCCTGCCAACTTATGGCGAACAAAGCGGTACAAAAGGGGGTGGTGATGGACGGAGCATCAGAACCAATTAAACACTCACACCCAGTCAACAGATCTGGGTTTGATCCATCACTGTTCTTTAGCCCACACTGCCACCCCAGTTCAGACATGGCCATATGCAAATCAGTCCTACCCTGTGTCTCATGGGAACAGTCCAGCCTGAACTGCCAAGCCATGCCTTCCCTGGATCGGAATCACGCTTCCTAGGACCGGGTTCTGGCATTTCAGCCATCTTCAGCCAGGCTTGCTCGAATCCAGTGGCAAAGTGAGCAAGAGATTCATGTCTGAGCATACCCTGCCAACTTATGGCGAACAAAGCGGTACAAAAGGGGGTGGTGATGGACGGAGCATCAGAACCAATCAAACACTCACACCCAGTCAACAGATCTGGGTTTTATCCATCACCGTTCTTTAGCCCACTCTGCCACCCCAGTTCAGACATGGCCATATGCAAATCAGTCTGACCCTGTGCCTCA
Source organism: Triturus cristatus (assembly GCF_964204655.1). Lineage (NCBI taxonomy): Eukaryota > Metazoa > Chordata > Amphibia > Caudata > Salamandridae > Triturus > Triturus cristatus. Next base: position 728,210,996 of record NC_140580.1, read on the forward strand.
TGCGAACAGTCCAGCCCAAGCTGCCAAGCCATGCCTTCCCTGGACTGGAAACAAGCTTCCTAGGACTGGTTTCTGGCATTTCAGCCGTCTTCAGCCAGGCTTGCTCGAATCCAGTGGCAAAGTGAGCAAGGGACTCACGTCTGAGCATACCCTGCCAACTTATGGCGAACAAAGCGGTACAAAAGGGGGTGGTGATGGACGGAGCATCAGATCCAATCAAACACTCACACCCAGTCAACAGATCTGGGTTTTATCCATCACCGTTCTTTAGCCCACTCTGCCACCCCAGTTCAGACATGGCCATATGCAAATCAGTCTGACCCTGTGCCTCATGCGAACAGTCCAGCCCAAGCTGCCAAGCCATGCCTTCCCTGGACTGGAAACAAGCTTCCTAGGACTGGTTTCTGGCATTTCAGCCGTCTTCAGCCAGGCTTGCTCGAATCCAGTGGCAAAGTGAGCAAGGGACTCACGTCTGAGCATACCCTGCCAACTTATGGCGAACAAAGCGGTACAAAAGGGGGTGGTGATGGACGGAGCATCAGATCCAATCAAACACTCACACCCAGTCAACAGATCTGGGTTTTATCCATCACCGTTCTTTAGCCCACTCTGCCACCCCAGTTCAGACATGGCCATATGCAAATCAGTCTGACCCTGTGCCTCATGGGAACAGTCCAGCCCAAGCTGCCAAGCCATGCCTTCCCTGGACTGGAAACAAGCTTCCTAGGACTGGTTTCTGGTATTTCAGCCGTCTTCAGCCAGGCTTGCTCGAATCCAGTGGCAAAGTGAGCAAGGGACTCATGTCTGAGCATACCCTGCCAACTTATGGCAAACAAAGCAGTACAAAAGGGGGTGGTGATGGACGGAGCATCAGAACCAATCAAACACTCACACCCAGTCAACAGATCTGGGTTTGATCCATCACCGTTCTTTAGCCCACTCTGCCACCCCAGTTCAGACATGGCCATATGCAAATCAGTCTGACCCTGTGCCTCATGGGAACAGTCCAGCCCGAACTGCCAGGACTACCGGTCCTAGGAAGCTTGTTTCCGGTCCAGGGAAGGCATGGCTTGGCAGTTCGGGCTGGACTGGACTGGTATGTGGTATTTAGTGTATAAGAATTATGTAGAGGGGGTTTATGTGTAATGGAGAGTAATTATGTGGTATGGTAGTCTGTGTTGTGTAGTGGTAACCTCAGGTTAAGTCTTCCTCGTTTACATAGAAGCTAAATTATGAACTCTATGAGACAAAAAAAAGAAGAATCACTGAGGAGCACTAGTCAGAGGTATGAGCAGGGCCACTGAAATTATGCAACTGATTGGCTGCACCGACTTTCGTAAAATTTTCCGCATTAGCCACATAATCCATCATCTGCTGCCTAATCTGCAAATTTGAACGAACAAAAAAAACCTTGCAAAACTAGAATGGTCACCTGTTACTTATTGCTAAATGTCGGTATTAAATTAGTACTAATGGTGTGCAAACCACTCTTGCTTCTTTCTGTGCCTCTCTTGCCACTTTCTGCATTTCTGTTGCTTCTTTCTGCAACTTTTTTTATTCTGCGCTTCTTTTTTCCTCTTTCTACTCATCTCTTCCACTTTCTGCACCTCTCCTGCCTCTTTCTGCACCGCTCTTGCCTCTTTCTGCACCTCTGTTGCATCTTTCTGCACCTCACTCACTTCTTCCTGTATCCCTCTTGCCTCTTTCTGCACCCCTGTTCCCTCTTTAGCACCTCTCCTGCCTGTTTCTGCAACTCTCTTGCCTCTTTCTGCACCCCTCTTGCCTCTTTCTGCAACCTTCTTCCCTCTTTCTGCACCACTCTTGCCTGTTGCATCTTTCTGCACCCCACTTCTTCCTTTATCCCTCTTGCCTCTTTCTGCACCCCTGTTCCCTCTTTTGGCACCCCTTTCTGCAACTCTCTTGCCTCTTTCTGCACCACTTTTGCCTCTTTCTGTACCTCTGTTGCTTCTTTCTGCACCACTCTTATCTCTTTCTGCATCCTTCGTGCCTCTTTTAGCACCTTTGCTGCTTCTTTCTGCTGTTCACTTCCTTCTTTCTTCACCCCTCCTGCCTCTTTCTGCATACCCCTCTTGCCTCTTTGTGCACCTCTCCTAACCCTTTCTGCACTCCTCTTGCCTCTTTTTGCACCTGTGTTGCTTCTTTCTGTACTTCTCTTGCTTCTTTATGCATCTCTCATGCTTTTTTTTGCACCTCTCTTGCCTCTTTCTGCACCCTTCTTCCCTCTTTCTGATCCTCTTTTGCCTCTTTCTGCACCGCTCTTGCCTATTTCTGCACACACACAGCTTCTTTTAAACTGATCTCAGGCTCAGCAGTGCACACATGCAAGTGCAGAAAAGGGCTGCTGGCCTCTAGACTTCCATGCCTATTATATGATAGGGACTTGGAGGTAGTTTTAATCCCCCTGCCCTATTAGGTACTAGGGCCTTACAGGGGAAGTCATGCCAATCACAGGGGTACCCCAACCCATCGTGTATCCTAGTGTATTTAGGTGCTTTCACTGAATTCTAAGTGTCTTTCAGCATAGCACTGGCTCCGGACCTGGTTAGGCAGAGCCCAGGGTCAGTCAGAGTCAGTTGCCACCAGTACCAGTCAGCAAAAAGTTGTTTTTTTTTTTTTGTTTTTTTTTCTACTTTGGTGATCTGCTGTAAAAGGGAAAGAGGACTTATACTACGAGGTCCAGACGATCCGGGTATATATCTAAAATATTTCAAATCACGCCGGCGAAGCGGTTGAAACAAATCGAGACAACGGCATTAGAAATACACAAATGTGACCGGAGCTCGTGATAAAACACTGAAGGAACACACGCGGTCCCCTCAAAACACGTTCCTCCCCAGATATCCGAGAAGAACGATAGGACGAATACGGAACTACCGCTTCTCTATACATCTATGGTCGCTGACTCGGTGACTGCTTGAGCGATCGGTTGGTACATATTCCGCCGACTAACAACACCGCCATCAGACAAGATAGAACGGGATAGAACATCCATTAAACAAAGGGAACCTTGGACGCAGACTTTCTTTGAATAGACAAGGAGTTTTGAATATCATGGCCGCCTGAGGAAGGCTGAACGCCAAAACGCGCGTAGACTGAAATAAGCCATGTTTATTATTCACCAATTTTGTTTGACAAAATTTGTATTGTGATTGAATACGCAACTGTATAGTGTCCGGCAAACCATATATTGATAAAGGAAGGTTTAGACAAAATATGTTAGGACGCTATAATAGCTTGCCTGTATAAGTATTGCTTTGAGTGGAAAAGGGAGAAGGAAAGAAAAGGAAAAACAAGGGAGAAAAAAAGTAAAAAAATGATATAATTTTTCAAATATCACTACAATAAATATTAAAGAATGAATTTTCAATCAATTCCTTTTTCTTGGTAGTCATGTTTAACCATGGATGTTGAATAATTTGTACATCACCATACCTTTTTAATTATTGTTTCCTATATATTTTTCACAAAAAAGTTGGGGGGTGCCCAGGGCACAGGATGACTTTGCAACAATGCCTCTTTCTATTCTCTTGCTTCTTTCTGCGCCTTTCTTCCTCTTTCTGCACATGTCCTACCTCTGTAGGCATAGTTAGAAATTAGCATTTAAAAAACCTTAGAAATTCACTGAAAAAAACACACTTGCTGATAAATCTGCACACCGACACATGGGTACAGATAACGCTGGGTAATGGGTCACTCCTGTCAAGGCGTAAAGCAACGGAAAAGGGGCTGAAGCAAGGATGCATACTAGCACCTACACTTTTCAACCTGTTTATAGCTGACCTAGTCCTGCAATTAAATAGCTGCAACTCACATGCCCAAAAATAGGAGACATATTGCTACCCTGTCTCCTATACGCGGACGATATAGTCCTGATTAGCCAAATAAAAGTAGGGCTTCAACACCTTTTAGATGCCACACATGATTTCTCCAAAGCAAATGATTTATTGATAAACCTGGATAAAACAAGAACCATGACAGTCGGCAGAAAAAGGAGACAACCAGCAGCTTGGTTCTGGGGAGAGACCAGAATTGAGGACACAAAGGAATACAAATATTTGGGTGTGAAGCTAGACAAAGGTGGTCGATTTTTGGCACAGAAGAACAGCATTAGGCATAAAGGTCTTGCGCTGGCTACCTCCTTAAAACATGAAATACCAAACTAAACGGGCCATCGATTCTGCCCTTGGTACAGGTGGTCCACGCAAAGCTGCTGCCAACAATCACCTATGGCAGAGAGATACAGAAGGGAAGAGATGCCAAAATACTCGACGCCACAGTAACAACTGCATTCAGGGTCATCTTCGGGCTACCTAAATACATCTCGCCTGCACAAATCAGACTCAAGTTTGGTATACAGAAACAATCGGTTGCAAGACAAGGGGCTTACATCATCACCTGGGACAAAGTGTGGAAAGCCCCCCAGGGAACTCTAAATGAACAGTTATGGAAGGAGATACAACTACACACTGCAACACCTGCTGCGGAGTATCTCAACAGCAGCTTACATAACATGGGGCTAAACCAGCTTTGGGAAACACCTACAACTGCCACCACTTTTATATAACTGGTGTGGAAGACAGTGAAACATCTTTCATGGCTGGAGGACAAGGCTTCTTTATCAAAAAGGTCCCATGGATGGATGACTTTGAACACCTATATAAAGCCTACCGCGCAAAACTACTTTAACCTGGGTTATGCAAAAAACATAAAAATCAGCTTCATGAAATATAGGCTTGGTCTGCTACCCTGTATACAGCATATACCATCTTGGCTAAAGGAGAAAGTGGGTTCTACGTGCGGTTTATGCGGATCAGCATTAGAAGACCTGTTGCATATACTATATTCATGTGTGTCTGTGTGGGTGGGTGGGAGGTGTGACTCTGTGCATCGATGTGTGAGTGGGTGATTCACTGGGTGTATGGGTTCAAGACTGCATCTGTGACAGGCTGTTTGGGTGGGTGAGTGTGTGTATGGGTGTGTTGGTGAGTGAATGGATGTCTCAGTGGTACGTGTGAGTAACTACATATGTGAAAGGCAGTATATGTGAGTGTTGGAGTATATAAATGACTATATGTGAGAGTGAGTTATTGTGAGAGTGGCTCTATGGATGAGTTTGTGCTTGTATCAGTGATTGCATAAGAGATTAAGTATGTGTTAGTATCTTCCATCCTCCTGTGACCTCCGCAAACATACTCATTTGGTCGCACCAAGTTCTTCCCATTAAAAGGGGAGCGCCGTCCGGATCATAAACCCGACCCCTCTCAACCCTGAAGTAAATCTTGCATGTGTCACTAATTTGCAACCAAATCTATCGAGAGCCCTACATGTGTTGCCCTTGAGGTGTGTTTCCTGAATTAGTACTTTGTCAGGGTTATGTCTACGGAGATATTGCAAGGCTACCGTGCATTTTATTTTGTCGCCCAGGACATTAACGTTCCATGTTAGTACACACATTTTTGTATTCATTTGGATGGTTGCCCAAGTTTTATCTATGTTGTGTGTCTTGTATCTCATCGGTGCATACTTGGTCACCCAGGACACCTCTATTCTGCTATATATAGACTGAGGTGCCGATTACGATCCGGTAAAAATTTTCCCCGTACGACTCGTATCCGGTCTTTTTACCGTACGAATCGTACAAGTGCCGTACAAACTGCCAATTACGATTCGCACGGGAAAAAGACCATACGAATCGCATTGGGAATTATTCCCCACACGTCCTCGTGTCGGAAAATGTGTCCGACACGTCCTCGGACGAATCACCGTACAAATGTGAAAAGTGAAGTCCGACCGCGGAATCACGATCCATCCCGCGCGTGCGATGTTACAACCGTATGGAAAAAACACCGTCCCCACCGAACTCCCATAGCAACCATGGAGACATGTGCCCGCATACGCGCCCAACACTCCCCCCAGCCCCCGTACGTTCGAGTCGTACCCCCCGTGTATGTACACCCCCACCCGTGTATGTACACCCGTGTACGTGTCGTACCCCCGTGTACGTTCGTGTCGTACCCCCGTGTATGTACACCCATGTACGTGTCGTACCCCCCGTGCATGTACACCCGTGTATGTTAGAGTCATACCCCCCGGGTATGTACACCCGTGTACGTGTCGTACCCCCATGTATGTACACCCGTGTACGTGTCGTACCCCCCTGTATGTACACCCGTGTACGTGTCGTACCCCCCGTGTACGTTCGTGTCGTACCCCCCTGTATGTACATCAGTGTACGTGTCGTACCCCCCTGTACGTTCATGTCGTACCCCCCGTGTATGTACACCCGTGTACGTGTCGTACCCCCGTGTATGTACACCCGTGTACGTGTCGTACCCCCCCTGTATGTACACCCGTGTACGTGTCGTACCCCCCGTGTACGTTCGTGTCGTACCCCCGGTATTTACACCCGTGTACGTTCGTGTCGTACCCCCGTGTATGTACACCCGTGTACGTGTCGTACCCCCCCTGTATGTACACCCGTGTACGTGTCGTACCCCCGTGTACGTTCGTGTCATACCCCCCTGTATGTACACCCGTGTACGTGTCGTACCCCCCCTGTACGTTCGTGTCGTACCCCCCGTGTATGTACACCCGTGTACGTGTCGTACCCCCCGTGTATTTACACCCGTGTACGTTTGTGTCGTACCCCCGTGTATGTACACCCGTGTACGTGTCGTACCCCCCCTGTATGTACACCCGTGTACGTGTCGTACCCCCCTGTACGTTCGTGTCATACCCCCCGTGTATGTACACCTGTGTACGTGTCATACCCCCCGTGTATGTACACCCGTGTACGTGTCATACCCCCCCTGTATGTACACCCGTGTACGTTTCGTACCCCCCGTGTACGTTCGTGTCGTACCCCCGGTATTTACACCCGTGTACGTTCGTGTCGTACCCCCCGTGTATGTACACCCGTGTACGTGTCGTACCCCCGTGTATGTACACCAGTGTATGTGTCGTACCCCCCCTGTACGTTCGTGTCATACCCCTGTGTATGTACACCCGTGTACGTGTCGTACCCCCGTGTATGTACACCCGTTTACGTTAGAGTCATACCCCCCCCTGTATGTACACCCATGTACGTGTCGTACCCCCGTGTACGTTCGTGTCATACCCCCGGTATTTACACCCGTGTACGTTCATGTCGTACCCCCCGTGTATGTACACCCGTGTACGTGTCGTACCCCCCCGTGTATGTACACCCGTGTACGTGTCGTACCCCTCTGTACATTCGTGTCGTACCCCCCCGTGTATGTACACCCGTGTACGTGTCGTACCCCCGTGTATATACACCCGTTTACGTTAGAGTCGTACCCCCCCTGTATGTACACCCGTGTACGTGTCGTACCCCCGTGTATGTACACCCGTGTACGTTAGAGTCGTACCCCCACCCACGTATGCATGAAGCGTACCCCCACCCCAACATTCTAAGTACGGAGCGCACCCCAGGCCCCAACATCACCACCTTCACACAACATTGCGCATGTACGAGTCGTACCAAGCCACACACAAGGACAGCACTGTACAACAAAATGGCCCATGTACACACCGTACACACGCAAAAAACGCACGTACACAACCAGGACAAACCAAAACGACACAAGAATACACCATTCGAATGGCACAAAGCCACAAAACATGTCCAACAACCACTAAAACAACACATTCACTGACCTGCAACTGCCAAAAACAAACACAGAGGCCCAAAACACAACCACTCCTTATAACACACCCACCCAAAGTTCAAACACAGCCACACCCACCAATGGACCAATAAAAAGGGCCCACACACACAAACCATGAGCCTTTGCAACAGACTCATTGCTGCCAGACCCCACAGACAACCTACAGCACCATACTAGAAGCTTTACCACACCTTACACTTGCACACCTTCACACACACACCTTCACAAACACCCCCTCATCACATTCACACACACACCTGAACAACCACACCCACACACCCACAACCATCCACACCCCCCCACCATCCACACCCACACCCCTCACCATGCCCACTAACAAGAATCCAAAGTTCACTAGCCAAGAGTTGGAGGTCCTTGTCGATGAAATCCTCAGAGTCGAGCCACACCTCTTTGGAACATTGGTCAGACAGACCAGCACTTCAGCAAAAACAGCCATGTGGCAGACCATCGTCGATGCTGTGAATGCTGTTGCGGACACCAGAAGGAACAAGCAGGAATGCCAAGCCAGGTGGTACGATCTGCGGAGGAGGGTCCGAGCCAAGATGACCGATGAACACAACCAGACCAACGTCACTGGAGGAGGGCCGGCCCGCAGACCCGTACACTACCATCCCTGGGAGGAGAGGGTGATGGCCATACTGCCGGTGGTGGCAGTGGATGGAGTAGATGGACTCCGAGAGCCGGGTGAGTACACAAACAACTCACCTCACATGGGGGAACGTCATCCACAACCAAACTCACAAACAGGCACGCAACCACCCCAAGCTATCGCATGACTCAACCACACTCCATGAACACGCACATGCCACTGGCGCCACCATGCCCCATGCACCCAGCTGGACAATGTCAAGTCACAGGCCACAGAAGACACCAACACATGACACGGTAAGCCGGATGGCGGGAGGGTGGGCCCAAAAAATCACATAGTGCAACTCAGAAGCAGACAACAATGCCCCCTGCCCATATGGCCTAGGTCACAGCCAGACAAACAGTGTGTCCCAACACAGGAATGACTTGCCAGCAAATGGCGGACGCCTTGCATCAACACATGGGGGTGACGGCACGTTCCTGCACATGACAGCAGCCAATGAACAGCCAACACTGTGAAAGAGTGGCAGCACACACCACCACAGCAGCAGTGCAGACACACACACTACACCCAATGGGTGCCTGGAGATCAGAAACAAACTCACATCAACAATCGAAGGGCCATTCAAAGATCTGCTAACAGTGTGTGCACAGTAAGCTGGGCTGAGGTGACAGAGGGTGACACACAGAGGGAGGGAGAGGGGGACAGAGAGGGAGGGAGGGACAGGGAGACGGACAGAGGGAGGAGGCTGACACACAGAGGGAGGGAGAGGGGGACAGAGAGGGAGGGAGACACAGGGAGAAGGACAGAGGGAGGAGGCTGACACACAGAGGGAGGGAGAGGGGGACAGAGATGGAGGGAGACACAGGGAGACGGACAGAGGGAGGAGGCTGACACACAGAGGGAGGGAGAGGGGGACAGAGAGGGAGGGAGACGGACAGAGGGAGGAGGCTGACACACAGAGGGAGGGAGAGGGGGACAGAGAGGGAGGGAGACACAGGGAGACGGACAGAGGGAGGAGGCTGACACACAGAGGGAGGGAGAGGGGGACAGAGATGGAGGGAGACACAGGGAGACGGACAGAGGGAGGAGGCTGACACACAGAGGGAGGGAGAGGGGGACAGAGAGGGAGGGAGACACAGGGAGACGGACAGAGGGAGGAGGCTGACACACAGAGGGAGGGAGAGGGGGACAGAGATGGAGGGAGACACAGGGAGACGGACAGAGGGAGGAGGCTGACACACAGAGGGAGGGAGAGGGGGACAGAGAGGGAGGGAGACACAGGGAGACGGACAGAGGGAGGAGGCTGACACACAGAGGGAGGGAGAGGGGGACAGAGAGGGAGGGAGACACAGGGAGACGGACAGAGGGAGGAGGCTGACACACAGAGGGAGGGAGAGGGGGATAGAGAGGGAGGGAGACACAGGGAGACGGACAGAGGGAGGAGGCTGACACACAGAGGGAGGGAGAGGGGGACAGAGAGGGAGGGAGACACAGGGAGACGGACAGAGGGAGGAGGCTGACACACAGAGGGAGTGAGAGGGGGACAGAGAGGGAGGGAGACACAGGGAGACGGACAGAGGGAGGAGGCTGACACACAGAGGGAGGGAGAGGGGGACAGAGAGGGAGGGAGACACAGGGAGAGCAAATCAGCCTTGTGGTGTGTGGGAATGTCTGCTCGTCAGCAGGTGGACTGCGTGCATGTAGACAAGGGTGGCCAGTGCCAGCACCCCCCCTCTCCTCCATGGCAAAACACAGAGCCATGTCACAACCTGTGCACGAGCACAACGACAGCTACCTGCATCATATAAGTGTGTGGAACAACTTCATGTGCCCACGTACAGTGCTACACGGAAGGCGCCAATGCACGGCTCGCCACACCTGCCCACTCCACTGCTGACTGCAGTCACACTTGACGCAGCAAGTAAGACTGTGCCACACATAGGTAAAGTCGCCAAAGCTGTGCCCAAGGGACATACCCATGCACAAGTGCACTGTGAGGGGAATGCAAGACATAACCAAATTCCCAGAGGAAATGTTCCAACTTTGAAACGAATGAAACATGGATGTTGCATGGAACAAACTTAACATTGTCTCTCTCACACACAGGTCAACGTCGTGGATCACCCCCCAACACTGGGGGGGAAGACTCACAGGACCCGGCTCGGTGGGATGAAGGAGTCACCGGCAGCGACGACTCTCACCACTCTGTGGATGAACCCGACCCCGACCAACCTGGCCCCTCTGGTGTCCAACGACCTGCAGCACCTGCGTCAGGTACAACCGGGCCAACCACCACCCCCACTCCTGCCACATCCCAGGAGACACCCAGGATCCCTGCCCCACCACCACAAAGCAGCCAGGCTGGCCAGGAGGGACACGGTGTCCCGGGCACCCAGGAGGAGGCAGGCGACAATGCCAATGCCACCCCTCAGGGGTCCCGGAGACCCGATGTGCCCACAAGGGCATGCCAGGTGCAAGTGGGCAGGGGTGGTGGGAGTGGAGGACGGCGGAGGCGCCAGCCTGACCAGTTGGCTGGGGAACCGGTATATTCCCATGTCCGAAACATCCTGGACACATTCCGGCAGGACACCACGGGCATGGCCCAGGTTGTGTCCATCCTCGAGGAGATCAAGACCCAGCAGGCCCAGCAACATGCGGAGCAACATGCCTGTCTACAGCAACACCAACGGCGGATGGAGGACAGACAGGCTGAGCTCGTGACGGTGTTCACGGGAATTCACAGTACACTCCGTCGGATGGCCGACAACATGGGCAACCCTCCCTGTGCCAGCAGGCGTAGAACATCACCACCCACAGGGACGGATCAGGAGGAGGAGGAGGAGGAAACATCCGATGGAGCATCCCAAACATCGTCACGGCCTGCTTCTGAGGGTCCCCGCAGGAGGGCGGGTCGTCCACGTAAAAGACCGTGAGGGTCGGCGCTACAGCACCATCTCCCAGGACACCTGGCCTGGCACCTGGCCCACTGGAGCAACAGCAGCAAAGCATCAAAAGACATTCTCTGCCACATGGCCTTGCTGGTCACTGTCTGACCAATGTTGACAAAGACTGTGGCATGGACTCTGAGGATTTCAAATGGCAAGGACACCAACTCCCCTAGTGAACTTTGGATTCCACACACCCGTAAAGCCCCTCATGTCAAACCCTCCCCCCCCCCCCACTAAAATAAAAAGTCACACCATGAAGAGAAGATGCCTACTGGTTGCATTATTACCTTACATTTGTCTTGTAAAGTCTAACCATGCCTGAGTTCTCATTTGACTTCAACCATCCACACCCTGGGGCCTGAGTCTGGCACAGGACACATGGGTCACAGTGTATTAGGCAAGACAGACATGGAGCACCATACACACCCGTGATGGGCCCAACCAGCTGAGGGGGTGGCCGCACAACCGTGCCGACAGACATATTGAGTACAGCGACAGCCATGCGCAGAGGTCAGGGATCATGTGGAGTGTCCTGGGGGGCACCCAGGTATGTGTGGACAGGTGGCAGAACCATGTCCTGCAAGCTTGAGTCAGGTGGATGCAGAGAATGGTGGCCTGGCCAACGTTGGATGCATGGGGATGGCACATGTCACAATACCCACACAGTCATGGACATCATGCACAATACACAGTCTAATCACACACAAACAGCTTGCATCTTGCTACTCTACACATAGACACATAGCCACTATCACGGTAAACCATGCCAGACATGCCGTATGCCCCATGGCAACACACCAGCATTGACTGAGAAGAGGCACCTTGGAGGCATAGGGACACCTTTATTAGTCATGTATTCGGGATTGCAGAGGCAACTCGGAGTACACATGAACAGGTCATGTGGAGTAACATGTGGGTCCAACACTGGCACCCCCCTTCTGCACCACAAATGCGTGATATCCATGGAACTGGCACACAAGTGTCGGCTAACAGCTAAACACCCCCTGTTGCTCACAGAGAGCCTGCCATACACCATAGAACCACTGATGTGGAAGTCCCACACCATGTCAAGCCAATGCAAACCGTATGTGTCCGAGGGCAGTGTAACACACATTGATGCCATCATCACATTCCACAATCCCATCACTGATGACTGTCAACAAGTCTGACCATCTATTCAGGTGTACCCATCTGCATGTCATGTGTACCATGGTGATGCGACATGTCTGCAGAGGAACCAAACATCGACAGGGGCAGTGTGCATACATCGTGAACAACTGCCACACCCAATACACCCCTGATGCATCCCTTACCCTAAGGAGACTTCCAAACTTGTCCGTGCGTGTAACGCTGAGTCAGCACACGATGACGTGTCCATGAGGAATAGCAGTGCCACAACAATGCAAGCAGCAGACGGCATGCGCAAGTACCTGGGGAAGAGAGACACACAAGAAGTCAGCCACAAAAAGCACAGCCACTTGCATGTGCATGTACTCGACACATGTATGGATGACAACATGCTAGGTCACAATTATGACTGGGGAAATACACTCATCACTGGCACCATCACTCCAGTGACACATCCACACACACCTCTGACTCACGTGGCATACATGCAGATGGACACACACATCGCAACACATGCCACACGGGGACCAATGCGTGCACACTCAGACACTGGTACTCACCACTAAGCAAAGAAGTCGCGTATGAGCCGAGTCCGGATGTCCTCTTGCGGCTCCACATCCTCCACATCACTAGCCCCATTGCCAAGCCCTTCGTCCTCCACTGGTGGATGGTCCTGATCATCTTGATCCAGGATGAGTGGCACAGCTTTCTCAACTGCCATGTTGTGCAGCATGCAGCAGACCATGAAGATTTTGCAGACCTTCGCCGGGGCATATGGGAGGGCGCCGCCGGTCTTGTGGAGGCATCGGAATTGGCTCTTCAGGAGGCCAAATGTCCTCTCTATCACTTGCCTTGTCCGGCCATGGGCGGTGTTGTAGCGGAGCTAGGCTGGCGTGATGGGGTTGCTGAGAGGTGTGATCAGCCATGGCATGTTTGGGTAGCCAGCGTCCCCTACATGGAAACCACATGGACATAAGTAGGACAGGAGAAGCGGTCGTGCTGGAAGTCTACGCAAAATACAGGACAGACAGAGTGTACCCACCAACAACACATGCTCGTTCGTTGCGCAGCTGCGTCATCATTTCAGGCACCCTGCTATGCCTCATGATGTAGGCATCGTGTGCTGATCCTGGAAAACGAGCACAGACATGTGAAATCACCATGTTGGATAGACACACCACAAGGGCATTGATGGAGTGGTAGTGCTTGCGATTCCTGTACGCTACCTCCTGTGCCTGTGGTGGTACCAAAGCCACATGTGTCCCATCTATGTACCCAATGACATGGGGCATCCCTCCCAGGGCATAGAATCCACGCTTGACCCCAGTCAACATTTCAGGGGTTGGGAAATGGATGAAGTCATCCAGGTGAAGCAACATGGCCTCTAAGAAATCATGCAGCACACGGCAGAACATGCTCTGGGACATGCCACCAACATGAGCTATGGTATTTTGAAAGGTACCCGTGGCAAGAAAATGTAGGGCTGCCATTACCTTCAGCTTGGGTGTCAGTGCCGTAGGATACCTGTGCAGCGGTTGCAGGTGTGGTGCCAGTCTCGCCGTCAACTCCAGAATCAACCGTTGGGGGAAGCGGTAGCACCGGATACAGTCATTCTCCCGCATGGCAGCCAAGTCCGGAATTGGTCGGGGAAGAGGCGGCGCTCTGCAGTAATTTGGAAGTGACAAGGAAGAGTGAATGCACCACAACAACAATTTATTTGTACTGAGCACATGTTAATCTGTCAATACAGATATGCTACATACGGAGTCAGGTATGTGCCACATGCCCTGGATACGTATGGCTGCCAGGTGACACTCCTACCAAGACCCAGCTACACACGGAGATTGTGAACCTCCACATGCCATGGCATGGGATTAGCTGTGTCCCAGTGTAAGTGAACAGCCAGACGCAAGACAGGAGTGACATACATCCACACATCAGCAGAAGTAGGATGTCGATTGCAGAGACTGGTAGTGGAACACTAGAGCCACAGGTCACATGACATTACACTAGGACAGCCCACACACCTTGCCATGAAGGTGTACATGTGATGACTCACCACACATTCATAGAGAGGATGCAGACATGTCCTTGTTACGCTACTCCGTGTCCCATGCATACATACGCACCTCACATCCGATACCACATGTGGCCTGGTGTGCGTAACAGTGTGCCATGTCAATCTACACACAGACACATGTTGGTTGCTGCAACAGCTGCTGCTTTTGAGGGAGCTCCAACATCAAGCTAATTGGAATCCCCCACACATGCATGACATAGTCACATCGTGCACCGTGGGTAGTGACATGTCAGGTGTGGTAACCCCTGTACCGGGCCTCAGGGGACACTTCCGTGTGTTGTTGTCCGTGTCATGCCAGTGACGCTCATCCCAAGTGTGCAGTACGACATGCACACATGTCAAAGGAGTCAAGGGCATGCCTGGCACACATTGCACCGTCACACATTACATGTGTACACATCTCATCATACATCTGGTGCCTGCTCGACTCAGGAGTAATGTGCCACATCACATCCTTTCACACCTGTGCCCCACACATGTAGTACTGCCCAGACAATGCCTTGATGTCCATCCATGGACAAGTATGTCAGCCCTATTCCTTCCTGTGTGCTGCCTGTCACCACTGTGATGTGTGAAAACCACCGTACTTTCGCAAAGAGGGCCTGTGTACGTTCCCGTATCACTATGGGAGTGCTGCCGTATGTGTACCCATAGTGATGGTGAGCGTACAGGCGTGTGTACGCTCCGTACCACCATGAGTACGCATACGCGAGCACACCCATAGTGGTACGGACCGTACACGCGTGCGTACGTTCACTATCACTATGGGTGTTCTCGCGTATGCGTACTCATAGTGATAGTGAGCGTACAGGCGTGTGTACGCTCCGTACCACCATGAGTACGCATACGCGAGAACACCCATAGTGGTACGGAGCGTACACACGCCTGTACGGGCCGTTGATATGCATTTGGGGTGCCCTAGGGCCCCGGAACGCACCTTACCTGTGTGTGAAGCTCCAAATTACATAGGGGACACATGAGGGACAAGTATAAAGGCCTACATGCATGCTGGTTGTCATGGAGACCAAGTTTAAAGTTAGAATTTGTTCTGGAAGGTGCACAGCAGAAGTCAGTTGGAATGAATCTACTTTGTTGCAATGTGTTTGTGGGGTTGACATCATGCTGAAGAAAAAAACACAATAAGAACCCACTGACTGTGCTAGGTTTGAAGGGATTGGAGGAAACATAGGATGCAAATGTGAGTGACCAATCACTCTGTACTCCTGTGCATGAAACAGGCCAGCAAGGCAGATATAAGGCAGCCAGGTCCCATGAGGAAGCACTTGCCTGCACATCTTTGTATTCCACGACCCAGCTGCTGCTACTGATTCCCTGGAACCATGTCAAGGTCTGTGGAGAGGTCACAGCCTTTCACCCTGGAGGAGAACCTGGCTTTGCTGGATGTGATCCTCCCACAGTCCCCCATGCTGTATGGGCGACCAGGGTATCAGGTGAGTGCAGAGTCCATCAGCACAGACTGTGTCCCTTTTTTGTGAGTGTGACTTCTGGCATTGTGTCCAGGTGTGGCACACATGCTATGTACTGTAGGGGGGTCCCGGGGGGGGAATGCCTGATGTCTCCCAGCCAGTGCATGCTGTGGTGCATGTCTGCCGTCCTCACTTGCATTGTGTTTACTGTGACAATCACTGCATGGTGCATGCCACATTCTGCCTGTCTTGTCCTCCTGGGAATGTAGCCTCTACAGTCCTCATGTGATTCTGTGCTCACACCAGTGTGACAGGTGACTGTACCCACAGATGTGTGTTAGTTCTGTGTACCTGTGCTGAGAGTGTCCACATGATGTGTTCGTACCCTGGACATCGGTGTGTGTGTAAGTCCCCTGTCATGTGGGTTGGTGCATATGTGGAGTGTAGCACCCCAGCTGCATGAGGGATGGATATACCCTGGCCATGTGATGTGAGCAGGGAGCAGTGCTGTGTGTCTGACCTGCAGAGCCAGCTCCACACCTGTGAGACCCCCCCCAGTCTAGTGGCACATGTGCAGAGTGAGGTATGTAGCTGCATTTGGCAATGGCAGGTGAATGTCCTGTGCCTGTGTGTGTCTGTGTACTCTGCTGCGGTAGCGTCAGTGGCCTGTGGCATGTGACTGCTTAGAGGTGCTGCACATTATCCTGGTGTAGCTTGTGATGCACAGTGTGAGCCTGGATCATTGATTGTGTAGTTGCCCTCATTCCACCTGTGTCCTTTCAATGGCACGTACTGCTTTTGCCCTTCCCCAGAGGATCATGTCCCTATGACAAAGGTGCAAGGCGTTGGATGCATACTATGCCTTGTTGTAAACAGCAAATGTGTTCTAATATGTGTCCCTGTGACATGTGCCAGGTGTATTGATGTAGTGTCACTTGTTCATCCTCACAGGTAGGCGCATCTGCCAAGGAGCAGATATGGCTGACCGCCGTCAGCGCCGTGAGGAGTGCGGATGGTCGGAAGTGGCGCCTGTCCCAGGTGAGGAAACGCTGGCAGGATATCCGGTGCTGGACGCGGAGGATCGTACGGGTCCTGCTGGGGGACTCACCTGAGAGCCATAAGAACCGCGGGTGCCGCCGACTGACCCACTTCCACAAGCGTGTGCTGCCGGTGGTATTTCCAGACTTGGAGAGGCGCTTACAGGAGAAGCAGCAGCAGGAAGGGGGTAGGTACATGTGTGCTTGTTGTGTTTCACCAGCATTTGTAAGTGCACAGTTGCATGGATACACTGCCAGGGTTTAAAGGTGCTGTGCAGATCCAGTTACCCACAGTATAGCTGTGCTCTCCTGCCTCCCTTCCCCTCCTTGCAATGTGTTCCCTGGTCTGTGTGTAGTCACTCCTTCCCAAGGTAATGTAGGCTGGCGCTTTCTCCACGTGAACTATGCCTGTAGCATCATGTGTGGGGGTGGTGTGTAACAGGTTTGGGGACCTTGCCTGTGCCCTGTCCAGTTCAGTACATGTGGGTTCCATGTCAGTTGGCACTGATGCAGAGTCCAGACATGGGAGTTAGTCTCACAAGTGTCATGCCTTACAGCGCGCATGTCCTATGTTGTGGCCTGTGACATGATGTGCATGAGTGTGCGATACGCATAGTGCAGGGATGGTGGCGTGTGTTGCAGTCATTCCCATTCAGGACCATGGAGTTGTGTGGCCACTACTGTCCCCTGGGGCACATTTTCCTAGGTGTCATGTGTGTCATCACAAAATGTGGACACTCTCAGTGTCTACAGCATAGGTTGTGCTCTGTGCCATTGTCCCCTGGCACCATGTATATTGATGTGAAATGTAGTACAAGTGTCCACTGTACAGCCTGACCTGATTTTCCTTGTTCATAGTCACAGTGGCCAGTGCCTGTGTGTCTTGTCACAATCATCTGATGATGGCCATTTGTACATGATTATTTGGACAGGCGCACCTCGGGTATTTGGCGTCCAATCTTGCATTTATGCATCCCCTGTGTATTTCACCCAGACTAAGATATGTAAGTGCCACCTGTGTCTCAACAAATTGTCTCATGTAGGGGGTGGTTGGTGCGGGCCAAGCCTACATGTCAAAACCAGAATTCTCCTTGCTAGGTCTGGCCAGTGTGTGATGTTTGTCTGGACATACACTTAAGGTGCAGTGAGCCAGTCATGTTGGGCATGTTTTCAGTATTACCTATGCAGCATGTGCCTCAAGCTCATGGATTTGGTCCCTCCTCATCCCTATTGTCGGCAACGCTGTGTGGTGCAGATGCAGTGCTGGATTGTCCCCAGGGCCTGGCTCCTATGTCAAACTCCATTTCATGTCATTTTCTATTGTGTCATGCTCTCCATGGATTTTCAGTGGCATGGTGTGTGAACCAACTCTGTGTTGCATGCCCTACATCTGTACCTTGTTTTGTAGATGTTACTGAACTTTCTTTGCAGGCTATGCACTGTAACCTATGTAGATTGGACTCATGTGACATATGTATACAGGTGTGTGATTAATTGCTGTCTCTTCACCTTGCCCACAGCATCGTCGGGGGACACGGAGGGAGACATGAGCACAGACGGAGCGGAGGGACCGAGCACCAGTGCCAGCGTTGACATCGTGGCTGGCACATTGAGTGGTACAGAGGCGGAGGAGAGTGAGGCCGAGGACCTGTCCACTGGCACCACCGAATATGAAGCCGACGGGTCCGAGGATGATCTCTCCGAGTGGGCGGAGACTGCACCAGCAGCTGACAGCAGAACAACATCGCACCCCGCCCCCTCCATTGCCATCAGCCGCCTCCTACTTGCTCGTGTCCCTTCCCAACGTCCACGGTCACCACATGTCTCCTTCCTGCCAGGCACCGCACCCCCTGCCCCTGTCTCCACTGCTGCCGCCAATGCCGAGTCTGTGGACATCCAGCGGCAGTTGCAGGTTGGTCAGGCTGTGATCCTTAATGTCCTCCATGGCCACAGCCAAGTGCTGCACAACATGGAGGCATACTTGGAGGGCATTTTTTTGTCGCAGGCTGACCAACGCCAGTTGCTGAGGTCCATAGACTCGACAACGACTGCAGCAGTGGGTCTCCTGCAGCGCTACGTCCCACCCCCTACCCCTGCCCCATCCACACTTCCCACTCCCATGCCTGTCCCACGTACACCCAGATGTCAGCATGCACCCACCACAACAGACACAGGCACCACACCAGCAGGGAAGGTCATACGCACACCTCCTGGCACACACACACAGGGTGAGGTAGGCACACCCACTGGGTCGGGGGGCAAACGTAAGACACGCAGCCAGAGTGGGAGTCCGCATTCCACCCAATCCACTCCCTCCAAATCCCCTCCCCTCAGCTCTCCTGGCCACATATCCGGCAAGGACTCCTTCATGGCTGCTCTGTCCCTGAGCCCCACTGTGACACCACCCCGCAAGCGGTCAAGGGAGTCCCCGGTCAGGGTGGTTGAGTCCCCCCCCTGTCCACACCCTCCCCCAGTGGCGCTGCGACCCATCCCTCCACCCCCCCCCCTCCTTGGGGCCTGTGGTTCCTTCGGGTGCAGGGGAGACGCTGGAGGACCTTGCTAGGGTGTGCAGCGAGATCCTGGCCTCCGCCTTTGGCCCTGCCCCACCCCCTGTGGTGGAGTCCTCCATCCCTGCACCCACGACGCCTACCCTTCGCCCTCCTGTCCCTGCGGTGCCTGGTCCTTCCCCCCAACATGATGCCCTCCCCGCTGTGGAAGACGAAGGAGTCTGACTGTGCAGGCAAGCTAGGGGACACGCGTCCCACTGTGTCCCCCGTCCAGCTGTGACTCATGGACTGCCCTATGGGCTTTGTGAATATTGAACTTTCTACGAACACGCTATTTAAGATCATGCTGATTAAAGCCATTTTTGTTTCCTTTGAACACTACTGCTTTTCTGATGTTGCTGTTGGTGGGGCTGCTACATGATTTTGGGTGGTAATCATGTGTTGGGTGTGTGGGAAATGTAGTAGTGTGCTGGTCATAGGGGGGACCCTGGTATCTGTGTGCCATCACACGGTGTTAGCTAGGTTTCTCTGTTCATGTAAGCAGTTACTGCATGGTGAAATTGTCCCAAGGTGTATTCCTTCCTCTGTGTACCCTCACATCTTCCCTGCAGGGTGTTCCCAATATTTAGCGCTGAGCTGTGTGTACATTAGCTGGGTGTGTGACGGACTCCTTCAACTTTGCACATGCATGCTGAGCGATGTCTCCACCTGCATCATTCGTGGCATCCTTGGTAGTCATTGTACTTGTGTATGTGGACTATTGACATGACTTCATGTGGACATGTTTTCATTTCGGCGCTATGCATGCGTATACTCCCGGCCTCGCACACATGTGGTACATGTACTGCAGGGTCTTTGTGCACCTGACTGACATTTGTGGGCATGGTATCTGTGGCTACTCCACCCTTTGCGTTCCATGGGCACTGCTGGGAGTGTTAGGCACCCACCCCTCCTGTGTCTGGGCACTGCTGGGAGGACTCTGCACACACCCCTCCTGTGTCTGGGCACTGCTGGGAGGACTCTGCATCCACCTCTCCTGTCTCTGGGCACTGCTGGGAGTGATAGGCACACACCCCTCCTGTGTCTGGGCACTGCTGGGAGGACTCTGCACCCACCCCTCCTGTCTCTGGGCACTGCTGGTAGTGTTAGGCACCCACCCCTCCTGTGTCTGGGCACTGCTGGGAGGACTCTGCACCCACCCCTCCTGTCTCTGGGCACTGCTGGGAGTAATAGGCACACACCCCTCCTGTCTCTGGGCACTGCTGGGAGTGATAGGCACACACCCCTCCTGTCTCTGGGCACTGCTGGGAGGACTCTGCACCCACCCCTCCTGTCTCTGGGCACTGCTGGGAGTGATAGGCACACACCCCTCCTGTCTCTGGGCACTGCTGGGAGGACTCTGCACCCACCCCTCCTGTCTCTGGGCACTGCTGGGAGTGATAGGCACACACTCCTCCTGTGTCTGGGCACTGCTGGGAGGACTCTGCACCCACCCCTCCTGTCTCTGGGCACTGCTGGTAGTGTTAGGCACCCACCCCTCCTGTGTCTGGGCACTGCTGGGAGGACTCTGCACCCACCCCTCCTGTCTCTGGGCACTGCTGGGAGTGATAGGCACACACCCCTCCTGTCTCTGGGCACTGCTGGGAGTGATAGGCACACACCCCTCCTGTCTCTGGGCACTGCTGGGAGGACTCTGCACCCACCCCTCCTGTCTCTGGACACTGCTGGGAGTGATAGGCACACACCCCTCCTGTGTCTGGGCACTGCTGGGAGGACTCTGCACCCACCCCTCCTGTCTCTGGGCACTGCTGGTAGTGTTAGGCACCCACCCCTCCTGTGTCTGGGCACTGCTGGGAGGACTCTGCACCCACCCCTCCTGTCTCTGGGCACTGCTGGGAGTGATAGGCACCCACCCCTCCTGTCTCTGGGCACTGCTGGGAGTGATAGGCACACACCCCTCCTGTCTCTGGGCACTGCTGGGAGGACTCTGCACCCACCCCTCCTGTCTCTGGGCACTGCTGGTAGTGTTAGGCACCCACCCCTCCTGTGTCTGGGCACTGCTGGGGGGACTCTGCACCCACCCCTCCTGTCTCTGGGCACTGCTGGGAGTGATAGGCACACACCCCTCCTGTCTCTGGGCACTGCTGGAGTGATAGGCACCCACCCCTCCTGTCTCTGGGCACTGCTGGGAGTGATAGGCACACACCCCTCCTGTCTCTGGGCACTGCTGGGAGGACTCTGCACCCACCCCTCCTGTCTCTGGGCACTGCTGGGAGTGATAGGCACACACCCCTCCTGTCTCTGGGCACTGCTGGGAGGACTCTGCACCCACCCCTCCTGTCTCTGGGCACTGTTGGGAGGACTCTGCACACACCCCTCCTATTTCACAATATGTACGCTTAGAACATACACGTGTGTGGGTTCGCTCCATGCATACGAGGTGGGGGTACGTGTCGTACATACACGGTTGGGGTGGGGGTACGCTCCATACGTCCGCGGGTGAGGGTACGGGTCGTACTTACACTGTTGGGGTGGGGGGTACGCTCCATACGTCCGCGGGTGAGGGTACGGGTCGTACATACACTATTGGCATGGGGGGTACGCTCCATACGTCCGTGGGTGAGGGTACGGGTCGTACTTACACTGTTGGGGTGGGGGGTACGCTCCATACGTCCGCAGGTGAGGGTACGGGTCGTACTTACACTGTTGGGGTGGGGGTACGCTCCATACGTCCGCGGATGAGGTACAGGTCGTACTTACACTGTTGGGGTGGGAGGTACGCTCCATACGTCCGCGGGTGAGGGTACGAGTCGTACGTACACTATTGGCATGGGGGGTACGCTCCATACGTCCGCAGGTGAGGGTACGGGTCGTACTTACACTGTTGGGGTGGGGGGTACGCTCAATACGTACGCGGGTGGGGTACGGTTCGTACTTACACTGTTGGGGTGGGGGGTATGCTCCATACGTCCGCGGGTGAGGGTACGGGTCGTACTTAAACTGTTGGGGTGGGGGTACGCTCCATACGTCCGCGGGTGAGGGTATGGGTCGTACGTACACTGTTGGCATGGGGGTACGCTCCATGCATACGGGGGTGGGGGTACGGTCCGTACATATCCGTACCCACGCTATGGAATGCTTGTGCGGGCCGTACCCAGGCCTTTGCCACGTGGGTACAGCCTTCCCGCCATTGTTGGGATGACGTAGGTGTGGGCGGGGTCCGACTCGTACCCACGCTCTTAAGGCGTGGGTACGGGACGTACCTGTATTGTTGTGTTGCCGGTTCGCGTCGTCAAGCACTTCCGTTGTGGCGGACGCTGGCTTTGCTGGACACGCCCCCACCCCCTCGTAGTGACCAGGGCCTTGGGGTCAGGTATGTCCAGGGCATGTGTGCTGTGTGACTTTGGTGGGGGTTTTGTGGCCTGCCCCTGCTCCTGCCCCCCCCTTTCCCCCCTCTCTTTGTTGTTCTGACCTTCTGCGGCGTCTGCGTCCGAACCTGTAGAGGAGGTCGACTGCTATGAGGGCTGGGATGACACGTAGGTTCGGGTCCATGTCTGTCCGTCGCGTGCAGGTACTCCTTGTTCGCGTCGTCCTGATTTCCCGGCAGTTTTTGGCAGCCGGAAAATATTCACCGTGCGGGATGACGTCGGTGCGAATCGTAATTCCTGGTTCGTGAATGGCAGGCTGCGTGCGTCCCGACGTCACGTCGGCGCTTTCCCGGATCACATTTGTATGTTTATTTTCGTCGGTCGGGGTTTTGTACGAATCGTACGGAAATGGAGTTTCCGTGCGATTCGTAATTCCATGTTTGTAAGTTTTGACAACCGGGTACGCGTCGGACGGAGAATATGCTCCATCCGACGGTTCGTACCCGGTTTTTACAGGATCGTGATCGGCACCTGAGTGTCTATCTCTCCCTTCCTGCCTTTTAGGTACACTATAATCCAGTTCCAATTCCTGCCTGGTAATTAACTTGATATACATAATAACTAAGCCATTTCTCTGATGGCCATTGAAACGTTGTGAACTTCCCATCTCCCCCCTCCCTACGGCCCTGCACTGTGGGTTAAAAACCTCCCACCCCCCCCCAATTTGCAGAGTGCCTGTTGCCACTAAATAACAACATCAACTTGGGTGGGCCCTGGCCCTGACAGTCCGTTCATCCCCCCACCCCCTGAAACCCCCCTTCAAGATACATCACTGCAAAACTTATCACAATTCACAATAAAATATATAATACCACATATACTACATTTCTTTTTCCTAAATTAAGGCATAAATCATATCTGCACGTATGTTCCAGTCTCAACGAGGCAGCAGAGTGTCCCAACGCCGATCGCCACTTCCGAGTCCATCAATAGGCAGTTCCAATGTTACACTCCCTATAGGATCTGCCGAGGAATTGTCATTCCTGCATCGGTGGAGGATGGTCTGCTCTCTGTTGGTGTTCCGTCAATTATTCGGAATCTGAGTCCCTTGCTGCTGCTTCCGCTGCCGACACTCCTTTCCAACCATGTTTTGGTTTTGCGACTCTTCTCCAGCCATCCAGCCAGTCCTGTGTCTTGTCTGAGGTTGTGAATCTCCATATCTTGCCCTCTGCTATTACCCTAAGGGTTGCCGGAAAGAGCATAGAATCTTTAATGTCTTGCGCCCGTAGATTCTTTTTAACTTCCAGAAAGTTTCGCCGCTTTTTGTTGCACTTTCTGTGTGAAACCTGGGTAGGAAGTGGTTAGAGTATTTTCAACCCTCAATGGTGGGGCCATTCTGGCTGCATGCAGTATTATGTCCCAGTCTCGACAGTGGAACAGTCTCGCTTTTATGGGTCGCAGTGTGGCTCCCAGCCTTGGCAGGCACTCCCGGGACACTGTGGGCCCGCTCCACCGCAAAGAATTTAGATAGTCCTCTAGGTTTCAGTGAGTTAGTTATAAGGTCTTCCACGACTAGGTCCACCGTTTGCCCTTCCCCACCCTCCGGAACCTCAATTATGCGGATGTTGTTTCGGCAAGAGCGTCCTTCTTGATCCTCCAACTTATCTTCCAACTCTCTTGCCGATTGTGTCAGTTTTTTTTTTTTTTACATATTTTATTAAGATTTTTCCACATCTAATACAACATAAAGGTAGCTTGCACATCCACATTACTATTATGTTACTGTACAACTTTGCAATTGTATTTGTATATATATATCAACCAGTGCTGTTAGAAAGGTGTAGTAGTCCAATATCGTATCGCCATTGTTGTAGAACTGTTTACATAGTTGGAAAAATGTACTACGCAGGATTATCATTTTATACATCATTGATTTACGGTACCATCTACACAGTGCTTATACAAACTTCCCTTGTCTCCTCCTGACTAAACTACTCAAGCAAATTAGAAAAACATTTCCCCCCTCCCACCCATATTAGTAGTCCACTTATTAGCAGCTGACACCATTTTCTGCTCTTTTCCTTGCAATTTCTGTGTTCTGTTAGAAGACTTTGCCGTAACAATAACATTGCATCCTAAATATATTGATGTTTTGTACATTTATCATCAACACAATAGCAGTTTGCCGATTGTGTCAGTTCTTTGACTTTTTTCTGTAGGGCCTTTGTGTCTGTGATCAGCTCCATTGTCGCACCCTCCACCTCTGTTACTCAGTCCTTCATGTTGCGGTGGTCCGCTCTTAGCAGTGACAGCTTCGTGGTGATGGAGCAGGGGAAAATTAATGACCTCATAACTTCAATGATACTAACTGTTTGAACACATGTACTACTCAACAAACTGGCTTTGCAAAATCTAATTTATTTACAAGTGTGGATTAAATAGCATAGGTCTTGTGATTCACGTAATAAATTGAGTAAAATTACATAGATTTTGTTGTGTAGTAAAATTATACTGTGGCAAAAGAATGCAGATGGTAAGTAAAATGGCTTTAAATGACGCTTTTGCTAGATAATATCTAGCACGGGTTATTAGAATGGCGGGTGGTGAACAGAAAGGCTTATTTTCTATGTCTAATTGCTGTTGTGTTTGTTCTTATATTAGTTATGTCTAATTCCTGTTGTGTTTGTTCTTATATTAGTTTCGTTCGGGCCTGGTAGGCCATGCCTGAAAATGGCAGCCGGAGAGGGATGGGATTGCGTGTGCCGAAAAAGATGGCCCCGCGCATGAGCAGAGTGAATGCTCCAGTCACGTGTATGCGGCCTATGCCTGGAGTGAGAGATGTCAAGGCCAGCCTGACCTGAAACGAGAGTGGTGCCAAGAGTTCAGCATGTATGCATGGGAACGGATGGGAGAACTGAGCTACAGAGGATGACCATCGGGGTTTGTTACAAATTTCATTAACAAGTTAAATTTCCGTTGGACATTGTGGATCACGAGAAATACTGTATGCAATTGTTGTTTGCAAACTGGTTCGAACAAGGAGGGCGATTGGGTGACCATCACCACCCCTCCAATGGACTAACTAGAATGAATTCAGCCCCTAAAGATTTACATTTTGAGTTTAGCGAGTTAAAGGAAAAGGTATAAATGAGTCTGCACTTACATTATGAAAGTTCCAAGTTCCGGGTTCCAAGTGCATAGTCCTGGTTCCTGTACTGGTTCCTGAGTGCTGAGTCCTGAGGTTTGGTTATCCTGATGCTACGAGAGACTCTGTCATTTTGAACTTCGAACTTTGATGGGGAGTAAGAACTAGACCGTCGCGGGAGTTAACCCCGGGAGGAGATTGCGTCTGAGGAGGTTAAAGGGACAGTCAGTCAGTATTGGGAGATCTCTCCTGTGATCTGCGGTTCATTCTTCTTTCTGGTGAACCATTCTCTTCATCGCACTATGGCCAAGGGTAATGAGTATTTTCAGTTTCTATTCTAATTTTACTTAAATGCTTACGGATAATGTTAAATGTATTTGTCTAATAAAAAGTTATTTACTTTCATTCAGTGAATTCAGATAAAATAATATGCTAACTCTACGATTGAGCCTGTAATTCTTAAATTAAACATGATCAATAAATGTTAAAGGTTTAAATCTTGATTGAGCTGGACTTAATCACCATCAACTGATTCTACTAGTTGGTCCATCGACCGAATAGCGGAGTACCTTGATATTTAGAACCGATAGTTCATAAGGTTAATGTATATAATGTGTATAATGCACATTAGGTCATTTTAATAAGGTACCCCGTTCGTATTGCAGCTTGTCCACTTATCATTAATCCAGAAAATTGAGTAAATTTGTGTATTCGGTGTCATGGGCCCCGCCGACATGGATTTATATGAATAAATTGGTGTAGGGGTTTTCTGGATTGATGTCATAAGGAAATGGATTTTTAACAGCCGCGCTGGATCAGTGGTAATGACATCTATTTTCCCAGCCAAGTCAGTTTTGATTCTTTGTATCGCTGCCATAATATCCTGCAGTGTAGGTTCTGCGGTCTCCATCTGGGACTGCGCTATCCATTGCCCACTTCCTTCTCCGCCTTCTGTGCTGGTCAATTGGTCCCTGGGCAAGACATATTTGTCCGGCTTAGTCTGGTGGGGAGCATGTGAACCTCTGCCCCTGTCATTCTAGCTCTTGTGCCTGTGCGTGGAGTGGTCGCGACTGGTGAGACCAGTTTAAAAAATGTAGCTTCAGTGCCTCCAACGCCGGGACTCCCTCGTCTTCACCCTAACCTTAGATGTTGCGGTCGAGTGTTCCCCAAAATAACATTTCAAAATTGAGTTTGTTATGTGACATAGTTATTCTGCTGTATTATTCATCCCTCTTGCCAAAGACAGTCTTCTCTGATCTGCCCATTTGTGCTATATCAGAGGAGAGTTGAGCCGCTGGCTTCTGCCTCAACTCCAGACTTTGAAATTGGCAGTGTCTGCAAGAGAAGGGTCCCTCCATCTTGGAAATAGCCGCAGACATGCCATGAGGGCTGTCGGTACAGTCAATATAGTTTCACAAAATTCGAGTATGTAAAAAAAATAATAACCTATGGGGGAACTAGGATTCAACGAAAGTTTGTTGTAATCACCTTACTAGAAAAAGGACTTTTTTTCTAGAAACCCCTCACCCACCAGGGTTTCCCCTAGGTGGCCTGCTTCATCACTGGGGTTCCTCTCAATCCTCTATGCATTTAGGCGTTCTGCAACTTGCGAACTACGTAGTAGCACTTAGTTATGGACTGTGTGCGGTGCAGTGATGTGGAGTGGACGTCATCAGCAGTGCTGTGGAAAGAGGAAGTCCACTAATGGTTAGTCCCCTGTACACCCAGAATCAAACTACAGGGGGCAAGGAAAGGCAGCACCACTCAGATCTGACAGTGGTGACCAGATTCTGTGTTCCCCAGTTCCCCGGCAAGTAACGGCAGATCAAGCTGCATACCCAAGGGCCTGGGCCAGAACCGGCCCGTGCCCCTGGCACACACTGCCACCAATGGCCATTCTCAGCAAATTGAGCGAGTTAGTGGAGTCCCCCACCAGTCTTGTGCGGTGCCCTCAGTGATGTAGGTCAGCCGCAGCACAGGGATGTGCGTCACCTACAGGTGCTAGGCCTGGGCCCGACTCGCCCCGGGCCTCCACTTCTATGCGCCCCACCTTCTCCTCAACTGGACTTTGACACCGGGACTCAATGCGCTGCACTGTCTCCAAATCTGTGACTCAGCCAGCAGGACCCACAGCCAGGTGGGCTATCACAAGCCTGGGTACAGCAGTCGCCGTCAAGTCTGCTGGTGAACCTCCCGATGGAGATGTGGCAACAGGGCACCCTTAGGTGCAAAGTTGCAGCGCTCCCGCCACACAAGTTTGGTACAGCTCAGGGGCCTCACCCTCTACAGTGTCTGGCCAGCACAACATCCTACAGCCTGTGATGCAGAGAGGCATGGCACACCATTGATAATCTCCTCCGTGCACCCTGTGGTAGTGGTGGATCACAGTATGCGATGCAGACCACCCTACATTGGTGCGCAGGAGCGACCATACTGTTCACAAGTTCCAAGGGGCACAAGATGGTCTTCTTACACAGGTCAGTAACGTTTCTCCATGTGTCGTGTCCCAGATGTCACCACCAGGTAAGGGCGATCGCTGTGCCTCAATATCTACCGCCACGGCCCAGCGACTCCACAGCACCTCTACATCCCACTCCTGGTCCCAGACGCAGGCCCAGTGAGGTCTGGGCCCCGGGGACTGTCCGTGCTTTAAAGGTTTTGGATGCCATGGTGTTGCAAGGAGTGCGCAATGAAAAGTGATGCATCACTGGTTTGGCAGGGCGATGCGCCTCTTTTCATAGATGTAGCCCTGAATTTCCTGTTCCAATGGGACTCTGCCTAGTCATCCTGGCTGTTGGGGGGCTTGGGGGGGTGTTGATATGTGCTGTCCTTTTTTGCATGCCATTGGTTTTATTTCCTATTTTTCATTGGAGGTGGACGTTTAGGCTATTTTTGCCTCTAGAGGCAAAAAAAGTCTAGTCGACTGACTAATGAGAGTTTTTTTGCCACTAGAGGGCCTTTCGTCAGTTTTCGCCCTCCAACGTCTGATTTTGCATCGCCTTCATGCTAGTGTTACCAGCAGTTTTCACCGCAGCTACCTGAAACTATCGCCATGAAGCAACGCATTGTAAATACATCGCTAACAGGGCGATAGTTTTTGTGCATTGCGGGGGCGTGAGTTATAGTCAGCTCAGCTAACTATTACGGCTAATGCTCTGGTTTTGTTCGAATGAAATGTCAGCCTAACTATAACGTCCCTCTAACCTTTGGATTTTTCCCTGAATTTCTAAGGTTTTTTAAAGCTAATTTCTAACTATAACGTCCCTGAAACCTGTGTTTGTTTTATAAATACATCACTAACAGGGCGATAGTTTTTGGTGATAGGCCGCGTTTACAAAAACTGTTGAAACTAGCGTTAGCTTTAGTTAGCGGCAGTTCTTGTACATACTTCTTTTTTTTCAACAGAGTTTTATATAGGGCTAACTTGACCTGGAATCGGGTATCAGAGAGCTTTACATAGCACCAGTTGCATTACATGAGGACACATTCCTTTTTGTGAGGCCCAGGGAGATTAAGTGATTTGCCCAGAATCACAGGATGTTCAGCTTCATTGCCGAGACTCGAACCAAGTTCCCCAGATTCAAGGTTGACCACCCTAGCTGTTAGGTCAACTCCTCATATGCTCATTTGCACCCTTTTCTGGTGTTTCCAGACCTGTGATTGCGAAAATGTGGTATATGTGGACCCTGTTATCCTTATCGTAGGTCTACAAACACCAGACCACTTATAGTGGCCATAGGGATGCTCTCTCTGGAGATACTGCTTTGGGCAGCACACAATGAGGCCATGTTCTGGTCAAGCTTTCCCTCATATTTTCCGTCCCGTTACTTAACATAATTTGGTGGTCTGTAGTTTTTTTGGGTCTTTTTTCTGATTCACTAATATCATGGAACAACTGAAGGGAGGACAAAAGTAGAAGGTAACCATTCACTATTTTTAGAAAGGGATAACTACGCCCCCTTAACATAAGGTAGTGGTAGGACACATTAATGGTCTCACAAGCAACTCGGCTGCAACCAAATTATTTCCGAGAAGAGGCCAGAATACTTGCTATTAGAGCGCCAAACTTTCTGCAGAGGGAACTGTCCACCATTAACTCTTTGATGGCTGTATTCAGCTTTTAGAATGTTGTGGATTTATTTTGAATGAGTTCAGAGAGCAGTTCTATGCTTGGCGCAAACATAATAAATATTTTAACTTTCACAGCAAAATCGAGTAAACTACTTTATCGTAAAAACGTATTTTTTCTTTATACTGCGTTTACATCTATAGCGCTTTACAAAGAACTTGTTTTGTTCACAACTATTATTATCGGATGTAATCTAGTTATCATTTTATTGATAGAGGATGAAAGACTGAGCTAACAACCTGGGATCTGTAGCTATTGTCTGTAGGTTCACATCACAGTTCTCAACAGTGAGTGCTTACCCACTGAGTTTTCCTTAATCTTACATGCTGGTCTTAATTAAGTGTAGTCCCATTCAGGTATCTTGACAGGATTCTAAGTGAAAACAGAAAATATTATTTTGTCATTGATTTCTAAATAGACCCACTCCCCTTGTGGTCAGGAGTATGCCATAAGCCATGCCCTACAAGCAGAAAGGCTAGGTCTGACCTTGCCCCTGACACCCATGTAAGTAAATCCTTCCCCACAGGCATAGACTCTCTGTGCAAGAGGCCTGGTGGCTTCTTTGAACTGGAACCTTCTAGACCCAGAAGGGATTTTCTGTATAAGGCTCTCACGTATGAGACCTGACCTTTTCGCTCTCACGGGCGTAACATATGTGTCTCCAGTCCATGCAAAGCAAGGGACCCTCATCCTTCAGGGGGCCCCTTTTCAACCAAAGGCTATGTGTGAGTATCTATAAGCTGTGGGAGCCTCGTGTGCCCCTCACCACATTCTGCAGTGGGCCCAAATTCAAGTTCCGTTATGTCAATGGTCCCTGGCTGTCACCCCTGTAAATGAATCCACTTCTGCAGGCCAACACAACCCATGCAGAAGAAGCCACCTCTTTGAAACATCACCTTTTTAAAGCCACAAGGAATGTTCTGCATAAGGAAGGTTGTCTGGTAAGATGAAACAGCGTCTCATTAGAGAAGAGGCTGTTTGCACACAAGAATCAAATAAAACATGTGTCTTTCAATAGTTCCTTCCCAAAAAGCAAACAAGATCATTATCAAGAGAACAATGCCTGAGACTTAAACTTCCAGTTATGATTAAGAACAGAGGCTCAACTAGAGCCACATTTCGGGGGGGGGGGGGGGGGCTGATAAAAATTTCAGGAGGGTTAATTCTTCCAGCAATATGCAGAGTGGAGATGCAGGGGTTCTAAGAAGGAGTGAAAAAACAAATAAAGCCTTGTTAATAAGTAAATAGTCTTTTAAAGACCTGTGAAGTACTTGGGTGCGGCTGCAATGAGACGGACAACTAATCAATAACACATATAGACACTCATGTAGTTACTCAGCAACCAATAAAGCCACTTACACATCAACTGACAAACTGATACATTCACACAGATTGGTCACTTATCCATACATTTATTGACACATGTATATTCACTCACTTATACAGTCAGTCACGCACCCACTTAATCTCTCATACAGGCACTCATACACCCACTAATTCATCAAGACACCTTGATGTGTGTATATATATATATATCACGCTCACTCTCCATCTTTCTTCCCTTGGACTCGAGATCGGGTGCTTCGTTGCGCGGTGACGGACACCGCGCAGATCTGCAAAGTCCTAGGCTCACGGTACAAACATAAATGCAGCAGCACTCACAGGAACGTTATAACTCCCAGATATGCACCAGCACTCACAGGAACGTTATAACTCCCAGATCTTATTGGGATCTCGTATACACGACCATATATATAAATATATATATATATATATATATATATATATATATATATATATATATATATATATATATATATATATATATATATTATCTACTGGCGGTCGCCAGTAGATAGTTATAGTTAGGACCGTGTTTCCACATGATATCCGCAACATTCTATTTGGAATAACTTTGGCGCCGGTTGACGAATCCTCGCAAAAGTTTCAAAATAGGTGGGGCGCTCCGCTCTGCTCCTACCCTGAAAGTCTCGGGGTGATTCGTCAAGCGGGGGCCGAGAAAAAAGGGGGGTCCCAAAACACGTTTTTCCCATGCAATTTTCCATAGGGACCTTTAGTCCAAGGTACAGCCCAAACGGCTGAACAGAATTACTTTAAATTTGTCAGAGAGGTAGTCCTCAGGTCAGGGATGTGCCTTTTGCAGGTCTGGTGTCAATCTGTTCAGTAGTTCCTGAGAAAATCAAAAGTAAAATCATATATATATGTGGGCGGAGCCTAACCACACATCTCATCCTGAGATCTGATTGGCTGTCAGCACTTCACCCAAGAATATATATATATATATATATAACCGTGAGGGGGACAATTGTGTACAGCCGCTTCTCCACCGCAAAGCCAAGCCAGTGATAAAGGGAGAGAACCCGAAACGCGTATGGCGCTAATGGCGGATGACACGCTGGAAGGGCATAACTGAGTTCGCTGCTGCCTGCCAAATAAAAGGTGAAAAAAACGATAGTGTGTGGCATCTTCAATTGGGGAGCAGTTTCGATTGGATGTGTAGTGGCCCGCTCTGGCCACGAAGACGCCCCACTGCAGACTGCAGCAGGTCCTTGCGCCTTGAGTCTGAGGCGCGCACAGGAACATCGTTACCGCTTTGGTCAGGCGAAAACTTAGCAGCCAACCTGTCTTTGTCCGTAACAGCGACCCGATGGGATTGAAATCTATGGAGGGGAAAAGAACGGCCGCAGCCATTGTGGTAATACTTACCTGAACTACGTTAACCAAGGTGCACTGCATGCACACGCCCATTGGGGCGGGACTATGCCATTTAAAACCGTGAGGGGGACAATTGTGTACAGCCGCTTCTCCACCGCAAAGCCAAGCCAGTGATAAAGGGAGAGAACCCGAAACGCGTATGGCGCTAATGGCGGATGACACGCTGGAAGGGCATAACTGAGTTCGCTGCTGCCTGCCAAATAAAAGGTGAAAAAAACGATAGTGTGTGGCATCTTCAATTGGGGAGCAGTTTCGATTGGATGTGTAGTGGCCCGCTCTGGCCACGAAGACGCCCCACTGCAGACTGCAGCAGGTCCTTGCGCCTTGAGTCTGAGGCGCGCACAGGAACATCGTTACCGCTTTGGTCAGGCGAAAACTTAGCAGCCAACCTGTCTTTGTCCGTAACAGCGACCCGATGGGATTGAAATCTATGGAGGGGAAAAGAACGGCCGCAGCCATTGTGGTAATACTTACCTGAACTACGTTAACCAAGGTGCACTGCATGCACACGCCCATTGGGGCGGGACTATGCCATTTAAAACCGTGAGGGGGACAATTGTGTACAGCCGCTTCTCCACCGCAAAGCCAAGCCAGTGATAAAGGGAGAGAACCCGAAACGCGTATGGCGCTAATGGCGGATGACACGCTGGAAGGGCATAACTGAGTTCGCTGCTGCCTGCCAAATAAAAGGTGAAAAAAACGATAGTGTGTGGCATCTTCAATTGGGGAGCAGTTTCGATTGGATGTGTAGTGGCCCGCTCTGGCCACGAAGACGCCCCACTGCAGACTGCAGCAGGTCCTTGCGCCTTGAGTCTGAGGCGCGCACAGGAACATCGTTACCGCTTTGGTCAGGCGAAAACTTAGCAGCCAACCTGTCTTTGTCCGTAACAGCGACCCGATGGGATTGAAATCTATGGAGGGGAAAAGAACGGCCGCAGCCATTGTGGTAATACTTACCTGAACTACGTTAACCAAGGTGCACTGCATGCACACGCCCATTGGGGCGGGACTATGCCATTTAAAACCGTGAGGGGGACAATTGTGTACAGCCGCTTCTCCACCGCAAAGCCAAGCCAGTGATAAAGGGAGAGAACCCGAAACGCGTATGGCGCTAATGGCGGATGACACGCTGGAAGGGCATAACTGAGTTCGCTGCTGCCTGCCAAATAAAAGGTGAAAAAAACGATAGTGTGTGGCATCTTCAATTGGGGAGCAGTTTCGATTGGATGTGTAGTGGCCCGCTCTGGCCACGAAGACGCCCCACTGCAGACTGCAGCAGGTCCTTGCGCCTTGAGTCTGAGGCGCGCACAGGAACATCGTTACCGCTTTGGTCAGGCGAAAACTTAGCAGCCAACCTGTCTTTGTCCGTAACAGCGACCCGATGGGATTGAAATCTATGGAGGGGAAAAGAACGGCCGCAGCCATTGTGGTAATACTTACCTGAACTACGTTAACCAAGGTGCACTGCATGCACACGCCCATTGGGGCGGGACTATGCCATTTAAAACCGTGAGGGGGACAATTGTGTACAGCCGCTTCTCCACCGCAAAGCCAAGCCAGTGATAAAGGGAGAGAACCCGAAACGCGTATGGCGCTAATGGCGGATGACACGCTGGAAGGGCATAACTGAGTTCGCTGCTGCCTGCCAAATAAAAGGTGAAAAAAACGATAGTGTGTGGCATCTTCAATTGGGGAGCAGTTTCGATTGGATGTGTAGTGGCCCGCTCTGGCCACGAAGACGCCCCACTGCAGACTGCAGCAGGTCCTTGCGCCTTGAGTCTGAGGCGCGCACAGGAACATCGTTACCGCTTTGGTCAGGCGAAAACTTAGCAGCCAACCTGTCTTTGTCCGTAACAGCGACCCGATGGGATTGAAATCTATGGAGGGGAAAAGAACGGCCGCAGCCATTGTGGTAATACTTACCTGAACTACGTTAACCAAGGTGCACTGCATGCACACGCCCATTGGGGCGGGACTATGCCATTTAAAACCGTGAGGGGGACAATTGTGTACAGCCGCTTCTCCACCGCAAAGCCAAGCCAGTGATAAAGGGAGAGAACCCGAAACGCGTATGGCGCTAATGGCGGATGACACGCTGGAAGGGCATAACTGAGTTCGCTGCTGCCTGCCAAATAAAAGGTGAAAAAAACGATAGTGTGTGGCATCTTCAATTGGGGAGCAGTTTCGATTGGATGTGTAGTGGCCCGCTCTGGCCACGAAGACGCCCCACTGCAGACTGCAGCAGGTCCTTGCGCCTTGAGTCTGAGGCGCGCACAGGAACATCGTTACCGCTTTGGTCAGGCGAAAACTTAGCAGCCAACCTGTCTTTGTCCGTAACAGCGACCCGATGGGATTGAAATCTATGGAGGGGAAAAGAACGGCCGCAGCCATTGTGGTAATACTTACCTGAACTACGTTAACCAAGGTGCACTGCATGCACACGCCCATTGGGGCGGGACTATGCCATTTAAAACCGTGAGGGGGACAATTGTGTACAGCCGCTTCTCCACCGCAAAGCCAAGCCAGTGATAAAGGGAGAGAACCCGAAACGCGTATGGCGCTAATGGCGGATGACACGCTGGAAGGGCATAACTGAGTTCGCTGCTGCCTGCCAAATAAAAGGTGAAAAAAACGATAGTGTGTGGCATCTTCAATTGGGGAGCAGTTTCGATTGGATATATATATATATATATATATATATATATATATATATATATATATATATATATATATATATATATATATATATATATATATATATATATATATAAACTCTTAAACTTTTAAGAAACACAGTCACTGGATGTTGTCAGCAGTGATGTCACTCATCATGTCATGAGTGATGTAATATGTGACATCGTCAGCAGTGCATTGCGGGGGCGTGAGTTATAGTTAGCTCAGCTAACTATAACGGCTGAATTTCTCTGGTTTTGTTCGAATAAAATGTCAGCCTAACTATAACGTCCCACTAACCTTTAGATTTTTCCTTGAATTTCCAAGGTTTTTTAAATGCTACTTTCTAACTATAACGTCCCTGAAATCTGTGTTTTTCTACCGAAAAAAAGAAATAAATATATATATATATATATATATATATATATATATATATATATATATATATATATATATATATATATATATTTTGCCGAAAACTCCACAATCCTGTCTGTAAAGGAATCACTCGCACTCCAAGGCTCGTTTGAAAAAAGAATATTTAATGGCAACGCGTTTCGAGCAAGCGCTCTTCTTCACAGGCCACAGGTCGCAAAACACATATATATATGCCAATTTTCCAACTTTAAAGCTCCTTTGTTCTCGGGAACTTGCAAGAAGAGAAATGGACTCCAGTTTCTTTGTGCTTGTTGATAGTTTATTTAGTGCAAAATGTTGCCATGACACGTGTCGGGCTCTGCAGCCCTTGATCACATGACATGTTTGTGATTTTTTTCTCCTTTTTAAAGTGCCAGTGCAGGAGACGACAAAGAGAACAGACTATTGCTCTGTTTTCTAATAGATCAAATTAGCAGCAAGTCAGATAGTACATTTGATTCTACAAAATGTAACTATTTTGTACCATTGTGCAATTAAATTAGCTTCAATAATATATGTTTAAATACAAGATATGAACCAACTCCCGGACTTATATATACAATTAAGTAAAAATCCTCTTGTTGGTCCATTAGACAAAGTGGCTGGGGATCCTATACAATTTATACAGATAAAATATCTCCTCATGATGAAATTTGCTTATATCTCCACGTTGCTGTATCAGTTTTCACCCCGGGGGGAGGGCAGTGGCGCTGTGCTCGTGACGAGCCCAGCTCGTCATGAGGCACAGTGGAGCTGTGCTCATGACGAGCTGAGCTCGTCACGACTCCGCCCACTGATTGATTCTCCCGCACAGGCAGGGAATCAATTGCGCCTGGGCGGAGCGCGACCGTTATGACGAGCCCAACTCGTCATGAACACAGCTCCACTGTGCCTCATGACGAGCTGGGCTCGTCATGAGCACACAAGGGATTCAACAGCTGCATAACAGAGGCTAAAAATACCGTAATGACTTTTGTCTCATGCTGCTAAAAGAAAACATCATAATCAAGTCGTCTAACATGCTACATATAAAGTGTACTATAAAAGTGCTAAGGATTGCGTGCGGATAAAAGAACATGCAGCCAGTTGTGGTTAGATAGGATTGATCCTAAACACTATTTCATTTTACTGATTGGCTGCGCATGTTAAACTGTACAAAAAGTTGTTGAACACTTATTTTTATGCTTTTATACAGTAGTGCCAGTTTGGACTGAAAACGGGGTTCTTCAACCTTAAACCTTAAAGCCATGTATATAGGTCCTCTGTTGTGTTGAGACCATTAGGACTCTTACTATCAAACTCTAAGATGTATTGAGTTTCCAATTTTCTAAGGTTGGCCTGTCTATTACTGCCGCGTCTTAAGGGCGGTATGGAGTCCACAACAAAATATGTTAGATCTTGTGTTTGATTGTTGTGGACTTCCCTAAAATGGCGGGCAACTGGATAACGCGGATCAAAATTAGTAATTGCTCTTATGTGTTGGAGAACTCTTTTGTGGACTGGCAGTTTCGTGCTGCCGATGTATTTAAGTCCACAGGAGCACTCCAACACATGAACAGCATATTCGGTTTTGCAAGTCAAGAACTTGGAAATCATGGTGGGGGAAGTCCTGAATGGGGTGATGTAAGAACTTTTATTGATGCCTAACTTGCAAGCTTTGCAAGTCAAGCATTTTCTAAAACCTTTTTGTCCTGACAGCCAATTCTTGTTGGAGGTAATCTCTGGACTACTTTTCACTAGGTAATCACTAGTGGAGCTTGCCCTTCTGTACTTAACGATAGGGTTTCTGGGATAGAGTTGTCCCATTGCAGGATCGTTACGTATTATTTGCCAGTTTTTCCTTACAATTCGTCAAATATCCTCTCTCTGTTTGCTATATGTCAGAATGAGTCTTGGATTACTAGATTCAGAAATGGACTTTGAATCTGTTTTTTTATTTGCTTTGGACAAAAGGTCTTCCCTGCTTAGTTGGTTCATTTTTCTAATCGCTGTATCTATAGTCAAAGCTGAATAACCCCTGGCTAGGAAACGTTGTTTGCACTGTTTCTGTGCCAATATCAGATCATCCTCCCTACTACATAATCTGCGCATCCGAAGCATTTCCCCGTAGGGGATACTGTTTATTGTATGTTTTGGATGAAAACTGGATGCATGTAGTAGGGTATTTCCTGCCATGGGCTTGCGGAATAGTCGTGTTTCCAGACAGTTGTTGGCCACCAATATCTCCACATTTAAGAAGTAGACAGACTGTTCACTGATATGATGTGTGAGATGTAAATTGATTTCATTATTGTTCAAATTAGCGATGAAAGCTTCAGCACTATCTCTATCACCTCGCCATATCAAAAACAAGTCATCTATATATCTGACCCATTTGATTACATGATTTGATTTTATGTCGCCATACTATTCCTTGACAATCACCTCCTCCCACCATCCCATATGGAGGCAAGCATAACTAGGAGAAATGCTTGCCCCCATAGCCACCCCTCTCACTTGTTGGTAAATTTGGGTCTGGAAGAGGAAGTAATTGTTATTCAAACAAAATTCAGTTAGACTAATCAACATCTTATTGTGATTATGGAACTGTATGGGTCGCCTATCCAGGAAATGCTTCAGAGCTCTTATCCCATCCTTATGGTGTATGCTAGTATATAGATTAGATACATCTATAGTTATTAAAAGATAATCTTTACACCATTGACACTCTTGTAATTTCTTTAAAAAATCTGTAGTGTCCTGAATCAAAGACGGAAGAGCTCTCACAAAATCCTGTAGGAATGAGTCAATGTATATCGATACATTTTCTAACAAGCTTTGTTTGGCAGAGATTATCGGTCTTCCCGGTGGCTTTTTAATGATCTTGTGTATTTTCGGGATGAAATAAATCACAGGTGTGACCGGATAGTCCTTTTTGAGGAATTTATACTTGTCTTGATTTAATAGACCTGCACTTTTCCATGCCAAAAGTCGTTTACATAGTTATTTTTGTGCTGCCACAGTTGTTATTTTGTTGCTGATTTTGTAGCACGTCCTATCATTAAGCTGCATGAGTGCTTCTTCCAAGTATAATTTCCTAGGCCAAAGCACCACGTTCCCCCCCTTTATCTGAATTTCTTATGACCAGGGAGTCATTTGATTGTAATTCTTTAATAAGTTGGTGATATTGGTGTTGGCGCGCTTTTTGATGTTTGGTTGTCGCCCCTCCCAACGTGTGCGGGGAGGTGGTGGTCCCTGGGGCTCGGGGGTCTGTAACAGACCCCCGCATCTACAAACATAGTGCCCCGGGGAGGTGGCCGTCCCTGGGGTGTTTAGGGGGGGCTCAAGCCCCCCCACGCAGGTTTATATATTTTTTAAAACAACAGGCCCCAGGCGGTGGCAGTCCCTGGGGCTGCAGGGGGGCCGTGAGCCCCACAAATATTTTAGAAAAGCCCCAGGGTTGGTGGTCCCCTGGGCTTGGGGGGGCCTTGGAGGCCCCACACACATTAAATAACAAGCCCCAGGGTGTGGCGGTCCCCAGGGCTGCGGGAGGGCCACGTGCCCTCCCACATATCATTATCATAGCCCTAGAGATGTGGCGGTCCCCGGGTCTGCGGGGGCCCCACGGACCCACGCAATTATAAACGATAAATTGGGCAATGCCCCCAGGACCTGGCCCATCCGGGGTCCTCATTTAAATGAAGCGCCTGAGCCCGCGCTTCATTTTTTTTAACACTTTCAGGCGGCATTCGAGACCCCAGCGCGAATTCCACTGAAATTATTTTTAAAAAATGCTATTTTTGGCCCTGGGCGTCCTTGTGGGACCCCCTGAGCAGGTCTTGGGAGTCAGGGTGTCTCTACCCTGCCCCCTTTTCTTTTTTTTCACCTTTGTTTCACTGTTTTCTTGTGACTCGGTTCTACCGAGTCACAAGATGGCTGCCAACACTTCCTGGTTTGGAGTGTTGGCAGCAAATCACAGTGAAGCTCGTGGTCGAGGGCAGCCAATCACAGTGAAGCGCGTGGTCAGGAGGGTGTGCGAACCCACTGCTGCCCCAGATATCGAAACTTTTTTATTTGAATTTCTCAGCAACTACTGAACGGATTTACACCATTTAAAAAAAAAGACGCTTTCTGAATCAAGCAATACCTTTTTTCCAAATTAGGTGTAATTCCGTTCAGCAGTTTGGGCTGCAGCCTTGCCTAAAGTTTCCAATGGAAAAATGATTTTTTGACTTTTATGTTTTTTAATCTCTCAGCAACAACTGAACGGATTTACACCATTTAAAAAAAAAGGTCGCTTTCTGAACCAAGCTCTACCTTTTTGCCAAATTTGGTGTGATTCCGTTCAGCAGTTCGGGCTGTAGCCTGTAATAAAATTTCCTATGGAAATTAATATGGAGAAAACACTTTTTGGGACCCCCCTTTTTTCTCATCTACCGCTTGACGAATCACCCCCAAACGTTTAGGATAGGAGCTGACCTGGATAGACCTTTTTTTGGGAGAATTTCGCGAACATTCGTCAAACGATGCCAAAGTTATTAGCAAATCAAAGAATGCTTTTCCTATGGGAACTAGGTTCTAACTATAACTACCTACTGGCGACCGCCAGTAGGTAATATACACATATATATACACACATATATATACACATATATGTGTGTGTGTATATATATATATATATATATATATATTACCTACTGGCGGTCGCCAGTAGGTAGTTATAGTTAGGACCACGTTTCCATAGGAAAACCTCAACATTCTATTTTGAATAACTTTGGCGCCGGTCGATGAATCCTCGCGAATTTCTCAAAATAGGTGGGGCGCTACGCTCCGCTCCTACCCTGAAAGTCTCGGGGGGATCCGTCAAGCGGGGGCTGAGATAAAAGGGGGGTCCCAAAACGCGTTTTTCCCATGCATTTTTCCATAGGACCTTTAGAACGAGCTACAGCCCGAACGGCTGAACAGAATTACTCAAAATTTGGCAGAGAGGTAGTCCCTAGGTCAAGGAAGTGCCTTTTGTAGGTTTGGTGTAAATCTGTTCAGTAGATTCTGAGAAAATAGCCTTTAAATCAATATATATATCTGAGCCCGCTTACGGTACGCTTACCGTACGCTTACGGTAAGCGTACGGTGGCGTGCGCGAGCGCGATTCTGATTGGCTCTTAGATCTTAGTAAACATTCGAATCGGTCGAAACCAGGAAGCGGCGGCCGCCGTTTTGTGTATTTCACTCTGAAAAAAAAGAGTGAAAACAAGGAAAGGGGGCAATGAGGAGAGTTACAGACCCCCTAACATTTGTAAGGGGGTCAAAGAAGGACAGAAAAGTACAAAAAAAACATTTATTGATTTTAAAAAAAATCACGGGGTACGCGTACGGTAAGCTTACGGTAAGCGTACGGTAAAAAAAATAAAAATAAATAAATGAAAAGCAGATTTAAGAGTTTAGATATTAGGGGGCTCTAAAAAGAGCCGTTGTGTTTATGAAGTGATTTTTTAGTGGTACCTACAAGTAAGTACCGATGCAGAGTCTAAGGTTCAAGAGGAAGACTCTGTTCCCTTCATCATTGAAGTGCACACCATCTCCTCTATAAATGTCTTGCATGTCATAACGCAAGTTGTTGTGGTAAATGGCACCCATACCATAGTCACGGAGGAAAGCAGAAACAGATTTGTTGACGTGCTTTCTTGCTTTGTCAATCTGTGGACAGAAATGATTGGACCAGTTCCATTTTTGCCTTTGGCATATGTTGGAAAACACAAAGGCAGTTTTAGGGAAAAGTGTAAACAGTTGTGCAAAGGTGTCCTTCATAAGCATTTCCAGACCTACCCCAGTCAAAGTGCCTAGGTCATTGCCACCACAGTGCACTATTATGAGGTCAGGGTGTTGGATTTGAATGAAGGATTTCACCAATGGCATCAATTGGTGCCACTTTAACCCTCTCTGACCAATCCATTTAATGTCTACATTTGGCAAAGCAAGGTCTCTCACCATACCTGTTTTCTCTGCAAACTTTTCACTCCAGAAGACATAGCTGTGCCCTACAATCCACACTGTGAACATCTTCAAAGGAGAACTGGATGCACTCAGGAGGTGTCTTTCAGTAGAATGGCAATATGAAAAGAAAGACAGTTTGGAAATGGAGGCATACATATTTTTTTCAAAACAAAAAGAACTGATTGGCTGTTTCATACCATTCTAGAATAAAAACTAGGCTGTATGTGTAAATTAATAGAAGCATGTTTTGTATTGGTAAAAAAAAATGTGTAACCAAAGAACAGTACTATGGATTTGCTGTTAGGTTTGAAAAGTCAAGCACTCTTGCTCTGTGGAATTGAAACATTGTTTGGCGAACTTCTGACCTAACTCAACACAGCAGTGTTCCATGAGCTGTTGCTATGGTAGCAGGCAGAAGTCAAGTTGGGGGAAGGGTACTAGGCAGAAGTCAAGTTGGGGGAAGGGTACTTTTGGAAAAGGGTTGGTTTTCAACCAATAGAAATGTGTGATTACATTTGAAAAAAAGGGGGAAGCACTGAGATTTGAAACTTACAAGTATATGTGTGGAAAAATAGAGGGAAAGTTTGCCATTATCTGGTTCTGCTGAGAGGAGAGAGGTGAACACAACAGAGATCCTGGCTCTGATAATCTGCTGTTTGAGTGTCACATTTCTTTCACAACTAACTAATTTTAAAGGTGAGTTTACAGTTTGAGAGGGGATGTATGTGGTAACTTAAGAAATGAATAATAGAAATGGAAATTGTTTTTGTTGTAGTTACACATGGAGGTTTCATAATGTGTCAGTCTGTAAAAGTGATTTTCACTTGCCCAAAAAAAAGAGCAGTAAGTGTGCTTTCAAATTGGCAAAGAAATTTAGTTTTGGGACTAATGTGAAAACATGACTCTGTGTGCAGAGAGGAATTATAGGCAGAGATTTATTGCGTATTGCTCTGGTGATTTCACAGTTGCATTAGATGGAAAGGGGGAGCGAATTTTTGGAGGAAGAAGCAGAGTCTTAGCACACACCCAGCTGCTTTCCATGTAGAATCATGCACAGTATTTACAAGCGAGTGGGGTTTACAGGTTTCAGTCTGTAATGCAAATACATTCAGCATCACTAAGGCTGGTTGCCCTTGCTGGAGTGTAGGCAGTCACCGAGAATACACATGGTGGTGGTCTGAAAAAACA
Source organism: Triturus cristatus (assembly GCF_964204655.1). Classification (NCBI taxonomy): domain Eukaryota; kingdom Metazoa; phylum Chordata; class Amphibia; order Caudata; family Salamandridae; genus Triturus; species Triturus cristatus. Next base: position 728,254,074 of record NC_140580.1, read on the forward strand.
GTTTGGACATGTGCATTTAAATAAATCAAAAAAAGTGGTTTCATAATGTGTCAGTCTGTAAAAGTGATTTTCACTTGTAAAAAGTGATTTTCACTTGCCCCGAAAAAAAAAAGAGCAGTAAGTGTGCTTTCAAATTGGCAAAGAAATTTCGTTTTGGGACTAATGTGAAATCATGACTCTGTGTGCAGAGAGGAATTATAGGCAGAGATTTATTGCGTATTGCTCTGGTGATTTCACAGTTACATTAGATGGAAAGGGGGAGCGAATTTTTGGGGGAAGAAGCAGAGTCTTAGCACACACCCATGTGCTTGCCATGTATAGTCATGCACAGTATTTACAAGCGAGTGGGGTTTTCAGGTTTCAGTCTGTAATGCAAATACATTCAGCATCACTAAGGCTGGTTGCCCTTGCTGGAGTGTAGGCAGTCACCGAGAATACACATGGTGGTGGTCTGAAAAAACAGTTTGGACATGTGCATTTAAATAAATCAAAAAAAGTGGTTTCATAATGTGTCAGTCTGTAAAAGTGATTTTCACTTGTAAAAAGTGATTTTCACTTGCCCCGAAAAAAAAAAGAGCAGTAAGTGTGCTTTCAAATTGGCAAAGAAATTTAGTTTTGGGACTAATGTGAAAACATGACTCTGTGTGCAGAGAGGAATTATAGGCAGAGATTTATTGCGTATTGCTCTGGTGATTTCACAGTTGCATTAGATGGAAAGGGGGAGCGAATTTTTGGGGGAAGAAGTAGAGTCTTAGCACACACCCATGTGCTTGCCATGTATAGTCATGCACAGTATTTACAAGCGAGTGGGGTTTTCAGGTTTCAGTCTGTAATGCAAATACATTCAGCATCACTAAGGCTGGTTGCCCTTGCTGGAGTGTAGGCAGTCACCGAGAATACACATGGTGGTGGTCTGAAAAATCAGTTTGGACATGTGCATTTAAATAAATCAAAAAAAGTGGTTTCATAATGTGTCAGTCTGTAAAAGTGATTTTCACTTGCGCCGAAAAAAAAAAGAGCAGTAAGTGTGCTTTCAAATTGGCAAAGAAATTTCGTTTTGGGACTAATGTGAAAACATGACTCTGTGTGCAGAGAGGAATTATAGGCAGAGATTTATTGCGTCTTGCTCTGGTGATTTCACAGTTGCATTAGATGGAAAGGGGGAGCGAATTTTTGGGGGAAGAAGCAGAGTCTTAGCACACACCCATGTGCTTGCCATGTATAGTCATGCACAGTATTTACAAGCGAGTGGGGTTTTCAGGTTTCAGTCTGTAATGCAAATACATTCAGCATCACTAAGGCTGGTTGCCCTTGCTGGAGTGTAGGCAGTCACCGAGAATACACATGGTGGTGGTCTGAAAAAACAGTTTGGACATGTGCATTTAAAAAAATCTGAAAAGTGGTTTCATAATGTGACAGTTTGTAAAAGTGATTTTCACTTGCCCAAAAAAAAGAGCAGTTTGTGTGCATTCAAATTGGCAAAGAAATTTCGTTTTGTGACTAATGTGAAAACATGACTCTGTGTGCAGAGAGGAATTATAGGCAGAGATTTATTGCGTATTGCTCTGGTGATTTCACAGTTGCATTAGATGGAAAGGGGGAGCGAATTTTTGGAGGAAGAAGCAGAGTCTTAGCACACACCCATGTGCTTGCCATGTATAGTCATGCACAGTATTTACAAGCGAGTGGGGTTTTCAGGTTTCAGTCTGTAATGCAAATATATTCAGCATCACTAAGGCTGGTTGCCCTTGCTGGAGTGTAGGCAGTCACCGAGAATACACATGGTGGTGGTCTGAAAAAACAGTTTGGACATGTGCATTTAAATAAATCAAAAAAAGTGGTTTCATAATGTGTCAGTCTGTAAAAGTGATTTTCACTTGTAAAAAGTGATTTTCACTTGCCCCGAAAAAAAAAAGAGCAGTAAGTGTGCTTTCAAATTGGCAAAGAAATTTCGTTTTGGGACTAATGTGAAAACATGACTCTGTGTGCAGAGAGGAATTATAGGCAGAGATTTATTGCGTATTGCTCTGGTGATTTCACAGTTACATTAGATGGAAAGGGGGAGCGTATTTTGGGGGGAAGAAGCAGAGTCTTAGCACACACCCATGTGCTTGCCATGTATAGTCATGCACAGTATTTACAAGCGAGTGGGGTTTTCAGGTTTCAGTCTGTAATGCAAATACATTCAGCATCACTAAGGCTGGTTGCCCTTGCTGGAGTGTAGGCAGTCACCGAGAATACACATGGTGGTGGTCTGAAAAAACAGTTTGGACATGTGCATTTAAATAAATCAAAAAAAGTGGTTTCATAATGTGTCAGTCTGTAAAAGTGATTTTCACTTGCCCCGAAAAAAAAAGAGCAGTAAGTGTGCTTTCAAATTGGCAAAGAAATTTCGTTTTGGGACTAATGTGAAAACATGACTCTGTGTGCAGAGAGGAATTATAGGCAGAGATTTATTGCGTATTGCTCTGGTGATTTCACAGTTGCATTAGATGGAAAGGGGGAGCGAATTTTTGGGGGAAGAAGCAGACTCTTAGCACACACCCATGTGCTTGCCATGTATAATCATGCACAGTATTTACAAGCGAGTGGGGTTTTCAGGTTTCAGTCTGTAATGCAAATACATTCAGCATCACTAAGGCTGGTTGCCCTTGCTGTAGTGTAGCAGTCTGGACATGGGCTTTTTAAAAAATCTGAAAAGTGGTTTCATAATGTGACAGTTTGTAAAAGTGATTTTCACTTGCCCAAAAAAAAGAGCAGTTAGTGTGCATTCAAATTGGCATAGAAATTTCGTTTTGTGACTATTGTGAAAAGAAATGTAGTAATATATTTAAATACAATAAAGGAATTTTTTTTTAGTTTTTTTCAGGTATTGCTGAAGAGCATTGAACAAAATTTAAGATGCCTACAAAATCCAGAGTTCAAAAAACGCTAAAAAAAAACTATATTTGAAGACAACTGGAGGACCAAAGTTAGTAGAAGATGCTCATGTTGGGAAAAAGAAAAAATCTTCTGGTAAGCAGAAAAAACAATTTCTTAAAAATATATTCAAAACAAGGAAAAATGTACAAAATGTCTGTACTGGAAAGAATGTTACGAAACGAACAGAACAGGAAAAAATTGAGAATTTAGTTAATGCAAATATACCTTCTGCAACTGAAAAGATTTACATAAACAGAAAAACAGCGTTTAAAGAGATACGTAGAAAAATGTTTCAGAGAAGAGTTATGTCCAATTTGATAAAGGATGTGAAGAAATATAAGCAAAAGGCAAAATATTACAAGAGAAAAAAAGAAATTGAAGCCATTGCAGCAAAGGCATTAGAATTAAAAAGGAAACTATTCATATTAATTTTGAATAGGATGCGTACATTAGACAAAATGGTTAATGTACTGAAATCACATAGCAAAAGGAAAAGAGTAGTGAACAGAACAAACTTTTGTAAAGTGTTTTTAGGAAAGTGGATGCATAGTTCAAGTAGTGAACCTTTTTTTAATGAAGAGAGCTATTTTCAAAGTAATAGTTTGCTGCATGCAGTTGACACCAGAGGTCGTTCATACGAAGTAACAAATGGTTGCATAATGGAGAAGGAGATAATGGTTCCAAGAGATGAGGTACAAGTGATGGCAGATGAGGCAATGGGGAGACGTCCTAAAGCCCCAGTGTACACTTGGAATTGTAGTAGTATTTGCACTGTGCGTCAGGAATCTATTGACAAATTTCGTGAGTTTCTAAGAGAATATAGTAAAAAAAGTGTAAAACAGAAGATTAAGGTGCTTCAAAGTCTGGATCCATGCAGAGTGAGAGAGAATACTGGTTTGCAGGGTCATTCTCTGGCTTGTCTATCTAGAAAAGTGTGCAATAGTGTTTTCCATCATTTTAGGATGCTGGCTGTTCATCATACTGAAATGAGAAAGTTTGTGAGACGGTTGTATTTTGCCAAACGTCCAGCAATAAAGTTAAATGAATTGAATAGGGCTCTGTTCCGAGGAACAGTATCAGATGTAGAGAAGGTTGTTGATGAAATTCAGTTTTGTTACTTTGGTCCTGAACAAAACAGTGCAGAGAAGGACACAGTAAATGAGGAAGAAGTGGAAGAGAATGTAGAACCCTCTGTAAGTAACACATTTAATGATCACATAACAAAATTTGCAATAGTCTCTAATGAAAGACCAAATTTTACTTGTATTTGTTGCCGCAGAACTCATTATAGAAAACAAACTAGGAATGTTGATCTCTACAGAAAGAGTGAAAATGAAGATAATTATAAGTGGAAGGATTTTGCCACATATATATTTCTAGAAAATTGTTTTGAATTGGGTGAAGATCAGCGTATTTGTAAATACTGTTACAACAAGTTAGAGGAAAATAGAATGCCGACCAGAGCTGTACATAATAATTTAGAATTGGATGCTATTCCTGCTGAACTTTCTGAATTAAATACATATGAGTCTATACTCATTCAATGTGTTCATCCGTTCCAGACCATAGTACGTATGGAGCCCAAAACTGGTAAATTACCTCCTTCAGATTTACTGAGAGGTTTAAAAGGTAGAGTGGTGTATTTGCCCTTGGATTTGAAAAAAAATATGGAAACTATTGATGCGGATTCTTTGGAAACTGAACCATTAATTATTCTGGTTAATGGTGTACCTACAAAGAATAAGAAGATTTGGCAGGAGCTGGTAGATGTGCGGAAAGTACAAAGAGCAAATTTGTATTTGAAAAAAAATAACAAATGGTATGAATCAATTTATATAGAAGAAGAAGAAGAAGAAGAAGATTTACAAGAAGACACAGAAATACCAACTGGACAAATTGAAAAAGTGGACAAGTCAAAGGAAGAAGAAATTTATGAACATTTTAGCATACATCCTCTTCATTCGAAAGAAGTTATGGGAGACAATATTGATCTCTTTCAGATGAAGAAAGCAAAAGGAAGTCCCGTGAGTGTATGGGAGGAGAGCTTGGAAGCTCGATGTTTTCCCCAGCTGTTTCCTAAAGGAAAAGGAGGACGATACGATGAACGTCCAGAACAGATTCCAGCTTCTGAGTATCGGACTACAAGACTATATGCTGAAGATCCCAGATTTCGACAAAGTATTCCTTATTTGTTCCATCTTTTATTTGAAAGCGACTTGTCTGCACTGTCTTATGCAGTAAATCACATTTTAAAAAGTGGAGTACATTTACAAAATGTGTCTGCTAAGGATTTTATGGAGAAAGTGCAGCACCGAGATGATCATTTGGAAACACAACTGATCAATCTGATGGCTTGTCAGCGTGGGACAAATGAATATTGGTACCGACGCCATGGTGAACTAAAATGCATGTTACGGAATTTAGGAACACCAACATGGTTCCTTACCCTAAGCTGTGCCGAGTACGCTTGGGATGATTTACTGGATTTTCTACGAGAGGCCAATTCAAACATTAAAAACATCGAATACAAGACAGCAGGAGAACTGTGCTCATTGGATCCGGTTAATGTTTGCAGATATTTCAATCATAGATTTGAGGCTATGATGTCCTTCATCTGCAATAAAAAAAATCCACCCCTTGGAGAAGTAGTGGATTTCTTTTGGAGAAAAGAGTACCAGGCAAGAGGTGCTCCTCATATTCATATGCTGTTGTGGATCAAGGATGCCCCAAAGTTTGGAACAGATGCTGATGAAGCAGTGTTATCTTACATTGAAGAATATGCAACATGTGCTATACCAAAAAGCACAGAAGAGAACAAGTTAAAGGAGCAAGTTTTACGTTTCCAAAGTCATCGGTGTGGAAAATACTGTCGACGGAAATACAAGAGCAAAGAAAAATACTACACTAAATGTCGATTTGGATTTCCTAGACCTGTTCTTTCAAATGGAAGAGTCAACAGTTTTATGTCAGCTGTGAGACATACTGTCACAAGAAAATCACCTAAGAATACCTACAACCTAAAAAGAAAAGAAGAATCAAAAAATATAAATGACTACAACCCAGTCATTTTATCCATGTGGAACGCTAACATGGATATACAGTATGTAGCTGACAATTCCATTGCTGTTGCTCGATATGTAACGTCTTACATTACGAAATCAGAAAAAACAGAATTGAAGGAAATGTGGGAAGAGATTTCTCACGAGAAGACTGTCAGTAAGAAGCTGTACAGTTTCAGTTTGAAGATGTTATTGCATCGAGAAATTGGATCCTACGAATGTTCAGATAGGTTATCTTCTGCAAGTCTCTACTCGAAGTCAAGAAGAATAATTTGGGCAAGTTTAGGCCTTGCAGCAATGAGAAATCGGGTACTGAAATCTGTAGGAGAAATTGAATATTTGGCCGAGAATGACCCAGAAAGTACAGATATTTTGAAAACAAACATGTTGGACACATATTATCCCAAGAGAAGTCAACATCTGGAGAACATGTGTCTCTATGAAGTGCTGCAGAACTACATTTATTCACGGAAAGCCACAGAAGACATCAATAATGGAAAATATAAAGTCGTTGGTGAAGAAGGATGTTTGGTGAAGCAAACAAAAGGAAGTTTGATAAATCACCGGAAGCTGAGTTGCGACACTACTGACAAGAAGGAATTTTACTACTTGGCTCTTTTACAGTTGTTTAAACCATGGCGTACAGAGGATGAACTACTGGGAGAATTCCAGAGCTATGAAGATTCTTTTAATGCTTGCAAAGACAGCATACAATGCAGTACATTCTCAACTTATCTGCAAATGTTAAATGAAGAAATTGATCAGGAAACTACAATTGCAGCAGAAATCGCTAGAGATAGTTCTCAGGACAGCCAAAGTTCAGGAACACTCAGTCAAGATCCCCTAGGACAACCAATCATTGAAAATGAAGCATCAATAGCCATGAATGAAGTGGAAACGGCTATGAATCAAGCTCAAGAAGAATTTATAGACTTAGAAAATTTGGAAAGACAACTGAATCAAGAGCAGCAACAAATTTATGAAGAGATCAAAAACAAAATTGATCACGGATTTCTACATGAAAAAAAAGAGTGCTCATGCACATCATTTCATCCAATCAGGATGTATGTAAGCGGACAAGCTGGAACTGGAAAAAGTTTCCTAATAAAAGTCATCAGAAGCTACCTAAAGCAAAAAACGGATTCTACTTTGTCTTGTGTGGTTACTGCTCCAACTGGGTTAGCAGCATATAACATAAAAGGAATCACTTTACATCGTTTGCTAATGTTACCAGTGGAGCATGAGAACAAAATACAATTCAACAAGCTAACTGGAGAAGCATCCTTGGAAGTTTCAAGAGTATTGAAGAAGATGCAAGTTCTCATTATTGATGAGGTGAGCATGGTATCAAACTTAATGCTTGCCTTTGTGCATTTAAGAATGCAGCAAATTTTGAAGACAGACTATGACATGTTATTTGGTGGAAAACACGTCATAGTTTTTGGAGATCTTCTGCAGCTTACTCCAGTTAAAGGACAACCAGTGTTTAATACTGTCACACATGAAGACACGAAGAAGTCATTGGGAAGCATCGGAAATACAAATATTTGGTCCTTCTTTGAGTACAAGGAACTTACTACTAATATGAGGCAAGCAAGCGATGAAGAATATGGAAGTATTCTGAAAGATATCAGGATTGGACTACTCACAGAAGTTGGCAAAAAAACATTACAGAGTCGGCTGCTACATAATTTATTTCCAAAGGAAGAAATAGTTGCAGCGAAGATATACAAGAACATTGCAGAAAACAAAAGTGTCATCTGCTTAATGCCAACTCTACGTGAATGCTCAATATTCAATGAGGAGCTTTTGAAATTGGAAAAGGAAGAGATCAGGAAATTGGAAGCAGTGGACAAAATTGAGGATGGAAGAATTAGTGTCACAGTAACAGGCAAACTGAAAAATAAATTGGACTCACTAGAGAAGAACATCTCCAAAACAGCTGGATTAGAAAAAAATCTATATGTTTGCATGAACTGTAGAGTATTTTTAAGGAGAAATTTGGATGTTGAAAAAGGTTTAGTTAATGGAGCGATGGGAAGAGTTGTGGGTTTTATTAATTACCAGAAAAAAGAAGGAGTTGAATGTTTAAAAATAAAATTTGATCAGATAGAAGAAGTTAAAGATATTTGTCGTTGTACAGTACGTTTTATGCTTGTGAAAGACTTATATGTACGTAGGAAGCAGTTTCCGTTTTCTCTAGCATATGCTGTAACTATTCACAAGTCTCAAGGATTGACTGTAGATTGTGCATTTGTGAACATTGGTTCAACTGTGTTCAAAGAAGGTATGGCATATGTAGCTTTGTCACAAGTGAAAACATTATCAGGTTTATTCATGATAGACTTTGATGACTCAAAAGTTAGTGCTGATACAAACTGTGTAAAGGAGTATAATAGATTAAGAAGAAGCTATGCTCCTCATTTAGGTCAGTATCCTGTGTTGGAGAAACGTGTAGTTTCTCGTAAAAGAAAAAATGAGAATATCTGTAATGAAGATGTAGAGAAGAGGAAAAAAAAGAGGAGTGATGTAATTGCAAGCAAAAAGAAAAAGGAAAATGAAGAACAGGTTGTAGGATGTCATTTTGAAAATAGCTCTGGTGTCAACTGCTACGCAAATGTAGTGCTGAATGTTGCATTTTATCTGAAAAGTTTGCAAGAGCAGATAATAGTAAATCAGGGAAAAAGATTCTGTTCAGAGCTGAGTCTCCTTTTTCAAAAGCTGAGTAAAGATAAAACTCAAATAGAAAGTGCTACTGAAATTAGAAAACTTTTAGATGTATGTTCAGGACGAACACAGTTTTCTCAAAATGAACAGCAAGATGCACATGAATTTTTGATGTATTTTCTTCAGGTAGTGGAAGAAGAAGGAGTTCCCATTGACATTTTTTTTGGTCTCTCTTATAAATGGGAACATAGTTGTGATAATTGTTATAATATATGTGGCTCTATTGTTGATAATGAAAGATTTATTTATTTGACATTGCCAGAGAGTAAAACAGTCACTTTTGCAAAATTAGTTAAAGATGCTAATCATAGCATGAAATGTAGTGAGTGTAATTCTGACATGTTTTCAACATTAATTTTAAAGGAATACGGACAGTATGTAATTTTAATGATGCAACGATGTAGAGCTGATGGTTCAAAATTGGATACTTTAATAAAGAAGTTTACAGGACAGCAATTATCAATTTCTGGAAAAACTTTTGTAACTGTTGCAATAATTTTTCATGATGGACCTACTGTTACTTCTGGACATTACACAGTTTATCTTAAATGTGAAAAAGGCTGGACACTGTGTAATGATTCCCAATTGATTTTCAAACAACGTTTGCCTTTTGATTTAGCAAATTCCTATCTAATCTTCCTGAAACCTAAATTTTAGACAGATTTGGCAAGATCTCGACAAAATAATTTTACCATTTTACTGGATTACCATTGCAATTTTGTAGAAAAAAGATTTTTTAAATTATCATTTGGCCTAATGGAAAGATAACCAATTGTAATGTGGACTTTTTAAATTTTAAATGAAACTTTGAAAAACCAATAATTTAGAGATTATCGGTAACTTCTGCACATTTTAAATTTTGGAATGTTATTGGACTGCCATTGGAAATTTTTTCAAAAATGATTTACAAAATTACTATTTGGCCATGCGGAAAAGTAACCAATTCTATTGTGGACTTAATAAATTATTCAAAAAATTTTCGGGAACCAAAATGTTACAGAGAATCGGTGAGATCTGGACAAATTAAACTTTAGAATTTTATTGGATTACCGTTGGAAATTTATTCCCAAAAAAAATTTAAAATTACTATTTGGTCTAAAGGAAATGAAATCAGATGTATTTTGGAGTTATTTGAGATATAATATTGTGATTATACTTCTGAAACAAACATATCAGACGGTATTTTAAAGAAATAAGTATTGGTATTAGATGATATTTTTTTAGAATATTATGCATTTCTATAATGTTAAGTTTAAGTAAAAAAAGAATCAGGGCTTTTTTAATACAATCTTTGTGATTGTTATTTTTTTTTGCCCGCTGTAAAATGATGAATGCAATTGCTTTCACAATTTATAGTGAAATGCAATATATTCTGAAAACAGCAAAAATAAGGCAAAAATATTTTTTGGAAAAAAATGTAAATATGTGTACTGTATTATAAAATGTTTTAAAAATATTAATACTTTTTTCTTTTTTTCCAGATAGATATAGAAAATTTTCGAAAACTACAAACATTTTTAAAACTATTTTTTAAAAAAACAAATGAATAAATATTTTTTCAGTGAGTATGGTAAGTCAATAATAATAATTGTAGTCTCTCAAGGACCTTGTAATGTGTTTATTGATTTTTAGTGTTTTTTAAAAAAAAAAAAAAAAAAGTACGCGCACCGTACGCGTACGGTAAAAAAAAATAAAAAAAAGTTTTTAAAAACATATGTAAAAAAAAGATGAAAGCTAAGGTTGGCTCTTAAAAGAACCGTTGTGTTCATGCAGGGACAGAGGAAAGGAAGCATGGGAAAATTATTCAAAGCGACAAATGTGCTGATCTATTTTGTTGTTCACTAGGGAAACACTGGTCTCCCTATGGCAAATTAGATCTTTACAAAATGTGCAATGAATATCAACCTTCCGAAATCGAGGGTTCATTTCCAGAGGGCCAGCAAAAGGAGATTCTCCCCCCACAGATGAAGGGCTCACCTGACCTGCAGAAGAAGGAGTCAGCCCTGCAGATGATGGTCCAGGCTGAGCTACTGTGGATGTACTGGCTCGTCTTTCTGAAGAGTTACCTCCAAAAAGATGACCATGTGTCCTTCTGTGTACATCCTGGAGGTGTCTCTTCATGGTGTGATTCCCAAAGGAATACTTCCTGTTAGGATTACCTCTAGAAAGTACACGCTTACACAGCTTACAAGTCACTAAGGGTGCATTTACCTTTTGCTGGCCTTCAGGAAAAGTAAAATAATCCCATACATAAGAGGGCTTTTGTTTCCTCGATCTCTGCCTCAAGACAGTGCTGCTAGTGCTAGCCTCACTCTCAGAAGAGCTCTGCTGTTCTGCCATCGTATCCCAAAGACAAACCAGCTCCTTCTCCCAAGGGATCACAAGCAGAAATGAGGGGAATGGGTGTGGTGTAGGAGAGTTCTAGAACTGAAAGTAGTTTCAACCAATCAAAAGTTGTGTTTCATGATCACATGACCTACCGTACGCTTACGGTACGCTTACGGTGCGCTTACGGCAAAAGCACGCATGCGCGTAACAGTCACTCCCCGACACTTCCGCGTAACGTGCGCGTGTAGCGTAAGCGCGCACGCGTCCCACGCGCAGTACGCGCGGCTACGCAAAGTGCGTAACTATACGCAAGCAGCGTAGATAGATTACGGACGTTGCGTAAACCGTACGCTTACCGTGAGCTTACGGTACGCGTACTAAAAAAATATTTTTTTTTACAAAAAAGTACTGCAAATAAATTTTACATGTTTATTTTAAAAAATATATTTAAAAAAACATATTAAAGAATTTTAAAAATGTAATCATAGTCTTTATAAAAGGTAAGATAATTAAATTAAAAATATGTTAGAAAAAAAAAAAATAAAAAAAAAAATTAGCATTTAAAAAACCTTGCAAATTCACTGAAAAAACCATGGGTTTCACACACATTATAGTTAGGAATTAGCATTTAAAAAACCTTGCAAATTCACTGAAAAAACCATAGGTTTCACACACGTTATAGTTAGGAATTAGCATTTAAAAAACCTTAGAAATTCAGTGAAAAAACCATAGGTTTCACACATGTTATAGTTAGCTGGACATTTTACTCGTAAAAAACCAATGAAATTGCCCCGTTATAGTTAGTTCAGCTAACTATAACTCGCGCGCCCGCAATGCACTGCTGATGACGTCACATATTACATCACTCATGACATGGTCAGTGACATCACTCATGACATCACTGATGACATCTCAAATGACATCACTGATGACATCACTGATGACATCATCCTTGTGATAGAGTGGCAGACCTCCTCTCACCCTAATATAACCTTTGACACACACATTCAAAAATAGAGACTAAAATTTTCAAAACAATGGACATACCAATACCAGTTACAACAACCTCTTCAGTAATTCTAAGATCCACATACACATCCACTCATTCACCAACAGTCCAATACAGTCACTCATACATGTACTCACTCATCATATGTACTCATACACCTATACATCCTGTTACACAATGCCACTCATCCATAGAGTTACTCACACACATAGTCACTCGTACTAATAAAGAATCAAACATACATTTACTTGCATATACAGTTATACACACACCACCATACTTACTTCTACGGAAACTTACACATACTTAGTCTTTTAAACAATCACTTATAGAAACACATACTTATTCATACAGGAACTCTTCCAATCTCTCACCCTTGCATATACTCACATATATACACCAATAGTCACATATACTAGTTTTAAACATATGTAGTTACTCATAAAGACACTATTGAGACAGTCATTCACTCACTAACACACCCATACACACACTCATCCACCCATGCAGTCCTGCACACATGGTCTGTTCAACACATACAAACAGTGAGTCAATCATTCATGCACCTGTGCACTACGTAATACCCCCCACCGAACCATGCAGACACTCAGACTGATACTCAAAAAACCAACTAATAACCTATATAGACACCCATGTAGCTACTCACCAACCCATGCAGCCACTTATACACAAAGTGAGAGACTGATACAGATATATACATATTTAAACATTACTCACTAAAACATGTATTCACTATGATACACTTAATCAGTCAGTTAAACAATCAATTTTTCAAAAACAAATCATCCATTTAGACACTTATATACCCATTTATTCTTCCATCGACCTTGAGATATACATATATAAAACATATTTAATTTTCAGAAAAACCCACATTCACTGGATGATGTCATCAGTGATGTCATTTGAGATGTCATCGGTGATGTCATGAGTGATGTCACTGACCATGTCATGAGTGATGTAATATGTGACGTCATCAGCAGTGCATTGCGGGCGCGCGAGTTATAGTTAGCTGAACTAACTATAACGGGGCAATTTCATTGGTTTTTTACGAGTAAAATGTCCAGCTAACTATAACATGTGTGAAACCTATGGTTTTTTCACTGAATTTCTAAGGTTTTTTAAATGCTAATTCCTAACTATAACGTGTGTGAAACCTATGGTTTTTTCAGTGAATATATATATATATATACAGATATATATATATATATATATATATATATATATATATATATATATATATATATATAGATAGATAGATAGATAGATAGATAGATAGATAGATAGATAGATAGATAGATAGATAGATAGATAGATAGATAGATAGATAGATAGATAGATAGATAGATAGATAGATAGATAGACAGAAGAGTGATCTAGTCCCTGTGCCACAGTCGTCATTCGTAGTATATTGAGCAGTCTGATCAGTACTAATAGCACAGAAACACTGTCTCTAAACATGTTTCTTTTTCCTAATTTATCAAAACTAAACCCTGCCACGGTTCATTTAGGGCACTACCATCTATTCTCCACTCATTCACCAACCTCTTGACATGGTCTAACTTTTTATACAAATCACAGCATCTGGGATATGCCTCTATCCACCAAATCCAAATTCCAACACCTACTCACTGTCTTCCTTCAAAGGGTGTCCAGGGCACTCATCTACAGAGCCTGTAAGTGCACCGAGGAAGTTTGATGTGGTTTGCCCATGCAACTCATGTGTGTTGCTATTTGAATGCTGGGGGGAGTCTAATGCCCCTACAATGGGTTTGAAATGCTGCCTAGATGAGTGCCCAGAATCTAGCAGGCCAACACAACACCCTCACAAAGTGGCAGGCAAACCAACTGTTGGCATGATGCTTGCTCTACCACATAGGCACACAGGGGCTCATTTACGAAGAAGTCATGCAGTGCAGTGCAAAAAGTCATGGCAGGAATGTGCTGTATTTAAGGCAATACATCGAATTCCTGTCCGTTCCCTTCTGCTGGTGCCCTTTTGGCAGCCTAGCGATAACGCATGCCCCCTTGAACCATGGTGCAAGGGTGCCTGCATTGCATGCAGGATGTTTTTTGTGCAGAAAGGGGCATCTTCCTGCACAAGAGCAATCCTCTTTCTATGTTTGTTGCAGAATATAGTACACATAGAAAGAGGAAGAAACAAGGAGAAATAGAGATATTTCTCCTCATTACGCCTCTCTGGGAAGATGTAAGGTTTTGGAGCACACCCAGGTTTAGAAGTTCTTGTAAATCTAGGGAGGCGTTAAAATCCATGGGATTTGTGTGGGAACACTCACACAACGCCAATGGAACACCATGCTAAATCAGAGTAACTCAACGCAGCGATTTGCGCTGCGTTGGATTACTCCAGATATTTAGATCCACTTAGAGCCACGCAAAGTTGCTTTGCGTGGCTTCAAAAATCTGTCTTAAAGTATGTGCCGTTCTTGCACCACGTTGCATGGTGCATGAGCAACACTAATGGCTTCTTTAATAGGCTCCACAGTGACCATGTGTGCCTGTGCAGCAGACTTCTCCTTTTTTCCTGGAAAAGGAGTGGACCGTTCTTAAGTATACCCAGAAAAATAAGAATGTCCATGCACAAACTGGTATCATGCACACGTTTTATAATATGAACTGTGGATATCAAATAATTTCCCCAAGCACAAGCTCTCTGGTAGAAAGTAATCCTGTACCAAATAATGGGCATCTCAATTTATTTATTTATTTTATTTTATTTATTTGTAAAGCTGCAGAATTACCCCTGAGGGGTATATCCGCACTGTGGGACGTGGAACAGTGAGAGCAGACCAGATGCGGACAATTTAGAAGAGCTCAGTCATTAGAAGTTTTCTAAATGAAAGATAATGAGGGCTTTTCCGGAGGTAAACCGGGAGCTGATTTCAGTAGTAGGGGGCTAAATAGGAGAAAGCTTTTCTGGCAATACGGGATTTCTTGAAATGGGGAATAAAGAGCAAAGATTTCTCTACTGATCGAAGAGGTCTAGTTGGACGATATTGGATGAGTTTTTCAACTAAATACCCAGGTCCTTCACCTTTTAACGCTTTGTGCAGAATACAGCATATCTTGAATCTAATCTGCCTACGTATCGGTAACCAATGAAGATGTTGGAGGAGGGGGGAGAGGCAGTTCTGGCCGGTAAGTTCTTGACAAGTCAAGCAGCGGTATTTTGAACTACCTGAAGTCTGTTTAGTGAAGACTCACATGCTGCAATTAAGAGGGCATTGTAGTAATCCAGGCGGCTTATCACTAGCGCCTGAATAAGTGTTTTTCGCACTGTGAGGAGAAGGAAAGGAAATACCTTATGCAAGAGGCTTAGCAAATGGAAGCAGGAACCCACAGTAGTTGAGATCTGATCTTTCATCATCAATTTGTAAACGTATGCCCAGGTTCTTGACTACCGTCTTGGGGACAGGGGCAGCGCCTAATTTAGGTGGCCACCACTCCAGAGACCAGACCAGCCGTGCATCCTCGAAAGGCATGATCTCAGTTTTTTGAGCATTTAACTGTAGAAAATTGTTCATCATCCAAACAGCAATTGCTGTCATACCTTCTGGAAAAGAGGCCTGTGTATTCTTAGAGTTTTTATCGAATGACAGTAGAAGCTGCGTGCCATCAGCATGTGAAATTGGCATAAAGCCAAGCTTTCAGAAAAGCTTTGCCAGCAGAGTTTCATAAATATTAAAATAAGTAGGGCAAAGGCAAGATCCCTGAGGCACTGCTTTGGTAAATTCCATAGTTCGAGAGCAGAAGGAGCCAAGATTAACGGTCTGTGTCCGATGGATAATGAAACTCGAGAACCATTGGAAGTCTTGTTCACAGATCCCAATCTCCCTGAGTCTCCTGAGCAGAATAGAATGGGATAATGTGTCGAAGGCTGCCAACAGATCCAGCAACACCAATAGTACTGCCTAGCCGTTGTCGAGGGAGTGTCTTATATTATCAGTGACAGCAATTAGTGCTGACTCCATGCTATACATTGGTCTAAACCCAGACTGTGAGGAATCGAGGCATCCTGTGGATTCAATATATTCATAGAGTAGTTTAATGATATGTTGATCTAATAGTTTACTCAGAAGTGGCAGAAGAGAAATTGGGCGGTAAATAGATAGATCCTCTACTGGGGCATTAGCCTTGTTTCGAATGGGGATTATCTGTGCAACCTTCCACTCTAGTGGTTATTGGCCCACCCTCATAGAGACATTGAGTATTGAGCAGATAGCTGGAGACAGCTGTTTGTACAGTAGAGAGGAGATTCTGGCTGGGATAACATCCCTGGGTGACCTGGATTAACTGCTTTCAGTACTGTCTCTACTATGTCTACCTTGAGAGGGGTAAAACCTTCAAAAAGATGTCCGTTGGTTACGGTCAGAGGACAGAGATTTAAAGTATAATTCTCTGGCTCCTATCTTTAGTGAATTTAGCATAGATGGGTTTGATTTTATGCTCAAAATGATGAGCAATCTCATCGCACAATTCTTGGGATGGAGGAGCTTTATTGTTGCAGGTCTTTGGGTTAGTAAAGATTTAAGTATGTGATATAATTCTTTAGGAGCTTTCCCTGCCTGGTTAAGTTGTGACACAATGGAAGCTCTGCGGGCATTTTAGGTTCTTATGATAAAGAGCTAAAGAGGTTTTATAAATCTCTCTGTCGATTTGATTATGAGAGTGATGCCAGCGTCTCTCCAATTTTTTACACAGGCATTTCTCCCTACGCAGTTCCTGGGAATACCAAGCTGCATGTGTTTGTCGCGTCGACTTAGCATTTGATTTCAAAGGGGCCAGATTATTGGCTGACTGTACAGTAGTATGGTAGTCGGCTACACAATCATCAATATTCCTTGATTCTTGATTCAAATTTACCGGGAATTTATACATAGAAAGGTCCTATGTTATTTTATGCCACTGTCTTCTGAAACTATTAGGAGCAGTGGAGGGGGCAGGGCTGACCTTGGGCCCGCAGATTTGGAAATTGATTAGGGAGTGTACTGACCATATAAGAGGACGTAGGGCCTCACAGAGAATGTTAGAAGAGTTGGTCAGGATGAAGTCTAGTGTATGTCCTGCAAGGTGAGTAGGACCTTCATTAATCTTTTCTAATCCTAAAGTGGCCAAATCAGCGAGAAACAGAGGTGATAGAGCGTGGGGCGCTCCTAAAACTTGTAAGAGTGCATTATACTCATGGGCGAACTGCACTCGCATATATTCTGTTGTTTTGCTGCAATTTGTGTTATTAGAATGAAGCTTATATGACCATATTAAGATAGTAAAATGAAAAGTGTAATGTTATATACAGGAATGATTAGGATTTCGCATGTGTTTAGAGAAATCATGTAATCATGCATGTGAATTATGAATATTATGCAATATAGGTGTACCCACTGCTTATAAATGATTTGTATAGAGACTTGTGTAACAGGTGTGCATTAAAGAACGTTCTTAGGTTAGTCAATCTTGTAGGCCTAACTTTCGCGTTTTCTCAAGTTATGTTTCGCCTTATTTGCGCTCAAGTCATAAGTTAATTAGAATTAATGTATGTGTAGAAGGTTTCCTTTCCTCCTTACTGCAGGTGAAGAAATCCATCCTTGTTATATTAGATTTAGGAAGATACATGAGGAGGAGAGGAATATCTTTGAAGAGCCTGAACAGAGAGAAGGGAGGACACCTTTCGTGCCTGGTGAAACCTGGGAACCAAGGTCGTCAGAGAGAGCTCGAATTATTTGGAGTTTGAGGAAAGTTACTCAAAGGATGTGTTCACAGAATTACTTACCATGTGACCTGTTAGGGGTGTAACTTTGTCTTTTTGTATTAGGCACAGGGACAGTTTGGTGGACTTCTGCTTTGGACTGCGGAAAGGGAGCATCTGAATGTACTTCTTAGGAAGTCAACATGTGCGGACACCTTTTGAGGAGAATTCAACTGAGAAGCTAGGTAGAGATGTCACTCTAGAAGTAGAGTAGGGACAGACATCTTTTAATTCCTGAAATACAAGTAAAAAGGGATTTGGACACAGCGTCTATACTTAGTTGTGTTCTGATATTGGAGTTCATTGTTTTGTGCCTATTGTGCGAAATGAATTATATTCGCAGACTTGGCTCCGTAATAGTATTCATGTATCTCTATACTCTTATATTGAGGTGTGTCTATTTCCTGCTATTTTTGGCCTTATAATAAATAAGCAAAATTGAATTAAGGGTCTGTAGTCCTTTGGTTGCGTGGGGAAGGAATATGTACGATGCGCAATTTGTTTTTCTCCCCTCTACATTTTTCTTGGCAGGCAATAAAGATAATCAGCCAGGTGTTCCTAAGTAAATCTAGAATGTGGAATCCGGCCCCATCAGAGGCATCCACATTAGAATGAATTTGACTGTGTATGTTGAAATCCCCTAATGGAAGGAAATGTTTGGAGGAAATAATGTGGGGAGCCATCAGTTCCATCAATTGGAACGAGAAGTTGCGAAGAGGACCAGGGGGCTGATATATAAGGGCGCCTTTCAAACAATAGTGAGACAGAAAATCAATTCTAAAAACATAGATTTCTATTTTATCATTGCAACAATGCTCAAGCATCGATACCTTGATAGCATCCTTAGGAATAATAGCTATGCGTCCACATGCCTTAGACTCCCTATCCAATCTTTGAATACAGTAACCTTCAGGGAGTGCTACCGCAATAGCGGGAGGAGCTGGGTTTCAGCCAGGTTCCGTAAGAAACCCGAGGTCAGGATTTCCAGAGGAGAGTAAGTCCCAAATTTCGGTGGCGTGCTTAGGCAATGATCTAACATTGCTCAGAAAGTAGTCCATCCCTGAGCAGATCTGGTAGGCAGGATCTCCATGGCAGGAAAGAGATTGTCAAGATTAGAGTGTATCGTTGCTATATCAGTTGAGAATTGAGCTGCTGGCTTCTGCCTCAACTCCGGACTTTGAAATTGGCAGTATCTGCAAGAGAAAGGTCCCTCCATCTTGGAAATAGCCCCAGACATGCCACGAGGGCTGTAGGTACAGTCAATATGGCATAAGCATCTAGTTTCAATGAGATCCAAGGTCTAGTAAGTATGTTTCTGCCTATGTCCCATGTCTGACATGAAAGGTGCAGGGGTCCTGGCTCCTGGTGACGGCTGGGTGTGGACGGGCGCAGAAGGGCTTGCCTTTGGCACGCCTGTGCCACCTGTAATGGGGAATTACATACAGTCTAGGAGGTACTGGACCAAATAGGCATTAGTAATTAATCAGTTTTGCCTATGTAACGAATAAAGAGCTGTTTTCATCAATCATTGTCTGGAGAAGGAAAGTGCTCCCTGACAAACAACATGGGAGATGAGAGGATCTGGCGCAGCGGCCAAAGTTGCTGACTGGAGACCTGGGGATCCCGTTGAAGTCTCAGCGTTGCACAACATCCTGTGATTACATGCAAATCCCTCAATCTCTGTTAAATTGTAATATAAATATGCTGCAAGAGTAAAAGACAACACTTTATAACAAGCATTTGCAATGCAATCGGTCTCGCCTTTGGTACCTTATATGTATTTAGCTATGCAGCACATCAGCCTGGGTGCTGAAACATCTACTGTTCTTTAAGATGGAGAGAAAATAAGCACCAAACTGCGTGACACTCCAGGTATGGAAACACATGGAGAGAAATATTGCCTTTCAGCTGGAAATGGTATAGTCCAAAGCTCTGTTTTTAATATAAAATCAGGGCCTTCAGTGGTCATATCACTGAAAATACAATATTTGAGGTGCTAATAAATTGGATAAAACTCCTTTACACAGACCCAGTTGCCAGGATCAAAGTAAATGGGAGAGTGTCGGAGCAGGTGCAAATAAGGCGGGGAACGAGGCAAGGATGTCCGCTGTCCCCGCTACTATTTACTGTAGCACTGGAACCGCTAGCCTGTAAAGTAAGGCAGAAGCACGCAGACACTGCACACAAGTTTCACCAGCGCCCTATAGGCATAATGCTTTACGCCGATGATATGGTGCCTTAGGTCAGAGATCCCCCAAAACAATCTATCTCGACTCCTGAGGGAATATATTAGGTTCGGTGGACACTCCTGGCTCACAATTAATTGAAGTAACTCCACAGTGGTCCCGCTGACAGAGGTAACAAAACCATGCCCACTGGATTTCCCGTTAGAATGGCAAACTGACCCAGTTAAATACCTGGGAATATGGATACATAGGTACGCAACTGAAGTAATAAGAACAAACTTGGAAGTGAAATAGCTGAGCTAGAAACCCAAGTGGACAAGTGGATTTAACGCTAGTGGACAGGATAGCCATAGTAAAAATGATCATACTGCCTAAATTTCTCTACTTATTTAACAACATACCCATAACTATATCAAACCACATTTTTAAAACGATACAAACGCATGTAGTCAGACTGGTCTTGGACGGGAAATACGCAAGAATAGGATGTAAAACGATGGCACTACCATACGAGCAGGGAGGGTTTGGGGCTCCAAACTTCACGCTCTACTATTTATGTGCCCAAGCACAATATGTGCATCATTGGTACCATCCAGTGAAATACCTGCCACATCTAGCTGCAGAGGAAGAAGATGCTCACCCCATACCACTAAATAATATTCTGCCCCACAAAAGAATGGAAATAACCCGTAAAGAAATAAACACAGTATAGGCTACAGCAGAGGCATGGCGTAAGCTTGGTAACATGGCATGTAAGCTGCCATTATACGCGCCAGCAATGCCGCTAGCAAACCACCCCGCATTTTCAGTGACGCAAGACACAGGAAGCACTACCATGCTACGACAGATGGGTATAAGCACAATAGGAGATCTATATGCAGACGGGAAGTTTGTAGAGGCAACAGACCTGAGCTATATTAGTAACCAAACATTATTATTCCAATTCACCTATCACAGACTGAGAGCAGCCCTTAAAGCCCTATATCCATATTTCCCTGTAGAACCACCCATACTGGCTCCACTGCAAATGGTAATTACTGATGCTACGAAAAAAAGATTAGTGGCCAAGTTATACAGGGCAATGCAAGTAGAACTAGCGCAAAGCAGTAGAAAGGCACTAGAGCGGTGGAATCAATTATTAGACACAGCCCTGAAGAATGATGAATGAAAATTCTGTGGTAAACTAACGGAAAAGCTGTCCCCAAATGGCAATTTGTGAATTATACACTACAAGTACCTGCACCAAATCTACTACACACCTATGAAATTATCTCGCAACGGCCTGAGGGTAGACTCTGCTTGCCGTAGATGTGGGGCGCAGGATGCAGACTTTGCACATTTAGCATGGAATTGCCCAAAAGTTAGGGAATACTGGGAGCAAGTGGTGACACTTCTACGAGGGGTCACGCGATGTGAAATAGAATGCTCTGTACTGATGTGTTTACTAGGACTATTAAATAAGGCACCACCGGCAAAGAGAAAACTGATGCCAATAGCACTGTTAATGGCGAAATGAAGAGTCTCAATGGACTGGGACAGCAAAATCAGTCCCACAATCACAGATATATGAAGAAGAACTACCGGCAAGGTCACGACCGAAGGACTTCTGGGAACCCCTAACTGTGTACTTATTGGAACACCAAGACATCTTGAATACAAAAGCTGCAACGCAAAGAGACAATCTGGGAACAGAGCTCACCGTTGATAAATGAAACAAGGTTTTGAA
The DNA here is from genome assembly GCF_964204655.1 of Triturus cristatus. Taxonomy (NCBI): domain Eukaryota; kingdom Metazoa; phylum Chordata; class Amphibia; order Caudata; family Salamandridae; genus Triturus; species Triturus cristatus. The sequence continues at coordinate 728,275,819 of NC_140580.1, forward strand.
AGATATATGTAAAAATATGCTATGTAATAAGTTGTATGATGCTGCATGACTCAGTTCTGTTGTTAACTGTATTACTGAAAAATCAATTTAAAAAAATACAATATTTGAAAAACATATCATTGTCTACGGGTGCTCGTGGAAGGCAATTTTTATTGACTGGAATCTAGAGAATGCTAAAGGTAGGGTGGTATTTTACTGACCTCTGCTAGTCGTTTTCTATCTAGAAAGTTAAATAGAGGCAGTTGAACGAGCAGAAAACAATTCTGGTATTTTACTGACCTCTACTGGTCGTTTTCTATCAAGACAGTTGAATAGAGGCAGTTGAACAGAAAAAAAAATCCCTAAGCGGAAGCAGACACGTTCTAGGGCTGATCTCCAGGGCCCACAAAGTACATACACATATAAGTATATACTAAAGTATATACAAGAGGTCCCGAATGCTCGACCTAAAAATGTAGTTCCACCAAAGCGGATGTTAACAGTATTTCCATTGTAGAAAACTGATAAAAGAAGCAGGGGAGGAACAAACATTGATAAATGCAGGAAAATATGCTACAGCAATAGAAATGGAGCAAAGGTGAGAGTAACGCGCAGGAACCAATGAGAGGCGGCGAGAAAGAGGCGGCAGGATGTAATTCCCTTTTAAATTATATTAAAAGCAAAGCCTAAAAACTGGCCCTTTCCCATTGTTATTTAACTCCTCATTTGAACATATGGTCAATGGCAGCGGGGAGTGTGCTGCGTGGCAGGTGCTGGAGAAGGTCACTAAAGAACAGAGCAATGCTAGATAGAGCGACTATTGTAAGTCCTCGCACGGTGCAGGAGGGGTGAGGTGGGGGATGTTCAACACTTTTCAACCCAAGGCTATGTGTGAGTATCTGTGAGCTATGGGAGCTTCATGTGCCCCTCACCACATTCTGCAGTGGGCCCAATCAAGTTTTGTTACGTCAATGGTCCCTGGCTGTTACTCCTGTAAATGAATTCACCTCTGCAGGGCAGCACTCCCCATGCAGAAGAAGCCGCCTCTTTGAAACGTCACATTCCAAAACCACAAGGATTGCTCTGCACACACACAGAATCAAATAAAACGTGTATTTCAATAGTTCCTTCCCAAAAGGCAAACAAGATCATTATCACAAGAACAATGCCAGAGACTTAAACTTCCAGTTATGATTAGGTACAGAGGCGCAACTATAGCCACATTTCGGGGGGGCTGATAAAAATGTCAGAGGTGCTGATTCTTCGAACAATAGGCAGAGTGGCGATGCAGGGGCTCTAAGAAGGGGTGAAAAAACAACAAAGCCTTGTTAGCAAGTAAATAGTCTTTTAAAGACCTGTGAAGTACTCGGGTGCGGCTGCAATAAGATGGACAACCAATCAATAACCCATATAGACAGTCATGTAGCTACTCAGCAACCCATACAGCCACTTACACACCAACTGCCAAACTGATACATTCACACAGATTGGTCATTTACCCATACATTTATTGAGACATGTATATTCACGCACGTACACAGTCACACACCCACTTAATCATTCATACAGGCACTCATACACCCACTGATTCATCAATTCACCTTGGTGTGTGTATATATATATATATATATAATTATATATATATATATATATATATATATCACGCTCCGTCTCCACTTTCTTCTTTGCGGAGCACTCTCGGACGGGTGCAGTTCGCGGTAGTGGACACCGTTAAATATCCAAGCTCCAATTTCTCTTGTTTCAAAGAAATAACGCACTCTGGGGGGACCATCACAGTTTGTAGTTTAATGGTAACCGCAAACGGAACAAACGCGTTTCGGCGTCAGCCTTCTTCTGCGTTCATAACACTTTCATGTTGGCACGTTTAAAAAGGGGTTGACTTAGTGCTTCCGACATGGAGAAAGGACAAACATTATATAACCAAATGCAAGTGCCATATTGTAATGGTTACAATCGTTATTATCCGCCGTGTATCGGCTTAACTCTAAAACAGTTCAGAGTCTAATTTAATTATTCCGAGTAAATACCCCATCAGTAATGTTTTTAAACCATATTATGACATTCGCATACATGTTAAAATCTCGCCGTGTATCGGCATACGTCCTTTCATGATGCACTATTGTCAACAAATTATCAATTTTGCCAATTACTTGTAAATACACATTCTCAGCCGTGGATCGGCTATAGCTTTGATATCAGCACACCTTATTATGTCACTTTCTACATAATAACAAAAACGTAAATCAGTTTCCAAAGTATTGGAGAGAGGTAAGTCAGCATAAAACACTTAACCGAGTAACTATGGGTTCTTGTTTTTCACCGAGTTTTGCCAATCTGTTTTTAGGCAAATGAGAGGAAGAAATCCGCAAGGACGATAATCTCAAATCCGAATTTGATTTAGTAGTGATGTGGATCAGGTACATTGACGACCTGTTCGTCATCTGGAAGGGTACAGAATTAGAAGCACACATCTTCATTGAGAAACTGAATTCTAACCCATACAACATTTCACTTACTTCTAACATTAGTAAGGAAAAATTGGATTTTCTTGACACACTCATTATAGTGAAAGAAGGTAAGCTAGTCAGTAGTCTCCACAGAAAGGAAACAGCTGGGAACAGTCTCCTTCATGCCCTCAGTGCTCACCCGGAAGCTCTCAAATGGAGCATTCCATTCGGGGAATTACTGAGGGCAAGGAGAAACTGCAGTACTGAGGAGTTGTATTTACATGAGCAGGAGAAAATGCTTACAAGGTTCCGAGAACGTGGGTATCCGGAATGGGCTCTTAACAGAGCAATTAACAAAATCAAGGATACCACGAGATCAAGCACCTTGGAAACCAAACAACCAGCAGAGAGTGAAGAATTTGAAACCAGAGTAATCACTACATTCAATCATGATTCTGAAAAGATTAAAAAAATACTAGTTGACAACTGGAAAATCCTGAAAACAGACAGCGTGATAGGTCCGAACATAGGAGACAGACCCTTGATCACGTATCGCAGAGGCAGAAGCCTAAAGGATATCTTAGTTAAAGGAGATATTACTGAAATTCCTGGAAAGAATCACAATCTCAAAGGCTTCTACCCGTGCGGGCACTGTAGGGCGTGTAAATCTAGCCATATGGTGAAAGAGTTTGAGGTCCCAGGGACGAAACACAACAGAAAAATAGAGCAATTCCTGACATGCAGCACCACCTTCATAATATATGTTCTAGAATGCCCTTGCAAATTAAGATATGTGGGAAGTACAACCTGCATGGTTAAGAAACGAGTGCAGGAGCATTTACGTGCTATTACTAACAGAGATCAGCATTACCCCGTAGCTCGTCATTTTGAAACCAAACATCAATCGAATAACTCCCTTCTGAGATTTTTTGCTATTGAACAGGTGAACACAAGTAAGAGGGGCGGAAACAGAGAGGCAGCCCTTAGGAAGAAAGAATCGAAATGGATCATAGAATTAGAAACCAGATTCCCGGGGGGGCACAATCTTGATGAAGAACTAGCAAGTCATTTACAGGAAGATTAGAATTTTCCTTTCACCCCCCCCCCATCCCTAGGTTACTAACTGTGTTAAATATGAATTTGTATGTACAGAAACAATTTTTGTGATTAATACAACGAATACTTCATATCTATATTGTATATAATGTGTTTTTAACCTACGTTTTTTTCTTGTTGAATTTTAGGAGGAAAGGAAGGGACCCTTCACTGGCACTTGCGGGCACAATTTTCACGGGCACCCTACCCTTTTCCTTCGTCAGAATCATCTGGGCACTCACCGTCAAAGAGAAGTAAAAACACGTCTGATTATGTAGAGCACTTTTTTCTGATACTAGTTTATACGCTCATATGCACTTACCTGGAATTTATTAACTTGAACCACGTTTAAAGGCCTGGATCATAGCCACTGTGGCGTTCAATTTTTAAACGATCCATCTCACCTTTTTCTTTTTCTCAATAATAAGTAAGCTTTTGTTGGGCACTTGCCTTTTCAAGCTACGTTTAGACTCTACTAACGCTGAATATGTTGGACACTAGATCGCATATATTATAGTATGCCTTAAGATGCATTCCATCTATTCTGCTACAATAGCCTGCAAGCACAATACTGGTTTGAACTTAAAAAACAAATGGAGTCTTGTAATAGTTTGACACTTGTCGCGCTATATAGAAATATTTTTTCATTCTTTTGTCTATAAACTTTATTGACAATCGACAAAAGACAAATACGAGTTCATACAACTGTCAGTATTAATCTTAAGAATTCTCTTTCGGCTGATGAATGATTTTTCTGCACTTGCAGTTTACGAGCACAATGCATAGATTTGATCAATGTGCGATCGTACCAACCTTATAGCAATGTTGTATGATTTTTTGTGTTTTATTTAAATGTTGAACATCAACAGTTTTTAAACAATCACATCATGTATGAGTATGAAATACATGTTATACTACTGCTAGAATCAATTTTCTTTTTCTAGAGACTCGCTAACCAAAGAAACAGTGATGCATTTCATTATATGCAAACTAGTTTAAGATGGATGCCGACTAACGTGGCGAAAATGTATACCTAACAGGAAGTGCTTTCTCTATGTTTGTTAATATATACACGTCATGATTTTCCATTGAGATCGTGTGATCAAGACACTCTGTGTGTCGAAACGCGTAGCGATTGTCTGAAATAAATACCTGTGGATGCAATGGACTCCTGAGTTTGCATCGTTATTCGAAGAAACATTTTGATACTTATTTACCGGCTTGGGTTTCTGCCGGTCGACGCATCACCTGGCGAAGGGACTGATCTTGGAAGGACCCGTATTTCTCTTGGTATATATATATATATATATATATATATATATATATATATATTCCTGCTCCTGCCTGGTGTCGTCTTGCGAGATGCACTCGGAAATCGATGGAGAGCTCCAGGCTTCAGCCCTCAAAATCGGTACGGAAGCGCCAGCCAGCTGATCCCTCTCACAGTCCTGCTACCACCTTTGCCTGACGCGTTTCAAATCTTACATTCTTCCTCAGAGGCTGGTTGTAGCGGGAAATTTGGCACTGTCCAACCACCGTCCCTCTTTATACACGTAGTTGCGCGCCCTCTGATGGGCCGCTCATGATGAGTCTGCGCTGTGTCTTCTGGGAGTAGTAGTGTTGGCGGAGAATATTGGCATCCCCTTACAGTGCATTGATAAAACTGTTGGTAAATTCAAGCCCACGGTTGGGCCTCAGTCAGCGTGCGCTTCCTAAATCCCACGTCGATATCCCACATCCAGAGGCAAGTTGTATACTCGCCCCCGTGGCCCCCAACTTCATAGGGTGGTGCATACTCGGCGGCACGACCGCCGCCTCAATGTTCCTGCTCCTGCCTGGTGTCGTCTTGCGAGATGCACTCGGAAATCGATGGAGAGCTCCAGGCTTCAGCCCTCAAAATCGGTACGGAAGCGCCAGCCAGCTGATCCCTCTCACAGTCCTGCTACCACCTTTGCCTGACGCGTTTCAAATCTTACATTCTTCCTCAGAGGCTGGTTGTAGCGGGAAATTTGGCACTGTCCAACCACCGTCCCTCTTTATACACGTAGTTGCGCGCCCTCTGATGGGCCGCTCATGATGAGTCTGCGCTGTGTCTTCTGGGAGTAGTAGTGTTGGCGGAGAATATTGGCATCCCCTTACAGTGCATTGATAAAACTGTTGGTAAATTCAAGCCCACGGTTGGGCCTCAGTCAGCGTGCGCTTCCTAAATCCCACGTCGATATCCCACATCCAGAGGCAAGTTGTATACTCGCCCCCGTGGCCCCCAACTTCATAGGGTGGTGCATACTCGGCGGCATGACCGCCGCCTCAATGTTCCTGCTCCTGCCTGGTGTCGTCTTGCGAGATGCACTCGGAAATCGATGGAGAGCTCCAGGCTTCAGCCCTCAAAATCGGTACGGAAGCGCCAGCCAGCTGATCCCTCTCACAGTCCTGCTACCACCTTTGCCTGACGCGTTTCAAATCTTACATTCTTCCTCAGAGGCTGGTTGTAGCGGGAAATTTGGCACTGTCCAACCACCGTCCCTCTTTATACACGTAGTTGCGCGCCCTCTGATGGGCCGCTCATGATGAGTCTGCGCTGTGTCTTCTGGGAGTAGTAGTGTTGGCGGAGAATATTGGCATCCCCTTACAGTGCATTGATAAAACTGTTGGTAAATTCAAGCCCACGGTTGGGCCTCAGTCAGCGTGCGCTTCCTAAATCCCACGTCGATATCCCACATCCAGAGGCAAGTTGTATACTCGCCCCCGTGGCCCCCAACTTCATAGGGTGGTGCATACTCGGCGGCACGACCGCCGCCTCAATGTTCCTGCTCCTGCCTGGTGTCGTCTTGCGAGATGCACTCGGAAATCGATGGAGAGCTCCAGGCTTCAGCCCTCAAAATCGGTACGGAAGCGCCAGCCAGCTGATCCCTCTCACAGTCCTGCTACCACCTTTGCCTGACGCGTTTCAAATCTTACATTCTTCCTCAGAGGCTGGTTGTAGCGGGAAATTTGGCACTGTCCAACCACCGTCCCTCTTTATACACGTAGTTGCGCGCCCTCTGATGGGCCGCTCATGATGAGTCTGCGCTGTGTCTTCTGGGAGTAGTAGTGTTGGCGGAGAATATTGGCATCCCCTTACAGTGCATTGATAAAACTGTTGGTAAATTCAAGCCCACGGTTGGGCCTCAGTCAGCGTGCGCTTCCTAAATCCCACGTCGATATCCCACATCCAGAGGCAAGTTGTATACTCGCCCCCGTGGCCCCCAACTTCATAGGGTGGTGCATACTCGGCGGCACGACCGCCGCCTCAATGTTCCTGCTCCTGCCTGGTGTCGTCTTGCGAGATGCACTCGGAAATCGATGGAGAGCTCCAGGCTTCAGCCCTCAAAATCGGTACGGAAGCGCCAGCCAGCTGATCCCTCTCACAGTCCTGCTACCACCTTTGCCTGACGCGTTTCAAATCTTACATTCTTCCTCAGAGGCTGGTTGTAGCGGGAAATTTGGCACTGTCCAACCACCGTCCCTCTTTATACACGTAGTTGCGCGCCCTCTGATGGGCCGCTCATGATGAGTCTGCGCTGTGTCTTCTGGGAGTAGTAGTGTTGGCGGAGAATATTGGCATCCCCTTACAGTGCATTGATAAAACTGTTGGTAAATTCAAGCCCACGGTTGGGCCTCAGTCAGCGTGCGCTTCCTAAATCCCACGTCGATATCCCACATCCAGAGGCAAGTTGTATACTCGCCCCCGTGGCCCCCAACTTCATAGGGCGGTGCATACTCGGCGGCACGACCGCCGCCTCAATGTTCCTGCTCCTGCCTGGTGTCGTCTTGCGAGATGCACTCGGAAATCGATGGAGAGCTCCAGGCTTCAGCCCTCAAAATCGGTACGGAAGCGCCAGCCAGCTGATCCCTCTCACAGTCCTGCTACCACCTTTGCCTGACGCGTTTCAAATCTTACATTCTTCCTCAGAGGCTGGTTGTAGCGGGAAATTTGGCACTGTCCAACCACCGTCCCTCTTTATACACGTAGTTGCGCGCCCTCTGATGGGCCGCTCATGATGAGTCTGCGCTGTGTCTTCTGGGAGTAGTAGTGTTGGCGGAGAATATTGGCATCCCCTTACAGTGCATTGATAAAACTGTTGGTAAATTCAAGCCCACGGTTGGGCCTCAGTCAGCGTGCGCTTCCTAAATCCCACGTCGATATCCCACATCCAGAGGCAAGTTGTATACTCGCCCCCGTGGCCCCCAACTTCATAGGGTGGTGCATACTCGGCGGCACGACCGCCGCCTCAATGTTCCTGCTCCTGCCTGGTGTCGTCTTGCGAGATGCACTCGGAAATCGATGGAGAGCTCCAGGCTTCAGCCCTCAAAATCGGTACGGAAGCGCCAGCCAGCTGATCCCTCTCACAGTCCTGCTACCACCTTTGCCTGACGCGTTTCAAATCTTACATTCTTCCTCAGAGGCTGGTTGTAGCGGGAAATTTGGCACTGTCCAACCACCGTCCCTCTTTATACACGTAGTTGCGCGCCCTCTGATGGGCCGCTCATGATGACTGTGAGAGGGATCAGCTGGCTGGCGCTTCCGTACCGATTTTGAGGGCTGAAGCCTGGAGCTCTCCATCGATTTCCGAGTGCATCTCGCAAGACGACACCAGGCAGGAGCAGGAACATTGAGGCGGCGGTCGTGCCGCCGAGTATGCACCACCCTATGAAGTTGGGGGCCACGGGGGCGAGTATACAACTTGCCTCTGGATGTGGGATATCGACGTGGGATTTAGGAAGCGCACGCTGACTGAGGCCCAACCGTGGGCTTGAATTTACCAACAGTTTTATCAATGCACTGTAAGGGGATGCCAATATTCTCCGCCAACACTACTACTCCCAGAAGACACAGCGCAGACTCATCATGAGCGGCCCATCAGAGGGCGCGCAACTACGTGTATAAAGAGGGACGGTGGTTGGACAGTGCCAAATTTCCCGCTACAACCAGCCTCTGAGGAAGAATGTAAGATTTGAAACGCGTCAGGCAAAGGTGGTAGCAGGACTGTGAGAGGGATCAGCTGGCTGGCGCTTCCGTACCGATTTTGAGGGCTGAAGCCTGGAGCTCTCCATCGATTTCCGAGTGCATCTCGCAAGACGACACCAGGCAGGAGCAGGAACATTGAGGCGGCGGTCGTGCCGCCGAGTATGCACCACCCTATGAAGTTGGGGGCCACGGGGGCGAGTATACAACTTGCCTCTGGATGTGGGATATCGACGTGGGATTTAGGAAGCGCACGCTGACTGAGGCCCAACCGTGGGCTTGAATTTACCAACAGTTTTATCAATGCACTGTAAGGGGATGCCAATATTCTCCGCCAACACTACTACTCCCAGAAGACACAGCGCAGACTCATCATGAGCGGCCCATCAGAGGGCGCGCAACTACGTGTATAAAGAGGGACGGTGGTTGGACAGTGCCAAATTTCCCGCTACAACCAGCCTCTGAGGAAGAATGTAAGATTTGAAACGCGTCAGGCAAAGGTGGTAGCAGGACTGTGAGAGGGATCAGCTGGCTGGCGCTTCCGTACCGATTTTGAGGGCTGAAGCCTGGAGCTCTCCATCGATTTCCGAGTGCATCTCGCAAGACGACACCAGGCAGGAGCAGGAATATATATATATATATATATATGCAACTTCTTGAACTCCTCGAACCTCCGCTACAATCACACAGCAGCAGCGGCGAACAGAGTAAACGGACCCCAATTGCTGGCAGGAAGATTTTATTTCTGCTCCTCTGCTTAGTGACGCGTTTCGAGCACAGCCGTGCCCTTGATCACACCAATATGCATATATATATATATATATATATATTACCTACTGGCGGTCGCCAGTAGGTAGTTATAGTTAGGACCCTGTTTCCATAGGAAATCCGCAACATTCTATTTTGAATAACTTTGGCGCCGGTCGACGAATCCTCGCGAATTTCTCAAAATAGGTGGGGCGCTACGCTCCGCTCCTACCCTGAAAGTCTCGGGGGGATTCGTCAAGCGGGGGCTGAGATAAAAGGGGGGTCCCAAAACGCGTTTTTACCATGCATTTTTCCATAGGACCTTTAGACAGGGCTACAGCCCGAACGGCTGAACAGAATTACTAGAAATTTGGCAGAGAGGTAGTCCTCAGGTCAAGGAAGTGCCTTTTGTAGGTTTGGTGTAAATCTGTTCAGTAGATTCTGAGAAAATAGCCTTTAAATCAATATATATATCTGAGCCAGCTTACGGTATGCTTACCGTAAGCTTACCGTACGCGTACGGTGGCGTGCGCGAGCGCGATTCTGATTGGCTGTTACATCTAAGTAAACATTCGAATCGGTCGAAACCAGGAAGCGGCGGCCGCCATTTTCTCTCTCGCACTCTGAGGGGGGGGCTGTAAACAAAGGCAAAAAACATATAAAGGGGCTGTTTAGACAGCGCCCATGCACATAGCCATGTTAGTTGAGTCCTCAAAGATCCCCCAAGGCCAAAAACGGTAAATTTTTATTTTTTGAAAATTTCGCCGATTACGCTTACCGTACGCGTACGGTGCGCTTACGCTAAAAAATTTTTTAAAAAAAAAAAAACACTCTCTGTGCATGGCATATTATTGTCATCACTTACAAATTAAATTTAACAGATTACCTATCACAAGGAAGCGCATAATATGTCCTCCATGTGCGCACGGTGCGTAACGTGGGCACGCGGTGCGCGTAGCGCACTGCGTGCCCACCTTGCGTGTACGGCACTAACTGCGTAAAGTGGGCGCGCGGTGCGCGAAGGAACGAACTGCGTTAAGTGGGCGTGCACGCCACGAATGGCGTAAAGTAACTTAGCATTTAAAAAACCGTACAAATTCACTGAAAAAACCATAGGTTTCACACACGTTATAGTTAGGAATTAGCATTTAAAAAACCCTGCAAATTCACTGAAAAAACCATAGGTTTCAGACATGTTATAGTTAGCGGAAATTTTACTGATAAAAAACCAATTAAATTCCCCCGTTATAGTTAGTGCAGGCAACTATAACTCACGCGACCACAATCTTCTGCTGATGACATATGTGTCTTTATGAAAAAAAAATATTTGTAATATATGTATAGCTAAAAATTTATGGAAGAAGACATGGGCAAATAAGTGTCTAAATACAGTATTAGCATCAGCAGAGGATTGCGGTCGCATGAGTTATAGTTGCCTGCACTAACTATAACGGGGGAATTTCATTGGTTTTTTATCAGTAAAATTTCCGCTAACTATAACATGTCTGAAACCTATGGTTTTTTCAGTGAATATATATATATATATATCTCCACCCAAAAGGTTCCTTTTTGCCGGTTCCTCGCAGCGCTCGTCGTGGGTGCGTTGCCCCGCGGTTGAACCTTACCGCTATTGATTTGCACAACAATCCTCCTGGAGGGGAGGAAAAACGGGCCGCACTCCCAAGGTATCAGTTGCCAACTTTTTATTGCTTTACATCAGGAACGTAGCAGAGCTGGATCTACGCGTTTCGATGCCGCCTGGCACCTTGCTCACGATCAACTCGCTCTCGAACATAAGTCTCATTTAAAAAGCAAACCACTTGCTATGACGTCACTTCCTGTTAGTTTCCAGGCTCAGTGGCTCATGGTCGTTGTAGTCTGTCAGCGATGTTTCTCTGAAACGAAGGGTGTCTTTGTGTTTCTTCTTTCGAATTGTGATGGCTCAGGTGTCCTTTTCAGTTAAGAAAGGTTAATGAAGTTACTCATTTCATATGTGTTTGTGCTTCCCCAGATTAGATTCTTCTCTCGACTTGATGGTGATATATTGTCTCGTTTCGTGTGGGAAAGGGGTTCCCTGCACATATGGATTGTGTTTTTGTTTGCCATTTTCTTCATAAAGTTATTCTGTTGTTTTTTTTCTGTATCTTTCCATTTTTTTCTTCCGTTCTTTATCGCTTTGTTTGTTGATTTTTCCCGAATCTTTGCATTGAGTTTATCTATTAGTTGTGAGGGTAATGAGATAATGTTTGTCCTTATTCTGCTTTGTTGCTTATCTCACTTCCGTGTTCACCGAATAACTGGCATTTACACAATGATTGATTTCTTATTATTGTGTATTGCACGTCATTTGTACATGACGATCGTTCCACTACTGTATCTTTTGTTGAACTTCTGTTGATTTGGGGTCTTTTTATTGGGGGTCGTAAAGCACTCTTCATTAGTGTGTTGCCATATTTCATGATTTTTCATTTGTATCTTTTCAAATTCTTATTTTAGAGATGAATGTATAGCTCCTCAGATTGATTCAGGCCATGGGGAGTGAGAGTTCGCAGGTTGATGATGTAGCGCGACTCCTTCTGGCGCAAAATTTCTCACGATCTCCTCCGCGTTCTCTTTTTGGAATAGTCTCGATTCCAAAGAATTTCAATTTTTTCCAGTCTCCTTGGTGTTTCTGTTCCATATGTTTAGATACTGCGTTGGATCTGTCCTTGTGGATGGTCGCCCTGACGTGCTCCATGATTCTCTTTTTTAATTCGCAGATTGTGCTCCCCACATACCTAAGTGGGCATGGGCATTCCATCACATAAATTGTGTATTGCGTCTTGCAGGTGATGAGTTGGCGAATTTCCCAGGTTTTGTTGTTTGCCAATTTCACCTCTTTAGTTGGTTTCGCTATTTGGCACATCTTGCACGAATGGCATTTGACAAATCCTTTGGTCTTTAACCACGTTGGTTCTTTCTTTTTGGCTTTGAAGTGGCTGTGGATCAGATGGTCCTTCAGATTTTTAGCTCTTCTGTAAGTTACCGTGGGATGTTTTCCCACTATCTCTTTAACCGTGTTGTCCAGTTGCAGTATCTTCCAATTTTTCCTCAATATTTTTGTGACTTGAGTACTTTCTTGCGAAAAGTCCATGATCATCCTTATTGGTTCTTGTGTCTCCTTGTTGTTAGTTTGCTTTGCCGCCAGGCATTCCACTCGAGTTTTCTCGTTGGTTCTTTTTAAACAGCGGGCTATTATACCAGGATTGTATTGTCTCCTCCTGAAACGTTTCACTGTTCTCTCACTGTGGGTTTGCCATTCCGTTTCTTCACTGCAGATCCTACGGATTCTGAGGAATTCCCCATATGGGATGCTGGAGATCAGGGAGCTTTGATGGAAACTGGTTGCCTCTAGGGTAGCATTCGTTGCTGTTACTTTTCTGTGCAGCGTGGTATGGATCTCATTGTTGCTGATATATATTTCCGTATCCAAGAAAATGACCCTCTCTTTGCTGATGGTGTAAGTAAATTTTAAGTCATTTGTAGAGTTGTTAATTACATTGAAATACTCTTGGAATTCCATCGCTGTGCCATCCCAGATTATAAGCAGATCGTCGATGTATCTCTTCCAGCTGATGATTTTGTTTACTGCTTGTTCGTTGTTTGTGCTCCATGCGAACTCTTGCTCCCATAGTCCCATGGCTAAACAGGCATAGCTCGGACTAAATGAAAATCCCATGGCGGTCCCGCTGTTTTGGCGGAATATTTCTTCCCCAAATAGAAATATGTTCTGATTGAGACATATGGAGATCATTTCCAACAGCATCTTGTTGTGGTTGCTGTATGTGATGTTTCTATTGTTGAGGAAAAATTTGCAAGCTTCAATGCCCATGTCATTCCCTATGTTGGTATAAAGGGCTATGACGTCCATTGTTATCAGGTGGTATGATGATTGCCAAGGTGTATTTTGCAATAATCTCAACAGATCAGTGGTGTCTTGCAAGTATGAGCTCAGCTGCGTCACATATGGTCTTAAGAAGTGGTCAATGAAGTTCGCCAGGGGTTCCAACAAAGACCCCTTTGCCGACAGTATCGGTCTTCCCGGAGGCTTACTCTGATCTTTGTGTAACTTCGGCAGGAAGTAAATAGTTGATGTTATAGGATGTGTTACCGTCAGGAATTTTCTTTCTTCTTCATCAATGAGTCCCTCTGATAACCACAATGAGAGTTTTTCATCCACCATTTTTTTGATTATTGCGGTGGGGTTAGTTGTTAATTTTTCATAGAAGCGAGTTTGTCTTAGTTGGCGATGTGCTTCTGTAACATATGCTGAGCGTTCCCAGATCACTATGTTACCGCCCTTGTCGGCCATTTTGATTTCAATCTGGTCGTCGGTAGATAATGATTTCAGGGCATGTCTCTCATCATTTGACAGGTTATCATCATATTTAGAGTGTTGTAATTTGTACAGGTCTTGGATTACAGCTTCCTGGAACAAATCAATTTTGTTTCCATGTGCTAGTTGGGGATAAAACTTTGATGTCGATTTTTTACCACTTAAGCCTTTCCCTGTTTGTTGACAAGCTTCTTCCAGGGGTATTTCTTCCCCTTCCATAGTATCCAAATTAATTAGAGTCAGAAAGCCATCCGCGTCCTTAACTTGCAATTCTCCCAATGTTTCCATGGGTATGTTTTGACTTTGTTTTTTCCATGTTGCTTCTTGGAAAAGTTTCGCCAGTTTGATTTTTCTGATATACAAATATAGATCAATGCGTACTTGCGCCAGATCTATGTGAATTTTGGGGCAAAAATTAATCCCTTTCTTTAGAAGTTTCATCTCTGCTTCATTTATCGATCTCTTTGATAAATTCACTACCTGTAGCTCATCATTTATCGTTTCTGTCTCTGTCGCATGCTCCTCGTTTCCGTGCCTATTTTCTCCGAACCTCCGCTTGCTCCTTTTTCCTCGTCTCTGCGGTTTCTGTCCGGCCACTGTCGGCCTCTTCCTCTTCCCCTTTGTGGTTGCTGTTGCATGGGGCGATTTTGTTCCCATTGTCTCTGTTGAAGTACGAGGCGCATGTCCCCTAAAAAAGACATTTTCACGGTGTCTCTCATTGATGTGGATTCCCCATCATTAGAGTCTCCGGATGCTAGTGATGAAACATTGCTTGATAAGCTACTGGTGCTATTCCATGAAATTTGTTCTTTCAGTCCATCAAACTTCCTCGCGAAGGTGAATATGCGGCCTTCTGCATAATCATTTGTGTCTCGTATGAACTTGGAATGTTTTCTTTCCCTAACTGTATCTTCGTGTTTTTCTATTTGGATCTCCAGCTCGTCTTTGAATTTGTTCATTTCAGGTGTTAGTTTTAATTGCATGATTTCTTTTTCTGTATCTTGAAGCTGTAATTTGATTTTTTCCAAACCTATCTCGATGTGTTTGCATAATATTTCAATTAGGCCCAGTGATGATTTTAATATAAAGTCACCCCATTCCTGCAATAGCTCATTCGTACTGTCTTGATTGTTGGGCATTAGCATTATCCTAAGACCCCTTGGTACTCGTTGTACTTCTAGATATTTTTTGAGGGTGATGAGTTTTCATTGGTTTTTTATCAGTAAAATTTCCGCTAACTATAACATGTCTGAAACCTATGGTTTTTTCAGTGAATATATATATATATATATATATATATATATATATGCAATTATGCTGCTTACTCCTCTCCCCAGTCTCCGGGATACAAAAAGCAAGCACGGACCACAATTCAGTGCAGATTCATTTATTCTTTGCTTAGTCGGCCATGACGCGTTTCGGTCCCTCCTGGACCTTGATCACTATATATATATATATATATATATATATAGGTAGGTAGTTATAGTTAAGACCTAGTTTCCATAGGGAAAGCGTTTTTTGTTTTCCCAATAACTTTGGCGCCAGATGACGAATCATCGTGAAATTTTCAAAACTAGTGGGGCGCTCCAGTCAGCTCCTGTCTTGAAAGTTTTGGGGTGATTCGGCAAGCGGGGGCCGAGAAAAAAGGTGGGGTCCCAAAAGTGTTTTCTCCATGTTAATTCACATAGAAAACTTTAGGCACGGCTACAGCCCGAACTGCTGAACGGAATTCCACCAAATTTGGCAAAAAGGTAGTGCTTGGTTCAGAAAGTGCCCTTTTTTAATATATATATATATAGATAGATATATAAATATATATATATATAATTCTTAAGAAGCACTCACAGATACACTCACACTCGCAATCACTGGATGATGTCATTAGTGATGTCACTCAACATGTCATGAGTGATGTAATATGTGACGTCATCAGCAGTGCATTGCGAGGGCATGAGTTATAGTTAGCTCAGCTAACTATAACAGCTGAATTTCTCTGGTTTTGTTCGAGTGAAATGTCAGCCTAACTATAACGTCCCTCTAACTTTTGTTTTTTTCCGTGAATTTCTAAGGTTTTTTGAAATGCTAATTTCTAACTACAACGTCCCTGAAACCTGTGTTTTTTCCTGTGAATATATAGTTATAGTTAGGACCTTGTTTCTATTCAAAAAGCGTTTTCTCTTTTGCCAATATCTTTAGCGCTGTTTGACGAATCTTCACGAAATTTTCAAAACGAATGGTTCACTCAGGTCAGCTCCTGTTTTGAAAGTTTTGGAGTGATTCGTCAAGCAGGAGCTGAGAAAAAAGGGGGGTCCCAAAACACCAAATATTGTAAAAAGGAAGCCCTTGGTTCAGAAAGTGACTTTTTTAAAAATAGTGTCAATCCGTTCAGTAGTTCCTGCGAAATTAAAAAATAAAAATATCAATATCTGAGAGCCGAGGAGGGTTCGCGACTCCTCCCGAGTACGAGCTTCATTCTGATTGGCTGCCAACACTCTAAACTAAAATGTGTTGGCAGCCATCTTGTGACTTGGTAGAACCGAGTCACAAGAAAACAGTAAAGGAAAAGATAAAAAACAAGAAAAGGGGGCAGGGTAGAAACACCCTGATCCCCTAGGCCTGCTCAGGTGGTCCCACAAGGACCCCAGGCCCCAAAAAAGCATTTTTGTTTTTTAAAAATGAAGCGTGCACTGTCGTAATGAAACTCGAAGGGGCCTCCCTGCAAGGGACGTGGAGGGGCCCCGTCCGGGCTCAATCAGGAGCTCTGCAGCTCGAGTGCTGTGCTGAGGGGGCCCCCCTGGAGCTTGGGGCCCCCCGCACCACTGGGGCTGCGGGGGCCTGTGTTACGCCCCTGGAAGCGTGGGTGGGCCAGGCCCCAGGGGCAATGAGAATATTATATGTGGGGGCCTGCTGGGGACCCCGCAGGCCCGGGGACTGCCACCTCCCCGGGTCTTTATTTATTATGCTTTGGGGCATGCAGCCCCCCGCAGCCCTGGGGAAGTAGCCCCGGGGAAGTAATAGCCCCGGGGAAGTAGTCACCTCCCCGGGGCTACTTAGAAAAACAAAGTGTGGGGAGCTCAAGTCTGTGTGGTTGGGTGGGGGTGTGTGACTCTGTGCATAGATGTGTGAGTGGGTGACTCACTGGGTGTATGGGTTCAAGAGTGCATCTGTGAAGGGCTGTATGGTGGGTGAGTGTGTGTATGGGTGTGTTGGTGAGTGAATGGATGTCTCATTGGTACATGTGTGAGTAACTACATATGTGAAAGGCAGTATATGTGAGTGTTGGAGTATATAAATGACTGTTTGTGAGAGTGAGTGATTGTGAGAGTGGCTGTATGGATGAGTGTGTGCTTGTATCAGTGATTGTATAAGAGAGTAAGGGCCAGATGTAGGTGGCTAACTACCGGTCAGTAACCCCGAAATTCGGTAAATTTCAGGGTTACCAACCGGTATTTACCCATTCCTAATGTAGGTGATGATTCGGTAAATACCGAATCGGTATTTACCGAATCTGTATTTACCAAATCGATATCTACCACTTCCGTAAATGCAATGTAGAAAGCACATAAAAGATGCTTATGTGCTTTAAGAATTCGTTAATTACCACCAACTTGAAGTTGGTGGTAATTAACTAATTCCTTTAAAAACTCACTTTTGAATTCTTTTTTAAGTGCCATGTGGCACACATCTATGCCCTTAGAGCATGTATGTGCGCCACATGTGCACACAGTCACATTTCAGGGGTGCAGCAGGGTGTACTTTGGACACCCTGGCACCCTTGAAATACCTCCCGGTATTACCGATTCGGTAATACCGATTCGCTAACACCGAATGACTTTAGATTCATTCCTATGGGCCGCCAAGCCCATAGGAATGAATGAGTAGGTATTCCTTATTACCGAATCGGTATTTCCGATTCGGTAATAAGGAATATTAAGGAATCGGTATTTTTTACTGATTCATTACCTACATAAGAAATACCGATTTCTTAATACCGAATGGGTAAAATTTGGTATTAAGAATTCGGTATTTGTGGATTACCTACATCTGGCCTTAAGTATGTTAGTATCTGTATGAATAAGTGAGGTGGTGTGTGTATAACTGTGAAACTATATACAGTAAGGAGGGTAAACCTAGCTTTAACCTCTACCTCCCCCGATTTTTTAGTGGTACAGTCAATATGGCATAAGCGTCTAATTTCAAGGAGTGATAAGGTTGAATAGGTATGTTTCTGCCTATGTCCCATGTCTGCCCTGAACGGTGCAGGGGTCCTGGCTCCTGGCGATGGCTAAGCGCGGACATTCGCAGACGGGCTTGTCTTTGGCGCACCTATGCTACCCGTAATGGGGAATTACATGCATTCTAGGAGGTACAGGACCAAACAAGCATTGGTAATGCATTGGTTTCCCCTATGTAATGAATGAAGAGCTGTTTTCATCAATCATCGTGTGGAGAACAAAAGTGGTGCTAACACTTGGGGCCTCATTTCAGAAGGTTTTGGTGCTGGACAGCACTGCAAGGAATGTTGCTGCGCTGCCCTGCAACAAAACTACTGGGCAGAAATGCGCATCATCAATAAGATACAGCGCATTCCTGGGCCTCATTCATAAAAAGTGTTGCATTGCTTCGACAAAACAGCGGTGCAACACTTTACACTACGCCCTTCTTGCAACACCATGGATTCGCTGTATTCACTATACGGAGCTCCATGTCGCAATTAATGATAGATACGTCTAAAATCCTCACGTATCTGTCAGCGTTAAAGTCACGCATTGCTGCAGTTGTGTCACAAACAGAACACAACTCCAGCAATGCATGGGGCCAGCCTATCCCCCGGCACTGTGGAACTGCGTCACTGCGTCACCCTTATGCCTGCCATAAGGCAGGCGTAAGGTACTAACGCAGTGGCATCCTACAATTTTTGCAGTAAAATCAGATTGATTTCACTGCGCCACTCCTATGAGGCTTTAATGTGGGGGAACGCCCACCCTGCATACATCATACCTGATGCAGGTACAATGTGGCACTGGGCTTCACAAGGTCACGCATATGCGTAAATGCATCACTTTGCAAATACGGCGCAACGTGGTGCAAGTATCACGCTGCAAGTACGTCAAGGAAATGACACACTGGCGGGGTGCAACTGTGAGAAGGGGCGCATGAATAAGCCACCCTGTCTTTTTCCCCTACGCTGGCGCACAATGGCTGCCATGCGCCAATACAGGCACCCTTGTGCCATGGTGCAAGGGTGACTGTGTTGCGGAGGTGATTGATGTTGTGGCTCCATCACTTCTCAAGATATCTGCAGGTGTGTCTGGACTAGCGGAGGGCGGGAGTGAACCAGTTGGCCTTCTTCGAGTGTTGTTTGCCTGGTCTTTTCTTGAGGGGTGCCAGGGTGTCAGCGCAGTTAGAGATCCATCGGAGGAGGTTGCACGCTACGGTGTTGTCATCTGTAAGCGTTGGCTGAGTGGTGGTGCTGAGGGAGTTGATGAGAAGTTTCTTGGTGGCCTTGATCCATCTGCAAGGGCGGACGATGATGGTGGTGGTGTATGGTGGCCATGGTGAAGACGTGATGTATGTAATGATGGTCAGTCCAGGAGAGTCTAGTGGTGTGGCTGTAGTTGAAGTTCCCGCTGGCGGAAAAGACGTGCTCGAACATGTATCCTGCTCTGTGGGTTGGTGGGGTGACTAGCCACTTGAGTACGATGTTGGCGAGGTTCCCCAGGAGGGGGGGGGTGTTCTGGTCACTGGGGTTGTCCAAGTGGAACTTGAGGACTCGAGTAGGATGTAGTTGGTGGACGGGAGAGCCTGGGGTGCAATGAGGCCTTCAATGGCATCGGTGAATGGTGGTCGATAGCGCGTGGCGCCTGTAGATGAGGGTGCCGCGGAGGATGGTGTTGGGGTTGGTCCGGATCTGAAAGTAGAGGTGTTCCATGGTCACTGTTGGGTCATTAGAGTGCATGGTCAGTCTGAGTGTGCTTTTGTAGACGATGGCAACGCCTCCTCCTGGATGGTCGGGGTAGTCCTTGCGGGTGATTTAGTAGCCGTCAGGGATGGCGATTTCCGGTCCTGAGCAGAGGTTGGTTCAGGTTTCCGTGAAGAAGGCGATGTCTGAAGAGGTGGCATCGAGGAGGTCCCAGATGTCTGTGGCATATTTGTGGAGGGACCGCACGTTGAGGAGGATGGAGTTGAGCCGGTCGATGCGCTGTAGGTTGGCTGGGTGGCAAGAGGCACTGGTGTGCTGATGTGGCAGAAGGTGCATTTGCAGTATTGACAGTCGCAGGGTGCAAGGGTATTCTTCAGTGATGCTAGACGGCGGGTGGTGTGGTGTCCATGGCTGAGGGTGAGGAGGGTGCCGACGTCGCAGCAGTACAGTATCCGAGAGGCAGGGTCCCTGGTGCTGGGCACGGTACAGGGCCGGACAGGCACAGACGGGCTTGGCTTTGGCTTCCTTTTGGCGCATCAGTGGCACACCAGCTGCACATGGCTGCACAGCATCCACCATTGAGTAATGCTGCAGGGGGGCTGGACAGCTGTGAGGCGGAAAACGAGTGAAAGGACACTGGAGGGGGCGGGAACGCGGGTTATTGCAGCAGCAAGATGGAAGAGGATAGGGAAAAAGGAACTGCAAAAAAGCACAGAAAAATCAAAGCCAAACACAGCAATGATTAAAAAATGAAGAAAAGGTAGGAAAGCAACGGAGAAGAGCAGAAAGATGAACAGGAACAGCAGACGAGAGGGACAGGAGGGCAGTCAAGCTGCAGAGCAGTGACGCTCTACCACTGGTCCACCAGGGATGAGGCGCAGGCAGGAGCCTGCACGTGGAGGAGGGACTTGAACATCTGACTTCCATGTCAGAGGACCCAGCAGCAGCAGATGAGGGCAGCAGCAGCAACCAGACGGCACAGAGCTGTGGAAGGAGGAAGTCCTCTAATGATTAGTTCCCCGTACACCCAAAATCAAACTAACAGGGGGCAAGGAAAGGCAGCACCTCTAGGTTGCCTCATTAGATCCGACAGTGGTGACCAGATTCCGTGTTCCCCAGCAAGTAACAGCAGATCAAGCAGCATACCCAAGGACCTAGGCCAGAACCAGCCCGTGCCCCTGACACCCACTGCCACCAATGGCCGTTCTCAGCAAATTGAGCGAGTTAGTGGAGTCCCCCACCAGTCTTGTGCGGTGCCCTTGATCCAGCGCAAGACTGAGAATGGGGAATAACATTTACAGATATCCTCCCTGCGTCGCAGACCCGATGTCACACTAGCTCATTCACATACACATTCATTGGTGGGGCCCATAACACCAACACTCATACGTCTCTCACATGAGTCTACACACAGGAGGGATAAGTAATTCAAGCGCTGGACATGTGGGGGAAATACCTTATAGCCTAAGGAGAGAAATGTTAATTTACAAAATATACATTGACATCCTTCGCCTAGAGAGCCCTAATCCCAAACATCAAGGCACTCCACCCACTTGGTCAATGGACCAATTTAGTTGGATTGGTTGATGGTGATTTAGAACCAGCTAAAACACATTTTAAGACTCAGAATCCTTATTTCCCTTAATGAAACCACAAACTCATATTTCTTATTAATCAATATTTGTTTATCTAAATTTTCATAATGTTTTCATATTTGTATTTGTCTCATCAAAGTCTACAATTTTCAGATCAATTCAAATAAATCGCAGAACATCATATTTAGCTAATCTGGCTATTTGAAGTCCTCTAATTCATTGGCTCTGCATAACCAAATTTTGTCGCAATTTGTTCGAAAAAGCAGGCCAAAGCTTAAAGTCCTCTGCTCAGCACGCTACAGTCCCAATTTATCAAAGGACCAGAAATCATGCAAGCATCAATCAATCAATCAATCAACCACTGCATTTGTAAAGCGCGCTACATACCCGAGAGGGTCTCAAGGCGCTGGGGAGGGGCGGGTGCGACTGGTCGAAGAACCAGGTCTTGAGGAGTCTTCTGAAGGCCAGCAGGTCCTGGGTCTGTCGTAGGATGGTGGGGAGAGTGTTCCAGGTCTTGGCTGCGAGGTAGGAGAAGGATCTGCCGCCGGCGGTGGTTTTTCGGATGCGGGGGACTGTGGCGAGGGCGAGGTTGGCTGAGCGGAGGCTTCGGGTGGGGGTGTGGAAGCTGAGTCGGTTGTTGAGGTAGGTGGGTCCGGTGTTGTGCAGTGCTTTGTGTGCGTGGATCAGGAGCTTGAAGGTGATCCTTTTGTTGACGGGGAGCCAGTGCAGGCCTCTCAGGTGGAGTGTGATGTGGCTGCGGCGGCGGGGGACATCGAGGATGAGTCGGGCCGAGGCCTTCTGGATGCGTTGGAGTCGTCTCAGGAGCTTGTTTGTAGTTCCTGAGTAGAGGGCATTCCCGTAGTCGAGTTTGTTGGTGATGAGGGCCTGGGTAACGGTTTTTCTCGTGTTGAGGGGGATCCATTTGAAGATCCTGTGGAGCATCCGGAGGGTGTTGAAGCAGGACGCGGAGACGGCGTTGACTTGCCTGGTCATGGAGAGAGTGGAGTCGAGGATGACCCCCAGGTTGTGCGTGGGGTTCGTGGGTTCCGGGGCTGTGCCTAGTGACGTGGGCCACCAAGAGTCGTTCCAGGCTGATGGGGTGGGTCCGAGAATGACCTCCGCCTTGTCTGAGTTCAGCTTCAGTCTGCTGTCCTTCATCCAGTCGGCTACGGCCTTCATTCCTCTGTGGAGGTTAGCTTTGGCGGTGTGGGGATCATCGGTGAGGGATATGATCAGCTGGGTGTCGTCGGCGTAGGAGATGATGTTGAGGTTGTGTTGAGGTGCGACGTGGGCGAGGGGGGCCATGTAGATATTGAACAGCGTTGGGCTGAGGGAGGATCCCTGTGGGACGCCGCAGATGATCTCGGTGGTTTTGGAGCGGAAGGGTGCGAGGCGGACGCTCTGGGTTCTGCCGGAGAGGAAGGATGTGGTCCAGGCCAGGGCCTTCTCTTGGATACCGGCGTCATGGAGGCGTGCTGATAGGGTGCGGTGGCAGACCGCGTCAAAGGCTGCTGATAGATCCAGGAGGATGAGGGCGGCTGTTTCTCCTTTGTCCATCAGGGTCCGGATGTCGTCAGTGGCGGCGATGAGGGCGGTCTCGGTGCTGTGGTTGCTGCAAAAACCGTATTGGGAAGGGTCCAGGAGATTGTTAACTTCGAGGTAGCGGGTCAGCTGTTTGTTGACAATCTTCTCGGTCACTTTTGCTGGCAAAGGGAGCATGGAGATGGGCCGGAAATTCTTGAGGTCCTTGATGGTGTCTTCGTCGCTGATGCTGGACCAGACGGTCAGGCGACTGGTGCGAGTGGTAGTCACAGGGGTGGTGCACTCTGTGGTGGGTGCGGGGGGGTCGGAGTTGAAGCTGTAGTGGATGTCGGTGATCTTGCGGTGGAAGAAGGTGGCCAGGGAGTCGCACAGGTCTTGAGATGGCGGGATGTCGTTGGTGTTGGAGCTGGGGTTGGAGAGTTCTTTCACGATGCTGAAGAGCTCTTTGGTGTTCTGTGTGTTGTTGTCTAGGCGGTCCTTGAAGGCAGTCTTCTTGGCGGTCCTGATGAGTTGGTGGTGTCTGCGGGTGGCGCTCTTGAGGGCTGTGTGGTTGTCTGGTGTTCGGTCATGGAGCCATTTCTTCTCCAGCTTCCGACAGGTGTGCTTGGAGATCCGGAGGTCCTCGGTCAACCAGGCGGCTTTCTTGTTGGTGTGGTTGGTTGTAGAGGTCTTGAGAGGGGCGAGGGTGTTGGCGCAGTCGTTGATCCACTGTGTGAGGTTGGTCGTGGCGGTGTCTGGGTCGGTGGGTGGTCTCAGGACGAGGGCGGTAGTCAGTTGGTCCTCGGTGACTTTGCCCCAGCAGCGGCGTGGTAGCTGTTAGGTGTGGTGGGTTTTCTGAAGCTGAAGTGGACGCATCTGTGGTCGGTCCAGTGTGGTTCGGTGGTGTGGTTGAAGGAGACGTGGGGGCTTGCGGAGAAGATGGGGTCAAGCGTGCCTCCAGCGGCGTGGGTAGGTGTTGTTACGAGCTGTTTGAGTCCGAGGTTGGCGAGGTTGTCGATCATGGCGGTGGAGTTGGCGTCATTGTTGTTCTCGAGGTGGAAGTTCAGGTCCCCGAGGAGGATGTAGTACGTGGAAGCGAGGGCGTGGGTACTGATGAGGTTGGCGATGGTGTCACTGAACTGTGGGCGGGGTCCGGGAGGTCTGTAGATGAGAGTTCCTCTGAGGGTGGTGTTGGGGTTGGTGTGGATCTGGAAGTGCATGTGCTCGGCAGTGGTGAAGGTGTCATCGGTGTTTGTTGAGATTTTGATGGAGTCTTTGTGGATGATGGCGATTCCTCCTCCCACTCCGCTGTTGCGGTCTCTGTGGGAGATCTTGTAGCCCTGTGGGATGGCTATGGCGATGTCTGGTGCTGAGGTGGCGTTCAGCCAGGTCTCCGTCAGGAAGGCGACATCGGGGGCGGTGGAGTCTAGGAGGTCCCAGAGTTCGATGGCGTGCTTGCGAACGGAGCGGGTGTTGAGGAGGATGCAGCGGAGGTGGTTGGGTTCTCTGGCTGGTGGTGTGGAGGGTTGGATGCTGGTGAATCTGCAGTTCCGGCAGGTGAAAGGCCCCTGGGTGCGTTTCGGGGTGGCCCGGTAGCAGGGGTGATCTCGTCTGGTGTTGAGTGCGTGGAGGGCGCTTGCGTCGTAGTGCAGTCTGGCATTGCGGGGGTGCGGGGTCCAGGGGTTCTGGCGCTGGGTGCGGTCCAGGCGCGGACGGGCGCAGACAGGCTTGCCTTAGGCGCGCCCGCTGCGCACGGCTGCTGCGCGCCCTCTTCGCGACCTCCATATAAGGGCAGAGGGAGGGAGGAGCAGCTGGGAGTTGGGAGCGGGGAGGCCAATGGGAGTGAAGGGGGCGGGGCCGCAGGGGCTCAGCGGCGGGGGAAAACCCGTGGAAAAAAACGGCGGGAAAAGACGGCGGGAGAGGGACAACAGAGCACAGGGGTACAGAAAGCAAAACACAGGGGCACAGAATGAAAAAAACAAAGTGGCACAGAAAGCCAAGCGCAGGGGTACAGAATAAAAAAGGGAGCGAGCAGTCAGGCCGCAAAAGCGGCAACGGAGGTTCAACCCACAGGGGGCTGCGTGGCGGATGGGGGGAGCGACCTGCCTGGTGACAGGGTCAAGGGTCGCTCTCTACCACCGCTTTGCGGCCTCCATATGAGGGCAGAGGGAGGGAGGAGCAACTGGGAGGTGGGAGCGGGCGGCCAATGGGAGTGAAGGGGGTGGGGCCGCAGGGGCTCAGCGGCGGGGGAAAACCTGGGGAAAACCCAGGGAAAAAAACGGCGGGAAAAGACGGCGGGAGAGGGACAACAGAGCACAGGGGTACAGAAAGCAAAACACAGGGGCACAGGATGAAAAAAACAAAGTGGCACAGAAAGCCAAGCGCAGGGGTACAGAATAAAAAAGGGAGCGAGCAGTCAGGCGGCAAAAGCGGCAACGGAGGTTCAACCCGCAGGGGGCTGCGTGGCGGATGGGGGGAGCGACCTGCCTGGTGACAGGGTCAAAGGTCGCTCTCTACCACCGCTTCGCAGCCTCCATATGAGGGCAGAGGGAGGGAGGAGCAGCTGGGAGGTGGGAGCGGAGCGGCCAATGGGATTGAAGGGGGCGGGGGCGCAGGGGCTCAGCGGCGGGGGAAAACCCGGTGAAAAAAACGGCGGGAAAAGACGGCGGGAGAGGGACAACAGAGCACAGGGGTACAGAAAGCAAAACACAGGGGCACAGAATGAAAAAAACTAAGTGGCACAGAAAGCCAAGCGCAGGGGTACAGAATAAAAAAGGGAGCGAGCAGTCACGCCGCAAGAGCGGCAACGGAGGTTCAACCCACAGGGGGCTGCGTGGCGGATGGGGGGAGCGACCTGCCTGGTGACAGGGTCAAAGGTCGCTCTCTACCACCGCTTCGCGGCCTCCATATGAGGGCAGAGGGAGGGAGGAGCAGCTGTGAGGTGGGAAAGGGGCGGCCAATGGGAGTGAAGGGGGCGGGGCTGCAGGGGCTCAGCGGCGGGGGAAAACCCGGTGAAAACCCGGGGGACAAAACGGCGGGAAAAGACGGCGGGAGAGGGACAACAGAGCACAGGGGTACAGAAAGCAAAACACAGGGGCACAGAATGAAAAAAACAAAGTGGCACAGAAAGCCAAGCGCAGGGGTACAGAATAAAAAAGGGAGCGAGCAGTCAGGCCACAAAAGCGGCAACGGAGGTTCAACCCACAGGGGGCTGCGTGGCGGATGGGGGGAGCGACCTGCCTGGTGACAGGGTCAAAGGTCGCTCTCTACCACCGCTTTGCGGCCTCCATATGAGGGCAGAGGGAGGGAGGAGCAACTGGGAGGTGGGAGCGGGGCGGCCATGGGAGTGAAGGGGGAGGGGCCGCAGGGGCTCAGCGGCGGGGGAAAACCTGGGGAAAACTAGGGGGAAAAAACGGCGGGAAAAGACGGCGGGAGAGGGACAACAGAGCACAGGGGTACAGAAAGCAAAACACAGGGGCACAGAATAAAAAAAACAAAGTGGCACAGAAAGCCAAGCGCAGGGGTACAGAATAAAAAGGGAGCGAGCAGTCAGGCGGCAAAAGCGGCAATGGAGGTTCAACCCACAGGGGGCTGCGTGGCGGATGGGGGGAGCGACCTGCCTGGTGACAGGGTCAAAGGTCGCTCTCTACCACCGCTTCGCGGCCTCCATATGAGGGCAGAGGGAGGGAGGAGCAGCTGGGAGGTGGGAGCGGGCGGCCAATGGGAGTGAAGGGGGCGGAGCCGCAGGGGCTCAGCAGCGGGGGAAAACCCGGGGAAAACAACGGCGGGAAAAGACGGCGGGAGAGGGACAACAGAGCACAGGGGTACAGAAAGCAAAACACAGGGGCACAGAATGAAAAAAACAAAGTGGCACAGAGAGCCAAGCGCAGGAGTACAGAATAAAAAAGGGAGCGAGCAGTCAGGCGGCAAAAGCGGCAACGGCGGTTCAACCCACAGGGGGCTGCGTGGCGGATGGGGGGAGCGACCTGCCTGGTGACATAGTCTATCATAGTCCGTGGATTTAGAAAAAAGTTTGCAGTCGTCAAGTGATCGGGCAGCATCTGGATCATCAGGAAAGGCGTCACGGACAATGTCATGAAATGGAAGAAGGGGAGGAGCAGCAGCCTTTCTCCCTATTCTACTACCCCTTTTATAATACAATCAAGTTAAAGAAGATACATTTTTAAGGTTTAGAACGGTCATGATTGGCTGGTCGAGATCGTCCGACTTGTATTTCCAGATCTTCAGTACAGTTCGAGGGGTGAGGTCATTGGTCAGCGAAGTGTCTGCTTGTTCCGGTTTGCTGTAAGGTTGATTGATCCCCTGTCTTGGCAAACGTCCCGTTTCATATCCTTGTCTGGTGACACGTTGTGCAAAGGTCGCTACGAGGTTTAGGAGATTTCTCGCACATGCGCAGCTCACTCCGCGCCTCATGAGGCAGTGGCCACTTCTGCGTGTGGTGACAGCGGTTGTATTGGATTTAGGCCCAGATGCCAACTTAAGCGAAACAAACACAAAAGAATAATTAATTCATATAAATGGTGATTCTAATGTTAACCCCTTGCTAATCCCTCTATGTGTTTGTATTTATCTAGCATATAGCGACATTTAAAGCAATTATTTTCACCTTTTTCAATCCTCCTCAAGGGTGCAACATCACAAAGCAACATATATCATGCAGTATTCTATTACCATATATACTATTGTTAATATGCGTACAGATTGTAATTACAAAAGTTATTTAGCCATGCAAATAGCAAATCCCATGTGTAGTTTAAGTTTTAATAATGTTGATTAGTATACATGCAACACTCGTTTAATAATATTATAGTTAATAGAGTATATAATTAGTATTTCCATGCATTTTATCACCACAATACCTACATTTTTGTAAATTTATTATAAAAAGAAAATGAATTCATTGATTTTTAGTTCACATTTCTGATTCCCCAATTTCTTCTCTCGCTTTTCTATACATACTATCTTTCATTTACTATCTTTCATTTCTTCTAATTCTACTTCTTCAAATTCTCTTTCTCGTCTCCTATTTTCTTTCTTTCTCAAAGCTTCTCTCTTTAAATTTTTCAGTATTTTCTTTCTTTTGCAACATAAACATCCTAGTCTTAAATCTAATACTAGAAAAATTACACAGGCTAGTGGAAATAAGATTTTACCTATAAATGTACTACCTAATTTTAATAGAAAATCTTTAATAAAACACAATTTCTTTCCAATCTTTTGCCAAACACCCTCAACCTCCAGTGGTGCAATTTCCTCATGCAAATCAGTTATATTTTTAATGTATGACTTTAGATCTTGACTTTTGTCCGGAATGTAAGTACAACAATGTTGAACTTTCAGCATTTCACAGACTCCACCCTCTTTTGCCAAAATTATATCAAGGGCAAGTCGACTTTGCATTACCATGGCGCGCATGGCAACCATCTCTATATTTACCAATAAAAATCCTCCAGCGGTGCTTGTTGACAAGCGATCCACTACTGTCGATAATTTTCTAATTTTATGTGCATTCAGAGATATTCCCACTGCTGGTATCAATGCTCCAAAAATGTCTCCCACAATTTGTGACCAAGATTCTCTCTTTCTACGTGTTAGTTGTCTCATGTACACCATCTCTTCCTCTTCCCACATGGAATATCTTTGGGAAAACCAGGCCCGCGTAACATGTGCCAAACCAGTGGTCTGGTAATCGATAATATGCTTTGTTCCCGCAGATAAAATATAATCCAGGAAAAACTTGATCATTTCCTCCTTTAATCCCCATCCACCCATGATTCGATATGTATCATGGCAATCACCTACAAAATAATTATCATATACAGTTTGATTCCTTCTAATACACAACTTTCCTATCTGAGGCCAATCTAAAGCCATTGTTGGACTAGCTTCTCCTTTCAAATGTTTCTCTTTTTCAATATCCCAGACTGTCTTTTCCTCTCTTCCCTCAGAGGCTTTCTTTTACATTTTCAATATTCTTTCCTCAACCATATCCAAGAACACCTTCTCCTCTTTCTTTAAACTACAAGTTAGATTATTTCTAAATATGGACTCTAATGTTAGTTCTTTAGTTTCTAAGACAAATTCACCTAATACCTTTGCAGGTTTTACCTTATTTAATTTGTTAATTACAGGAACTTGTGAAAATATGTTATCTACATCTGAAAAGTAATATTCTAATTTCCCTATTTTGTAAAACAAACTTGCTATTACACTAAATGTTATTCCATACGTTACTGGGAGGTGATGATAGATCACTCCCTCAGATACAGATGCAGGTAACTGCATGCAGACGTAGCAGTCCCTCACGTCCATTGTCTTTACATATTCATACAGTAATTTTGAAAATACATTGTTAGAGAAATCATTTATAGACCTGTCTTTATGTAAATAATTTCTATCTATATTAGTCGGATATACTTTCTGAAACTTTTCTACATTAGTTTTATTCTCACTATGTCCTTCTATTGTTTCTAGTGTAACTTTAAATGAAATCATTAAAGCCAACGCACTCCATAGAAGCATTAGAAATCCTGTACAACAACAACACATTTTGAACCACCTTCTAAGAAATACACATTTAGTTTTTCTATTCTCTGTGTTTGCCATTTCGAAAAATTATCAGTGTCTTTTGACTTATCCTCTTCTACTTCACAACTAGTTTTGTCTAACCCAAGGCTCTAAGCACCTACTTGGTTCTATCAGTTATGTCTTTTCCAGTAATTTATTGTCTTTCCGTTGGTATCACTTTTGGTCTTTTCAGTTTGACATTTGATAGTCTTTCACTTTTCTTTCACAATCTTGATACAGAACTTCCTGAACATCCGTTTCTTCTCCAATGTCGGACAAGATAACTCTCAGGATTTCCGATTCTTCGTCTTCCTCAACCACTTCTGGACAGTCACCTCTGGATTTTCTTGGCTATCCACCTCTTCTTTTATTTCAGGCAGCACCACATATGACCATTCCGGCGACTTATACTTCTGGTTAGGTTTTCTTGTTCTCTTATTTTCTTCTGTTGTCATTTTTCCCTCGTCTTTCAACTTTTCTTGACTAGATACTTCATTCA
This sequence comes from Triturus cristatus, assembly GCF_964204655.1. Classification (NCBI taxonomy): domain Eukaryota; kingdom Metazoa; phylum Chordata; class Amphibia; order Caudata; family Salamandridae; genus Triturus; species Triturus cristatus. The sequence continues at coordinate 728,305,614 of NC_140580.1, forward strand.
CTTGTTCAGCTCTAGGTGAATTCACTTGTGTCAATTGGTATCTCAATCTCTTTTTTTTGTTTGGCCAAATTTCATCTTTTGCTGATCTTTTCAATGTATTTCCTTTATCATTCTTCTCAGCTCTCCATGCTCTTTTCCTTAGAACTCGACCTCCTGGTACTTCTTCATCACTGTCTTCTGATTCTGTTTCAACTTGACTTTTACTTTCAGCTGTTTTTCTTTCCACCACTTCTTTTATTTTCCCTACTTCTGTCTCTCCTCGTGTTTCTTGCACACAATCTTCCTGCTGACTAACTGTCCCTTCCTCTAACTGGATGATCGAATTCCCTACAACTCCTCGGGGGTCTTCTGCAAAAATCTTTCCCTCACTTTCTGAATCTGTCACCTGGTCATCTGCTTTTGTTACTTCAGGTGGAATTTATCCACTGGGTTTGGAATTTGCAAGGTATGACTAGCATGGATCCAGTTCTTTATTCCTGCACACTTTACAGCTGTTGTTGTAGTTAAGATCACCTGTCGTGGATTTCCCCAACGTGGGACCAAACAGTTCCTTCTTCTGTGCACTTTAATTCTCACCCAGTCACCTGGGCTCAGATCATGAGCTGGCTTCTTTTCAAGGGTGGTGGCATCCGATCCAACCTGATGAAACACAGAATGTACAGCGTCAGCCAGCCCCTTACACTAATCCAACACCAAGTCATCAGAGATAGGCAATAACTTGTTGACTGGTATGAATACATGCCTCATTGCTCTCCCCATTACAATCTCATGGGGACTCAATCCTGTGTGCCTATCTGGAATTGATCTAATTGTCATGAGTAACAGAGGCAAGACATCAGGCCATTTCAGTCCTGTGGCTAAACACATTTTTCCTAATCTGTTTTAATAGTGCCATTTACCTGTTCCACCACACCAGAAGCCTCTGGGTGATAGGCACAATGCAGTTTTTGTTGTACATTCAATGCTTCACAAATTAGCTTCATGATTTCATTATGGAAATGTTTTCCTCTATCTGACTCAATTGTGAGTGGAAACCCAAATCTAGGGATGAACTCCCTCAAAAGCAGTTTTGCTACTGTTATTCCATCACTTCTTCTTGTGGGATATGCTTCTACCAATCAAGAAAACAGGCAGACCATCACTAAAACATACCTCAACCTGTTACAGGGAGGCATCTCAATTAAGTCGATTTACATTCTGGTGAAAGGCCCTCCTTCTCGAGCTATTGTTCCAAGACTTACCACTGTTTTCTTCCAGGATTGAATTGCTGACAAATAAGGCATCTTTGACAAAGACTCTCAGCTACAAGTCTGAATTTTGCATTGTACCATGTCTGCTTACATAATCTAAGCATTGCATCTCTCCCTACGTGTGCTTGTCCATGATACAACCGGGCCATGGCTGACACCATGCTATCAGGCATAACTGGTCTTCCATCCCGATAGACCCACACATGATCTGTTTCCCATGGTGCACATCCTGCCTTGACCCATTGTCTCATTTCCTCATCTCCTGCTTCTTCCTGTAACTACCTCACTTCTTCCCATGTATTCACAATGTTAGTTAACAACGAGGAACATGAATTCATTTTCTTCTCTTTTGCCCTCTTTACCGAATTCTGATTTCGCGCACAATATTGAGCCATATCGTTTGCATACTGATCCCAGCTGCGATGTAATCTCCGGTCCTGGAATGTGCAGCACACTTCACAACAGCCAATTGCTTAGGCAGCTGTATCGCCTCAAGCAATTTCCCAACTGCTTCAGCATTCTTTATAGGGGTTCCACTTGAAGTAAAAAATCCTCTCTGTGACCAAATTTGGCCAAAGTCATGCACGACACCAAAGCCATACTGACTATCAGTTATCACAGTCACTCTCACATTCTTTCCCAACTTAAATGCTCTGGTTAAAGCAAAATTTTCAGCAATTCCTTCGTCTGTTCTCAAGCATGACCCGTCCACAAACATCACATAGTCACTTTCTGTCAAAGGTACATCTTTTATATCAGGACGCGGTTTGGTACGGAAATTCAAGCACATCCAAACAGTCATGATCCACATCATCTCTGACTTCCACATTCTCAGCATCCGGCAATAACGTTGAAGGATTCACATTCCGACATCTTACAAGGCTCACATTCGTTGCACCTAATATCACTTTTTCATATTTAGTCTGCCGACTATGCGTCATGAGTGCGGATCCTTGTTAAAAGGATTGCCACGTCATGAGGTACAAATACTCGCACAGGATATCCCATCACAATTCCTTCGCTCTGTTCCAGACTCTTACAAGTGGCAGCCACTGCTTTCAGACATCCAGGTAACGCTATAGCTACTGGGTTGAGTATAGCTGAAAAATATGCAATTGGTCTTCTCAGTTTTCCATGTTTCTGTATTAATATAGAGAGTGCACATCCATTCCTTTCGCTGCAGTATAATTCAAACTCTTTTTCATAATCAGGCATACCAAGTGCTGGTGCCTCACACAAACTGTCTCTCATTTGTTTAAAGGCTGTTAAGTCTTCTTGATTCAATTCAATGGGATCTTTTACATCACTTCTCATCAGTCGTCAGGCGTACCAAAGGTTTTGCAATCAGGGAAAAGTTACTTATCCACTGACGACAATATCCTACCATTCCAAGGAACATTCTCACTTCTCTTTGCGTCATCGGGGCTCTCATTCCTTTTATTATCTTGATTCTCTCTGCAGTTATTTTCCTCAATCCTTTTTCAATTCTATGGCATAAATATTGTACTTCTTTCTAGCAGAATTGCAATTCCGATGGGGATACTTTAAGTCCTCCATCTGCTAAATGATTTAGCAACGCTATGGTATCCACTACACAAGCTTCTCGTGTTTTTGACGCCACAAGCAGGTCATCGATATATATTGGACTAGTACTGAGCTCTCGGACATCTCTAGATCTTCTAAGGACTTTTTCAATATCTGGTTAAATATTGAGGGGCTCTCTGTATACCCCTCTGGGATTCGGCACCATGCCAAAATGCGTTCGCCAAACCGGAACGCAAAAATCTGCTGACTGTCTTGATGCAATGGGATGGAAAAGAAAGCATGACACAGGTCAATCACTGTATACCATTCTGTATCATGTGGAATCTGATACAAAATCACAGATGGATTTGGTACAATAGGACAACATGACACAACTATTTTGTTTATTTTTCTCAAATCTTGCACTATTCTGAACGTTCCATTAGGCTTTTTCAGGCCCATAATTGGTGAATTACATGGACTACTCATTATTTCTCTTAAAATACCTTGTTTAATCATTTTCTCTATTAGAGGAGTAACTCCTTCAGTTATTTCGGGTGTCAATTTATACTGAGGAATATTTGGGCAACTTATTCCTTCCTTTACAGTCACTTTTACAGGATCTAAATCCTTAGAAAATTTACAGGGCTTGAATCACACACGACAAAGCGGTGCATTTCAGAAAACTTCCCTATGTTAACTTTTACTGGTTCTGTGAGATACTTTTTAATCTGTCTGTTGGATACCCCAACTACTTTGATTGTTTCATCCGAGAGAGGAAGGTTTTTGACATCAGCTGACCTGACAGTTGAACAAGTAGCACCAGTATCTACTAGGAAAGTAATATTTTCATAATTTACCTTTCCATCGACAAAAGGGCCTGTCTGATCTACTTCTAGAGTTGCGCCAAGTACGCACTCTTCTTCCTCCCCTCGGTACCGTCAATAGCTTTCTTCTGACTCAATCTCATCGCGTTGTAGCCAATACTGCGAAACAGCACTAGTGCGCGGCAGCTTAGTTACCTGTTCTTCGTTGTAAAATCCTGTCTCATTACTGTATTTCTGAGGATTTACGCTCTGTGGAAAAGGCGGTTTTGGCGGGGGAAATTTACACTCGGATTTCCAGTGCCCTATTCTTCCGCAATTATGACATGGCCACTTCTTTTTGTCTTCTTCTATATTAAATTGTCCCTTTCCTTTTCCAACATTAAATTTAGGTTTCATACCTGCACCATTTGCCTGTTCAATCAATTGAGCTTCCTGTCTTTCTGCCACTTTTACCTGTGCCCACATAGCTTTTTCTTTTAACTTACGCGGTTTGGCTTCAATTTCATCACTAAAATATTTTGCATGTCTCAGTACTTCATCTATTTTCTTATTTTGCCAGTCCACTGTATGCTGTTTAATCATTTCACTTATTTCTGGACGCAGCCCATATACAAATCGGTATACAAAGTGACTTAAATCCATTTCACTCAAATTTTCATCACCACTGAACTGCTTAAAGGCGAGGATTAACCTCTCATAATAAGCGTGTACCGATTCCTTAGCTTCCTGATGAGTCCTGTCAATTTTTACCCAATCAGTCTCCTTGGGAGGTACTTTATTTTTCAGAAAGGCAATTACCTGTTCATATTTTTTCATACCTTCGGGGTCAGGGGCTCCCGTTTTTGGGTCTCTAGGGTATTCTTGTGTAGGCCAGCTAATCATTATCTTGCATTCTATCCATAAATCTGCTGGTACTATTATGTCAAAAAGACTATTTAAATCAATCCATAAAACTTTTGATAACTTTACGACCCTATCCACTTGCCTATACCACTCGACTGGTTTTTCGCGTAGTCGAGGGAAATCATTGGTAAATTACAAAATATCTTGTCTAGTCCAAGGGACATGTACATATCCTCCTCCTGGAATTTCTCTCATGCGACATTCTGTTACTACCTTTTCTTTTTCTCTTACGGAGAAAGCTGCAAACGTTTTGTCCAAGGCATCATCTCGTTTTCGGAACCACCTACTCTTCCATTTATCTACATCTCCCCATTTTCTTAACAAAATGATTATGCTTTAATCTGAGCTGTTCTTCCTGCGGTATTCAGATTTTCAATATCCTTTTCAGAAAAATCTACTCTGTATGGTTTTTGTAAAGCTTTTACTTTTTCGAAGTCTATACCCATTTCATTTGCCACTTCTTCTAGTCTCTCATGTAGATTTCTTGCTCTCCAGGTTATACTTTTACATAAAAATAGTAATTCTTCATCCTGATAGGCTTTTAACTTCTCCGTGGGGATAGCCCCTACTATTAATTCTTACAAAACAATCTTCAGCTCGGCCACATCTATAGACTGGGATTCTTTATTTTTCTGCTGCAAACTCCTTAGCCATTCACTTAATTCATCTGAAGTAGGCCCTACACTATCTTTCTCAGTAGTTTGTTGTGCTAATCTCTTTGGTGATCCTGGGAATGATTCTGTTGTCATAATTATTCTATCCACTAAACTTTGATCTACTGTCAAGTTTTTAGGCGTACTTTGTTCTGGAATACCTGTTGTTTGTTTCCATGGGTTCTCGTCTACAATTTTTTCTGGTCTCTCATTTTGTTTATTACTGTTATAAGGAATCGTCAGACAATGCTCACTATCCTTCTGTTTATCAAAAATAGGCATTACAGGTCCTATAGTTACTGGAACGGTTCCAGGTTCCAAATTTGTTGTCAATTCCCTAATTTTCTCAGTTAATTCTAAAGTGGTTTTCACTAGTTCAGCTGAATTTTCATTACCTATTTTACTATGTTGTATTTTCTCTATTTCACTAAAAGGATCGTTTCTTCCTGCTTCTTGCGATACTGATTCAAATTTCATATTTAATGGAGTCTCACTTATTGGGGCACTTGGTGTCAATAATGTGGAATCTGATTGATAAGGGGGTGGATTTTTATAAAACATGTCGTCAAGAACATCATCCTTCGATTCATGCACACCATACCCTCTTGACTCAATATTATTTCTCTTTTCCATACATTTTCTATTACTAATTTCTTCAGCATTTCTCACAGGAAACAAACCCTCAGTCATATTTGTGCTTCGCCATCTCCTCATTCTATCATCATGATTCTCCTGTCTATATGATCTACCAAACATATATTTGTACCTACCGCCACTCCTCTGTCGTTCTCTGTCATGCATCTCATCTTCCCATTCTGTCAATGCCTCAAACTGTGTTGGTCTAGGTCTCGGTTCTAGATTCATCATTCTCTCTCTTAAATTTCTCAAAACCGCTAAATTAAATGAACCATGTTCTGGAAATGCTGAAACTCCATCATCTTTTGTATACTTTGCCCAATTGTCCAACCAAATACGAGTATGGTATCAGTATTTCACAACCATAAAGGATGCGGGCGATTTTGGTGGGGGAAGCAACTGTCCCTCTCTTGTCACAATCGGTTTGTCCTTTTTAAATAAACTCTTGATCTTTCCAAACCAGGACTTTTTCTCTTTTTCTGGTGGATCGTAATACAACATTTTGTCTTTTCGGTATCGCTAGATTTCCCTACGACTTTTCTGTTGTTTTAACCAATCGTAGCGCGACTTACACTAACGCACCAATCAGGAGCGTCTATGTCACTTCTGTTATTCTCCAATCACAGCGCAACTCACACTAACGCACCAATCAGGAGCGTCTACGTCACCCTGTAATTCTCCACTCTCAGCGCGGCATACACTAACGCCCCAATCAGGAGCGTCTACGTTTCTTACTGACTGGCAAATCCCAGCGCGGTCTTCCTGACATCAGCTTTTCTCGCTACTCCTGCTTCTGCTGACCCCTCCTTTACAAAATTTATCGGCAAACTTTCTTTCGTTGTTTCTAACTTACAAATCTGTTAGTAACGACATAAAAACGCCACCATTATCTGTTTCGCTAACAAATGTATAGTTAATGACCTTTCTTACAAGAATTTCGTCTTTCCCGAGAGCAGCGCTTACCTCTGCCCTACTACGGAATCGTTACTTCCGTTGATAAAGTAGCACTTCCCTCTACCTTACCCTTCTAACAAGCATTAGCTAACTGTTTCTCCAGAATTAAGACACCTAGTTGGAGACGCTCTGCTCCTGAGAAATAAAACCAGAGTTTCACAATTAACCTGAATGCTATTTCATTCACACACTTTCATACGGAAAATGTAGTTCATTCACACAGAATTCTGTCTTTCCCGAGAACAGCGAACAATCTGCCCTACTACAGAATTATGACACTCGTTAATAAAGTAGCACTTCCCTCTACTTTATCCTTCTAACAAGCTTAGGGAACACCTATTACCTTTCCAGTGATAAGCGTAATCAGAGTGCCTTTTTGACTCCTGGTACCTAAGACCAAAACTTCACAGGTGACCTTCGCTACCATACATTTCTCTCATACACAAAATGTCCCTAATAGCAACACACGACGATGTTACCGGATCGAACCCAGACAATGCGTCTTGCAACTCCAATCGTTACACGTTTTCCCCATGTAGCTACAGGGCAACAACAACAATTCCGTCTTTCCCGAGAGCAGCGCTTACCTCTGCTCTACTACGGAACCGTTACAAACTTCCGACTTCCTACATCCCAGAAGCCGTCAAACAACATAGAACTCGAGGCAACTCAACATAGAGTGTTAATACATAAACCAATACTTTCCCACAATCAATAATCAATAAGCAATTTACAAGCAATAATCACCAAACCAAAACAATAAATCCATCATACTGCTACCAGAAAAACTGATCCAGCGCAAGACTGGGAATGGGGAATAACATTTACCGCTATCCTCCCTGCGTCACAGACCCGATGTCACACTAGCTCATTCACATACACATTCATTGGTGGGGCCCATAACACCAACACTCATACGTCTCTCACACGAGTCTACACACAGGAGGGATGAGTAATTCAAGCGCTGGACATGTGGGGGAAATACCTTATATCCTAAGGAGAGAAATGTTAATTTACAAAATATACATTGACATCCTTCGCCTTTAGATCCCTAATCCCAAACATCAAGGCACTCCACCCACTTGGTCAATGGACCAATTTAGTTGGATTGGTTGATGGTGATTTAGAACCAGCTAAAACACATTTTAAGACTCAGAATCCTTATTTCCCTTAATAAACCACAAACTCATATTTCTTATTAATCAATATTTGTTTATCTAAATTTTCACAATGTTTTCATATTTGTATTTGTCTCGTCAAAGTCTAGAATTTTCAGATCAATTCAAATAAATCGCAGAACATCATATTTACCTAATCTGGCTATTTGAAGTCCTCTAATTCATTGGCTCTGCATAACCAAATTTTGTCGCAATTTGTTCGAAAAAGCAGGCCAAAGCTCAAAGTCGTCTGCACAGCATGCTACAGTTCCAATTCATCAAAGGACCAGAAATCGTGCAAGCATCTATCATAGTCTGTGGATTTAGAAAAAGTTTGCAGTCATCAAGCGATCGGGCAGCATCTGGATCATCAGGAAAGGCGTCACGAACAATGTCATGAAATGGAAGAAGGGGAAGAGCAGCAGCCTTTCTCCCTATTCCACTACCACTTTTATAATACAATCAAGTTAAAGAAAATACATTTTTAAGCTTTAGAATGGTCGTGATTGGCTGGTCGAGATCGTCCGATTTATATTCCCAGATTTTCAGTACAGTTCGAGTGGTGAGGTCATTGGTCAGCGAAGTGTTGGCTTGTTCCGGTTTACTGTAAGGTTGATTGTTCCCCTGTCTTGGCAAACGTCCCGTTTCATATCCTTGTCCGGGGACACGTTGTGCAAAGGTCGCTACAAGGTTTAGGAGATTTCTCGCACATGCGCAGCTCACTCCGCGCCTCATGAGACAGTGGCCACTTCTGCGTGTGGTGACAGCGGCCATATTGGATTTAGGTCCAGATGCCAACTTAAGCGAAACAAACACAAATGAATAATTAATTCATAGAAATGGTGATTCTTATGTTAACCCCTTGCTAATCCCTCTATGTGTTTGTATTTATCTAGCATATAGCTACATTTAAAGCAATTATATTCACCTTTTTCGATCCTCCTCGAGGGTGCAACATCACAAAGCAACATATATCATGCAGTATTCTATTACCATATATACTATTGTTAATATGCGTACAGATTTTAATTACAAAAGTTATTTAGCCATGCAAATAGCAAATCCCATGTGTAGTTTAAGTTTTAATAATGTTGATTAGTATACATGCAACACTCGTTTAATAATATTATAGTTCATAGATTATATAATTTGAATTTTCATGCAAAAATAGAGGAGGTATACAAAACTTTGCACTACCTGCTCCATCACCCTCAGGGATGTGGGTCAGCCACAGCACAGGGATTGCTTAGGGCACCGTGTACATCACCTACAGGTGCTAGGCCTGGGCCCGACCCACCCCGGGCCTCCTCCTCTATGAGTCCCACCTTCTCCTCACCTGGACATTGACACCGGGACTCAATGAGCTGCACTCTCTCCAAATCTTTCACTCAGCCAGCAGGAGCCACAGCCAGGTGGGATTTCACAAGCCTGGGACCAGCAGTCGCCGCCATGTCCGCTGGTTTACCTCCCGATGGAGGTGTGGCAACAGAGCCCCCTTAGGCAAAAAGTTGCAGCGCTTCTGCCACACAAGTTTGGTACAGCTCAGGGGACACACCCTCCACAGCGTCTGGCGAGCACAACATCCTATAGCCTGTGATGCAGAGAGGCATGACACACGATTGATAATCTCCTCCATGCACCCTGTGGTAGTGGTGGGTCGTAGTATGCGATGCAGACCTCCCTACATTGGTGTGCAGGAGCGCCCATACCGTTCACAGCTCCAAGGGGCGCAAGGCGGTCTTCTCACACAGGTCAGCCATGTTTCTCCATGTGACCTGCCAGATGTCACCACCAGGTAAGGGCGATCGCTGTGCCTCAATATCTACCGCCACGGCCCAGTGACTCCACAACACCTCTGAATCCCACTCTGGGTCCCAGACGTAGGCTTATCGAGGTCTCCGGGCCCCGGGGACTGTCAGTGCTTTAAAGGTTTTGGATGCCATGGTGTTGCAAGGAGTGCGCATTGACAAGTGATGCATCACTGGTTTGGCAGAGCGATGCGCCTCTTTTCATAGATGTAGCCCTGAATTTCTGGTTCCAATGGGACTCTGGCTGGTCATCCTGGCTGTTGGAGAGCTTGGGAAGGGGGTGTTAATATGGGCTGCTCAATTATGCATGCCATTGGTTTTATATCCTATTTTTTTATTGGAGGTGGATGTTTAGACTATTTTTGTCTCCAGAGGCAAAAAAAGTCTTGCTGGTCTGACTAATGAGAGTTTTTTTGCCACTAATGGGTCTTTTGTCAGGTTTCGCCCGCCAACATCAGATTTTGTATCGCATTCACGCTAGTGTTAACAGCAGTTTTCACCGCAGCTACCTGAAACTATCGCTATGTAGCGACGTATTGTAAAAACATCGCTAACAGGGCGATAGTTTTTGTGTATTGCGGGGGCGCGAGTTATAGTTAGCTCAGCTAACTCTAACGGCTACATTTCTCTGGTTTTGTTTGAATGAAATGTCAGCCTAACTATAACGTCCCTCTAACCTTTGGATTGTTCCGTGAATTTCCAGGTTTTTTAAATGCTAATTTCTAACTACAACGTCCCTGAAACCTGTGTTTGTAAATACATCGCTAACAGGGCTATAGTTTTTGGTGATAGGCCACGTTAAGAAAACTGCCGAAACTAGCGGTAACATTAGTTAGCGGCAGTTCTTGTACATATGCACCCTTGTCTGGTGTTTCCAGACCTGTGATTGCAAAAATGTGGTATATGTGGTCCCTGTTATCCTTATCCTACGTCCAGAAACACCAGGCCACTTATAGTGGCCATAGTGATGCTCTCTCTGGAGATACCGCTTTTGGCAACACATATTGAGGCCATGTTCTGGTCAAGCTTTCTCTCATATTTTATGTCCCGATACTTAAATAAATTTGGTGGTCTGTCGTTTTTTTTCTGTATTTTTCATGATTTACTAATATCATGAAACAAATGTAGGGTGGACTTAAGTAGACGGTAACCATTCACTTTTTATAGAAAGGGAAAGCTACGCTCCCTTAGCATAAGGTAGACGTAGGAAACATTAATGATCTCACAAACAACCCGGCTGCAACCAAATTATCGCAGAGAGGGGGCCAGAATACTTGCTATTGGAGCGCCAAACTTTCTGCAGAGGGTACTGCCCACCATTAACACTTTGATGGCTGTATTCAGCTTTTAAAGAGGTGTGAATGTATTTCTAATGAGTTCAGAGAGCAGTTCTATGCTTGGCGCAAACCTAATAAATATTTTAACTTTCACAGCAAAATTGCATAAACTCGGTAATATTAAAAACGTATTTCTTCTTTATACTGCGTTTTCATCTATAGCGCTTTACAAAGAACTTGTTTTGTTCACAACTATTATTATCCGATTTAATCGAGTTCTTATTTTATTGATGGAGGATGAAAAACTGAGTTACCACACTGGGATCTGTAGCTATTGTCTCTAGGTTCTCATCACAGATCTCAACAGCGAGTGCTTACCCACTGAGTTTTCCTTAATCTTATATGACCGTCTTAATTAAATGTAGTGCATTCATGTATCTTGACAGGATTCTAAGTGAAAACAGAAAATATTAGATTGTCATAGATTTCTAAATAGCCCCATTCCTCTCATAGTCAGGAGTAAGCCATATGCCATGCCGTGCAAGCAGAAAGGCCTGGCCTTGCCCCTGACAACCTGTAAGTAAATCCTTCCCTACAGGCCTAGACTCTCTGTGCAAGAGGTGTGGAGGCTTCTTTCAAATGGAACCTTCCAGACCCAGAAGGGATGGATGTTCTGTATAACGACGTCACGTATGAGGCCTCACCTTATCGCTCTCAGGGGCGTAACATATGTGTCTGCAGTCCATGCAAAGCTGTCTCCCCTGTAAATGAATCCATCTCTGCGGGCCAGCACTCACTCCCCATGCAGAAGAAGCCGCCTCTTGGAAACGTCACCTTCCAAAGCCACAAGGAATGCTCTGCATAAGGAAGGTTGTCAGGTAAGATGAAACAACGTCTCATTAAAGCAGAAACTGTTTGCACACAAACAGTATCAAATAAAACATGTGTCTTTCAATAGGTCCTTCCCAAAAAGCAAACACGATCATTATCAAGAGAACAATGCCCGAGACTTAAACTTCCAGTTATGATTAAGTACACACTTTGCTGTGGAAACCGGAAGGCAGTGCCAGTTCGGCCTCACAGAGGTGACTGCGTTCTGCACATTTGTTTTATTCTAAATGTAGCTTAATGGGTTGGGTCATCAAAAAAAGCACAGGGGTCTTTCTTGTGTTTTTGGAACACAAAGTGTCCCTTATTTGCCAAATCATAGCAATGAATGCCCGGGGAGCTTCCTCGAACAATACCATCCAGTTTGCCTTTCCACCTTCGAGCAAACGCCGGGGCTGTGTTACTTCTGAATAGTAGTTGCTCAAGCTTAGTTTTATCCTCGACAATTTAGGTTCGACCGAGACTGTAGACACATTGATCCTGACGTTATGTTTGTAGAAACGGCTGGTTGAATAAAACAGGTGCGCATCACAAAATAATACCACATTCCTGGCAACTGCCTTACAGACTAAACTCGTGGCTCACTAGACACCACTGTGTGTATGCCTAACAGCCAGAGACCCTGCCCCTAAAGGGCTCTGACAGCTCCTCTGTAAAAGCTCACCATCTCAGTTAATTATGAATCTCCTTTCTGCCTCCAGCCGGGAACAAGATCATCCATGAATGCATCCTAAACCTAAAACTCCTAATAAAACTGCAATGGACCAGTTAATTACCTGTAACCCTACTATTGTGTCTGCGTCCTTTATTAGGTCGAGACTGGGCAGCGCATGCGCTGCTCTGCGAGGCATGCTGTATTCAGGTATGGACTTGAAGCTCCGCCCACTCTCCACCCATATTTTTTCATTGGCTTGTGTCATTGTCCTTTGTAAACTGTGGCTTTTCATTGGTCATTAGGTTTAGTAGTCCCTCCTAAGTACCGCATTGTCTCGTTTGTAACCTCCCATCAGGAAACCCCATGTTACATGTGTTGTTACTCGGTATACTTTAATTAAGAGCCTCCGAGCACTATTTGGTTAAAAGGGTTTTCGCCTGCGGCTGTTGCAGGCAGGACACGCTCTCCCCCAACGCTTTTTTTGTTGTCATAGCACGGCACGCTACGCTGATACAGTGGTGGCCGTGCCTTTAGTTTGCTGTTTGCGGCCCGAACGAGGCCGCATGTTTGTTTTTCTTTCTATTTGTTCACTTATTTTGTTTACAAGCGCCCCATATGGCACTTTCACTTTAATGGCAATGAAGATAGAGACACGCACTACCAAATTGTTCAAAAAGTTAATGCCTATATAGCGGGCTCCTGGGGATTCACTTTCCTAACCTAAAAGTGTGAAAAAGTAACAAAAATCAAGTAGCACCTCCTATTGAGGAGATGTCCCCCTGTGCACAGCTGTTCACCCCACGTCGTGGGTAATGGTTAAATCTTAAAGTAGTCTGATGGGTGAAACCAATAGAAGTTTGTCGTTTTATTCACATCAAGCTCATGAGTGAGAACTCTTCAAATGAAGTTCAGTAAAGTGAGACAATCAATTGAGATGTAAACGATGCATTTCGGGCAATAAGTTGCCCTTCATCAGGGGAACCATTGCCTGACATATCCTTCCGCCTCTAGGCAAGCTCTTCCCAACACGCCTTGTCAAAAAATACTTCTATTGGTTTCACCCATCAGACTACTTTAAGATTTAACCATTACCCACGTTGTGGGTGAACAGCTGTGCACAGGGGGACATCTCCTCAATAGGAGATGCTACTTGATTTTTGTTACTTTCACTTTAATATCAGCCACATCCCTTTCTTTAGACGCAGTTCTTTTAAAGAAAGGTGTGCGGCCACTATTAAAGTCAAACCACGGCATAGGGCACTTTTACAAAAAAAGCATTTGTTTGTCAACTTGACAAACATATGCTTTTTTTGTAAAAGCACCCCATACCATGCTTTCACTTTAATGGCAGCTGCACTCCTTTCTTTAGATGAGCCGGGTCTAAAGAAAGGGGCACAGCCGCCATTAACGTGAAAGCGCGGCATGGGGCACTTTTCCAAAAATAACATTTGCAATGCCATAGGTCTTGCATTTGCGAGAGTTTAAGCGATTGGCATTGTCATTTACAATGCCAATAGCTCAAACTCACATAAATGCGAGACCTATTGCATTGCAAATGCTTGTTTCCAAGGATATGGGTCTAGAGCTCACTACTTTACAATGGCGACCACCGGGTCGATCCCCACGTGTACGATGGCAGCAGTCTTCCAGTTGGCCGTGGGGGGGAGTGTAGCCTATGCCTGAGGCACCCCCGCACCTGCTACCAGCAGAATGGCCACACCATGAGGAAAGAGAATGCAATCCCGCCTCCACGCCCTGCAGTCGCCTGCCTGCGCAACCCCAGTAATGCACTGGTGAATAAGGAGTAGTGCCTGTGCACCTGCCGGGCATGAGGTGAGCCAGGATGGTGGAAGAAGTGCAACCGGGCCGGAGAAGCGGGGACACCGTGCCCTGAACGCTGGAGGCATCCTGCACCTACCCTTCGCCCTGCACCTGAAGTACCCCCTGCCTGCTGGAGCACCTATCAGCGGCCCGGCCTGCCGTCCCGTGCCTGTGGTATCCCGAGGCCAGGCATCAGATGATCTCTCCTGTCTGCAGCTCTTGCCCCCGCCCAACTTGGATGATGAGCGAGTGTGCTGTGGTGGGGAAGGGGCAGTCAAGGTGCCAGTGAGAGGCTGTTTGGTGCACCGCGTGAGAGTGGTGTTAGTGTTTAAATAAGGTGGGCCTCGAAATGCCCCTGCGGCTGAGCCCTAAACAGTCAAATACACTGACAGCCAATGTGAAGACAAGGAAGTTTTCACTGGAGCTTCGTGTGTGCGGCGCTCTGCTAGCTGTGGGACTGGGCCGGCTCCTGCATTGGGAGGGAGGGGGGCAAGCCAACACGAGACCAGTTTTCTGTGTGTAAAAGGCCACTTTATTGAAACAGGTGCATATCACAATTTCATCACCTTGACAACTGCCTTCCAAAACTAAAACCTCACTATACTTGAATTTCCTGACCCCTTGTTCCCCCCCACCCCTACGATCCCCACATCAGATCCCCCACCCCACAAAATACAACATAACATTCCATAACAATAATATTACACAATCCTACACAATCTAGCATTTACAAATCCTAACCTCCCCATACCCTAATCCCTACCTGCCTTTGTGCTACTGTAACTAGCCAACCTCTAATCTAAACTTATCCTACCTGGTTACCCTTTCCCTGCTCCTGCTCACAAACTACCAACATATAACAAAAAACTACAGCTAATCCCGGCCAACTGTCAACCACCCCGCCACCCAGGAAAAGGCGGGAGGGTAGGCGAAGACGCCGCCTCCCCCTTTTTCTGCCCTCCCCAACAACCCCCCCCTTTCAACGTCTATGGACGCCCAGCAATCTGGCCAACACTTCCCTCAATTCCAATAAATACAAGTCCATACCCAGCCGGGATAGATGGACCCCGTCATCTCTGAAAAAATCCAGCGTGTCATACCTAATATCTTTGTGCGCAATCCTGAAAATCCCCGACTGCCCCCAAAAACTCACCATTTTCATATTCAGCTTACTCCGGGCCTTGTCAACCGCACCCGGGTTAACCGCCCCTCTCCAAACCCTGCGAGGAACAAATTCTGTCCAGACAATTGCACAACCAGCCCACTGACCCTTAATCAAAGCCAAGTCCCGCTCTCATAAGTGCCAGGTCCATTTCTCTTACCATATCATTCTCCTCTAAATGAAGTACCAAAACATCAGGGCACCTACCAGCCACCAAAATCCCGTTGAGAACTTGCAGCAACTCCTTCCAACGCATACCACCCCTGCCCCGCCAACACACAGTAAACAGTTCTTTATTAAACCCCAAACTTTCCCCAAAATAGCTGGAGCGGGCCTGGAATTGCGCCCGCTTCACAAAGGAATAGCCGACAATCCAAATAGACATCTCCCTGGCGAGGGGACCCATCACCGAACCTGAAACGAAAAACATAAATGAACAACAGGAAAACAGGAACAACCGCGCTATAAACCCCCAGGTGCGCTGCGCACATAACGCCGAAAGCAGTCAGAGGACCACCTACCCAACCTCATGATGTCACCTCGCCCCCAGCCTCTATTGTTGGCTTCCGACACCGCCCCAATCCGAAAAGAATGCGTCCCAAAATTTTTCCCCTCAATCCCCAGCCTACCCAGCGCTTTCCGCAGTACAGCTAAAAGCTGCGAGGCTTTCACACCTCGTCCGTCCCCATGCCTGAAGACCAAACCCCCCATATCCCCAGAGAAGGACCTCCACCTCAAACCCCACCGATAAGGGCAAGCCTGTGGAGCATCCCCCTTTTGCAACGAAACCCATTTTCCCCCTCCCCTCTGATCCGTCTTTGATTTTCTCAGCCATATGTTGACCCTATCTTTACTGAAAGACACCTCCCTCCAAGACAGCCCCTGATCAGCTTTGGTTCCCAACAACTCAGAGACCCAAAAGGCCCTGAAAAACATCCAGGACATCAGTGTGGAAAAAAGGACAACTTCCACTTCGTCAAAACAAGTCCCAGGAAACACCCCAATCACCCTCTCCAAAAGTTCCCACGACAAAGGATTCCACACCCGGGCTGCGTGGCCGCATTCAAGGGCCCAACCTTCCAACATGCGCGTCCCAAGTTCCCCCACGGAGGGTGCGTAGCCCCACAATAATTTCCCAATGAAAGCAATCCCCGCCAGCTTACCCGCTATTGTGACCCTCGTAAGACCCTTCTCAACCAAATCCAAGATAAACTGAATCACATCTTCCTGTCTAGCCACCAAAGAATCCCGCCGCCGAGCGCCGGAGCACAAAAATTCATCCCATGCTGTCCAATACACCGCTTTCAGGGATCGAGCCAGGGAACCTAAAACCAGTTGCAACATCCTGTGTTGCCTACGTACCACAAATGCTGCGGCATTCTGGTCGGGGTCCTGTCCGCATCCTTAATATGATTGCCACAACCAGAGGGAAAAACTCCAAAAAGGATATGCTCCTGCCCCCATCCAACCAATCCTGGGGCCAGTGCTCAGCAAACCACCTCCCTTTCCAGTACAAACCAAAGCCTGTGCTCCCCGCCGCGTCCGAAAAAATCTGGACATCCCACAACATGTCTGCCTCCCTCATCAAGGGTATGCCATTGAAATGTTGCAAGAAAAATTGCCACATCCTCAAGTCCTCCCGCACCCCCACTGACAGACGTACATGATGATGTGGAGGCCTCTGCCCCGCCAGTGCCCGGCACAGTCGCCTACAAAAAGTCCTCCCTACTCTCACCACCCGACAGGCAAAATTGAGGTGACCCAGCAGTAGTTGAATGTCTTTCGCCGTGACCTTATGTTTTGCCAACATTGTTGCCAGCAGCCCCAACATTTGCTGCTTTTTGTCTGTCGGAAGGCGTGCCTCCATCAACTGTGAGTCCAATTCAATCCCCAAGAAGGACAGGGCTGTGCTGGGTCCCATAGTCTTCACCGGTGCCAACGGCACGCCCAGTTCCCTCATGATCTCTTTGAAACTGTCTAGAGCCCTCTGGCAGTCTGCTGAGCCTGAGGTGCCAACAAAAAAGAAGTCATCCAGGTTGCGCGTAACTCCTTGGTGACCCGTCCGTTCCATAAACAACCATTGTATGAACGTGCTGAAACACTCAAAAAGTGCGCATGACATAGAACAGCCCATCGGCAATGCCTTGTCCACGTACCAGTGACCGCCAAACTGGATGCCCAAAAGATCCCAGTCATCTGGGTGTACTGGAAGCAGCCGGAAAGCCGACTTTATGTCGCACTTTGCCATCATTGCTGTTGCACCCGCGGTCACTACTAGTGACATGGCTACGTCAACAGATGAATAGGACATCGTGGCCTCCCGCTCGTCGATGAAATCATTCTCCGAACCTCCTTCAGGCCCCGACAAATGTTGAATGAGACAAAACTGACCCTGCTCTTTTTTAGGCACTACTCCAATGGGTGACACAATCAAATTTGGTAAAGGCCACTCCTGAAAGGGACCCGCCATGCGGCCCTCACGCACTTCCTTATCTAGCTTGTCTTGCACTACCTGAGAGTGCTCTTTTGCCGATTTCAAATTGTCCGCCCACCGTCTCGCCCTCGGTCCATCGTACCCCAGTCTGAAACCCTCCAAAAAAACCAATCTCAAACGCTCAGCAGCCTCCACATCCGGATACCCCTGCAAGGCTGCCAACAAATTGTCTACGTTAACCGGAGTATGAGCCCTTTGGCCCAGGCCCCTTAGATCCTCGCCCCCCTCCCAACTGCTGCTGCTGCTGACCCCCTGACTTAAACCCTCCTGCCTGCCACTGCTGTGACCCTTGCTGCTGACCCTGGCCGCCCCAACAATTGACCAGCCCGGAAACGGCAGTACTCTCGGGTGCACAACCCCTTGTTATAATCCCAGCAAGCACCTTTCACCCCTGGCTGTCCCTGGGGAAGCCTGACTTAAAACTAATACTCATTTTTATTAAGGTCTCGGGGGGGAACCATGAATTTATCCATGCAGCCTATCCCTGGAGCTGGTCCAACTTCTCCGGACGTCACATGGCATGCTCGAGCAGCAGCCGGAAAAGTGGAATAGATCTTCTCCACTTTATCTGCAAAACAATCCGCCACACAATTGCATGCCTCCTCCGAGCTAACCACTGGTGCTGCCGTATTTGCTAGGGTGGGTATTTCTTTGTAGACCTTAAACAATTCCTTCACTGAATTCCCAGCCGCCCCTATTCTATCCTGATAGTAGGATGCCTTAGCCCTTCTAATCAGCCCAAGATAGCGCTTCAGGGTGATTTTATACTCCCTCTGCACCTGGGCAGAGAAGTCTCTCCTCCACCGCCTTTCAAAACATTTACAGTCTGCTTTAGCCGTTCTCAAGGTGGCGGTGTACCAGGGGGCAGATTTATGAGCTCTTCCCGGCGTTTTTGTTGTCCAAGGAGCGGTGCTATCCAGTGCCTCCAAAATGTGTCTATGCAAGGTTTTGCATGCCTCTACTACATCTAAGCCCCCAGGCAGCCCACCTGCGAGAGGGCATTATTATACTTCTCCTGGGAGAAGCCAGCCCACTTCCAATGTACTATTTTCAGCTTGGGTTTCTCCTGTACCTTCACCCCGAGCAATCCCACCACGAAAGGAGCCAGGAAGTGATCAGACCATAGAACAGGAAGCGGTGACTTCACCGCTAGATCCCCCCAGTTGGCAAAGATAGGGTCCAGTAAATGACCCAATTGGTGAGTGGGGTCAACAGATTTTAGCATAAGTTGCAGAGTAGCCATTTCCTGACATAGCTCTCGAGCCCCCACATTCATTGCATCGTCAAAGAGCAGGTTAAAATCGCCAAGCACTACGAGTTTCTCATATCGAAGTGCTGGTTGTATGAGGTATTCTATCAAGCTAGGTGAAAAGCGAGTGGGTGGGCCAGGGGGTCTATAGACCAGGAGCCCTTTCAAGGTGTAATTCGAAGCCACCCTGACCGTGAAAAGACACGCTTCACTATCTACAATAGTGACCAGCTCCAGAGAGCAGTGTATGGTGTGCTTAAAAATGTTCGCCACCCCCTCCTCTGCCAGATGGCCTGTCAACCCTAGTGATCGCATAACCACTGAATCCTCATCCAGCCAGGTCTCGGTGAGGAACATCACGTCTACCTTCCCATCTAAAAGATGGTCGTAGATCTCCAGTCTGTGTTTCCTAAGTGATCTACAATTCAGTAGGCAGAGGTTCAGCACCAAACTCACCTCCCGATCAGTGGCGTCACTAGGGTTGGTGTCACCCGGTGCGGGTACCTCATGGTGTCACCCCCTCACGACTTACCGCATGGACCTCCTCCGCTCTGAGTCCGCCAGTGGACACAGTTGGCAAATAACAGGACCATACAGAATCCTTAGTAACGTTTGTAAATGTAGGTCCTATATTTACAAAATGTGCCTGTTAACAACAGTGTGATAATGACTAATTAATCAGGTTGTACAGTGGGCTACCTGCTAGTCAACAGTTTATTGGAATCTATAATATCATAGGTATGGTACTTTGTACTGGTGTGGTGTTCCCACTATCCAGCAACACGATATATCAGTGGTCGAAGTGGGGGGAAAAAAGTAGGGGAACTGTGGGCGGAGAATCAGAGGGCGGGAATAACCAAAGGATTGGATCAGTGGGCGGAGCCAGAGGTGTGGCCAGAATGCGCAAACATCCCAATTTTTTGTATTTGTTTGGTTTCACTGCCCAGTTTTATCAACCAATGGATACACATGATTATTTAAGGTTATAATGAGTTATTGACAGTAAAATGTATTCACAAAGTGGGATATACTTCTAATCACAGAATGTCCCCAAATACGATAAAAAGCACAAGCCATTTGTCTCTGAGCCATGGAGTTTCTGTCATCCCAGACGTAAACTCACCTCTCTGGCGCTGTACTTGTTGTTTCCCCGGTGCCCCTGGTGTGAGGATGAAACGGCGGTTTGGGGGAGTGGCGCGAGGCACAGAAACGCCGCAGCAACCACGGACTACATCCCCCAGGTGCCCCAGCAACTACCGGTGCGCCGCTGACGACACCACCAGCGCCCGGAGGCGCTACTTAACTGCGGAGCGCCGAGTGCTCTTTGTGTCCCTTTGTGTCCCAGACGTAAACTCACCTCTCTGGCGCTGTACTTGTTGTTTCCCCGGTGCCCCTGGTGTGAGGATGAAACGGCGGTTTGGGGGAGTGGCGCGAGGCACAGAAACGCCGCAGCAACCATGGACTACATCCCCCAGGTGCCCCAGCAACTACCGGCACGCCGCTGATGACACCACCAGCGCCCGGAGGCGCTACTTAACTGCGGAGCGCCGAGTGCTCTTTGTGTCCCTTTGTGTCCCAGATGTAAACTCACCTCTCTGGCGCTGTACTTGTTGTTTCCCCGGTGCCCCTGGTGTGAGGACGAAACGGCGGTTTGGGGGAGTGGCGCGAGGCACAGAAACGCCACAGCAACCACGGACTACATCCCCCAGCGCCCCAGCAACTACCGGCGCGCCGCTGACGACACTACCAGCGCCCGGAGGCGCTACTTAACTGCGGAGCGCCGAGTGCTCTTTGTGTCCCTTTGTGTCCCAGACGTAAACTCACCTCTCTGGTGCTGTACTTGTTGTTTCCCCGGTGCCCCTGGTGTGAGGACGAAACGGCGGTTTGGGGGAGTGGCGCGAGGCACAGAAACGCCGCAGCAACCACGGTCTACATCCCCCAGGTGCCCCAGCAACTACCGGTGCGCCGCTGACGACACCACCAGCGCCCGGAGGCGCTACTTAACTGCAGAACGCCTCCCGCCCCGCGGGACGCGCGCGGGGATCGCCGGGCTAAGCCCGGGCAAAGGGCGGGCCCTCTGTGGCCCTCAGAGGCCTGAGTAGCCTGGGCTGGGCCAGAGATCTTGGCTGCGCAGGGATTGCTCATAGGTTACGATCTGTGAATTCATATATTAATACTTACGTGGGTAAAAAGTGCTGACTGTTATAGGACAGTACCTCTGTAGCTATTCTGTAGACATTATCGTAGACAGCTGGTAGAAATAAGCTACCCTGATGACCAAAGGAAAAAGTGATAATATTTCGTCTGGGATGGGCACAATGGATAATTACCTGATTAGGAAGGTAAATCAGATCAATAACGATAGAAGGGCATCCCTGGGACAGGAGACCCCCATATCAATTCATGAAGAGGCGCCTCTTCTAGTGGTGGATACACCTGTGCCCAGTATTCCCATTACTGGCGTAAGGAAAGTTGTAACGGCTATAGCCCAGGTGTATGATGAGAGGCATGAGGATCAGCCAGACAACTCTAGGGCTGAAATAGAGCATGCCTTATCGCCCGTAAGATTGGTTAGAAAATATAAAAAAGTACAACGGAGATGTAGGGGGAAGTATAACCAAAAAAGATTAGCAAGATCCAATCATAAAAGGGGCTTTTTCCTGGAGTCACTAACGGGTAAAAGTTCTACTCTGGGGCAAAGAGGAACTGTGCCTTCGCCAACGATAAATCCAAACAACATCTTAGTAGAACATACTGGGTTATTAAATAATGGAGATACAGAGGATAAAGGAGAAGTGCCGGTTAGTATCTGCACTGATGATTCTCTGTTAAGCACGCCTGTTAACACTTGTGAGCCTTTGCCGAGTTTCTACAGTAGCAATGATGATGAAGGGTCATTATATCTCCCTAGATTCTCCTCTGTATCTCCCTCAAACTCAAATGATATGCTATCACCTAGGGTTAAAAGCAAAATAAGAGGGGGTGGTCCATTAAAAAAGCGGCGTACTGGAAAATTAAAGAAGAGTTCAACCTCAATTTTGAGGGATGTGGCTGATCCACTGACTCCTCCCAGGGTGCCCTTAAAGGCAACCCACTGTCCTATTAGTAAGGGTGGCCTATTGGAAAAAATCATAAATTTGGTGAAATTATTATTGCAGCCCCTTTTAGAAAAGACGATGTTGATTAATACGCACTTGGATCTGATCGAGAAAAAGGTAGAAGCCAATACACTCCTACTATCTGACCTGGCGTAAGGGTTAATTAATATAAACCCCAGTAAAATACCCGTAAAAATGACGACAGCAATAACTCAAGCCCCAACATGTCCTACCTCCTCTTCAAAATGTAACCAGGTCGGACAAAAGCAAACTCGTCCTCCCCCAATTAAAGTACAGACACCCCCTTTGCTGAAGAAGAAGCCTGCTTCTAAGGTGCAACTCCAAAGTAAAGTAGGTGATCAAACGGAGGGTAACTTGATCTTAGAAGAAAAAACAGTACCATCGCAAAATACGGTCAATAAGGATAGTGAGGATGGGAATTTTAATAATAAAAATTGGCAATCACACAAAACAGTAGATTTACCGCCAGAAGCTGCACCTTACGCGATTGTCATGGTGGGTGTCCCCGAGCTCCCTTTTGGGAATAGGGAAGATTATCAATCCCTAAGGAATAAAGTCATACACTGGCTTTGTAATAATAGACCTTTGCCTGCCTACATAAATGGGGAAATCCTAAATGTTAGGCGTTCTAACTGGGTGGGGTCACGACCTAAAGATAAGATAGGGGATGTAATTATTGTAAATTTTAAAGACCATAGAGCTGTTAGGCATATTAGGGACTGGTATGATTCAAGTAGCAGTGACTCCATCTCTACACATTATCTTAGTTATTTCTATCCATACTCACAAGCTCAACATCCTATAAATCAGGAGGCAAGAAGGCAGACTGTGAATAGGCTTGCTTTTAACCAACATGGATATAGTTGGACTCCTTTCTTGCAACCACAGAGTTCATTTAATTCCCACCCTAGGCAGTTGTATCCTTCCACCTCAGGCCCTAATTATGGAAATAATTATTTGCGGGATAATAGAGGCATGGCTCTACCCGCTTATAACGTACTAACCCACAATCGGTTTGATGTTCTTTCAGGCCTTGAATATGTGGATTGACACAAGAAGGATACTTGTTATGGTAAAATATCAGGTCTAGGTGGGCACACTGACAAAATTACTGGGAATGTAAAAGAACAGAGGCTCTGGGATGGTAATGAGGATAGCATACAAGTACAATCCGCCCAAAGAGTGACTCATGCTGATTTTGGGAAGGACAGTTGCAAGATCTTGAGCAACCTTGACTTAAATGAGGGGGGAAATAATGGAGGAGTTAGTTGCCCGCGATCTGAAAAGGTGTCGGGTAAAGCATCCTTATGTGATTTTGGAGCAAATGAAACAAGGAAAACCTGTACATTCCTGTTTTGGAATGTGGCAGGATTACGGGAGAGAATTAAAAATCCATCTTGGGAAACTGTTATAGATGGTCATGACATCTTGGCCCTCCAAGAAACCTGGTCTATTGAACCAGTGTATATAAGTGGCTATAGAAGTTTTTTTACTCCGGCTGTGGGGGGCCAATACGGGAGAGCAAAGGGAGGCTTAATCACGTTTGTCTCAAACCAGCTCAACTTTGAGCAGGCTTGGTTCACGCCAAAATCTAGTTTTTATCAATTAATAACCTTAAGCAACAAGAAGGGAATTAATGTGGTTGTTATACATTTTTATAACAATATCCAGAGGAAAGAAATTCCTAGCATCTTAAAAATGCTGAGGGAGGACATACAACATGAAACAGATAAAACTGACAGGGAATTAATGATTTTATGGGGGGGGAATTTTAATTTCCAACTTTGCACAAAGGGTAAACAGGGTATTTGTGGCTTAATGATAGAGCAGGAGATAAACCTAACCCATTTTGACCATTCTCTAACTGGGGACCTATTAAATGATATATTGTTCATGTTTGACTTGGGTTATGCAAATGAAATAGCCCAAAAACCTACTACCTTTGTGCCTACATTTATTGGGAGAGGAGCACTGTCTACCATTGACTTCATCATTGCCTCAAATAGTTGCAGCCATAAGATTACCAAGATAAAAATTTTGGAGCTGCCATTAAGTGACCATCTGCCTCAAATAATGGAGGTTGAAAACCCATTTTTTGATTGGCATGAGGATGTGGCCTCAATGTGCACAGTTCCTGATGTGGCCCTTGAGAGACAGAACGAGTACACTTTAAAATGGGGTAAGGTTGTCCCGGAAATGTTTTTAGGTAAATTGTTGAATGTGTGCTCAAATAGTTTTGATATCTGCCTGGAAGAAAAACCTAACAATGAGCAGATAATTGAGCATTTTAATATAATAGCTTCCACAATTAAGAAGAGTCTATGGGTGGAGGTAAAGAATAGGGCAAAGGGTAACAAAAGTTGGTTTGACAATGCCTGTACAAGGGCATTGACTGACTTGAAACATGCTATTCATAGGATACCCCGAGATCTTATAGAAATAAGAGGCTGTAGGAAAAAATATAATGAGGTTTTAAAAAATAGAAAAAATGCTATAAAAAAGGAGGCCCTAGAAGTTCTATGTGAAGCATTACAGCTTAGGGATGCATCTGCATTCTGGAGGGCCGTAAACACCCCGTTCCTCTATGACAAGTCCAAAGCGCGCATAGAGATTGCAATTGCGAAGGAGGACTGGGTGGAGCATTTCTCAAATCTTTATAAGTCTCAAGATGAATGCCATATTATAGATTCTGTTATAAGGGGCAATATAGGTGAAGGGGCTGAAAAATTGGTAATAACCCTGAAGGAAGTTACGATGGGTTTGAAAGCAATGAAGGGTGGCAAGGCCGCAGGGCCTGATGGGATCCCAGCAGACTTGTACAAAGCAAACATAGAGATCTGGGGACCCATGCTGGTACAACTTTTTAATGCAGCACTGGCAAGGGGCTTAAACCCGTCTTGGTTCGTCTCGGTCATTGTACCTATATATAAGAAGGGAGATAGACAAAGCTGTGTATGTTATAGACCAATCTCCCTTCTAGACTCATCTGTAAAAATCCTTGGGAGAATCATCCTGGCAAGACTACAAAGTTGGGCTGAGGAGAATGAGATAATGAGCGACCTACAGTATGGATTTCAAAAGGGCATTGGTACTGTCGAACAATGTTTAAATTTAACGATTTTGCAGTCAAAGTACACGAGGATAAAGGGTGAACGTCTGTATTTCACGTTTGATGATCTCACGTCGGCGTTCGAGTGTGTGTCACATGTTAAACTATGGGCAATTCTGAGAGAGCTGGGTGTGGAAGATTCCATTATTTGCTTTCTGAGAGAATTATACTCAGGAGCCACAGCATCGGTCCGTTACGGTAGGGGGGCCAATGTACCAGAAAATTTGGGGTGGGTCGTGGTGTACGCCAAGGGTGCGTTTTGGCCCCTTTTTTATTTTTGGTGTACATATATGGACTTGAGCATCGCCTGCTGCAGGAGTGCAGGGATATGCCTTGGGTTGGGAAGAGGTCTAGCCCGGCACTCTTGTATGCGGACGATGCAGTCCTAATGGCCCGCACCCCCTTGGCCCTACAAAACATGATAATATCTTTTGAGAAGTTTAAGTCAAGTTTAGACTTAAAAATTAATTGTAGCAAAACCTTCTCCATGAATTGTGGCACTAGACCTGGAAAGCAGATAAAAAGAATGTTTATAAATAATGTCCCATTGGAATATACCTCTACTTTCCCTTATCTTGGTATTTTGTTCCATGAATCTGGGGTGTGGACTAGTGCTGTAAAGGCCAGAACCCTTTTGTTCCTAAAAACCATAATGGCCTTAAAGAACTTTATTAAAAAGCTGGGCAAGAAACCGATAAAAGAAATTTTAACAATATATAAAGCCACGTGTACATCGGTAGCTTTATATGGCTCGGGTCTTTGGGGGTATTCCAATATAGACTCAATTCAAATAGCCGAGAATAGGTTTTTGAGGGATGTCCTGACAGTACCACAAAGTGTTGCGACCTACATCTGCCATACTGAACTTGGACAACCACATATATCAGACTTAATTAGAATACAACCCATCCTTTTGTGGCATAGGGTATGGACAACAAATGAGTGTGTTATGAACCGGGCTATATTGCAGGATGTATTAAAATTGGATAACGTGGGTAGATCTGATTGGCTAAATTATGTTAAACATTTCCTTGTTGAAATTGGCTGCCAACAATATTTTGATGACCCACTCTCAATGGGCAATATATCCAGAAAACTGCTGAATAAGCTATGTATGGAATACCTCGAGGAAAAGAGAAGGCGAGAGGAAATGAAGAAAAAGACAGTAACCTCGCATCTCTTGTTGTTAATTGGCAACAAAGTACAGCCATACTTAACTCTGCCGATGTCAAATTATGATCGATTTCTTTTGACCCGTTTTAGATTAAATATTGCTTTTAGACTCTTGTCCTTCCCAGAAATGAATTCATGGATGCGAAATTTGCCTATGTGCCCGTGTGATGACTCCTCGTCCCAATCTGACATCCATATTTTATTTTTCTGTAAATTTTATATTTTACCACGTAGGAAATTCATTATCCCACTCCTCAAAGAATTGAAAATAAATAAATGTCGCCCAGCTTTTTTAGAATTCCAGAGAATGGACACTGTTCTAACTGTTACTGTAGTTTTAAGCTTTTTAAAAAATGTTTTTAAATTACGGAAAACAATGGGTCTTGATGAAATATAATAGATTTGTTCTTCCTTATACTTTCCCTGTGTAAATTGTAATTTGATTTTGTTGCTTTTATGGTTTTTGTCTTTTAAACCGAATAAAGTACTTTTTGAACTTTGAACTGTCATCAGCACTTCTCCCTTTTCCACATCAGCAGTTCAAACATGAATGGTTAAAAATCCTAGTTTGCAAATGTTTTCTAAATAATAATGGCTCTGCCATATTTGCCTCATAATGCAAGATCTGCAGCATGATCTGACCATTTCAACTAATAAATTGTTTGTAGCTCAAACGTATCAAAAGTTAATAAAAAATGTGACTTGTGTTGCTGCGGAGTAGATGGCAGTTAATAGCTCACTGTTCTATGTTAGGATTTTAACTTATAAACTGCAAGTAACAAAGGATCTCTCTGACAAAAGCAGTAGCCCACTGGCCTATTTACATTATGTGCACTTTGTGATCTGCATGGTACATGTTCTTTGAAGCAGGTACATTAACCCTCTGAGCTACCTTTCATGAGTCAAATCTTCCATTAGACAAAATTCTGATCTCTCTCTAATCTCATTAATCACCAGAGTCATCATGACATTTTTATTGTTACCGAAAATTGCTGGAGGCCAGGAAAGAGGCAGCAAGCGCTTTTAAAACCATAATAGACTTGCAAAAATGATGCCTCCACCTAAAGTCAGCACCTGGTGCGGTCACACCGGTTGCACCGCCCTAGAGCTGGCCCTTCTCAAGGGTCCTGTAACCTCAGTGACAGGGTCACTGTTGTTCTAGGGTGTGCTGCTTCATAGGCCTGCCCGCAAGACTGGAGGTGGACAAGCCTTGAAGGTTAACCTACACTTGTCATCCTAGGGTCCACCTGCTGGTGCTAAGACACCAGGGCTTCTAAGGTCTTGTAAAGCCTTCTTAGTTCTGGCATGGGATTGTGCTCTCTCAGGAGAGTGGTCTGGTGGACTGGTTATTAAGGCTGAACCTGGTTCCCCAGTTCCAAATTCAGCAGCTCTGGCCATAGTGCCACATCCTCTCCCCCACTGAACACCATACTGCCTCACTGAGACAAACTCAGACTGCCTTCAACTACAACCCAATTGTTGCCAGCTATAAACACCTGGATGAGGCTCAATTTAAATTACGCACTGGGCAAGAGCAATATGTGGCCTACAAGTAAAAAGTGACAGCATCCTGGAAAAAGCAAACAATCATAGGGAATGCAAAATTTTGCAAACCATGTGAAATGTAATCAGGAACAACATGCTTACCTTAACGCTTTTACACTCACTGTTCAGAAATCAGTAAGTGCTTTTGCCCGAAAAGTTAAGGACATGACAACAGGGCCCTGAATGGACCCATTTCAATGACCATTGCTTATATACTTACAAAACGTAAGCAGTATGGTGAAAAAAGACAACATCCCTAGATGCAGAGCAGCAGTACAAATTTTGTTTTTCAATCCTCACATTGCAGTACCTCCAGGATTGGTGCACTAGTTCCAAGCCCTGGGAAAACAAGGCCAAGACAACAAAAATAGCGCTTCACTGGCAAACTCTGTAAAAGTGGCGCTAATGTGTTTGGGTGTGAATAAAATCAATCTGGCCAGTTTGCTACCACTCTGTCTTACTTTATTTAGTTATTTTGCATATTTTTAAACTTTTTTTCCCGATGCTGCACTTTGGAATTAAATGTCAGAAAAATACGACATTGATTTTCCAGCAAAAGGGATTTTCTTTTTTGGATCCATTTCACAGGGCAGCAAATAAAAGAAAGGAGAGGAAAGAGAGTGAGAACCCCGTCTTGCAGCCACTGTCTTCAGTAAGAGAAGAACTGCCGGGCTAGCAGGCGAGAGAGGCCTCAGCTTGTACACAGAGCTGCTGTGCCTGAAAGTCGTCTTCGCAGGCCTCCCGGCAGCTCAAAAGATGGGCCCACAACTCGGTGATCAGAGGCAGGCAACCTCGCTCCGCACTGCCTTCGCCCACCCCCTGCACCCTGCTGGGTGTCACCCCATGTGAGGGTGTCACCCAGTGCGGACCGCACCCCCCGCAACCCCATAGTGACGCCGCTGCTCCCGATCCTCCCTCCAGGCGCTCGACCTGAAGGAACAGAACCTGCACTCCCAGCTCATGCTCCCTCCCTCAATACTGTGCCGCACGAATCAGCCATGCCGGGGAAGAGTGCGTGAAGTTCTTGGGAGCTATACTGTAACCCGACTCCCAAACCACCAGGGGGTCTAGCCCCGGGCCCCGAACGGCCGCGGACGGGCGCAGACGGGCTTGCCTTTGACGCGCCTTTGGCACGCCAGCTGCACGCGTCCGCTGAGGCATGTGGCTTTTATGGGGGTGCAATCCCTGCAGCTAGACCGCTAACCGGTCGGAGTGGAAGTGCCTGGCTCTCCCTTCCCCGCCCTCCGCGCAACGGTACTAATTACCGTGTCGGACCGAGGCGGGAAGGCGTGAAGATCGAGCCCAGGCAACTGCTAAAGCAAGTGAGAAAAAGCCCCTAGTACTCCCCCACAAACTAGTAATGGAGCTAAAGAACCTAAGGCCAAAGAAACATAAACATTAAAAGAGTTTCAACGACTTTAAAACAAATAGCCTTAGCAGTTAGCAGCGCCAAGCGGTTTGAGGACACTGCCACTGCCCAGCTCACCGCACCGCGGCTGCGAGTCCTGCGCCCTTTATGGGTGTGCAATCCCTGCATCTAGACCGCTAACCGGTCGGAGCGGTAGTGCCTGGCTCTCCCTTCCCCGCCCTCTGCGCAACAGTACTAATTACCGCGTCAGACCGAAGCGGGAAGGAGTGAAGATCGAGCCCAGGCAACTGCTAAAATAAGTGAAAAAAAGCGCCCCTAGTACTCCCCCACAAACTAGTAATGGCGCTAAAGAACCTAAGGCCAAACAAACATAAACATTAAAAGAGTTTCAACAACTTTAAAACATATAGCCTTCGCAGTTAGCAGCGCCAAGCGGTTTGAGGACACTGCCACTGCCCAGCTCACCGCACCACGGCCATGAGTCCTGCACCCTTTATGGGTGTGCAATCCCTGCAGCTGGACCGCTAACCGGTCGGAGCAGAAGTGCCTGGCTCTCCCTTCCCCACCCTCCGCGCAACGGTACTAATTACCGCATCGGACCGAGGCAGGAAGGAGTGAAGATCGAGCCCAGGCAAGTGCTAAAATAAGTGAGAAAAGGCACCCCTAGCACTCCCCCACAAACTAGTAATGGCGCTAAAGAACCTAAGGCCAAACAAACATAAACATTAAAAGAGTTTCAACGACTTTAAAACATATAGCCTTCGCAGTTAGCAGCGCCAAGCGGTTTGAGGACACTGCCACTGCCCAGCCCACCGCACCGCGGCCGCGAGTCCTGCTTCCTTTATGGGTGTGCAATCCCTGCAGCTAGACCGCTAACCGGTCGGAGCGGTAGTGCCTGGCTCACCCTTCCCCGCCCTCCGCGCAACGGTACTAATTACCGTGTTGGACCGAAGCGGGAAGGAGTGAAGATCGAGCCCAGGCAACTGCTAAAATAAGTGAGAAAAAGCGCCCCTAGCACTCCCCCACAAACTAGTAATGGAGCTAAAGAACCTAAGGCCAAACAAACATAAACATTAAAAGAGTTTCAACGACTTTAAAACATATAGCCTTCGCAGTTAGCAGCGCCAAGCGGTTTGAGGACACTGCCACTGCCCAGCTCACCGCACCGCGGCCGCGAATCCTGCTTCCTTAATGGGTGTGCAATCCCTGCAGCTAGACCGCTAACCGGTCGGAGCGGTAGTGCCTGGCACTCCCTTCCCCGCCCTCCGCGCAACGGTACTAATTACCGCGTTGGACCGAAGCGGGAAGGAGTGAAGATCGACCCCAGGCAACTGCTAAAATAAGTGAGAAAAAGCGCCCCTAGCACTCCCCCACAAACTAGTAATGGCGCTAAAGAACCTAAGGCCAAACAAACATAAACATTAAAAGAGTTTCAAAGACTTTAAAACATATAGCCTTCGCAGTTAGCAGCGCCAAGCGGTTTGAGGACACTGCCACTGCCCAGCTCACTGCACCGCGGCCATGAGTCCTGCACCCTTTATTGGTGTGCAATCCCTGCAGCTAGACCGCTAACCGGTTGGAGCGGAAGTGCCTGGCTCTCCCTTCCCCACCCTCCGCGCAACAGTACTAATTACCGCGTCGGACCGAGGCGGGAAGGAGTGAAGATCGAGCCCAGGCAACTGCTAAAATAAGTGAGAAAAAGCGCCCCTAGCACTCCCCCACAAACTAGTAATGGAGCTAAAGAACCTAAGGCCAAACAAACATAAACATTAAAAGAGTTTCAACGACTTTAAAACATATAGCCTTCGCAGTTAGCAGCGCCAAGCGGTTTGAGGACACTGCCACTGCCCAGCTCACCGCACCGCGGCCGCGAATCCTGCTTCCTTAATGGGTGTGCAATCCCTGCAGCTAGACCGCTAACCGGTCGGAGCGGTAGTGCCTGGCACTCCCTTCCCCGCCCTCCGCGCAACGGTACTAATTACCGCGTTGGACCGAAGCGGGAAGGAGTGAAGATCGAGCCCAGGCAACTGCTAAAATAAGTGAGAAAAAGCGCCCCTAGCACTCCCCCACAAACTAGTAATGGCGCTAAAGAACCTAAGGCCAAACAAACATAAACATTAAAAGAGTTTCAAAGACTTTAAAACATATAGCCTTCGCAGTTAGCAGCGCCAAGCGGTTTGAGGACACTGCCACTGCCCAGCTCACCACAAGGAGCATAGACTTTCTTTCTTTAGCACTGTCTAGACTTAGAACTCCAAAGAGGTGTTTGATGTAAAGAGAGCCCTCTTCGTCCCAGTGGGATAATGTTATACACTTCAGAGGCCGCCCTTGCCTTCTGAAGTGTTTAAAGAAGATATCTGTTTTTGAACTGAGTCAGTGTAGAAGGGAAAAAAAAGCTTGCTCCAAAAGTGCATTCTGCAGAACTGTTAATGGGGGTTGGAGGGAGTTGTCTTATTATGGAATCCACAGGTCATATGCTATTATTGAAAGGTCTGCCCTAACAGGACGCACCTTCTGGCATCATACGAGCTAGTGGTTGTTTATAGGTAAAGTTCACCTTTGAAAACACATCAATAACCTCAACTCTGAATGAGGCAAGAGAACCGGGACACTGGCAGATGGGTCGTTGTCCAAGCCAGCAAGCTATTGAATTCTAATTTTTTTATGGACGACTTAGTGATAAGATTGACTCTGATATTAATTGGTGGTATTTCTGGAGTAAACACATTGGGACTAATTATTCTCAAGGGAATTTTGGAGTATGTAAAAACATACTCCTGTAATACTATTTTACGAACTCTTGGATTCTTTTTGAATTACCCCAAAAACATCTAAATAGGAATAAAATGGTAATGTTAAGGGAATAACCATAGTACAGATATAATGTACTGTGCCCTCTTCACACTTTTAACAATAGGTAGTTGGACGTTTTGGGGCCAATTCAAAAACGCACGCAAGAGTACATAAAATAGTGCTACAGGAGTGAATTTTTATATGTTTCAAAATGCCTTAGGGAATAGACCCCACGTTGTAAAGAAGCTAAGTTTTCTTTTCGAGATTGAATTTGTCTCACCAAAGCACAAATTTCACCCATAGCTCAAGCAATACACAGATCGATTTGGGGTGGGGGCTCATTCCTTGCATAGAAAGAAGGGGGCAGAATATTCGCATCATCTTCTGAAGCGTCAGGAACCCAATTGTCAGAAACAAATGTTTAAAAGGAGGAGATAGACTTAAGTCTTGGCAGTTCCCACTTTATAAATCATTTACTGCATCTTGACCAATTTGTGTGCAATTAAATATTTAGAAAGAAAGCAGAGACTTTTTTCGGAACGTTTTTATCATATGTAAACTCTCAATTGACCCAGCAATTCAAAAGATTTTTTTTAGAAATCAGATAGAAAGAAAATGTGAGTCTTGTAAACAAGTTGGATCATAAAATGAAAGAAACTAAAGAATAAGTTTAACTTGCAGTATCAGTTAAGAGCACAGGAAACTTTTTTGCCAGTCTTTACCTGCTAATGAACAACAAGCATTGTAAAAAGGAGTGAAGTAGTCTTGGTGCTTGCCAGACACAGGAAGAATCACAATAGAAGCACGAGTGCTTGAAAAGTGCAGACGCGCGCGCAGCCAGGCTAATTGCACTTAATGAGGCCAGCAGAGTGACGAGATCTGTGGTGGGGGAGGGGGAGGAAATTGAAGCGCGGAGAGAGGCACGCAAAGCACGTGCCTGCGCACATGCACTCAAGCTCTAGGCCGGCCATGGCAGCATCTGGTAGCACTTTTTTTTACCCCTTTACTAAAGGTCGAGCAAGCAGCGCATGCGCTGCTCTAGGCTCGACCTAAAAAGTATGGTCTGGTGTGCTGGGCCTACCTCTCTTCTCTCTCCCATCCCAACCCCTCTTACTTACGGCTCCTAAAGTGCTAGCTACCCATGCCCGCCCTACCGCACTCTGGTCTATCACCTCCTCAGCCTCCCCCCCATCCCCTTCTCCGTCACTCCATTCCAAACCCCCTGCCCCAGACCCCCCAAAAACTCAGCCCAGCCTCCTCCTCCCCTAGGTCATATCTCGACTCCCTCTGCACCCCTCCACTAGCCAACTGCGCCGAAACCACCTCACCCCCCCCCTAAAACATCAGGCCCCACTCCCAAACTGACCCCGTCCGGCCCCACATCCCCCTGTGCCCCTGAAACCCCTTCTGCCCACGACAAAAAAATGTCCAGACCAGCCCAGTCACGCTCGCTCCCCTCAGAATCTATCAACAGAGGAGAAACCCCCCTGTCCGCCCCACCCCCCTCTTGCCCTACCCAACCAGTGACCCCCAGGCCCCTTCCAACGCCTACCTGCCCCCACCCCTCGGACAAGTTGGGCCTGCGCCCCCAGTCCGGACCTCCTACCCCCTCTCCCAGCAGCCATAGAGGTCTGACTACCCCCAACACCTAAGGAAGACTGGCTCTTCTCGACCACGTGTATCACAGCCCCCCCACTGCCTCTGTGAGTAAACTGTGCTCTGCTGCCATGCTTGGGGCCGCTCTCCTCACATACGAGCAGCCCCTCTCTGCTTGTGATCTCCGGGGGAAACCACGCGACGCGCTCCCCCACCGAGCTTTACTGCTCGCATCCGCCCCTCCCCCGGGCCCTTCCCCTTTCCCCCCGCCTCTCCACCTCACCCCGGGCAGCGCACTTTGTCGGCACGCTGCCCTGCTGACTCCCCACCTGCACTGTACACAGGGCTGCTCCTCTGGTATCTGAGCGGCCCCCAACGGAATGCAATCCCGTTGGAGAGACGCGAGACACGCTCCCCCGCCAGGTCACACCGGTGCATCACGCCTCTCCCCCCGCGCCTCCCGCAACCCCACCAAACACCGCCACTATCTCTGGGGTCGTGCTCCTGACTTCCACACGGCCCCCTACACTCACCTTTACCTTGCCGGCTTTCCGGGGGGGCGAGCAAGTCGCGACAGCAGCCGCCACTCCGGCCGACGCGCGCCTCACCGGACGCGGGGTCGTCAAAGCCGCAGGGATCAGAAGATCCACCCGTCCCGCCTCACTAAGAAGCCTCATCGCCTCCAGCACACGATAGCCTCCGCTAGCCATACCAACATCTCCTAGCCAAAAACACCAAGACCAGCAATCTAACTACTCACTAGGCCTGACAAAAAGCCTCACTAAAACAGGGCTCCCAGCCACCAGGTCACCAAACCTAAAATGGTGGCTGGGAAAGCGCGTAAACTAACTAAATACCCCTTTGGGCTAAACTGTCAAAATTGGGCTACAATTGGGCTAGTCCCAATGTAGCCCAAAGCCTCAAAATGGCCACTCACCAGCCAGCCCCTCCCCCTCCCAAACTGCCCGGGGGGCAGACCTCGCCGTGCTCGGCTGCCCCCCAACACCCCCTTGCGCGTTCCGAGGCTGCATGGCCGGAAGGCTTGCCACCTCAAGTTAGTTGCTGCAATAGCCTCCTGCAAGTAGCTGCAGCGCCCCTAGCGGTCGCTTACAGCATGCTGTAGAAGTGAAAAAGATTACAGCGAGAGTGTGCGGCTCAAGTGAAGGTATCCAGAGGACGAGAACAGTCCTGTACTCATACTGGCATGTTGGGGGCAAGATTAGCCCCCAAAGAGACAGTTTTTAAACCGCCATGTGTTGCGCAAGAGAAATAAGGACAAGAACAATGAAATAGGGCAACTTGTGTGAAACACATCAAAAGGTAACCTTAGAAGGGAGGATGGGCAAGTGCCTCAGCCCATGACAACGTAAAGCACCAGCCTCTCCTGCAGAGAGAGAGAGCCTCTCCCCAAGTGACAGTGGCTGCAACAACAAACAAGCATTTGCAATACAATAGGTCTTGCATTTTAGAAACTTTGACCTATTGGTGTTGTAAACGACAATGCCTTTTATTATTGCAGGTTTTTTAAACACATAAATAAAAGGCATTGTCATTCACAATGCCCATTGCTCAAAATCTCGCAATTGCGAGACCTATTGCGTTGCAAATGCTTGTTTAAAGGCAGGAATGCTGTTCACTGCTGTACAAATGCGCCTGATGGGCAAGGGCAAAAGGGAGGAGGAATCACCGTTGGCAACATGAGTAGAAGCTACACAATCTTTAAAAGGCCCACATTTCACCTACTCAAAACAAGGTTGAATGAGGATGACACTTTGTACAAGGGTTCTCACCCCAGGCCCCTCTCGAGCCCAAAGTTCAATGAATGAACACTAGTCTGATGAGCCCCAGTAGTCTCAGACCCTAGCCGGAGTGGTGGAGCTGGGGGCCATAAGGCAGGTGACAGAGCACAGTTAGTCTGACCTAAGGAGTGGTCTGCCCCCACTTTGCCAAATGACCTTGAAGTCAGCCGAGACTCACAGCCAAGTTATTTCGGCGCTTTCAGGAGCTAAAGAAAATCTCACTCGTGTGACTGATTCGGCCCCAGCCCTAGAATCATTTGAGTGACACTGAGCAGTCAGGAAATCAGTACCAGCTCACTATTGTACACTCATCTGGTAATGCACACCCTACTCCTTGAGCTGGAAAGAAGCCCACGCCACCTCAGCATTTGTTTTGTCTTTCTTTATAGTAACCAGCACAAGGTAACTAATAATACTGTTGTGATGGAAACATTGGCTTTCCTGGAGAATGGCTGCGTAAACCGGCTGTAAAGCAGCCTCTGCACTTGCTTTTTGCAAACATGAACGGTGGGGAAACTGATTCCAGCACTGACACTGTGATCGTGTGCAGATCGCCTTTTCGAACCCGGTTCAGCTGTTGGCAAACATTGGAATCATTAAGGGACATATCATCAAGGGCTTTATCTCCGCTTTTCTGGCTTTAAAAGCCAGAAAAGCGGAGATAAAACCAACGCCCTATCAGCAAGAGGGTTCTAACATGCGTATTCGCATGTTAGCACCCTTTTACACTACGCCTACCTTTGTATCTCTAATGAGATGCAAAGTGGGCGTTCCTGACATACACTACATGTCAGGAGAGCAATAACGCATCTGTAGGCTATCAGAAAGGATGCCCTTGCATTTTAGCAGCCGTTCGTTTTTGGAGAAAACTGCTGTTTTCCCCAAAAACTAACATCTGATAAAATCCTGACTAAGCCACCCCTAACATTGGGGGTGGATTATGCTAATACGACCACAGGGTCGTATCAGCAAGGTTATCACCCTTTTGCAGGGAACATCGCTGGGAAACCAGCGATGTTCCCTGCAAAACGGCGATAACTTCGCTATCTCTGGAATCTTTATCGCCCTGGAGCAGCGCGTTGAAGATAACGCGCTACCAAGGAGATAAAAAGCAGAGATAGCCAGCGATAAGAAAATTATCGCTAAGCACGGCCAGCGATAATCATCGCTGGCCGTTGCTGATATGGCCCTAAGTGTCTGAGTTTATCAGCCTTGCGTTCTGCCATTGCCAAATGGGTTGTGTCTCTAGAGTTCTGCGTCATACATTGAACCCAGGCAGAGGTCAATGCATTCTTCTCCATACCAGACGAAGGGGCAGAGATACCCCCGCCTCCTCTGCCAGGCCAAGGGTGGAGAGCTGCTCATTGCTGCATGTCTTGATTGCACCTCCACGATTAAAAGAGCAGGGGGTCATCGCGCTTTATCTTTTGGTGCTGCTGACACATCCTACAAGGAAGAGAAACAAAGCACTGATTCAATGGCGCACATCCAAGACCGGAAGTGATGCCGCGCCAGGCAGAGTTTTGTCATTTTTTTTCTTAAAACGGGCACCAGGAATATTTAAAGTAATCTGTCTTATGGAAGGGTTCGATTTTTCTTACAGAAGCAGAGTTTTGCCAATTGCTCAGTTATTTACTTTCTCCTAGTATGAAGAAATTCACGAGTTTTTCCACCTGTGAACGTTTTCCTCCCACACTTACCTGTATGGTGACATATTTTCTCGTAGCTCGCTAGAGTTGCTCTGAAAACGGGTGTGTTGTTTTATCATCATTTTTTTGTTAAACCGTATATACGCTGTACTTCCTATATTTTTCTTGCCATTTTGAAAGTGATTGTCGGTCATTCCGATGCGCATGAGCGAAAGGTGTGACAAATTTGTGTACTCGTGCACAAAAAACCGCATGTTTGCAACACCAAACAAAGTCTCATGCAACATTTTTAAGATGCAGGAAAGTGTTTTGGGGGGATAAAAAAGGCTTTAGGGAATATTAGTAATTTTGTGAAAGTACACGTTTTCACGCTAACGCTTAAACACACAGAGCTGTTCACCTTTTTGCCTATTTAAGACTTTTTGCCAAACACGTACAAAGGTCGCAACAAGCTCCCCAAAATAACAAACCCTCCAGCCCTTTGCAGCCCTTGAGGCAGAAAGTGAAATCGTAACTTGTGTTTTTGAAGAGGTGTAAACTGGCTTGTTTACAGTGTGCTTTGTGTGCAACATGTATGACGTCATCTATATGCCGCGTGTTTGGAATGGTGTGCGTGGTTTCAGTAGTGTGTACATGCGGTGTGCGTGAGGTGTTTGTTCATGTGGCAAGGGTGGGAGGTCGTATGTAAAACAAGAGGGGCAGCGCGGCGACTGCGAACGCGGTAATTAGAAACAGATTACGCCGCTGCTCGCTCCCGCAAGCTGTAGGCCATGGGCGGATACATTTCCTGGGAAAGGCGGGACATGCACCCACCTTTGGCCAATTGCAGGCTTTCAATTTTTGAAAACCACACGCAATGGCCAATCACTTCAGCTTTTCAGCAAACTCGTGTGTGTGGCTTTTTTTAGCCACACGCACGAGTTTTCTGAAAAGTTGTAGTGATTCCAAGAGGTCATTTACTAGAGCAACGCATGCGCGCTGCACTAGGCGCGACCTAAAAAGCAGACAGAGGACTGCGAGGCCCCCTGGTGGCTGCCTGCTGTCTTTGCAGTAGTGAGTCTCTGCAGTAGTGAAGAAGCGGTGTGCTTCATTACACTTCAGCCTTCTTCTGACAAATCTTGTGTTTGGCCTGGATGTGAGGCTTCCATGTGCTCAAGTCGCAAGGAAGAGAGGCCCCACAGTACTTTAGAGGGTGCATTCTAAGCAGTCACAGCAAAAGAGTTTTAGAAGAAAGCGCAACACACCCTCTGTGTACTGACTAGTGGGTTGAAGTGAAGAGACTGTACACCCCTGCAGGGGGGGAGGCACAAGAAGCCCAAAGTTGCACAGCTAAGGAAGCTGCCAAGAGTCCAGTGATGCCAAGAGTAGCCAAGCATCATAGCCCCAAGGCAACAAGCTCACGAAAGTCAGAAGGAGAACTCGTGCTGCATGCGAGTCCCCAGTGGCAGTCTGCCGCCCCCGCAATAGAGGAGATAGCGCCGCATGCCCCCAGAGGTGAAAAGCCACAACTGTAAGAGAAAGGAGCAGGCACGCGAGCAGTAAGCAGAAGGCACTATCTCATAGGGCAAATAGACAACACAGGACTGCACCAGAATGCCCCCAAGAAAGAAGAGGCCGCACCACAGCACCGAATGGCCGCCGTTGGCCCATCAATGAGAGTGTTACATGAAGTGACCGACTCTGCCAGCATGCTCGAACCTAGGGAGGACCAAGTGCCGCGACGGTGCAGCCTCGTGGCGCAAGCACTATGCCTTCGACAGAGTAAGAAGACCAGACCCTCCATCCAGGGGGCGGAGCACAATAAAAACCCTGAGGAAGGAACCGGACCTGCGAGAGGTCCTCGAAAAGAGGAGAATCAAGTCCAACCGACAGGACAGACCTGTGGCAGGTCTCCTGCAAAGAAAAGAAACAGTCCTAAGAACGGGACGCGACCAGCGAGAGGTCCAAGTGGAGTTAACATGCGACACTTGCCATGACACTCCATCACTATGAGGAACCTGGTCGGAAGCAGAAAAGAGTGTGGCATGACGCCACATCCCGAAGGAGCTGATGAGAAGAGAGTGGCACGATGCCACAGTGTGAACAACAACCAACACAGGAGTGCAAGAGCAAAGGGAGAAAAGCGATAAGACTGAGGACTTGTGCCACTCCCAGAGAGGACATCCATCAACACAAGCGAGCCACCAGGGTGCAGAGATGCCACTGGAGACAGCTCCGCAGGAGGATCAACTGTAAGCCGCCAGCAAGCACGAACCGCGTCCAGGCCCCATGCTTCATAGTGCAACCATCCAGACACTTGTACTGGCTGCTTGGCATAGATGGCATCCCTGATAGTAACTGCACATGCTGAAGAAGAACTGCAAGTGGCTACAAAGTCTCTCCAGTCATACTTACTCCAAGCAAGATATCACCACCTGTTGCCCAAGTTGTTAGATGGTGCTGGAGCAGAGTTTTCATTTAGAAAATTCAGGGGCTTTTGAAGCTCTAGTATGTCTATGCGTTTTATTAGATATTAATAAATAACAAATTAATTATTTGTCTTGTGTAAGTGTGTATTCATTAATCAATTCGTTTGTCTTAACATAAGAGAAAGCTACACAAGGGTTAGCATGTGTGTGCTGTTTTTGTTTTCTAAAAAATAACGTGCAAGTTTTCATGTTTAAACGTTGCTGTGTGCTGTTTATTTTAATCACAAAACGCTGTCTGAATTAATGCTTTTTTATGTCGCAAAAGCTAGATAAATGCATACACATAAGGGTATTAGTGGGGTTAACACTGTTTAATCATTATGCTGTAGTAACGTTGTTTTTATTTCTTTTAATTGAGATGGTCTATTGTGGCCTATGGAGGCCTAATCCATGATGGCTGATTTTGAGAGCCTGGCCTCGAGTGAATATGTGAAAGATGTGACGAGGGAGACCCCTGCTGGAAATGGTCTTGAGGGTGACTGACCATGGTCCTTCTATGAAACTTTCCATGAGGACAGCAGCAGTTTTGGGTGTTCTCCAAGAAAAGTGAAAGTGTCCTTGGCAATCTCGAAAGACAAAGGAGCCTTAGAGGAAAACTCAGAACTGTGGCTCGATGGCCGAGGAGAAGCCGGATTAAATGTGATACATGTTTTATTTTCTTGGTTCCTGTTCCGTAGTCTTCGCTATGTGTATTTTTCCTGAGCGGAGGTTCACAAATGTTGCAATGTTGCATCCTTTCCTTCTCGCTCTGCTCAGTGATTCAGTGTATTCTGCAAACTTAATGTGAGTTTCCATTGTAATTTTCACTATAAAAATTGTTAGCCTAGGGAGGGCTTTTGCCACTTGCCATTTTACCTTTGCTGCGTGAAGCTGCGTTGCTGAGGATTGATGCTGAGGACTTCGTCTTGAGAGACTTTACCGAGAGACTTGTCCTGACCCGTTCTGACACTTAGTTAGAATAGGTAACTATGAGAAATGATTTATTCTGATTGATTTTACTTTGACTAATTTTAGATAAAGCAATATAATTTTTAACATGGTGTTGAATTTTCTTTCTTGTCAATTATTGGGTTTATATTTTTGATCATTATTGTATATGTTGTGTAGATTATGTTATTGATTAGGACAGTCACTAAACCAGATCTGATCGACCTGATATTGATGCAGGGTGTTTAGGTGTTTTCTTTCCACAGGTTTATTGCTGGTAGAGTATTTGAGCGTATGTTAGTGAAATGGGCCCTAGCGTATGATGAATGTATGTGCGTGTAACTGTGTGATTACTCTATCCGTGGTAGTGGGCATATTTTAGATACCCTGATCTCTATCAATTTCCTGGTAGCAGAGGATGGTTTTAGATGGTTGTCTTGATCTGATAAGATTGCTTGTACATTGGCTTATTGATTATTGATTTTATTTTGTCAATATTGGTATATGTACTAATATTATGTGTTGAAGTCGTTATGTTGAGTTATATGTAGTGCTTCTGGAACTTGGAAGCTGTTGTAGCAGTTCCGTATTAGGGCAGAGGGAAGTATATGCTGCTCTCGGGAAAGACGGGATTGTAAGGAATAACGTGTGACAATTGAAGTTGCGCGTTCACATTGTCTGGGTTCGGAATCAGTGACATCGTCGTATGTTACTATTAGATATTTCTGGTATGTAAGGAGTGTGTATCGTAGTGAAGGTTATCTTTGAAACTCTGGTCTTAAGTCCCAGGGATCCGTAAGGATTTCCGTTAAAGCTTATCGCGGGAGGAGTAATAGGTATTCTCTGAGCTTGTTTGAGGAACTGGGCGAAGTTGCTTAGTTAATGTATGTTATAATTCTGTAGTGGGACAGATTGTGCGCTGTTTCCCGAAAACAGGATTCTGTGTGCATGTACTATATTTTTCTTGCATGAATGTGTGTGAATGTATATACATTTAGTTGATTGTA
This sequence comes from Triturus cristatus, assembly GCF_964204655.1. Lineage (NCBI taxonomy): Eukaryota > Metazoa > Chordata > Amphibia > Caudata > Salamandridae > Triturus > Triturus cristatus. Next base: position 728,347,426 of record NC_140580.1, read on the forward strand.
AGACTCTTTGGACAAGTCCTAGAGGAAACAGTTAATGAATGTATGTTAGTAGGGCAGAGTAGAAGAAGTGCTACTGTGTCAATGAAAGGTTTCTTATGAAATAGACTCTCTTTTACTATTCTGTGGTTAGCGAAGCAGACAATGGAGATGTTTTAATGTTGTAACTAATAGATTTTGTAGAAATCTTGACACGAAGTCTACTGAGAAATTTTGTAAAGGAGGGGTAGACGAGAGACAGAAGACAGAGACAAACTGCAGCGACTGTTGACGTCAGAAAGTCCGCGCTCTGATTGGATAGTGGGTCAGAATAGGGTTCGCGCTAGGATTGGTGCGTTAGTGTGAGTCGCGCAGGGATTGGAAGAGCTGTTTAGTGACGTAGACGCTCCAGGATTGGTGCGTTAGTGTGAGTCGCGCTGCTATTGGTTGAAAAGCTCGTATTGTATATTTATAATACGGAGAGAGTAGAGAGTTTTTTAGTAAGCGCTAAAATGTATTACCAAGAGGAGAAAAAGAAAAAAACATTCTTTGGGAAAGTTAAAAAGTGGTTTACTAAGGATAAAGAGGTTAAAACGAGAGAGGGTGAGTTGCTACCTCCAGCGAAAACACCTGCATCCTTCATGGTTGCGAAATATGGGTTACATACCTGTATATGGTTGCAGAATTGGGTTAGGTATACTAAAGAAGATGGTGTTCTAGCATTTCCAGAACATGGTTCATTTAATTTGGCCGTGTTGAGAAATTTACGGGAAAAGATGGTACGTTTGGACCCGAAGCCGAGACCTACGCAGTTCGAGGCTTTAGTGGAATGGGAAGAGGAAGTTCATGAGCGAGAAAAGCAAAGATCTGGAGGGTATTACAGGAATATGTTTGGGAGGAGACATGATCGTGAGACACATCATGATCGGATGAAAAGATGGCGAGATGTTAATATGTCAGAGGGATTATATCCTATGAGAACAATTGAAGAGGGAGCAGTTGGAGTTAATGAGTATGATGATGAGGTCTTAAATGACATGATTTACAAGAGACCACCTCCATATAGACCAGAACCAGATGAGAGTACACCAGTTGTTTCTCCGATAAGAGATACAGTCTGTATTATTGAAAAAGAAAAAATGACACCTGAATCAAGAAGTAATAGTTCTTTCAGGGAGAGAGAAAATCGAAGTAGTGAGGAAAATGCCAGAAAATTAGCAAAAACGACAACAGAACTGACTGAGAAAATTAGGGAGTTAACGAAAAATCTGGAAGCTGTTACGGTGCCTGTAACAATAGGTCCAGTTATGCCTGCATTTGACAAACAGAGAGCAGGTGAGAATGGACTGGTGATTCCATATGTTGGGAATAATAATTTGACAAATTCAGTTGGTCCATCAGGAGATTCAGATAAAAGAGTAGAAAGAAGTGACCTGAGACAAACAAGACATGACACATGTAGTGAACTATTGGATACTAGTGAACCTGGTTGTTCAGGGATGCCAATTTTAGAACCGCAGAAAAAAGTGGTTCCAGTGAGAAAAACTGCTGAAATAACAGTTGATGACTTGAATGATTGGATGAAGGTTCTTCAGAAAAAGGATAAGGATTCACAAGTTATTGATGTGGCTAGGTTACGTATAGAATTAGAAGAGCTTGTGACAGGAACAGTTCCAATAGAAATACTGAAGAGTCATCATGATGGTGAGCTATTGTTTATGTGTAAAAGTGTTACCTGGAGAGCAAGGAATACACATGACAGGCTAAGAGCAATAGCAAATGAGCAAGGAGTTGACATTGATAAAGTGAAAGCTTTACAGAGAACTTACAGGATGGATTTTACAGAGAAGGACATTGAAAATTTGAATGCTTCTGGTAGAACAGGACAGATTAAAGAAATGGTGGCATTACTGCGAAGATGGGGTGATGTTGAAAAGTGGAAGGATAGGTGGTATAAGAAAAGAGAGGAATCTGTAGATAGAACAACTTATTCGGCATTTCCAGTGAGAGAAAAAGAGAAACCAGTGGATAATTATCCTATGAGAGAAATACCTGGAGGAGGATATGTACATGTTCCATGGACCAGACAGGATATTTTATCATTTACGAATGATTTCCCTCGATTGAGAGAAAAGCCCGTCGAGTGGTATAGGCAGGTAGATAGGTTTGTGAAATTGTCAAAAGTGCTGTGGGTTGACCTGAATAGTCTGTTTGATATAATTGTTCCAGCAGACTTGTGGACTGAGTGTAAAATAGTTGTGAGTTGGCCTACTGAGGAATATCCAAGAGATCCAAGAACAGGGGCACCAGATCCAGAAGTAATGAGGAAGTATGATCAGGTGATGGTATACCTGAAGAGTAAAGTTCCTCCAAAAGAGACAGACTGGGTTAAGATAGATCGAACACAACAGGAAGCAAAAGAATCAGTTCATGCTTTTTACGAGAGGCTGATACTGGCTTTTAAACAATTCAGTGGAGATGAACACCTGGGTGACAAAGATTTGAGTCACTTTGTATACAGATTTGTATATGGTTTAAGACCTGAAATTGGTGAGAGAATTCGTGAACACACAGTGGATTGTCAGAGTAAAAAAGTAGATGAGATTCTGAGACATGCAAAATACTTCAGTGATGAAATTGAAGCAAAACAAAGAAAGCTGAAAGAGAAAGCAATGTGGGCACAAGTGAAAGTTGCAGAAAGACAGGAAGCACAGTTAGTGGAACAGGCGAATAATCCAGGAAATAATGCAGGAAATAGATCCAGATATGCAGGAAAAGGGAAAGGAAGTCTTGAGGAAGCAAAGAAAAAGTTCCCTTGTCACAACTGTGGCCAGCTGGGACATTGGAGATCTGAATGTCCTAATCCATCATTAGTGAGTAATGAGAATAAACCTTTAAATCAACAGGTGCAGAACCAGAATGAAGGGAATAATCAACAGCAACAACAGAAAGTTGTGAGACAGCAGAGTCAAGAGCCAAAACCACCCTTGCCGCAGAATAGAGGGGTACAAAAATATAATCAGGACTCAGGATTCTACAATGATGAGCAGGTAAACAAACCAAGACGTTCTAACAAAGTACAGCAGTACTTGTTAAAGAGTGAAGGGAGTGAGTCTGAGGGTGATTATTGACGGTGCCGAGGAGAGGAGGAAGAGTGCATACTTGGTGCAACTCTAGAAATAGACCAGGCAGGACCATTTGTGGATGGGAAAATAAATGAGGAGAGTGTTACTTTTTTGGTAGACACAGGTGCGACAAGATCAACTGTCAGGTCAACAGATGTTAAAAATCTTCCTCTCTCGGATGAAGCAATCCAAGTAGTTGGTGTAGCCAATACACAAATCAGAACACGTCTTACTGAACCAGTAAGAGTACAGATAGGGAAATTTTCAGACATGCACAGATTTATTGTCTGTGACACGAGTCCAGTGAACCTGTTAGGTAGGGATTTATTGTGTAAGATGAATTGCACAATTTTTTGTACACCAGATGGAATAGCTTTTGAGACACCAGATGATGATGTTTTCTACCGAATGACTCTAGAGAATAAAGAAAGTGAGTTAATTGGTGCATTTGCTGTGTTTAATCCGGAGGATTTGCCTCAAGAGCTGAGAGACACTGTGAAAAGAGCAGTTTGGGATTTTACAGGAGAGGATGTGGGATTGATGAATAATGTAGATCCAGTGAAAATTGCAGTGAAAGAGGGAATTACATATCCTAACATTCCTCAGTACAAAATGACACCAGAAATAATTGAAGGGATAACTCCTATAATTGAGAAAATGATTCAGCAGGGAGTTCTGAGAGAACTGCTGAGTAGTCCGTGTAATGCACCGATAATGGGACTGAAAAAGCCTAATGGCAAATTTAGGATCGTACAGGATCTGAGAAAAGTTAATCAAATTGTGGTGGCATGTTGTCCTATTGTGCCAAATCCATCAGTGATTCTGTATCAAATTCCACATGATGCTGAGTGGTATACAGTGATTGATTTGTGTCATGCGTTCTTTTCAATTCCATTGCATCATGACACCCAGCCGATTTTTGCATTTAGATTTGGCCAGCGTATCTTAGCATGGTGTCGAATCCCACAGGGGTATACAGAAAGTCCTTCGATATTCAATCAGTTATTGAAGAAATCGTTGGAGAGTTTGATTATGCCCGAAAACTCAGTGTTAGTGCAGTACATTGATGACCTACTGGTGGCATCAAAGACACGTGAAGCTTGTGAAGTGGATACCATAGCTTTACTGAATCATCTGGCAGATGGAGGGTTAAAGGTATCTCCAGCCAAATTGCAATTTTGTAAGAAAGAGGTTCATTATCTTGGACACAATATTGAAAAAGGTTTGAGAAAAGTGACTACTGACAGGATCAGAATAATCAGAGAAATGAAAGCTCCAAAGACCCAGAGAGAAGTGAGAATGTTCCTGGGTATGGTGGGATATTGTCGTCAGTGGATAATTAATTTTTCCCTGATAGCAAAGCCACTGATTAAACTAACAAAAAGTGAAATGACAGATCCATTGGATCTAGATGCAGAACAATTGGCAGCATTTGAAGAGCTCAAAAGTAAAATGTGTGAGGCTCCAGCTTTGGGTATGCCTGACTATGAAAAAGAATTCGAGCTGTACTGCAGTGAGAGAAATGGATGTGCACTTTCAGTGTTAATCCAGAAACATGGACAATTGAGAAGGCCTATTGCGTACTTCTCATCAACACTTGACCCTGTAGCTGTGGGTTTACCAGGTTGTCTAAAATCTGTGGCTGCAACATGCAGGAGTCTGGAACAGAGTGAGGGAATCATAATGGGATATCCTGTAAGGGTATTCGTACCTCACAATGTGGCAATTCTTTTGACAAGAAGCAGAACTCAGTAAATGTCACATAGTCGGTTGACTAAGTACGAAAAAGTGATACTGGGTGCATCAAATGTGACTCTTGAGAGATGTGTGAATGTGAATCCAGCGACACTCTTGCCGGATATTGAAAATGTGGGTATAAAGATGGAAGATGATCATGATTGTTTGGATGTGCTTGAGTACTGTACAAAACCGAGACCAGACATAAGGGATATTCCCTTACCTGAGAATGACCATGTGTTGTTTGTGGATGGATCATGCTTGAGGAATGATGATGGTGTGCTATGTGCAGCATATGCGGTGTGCAAAGTTTCAGAGGTCATGGAAGCATCACCATTGAAAGGAGTGAAATCTGCGCAAGTTGCTGAATTAATAGCATTGACAAAAGCTTGTGAGATTGGGAAAGATTTGAGGACGACTGTGTTGACTGATAGTCAGTATGGATTTGGAGTGGTACATGATTTTGGCCAACTTTGGCTACAAAGAGGTTTCTTGACATCGAGTGGAACTCCAATAAAGAATGCTGAAATGATTGGAAAATTGCTTGAGGCGATACAGCTGCCTAAGGAGTTAGCAGTTGTAAAATGTGCTGCCCATGGTCAGGGGGAGGATTTTATAACGATTGGAAATAGGTACGCTAATGATGTTGCACAGTATTGTGCCAAGACTAATCAGTCCATTAACAGGGAAAGAGAGAGGGAAATGTCTTTTCTTTCTGTGATGTTTACTAACGTCCTAGAGACCTGGGATGAAGTGAAGCAGTTACAAGATGAGGCAGGAGATGAAGAGAAACAAGATTGGATTAAGGCAGGATGTGCTCCAAGAGAAACAGACCATGTTTGGGTCTACAGAGATGGCAGACCAGTGATGCCTAACTCTATCTTGTCGTCAATGGCAAGGATGTATCATGGCCAGGGACATTTGGGGAGAGACGCGATGGTTAGGTCGTTTAAACAGACCTGGTACAATGCAAAGTTCAGGACAATTGCAGAGAGCATCTGTCAGAGGTGTTTAGTTTGTCAGCAATTTAACACTGGGAAAAAGACAGTGGTGAGTCTGGGAACAATAGGCAGAGAAGGAGGTCCTTTTACAAGAATGCAGATTGATTTCATTGAGATGCCCCAAGTGAACAGACTGAGATATGTTCTAGTGGTAGTCTGTTTGTTTTCAAGGTGGGTGGAAGCTTACCCGACTAGAAGAAATGATGGATTGACAGTGGCAAAGTTACTGTTGAGGGAGTTGATTCCTAGATACGGGTTTCCAGTTACAGTTGAGTTTGATAGAGGTAGACACTTTCAGAATGAGCTCATGGGTTTGATTTGTGAAGCATTGAAAATACAGCAGAAGCTACATTGTGCATACCGACCAGAGGCTTCTGGTGTGGTTGAGCAGATTAATGGCACGATCAATAATAGGATTGGAAAGATGTGCTTAGCCACTGGCATGAAATGGCCAGATGTTTTGCCTTTAGTTCTGATGACAATGAGATCTACTCCAGATAGAACTACTGGTTTGAGCCCGCATGAAATAATCATGGGACGTGCTATGCGCCATGCATTTGTGCCTGTCAATAAGTTGGTGACAATAACTGATGACATGATTTTGGATTACTGTAAAGGCCTGGCTGACGCAGTTCATTCTGTGTTTCACCAGGTTGGAGAAGAAGCTACCACACTTGAGAAGAAGCAAGCCCATGAGCTGAGTCCAGGAGATTGGGTGAGGATAAAAGTTCATAGGAGAAGAAATTGCTTGATTCCAAGGTGGGGAAGGCCGAGACAAGTTATTCTGACTACAACGACTGCAGTAAAGTGTGCTGGAGTGAAGCACTGGGTACATGCAAGTCATACTCTGAGAGTTCCAAACCCGAAAGAAGGGACTGGTAAAGAGTATTTTGAAGAGTCAGATTCTAGTGATGATGAAGATACTGATGATACGGAATCAGTGAGAAAAGAAGCAGAGAGAGCTTCAAGAGAATCACTGTGAGTATCAGAGAGAAGATCAGATTCTGTAAGAGAACCTGAAGTTTCAAACAGCAGTGAAGGAAAAAGAAAAGAAAAAAGAAATCACACAGAGATTACTCCTGAATCAGAAGAGGAGGAGATTGAAGAACCACTTGAGATTATACTTGAAGAAGTAGGGTCAGAAGAAGATAGAGAGGGACAGATTGCGGAAGACCCCCGAGGAGGTGTAGGGAACATTCATGAGGAGCTAGGTGAAGGGACAAGTAGACAGCAAGAAGATTGCGTGTCGGAGACCCGAGGAGGGACAGGAGTAGGGAAGTCTCAAACAGTGGTGAAAAAATCTGTGGAGAAGAAGAAAACTGCTGGAAAACGGAAACAAGAGGCACTTGAAACAGATGATGAAGATGAACAAACAGAGGGTCGAGTTCTGAGAAAGAGAACTTGGATTGGAGAAAGGAGTAATAAAGAAATAAAACCGAAGAAGGTGTTAAGAGGAGACCGTTGGCCTAACAACAGAGTTAAGAGGCTGAGATACAGAGTAATAAGAGCAAATTCATCGAAAGCTGAACAAGTGAATGAAGTTTCGAGTCAAAGTTCAAAAGCTGAAGGAGAAGAATCAAAGGAGTCAAACGAACCAGTGGAAATAAAAAGAGTAAGAAGACCCAACCAAAAGTACAGATCACCGGAATGGTCTTATGTGGCACTGTCTGAAGGAGGAGAAGAAGAAACAGTGACTCGAGATAATCCGGAAGTGGTCTTGAGAGAAGTGGTTGAGGAAGATACTGGTGAAATTCTGAAAGTACTCTTGACTGACATTGGAGAAGAGTCGAGTACTGAGGATCTTGATGTTGGAGATCTGATACAATTTGATGTTGAAGAAATTGAAGTGAAGAATGACAAGTATCCAAACTGAGTGAAAGAAGGATTCACTTGGATCAAGTGAACGAAGAGATCATTTGGATAAACTGAAAGCTGAAGAATTGCTGAAGAATTGAAGAAGTTCAAACAGTAGTGGAGTAGTACAAGCTAAACTAAAATGGCTAACATAGAGGATAATAGAAATAGATGTGCCTTTTTTAAGAGGTGGTGTAGAATGTGCTGCTGTTGTACTGGATTATTAATGCTTCTATGGGGTGTTTTAATTTTATTAGTTACTTTTAGAGTAGAGTTTGGAATGAATATAGAAAATGTGACTAATGTAGAGAAGGATTCACAAAAAATAGTTCCAATTAAAAGTAGTAGTTACATACACAAAGATAGGTCAATTAATAATTTTTCTAGTAATGTTTTTTCTAAACTGTTATATGAATATGTGAAGACAATGGAAGTAAGGGATTGCTACGTCTGTATGCAATTACCTGCATCTGTTTCAGAGGGTGTTACTTATCACCATTTACCAGCTACATATGGTATTTCTTGTAGTATTTTGAGTAGTGTTTTTTATTTGTTAGGGAAAGTAGATTATAAGATGTCTAACAGAGATAGTATTTTTGGGCACTTGCCAATGAACAAAGAGCTGAATCCAGCTAAAGAAGCTAACACTTTTGGTGAGATTTTTATTGAAGAAAAGGGATTAACATTAGATTACATTTTTAAGAATAATTTAACTTGCAGTTTGAAAGAAGAGGAGAGAGCTTTCCTGGATATGGTAGAAGAAAGGAGAGTGAACATGCATGAGAAAGGGGGAAAATATGAAGTGAGTGAGACAATTTGGGACATTGAGATGGGAAAAGAGTTGAAGAATGGGGCTAGTCCAACTTTAGCTCTAGACGCGCCGCAGAAGGGTAAACTTTGCATTACCAGAAGGAAATCCCAATATGATACATATTTTGTGGGAACTAGTGAGTGCCATGATACATACTTCATTGCGACAGGTTGGGGTTTCAGAGGTGGAGAAGATACGATTTTTCCAGGAGTGTACTATGTTTGTGGGAACAAGGCTTATTACAAGTTGCCTGACCATTGGTATGGCACATGTTATGTGGGCCTGGTTTTCCCTAAGATTTTTCATACAGATAAAATAAGAGATGTAGAAGATATTAACTTATTAACACGTTTTAAGAGAGAAACTTGGTCTGAAATTGTGGGTGATATTTTTGGGGTTTTGATTCCAGCAGTGGGAATTTCTTTAAATGCTTATGGAATTCGGAAACTGTCCACAGTGGTTGATCGCTTATCGACAAATACCGCAGGAGGGTTTCTTTTGGTGAATACGGAATTGAGTGCCGTACGTGCCATGTCTATGCAAAATCGACTTGCCCTTGATATTCTATTGGCCAAGGAGGGTGGAGTTTGTGGAATATTGAAAGTTCAACATTGTTGCACTTACATTCCTGACGAAAGTAAAGACCTAAAGGTCTATATCAAAAATATTACTGATTTACATGAAGAATTAGTACCACTTGAAGCTGGGAGTTTGTGGACTAAAATAGCTAATAAAATGATAGCTGTTAAGGATTTTATTGCAAAAATAGGTAGTACAATTATAGGTAGAATATTGTTTCCCTTGTCTTGTATAATTGTGGCTTTATTAATAATAAGATTGGTGTGTGTGTGTTGTAAAAACAGGGGAGGGAAAAAGAAATTGAATAAAGAAAAGAAAAATAAGAAGTTGAAAAGAGAACCTCAAGAAATTGAACTAGAAGAATTGAGGGAGAGTGTTTATTTAGAGACAAAGAGAGATGATGAAAGAGTGACTGGTGTTTAATGTTGTGTAAGGGGAAAAGACATTTCTGATTTCTCCTAAAATGGGACTAAATTTTCACTATTTTTTTTTTTGGGTTATTTGGTGATAAAATCACCAAAGGGGGGATTGCTGGAGCAGAGTTTTCATTTAGAAAATTCAGGGGCTTTTGAAGCTCTAGTATGTCTATGCGTTTTATTAGATATTAATAAATAACAAATTAATTATTTGTCTTGTGTAAGTGTGTATTCATTAATCAATTCGTTTGTCTTAACATAAGAGAAAGCTACACAAGGGTTAGCATGTGTGTGCTGTTTTTGTTTTCTAAAAAATAACGTGCAAGTTTTCATGTTTAAACGTTGCTGTGTGCTGTTTATTTTAAGCACAAAACGCTGTCTGAATTAATGCTTTTTTATGTCGCAAAAGCTAGATAAATGCATACACATAAGGGTATTAGTGGGGTTAACACTGTTTAATCATTATGCTGTAGTAACGTTGTTTTTATTTCTTTTAATTGAGATGGTCTATTGTGGCCTATGGAGGCCTAATCCATGATGGCTGATTTTGAGAGCCTGGCCTCGAGTGAATATGTGAAAGATGTGACGAGGGAGACCCCTGCTGGAAATGGTCTTGAGGGTGACTGACCATGGTCCTTCTATGAAACTTTCCATGAGGACAGCAGCAGTTTTGGGTGTTCTCCAAGAAAAGTGAAAGTGTCCTTGGCAATCTCGAAAGACAAAGGAGCCTTAGAGGAAAACTCTGAACTGTGGCTCGATGGCCGAGGAGAAGCCGGATTAAATGTGATACATGTTTTATTTTCTTGGTTCCTGTTCCGTAGTCTTCGCTATGTGTATTTTTCCTGAGCGGAGGTTCACAAATGTTGCAATGTTGCATCCTTTCCTTCTCGCTCTGCTCAGTGATTCAGTGTATTCTGCAAACTTAATGTGAGTTTCCATTGTAATTTTCACTATAACAATTGTTAGCCTAGGGAGGGCTTTTGCCACTTGCCATTTTACCTTTGCTGCGTGAAGCTGCGTTGCTGAGGATTGATGCTGAGGACTTCGTCTTGAGAGACTTTACCGAGAGACTTGTCCTGACCCGTTCTGACACTTAGTTAGAATAGGTAACTATGAGAAATGATTTATTCTGATTGATTTTACTTTGACTAATTTTAGATAAAGCAATATAATTTTTAACATGGTGTTGAATTTTCTTTCTTGTCAATTATTGGGTTTATATTTTTGATCATTATTGTATATGTTGTGTAGATTATGTTATTGATTAGGACAGTCACTAAACCAGATCTGATCGACCTGATATTGATGCAGGGTGTTTAGGTGTTTTCTTTCCACAGGTTTATTGCTGGTAGAGTATTTGAGCGTATGTTAGTGAAATGGGCCCTAGCGTATGATGAATGTATGTGCGTGTAACTGTGTGATTACTCTATCCGTGGTAGTGGGCATATTTTAGATACCCTGATCTCTATCAATGGTAAGATCTTGATCATCACCAAGTACATCACAAGAACCACCTAAGGAGCATCGCACCACCAGAGGGGAGCCAGATGCCTGCAAAAAATCCAGAGGTTAACAAGGCATCCCTAGCACCATGGGAGGCTGGCCACCCAGAAATCTTCTGTGAGCCCCCATGAACCTGCCGAAGAGAGCATACTCGACCATCGGACCATCCACCCTTGGAGTTGCACAAGGCTTGGTTGTAGCCCTGTTGGGAGTTCCACAGTGACCCATTTGCGCACTCTAAGTGAGGCCCTGCACAGCCGACTCAGTCCCGTGGCAATCCAGTGGCAAGGGCCTCGAGGGAGTGGAGACTGGTCACTCAAACACCATCTGATGTAGACCCGTGCACCTGAATCCTGATGGCCAGAGGACACAGACCCCGAGACAACCACCCTTTGTGGCTGAAAGAGCGACCTGGATGTGTTCCTGTTAACAGTTCCACAGTAACTCCTACGCATGGCCTACGAGAGTCCCGCACAGTCCACACAGTCCCGTGGCAGCCCGGCAGAAATGGTCTTGAGGAAATTCCTGTGAGAGGGGAGTCCTGGCATGAGTGGGAAGTCTGAAGCTGCACCGAGAAGCACGTAGTCCTTCAAAGAAGACTCCCATTCATCAATGTCGTCCTTCAAGGTTTGCCATCCAATGAGCCACAGCACCTTCAGAGATCTCCGCAGTGGATTTCACCACCTCTCCGGATGCACCCCACATTGAACTATGTAAATAGTGTCCAACACCGTGAGACCAGGCCAGTATGAACAACATCACCGAGGTGGACTAATACCTCATGGACATGTGGCCAAAAGATCTGCCCAGCAGAGGGCCCGATGAAGCTCAGTGGTGCTGTGCTTTGTTTGTTTGTTTTTTCCCGCAGGTTGGACTTGTTCATCTCTTTTTCAATAAAGTTTGGGAGGGATAGTGTCCAGCTGGGCACGTTCTAGTGTTCCAGGATTGTGCTGTACATACACTCTACACCCACCCATCACAGGTGTCACCGGTCATGTGACCCTGCTCATAAAAGGGGCCGAGCGCACGTGCCCTGGGCGAGTTACCAGTAAATCTACTACGGGGGCTGCATCCTTTATTTCAGAGTATGTGGGCCTAGAACCCACTATTTTACACTACTTTACACTTCCCAAGAAAAAAAATTCTGCCTCACCCCTTTTTTATCTTCCATTTACCCAAAAATGTTAACCTACAACACTTTACCCCCAACAATGATGCCAATGTATGCAATGTATGTATCAACTGCATCAAATTTAGGTCAATACACATAAACGACAAACGCACACTGTCATCTCTAAAATAATTCTTGTCTTCAAAATGAATCTCAGCATGCCTCACCCTGCCTACCTCTTGCTCCCTACAAAATGTTCATATTTTTCTATTTGCTTTATGGTGAGCAGTCAATCGCTCCCTGCTTCACCTCTCCCTTCCCCACTACTTGCCTCAATATGAATTCAGTCCAATCCACCGTTGTGACTGCCCAAAAATCCTTGCTCTCTCTAATGGACCTTTTGATAATCTTTAATAACGCTAATCCTTTCAACTGCACCGATTTTCATTCCCTAACTGTTCAAGCAACATATTGGGACAGGTCCTACCTACGGACAACTTCCCCAATATCAGCAGCAACTCCCCCAATGCATGCTCCCTTTTGCCCACCATTGAACGTGCATCCTCGTGTTATCAAAACCCAAATACTTGCCATATTTCCTCTTCTCAGCATGTCACAATGCCCAATTCACAAATGGAAGCCCGCACGTCTGGACTGATGGTAACACCCTTGCATGCTCCATGGCATGCGCCATTACCTCAGCATTAACCTATATTGCTATGCAAATTTGTGTATTTTCAGTCCTGGTTCTAATTCCATTCTGGAACTGTATGGTGCTGTGAGCCTGGAAGGGCCAGTTGCACTGGACCCTCCAACGGTTCAGTTGTGTTTCTGTGCTGCTCGAATAAAACTATTTTTAAGGTCTACTTTGTGGAGGATCTCATTTCAATACTGATCTAACCAACCATGTTGGTACAGCAACACAACATGAAAAAAATCAGCAAAAAAGAGTTAGATTATTCTAGCAACACAATGAATCCAGGCCAGATATATCACCGAAAGCAATTTGATTGCCACCTCCCTATGTTGTTGATTTCTTCTTAGAAACAGCTTCTCTCACTCATCAGTATGACAACTCTAATCCTAACTGAATGTGTTACAGACTCCAAAGGTGACAAGCACATCTCCACGACCAACATTATCACTCTCAAAAACCCAAACCTTGTCAACAGAGACTGATATCCTTGCTCAAAAACTTGTGTACTGCCTCCCATCTGTTTATGAACACCTCCTGGTCGGACATACAGTAGCCACAAGATAATATGGCATGCAGACATCCTCCACAACCCACCTCTGATCTGTCTCACCCTTCAATTACCATATGCGTATACTAACACTCATAGACTGTATGTCCCGAATCCTCAGACTTCCACCCAACCTCCCTTAGACCATCTAAAAAGAAACAAAAGTCTTGAAAAATAAACAAGATGTAGATAGCTCAAAAAGTAACCTCTCCCTCCCATTCATTCAAACTGGTCACAGCTCTGCTACCAACCGGGCCAACAGAGCAATCATCAATAGTTGCTTCACTTGTTTCCTAACCCTACCCTCTGCAGCCCAACCCTCCAATATACACCTACTTATTTCACCCACCGTAGGACCATAACCCAACCATAACTTGCCATAACAGCACACTTCTGCCAATTTTCCTGCAATAGTCACAGCTGACAAATCTTTGTCAATCATATCCATTATAACATTTATTATGTCCTCATGCCGCAATGCTTGTCCACCCTCACCATTATTGTGTTGTGGTGCCTCCAAAGCCAAACCTCCATTCATGCTTGCCTGCAGATTCTTCTTGCCCAGTCTGCAAATGATCACTCAATTAGATCCATCATCCTCATCACTGCTCCCTGATGGTCTGCCTCGTGAGCCAGCCCAAGGAACCTCGACCAAAGAAATTAAGATAATGTGTCGGCAGTGTCTTTATTCACTCCCAGCACATAACGCACCTAAAATACAATACTGTAATGAGCAAAGAAAAAAAGACACAAGAACAAAAACCCTCAGCAGATTCAGCACTTTCACATCAATAACAGACTTTCTGTAGACGATATGCACCACAGATAAGTTGTCAACATTGAAAGCCTCTTTTTTATGCTTGAAGTATCTGCCCCACAACATCAGTGCCACCACCAATGGGAAAAACTTCAAAAGGGCAATGCATTGTCCTTCTTGCAACCTTTACTGAGTCCACTGCTCCGCATACTTCCTCTGTTGCGAGTACAAATATAACCACACCCGCCTGCTGCATCTGAATAAATCAAAATACTCAACTCAATTGGATCACCCTAGCTCTGCAGCTGAACACTAATGAAACGCCTGAACAATGGCAGCCAAACCTTCAAATCTGCTTGGACACCAGCTGTCAACCTCACTCTGTGATGGAGCAAACCGCAAACGACAATGCTAGCCAAAGCCTTCTACAAAATGCCCTGCCTGCTCGCACCACTCGGCATGCAGAATTCAAATGCATTCAGAAAACCTGAATTGTCCTCACCCCAACTTTCGTTTTCTCTAGGACTTCCTCTAGCATCGCCAAAGTCTCTCAAGGCAATTTCACCTCCATATAGACAGAATCAATCTATATACTCAGAAAGGTAAGTACTGTTGCAGAGCCCACCATTTTCACTGATGCCAGCTGTACTCCAACCTTCTCCATGAACACCTCAAAGTTGTAAGATGCATGTTGACACTCCTGTCATCCAAAGAATGTGTCATTGACGTCCAACCCGACACCTGAGTAAAAAAAAGCCATTGCAAAAATTTACTGAATTTCTTGAAGAAGGAGCAAGACACCAAAGTCTGGGTAGTGTTTTGTCTAGATAAAAACCACCATTATTTGCATACCCAACAGTTCAAAATCATCTGGGTGAACAGGGAGCCACCAGAAAACTGACATAATATCGCACTTCACCATACAAAACCTCTGTCTGCTCCATTCATCAATTCAATACCACTGAAGTTCAATGTACTATTGTCAAGTCCTCCAAAGTAAGGTGATTTATAGAAGCCCCCTCTGGCCACATCAAATATTTTATTAGCCCAAACTAGCACTTTTCTTTTTTGGCTCCAGTCCAATAGGAGATATCATTAAGTTACTCAATGCTTAGACTTCAAAAGGTCTTTCCAACCTTGCTTCCACTACTTCTTAACTTAATTTATATTCTCAAAAACCAACTGCCAGAGTTGTTGCTGATCCGTGTAGATTGTCATAACAAAGGATTGTAGATTACGATATAAGGGAGGATGCATATGTGTAATCAAATAATAAATGAAGCAATGCTGTACTTTATCACTGACGTCTGTTTAATAAAAAGAAGTTTAAAAAAACAACTGCCAACTTGTTGATAATATGGAACAGGTAAAACTGCAAACATGCCAATAGAAATTGGCGAATCACAAGAGGCTTTGAGTTTGTTTGATAGAAGAGGGAGCAGGTCACAGGAACACCACTTGCACTTTCCGTGGATCCATAGAAACTCCTCTAGAGGAGAATATAAACCCCAAATACTCCACCTCGGTTTGTTCAAATAGGATTTCTCAGGCTTGTATGATAAAATATGCCTGCGTAACATATGCAAAACGTCTCTGACATGTTGACGATGTTAAGCTAGAGATCTTGAGAAGATCAAAATGTCATGCAAGTATACAATTACATTGAGGTTTAGGAGGTCTGAAAAGATCGAATCCATAAACCATGGTAAAATGGATGAGGTATTACATAACTCAAATGGCACTACTCTATATTCGAAATGATCAAATAGAGTTCGAAATGCAGTCTTCCATTCATCTCCTGGTCGTATCCTCAGCAAATGGTAGGTCCCACAGAGATCCAGCTTAGAATATACTTGAGCCTCTCTGACTGACTCCAGTATATCCTTGATCAAGGGAAGATCTTAATCGGCATCCTATTTAATCCTTGATAGTCTATTCAAGGTCTTAAATCTTTAGTTTCCCAGGTACAAAGAGGAGCTCCTGCACGAGATGTCGAGGGAACAATGAGACCATTTTATAAATTCCTAGCACTGACAGAGAACCTTTTCCTCAGTCTCTGAAAGCAGATACATCAGGCCATACAGTATATCAGATCCTGGTACAAGATTAATTGCACAATCACACTGACGATGTGAAGGTAAAGCTTGAATCTTCGCTTTTTCAAAGATATCTCCAAAGCCATGATAATGTACTGGAACTGAGGACAGGCTTGCCACCACCGTAGTAGGTTCAGCAGGGACAGGTAAAGTACCACGTTCCTTCCCTTGGCTGGAAGACAGACAGTGATGGCTGCAATATTCAGAGCTGGAAGATATAATACTGGTCACCCATTTAATATAAGGACTATGACGTACCAACCAAGGTACTTCAAACATCACAAGATAGAGAGGTGTGGAAATCAAATCAAATTCCAATCACTCAGAATGGATGAAAGTTCTAACTTGAAGAGACTCTGTACACTGTGTTACTGGGCACAAATTAATAGGTGAGTCATCCTCTGTCTGTAATAATTCTGCCTTGGTCTAAGCTTGTATGGTTCCATAATTAGCCAATGCCCTCTCCTTATCCATGAACATGCCTGTGGCACCGGAATCAAATAATGCCAGGACGGAAACCGAATGAGACATGCTGACAATGGTTATCGGTAACTGACATAAATGAATGTAGTAGTAGTAATAGTCTTTATTCGGTTTTATTAAAAAAAACATAAAAGCACATGCATGCAAATTTACTCTCTACAATCAAATCAATTTAACATTATACATGTAAATAATTAAAAACTAGTATTTACACAATTGCATTTGAAAAAGTCAAAATGCAAAAATGTACAAAGCGGAAAAGACATAGTCACCCATAAAAAAATTCCCACACCTACAACGCTCAGTAAAAAAATCTATCACAAAATCAGCATAATATATCACAAATTACAGTCGTTTCTGAAACTCAAAATACTGTATATATTTTGGTTCACTGAATTAATTGTAAAAGATTAACAAATTAATTCTGTATCATGGGTTGGTATATTCTTATATCTAAGGTGCCATGCATATAACAAATATATGGACAAGGCATAAATCGGCCATGCAGTAGTTTTACTGCTTAGAATTCTAATAGTGCCCCTCATTTGTTTTTGCTGACAAAATGTGGCAGATCGGGATTAACCAAGTTCTTCTGTGGACAGTGTTTCTGGGGCACAAAAGTAAAAAATGCTCTTCAGTTTTGGGGCTGGCAAGGGAAGATGGACCAATAGAAAAAGTATTGTGACTATTCCATCTGCCGCAAAACCCATTAATTGTCAAGATGCCATTTCAAAATTGCAGATTTAACGATTTCTCTTGAGGAGGTGCAACTCGATTCATGAACTCCTCACAATAGATATTATCTTTGAAGTCCAAAAACCTATCAGTTAGGTCCCCCACAGTACCATTGTTCAACCAGAGGTCCCGAATGTAGAGCCAGAACTCTTCTTAAGGTACACTAAAGTGCTTTTCTGTATACAAAGAGGATTGGACCACAGTTCGCTCATACTGAGTCTGTGTATCCATGTCTTCATATATTTGAGTCAAGGTATGCCCCCTAAAGTGTTGAGTGCAATGACTTCAAGCATTGATTGTCTCATGGGGAGCGGTGAGTTGTTACGCCAGACTCAGATCCAATATACTAGAGGTCTAAATGCTCCTATGTGAGCTATATTTTTAAGTCCAAGATCCAGAGGTATTGGGGTCAGGGGCGTGTTTTGTGGTAATCCCAAGTAGATTTCATAAAGAAATTTTATGTTTTTTCCATCGCCCCTCTATTCTGAAAGCCCCAAATCTCGGCTCCATATAGCACTGCACCTACCCCCTTTACTAAGGAAATATTGATGGCTGGAGCAGCTGGCCTATCGGTACATGCTTTCAGCTTTTTAAATAAAGCAAATCTAACATGCTGGAGTATGAGTTGACTCTTACAAATATGTGGGGTCCATGATAGTGTGTCTCTAAATCTTACCCCCCAAGTAATCAAATTATTTTACTTTCTCTAAGACGGTGTCACCCAATTTCACCTTACGTCTAAACAACTTGTGAGGGTTAAACGCCATGAATTTGGTCTTGTTGATGTTTGCCTTCAAACTAAGTTCCTCACAAGTTGCCAAAATCTATTTAATAGATATTGTTGGACCCGGCCTCGTGGCGTGGTCCTTAACCCCCTGGATTGTGCCCGTTCCCCGCCCCGGCCGTCACGGGCCACCCGTCTGAACTGCACCAAGGCCCTTCACCCGGAGCTGCACGTGGACGCATACTCCTCGTGGCTCCGCCATCTTGTGGGCATCCACGTCACACCGTGCACCAGCCGGCGCGACCCCGCTCAACCCGGCCTCGACCCCAGCGAAGCCCCGACATCGAGGCACCACGAACTAGCCAGGGGGTGCCGCAGGAACCATTCATCGCCCCCGGCGGAGGACAGTATCGATGGGACCCCCAACTGTCCTCCCCTCTCGAGGTGTGATCGCCCTGCAACTCCCATGGGCCTGGCGCCTCTCCTGCTGGGCGTCTGGCCACCTCCACCCGGCCACTCCGCCCCCTCGGGCGCATAGGTCCGGACATCAAAGGGCTCCAGACCTATATCTGGGGCGACCCCACCACAGCTCGGCAGTTGTATCCCGGAGTCGAGAGCCCTGCTGATTGAATCGCGGCTGACCCTACGGAGAAGAACTCTTGTCGGAACCATCACGAGCCCTGCTGACTGCGTCGCGGCTCCTTCCTGTGAACCCTTTCTGAACCACCTGGAACATCGGAGCCCTGCTGACGCCGTCGCGGCCCAACCTCGCTGAAACCTCCCTCGGAGCCCTGCTGACGACGTCGCGGCTCGAGCTGAGCAGAAACCATCTTGAGAGCCCTGCTGATTGGATCGCGGCTCTCCACGAACTATACGCCAGAGCCCTGCTGACGCCGTCGCGGCTCAACCCCTCCGAGATCCGGAGGTCCTCCAGCTTGAGGATAAGAACTGGGCCCCAGGTACCCTCGTACCGCATTCCTGCCAAAGACTGTCCCTCTACCCCGACCCTTCCAAAGAGACACTGAGACTTTTGGTGGATCCCTCGATCCCTTCGTGTAAATATTGAACTCGTAACCTTTTTATTGATGATAAAGAATTGCTTGTCACAAGACAACCTCCTTGAGTCCTGTGTGGTGGTGTTACTGTGCTAGGACGTGATAGGAGAAGGATCTCTCAGGAGACTTCTCGGCAGCGCTCGGCTACTTCGTGCAGTGTGGGGGCCCCCCCTTGGTGGTCGCACCGACTCCTCGGGGTCCGCCTTCCAACATTTGGTGGCCAGCGACGGGATCCGAGCCGAACGCAGTACGTACCAGCCAGTACCCACTAGCTACCCATCCAAACGAACAGCATCATGAGCAGCCAGGAAAACAACGCGACAATGGAGTTCCAGCCCGAACGGCTGGAAGAATATACGCACAAAGAATTGAAACAGTTCTGCAAAGACAAAGGCATTGCAACCACCAGCCTAGGTACCAAAGAGGAGATGCAGAAAGCTCTGAGGGCATGGTTGGAGGCCGGGGCAGGCCCCTCCCAGGAAGAAGGGCCCTTGCCCCTGACTGAGACCGCAGCAACCGCACGGACTCCGGCAACCGGAGGAAGAAAGAGCCTAGAAACCGGCCTCTCCGAAGAAGAAATACGAGAGCGGGAAAAGGTCCGGAGCCACGAGCTAGAGCTCGCCCGACTGCGGCTGGACGGTGAACTCCAGCTGGCAGAAAAGAAACTGGCCCTAGAGCAGCTGCGCCTTCAAGAAGAGATAGAGGAGAAGAGACGACACCGGGAGTTGGAGGAAAAGAAACTAACTCTTGAGCACGAGCGCAGTCTCAAGGAGCTCGAGATCAAGGCCAAGAACGGAGGGACTGACACCCCCAGTACTAGAGACACTCTACCGCCTTCCGAGGCCAAGGTACATATCCCGAAAGAAGTCGTCAAGGAGTATTACAAGAATGACGACATCCAACAATGGTTCAAGGCCTACGAGGTGGCCATGACCTCTCATCGGGTGCCCCGAAAGGACTGGGGCGCGGGCCTGTGGGGGCGGTTCCTGAGTGAGGGGCGGGACACGCTGCTCCAGCTACCGGAGGAGGTGATGACCTCCTACGATCACATGAAGGAGGCCCTGCTCACCCGCTACGGGCTAACAGCGGAAATGTACCGCCAGCGGTTCAGAGACTGCAAGAAAATCCCGGGTACCACATGGGTGGAATATGTGGACTTTTTCAGTCGGGCCCTAGAAGGGTGGATCAAAGGGAGCAAAGTAACCACCTACGGGCAGCTGGTCGACCTCATCGTGTGGGAACACCTTTCCAACAATTGCTTCGTGGAACTGAGACAGCACCTCCTCGACAGCAAAATGACCGACCCGCGAAAACTTGCCGTCGAGGCCGATCGATGGGTCAACTCCCGGGTCCCCCGGAACTCAATGGGGGAGTACCAGAGGAACCCCAACGGACCCCCCCGCCAGCGCGGTGGGGGGGGAGGGCCGAACAGGAACCGAGACCCTCCTGCCGGGGCCCCCAGGAGCCCCCCTCGAGGGCCACCGCAGCCACATCTCTCCCCGAGCCTAGCCCGAAAGGTGGGCCCGGCCCGACCCGGACCACGGCCGCCAGTGACCTGCTACGGCTGCCAACAAACAGGACACTTTGCCAGCGATCCGGCCTGCCCTCTGAACCGAAGAAACGGGGCCGGCGGGCACCCGCCCCGGCAGCTGACAGCCGCCGCCTTGGGGGGAGGAGAAGAGGAAGAGGAGGCCCTCGACCGAGAGAACACTGAGTGGGAGCCGGCAGCCATGTCCCTGGTCTGCCTGGGTAGCCGAGAGATGGTACCCTGCACCCCCATCCCAACCAACACCCAGAAGTACCGGCAGCAGGTCACGGTCAATGGACAACGGGCCGAAGCCCTTCGTGACACAGGCGCCAGTATCACCGCTGTCCGCTGCCACCTGGTGACCCCTGGGCAGATTCTACCGAATGTGCTGTGCCCCGTACGGACGGCCGACAACAGTGAAAGCCTATGCCAGATGGCCCTGGTCCCCTTCGAGTGGGGAGGGGTGACGGGCCTGCTGAAGGTGACAGTGCGCGACGACGCCCCGGTCGACTGCCTCCTGGGGAACGACTTGGAAAGTTCCCCCTGGGCTCAAGTAGAGCGACGAGAGCACCTCCGAATGTTGGGACTGGCTGATTGGGCCTGCGCCATCACCCGGTCCATGACCGCCCAGGCCCCCCGCTCATCCTCGACCTCCGGGACCGCCCAGCCCGAGGGGCTCACACCCCCTCCCACCAGCAGCGAGGAGGAGGCGGACACCGACCCTGGACCCAGCGAAGAGATGGCTTCTCCGAGCGCCCTCCCAGAGCTGACACAATGGCGACACGAAGGGGGCCCCACCCGAGAGCAGTTCCAGCAAGAACAACAGTCCTGTCCCTCTCTCGAAGGGGTCCGACAACAGGCGACCGCGCAAGCCAACGGTGACCAGACCGGCACCCACTGGATCTACTGGACCGAGGGCCTGTTGTACAGTGAACAGAAAGTAGCAGAACTCGGGGCCAGCCGCGTGTTGGTGGTCCCCCTCCGCTTCCGGGAGTTCCTTCTCCACCTGGCCCATGATGTGCCCCTCGCCGGACACTTGGGGCAAGACAAAACGTACAGTCGTCTGGTGACCCACTTCTACTGGCCCCGGATGCGGAGAGATGTGGACAACCACTGCCGGTCCTGCCAGACCTGCCAAGCCAGCGGAAAGACGGGGGGTCGGGTCAAGGCCCCCCTCCAGCCCTTTCCAGCCGTCAGCACCCCGTTCGAACGGGTCGGGATCGATATTGTGGGACCCCTGGACCCCCAAACCGCCCTGGGCCACCGCTTCATCCTGGTCCTCGTGGACCACGCCACCAGGTACCCGGAGGCGGTCCCGCTAAGAACTATAACGGCCCCTGTGGTAGGCTGGGCCTTGATGGGGATCTTCTCCCGAGTGGGATTCCCCAGCGAAGTGGTGAGCGACCGCGGCACGAACTTTATCTCCAGGTACATGCGGTCTCTGTGGCAACAGTGCGGGGTCACATACAAGTTCACGACCCCCTATCACCCTCAGGGGAACGGACTGGTTGAGCGGTTCAACCGAACATTAAAAGGGATGATCCAGGGCCTGGAAGAACCCCTCAGGCGGAAATGGGATGTCCTGCTGCCCTGCCTCCTGTTTGCCTATCGGGAGGTCCCGCAGAAGTCCCTGGGGTTCAGCCCGTTTGAACTATTGTATGGACACCCGGTCCGCGGACCGCTCAGCCTGGTCAAGGAGGGCTGGGAGATGAAGCCCCGAGGAGCCCCTCCTGACGTCTACCGATACCTCCTGACCCTCCGAAACCAGACCCGCAGGTTCCGAGCCATGGCCGAAGCCAACCTCGAGGCCAGCCAGGAGGACATGAAGCGGTGGTACGATCGCAACACCTCTACTATAGAATTCGAGCCAGGATAGAAAGTATGGGTCATGGCCCCGGTCGAACCCGGCGCCCTCCAGGACAAGTGGACCGGGCCCTTCAAGGTGGTGGAGAAGAAAAGTCCCGTCACCTACCTGGTCGATCTGGAGTCCCCCCGGAACCCCCTCCGGGTCCTACATGCTAACAGGCTAAAACCCCACTTCGCCCGGACCGAACTGAGCCTGCTGCTGGCGACTGACGAAGGGGGCGAGGACGACTCCGAGCCCTTGCCCGACCTCTTGCAATCCGACCTTCACGATGGATCGATCGAAGGGGTCCAACTCGCCTCGTCCCTGACCCCGGAACAGCGCAACGACTGCCAGCAATTACTGCGGGACTACGCAGCCCTCTTCTCTCTCACCCCGGGGGTGACCCACTGGTGCGTCCACGATGTCGACACCAGGGAGAGCCCCCCCATACGACACAGAGCCTACCGGGTGCCTGACCGAGTGCGGGCCTGCATCCAGGCCGAAGTAGCGAAGATGCTGGCCCTGGGGGTCATCGAGCCTTCCGACAGCCCGTGGGCCAGCCCTGTCGTCCTGGTGCCCAAGGCCGCAGCTCCCGGTCACCCCCCGGAGTTGCGATTCTGCGTGGACTACCGAGCCCTGAATGCAGTAACCAAGACAGACGCACACCCGATACCCCGGGCCGACGAACTCATCGACCGCCTAGGGGCCGCTCGCTACTTGAGCACGCTGGACCTCACCGCCGGGTACTGGCAAATCCAGCTCACCCCCGGCGCCCAAGAAAGATCCGCCTTTTCGACCCCGGATGGGCATTACCACTTTCGGGTGATGCCCTTCGGAATGAAGAACGCCCCAGCCACCTTCCAAAGACTGGTGAACAAGGTTTTGGCCGGGCTTGAGGCCTTCAGCGCGGCCTACTTAGATGACATTGCCGTGTACAGCAACCACTGGGCCGAGCACCTTCTCCACCTGAAGGCCGTCCTGGCCGCCTTCAGCGGGCCGGGCTCACAATCAAGGCCAGCAAATGCCAAATCGGCCACGGATCCGTGACCTACCTGGGCCATCAAGTGGGGAGCGGGCAGGTGGCCCCCCTCCAAGCAAAGATAGATGCCATCCAGACCTGGGAACCCCCCACTACCCAGACCGCTGTCCGGGCCTTCCTGGGCCTCACCGGATACTACCGGCGGTTTATCCGGGACTATGGGAGCATTGTTGGCCCCCTCACAGAGTTAACGTCCAAAAAGCAGCCCAAGAAGGTACACTGGACACCCCGCTGCCAAACAGCCTTCGACACCCTAAAGACAGCCATGTGTACTGCTCCGGTGCTGCAGGCCCCGGACTACCAGAGGGAGTTCGTGGTACAGACGGACGCCTCCGAGTATGGGATCGGGGCCGTCCTATCCCAAGCCGACGAAAAGGGGCTCGACCGACCAGTGGCCTTCATCAGCCGACGACTACTGCCCCGAGAGCAACGCTGGAGCACTATTGAGCGTGAGGCCTTCGCTGTGGTGTGGGCCCTCAAGAAGCTCCGGCCCTACCTCTTTGGCACCCACTTCCGGGTCCAGACCGACCACCGGCCCTTGCAATGGCTAATGCAAATGCGGGGCGAGAACCCCAAGCTACTGCGGTGGTCCATCTCGCTACAAGGGATGGACTTTGACGTCGAACACCGGCACGGCAATGACCACGCCAACGCCGACGGCCTGTCCCGCTTCTTCCGCCTTGACGAGGAGAATCCCCAAGGAGATGGGTGACTCTCCATGCCTTCGGCTGGGGGGGACGCCTGTTGGACCCGGCCTCGTGGCGTGGTCCTTAACCCCCTGGATTGTGCCCGTTCCCCGCCCCGGCCGTCACGGGCCACCCGTCTGAACTGCACCAAGGCCCTTCACCCGGAGCTGCACGTGGACGCATACTCCTCGTGGCTCCGCCATCTTGTGGGCATCCACGTCACACCGTGCACCAGCCGGCGCGACCCCGCTCAACCCGGCCTCGACCCCAGCGAAGCCCCGACATCGAGGCACCACGAACTAGCCAAGGGGTGCCGCAGGAACCATTCATCGCCCCCGGCGGAGGACAGTATCGATGGGACCCCCAACTGTCCTCCCCTCTCGAGGTGTGATCGCCCTGCAACTCCCATGGGCCTGGCGCCTCTCCTGCTGGGCGTCTGGCCACCTCCACCCGGCCACTCCGCCCCCTCGGGCACATAGGTCCGGACATCAAAGGGCTCCAGACCTATATCTGGGGCGACCCCACCACAGCTCGGCAGTTGTATCCCGGAGTCGAGAGCCCTGCTGATTGAATCGCGGCTGACCCTACGGAGAAGAACTCTTGTCGGAACCATCACGAGCCCTGCTGACTGCGTCGCGGCTCCTTCCTGTGAACCCTTTCTGAACCACCTGGAACATCGGAGCCCTGCTGACGCCGTCGCGGCCCAACCTCGCTGAAACCTCCCTCGGAGCCCTGCTGACGACGTCGCGGCTCGAGCTGAGCAGAAACCATCTTGAGAGCCCTGCTGATTGGATCGCGGCTCTCCACGAACTATACGCCAGAGCCCTGCTGACGCCGTCGCGGCTCAACCCCTCCGAGATCCGGAGGTCCTCCAGCTTGAGGATAAGAACTGGGCCCCAGGTACCCTCGTACCGCATTCCTGCCAAAGACTGTCCCGCTACCCCGACCCTTCCAAAGAGACACTGAGACTTTTGGTGGATCCCTCGATCCCTTCGTGTAAATATTGAACTCGTAACCTTTTTATTGATGATAAAGAATTGCTTGTCACAAGACAACCTCCTTGAGTCCTGTGTGGTGGTGTTACTGTGCTAGGACGTGATAGGAGAAGGATCTCTCAGGAGACTTCTCGGCAGCGCTCGGCTACTTCGTGCAGTGTGGGGGCCCCCCCTTGGTGGTCGCACCGACTCCTCGGGGTCCGCCTTCCAACAGATATCTATAAGGCTGATAGGCCTATCGTTCGCTGGATCACTTTTGTCCCCCTTTTTAGGTCGAGCTTTGGCAGTGCATGCGCTGCTCTGCGAGGCATGCTGTATTGAGGTATGGACTTGAAGCTTTGCCCACTCTCCGCCCATATTTTTCATTGGCTTGTGTCTTTGTCCACTGTAAACTGTGGCTTTTCATTTGTCAATAGGCTTAGTAGTCCTGCCTTAGTACCACCTTGTCTTATTTTCTAACCTCCCATGACGACACCCTCTCTTACGTGTGTTGTTACTCAGTAGGCTTTAATTACAGCCTCCTCGCACTATTTTCTCAAATAGTTTTGTCCTGCCTGTTGTTGCAGGCAGAACACGCTCTCTCCTAACACATTTTTAGGTCTCACCTGAGCCAGTGCGCATGCGATGCTCTGCGAGGCTTTTAGTAAGGACTTTTAACTCGGAGCACACGCTCGTGCGTGTGTTTTTTTTGGGCTCACATGCTATTGGCCTTTGTGTGCGTCTTTCTAAGAAAGACAGCATGCAATTGGCCAAAGGCGGGTGCATGTCCCGCCTTCTCTCTTCTCTGGCCTAGGGAGCTCGGGAGCAAGCAGCAGCGTGGCCGGGTGCCAGCTTCATACCTGACATTCCTTGCAGTGCGCGTACACCGCGCTTGTTTTGACTTGTGGAACATTGAGCCTTCATTTACCCGCAGCCCCCTAGATATCAGTTGCTTTTTGGGGACAACCGATGTTGAAACCTGTTCCCCCGTGCCATTGGCTTGGTTGGTGTGGCAGGCCGACACATCAGCTATCACGTCATCCTGCTGCTACGTGACATTCCAAGGCTTCCTGGCTCAGCAAACCATTGCTCCATACCATGTTAACCCTCGAGTGAGGGGAGGGTGGATTCTTGCTTACGGCCCTTTGGCGGCTTGTGGACTAATGTATTTTCCACAACGTCCTCTGAGCAACTGTAAACGAGAGGCTTCTTAATTATTTTTCGTGGTATGATTCAAAGAAGGATGTTATTTTTAAGTCGTGCAAGCAAGAACAGGTTTTTTATTTGTAACTTTGAATCAGGAACGGTTTCCCTGTGTGTGCATAATATAAACGTTTTCTTAAAGTCCAGAATGTGAGGACTAACCTAGAACATGTGTTGTGAGTGTTTTTGTTTTAGTCAATAGTGACAGCAGTTTAAGGGCTGCAACCAAAAGTCAATTTAAGATACGACCACTACTAGCACTCGTGACAACTGCTCTTGGCATCAGGCCTGGACCGCTTACTTGGGAAATCCCGCGAGAACCCACTGACTGGGGCTGCTTTCAAGGGCGGATGGCAGAAGCATCTTCGCCCATCCAGACCAGGAAGCAGCTTAGAGTCCACCCGATTTTCTTAGAGGCACACATGGCAAAGACCTAAAACAAGCATTTACAATGCAATAGGTCTCGCATTTACGTGACTTTGAGCTATTGACATTGCAAATAACAATGCCTTTTATTTTTGTTTTCGTATTTAAAACATAAATAAAAGGCATTGTCATTTACAATGCCAATAGCTTAAACTCGTGTAAATGTGAGACCAATTGCATAGCAAATGCTTGTTTATCTTGATAACATGGGCGCCAAAAGCATTTGCAATGCAATAGGCCTCGCATTTGAGAGACTTTGAGCTATTGGCATTGTAAATGACAATGCCTTTTATTTCTCCATTTTAAAAACAACGCATAAATAAAAGGTATTGTCATTCACAATGCCAATAGCTCAAACTCTCGGAAATGCAAGACCTATTGAATTGCAAATGCTTGTTATATATTGGGACCACCTCCGCCCAAATCAAGAGTCAGGAACCTCAGCACCTTTTAAAATGGCATTAAAACTTAAGTTAAGAAAAACACACCATGCATCTGGTTCGGAGCGGAAAAGTTCACGAGGAATTTTATCTAATCCAGGTGCTTTCCCTCTTTGTAGAGTAGTAAGGGTTAACTTGGTTTCCTCCAAACTGAAAACGGTCTGAGCAACATCCTGGAACTCCCCATTTGTATCAGCACAACATAAATCGTCTACCCCCATTCCCAGAAGACATTATTTGAGGAAGTGTTACCAGGCCAAATCCTGCCTTCCTCTCAAGGACAGTGCTTACTCGTTTCCCAACAGCCGTCTGAACTTCACAGGACACTGGCAAAGGAAATGTCTCCTTTCTTCACAATACAGAGCCCCGTTTCACAGTGCCTACGCCTTTCTTCTTCCGAGATAAGGCCTATACTAGTCCCTATCTGCATGGGTTCTTTTGTGGCTGATGTCAATGCAGGATTTTCAGTCTTCCTGGGAGGAGGTGTCATGCGTGGAGTGGAAGTAGAAGATTGAATGTGGACCCCGTTCCTTTATCTTCAGCTTTCATTGAGTCGATGTTCTATGTTTAATGCTGATTCAATAACTTCAGTCAGAGCAGAAGGATAGGGCATGTGCATAAATTCATCTTTGATTTCTTCCTTAAGTTCACTGTGAAACAAGGTTAACAGTGTTCGCTCAACCCAAGTTGTTTCTGCCAACAGGCGCTTAAAGCAGGTCAAATAGGATAATACATCCTGTGTTCCTTGTTGTATTTCGCAACAGGCTTCTTCTACAGAACTTTCACGATTAGGTCTCCCTAACATTCACTGAATGTTTCCACAAAGGTGGAATAATCATCCAGTCTTGGGTTTACAGTGATTACCAAGTGTGTTGCCCAAGCCAGGGCTGCTCCAGTAAGGCAGCTAATGCCACTGGATTCAAGCTAGCCTCGCTGATGAGGGGTGTTACCCTGAAACCGGTCCTATGATGCTTGTTTCCAGTTTAGGGAAGAGCTGGCCTGGCAGTTCGGGCTGGACTGTTCTTATGAGGCAGAGGGTCAAGACTGATTTGCCTATTGCTGGGTCTGAACTGAGGTGGCGAAGTGAGCTAAAGAACGATGATGGATTCAACGCAGATCTGTGACTGGGGATGAGTGTCTGAAAAGTTTCTGCGCTCCGTCCATAATCTCCTTGTGTTAGCTAATTAAGCATCCCACCTTGATTTTGTCTTGAGTGAATTTTGTGGGTTGGAAGGAAAATTAACTGTTAAGGAGTCCAGGAATTCTTTCAATTTATTAGGATCTCCATCAAAACGCAGGGCTCCAGAAGGAGCAGGCGGTAACACAAAGGGCGCCCTGACTGACAAGACTTAATGCAATAAGGTGTTCTCGTTACTTATTATTGTTGAATGGTATTCTGTAGAGCTTGGGTAGAACACATCCTTCCCTGGAGGCATTGGTGTCACAATGTCTCAAGAGCTAGACGCTAAGAGGATCGTTTGGATTGGATGGTATTAGGTCTGAAGATGGGACAATTGCCTCTGGTAGTCACCTTGCTCGCCAGTGAAGGGAACACAAAACTAAAATGTGCCCTCATAGGAAACAGCCATGAGGAAAAAGCAACTAGGCAGAAAAACTTCCTGAATTCACCAGTACAACAGCAGGCTGGGAACACAGAAGGAAAATAAACTGGAAATCATGAATCCGGGAGCGTTGTGTCACGCTGGACAATCTTTCCAAGGCCTTTATATAGAAAGAGAAGACCTGGTTTAAATCAAATGTCAAAAGGAAGTAATACCGCAAAACCAAAGGGGATGATGGACGGAGTGTTGAACATTGCAAGCACTCACCCCCAGTTAACTGATCTGGGTTTAATCCATCATCATTCTTTAGCTCACTCCGCCACCCCAGTTCAGACATGGCCATATGCAAATCAGTCTGACCCTGTGCCTCATGGGAACTGTCTAGCCCGAACTGCCAACCCATTTCTTCCAGGGACTGGAAACAAGCATCCCAGGACCGGTTTCTGGCTAATCAGCCTTCATCAGCCAGGCTAGCTTGAATCCAGTGGCAAAGTGAGCAAGGGACCCACGTCTGGGCATACCCTGCCAACTTAGGGCGAACAAAGTAAAACCAAAGGGGATGATGGACGGAGTGTTGAACATTGCAAGCACTCACCCCCAGTCAACTGATCTGGGTTTAATACATCATCATTCTTTAGCTCACTCCACCACCCCAGTTCAGACATGGCCATATGCAAATCAGTCTGACCCTGTGCCTCATGGGAACAGTCCAGCCCAAACTGCCAAGCCATGTCTTCCCTGGACCGGAAACAAGCATCCCGGGACCGGTTTCTGGCTAATCAGCCATCATCAGCCAGGCTAGCTTGAATCCAGTGGCAAAGTGAGCAAGGGACCCAAGTCTGAGCATACCCTGCCAACTTAGGGCAAACAAAACCAAAGGAAGTAATACCCCATCATCATAAATTGGGAAAGTTGCTTAGGAAAGCATTAAACAGCAGCCATGATGGATTGGTGGAAAATATAAGGAAGTCCCTCCTCATCATGGCGACACCAGTGCATGCTTGTCAAGGAGCATGGCAAGCTGACCCTAGGAATGCCGACCGGGAACCCCTCCCAAACCAGACAGCACCATAGAGGGTCCCCCAGCAGAACCAGCATCCCCACGTCAATGCTTGGACAGCCACCCGACATGCCCTAGCCCAGCCGTGGAAGTCGTCCGCCGAGCGCATCCCTGTGTAAACAAAGGCACGGCCCGTTGGCGCACCTGAAAGGATGCTTGAATGGCAAGATTTAAAAGGTCCTAGGCCTACTGACTCACATCATTTAAGAAATGTCTTCCAGTGACCCAGGTAGGCAGATTCAGTAGCAGGTTTCCTGACCACCACGATGTTGTCTGCAACTTCTTTAGGAAGGCAAAAGGATGATAACTTGCAATGCTTAATAGACATGCAGCTGTAGTATATTTGAGGATTAGGGTGAAGGGCCTGACCATCCTGATTGGATGCCCTAACACAGGACTGAAGGGGTCCATGCACCAGAACTGATTCACATGAACTGACTAGAAAATCTGCACCAGAGCTGAGTCATTGCAGTAATAGTCACTAATATAGGACCTTAAGAAGCCATCTTGCATGTGATAACAACAGATGCATCAGGCTCAACAAATGCAAGATATGCGGAATCAGTAGTTGTGAATGAGTCCGATGTCTTGAAATTATCTCTTGATGGGTCGCAATCCTCTGAAAAGGAGGTAAAGCCTTTCTGTGAGTCATGTACAGAGAAGCTCTTATGAAGGTTAACCTCGGCTTATGCTTGCGACACTGACATGTAAGTGGGGTGACTTAACTCACAAACACCGAGCACATCTAATGGTGCAGCGTGTTTATGTAATGGGAACGGGCAGGCACCACATACACTGGTTTGCCGAGTCATTACAAATTCGCACCACACCATCGCTTACGGCTCTGCGCAGCCGTTGGGAGGGTGATCGTATCTGTCCCCAGGGGCGTAACACAGGCCCCCGCAGCCCCTGCGGTGCAGCGGAGCCCCCTCAAGTTTCGTTACGCCACTGTCTGTCCCTGTACAGACAAGGAATGGGCCGCTGTGTTGGAAGGTCCCACGTGTATTCCACGCAACCGCTATTTCCATTGTGTAGATGCTGCGTGCCCCCGATGCCGCATGGTAGATGCAGACCTGCTTTGTATGTTATGGACTTACCCATCTATCCAAAACTTTTGGCAAGGTGTCACAGCCAAATTGTCTACCTGCACGGGGTGCCCTGCACTGCATAAATGGAAAATATGTATTTTGGGGTCGTTACCATAGGGGCAAAAAGAGAAGGATTACCTCTCGCTTACTCATATTGGGATTACTGACGGCTGAACATCTCATCACTCGTTGATGGAAAGCACCCGAGCCTCCAACACTTGTGGCATGGATGCAATCTCTCCTCTCATGGGCACAGATGGAAAGTGTATCACTGCACAGGGGGATGCCCTGGGACTGCGCAAGTACCCTATAGCTTCTAACTGGGATACTAGCCTGATGGATTTCCAAACTACTACACAAGAAGGGGATGGGAGTGGAACGGCCTTGTCGGGTTGTGGAGCTGACAGGACAGATGTTCACAGCCTCATTATCTGACTTTTACCCATAGAGGTCCGAAAGCTCCCCTGTTCATGTTCCCTCAGGCATTTCACTTTTGATATTCTTCAGTGTAATAAAGTGTTTTTTAATTTAAAATGCTGGGTACAGGAGACAGTAGAGGGGTCCAAGGTGGCTGTTTCCTTTGGTTCACGGTTGTTCTATTCTTTCTCTTATAACATAATCTTTTTCTTCAATTTCAGCAATGTATGTAGCTGATCTCCAGTTGGAGCCATAATATTAATCCTTTGTTTACTCTCTGGTGATATAGGGCCTCATGTAGGTAGCATACCAGTTACCACTTCTTAAATACCGAGCCATACCGAATCGGTATTTAAGAATCGGTAAGTTATATGTAGGTAAAAATTCGGTAACAATTACCGAATCGGTAACGTTCGGTAATCAAGAATCGGAAATCACCGATTCGGTAAATACCGAGGTGGTATTTACCGAATCGGAAAATACCGAGGTGGTAATTACCGAATCGGAAAATACCGAGGTGGTATTTACCGAATCGGAAAATACCGATTCGGTATTTACCCAATCGGTAAATAATATCACATGACTTGAGGAAATAGCCAATCCTGTGCAACCACACCCCACCCAACCAGGAAGTGGCCACACCCAGGCAGGTGCACATAATTAACAGACCCTGGAGAGGCTTGGAGTGAAGAGGAGAGGCAGGGAGCCAGTGCCTGTTCGTGCAGCAAAAATAACATCATGTCCAGCCAGAGGACACAGAGAGATGGAGGGGAAAGGAGGAGGAAGCTGAAATTCAGCCCCAAGGAACTCCAGGTGCTGGTGGAGGAGGTGGTGAAGCAGCACCAGAAGCTGTTTGGGAGGCAATCCCTGCAAGTGCCTGAAGCTGAAAAGCGCAACATTTGGCTGGCCATCCAGGCGCAGGTCAATGCTGTGGGAGTGACCCACAGGGACATAGAGGTCCTCAGAAAGCGCTGGTATGACCTGAGGATTGTAACCAAGAGGAAGATGGGGGACATCCAGAAGGAGGCCAGCCAGACTGGAGGTGGAACCAACAGGGCACCTGCCCTCACCGAACTGGAGGAGCTGGTGGGGGCCACAATCGAGCAAGAGAGCGTCGTGGGTCTTGGGGATGCTGACAGCTCTGCCAGAGCCGCCACCCAACAAGGTAAGACGAATGCACAGCAATGTAGCCCCCCCTACCCCTATCCCACATCCCCCATTGTGAAAGGAGAATCCCACTCCAGTCCACATGTGTTAGTGCAGACAGGCAATGCATTCTGGGAGATGTAGTCAGGGAAACACCAACCAAGAAGTGAATGGCACAGGGCAACAAGGCATGTCACACACATGAGGCACAAGGAGGCAGAGGACATTTTGGAATGTGAAATGATTTATTGTGATGCTTGCAATGCAGCCCTTCGGGGACACTGAGCCGATGTTGCATTTCTGTCCACAGATGTGACATCACGCAGGACAGGTCATGCTGCAGGAGAGAGGGCACACCGGCCACAAAGATCACCTCTGGCCAGCACAAGTTCAGCCCAGGGAGCAGGGCCACAGGCAGCCGCACCACCAACACAGGCAGCCTCGCCTCACCCAGAGCCAGCATCACCGCACCCAGAGCCAGCATCACCTCACCCAGAGCCAGCATCACCTCACCCAGAGCCAGCATCGCCACTCATGTTTGAGTCACCGGCCACATCACCGCCTGCAGGTGTGAGAATGAGGAGGCGTCCTGCAGCCAGGCTGCGAGCCTCAGACACCTCGTCTGACGACAGCAGGGGCCCTGAACAAATCACCATGCCCCAGGATGGGAGCCATGCCACTGTGCCCTACACCTCACAGGCAGCACAGACGGGAGCAAGAGGGCGCCGCAGGTCGCGTGTCCAGAGTCCACCAGCAACCATTGACAGCCATGGTGTCTTCTCGGGGCTCGAGGGCCAAATGTTAAAACAACAGCGCCTGCAAACAAAGGCAGTCATGTCAGTCCAGAGGCACATGCGGGTCATGAAATCTACATTAGTCAACATGGACAATAACATCAGCGCTATGGCAGCGGGCATTCGGGACATGTCCCACTCAATCCAGCAGTTGTGCAGCAAATTAGATGCTGACATAGATGCACGGCGCCGGGAACGGCAGAGGAGGGACACTACCACCAGGGCACTCAACCGTCTGGCAACTGCCACTTCTCTACTCTGCCGGCGCTCTGTGTCGATGCAGGAGGGCCTGACACACTGCTGCAGCGACGTGTCTCGGGGGATGGTGCAGGTGACAAGTGCACTAGAGGTGCTATTAACTAGTCAGGCGGCGACAACTGCTGCAGGGGATGCTGCGGAGAGCATCGACACCAGCAGCCGGAGCAGCATTACACCCCCTGTTCCAGAAGGACGCAGGAGCAGCAGGCGGCTTGGGGTTGGCTCTAGTGAGGATGCTCAAGCCGTGCCATCCAACACTGCAGCGCGTATGCGCAAACATTGATGCAGCCCTGCGTGGCCACTACCCAATGGGTGACGTAACCCTGGACTTACTCCTTGTATATATGCTGTGTTGCCAGATTGGCTTGATCTTGTGTTCATGGCGTAGTGCCGCATTAAACTACGTCATTACATACCACAACTGGCTGTGTCCCCTTACTTACTCAGAAACAGTTGCATGTGATCACTGCCCGTCTCTCTCTCCCATCTATTGCAGTTGGCACTCTAGCTGCGTTGCCCTCTGGCTGGCCTGACTCATCCTCGTTGTCCTCAAAATGTGTTAGTTCCACATCTGTACCTTTCTTCGTGGCAAGGTTGTGCAGCATTGCACAAGTGGCAATGATCTTGCAGCAGTTGATGGGTGTGTACTGGCGTGCGCCTCCGCTCTTGTGGAGGCAGCGGAACCTGCTTTTCAGTAGTCCAAACGTGCGCTCCACCACGTTGCGTGTAGATTTGTGTGCCACGTTATATCGTCTCTCACTCTGGGTTGATGGGTGTAGGTAGGGAGTGAGGATGAATGACCGGCAGGCATATGCACTGTCGCCTAGGTGAGTAAAAGGGAAACATCAGTCACATGCCTCTATACACTATGTTTTGTAGGTTTCAAGGGGCGTCACTGTTACTTACCTAGCAGGTATCCCTCTCCAAATTCTCCGGCACTCAGTCGTGTGTAGATCCCACTGTTCTGGAAGATGTAAGAGTCGTGGGTGCTCCCAGGAAACTTCGCGACAATATCAGTGATGATGTTCCCTGCATCACAGATCACCTGCACATTGATGGAGTGGGTGGACTTTCTGTTCCTGTAGATGTGCTCAGTGTCAGCTGGTGGGCAGATTGGGATGTGTGTGCCATCAATACAGCCAATGACATGGGGGAACTGTGCCATGTGATAAAAGTCAGTTTTAGTTTTCTGCAGTTCAGCCTGTGTGTTTGGGAAGCTGATGTAGTGGTGCATTCTCTGCATCATGGCATCCAGGAACTTCCTGAAAAAACGGGACAGGCAACTCTGGGATACACCACCCACCGCAGCTATCACCACCTGATAACTGCCGGATGCCAGTAGATGTAGGCTGCAGAG
This sequence comes from Triturus cristatus, assembly GCF_964204655.1. NCBI lineage: Eukaryota > Metazoa > Chordata > Amphibia > Caudata > Salamandridae > Triturus > Triturus cristatus. The sequence continues at coordinate 728,382,457 of NC_140580.1, forward strand.
CACCTGCACATGTGGTGGTATGGCATGCGCCCTTCTAGTTGGCTGGTCCAGGAGTGGGTGCAGGTCCCTTATCAGGTCCATGATGGTTTGGGGGTGTAGCCTGTACCTTTCATGTATCTCTGCATCAGTCAGTTGGAAGAGTGTGATGCGCTGTCTGTAGATTTGTTCCTCCCGTCTCCATATCCTCAGACCTGCTGCCTGTAGACGTAGGCGCCTTGCAATGACATACAGAGCGGCCATGTTGTCCACGCTGTTGCATTTTGGGATTGCTTATATGCACTGTTGATGGTTACCACCTGCTTTCAATCCGTGTTACTTACCGACTCTTAATTACCGATTTTCATAGATTTCTTAATTACCGATGGTTCCTACATGTCATTTTCCGTTTTACCACTTCATATTTACCACTTCATATTTACCGAATCGGTAAATATGTATTCGGTAAATATGAATCGGTATTTTTGGATTCGGTAATTATGATTCGGTATTTACCGCTTCATATTTACCGAAAAGTTGTTTTTGGACTCCTACATCTCACTTGTCTGAATACCGGTCGGTAACGGCATATTTACCGAAAATCGGCCGTTACCGACCGGTATTTGGCGACCTACATGAGGCCCATAATGTTTTAGTTCGACAGCCACATGTAACCTGTATCCTGTTTGACCTGATAGTTGAAACACATTTTGATGCCAAATAGGTACTGTATCTAATGGATTATATTTACCATTAATGTGTTGCATGCCGGTTGTAACATTGCTTGATGACGCTGCTTACTTGCTAGTTTACAATGTAATATAAGAAAATCAATAAAAAGATTCAAACTGAAAAAAATGAAGGTTAACTTCTGCTTGGAGTGAGGCAAGATTTTTGGGCATTGATAGTAAAGAGCGAATGTTAGACCTGGTATTCTTGTCATGCTTTTCCCCCTAACATTTTGCCTTCTACCCGTCTATTTTGCTTACCTTGTTTTTGCTGGATTTATGAATCTGTGCACTTCACCACTGCTAATCAGTGCTAAAGTGCTTGTGCTCTCTCCTTAACCCCTTCAGCGCTGCGCGGATTACCGCGCAGTGCTGAAGGTTCTGAGCGCGGGCGGGGCCATGACGGAACGGTTCCGTCATAAGCACAGCCCAACCGACATGCATGACGGAACCGTTCCGTCATAAGCGTCGAAGGGGTTAAAACATGGTAGAATTGGCTTATACCCAATAGGTATATTTAATTTACTGATAAGTTCACTGTAAAGTACCACTACCTGTGTCCAGGGCATGTAAATCAAATACTAGTGGGCCTGCAGCACTGATTGTCTCACCCACTTAAGTAGCCCTTTAAACATGTCTCAGGTCTGCCATTGTTGCCTGTGGGTGCAGTTTCAAACTGCCATTACTACCTGGCAAAAGAAACATTTGCCAGGTCCAAACCTTCCTTTTCAATACTTTGAGAAAGTCATCATTTTTGCCCTGTTCATCCCCATTTTTTGACTTATACTGGGGGTAACTGACTCTGAATACGCCCTGGGCCTGCTAACCAGGCCCAGGGCCAGTGATCAGATGAAAAAGGTATATGGTAATTAGGAATAATTACAATTGCCATTGACCTGTGTAAATCCCTTGTATATAATAAGGCAAGGGGGATTCAAACTACCTATAAGTCCCTAGTATATAAAAGGGGAGGGGGGTTTAGAGGCCCAGCAGCTGTACTGCACTGGAAGGTGAACTACCATGTAGCCTACTGTCATTTTTAAAGGCAGCTTTGCTTTGCAGACTGTTTACAAAAGTAAATTATATGCAAATTCAGCTTTCGGATTAAAGATACTTCCAAAGTGGTAATCTAATTTATTTTTAAATATATGCCACCTCCAAGGTCTCCCTTAGGTGCCCTAGGGGTGGGGTGCCATGTAACTATAAGCAGGGACATTATAAAGAATGTTTTTATATGCACTGGTGAGGGGAGAACTGCCAATTTTGTTTTCACTCATTGTAGATTATTAGCTCCATAGGCTAACATTGGAATATACTGTTTAAGTATAAATATTGCTAGGAAGGAGCTCAAAATGTCAGTCAAGGACTTAAAAGATTGGCAAGGATAAAACCAACAACTTCCCTCTGTTGAATGTACCAAAGCTAGTACAGAAAGGAAGTTATAGAACTTTCTTTTCTGTGAGTCAAAATCCAGCCATCTAGCAGCCTCCCCTGATTTGTCTGCCTTAACAGGCTTAGCCAAGCTGATTTGATGAGGAGATAAGTAGCCTGCATAGGACAGAGGTTATCTGGTGGGGGGAGCTCTGCAGCTGCAGAGAACAGGCCAGGTCGGGCTGAGTAAATCAAACCAGGCTTCAAAGAAAACAGAACAGTAAGGCACGCCAGCCTAATCCCTCTTCCACTACACCCAGTCAGAGGACAGACCCAGGAAAGGAACTTGCACAAGATCTGAAGGGGAAGTGTTAATGGAAATTAGCCACACCAGTAGGTTGGTTTAGCCAGGTCTTACTCTCCTGTAGAGGAATCCTCCATCTTGAATTTTAAAGTGCAGTGCTTTGTGGGAGAAGAATATGCCACACTTTGGAGGAAGCTGTCATGCTTTGGGGTGGCAACCGGCACATCAGATCATTGAATAAATATGTGAACGCTGCATAGCAGCTCAATTATGCTGCCAGAAACTCCAGGAAGAAGGATGGCCCAGCTAGAACCCTGGTCTGCACTCCAAATATTACAATCTGAAGGACTGCCCCTGATGCACACTTGCGACTACAGCCCTGAGGACTTTGCCTTGCTTCACAAGGGATTAAGGTGTGGTCTCCCTGAAATCAACAAGTTAACAGAGCTTCTCTGCAACATCACCCTCAAGAAGTCCCCAGCCTGGAGTGCGTCCAGTGAACATTTAAGGATTTGGCCAGGTACATTGTGGGAATTGTAGTCCCAAACTTCCACTGACCATCTTAGAGCCTCAGAGATTTTAGACCCTTGAATGTGTTTTGGACACTTCAAATCCTCAAGAGGAACTTTAGAAAGAAGTTCCAGAAGTTTGGAGAAGTTTGAAACAACTTTTGGAAAAGGCTCCATAAGGAGATCGATTCAACACAAGAGTCAAGCCTGCAATCTTCAACTGCGACCCGGCCTGGATTTAAGGTTCGTGTGAAGGTAACATTTTGACCAGGGCCTCCTGCTCAGTGTGTCCGACCCGGGCTCCATCGCAGTCAGACTCAAACTTTGACTTTGTCCCGGCATAGCACGACCCGATATCCCAAATTCACGCTATGTGTTTATAAGCACTAGAAAGTGTTCAATCTTTAAAAATTCATATCTCTGGTTACCTATTTTGGATGTTTGTCATTTTGGTGTCATTGTAAAGATACAAATATTTTCTATGTTTATAAACTAGTGTGGGATTTGTTTTGTGTCTCACTTACGTAATGTATTGGTGTTTTTGAATGCTTCATATACCTGTATCCTGAATTAAGCCTGCCTGCTCTCAGTCAGCTACTAAGGGTTGAGCCAGAGGCTAATGTATTGAGACCTTGACTGGACTTTACATTGCGTTGGAGGCCTTATTGCTAGTGGTAGGTGCATACTTACCCCTACTAATAATCCACCTTCCAACATTTGATGGCAACGGTGGGATACGGACGTGTGTTTAAATTACACCATAAAGTAAGTTAAAATCATTAAAAATCTGCTAAATTGACTTGGAACAAAACTGTTAATTTTTTAATTTTTAAAATTTGGACTAAAACTGATTTTTAATCCATATTTTTCTAAATTTGTTCTATTGCTGATTTTTGAAGTTGGTGTGACCCAAAACTAGGGATACCATGGAACAAACTGACAGTGACCGAGCTTAGGGCTCAGTGTAGGTCCAGGGGCTACCTAATAACAACAAGATCAGGAAGGCAGAGTTGATTAGGTCCCTTAAGGCCTTGGCACAGACAGCTCCAGAGAAGGAAGGGGAGGGTGACCCCTCCTACCACCTCCAGGAGGTGGATGATGACACCTCAACTATTTCTTCTGGTACTAGGTTAATACTTCCAGCTAATGGAGGGAGGAGAGGCTCCTCCACAGAGGACCCAGACAGGGTCCTCAGAAGGCAAGAGCTTGAGGCTCAGTTAGCTTCCATAGCTTTGGAAGAGAGAAGTTTGGCCCTAGAGGAGAAGACGTGACAAGGGAGGAAGTGAAATGAAGTGTTGGCAGCAACAATGAAGAAGATACTGAGATGCCTAGCGTGGTGGGTTTAATCCTAGGCTTCCCAAGGGAACAGTTTCCATGTACACCGATGGGGGTGATACTGACGCCCTTGAGATGAGAGAGGTCAACTCTAAGTATTGAGGTTCACAACTGTGGGAACTGATCCCAGTAGCTGTGAGGGATAGGCTCCTGACCCTACAGGGAGATTTGGCAAAATCTTGCTCCCACATGAGGAAATGTTTAGTCAATAAATTTGATTTGACCACAGAGCAGTACAGGAAGAAGCTCAGGGACACCCAGAAAGTTAACCCACAGTCCTGGATGAACTTTGTGGACATCTCAGTGAAGGCACTAGAGGGCTGGATTAGTAGTAACCAAGTGAGCACTTATGAGGGGCTGTGCATTTTATTGTTTAAAGAGCACATCCTGACTCATTGTGCACAAGAAACGTTACGCCAGTACCTAGCAGACTCTAAGCTGACTAGCCCTAGAGTGCTGGATGAGCTAGCTGAAGAGTGATTGAGAACCTAGGTTTCCAATCAGCATCAGGGGGTGAGCAGAAGAAGGGAGGACAGGTTCCCCAGGGGAAAGAAGGTCAAAAATAGAAAGAGTCCTCACAAAACCCACAAAACCTGTGCAGGGGGAGGGACGCAAAGCCACTTTCAAGACGAAGGACTATCAGTGGAAGTCCTTTGACCTTGCAAAGACAGGAAACGTCTGTGCCCTTATGAAGACAGGTCAGTGTTTTGACTGTTATCAGCCAGGACATAAGAGAATAGATGCTGTCTGCACACAGAAGCCCCTCACTGGTGAGCATTCTCTGGTAATTGCCAGCATAGGTGTTGGGGTGGAGATTGTCCCAAATATGGGGAAGGGTTTGACAGAGGCTTGGGCTGTCTTGCCTCCCAGTATGGAGAACAATCGGCAGAGGCTAAAATCACTGGAACTGAGGTTGAGGTCGTGAGAGATACAGGAGCCAGAGTGCCTATGGTCACAGATAAACAGGTTTCCCCAGGGCAGATCATGCCTGGTGTGTATCACATGTAACCTATGCAGACAGAAGAGCAGACTCCACTCCATGGCAATGGTGAGTTTGGAATGGGGAGGTGTGACAGGCCCTAAGCAGGTAGTGTGTCTCCTGCACTCCCAATAGACTATCTATTGCAAAATGATCTTGACGCATCTGTCTGGTCTGGGATGGAGAGAATGGTCCATGTAAGGATGCTGGATCTTCCTGAGTAGGTATGTGCTATGACCAGGTCACGGGCTATCCAGAAGAGAAATGCTGGTCACTTGAACCCTGGAACAATGGGCCAAGCATCCAATGGCAAGGAAAAGGGCTATGGGTCTGGTGAGCCAGCCCAAGGAACTTGAGAGGTGCAGCAGGAATCTGACCCTGAGGGGAAGAATCTGTCCCCTAAAGAAGGGATTCCATCCTTGCAGGGTCTGTCAGAGTTGACAGAATTTACAAGAGCTGGTGGACCCTTTAGAGAGGACTTTTGCCAGGGACAGAGAGAGTGTCCCACCCTTGAGAGCGTGAGGCAGACTGCCTCCAGGCAAGAGAAGGGTGATGTCAGTGGCTTTGACAAAATCTACTACACTGAGGGTAGAAACCCCAAAGTTTTGACTACCAGGAGGTTGGTAGTCCCACAGTAGAACAGTGAATTCCTCATGACGTTAAGCTATGACATCCCCTTGGTAGATCATTTAGGTCAGAAGAAGACTTGTAATCAGTTGGTTAACCATTTCTATTGACCAAACATGTCTGTCAGAGTGGAGGAGGTTTGCAGCTCCTGTGCAACCTATCAGGCCAGTGGCAAGACAGGGAGCAAGCCAAAGGCTCCCTTGATACCACTGTCTGTGGTTGGGACTCCCTTTGAGAGAGTGGGGGGGGGGTGGACATTGTGGGTCCTCTAGACCACCATTGGCAGCAGGGAACAAGTATATCTTGGTGGTAGTAGTCTATGCCACAAGATACTCTGAAGCAATACCCCTCAGAACAGTCACTGCTCCTTTGGTGGCTAGTGCCCTACTTGGTGTGCTCACCAGAGTGAGTTTCCCACAGGAGATTGCCTAAGATAGGGGCACAAATATCATATCCAGCTATCTGAAGGCGATGTGAGAAGAATGTAATGTTACCTACAAGTTCACCACCCCATATCATCCCCAGACTAATGGTCTGGTGGTTTAATAAGACAGTGAAGGGCATTATCAATGGTTTGTCTGACAAACTCATGAGGAGATGGGATATTCTCCTCCCATGCGTACTGTTTGCCTACAGGGAGGTCCCACAAAAGGGGTTGGCTTTAGACCCTTTGAGTATTTGTTTGGGCACCCTGTAAGGGGGCCATTGTGCCTGGTGAGAGAGTCTTGGTAAAAGTTTTTCAAGAAAGACAAGGACAATGTGCTGGACTATGAGCTAGGCCTGAGATCTTGCATGGTAGAGTAAATTTACATTGCAAGCAGGAAACCGGAGGACAGCCAGGAGCTCATGATGCACTTGGATGACAATAATGCTATCATGCCTGAGTACACTCCAGGACAATTGGTGTTGGTTTTGGAGCCTGCAACTCCTAGGGCCCTCAAGGACAAGTGAACTGGGCTATATTCAATCCTAGTGAAGAAGGGTGAGGTTACCTACCTGGTAGAACTGAACACCTACAGGGACCCTCACGGGGTCCTGCATGTGAATAGGCCAAAATCCCACCAACACAGGGCAGACATGACCATCTTCATGTTCACAGATGAGGGAGGAGATGAGGAGACTGAGCCAGTGCCAGACCTTCTCTCCCACAATGTTATGTTATGTTATGTTATTCACTTTTATTAGGCGCACAGCTGCCCCAGCGAAGGGGCGTCCTGGCGCCTGATCAGGTACACAACACAACAGGTCAAGGCCAAGAAAAGAGAAATCAGATAGCAGGGGCAAACAGATGTGTTTTAATGGCGCGTCTAAAAAGAGTCAGGCTGTTTAGGGCGCGAATATGTAAAGGAAGGGAATTCCATAGATCAGCCGCCAGAACACGAAAAGAGCGTCCTCCCATCCTACTCAGCCTGAACCTAGGCTTAGTCGCCAGATGGTAAGATTCAGACCTGAGAGACCGCGTGGGGACGTAAGGAGAAATAAGGCCCGCCAAAGCAGGGGGAGAGGAAAGCTTCAGGATCTTAAATGTCAGACAGAGAGCCTTAAATTTGATTCTCTGTCTGACCGGAAGCCAGTGAAGGGAGGTCAGAACAGCAGAGACAGAGCCTCGTCTCGGAAGGCCAACAATGGCCCGTGCAGCAGCGTTCTGCACCCTCTGAAGCCTAGTAGCCTCAGCCTGGTTGACTCCAAGAAGCAAGGCACTCCCGTAGTCCAGCCGGGAAAGAATAGAGGCCTGAACCACCAGTTGCCGAGTGGGGGGGGTCAAAGAATTTGAGGACTGACCTCAGCCCTCGCAGAATACCAAAACAGGTAGCTGCTGTCTTCTTTGTATGGCTGGTATAAGAAAGATTGGAATCCAGCCACACCCCCAGATTTTTAACTTCGGCCGCTGGAATGGGGGACACCCCGAGTTCAGAAGGCCACCACTGGTCTCCCCAAAGTTCCGCCTGCTTCCCCACAACCAGGACCTCGGTTTTCTTAGCATTAAGCTGTAGGCAGTTGCTACGCATCCAGCTAGCCACAGCTATAAGTCCTGCACGGAACCTGGGCGCAGTCACCTCAGGGTCCCCACTGAGTGTCACCGCCAGCTGCGTGTCGTCGGCATACGATGTCATGGTAAGGCCACATTGCCTGACGACAGCGGCCAACGGTTTCACATACAAGTTGAACAATGTGGGGCTTAAAGCAGAACCCTGAGGGACTCCCAGTTCCAAAGAATGGAAAGAGGACTGGCCAGGTGGAATGGCTACTTTGAAAGACCGGTCCGAGAGGAAGGAGCGGAACCACTGAAGAGCCTTCCCCCCAATACCCACTTCCTCCAAGCGCCGCATCAGAATGTCATGAGACACCGTGTCAAACGCGGCGCTCAGGTCTAACAATAGGAGTGCCGCAGTCTGCCCCGCATCCAGCACTGACCGCAAATGCTCGGTCATGAAGAGCAAAGCAGTTTCAGTGCTGTGTTGGGCGCGAAAACCATTTTGACTCTCGTCAAGAATGTTATTACGAGAGAGGTGGGCAGACAAGATGGAATTCACGTGTGCCTCAGTGACCTTGGCGGTCCAAGGCAGGAGGGAGATGGGCCGGTAATTCTCCGGGAGCAAGGGGTCAGAGTTGGATTTCTTCAGAATAGGGCTGACCACAGCTTGCTTCCAGGATGACGGGACCACGCCCTCACTGAGGGAAAGATTAATCACGTCCAAAATGGGTTCACGACAGAGAGGCGGGAGACGAATAAGGAACTCCGGCTTCAATGGGTCTAAGGGGGAGCCAGATTTAATTTTAAGGCTCAGAGTGTCAAATACCTCGTTAGACATAGCCGGCAGGATGGACAGAGTTTCGGACACCGGGACCTTCATATCACTAAGAGCATCCCCGAAGACAGATGGTATAAATCCTCGATAGATTGTCTGCACCTTCCCCGTGACATTTAGCCCAGCGCAGAGGTATAAGAGAATCGAGGGCAGTAAGGACCCAGTTGCAATACTGGTCATATCCCTGTTCCACATTCTGCAGTTTGCCCAGGGGTTGTGCCTCCAATATCCTGACAAACTCCTCCAACTTGAGTTTACGCCAATTGCGCTTTAAGATCTGTTTATCCACAGGTTTAAATTGCGGATTTTCTAGGGGGCATGACACCTTGACCAACAGATGGTCAGTCCAACCCACCACCATCGGGTCAGATGATCTAGCCCGAACTAGGGTGGTAAAAAAGGGGTCAAGTATATGACCTCCTATATGGGTGGGGGAGGTGACTAGTTGGTTAAATTGCATCGCTTCCAGGTCCGCTAACAAGGAGCTGATGGATAGAGATGACGTCTGATCAAGATGTATATTTAAGTCACCTATTATGCTAAAGTTAGCACACCTAGGAGCCAGCGAGCCAACCACATCCGCAAGGGCAGCCTTAAAAGCAGTGTCGTTCCCCGGTGGACGATAGATAAGCACACCACTGAAGGTAAATTGATGACTAACCCTTACCTTAAACGAGGCGCTTTCACACATTGGAAGATCAAAAGCCTTCCACTCAGCTGGGAAGCAGGATTTAATCGCCATGGCTATACCACCTCCCCTAGTCGAACGGTTCAAGGTAAACACCGTGTAGGTAGAGGGGAAAGCCAGATTTATAATGGCAGTGTCAGCGTCCTGTAACCAAGTTTCGGTAAGAAAAATGATATCAGGAAGGTCCGTATCTATCATGTCCCGTAGTGACTGATGGTGCTTGACCAAGGATCTAACATTCAAGCTCCATATATTAAGTTCCTGCTCGGTGCAATCCGTATGAATGCCACGAGCAGTCCCTACAGCAAGTCGTACCCCATTGGGAGTAGCCAGGGAAAAACTGCCGCAAGAACAGTCATAAGGTCCCGAGAGAGGAGGTACAGGGAATGAGTTACACGCCAAAAGGCTGTCTCTTATGGAAAAGAGATCAGCACGACCGTACCTGAGTGTCGCTATGCTACACATGATGGTGCAATGGCAGGAAGCCAGAGTCCATAGCCCGCACCCGCTACCTCGACGCGGACGAGCGCAGACGGGCAGGACTCTGGCACGACTCCGGCTAAGCGACGGCGTCCCACTGCGCGTTCCCGCTGCGCGGGGAAGACGACTTTAAATAGGCGTCTCCCCAACCAGCACGAGCGTCGGGACGCTCCAAGATGGCGCCCGCGCAAGGACACACTCACCCCAATCAAAGATGGCACCCACAGCTATCCAGCCCCAGGACCCGGACCCGCCAAATGGCGGTGAGTTTTCACCAAATTAAATGCGAGTAAGGGGACAGAAGCCAGCAGAGCGATGGATAAAATCAGGGGAAAAAACGAAAATCAGCCAAGATAAACTAAGGTATTTAAAAATATCAAAGCCCGCTGGCAGCGCGACCTGCGCTAGTGCAGCAATGATCAGCAATGTGCAAGATGGGTCAGTGTAGGGAGTTGTACTCTCTCCCAAATTGGCAGACCGACAGCACAGAGACTGCACACAGGTACTGGGGCAATGTGCTGGTCTGTTTTCTCTGACCCCAGGTATCACCAGCTGCTGTATACTTAACATTGACATTGGTGACAGTCTACCTGTCAAGAACAAGATGCACAGGTTGTCTGGCCAGGTCAGAGCCAGCATCAAGGCTGAAGTAGCTCATATGCTGGAATCGGGGGTAATTGAGCCCTCTGATAGTCCATGAGCCAACCTAGTGGTGCTTGTGCCCGAGCCTACCCCCCAGGGGGAACAGAAGCAGTTGAGGTTCTGTGTGGACTACAGAGGACTGAATGCAGCCACAAGGACTAATGCTCACCATATACTTAGAGCTGATGAGCTGATTGATAGGTTAGGAGCTGCTAAATACCTGAATACATTTGATTTAACCTCAGGCTATTGGCAGATTGCGCTCAGAGAAGGAGCAAAAGAGAGGTCAGCATTCTCCACACCAGAGGGGCATTACCAATTTAAAGTAATGCTCTTTGGCTTAAAGAATGCTCCTGCCACCTTTCAAAGATTGGCGAACAGGATACTGTCGAGGCTGGAGCAGTTCAGTGCAGCTTATCTGGACGATATCGATGTGTACAGTTCCACCTGGGAGGATGACTTAAGCCACCTGAAGGAAGTGTTACAGGCCCTGCAGCAGGCAGGCCTGACTATTAAGGCCAGTAAGTGCCAAATAGGGCAGAGTTCAGTTGTGTACCTGGGTCACCTTGTAGGTGGGGGCCATTTACAACCTCTCCAGGCCAAAATCCAAACCATTTTGGATTGGACAGCTGCTGCCACCCAGATACAGGTCAGTTCCTTCCTTGGTCTGACTGGATATTATAGAAGATTTGTTCAGAACTATGGGATCACTGTGGCTCCCTTGACAGACCTCACTTCTAAAAAGTGGCAAAAGAAAGCTATCTGGACCTCAGAGTGTCAGAAGGCCTCTGAAAGAGGCTATGTGTTCAGTACTCATGTTACTAGCCCCTGACTATCAATTCATCAATCAGGTTTTGTAGAGCGTGACTACTCACCCCTAAGGTCCTAAAGGCGCTGTGGGGGGGAGGGGTCTGCTGTTCAGTCGAAGAGCCAGGTCTTGAGGTCCTTCCTGATCTGAATTGAGGCAGAGATAGTGTTTGCCTGAGATGCAGAGAAAGGTAGTTCCAGGTCCTTGCGGCGAGGTAGGAGAAGGATCTTCCTCCAGTAGTGGTCCTGCGGATCTGTGGGATGGTGGACAGGACCTCATGGGCGGAGCGGAGATGTCTGATGAGGGTGTGGAAGAAGAGGCGGGGGTTGAGGTATGCGGGTCCAGCGTTGTGTGAGGAGCTTGTGGGTAATCCTTTTGATGACCGGGAGCCAGTGGAGGTCTCTTAAGTGTTCGGTAATGTGGCTTTGGCGAGGGATGTTCAGGATGAGTCTGGCAGAGGCATTTTGGATGTTTTGCAGCTTCTTTTGGAGTTTTTTCATTGTGCCAGTGTAGAGTGGGTTGCCGTAGTCGAGTCTGCTGCTGATGAGTACGTGGCTGACTGTTTTCCTTGTCTCATGGGATCCACTTGAAGATCTTTCAGAGCAGGCGAAGAGTGTGGAAGCAAGAGGACAAGACGGCGTTGATCTGGCAGTTCATTGAGAGCGAGGAGTCCAGGATGATGCTGAGGTTTCGTGCATGGTCCATGAGTGTGGGGGGGTTCCAAGTGCTGCGGGCTACCAGGAGTCGTCCCAGGCAGAGGGTTTGGGGCCCAGGATGAGGACTTAAGTCTTGTCTGAGTTGAGCTTGATGCAGCTGTCCTCCATCCAGGTGCCTACTGCCTTCATTCTACTGTGGAAGTTGTTCTTTGCGGCTGTGGGTTCGTCGGAAAGAGAGAGGATCAGCTGGGTGTCATCAGCGAAGTAGACGATGTTGAGGCCATTGTTTCTGATGATGGTTGCGAGGGGGCCATGTAAATGCTGAAAAGGGTGAGGCTCAGAGAGGAGTCCTGTGGCACTCCGCAGCTGTTGTCTGTGTGTTCTGAGAGAAAAGGTGGAAGTCTGACTCTCTGTGTTCAGCCAGTGAGGAAGGAGCGGATCCAGTCAAGGGCTTTGGCATGGATGCCTGCCTTGTGAAGTCTAGCACAGAGGGTATCATGGGAGAGAGTGTCAAAAGTGGCTGGGAGGTCCAGGAGGATGCGGAGCGCTGTTTTGCCTCTGTCGAGTAGGATGTTGATGTCGTCTGGGGCAGCAAGGAGGGTGGTCTCAGTGCTGTGGTTGCTGAATCCAAATTGGGAGAGGTTCAAGATGTTTGTTTGATTCGATGAACTCAGGAGAGTTGGGTGTTGATTTCCCTCTCAATGACTTTGGCTATGAACGGGAGCAGGGAGATTGGACAGTAGTTCTTGAGGTCCGTTGGGTCAGCAGATGGTTTCTTCAGTAGGGGGTTGATCTCGGCATGTTTCCAGTCTTCAGGGAAGAAGGTGGATTCGATGGATCAGTTGATTGTGCAGCAGAGTTCAGGTGCGATGGAGGTGCTGGCTCTGTTGTATATTTAGTGGGGGCAGGGATCTGAGAGGGCCCCAGAGTGGATGTTTTTCATGAACTTGAGGGTGTCGTCGGTGGTGAGGGAGGTCCAGTTGAGTAGGGTCTGGGTCCGTTGGCTGCAGCAGTTTCGTTTGGGGTCGGTGGGTTTTGGTGAGTGAACCTGTCGTAGTTTGCCTTGATCTTGCCGTGGAAGAAGATGGTGAGATTGTCGCAGAGGTGTTGGGAGGAGGGGGATTTCTTTTGTCTCCGTGCTGGGTTGGGTGAACTCTTTGACTACGGTGAAGAGTAGTTTGCTAAAGACAAAGTCCTGCGCACACAATCAGGATAAAGCTTATTGGTAGCATCTGTCAGAGGAATGAGTAAGTAAATAAATTCGATTGATTTTGAACATAGAAGGTCGACATCAGCAGAATTTTTGAGAAAAGAAAAACTTTATGTGTGTCAATGTCTGACCAATACAAAGCACGCAAATATTCAGCCGACACGTGTTTCGTCACACTGTGTAAAGATGTGACTCTTCAGGGCTGGGAAGGACACAAAGAAATAACAGAAAATGAAGATGAGTAAAAAAAAGGGGCAAAAATTATAACACATTATATTGCAAAGACTGAAAGAACGTAGGTCCAAGGTGTGAGATGCTCTTGATGTGAAACGGGTGAAACAATGTCTCAAGAACAGAGTTTAAAGCAAGATGCATCTGGACTGCAGAGCTGGACGAGGTACTATCAGTAGAAAAAGTGGCTATGGAGAATCCAAAATATATAAGAGCAGGCAAAGGACGGTGAAAGGTGCTCTTAATAAGGGCCCGGTGATGCTAAGTCACTGTAAAACTGAAAATCAACAATGTGCAATAAAGAAAGCTTCACTGTAATTCTCCTAAGCAGAAAAGAATCGCGTGTTTGTACGAATGAGTAGCATGCTGGATAACTGTTGCACTAGTAAAATAAAAATTGCGTGTGCCAAATGACTATGGAGAGTGCAAGAAAAATTATGGTGAAAAAACAGAAAAGGTAAAGATAGTGGGCTAAAAGACGACTGGTGATGGATAATGCATAAAATCTCCTTGGGTTGGTACCCCTGACCTGACAGCACCACACCTACTCTTTCAAAGTGAATACTCACAGTGCACACGTCTGAGCGCCATCTTCCTTTATCCCCATCCAACCCTGCCACATTGTGATTTTCTTGGACAACATAAGGAAGGGCAGCCGCATTGCACAGATAATATACTCGACTCTTATTTCAAGATCCGTGTTCATCTCCCTTGTTATGGATAGAGACAAGGTGGCAGCAGACCTTTTTGAGAATCTAGCCAAAGGCATACCACTGTCCAGCACAGCAAGTAATAGTAATCCACAACGTAAAGAAGGACTCAAAGAAAAATTCATCAAATTGGAAAGATTGAAAAAGACAGAAAACTCCAGATGGTGGGACAGTGCAACACTGAAGCATTATCTCAGACTCAATAGAATCCCGAGAGGACTACGCTCACAGATATTCCCTACTTTCGATGACCTGGATGACGATCTGTTGGGCAAATGGGAGGAAACTCTTACCACTAACTCAAATACACTCATCCACATCTTAATAGAAAATGCAGAACGCAAAGTAACTAAGTTACAACTGGAAATTGCAACACTAGAGAAAGAAATTGAAGAACTCAACCTCAAGGACGCGACCGAAAAGAACTACGCCATCCTGAAAGAGGTGTTGACCAAGCATCAAAATGACATAAAGGAAAGAAAAACGAGACAACTGAAAAGGGATGAAGCCGACTACAAAGAGGGACGTGTTTTCACCTTTGCTCGTAAATACGATCGTATAGTTCTTAGCGCACCAAGAGCCACAAACATTCCCAGATCTCCAATCTCTTCAAGCACCTCTTCTTTCAACACCGAGGTCACAAGCGAAAGCGAACCAGAGAGCCTTGATCAATCCAACCCTAAGGCAACCAGTTCCAGTTTTTTACGCGAAGTACAAGCGATCAGACGCGAGACGAGAACACAACAAAGACAGGGTACAGGGGACAAAAAACCCGCAGAGGAAAAAGGGCAGGAAAACGAGCAATACAAGAAGAAACTGAGATCGGGGAACGACAAGTAATGACCAACAATACTGACACACAAGTAGTCAATCTCTCTTCCTTCTCACTTAACAATAACATGATCTCCCTACTTAGTAAAGGCCTCAGTTTCAACCCATACGAAGCAGGAGATCTGTGCAGATCTAAAATAGATGTGTTCAAATTCATCAGGGGCCTCAAACTCAAAAAACACTTTGAGTCCATGCCTGCCTTTCAGACCAGACCAACTCGCGTCATCAACCCCCTACACCCTCAAACCATTAAAGATGTGCGTGACACCCATCTGCTACTTTCCATGTCTGAAACAGATGACCCACCTCCAAGCTTTGATCTGCTACTACGAGACCTCGACATTGATCCATCGGGCACCATCCCCAGTGGCCTCAAAAACAAGTCTAAATGGACACCCACCCTGTCGGGAGGGAACACCATTGACATATTCCACAACCTGGTACTTGAAGATCTCGATCAGTATGAGAGGAACATCACGAGAAACAACCGCAAGACCAAAGAAAATCTTACCAAGGGTGAGAGAATGGCTCTCAATAACCTGACCGCTGAAAACACCATCATCATCAGAGAAGCCGACAAAGGCGGGAATGTCATTGTGATGAATCGCATCGACTACCACAACGAAATCATGAGCCAACTGCAAGATAATACCTGCTATGAGCGTCTGGAAAGCAACCCCACTGGTCCCTTGACCAGTCTCATCAATAAAAAACTCCGTGGTTGGCAAGAAATGGGACTCATTGATGAAGAAGAAGTATGCTACATGACAATAGCTAAACCTACTTATCCTGTGCTTTATACTCTACCAAAGGTACATAAGCAGGCCCCTTTTCCTCCTGGCCGTCCGATCATTTCTGGCATAGGAGGACCAACCGAAAGACTAGCCCAATATGTCAACCTGTTTCTCAACCCAATGGTCAAAAATTTGCCTTCCTACATTCAGGACACCAAGCATATTCTAGGGATCCTTGCAGACATACAATGGCAACCTAACATGATCATAGCCACCCTTGATGTCGTCTCCCTCTACACATCTATCAAGCCCGACTTAGGACTTGAGGTAGTCTCCAGATCTCTTCACCACAGATCAGCCACTTTATGGGAACACACAAACATGGTTATCGGTATGATGGAAATCATACTTAATAACAACTTTTTCATGTATGAACAACACTGGTACAGACAAACCAAAGGAGTGGCCATGGGCTCCAAATTTTCACCATCTTTTGCCAACCTATACATGGGTGCCTTAGAAACAGAATGGCTATGGGACAAGAAAGCAGCCCAGTGGATTGACTACATCATATACTGGGGTAGATACATCGATGATTGTTTACTTCTTTGGTCTGGCACGCAAGAAAACCTTAACCAGTTCTGTGATTATCTCAACTCCAACAATATGGACATGAAATTCACATGCGAGACCAGCAAGACCAACATCTCGTTCTTGGATGTAGAACTATACGTCAAAGACAATTGCCTACACAGTAGATTGTATCGGAAGCAAACCTCTTGCAATGCCATTCTTCATGCCGAAAGTGCACATCCTTTACACCAGATAGAGACGATTCCTTTTGGAGAATTCACCAGGGCCAGGAGGAACTGTAGTGAAGACACCGAATTTTCCAATTGCCTGAACGACATGAAACAAAGATTTGTACAAAGGGGTTATAAACCACAGACCCTTAGAAAAGCCACAACCAGAATCAAGAATATCAGAAGAGAAACGACCCTACAGACCAAGACTTGTGGTAATACAGACAAACAAACCATCAGACTAATCACAGAGTACAATGCCATCAGCAGTACAATACGTAAAAGCTTCATCAGACACTGGGGCATCTTACTGGCTGACCCAAGCCTCAAGGACAACATCGGTGATCACCCACAAATAACATTCAGGAGAGGGAGAACTCTTAGAAGCAGACTCTGTCTTACGATTCCTCACTCCACGTCTGCATCCTCCTCCTGGCTCAAACCCCATACCATTGGTTTTTTCAAATGTGGCTGTTGCGGCGTTTGCAAATGGGCCGCTAATGGCACGAAAGAATTCAGTGGCTGGAATGGCAAAAAACACAGAATAACCTGCAACATCAACTGCAATTCCTCCTTTGTGGTCTACATCCTACAATGCACATGTAGCCTTCAATACGTGGGGAGCACGATCAGGCCACTGAAGGAACGTATTAGTGAACATGTTCGTGCTATGCACAATGTGGATGCCAAATACCCGATGGCTTCTCACATAGCATCATGCAAAACACAGGGCACCCAAAAAAGACTTTCCTTTTTTGGAATAGACATTTCCAAAAGTAACGCCAGAGGTGGTAACCGAGAACTGAGACTGAGGAGACAAGAGGCGACATGGATAATGCGCCTTCAGTCGGTTAAACACGGTCTCAACATTGACCATGAGTTACAGTACTTTCTAGGAACTTAACCCAATTTTTGTTGTTTCCTTTCATGTCATGACATGCCTGTTTGCTTACATGCTCTCGTATATATTTGCTTAATTTGTCATTATATGCTTGGTTTTTATGCCACTGATTACTTACAGAGAGGCAAACTCTGCTTTGACCTCTGAACCTGTTTTTTCTGTTTTCTTTAACTGTGCAACTATTGACTTTCGAGTTTCCACCCTTTTTTCTGTCTCTTCGTTGTTCATTGACATTAATGAATATGCATGTGATTCTACTCAATTAATCCCCATTGATGTGTACACTGTACCCTTATTATATCTGTCGCACACTGCTGCTTAATACGTGAATACTTAATTCTCCTCATAGGGTCTTCTGTACATGTCCTTGCTTATCCCTTCTATCTGCCATTAGTTGCGAGCTCACGCCACTCGAGCCGTTTTTTTTGCTTAGACACGTAACCATGACGATTTAGTCATTCACTCCCTCACTTCCTGTTTCAGCCTCGCCCGCATGCACTGCGCGCTCTAGTTTTTCTCGAGTCATTTCTGACAACCCGGTTACTTAAGCTTCCGGTTCCGGGACCTCGGCATTCCAAACATCCTGGAATCGGTGGATCCACATCCCGCGATCCTCAAGCACACCCGGTAAGACCCCAACCCGCTAGCCACACTTCTGTATTTTAAACTGCACATCGCTCATTCTACCCCTTTTTTACCTTAGATTGTACAGCCAATAACCCACGTGGCTGGTACACATCGGCGCCTAACTTACCAGTTCGGGTGACCGGTCTTTCCGTACCGCACCCTCACCATGCCAGTTTCATTTACGTTTCAAGGTCCACGCTCATCGATATCATCAGGTACGGGGAGGTCTTCAATCCTGCTCGAATCGGCTACGTTCCCCGTTCCACGTGCATGCTTTGTATTTCCCTCCGTCTCACATTCACGGCTCCGTAACCAAGAATAAACACTGTCACTTAATAGATCATACCTTAGCCCTTTTCCCATTACGCTTGCCGCTTTTTATTGTTCATCTTGATTAGTCCTTTGCCGCCTAACATTTCTTAGGCTGCCTCTAGTGATTTAGTGAACCGTAATTTCTGCTCCATTTTTTCTTTGGTCATATTGCTGCTTTTTCTAGTAACTACGGCCACTGTATCTCTTATGTCTTCCAAACTGCATTTCTTATGTTTTCTCTCTATTTACAGAATGGTTTATTCCGGTTTTATTATGGCCTTTGATATATTTTTCTTCCATTATCATTATTGTTTGTTACCTACCTGTCACACTGCATAGAGATCAATTTGTCTACGCACTTTTGTCATTATTGTGTGTTTCCATTCGTAATCTGAAGGATCACTAGACTCTTCCGTTTCAATTCTGCTCAGGTTACTTATGTGCTTTACAAGCATAACTCTATCACGAATTCCTAATGTTACAATTTTCAGCCACATTCTCGCATGCGTTTTGGGATTTTATGCATTATCCATCACCAGTCGTCTTTTAGCCCACTATCTTTACCTTTTCTGTTTTTTCACCATAATTTTTCTTGCACTCTCCATAGTCATTTGGCACACGCAATTTTTATTTTACTAGTGCAGCAGTTATCCAGCATGCTACACATTCGTACAAACACGCGATTCTTTTCTGCTTAGGAGCATTACAGTGAAGCTTTCTTTATTGCACATTGTTGATTTTCAGTTTTACAGTGACTTAGCATCATCGGGCCCTTATTAAGAGCACCTTTCACCGTCCTTTGCCTGCTCTTATATATTTTGGATTCTCCATAGCCACTTTTTCTACTGATAGTACCTCGTCCAGCTCTACAGTCCAGATGCATCTTGCTTTAAACTCTGTTCTTGAGACATTGTTTCACCAGTTTCACATCAAGAGCATCTCACACCTTGGACCTACGTTCTTTCAGTCTTTGCAATATAATGTGTTATAATTTTTGCCCCTTTTTTTTTACTCATCTTCATTTTCTGTTATTTCTTTGTGTCCTTCCCAGCCCTGAAGAGTCACATTTTTACACAGTGTGACGAAACACGTGTCGGCTGAATATTTGCGTGCTTTGTATTGGTCAGACATTGACACACATAAAGTTTTTCTTTTCTCAAAAATTCTGCTGATGTCGACCTTCTATGTTCAAAATCAATCGAATTTATTTACTTACTCATTCCTCTGACAGATGCTACCAATAAGCTTTATCCTGATTGTGTGCGCAGGACTTTGTCTTTTGTTCTCTTGAGCGGGTTTTTCCCACTTAATTGCAGGGGTCTCCTTGGGTTGGTACCCCTGACCTGACAGCACCACACCTACTCTTTCAAAGTGAATACTCACAGTGCACACGTCTGAGCGCCATCTTCCTTTATCCCCATCCAACCCTGCCACATTAAGAGTAGTTTGCTGTTGTGTGCGTTGGCGTTGATGCGTTCTTGTATGGCCATTTTTTTTGTCGATTTGATGAGATGGTGGTGTTTGGTGACTGCGGTTTTGAAGGCTGCGTGGTCTGAAGATGCCTTGCTGCTTCTCCATCTTTTTTTGAGCCCATCTGCAGGTGTTGTTGGATTCTTGGAGGTTGGGAGAGAACCAGCTGGCTTTCTTGGAGGGTTGCTTGCCTGAGGGTTTCCTGAGGGGGAGCAGTGTGAAGGCGCAGTTGGAGATCCATGAGTGGAGGTTGCTTGCATAGGTGTTGGCGTCTGTGGATGTAGCTGATGTGGTTGTGGAGAGGGTGATGGTGAGTTGGTCTTCAGTGACCTTGTTCCAGCTTCTGCATGGGTGGTGGTGGGTGTTTTGGTGTACAGTGGGTTTGGTTAAGGAGAAATGGACGCAGCAGTGATGGTCCTCTGTAGTTTGAAGGTGCGGCTAAAGGAGATGTTGCCGCTTGCGGAGAAGATGGGGTTGGATGTGTGTCCTGCTGAGTGGGTTGGAGAGGCGACCAGTTGCTTGAGTCCGATGGTGGCGAGGTTCTCCAGTAGGGATGATGTATTTTGGTTGTTGAGGTTGTCCAGGTGAAAATTGAGGTCTCCAAGGAGGATGTAGTCCATGGAGTCATCACGTTGTGTGCGATGAAGGTGACAGGGGATATACTGAACAGGGGTAGATAATAGTGCCGCGGAGGGTGGTGTTCGAGTTAGTTTGCATCTGGAAGTTGAGGTGCTCCATGGTGGTTGAGTTGTCATCCGAGCTTGTTATGATACAGAGGGTGTTTTTGTTTACAATATCAATACGTCCTCCTGGTCAGGCGGAACGGTCCTTGTGAATGATTTTGTAGCCATCTGGGATGGCGATGGCAATGTCTGGGGCAGAGGTGGCATTTATCTATTTTCCAGTGGAAGGTGATGTCGGGGCAGACAGAGTTGAGCAGGTTCCAGATCTTCACGGCATGTTTGCGGAGGGAGCATATGTTGATTAGGATACAGCTGAGGTGATGGGGTCTGGTTTTTGTGGGTTGTGCGGTGGGTCACTTTGGTGTGCTGCTGCCGTTGTGGCAGTAGAAAGGGCCCTGGGTGTCGTTCGGCGACGCATTTCTCTACAGGGAATGGACTTCACAGTGGACCATTGACCTGAGGTAGCCCATGCCTATGTTGAAGTACTGTCCAGGTTTTTCCACTTAGCTGATGAGGACTAACTACCAGGGTGTAGATTAGTTACACATCATCTTTTATTTGGGGGGGAGGAGAGTGTGAGAACATCATCCTTTTTGCACTGTTCACCCCCAGTTTTTGACTGATACAGGTGGTAACTGACTCCGACTGTGCCCTGGGCTCTGCAAACCATAGTCAGTGCTCTGATGAAAAAGGAATATGGTAATCAGGTTTACAATTGGTAATGAACAACCCTTGTAAGTCCCTAGTATATAATAAGGCAAGGGAATTCCAACTACCTATGAGTCTCTAGTATATAATTGGGCAGGGGGGTTTAAGGCCCAATAGATTTCCTACACTGGAAGGTGCACTACAGTGTTGCCTGCTGTCACTTTTTACAGAAGCCCTGCTTTGCAGACTATCTTTAAAAGTAAATGATATGCAAATTCAACTTTGGAATAAAAGGTACTTCCAGAGTGGTAATCTAACTTATTTATATATACACGTCACCCCTTGGTTCTACCCTAGGTGCAGCAGGCATGGGGTGCCATGTAACTTTAAACAAGGACATTATAAAAGATGTTTTATATGTTCTGGTGAGGGAAAAACTGCCAATTTAATTTCCCCACATTGTAGATTAGCTCCATAGGCTAACAATGGAATATGTTATTTAAGTATAAATATCGCAAGGAAAGAACATAAAATATCATTTAAGGACTTAAAAGATTGGCAAGGATAAATCCAACAACTTGCCACTGTTGAATTTACCATAACTAGTACAGGAAGGAAGTTATAGAACTTTCTTTTCTGTGAGCCAAAATCTAGTCTTCTAGCAGCCTCTCCTGATTGGTCAGCCTTAACAGGCTTCGCCAAGCTGCGTTGATGAAGTGATAGGTGGCCTACATAGAGCAGAGGTTATCTGATGGGGGATCTCTGCAGCTGCAGAGAACAAGCCAGGTCTGGGGCTGGGTAAATCAAAATGGGCTTCAAATGAGTAGGACAGTAAGGAATGCCAGCCGGGCATTACCTCATTACCAAAAAACCCTTGTGAATAAGATACCGACTCCCTCTGAAACTATTGAGTGTGGTTAGTCATTGTCCTTAAAAATATGTGCTCTTGCATAGGAAATTTTTGATAGTGATTAGCCCTTGTATGTGTCTTTCCAGATGCAATTAGCAATGTGAAACGACTTGTTGTTTTGATTTTGAAATCACCAAGATAAAAGTGGATATGAGATAATAATTTGACTGCTTGGCTTGATGTATTGCAAGCTCACACTATACCATATGTACATAGGAGTAAAATAAGTCTGTCGTGTTTCTATTGTAGTGCTCAGCAGGTTTGAGTCCTGAGGAGAACCCATAAATGGGAGAGGGTTAGAAATGCGTTGACAGTTTTTTCAACCAACGAGTGCATTCAAAATATTGGTTGCTAGTTTTCAGGGATGAAATTGACCTAATGACTGAACAACTGCACCCCTGGGGATAACCAGATTGGCACTGTTTGGTTGTATGGCCCAATTAGTAGGAGCATGAAAGAGTGATGTAAAGAATAGGCTCCATTAGGGGATGCAAATTTAGAACTTGGGCACATTCCTATTATTCATGTTCACGAAAAGTGGTTGTAAAAAATGTTTCCTCTTGTATTATTATTTTGTGGGTGATGTGGTATTAAACAAAGTATGTCTGTTATATGTTATGTATCTTTTGTGTAAGACTATTAAAAAACAAAGACTATGAGGTTCTGATCAATGAAAAAGAAAGAATAAATGGTGATCACAATAATTGGGCTGTGTGGTCACTGAAGGAATTAATATAGTTTGAATGTGTAGTCAGTACTGGCATTTGTGTTGTTATTGCATTTACACTGGGGTGGCTCCTCCGTTTGAGCGGAGGAGCGTTGCCCCACATGGAAAAGCCCCTGGCCAGAGCTGAAAATAAAATGGCAATAAAGTTTATTTATTACCATTTTATTTTTCAGCAAATGAAACGTCCTGAACTGAGTGACACATGATTGGGCAATGCCAGTGCTGCTGAGTGACAGCAGGCAGCTGTATGCTTTAAAATGTGCATGTCTCTTTGGCCGGCCATCTTGCGACAGCCAGCCGGTTTAGAGAAGTTCATAATATGAATGTATTTTGAACTTCTCTAACCCAGATGTCTAAGACAAGTGGCTTTGAGAAAACGCAGGCTTCCAGTGCTCTTGAGAGTGCTGAGTGAGGCCGCTCCAACCAATCCTGGCACTGCTCTTATCCTGGTGAGAGCAGTGTCAGGATTGGTTAGGGGGTGGAGGGGTACTGTGGAAGAGAGACGACCGGTGGAGAAGGACATCGCGTCTCAAGGTGAGTGTGTTTCATTTTTAATATTTTCATCCTCCCCCGCCTCACCACCCTCGGGACATGGCAGCCGCCACTGCATTTACAGTGGCCTAGCCTTACTGACCATTAAATTGGCGCAACGTCTTTTGTTTGCTACTTACCTCTAGAAAGTTGGCATTTTCCTTCCTTAACTCTTTAGTGCCTGTAGCCTGTCATGGAGTCACATGACTGGGTGTAGTTTAGCAGTTGGGCTTTGTGTATGCCTCCTAGACAATCACACATAATATAGGGCTCAGGTGTGCCTAAATAGGCCATTACTGGCAGGGTGGTAGGACGGAACTGGGTACAGCCCTACATACACTTGTATAGGCTGTATCCTGTCTCCACATAAAGACCTGCATATCCCCTGTAGTTAGTCTGGAGCCAGGGCAGGGAAGGCAGAAAACGTATGCACTTCATAGGGAAACCTTTAGAAGCTTCTTCAAAGTAGGCACTTGGTATAAATATTGGATCTCAGACACCAACTCTTCAGTATACTTCTGGACCTGTGAAAACTTTGCCAGGAAGAAGGACTGTTGTGCTTCTGAAAGGACTACCACTGTGCTGAACTGCTGCCCCTCTGGACATCTGCCTTGATGGACTGCTGCCTTTCTGAGTTGCTGCCCTGCAGCCCTGCTGCCTCCTGCCTGAGTCAAAGGGATTGGACCTGCACCTTAACCCAGGACTCCCAGAGGGACTCCAAGGATTAGCCTGCTGGCCTCCTGTTCAGAGCCACATGGACATAACAGGCTCACCACCACCTGAACCATCATTCAGGTCGAGTTAGAGCCAGCCTCCAACTCCCAAGTGGTGCCCTTCATGCTCTGGACCCTTGTTGTGGCCTCAGAGAGGCTGAATCAAAGTTTTTGGGCTCTTGTGACTGCAAACAGGCCTGTTGATGCCCAAACCTTGCCACTCGCACAGCCCCCCAATGCGTTGTTCTGTCAACCCGACTCTTCACAATACATCATCGACCTCTCGTAGCTCCGGCCCACCCACTCATGAACACAACAGGATCTTCGTGATACAGCGAGCATCATCCGTGACACCAGGCCTGCTCTTCGTGCTACATTGATGACTTTACACAACGCTTTTCTGCTCCTCGCAGCCCCCTTTACCATGAATTGGACTCTTTGTCCTGGACTGAGAATGTAGCTTTTCAGCTGGACTGTACTGGTTCCGGTATCTGAGCCATGCTCCATCGTGGTCACCCTGAGTCTAGGGCTTTCTCCCGATTTTGATTGATCAGATAGCCGTGAGTGGCTTCTTTTTGGTGCTATTTTCACTTAAATCTTTAGCATTGCATAATTCTGGTTCTGCTGATCGGATTTTTGTCGTTTTGGTCTTGAAGTATTTATTGCATTTAGCTCCATCTTTCTAATTTGGTGTGGGACTCTGGACGAGGTGAATCCTGCAGTGATGGGGTTGCAGGTGGGAAAGGCGGCTGGCCCAAATGGGTACCCATTGAATATTACAAGCACTTTCAGGACATCCTATGCACCCATCTTTTGAATTTCTATGCAGCTGCAAGGCAGGGGTCGTTTCCACCCGACTTCGACTGCACCACAGTCCTACCCAAGGAGGATCTCCTTAGGGACCAATGTTCAACCTATCATCGGATTTCCCTCATCAACATCGATATTAAGATTTATGCGAAAACTCTAGCGACACAGTTGGCTCGGATGTTACCACACCTGATTCATCCAGATCAATACGTATTTATGCCGGGTTGCAGCACGTGTCACAGTATCAAGAGGGGCCATGTGGCGTTATCTCGGGCACCTGACATTGATAGCACCCTGTCCCTTTTCTTAGTTGATTTTACCAAGGCTTTTTACACGGTGTTATAGGATTTTCTGGATAGGGTCCTTTAACGGACTCGCATGGGAGAGGTGTTTGCTGTATAATCCGTCTTCTTTATTATGCCCCAACTGGTCAAGTCTTGGTAAATGGGCTTCTCTAGACCCCGTTTCCCTTCAAACTTGACATGCACCGGGGTTGTCCACTTTCCCCATTGTTATTCGTCTTGGCGATAGAGCCCCTGGCGTGACTTATATGCTGCGACGCTCAGGTCTGCGGCTAGCGGTGGGGAAGTGGCTTCGAGGACTGCATAGCGTTTTATGAGGATTATATCCTTTTTATTTTCAAAGATCCGCAGTCTACCGGCCCCCGATGTCTGTCACTTCTTCGGTTATACAGCAAGGCATCCGAGCTCCACATTAATGAGGGCAAGTCCTGCATGGTAGAGGTGAAGGTAAATGCCCTTGGGTGGGTTTGGTGCCCCAACATTCCCACCTGGCACAACTCCTTCAAAATATTAGGGATTCACGTCCCCCCCCCTCCTGGATCTGGCCTGGGCTCTTAACTTCTGAGGACTGGCTCTTATGCTCAACCGTGACTTGGGCCACTGGGCTACTCTTCCATTGAATCCCAAAAGGTGTACTGCCCTTTTCAAAATGGTGTGCTTGCCGGGCTACTTGATTGTCCTGGGCAACTATCCATATCCCATTCCCCACAAATGGTTTCACTCACTGACTGCTAAGATCACTAAATTACAAGTGGGCGGGTGGTAGACACAAGGTAGCTTTTCAGTCATTGCACAGATCCCCATTTGATGGTGGCTTGGGATGATCAGACATGTACCTTTACTACCACACAGCTCATTTGGTATCGATTAACGAATAGTTCACAGGTGGGTGGGATGACCCGGTGTATCATCTAAATATTCACTTGATGAGTCTGGTTGGGCTGCTCGATCTTCTGTATGAGGCGCATATGCCCTCCACACTACCTTCATGTACGCAGGTGTCCCTTAACTGCTGAAGGGCGGTTCGCTGATAGAATATCGATCCCCAAAATATCCCCTTACACAAATATCGAGTTGTAAATATCGATGTCAAAAATATTGACATCCTATATTTATAATGGTAAGTATAAAAACATCAAGGGAAAAAATATTGATGTAAAAATATAGATGTATAAAATATCGATTTTAATATATGTATATATAATAATGTTAGAAATATTAAATAATAAAATTAACTTAAAAAAATTATTTAGATTTAATATACATTTTAACAAATATAAGAAATAAATGTAATTTCAAATATTTAAACATTCATATATAAAATGTAATATGTATATATATTTACTTTAAAACAATTATCTATTAATTTTAATTCATTTTATAATTTTATAAATATATAAAAATGTTCAAATAAATATATATATATCCATACACCTATAGCATAAAATCTAATTAAAAAAAACATTATATTATAAATTAAAACATTAAACTATTTAATAGTATTTCAACTTAAATTTTGCACTCCATTGACTGCAACAGTAGGGAAAGTGTTGGATAGCGAAGGGGTAAAATGTACTATTCCCACTCCAGTTAGTGCAACAGTAGGGAAAATGTTGGATAGCGGACTAGTAAAAATTACTAATCTCACTCCAGTGAGTGCAACAGTAGGGAAGGTGTTGGATAGCAGAGGGGTAAAAATAACTATTCTCACTTCAGTGAGTGCAACAGTAGGGAAAGTGTTGGATAGCAAATGGGCAAAAAGTACTATTCCCACTCCAGTGAGTGCAACAGTAGGGAAGGTGTTGGATAGCAGAGGGGTAAAAATTACTATTCCAACTCCAGTGAGTGCAGCAGTAGGGAAAGTGTTGGATAGCAGAGGGGTAAACATGATTAT
Organism: Triturus cristatus; assembly: GCF_964204655.1. Lineage (NCBI taxonomy): Eukaryota > Metazoa > Chordata > Amphibia > Caudata > Salamandridae > Triturus > Triturus cristatus. The sequence goes on from NC_140580.1 coordinate 728,409,417, forward strand.
TCCCACTCCAGTTAGTGCAACAGTAGGGAAAATGTTGGATAGCGGAGTAGTAAAAATAACTATTCCCACTCCAGTGAGTGCAACAGTAGGGAAAATGTTGGATAGCAGAGGGGTAAAAATGTCTATTCCCACTCCAGTGAGTGCACCACTAGGGAAAATGTTGGATAGGGGAGGGTAAAACTTTCCATTCCCACTCAAGTGACTGCAACAGTAGGGAAAGTGTTGGATAGCGGAGGGGTAAAAATTACTATTCCCACTCCAATGAGTGCAACAGTAGGGAACGTGTTGGATAGAGGAGGAGTAAAAATTACTGTTCCCACTCCAGTTAGTGCAACAATAGGGAAAGTGTTGGATAGCAAAGGTGTAAAAATATTCCCACTGGAGTCAGTTCAAAATTAAAAACAAACAAAATATCAACAACAACAAAAGATATTAAAATATATATATATAAATATAAAAAGTTTCAAAAGATAAAAACATATTATAATGTTAAAATGATCTAACAAATACCTAGAAAGATTATATTTTAAAAAATTATAAATAATTTCCAAACAAATAACTATTTTTAAATAGAAATCATTTATAAACAAAAACATGAATTATTACATACCATTAATCTTTATATTTCCTACCCTATAACACTACACAATTTACAACACACATCTAAATTAAAAAAGTACCTCCATAATTAACATAATTAATTAACAGTTAATAAAATATTATAAATTTAAAAAACATTAAAACAGATAAAAATGTATTTACTCCCCAAATGTTACCCCTATAACACCAAAACCCACACATAAAATACAAATAAACAATTACCCTAATTATTTATCAATTGATGAATTCATATTAATGATCAACTAATTATTAATTAATTAAACATAAATTACTTACCACCCTCTACCCCAATAAACACCACAACCCACACCTAAAAATCATTACACAATTTCCATAACTAATTTTAAATTAAGAAATGAATATCAATTAACAATAACTTTACAAAAAAATATTTTATTAGGATTTAAACACATCTAGAAAAACACAGTACATTGCACTCGTAGCAATATTTGCATATCTCAAATAATCGTGAGTAAGTGATGTACAATCAATGAAATAACACAATCCTATAGAGGGATAAATTGTTCACAACTGAGAACTATGCAGTAATACGCATAGTACTGTATCCGGACACAACAGGCAATTCTTAGGAAAGGAAACAATCCCATACCATGTGCAAGAACCGGGCCTCGTTATAACCTCATTTGGGACAATTAGCTGGGAGGTCCGGATTTATTTCGTGGAGTACACTTTGAGTCAAATAAGGTTGATGGACAATATTGAATTGGGTTAATTTAAATCTGGTATTAGAACTAATTTGATTAACCCCTTCATGTACCCTTTTCCATTCCAAGTCCCTTAGAGGTTCTTCCAGCACCGCATCCCACTTAGCTTGAATCGGGAAGGTCTTTCGGCAACGCCCTGTAAATGTGAGATACCAGCCTATTGCCCCCCACCAAGGTCACGAGAGCCTGGAGCATGGATGTGCTGGGCGGCTCCTCCGGGAACACTAGCCACACCTCCTGTGCCACCGCTGAGATCTTTGCATATTGAAGGTATTGTCCCCTTCCCAACTCAAACATTGATTCCGCCTCCTCCCTAGTGAGGAATTTCTGTACAAATCTCCCATCATGCGACAGCCTCCTTCCGACCATCTGGTAATAGATATTGTTTAACTTATTTGTTTAACCGGAACCACAGCCCATAGCGGGGCCTCCGGGGCGTAGGGCGCGCGTTTCACCGCAGTTTTGATTGAATCACAAATTGCAGCCACGTGTCTAATAATATATGGGAGCCACTCAGGCACCCGGGATCCCAACATAAGGAGGTCCGGGAGCGGGGCTTACCGGTGCGTACCTTGCAACAGACGCTTCCCCCAATTGTCATTCTCGTCGAGCCATTGTACGGCATGGTGAAGCTGTGTTGCCATGTAATAGAAACCCAACCTAGGGACCTCCAGTCCTCCCCTCTCCCACATCCTCTGCAGTGTATCCAGTTTCACCCTTTTCTGTTTGTATCCCCATAACAGGCCAATCTATAAGACGGTCCAGCAAGTGGAAATACGCCCATGGAACACGGTAGAGGGAGTTCTGCATAGTGTATAAGCATCGCAGAAGAATCGCCATTTTTATTAGGGCTACCCGCCCCATCAAGGGCCAGGGACAGATCACGCCAGAACTCAACTGATCTGCGGATTCTTTCCACGCATTTCCCCATATTGTGTTCTAGGTAGGATTCCTGCATGTGTACCAGCCTAACCCCAAGGTAATGGCCTGTGCCTCTGACCCAAATCAATTAACAACAACTTATTAATTAATTTACTTCCCACCCTTTACCACTATCAACCCCACAACTGACATCTAAAATTATTTAAACAATTGCCATATTTAGATTTTTTTTGATAATCAAATTTATTGAATTTTTCAAAACAAGAAAAAACAAAACACATTGGTAGCATACATACACAGTATACAGATACATTATACGGAATAGGAGTTTGACTCCCACAATACTTGTGGGCCCATTGCTCAGCACATACCCTACCATTTAGACCTTTCACACTGGCGATAAATTAAACCATTTGCCCCATATTTTGCCAAAGAGTTCTGGGCAGCCTCGGGCCACGAAGAGGGGCTCCTCTTGGATACCGCACCAGTCCACTCCCCGCTTCCAGACCCTCACGGAGGGCGGTCTAGCCTGGGACCAAAGCGCGGTGATATCACGCTTTGCCACCGCCACAGCTGTGCCCAAAAGATGCTTGTTGGCCTGTGATCCATCAAGGCCATCGAACACTCCCAGGATCAGACGTAATGGGTCATGAGGGACCTCCCACCCTAGAGCTTGCGTAAGCTCGTGCTCCACTCCAGCCCAAAACGGTGCAAGAGCGGGCGTTGCCATACCATGTGATAAAAATCAGCTGTAGCGTGGGTGCAACGCGGGCACACTGGAGAGGACAGCAAGCGAGCGCTGAACAGACGCGCCGGAGTGAGGTAAGCCGTGTGGAGGTAATAGAGTTGGACTAGACGCAGCATGGAGGAAGTCGTCAGGGTCTTGGGTGCCATAAGGGCGTCCCTCCAGTCCGCGTCTTCCAGCGGGCCCAACCACCCCTCCTACCGGGCCCGAAGCGAGTCCAAGGACGCTGGACCATTGATCACCAAGGAGTGGTAAATCCGGGACACCCCCCCCCCCCCTCTGCCCAGGTTCCCCATCATCACTTGGGCCTCCAGGGGACAAAATTCGGAGAGGGAAGTGGGGGCCGGGATGTGGACTTGGAGAGCGTGCCTCAACTGCAAATATTGGTAGAATTGGGAAGAATGGAGGGAATGGCGGTGTTGTTGGTCTGCAAACGATCTGACATGGTCCCCCACCCAAAAGTCCCTGAGCTGCGAGATCCTGATGTGGTCCCATTTACGGAAGTGCTGGAGGGACGAGACCTCCTCCAGCCAGGCACCACTCCACAGAGGCATCTGCCTGGGGATTTTCCAGTCCCATTTAACGTACCGTAGGGCGGTTTGCCATGCCATGAGCACCGTTCTAGTGATAGGGGGGAGATCCCGGGGGACTGGGCTCCCATACAGGTATGCCTGGAGGTGTGCAAAATCCATAATCCGAAGCTCCACTCGATACGCCGGGTCGGACCAGTCACCCGCGAACCAGTCATGGATCACAATCAGCCTCGTGGCCAGATAGTAGAGATGGAGATTAGTCACCCCCATTCCTCCATCATAGGGGGGTATGCAGCAATGTGCTAGAGACACACGTGTTCTCCCTCCACCCCATAAAAATCGGATGAGGACTCCGTCCAGCTCCCGAAACCAACCGCCTGGGAGATGAATGGTCACGTTTTGCAAGATGTATAGGAAGCGGGGGAGGACCATCATTTTGAAAAGGGCACTCCTACCAAGGGGGTTAAGGGGAAGGGTCTGCCATCTTCTGAGGTCCGCCTTGGCTTTAGTGACCAGGGGCGTAATATTCAGAGCCCACTCGAGCTCCGGGAGGAGGGCCACATACACCCCCAGATATTTGAAGGATTGCCTCCTCAGGGGGATGGTCGTTTGCCAGTCGAAGCACGCCCAAGAAGAGTGCAAGGGAACTAGGGTGGACTTCGCCGGATTGAGCCTGAGGCCAGAGACCCTCTCGAAGGACGAAAGGGCGTCCAGACATCGCGGGCCCGAACTTTACGGGTCCGCCAGAAAAAGGAGAATGTCATCGGCGTACAGGGCAATTTTGTCAATCTGGTGCATATCCCAGGCCCAGCCGCAGATGAGGGGGTCCTGACGGATGAGGGAGGCCAGGGGTCCCATGGCTAGTGCAAATAGAGGCGGCGAGAGCGGGCAGCCCTGGCGGGTGCCACTCCAGATCAGCAATGCCTCCGAAACCACACCATTGTTGAGGACCCTCTCCTTGGGAGCAGAGTAGAGAACCCGGACGAAGCATCGGAAAGGGAGGCCAAAGCCCATCCTCTCCAACACGTCCCCCAGGTAACCCCAATCCACCGTATCAAATGCTTTTTCAAAGTCTAGGAAAAGCAGTGCAAGATACGGGGTGAGGAGATGGCGATGTGCAAGGGCAAGGTTGAGACGGCGTATGCAGTGTCGGGTCCCCCGGCCAGGCATAAAGCCGCATTGATCGGGATGCACCAGTTCTTGTAAGTGGAGCCGTTGGGCCACCGCGGTGGCAAAGAGTTTAATTTCGGTATTAATAAGGGAGATGGGACGGTATTCCTGCACACACGAGGGAGGGCGGCTGCGTCTTCGGGAGGACTACCATGGTGGCCATATCAGTCTCTGGTGGGAAGGCCCCCACTTTGACTACGTGCTGGAACAGGTCCTGTGGTGTGGAACCAACGTGTCTCGGTAGGCCGTGTAATATTATTGGGGGTAACCATCGGGCCCGGGCATTTTGCCGGAGCGCAACAGTGAGATAGCCCCGTGTATCTCTTCCGGGGTGAATGGCCAATCCAGAGCCTCGGAGTCCACCCGGGAGAGGCAGGGCAGTTGGGTCCCGGTCTCAGTCAGCAGAGCTGCCAGTGAGGACTGGGGGGGTGGGCTGCATAAAGGGTTGCGTAGTAGCCCGCGAATGTCTGGGCGATGTCTTGGGAGGTGGTGTGATGAGTTCCGGTTCCATCCTGAATTTCGGGAATAATGCGGTTTGCTCTAGGGTAGGACACTAAATTAAGGAGAAGTTTGCCATTTTTGTCCCCCCAACCATACACCCGCACAACCGAAGAGCGCCAGAGCATTTTAGCAGACTCCATTGAGACCCGGTGAATTTCTTCTCGGATCAGGGTAAGCTGTCGGGTGGAGTCCTCATTGTCATGGATAGCCTGGGCCTCCTAAAGCTGCGCCGCCTGGGCTTCTAGCTGTGTGAGTCAGGCAGATTGTTCCAGGCGTTTCGCGTGAACCAATCCCCTGGCCACCCCACGCATTACGGCCTTACTGGCCTCCCACAACGTGCCCGACGAGAGAACCGAGCCAGCATTCGTGGAAAAATATTGCCACAGTTCCTGCCTGAGGGACTCCGCGAATTTGGCATCCTGCAGGAACCGGGCATTCAATCGCCATACCGTCCGGGTGACGCCGGGGGAGTTGCTGAGACGAAGGGAGACGGGTGAGTGGTCCGAGACACTCCTGGGTAAGATTGTGGACCCAGCCATCAATTGACAGTCCACAGCCGACAGTAGAAACAGATAGATACGAGAGTGGGTGTGGTGAGCCGCCCATGTGTGGGTAAATTGGACCTGGCGGGGATTCCACACCCTCCAGGCGTCGCAGAGACGCAGGGCTGAGGACCAGTCAGATAATCATTTTGCAGAGGCAAGGCGGGCCGCCGATGGAGTGCCCGTTGTGTCACGGGAGGGCTGTAAAACGGCGTTGAAGTCACCTCCTATTACCGTCAGGCCTTGTGGAAAGAAGGAAAGCACCAGTGTGAGGCAGCGGAGGGCGGGGACCATGATGGCAGGAGGGATATATGTGCATAGGAGATTGATGGGGTGTCCCTCAATCCTACCCGTCAGGGTCACATAACGGTGAAGGGCAGCCCTTTCCGGAGTAGAATGGCCACCCCCCCAGGAGCCCCTCATGAACCCAGAGTGCCAGACCCTGTCAAACCCGTACCGGGCGAGGAAATTACATTGTGTACACAGAAGGTGTGTTTCCTGCAAGAACAGGATATCCGGTGCATACCGGTGGGCGCTTCGAAGGACAGCGGTGCGTTTTATGCGATCTAGTAGGCCGTTGACATTCCACGAGACTACGTGGAGGGCCCTAGATAGGGTAGACGCCATCGTAGTGAGTGGTATAGGGAAGAGGAGGTGCAAGCGCAGGCAGTGTATGGTCCCGGTGTGAACGTGTTCCTGTGGCCGGGACTTCTGGGTAGGAGGTGGGCTTCGAGGTGAGTGTTGTGTCGGTGCTAGCAGTATATATGCGCGTGGAGCTACCAAAAGGAACAGAGAACAGCGGCCCGTAGGTGGCTAAAAACAACAACCAAACTGGAGACAACGGTATCCCACCCGCCCTTTGCTCCCCATTTCCCCCCACCCTACACTTCGGAACGTGAAGCATCTGTCGCCCTGAAAAGGAAAACAAGTTAAACAAGAGACTGGTCGCTAAGCTAAAATGATTAGCGGAACATGACTATGGCAGAGAAGGACGCCCCTCCATGAGTTCGTATAAGATAGTCGTGAACAGCTGCAACTACACGATGGGCAAGTAAACAACAAAGAATACAAGTTAATTCCAGGGAGTGAAGGAGGGAATAGTTCTTAGAGTCGTTAGTGTCGAGGAGACAAGATCACCCCCTTCCTTGGAAGTTCAAAGACCATTACCCTTGGGGCACCTCAGAGGGTTATGAGAAGCGCACTTGCCATGTGTTATCATTCAGGTGACCTCAGATTCTCCGGTGCCTCGGAGCAACGGGCTCCTAGACAGGTCAGAGTCGGAAAGGGCGTGGCGCAGACTGTTCGAGGGACCCGGGTGGACACTCAAGTCAATCAGTGAGGAGGTCGGGCTAGGAGTGCTGGAGCCGCGGACCAAGGGCCGGGATGGAGGGCGCGGGGACACCGCACCCAGAGAGCAGACGTCTCCCCACGACAGTCTGTCTTTCTGCGGGACATCATCCGGCACCTCTGGGGTTTAGGGAGGGCCCGGCCCGGCTGCTGAGGAGCCCGCTGGGTGGGTGAAGAGGCCGGCTGGGGCAGGAGGGGCCTTTCCTCTGTGAGCCAAGTCCACGCCGCCTGGGGGCTGTCAAAGAAAAGGGTCTTATTTTGGAAGATGACCTTAAGTCGGACCGGGAAGAGACCATATCGGAGGCCCATGTTGCGAAGCTTATTCTTGACCTCATCGTGGGTTCTACGTTGGGCCTGCCCCTCCCTGGTGTAGTCCGGGAACACCATTATCTTGCTGTTCTGATAATGCAGCGGCCCCTGTGCCCTGGTCGCCCCAAGAATGGCGTCTCTGTCTCGAAAGTTGAGAACCCTCAAGATTATGGGTCAGGCAGGGGCCCCAGTTGGAGGCTTGGGCGCCAGGGATCGGTGAGCCTGTTCAGCAGCAAACCATGGTGACAAGGCGTCCTTGGGCATCCAGGAGCGCACCCAGGTTTCCACAAACGTGTCGGCGCGGCCCTGCTCCACTCCCTCTGGAAACCCCAGGAGGCGCAGGTTATTCCTCCGTGATCTATTTTCAGCACCCTCGGCCCTACGGTGTAGCTCCGAGGTCTGGGTCTGAAGGTGGGCTGCCTGGGTCTTAAGCTGGGTGATGTCGTCCTCCGCCGTGGAGATCCGGGATTCCGCCTCCGCGAAGTGTGCTGTGGCGTTGCGCAGGTCCTGGCGAATGAGAGCCACATCCACCCTCACCTCACTGATCTTAGATTCTACGGAGGCCTGAGAGGTGCTTATCGCCTGAAGGATGGTGGAGAGAACTCCTCCGGCCATGCCCGGTGTGCCAGGTGGTCTGCCCCCCAGGTCCTGGTTCGAAGTGGTAAATTGGTCCATCTTTGTTTGGGTGGGAGGGACCGGATTCTGAACGGGGCGGCCTCCGCCCATCGCGGGGCGGCGACAGATCCGCCGGGGGCGAGCGCGGGAGGGTGGCTCCCCAGACACCTAGGCCGTCAATGCTCAAGCCCAGGTGTCCAGGTCCGACCCCCTCGGGTCCCTGACTAAGACGGAGGTGAGGCGTGTCTTGTTACCACCCCCGGATACAGGCCTCGCCGCGGGAGCAGCAGCAAACAGGTAGCGGGGCACAGTCAGTACGGAACATCCTGCTCAGCCCCAGGGGCTAGATACCCCAGGAGCCGGCGGCCCAGCAGCAAGGTCAGGCCTCCGACTCCACGGCGCTCCAGTACAATAGCGCCAGATAGAGTACTCAGTGAGGTGTAGGAAGGGTGCCAATCCAAGTAAATGCGGTCCTAGGCCGGTGGGGTCCCAAATACACCCCCGGGAGGAAGTCCACCACGGGAGGGGGGGCGGAGCATTGGTGTCCCCGCTCCACCCACCACCCGACGCGGTGGCTGATCCCCACCATCCCAGCACATCAGCCACCAGGGCCACCACCACCGTCCTCAACCAGGCCGAGCGGCGGAGAGGACGGCACGGGACAGCCCAAAGGAGATCACTCAGTAGGGCCCCCCACCACACCACCGGAGGCGCCTCAAAGGAGAAGGAAAAAGGGGGGGCCGAAGCACAACCTTGCCACCCCGGCCGCCACCCGACTTAGTGGCCGGTCCCCCCCACTCACCGACTGTGTGGACCAGAAGACTGTACCTGATGTCCTGTGATCGTGCAGCAGCCACCCTGATCCCTCTGGGGGAGACACAGCATCCCAATAGCAGAGCTGCAGAGTGAGGGGGGGCTCCTTCCTGCTCACGGCAGACGCTCCAGCAGCCCCAATCCTGAGGGTCACTGTTGTATTTGCCAATGTTTATTATGCTTACTGTTTATGTTTGTGTTTATGGCTCCATCCAACACATGAGGACACCGGCACAGCTCTCAGGGGACTGCCTCCATAAGCCCTGCCTCCGTCGACCCGCCAGGCAGCTGGATCGTCAACAGATCCAAGCGGGGGTGATCAATCAAAGCGCCGTTGTCCGATGCTGACAGCCGAGGCGCGGCGGGTGCTTCCAGGCCCCAGCACCATCCGGCCCAGCAGGGACACCAGCGCAGGCCCCTGCGGTTCCCTCACTCCGCTCCAACACTGGAGGCCCTCGGGGGGCGCCCGGGGGGGGAGACATTTGCCGCGAAGGCTCCGGCGGCAGTTGGATCAGGCACGACCGCCGCAGGGGAGCACCCGCCTAGGCGTGGGAAACCGCCGGGGCCGCCAAGTTAAGGGCCGGGGCCGATGGAAGAAGGAAGGAAGGTCTCCGCGCAGCAAAGTCCGATCCGCTCGCGAGGGATCGGACCGAAGCCAACTTGGTGGGGGAACAAGATCCGCTCCCGAAAACGATGAGTTGCAGCTGAGGACGGGCGGATGCTAGGCGGATGACGGAGGGGGTCCAGAGCACTCTTAGAGTGCGTCTGCCATCTTGACGCCTCGGCCACACCCTCCCACTATATTTAGATTTTAATTCATTAATTAACATTAACATATAATTACTAATTAACTAAAAGTAAATGACTTCCCACCCTATTCCCCTACACACCCACAACCCGCTCCTACAAAAATTACACAATTAACATAATTACCAATTAATTAATTAATAAGGATTAACAACCAATTTATTAATAATAAATTAATTCCCACAATTAACATTATAAAATCTAAATTAAATAAATACTAATAAATAAAAAACGAATTCATGTATTATAATTAAATTACTTCTCACCCTATTCCCCTATAAACCCACAACCCTCTACAAAACTAAAAAGCACAAAATTTAATCAACATAAAATTCCTAACTACTAAAAATGTAAAACATATATTAAAAAACAAAAGCAATACTTATACAAAAAAAATAGATCACATACTTTTAAAATACATACTAACATACATAACACTAATTAAAAAATCGATATTTTAAACAACTATATTTTGCAAACGATATTAATGACTTCGATATTTTCAAAAACAATATTTCTTACCTTAAACTCGATATTCTTGACCACGATATTCTTGCTGTTGATATTTCTGTTTCACGATATTTCCAACTCAATATTTGTGTATGTTGACATTTCAAACTCGATATTCTGTCTGTGAACCCTGGAGGGCGGCTCTTTAGCTCATCCACTGGGACCACCGCCTCATTGGAATGACGTCTCTTTGGCAGGGAAATTGGCTTGGTCGGCTCTCGACCCTTTAAGGCTTTGTTCCCTTGGACCAAATCGGGATTTTATGCCTAGGGGATGTCTATAGGTGCAGTAGCCTCATGGCATTTCAGGACTTAAGGGCCAGATATACCCTGTCTAATTCACAGTTCTTTCATTACCTCCAATTGCTCCACGACTTGCAGGCCGATGATCTCCCAGACGCTTCACTACCTGAGTTTAGCCCGCTCGAGGTGAAGGTTTTCTTCGGGCGTCTGGGTAAGTAGGCCATCTCCGTTGGTGATCCATTTCCCGGTGGACTTGAAAGGGCTAGGCTGAGGTGGGAGGCCTGGGTGGGAGAACTGGATAAAGATGAATGGATGGAGGCCTGTATGGGGCTCCGCGAACTTGAGATTTCATCATGGTTGCGTATGGTTCAATTTAATTCCCTGCATGTAACATACCTCACCCTGCAGTGCTTACAGCTACTACACCCCCATGCCTCTGTCATATGCTCAAGATGCGCACTTCCAGCAGCAGATATTTTTCATGTAGCACGGGACTGTCCATTGCTGAGGCCCTTTTGGGAAGGAGTGAGGTGGGTACTTTCCTCCATGCTGGGCAGGACCCTGGAGTTCACACCCTGCAATATGGTTGATGGAGGAGGCTGGGGCCCCCCGAGCTGAGTGTCTTTTTGGAGGTGGCCCGCTTGATCGCTAAAAGAGATATGGCTGAACCTGGAAGCAGCAAACGCCACCGGCCATCAGGGGCTAGCGCACGGGGGTGGACTAGTGCAAGCACCATGAAAAGCCGGTCTTTGTGGCTCATGGTTGTCCTCAGAAGCACGACGGAATAGGGGGGGAAGTGGTGTAACTACTATGGACTGTTGATTTGACCCTGGACTGTTTTGCAATATTGAAGTCTGGGATTGCTGTATTGTTGTGCGCATACAGTTTCCTCTGTCAACTGGTGATACTATGGGACCTATTAGGATAGCGGTTGGAAAAGCACCCCGACCGCCACAGAAGCGGAAAACAACCCGCACCGTGGAAAAACCGGCGGCCAAATTAGGAACAACCGCCAAAAAACCCCGACTGTGGCGGAACGGGTCCAAGAAAAACCAGCCATAGCGGACGGAGATGGCCAAAATCCGTCCGCGGCGGTCGGAGTCGCAGCGGAAAAACACCAACCCGCCGCACGTATAGCGGAGACACCGCACGGGAAATTAGGATATCCCCGACGGTCCTGCGGTACGTACCGCTGTCTCCGACTGCCGTGGTCGCACAATGGGATGAATGGGAGAGCCAGCGGAAGAACTGAAGCATAGCCACCGCTGTAGACGATCCGTAAAAAATATGGCAGACGAAGCAAAAAGCCCACAATAAGGCCAAAAAGTTCACACAGAAAACTAGCCATGCCCCCCAAATACACAAAACACACCCCAATGACACAACCACATGGCAAAAAGAAGCATACAAATCCCAGGACAACACACCTGACAGCAGTACCCCAATTGGACACACCTACTTAGCTGAGTATAAAAGCAGCCCCTTCCCTGACCACAATCTTTTGCAATACTCCACACACACCCCAGCTGACAGGAGAGGCAAAGGACACAACATCACTAGCCACACCACACACAGCCCCACCACCACTTCCACACCTGTACAACTAACCCCACTGCACAACACACACCATACACATCACAACCACAACCACCACTCACGCTCCTGCACCCACAACCACTTTGCACACCACACACCATGCCCACACAGAAAATGCCCAACTTCACAGAGAGTTAGTTGACAGTCATGGTAGATGAGATAGTCAGAGTGGAACCACAGCTTTTTGGTAACCTGGTCCAACAGACACCATTAGCCAAAAGGACACAAATGTGGGCAATGATAGTTCAAAGGGTCAATGCAGTAGGGACCACCCAAAGTTCAAAAAAGGAGATCATGAAGCGGTGGCATGATCTGAAGAGGGTGGTCAAGGAGAGGAGGAGCAAGAACCGTGAGCTGGCTCAGAGGACTGGCGGTGGCCCTCCCATTCCACAAAAACCATTCACACCATGGGAGGAGAAGGTGCTTGCCATACTGCATCCAGAGAGTCTCACAGGAGTAGCCGGGGGAGTGGAGGCTGGTAAGTACAAACAAATGTCTACCACCACTCTGCTATGTACAGTCCCGTACAACTACAAAGCTACACCACCTAGGACAAATTCCATCCATCTGCACCACACACTCACAAAAACATGTCTCACAGATCCAACATTCACCCACTCTCATTCACCCCAAACATAGCTACCAACATTACCATGGGGGCATGTGTACAGGCAGACAGCACTACAACTCCCACCAGGCCCCCTTGTCCCACAGCATCAGCAAGATGGAGTCACCCACCCACCCCACCCAGAAGCATGTGTCAGCCATTATATTACCCTCATCAAGCTTACAGGTAGGTAGGCATCTTCCCTGGGAGGGTGTTTGGGGGTGGGAGGCCTGCACTACCACTCCCACCATGCCCCCTGCCCCCCACCTCAGATGGATGGAGCCCTCCCCCCACCCCACCCAGAAGCAGTTGGAAGCCATTGCAGTACACCAAACAAACTTACAGGTAGGTAGCCATCTTCACAGTGAGGGTGTCTGGGTATGGGAGTCCTGTACTACTACTCCCACCATGCACCCTGGCCCCCACCTCAGCAGAATGGAGGCCTCCCCCCATCCCACCCAGAAGCAGTTGGAAGCCATTACATCACCCTCATCAAACTAACAGGTAGGTAGCCATCTTCCCTGGGTGGGTGCTTGGGGGTGGGAGGCCGGCACTACCACTACCACCATGCCCCCTGGCCCACACCTCAGCAGGATGGAGCACTTCCCCACCCCACCCAGAAGCAGTTGCAGGCCATTGCAGTACACCAAACAAACTTACAGGTAGGTAGCCATCTTCACAGTGAGGGTGTTTGGGTGTGGGAGGCCTGTACCACTACTCCCACCATGCCCACTGGCCCCCACCTAAGCAGGAATGGAGCCCTCCCCCCACCCCACCCAGAAGCAGTTGGAAGATATTACATCACCCTCAACAAACCAACAGGTAGGTAGCCATCTTCACAATGAGGGTGTTTGGGGGTGGGAGGCCTGCACTACCACTCCCACCATGCCCCCCACCTCAGCAGGGGCTCTCACCTCACCCCACACCACCCAGAAGCAGTTGGAAGCCATTGCAGTACACCAAACAAACTTACAGGTAGGTAGCCATCTTCACAGTGAGGGTGTCTGGGTGTGCGAGGCCTGTACCACTACTCCCACCATGCACCCTGGCCCACACCTCAGCAGGATGGAGCACTCCTCACACCCCACCCAGAAGCATGTGTCAGCCATTACATTACCCTCATCAAACTAATAGGTAGGTTGGCATCTTCCCTGGGAGGGTGTTTGGGGGTGGGAGGCCTGCACTACCACTCCCACCATGCCCCCTGGCCCACACCTCAGCAGGATGGAGTACTCCCCCACCCCACGCAGACGCAGTTGCAGGCCATTGCAGTACACCAAACACACTTACAGGTAGGTAGCCATCTTCACAGTGAGGGTGTCTGGGTATTGGAGGCCGGTACCACTACTCCCACCATGCCCAATGCCCCCCACCTCAGCAGGATGGAGCCCTCCCCCACTCCACCCAGAAGCAGTTGGAAGCCATTACATCACCCTCATCAAATCAACAGGTAGGTAGCCATCTTCACAATGAGGGTGTTTGGGGAGTGCTGTCCCAGTTCCAGACATTGCAAGACCGCTACGACCTCCCGAGAGGAGATTACTTGCTGCACGCGGCGGTGGTGAGAGCCATACAGGCACATTGGGGGGAGGGATTAGTCGAGCCCGCGACGACGCTGGCGTGCCAATACGCAATGATGTCGGCTGGCACCTTCAAAGCAGTGACGTGTCTATACTCACGGACGCTGAACGAAACCCTTCAGCCCTTGGCTGCGTTAAAAAACAAGTGGGAGCTGGACCTGCAGGTGGAAATCCCCGACACCACGTGGACGCAGCTAGTGCGAAGAGCCAGAAAAAGCACGAGAAAGGCTCGATTTCAACTGATTCATTTCTATGTGCTCCATAGAGCATACCTTACCCCAGGAAAAATAAGGAAATACTTTGGGGCTGAGGAGGCTGCTTGCCCTAGATGTAACAAGATAGGAGCAGATCTGATACACATGTTGAGGGCTTGCCCACACCTGCAGGAGTACTGGAGGGAGATAGGCAACACATTGAACGAAGTAGCAGACAGAGACTTACAGTACGACGAGGCCGTTAGTGTACTCCACTGGTTCCCGCACACGCCCAAGAATAAAATATCCAGCAAGTTTATAGACATGGGCCTAATATTGGCAAAGAGGGAGATGACTAAGGGGTGGAAGTCGAAGGTAGGTCCAACACACCGGAGATGGCTGAACGAATTCCTAAAATGGGCGGCTAGTGAGAGCACACTCAGATATCAACTAGCTCGCCGCAAACCAGATGAGCGAGCTCAGGAAGCGGCGATGGAATGGGAAATTTTAGTGCAGGCCTTGCGTGACAGCCTAACTATGGGGGAGGAAGACGAGGAATCTGATGATGCAGTCGATGCAGTCGTGGTACCGGCTCCCCTGCCAGTCACACACGCTTAGTAATTAATGGAACTCTCCTGCTAACCACCACACATACCGACTCTTCCTGGCTAGGCGCTATGGGGGGGACACTGGGGGGGAGGACCGAGGGAGGGATTGCAAGTCCAAACTTAATGGAAGAAGAATGCGAGATCCATGAGAATCTTGGGGGTGAGGGGGGTTAACTTTAAAAGCAGGCAGCGGACTTCCCCACTAGACGACCGTACTTGTAAGAAATGTAAAGATGTAACATATGGGTAAGTGGCGCCGCCCGGCCTCCGGGATGTGGGCAGTACGGCTGTGTGTACCGCACGGATGTATGACTAAGGGGGGCGAGCAATCTGCGTTAATGGCATTTATCCTGAGTGTTATACAGTATATTGGGACCTGCAATAAAAATGGTTTGACAAAAAAAAAATGAGGGTGTTTGGGGTGGGAGGCCTGCACCACCACTCCCACCAGCCCCCTTCCCCCACCTCAGCAGGATGGAGCCCTCGCCCCACCGCACCCCACCCAGAAGCAGTTGGAATCCATTGCAGTACACAAAACAAACTTACAGGTAGGTATCCATCATCACAGTGAGGGTGTCTGGGAGTGGGAGGCCTGTACAACTACTCCCACCATGCACCCTGGCCCCCACCTCAGCAAGATGTAGCCCTCCCCCCGTCCCACCCAGAAGCAATTGGAAGCCATTACATCACCCTCATCAAACCAACAGGTAGGTAGCCATCTTCACAATGAGGGTGTTTGGGGGTGGGAGGCCTGCACTACCACTCCTACCATGCCCCCTGCCCCCACCTCAGCAGGATGGAGCCCTCCCCCCACCCCACCCAGAAACAGTTGGAAGCCATTGCAGTACACCAAACAAACTTACAGGTAGGTAGCCATCTTCACAGTGAGGGTGTTTTGGGGTGGGAGACCTGCACTACCACTGTCACCATGCCCCTTGCCCCCCACCTCAGCAGGATGGAGCCCTCCCCCCACCCCACCCAGAAGCAGTTGGAAGCCATTGCAGTACATAAAACAAACTTACATATGATTCTGTTCTGTGACCCCACTGAGCAGGATGTAAGCCGCCACCACGCACACACACGTATGACATAACAAACCCAAATGTAGGCACATTACAGGTAAGTAGCCAGTACGTGCACCCACCCAATCGTCACAAATTAAATGGTGCCATATGACAACACCAGCCCTCTCATTGCACAAAGAGGCACACCTACCCCATTGCCAAGCACAGTGTGCACACAGGTGAGCTAAGGAAACTGTCACAGCTACCAAAGTGTGACACGCCAATGTACAAGTAGAAGAAAGTCAGGGCACATTCATGCACAGCACCTATTTACATGTGCATCGCCATGGGGCAAGTGCAACAAGGACCATTCGAAAAATACGAAAGCATGTGTGGTGGTACAAATCAAGAGATGTGCATGACAGGACAAAGGTATACAGGAGATGACAATGGCCATTCCATGGCCAGATGTGATGCCTGCCAGGTCAGACAAATCAACAATGAGTCCTCAATTAAAAACATGTTGTGCCAGGCCCTAGATGGCAACAAGTCCCTGTAATCATTAATTGTGTACGGGTCGCATGGTATGCCTTGACACCTCACACCATGGACAAGTAATGCATGAACAACTGCATCATGTCAGGAAGCACAGTAGTGTACATAGGAAACAATGTGATAATCTGTCAATTGTGCAGTGTAGAAAAAGTGAATGACACACAGCTAACACAAAGCTTGCCGGGTGCACTACAAGGACCATTTCCCATCTGACCCACAGGTGACCTAGAACTCACTGCAGAGGACAACACCAGCAACCTGCAGAGCCAGTCACCCCCACCCGGTACTTGGACTCTCGGATTTTGACTCCCAGGATTCCATGGACGATGAGTTCGAAGCCGGCCCATCTAGTGTGCCAGGGAGCAACAGGTCCTGGACCCCATCGTCCCCCCCACCACAGCTGCGGCAACAACAACTTCAAAGCAGACCCCTGCTGTCTCGCCTGTGCGGCCACCGCCAATACCACCACCACCACCACCACCAGTGCTGCCTGCAACACCCTCCCTGTCCCAGAGGATGACCAGCACACACCACCGACGGAGGAGGGCAGGGAGAGGATGTGGGTGCCTACAGTGGTGAGGCAACAGGTTCGTGGCAGCAGGGCAGGTGGGGGGCAGGGTGACCCACGGACACCAGGAGGCTGGAACACATCACCAGAGTCCTTGGCACATACGAACAGGCGCAGGGACGAACGGGCCGGTCGGACGAACTGTTGCACGAGCTCATCCCACTGATGAGGTCCATCGACACCCGCATGGGACAAATCGTGGACCTCTTGGGCCAACAAGTGGCGGTACTGAGGGACAGGCATGTGCCACAAACGACACCTCCACCTCCCTCTGGTGGGTCGCAGGATGACAGTTCACCATCCTCCCCTGCGCCCACAGAGAGGGGTGAGTCCTCAGACCCCACTGGCCCTGCAGCAGGGCCCCCCCCCAGCCAAACGACGAAGGGGCCCTCCTAAGAAGACCCTGTGAGCATCTGGAGGCAAAGCACCTGCGAGACGCCAGTCACGGAGCCAGCCATGATGGCAACCCTCTCCACCACTGCATTGACTTTTTAGACTATCCTTCCCCACACTGCCTTGTGAATGGCATCTGTCTGTTGGACTGGGTCACCACATCAATGTGGTGACTACTCAATTATCTCATCTACCACAACGGTCAACTCACTGCTTCACCACCCCCATGGAAATATACACCCCCCTCGCATCTCACCATTGCAAATAAAATATCCTTACACACATGTTGTTGTGTCTGTTCTGTCTTTATTGCAGGATGTACAGTCTTCAACATGATCACAATGTACCAGGAGCATGGGCTGAATGTAGGCAAGGAGAAGTTGAAGGCACCTAGGGAAACACAACAGAACTACTTTCACTGGTCTGGGTGTGGCATCACAGACATCACACAACCCCTACCATCAGGATAACCCAACATGCACACGTCACAATGGGCAACAAGTGTCAACATACACGTCCTGTAGATGTTCCCTAATGACCTGTCCCAGAAACATTGCCAAACACCGCTGAGTCTACAACTGGCTGCTGTTACAATTCTCACATGCCCCTTTACGACATCAGCAATATCAGCAGACAATGAGTATGTTGCACATTGTCCCCCACCTTCAAGTGAAGTAGATTGTAATGAGCTGTTGACGCAGGTCAACACCTTCCACTTCTCCACTGTCCTCATCACTGGACACAGGTTGGTTTGCAGGCTGGGGCATTGGGTCCTCACCATCATCCAGGAGCAGGGGAATCTCCTTGCAAATGGCTAGGTTGTGGAGCATGCAGCATGCCACTACAATCTGACCCACCTTCCCGGGCGAGTATGCCAGTGCACCTCCGGTCTTGTCCATGCAGCGGAAACGTGACTTGAGCAGCCCAAAAGTACGCTCCACCACATGATGTGTCCTCCCATGTGCCTCATTGTAGTGGACGTCAGCTGGGGTTCTGGGATTCCTCAGTGGGCTCAGCAACTAGGGACGGTTGGGATATGCAGAGTCACCTAGGTATGACAAACACAAATAGACATTGCAATGTCGCTGAGGCTGAGGGCAGCAGCTCACACACCCAGCACGCAATATGACTAGACATACTCACCCACAATCCATGCATGCTCGGGAAGCAGATTAGCCATCAGCTCGGGCACAATGCTGTTCCGCAGGATGTAGGAGTCATAGGCCGAGCCTGGGAATTTGGCACACATGTGGGAGATAATCATATCTGCCAGGCACACCACCTGCACATTTATGGAGTGGTAATGCTTGTGATTCCTGTAAATGTGCTCACTTGCCTGTGGTGGCACAAGCCCAACATGGGTTTAATAAATGGCACCAACAACATTGGGGATGTGTCCAAAGGGATAGAAGACTCCTTTCACAGCTGGTAATTCAGCACCCCTGGGGAAATGGATGTATCTGTCATTGTATATCATCATGGCGGAAAGTACATCTCGCAGCACCATGCTGAACATCAGTTGTGACATCCCACCTGCGCTGGCCACTGTTTCTTGGAACGATCCAGTGTCAAAAAAATGCAGGGCCGCCATCACCTTATAAATAGGGGTGAAAGCTGTTGGATATGTCCGGCGAGGCTGCAGGTGGGGCTCCAACAGATCACAAAGGGTTTTCAGGGTGGCTCTATCCAGACGGCATTTCCGTATGATCGCAACATCCTCCATGTCCTCCAGCACCGTCAAGTGACGAATCAAATTTGGCCTCCTCCTATTTGAGATGATAGTGGACACATGTCAATCCAATACATCATGAGATGTGCACAGCATATCATGTTCTGGATGACACAACAACAACAATGACTGACATCAATATTTACTAACAGACCAGCTTACATGTAGGGACACCTTCAGCTACACAAAGGGTACACCTGTCAACTTACACACGACAAGTACCTCAAACACCACCTTGGTCAATGTGAATGCACATAGGGAGATGGCCACATTTCACATGTGCACACCTGGGAGTATAGCATCCAGCATATGTGCAACAGATCAAACCCACTGTCTCCTACCTAGCTGCTGTACCTGTCACACCTGAATGCGTCATTACAACCTGGCACACATCGACGAATGTGTGCATGAGCAGACATGAGAGGCAAAGCAAAATGGATCATCATTCATTAAGATGAACATTGCTGTGATTGTCACTGCACCTCAACACATTGACATGTGTACACATTGTGGAGTCCAGAACAACACTGTCCTGGCCACCCAAACATCAAATCCATAAGTGACATGTGAGTGAGTACAGGCCAATCTACAAAATCACACACACAAACATGGCATGTGTAGCCATCAGTGGAGTAAATGGAACATTGGTATCGTGTGCACAATGATGTGCCATTGACTACGTGGGCACTGTGCACTGTTGATGTTTGCCAGATGCCCATTGCGATTGTATGGCACCCATATCACAGTAGCTACCGCCTGGCCCCGGCGGTGTGTCACCAGCACCCCCATTCACACATGTATGGTAGTGATAGGCATGGGGAGATGGGGGTTGGTATGCTCCGCCATCCATATCGCGGTAGCTATCGCCTGGCCCCGGCGGTGTGTCACCGCCATGGAGCTTGCCCTAGAGCCAATGGGAAGCTCGATAGCGGTGGCATGATGCAATTTTGAAGATCGCGGTAGGCGTGCTCCACCACCGCGGAGGCGATCATTGGATGCATTTGAAAGATGCACCATCGCGCTAGCGCACACCGGGCCCCTGCGGTGTATCACCGCCACGGAGCTTGCCCTGGAGCCAATGGGAAGCTTGATAGCGGTGGCATGATGCAATTTTGAAGATCGCGGTAGGCGTGCTCCGCCACCGCGGAGACGGTCATTGGATGCATTTGAAAGATGCACCATCACGCTAGCGCACACCAGGCCCCTGCGGTGTGTCACCGCCATGGAGCTTGCCCTAGATGCATTTGAAAGATGCAGACCTGGACCACCAATTGCTGCAGCTTGGCTCCTTTGAAACTACCCCAGGGGGCTATATATATGTGGAATCGAGCCTCACATTTCCACTGCTCCCAGAGCCTGCTGCCAGAGACCCCTCACCTGCTGCTGCCTCCAGAGACTGATACTTGAGACACCTCACCTACTGCTGCCTCCAGGGACTCCTGCCAGAGACCCCTCATCTGCTGCTGCCTCCAGGGACTCCTGCCAGAGACCCCTCATCTGCTGCTGCCTCCAGGGACTGCTGCCTGAGACCCCTCACCTGATTCTGCCTCCAGGGATTGCTGCCTGAGACCCCTCACCTGCTGCAGGCTCCAGGGACTCCTGCTAGAGACCCTCATCTGCTGCTGCCTCCAGGGACTACTGCCAGAGACCCCTCGCCTGCTGCTGCCTCCAGGGACTCCTGCCAGAGACCCTCATCTGCTGCTGCCTCCAGGGACTACTGCCAGAGACCCCTCTTCTGCTGCTGCCTCCAGGGACTCCTGCCAGAGACCCCCCACCTGCTGCTGCCTCCTGGGACTGCTGCCTGAGACCCCTCACCTGCTGCTGCCTCCAGGGACTCCTGCCAGAGACCCCTCACCTGCTGCTGACTCCAGGGACTGCTGCCTGAGACCCCTCACCACCCAATTCCACAGTGTTGTCTCATGTCCACAGTGATGGCAAGGACAGAGAAGATCTGTGCCAGTCCCTTCACGAGCGAGGAGCTGGAAGTCCTGGTGGACGAGGTGCTCCCACAGTACCCAAGGCTATATGGTGCCCCAAATGTCGTGGTAAGTCGTCAACGGGGGGGGGGAGGGCAGGGGGCCAACACATGTAGTTGGACTGATGCAGTATGTGCCTGGGAGTGTGGGGTAGTGTCATGCATTGCCTGACATGCTGTCTCCAGGGGAAGGGTGTGTGTATCCAATGCACACAGGTTTGCCTCCCTGCGCATGTATGAATGAGTGACCTGTGTTGTGTTGTCAGCCATACAGTGACACAGAAGGTTGTTAATGCTGTGGTCAGGACAGTGATTACTTGGCTGGATGGCTGTGTGTGCCACTGTAGTCCATCTCAGTGTCAGCCCAGCTGGGTAGCACAGTCCCCGTCTACAAAGACAAGGACACATCACTTCACTTACAGAGTATGACATCAGTCTTTTCACATTGCACTCCAGCTATGGGTCATCTCAGCACTGTAGTTTGCACACAACCACCCTTGTGAATGGCATTTTGTAGTTGTGAGAGCATGTCCCTCAATGTGACATCCATGACACAGTTATCTATTCACAGGGCAGGGACATTGGGGCTGCGCAGTCTTGGACACAGTGGGTCACCCCCCAAACACAGGTTGATATGTGATGTATGTATTGCTCAACCCAACAATGGACTGGAGATGTGGGTAGGCTACATAGGGGATCCAGTGCTGCCATCCTGCGTGTGTGTGAGATGTGCAGGGACTGTGTTCACCCTCACACCTGCATGCATTCACATCAGCTTTTCCCATGCAGATGTACTATGTGAGATGTACCCTAGTCTCTGATAGACATATCGTTGGATATGTGATGAGTTTGTATCTTGCTGCTATACTGATAGATGTCGGTACATAACACTGGGTCACTGATCATTTCCCCCTGTCTTCCATGCCTGCAGCTCAAGGTACACCAGCGTAAGGCCGTGTGGGGGGCCATTGCAGTGAAGTTTCGAGCTCTGGGGGTCTCAAACCGATGGCGCACCCACTGCCATTAGAGGTGGGATGACATCAGCTGGCTGGCAAAGAACATGGCGGAGATGACCTTGGGGCTGCTTCCTCGCACTGGGCGTTTGGCACGGCGCAGCATGACACCACGAATGGGCCGCATCTTGGCGGTGACACAGCCTGAGCTGGATGCACGTTTGAAGGAGCATCAGCAGCAAGCCAGGGGTGAGCATTTGGGGAGGGTGACTTTGGCTGGGAGTGGCTGCATGTGTACAGAGCCTGTGCCAGCGCTGGCCTATGTGATGTTGGTGGTGTGATGCTGTGGCATGTAAGTGACTGCTGGGCTGGGTGCCGGTGTCATGCATTTGCCCTACCTGTACTGACAATGGTGATTTGGATGCTGTGCATTCACATTACATTTTGAGTAGTGCTCTTCAGGTTTCTTCTGCAATGGGGTAGTCTTGGGAATCCCATGGGAGAGAACGGCAGTGTGCCCAATCTGACTGTGCCTTCATCAATGCGTCCATTGCATGCACCCAGATTGGGGAGGCCTACACATCTGACAGCAATGTGCACCATTCTATTGTCCCCACAGTACAACATGGTGGGTGGCATGGGCTAATGTCCATTGTGGACTGTCATGTTTTAGTCTGGGTCTGTGTTGTCCCCTCCTGTTCCATCCAGATCTGTCATTGGAAACAAGTAGAGTGCCCCATCATGTCCCTAGGTGTGTTCAGAGCTAGTTGTGTGTCTGGCTGAACAGAGCCACAAGCAGGGTGTTGTGATGTGTGGTCATCACATGGCTCACTCATTATTATTTTTTTAAAACAAACTTTTATTGATTTTCAGAACACATACATTCAATCCTGTGGGCATCGCAAATCACATAGCTCACTCATGCCTGAGTTTTCAGTTTCCACGCACTGCTTGAGTCTATATAGTGAGTTGGCACGATGTGATTACACAAGGTGGTGTGCAACATGTAGATGTGGTCATCTTTTGTAATGCATTGCTTGCATATGTTTGTTCTGTTGCTGGCACTGACCTGACTCTACATCTCTCTCTCTCTCATGCAGCATCTCCTGTGGTCACGGAGGGACAGGGACGGACACCAGTGGGGGTGAAACTAGCACAACAGCTGCACAGGAGCCCAGTGACACAGATGTCACCAGCGCCTCAGAGGGGGACAGGAGTCTGCTGGAGGAATCCCAGCCTGAGACGCATAGCACCACATCATCTAATGCCAGCGGGGATGCATCCATGTTGGAGGGCACAGTGAACGGGGACTCTGCATCGTCTTCCACCACACAGCGGCCAGTGCCCACCCTCCCAGCCACTTCCTCTGGTGCTGCTCTTGTCCGCCTCAGTGAGAGGGGAAGAGTGTCCTTCACCCCTGGCACCGCTGCCCCGGCCCCTGTCCCCCCTGCTGCTATCAGTGCTGAGTTTGTGGACCTTTTGTGCCAGCTGTGTGTAGGCTAGACAGCTCTCCTCAATGCCTTCATTGACCACAACAAGAAATTGGCCCAGGTGGTTGCTTTCATGGAGGGCATACATTCAGACGTGGGTGAGCTGCACCGGACAGTCCAGGCTTTGTCATCAACAGTGACATCTGCCCTTCAACAGGCACATACTCACAGTCCAGCTCCGGGCCCTTTGTCAACCCCCATGGCAGTGGTCACGTTTGACGATAGTGACCACAGTCCACATACATCAAAGTCACGATACAGCACACGAAGCACATAGCAGCAGCAACCCAAGCGGTCCCGGCCTCAGACACCATCCCCACAGAAGACTAAAGCCACCCCAGAGCGCAGAGAGAAAAGCCTGTCAGGTGACACCAGGGGACAAAAAGCAAAGCAGCAGACCTCAGGCACACATGCCTCAGAAGCATCCCCATCCAAGGACTCTCCTGTCCCTAGAGCATCTCGTAAAGAGAAGCATACAGTTTCTGTGCCCACCAAGGAGGTGGTGCATGCCAAGGGTACACCTAGGAAGGGCTCCAAGGCAGATTCACCCACCACCTCGACTCCCATTCCAAGCCCAGTGAAGGAGGGGCCGGAGTGCACTGTAGGGGTAACACCTAGTAAACAGGGGAAGGGGGGGCAGAGGCAAAGCCAGGCAAAGCATTCGGCTGGGTCCAGCACATCACCAGAGGGGGTGCCAGCGCCTGCACCTGATGCAGCTTTGTTGGTGAGTGTGCCTGTTGTGCCCACACCACTTCCCATTGATCCAAAGTCAGGCAAGCCATTTAGAATCCCCAAGAAGTGGAAAGGCACCCCTCCACAATCTCCCAGCAACACCGTGTCTCCTGTCTGCATGACTCCACGTGCCACTACAACACCTGGCCCAAGGAGCCCTCCGGCTTGCCAAGCCACTGATAGCTCTACCTCAGCTGTTTCGCTCTCTCCCTGTTCAGGTGCCCCGACAGTCCCCAAGACACAGCCAGCTCCCAGTCCGCCTGACAGCCAAGTCTGAGTGTTAGTCACCCTCACTCGCCTGTCTCTCACACAGGTGGGCCTGTACTGCACATTGTTACCCCCTGACTGTGTCGCTGACCATGGGAAGGTACAGTCGCACACATTCCCTGTGCAGCTGCTCATGGACTCACTCTGCACTTTGTCCTGCCCACTGGCCTTGTCGTTCACTGCTGTGTGCCCCCTGCCTGTGCAGCTTCTCATGGACATGCTCTGCACTTTGTCCTGCCTACTGGCCTTGTCGTTCACTGCTGTGTGCCCCCTGCCTGTGCAGCTTCTCATGGACTCACTCTGCATTTTGTCGTGCCCACTGGCCTTGTGTTTTGCCCCCTGCCTGTACAGCTTCTCATGGACATGCTCTGCACTCTGCCCTGGCCACTGGACTTGTCGTTCACTGCTGTTTTGGCCTTGCCTGTGCAGCTTCTCATGGACATGCTCTGCATTTTGTGCCTTACTCTTCTCTTGTCATGGTGCCTAATATCTGTGCAATATGTGAATAAAGACAGTTGCTCCTGTTGTCTATTTTGTCAGTGTCCTTACCAATGTTCCCTCTAATTTCTTTCCTCTGTGTGCGGCAGAGGAGGGTCTCTGTGCAATGCAACCATGGCTATGTGCGCCAGGAACCAGACCGCGCGTGTGCGCGGCGCCAAATGTCACTCAGAACGTTTACTTTAAAAAGTGAAAAGATGGTGCATTTTCACACATACAGTGCCACAATAAGTGTCTTAAGGGCAGTTTCCAAATTGGATAAACACGCCATGACATGAATTGGTTACACAGGCAAGTACACTTCAAGTTTAGAAAAGCACAAGACTTAAACGGTGGTACCATCATAAGATTTTAATAAATATTCTTAACTTGAGCACTGTTAATTGGGTGGGGAAATGTTGGGAGCCTATACAATATCACATATAAACAATAAGGGAGACATGTCAAGTGGCATCACTAGAGGGGTGACAGGGTTGCTTCTCACGGCGATCTTTGGCATTTTTCCAGTGGTGATAAACTCGATCTAGGTCAACTTTCCCGTTCAGGAGGTAGGCCTTTGTCCTCATCAGCATATCCAAATGCTTCTGCTCTAGTCTATTCCTCAATTTACTCTTGATAGTATTCATGAGGCTGAATCCTCGTTCACAATCTGCACTAGATGCTTGAAACGTTGCGCAGACATCAACAAGCTGAGACACCACACTATACTGAGCAGCATTGCGTACAGTGAAATTCACCATGTCTTGAAAGGTGGTAAATAACCCACCCTTTACATGTTCTGCCACCACATATTTATAGTCTCTGTATTGTCGAACAACATCTTCTGGTGTTTCGCAATCACCCAGGACCAAGACATTTTTATACTTTTCTACAAGTCTTTGTATATTCTCAGTCCCAAAATCAAAATGTGATTGTGCTGCCATTGCCTGGATTTCAAAACTTGCCCATTCTTTCAGCTCATCTTCAGGGAACCTTTTTTGCATGTGCTCACAAAGAAGAGAAACAAAAGACAAAATAGGCCCACTGTCAAACTCTTGCCTTTCCTTGTACAACACCATCAGATCTCTTACATTGCTGCTCCAAAAGACATTGTCCCCCAAATGCTGTTGCTTAACTTGGCCAATC
This sequence comes from Triturus cristatus, assembly GCF_964204655.1. Taxonomy (NCBI): domain Eukaryota; kingdom Metazoa; phylum Chordata; class Amphibia; order Caudata; family Salamandridae; genus Triturus; species Triturus cristatus. Next base: position 728,435,653 of record NC_140580.1, read on the forward strand.
TTTGCTCTTGCATACTGTACAGCTTCAACAGTAGTCAGAGAACTTTTTGGGAATAGTTTGCACAAAGATGCAAATTCACCCAGAATGTCATTAAGTACTGCAAGTGAAATATGGTAGTTGGAGTATGATAGCTTTTTATAACAATATTTAGCAACTGGATCATTCTCCTCAACTTTCTCATGCTCAAAGTACTTAAGAACAGCCTCGTAATTATGAATTAGTGCACCAACAGCAAAATGCCTTGAAAGCCACCGGACTTCATTCAGTGGTCGAAAAGAGACCACTTCACATTCAGTGACCGATGCAATTTCATCCAGCTTGGACTTCCTTGCAGGAGATCTGGAGAACACAGTGTAGACAGTCCTCAATAATGTCTCCATCTCTTTAACCTTTGGAACCCTTCTCCAGGCATCATCAACTCCCAAATCTTCTCGATGGGCGACACAATGCTGCTCAACTAGATGAGGTATGGATTGTTTAAGGCGAGTAGCAACACCATTATTCTTACCCAGCATCACAGACGCACCATCAGATGTGAACATGACCATTTTCATAAGGTCCAGTTCATTGAATGAATGAATGAATGAATGAATGAATGAATGTGGGTTTTATAGAACGCGTAGTAACCCGGAAGCATCCCAGCGCTAAAAAACCAAGACAGCCGATTCAGAGGTGGTAACCATGGAGAAAGGGGATCAGGGGAAGAGGTGGGTTTTCAAGAGTTTTCTGAAGCGGAGATGACAGGATTCGCTCCTGAGTTTGGGAGGTAGGGCGTTCCACAGTCTACCCGTGTTCACCGAGAATCGCCGACCTCCTGTGCGTGCCTTTTTTACTCTGTGCACTGTGATAAAATGCTCATGATCCGAGCGGAGAGGCCTATTGGCTTTGTAGGGCGTGACTAGGTTTTTGAGGATGGGGGGGCCCTTGTCCTGCAGAAGTTTGTGTGCCAGACAGAGGGATTTGAATTTTATCCTTTCTCTTATTGGGAGCCAGTGCAGGAGTTTCAAAGCTGGTTTGGCAGATGTTCTAGCCGGGGTGTTCGTGAGAAGCCGGGCTGCGGCGTTCTGAATTTGTTGTAGTTTGTTAAGGGTGGCTTCGGGTGCTCCCAGGAAGAGGGCGTTGTTATGATCCAGTCTGGAGAGGATCAGTCCTTGGATGAGCAACTTCCGGGAGGCTTGCGGGAGAAGGGGCAGAATTTTACGGACTGATCTGAGAAGGCCGAAGCAAATACCCGCAGTTTTTTTAGCTTGAGTTTTAAAGGACAGGTCCTTTTCCAACCAGATCCCTAGACTCTTGATCTCCTCTTTGGGAGAGGGGGGCTCTCCCAGGCATGTGGGCCAGATGTTCAGGGGAAGGGTGGACCCTTTATGCCCAAGGAGCATGGCCTCCGTCTTGGACCCATTGAGTTTTAGGGCTGATTCACTCATCCAGATGAAGATTTCAGAAAGGCAGGTGTGAAGATTGGACGGTCCTTGGTCAGGTTGGGATAGTGAGACGACCAATTGGGTGTCGTCGGCGTAACTAATGATTTTTACTCCAAACGGGGCGACCACCTCCTCCAGTGGGGACATGTAGACATTAAATAAAGTTGGGCTAAGGGAGGAGCCCTGCGGTACTCCGCACTGGAGGGGAATCGCCGTGGAGCAGATGTTACTCTCCCAAACCTGGAAGGTACGGTTGTTTAGGAATGACGTGAGCCATGACAAAGCAGTTCCTACCACCCCAATGTCATTAAGTCGCTGGATGAGGACCTGGTGGTTAACAGTGTCGAAGGCCGCACTGAGGTCCAGGAGGATCACTGCCACTGATCCTCCTGCATCCAGAATGCATCTGGCCTCCTCCACCACAGCTAGGAGGGCGGTGTCCGTGCCCTGTCCAGGGCGAAATCCAGTCTGAGATTTCCGGAGAAGGTTGTTAGTCTCCAAGAAATGGGAGAGTTTTTTGTTAACTAATTTTTCCGTAATCTTGCTGATTCCGGGGAGAAGGGAGATTGGCCTGTAGTTGGCCAGGTCCGAAGGATCTAGGAGCGGTTTTTTGAGAAGGGCTTTAACAACGGCAGCCTTCCAGCCGGGAGGGACCGTTCCCTGACACATAGAGGAATTAATGAGGTCAGTTAGGGGAGTGGCGACTGTGGATGCCACCGATTTTAGGATGCGAATGGGAATCGGATCGCTGGGAGAACCACTTTTTACCGTGGCCAGCGTTTTGAGAACTTCTTCTAATGTTACCGGACCAAATGTGTCCAGGAGAGTGTCTAGTGTGGCCAGCTGAGGATTTGAGTCTGTTCCAGACTTGCGTAGACCGTTAGCGTCTGTTCTTGGGATGACTTGAGGCAGCGTAGCGAGGATGTTGTGAATTTTTTTTGTCAAAATATTTTGCCAGTTTATGGCATTTGTCCACAGAGGTGTCAAGAACTGGGGGAGGGTCAGGCACTTTGAGCAGCTCTTTCATAATGATGAAGGTTTCTCTAGCGGAGCTGGAGGACTTTTTGATTCTCTCATCAAAGAATTGGCTTTTGGTGTTACGCAAGGCAGTTTTATAAGTTCTCATGGAGGAGCGAAATGCGTCTTTTCTGGATTTAGTTCCGTCTTTCCTCCAGGAGCGCTCCAGTTTTTTGCATTCTTTCCATAGTAGTTTTAGCTCTGGGGTGTACCCAGAGGCGTAGCTAGAGCTCCTGGCGCCCGCGGCTATCCCTCAGATTGCCGCCCATGGCAGGTAGCGGGTGGGAGGTGCTGGGGAAAAAGGACGGAAAGCAGAGGTCCGAGAGACACGTAGTATCGCCGCTAATAGTGTTTTGAAGGTTACTCTCTCTCGACGTGGAGCCAGTGGAGGTCTCACAGGCGTTGGGTGATGTGTTGCTGTCAAGGGATGCTGAGGACGAGTCTGGCTGCGATGTTCTGTATGGTCTGGAGTTTGCGAAGCAGAGACTTGTTGATTCCATCGTAGAGGGCGCTTTCGTAGTCCAGTCTGCTGGTTATGAGTGCGTGGGTTATGGCCTTTCTTGATTCAGAGAGGATTCATTTGAAGGACTTGCGAAGGATGCGGGGGTGTTGAAGCAGGTGGAGGCGACGGCGTTGACCTGTCGGGTCATGGAGAGGGAGGAGTCGAGTTTGATGCCGAAGTTCCTGTGTGTGGTCCGTGGGGGCGGGCGGGCTGCTGAGGGCGGTTGGCCACAGGTGTTGTCCCATGCAGTGGGGGGGGTCCGAGGATCTCTGTCTTTGTCCTCTATCACACACTGTTTCAGTTACAGACTACCCCACGTCACATTGCTTACACTGTAATGGCATCAGGGTTGGACTGGGACAGAAAACTAGGCACCAAAGTGAAAGTGCCCCCCATTAATGAATTATATTTCTAAAAAGTGGCCTATATCTGCCAACTGATGCAGTTTTTAACTTGTAAAGACACGCTATATAAGTGTTTTGCAAGGTACGCATGACTATGGATTTGAGCTTGCTGCAGGCAATGTTTGTTTTAATATCAGGGAAATCAACAGTAAAAACCCGGCCCACCAGACCATAAAACAGGCCCACAAACAGCCAGAAAACCAGCCCACACACTGACCACCCCGTCGGGCACTGCCTGATTACCCAAGAGGCTAGACAAACCCTGAAAAGCATCTATCCATTCATACTTGAAACGGGTTTGGATTACGAATCCACCATCAACCTATAAAGAAGGGTTTAGTATTGCATAAGGTGCATTTGTAAAATGCTGCGTGGGTTCACCCCTGTGGTATCGTTGCACGTTTATGAATTCCCAAATCAGTGGTACTTGTTTTATCAACACTGGAAGGGTGAAAGTCTAAGTGGAGCAACCAGGAGTTGAACCTGTGGCACTCAGGTGAAACACAGACCCTAAAGTGGATGAAACAGTCCACCAAGTCATCAAACCCGGATTATAACTAGGTGGGTCAATATTAAAAGGGATGTTTCTTTTATTCGCCAAAATATCAATATTTAGCAACTGAATAAGAGTATTGAAATAATGGAACATGGGTCCTGATCTAGGTCAAAACGATTAAAGACTATAGACAAGAGTTAAAGAATCACAAAACCATACAGGGAGACATGTGTCAGTCTGTAATTTCCCTTACAGAAACTGATACCGATCATGTCAAATGACAACAAGGTATATGTCTTTTTTCCTCATGTAAAAATGCTTACTGCACTCCACAAATTAAATGCGTTGGACTGCTCCTCAAAATCCATGCCATGTAATTCCAGGTCAGTAGGCTCTTGAAAAAAAGAAGATGCTCGTGAAAGGGTTTACCCACTATCGTACGCTGGACAATGACCAAGGAAATGGGAAGTCCAGCTCACTAACTCTGACATCAGAATCTACAAATGCAAAAAGAATATTAATGGGAGTAAAGAATGTGGTCAAATATTTAAATTGGGTGGGCGGGAGGGGACGGGGGTCCAACATATGCCAAGGAAGGCCGGATTCATGCCACTTTTTCAGAAGTTCCGCACAAACTACAACTGCACACAATGAACCCCAATGGAACTCATTTATATAAGAACTGATTTGATTGCCCAGAAAATTTCGAATGGCTAAGGTATTCCAGGACCTGCGCTGGGCACCTCGTCCAAATTGTCATTGTAAACTTGCCATTAAGCAATTTATTGCAATACAACTTATCTAAACAATCACTCAAATAGAATGACACTCAACCTCTGAAGGAAAGGAACCTATTTATTTCAACTTTTGACGGGCTGACTAAATACCATCCGATGCTTGGCACCTCTGCTGGGAGTTTATACTGTGAGGGGGTACAAATGCAGTTTTTACACATTCTTGTACACAACCCATTCAAGGACACTTGCAACAAGCGCCGAACTACAGTACAATGATGCAGTTGCAATCCATTAACGGAGCATTTGAAATATTTGCTGTCAGACATTATGGGTGTTTCTGCAGCCACGAAGAGGGCCACTGGGGAAGCAAAACGTTAACATAAAGGAAAAATCAGTACAACATGTATCTAATCATGGGCTGCAGCCTGCTTTGAATGGTTGGTTTGCAGTCTGCATACTTCAGCCTATAAAAGTTGCAATGATGTGCCTTCAATTTTGAAAAGGTGGATACAAGTTTTGGAGCGCTGTAGAGCAGATTAGTTTTTTTGTTTTTTTAACTAAAAATGAGATTTGGACGACCAATTGCGATCTACGACTTTGCCATGCTATAAATACATCAAACTAATGTGGATGGATGCTATGCTTACATCACATTTTCCAGCCAATCACAGACTGAGAACTCCACATTCATGTTTTGTTTACCTACCACTGTCCCACTGCACCTACTGGCTTAGAATCCCACCAATCGCACACCTTATTTAGGTCAGTAGAATCAGGTGCCCTGTCAACTTTTTTATGAAAATTGATGCAATATTGTGCAATTATTCTCATTTTGCAAGGCAAAAAAGCTACATTATTTTTAACTTGTACAGATGACAAGAAACCCAGTTAGCACCTGGTTACTGTTCAATATCTCACTAAAGTAGGTGACCACAGGCCCGAGTGCAAGTATGAAGACCGTATACACTCCCTAGTTCGGTAGTAAAAAGCAGTCAAAATTGTGGCGCATGTGCCCCTCAAATTCCTGGGTCCCGACCTGTGCCACTGCATCTGCTACACCACGCCCCTAAATGTGTGTGTGGGTTTTAGGAGCAACACAGCGTTAAGTAAACCCGGCGTCACAGATGTAACATTTGCTGTGTTTGCATTTTCAAATGAAATTCCTTTTCAAGCTAGATAGTTTTAGTGTGAGTGGTGCAAAGGAAATCTGCATAGTAAACCTGCCCGCTCCATCTTCTAAAAAAAGCCTGCAGCCAACACACTGTTGTGACGAGTCAATGACGCACACACAGCTCCTCGAGCTGTCCTTCCGAAGTGCAGCGCTACTCACAGACAGAAGCTTTGAAGGTAGTGTCAGCGCGAGCGCTAGTGGACCCAAATAAATGATAAAGGCTGCCGCCACGGGCCACCAGTGGCGCGCGGCAGCCGCCCCCAAACTGGTGCTGCCTGGGGCGGACCGCCTCCACTGCCCCCCCCTAGCTACGCCACTGGGTGTACCAAGGGGCAGGGTTGGCTCTTTTGGCTAGTTTCAGGGTGCTTTTTTTAGGAAGAAGAGAATCGAGTGAGTGGGTGAGCCAGATTTTGAATTGCGTATCAGCGGTTGCTGAACCTAGTGCCGGGGGGGGGGGGGAAAGACTGCGTAAGCCTGGCGGACCAGTCTTCAGTCGAGAGTTTGGACCAGGGTCTATCCGTGACCCGAGTTTTGAGGGGTTGAGGTGGCGGGGCGCTAGATTGCCAAGAGATAGGGACCAGGAAGTGGTCTGTCCACGGGAGTGGGAGGGGGGGCGTGGTTTTAAGGTCGTTGATGTTGGTGAAAATGGGATCAAGAAGATGACCTTTGTCATGCGTAGCCTCTGAGTTCACTAGTCTAAAATCGTATGAAGTGAGGTCGAGTAGGAGATCGGACACTGTCAAATCCTGGGGGTCTCGAAAGTGGAGATTGAGATCTCCCAAGATTATGAAGTTGGGGGATGAAGTTGCCATTGAAGTGACGGTTTCTATAAGGGCGCTGGAGAACTTGGTCGGGACCCCAGGTGGGCGGTATATGAGTAAGCCGGATAGGGAGACTGTGGGTGAGATTTGTAAAGCGAAATGGCAGCTCTCGCAGTCTTCGATGGTCCCGTTTTTTTCTCTGCTCCCTATATATTATTGCAAGGCCACCTCCTCTGCCGTGGGGTCTGTTCTGAGAATAGATTAGGTAGCCTTGGGGAAGGGTGCTGACGATGTCGGATTCTGAGTTGGGGGTTAGCCATGTTTCCGTGAGGAACAGAATGTCAATCGTATGGTCCTGTATAAGGAGGTTTATCTCTAGGGAATGTTTCGGGAGAGACCTGCAGTTCAGGAGGGCCAGTTGCAGGGCATGACGTCCCACCGTGGTGTGGGCTGGGTTACATAGATCGCAGTTGATAAAGGTTTTCTCCCCTTTATAGGTGTAGATACAGTTTGCGTTTTTCATGGGATTGAGTGAGAGGAGGTTTCCTTGGGTGTAGCTATAGCGATCGCTGGTGGGTTTGGGCATAGAGTCTGGGCCCAGGGCCGACTGGGCCCGGACGGGCACAGATGGGCTTACCTTTGGCGCACCTTCGGCGCGCTGCCGGCGCGCCTGCTGTGCGCGTCCGTTGCGCGTCCGATTGAGGCACATTTTGTATAGGTGGGAGGGGGGCGTGGCCTCTGAAGGTGGGCGTGGCCTCACTTCCCTCTAATGGCGGCTACAAGATTTCCCAAAGTGCCGCGGCAGCGTTCAAGTCGGCTGCGCGGTGCGACTTTGGTGATGAAGGAGGGGGGGAGTGCTCAAGATCAGGTGAGTTCACACAATTAAAACAGTTTAAAATTTCTGTGCTAAGGTTATTTTCGGCGAGTGTCTCCAGGCTTCCGCCTCAGGAGCTGTCAAGGCTAATGCGTGCAGAGGAGCGGCGCGACTTATATAGCGAGGGAGGGAGGGGGCGTGTCCTCTGAAGGTGGGCGTGGCCTCACTTACCTCTAATGGCGGCTACAAGATTTCCCAAAGTGCCGCGGCAGCGTTCAAGTCGGCTGCGCGGTGCGATTTTGGTGATGAAGGAGGGGGGGAGTGCTCAAGATCAGGTGAGTTCACACAATTAAAACAGTTTAAAATTTCTGTGCTAAGGTTATTTTCGGCGAGTGTCTCCCGGCTTCCGCCTCAGGAGCTGTCAAGGCTAATCATTGGCAGTGTGGAAATCTTTCACAGCAGTAGTGATAGCCTCAGCATTACAACTAGTCAGCTTCACTATGCCCCCAAACTGTGTTTTGTGCTCTGTTGATGTTACTGGTCGGAACTTGAAGTACAGGATGAGCATTTTTGAAACAGAAATATCAGTGCTCTCATCAATTATCAATGTGTGATACAAAGCGTTACGAAGTTCTGCCATAGCTTCACAGTGTATCACGCTATTGATGGCCTCAAGGAACTCCTCCAGCTGTCTGATATCTTGACATACAAAGCTAGGTGGTCATGGATGTCTTGTACAGATAACATTGAAGTATTCATCTTGACTGCCAGCAACACGTTGTTGATGAGAATCTTTATCTCTTCAGGCACAGATCTTTGGCGTTCAACTACTTCCATTCTATTTGCTTTGTCAGTCGCAGTTTCTGTCAGCATTGCCCGCACTCCATAACCAAACCTGGCAGCAGCACTTCTGTTTCTCAAGATCACCATGGCAGACTCGTGTACTTTGCTGAGTAGATGGCGTTTCATGTAATCCAGTTTCCAGCCATCACTCCATTTCTTCCCTGTGGAAAAGTCACCAACAATCTTGGCTTCGGCACATGCTTTGCAAATCAAGCCCACGTCTGGACTGTATTGAAAAAGTTCCCCGAGTTGCACGCGAACCTTGCTTCATGATTTCTGCGTCTCAGCCTCCACAATTTCTTTCATCCACTCTTCCTTGAATACAAGGCAACATTTCTTCCTTTGTGGTGAAGCACTGCACTCTCCCAAAGTGACAGCTTTGCGCTTGAACATTTCCGTGCCCGCCGGTTTGAACCTGCTGTGCCACAAAGCCTGCAAGATAAGGGAACATGGCTTACGTTGACGCCTAGCTCATGAATGCAATCCGTTATACTACAATGTTCAAGATGCACCACAGTTTAACTCTACCAAACAATTACCTCTTCTGCTTGAACTCACGTACGCCTGTGTGAATGTATGGGATTCTGGCTGCGAAACCTGCAACAGAAGAAAACATGGGTAAGTATATTATACTACAATGATCAAGATGCACCACAGTTTAACTCTACCAAACAATTACCTCTTCTGCTTGAACTCACGTACACCGGTGTGAATGTATGGGGTTCTGGCTGCGAAACCTGCAACAGAAGAAAACATGGGTAAGTATATTATACTACAATGATCAAGATGCACCACAGTTTAACTCTACCAAACAATTACCTCTTCTGCTTGAACTCACGTACGCCTGTGTGAATGTATGGGGTTCTGGCTGCAAAACCTGCAACAGAAGAAAACATGGGTAAGTATATTATACTACAATGATCAAGGTGCACCACAGTTTAACTCTACCAAACTATTACCTCTTCTGCTTGAACTAACGTACGCCTGTGTGAATGTATGGGGTTCTGGCTGCAAAACCTGCAACAGAAGAAAACATGGGTAAGTATATTACACTACAATGATCAAGATGCACCACAGTTTAACTCTACCAAACAATTACCTCTTCTGCTTGAACTCACGTATGCCTGTGTGAATGTATGGGGTTCTGGCTGCGAAGCCTGCAACAGAAGAAAACATGGGTAAGTATATTATACTACAATGATCAAGATGCACCACAGTTTAACTCTACCAAACAATTACCTCTTCTGCTTGAACTCACGTACGCCTGTGTGAATATATGGGGTTCTGGCTGCGAAACCTGCAACAGAAGAAAACATGGGTAAGTATATTATACTACAATGATCAAGATGCACCACAGTTTAACTCTACCAAACAATTATACATACAACAGGGTTCAGCACTATTGAAAAAGAGTCCGTTGCAATTAAAGGAATGTCCAAGACGTAAAACTGATTTTCAAACGAATTCCTTTCTTTATTTGGTTTTTTCACAGGCATAGAATATCACAGCCTTGATAACATGAGAAAGCCATAGCCAACGCGTTTCGTCTCCTACAGGGAGACTTCTTCAGGGCTATAGAAAAAATACAGAATATAATTTAATACCTAAATTACCAACAAAATATGTACATACAAGAACAAAACATTCTAAAAAGTTAAATTTATACAGCAGTTGTTAAACCTGTACGTCATATCTGATGGTATGCCATCAATAGTATATTCACATTTAGAAGGAAGGGAAAGGAAGAAGAAAAAAGAAGAAAGAGGGCCTATATGACAAAAAAACTTTATACTCATAACTCCGAAATTTCATTAACATGTATATGCAAATACAACATTCGCATGAACTCAAAATGTGAACATAATGTCTCATTGCTAATTCATGTCATAACATAAAACACAGAAGATCACAACATCAATATCGGTTTAAGTGAATGTGGTAATAACCACATACATTCCAGTGGTCAAAAAATATAAAAAACTGTTAACACAAAACAAAATCAGAACCTGTAAAGAAACATATTATAGAATATATTTCAATTATTAGTACATTCATAAGCTTTGTTGGATTAAACCATTGTTGCTAATCCCTAAGGTTGTTTTCACTAACCATTTTGCTCATAAATATGTAGTATATATGTTCCAGTAACATCTACAAGGATGAATTTTAGTACGACAAATCATGCTATAAAGCAAATAGGATATCTCCTAGTCGAGTAGAAATTTATAGGGAATACAACCTCTCATAATGGATAATGCATGCAAAAATTATTCATAAACACACAGATGGTGTAAAGAAGAAGGGACATAAAGTATCAATATAAGATGAAATACCTTTCGTCTACTAAATAAGTTAAATACTAGTTTTGGAACAATGAAGGACATTTGCTGTAATGCATATTGGAATAGTCTTTTGAGAGTATCTAAATACTGGCCTCTATATATATTTTTTGATAGGTATTGAACATTGTTGAACGAAGGCTTACATTTGCCTTCATCCGGATAAAGGTTTTTATTCCTGAACTGAGGAAATTCTATCAATGATTTGTTTGGTAAGTCCAAATATGACCAATGTTATTCTTATTGGATGCATCTCTAAGCCATTTGACATGAACCCATTCTAATCTGTATTCTTACATATCAGGCATACACTGAAAACAATAAATCATATATTTTGCTTGTTGTTCGGGTTCTATGACACTGAAAGCATTTGCGAATTACATGAGCAAAATGGTTAGTGAAAACAACCTTAGGGATTAGCAACAATGGTTTAATCCAACAAAGCTTATGAATGTACTAATAATTGAAATATATTCTATAATATGTTTGTTTACAGGTTCTGATTTTGTTTTGTGTTAACAGTTTTTTATATTTTTTGACCACTGGAATGTATGTGGTTATTACCACATTCACTTAAACCGATATTGATGTTGTGATCTTCTGTGTTTTATGTTATGACATGAATTAGCAATGAGACATTATGTTCACATTTTGAGTTCATGCGAATGTTGTATTTGCATATACATGTTAATGAAATTTCGGAGTTAAGAGTATAAAGTTTTTTTGTCATATAGGCCCTCTTTCTTCTTTTTTCTTCTTTCTTTCCCTTCCTTCTAAATGTGAATATACTATTGATGGCATACCATCAGATATGACGTACAGGTTTAACAACTGCTGTATAAATTTAACTTTTTAGAATGTTTTGTTCTTGTATGTACATATTTTGTTGTTAATTTAGGTATTAAATTATATTCTGTATTTTTTCTATAGCCCTGAAGAAGTCTCCCTGTAGGAGACGAAACGCGTTGGCTATGGCTTTCTCATGTTATCAAGGCTGTGATATTCTATGCCTGTGAAAAAACCAAATAAAGAAAGGAATTCGTTTGAAAATCAGTTTTACGTCTTGGACATTCCTTTAATTGCAACGGACTCTTTTTCAATAGTGCTGAACTCTGTTGTATGTATGATTTTGATAGGACTTGTTCCTGATTGAGGAGCTCAGAGGGGAGTGCTCCTCGGTTCTTTGCACTATAAAAGTACATTATACCGACACTATTCACTTGACAGGTGCGGTAATATAGCCTTCACCCTCTCTCATTTGTTTGAAAAAATCTACCAAACAATTACCTCTTCTGCTTGTACTCACGTACGCCAGTTTAAATATGTGGGGTTCTGGCAGCGAAACCTGCAACAGAAGATGCACTACTTTAACTCTAGCAAACAATTACCTGTTTGTTCTGCCTGTACTCCCGTCTGCCTGTGCAATTGTATTCGTAGTACGGTCTCCCAAACCTGCAAAAGAAAAGGGGTGCAGATTGTAATTCTATTTACCCAGCAACCCCCAACCCAACGAGGAACGTACACAGAATTACCTTGTCTTTGTGGGTACTTGCACCTGACCACTCATATCCAAATACCTTACAGACTGGAAAACTGCAACTGAAGACAAGATAGTCAGCAAACGCCTGAAGAATCACAAACTATGAATGGGACCGGTCTAGAGACCCCAATAGCTAAAATGACCACATAATTACCAGGGATTCCAGTCTAGGACAAACAGGCGTGTGCCAATGTGTTTCATTATTAGTATGATGTAAATTTCAAACAGTACAAGAGTAATTCGAAAAAAATAAATACACATGGGCACACAAAAACAAACTCTAATTACTAATGATTTTAGTATTTTATATTGGAAGAGTTTGCCAAAAACGGGAACATGTAATAGGAAGGTTGGTGCTGCATCTCGGTGACTAACTTTTAAATAGTTATTTTTCTTTCACAGTACAAGGCTCCTGCCAGGGCCAGAGTGGTTTCAGACCAGCCCCCATACAGTGCACACTAAGTGCAGTGAGTGGCCTCTCACCCCAAGAAAATTAGGAATCAATGGTGCATTCGACAACACATTTATCATTATATATTGAATTTTATTAGCTTTTAAGGAATAGTAAATGACAATCTTACAATGCACTAGCATACAACAATCTTTGTTGGGATTCCTCAATGATTCCCTTAATATCACCCTTCAACGGTGCCTCTCATTCCTCTGTCACATGTATTTCATTTGTTTTATAGCATCTCCCATACAAGTGGTTCCCAAACTTTTCACTCCTGAGGACCCCCATTGAGTCACTACTGGCAGCCGGGGCCCCCCAGGCAATATGTATGATTTAAATGTCAAACATTAAAACTAATTCGAAGAAGAAAAAAAACCACACGTGTGTGCATCAAACAAAGACTAGACTTAAATTACTAAAGATTTTAGTATTTTTATATTAAAATATTTGCAAAAATAGAAAAATCCTAATGGGAAGGTTGGTGCTGCATCTCGCGACTAAATTTCCATTGTTTGGTTTTATTTCACAGCCTGGGGCTCCTGCTCCTGCCAAGGCTGGACTGGAAACTTAAAGCTGCTCTGGCAAATGTTAGACTAGTCCAAATACAGTGCACACCAAGTGAGTCTGACCACTACAAAGGGGGCATTGGAGGCCTCTCCCCCAAGAAAATTTTGGGGGAAATTGTGCATTTTCAACAAATTTGTCATTATATATTGAATTGAAATAATGACCTTACTATGCACCAGCATACAACAATCTCTTGTCAATCTTCATCGATTCCCTCACTACTACCCTCCAACAGTGCCTCTCATCTCTCCAAAGACTCACTGTCACATGTATTTAATTTGTTTTATAGCACCTTTCATACCACTGTAGGGTGTCAGAGCACTTTGCATCACACACATACAGAGAGAAAGAATCATACGTCTGTAAATCACGGACTAGAAAATGTTACATAAGGCAAAGGGAACTACAAGGTGTAGGATTCACAAGTCATCCATACTGGTAGGCATTTTTAAAGAGTGCTTGGTCTGGAGAGCACAAACTCAGGATTCAGAACATAACACAGGGGTTCGCATTGACTTTACTCATAAGGATTTATTTCTAACCAAACAAACCTTTTTAGCAGCATCGGGTTAATGAAAGACTGTGAAAAAGCATAACTTACTGACTTGTACCATGCAGTTTGCTTGCTGCTCTTTGATGTCAGTTCATAGCTCACTGTGCTAAATGCGATTGGAACTTGTGAACTGCATAATAACAAAACAGTCTCTGTAGCAAAAGCAGGAACTGACTGAGCTATGCACAAAACAAAATACTGTTTTTTTCAAAATGCGTGGTAGACATTTTTTGCAGCAGGCATATTAACCATCTGGGCTTTCTGACATGACTCAAAGCTGCCACTGGACAAACCTCCTATCTCCCTGCAGCAGGTACATTAATCACTGGAGTTATCTTGACCCTTTTATTGCTGCCCAAAAACTGCTGTTTATACAAGGAACTTTGCATTGCTTTTAAAACTGCTGCCTGCGGACCCCTGGGAATGTGTCACGGACCCCTGGGGGTCCGTGGACTTCAGTTTGGGAACCACTATCTCATACCATTGTAGGATGTCAGAGCACTTTACATCACACACACAGAGACAATGAATCATGTGTGTAAATCAGTGTAGAGAAAATGCTACATACAAAGGGGACTACAAGGTGTAGGAGTCACATGTCATTCATACTGGTAGGCATTTTTAAAGAGTGCTTGTCTGGAAAAGCACAAATTCAGGATTCGGAACATAACACAGTGGTTAGCATTGACTTTCACAATAAATATGTATTTCCACCCAAATAAACCCCTTTAGCAGCATGAGGATAATGAAAGACAGGGAAAAACATAAATGACTAATTTGTACCATGCAATGTGTAAGCAGATCTTTGATGACAGTTTATAGGCCACTGTGCTAGATTGATTGTCTCTTATGAGCTGCAGAGTAACAAAAGAATCTATGTGACAAAAGCAGTAACCAACTGACCTATGCACATAAAATACATGGTATGCATTCTTTGCAGCAGGTATATTAACCCTCTGTGCTACATGAGATAATTGAAACCTGCCCTATACCTCCCCATTTGTCCGTCTACCCCTCCGCCCCCACTTACTACTGTCCCACTGCTTTTTTTTTCCTGCTGCATCACTGCTGTCCCTTCGTTGACTCCCATGTATAAAACATGACACGTCAATGAGACGAAAATTTTTTAGAACAGACATGGCGCTGGCAGCAGGCTGGCACACTCTCCCAAAAGATGGCAAAAAGTCCTTTTCAGCCAGAGAGCGTGACCTGAAAATGGGTCAGTGTACAGACGAAGTCACCTGACATACAAGTTAACACCAGGCAAGAGCTGCCAGGAAAACAAACAAACAGATTTATTGGTAGACAGCAGGCAACATCTAACATGCTGTAAAAAAGCAACACGCAAACACTGGTACATGGTAGGAGTACCTGTGTGTGCGACATCTTGCAGGTATTGGAGCGCTTTAAATAAACACCGTCTTTACATTACATATTCAGGCACAGGGAGATTAAGTGATTTGCCCACAATCACAGGATGTGGACGCGACCTCGAGGCTCGAACTCTGGTCTCTGGCCCCAAAGTTGCTGCCTGAAATAGTCCCCACACCGCGCTTTACTAACAAAAAGAGTAGAGCCAGTTTTAAAATACAGCGTGAACTTTCTGAAAGTACACGCTGTGTTTTTAAACTGGCTCTACTCTTTTGTTAGTAGCGCGCGGTGCGGGGACGATTGTGGCCTCTTGTTTAAGTATTGATGGTAATCACAGCCTGTGAAGGGGCTCCGATTGCCATCAATACTTAAACAAGAGGCCACAATCGTCCCCGCACCGCGCTTTACTAACAAAAGAGTAGAGCCAGTTTAAAAACACAGCGTGTACTTTGGTACACGCTGTGATTTTAAACCGACTCTACTGTTTTGTTAGTAAAGCGAGGGGACGATTGTGGCCTTTTGTTTAAGTATTGATGGTAATCAGAGCCCCTTCACGGGCTGTGAGTACCATCAATACATAAACAAAAAGCCACAATCAGCCCGCGCTCTGCAGCCACACGCCCCGAGCCCCCCCAAGCCACCACTAGCCGTCCCAAGCCGCCACTAGCTGCCACAAGCCCCCCCAAGCCGCCACAAGCCCTCAAGCCCCCACAAGCCCCCAAGCCCCCTTACCTGCACTCTTGTTGACTCCTCTCCGGCACCAGTGCAAAGGTGCCTGCTTTTCGAGCCGCCCGCTTCTTAAAGCGGCGGCACCTCTCTTCGCCGGGACGTCCTGGTTGCGTTGTGCGCGCTCCACATCCGGCAGTGCGCACTGACGTCGGGGAAGGTGCGCGCATGCGCGCGCCTTAAAGGGAACGGTGGTCCTTACTGAATAAAGTTATTTTGCTGTGTGTATATGGTTTACTGTTCCACATGCTCTGCGTGCCACTTCAACATGGGCAATGTTTGGGCTCACTTGCGAATCAGCTTTCTGGGGTGACAGGGTCTTCAGTTCTTCCTGACCCAGATACTTGTGGGGGCAATGGTGTAATTTTACAATGTGCAGCAGTTGTAATTTACTTGATTAGTTCCTGTTGGCTATATTGTACACATGTCAGGTTGGGGGGCACTGCCGGCACAGAGTGGGTTTCTGCACACAGTTTTGCATGCAGGCTGTCCAGGGTCATCATGTATCTGTGTTCTTCCTTTATGTGTGCCCAGTGGTGTATGTGTGTGGTCATCTAAGTCCCATGGCTTACTTTACATGTGTGCTCTTGGATGGTCAGGTGGTGTGCAGTGTGAAGGGGTGAGTTTGCGGGGAGTGCTGATGTGTGCATGCCCCTGCATTGTGAACTACACAAATGTCACCCAGGAGTTGTATGCCTGTTGTTTTGATTGTTCAGCCCTGTGGATGTGGTTGTATGCACATGTGTGAGTTGTATGTAGTGCACTGTGCAGTGTGTTGGTGTGTCCTTTCAGTTCTGTCTGACTCCTACTTGTTGTTTTTGTCACTTGTGAGTACACAGAGTGTGTGACTGGCGAGTCAATGTTGTGTTTTGTTGCACATCCATGTGTCTGGTGGCTGTTTGTGGGGACTGTGCAGACCTGCTGTTCCACACTGCCATTGTGGTTGTCTTTTCTCATGCCTTGCTGTCAGATGGTGCCTTCTTGCCTCCAGTGTGACATGTTGTGTGTGTTGTCATGCCATCCCCTATCTGTGCTTCAGATGCCTACCCATTGTTGGTCTGCACTCCCTCTCTTTGTGTATGGTACACTCCTGCCATGTCTCCTACTGGCATGCAGTACACTTCACTTTGGTGTCAGCTGTCCCCTTGGTTTCCATGTGTGTGAGCCTCCCCATCACTTCATTTGTGACACTGTGCTTTGTGGTGCAGTTATTTGTCCAGGGTCACTGTGTCACTCAGGGCATTTCCCCAATAGGTTGTATGTGATGTGCTGGTGCTGTTTGGCAGTCATGGTTGCTCCTATGCAGTCCAACTGTGTGTGCTGCCCAGTCCTCTGGTCAAGTTGTTTCCACCTTTGTGTCCCGGACTTGTGCATCTGTTGGTGTTGTGTTGGATGTATGTGTGTTGTCTGTGTTATTGCTTCACTTCCTGGGTGTGCTGTTGTCTTTGTGCTGTGCTGTATGGTGTTGTGTGGGTTGTTGTTCTGTCACTGATGTCTATGTGAGGCTGGAATGCTTGGTTTGCACACACTGCTTGTTGTGCATGCAGTGCTTTGTGTGTCTGTTGCCTTGTCATTACCTGGTGTGCATCCCCTGATGTCCTGCTGTGTTTGCAGTGTGATTTTTGTGCCTGTGCATCTGTTGTTTGTTTGATATGGCTGTGTTTTTCTGTGATGAGGCACTTCTTGTGTGTGTTGTGGTATGTTGTCTGTGCATTGTTCCTGAATGATGATGTTGTGCCCTTCTGTTGTGTCTGTGCTCCCATTGCCTTTACCCAGTTTAGCTGCACATGGCATGTCTGTTCTTGTTGTGGTTCTGTGTGTGTTTCTGTTGGGTTATGTGTTAGTGTTGGTTTTTGCAGAAATTTGTTGTGGCATCCCTGTGTGTGTGTGATGTTTGTGGCTACCCCCAGGGTGGGTGATTGTTTGTGTGTGTGTTGACTGGCAAGTATTGCCAGCCTTCAGTGTGTTTGACACTGTTGTTGTGTGCTGCTGGTGTGAGGGGGGTATGTGTGTAGATTCCTACTGGTGTGTCATGGCATGTGTCAATGGTCCATGTGTGTAGTGCTGCTGGTGTACTCCTGTGAAGTAGTTGTATAGATGTGTGGCTGTTCACAGTTTGACTTCAGGGCCTTCCTTTCATCCCTGTGCCTCTACATGGTTTGCCCTGCTGTCTCCCTGTGTTGTTGCACTGTGATGTCTGTGGTTTGACCTCACCGACTGTACCAGCCATGTGTGCTTTGATGGTGTGAGGGTGTTGTTCTCTGTTCCTTGTCTTGCATGTGATGTACACATGCGTGTTGTGTGTCTCCTTGGCCTTCCATTTGTGTGCATCCCACTTTGGTTTTCCTATTTGTTGTGCTCCATTGCTGTTGGCATGTGGGGTGTGTATGTGCCTGTGTGTCAGTCTGTGGTATGTATGTGTGACTATGCAGGCTGTGTGTCCATTCGGATGTTAGTTCCTTGTATGTGTTCATTTGGTGCTTGTCCTCATTTTAGTTTCCCTGTGTGTGGTGGTGTGGTGGAGTTTGTGTTTTCCTGGCCCTCTGCTACTGTGCTGTGTGTTCCTGTGCAGCCACTCCTGCAGTGTCTGTCTCCCTGGTTGTTTGTCTGTCTCCCTGGTTGTTTGTTGTGTGGTGCAGGGTGTGCATTGACCTGGCTTGTTGTGTGCATGGGGTGCACAGGAGGGGCACATGGCATGTGCCTTCATGGGGTGTGCAGGGGTGTGGTGGGAGGGGGTGTGGCCCTGTGGTCTTTGTGCCCTGCGCATGCCTGGCATTGGTCCTGCCTTCTGCATTGTGCGCATGTATTTCCTTGTGTTCACCGCTGCAGTGACGTGACCGGGACATTGCTGCATGGTCGCGGAAGATGTGTGTCCAGGATGCAGAGGGGTGACTTGGTGGCAGGTGGGTGATGTGTGGGTGGCCTTGTGGATGTGTCCCTGTCCCCATCAGGGTGTCTGATGTGGATTTGGACCCTGTGTCAGCCCATGTGTTGTGTGTGGTGTGTTGTTTTATTGCTTACCTGTGGCGGCGTCCGCGGCGGTCCATGAGTTCCTGGTGATGTAGCAGGTACAATACCGGAAAGACGTGTAGAGTTGGGTCCATGGCGGTCGTGACCGGGTGATGTGGACCGGGACTCTGGTTTCGCGCTCCGTTGTCGTGCTTCCGCCTTATCTGGTTGGGTGGTTTCTCCACTGCGGTGCGTCTGCTTGTTTGGGTCATCCTAATTTGTGGAGCGGGGTGGACGTCATTCCGCATGGCGGAGAGTCTCCATTGGCTCACACGGCCGCGGTGGCAGGAGCACTTTGATGGCGGTGCGCATCGCGGCCGTCGGGATATGGGCTATGTTTGGCCATACTAATATGGCAGACGTGAGGACCGCTGCTCGCGGGCAGAATAAAGCATTTTTCCGCACGGCCGGCACCGCGGTGTGCCACCGCCCGACATCCTAATGGACCCCTATGTGTTTTGCTGTAAAACCTTCAATAAGGTTGGCTTAAAAAAAAATACTTTACACATTGCCTCTATTTAAGCGTGACTGCTCTGTGCCAAGCTACCAGAGGGTTGAACACAGGTTAATTTGGGGTTTACTTGTGCCTCACCCTGACAAGGATTGTGGGTTTGCTGCTTGAATAGGGTCTCACACCCCAACCAGTTACCCAGTTTCTCACATCAAGTCATAAAGGAGAGTCGTTGTGCACTTAAACTGTTTCTCAAAGAGTGCCAAGCACCCCCTTTAATGCAGTCATCAGTCTGAAAAGCAAGGCCAGGGACTGATAGTGCTGAAAACACCCTGTAAACATGAAGTAACAACTAAGGGCAGGGAATACTGGAAAGCCAAACTATCACCCACATTCACAGCCAACAAGATTTGGGTCAGAGAAAGCACCTTAAACTTGTCCTGCTAAGTGTGCAATGTCAGAAAGTGGAGATCTATGGTCAGTCTCAGCACCCCATCATTCATGGATACCAAGTAAATACCTCAGGAGGCTTGGGGGTCAGACCTGACTAACCTGAAGGATCATTCCCACACTTGCTAATCAAGATGGTAATGTAGCCTTCCTGAATAAGTCAAGCAATGGCACCAGGTACTGTGGTCTCATCGTTTTCAATATCGTAATCTTGTCCAACGACTAGGAAGAGTCTGATTTCAGGGAATGGTATTGAGACTCTGAACAGTCCCGGTAAGAGAAATATTTTCATAGGGAAAAAGAGGAGGTCCCCTTCATATGCTACATTTTTTTTTTTTATTGGATTACCTTTTGAGAGATCATTCTCTGTTAGGGTAGCTTCAGGGTGAGGCGTATCGCTTCAGCATATTCCTGCGTATCTTGACCCAAAAAAGAGGATGACCACTACATTGCTTTCGGGTACATCAAGGCTTAGGAACCATAAATCCACAACATCATGTTCCAAGCCTAAACATGGAGATGTTTAGTGAGTACATCAAGCACAGCATCTTGCAGTATTTTTGACAGGGTTTAAACTTTGAATTTTTGCAGGAGACATTTGAACTAGCCACTGGTACAAGCAGAGGAATTTTATCAGTGAGGCACTGAGAAAGGTCTGGACTGAATCAATGAACTGCGGAAAAACAGAAACTGACTCCAGCATGCTGGTTTATGCCATATTTTAATCCAATGGCATCATGTCAAGTGGACAAAGTTGTGAATGAAGCCACTTAGTGTCACCTAGCAACACCGGTGAGCTACTGCTGGGGAAGAATTTTCTGGATCAGTCTGACGCCTGAAAATAAATTCATAAGGTGAGGAATCTGCAGAAATATATATCCATGAGAAAATCCACTGTACAATGAAGCCTTTTATTTCATTTTAGGTCTTACCTATCAGACAGCGCATTCTGTCTAGTTGGAAAATTGTAGGCTTACCAAGACCTTACAATGGGCTTAGAACCTGCCATTTCTTACCATTGGTGGGATTTATTGTCATACTTATTTCCTTGCTTGCTTATTTAATGGCTTTCTTTGTCTCATCTTGACCATGTTGTCTTCTCTCCTTCCCTGAAATAGAGCCTCTTTCCCATCCTTTTGTTTGGCTTACTTGTATTATTTCACTGCTCACTTTTAGGAAACTACTTTTTTTCTTTTAGGGTAAGCACTTCATGAGAGTGCATATGTTTTCCATCTCTCTCCTTTGTGTACATCTCCAAACACCCAGCACCGCGTATGCTGTGTTGCTCTCTTCCTTGTGCTATTGTGGTCTTTTGTGCATCTCCCCACCCCGTCCGTACTTGTGTTGCTCTCCCCCTCGTGTACTGCTCTCTCGTCTCCTTCTCCTCCTGCCCCCAGACTTCGACTTGCTCTCTTCATCGTGTGCTGCCTTTACTCTCCTACCTCACCTTCTTTTACTTTTGTTTTAAGCCCCTAGCTTTCTCCACCCAGTTGCTTTCTCCACCCTCAAGGACATTTCTGTTTTTTGTTGTCCTTCATTTTGAAAGTCCAGGCAGCTGCCATTTGCTGCCAGGTACTCTATTTGGAAAAAATGTATCTTGCACACTTAAAATTTCCTTTTTTTATTGACCAATAAGTATAAGTATAAAAGAAGCTTATAAAGCGCTCGAATGCCAGAACGGTGCTGGAGTATGCATAGTAAGCAACAAGGGGCGATTACTGATGGATCTGAAACAGACGAGACTTCAAGGCCTTCCTAAAAAGTGCATAGCTCGGTTGGAGTCGCATGTCCACTGGTAGCTGATTCCATAACTTAGCTGCACAGGTGGCAAAAGAGCGGCCGCCCCATCTAGCTAATCTGAATCTAGAAGTGCAGATAAGGCCAAGGCTAACCGACCGCAGTTCACGAGAAGAGATGTAATGCCTGAACCTATCTCTTCCATCATTGGTACCCCCACCAAAACAAGCCCGGTGTACCAGACAGAGCGCCTTAAACTCGATTCTCTGCTGGACCGGGAGCCAATGTAAAGATCTTCTACCCATAGAAGTAGGATGACCCCTGCGTAGGTTCAGAATAAACGTTGAAAAGAAAAGTGAAGCGATTGCGCACTCCAACTTCGGACGCACTGCAGAAGGCCAACAATGTATCACAAATACACCAAGTTGTTCGAGTATTTAATCCATTTATTCAGGTACTCCAAATTATTCTTCTTAGTTCATCAAATTACACAGTAATCAATTGTATAGTTAGCTTCTAAAATGGCAGATGTGCCTCTGGCCTCTTTCTGTCGCATGCCTTATACAATATTCATATCCTTAGTGATTATAATCCAATGCATTTCGGGCTTAGTACATAGCCCTTCTTCAGGGATTCACTTTCGATATCTGTCGTTACGGACTTTCATATGCGCTGAGCAGCATTATTTTCAACTTCTAACATCCTCGTATTTAAACAACAGACCCCTCCCTTTTAATTAACCAATGTCGTTACCCGGTAGTTTCGCATCATTACCCATCTAAACTTCAACTCCCATAATGCAAAATATACATCAACAGTCATTTCGTAGGTAACCAATGTGTCAATCATTTTAAGACAGTTTGAACTTTAACACGTATGCCCCGCCCTCCCTTAAAGATGTGCTCTATACGTCAAATCAATATTTTCAGGAACTCCTATTTCGATATGAGTAAAATGTCAATTAACCAAAATGGTAATGAGACGTCTTATGACATTGCAAATGTCAGCTTTTTTTAACCGCCACGTTCTTCAAACTGCCGTTATGAGAGGATAGATGATGATTCCAAGGTTTTATCGTGTGCCTTTTTAACTTAGTTTCATATCCGGTAATCGTTGGTGCCATTTGTGTCAGGACAGGTTCAATATCATACAACAAAAGTTTGGAACAAGTGCACTCCGTAGGTAATATAGTTTCAATAGTTTTAACCCTCGTTTAAAGGTAATGGCGTGCGGCCTGACCATGGCCTGCCCTGAAGCCATGTATTTCAAAACGTTGAAAAGAAAAGTGAAGCGATTGCGCACTCCAACTTCGGACGCACTGCAGAAGGCCAACAATGTATCACAAATACACCAAATTGTTCGAGTATTTAATCCATTTATTCAGGTACTCCAAATTATTCTTCTTAGTTCATCAAATTACACAGTAATCAATTGAATAGTTAGCTTCTAAAACGGCAGATGTGCCTCTGGCCTCTTTCTGTCGCATGCCTTATACAATATTCATATCCTTAGTGATTATAATCCATGCATTTCGGGCTTAGTACATAGCCCTTCTTCAGGGATTCACTTTCGATATCTGTCGTTACGGACTTTCATATGCGCTGAGCAGCGTTATTTTCAACTTCTAACATCCTCGTATTTAAACAACAGACCCCTCCCTTTTAATTAACCAATGTCGTTACCCAGTAGTTTCGCATCATTACCCATCTAAACTTCAACTCCCATAATGCAAAATATACATCAACAGTCATTTCGTAGGTAACCAATGAGTCAATCATTTTAAGACAGTTTGAACTTTAACACGTATGCCCCGCCCTCCCTTAAAGATGTGCTCTATACGTCAAATCAATATTTTCAGGAACTCCTATTTCGATATGAGTAAAATGTCAATTAACCAAAATGGTAATGAGACGTCTTATGACATTGTAAATGTCAGCTTTTTTTAACCGCCACGTTCTTCAAACTGCCTTTATGAGAGGATAGATGATGATTCCAAGGTTTTATCGTGTGCCTTTTTAACTTAGTTTCATATCCGGTAATCGTTGGTGCCACTTGTGTCAGGACAGGTTCAATATCATACAACAAAAGTTTGGAACCTGTCCTGACACAAGTGGCACCAACGAATCATCATCTATCCTCTCATAACGGCAGTTTGAAGAACGTGGCGGTTAAAAAAAGCTGACATTTGCAATGTCATAAGACGTCTCATTACCATTTTGGTTAATTGACATTTTACTCATATCGAAATAGGAGTTCCTGAAAATATTGATTTGACGTATAGAGCACATCTTTAAGGGAGGGCGGGGCATACGTGTTAAAGTTCAAACTGTCTTAAAATGATTGACACATTGGTTACCTACGAAATGACTGTTGATGTATATTTTGCATTATGGGAGTTGAAGTTTAGATGGGTAATGATGCGAAACTACCGGGTAACGACATTGGTTAATTAAAAGGGAGGGGTCTGTTGTTTAAATACGAGGATGTTAGAAGTTGAAAATAACGCTGCTCAGCGCATATGAAAGTCCGTAACGACAGATATCGAAAGTGAATCCCTGAAGAAGGGCTATGTACTAAGGCCGAAATGCATTGGATTATAATCACTAAGGATATGAATATTGTATAAGGCATGCGACAGAAAGAGGCCAGAGGCACATCTGCCGTTTTAGAAGCTAACTATACAATTGATTACTGTGTAATTTGATGAACTAAGAAGAATAATTTGGAGTACCTGAATAAATGGATTAAATACTCAAACAACTTGGTGTATTTGTGATACATTGTTGGCCTTCTGCAGTGCGTCCGAAGTTGGAGTGCGCAATCGCTTCACTTTTCTTTTCAACGTTTTGAAATACATGGCTTCAGGGCAGGCCATGGCACGCCATTACCTTTAAACGAGGGTTAAAACTATTGAAGCTATATTACCTACGGAGTGCACTTGTTCCAAACTTTTGTTGTAGGTTCAGAATAACACAGACCGCTGCATTCTGTAGAGACTGTATCTAAGTTGCGCCTGCTATCTTAGACCTGCCAATAAAAAATAAATAAATGGTGCCTGCCTAATTCTGTAGGTGTATGCACACGTGGCGATGCACGCGCGCGCGCGCCTACCGACTGACCTGACTTACAGCAGCGGCTGTGTCATCATGCATTTTATTTCTTTTGTTCTTTATTTTTGACAATTTGATACTAAACAACATTGTCAAAAAGCATTGGCAAAGCCATTAGGTTGTCTTTGCCTATGCTTGTTAAAATCGTTTTTCCACAGAGAAGGGGGGCACTCGTAATCCCCCCATGGACTGGGTTAGCTCAGTTGCTTCGTTTGCTCTTTGAGCATCGGGCTGGTTTACTCCTCCTATGGTCTGGGCAATATTTTGCCAGCGGAAAAGGGGCACCCACTTGACGTGAGTAGACCCTGCCAGCCAGTTTTCATCTGTCCAAAATAAGAGGTCATCTTAATTAAATCAGCGTCAGGGGCGTAACTAGGGCACAGCTTCCACCCACCTCCCTGCTTGACTCCGATGCAGTACCAAAGCTCAGATACCCAGCAGCACTGGAGAGGCACAGCGGGATGGCAACCCTCACACCTTCAGCCCTTGATGAGCTGTTAAGAGGTGCTTGAAGGTGACTGAGAGGGAGGGGCTGCAGGAGCAGGCGCATCTATTCAGATGCAAACAGCCCTGAATGCGTCACGTCTCTGCAATTTAGATGGGCCTCACACATTCCCTTTCTGCCCAGGGCCCCAAACACCCTAGAACCGGCCCTGATTACACCAGGCAGCACTTGGTTCTCTTAACAGAGCTTAATTACTGTCACTAAATTGTAAGCAAACCTCGGTTCTTCAAACATGCAGTCTATAATGTAATAAAATAAAGAAATGGCACAATCGCTCCCACTCTGATTAACAAAGTATGGAGGACAATCAGTTAAATCAGTTCTATTGGAGTATCTCCTTTAAGTACTGCACATCACAGTGGGGGGTGGCAAAACTAACATTTTGGAAAGAGAGTCTGTCTTCTCGTTGTCTTGTCAAGGAGGGGGTGAGGAGCCCTACCCCTCCCTGGAAGAGACCAAGATGATACTAGAATACTGCATGCCCACCCCTGTGCCCACCCTGGTGGATCCTGTCCCCCCTCCTGTGATGGCTCCTGCCCCCCCCCCCCCCCAGCGATGGCTCCTGTCCCCCCATGTGGTGGCTCCTGCCCCCCCGCCCCCACCTGTGATAGCTCCTGCCCTCCCCTCCCCGTGGTGGATCCTGTGTCCATCCTGGGTGGTTTCTGTCCCAGCCCTGGAATAGCTCCTGCAGCGAGGGTGAAGTTCTTGATGGGCCTCTTCTCAAAAAAGGCTCAGCTCAAAATTAATATGAAAAGGTGGGCGAGTGAGTAAGTGAAGGGATGGGTGGATGGCTGGATGAATTAGTGAAAGGGTGAATGGATGAATGAACGATTGAATAGATGGATAATGAGAGAGGATGGATGGATTGATGAGTGAGTGGAAGGATGGATGAGAGAAACGGTAAATAGCTGGATGTATGGGTGGAAAGGTAGCTGGATGGGTAAAAGGGTGGATGGGTGAGTGAAAAGGTGGATGATGAGTGAGTGAGTGGGTGGATGGATGAGTGAAATTGTGGATGGATTGATGAATTGATAAGTGCAAGGGTGAATGGATGGACAGATGAGTAAAAGGGTGGATGTAAGGATGGATGAGTGAGTGAAAGGGGGGTAGATGGACAAAAGGATAAACAGATGAGTGAAGGAGTGAAAGGATAGATGGATGAGAGAAAGGATGGATGAGTGATAGGGTCAATGGATGGATTCATGAGTGGATGAGTAGATGGATGGGTGGGTGGATGGAAGGAAGGATGGCTAAGTGAAAGGGTCGATGGAGAGAGAAAGGAAGGATGGATGGATGACTGAAAGGGTGGATGGGTGGAAGGAGGAGTGACTGGGTGGATGGATGAGTAAGTGAAAGGATGGCTGGATGGGTGAAAGGGTAAATGGCTGGATGGATGAGTGAATGGATGGATGGGTGTAAGAGTGGATGAATGAGTGTACAGATGGATAGGGTGGAAGGGTGGATGGATGGATAATGGATGGATGAGTGAAAGGATGGATGAAGGGATGGATGAGTGAAATGATAGATGGAAGGATACATGATGGATAGGTTTGCAAATGGTTGAAAATGTTTGGATATGGCTGCAAGGCTTAATTTGTGCCGCTGCTTTCCGGTGCTCAGCACCGGCACTTCATTGTCAGGGCCGGGGCTATAAATTATTTTCAGGAGGCAGTGGCGGTGAACGTGATTTTAAAAAAAAACATGAAAAAAGGGGATAACCTGCTGCACTCTTGTGGAGGTTTTTGTAAGGATGGATGTCATTCTGCTGTGCTCTTGTGGCGGTTGAGACGTCGGGTCAGTGGTACCTGATAGCGTTATGTTGTAGGGGGGGTGTGGTTGAGTAAGGAGCCATGAGATGCTCTCTGTGTTATGTACACTTCACATGTGACGTGGGGTCATGCCTATTTACGGTACATCATGTGGGGTTTAACAAGGCCTTGCGGTTGCCTCCTGATAGGACGCCGCCTTACTATGCTAGCACATTCTAAGGGGGTGGATGTTGCGTGTTTTTGAAGGGTGCCGAGTTGCACCTTGAGGCATGGGTAATTACATAGTTTAGTGGTGTTCTGTGGGCTGACTATACTACAGCTGGAAAATAATTCCTTTATCGGAAATAGTATTTCACAGCTTTTTGGGGCTTCCGTTTTCTGTGAGCGAACTGGGAATTTAGTTTCACCAGGTGTTTTTCCTTCTAGTGTTGTGAAATGGCTATTTTGGGAATTGGCTGCATAATGTGTTTTCTTTTTCTTGAGTTGTAGAACTGGTCTATTTGTCTTGTGTATAAATTGTGTTTTCGTATGGCATCCTCCTGTTAAGAGGAATGGGGTTGTGGGCTTTTGTTTAAGTCACAAATTTGAATCCCGGCAGGGCCACTCAGCCTTTCATCCTCCATGGTGATTAGTTGAGACCCTTTGACCTGGTAAATATTAACACCTGTTGTGTACAGATTGTAGAAAGGGGCAGAAGGGTGGTATGGAGCTGTAAACATAACTTTATTAATAATAAAACAGCATGACTTGCAATATATGCGTTGACCCACGAAGAGTACTGTGCCCTCTAATTTCTTATCATATGAAGTAAATATGCTCCTTAAAGAACGTCTCATGCTTCTAAGCGCTGTAACTAACAAGTATTATTCCAGTTATCAATGGTACTTGGTGGCATCTTTGCTGAGAGTGGATAAGGACATCAGGAGTCACTTGAGGCATTGCCCTTCTTTATTGATGGCCCCTCTCCACATTTCACTGTGGAAATAAATAGCATAATACACTCGGCGCATCTGCATCAATGATACATATATACTGCTGCAGTTTGGCCACGTTGTTAATATAGGTTCGGACTAGAGACTGTGGTGCATGTGACTGTCACTCAGTGCCTTAGGGAAGGGACTGCCATGAGTGATCATCACTCGTTGCCTCAGGGACTACCATGAATGGCCATCACTTGATGTCTCAGGTGAGGAACTGCCATGAGTGACCTCACTTGATGCCTCAGGCGAGGGACTGCCATGAATGACCATCACTTGATGTCTCCGGTGAGGGACTGCCATGAGTGACCATCACTTGATGCCTCAGGGAATGCCATAGGTGACCATTACTTGCTGCCTCAGGCGAGAGACTGCCATGAGTGACCATCACATGAATGACCATCACTTGATGCTTGAAGTGAGGGACTGCCATGAGTGACAAGCACATTAGTAACCATCACTTGATGGATCAGGTGAGAGACTGCCACGTGTGACCAACACTGGAAGGCTCGGATGAGGGACTGCCATGAGTGCCCATCTCTTGATGCCTTAGGCAAGGGACTGCCATGTATGACGATCACTGAATATATAGGTGAGGGACTGTATGTGCATGACCAGCACTGGATGGTTCGGGTGAGGGACTCTATGTGCGTGAACATCAGTGGATGGTTCGGTCTAGGGACTGTATGTGCGTGACCAGCACTGGATGGTTTGGGCTAGGGACTGTATGTGCGTGACCATCAGAGGACAGTTCGGATGAGGGACTGTGTGCGTGACCATCAGTAGATGGTTCGGGAAAGGGACTGTATGTGCGTGTCCATCAGTAGCTGGTTCGGGCAAGGGACTGTATGTGTGTGACCATCAGTGGATGGTTCGGGCGAGGGACTGTATGTGCGTGACCAGTGGATGGTTCGGGCTAGGGACTTATGTGCGTGACCAGCACTAGAGGGCTGAATTGAGGGCACTTTCATAAACGTAAACACTTGGTGGCCCATTGGTTTCATGTACTGGTTTCATGCCACCCTCGTCCAGGTCATTGGATCACAGCTCGGCGAGGTGAGCCAGTTGGTTTCTGTGGCTAACTTACTGCCCGGCTGGCAGGTGGCCATCCAGCAGCGAGGACCCCCGCAGAGTTGATAATGCTCCTAGAGTAAGTGGGTGGAGTCAGTGAAGGAAGTGAGTGGAACCAGGGAAAGTGGATGTGGCCTCCTACAAACATTTGAGCACCTGGACTTCATATTTTACAAATTAAGCACTGTATGGCTGGGCTTACTTATATACTATTGCACGACCTCCTCTGATGTGTCTGTAAAACTTACCTATTGTCCTGAAGTTTTGTCCTGAATTTTGACTTCCTGTCCTGAATTTGTGTCCTGAATTTTGACCCTTTGTCCTGAATTTTTACACTCACCGTCCTGAATTTGCACCAATGCCAGTTGGTCTCCCTAGGCATAACACAGGCCCCCGCAGCCCCCGCGGTGCGGGGGGCCCACGCTCCAGGGGCCCCCTCACTCTCAGCGGAGGGAGACGGCTGTGCCTGCAAGCAAGCCTCTTCAGTCTTCGCAAATAAAATGGTGCTCCAAGTCCCCATAAATTAAACTGTGCGCGCACGCCACGGTGACGGCCTCTAAGCCTCAGAGTCTTCCCTCTCTTTCTGTCTCGCTCCTCAATTAGTGAAACCCGAGACTTCAAGAAACGGGTATTGCCCTCTCTTTCCTCCTTTCGTTTATTTGCTCCCCTGTGAAATGGATCCAAAAAAGAAAAACATTTTTGCTGGAAACGTTGTCTTTTTCTGACACAAGTGCAGCCTTGGGGTGGAGAGAAATAAAACATTCCAAGTGTGAAAAATAAATAACTAATTAAAGCAAGACAGAGCGGTTGCAAGGTGGCCAGATTGATTTATTTACATCTAAACACATTAGCGCCACTTTACAGTGTTTGCCAGTGAAGAGATACTTTTGTTTTCTCCTCTCTCTTTGAACAACATTGTTTTCCCACGGTGGGAAAGTACACCTTGCCTGGAGGTACTGAAATACCTGCTTGATGGGTGAATTGGAAAACAAAATGTGTACAGCGAATGTGTGTTTATGAATGTTGTCTTTTTAAACCATACTGCCTATGTTTTGAAAGAATATAAGCAATGGGCACTGAAACGGGTCCCTTCCGGGGCCTGTAGTCATGGCCTTACCTTTTCATGCAAAAGCACTCACTAATTTCAGAATAATGAGTGTAAAAGGAAAAAGGTAACCATGTTATTCCTGCTTACATTTCACATGCTTTACTTAATCTTGCATTCCCTATGAGTGTTTGCTTTTTCTAGGATGTTGTTAATTTTTTTTAGGCAGCATATTGCTCTTGTCTAGTGCATAATTAGAATTGAGTCACATCCAGGTGTTTATAGCGGGTCAGGGCAGTGTTTCTCTAAGTGGGGTAGTATGGTGTTTAGTGGGGGAGAGGATGTGGCGCTATGGTCAGAGCTGCTGAAGTGGAACTGGTGAACAAGGTTCAGCCTTAATGACCAGACTCCCAGACCACTCTCCTGAGGGAGCACATTCCTGTGCTACACATTAGAAGGCGCCGCAAGATCTTAAAAGCCCTGGTGTCTTATCACCAGCAGGTGGCCCCTAGCGGTGGCAAGTGTGGATTAACCTTGAAGGCCTGTCCACCACTATCCATGAAGTTCACCTCCAGTCTTGGGGACAGACCTATGAAGCAGCACACCATAGAGTGGCAGTGACTCTGTCACTGAGGTCACAGAACCCTTGAGCAGGGTGGCTCTAGGGCAGTGCGACCGCACCGGGCGCTAACTTCAGTTGGGGGCGTTGTGTTTGTAAGTTTGATATGGTTTTAAAAGCACTTGCTGCCTCCTTCCAGGCCTCCAACATTTTTGGGCAACAATAAAAATGTCTTGATAACTCCAGTGATTAATGTTCTTAGTAGAGAGATATGGTGTTTTGTCTAGTGGAAGACTAGACGAGGGAATGGCAGAGGTTTAATGTGCCTGCTGCTAAGAACATGTGCCATGCAGGTCACAAAGTGCACATAATCTAAATAGGTCTGTGGGTTAATGCTTTTGTCAGAGAGACCCTATTGTTACTTGCAGTTAATAAGTTAAAATCCTTACATAGAACAGTGTGCTATTAACTGTCATGTAAGAGCTGCATGCAAACTCCAAGGTATAAATTAGAGCGTTATGTTTTTTTCCCCAGTCTTAGATTATTCTAATGTTGCAAAAAAGGGTTCATTTGGGTAGAAATCAATTCTGATTATTAAAGAGAACCCCCAACCATGGTATTATGTTTTTAATTCTGAGTTTGTGTTTCTGCAGACCAATCACTATTAAACTATGCTGCCTACTAGTATGGTTGTCATGTGACTCCTACACCTTGTAGTCCTTTGTCTTATGTAACATTTCCTACACAGTGATTTACACACATATGAATGATTGTCTCTGTGTAATATGTGTGATGTAAAGTGCTCTGACACCCTACACTGGTATTAGTTGTGCTGTAAATTTTCTGATCATTTATTATTTTGAAAATTTTACACATGCTAACAGTCTCTGCAAAGATTTTTGCTTATTAGTACTACTGGAACATACAACTGCAGCAATGAGAAAGGCAACCAGCCAACCTTTGCAAAGGGCCCTCCACATCACAGCAGCACAAGTCAAATTTTTTAGCAACTTTTGATGTGTTTGAGCTATAAACAATTTATTAGTTAAAATCGTCAGATTATGCAGCAGATGATGTATTATGTGGAAAATATGGCAAAGCCATAGTTATGTGGAAAACATTTGGAAACTAGGATATTTTGCCATTCATGTTTGAACTGCTCTTGTGGAAAAAGGGAGAAGTGCTGATGACAGAAACTCCATGGCTGGGAGACAAATGGCTTGCGATTCCACTTTTAAGGATATTTAGGACATTCTGTGATTGGAAACGTATCCCACTTTGTGAATGTATTTTAATGTCCATGACACATATTTAACCTTAAATAAAGATGTGTATCTATTGGTTAAATTAAATAATGTAATAAGCTGTAACCGGTTAGTGAAATGGGAAGCGAATACTAAAAATTGGGATATTTTGCTCTTTCTGCCACACCTCTCACTCTGCCCACTGACCTAATCCATTGGTTATTGCCGCCTTATGATTCTCCTCCCACAAATCTCCTACTTTTTTTCTCCCACTTCGACCACTGCCTGGCATTAACATGCATTAGAGACAACTGTGGGCTTTTACCACTGGGTCTCTTAGAGAATGACACCTCAGGTCCATACACGGGGGCTAAACACAGCACGTTTCTGGGTTCTCCGCACAACGTGTTTGCTATTTGACGCAAGACTTCTGTAGCTTGTGTTGAGGAAATTAAACATCCCCTTGCGCTTTATAAAACATCGCTGCCAAGTGTCATTGGCACCATGTCGTGTCCATTCGTAGCTTTTATCCAACAACACTTTGCATGCTGGAATGTGTAGTATCCTGCATTTGTAATGCAATGTATGTTACACCTCCTGCTCAGCAAAACATCCTGAATTACAACCTTCCAGTATGGACCTCCTCACTACAGAATGTCTAACCCCTTACTTAGATGGTCACAGCACAACTCCCAGAATGCAAGGTGCTGTTGGCTTAAAATCCAGGCCTGGCTGGCGGTGTCACACGTGACAATAGAGCCATTTGGAGGCAATGGTGAATCTGTAATTTAGCAGGCGTGTCTATACTCTTAGTAAATTGTAAATACCACCAGTGTTGACAAACTGAGGTCTGAGGTCTCTCTTTGTTAGGAAGTAAGGCCCAGTCTGGTGGTTCAAGTCAGTCCTTGTGAGGGAAGCTGCTGGACTTGTTTTTACCATGCACTTTGAAAGTATTTTCACCTTGATGCAAGAAGAAAGTTGGATTGTTTTACAAAACATGCTTGATTTTTGTATATTGCTGGACTGGTGATTGCTTTATTTTGCACTTTGAAAGTATTTGCACTTTTTCTTTTGCTTTACCAACTACAGTTTGTATAGATTGTCATTAGGTACTTGCTGATATGGTTTGTTTTTATTCTACATGCAGTGTTATTTATGGTGTTGCTTGCACTTCTCTGTAATACGTGTACCTTAAATCTTGTATTTAGCATTGTTTACAATACAGAAATTATAAATTAAAACAGACAAACATCTGCATCAATGTTCTGAAGCACCCAGTTTTCTTCCTCAGCCTTGTTTGCCTGCCTGTTTTTCAGTGCTTACTAATAAAGACATTATGATTGAAATTGCTTCCTCAGTTCACGTTATTATCATGCACAACCCTTGACGGTCGCTAGTGTGTGGCATGCAGATAATTCACAAGTCTATTTCTCTTGACTTTCGCAGGATACTGAGTTATAGCTTGTGTACTTCTCATGTATATCGTCAGTCGAGTTTTTATGGAATTGCAGGTTTGGGTCGTCTTTCAAAGTGTCAAAGGTATTGTCAATTCTATTTCAGACCCTTCATAGTTGTTCTTTGTTCTTCAGCCATAGGCAATTCCTGAGACAATAGAATCGCTCCTTGGCATTGTTCTGACTGCTGCCTCAGTTAAATAATCTGCTTTTGACAGTATTGTTACAAATGGCATAGCTTGTATGTTAAGAGTGTTTCCCACGTTCTCATTAGAACTTAGAGAAAGACAATATAGAGGCATTTCATTTAAATGTTGGAGGTTTCAAATCAAAATATGCTACATTTCTGTGTGGTAGGGCAAAGTGGTAGATGGTGGGCCTCCCCGCCGGAGGAGGGGGGGCCCCTCCATGTGCTTTGCAGGGGGCCCCCTCAAGTTTCGTTACGCCACTGATCAGCGGGTTTCTCTGTGTGAGGCGGGCATCCTTCCCTCTCTCTCTCTCGCCCGTGTGTTATCTCTTAAGCTGAAGAGTGTCTGCCAGAATCTACCCTCAGCCCTTACAGGCACTGGGTGTGGACACTGTAGAAATGGGATGCCGGAATCAATACACAGAGGCATCAATGCTAGGCGTTAAAAGGAGCCTGCAGCTTTTGTGTTCAAGGCCCCGAGGCACAAGCCCATACACGCAGCGCTGAGCTGGACGTTCTTTGAAATGACACATTAATCACTGTGTACTGTACAATCAGTGGTCAGTGTGTAAATAATGCCTTCTGTTTCCGAGGACAATGAGCCGAGCCTTTAATCTAAGACTGAATGACTTCATTGCAGCTCCTTTGAGCACAACGTCCCAGGGCTTTCCTGAAATACATCAATGAGATATTATAAATCAATGCACATAGATACTTTATTATTGTCCACAGAGATTTGTTATTGAAGTCCCCTTGGTTCATTTCCTTTTACCAAAGTTGTGCAGCAAAACAGTATTTGAAAACTTACATTACATTTTTTGTTGTGACTTGCTCAACAAACGTATTTATCATGGTTTCCAAGAGGTCGGTCACACAACAGCTCTCATTATAGCTCTAGCATCATTGGACAGAAATGAACATCGTCACTTACCTGCCATGTGCCCAAATAGGACAGACAGCAAAGGATTGGACTTGCTAAGGGTCAGGTGGACTCCGTTATGTATAACGCTACTTACCTGTAAGAAACACAGACGCGGCCCGTGCAGGTAAGAGCGGTGTGGATTTCGACAGACGGTGATGAGGGAAAATTAATTGTTTAATTTTCCCTCGTGGACGTCTGTCAAAATCCCCTCCCACCTGGGCTCACCGCTCTGACCTGCACAGGCTGCTGCAGAAGAAACATCTCCCCCTACCAGGACAACTGTGCTCTTCCCTATAGTCAGCAGAGCTAATGTCAGTCAGTCAGTCAGTCAGTCAGTCAGTCATAAGCTTTTATTCGATATGCAAGATATCTTGTAAGCATAATAAAATACAATCATTACAGTATACAAAAAGAAACATTGCTACAAGAAGCCAGTATAACAATTCATTAAAAAGATAAAAGGACATGAAATGCCCGCTTCTAAATTAGCTAAAAAGGAATTAAACAGCTACTGACAATCTCTTACAACGAATAAGCGAAAACTGCTTTAAAAATGTTGCTGTTCCACACACTATGGGGGGGGGAAGTGTCCGTGGTTAAGATACGCAAGGCTACTCGGTGGCTACGTGTGCCCATGTTTCGACAAAGAGGTTTCAACCAAAAACTCCTAGGCCTTGCATAATCCGGACATTCAAATAGGACATGCGCAATGGACTCAACCCTACTCGGGCAACATGCACAGTTGGGAGAAGTACGGGCCGCTGATGTCCAATTCGATACCACAACACCTAGGGGGAGGGATCCAACTCTAAATTTAAAATAAAGGGCTCGGTCGAAGGGGAGGGTGATCAGATCCAGGTAGGGTTCAAAAGCCACTATGTCTTTGATTTGTAAAAAGGCGACAGTGGACTTGCAGTGGTTAGAGTTTGTAATTAGACGCTCCGCAATCCATTTCCAATAAAGCGCCTTAACAACTTCTTTTGGAGGGGCTGAACGTGATGCCCAATGGTTACCTAGTCCGATCTTCTCCAAAAGCTTTTTAGTTTCTCTTAACCATCTTATCTTAGCCCAACACCCCAGACTCATTATTTCCCCCAGAGCATCCGCATAGGATTTTAGTTCTTCACCCCTCCAGATTCGTGTCCATAGCAGGAGCGGGTGAAGCTGGGCCTGATCTTTGATATTTTTACAGCCCGTGTCCAACCTCACTGGTACAGATGGTGTGCTCAGTGGAATGGAGATAATGGATTTCAATATCTTGCTCTCTGTTGTCACTAGGGCGTCCAATCGGCAGTGGCCCCACAGTTCTGCCCCATACAAGGCTGATGACACTACTTTAGCCTTGTAGATATCAATTACTGGGGTAAGTGATCTCCTAGGTGAGGTCCTGAACTCCCTCATGAGAGCTCCTCCTACTCTCCTATGGTTGAGGACCATTTTGTCAATATGATTTGCCCAAGACATCCTATCCGTAATCCGAATGCCAAGGTAATCGAATTCGGATACTTTCTCTAAGGGAATCGAATTAAGTGTGGGTGGACGGCCCAGTTTCTTAGGAGGATTTAGGACTAGATATTTTGTCTTGTCCACATTTATTATTAAGCCTTTTGCAGCACAGAACTCCTGGAATCGGGTTAGCAATTTCTGGAGGCCTTGTGGGGTCTTCGAAATCAGGAGCGTATCGTCCGCAAAAAGCAGGGTGGGGATACGTACTCCTCCAAGACAGGGGGCGTCGGCTGGTTCTTGTTGAAGATGTTTTACCACCCCATTCACATATAGTGAAAATAGGGTGGGTGCCAGGACACAGCCCTGTCTAACGCCCCTGGACACTGGTATCTTCTCAGTGAGCTCTCCATTTTTACCCCAACGGACCTGTGCAAAGGTATGGGCATGAAGGCTAATGAGTAGGGACAAGATGTAAGGGGGTAGTCCCAACTCATAAAGCACCCTCCAAAGCTCTTCCCGGGGGACTAGGTCAAAGGCAGTCTTCAGGTCTATAAAGGCCAAATAAAGACTACCCTTGCCCAGTTCCACCACCTTCCACCCCAGTAGTGCCAGCCTAAACACCTGCTCTATTGTCCCCATACCAGCCCGGAAACCTGCCTGAAAGTCTGATAGGATTTTATTCTCCTCCACCCAGTGGAGAATCCTTCCAAGGATAGCTTTACCAGCTATCTTTTGGGTGGAGTCTATCAGGCTTATAGGGCGATAGTTCCCCGGTGTTTCCCTGCATCCTTTTTTATAAATCGGGACCACCACCGCCCCTTTCCAGGATTCTGGCACTGCCCCTCCCATCATGATATCGTTTAGGAGGGCTGCTATGACCCTTGCCCATTCCGCTGGGTATGCCCTCATAAGGTCCCCCGGAAGGCCGTCGGGGCCTGCTGCCTTGCGAGGCGCTACCCACCCTATAACTCCCTCAATCTCTAAGGGAGTGAAGAGATCAAAGGCATGGGGTTCAATTGCTCTTGTATGGTCCATCCCCACATTCAATTCCCCCTCTGGGGGGAGGTATAGGGACCCAAAGTGTTTTACCCAACTTTGAGGCGGGATGTTGCAGGGTCTCACGGATGCATCGGGTTTATTCCGTGTACTTATGAGATTCCAAAAGGCCCTTGAATCCCTGATTTTGCTAGCCTGGAGCAGGTCTTCCCAGAATTTGTCTTCCCATTCCCTCTTTGCAAATTTAAGGGACTTATTATAGGCCTTCCTTGCTTCCTGTATCTCACTACGGAACTTGAGTTTAACCGCCTCAACTAACTTGGCCTTGTAAACCCTGCATGTTTGGGTATACCAACATTCGACTTGTTTTTTAGATTCTTTGTTGCCCGACTTGTTAGGGTATAAGGTAAACACGTTAGTTAAGGCTTCAACCAAGGACACAAAAAGCCCACTCGCTCTACCCACCTCTTCTAAGGAGGTTCCGAGGGATGTTATCGCATGGTTTAAATGGGATTGAATTTCCCCTACCTTTGCCTCGGATAAGACCAATTTCGCCCATGTTATTCGCCTACCACATGGGGAGACTTCAGACTCATCCGAGAGTGCGGCTACCGGGTTAATATTGTCTATCCTTAAGGGGCGCCACCACTGGTCCATGCTTAAGGAGAGTGAATTGTGGTCATTTTCAGTCGTGGGGACCACCTGCATGTCCCTTACATAAGACCATAAATATACATCTATTAGGAAATAATCTAGCCTAGAGGTGTGTCCTGGTCTATTGTACGTGTGGGCACCCCCCCTATCCGAGGATGTCCTTCCATTAGCTGCCCTTAAGTTGAATTCAAGGCTCAGGGAGTATATCTGGAGCGCCACTTCTGTCCACCTTCTAATCGGTGGGATTTCCAATACCGGGATCCCCAACCTGGTATCCTCCTCGTCTTGGTCGAGGGAAAGGTCCGAGCCCAAGGGCTCCAACGTACAGTTCATATCACCTGCAACCAATGTACGAGTCTTGTATGGGGTATTATTTAGCAAAGTCTCGAGGAGAGATATTACAGGAGACTTTCTCCCGCCCTTGGTTCCCCGGGCATAAACATTATAAACATTTAAAACAATTCTTCCCCTTTGATCTATTAGGGTGATGTTTTGTATGTCAGGGGAACCTGTGGGGAACTCCACTACTCTGCAGTCTAAAGAAGCCGCGACCCAGATGAGAAGGCCGCCCGAAGGTCGCCCTCTCCCTGTTTCCGAAACTTGCGCAGGGGAGGAATAGGAAGAGAAACCCACCCTATGGACCGGTACCAAGCTCCATGTCTCTTGGAAAAGGCACAGGGAGTGCTCAT
Source organism: Triturus cristatus (assembly GCF_964204655.1). Classification (NCBI taxonomy): domain Eukaryota; kingdom Metazoa; phylum Chordata; class Amphibia; order Caudata; family Salamandridae; genus Triturus; species Triturus cristatus. The sequence continues at coordinate 728,473,647 of NC_140580.1, forward strand.
CAACCCAAGCAGCAAAATCCGGTAGAGCCAGTTTTCTTGCGATCCCTGCGACGTTCCAGCTGAAAACCTTGAAAACTAGGTCCGTCACAGCTGAAGTGTCGCTGGGCGCCAGAATGCCCCTGTCTACGGACCCCCTCGGAGGTAACTGGGGGGAACAGGGATCTTGTGAGGTGTATATAGGGTCTCCTATCCCACTTGCAAGGTTTGATTGGGTGGGTGATACTCCTGCTGGGTCTACTCTTCTCCCAATTTCCAGTCAGTAGGGCCCTGGTGCCCACAATTGGTTCTCCCTGGTACCCCCCGAGACCCCAGCCCAATTTTGACCAAAAACAGGGGAACTTAAACTTCCTCCTGTTGGGCTAACAATTTGCCTGGGGTAAAAATAAGAAAGATCTACCACTTTAACCCCCGGAGCCCCCATACTTTTAATGGGAGTGCAAATCGATGGTACTACTCTTGGGTCTTGGAAATTTATAATTATACAATCCCCCTCCTGCGTTTTTTTCCCCTGCCCTACCCAACCCACTCTGCGGACACTTAAAATAATACCATCCACACCCAACGGAATTGGCTTGTTTGCCTTCAGCCAGTGGATACACTTATTCTTGAGTGATTGGTGATTTTCCAGCTGGCCATCCTTTAAAGGGGGCACATTAACCATGACAGCAACAAAAGGTTGACAGTCTGGTGGGAGGTTTACTGGGGGGGTCCGTCGTACTAAATTACTGGGGGCCAGTAAGGGGATAGATGGGGCAGTAGGTTGGGATGCAGACCTTGGGGCATTCCCTGTCGCTAACCCGTTGGATTTGCTGCGTGCCCCTGGTTTTCGGGAGTCTTCCGTTTTGCCACTAGCTATCTGTGGCTGATTTTGTGGAAGTGGCTTAGATTTATTTTTATCAGGCTCTAAGTATGTTGATGGACCCTTGTGTTTTGGCCCTGCTTTGGGGCGGGGAGGAGATTTAAGAGCTGAAATTAGTGGACTATTAGAAACAACTTTATTTAGACATATTGGGGGCTTAGGGTCTCTCTGAAATGATGGTTCATTCCCCTTTATGCCCAAGTCCTTATTATCAATCACTCTGGTTATTTGTTTCAATGTTGTTTTGAGTGAGTGAAACCCATCAAGGGTTGATTGCTCTAATTTGTCTATCCTCTCCCCTAGCCCCTTGACTTGTAATAGTAACGGTTTCAAGAGGCTATATACCTTCTCGAAAATATTTTCAACTGTTACTGAGTCAGAGAGCTTTGATACCTTGGCAGTGTTGGCGTCTGGGTGTAGCCCCTTGGGAGAGATCAGAACACCCCCTTCTATGTCAATTTCATTCACTATAGGGATACCCCTTGTGGATCTCGTACCAGATCCTGAAGGCTTTCTTACTCTTTGGTAAAGAGCGGCCTGCCTCACTAGACAACCTTTTTTACGTTTTCGTGGCTTTTTGCTTAGGGGCCTATTCTCCTGCCTAGTATCAGGAGTTTGGGTGTTTGGGGAAGCCCTCCATGACTCCCCTTCTGGTATATCTATGGAGGGAGTGAGCGATTTTGGAGGCTCAGGATCACTAATGGCTTCGCTTGGGGAATTAGGTAATGATGGTGTGGACTGCTTGCTAAGTCCACCGTCTTCCACTGTAACTATAGGGAGAAGAGCGGCCAGATTTTCCAGCCTAGCCATGTTTTGCTCTATACCAACCAACTGAGGGGGGTCTGTAAAAACACCAGACGCACTAGGAGGGGAAACAGTTTGAACCCGGACACCGGCCGGTGTAAGCGACTGGGCAGCTACCCCCAAGGATGAACGTCTTGAGGGGACGTAAACCTCAGATAAGCGCCGCTCAGACATAGCAATCTCCTTTTCAATCACCGCCGCCACCCTGGTGATAAAACGGTCCATAGTTCCTATGACAGGGCTAGCGGCATTTGGCCCCCTTTCGCCGTCGTTTCTAAGAAGCTTTCCAGAGCGAGTAGACATAGTTTCAGGGAACAGAACGGGGGCACACACCGGGCGTATGTACTCACTGTTAATAGAGTGGAGAAGAACGTGGCCCAGCCCAGACTCCTCGGGCCTCTGAGGGCCACAGAGGGCCCGCTCTTTGCCCGGTCTTCGCTCCGGGTTGAGCTCCGCGCGCATCCCGCTAGCGCGTTCAGGGATAGGCCATGTTATATACCAATAGACAAGAAGGAAGGGGCGGGAAGAGGACACAGCTGCGCAAGATCACGGGGCTGCTGGTCCTCGCAGTCCCGTCTGAAGAAATTATCCGCAAAGGTTTCAGGGCCAATGTTCCGCTATCCTCAGGGCAAAGTAGAGACAACAAGGTCCGGAAAAAAACACCAAGCTCCTCTCACTGCGACCGGCTCCCGCGAAGCGGGGGCCGGGAGTCGTTAAGAGCGTTCAGGCAGCAGGGGCGGGAAGAGGACACAGCTGCGCAAGATCACGGGGCTGCTGGTCCTCGCAGTCCCGTCTGAAGAAATTATCCGCAAAGGTTTCAGGGCCAATGTTCCGCTATCCTCAGGGCAAAGTAGAGACAACAAGGTCCGGAAAAAACACCAAGCTCCTCTCACTGCGACCGGCTCCCGCGAAGCGGGGGCCGGGAGTCGTTAAGAGCGTTCAGGCAGCAGGGGCGGGAAGAGGACACAGCTGCGCAAGATCACGGGGCTGCTGGTCCTCGCAGTCCCGTCTGAAGAAATTATCCGCAAAGGTTTCAGGGCCAATGTTCCGCTATCCTCAGGGCAAAGTAGAGACAACAAGGTCCGGAAAAAAACACCAAGCTCCTCTCACTGCGACCGGCGCCCGCGAAGCGGGGGCCGGGAGTCGTTAAGAGCGTTCAGGCAGCAGGGGCGGGAAGAGGACACAGCTGCGCAAGATCACGGGGCTGCTGGTCCTCGCAGTCCCGTCTGAAGAAATTATCCGCAAAGGTTTCAGGGCCAATGTTCCGCTATCCTCAGGGCAAAGTAGAGACAACAAGGTCCGGAAAAAAACACCAAGCTCCTCTCACTGCGACCGGCACCCCGAGGGCAATGAGCCGAGCCTTTAATCTAAGACTGAATGACTTCATTGCAGCTCCTTTGAGCACAACGTCCCAGGGCTTTCCTGAAATACATCAATGAGATATTATAAATCAATGCACATAGATACTTTATTATTGTCCACAGAGATTTGTTATTGAAGTCCCCTTGGTTCATTTCCTTTTACCAAAGTTGTGCAGCAAAACAGTATTTGAAAACTTACATTACATTTTTTGTTGTGACTTGCTCAACAAACGTATTTATCATGGTTTCCAAGAGGTCGGTCACACAACAGCTCTCATTATAGCTCTAGCATCATTGGACAGAAATGAACATCGTCACTTACCTGCCATGTGCCCAAATAGGACAGACAGCAAAGGATTGGACTTGCTAAGGGTCAGGTGGACTCCGTTATGTATAACGCTACTTACCTGTAAGAAACACAGACGCGGCCCGTGCAGTTAAGAGCGGTGTGGATTTCGACAGACGGCGATGAGGGAAAATTAATTGTTTAATTTTCCCTCGTGGACGTCTGTCAAAATCCCCTCCCACCTGGGCTCACCGCTCTTACCTGCACAGGCTGCTGCAGAAGAAACATCTCCCCCTACCAGGACAACTGTGCTCTTCCCTATAGTCAGCAGAGCTAATGCTTATTTGCCCCAGACTGCACACTTATCCCTCACCTTTGGCAGAGTAATGCCTTGCTCAGATGACTGATGCTTCGCTTAGAGCCGACAAGAGAGCTATCCCTCCCTTGGCACAAACAGTAGAGCTGTCAATGCTTGAATCTTAAATAAATTTGCAAGCAAGATTCTTCTTTGAGAGCAACGTTTTATTCAGCTGAACGACTTGGGACCTCCTGGAGCCCCAGCTAATGTCTGACAAGAAAACTCTAAGCCCAGGTTGGTATACCCCTGTTCAGCAACGGAATTGACCCAAAGTTTCAGTTCTAAGGCAGGACAAACATATGTATATTCATTACTTCGTGGTCAGTGACATAACAAAACTTTAGGGGGGACCCTGCCAAATAAATGGAGGGGCACGCTCCGGACTCGCTCAGGAGCTCTCAGGCCAGGGTACTGTGCTGAGGGAGCCCCCTGCAGCTTGGGGGCCCTCCACAATGCGGGGGCTGCGGGGCCCTTTGTTACTCCACTGTTCGTGGTAGATTGATGATATGTTATGTTATTAGGATTTGTAACTGGCTACCCGAAGGCCTCCCAGCGCTAAGCATGAACACAGAAGAGCGAGAGAAGAGGAGATTAATCGCACTCATTGAACATTTACTAAACAATGCATTCTTCCCTCCACAGATTTAACCTTGAGAAGAACTTGCAAATACCAGAACGAGACATCATATCGTACTCCCCAGTCTTCCCATGCCAATCAGAACTGAGCTCTGCATAATACCCTTAATCATTAGTCGTTGAAGCGCAAGCATGTAATATTGCTGTAGCCCGTTTCCCCCACTTTTTAACCTTGCCAGACGGATCTGTGAATAAATACTGATTTGGGCACTGCCTAGGTAATTTTAAAGATTTCCTCATATAGATTCCACACCCTTTTACCTTTAAAGTGCTCCCTTCTGAAGAAAGAGGTTGCAGCATGCTCCAACCCTCACAGGGTCGGGACGAACTCGATGATGAAGCATGTCACTGGACATTCAGTGAGTGAGAGTTTCTAAGAAAAAGGTCTTCCCCCTATATCAAGTGAGCCAACCCTAGATGACTTGAGGTTGACTCTCTCTTGATTGTGACACTGTATACGAGGAGGGTGAGTCTCGGCCTCCATTTCCCTCTTCCCTCCTTCTCCTGATTTTTACATAGTTAATGTAGACCACAATGTAAAATGGTTGGCGTCAGGTTGCCATGTCTTTCTATGTTGTGTACCTTCCTTTCAGGAGAAAATCAAACCAGCAATCATAAGCAATGTATAGTTTCTTCTCTGTTTCTACGTGAAATTGTTTTCTTCACACAATCTTTATGAAATGCACTAACAAGTACCAGCAGGGTACTTCCTGAACCAAATGTATTTTATAACTGCTTGTCTGAAGGACATTTAGAGTGATTTCATTGTGTAGTAGCTTGAGAGAAAAATAATGAAGTTGTCAACCTGATTGGTTCTTCATCTGAGAATCCTATGTAGATGTAGTGAAATGTTAGAAATGTGTGTTTTTAAACTAGTGCAATGTAGAGGAGTTCAGATGCCTCTCTACTTGCCCTTAGATTCAGATATCCCTTTTCCCTGACTTAGGAAGGTACAGTGCGTAATTTATAAAATAATGAGTGCTGGTGTCCAAAGGTTTGCTCAGACGCCCGCAGCTGGCAGCACCTCAAATACCAAGGCTGTGTAATTCTTGAATCCACCCCAGGCCTCTTTAAATCTACTGCCAAACTCTCCCTATCTCTTTATCTCACTCTTGTGGTGTTTGCTTTCTCCCTGGGTAACAGGTTTTCGTTTTGTCTCTCCTCTTTCTTTCCCCTTTATGTGCTTTTCCTCTCTTGCTCTCCAGAAATGTTTGAAGAAGAAAAATAAGTGCCAGTCCCCAAAAATGAGTGCCGGTGACCCCCAGAAGAATCCACCGACTCAAATTTAGCTCTGGGAGGGTAGGGTGCTCTCTTCATGGGAGAAGTGACCTAGCTTGACTTTCCTTTTGAGACAAATTTTATAATAGCTTGTCTTTGCTTATATTGACTGAATTGCATTGAATTGTTCATTGGCTATAGCATTCATGTATTGATGATCGATTACTGATAATTTGAGGTTTTAACTATCCTAATCCTTAATAAACTTTATGAATTTGAAAATAATCGCTCTCTGTCTTTTCGTGAAGCCAAAAGTGCTTCACATTATTGAAATGTATTGAATTTTGTCAGCCTCAATGTGAACTTAAAATTCGGAGGGCGCTCTTTGAATCTGAATTTGCGCCAGAATTTGCCCGGAGTCGACAGTTTTGCCTGGGACATGGGTGCTTGGCACAGACATGAAGAATGTATGCATATATGGCTGCATCCTTGTGTGTGCCATTATTCTTGCACTTGAGAAGCCTGGCAGGTCCCTGTAGTTTGTCCTATAAGAATTCAAAGGCCATAGCACAAGTAAACTACAAAGTGTAAGCAGGGGCATAACAAAGAGAGATGAATGGATACATAACAGTGAGCCCAGTAGATGGTAGAGAAATAGACTGGTGCAGACAAACAGACAAAGTCAATCTCCATTGCCTCACATCAGAATTATCACTTTCAATAACCTGGAAATCTTCCGGCAACTCCCGCATGCCCCAACCTCATCCCCCTCACCTATTCTTAGCAGAAGCGGCAGATTCTGAGCTGTGCCCTGCTTGTGCAGAGGAGCATGGCAGAGTCTGTAGAAGCGCTGGGATCCCTTGCCTCTCTGGGCAGGCACCGAAGCCGTCCGGGTGCCGTCACACTCGGGATAAATGAATACATTTTGTTCTGTGCTTTAGTCGCCCCTCTGTGAGCACTGTCTGGTAGATGGAGCTCTGTGTTAATAAACACATTCAGAGAGGTGGTTGTGTACAAACAAACAACAGCCACAATACCGTACGTTTTGAAAGTGTAGTTAAATACCTGCTCATCGAGTACCTCATTGGCTGATCATTCCATGGCACTACCAAAATTACATTTGGACACATTTGCTCAACTGTAAAACACTCCCTTCTATTATTCATTTAACAACTCAGGGCTTTGGGGTTAGGTAACCTACTTTGGATGCTGTGTAAAAGAGTAAATACAAAAATTAATGCAATGAAACTAAGCAACCAGTACTGTCTAAAACACTGTGAAAACTGACACGCATTCTGGCATTTTGTTTAGTTAATGTCTATTTTCTCGTAGATGCGAGTAAAGTACTCTTAATATCTTAATGAAATCTGCACACTTTTTACTAATAGCACCGGGTGACCTTTGACAACTAGGCAATGAATACATTTTCATGTACCCCCAAAGCCCCACAGCTCCCCGTTCCCTTGGCAAATTTCATCGCTTCCCAGTGTTTGGAGGATAACCAAGACGCAGGAGAGTGACTCAAATAGTCTAGAAAATGAAAGAGAAGCCAGGATTCGGATTCCCGATCGCGTTGGTTAGTCTGTAAGCACTACTTTTATTAATGGGTTTCGCATTAGTAAAGCACCACGGTGTGCATGTGTGGCGACACTTCACCCATGAGGTACATGCCAAACAATTGTTGACACAATCCACACTTTGCATCTTTATCAATATATTTGTGTTACAAAGTGCAGGACCTTTCCAAGGGATTTTGCACACTACATACGTTCACTCCAAAAATGAAACGTGTAGGTAAAAAACATTGCCATTTACAACGTCAATAGATCTAACTCACAAATGCGAGACCTATTTGCATTGCAAATTCTTGTTTTTTAAAGCTATTGCTCGACCTGAGCACTGATAATATTAAGTTCAATTACTGGAGTTATACAGTTTCGACATGATGTAACTGCCTTGGAACGATTCATGGAGCAAAAGGTCAGTATTTTGTCTTTCCATCTACTGCACCTGAAGCTAGAATGGAGCAGACACTCCCAGGAAGTACAATAAGGCTATTAGTCGCTACTGAACACAGTTGCGTAGTCACAGCAGAGATCGAAACGAGCTTGAGTTGCATCATAATTTATTCCCAGAAAGTGTTCTTATCTACTTAAATAGCAGATTCTCACAATGCAAGTTACCAGGAAGGTTCAGAGTGACATTAGTCACTTGTTGATCATTAATTTCCAAGTTATCTGATTTGAAGTATCACTTTTTCATTGGAATTGCCCCATTACCTTGCTTCTTTATCTTTATGCATCAGTGCTGCAGGAATAAATAGTGATTTCCTATTTAAAACTTTCTAACTTTCCATCAAAACAGTAGCTGGATTTAAATAAACTAACAACAGTGAAGGAGAGACTGGTATAGCTATAAATTGCATGTCGGGAAACCAGGAGTTCAGACTTCTAATCCTAACACCATATCTGCATAATTTACGAGAGTTTCTAAGCAGGCTAAACACTTAAGCATTTCAATCCACATAAAAATGGGCCTATTAAATTCACATGCATTGTTTGAACCTAATAAAACATAATACACTTCACAAATTATTTGTATAAGAAAGACAGCGTAGAGCTGAACATCATTATCCTTATCACTTCCAGTTCTCCAGTCAATGGTTATAAAGTTTCTTGAACAAAAGGAAATATTCAAACTAATTCTCCACAGTTTAATTAATTAATCGAACTCCCCACTAGCATCTCTGTTTACCAACATGAGTCTCCTGCAAATGAGTCTATAAAGTGGGTTAGATGAGGGATATGGGATTGTAAGGCTGTCTACACCAACACATTCTTCTATGCTTTTAGACATTCTTTGGGTAAGCTCTTAACCACTTTCATTCTTGCAGTTTAAAAAAAAAAACACAACCTACAAATTGAAATGACGCATCACATGGCTTGTTAACCCCTTCAGTGCCCGCCCCTTTCCCCGCCCAGTGCCGGCCGTTGCATTAGCGGGCGGGGTCTATGACGAGCTGGACTCGTCATGGGCACAGCGCCACCGCGGCCCATGACGAGTCCAGCTCGTCATGGGCACTGAAGGGGTTAATCCAAGACAGCCGCCATCTCTCTGAAAACACGCAAGAGTTGCTGGCCTACTCGGAAGCTTAGTTCACTGCCAGTGTTGCCAGATTTTGAGACCCGTCCGAAGCCCAAAGCTGTCCAAGTATAAGCCCAAATTCAGCCCAACATAGAGCAATATCAGCCCAAAGTTGCAACTCTCAAGTTATGCATAAATAGTGTTCAGAAAACATTTTAAGAATAAGTCTAAAGTATATTCAGTATACATATAGTTAGAGAAGGTACAATAGACTCCAATGGACGCCTGCAATCATGTACAAAATCTATTAAAACCACTCATTTTGAAGACCAATGCCCACTGTGAACTTCTAATTGTACTTCTGTAATCACGAATCCACACTCAACCTGGCATTAATGAATCTACAAGAGCAGATTATGATCAGTCTAAATTAAATCTAAGAACTGGAACATCAAAGCTATTTCAGCAGTGTGGCTTCAAATAAATAACACAGAATTTATCTTGCAGAAGTAACACCATGCAATGCATAAATGCCAATAGACCTGATTCAGGCGAGAGAACCCCAATTTTTTTAAGCCAAAATATGGTTTATTTTGGCTGTTTTCAGCCTGAAATTGCCTCCCGATCATTTAAGAAAAAATCTTCCAATGTACTCTTCTAAAATGTTGTCCTGCATGACAATGATATATGTTTCATGACAAAACCCTTGTGTAAAAGTAATTCCTGTAGAACTTGTCTTGTAAGGTTTCCATTATATCGATTTACATGAAGATATTGGAACAAAAAGCTTCTTTGTAGAAGGCATTCATAACAGTATGGGACAACAATACAAATAAACATGGTGGCAGACTACTAACAATTGTGCTTAAATATGGAAGTGACGGGGTAAAAATTTAAAGACTAGAAGTAGAAAAGTCTTGTTTGACAGCTGCGAGGGTCACTACAGTAAGATGACGGGCTCACACCCTTCAGTTAAAATGTCAGGAAGAGGCCAGAAAAGAGACAGTCACCTGCTCTGACCAATTGCTTCTCTGCTTTCCCCTCCAGAGTCCTTCACCATGACCACATAATCGGGAACTGAAAGTGATACAGTACCAGTGTTGTCGGCTTCGTGCTGCAGCAAAAACTAGAGTAAAGCTCCCAGTCTTGGCATGAAACCAATGTGTTTGCTTGGGTTCTAAAAGACCCAATTTCCCAGAACTTTTGGCAACATCCTCCCGTCAACATCTGAACACTCTAGCTCAACTTTGTTGACACTGTCATCACTCCTCTTGTTCCACCCCAATCGATTCCACTTCATCATTTGGGCTGCCCCGCTGTCATACCACTGCTGATCTGGGCAATCTCATGAGCTTGTGTAGCTGCTGTATACCGATCACCCACAATGGACTTTACATGAGGAGGGACCTTGTAAGTGCCCAATGCATGTCTGTATGAGTAATTAGACCAATGATGTAAATACCACTCACTAATTAATTTTTGTATTAAATTCTTTATAGCGCTATTAATCCTAATGTAGGGTGTCAAATTACTTTACTACAGACAAACATAGTATACATTGAAAATGAATCGTACAAGTGTGTAAATCAATGTACACGAGGTTGCTATATAATTAGTGTTACAAGATGTAGGAGTCACATATCAACCATGCTGTTAGGCATTATAGTTAAGAGTATGTGGTCACGAGAAAACCAAAGTCTGTCTTTAAAACATAATGCAGTGGGGCATGTGCTGATAAGACTTCATTATTACCCAAATGAACCCTTTTTTAGCAACCTTGAAATAATTTAAGCATGAGGGAAAAAAGGACCAAAGCTATGCCTTACAGTTTGCATACAGCTCCTTGATGCCCGTTCATTGCTCACTGTGCTATATTAGAAAGATGTTAACTTATTAACTGCCAGTGACTAAAGGATCTTCGTAACAAACGCAGTAACCTACTGAGTGCTCTAAATACAATACAAATCCGTAATCTGCATGTTGCCAGTAAGGTTGTGGCCTGGGCAAATTTGTACCGGCATGACCAGTGGTTTCGGGTCCCACACAAAGGGTTAATGTAACTCATTATAGTGTCACCCTGTATCACCACAGGGTCACCAATTTGTCACGCTTATTAATAGATCTGAGATGATAGCGCATTCATTAACAGTCTGCCTTTCCTGCTTCTGGAGCTAAGCAGACTTTGTTCTGTTTTAGGACACAGTTTGATTAGTTAAAAGTGAGTTTTAACCACGCAGTTGTGATTCTATCTCTGCAACGAGTACTTGAAGTGCCTCATCCACATGGCCTCATCCACACGTATCATTTGCAGTCCCAACTCCGGTCGGACAGAGAATAGCGCACTTTGCAGCTCATTTTACAAGGACGAGTGGAAGCTGCTGCATTGCATGTATAAGCCAGGCCAGGCACAGGTGAATGGACTTTGTCACAACATGGAGTCTGCCCATGAGCGTAGCTACGAATGATGCAGAGGCGCAGGTGGCACCAGGGCCCAGAGCTGCGGAGTGCCCACTTCACCCTAATTGTGTTGGGCTGATGCACTGTGTCTTGGGAGTCTGGGCAGGCTGCACTGGATTCACAGATTAATCTCTGCCTTCAGATAGATTAGCTCTCAGAAATAGCACAAGCTAGTGAACCTGGCAGAAGAGAGCCGAAGCAGCCATCATAAGTTAGATGCAACTACTTACAAACGTGTAATGCTACGAAGAACAGACCTGTGCCTGGAAAGAATGGCTGTCTGAGACTAAGCAAAAGCTTGGTAGTAAGGGAAATAGGTGCCACTTAAACTCATCCTGTCATCATGTTCAGCTACAGTATTGTTTAATTCACTGTGTTACTGAAGCGGCAAGAGCTACAAAGGCAACACACCACATTACGGGGGTGGCAGTGAAGATCAGCAATAGCCTGGAGGGATCACGTGCACTCATTTAGGACACATGATAGCCAGAAGGATGGGTGCGCTCAAAGAGCTCCCCACACAGCCATTAGATGACTAATAAGGGACACTTTCAGCAAAGACCATTTTAGTTGATAACAGTAAGCATCCTGGGATTTGGAGTTTCATCACATAAATCACAGTGTTACTGACTAAAACAGCCCTGGGTGAAATTCGCCATTACATTGGGTCAATTGGCTGCTATAATGAAGTGAGTAATGCAGACTCAGAGAGGGGGGATTCTGTACCACTACTGGAGGGAATACTAGAGGAATCGAGCTGGGTGTGTTGCTGCATCCTGAGAAAAAAGAAGTGTGGCATAGACTGATAAGAGTGGGGGTACTGCAGAAGCACAGGGGAACATGGGGCAGTGAGTTCAGGCTGTAGGAGCTTTAAAGGAGGTACTGCTACAAGATCATGGAGGGGGGAGAGAATACTCCTGTATTGGCATGTTTTGGAGGGAATATCACTGCAGGGTCATATTGTCACTAGAGAGTGTGCTTCTGCTGCAGACGAAAGAGAGGGAGGGAGGTCGCAGTAGGACGTGTGAATCCTGCATGAACCGGGATTAAAGTAGTGAGCGTTGTAGTCGTCCGGAGGGATAGTGAACTTTGGGTGCCTGGGAAGACAGGGTGCTCCGGGGATCCGGAGGATGGTTGAGAGACTACTACTTCAGCTGTTCAAAAGCAGTGTTGGCATCTGGTCAGTCATGATGGCATCGCATTTCTGGTGCCGAGACAGACTACATTCTACTCAATTAATGCTGGACAGAGTTTTTTAGTGTTCTGATTGCATGTGAGTACTAAGACCAGTCCAGGCTTTTAATTTTTATTTTAGTGGCAATAGTATTTTTTATTTTAGGATGAATGCAAGACTCAAGGTGCGAGAGAGCAAAGGGAATTTCTTTCCTGAGTGAGATTTTCACACATGGAAACAGTAAAGGACAGCTTTGCACCAATCTACCATGTCCATGTTATTTACTCATGGGCATGCTGCTGGTACTGCATAGAGTAATGAAATGCAGAGGTCACTATGTTGTACTGTCTTGGCAGTTTACCTAGTTCGAGTACATAATTAAACTTTCAGTAAAGTGTCACTCCAGGTGTCACACAGAAGCCATACAAATGTCACACAAAGGCATTCTGCAAACATGTACATTTCACACATTAGCAGGATGAATACTAATGAATCCTGGTCCCAGTTGGTAGAAAAATAGCAAACAGAAATTAATGCATTGGATTTTATGCAGGACTTGAAGTGGGATGAAAAAACTGGGGGGGGGGAGGGTCTCTCAAAATGACGTGGCTGATGTAATTGGGCACGGCTTAAAACACTCAAGCTAAAAATCTGTGCTTAGCATAGTGTGCTACCCTACTGGTAATTTCCTGCTTCTGTCATTGCATCCAGATATCTAATACAACAAGTAACATTACACCTACAACAAGCCATGACTATTGGCTTTGCCGATGGGTGTTAGTTTCATAAGCGAAATGAAGAACAACTATGGATTTGTTGTATGTAATGTGAAAATGCTTCAGTTCTGAAATGGTGACAGTGTGAAAGAACTATAACGATTCTCTTTAAAGGTACCTCAAAGGCAGTGAAGGGTGGTACTGCTGCAGAGTTATGATTTTTTTTCTAATCTTAATGGTGAGGGCAAAAACAGAGAGCCCGATAGCTACCCGTCTCAGCACCTGCTTTCAAAACTGCTGGACCACTTAAAGCCCTGATTCTATTTAATCACTAAGTATCTTACCGGGCTTTAATCCTGTGTAAATTTGATGACAGGCACATGCTCTCAGCACAGCAGCACGCTGAGACAGTCAAGACCTGCCGGCTGCCGCGCACACTAAGCGGAAATCCATACAAACAAGGCCTGCTCCTAGAGAGTAGAGACCACAATGGTCCAATAAAGCCGCGGGCAGGCCAGAAGCATTTAGCAGGGCCATCATAGGTAGCGCTTTCGCGCTATGAAAGATTGACGGCCCTGCTCTGCGGATTCCGGGAGCTCTGCAGGACTTTGATTGGCTGAGCCGCCCCCCTCCGAGATTCAGCTGCAGTTCAGGTAGCATCCACACTCCATGGCGACTGCCAGACTTGCCTTCCTACAAGTAGGGTGACCAGGCATCCCGGATTTGCCAAGAGGGTCCCGTGTTTTTTCACCAGCTGTCCCAGCAGATTTCAGGAAATTTAGCTCATGTCCCGGTTTTTAGAGAGGGTCAACTGCAAACGTCGGGAGATTATTTTTATGATTTACAAAGCAGGGATAGTTAGCAGTTGTTTCAAGAAAGAAATTTAATTAACAGGCAAGCTACTTGGTTTAAAAATGGTATTTTATTTATGCTCTTACTGCCTGTTCTGTAAATCTCTGCTGAGGAGCGCTGTCATTCTGTGCGCTCACTTGAAGTAAAATTGTAGTCCCTCTTCTATTTTTGTGAAATGTCCCAGTTTTTTGCTGGTCACCCTACTTAAAAGGCACCCAGTGTGCGCAGATTTAGCATACTGCCTCTACACCTGCAGTGAGCATAATCCCCATCCTGCTTCCTGACGTTACCCGATTAGACTGAGGGCTGTGTATGATCACAAAACTCATATTTTCATACAGATGGAGACAGCAAGATATTTTCTGGAGATGCTTTCAAGCAAAGCCATAGTGAGCAGAGAGGATTATCAGGCATGCCGTCCTAGTGGTTCACATCAAACCCTTTGCTATGCAATTGCTCCAGCGTGGAGTGCAAAATCCCTCCCTTTCTCATAGACCAAAGATCTCACATACACACATTATCCATACATTCGCTGGTGGGGCCCATAACACCAACATTCACTCACCATTAATCCGTGTGGGAGGCAATTATCTTCCAAACGCTGGCATGAGAAGGAAATACCACTTTTACCCTAATGAGTGACAAATCTACACCACCTTCTGTTACTCATTAGGCCCTGAACTTCACCTTTAGTATTCTTCTCATAAATCGGGATGGATCAGTTAGTTGCTGATTTAGCTCTAATTTCTAATTCTCTAATTAACCTTTTCGTTAATACATTTCAATGAATAAACAACCCAACTCATTTCTGTAGATATTCAATTTCAATCTTTATATTAATATTGCAAATTATATCATTCATTTGATCAAGTTGCCATTCATATTTACCTATTCTGGCTAAATGTCGTCCTCTATGTCAAATCTGGCAGTCTCGCAAACCTATGCCCATCAAATTTAGTAAGTTCAGTTCATCAGGAGTTTGGGCATTAATTCAGTCCATGAAAGATTCAGGCAAACAGCTGTCCTGCAGTGTCACCATCCTCTCAGTCAGCATAACGTCAAGAAATCGAGAAAGGCCAGAAACGAACCCGCACCAACCTCTCTATTCTACCATACTTTATAGTAAAAATCATTGACAATTTGTATCGAAAACGGGTCTTCAAATGTTCTGATTGGTCCATTGAAATCGTCTGACAGGCTTCCCACCAAAATAAAGTCTCTGAGGTCATTATACTTGATTGTTCCGGTTTTTAGTAGCACATTATTGTTCATTCAGAAAAGCTGGCTTGTGTCCCAGGGCAACCTTGAAGGGTCCAGTCTGGTTAGGGTCATGACGAGGCCACTGTAGCTGGCTTCAGCGCAGGCACACTTCACCCAAGCCTTGTTCGGCGTCGGCAGTCGGGTTAGGCACCAAAGGCAGCCATTTTACGATAGGCCCAAATAGTCAACTTAAGCAAAAGAAACACAAAACATAATTAATACATAGAAATGACTAAATAAATGTTATTCCCTCACTAATACCCATATGTGTGTGTATTTATCTAGCATTAAGCAACACTCAAGCGGGTTTATACTTACAAAGTAAAGCACAAATCACAAATACATCACAAAAGCGACATATATCATGCAATATTCTAATTGTCTATCATTAGTATGCGTACATATTTTAGTTTACAGTTTAATAAAGTCATGCAAAGCAATCCCACGTGTATTTCAGTCATTAATAAGATTGATTAGTTAATTCCACTTCAATCCATTAATTTAATGACAATTAATCAATTAATCTAATTAATAAACATACAAAGTGGGGTGGGTATACAACATTTTTGCATTACCCGCTCCAGCAATCCCCCCTTTGGTGATTTTATCACCATACCACCCAAAAATTTTGTTCTGTTTTACGAAATCTTTCAAATGTTTTCTTGCTCTTAATCATAATTCAGTTTCTTCTACGTCTTCTTTTTTTGCTGATTCGTACATACTCTCCTTCCACTCCTCCAATTCTATCTCCTCAATTTCCCTTTCTTGTTTCTTATCTTTTCTTTTTATTTTTTCACTTTTTACTCTTTTCTTGTTTTTATTATTCTTACAACAAATACAACCTAATCTTATCACTAAAATTATGCAAATTACACATGTTAATGGAAACAATATTTTGCCTACAAATGCACTACCCAACTTCACTAAGAAATTTTTAATAGCAGCTATTTTCTTTCCAATCTTTTCCCAAACACCTTCAACCTCCAGTGGTACTATTTCATCATGCAATTCAGTAATATTCTTAATATAAATTTTCAGATCTTTGCTTTTGTCAGGAATGTAAGTACAACAATGTTGAACCTTCAGCACTGCACAGACTCCACCCTCTTTTGCCAATAATATATCAAAGGCAAGTCGATTTTGTATTACCATAGCACGCATGGCAACCATTTCAGTGTTTACCAATAAAAATCCTCCAGCGGTGGTTGTTGACAAGCGATCCACTACTGTTGATAATTTTCTAATTTTGTTTCCATTCAGAGTTATTCCCACTGCTGGTATCAATGCTTCAAAAATGTCACCTACAATTTCTGCCCAAGATTCTCTCTTACTCCGCGCTAAATTATTACTTAAACTATGTACACCATTTTCTCCTCTATCCATATGAAATTTTTTCGGAAAGACCAGGCCTAAGGAACATGTGCCATACCAATGGTCTGGCAAACGATAATATGCCCTGTTCCCACAAATAAAATATAATCCAGGAAAGACTGGATCATTACCACCTTTAAATCCCCATCTACCCATGATTCGATATGTATCATGGCACTCACTATTACCTAGAAAATAATTATCATACACAGTTTGATTCCTTCGGATGCAAAATTTCCCTTTCTGAGGCCAATCTAAAGCTATAGTTGGACTAGCTTCTCCGTTCAAATGTTTTTCTTTCTCTATATCCCAGACTGTTTTCTCCACTTTCCCTTCTGTTGCCTTTCTTTGCAATTTCAATCTCCTTTCTTCAACCATGTCTAAGAATGTCTTTTCCTCCTTCTTCAAACTGCATGTCAAATTGTTTCTAAAAATATACTCTAATGTTAGTTCTTTAGTTTCTAACAAAAATTCACCTAATACCCTAGCAGGTTTTACTTTGTTTAATTTATTATAAGAAGGCACTTGCGCAAAAATGTTATCTACATCTGAAAAATAATATTCTAATTTCCCTGTCTGATAAAATAAACTAGCTATTACACTACATGTTATTCCAAACGTTGCCGGGAGGTGATGATAAGTCACTCCTTCAGAAACAGATGCAGGTAACTGCATACATACATAGCGTAGCAGTCCCGTACATCCATTGTCTTTACATATTCATACAATAATTTTGAAAACACGTTATTAGAAAAATCTGTTATTGATCTATCTTTATGCAAATAATTATTATCTATTCTAGTTGGAACTACCTTTGGAATTTTCCCTATATTAGTTTTGTTCTCACTATGTCCTTCTAATGTATCTATAGTGACCTTAAAAGAAATGACAAGAGCAAGAATGCTCCATAAAAGCATTAATAATCCTGTACAACAACAACACATTTTACACCATCTTTTCATGAATGTACATCTACCTTTGCTACTATCTATGTTAGCCATCTTTGTTAAAATGGACCATGTCTTTTGACTTAGCCTCCTTCACTTCACAACTAGTTTTCTAACCTAAGGCTCTAACACCTGTTTGGTTCTACCAGTCTGTATCTTTTGATTCAATATCTTGTTCTCTTCATCAATAGTTTTCTTTATTTATTCAGTTTGGCATCTCATCATTCTTCACTTTCCTCTCATCATCCAAATACAGACTTTCCTGAACTTCTGTTTCTTCTTCTCCAATGTCGGACAAGAGAACTCTCAGGATTTCCGATTCTACTTCTTCTTCAACCACTTTCAGTACAGCCTCCTCTGGATTTCCTTGACTATCTGCCTCTTCTCCTTTTTCAGGCAGAGCCACGTACGTCCATTCAGGTGACTTATACTTCCGGTTAGGTTTCCTTGTTCTTTTACTCTCTTTATCCTCAGTTATTTCGTCTTCTTTTGATTTTTCTTGACTTGTCACTTCATTCACCTGTTCAGCTCTTGGTGAATTCACTCGTGTCAGTCGATATCTCAGTTTTCTTATTTTATTGGGCCAAACGTCATCTCTTGCAACTCTTTTTACTTTACTTCCTTTGTCATTCTTTTCATTCCTCCAAGCTCTCTTTCTTAGAACTCGACCTTCAGGTATTTCATTTTCACTCTCTTCAGACTCTGTCTCAACTTGCTTTGTCTTTTCAACGACTTCTTCTTCCACCGCTTGTTTTGTTTTCCCTACTTCTGTCCCTCCTCGAATCTCCGACACGCAATCTTCAATGCTGGCTACTTGTCCCTTCACCTAACTGGATGTTGCAGTTCCCTACACCTCCTCGGGGGTCTTCCGCAGAAATCTGTCCCTCTCTCTCTGTACCTGTCCCTTGTTCACTTAAATTTGTTATTTCAGGTGGAATTTCTCTCAGTCTCTCGTCTGGTACTTCCTTTTCACGAATTTCTCTTATTGTTTCTTCAGTACTCTTTCCTCTTTTCTTTCTGTGTTCTTTTTTAGAACCCTGTGCTTCTTGCTCGTTTCCAGAATCGCTGGATTCAGAAATCTGCAATATTCTTCTCAGAGAGCTACTTCTGGGGACCAAAGCTGGACTCGGTTCTGTTTCCCCCCTTTCAGAGTTTTCTCGTGTCTTTGACCCTTCGTCATCTGACTCAGTACTTGATTCTGATTCATCAAAATATTCTTTTCCTGTGCTGTCCACTGGATTCGGAATTCTCAATGTGTGACTTGCATGGATCCAGTTTTTCAGTCCAGCACACTTCACAGCTGTTGTCGTGGTCAGAATGACTTGTCGTGGTTTTCCCCACCATGGAACCAAACAATTTCTTCTTCTGTCACCTGGGCTCAGATCATGGGCTGGCTTCTTTTCAAGTGTGGTGGCATCTGCTCCAACCTGATGAAACACAGAATGAACTGCGTCAGCCAGGCCTTTACAGTATTCCAACACCATGTCATCAGTTATAGTCATCAGCTTGTTGACTGGTATAAACACATGCCTCATTGCACGTCCCATGATTATTTCATGAGGACTCAATCCTGTAGTTCTGTCTGGAATTGACCTAATTGTCATGAGTACCAGAGGCAAGACATCAGGCCATTTTATACCTGTGGCCAAACACATTTTCCCTATTCTATTTTTGAGGGTATCATTCATCTGTTCAACGACACCAGAAGCCTCTGGTCGGTAGGTGCAATGTAGTTTTTGTTGTACATTCAATGCTTCACAAATTAATCCTACAATCTCATTATGGAAATGTCCTCCTCGGTCTGACTCAATTGGCACTGGGAACCCGAACCTAGGGATGAACTCTCTCAGCAGTAGCTTGGCCACCGTCATCCCATCATTTCTCCTTGTTGGGAATGCTTCCACCCACCTAGAGAATAGGCAGACCACAACCAAAACATACCTCAGTCTGTTACAGGGAGCCATCTCAATGAAATTTACTTGCATTCTGGTGAAAGGCCCTCCTTCCCGACCTATTGTTCCCAGACTCACTACTGTCTTCCTTCCAGGATTGTATTGCTGACATATTAGGCACCTTTGACAAAGACTTTCTGCTACAAGTCTGAATTTTGCATTGTACCAGGTCTGCTTAAATGACCTGATCATGGCATCTCTCCCTATATGTCCCTGGCCATGATACATCCGTGCCATGGTAGACATCATGCTATCAGGCATAACTGGTCTTCCATCTCGATAGACCCACACATGACCCTTTTCCCTTGGGGCACATCCTGCTTTTACCCACTGTCTCATTTCCTCATCCCCTGCCTCTTCTTGCAACTGCCTTACCTCTTCCCAAGTCCCTACAATGTTAGTAAACATTAATGAGCAAGAAGACATTTCTCTTTCCTTAGCCCGATTGACCGAATTCTGATTTCGTGCACAATACTGTGCCATGTCATTGGCGTACCTGTTTCCTGTGGCGATATAATCACCACCTTGACTATGAGTTGCACGTTTTACAACAGCCAATTGTCTAGGCAGCTGTATCGCCTCAAGCAACTTTCCAACCACTTCTGCATTCTTAATAGGAGTTCCACTCGAGGTCAGGAAACCTCTTTGTAGCCATAGTTGGCCAAAGTCATGGACCACTCCAAAGCCATACTGGCTGTCAGTTATCACAGTCACTCTCACACTCTTCCCAATCTTGCATGCTCTAGTCAAAGCCACGAGTTCTGCTACTTGGGCCGATTTCACTCCTTTCAGATAGGATGCTTCTATTACTGCTGCAACTGTGCATACTGCATACGCTGCACTCAGCACTCCTTCATCTGTTCTCAAACATGACCCATCAACGAACATCACAAAATCACTTTCTGGCAAAGGTACATCTTTTATATCTGGTCGTGGTTTTGTACAAAAATCAAGTACATCCAAACAATCATGATCTACTTCATCTCTTACTTCCAAAATCTCAGCATCAGGCAACAAAGTTGCAGGATTCACATTCAAACATCTTGCAAGACTCACATTAGTTGCACCTAATATGACCTTCTCATATTTAGTCAGCCGACTGTGTGTCATATACTGAGTACGACTCCTTGTCAACAGAATCGCTACATCATGAGGTACAAACACTTTCAATGGATATCCCATCACAATTCCTTCACTCTGCTCCAAACTTCGACATGTTGCAGCAACCGCTTTCAAAGATCCAGGTAAAGCTACAGCTACTGGATCAAGCATTGATGAAAAATATGCAATTGGTCTTCTCAGTTTTCCATGCTTCTGAATCAACACAGAAAGTGCACATCCATTTCACTCACTGCAATACAACTCGAATTCTTTCTCATAGTCAGGCATACCCAATGCAGGTGCTTCACACAAGCCATCTCTCAATTTTCTAAACGCTGCCAATTTCTCTTTATTCAATTCAATGGGATCTTTCACATCACTTCTCGTTAATCGCACTAAAGTTTTTGCGATCAAGGAGAAGTTGCTGATCCACTGACGACAGTATCCAACCATTCCCAAAAACATTATCACTTCTCTTTGAGTCATGGGAGCTCTCATTCCTTTTATTATTCTGATTCTGTCTATGGTTATTTTCCTTAGTCCTTTCTCAATGTTATGTCCCAAATACTGCACTTCCTTCTTACAAAACTGTAATTTCGATGGTGACACTTTAAGTCCTCCATCTGCCAAATGATTCAGCAAGGCTATCGTGTCTACTTCACAAGCTTCACGTGTTTTTGACGCCACCAAAAGGTCGTCAATGTATTGAACTAATACGGAGTTTTCGGGCATTTCTAAACTCTCCAAAGACTTCTTTAATAGCTGATTGAATATTGAGGGGCTTTCTGTATACCCCTGTGGGATTCAGCACCATGCCAAAATACGCTCACCAAAATGAAATGCAAAAAATTTGCTGACTGTTGTGGTGCAATGCGATGGAAAAAAAAGCATGACACAGATCAATCACTGTATACCATTCTGCATCATGGGGAATCTGATATAAAATCACTGATGGATTTGGTACAATGGGACAACATGATACCACAATTTTATTCACCTTTCTCAGATCTTGCACTATCCTCAATTTCCCATTAGGCTTTTTCAGTCCCATTATCGGTGAATTACATGGACTACTCATTATTTCTCACAAAATTCCTTGCCTGATCATTTTCTCTCTTACAGGAGTTACACCTTCAATTATTTCAGGTGTCAATTTGTATTGCGGAATATTTAGATATGTTACTCCTTCCTTTACGGTTATTTTAATTGGATCTACATTTCTCATTAGCTCTACATCTTCTCCAGTGAAATCCAAAACTTCTGCTTTAACAGATTGTCTCAATTCTTTAGGTAATTCATCAGGGTTGAATACAGCATATGTTTTAGTAACTTAATTTTCTCTGTTAGCTATGGTCATCTTGTACAATACATCATCATCTGGTGTTTCAAAAGCTATTCCATCCCGAGTACAGAATATAGTGCAATTCATTTTGCGCAACAGGTCCCTACCTAATAAATTCACAGGACTGATGTCACACACCACAAAGCGGTGCATTTCTGAAAATTTCCCTATTCTAACTTTCAATGGGGTCTGTAAGATATGTTTTAATCTGTCTGTTGGACACACCAACTACTTGGATCGTTTCATCCTAGAAAGGAAGATTCTTAACATCAGCTGATCTAACAGTTGATCGAGTAGCACCAGTATCCACTAGGAAAGTGATATTTTCATCATTAACCTTCCCATCTACAAAAGGTCCTGTCTGGTCTACTTCTAGAGCTGCGCCAAGTACGCACTCTCCTTCCTCCCTTCGGGACCGTCAATAGCTCTCTTCTGAGTCACTCTCATCGCGTTTCAGCCAATACTGCGCGACAGCGCTAGCGCATGGCAGCTTATTTACCTGTTCTTCATTGTAGAATCCTGATTCACTACTATACTTCTGTGTGTTTCTGCTCTGTGGAAAAGGCAGTTTTGGCACCTGATTCTGTGGGGGAACAACTTGCTGCTGTTGCTGCAGTTGACCACTCACCATATGCTGCACCTGTTAATTCAATGATGGATTTTCATTGTTAGTACTCGGGGGAAACTTACACTCGGATTTCCAATGCCCTATCCTGCCGCAATTATGACACGGAAATTTCTTTTTAGCTTCTTCAATATTCCCTTTATACTTCCCAGGATTAAATTTCGGCTTTGACCCTGCTTGTTCCACTAATTGTGCTTCTTGTCTCTCCGCTACCTTTACCTGTGCCCACATTGCCTTCTCTTTTAGCTTCCGCTGTTTCGCTTCAATTTCATCACTGAAGTATTTAGCATGTTTTGCCAATCTACCGTATGCTGTTTAATCATCTCACCAATTTCTGGACATAAACCATATACAAATCTGTATACAAAATGACTCAAATCCTTTTCACTCAGATTCTCATCTCCGCTAAACTGCTTAAAAGCTAGTATTAACCTCTCGTAATATGCATGTACCGACTCTTTACTTTCCTGGTGTGTTCGATCAATCTTTACCCAATCTGTCTCTTTAGGGGGCACTTTGTTTTTCAAAAATACCATAACCTACTCATATTTCTTCATTACCTCGGGGTCTGGAGCTCCTGTTTTAGGATCCCTAGGATATTCCTGGGTTGGCCAATTAATCATAAGTTTGCACTCTGTCCATAGATCTGCTGGTACAATTATGTCAAACAGACTATTCAAATCAATCCATAATACTTTAGACAATTTCACAAATCTGTCTACCTGCCGGTACCACTCAACGGGCTTCTCATGTAGTCGAGGGAAATCATTCGTAAAAGACAAAATATCCTGTCTTGTCCATGGGACATGTACATATCCTCCTCCTGGAATCTCTCTCATAGGGCATTCTGTCATTACCTTCTCCTTTTCTCTTACAGGAAATGCTGAAAATGTCTTATCTGAGGCATCATCGCGTTTTCTATACCACCTGCTTCTCCATTTATCCACGTCTCCCCATTTTCTCAGCAAAATGATTATGTCCTTAATTTGACCTATTCGCCCTGTGGTGTTCATATTCTCAATGTCCTTTTCAGTGAAATCTACTCGATATGGTTTCTGTAAGGCTTTTACTTTTTCAATATCAATGCCCATCTCATTTGCTACTTCTTCTAATCTTTCATGTAAGTTTTTTGCTCTCCAGGTCACACTCTTGCACAAAAATAATAATTCTTCATCCTGATAGGTTTTAAATTTTTCTGTCGGGATAGTCCCTACTATTAATTCTTCCAATACCATTCGTAACTTGGCCACATCAATTGATTGGGATTCTTTCTCTTTTCTCTGCAAGCTTCTTAACCATTCACTTAGCTCTTCTGTCGATGGTCCTACTGGTTCTTCTACACTTCCGTGTCCAAAATCTTTTTGTGTTTCTGACACTGTCTCTATCATTGTCATACGTCTCTCTGCACAATTCTGATCTACAAATGGATTATTTGTAAAATTTGGTTCCATTACACTCATAGTCTGCCTCCATGGATTCTCATTCTGACTAACTCTTGGTTGTTCTACTGATTTATTACTTCTGTAAGGGACTGTCAAACAATGCTCACTGTCCTTCTGCTTGCCAAAAATAGACATTACTGGACCTATTGTTACTGGAGCAGTTACCGCTTCTAGATTCTTGGTCAATTCTCTTATTTTCTCAGTTAATTCCAGGGTCGTTTTCGCTAATTCTACAGAATTTTCTCCATCTGTTTTTTCTTCCGAACTCTTTTCTACATCTCTAGTAGCACTGTTTTTACCCAAACTTAGGGATTCTGGTACCGATTTTATAATTCGCATGGTTTCTCTCATTGGGGCACTTGGAGTTAATATTTCTGGCTCTGGTCGATACGGTGGTGGATTTTTATAGAACATATCATCAAGAACATCATCCTCGGACTCATTCACTCCATACCCTCTTGACTCCACATTATGCCTCTTTTCTACACACTTTCGTCCTTCATTCTCTCCTACAGTTCTTACAGGGAACACACCCTCAGTCATACTCGCATCTCGCCATCTTCTCATTCGATCATTATGCGTTTCATGTCCCTATGGTCTTCCAAACAGGTACCTATATCCTCTACCATTTCTTTGTCTCTCTCGTTCATGCATTTCATCTTCCCATTCCGTCAAAGCCTCAAACTGCGTCGGTCTAGGTCTTGGTTCTAAATTCATCATTTTCTCTCTCAAATTTCTCAGAACAGCCAAATTAAATGAACCATGCTCTGGAAAAGCTAATACTCCGTCATCCTTCGTATATCTCACCCAGTTATCTAACCAAATACAAGTATGATACCCATATTTCGCAATCATAAAGGATGCGGGGGTTTTCGGTGGAGGAAGTAACTGTCCTTCCCTAGTTTTAACTGGTTTGTCCTTCTTAAACCACTGCTTGATTCTTCCTAACCATGTTTTTCTCTCATTTTCAGGTGGATCGTAATACATTTTCTTGCCTTCCGCGTATCACTAGTCTCTCTTTACAACTGTACCGCTAGTCTATCCAATCACAACGCGACTCACACTAACGCACCAATTCAGAGCGTCTACGTCACTGTCACAATCCTCAAATCCCAGCACGACTCACACTAACGCACCAATAAGGAGAGTCTACGTCACCCTGTATTTCTCCACTTCTAACGCGGCGTACACTAACGCACCAATCCAGAGCGTTTCCCAGTTCTGACCGACTGTCCAATCCCAGCGCGGTCGTTCTGACGTCAACAGCCGCTGCGGCAGCTCCTGCTCCTGCTCCTGTTCCTGTCTACCCCTCCTTTACAAATCCGCTCAGTAAGTTTTTGTTTCAATTTCTACACTTCTGTTAGTAACAACATAGAAACATCTCCATTGTCCGCTTCGCTAACCAAAGAACAGCAAAAGACCTTTCTCACGAGAATTCCGTCTTTCCCGAGAGCAGCGCTTACCTCTGCACTACTACGGAATCATTACTTCCGTTGATAAAGTAGCACATCCCTCTACTTCACCCTTCTATCAAGCATTAGCTAATTGTTTCTCTAGTATTTAAGACACATAGGTGCCGATTCGGATCCTGGAAACATTTTCCCCGTACAACTCGTATCCGGTCTTTTTACCGTACGAATTGCACAAGTGCCGTACAAACTGCCAAGTACGATTCGCATGGGAAAAACTCCATACGAATCGCATTGGGAATAATTCCCCACACGTCCTCGGGTCGGAAAATATGTCCGACACGTCCCCGGACGATTTACCATACAAATGTGAAAAGTGAAGTCCGACCGCGCAAGTACGATCCATCCCGTGCGTCCAATGTTACAACCGTATGGAAAAAACACCGTCCGCACCGAACTCCCATAGCAACCATGGAGACATGTGCCCACATACGCGCCAAACACCCCCCCCGCCCCGTATGTACGCGCCGAACCACCCCCCCAGCCCCCGTATGTACGCGCCGAACCCCCACCCGTGCATGTACACCCCCGTACGTACGGACCGTACACCCACCCGTGTATATACACCCGTGTACGTATGGCACGTACCCCCACCCGTGTATGTATGGAGCGTACCCCCACCCCAACAGTGTATGTACGGACCGTACCCTCACCCGCGCATGTATGGAGCGTACCCCCACCCCAACAGTGTATGTACGGACCGTACCCACACCCGCGTATGTATGGAGCGTACCCCCACCCCAACAGTGTATGTACGGACCGTACCCCCACCCGTGTATGTACACCAGTGCATGTACGGACCGTACCCCCACCCGCGTATGTATGGAGCGTACCCCCACCCCAACAGTGTATGTACGGACCGTACCCACACCCGCGTATGTATGGAGCGTACCCCCACCCCAACAGTGTATGTACGGACCGTACCCCCACCCGTGTATGTACACCAGTGTATGTACGGACCGTACCCTCACCCGCGTATGTATGGAGCGTACCCCCACCCCTACAGTGTATGTACGGACCGTACCCCCACCCATGTATGTACACCAGTGTATGTACGGACCGTACCCCCACCCGCGTATGTCTGGAGCATACCCCCACCCCAACAGTGTATGTACGGACCGTACCCACACCCGCGTATGTATGGAGCGTACCCCCACCCCAACAGTGTATGTACGGACCGTACGCCCACCCGCGTATGTATGGAGCGTACCCCCACCCCAACAGTGTATGTACGGACCGTACCCACACCCGCGTATGTATGGAGCATACCCCCACCCCAACAGTGTATGTATGGACCGTACCCCCACCCGTGTATGTACACCAGTGTATGTACGGACCGTACCCTCACCCGCGTATGTATGGAGCGTACCCCCACCCCAACAGTGTATGTACGGACCGTACCCCCACCCGTGTATGTACACCAGTGTATGTACGGACCGTACCCCCACCCGCGTATGTATGGAGCATACCCCCACCCCAACAGTGTATGTATGGACCGTACCCACACCCGCGTATGTATGGAGCGTACCCCCACCCCAACAGTGTATGTACAGACCGTACCCACACCCGCGTATGTATGGAGCGTACCCCCACCCCAACAGTGTATGTACGGACCGTACCCACACCCGCGTATGTATGGAGCGTACCCCCACCCGCATATGTATGGAGCATACCCCCACCCCAACAGTGTATGTACGGACCGTACCCCCACCCGTGTATGTACGGAGCGAACACACACCCCACCAGTCTAAGTACGGAGCGCACCCCAGGCCCCAACACCAGCACCCTCACCCAACATCGCGCATGTACGAGTCGTACCAAGCCAGAGACAAGGACAGCACAGTACAACAAAATGGCCAATGTACGCACCGTACAGACGCTAAAAACACACGTACACAACCAGAACAAAGCAAAACAACACAAGAAGACTCCATTCGAATCGCACAAAGCCACAAAACATGTCCAACAAGCACAAATACAACCTATTCACTGACCTGCAACTGCCAAACTCCCAAACAGAGGCCCAAAACACAACCACTCCTTATAACACACCCACCCAAAGTTCAAACACAGCCACACCCACTAATGGACCAATAAAAAGGCCCAACACACACAAACCATGATCCTTTGCAACAGACCCACTGCTACCAGACCACACAGAGAAACAACTGCACCATACTACAACCTCCACTACACCTTACACCTGCACACCTTCACACAACCACCTTCACAAACACCCCCTCATCACATTCACACACACACCTGCACAACCACACCCACACACCCACAACCATCCACACCCACACCCCCCACAACCATCCACACCCACACCCCTCACCATGCCCACTAACAAGAATCCAAAGTTCACTAGCCGAGAGTTGGAGGTCCTTGTCGACGAAATCATCAGAGTCGAGCCACACCTCTTTGGAACATTGGTCAGACAGACCAGCATTTCCGCAAAAACAGCCATGTGGCAGACGATTGTCGATGCTGTGAATGCTGTTGCGTCCACCAGAAGGACCAGGCATGAATGCCAAGCCAGGTGGTACGATCTGCGGAGGACAGTCCGCCGCAAAATGACCGACGACCACAACCAGGCAGACATCACTGGAGGAGGGCCGCCCCGCAGACCGGTACACTGCCATCCCTGGGAGGAGAAGGTGATGGCCATGCTGCCGCTGGTGGGAGTGGAGGGAGTAGAAGGACTCCGAGAGCCTGGTGAGTACACAAACAACTCACCTCACATGGGGGGAACGTCATCCACAACCAAACTCACAATCATGCACGCAACCACCCCAAAGCTATCGCATGACTCAACCACACTCCATAAACACGCACATGCCACTAGCGCCACCATGCCCCATGCCCCCAGCTAGACAATGCCAAGTCACAGGCCACAGAAAACACCAACACAAGACACGGTAACCCGGATGGCGGGAGTGTGGGCCTCAAAAATCACATAGTGCAACTCAGAAGCAGACAACAATGCCCTCAGCCCATATGGCCTAGGTCACAGCCAGACAAACAGTGTGTCCCCACACAGGAAAGACTTGCCTGTAAATGGCGGACGCCTTGCATGAAGACATGGGGGTGAAGGCACTTTTTGCACATGACAGCAGCTAATGAACAGCCAACACTGTGAAAGAGTGGCAGCACACACCACCACAGCAGCAGCGCAGACACAGACACTACACCCAATGGGTGCCTGGAGATCAGAAACAAACTCACATGAACAAGCCAAGGGCCATTCAAAGATCTGCAAACAGTGTGTGCCTAGGAAGCTGGGCTGAGGTGACAGAGGGTGACACACAGAGGGAGGGAGAGGGGGAGAGAGAGGGAGGGAGACACAGGGAGACGGACAGAGGGAGGAGGCTGACACAGGGAGGGAGGGAGAGGGGGACAGAGAGGGAGTGAGAAAGGGATACACAGGGAGACCAATTCAGCCTTGGGTGGTGTGGGAATGTTTGCTCGTCAGCAGGTGGACTGCGTGCATGTAGACAAGGGTGGCCAGTGCCTGAATCCCCCTCTCTTCTCCATGGCAAACACTGGGCCATGTGTCAACCTGTGCACGAGCACAACGCCAGCTACCTGCATTATATAAGTGTGTGGAACAACTCCATTTGCCCACGTACAGTGCAACACGGAAGGCGCCAATGCATGGCTCGCCACACCTGCTCACTCCACTGCTGACTGCAGTCACAATTGACGCAGCAAGTAAGACTGTGTCACACATAGGTAAAGTCTCAAAAGCTGTGGCCAAGGGACATACCCATGCACAAGTGCACTGTGAGTGGAATGCAAGACATATCCAAATACCCAGAGGAAATGTGCCAACTTTGAAAGTAATGAAACATGGATGTTGCATGGAACAAAAATAACATTGTCTCTCTCACACACAGGTCAACGTCGTGGATCACCCCCCAACACTGGGGGAGAAGACTTACAGGACCTGTCTCTGCGGGATGATGATCCCACTGGCAGCCACGACTCTCACCACTCTGTGGACGACCCCGACCAGCCAGGCCCCTCTGGTTTCCAACCACCTGCAGCACCTGCGTCAGGTACAACTGGGCCAACCACCACCCCCACTCCTGCCACATCCCAGGAGACACCCAGGATCCCTGCCCCACCACCACAACGCAGCCAGGCTGACCAGGAGGGACACGGTGTACCGGGTACCCAGGAGGAGGCAGGCGACAACGCAAATGCCACCCCTCACGGGTCCCGGAGACCCGATGTGCCCACAAGGGCAGGCCAGGCGCAAGTGGGCAGGGGTGGTGGGAGTGGAGGACGGCGGAGGCGCGAGCCTGACCAGTTGGCTGCGGAACCGGTATATTCCCATGTAAGAAACATCCTGGACACATACCGGCAGGACACCACGGGCATGAGCCAGGTTGTGTCCACCCTCAACGAGATGAAGGGGACCCTCGAGGAGATCAAGACCCAGCAGGCCCAGCAACATGCGGAGCAACATGCCTGTCAACAGCGACACCAAGGACGGATGGAGGACAGACAGGCTGAGCTCGTGACGGTGCTCACGGGAATTAACCGTTCACTCCGTCGGATAGCCGACAACATGGGCAACCCTCCCTGTGCCACCAGGCGAAGAACATCACCACCCACAGGGAGGGATCAGGAGGAGGAGGATACATCCGACGGAGCATCCCAAACATTGTCACGGCCTGCTTCTGAGGGTTCCCGCAGGAGGGCGGGTCGTCCACGGAAAAGACCGTGAGGGTCGGCGCAACAGCACCATCTCCCAGGACACCTGGCCTGGCACCTGGCCCACTGGCCCAACAGCAGCACATCAGCAAATGACATTCTCTGCCACATGGACTTGCTGGTCACTGTCTGACCAATGTTGACAAAGACTGTGGCATGGACTCTGATGATTTCCAATGGCAAGGATACCAACTCCCCCAGTGAACTTTGGATTCCACACACCCGGAAAGCCCCTCTTGTCATACCCCCCCCCCCCAACACGTACCCCAACACAAATAAAAACTTACACGATCAAGAGATGATGCCTACATTTTGCATTATTACATTACATGTGTCTTGTAAAGTCTAAGCATGCCTGAGTTTTCATATGACTTCAACCATCCATACCCTGGGGCCTGAGTCTGGCACAGGACACACATGGGTCACAATGTATTAGGCAAGACAGACATGGAGCACCATACACACCCATGATGGGCCCAACCAGCTGAGGGGGTGGCCGCACAACCGTGCCGACAGACATATTGAGTACAGCAACAGTCATGCGCAGAGGTCAGGGATCATGTGGAGTGTCCTGGGGGGCACCCAGGTATGTGTAGACAGGTGGCAGAACCATGTCCTGCAAGCTTGAGTCAGGTGGATGCAGAGAATGGTGGCCTGGCCAACGTTGGATGCATGGGGATGGCACATGTCACAATACCCACACAGTCATGGACATCATGCACAATACAGAGTCTGATCCCAGACAAACAGCTTGCATCTTGCTAATCTACACATAGACACATAGCCACTATCACTGAGAACCATGCCAGACATGCCTTATGCACCGTGGCAACACACCAGCATTGACTGAGAAGAGGCACCTTGGAGGCATAGGGACACCTTTATTAGTCATGTATTCCGGAATGCAGAGGCAACTCGGAGTACACATACACAGGTCATGTTGAGTAACATGTGGGTCCAACACTGGCACCCCCCTTCTGCACCACAAATGCTTGATATCCATGGAACTGGCACACAAGTGTCGGGTAACAGCTAAACACCCCCTGCTGCTCACGGAGAGGCTGCCATACACCATTGATCCTCTGATGTGGAAGTCCAACACCATGTCAAGCCAATGCAAACCGTATGTGTCCGAGGGCAGTGTTACACACATTGATGTCGTCATCACAATCCACTATCCCATTACAGATGACTGTCAACAAGTCTGACCATCTATTCAGGTGAATCCAGCTACATGTCATGTGTCCCATGGTGATGCGACATGTCTGCAGAGGAACCAAACATCGACAGGGGCAGTGTGCACACATCGTAAACAACTGCCACACCCAATACACCCCTGATGCATCCCTTACCCTAAGGAGACTTCCAAACTTGTCCGTGCGTGTAACGCTGAGTCAGCACACGATGACGTGTCCATGAGGAATAGCAGTGCCACAACAAATCAACCAGCAGACGGCATGCGCAAGTACCTGGGGATGAGAGACACACAAGAAGTCAGCCACAAAAAGCTCATCCACTTGCATGTGCATGTACTCGACACATATAAGGATGACAACATGCTAGGTCACAATTATGACTGTGGAAATACACTCATCACTGGCACCATCACTCGAGTGACACATCCACACACACCTCTGACTCACGTGGCATACATGCAGATGGACACACACATTGCAACACATGCCACACGAGGACCAATGCGTGCACACTCAGACACTGGTACTCACCACTAAGCAAAGAAGTCGAGTATCAGCCGACCCCGGATGTCCTCTTGCGGCTCCACATCCTCCACATCACTAGCCCCATTGCCAAGCCCTTCGTCCTCCACGGGTGGATGATCCTGATCATCTTGATCCAGGATGAGTGGCACAGCTTTCTCAACTGCCATGTTGTGCAGCATGCAGCAGACCATGAAGATTTTGCAGACCTTCAACGAGGCATATGGGAGGGCACCGCCGGTCTTGTGTAGGCACCTGAATCGGCTCTTCAGGAGGCCAAATGTCCTCTCTATCACTCGCCTTGTCCGGCCATGGGCGGTGTTGTAGCGGAGCTGGGCCGGCGTGCTGGGGTTGCGGAGAGGTGTGATCAGACATGGCATGTTGGGATAGCCAGCGTCCCCTACATGGAAACCACATGGACATAAGTAGGACAGGAGAAGCAGTCGGGCAGGAAGTCTACGCAAAATACAGGACAGACAGAGTGTACCCACCAACAACACATGCTCGTTCGTTGCGCAGCTGCGTCATCATTTCAGGCACCCTGCTACGCCTCATGATGTAGGCATCGTGTGCTGATCCTGGAAAACGAGCACAGACATGTGAAATCACCATGTTGGACAGACACACCACAAGGGCATTGATGGAGTGGTAGTGCTTGCGATTCCTGTACGCTACCTCCTGTGCCTGTGGTGGTACCAAAGCCACATGTGTCCCATCTATGGACCCAATGACATGGGGCATCCCTCCCAGGGCATAGAATCCACGCTTGACACCTGTCAACTGTTCAGGAGTTGGGAAATGGATGAACTCATCCAGGTGAAGCAACATGGCCTCTAAAAAATCATGCAGCACACGGCTGAACATGGTCTGGGACATGCCACCAACATGAGCTATGGTATATTGAAAGGTACCCGTGGCAAAAAAATGTAGGGCTGCCATTACCTTCAGCTTGGGTGTCAGTGCCGGAGGATACCTGTGCAGCGGTTGCAGGTGTGGTGCCAGCCTTGCCGTCAACTCCTCAATCAACGGTTGGGGGAAGTGGTAGCAGCGTATACAGTCATTCTCCCGCACGTCAGCCAAGTCCGGAATTGGTCAGGGAAGAGGCGGCGCTCTGCAGTAATTTGGAAGTGACAAGGAAGTGCACTACAACAACAATTTATATGTACTGAGCACATGTTAATCTGTCAATACACATATGCTACATACGGAGTCAGGTATGTGCTACATGCCCTGGACACGTATGGCTGCCAGGTGACACTCCTACCAAGACCCAGCTACACACGGGGATTGTGAACCTCCACATCCCATGGCATGGGACTAGCTGTGTCCCAGTGTAAGTGAACAGCCAGACGCAATACAGGAGTGACATACATCAACATATCAGCAGATGTAGGATGTTGATTGCAGAGACAGGTAGCGGAACACTAGAGTCACAGGTCACATGACATAACACTAGGACAGCCCACACACCTTGCCATGAAGGTGTACATGTCATGACTGATCACACATACATTGAGAGTATGCAGACAGGTCCTTGTTACGCTACTCCGTGTCCCATGCATACATACACACCTTACATCCGATACCACATGTGGCCTGGTGTGCGTAACAGTGTGCCATGGCCATCTACACACAGACACATGTTGGTTGCAGCAACTGCAGATGCATTTGAGGGAACACCAACATCAAGCTAATGGGAACACACCACACATACATGACATAGTCACATCGTGCAACGTGGGTAGTCACATGTCAGGTGTGGTAACCCCTGTAGCGGGCATCAGGGGACACTTGCGTGTGTTGTTGACTGTGCCATGCCAGTGACGCTCATCTCAAGTGTTCTGTACGACATGCACACATGTCAAAGGAGTGAAGGGCATGTCTGGCACATAGTGCACCATCACACATAGCATCTGTACACATCTCATCATACATCGATTGCCTTCACAACTCAGGAGTAATGTGCCACATCACAGCCTTTCACACCTGTGCCCCACACATGTAGTACTGCACAGACAATGCCTTGATGTCCATCCATGGACAAGTATGTCAGCTCTATTCCTTTCTGTGTGCTGCCTGTCACCACTGTTATGTGTGAAAGGCACCGTACATTCGCTCAGAGGGCCTGTGTACGTACCCTATCACTATGGGAGTGCTGCCATATGTGTACCCATAGTGATAGTGAGCGTACGCACGCGTGTACGGTCCGTACCACTATGGGTACACATACGCGTGCACACCCATAGTGATAGTGAGCGTACACGCGTGTGTACGGTCCGTACCACTATGGGTACGCATACGCGAGCACACCCATAGTGATAGTGAGCGTACACGCGTGTGTACGGTCCGTATCACTATGGGTACGCATACGCGAGCACACCCATAGTGATAGTGAGCGTACACGCGTGTGTACGGTCCATATCACTATGGGTACGCATACGCGAGCACACCCATAGTGATAGTGAGCGTACACGCGTGTGTACGGTCCGTATCACTATGGGTTTGCTCGCGTATGTGTACCCATAGTGATACGGACTGTACACAAGCCTGTACGGCCCGTAGCTATGAATTGGGGTTCCCTAGGGCCCCGGAACGCACCGTACCTGTGTGTGAATCTCCAAATTACATAGGGGACACATGAGGGACAAGTATGAAGCCAGAGATGCATGCTGGTTGCCATGGAGACCGAGTTTAAACTTTGAATTTGCTGAATGAGGTGGCCTGCAAAAGTCGGTTTGAATTAATCTACTTTGTTGAAATGACATCATGCTGAATTCTAAAAAAATCTAACCCCCTCACAGGGGTAGGTTTAAATGGATTGGAGGAAACATAGGATGCAAATGTGAGTGACCAATCACTCTGTACTCCTGTGCATGAAACAGGCCAGCAAGGCAGATATAAGGCAGCCAGGTCCCATGAGAGAGCACTTGCCTGCACATCTTTTGATTCTACAACACTGCTGCTGGTCGTGATTCCCTGGCACCATGTCAAGGTCTGTGGAGAGGGCCCAGCCTTTCACCCTGGAAGAGAATCTGGCATTGCTGGATGTAATCCTCCCACACTACCCCATGCTGTATGGGCGACCAGGGTTTCAGGTGAGTGCAGAGTCCACTAGCACAGACTGTGTTGTGCTTTTTATGTGACTGGGACTTCTGGCATTGTGTCCAGGTGTGACACACATGCATTGTACTGTAAAGTGGTCCCAGGGGGGGGAATGCCTGATGTCTCCCAGCCAGAGCATGCTGCGGTGCATGTCTGCCGTCCTCACTTGCATTGTGTTTACTGTGACAATCACTGCATGGTGCATGCCACATTCTGCCTGTCTAATCCTCCTGGGAATGTTGCTTCTACAGTCCTCATGTGATTCTGTGGTCATCCCAGTGTGACAGGTGACTGTACCCACAGATGTGTGTTTGTTCAGTGTACCTGTGCTGAGAGTGTCCACATGATGTGGGCGTACCCTGGACATCGGTGTGTGTGTAAGTCCCCTGTCATGTGGGTGGGTGCATATGTGGAGTGTAGCACCCCAGCTGCATGAGGGATGGATATACCCTGCCCATCTGATGCGAGCAGGGATCAGTGCTGTGTGTCTGACGTGCAGAGCCAGCCCCACACCTGTGAGCCCCCCCAGTCTAGTGGCACATGTGCAGAGTGAGGTTTGTAGCTGCATTTGGCAATGGCAGGTGTATGTCCTGTGCCTGTGTGTGTCTGTGTACTCTGCTGAGGTTGCGTCAGTGGCCTGTGGCATATGACTGCTTTGAGGTGCTGCACATAATCCTGGTGTACCTTCTGATGCACAGTGTGAGTCTGGATCATTTATTGTGTCGTACCCCTCATGCCACCTGTGTACTTTCAATGGCACGTGGTGCATTTGCCCTTACACAGAGAAAAAAGTCCCTATGACAAAGGTGCAATGCTTTGGCTGCATACTATGCCTTGTTGAAACCAGAAAAATAGTTCTAATGTGTGTCTCTGTGACATGTGGCAGGTGTATTGATGTAGTCTCACTTTTTCAACCCCACAGGTAGGCGCCTCTGCCAAGGAGCAGATCTGGAGAGACGCCGTCAGTGCCGTGAGGAGGACGGAGGGTCGCAAGCGGCGCCTGGCCCAGGTGAGAAAACGCTGGCAGGATATCCGGTGCTGGATGCGGAGGATCGCACGGGTCCTGCTGGGGGACTCACCTGTGGGCCCTAAGAAGCATGGGCGTCGCCGTCTGACCCACATCCACAAGCGTGTGCTGGCGGTGGTCTTTCCAGAAATGGACAGGCGCTTACGGGAGAAGCAGCAGCAGGAAGGGGGTAGGTACATGTGTGTTTGTTGCGTGTCACCAGGATTTGTAAGTGCGCAGCTGCATGGATACACGGCCAGTGTTTAAATGTGCAGTGCAGGTCCTGTCACCCACAGTATAGCGGTGCTGTCCTTCCTCCCTTCTCCTCCTTGCCATGTGTTTCCTGGTCTGTGTGTAGTCACTCTTTCACAAGGTCATCTGGGCTGGCAGTTTATCCACGTGACCAATGCTTGCAGCATCATGTGTGGGGTTGGTGTGTAACAGGTTTTGGGACCTTGCCTGTGCCCTGTCCAGTTCAGTACTTGTGGGGTCCATGTCAATTGGCACTGATGCTGAGTCCAGACATAGGAGTATGTCTCTGAATTGTAATGCCTTACAGCAAGCATGTCCTATGTTGTGGCCTGTGACATGATGTGCATGAGTGTGCGATACGCAGAGTGCAGGGATGGTGGCCTGTGTTGCAGTCATTACCATTCTGGACCATGGAATATTGTGGCCACTACTGTCCCCTGGGGCATATTTTGCTAGGTATCATGTGTGTCATCACAATATGTGGACACTCTCAGTGTCTACAGCATAGGATGTGCTCTGTGCCATTGTCCCCTGGCACCATGTATATTTCCGTAACGTGTTCTACAAGTGTCCACTGTACAGCCTGACCTAATTTTCCTCGTTCATACTCACGGTGGCCAGTGCCTGTGTGTCTTGTTACAATTATCTGATGATGGCCATTTGTAAATGAGATCGTTGTACAGGCACACATGGGGTATTTTGGGTCCAATATGGGTTTCTGGCAGCCCATGTGTATTTCTCCCAGACTAAGAGATGCAAGTGCTTCCTGTGTCTCATCAAATTGTCGCATGTAGGGGGTGGTTGGTGCGGGCAAGGCCTACATGTCGACACCTGAAATCTCATTGCTCGGTCTGGCCAGTGTGTGATGTTTGTCTGGACATACACTCAAGGTGCAGTGTCCCATTCATGTTGGGCATGTCTTTAAGTATTACCTTTGCAGCATGTGCCTCAAGTTCATGGAGATGGTCCCTGCTCATCCCTAGTTACGGCAACACTGTGTGGTGCAGATGCAGTGCTGGATTGTCCCCAGAGCCTGGCTCCTCTGTCCAAATCCATATCATGTCATTTGCAAATGTGTCATGCTCTCCATAGTTTCTCAGTGGCATGGTGGGTGAACCAACTGTGTGTTGCAGGGCCTATATATGTACCTTGTATTGTAGATGTTACTCATCTTTCATTTCAGTCTATGCACTGTAACCTATGTAGATTTGACTCATGTGACATATGTAGAAGTGTAGCTCACTGGTTAGAGGAGGCATACCCTGAAGCAGAGATCAGACCCGGGACCTGGGTTCGTTTCCCGACGCGGCAGGGTCCAGAGCCCAATTGTCCACGGACTCGATAATTCTCGCTTCGGTGCCCACTCTAAGCACGAGTTCACACTATGCAGCTCTGGGCAACAAGCCTGCTTAATCTCCACAACGGCCCCCCGCGGCGGGATGCCTGGCTTTCACCTTGGGGATGCCCAGTACGGGTTATCTTACAGGGAAAAACCAGGACGGGTTCCCAATGCAAGCGCCAAGATGCCCGTAGGGTGATAGCTGCGCTCTATAAGTACATCAATCAATCAATCAATCAATCAGTATACAGTTGTCTGATTAATTCCTGTTTATTCACCTTGCCCACAGCATCATCGGGGGACACGGATGGAGACACCGGCACGGACCGTGCGGAGGGATCGGGCACCAGTGCCAGCAGTGACATCTTAGCTGGCACATCGAGTGGAACTGAGGCCAAGGGGAGTGAGCCGGAGGACCTGTCCACTGCCACCACAGAATATGAAGCTGACGGGTCCGAGGCTGAGCTCTCCGAGGGGGCAGAGGCTGCTCCAACAGCTGACAGCAGCACAACATCTCTCCCCGCCCCCTCCATTGCCATCACCGGCCTCCCACTTGCTCGTGTCCCTTCCTGGCGTGCTAGGTCACCACGTGTCTCCTTCCTGCCAGGCACCGCACCCCCTGCCCCTGTCTCCACTGCTGCCGCCAATGCCGAGTCTGTGGATATCCTGCGGCAGTTGCAGGTTGGTCAGGCTGTGATGCTTAATGTCCTCCATGGCCACAGCCAAGTGCTCAACAACATGGAGGCATACTTGGAGGGCATTTCAGCATCGCAGGCTGACCAACGCAACTTGCTGCGGTCTATTGACTCGACACTGACTGCAGCAGTGGATCTCCTGCAGCACTTCGTCCCACCCCCTACCCATGCCCCATCTACACTTCCCACTCCCATGCCTGTCCCACGTACACCCAGACGTCAGCATGCACACACCCCACCAGACACAGGCACCACACCAGCAGGGAAGGCAAAGCGCACACCTCCTGGCACGCACACACAGGGTGAAGAAGGAACACCCACTGAGTCGGGGGGGAAACGGAAGACACGCAGCCAGAGTGGGAGTCCACATTCCTCACGAGCACCACCCTCCAAATCCACTCCCCTCAGCTCTCCTGGCCAAGAGTTGGACACAGGGTCAGTCCTGCCCAGTCTGTCCATCAGCCCCAGTGTGGCACCACCCCGCAAGCGGTGGAGGCAGGACACCGGCAGGGGAGTTGAGTCCCCCCCTGTCCACACCCCCCCCAGTAGCGCTGCGACCCATCCCTCCAACCCCCCCCCCCTCCTTGGGGCCTGTGGTTCCTTCCGGTGCAGGGGAGACGCTGGGCGACCTGGCAGTAGTGTGCAGCGCCGTGCTCGAATCCACCTTTGGCGCTGCCCCACCCCCTGTGTTGGAGTCGTCCGTCCCTGCACCCACAACACCTCCCCTTGCCCCTCCTGTCCCTGCAGTGCCTGGGCCTTCCCCCCAACATGATGCCCCCCCCCCCTGTGGAAGACAAAGGAGTCTGACTGTGCAGGCAAGCTAGGGGACACACGTACCACTGTGTCCCCCATCCGGATTTGAGTCATGGACTGCCCTATGGGCCTTGTATATATTGACATTTATGATGATTATTACTTACATCCTGCTGAATAAAGCAATTTGTTTTTTCCTTGGAACACTACTGTTTATCTGGTATTGCTGTTGGTGGACCAGCTCCATGATTTTGGGTGGTGATAATGTGTTGTGTGTGTGGGAAATGTAGTCTTGTGCTGGTCATAGGGTGGACCCTGGTATCTGTGTGCCATCACAAGCTGTTGGCTAAATTACTTTGTTCATGTAAGCAGTTACTGCATGGTGACATCGTCCCAAAGTGTGTTCCTTCCTCTGTCTAACCCAGAGGTCTTCAAACTTTTGGATGCCGAGACCCCCCTGTCAACATTTTGAGGCGTAAGGACCCCCTCCTGACAAAAATGTCTAAACCTGTTGATTAAATTGTGTGGGATGAAAATGTAAATGATGTTATGTGATGCCGCGTATTTTGGGATAGCATTGCTTCATTATTTTGATATTTGTTACACACAGTAACGCTGAGGAAAGATTTCACCCAATCAGTACCCATTTATAACCAAAATACAGCAATTATCATCAGAGAGATTTCAAGTCAACCTTTGTGAATGGCCTTCCACTCTGCAGCAATACGTGCTGCCGCATTAGAAGCTCACCTGGCCCTGACCGGAAGAAGCAGGGGTCCCTTAAAACCCTGGCGGTTTTGTGTAGAGTTAAGCCGTTTACCCATGCAGCTTTCCTCTCACCCCCTCCCTTCCATCCCTCTCTCCTCTCCTAACCCCGGATCCCTCTCTCACTTTGCAGGTCATTTTCTTTCACCCCTTTTTACAACTTCTGAACTCTCCCCATTCAACCTCTCACTTCACCTTTAATCACCTCTTGCCATTCTGTCCTTTCACTGCCCTCATCTCTAACAGTCTCTCACATTTATCTCATGGCCTCTCTGGCCCTGTCACCTCCCGTGCCCCTCAGCACTTCTCATTCACCTCGTCTCTTCATTCAAATTTTTGTCTATTTGTATCTTACACCTCTCCAGTCCCCCCATTCCTCTTTCACATCTCCCCTTTGTTCTAACAGAAGCCCTCACCTTTGGATCACACTCACTTCTCTTCGGCAATTCACATTTCTCCTCATCCCTGACCTCTTCAATCAAATTCTCTCACTCCCTTGCTGTCCTCTCTCATTTTGGGTGCGGATGCAAGTTCAGAATGGGATGAATGAATGTATGATTACTGATGGGCTTGTTTGAGTGAGTTGCATATTGAGTAGTGAGGGGGACAGGTGAGTGAAGTGTCACATGAGTGCAGGATGAGTAGTGTACTCGTGTGACTGCAGGTTGAGGTATAGTGTGAGCAGGACAAGTGCATTTTGAGTGCAGAGTGATCACTGTGAGTGCAAGGTGAGCGGGTGAATGGTGCAAGTGCATGGTGATCAGTGTGAGTGCATTGTGATCACTGTGAGTGCAAGGTGAGCGTGACAATAAAGGGCGAGAATGAGGAATGAGTTGTCTGAATGCAGGGTGCATTCCCAGACCCATGAAGTAACTCAGCATGTTATTGACGGGGGCGTAGACTTTAAGATCTAAGTTAAACTATTGCGGCATTAATCGGGGATCGAGGGTGAAGGAAATAAATAATGTGCTGATCCTGCAACAAACTTCCAGTCCTATGGTTAGGGTTACCAGCAGATTATTTTGATGGCCCAGTCGGTACAAAAAAAAGCAGTCACCTAAAGCGGTATTTTCAGCGCTTATCTGTGCATACTTCCCAGGGCCGGCTTTAGTGCTGGTGGTGCCCTGTGCGACAATGTTTGTTGGTGCCCCCCCAATGACCACCCCCACCACGGATTCTCTCACTAGCACCCTTTAACAGTGACCAAGTCTCCATAACCCCACACTCTCAGATGCGTTGAATTAGTTATATAGTGCCACTCATACCAGTGTAGGGTGTCCGAGCACTTTGCATCACACACACATTACACAGAGACAATCAATCATAAGTGTGTAAATCAGTGTATAGGAAATGTTACATAAGCCAAAGGACTAAAAGTATAGGAGTCACATGTCATCCACACTGGTAGGCAGTATAGTTCAAGAGTGCTTGGTGTGGAGAAGCACAAACTCAGAGTCGAAAAAGAAACAGCATAGTTGGGAGTTCTCTTTAATAATAAGAATTGATTTCTAGCCAAATTAACCCTTTTTGCAACATTAATCAATGGTCTAATAATGTATTCTTTGTAGTGTGCATGCTGTTCTAGGATGAAAGTTAATAGCTCACTATTCTATATTAGGACTTTAAGTTATAAATTGCAAGTAACAAAAGGATGTCTCTTTTGAAAGCCGTAACCTGCTGATCTCTTCACATCATACACACTCTGTAATCTACTTGGTACACGTTCTTTGCAGCAGGCATATTAACCCTCTGCACTAACTTCACCTAAGTCAAAACCTCAACTATACAAAATTCTGATCTCTCTCCAGGAAGATAATTAATCACACGAGTTATCTTGACATTTATGTCATGCCTGGTAATTGTCGGGGGAAGAAATGCTGCAGCAGGTGCTTCAAAAGCACAATAAAACTTTCACACTCAGCGCCCCCAGGAAGCCAACTTTGTATTCCTTTCCATGAAATGCATTCTCACACTACGGCAGTGAATGTAAAATCCAAATGTAAGGAATAGGCACAGTGGGGACCCAGGGGGTACTGGAACCAGCAAAAAAACCTAACCCTCTGTAAGCAGTTTACAAAGGCATGTTAAAATGCAAATGGTCTTTAAAGACCTGTTAAAAAACACGGGGGTGCCGGAGATAGGAATCCAGACACTGCCCAGCTGAGCCCCCAGCAGCTCAAGTTTCACTGCAGCAGCCCGGCTGAGACACAGGACGGGGGAAGTGTGGGGGGGGGGCTGAAGCCCTTGGGCCTGGGCAGAAGTTTGACTGAGAAGGCGCGACCCCCTTTGCATCACTCCACGGCCCCCCTGGGGGTCGCGCCCCACAGTTTGAAGACCCCTGGTCTAACCTGACATCTTCCCTGCAGGGTGTTTCCACTATGTGGTGCTGAGCTGTGTCTACATCAGCTGGGTGTGTGACGGACTCCTTCAACTTTGCACATGCATGCTGAGCGATGTCTCCACCTGCATCATTCGTGGCATCCTTGGTGGTCACTGTACTTGTGTATGTAGACTGTTGACATGACTTCATGTGGACATGTTCTCTTTTAGGCGCTATGCATGTGTGTACTCCCAGCCTCGCACACATGTGGTACATGTACTGCAGGGTCTTTGTGCACCTGACTGACTTTTGTGGGCATTGTATCTGTGGCTACTCCACCCTTTGCGTTCCATGGGCACTGCTGGGAGGACTCTGCACCCACCCCTCCTGTGTCTGGGCACTGCTGGGAGTGATAGGCACCCACCCCTCCTGTGTCTGGGCACTGCTGGGAGGACTCTACACCCACCCCTCCTGTGTCTGGGCACTGCTGGGAGTGATAGGCACCCACCCCTCCTGTGTCTGGGCACTGCTGGGAGGACTCTACACCCACCCCTCCTGCGTCTGGGCACTGCTGGGAGGACTCTACACCCACCCCTCCTGCATCTGGGCACTGCTGGGAGGACTCTGCACCCACCCCTCCTCTGTCTGGGCACTGCTGGGAGTGATAGGCACCCACCCCTCCTGTGTCTGGGCACTGCTGGGAGGACTCTACACCCACCCCTCCTGTGTCTGGGCACTGCTGGGAGGACTCTACACCCACCCCTCCTGCGTCTGGGCACTGCTGGGAGGACTCTGCACCCACCCCTCCTGTGTCTGGGCACTGCTGGGAGTGATAAGCACCCACCCCTCCTGTGTCTGGGCACTGCTGGGAGGACTCTACACCCACCCCGCCTGTGTCTGGGCACTGCTGGGAGGACTCTACACCCACCCCTCCTGCATCTGGGCACTGCTGGGAGGACTCTGCACCCACCCCTCCTGCGTCTGGGCACTGCTGGGAGGACTCTGCACCCACCCCTCCTGTGTCTGGGCACTGCAGGGAGGACTCTACACCCACCCCTCCTGTGTCTGGGCACTGCTGGGAGGACTCTACACCCACCCCTCCTGCGTCTGGGCATGTACGCTCCATACATACACTGTTGGGGTGGGGGTACGCTCCATACATACGCGGGTGAGGGTACGGTCCGTACATACACTGTTGGGGTGGGGGTACGCTCCATACATACGCGGGTGGGGGTACGGTCCGTACATACACTGTTGGGGTGGGGGTACGCTTCATACATACGCGGGTGTGGGTACGGTCCGTACATACACTGTTGGGGTGGGGGTACGCTCCATACATACGCGGGTGTGGGTACGGTCCGTACATACACTGTTGGGGTGGGGGTACGCTCCATACATACGCGGGTGTGGGTACGGTCCGTACATACACTGTTGGGGTGGGGGTACGCTCCATACATACGCGGGTGAGGGTACGGTCCGTACATACACTGTTGGGGTGGGGGTACGCTCCATACATACGCGGGTGGGGGTACGGTCCATACATACACTGTTGGGGTGGGGGTACGCTCCATACATACGCGGGTGGGGGTACGCTCCATACATACGCAGGTGGGGGTACGGTCCGTACATACACTGTTGGGGTGGGGGTACGCTCCATACATACGCGGGTGAGGGTACGGTCCGTACGTACCCGTGCCCACGCTGTGGAATGCTTGTGCGGCCCGTACCCAGGCCTTTGGCACATGGGTACGGGCCGTACCCCCATTGTTGGGGTGACGTGGGTGTGGGCGTGGTACGACTTGTACCCACGCTCTTAAGGCATGGGTACGGTACGTACCTGTATTGTTGTGTTGGCGGTTCGCGTCGTCGCCCACTTCCATGGCGCTGGCATTGCTGGACACGCCCCCACCCCCTCGAAGTGACCAGGGCCTGGAGGTCAGGTATGTCCAGGGCATGTGTGCTGTGTGACTTGGGTGGGGGTTTTGTGTCCTGCCCCTGCCCCCCCCCCCTTTGCCCCTGGGTGTTGTTCTGACCTTCTGCGGCGTCTGCGTCGGTACCTGTAGAGGAGGTCGACTGCTATGAGGGCCGGGATGACACGCAGGTTCGGGTCCATGTCTGTCCGTCGCGTACAGGTGCTCCTTGTGCGCGTCGTCCTGATTTCCCGGCAGTT
This sequence comes from Triturus cristatus, assembly GCF_964204655.1. Taxonomy (NCBI): domain Eukaryota; kingdom Metazoa; phylum Chordata; class Amphibia; order Caudata; family Salamandridae; genus Triturus; species Triturus cristatus. Next base: position 728,517,803 of record NC_140580.1, read on the forward strand.
TTTGGCTGCCGGAAAATATTCTCCGTGCGGGATGACGTTGGTGCGAATCGTACTTCCTGGTTCGTGGAACGCAGGCTGCATACGTCCCGACGTCACGTCGGCGCTTTTCCGGATGTCATTTGTATGTTTATTTTCCTCGGTTGGTGTTTTCTACGAATCGTACGGAAATAGTGTTTCCGTGCGAATCGTACTTGCATGTTTGTAAAGTTTAACAACCGGGTACGAGTCGGACGGAGAAAACCCTCCGTCCGACGGTTCGTACCCGTTTTCTCCAGGTTCGGAATCGGCACCATAGTTGGAGACCCAATGCTCCTGAGAAATAAACCCCAGAGTTTCGCAATTAACCCAAATGCCTTTACATTCACGCTCGTTCATACAAGAAAATGTAGTACATTCACACAGAATCCTGTCTTTCCCGAGAACAGCGAACAGTCTGTTCTACTACAAAATTATGACATACGTTAACAAAGCAGCGCTTACCTCTCCTTTGTCCTTCTTACAAGCTCAGAGAGTACCTATTACCTTTCCAGTGATAAGCGTTATCGGAATGCCAGTTGGATCCCTGTTACCTAAGACTTCATAGGTAACCTTCGCTTTCATACACTCTTCTCTCACACTATAAATGTCTCTAATGGCAACACACGACGATGCTACCGAATCGAACCCAGACAATGCGTCGTGCAACTTCAATTGTCACACGTTTCCCCTGTGTACCTACGGGGCAACAACAATTCCGTCTTTCCCGAGAGCAGCGCTTACCTCTGCCCTACTACGGAACCGTTACAAACTTCCAACTTCCTACATCCCAGAAGCCGTGCATACAACATATAACTCAACGTAACTCAACATAGAGTGTTAGTACATAAATCAATACCAATCAATAACCAAAATCAATAAGCAATGTACAAGCAATAATCACTAAACTAAAACAATAACAAACATCATCTTGCTACCAGAAAAACTGCTCCAGCGAGGAGGGCAAAATCCCTCCCTTTGTCATAGACCAAAGATCTCACATACACACATTATCCATACATTCGCTGGTGGGGCCCATAACACCAACATTCACTCACCATTAATCCGTGTGGGAGGCGATTATCTTCCAAACACTGGCATGAGAAGGAAATACCACTTTTACCCTAATGAGTGACAAATCTACACCACCTTCTGTTACTCATTAGGCCCTGAACTTCACCTTTAGTATTCTTCTCATAAATCGGGATGGATCAGTTAGTTGCTGATTTAGCTCTAATTTATAATTCTCTAATTAACCTTTTCGTTAATACATTTCAATGAATAAACAACCCAACTCATTTCTGTAGATATTCAATGTCAATCTTTATATTAATATTGCAAATTAAATCATTCATTTGATCAAGTTGCCATTCATATTTACCTATTCTGGCTAAATGTCGTCCTCTATGTCAAATCTGGCAGTCTCGCAAATCTATGCCCATCAAATTTAGTAAGTTCAGTTCATCAGGAGTTTGGGCATTAATTCAGTCCATCAAAGATTCAGGCAAACAGCTGTCCTGCAGTGTCACCGTCCTCTCCGTCAGCATAACGTCAGGAAATCGAGAAAGGTCAGAAACGAACCCGCACCAACCTCTCTATTCTACCATAATTTATAGTAAAAATCATTGACAATTTGTATCGAAAACGGGTCTTCAAATGTTCTGATTGGTCCATTGAAATCGTCTGACAGACTTCCCACCAAAATAAAGTCTCTGAGGTCATTATACTTGATTGTTCCTATTTTTAGTAGCACATTATTGTTCATTCAGAAAAGCTGGCTTGTGTCCCAGGGCAACCTTGAAGGGTACAGTCTGGTTAGGGTCATGACGAGGCCACTGTAGCTGGCTTCAGTGCAGGCGCACTTCACCCAAGCCTTGTTCGGCGTCGGCAGTCGGGTTAGGCACCAAAGGCAGCCATTTTACGATAGGCCCAAATAGTCAACTTAAGCAAAAGAAACACAAAACATAATTAATACATAGAAATGACTAAATAAATGTTATTCCCTCACTAATACCCATATGTGTGTGTATTTATCTAGCATTAAGCAACACTCAAGCGGGTTTATACTTACAAAGTAAAGCACAAATCACAAATACATCACAAAAGCGACATATATTATGCAATATTCTAATTGTCTATCATTAGTATGCGTACATATTTCAGTTTACAGTTTAATAAAGTCATGCAAAGCAATCCCACATGTATTTCAGTCATTAATAAGATTGATTTGTTAATTCCACTTCAATCCATTAATTTAATTACAATTAATCAATTAATCTAATTAATAAACAAGCAAAGTGGGGTAGGTATACAACATTTTTGTATTACCCGCTCCAGCACAATCGTGTACAATGTTCCTGAAGCCACGATTTTGCAAAAGGATTCAGTGGTGGCCATTAATGTGCCTGTGCATTGAGGTGGGCCACACGTGCTCAAGCACACATACTCATACTCCCCCATCGACATGCACACGCACTCACACCCATGCATTTACAAGCACACACATAATACACCCACCATTCACAGGCACATACACACATACATATCCATTCACAGCATGCATTCACAAATACACATACAATCATACATACACACATGCACCCAACATATGAAAAGGTTCCAGTGCTGCAGGAGTTACATTGCTGACCTTGTGATCCAACCTCAACTGTGACAAAGCGTCACACACCAATAAGACAACCTAAACAGCGACTAAAAAACTCAAAATGAATGTGGAGTAATGAGGCTATCGCCTCGGTATCCAAAAACTCACCACTGTCAGATGGCATCTGACAGACGAAAACAAGACACACGGAAGGAGTTACATTGGGTGGAAGGAAGGAAGCCTTATGAGTTCCTGGAGGTTTTGGGGAAGGCTCTGCCAGTAGATCCCATCATCTCCTCAACCTTTGGCTAACGTTGTCATGGGTCAGGCAATGTAGGGGGGACTCTGAGGGGGTCAGCCCTGGGCACTTAGGGCTTAAAACTGAAGCACCCAGGTCCAACTCTATAAGTGGTGCACCCCCTTGTCATGAGGTAGAGAACCTCACAGCATTTTGCCAGTCTGAGGAGGTCACAGCCTCAGAGCTGTGAAAACTTCGGCCATCAAAGTTTGGCTCAAGCAGCCTATACATTTAGCACATGTACAGCGCCTGTCTGCCTGATCCGAACATGGAGAGTGTCTATCAGGCTGATCTTTGCTCAGACTGACAAATAGACACTCTTCATCCTTTGAAAAAAGGTGGGAGGGGATGTCCTCTCGATTCTTAACAACGGGCAGAGCCTTAATGGAGTTCAGATTTCAGTTATGTAGACCCGTTGCTTCTTAAAGGATAGTTTATATGGACCAGTGGGTCATAGAGAAATATCCTGAAGTTATAGTGTTGATCAAAGCAAATTTTGAGTTGTACTCTTAAACATTTATTTGAACTCTTAAGACGGGCTATATTTTATGGCTATATGATAGAACCATGCATTCTAGTTGTAGAGCATGCCGGTGCAACACGGAATGCTATTACCACGCATAACCTTTTCTTCGCATTTTTTTACAACGCATTTGCCTTTACCATGTGTGCCTTTACAACGGTTTTCACTGTCAAAGCGTCAATGGTGAAGGTTTCACCAGTGAATGTAAGTATTTTTCAGTTAAGTATAAACTCCTTCCCACAATAGATCCAAAGAAAAGAACGGCACTCGGTGGAGGCTTCAAATTCAGGATGTGATTTTATTCCATCAAAGAAAAATATTGGCAAAGAAAGAATTGCCCCTCGGATGGAACAGCACTCGCAGCTAGGTAATGCACAGACGCAGGAGCAACTGCCGCCAACACGCTCCTCTGTAGATTTTCAAAGTCTGACGCGTTTCGGGCTGACGCCCTTCATCATGGACAATCCTACGTGCAAATACAGGAAACAGAAAGCACCAGTCAATTCCCTCCCTTTATTCAAAACTTTTCACAAATACGCTCAGGTAAGCGATACGTTGCATGCTGGGACACAGGGGCTGCAGGGAAATGGAGTTCCTGTCCCCACGCGCTGAAACGTGCTGAAAACCGGCAATCCGTCAGGCCAGTGATGTACTGTTGCACAGCTTCACTGTATAGGGTAAATACACCAGGACAACGGTAGGAAATATTTTCAAAGGCTCCCACCAAGCTCAATTTTGAAGCAATTTGTAAAGTATATGTGCAAACCTTCAAACAGTAATAAAGTGAAAACACCACACAAAAAATTATTCCATACTTGTTTAGAAAAATAGAGTGATTTTTAATAAATAAAAAAATACCAAAATGCCAAAAATCCAATCAGTAGAACCAGAGATATGCAATTTTAAAGATTTATTGAAAATAGTGCCAAAAAAAGCTCAAAGCGCCAACTGTGGATATCTGGTCACGCTGGACCGAGACAAAGTCACAACTTCAGGCCGACCTTAATGGGGGCGGGCTGGCTACTGGGACCCAATTAGGCCCACTGAACAAGAGCACTTTAAATTCTGGTTGCGGAGCATTGCGACGTGTTGCATTTAAGATGCGTTGCGCAGTCGAAGTGATGCATCGGTTCAGAGGAGCTGCAAGGCTACAATGCAAGGTCCTGCAACGTCATCAAGGATCCCATCGACAAGGGGCTTGTGATGTGAATTCCGCTGTACAGGATGCGGTTGCAGTCGGTTCCGAGGAGCTGCAAGACTGTGATGCATGTCGTAGAGGCTGCCATCAATGAGGGATGCGAGGGTCTGCTTCAAGGATGCATTGCGCAGTGGCAGTTCCTATGAGGCTGAGGGCTGCTTGGGTAATGCAAAGACCTTGCGAGGGGAAGATCCAAGCAGTAGAGGTGATGCATTGATTATGCTCGGGGTTATGCCTGCAGCAGAGGAGATGTGTCTGTTCTGCTGGATCCAGAGAGGGGTTGACAGAGCACATTTAGGCCCACATCCAAGGGTCCAGGACTGAGGTTGCACCACTTGGCAGGTTAGGGATCATAGATGGCAGAGTCCAGGTGCTGGCTTCAAGGTTTGTTAGAGCCTTCTGTCCCTGAGACTCTAGTCAGGAGGCAAACCAACTAGCCCTTGGAGTCACTCTGGTAGTCTTGGGTTCAACAGATGCAGATCCAGTCCTTCTCAACAAGGCAGGAGGGCAACAGGCAGCAAGTCACCACAGCAGGATAGCAGTCCTTCAGAGCAACATTCCATCAGGGTGGCAGTCCTTTAAGCAGCACAGCAGTCCTTCTTCCTGGCTGAGTATCAATGGGCCCAGAAGTGCACTTAAAGATTTGATGTCTGAGGTCCAATATTTATACCCAGTTCTGCCTTTGAAGTGCGAAAAGCTTCTAGAGATTTGCCTTTGAAGTGCACAGGTATCCTGCCTTCCTGGCCTTGGCTGCAGACTAACTTCAGGGGATATGCAGCCTTTTGTGTGGAGGCAGGACACAGCCTATTCAAGTGTAAGTAGTGCTATGCCCTGCTCTTCCCTCCCATCCTGCCAATGATGGCCCTTCCAGGCACACCTAAGCTCTCTATTGTGTGTGGTTGTCTAGGAGGATTACCCAAAGCCCAACTGTTCACTACACCCAATCATGTGACCAAGAGATAAGCTGCAGGCACCAAATGGCTAAGGCAGGAAAACGCCACCTTTCTACAAGTGGCATTTTGAAAAGTGTAACTTAAAATACGACTCTACCATAAGAGGATTTTTTATTACAATTCCAAAGACATCAAACATGAACGGTTACCAGTTCCCATTTGGAAGTTATAGCTTAATAAAGATAATAAGGTAAGTGAAATGTTATCCTAAGGGAGAGGTAGGCCTTGCAGTAGTGAAAAACAAATTTAAATGTTTTTTGCTACCAGGACATATAAAACTTAAAAGGACATGGACAACTTTTAAATACACTGCACCCTGCCCTCGGGGCTGTCCAGGGCCTACTCCTGGGGTGACTTATATGTATTATAAAGGAAGGGTTGTGCCTGGCAAAAAGTTTATTTTGCCAGTTCAAAGTAGCAGTTTAAAACTTCATAAACAGCCTGCAATGACAGACCTGAGAAAGGTATGAAAAAGCTACTGAAGTAGGTGGCACAATCAGTGATACATGCCCACTAGTAGCATTTAATTTCCAGGCCCTGGGTACAAGTAGTACCACTCTACTAGGGACTTATAAGTAAATTACATAGGCCAATTGGGTTTAAGCCAATGCTTCCATCACACACAGGCTACAATGGCAGGCGGAGACATGTTTTAAAGGGATACTTAAGTGGGAGGCACAATAAGTGCTGCAGGCCCACTAGTAGAATTTAATTTACAGGCCCTGGCACTCTCAGTGCACTGTACTAGGGACATATGAGTCAATTAAATGTGCCATTTAGGTGTAAGCTAATTGTACTTTGTTCAAAGGAGAGGGCGCAAACACTTTCACACTGGTTAGCAGTGGTAGAGTGTACAGAGTCCTAAAGCATACAAAAACGAATTCAGCAAAACAGGAGGAGTGAAGGGAAAATGTTTGGGGGTGACCCTGCAGAGAGGGCCAGGTCCAACATTCAACTTTGGCAAGGCAAGTAGAAACCTGTGAGTTTTAGTGATGGATTGATATGAGCCTACCTTCTTTCACAATCGGCTCCATTTTTAGCAGTGCCAGGTGAGTTATGGATGTTGCTGGTGTATAACCGTGGAATTAGATGAAGAGGCCACTCCACTATAGCACTAGCTTCATCTTGCATTATATTTATCTAAAGCTCCACAAACAATGTTGCCCTGATGGATGGGATCAATAAACACACCGGGGTGCAGTCACATGTACACAACTGTACCAATACACAGATACTGGGTACATATCACTGTGCCCTAAGCGTGGCCTTGTGACTGTGGAACACCCATTTTATGGCTCTAACTCTATAACAAGGTCTTCCACTCTCCAGACGCATCCTGAACTTCATATGGATAAGAGTTCACTTCCCTACTTTGCTCAGTCATGTGTCTTCAATGTTATGTATGGTTATGGCTTTTGGTGGCCTACCATCACTAGGGAAGTGTACCTGTTTTACTTGATAGTAATGAATTGTTGACATCCAAAGGCATATGCTTATCTTGTTGATCCATCTCAGCTCTGCCAATTCCTCCAATATGTTCCTTGGTGAGTTTGCATGTCAGACATCTTGTCAATCTACCAGGTCGCTGTAGTGACAGTGTCTACAATTCATGGTAATGTCTAAACGATGGGTTGCAGAGCCATCTAATGGTGTTTGAGATCTTAGGAGGTTGGATATGCCTAGTCATGGATTACTGAGGACTCCTACTCCAAAGCTATATTCACTTCTCAACTTGGTTTCTGGGTCAGCCCAAGGCACTGATGCACTTTTCCTTAACTGAAATCTGGCATCTTGGTTGTTTCTAATGGCCTGATCCTTCTTCCATTCATGGCTGTATTCACTTGTTGCTTAATATTTATTGAGCTTTTGTCACCCATGTAGCATTTGTGATATCTTGCTGTGGTGGTCACATGAGCAGTGCAGCAGGTGGCTATGATTCAATGATATGTGTGTGTTCTCTGCTTATTCTGGTCTTTTGAGGATTGGGATTATGGATGATCATGGATGTCTGAACCAGGTTCAATGTTGAGGTTTTGTTACTTCTCAGAATGTATTCAGGGCTGATCCATGGCACTGGTAAATTTGGAATCATTGGCAAGAGTGCTTGCAACCATGCAGTTTTTATGAGTGCTTTATGGGTATTGTAAGTATTGTGCATTTATGAGATTTTATGATTAATAATCCTGAGATGGCGGTGTGAGAAATGCTAAATGCATGGCATTTGGATCAGCAGTGGTGGTTGGAACTTAATTATCTGGCACGCAGCTTTAATTTCAAAGTTGCTTTTGAACTGAATTCTTGAGGAGAATGTTCAGTCGCCCCTCCCCCCAAAAACCGGGACATTTTCTACATTTATTCACATTTCTCACCACTCATGGTGAAAATCTGGGATTATCCTGGCAAACCTCAGATGCCAGGTCACCATAGGTTTACTACCTCAATGTTATCATTAAGGATACATAAAACTATACCAAAGTATGCCACTGCAACCAAGCTATACCTGATTTATGAGCCCTAACAATGGCAAGACTGGCCTTGGGTTGCTTGGGCTTAACTGTTTCTATTGGAGCAAGGTCAAGGCTGCATATAGCCAGATTCAAACTGAGGTGGCATAGTGTCCAAAATAACCATGGACTGGGATATTGTCCTGAATATATTCTAATGGCTGAGCTTAATTCAAGCATTCCATCCATGACCTTTTGTATATTTCAGTGTTATCATGGCATGCACTTCTAGGACTTATGCATTTGAATTTTGTTCCTTTTTAGGTCTCGCCTAGTCACCGCATGCGCTGCTCTGCAAGACATTTAGTGTGTGGGCTTTTAAAAGTCCTACCACACGCTTTTGGCTGGTGCAGAGCGTGCGGTTACACGCACAATGATGAGCAGATGCGCCATATGGCTTTCCTCTCTTGTCATGGTGCGCGCACATCGCACACCACTCGCCAGCCTACTTTCACTTTTCCCATCGCGCGCAAGCACCACTTGCGTCCACTTTTTGCTAGAGCTTCTTGTTTTTTTAAGCATTGGCCGCGCACGCACACAACTCCCACTTCTCCCCCTCCCCCACCACATTTCGCATCTAGCGGCCGCTCACGCGGCCAATGCTTGTTTCTCTTTTATCGCCGCATTCTCCCTTTTTTTCCACTTTTTAATTTAAACATTGCCCCATTTGCTGCCAGTGATCTTAACGTCTTAAATTAGAATGCAATGTAGTGTGGACGCCTTGACAGCCCCGGCATTCAAAGCCCTGCCAAGCTTGACAAAAAAAGGTACAATTACCAGCTCCCTCATCCCCTTCATCTCTCTCCTCTGCCTTTTTTGCAACATTTATGTTTTTAATAACATTGGAATGGTTTTGACCTTGTAGATTAATATCAGATTCAGGAACGAGAGGCACTGCCATGCGCAGCGGCACAGTAATATTCCTAAATCCACCTCAAGTGCCGCTTTTCGCTGTCTCTCCTTCAGGTGGATGCGGCTCCTGTCTGTCTCTTTCCATCCATGGCATTTTTGATAGCTTTTGACAATTCTGGTGACCACTTCCAGATGTAAAGCGCACAGAAATCAAGGGTCTCCTTCTGCAGCCTTTCCTCTTCCAAGCAGGCCTCTAGACAGCGGCGTCACTATGGGGGTGCAGGGGGTGCGGACCGCACCGGGTGACACCCTCATATGGGGTGACACCAACAGGGCCGGTGTGTGCAGAGCAACCTAACCTTTCAGGAGGAGGAGGTGCCTGTGCACAGCGCGCACTGTCTCCTCCTCCGCCGCGTCTGCGAAGACGACTTTCAGGCACAGCAGCTCTGTGTACATGCTGAGGCCTCTCGCCTACTAGCCCGGCAGTTCTTCTCTTACTGAAAACAGTGGCTGCAAGACGGGGTTCTCACTCTCTTTCCTCTCCTTTCTTTTATTTGCTTCCCTGTGAAATGGATCCAAAAACGAAAATCACTTTTGCTGGAAAATCAATGTCTTATTTTTCTGACATTTAATTCCAAAGTGCAGCATCGGGAATAAAAGTTAAAAAATATGAAAAAGAAATATTTTTGTTGTCTTGGCTTTGTTTTCCCTGGGCTTGGAACTAGTGCACCAATCCTGGAGGTATTGCAATGTGAGGATTGAAAAACAAAATTTGTACTTCTGCTCTGCATCTAGGGATGTTGTCTTTTTTTACCATACTGCTTACGTTTTGTGGCTATTGAAATGGGTCTATTCAGGGCCCTGTTGTCATGTCCTTAACTTTTTAGGCAAAAGCACTCACTGATTTCTGAACAGTGAGTGTAAAAGCGTTAAGGTAACCATGTTGTTCCTGCTTACATTTCACATGGTTTGCAAAATTTTGCATTCCCTATGATTGTTTGCTTTTTCCAGGATGCTGTCACTTTTTTCTTGTAGGCCACACATTGCTCTTGCCCAGTGCGTAATTTAAATTGAGCCGCATCCAGGTGTTTATAGCTGGCAACAATTGGGTTGTAGTTGAAGGCAGTCTAAGTTTTTCTCAGTGGGGCAGTATGGTGTTCAGTGGGGGAGAGGATGTGGCATTATGGCAAGAGCTGCTGAATTTGGAACTGGGGAACCAGGTTCAGCCTTAATAACCAGTCCACCAGACCACTCTCCTGAGGGAGCACTATCTCATGCTAGACCTTAGAAGGCTTTGCAAGACATTAGAAGCCCCGGTGTCGTAGCACCAGCAGGTGGACCCTAGCATGACAAGTGTAGGTTAACCTTCAAGGCTTGTCCACAACTATTCATACTGAAGTTCACCTCCAGTCTTGCGGGCAGGCCTATGAAGCAGCACACACTAGAACAACAGTGTCCCTGTCACTGAGATCACAGGACCCTTGAGAAGGGCCAGCTCTAGGGCGGTGCAACCGGTGTGACCGCACCAGGTGCTGACTTTAGGTGGAGGCATCATTTTTTCAAGTATATTATGGTTTTAAAAGCGCTTGCTGCCTCCTTCCTGGCCTCCAGCAATTTTCGGTAACAATAAAAATGTCATGATGACTCTGGTGATTAATGTTCTTCCTAGAGAGAGATCGGGATTTTGTCTAATGGAAGATTTGACTCATGGAAAGGTAGCTCAGAGGGTTAATGTACCTGCTGCAAAGAACATGTACCATGCAGATCACAAAGTGCACATAATGTAAATAGGCCAGTGGGCTTCTGCTTTTGTCAGAGAGATCCTTTTGTTACTTGCAGTTTATAAGTTAAAATCCTAACATAGAACAGTGAGCTATTAACTGTCATCTACTCCGCAGCAACACAAGTCACATTTTTTATTAAATTTTGATACGGTTGAGCTACAAACAATTTATTAGTTTAAATGGTCAGATGATGCTGCAGATCTTGCATTATGAGGCAAATATGGCAGAGCCATTATTATTTAGAAAACATTTGCAAACTAGGATTTTTAGCCATTCATGTTTGAACTGCTGTTTTGGAAAAGGGAGAAGTGCTGATGACAGAAACTCCATGGCTCGGAGACAAATGGCTTGTGCTTCCACATTTTATCGTATTTGGGGACATCATAGAGCAGGGCCTGCAGTCGTGCAAGCATCCCTCATGCACTGAGCGGATGCCGTAAAGGCTCCCATACACACAAGGACAGAGGCAAGAGCCCAGGCATAGCATAGACAAATAGCCAGGGCTTCAAGTGGGCTAGGTCTCGCCGGGTCTGAGCACAGGCAGTTTTTAGGTCTCGCTGAGACAGCGCAAGCTGTCTTTGAGACATTTTGTAAGTGGGCTTTCAAAAGTGCTACAAAATGGGTGGTAGAGGCACTCCGAATTTGTTTCAGAAACAAAGTTTTACTCGTTTAACACTTCTTCTCAATGGCGTGCTGTGGAGTGGATTCCAACAGTCATGGATTCCTGACACTTCAAACCTTCAATGCTAGGACCAGTAGGGCCCTAGTCTCCACGCACAGTTGCGTTCAGGACAATGCCTTGAAATAATTCTCAAAACTGTAGTTCATACTTAATCCAGCATTTGTAGTGAATAAATTAAATCAATGTCTCAGTGATTAAAGCAATTTATTCATTGCAAAAATATTCGTTAGTTAAATCTTCATTCAATCCTTCATATAAATCCAAATTACGCTCTTACAAGAAGTTCACTTTTTGTGAATGCCCAATGCATTTCGAGCCAGCCGGCTCTTCATCAGGGGCTACGTATCTAAAGAAATAAATAATGCATATTAACACATTGACCATTACAATGATGGCAAAAACATCAGTTTGCAAATACATGATCAAACTCAGAAATTCATAACAACATTCCATACTGAAACAACTAAGTGAATAAGTTGAGTGACCGCATAATGACCCAAAATGACCATCACCAAGAATGTTTAAATAAAGTTGTGTAGACGGTGAAAGAAGCCGAAAAAACTCAGAGAGACTGTTACCTTGTTGGGCAATAAACAACCGCTTTTCAAAACGAATGGATCAACCTGAAAACAGAACACACTAGAATGTCGTCTCTGAACGTAGAGAAAGAAACTGGCAAGAGAAATGAAGAGAAAATTCAAAATGAGAAATCTTACCGACACAGTACAACGTGGTCGATTCAATGAAAGGAACCTGTTCGACTGCTGGCTCAAAAAATCACCAGGTGAAAATCATGGCGGTATGTTGGGAGCATGCGCTTAAATCAGAGCATGTTTAGACATAAAAAAGGTGACTGAACAACGATACCTTACTCAAAATGGGAGGAACTATCTCAAAAAAAGTGACTAATGATACATGGACTATCATCAAAGGTAAAACTGGTTCCACTATAAAAATAAACGACATGACAAAGCGCAAAAGCCTGAATCAAAGTGGAGGTAATACTCGCGTGCATACTGTGCTACTGAAAAATTTTTTTTAAACAAGGTGGCTGGATGAATGGTGCCGCCATCTTGAAAGAGAGCGAAAAATGAACCTGGACATGAGAAAAATGGTGAAAAATTTAAAAACGCCCTACTGGTCCTAGCATTGAAGGTTTGAAACTTTCAAAAGTGCTACCCACATGATTTGGCAGGCCTAAAGCTTGAGTGCACGATGGCGTGCACGTGCACAGCTGCTGCTCGCACTCCCTCCTCCCTTATCCCCCTCCCTTTTCGTCAGCTTCAGGCTCCTTTGATGCTGGCATTCCCCCCTCCCTTCTCGCCCAGCCCTTGTCACCTCGGCTTGTTATTCGCGCGGTCGTGTCACTTTCAAGGCCAATGCTTGTTTTCATTTGCTCCCTGCCCCATGAATGCAGAGTCATCTGGTAGTTCACTGACAAAGTGTGCTTTCATGACACTAAGCAGATGGCTTCAGAGGATTCTTTTCAAAGGGGCCGTCCGGGCTTTTAGGAGACAATTGCTCCCAACATAAAAACTTTGTAAAGCATGTCAAGAGCATTAATCTACCAGTAACTTCCCCATTCTACAGTCATTCATCTGTTATTTGATGTATTTTACCTACTTAGTTAATTGGTTCAGGAGGAAAAATATGACAACGACTCCAGGAAAGGAAAAATAGGCACAGAGAATTATATTAATAAGTAATTCTCTCTGTCTATTTTTCGTTCCCTGGTGACGTTTTCATATGTTTTGCTTGAGCCAATTAACTGACAAAGTAAAACATATTCATGACCGAAAACCCTGTCACGTTGAATGACTCACGTCTCCCTCATCTCCCCTCTCTATGGTCCTTCTGTCTCCCTCGACCCCTCCCTTTCTACCGTTCTCGCTCTTCTCCTGTTTCTCCATCAACGTTTCTTTAATCTCTTAACATTCCTGCCCCTCATCTTCCCTCCCTACCAGATGTGTATCCCCTTCCCATATCTCTTACTGTTGCACCCATGTCTCACTCAGCCCTTCTCTTTGTCCTCATCCTTCCTGTCTCGCACACCCTGCATTTTGTTATGCCCACTCTCTCCTTTATCCCACCCATCATTTCCCATTACCACCTGGCGCACCTCTCCCCCTCTCTGTCTTCATCTCCTTCTATTCCTCCATCATATCTCCCTCACTGTCTCACCCTGTTACTTTCCTTTGCACTGCTTCTCTGCAGTTACTACCCTGTGTGACAGACTCCGCAGTAGTAGGGTACTCCGTGCTCTCTCTCTCCCTGACACAGGTGTAAGAGGGCCCATGCCACTACCTGTGCAGGGTTGAAATAAGGGCCAAAAGAAAAGAGTACCAAGTCACGGCATCAGTTTACAGAGAAAGCAAAAAAAAGAGAAAATTCCAAAACAAGCATTTGCAATGCAAAAGGTCTTGCATTTGCTTGGACCTGCAGGGCATGTCTCTCTGCATTACCAGCCTGCTTAGGGCACAAGCATTTGCAATGAAATAGGTCTCGAATTTACGCGAGTTTGAGCTATTGGCAATGTAAATGACAATGCCTTTTATTTATATTTAGTTTTTTAAAACATAAACAAAAGGCATTGTCATTTACAATGCCAATAGCTTAAACTCGCGTAAATGCGAGACCTATTGCATCGCAAATGCTTGTTTAAAGGGGACCTCAAACGGGTCTCAATCGGGCTCTGTTTTGTGCCCTGGCAAAGGCGGTGCGGTTTTTTCCGGACTGCAGTGACAGCAGGCGCATCGATGTTCTCGCGCTCACACTGCTCACTTCTCACTAGTGTGTGCGTGCTCACACTGTTCACGTCTCACTGCTCACTTCTGACTAGTGTGAGCGCGCTCACACTGCACACTTCTCACTAGTGTGTGCGTGCACACACTGTTCACGTCTCACTGCTCACTTCTCACTAGTGTGCGCGAGCTCACACTGTACACTTCTCACTAGTGGAGAAGTTATGGCATGATGTCATGCCAGGTGAGCGTTGTAGGGGAAGGAAATTTCCTTTATAGAGAGTCATTTTCTCTCTGGATTTCCCTTCTCTTTTTGAAACTCAGGAGCAGCAACATTTTCGCGGTGTCACCTGGGCTTTCAGTGGAAGCTTTTTCAATATTATATACAAACCATAGTTGCTGCTTATTTATCTTATGCAACTAACAACCATTGACAAAGCCAATAGTCATGACTTGTTGTAGGTATGACGATACTTGTGTCGTATATTTGGATGCAATGACAGAAACTGCAAAATACAAGTCGGGAGCCACAACCTTAATTACGTTGGCCACGCTCCATCCAGAGACCCCCCCCCCGTTTTTTCATTCCACTTAAAGCCCTGCAAACAGCAATGCAGCTTCTGTCATGGACCAAGTCGGTACAGTAACGCCAGCAGCGGTGCAATCGCCCCTCGTGCCGGACGAGAGACAGCGAGGGCGACAGCAGTGCTTGCACCCATGAACACAGTCAAGATAGATGCAGTCATCGGTGTTGAAACGGATTCATTTCTAATTTAAATATATATACTCGGGCCTCGGCGCCGGCGGATGTCCCTGATATGACACAGCTCTGTGCACCTGATTTGTGCGAATCTGAGCCTGCGGCCCCCGGGGGAAGTGAAGGTCGCAGACCAGTCTTCCCCCGGGGTATTCGCGCAACGACCGGAAGGACATGGTGGGGGTGGGATCACAGGAAGGAAGGAGGGGGGCGGGAGTTGGGAGGGTATATAGGTGTCAGGAGAGGAGTAGCCGGCCTCTTCCTGACACCTGAGCACCACCGGGGGGAAGTTAAAAGTTTGTCCGCCCACCCACCCTACAGACGTTAAGCGAAGGGTTGGGATAGATTTTGGGCTGAGCGTGCCAGTTTAGGGCTGGTTGCAGAGGAGAGGCGTCACGGTACTTTGGAGGGGTGGGTAGTCACATACGGGCGGATCCACCCCTCGGGGGGGGGAGAACGGTACACAGGTGACTGATAGCGGGCGCGGGAAGCATTGACCAATGAAGGAAATTACACAGAGGATGCTTGGAGGGCAAGTGAAGGTGAGAATGGGGAGAGGAAAGAGGTCACCGAGTGAATGGGGGAAGAGTCTAACAGGTGAGATGGTTTTGAGAATGGATGAAAGGAGAATGAGTCGGTATGGGATGGGGAAAGTATATTTACTGCATTTATGTACTGTCGAATAAAGTCTAAATGATTGCAACCATGTCCTAATAAAATGGCCTTTTACGCTTCAAGTAACAGCGTGGAGTGTGGTTCTTGCGCGATGCGAGCAGTGCACGACCTAGCGCCACCTACAGGCACAGACTGGTGCTAGTGCCGCGATGCAGTTCACAAAATCGGCCCACACGTGCCCACAAAACTGGTCCAGCACTTAAGCTAAAGTGGCCCCTTTGGCACTGACCGTAGGGTAGGCCAGTCCGATCATGTACAAAGCCTTATCCTGGTGACGTCATGTTGAATTTTGGAGCTCTGCATATTTCTTGATCTACAACAGATTGTTTTCTTTCCTTCTGCTTCGGTGGCCCAGATCCTAAAACTTCCATCGCTCTGTTTCCCTTTCCTCCATTACACCGTGCAGTATAGTTCAGAACTGTGGGTCCTTTTTAATTACACTGGGTCATTCATTTCTGGGGTCTACTTCTTCCCGAACATACATACCAGTGCCAGACTGAGCCCCTTCTCCTGCCCCCACCTTGACTTCAGTGTTTTCCCACCCTGGTTGGGTTTGCCTCCACTTCTTGGCTTCTGAAATCTGCCCGCTTGTTTAACCACCCAGTGCCCCTGGAGCACTCCAACCCTCTTGATTAATTTGCACTGGTTCCCATTTCGTTATTATCTTCAATGCCGTTTCATAGTTATTTTTCAAAACTGTATCTGTGGCCTTTCGATCCCTTTACTTTTTCCCTCCATGGCCCTTCTCCTTCTCACTCCTTCCTCAGTTCCTCTTGGCAGTGCCTCTTCCTCTGTAACCACCCTGGTGTCCCACCTACATCCTGGAACTCCTTTTCTGCCGCTGTTTGTGCTGTTGCTGAACTAGTTACGATTCCAAATGGGGATATTTCACCCGGAGAGAAATGCCCCATCTCGCCATCCCAAGTGCCTGAAAACTCGGTCACTGATGCTGCAAGGCAGGGCCTGCGAGCAGAAGCACTACTCAGCCCACCCCTACCCCCTGCAGCAGTCCGCTACTGAAATCAAAAACTTAGCAGCGGTCGCCAGCAGTGCACACCTCCATCATACACAGGCCAGGCAAAGTGAGGGAAATATTTTCACTCTTAGAGCAACCACTGCACGTGAGTACAAGGGCATGCATACCAACAGAAGATACAGTGCAGGCAGCAGCTGTGCCCAATAGATCTGGGCAGCAGGGAAAGTAGCAGTGCAAGCTTCACATACATACATCACGAACTGCGGGAGGCCAGTGCAAAGTTTTCTTTCATAAACAGCAGTGTGACCTTCACTTGCGCAAATTAGAGACACAAAGCAGACAGTAGTGGCCGGCTTTGAGTAGAGTGGCGGGGCAGAGGTGCGAGGAGGGGCAGGGGTGGGGGCAGAGGGGGGAGAGAAATAAAGAAGAAAAAGCAAGCATTGGCATAGCTAATAGGTCTCGCCTTTGGGACCTTATAAGTAGTTAGTTATGCAGCACAATATCCTTACTGCAACAACATCAACTGTTGCATGGCTAAACACTTATAAGCTCCCAAAGGCGAGACCTATTGGCTATGCCAATGCTTGTTTGTTATGTACCCAAGCCTCTATGGAAAGAGGGCATGAATAAAGAGAGAGAATGCATGTGTGCATGTACAAAAATGTGTGCTCTATTGTAATGTCTGGTGTTAGCCAAGACCTTTACATTTTCTTAAAACTAAAATAAGGTTTTAAAATAGCACTGCAGGAACCTTTCTGTTATTTCTAATGCTCATAGTCTCTTAGCTGGATACTGTACTAGGTTGCCCATGATATATACTTTTATTACAGTGTGTGGTCCTGAGCAGGCATAGGTTTGAGGAAGACATGGTGGAAAGATATGCTGTTAATACCATCGCACAGCTAATTGTCACTGTGAGGTGTCAAGAAGTGGTCGTAGAACGTAGCTTTAGTGGGGCGGGGGTATGTTAATTCATGCAAATGGTTGGCGGTATTAATAGATTAGCTACAGGAGATTAGGTATTGTTAGCATGCAGGAGTATGACTTTTAAAGGAGAGGTTGTGATGTTTGATATGACATGTAGGCAATTTGCAGAAACACAATAATAGGGGTTACAGCAAGCAAATATATGACGTAGGGTAGGCTGTGCTCAGAAAGAGAGTGGAAAGTAAGGAGAAGTTCATCTAAAAGAGGAGAGGCAACAATTGAACATTTTAAGTCATGGTTAATTTTTATGGGAATTTAGAGGAGACAGCATGCAATCTTAGGATGCAAAACTGTTGAAAGAACCAATATTATTTGCATAGGAGAGAGTTTTATATTAGGTGCTTTTGAAAAGCAGTGTCTTTCTGGACCACTGCTTCAGTAAGAACAGCTGATCAGCTCAAGGGGTGAAAGCATAATGTAATGGCTGGACACATCTATATGGAAATATCAAAAGGTATAGTTTGAGCACAAAGGCAGCAGTAACCTTATGATCATAGCAATGTGAATATACAGGGTAAATAACACAAACATTAAAAAAAGGGATTGCCGGAACAGATGTCTACCAAAGTTTAGCTTACAGTGGTAATTACAAAACCAAAGTGGGATCCATTTTGGTTGCCTCAAAGCTGATTTGTATATGGCTGGGTCCAAACTGTGGCGGACATGGCAAGCGAAAGAATGATGGGTTGTGATACTACCCAAATCATTAGCCAGTGGCTAGACTTATTGCAAGCATTCCCCCTTCACCTTTTGAGTGTTTAAGTAATGCTCCAGCCACAGAAATGCAGGCATTAAACACTTTCTACCACCCCCTACAAGCTCGGCAATTAAATAGAGAAGGCAGAGACCACACAATGTAGAAAGATCACCCTACCACATTTACTACAAGATAAGGTCCATTTGGTAATTTTTAGTAATGAAACTAAGACTTTAGAACTAGTTCCAAAAATATGCTGGTAATAAACACAGTATTAAAAGTATGGGCAGAATCCCCAACACAGCAACATTTCCCTGGTGAGGCTGTCCATGAGCAGAACCACCAGAAACACCCAGCACGGACGGGCGTGGCTTGAGTGTGCATGGCGATGGATGTGTAGAAGCAGAGCTCCGGCGCCTTTCAACCCCTGGAGGCAATTATATTTGACCGCGGGGCCCCAGGCTGGACTTTGTCACTGAAAGAAAGCCAGAGTGCCTAGTGGCCTCACGTGTGGCAGGAGCGCCTGATCCAGGACCTCTCTGGTAGCAGAGACAACCGAGCTGCAAAGAGGGAAGATGGTGGTGACCATGCGGGCCGCTGCGTAAGAAGACTTCTGCTCCAAGAGAGTGGAGTGGCGCAAGACAGGAGGTCCCGCAGAGATAGGGGACCGCTTGGGGACCCTCCTGCATAGTCCCCTCTCCCCCCTCTCTTTTTCTTCATTGAACCCAAGCCACAGGGCAGAGGGACCGCCATGGCCTTATCACTGTGGGGACCGCAACTCTTCCGCAGTGGTGTGTGAAGCAATGGCCTGAAGGAGGCACTAAGGGCTATTGATGTAGACCAGTGGCAACAGGACCCGACAAGCCTGATGAGGGGCAGATACAGTGGTCCACAGGGATTACCGAGAGGCCTGGCAGCTGAGTGGCTCCTCACCCAGAGTGAAGGAGTGACCGACCAGACAGTCACACAATGACTGCTTCCCCTGGAGTAAAAGAAATTATGCAGGGAGAGGAACGCTTGTGTCACTGGGGTGGTTGCTCTTCATTCCAGGGGTTGGGGCGGCTCTTGACCTGGGCTGGGCTCCTTTGGGATCTAGGGATCTAGGGATCGGGTCCCATAGGGTATCACGGGCTAGGGGGTGCAGTGGCAGAGTACACTGGTGGTGGCCCGGACGGGTCGTAGACTGTGGTTACAGACCCAAGGACACTCCTAAACTATGAACACAAGGGGACTAGAACAGGCAGTAGACCCAAAGGCAGGGGGGCCCCAAAGTTTCCAAACAGGTTTGTTTCAAAGACTTTGCTAGGAGAGGGTGAGGCGAAGGAGACCCAATGAAGGACACTGTGACTGCAGCCTGGAGTCCCATACGGTCACAATATTGGTGGCCATGAAGGATACTAAAACTGCCCTGGAACACAGGATTGATATAGTGGCCCACAATACAGAACACCAGAAATTGGTGGGTAGTGTAGACGAGAAGGAGTCCACCTTGACCCAAGTTAGACCCACTGTATTAGAAGGCAACACTCGCCTGCAGGTGCTTGAAAGGGAAGTAGCTGCCTTAATGGGGAAACTGGATGATGCTTAGGTCTGCTCACGCAGTAACAACGTCCGCCTGATGGGTGTCCCAGAGAAAGCAGAAGAACCAAGTATGGAGCTGTTCTTCGAGGAAAGGTTGTCCTCAGTGGTGAAAAACCTTGAAGTGGTGTACAGTGGAAAGGGCCCATAGGGTCCCTAGACGACTGACAGCACCTGGGGTACCACCAAGGCTATAGTGGCCCGACTGCTCAGCTTTCAAGACAGAAATAATATCCTACAAGTGGCCTGGACCCACTGGCCTTGATAAATAGACTGGGTAGGAAGAGTGTGAATTTTTATCCTGACTATATCATGGCGGTGCAGCGGCAGTGGGAATTTTTTCTCGGGGTCAACCAGCACTTGCAACAACTGAACCTCAGAAATGCACTCTTATTTCCAGCGAATCTCCGGCTAGAGGATCAAGGACCCTCTGCCAGAGATGCAAGAAGACACGAAAGTGCAGGGATTGCAGGAGTGCCAACCATGACACAGGCTGCGTGTGCGCCTGTGGACGGTCCGTATAAAAGACCAGGTAAGGTCAGAGAAAGAGAGAGCTGTGGCCGACATATAACATAGATGGAACCAGTTAGTAATAACAGATGGGAGAACTTGGGAGTGGATTTAGAGAGATCTGAAAAAGGGACCACAGTTCAGGAGGGGAACATGGAGGAACGGTTGCTACCAGTGGTTACATCGATGATGGCCAACAAGATTATCTGCGCTACGCAAACAAATGATGGATGGAATGCTGAATAAATCATACATTCACCCCCAGTCAAGAGATCTGGGTTAAATCTATCATTCTTTTTCTCACCATGCCACCCCAGTTTAGACCCAGCCATATGCAAATCAGTCTTGACCCTGTGCCTCATGGGTACAGTCCAGACCGAACTGCCAAGCCAGGTCCTCCCTGGACCGGAAACAAGCATCCTGGGACTGGTTTCTGGGTATTACCCTTCATCAGCCAGGCTAGCTTGAATCCAGTGGCACAGTGAGCAAGGGACCCACGTCTGGGCATTCCCATCCCACTTAGGGTGAAAAGTGCTATGCAAAAAAATGATGGACGGAATGCTGAAAAATTCATAAATTCACCCCAAGTCAAGAGATCTGGGTTAAATCCATCATTCGAGTCAAGACTGATTTGCATATAGCTGGGTCTGAACTGAGGTGGCAAAGTGAGCTAAAGAATGATAATGGATTCAACCCAGATCTGTGACTGGGGGTGAGTGTCTGAAAGGTTTCAGCGCTCCGTACATCAGTTTCTTGGGTTTGCTGTGTTCGCCCTAAGTTGGCAGGGTATGCCCAGACGTGGGTCCCTTGCTCACTTTGCCACTGGATTCAAGCTAGCCTGACTGATGAAGGGTGTTACCCAGAAACCAGTCAAAGGATGCTTGTTTCCAGTTCAGGGAAGACCTGGCTTGGCAGTTTGGGCTGGACTGTTCCCATGAGGCACAGGGTCAAGACTGATTTGCATATAGCTGGGTCTGAACTGAGGTGGTGAAGTGAGCTAAAGAATGATGATGGATTCAACCCACATCTGTGACTGGGGGTGAGTGTCTGAAAAGTTTCAGCACTCCGTCCATCATCCCCTTGTGTTTGCTTTGTTCGCCCTAAGTTGGCAGGGTATGCCCAGACATGGGTCCCTTGCTCACTTTGCCACTGGATTTAAGCTATTCTGGCTGATGAAGGGTGTTAGCCAGAAACCGGTCGCAGGATTCTTGTTTCCGGTTCAGGGAAGATCTGTCTTGGCAGTTTGGGCAGGGCTGTTCCCATGAGGCACAGGGTCAAGACTGATTTGCATATAGCTGGGTCTGAACTGAGGTGGCGAAGTGAGCTAAAGAATGATGATGGATTCAACCCAGATCGGTGACTGGGGGTGAGTGTCTGAAAAGTTTCAGCGCTCCGTCCATCATCTCCTTGTGTTTGCTTTGTTCGCCCTAAGTTGGCAGGGTATGCCCAGTTGTGTGTCCTTTCTCACTTTGCCACTGAATTCAAGCTAGCCTGGCTGATGAAGGGTGTTGCCCAGAAACCGGTCCTAGGATGCTTGTTTCTGGTTCAGGGAAGACCTGGCTTGGCAGTTCGGGCTGGACTGTTCCCATTAAGCACAGGGTCAAGACTGATTTGCACATAGCTAGGTCTGAACTGAGGGGGCGAAGTGAGCTAAAGATTGATGACGGATTCAGCCCAGATCTGTGACTGGGGGTGAGTGTCTGGAAAGTTTCAGCGCTCCGTCCCTCATATCCTTGTATTTGCTTTGTTCAACAAGATTATCTGACATGGGTTTGGGGCATTGTGTATGCTTCTGGATCAGCTTACCCAGATTTCCGGGTAACTTATTACTCCGCCAGCCAAGCCCCACCCCGCCAAGGAACACCTCCATATTTGTTTTTGTTCATGAATCGAATATTTGATGTGAGGGGGTGACAGGCACCTCTGACGTTGGGAAAGCGGATAGTTTTAAGCTTACAGTGTGAGGTTTTAGGTAGGTGGGAAATGGGGTGGGGGGAGTTCGAGGCACCACATTTGCTGTGCAAAAGGTACAGGGGAACGCATCCAAGATACATATGGCAGGTAGCCCGACACAATGCTTCATCGGGGGGCTAACACTCAGAGTACTTTCCTGAAATGTTAATGGCTTAGAGAGCAGGTTAAAATGGGGGATCTTGGTCAAATACTTAAACTGACATGACCTAGACCTGGTCCTGTTGCAAGAAACACACCTGGTGGTTAATAAATGTGGATTCCTTAACCGTGGCCACTAACAGCTGTTGATCCATGCCAGAGTCTCTGCTGGGTCACGTTAGGTGGGGACCCTGGTGCCAAATTGCTACCGCTACATGTCACAAACACCTGGGTGAATGCACTGGGATGCTACACCGCAGTGGGAGTAAGCTGGAATGGCATATGTCTGGCAGTGGCCTCCTGTTACTTCCTCGTGGGCTACTAAAGTAATGGCCTGGAGAAGTTAGTAGAATCGATAACGGAGGCCCCTAAATCTCTGCTAATAGTGGGAGGCAGACTCAACTTAACATTGCAGGGCGACCTATATAGGATGACTAAGTCTGGGATGCCCTCCAGGCCAGAAATGCAGTTATGAGAGTTGTTGGAGGGAGGAACATCCCAGGAGAAGGCAATACTGTTACTCCTCCAACTCACTGTGCTTAATGTCCACAATAGACTACCTGCTGGTGCCATGCTATAGTGTCGGGGTCTTTAGGAGAACAGACTATCTGCCCAGAACTATCTCAGACCAGGCCCCTCTGGTGACTACTCTCCAGACGACAATGCCTCTACCAAGTATGTGATGTATACTTAACCCCTGTGAGCTGACAGACTGGACAACGCGTAGTTTGGTGGTACAGGCCACTGACTTTTATTTTCAGGAGCACACAGGGACGGTGGAGTCCAACAATACTGTATGGAAAGCCTACAGATCAGTCCTGAGGGGACACCTGATCGCCCATGTGATAGGGAAAAGGCAGAAGAGGGAGAAAAATGTATGCATCTGGAGACCAGGCTGTTGCAGGGCGAGGTGGAGTACATGGCCTATCCCATCATGGAACTAGCGCAGAATATAGAATCTATACGTGACTAATATAGCTCCCACACCCAACAGGAAGCTAGAGCACATTCTAGAAACAAACAAGGACATCTATATGAAGCTGATAACAGGGCTGGGAAGAGGCTGGCCTAGTTGGCCAGCAAAGAGGAGGGACAGAGATGGATTCACAGGGTGGCTACGGAGGGGTGTAGGGGGACATTAGTAGACACACCAGGCAACATTGATCAGGACTTCATGGAATACCTGAGTCAAGTATATCACTCAAGTCTGGGGGACGACCAGGGGAGTATGGGAGGTTTCATTAAAGATAGCCCAGTCCCAAGACTGGGTGAAGAGGTCTGAAGGTCACTGGAGGTCAAGATAAGAAAATGAGAAATCACTGAAGCTCTAACCCAGCTTAAAAGTAAGAAATCTCCTGGCCCAAACGGTTTCCCACTGAAATTTTTAAATGCGTATAGTCTCGCATTGTGGGCCACCTGCAAGCCATGTTTGAAGCGTCTAAAGAAAGAGGTATCTTTCCTAAGGACCTGAGGTAAGCTAACATTGTTCTCATTCACAAGGAGGGTAGACCGCTGGAGGACTGTGCCTCGTATTTCCCTTCTCAAAATAGAAACAAACTCTTGGCAATGGTAATGGCGAATAGATTTAAACGAATAGTGGATACCATTATTACCCCAGACCAGTCAGACTTAATGCCATTGAGAGCAACAAAACATAATCTAAGACAACTGTTGGCTCTCTAGCACAAATAGACCAAATATGGGAACAGGCAATACTTCTAGTGCTTGATGCCAAAAAGGCATTTGACTCCATAGAGTGGCCATATTTGATGGTGGTCTCGGAAAAGATGGGCTTTGAAACTTCATTCCTAACATGGGTTGGGTTGTTGTAGAAGGAGCCACTAGCTGGGTAAGGGTCAACGGTACGGTGTTGTGGGAATTCCGTCTGGGGAGGGGTCTCCCATACCCTTCTCTCTACTGTGGTGACAGAGGCACTGGTGACATGGATTCGGACGACATATTAGTCTGTGGCCTGAAGTGGGATCCGGACTGGGAAGACGTGATTTTGCTATATGTAGGTGATAACCCTGGTCTACTTAGCAAACCCAGAGATACTAATTCCACAAATCCTTCAAATCCTCAAAGTGTTTGGTACATATGTGGAGATCCGCATTAACTGGAATAAATCTATTGCGCAAACACTGATGGACTCCTGAAATGGGAGCTGACATGTTTCAAGTATTTGGGTATATGTTACCATGAAGCAAGACATATTCCTCCTGGAAAATCTAGAGCAACAACTAGACGACTACAAAGGAGCAGTAGGACACTGACAGAAGATTCCCTTATCCATGCTGGGTTGCCCTATATATAAAATGGTATATCTGACCAAGTTCCTATCTATGTTACAAAATACCTCCTTCGAGGTCCCAGGCAGGTTTTCTCGAGAGGTAGACACAGTGACTAGACTGCTGCTGTGATATGTGGGTACAACGAGGACAGCCCTATCGGTCCTGACAAGGAAGTCCATTGACTGTAGGAGGCCCTTCCTAACCTGAGGCTGTACTACTGGGCGATTCAGTTACTGGTAGTCAATGACTGGGTATTTGCAATGCAACAGGAACCATCTACACAGATAGAAGGTCCTTGGACCCAAGAGGGTACCTATGCTAGCTCTACTGGAAGTTTAGGAAACTCTGTCTGCTAGCTCTGACTGCTGTGGTGGTAAAGGCGACAAACGAATTGGGGTGGGGTGGGGTGGAAGGATCGAGTAGTGCTTGAGACATCTCTCTGGGAGTCTGCACTGCTGACAAGATTCCAACTGGTGGAAGGACATCGGAAATAGGATTGACTGGGCAGCTCGAAAATAGGCTAAGTCTGGCAAGAAGGGGAGGTGATACGGTTTTCTAACTGCAGGAACAATTTAGACTGACAGGGAGCAAATCCCTCGGGTATATTCAGGTGAAACATATCCTACAGTTTACGGTGATCTCTTGCAAGATACTGTGCAGGAGACACCACTGGAGATTAGAATTTTAGGGGCCTATTAAATAAATAAACATGGAGTCTTGCAGATTTATGCCATGTTACTCCCTAACAGTATGCCACCCCTCCACAAACTGCAGAGCAGGTAGGAGCAGGATTTGGGGAGACTGTAGGACAGCGCATGGTGGGGAAAGGCCTGTAGGTATCCTCGGAATGTGGCAATATGCGCTGGATTTCGAATTGTCCAGCTGAAGATTTTTCATAGAGCATACTTCACCAGAACTCGGCTGTGCAAGATGGGGAAAACAGACGACAACCAATGCGCCACATTTTCCTTCATTTCACTGAGCGCCAAGCGAAATGAAGGAAAATGCACCGTAATAAGATGAATGCTCTACCCTCAGAGCAGCTGCAAACTCGCGCTGCCCTTAGGGCAGCGCATTCATGTGAAAAACGGAGCTGCTGCTTTGAAGCCACTCCGTGTTTTCACAGTGCAGGAGGCAACCTGTATGAAACTCGCACTGCCCTGAGGGCAGTGCATTCATGTGAAAAACGGAGTGGCTGCTTTAAAGCTGCTCCATATTTTGTAAGTGTAGGCAACATCCTGTATGAACTTGAAGGGGTATTAGAGATCCCCTTGCAGGCAGATGCAGTCAGTGACTGCACCCGGAGGGTCCAAAGGACCCACATTCCCCCTCCAGAAGGCTGCTCTCAG
Source organism: Triturus cristatus (assembly GCF_964204655.1). Lineage (NCBI taxonomy): Eukaryota > Metazoa > Chordata > Amphibia > Caudata > Salamandridae > Triturus > Triturus cristatus. The sequence continues at coordinate 728,543,887 of NC_140580.1, forward strand.
GGGACGCACTGACAGTGTAAATGCCCGTTGCGCCCCCGGGGTCCTTTATGTAATATGGCCCCTTGTGCAATATTGGGGGGGGGGGCAAAAATTCCACCAGTGCCTGACCGAGAATCGAATTTAAACTGATGTTTGAGAGCGCAGGAAGAAGTGGTTTACAGAGCCTGTGGTTGTCCTCGTAAATTTGGGAAGTTCAGAGAAGACCACGGATTGAGAAGAGTTTGGATGCCAGAGTGGGGCATGTAAAGCATAGGCAGGGAGGGAGATACCAGGGTGGCCTTTCTGTTAATTGGTCTTGAGTGATGAGAGAGAAGGGCCTAAGTAATGCAGAGACTGTGGACAATCAGATATGGGGAATGTTTGACACTGTGATTATGAGCCTCAATGTAATAGTTTAACTTTTGTATGCGGCTATAAAAATAGAATAAATAGGTTTGTTATAAAACGGCCCGCACCCCAGTGGGTGTGTTGGAAACTTTGGTACTAGGAGACATTGTTTTTAAATCCTGGCTTCCCCATGTGACCAAATCGTGTACTCCTGGGCAATTCATTCTGCACTTTTTCCCCTGATTCCGTTTTTTACCAGGAATGGGCGTGCTCTAAGAATCAAGCTAATCACTGGCAGTAACAGTGTGATCAGAAAAGTTGACTGGAATCTTACCCCGGGGAAGATGACGCACAGACTCATGGTCTGCTCAAAGAAATGTGGTGCAGTGAAAAGGTCTCTGTTCTACTTGACCACATTATTTGATCTTGGACAATTATATACTCCTCATGCCTTTGAACTCCTATCTGCCAATATGTGAGAGCTTCCTGGAACTCCCTGGAACTGAGGTAAACATTGGACTGGTCTGAAGTGCAGTTTTCATGCATCATTATATCAGATTTTCATGTCTAAATAGGCATCATTAACATGAAATAATCTTGTGCTCGACATTCCTTGATTCTTTCAATACCATAATACCCTATTTAGTTTAGAGTGTTTTCCTTGGAATTACCTTCAAGTTTCCAACATAAATCAGAGTGGCTGAAAATAGATTCCAAACATTCAGAAGGTCACAAAGTTGTATTTTCCATTTTTTACATACATGACTCCCAGGGGGAGATTTAATAACATGTTGTGCTGGCTTATCACCACAAAAGTGATGCTAACCAGCACAAAAGTTTTCTTTAGTAATTTAGAGGCATATTTACAATGCCCCTGCTGCACTTTTATGCCTTGTGGCTACGGCCTTGTAAATATGGAGTACGGCAATGCTTTACTCTGCGTGGAAGGGGCATTCCATGGGTGTTGCTGTGAGTGTTCCGACGCAACATGCATGGTTTTTGATACTGTCCCTGATTTACAACATACCATAAATCTGGGGCAGCGCCAATACTAACACCTTCCCAAAGCAGGCATAACGAGGACATTTTTTTACAGTTCTCCTCGTTTTTTTCCTTTTTCCACGTGTGCTGTATTCTGCAGCACACATAGAATGAGGAAAACGCCTACCTTAATTGTTATTGTGTAGGAAGGTGTCTCTTCCTGCACAAAAACAATTATGCCTGCAATACAGACATCTTTGCACCATGGTGCAAGGGTGCCTGTGTTGGCACTCAGCTGCAGTTTGTGTGCAGGCAGAAAGGTCAGGAATGTGCAGTATCTTGTAGATATGGTGATTTCCTGCCCTTTTCTTTTGACATAGGGCAGCGCAACTAGAAGGCTTGCGCCACTGCCTACGCCAAAGTATTGTAAATATGCCCCTTACTTTCCAGTACAAAACTTGTTTTTCTCTGGAAAGCACCCTGAAAGTAACGCAAAGCAGCGTGAAGCACTGGATTGCTTTACTTAGCTCCAAGGGGGCATTACATGAATGGTACATGGGCGTTGCCATGCTACCACCCATGCCTTTAAAAACAAACCCTATCTACAAACAATAGTAGACAGGGTCTAGCACCAAAAGTTAACGTCATTTAAAAAGGAGGCATTAACAGCAGAAGTGTATTTATTTCACCTTTCTTTTCCAACTTAGCATGCGTGCTGCAGTGTGCAGCACACATGCAAAGTAGGAAAGGTTGTAAAGTGTGTTAACGTATAGTATTTTGTACAGGAAGGTGATAGAGCGCCATGTGATTCTGAGATGTGTAGGGGTGCATCATATTTACCGTTAGTCGACACCCGCATATAATCGATGTATGTTTAGAAGCGTCATAGAAATGTATTTGCTATAATCGTTTAACATAGAAGTGTTAGACGTGTAATAACGTTTTGCGAAGTTTAACGTTGCAAGTTATCGTGAATGTATTTAGTATAATGTAGATGATTAGTTTTCACAAATCAATGTAATGGATTAAATGCGTGCCACGTTAGAATTAAAAAAGTAGGTTGCTTATTTACAAGATGATCATGTTGAATTAATGCTTAGAATGTGATTTCGTAGTGTGTTTAAACTTGCAAGGCCTAACTGCATATGTAGAAGAAAAGGCCTGTTCATTTCTTATTTTAGCTATATTTTATAGGCCAACAGGGATTTCTTGGTTAAGGCTTGAGTTGCAGTGAAATGTAAAACTTCAAGATGCGAAGAGCTTTCCTTTTCGTTCCCATGTTTCTGTTGCAGGTGCAAGGACATTTAGCTCGTTAGTGAGAATAAGTCTTTGTTTTAGGAGTTGAGATACAGTGAGAAGTCCACAGGGGAGTGCATTGGAATGTGCAACTGTAACTCTTAGTATGGAAGGTGCCTGGGACCCAAGGTCAAGCTAACGGACAATGGAAGATTAACAGCTCTGGATGGAAATTTACTGGAGGAAGACCTGGCTGAAGAGTTGTGACGAAGGGCGTATTCTACGATTTTGGGGTTTTGTATTAGGGACAGTCTCCCGTGGGTTGAGCAGATGAGGTTTAGGCGGGAAGCTAGAAGGAGCATCATAGATCGAGCTCTCACTAAGTGAAGACTTCTTAGGAAGTTTCACTCCTGACATATTTTTCATGATTCTCTTGCTTGGGAGGGAATGCTAAGTAGGGATGCCACTTTAGAATAGAGTAGGGACAGAAATGTTTTGACAAATGATTCCAAACATTTATATCAGTATAACGATTCTTTATTTGATGCTTTTAGAATCTGTAATTCTTTTTATTTTTAGTCGAATGCGAATCCTTCGTAGGTTGGCTTTTGTATTAGTGCCCATTTATCTTTTATGCCTTGTATTGAGGTGCCTTTATGTTCAGATGTTTTTGCTCATAATAAAATCTCGGAAACTTTAGATTCTGAGTCCCCTATCCTTTAATGATGTCAAATTGCGGTAGATATATTCTGATAATTGTGTTTACTCCCTCTACGCTATTTGGCAAGTAAAAAGATCCTGGCGACCTGAGAGGGTTCTTGTAGATAATTGGTTAGACAAGAATCCGACCCTATCAGTTGGTAGCAGAGACGGATGGTTATTTCCGATAGCCAGGGAAGATTTAGATTAGGATAAGTGATCCTTGAGGCCCATAGATGCTAAGTGATGGTGAATCATCAGAGGGTGAGCAGCAGACGACGGCAGCTGATGGACATTGACGGAGAGTAGCAGTGCGGCAGAAAGCAGCAGTTCGAGGAATGAGTATGAATAGGGTGAGATGTTGTAGATTGCGGTGTTGATTTGTTGTGTGATGTCTTGCGGAGGTGGTGTGAATATTGAGTGATTGTGAGATCAGGCTGTGAGCGCGCGCAGCCCGGGAAAGTCTTAGGCTCGACGAGTAGCTTAAGCGATTGGGTGTAGAAGACACCTGCGGTAGATTTTGTTGACCACCCGAAGGAAATCGTGAGGCGCCATCGATCACCTGGACCGAGATAGGGGGAGCGAATGTGTGAGTGCATGGCAAACCGACGCTGGTCGTGGGTTGTTGTATGTGGATTTGAGTATTTGTAACCTATCAGGGGCGATCTGTCTGGCCGGACGGGGACGGACAGTTGCCAACCGAGGTCGACAACTTCGAGAGACTGTGGACGTACAGTCAGAGAAGTAACTTGTTTGGGACAAACGGTTATTTCAGCGTATGAATGGGACGAATGCAAGGGTGAGACGTGAGTTGTGAAGGAGGGGAATTTCTGCGAGTGGAGTAAAAGTGATGTCAGAGGGTGTCGCGCTGCGATAGGTCGGTTGGTGTGAGTCGCGTTGTCATTGGTGGATTGATACCAGGAAGTAAACGGAAAAATTGTGTGCGTTCAGAATTTGGTCATTATGAAATGCTTTAGAGCTTTCCGAGAATTGTGTAGAGGTGACAAACATTTGGTTACTCATGGGGGAGAAGAAGCCCCTCCCGAGGACACTCCGGCACATTACATGGCAAGAAATGTGGGGTTGCATACTATAATTTGGCTTGAAAATTGGCATAAAATGACCCAAGGTGAAGGAGAATTAGCTTTCCCGAGATATGGTTCATGCAGGTTGGAAGTGTGGTACCAGTTGAAGTCTGTGATGGCGGCTTTACGACCCTTGCCAAGGCCTACACAATTTGAAGCATTGCATGCGTGGATTGGAGCAGCGCATGATAGGAGAAGAGATAGAAACCAGGAAAGGGTGAAAAAGTCGATTAAGGCGTTCCAGGATGCCAGATGGGATGCAGAAGAGAAAAGATGGAGAGTACAGGCAATAGAAGGACACAGATTGTATCCCTTATTAGTAAAGACTGATAATTCAAAGGAAAAGAGAGCGGATGATGAGGATGGAAGTGATACTGATGATAGCCTACTAGAGAGGTTATTATCTGAGAGACCACCTCCATACAACCCAGATGCCCCGGAAGGGAGGTCAGCTCAGATGGAAGGGACTAGGGAAGTACTAACCCAGTCAGACGTGAGAGTAGAAGGAAAGATCTCAACAGGAGCTGAGGGTACGAGGAATCAGTCTGTAGCTAGCGCAGAGGTTGGGAGAGGTGCAAGGTTACCGGATGCTCTAAAGGTACTGGTCACTATTGGACCTATTGTTTCTGTTTACGACCCAGATCAAGAGAAGGTTGGAAGCTCAGTACAGTCAGCTGTAGGAGTGAGGAGTATGACCGAGGGAAGTGGGTCAGTGAGTGGAATGGAGCAGACTCCGAAACCTATAGAATGGAATACGCCATTGCCAGCCACAGCAGACTCCTCTAGGGGACAGGGAGAGCCGAGACCAGTGAGACCGAGGTCTTTGGCCGAGTCAAGATCCGATTTGCGAATGTGGACACCACCAGTGAGAAACCAGAACCAGAGTGTGATAACAGCAGAAAGCGAACGAGGCACAATAGTGAATCGTTCTGTTCCTATGAGTATGTCAGAAGACAGTAGGTCACAGGAACGAGAATGTGAGTACAATGAAAGGGATGGTGTAGGTTGTCGAGAAGTACTGAAGGGAGCCCTGAAAGGGAGAATGTTAGATGTTGTAAGACTGAAGGCAGAGGTGGATGAGATAATAAGTGGAAATTTACCTCTTGAATGAATCTTAATGTACGAACAAGATGAATTACTCTTTGTAGCGAAGGATGTGACTCGCAAAGCACAAACTGCTCATGAGAAATTGTCGGAATTGGCCAAGCAGTATGAAGTGGATTTGTCTAAAACTAAATCATTGCAAGGAAGTCATAGGTTGCAGTATAGTGACCAGGAACTAGAAGGGAAAAGAGTCATGGGATTGAGAACCCATATCAAAGATTTAATCATAGCAATGCGTGCATGGATTATGCTTGACAAGTGGGAAGAAAGATGTTCTAAGAAGAAAAGCTCTAAGAGAACAATAGGAGAGACACCACCTCCGGGTGGAGGGATGATGGAGATAGGGAATTACCCATTATGAGAAGTGCAGAATGGAGGATATGTACATGTACCTTGGAGTAGGGGTGATTTGGCTGCCTTCACAAATGATTTTCCCCGACTTAGGGAGAAACCTGTGGAGTGGTATAAGCAAGTCGATCGCTTTGTCGAAATCTCAAAGGTATTGTGGATTGATCTGAACACCTTATTTGACATTGTGGTTCCAAGTGATTTGTGGTCGGCATGTAAAATTGCTGTTGAGTGGCCGACTTCGGAGCCTGACAGGGACCCAATTTCGAATGGTCCGTCGCCTATAGTGATGAAAAAGTTTGAACAAGTGATTACTTGGTTGAAGTCGAAAATCTCACCTCAGGACATCGATTGGGTGAAGATAGATAGGACAGTGAAAGAGCCTAAGGAGACTGTGCATGAGTTTTATGAGAGACTTTTGCAGGCTTTTAAACAGTACAGTGGCCTAGATGTGTTGGATACGAAAGACATGGGACAGTTTGTTTCTAAGTTTGTGTTGGGATTGAGGCCAGAGGTTAGTCTCATGATATTGCAGCATTTGATTTGTTGGCAGAACAAGCCTGTAGATGAGATTTTACGGTATGCTAGATACTGTAGTGATGAGATAGAATCCAAGCACAGGAAGTTGAAAGATAAATTGATGCTTGTGCATATGCAAACAGCCCAGGGATAGCCTAATGGGGGAACGTTGGGAAGGAAACAGGGAAACAATCAAGGAGGAATTCAGAATGCCCAGGGTCAGGGAAGGCCAAAGTCAATAGACCCTAAGACAGGAATAGATGTGGCGACATTGAAAAAGACTACAGCATGTCATCTTTGTCACCAGATTGGACACTGGAGACGCGAGTGTCCTTTGAACCCGTTGAACCAGATACAGCAGGAAGGAGAGATAGTCCAGGTTCCTGTGGCGGACATGGTCCCTACAGTGACTCGACCTAAGATGGTCAAAGGGGGGACGGGTGTTCCGCAGATGCAGGTTCCCCAACCACCCAAGATACAGAATATACAATAGGGAGCTCGGACATATTTGCAGACGCCTATGTTTGAAGGGAGTGAGGAAAACGATCTAGACCCGTTGGCACGACCATACTCGAGAGGAGAAGAGGATTGTGCGCTTGGAGCTGTCTTAGAGGTAGATCAGAGGGGACCCTTTGTGGAAGCAGATATTGACGGTCACCCTACGACCTTTTTGGTTGATACGGGCGCTACTCGATCGACTGTAAGATCTGCAGTGGTCCCAGACCTACCCCTTTCTGGACAATCAACCCAAGTCATTGGCGTGGCAAGTAAGAAACTGACTAGTCCATTGACGGAGCCAATCCCAGTCAAGATAGGGAATTTCAGTGATCGACACCAGTTTGTGGTGTGTGATTCTAGTCCAGTTTGCCTGTTAGGTAGAGATGTATTGTGCAAGCTTAACTGCACTATCTATTGTACCCCGAAGGGAGTGGAAGGACAGACGAGGGATGACGATGCGACCTTTAAGGTTGCGAATCAGCGTGTGTGTGTGGAAATGTACCCAGCATTGACGGTGGAGGAACTTCCACTTGATCTGAGGGATTCAGTGTCAATTGACGTATGGGACCTCAGTGGAGAGGAGATCGGATTAGTCAAGGGAGTAGACCCAGTGAAAATCCAGATTAAGCCAGATGTAGAGTTCCCGAGGACGCCCCAGTATAAGTTGTCACCTGAAACTATTGCAGGGATTAAACCCGTAATTGAGTCTATGATCAAGCAGGGAGTTCTGAGGGAGATCATGGGTAGCCCATGCAATTCGCCTAGTATGGGACTACAAAAGCCGAGTGGGAAATTCAGGATTGTACAAGATTTGCGAAAAATCAATGAGATAGTCGTTCCATGTTGTCCAGTGGTACTGAATCCGTCTGTGATCCTGTTTCAGATCCCATGTGAAGCTGAATGGTTCACAGTGATTGACTTGTGTCAAGCATTTTTCTCGATTCCTCTGCATGAGGAGAGCCAATTTCTTTTTGCTTTTCGGCTGGAAAATTGTGTGTTAACGTGGTGTCATATCCCACAGGGGTATACAGAGAGCCCGTCTATCTTTAATCAGATCTTGAAGAAAAATCTCGAAGGTCTTGTGTTGCCACAGAACTCTGTTCTAGTGCAGTACATTGACGATCTGCTTGTTGCGTCAAAAACTGAAGACGCTTGCAGGATCGATACCGTTGCTCTGTTGAATTATTTGGCGGAGAATGGGCATAAAGTGTCTCCGAACAAATTGCAGTACTGTTTGAGTGAAGTACAGTATTTGGGTCACAGAATTGAGAAAGGCAAGAGAAAGGTGTCACCAGATCACATTTAGGCTATTCTGAAAATGAATGTTCCCACTACTCAGAGAGAAGTCCGAATGTTTTTGGGAATGGTTGATTACAGCGGCTGACGCGTAAGGATGTGAGTGATCCGGTACCATTGGACGAAGACTGTTTAAGGTCATTTTTGAGGCTGAGAGAAGCTTTGTGTTGCGCTCCAGCTTTGTGAATTCCTGATTACAACAAGGCATTTGCCTTATTCTGCTGCGAAAGGGAAGGTTGTGCATTGGCAGTTTTAACTCAGACTCATGGAAGTGTCCATAGACCAGTTGCCTACTTTTCAGCTACTTTAGATCCAGTAGCTTCTGCGTTGCCCGGATGTCTCAAATCCGTTGCCGCAACGGGTGTCAGTATCGAAAGATGTGAGAGCATTGTAATGGATCATCTGCTTACTGTTTATGTACCACATTCTGTTGAACTGTTGATGACCAGGACTAAAACACAGCACCTCACGAGTAATAGGTTGACGCGTTATGAACAAGTCATCCTTGCTGCAGATAACGTGATGCTGAAGAGGTGTTCTGTTTTAAATCCTGCCACACTGTCGCATATCACAAATGTTGACGATGAAGACTGTGAGGACCATGATTGTCTTGATGTGACTGAATTGTGCACCAAACCGAGACCTGACATTGTCGATGAGCCGCTTCCAGTCTCGGATGAAATTTTCTTTGTGGACGGTTCATGCTTAAGAGACAGTGCTGGTCGACTGAAAGCAGCGTTTGCTGTATGTACCCTCACTGGAGTGGTTGAAGCCGCTTATTTAGAAGGAGTATACTCCGCACAGGTGGCTGAACTTATTGCTTTGACCCGTGCCTGTTTGGCTGCTGACAAGATCCGTATAACGATTTATACCGATAGCCAGTATGGGTTTGGTGTCGTTCATGACTTCGGACAGCTATGGTCACAGAGAGGGTTTATGACATCTTCTGGTTCACCCATTAGAAATGGGGATTATGTGAGGCAATTGTCGGAAGCATTGCAAAGTCCAGAGGAAATCGCAGTTGTTAAGTGTTCTGCACACTCCAAGGGGAATTACTTTGTGTATTTAGATAATAACTATGCAGATGAAGTTGCTCGATTTTGTGCAGAACAGGGATGCACATTCACTGAAAGGCATGTTGAGGGAAGCCAAGAAAGAACCGATTTCAACATGATGTTAGCCATGGCTGATACATGGGAAGAACTGAAACGGTTGCAGGATGACGTTTCCAAACTAGAACGGGATAGTTGGTTGCGAGCTGGATGTGAGAAGGGAGATGTGGATGTATGGATTTTGAATGATGGAAGAGCTGTGTTACCGGAATGTCTGTTGAATCCAATGGCAAGATTGATACATGGTGCTGTACATCTTGGCAGAGATGCGATGATGCGAGTGTTTCGCCAAACGTGGTACAATCCAAAGTTTTGTGCAGTAGCCGAAGCTGTGTGTCAGAGATGTGTTACGTGTCAACAAATGAATGTAGGGAAAAGGACGGCTGTGACGCTGAGTCATATTGGGAGGTCAGGTGGGCCTTTCAACAGAATGCAGTTGGATTTCATTGAAATGCCAAGGTGCAATGGGTTGAGGTACATATTAGTTGTAGTATGTGTCTTTTCTAGATGGGTGGAGGCTTACCCAACACGTAGGTGTGACACACTCACCGTAGCCAAGTTACTACTGAGAGAGCTTATCCCGAGGTTCGGTTTCCCGACCTCTTTTGAGTCAGACAGAGGAACGCATTTCCATAGTGAGATCATGAAATTGCTTTGTGCTGCCTTGAATGTAGACCAAAGTTTGCATTGCAGTTATCGACCAGAGGCTTCTGGGATTGTGGAACAAGTTAATGGGACTTTGAAAGCCCGGATGGCAAAAGTGTGTTCTTCGACATCTTTGAAATGGCCAGACGCATTACCCTTAGTTCTCATGAGTCTCCGTAGTGTGCCTGATAGGAGGACTGGATTGTCGCCTCATGAGATCCTCATGGGGAGAGCGATGTGTTTGCCAGCAGTAACTGCCACTGCTTTGTTTAACATCACTGATGATTTGATTCTCGACTACTGTAAAGGCCTGGCTGACGTAGTCCGTTCTGTGTCTCAGCAGGTGCAAGCAGCAGCTGTTCCAGCCGCAAGTGACCTGTGCCACGACTTGTGCCCAGGGGATTGGGTACTTGTACGTAAACACGTGAGGAAGAGTTGCCTGGATGCTCGTTGGCGTGGGCCGTACCAGATAATCCTGGTTACGAATACAGCAGTGAAGTGTGGGGGATTGCCGAACTGGGTGCATGCCTCCCATACCCGCAGAGTTCCAGCACCCTTGGAAGATGCAGCCCCTCTTGTGAATGAAAATCCAGCTGAGGTGGCAAAGCCATCTGAGAGGGCAAGCCAAGCTGTGAGGGTTGCTGACGCAGTTGGTGGTGCACTAGACCAAGCTGAAAGGGGATGTGCAAGTTGAAGTCCTGAATTTGACTCAGACGAAGAAAGTGTTGCTGTGGGCGGAGTAGAGTCAAATTCTGCTGAAGAAGGAAGTAGTGCACAGGGTACTCAAAGGGAGAGCAGAAGTGCCACAGAAGCAGAAAGAGTTTGGCCCGTGAGTCAGAGACGGGTAAACTTGCAATTGGCACCGAGGAGAGACCTTGCCCCAGTTTCCAAAACGTCTGAATCGGAGCAGAATGACGAAGAGCAAGCTCAAGAGGGTCTGAGAAAGTCGAGGAGAGCAAAAGTGTCGTGTCGAAGGTATGCCTCACCAGAGTGGACGTATGCTGTGACTGATGCCAGGCATACCGAGCACGGGGAGGCTGAGATCCTTGACACTGGTCAGCAGTTCTCCGAACCTGAAGATAGAAGTGTTGCTGAAAATCCCAGGATTGGAGATCGATGGGATATTGACCCTCAATATTCCGAGTCCACCGCTTCTGAGTAAAGTTCGTGAACTGATTTTGGACACCTTAGTCTTTCCGACTTTTGTTGTTATACCAGCCCCTCAAGAGTTGATGACACTTCGAATTGAAATCTTGCAGGGGGTCCTAGAGCTGTTGGGACCGAATATTGTTCTGGACTGATGGCGAACTTTTGTTGTATATAAGTCTGAAAGAAGATAACCTAGGCAAGAGTGGAAGAAGAATAAATTTTGGGATTTTCCGTTGGAGAAAACGAAAGAGGGCTAGGGAAGTCTTTTTCTGGACTGCGTAAATAAGGAACTGAAAATTGTTAGGGGTTTTCCAGCTTCAAGGTGGGGACTGAACTGAGTTGACAAGAAACTTTGGATGAGAAAGAGACTTTTATCTGTTGTCATTGAACTGAACTCTGAGAACTTTACGAAGATGGCAGAAGCTGGAAATACTCACCGTAGGGCTAAATTAGTGATAGGTACACTTTTAGGGGTAGTGATAGCTGCTATAGTTGCGATAGTTGTAGCCTCATATATAGTGTCACACGAGCTGGAGGAGGAGGTACAGGGGACACCTACACCTACCTCTTCCAGCCAAAAAGGGGTTACTATAGGAGCTCAAGAAGCTTTGACACTTGAAGAGAGTCGTAGATTTCACATAGACCTGTCTAGAGGTGATTTCAAGCTTAATGCCTATGCAAAGCTGTTGTATGAGTATGTTGACGCGATGGATGCAAAGGATTGCTATGTGTGTATGCAGTTGCCTTCTTCTGTAGACGAGGGTATTAGATACTAACACCTTCCACTAACATATGGGATTTGTTGCAGCTTATTGCTTAGCCTGTTTTATGACAGGAAACAGTTCGAGTATTTTTTTTCTAATTATGATGCAGTACTTCCTGAAGTTCCGGCATATAAGCACTTGAATAAGTATGATTATTATAAGTCAGAAGATAGACTCCGGACTTATTTCATACCGACTAACAGTTTAGATACAGCTTATGCTCATCGACATAATTTGACATGCTTATTGTCAGAAACTGAAAAGAAGTTTATTGTTAAAATTGAGGATAGATATAGAAAACTAACCCAGACACGAAACACAGCAGAGAGTCCAGTAGATTGGACTGAGGAGGAGAGATTACACAGATCCAAGGGAAGTTATGGACCTATAGCGTTAGATCAAGTACGGAAGGGGAATTTGTGTATGGGACGTCCTCAGACCTATTATGACAAAGTTTCAGTAGGACATAGTACGTGTGACCATACCTTTACTATGGAAGATTCTGCTAAGAACTTTTTGCAAGGTCCGGTACAAGTGATTCCAACGGTGTATTTTGTATGCGGAAAGAATGCTTACGTGAGATTGCCTGTGAATTGGTATGGTACATGCTACTTGGCTATCATTTTTCCAAAGATTAACATACAGAAGATTTAAATTTGTTAGAGACAGGACATCATTCTAAAGTGCGAAGAGCTGCAAGTGCAGGAGCAGTAATTGGTGATATTTTTGGAGCAATGATACCCAGTTTGGGCGTGGTCTTGAATGATGTGAAAATAAGAAAGTTGGCGACTGTGGTTGATGAATTGTCAATGAATACGGCGAGGTCATTGCTGTTGGTTGATGGAGAGATGTTATCGATAAGAACGATGGTTTTGCAAAATCGTCTTGCTTTAGACGTGTTATTGGCAAAAGAGGGTCGAGTCTGTAAATTGTTTAAGGTCCAGGAATGTTGTACGTATATTCTAGACAATAGCAAGGATTTGGAGAGATATATAGACAACATTACCACAATTCACCTGGAGATTGCAGATTTGACTGAAGAGAATGTGTGGGAAAAGATTGGTAAAGGATTTGGTCGTATTGGAAGTTGGTTTGCAAACTTGGGAAAAGGGTTCCTCGGATTTGTGCTGAAGCCACTAGTTATTGTTGTGGTTTGTGTGATCTGTTTGTGGGGACTTATTAGAGCCTGTAAGTGGTACAGGGGAAATAAGGTTGAGAGAACTCTCAGAGCGAATGAGAGAAGAATGTCGAGACTGCAGGACAGTCAATATCTGAACCTTAAAAGGATGGAGGGGTTCCGACAGAGTAGAATGGCAACAAGCACTGTTTAGGTCGGTTCTTTCTCCAAAGTGAATGAGGTTGTGATGGTGTGATGACAATTGTCATAAAAGGGGGGAACTGATAGAGCGCCATGTGATTCTGAGATTTGTAGGGGTGCATCATATTTACTGTTAGTCGGCACCCGCATGTAATCGATGTATGTTTTGAAGCGTCATAGAAATGTATTTGCTATAATCGTTTAACATAGAAGTGTTAGACGTGTAATAACGTTTTGCGAAGTTTAACATTGCAAGTTATCGTGAATGTATTTAGTATAATGTAGATGATTAGTGTTCACAAATCAATGTAATGGATTAAAGGTGTACCACGTTAGAATTAAAAAAGTAGGTTGCTTATTTACAAGATGATCATGTTGAATTAATGCTTAGAATGTGATTTCGTAGTGTGTTTAAACTTGCAAGGCCTAACTGCATATGTAGAAGAAAAGGCCTGTTCATTTCTTATTTTAGCTATATTTTATAGGCCGACAGGGATTTCTTGGTTAAGGTTTGAGTTGCAGTGAAATGTAAAACTTCAAGATGCGAAGAGCTTTCCTTTTCGTTCCCATGTTTCTGTTGCAGGTGCAAGGACATTTAGCTCGTTAGTGAGAATAAGTCTTTGTTTTAGGAGTTGAGATACGGTGAGAAGTCCACAGGGGAGTGCATTGGAATGTGCAAATGTAACTCTTAGTATGGAAGGTGCCTGGGACCCAAGGTCAAGCTAACGGACGATGGAAGATGAACAGCACTGGATGGAAATTTACCGGAGGAAGACCTGGCTGAAGAGTTGTGCCGAAGGGCGCGTTCTACGATTTTGGGGTTTTGTATTAGGGACAGTCTCCCATGGGTTGAGCAGATGAGGTTTAGGCGGGAAGCTAGAAGGAGCATCATAGATCGAGCTCTCACTAAGTGAAGACTTCTTAGGAAGTTTCACTCCTGACACTTTTTTCATGATTCTCTTGCTTGGGAGGGACTGCTAAGTAGGGATGCCACTTTAGAATAGAGTAGGGACAGAAATGTTTTGACTAATGATTCCAAAAATTGATATCAGTATAACGATTCTTTATTTGATGCTTTTAGAATCTGTAATTATTTTTATTTTTAGTCAAATGCGAATCCTTCGTAGGTTGGCTTTTGTATTAGTGCCCATTTATCTTTTGTGCCTTGTATTGAGGTGCCTTTATGTTCAGATGTTTTTGCTCATAATAAAATCTCGGAAACTTTAGATTCTGAGTCCTCTATCCTTTAATGATGTCAAATTGAGGTAGATATATTCTGATAATTGTGTTTACTCCCTCTACGCTATTTGGAAAGTAAAAAGATCCTGGCGACCTGAGAGGGTTCTTGTAGATAATTGGTTAGACAAGAATCCGGCCCTATCAGTGGGTATCGTTCCTGTACAAAACCTATGGAAGGCACATACCTTAGCACTATGGCTATAAGGGTGTGTCTGGTGCACAGCAGCTGAAATCAGCATGGGAGCTAGGGAGAGGGGAGGAGAGAGACATATCTCTGCAGACAGGGCTTTAAGTGGTATGTAAAAACTGGAGGTCTCTCAAAGGGAGGTGGCCGATGTAATTGAGGGCGTGGTTTAAAAACACCTAAGCTAATAAATCTGTGCTTAGCATAATGTGCCGCCCGACTGGTAAATTTGCTGCTTCTGTCATTGCATCCAGATAACTAATACAAGGAACATTCCACCTAGAACAAGCCAGGATTATTGGCTTTGTCAATGGTTGTTAGTTGCATAAGCTAAATAAGTCACAACTTTGGCTTCATTGTATATAACATTGAAAAAGTTTCAGTTCTGAAATTATGAGACTGAAAGAACTATAGCGAGTCTCTTTGACGTTACATCAAAGACAGTGAAGAGTAGCACTGCTGCAGGGTTAAGATGTATTTTTCACCCAGAAGAGGAGGGCAAAAATGGAGAGCCCTATAGGGACCCGTCTCAGCACCTGATTTTTAGAACTGCTGGTGCTGACCTCCGGCAGGACCCGGCCCACTTAAAGCCCTGTCTGCAGATATGGCGCACTCCTTCTCCCTCCCTGTCACGCAACGCAGCGCAGCCTGTTTGGCTGCTGCGCTGCGTTCCATGACTTTTTGTAGATCTGGGCCGCAGTCTTCAGTGGATACTGTCCATTATCTCATCTGGCTGAGGATGGACTGGGTGTCTAGATTAAAAGCTCCCCGGCTAGTTTACAAACCCTGCAAGGAAGGTTCTCATATTTCTTCTAATTAGCATCTCTAACTGAGAAAATATCTTTTTAAATCCTAACTGCATTTAGAAGTACAATCGAGGTGGAGGAAGCTCCTGCCTCCCACTTACTTACCTCAAGAGACACTCACCCCTCACAACAGCAGGGCCGGACTGGGAACTGAAATCAGTCGTGGCAAAATTTGGCAGACCAGCCCCCGTCAAAATTGGCAGACCAGCCCCTGTCCAGCGCGTAGCGAGCGAGCGCAGCGAGCGACCCCGACCGCTATTAGGGGAGGTTTGGGGGGGTTCACCCCCAAGAAAATTTTGGAAAACAACCGACCAAAATTGTGAATTTTACAGCACATTTTTTATTACATATTCAATTGTATCAACTTTCAAACCACAGTAAATAGTAGATGATGACCTTCAAGAGCACCAGGTTACCCACCCAGTCATATGTACCCATAGACATTCTTTCAGAGCGCACCAAAATTAGGCACAAGTAGTAAATCAGAGAGAAGTAAAAGTGAGACCAGCCCCCACATGGTGTGTATCGAGCAAGCGTAGTGAGCAACCACTACTAGGGGGTACTATGGTGTACATGGACCTGCTCCTAAAGGGCAAAATGGATCCTTTATCAAGCTTATGAGTGAACAGGACGTCTTTCTCGTTATCTCCTCCAAGTTTCTCCCCCCAAATTTCCATTATTCCCCCCTTTCCTTTCCCTCCTCTCCAGCATTTCTTGGCTTTAATTGCGTCACTGGGGGATTTCAACATATGACACTGGCCTTGTAACCATAACATACAATTATCTCCTTTATCAGTACAATTTAGTGATCTTGTGTCATGGGGGGCGGGGGTCACAGTGGTGGACATTTAGTGTGGTATGGTAAATCTGGTCCCATTCTCAACAGATCAGTATTTCAATTATTCAGAGATAGCAACAAGATTGTTGAGCAGGCAATGCAATGCAAACTGTAATGGGAATGTTTTGAAAAGTTAGGTAGAAACTACAATGCGGAAGGCCGGTGTTATTTCTACGAGACTGCGTGATTTCTGCTACTGTACGGTACCTGTGCCAATCAATGCCTCTTAAGTGATGAATGTGATCTGTCCTCAGGCTCTCCTCCTTACTGCAGCATGATGTTCTATTTATATCATTTTGTAGTGGCAGGCCACATGAAGTGAGTCAGTGTAAAATTGCGATAGATTTCGCATATTTGTGTGATTACATATTTGATTGCCGGCCTCAGCGAGGTAGCAGTACTTGCGAGATAAAGAACACAGCGCGGAAATAGAAGCCACTGTTTTGGGGGAGGTCGCAGATTATCTTGTTGCGCTGCTTCAGAATGTACAACCACATAAAAAGCTGCACCGTATAGAAGTGCGTGATCCCGGCTACTTGGAGAAGTGTCCAATAGCAATTGGTTTCATCATGACAAAGAAGTAATACCTTTCCTGGAAAGGTATTACTTCTTTCCTCCCCTTCAACACTGAAGCGACCAATTTCGGCTTTAACTTGCTGGTATAGTCACGCCCTGCCCCCCCCCAAACTTCCCTCACTGCACCCACCAGCACGTCACCGCCTCCCTGAGTGTGTGTCTGTTTATGTGCGCCAGGGTCAGGAGGGAGAGTGTTGTTTGGCACATGGCTGACAAGTGCTAACTCGCTAGCCAAGCGGAACTGATTGGGGTTGTTTCGGTTTCCTCACACAGCAAAAGAGCAGGCCCTAGCAGCAGGAGGCGACTTTCAAAAGAGACACTAGCACTGAACAAGCAAGTACGCATTTTACCAGCGCAAACTCTTTTCTTGTGAAATCCGGCCTGAAATCCGGAAAATTAAACAAAAGATAGGTCATGATTCATGAAGCAACTGAGCCAGGCAGCGCATAGGGAACGCACCGAGGGCGACCTTCAACAGATGGAACTGATACAAGGGTACAAAGGCCCATTAGAGGTCAAAAGTTACATTGAAGAAGATGGTAATAGCGCTAAGCCCTTTACTCTATAACCTGCACCATAAGATGTTTAATTACAATCCTATATCAGAATCGCAAATGATCCTGGAGCCCATAAGACACTTCTTGTAGGCTAGCTTCAAATTCTGTTCGCATTAGTTAGAGAAAACTTTATTAATAAGAACGTGCACGAGGGGCACACTTTGGAGTGCTTTAATAAAATGCTGCTCTCCCGAGAGATATGATTTGTCTAGTACTGTTTTTATTTAATGTATCCCCATAATGGTAGCGAGAGGAGAATGTTGCTTCAAGGGTGTGGCCCTAAAGTAAACACCATCTTAAAAGAAAAGCAGCTGCCACCTTTGACTTGCCTATGTCTGTGTTTCAATGCAATGCCCTCTTCTATGTTGAGGTCACTCGCCGATATTGTCGATGCAATGCTGAAATTACTGAGATAATTAAAGGCATGTAAATATTGTGCGCAGCTCATCATCTTGTCGCTGTGTGCCTTAAAAACGAAGCACACTTCCTACAGCGAATACAAAATGAGGCACCGTGTTAGCAGCCGGTTAAAGGCGCTGTCTCTCAGCACACTACATCGGTTATTTAGCGTGAATACTGACTGCACAATCACAATGACATCTAGATACAAGAAAAATCCATGTGCACCACACAATAATTTGACACCGAATTGAAACCTCTAACCTAATTCAGGAAACAATGCGGACTACACTACAACAACCACCCTGATGTAAGGATTGAACGCAGCACCGACCAGGCTGACTGCCACGTGTTGGCAGTATGTTCTGTTAAACTCGGTAATCCACATGGCTCGGACTCCTTCCCAAAAAACAGACTTATCTTTCATGTTCAGGACAAAGCCTTTGTCCTCAACATGAGCTAAAAAAGGCCCCCCACGTTAGCCTATGCGGCGCAAGTGCCAGAGCCCAGTGGCAACACCAGGCTGTGGCCAGTGGAAAACAAAACAAAAGGACTCAGTCGTGTTAAAAAAAAAATTAAATAAATAAACTCTAGAAAGCCCTGTTGTCTGCTTCAAATATATTTTTCAGCACAAGCCCCAACTTGGGGCTTGTGCTGAAAAATATATTTTAAGCAGACTTGCTGACCCCAACCTTCGCCCCAGTTACAGCCCCCCAAGAGTCAAGCAGCACAACAGCGCCACCACAAGGAGCACAGTCACACATATCCACAGTGCTGCACTAGCATAGCCAGACTCTCGCAGGCACAGGCAGGCAGCCACGACCACCTCACTCCGGCAGCAGTGGACTCCGCCGGTGGAAGGAGGAACCAAAGGGTTGCCTGCAAAAGGGGGGTGTAGGTAGCAGGCCCGGCTCCAGGAATTTTTGTTTGGGTGAGCCAAAGGTACATTCGGGTGGGCCACTGCTGGCCCGATTTATCGCTTATATATCTAGCCATGCCTGCTTCTGGGCCCTCCTTTTATGTATGTATGTATTTTCATTTATAGAGCGCACTGTAACCCTACGGGCATCCTGGCGCTGAAGACACAGTGAAGAAACTTACCAACAGCTATCAGTGGACAAAAGCCCATGAAATTATGCTCTTGGAAAGAGCCAGGTCTTAATATGCTTACGAAACAGTGGCAAGTCCTGAACCTGTCTTAACTCTAAAGGGAGACTATTCCACAGACGGGCGGCTGCAACGCTGAAAGCTCGTCCCCCCATAGTAGATCTCTTTATCTTTGGGATCCTAACTAGCCTGGCTAGCGCGTGGGGTCATACCAGCTAAATCGACGTTGCAGCGGTCCAGGTCCAAGCCCATGAAGAGCTTTAAAGACTGTGCACAAAGACTTAAACGAGATTCTTTGTTGCACGGGGAGCCAATGTAATTCTGTTAATGCCTTAGTGGTTGATGCGTTGCGCGGTCTCATTAAGGCAAGCTTTGCAGCTGCTGCCTGGATACGCTGGAGTCGCAGAATCAAGTAGCCAGGGGACTCAAGCAACAGGGCATTACAGTAGTCCAGACGAGTAAGAATAGTACATCGGACCACTGTGCCTCTGACTTTAGAGGGAAGAAGTGGTAAAACCTTGCGTAGGCCTCTGATGATCATATGGCAGTTCGAGGCCACTTTATTAACATGTGACTCCAGACTCAGCTTCTCATTGAAGCTCACCCCCAAGTTACGCACTGTCTTCACAGGGACCAGAGGTGAGTCCAGGGGAAGAGACCAAAAATTAGAAGGCAGAGCCTGCGGCACTTTGCCCACTGCACAGTGCAGAATCTTTAGCACTATTAAATTGCAAAGCATTATTTTTCAGCCAAGACACCATTTCTGTCATACATTTGTGAAAAATAGTTAAGGAGTCCGCATGATACCCCTCCAGGGAAACAATCAGTTGCGTGTCATCAGCATAGTTGACCACCCTTATCTCTCCTTAGTCTTACAAGGTACAGTAAAACACACTCTCTTTCTAAATGTTATCATTCTAAAAAAGTGCTTTTCTTCCATGTAATGTCCCTTTGATGGGAAGAGGAGGTTTCTAAGGTGGGAGTATCTAGCAAGTGACTCTACTCGGGCTCCCTCTGTGCGAGCCTTCAGGGAGAAACCCTCTTCATTACTACCTCCACCTGACCCCTGACTGTGCAGCGCACTCCCTTACAGACTTGATGATCCACTTTTCTACCACCCCTCTACATTACACCTTATCTCACAGCTGACCTTGGGACCCAGCCCCATATCAGCCACCATTCAGTTCCACTTTCATTATTCCCAGTAAAAAACAAAAGTAAAATCACCTTCAAACTTGAAACATTGAACATAGCAGTAAATGTAATCAGCATGCATGTTAAAGTATGCTCTACAGTTGTCCTAATCACATGACTGTTAATTAAATAAACAAAAACAGAAAGGCCCTGACAGGGCCGGCTTTAGTGCTGGTACAAAAGTCTTTTTGACCTCTTTCTCTGTAGATAACTTACCAACCACCCTCCAATAGTGCTCTTCATCTCTCCGTAGCCACTCCCCCTCATGGCCTCCTCCTCAGACTCCCTAACTACCACCCTCCACCAGTGCCCCTCATCTCTCCGTAGCTCCCACACCCCATGACCTCCTCCTCAGATTCCCTCACTGCCAACCTTCACCAGCACCCCTCATCACTCCGTAGTTCCCCCCCACCCCATGACCCCCTCATCGGATTCCCTCACTGCCACCCTCCACTAGTGCCCCTAATTTCTCTGTAGCCCCCCCACCCCATGACCTCCTCCTCAGATTCCCTCACTGCCATCCTCCACTAGTGCCCAACATTTCTCTGTAGCCCCCCCACCCCATGACCTCCTACTCAGATTCCCTCACTGCTCCCTCCACCAGCGCCCCTCATCTGTCTGTAGATTCCCCTCCACCCCGTGACCACCTCCTCGGATTCCCTCACTGCTCCCTTCACTAGCGCCCCTCATCTCTCTGTAGTTCCCCCCCCCTACCCCGTGACCTCCTCCTCGGATTCCCTCACTGCCACCCCCACCAGTGCCCCTCATCTCTCTGTAGTTCCCTTCCAGCCTGTGACTCACCTCCTCTTCAGATTCCCTCACTGCCACCCTCCACTAGTGCCCCTCATCTCTCTGTAGTTCCCCCTGCCCCATGACATCCTCCTTGGCTTCCCTCACTGCCACCCTCCATTAGTACCCCTCATCTCTCCTGTAGTTCCCCCACCTCATGACCTCCTCCTCGGTTTCCCTCACTGCCACTCTCCACTAGTGCCCCTCAGCTCTCTGTAGTTCCCCCCCACCCCGTGACCTCCTCCTCTGACTCCCTCACTGCCACCCTCCCTCACTGCCACCCACACCCTCCATCTCTCCGTAGCTCCCCCCACCCCTTGACCTCTTTCTGGTATTCCCTCACTGCCACCCTCCACTAGTGCCCCTCATCTCTCCGTTGCCCCTCTCATACCCATTCCATTCGTTGTATAGCACTACTCATATCAGTGTAAGGTGTCACAGTACTTTACATAACAGCACACATTATACAGAGACAATAAATCAGTTTACGCGAAATGTCACATAAACTAATGAGGATTACAAGGTGTAGAAATCACTTAATCCATTCTGGTGGGCAGTATATTTTACGGGGGTTTGGTCGGGAGAAGCACAAAGTCAGGATTTAAAGAGTACTCCAGTGGTCAGGGTTGGCTTTACTGATAAAAATGTATAACTGCCCAAACAAACTCTTTTTAGTAACATTAGAATAATGAAAGAATGGGGAAGTTCTAACTACATCACAACACAAAAAAGCAAAGTTTGTATGCAGTTTTTTGATGACAGTTCATTGGTCACTGTCTTATGTTAAGATAATAACTTCTGAACTGCAAGTAACACAAGGATATCTGTGACAGAGGTAGTAACCCACTGAGCTATTCCCATAAAATTCAGTTTATCTGCATTTACGAACTACAAACCGACAAATGGTTGCTCTGCAGCAGGATCGTAATTCACAAGTTAACAGTTTTTATTGTTGTTGTACATCGGTGGCAGACTCACTGCGAGGGCTAAGGAGGCTCATGTTTGGGTCGGCCTGCCCCACCCTCTAGAACCGGGCCTGGTAGGTAGTGGTGCTGCTAGCATAGCCGGAGTCTTGCTCGCAGGCACAAGCAGACCTGGCAGCCTGAGCCAGCCACCACCTCGCTCAGGCACCAGTCGGCAATGGAATCGCCGCTGTGTTGTACGCCCCCTGGCCCCTGCTCACGAACAGCAAGGAGGCCTGCCTGCTCAGTGATCTAAATGCCCGGCTGACTCTAGTCTAAGTAAATCCACAATCCAGACTCAGGGGCCCCCAGGGTGCTAGTGCGCTGCACAGAACCGGCCGGGCCGGGCATCAATAAAAAGGTATAAGCGATAGGCCAAGGCCCTGGGCCGGGCCGCCGGGGGAAAGGCCTATACGCTATACCCTTTGTTTAATCCCGATTCCCGGCCGGCCCGGCCCACAGTAAGACAGTAGTGCCAAACAAATGCCATTGCCAACCAATGCCATGTTCAATTTATCATGTTTCTTCCAGGAAGTTCCAGTGATAATAAATAATTTGCTAAAGACACTGTCACTGACTCACCTCGGGCGGCAGGCGACGAGTCGACGAGTCGACGGCGGACAGTCGGTACTAGTGAGGGAGGGACAGGTGTCACAGGCAGCAGCCAGGCAGAGGCTAGAATTCTGAATTAGAAATAAATTATGGGGTGCCCGTGCCTCGTTCCCTCAGTAGTCTCTGTCTTCTTCGTGGCTGGCTGTTGTTGGTCTGGAATGCTCCTTGGTCGGGGTCACGCGCACTTTTTATTGTTGTAACCCCAATGCGCATGTCACCACACGGCCGCCCCACCCTAAGGTGGGTGAACTGAGACCGCGGTCCGCGCACACGCGCGGGCTGGCGCCGGTGGAGATTTCTGCGACAGCGCGCTGTGCGCGAGCGCGCCCGAGTGACGACCCACCCCCTATTACTAATGCAGGTGATAAATAATAAATTAAATTTGCAGCAGGCGAAGGCGAGTGATGATGATGTCAGTGAACTCTGATGAATGAATCTCATTTTTTATAGATAAAATTGTGCTTTTTCTGTCCCGCTGCCGCACCCACGCGGAGTGAGGAGAGACACTGTGAGAGAGAGTAGTGAATGTGATTTCTATCTTACTAACGCCGTCGGCTGCGTCGCACTCGCGTCGGACCAAAAAATCGGCCCCAGCAATGAAACCGGCCCCCCTGCCAGAAAACCGGCCCCCACCCCTGGCAGCCTACCGGGGGATTGCCCGGTGCCCGGCATTGCCAGTCCGGGCCTGCACAACAGACATTCTTTACTGCCTTCACTCTGTGGCATTTCATCGTGTCCTCACCAACTGACACACTGTTGTTCTAGGCATGACAACAGGGTGACCAGAGACTGTGCACTCTGGGCTGCTGCAGCCTTTTAGGTTGTATAGGAGGAGCACAAGCCAGTCCACACACACGCACACAAACATTTAGGGGGGGGAAATTGCCCGCAGCTGGCCTTGATCAGTCGGCTTCGAGCACCGACTGAATACCCGCATTCTCAATACAAGTCCGCATGTCGACAGATCTCACCAAGACCACAAATGATACAGAATTTTCCTCTTTGGTGCAAACAATATATTCAAGTTAAACGTTGAGAGTGGCTAAGTGTCAGGTGATCTCTGGAAAATGTCATGACATTTTCAAATATAAACATGATGAGGGCTGAGCGCTTGAAAATGATGGAGAAGGCGAACAATCACGTTTTTACAGTGATCCAAAAGCAATTTGATTCTGTGTTTTCATGTTGCGAACTGCTAAAGAATCGCAAAGTACTGTGTTCTTCAACAAAAAAAAGATGTGATCCGCAGCAACATGTAAGCTCTAGCTAAAACTAGATGCCATCTTCATATGGATGTTATAAGAACGCTGGTGCAGTTCCTTGGACAGATGGGTGTATTCACCATGGAGAACTAAATGTACAATGCAGAGCCTTGAAACATTCTCTGGGCCAATGTTATGTAAAGTCAGTGCCCAACTCACCCGGGAGGGAATCCTGGCACTGTAGCAGAAGCTGTATAGGCCAAACCTGGGCCAAAGTTAGAAGAAGAGTCACATCTTCAGCTTCTTTCAGAACTCAAGAGCTGAGGAGGAGGTGCTGATGTGCAAGAGCAGGTTGCTCCAGGCTTTAGGAGCAAGGTCTGAGGAGGCAAGACCCCCGGATCTGGTTGAGTATGCAGGGGTTGTGTGCAAATAGGAGTCCATCAGAGAGGAGTTGTCTGGTAAGTTTGCGGGAGTTTGAGAGTGCTTGTTTATGGATGGGGAGCCAGTGGAGCTCTTTGAGATGGATGTGGAGAAGAAGTCTTGCAACCCTGTTCTAAATCAGCTGGAGTTTGCGAAGAAGGTATTCAGCTGTGGCAACGAACAGGCTGAAAGCACAAACCAGGTGAGAGACCATTCAAGGGAAGTGGCGGCCTTCCCTCAGTACAAAAATCAAAGGAAAGGAAGATTTGCCTTCAGACTCTGAAGAGGTGGAAGGGCTGGTGAGGTGTCTTGCAGTGCCAATGTAAAGTCAGGTGAAGCTTGATGTCAAGGTTCCTCAGAGTTGGTTCCCATAAGAGAGGGTTTCAGTTATTCTAGCAAAACAGAGGCTCAGTTTATGGGTTGTGCCAGTCAGACTGCATGTCAGGATTTTAGTCTTGCTGGCATTAAGATGTAGTTCACACTTGGTCATTCAGCACTGCATTACATGCATGGAAGGTCCTCTGGGGTGTGTGGGATTGGTGGCAAGACAGCAGAAGAAGGGGTGTTGTCATAGGGAGCCCAGAACCTGTACATGATCAAGTGTGAGCAAAAGGGAGGCAAAATGGGACGAGCAAGAGGTGTTCCAAAGTGAAGCAGGAAGACCCATAAGGGGGTGGGAATATGAAACGGAGACAGTTAAAGAACAAGCGAAGGGAGAGGGCAATGAGACAAGGTTGGGTTGGGGAAAGAAGGGATCGGGTTTGTGTAATTAATATTGAGTGATGCTGACTGCCCACCTGGGCGGAAGGAGCATTATAAAACAGGAATCCAACCAGAGACTTGTACCAGGGTGTTTGCTATCATCAGGACTGCCCAGGAGTTCCCATGTTTTCGTCGGACTCTCGCATTTTCATATTCTGAAGTACACTGTAGTTTCAGTTTATTTACAGTTTTGTCATCTCTAGCTTTGACAGAGAATTTCTTTGAATTTGAGGGCCAATTATACCACCAGATACAGGGCACCTCGATGGGGAGCACCTTCGCCCCGAGTGTGGCCTGTATCTATACGGCAGCCTTTGAAGAGAGAGCCATACAGAACGAGGCTAATCCTTATAAAGCTAACATCCTACTTTGGAAGAGATTCATTGACGATATTCTGATACTTTGGAAGGGCGACCGAGCCCACTGTGATGAGTTTTGTCAGTGGATAAACACTCTGAACCCCTACTTAAGGTTCACCAGCACCATCTCTGATCAACAACTTCCATTTTTGGACCTTCTGATCTTATTAAACGATCACAAAATGAGTACCACACTTTATCGCAAATCCACCGACAGGAACAGTTTGTTACATTTCCAAAGCTACCACCCCCTGGCTCTCAAACAAAATCTTCCTTTGGGACAATTCCTCCGGATTAGGAGGAACTGTAGTTCTTTGTCCGACTTCATAAAGGAAGCTAGGGTCCTCACCACAAACCTTCTTCAGAGGGGATACCACAGTCTAGATGTCAAAAAATCATGCAAACGTGCCCGCAACAACAACAGGGAAGGGTTACTCGAACCAAGCGAGCACCAAACTGATGACTGCCTCACTTGTGTATCCACGTACACTCCTAACTCTCCCCAATTGAAGAGAATTATTAAAAAACATTGGGGCATCCTACAGACTGGGGCACTATCAATAACGACCCCGCGATTTGCTTTCAAACGCACCACCAATTTGAAGGAGAGACTTATACACACAAGACCCCTACAATCTAAGGGTACTAAACAATCCACCTTGTGGAACCTTCCCCCTGTAATGGGCCACTACCCTTGTGGCTCTTGTGTGGTCTGCCCGCTAACAAAAGCTACCAAGAACATCAAATTTTCCAATGGTTTCACCTGGGAATGTAGATCTCACACCAATTGCAATTCTCCAAATTGTATCTATCTAATATCTTGCCCGTGTAATCTCTCTTACATAGGTATGACGACTAGACCAGTTAAAACCAGAATTACTGAACATCGGAGTAATTTTCGGTGCAATAAAGTTAATACGAAAATGACAAAACATTTCTTTGAAAAACAACACTCCCCTGACTCTCTGCACTGGATAATTCTCCAATCTTTCAAAAACATTAGTAAAGCCAAATTATTTATGTTGGAACAAAGGTGGGTTTTGAGATTATCTTCCCACAGGGAAGGGCTGAATGAAGACATTCCCTGGAGTAGCTTTTCGAATTTATGAACAACGGGGTTTTGACCACAATTGGTTGATTTGAACAGTAATTCTCCTTTAATGGGTGATCGTGGGGATGGCTTACATGTTTAGTTAATAGCACCATACCTCATGCTGTAACCCTATACCAGCTGTGACATAGCCTGAGTTTCCCATTTTGACTCTACCCGATACGTTACTTAGTCTACATTTGAACTATACCGGAAGTGGAGTTTGCGCGATGTTCCCCCAACTGATTCAGTCAGTTCGTGCGCTAGCTTTCGTAACATAACTCAACATTCAATGGGTGATCGTGGGGATGGCTTACATGTTTAGTTAATAGCACCATACCTCATGCTGTAACCCTATACCAGCTGTGACATAGCCTGAGTTTCCCATTTTTACTCTACCCAATACGTTACTTAGTCTACATTTGGACTATACCGGAAGTGGAGTTTGCGCGATGTTCCCCCAACTGATTCAGTCAGTTCGTGCGATAGCTTTCGTAACATAACTCAACATTCAATGACGTTTTACGCTTTCCACACCAAGACGTCTTTGTGTGTACGGCTCTTGTTCCTACACCGGAAGTGTACCTCACGCTCCACTCCTCCACCCGAGGAGATGATTGACTCTCTGCACTGATTGGCTCTCAGCCCCAATTTATCCTTCCCACCAGGTTCTGATTGTGTCTCCCGAGCCGGCGCGGACACAGGGTAGGATTCAAGGCGTCCCGTATCGAGGACAGATGTAAGTTACCAACTACCCTTGGGGGATACCTGCTTTTTCGTATATTGACCACATCGATGTCCCCCTTCACTAACAGGGGCGAGACCTCGAATTACTTTAACAAACTGTTATCGACAGTCGCGATATTAGTTTACCTGACGATCCTTCTAGAAATCGTCTGTTTGTTCACGAGATCGAAGCCAGTAATTTTCCCTTTCCTTCTTTCTCCACAACAGGACACTGCACTATTCAGTGTCGTAATCCAGTGCTGACTCGTTGGAACCTATAACATTGCACTTTAGGGTGAGTCGTAGAGTGAGCTGAGTTGAAATGACGATTGTATTCTTATCATTTACCACTCTTGAGCTTCCCTCTGTCTCTCTTTTTCCTTTTCATTTTCATGAGCCACGGTGTTCTTTAAATATTAAAACACTTTCGGTTTCTAATGCGGTGTTCGTTGTACTGTGGGGTTGATCCCTGTTGAGCCACTAATAAATTTGTGTGTCACACATTTGGCATACTATTGATTTCCACCACATTACGAGTGCTGCATCACACTAATTCCTTGCAGCGGATAAGGCGATTTTACTAAGATTGTATTAATAATTTGATTTTGATTTGTATGTTTGTCTATTTGTATTTTTCTTTCAGGCGTTTTAAACATATCCACATAAGTAACCACTTATTAGGGTGCTGTATTAGTGGTAAGTGCTTTTATAGTTGCTACCACTACCAATAAGTGTGTGAACTTTCCTATCTATTTCTGGTCCTGAAGAATTGCGGTTACATTAACCTATGCAAGAAACATGTTGACCATTGACCACCATAGCGTAAACCAGACACACTCACTGTAGGATTACGCACTTATTTGTTTTTAATTAAGAGTGGGATCTCTCCTATTAAATTTAGTTACTTAGGATCTTCACTACTTATTTTAATATACTGTTTTTCAACACACACTTTACCTTAGGGCCCTCACTCGCACTACACCAACCGGCAGATAAAGGAAAAAAGATCTCCATTAAAAGCGCCAAAAAGGTCGCCGATCGGGGATTGCAGCGCCGCCCCGATTCGGAGCAGACCTGATGATGATACATGACATCTGGGCTATATATTGACGAAGCATGACAGCTAGTCTGCTGGATGTGTGAGGGTCTTTTTCCTTAAGGAGGAAATTCCTCCTGACTTTACAGACTCATATATCTCTAATTTCATTATAAGCCTTCTCTACATCACTCTTTGAGGAACAGCATACCTCTGTATTTCTAGACTCTTGACTGGGCTACGTGTGCTGGACCTGTCCAAAATAGCCCTTCGTTCCTTCTTGTTTTGTAAACATATTTACAGTTTTGTGTCATGCCTAAAAAGGCCATACAAACAGTTTGCATACACACATAATTCACATCATAAAAACATATACTTTTGAACTAAGACAAAATTATTTTGTCCTAATATTCAAATATACTTTACCCTCCCACATACAAACATTTAAAATCAACAAGTACTCGTTTTAACCCTGACCCTTCTATGTCTAAAAACATTCAAATCTCTTATTTTTCATAGTAAAACAAAAGACCTCAACTCCCTAGTACAAGAACATTTCTTCCATATTATTTCCATACAGGGTTAACATTATCTCAGTGCAAAATTACAATCCAGTTCGGTGCAGACAAATGCAATAATTTCATAGATGCAAGTATTTTTATCTCTTGGGCAGGTAATCAAAAACATTAAATAAAAGTACAAAAAACTGTTTCTTATATTAAAAAATAAGTACATGGTAATAGGAGATAAATTATGATTCAACAATACTCTATAAACCATATGCCCTTTAATAAAAACAGATAATAAAATGTTGTATACTAAAAAAAAAAAATTATGAATGTATAAAAGGTGCTTTTCTTTTCTGCAAGATTAGACAACAAAGTGCAAAATGCTTGTTCTTTTACAATCAAGAAAAATTACCTTTCCTTGCAATACCCTGCCTTATATTTGTGAATATAACTAAAACATAATAACTTCAGTATACCCATTCCATATTCCTATTGCAAGCCTTTTTCTTTATTAACTGATCCTAAACAGCAGCAAATAATTTCCCTATTGCATAACACATGTGTATTATCACATTCTAGAATTAACTGAAGGAGACCCTTTGTACGTCAAATCTTAGTCAATCTGAAGGTCGGTAGCAACAATGTTTTTCAACGAACTGAAAAACTGGAGCAGACTATAAGTAAATGCAAAGAGGTCCGTGGCCCCCTTCAGCAAAAGGTACACATAGCTTTATCTATCCCGGGTTGCTGGACCAGCTTCCATTGTCTAAAAGCTGGTACTTGCCCCTAACAAACCTTTAATGCCCATCTCCATATATGTGTGCTCTATATCCGGCAAGTAAGTTTGACCTTACATCCTTTAAATTGAACAGGTTTTCTTTCTTACACACATCTTCTAGATCGCTCCTCCTAGAGCCCTCTGCAGCGAAATACTTTACTATTTGCTTCTGCTGTGTAACAGACAACCCTTGGAATTTTACCCCTACTGTAACATCTAATGAAGCCTTAAGATCCAGTAGGTTAGCCACCCACCTGTCAGCACTGTAGATATTACACTGCCATTTCTGTCACTTGAAATTGCATTTTATTTCATGGCATTGTATTGGACTTCAGTGTACATTATTTAGTATTTGGGCAGCTGCAAAAATGCAAACTTTTCACTAGGGGCGTCAGCAAAATGTTAGTCACTTGGAAGACAGATAAACTTTGACTTACACAAAGGAGATATTAAATAAAACCAGTAAAAAAAAAAGTTTACCCTATTTTTTTTATTGTTTTTACCATAAGTTACTCCATTATAGCCAAAAGAAGGGAAATAAAAGGAAAAACAATATATCGGGAGACGAAACAAGAAAAAAGACAAGAAACAAGAAAACACTAGCTGGATTAGAATTGAGGGGCAACAATGGCAAAGTACATAGGATACAGTGACAGTGCAACCATTGTCCCATTGAAGACTAGACCAGATCCTTTTAAATTTTAACCAAGAACGGGGACCTCTAGCCTTAACTAGAGCTAGTTCCAACTCATACATCTATCTGAGTAAAGCCCAGACTTTGTTAACATTTGGGAAGAAAAAAAAATAACAAAACCCGTAAAATAGTCTTTTAATTGCTGTGCTTATTACAACGAAGTGAGTCGATTATAGTCATTTTAAAACATAATACCTCTAATGATTTCAGCATTTTTGTGGGTTGAAAAGTGAATTGTCTAGCTTATACTCAGGCTGTGTGGCACTGACAGAGTTAGTGACGTGTTTCTAGTCAGGGGCGCAGGCCTTTATAACCCTGCCTCCGGGAACTGCTCAGTTCCTCGTCACTGGGATACTTGGCCTTAATGAAGTCGGCAAATATCTGAAGGAGGCTCGTGTGGCCTGTCTGTGTTTGTAACAAGCATGGATCAGAGCAGGTGAGTGGTGGAGTGGCCTGTACTCTGCACGTGGCTGGAGTCGTGTCGGTGCTGCACGATTGTGGTGTCCAATTTGCATGGCTGGACAATTCCCATGAACCTGTCATCTGCCTCTGCCCCCTCTGAACCTGGTGTAGCTGGTGGAGTGAAGCCAGGTGTTAAGTGTAGTGCACTTCAAAGGACAAAAACACACAGTCCAAAGAAGACAAGATTCAACCCTTCAAAGTAGCACATCCCCCGAGGCACTCTCTTGGATCAACGAGGACACCCCTGAGAGGACCCGGTGTCCGATCACCAGGGTTTGGCCAGGGACTACAGTCGCTACAGTCAGAAGGTCCGAATCCCCTGCAAGGTGGCTCCAGTAGCCCTCCCAGGCACTAGACCTGGAGAATAGCCGGAGACAAACTGTAGTGCTCCTGCCAGCTATTTGTGGTGTTTACCAAGAATTACCTTTACCACGCATCCATTACAGCGAATTAGTCTTTACCACGCATGTCTTTACCATGATCATTTTTAAACAAGCATATGCCTTTACCATGCATGCTTTTACAACGAAAATGTAAGCATTTTGCAAGTGAGTGTATTATATATATATATATATATATATATATATATATATATATATATATATATATATATATATATATATATATATATATATATATATATATATATATACGGCACACTTTCAATTCAATTTTAATTGAGCAAATGCATTTCGGTGTTCTGGCTTCTTCAGTGCTCATCCACTCAGCCCCAAACATAACGCACGTTTAAACGCTGCCATCAAGAGTAATCTCATTGGGGAAACACAGAAACGCGGCCAGCAACAAAGGACTAACAAAGTCATGGTCCCAATACCAGTCTCACTGGCTGCCATGTTGGTGTGTGTTTTCTTGCTTCCAGCCTTATGGTAAACATTTCGTTTTTCATATTCCCAAGTCTCTCATAGATAATTGAAACATTCGCTCTTGTATAGAGGGAAGAAACTGAAATGCTTGATGTCACTCACACACAGCATTATATATTTGCATGTTAGGGTGCTTTTAGGGCTTAGGATGGGTGAGGGTATTTTGTGACTAGGGTAATTTTAGGGTTTAGGGTGGGTGAGGGTTTTTGGGTGGCAAGGGTATTTTTAGGGTTTAGGGGTGGCATGGTAGTTTTAGGGTTTAGGGTGGGTGTTAGAAATGGGATTTCTGGTTGACTAGGGCTTGTGCCAAAGCCAGGCAGAAACCACCACATTAGTCAGGGCAAGGGAGTTACACGGTGAGGATAACCCCTGCTCACCCCCTTGGTAGCTTGGCACGAGCAGTCAGGCTTATCTCAGAGGTAATGTGTAAGCGTTTGCGCAACACACACACAGCAGCAACACACTAGGCACACCAAAAAAGAAACTCCACACAAGGTTATATAAAAAAATATCCTTTGTATTATCATAAACACATAAGAATCATAATCACACAATATACACTGTGCCAACTGGCACTAGGCAATATTCACATGGTATTATAGACAGGACCAGACCAATCGGGCCACGGTCAGAATCATCAGAACGCAGGTAGTAAATATAGAACACAGCCAGTAACTACTGGTACCATAATTAGCTAAGCATTATCACATTAGCATTAGACACATCCTAAAATATCATAGTGTTGGAGCAGGTAGTGCAAAATTTTGTATACCTCCTCTATTTTGCATGAAAATACTAATTGAATAACCTACTTATTATAATTTATTAATTGTGTGCTGTGATATATTAAAACTAACCATTTTCAAACACAAATTACACATGGGAACTTGCTATTTGCATGGCAAAATAACTCTAATAACTAAAATACATAAGCATATTAATAGTAGTATATGTGGTAATTGGATATCGCATGATTTATGTTGCTTTTGTGATGTTTGCATCTTCGTGGAGGACCGTAAAGGTGAATATATTGCTTTAAATGTCGCTATATGCTAGGAAAATACTAATACATAAAGGGATTAGTAAAGGTATAACATTAGAAGCATAATTTCTTTGTATTAATTATCCTTTTGTGTTTGTTTCGCTTAAGTTGACATTTGGGCCTATCGCAATATGGCGGCAGAAACCGAGTTCAGAAGTGGCCCCCGTCTCATGAGCGCGAAGTCTACTGCGCAGACTCGGATGGCTCTGTGAACTTCCTAACGACCTCTATACACTCTGTCCCTGTCAAGGATAGGATATTGGCGGACTGCCAAGACTCCGGACATTAGAAACTGGTATAAAAGAACAATGGATTCATACGAGTAGAAGACAAAACTTTGCAACAATCAGTATTGGATCATTACCGGAAACGTATCAACAAAATCCATGTGAACGTGGACTGTCCAAAAATCGGACGTTTGCCCCCAACCAATAGAAATCATTCTCCGCCCAAAAATGTTTCATGTTATCCCGAAATGTATTATAAAAGAGTAGTAGAATAGGGAGGGGTTAACACATTCGGCGGTTACTATGACTGCACACCCTCTTTGACCCCACAGGCGATGACGGATGCTGACACGACTTATGGTCCTTTGACGATCTTTGGAACTGTAACGTGCTGAGCAAAGGACTTTCGGACTCTGAGCTCTGGCCTGCTTATTTGGACAATTTAACGACAAAATTCGGTTATGCAGAGCCAATAAATTAGAGAAAACCCAGATAGCCAGAATAACTAAATATGATGTTCTGCGATTTAAATAAATTGATCTAGAAATTCTAAACTTTTGAAGAGACAAATGCTATTATTAATTACAATGAAATTTTAGATAAACAAATATTGATTAACAGAAATTATGAGTTTGTGGTTCTTCGTTAAAAAGAATAAAGGATTCTGAGTCTCAAATGTGTTTTAGCTGGTTCTAAATCACCATCAACCAATCCAACTAATTGAGTGCCTTGATGTTTAGGATTAGGACTCTATAGGTGGCGAATGTTAATGTATATTTTGTAAAGTAACTTTTCTTTCACTATAGGTTATAAGATACCCCACCCACATGTCCAGCGCATCGTCCCCCCTCCTGTGTGCAGACCTGTAAAAGAGAACGTGTGAGTGTTGGTGTTATGGGCCCCACCAATGAATGCGTGTGTGAATGAGTTAATGTGACGGTGGGTCTGCGACGCAGGGAGGATAACTGTAAATTAATCATTTTTGCTCTTTCTTTTTCTCTGGCTTTTGCGCTGGATCGGTTTCTCTGGTAGCAGAATGATGGTTTATTGCATTGGCTTGGTGATTATTGCTTATAGATTTAATTATTGCTTATTGATTTAGAATATTGATTATTGATTGTGGATGTTGGATAAGTATTGGTTTATGTATTAACACTCTATATTGAGTCGCGTTGTGTTCCATGTTGTTTGACGACTTCTGGGATGTAGGAAGTCGGAAGTTTGTAACGATTCCGTAGTCGGGCAGAGGTAAGAGCTGCTCTCGGGAAAGATGGGATTGTTGTTGCCCTGTAGGTACACGGGGAAAACGTGTGACGATTGAAGTTGCATGACGCATTGTCTGGGTTCGATTCGGTAACATCGTCGTGTGTTGACATTAGGGACATTTTCTGTATGAGAGAAGTGTATGATAGCGAAGGTCATCTGTGAAATTTTGGTCTTAAGTACCAGGAGTCCAAAAGGCACTCTGCTTACGCTTATCACTGGAAAGGTAATAGGTGTTCTCTAAGCTTGAAAGAAGGGTAAAGTAGAGGGATGTGCTACTTTATTAACAAATGAAATAATTCTGTAATAGGGCAGAGGTAAGCGCTGCTCTCGGGAAAGACAGGATTCTGTGTGAATGAACTACATTTTCCGTATAAATGTGTGTAAATGAAATAGCATTCAGGTTAATTGTGAATCTCTCGCAGCAATAGGACTAGTCTGGTGGTTGTGGACTGCTGAAGCTCACGGGACTGCGAGGACCAGCAGCCCGGTTTCCAGCACAGCTGTGTCCTCTTCCCTGTGTCTCCGCCCTTTGCCTTTGACTGCAGCTTAATACTGCTTGCGGCCCCCACCTCTTCCACCGCTTCGCGGGACACGCGCGGGCGCGCGCCGGGCGAAGCCCGGGCCAAGGGCGGGCCCGTGTTAGCCCGTTCTAGACCGAGATAGACCAGACCGGGCCACTCCTCTTTTGCTTGCTGTAAGTACGTACTTTATATTCAGCAGAGTTTAAGAACCAAGCAAGCGAAAACTTCTCACTAGTATTACCATGGCTCGCAATTTGAGGAACAGAACTTCAGCTGCTAGAGGCCAATTAACAGGAACTTTGGATAACTTCATTACTAGGGCCAATTCAGTGACTGATCAGGGGATAACCCTTATGGAGAGACGAGTGTCGCAAGATCTTGTTATGGCCAAACGCTCTTCAATGGGTCATTTTGCCGCTGCGCGCACACTGGAGCGCGACAGCTGCACTAATTTGACTCTTGCCCAGGCATTTGTTCAATCCCCCCTCTCTTCGCAAGACAATGAGATTACAGCATCAATCCTGAGCTCAAAAACAACGGAGCCCTCAACGGACAATGATACCCCTACTCTGGCTGGCTCCTCGGAGAACCTAGGAATCCGGAACCCTAGGGAGAGACATACAGGTGCCAAGCCAAAATATAAGAGGAAGCATATAGCCATAAACTCATCTCGTACTAGGAAGTTGAAATCGGTCAAAGGGTCGGGCAATGGCGCTGTAATACCACCCACTAATGAATGCATTGTCCTCAGTGATCCAACTAGGCACGCCCTGTCAACACCAATCGTATTGAGCTCAGGGTCGAAGGAGGCAGATGTCGTTCAGCCCACTAGTAGAATAATAACGACAGAGGATCTTTTGTTTACAACACTGGGCGCCCTTGGAGATCTACACTTGGACCATTAGAAGAGAGACTTGGCCGAATTGAGAATCAGCTTTCTCAACTAGAATCTGCCTTAAGTGGTATTCTGGCCAACACAAAGTCAATTGGTCCGAGAGTGGATAATATTGTAACTAATCCTGTGCTCGAAGCAGCTAGAGTAGATCATATCCAGTCCCAATTAGAGCTTCCCTCCTCAAATGTCAATAAAGTCCAAAATCCAACAAGGGCCGATCTCACGCCCCTATTATCCCAACACTTAGTTAGGCAGATATCGGCTCAGGTGGGATCTCAGGGGGCCACTATAATTGATTTACCGCCGGAAACCGGTCCATATCTGGTTGTACTGGCGGGGATCCCCGAGATAACTAATTCAACCCAGGAATCGTTTGCATCACTAAAAAATAAAGTAACTAATTGGCTTAATATTAATAGACCATTACCCCACCACATTACTAGTGAAATTCTGAAGGTGCGTAGGGTTTCTTGGGTGGGTCGCAGCACTAAAACTATCACAGGTGACTGCGTGCTGATTAACTTCAGGGATCCCCGTACTGTGGAGCACATTTGTAGTTGGAGTCACAATACCAGTGGGACAACCATCCATTCCCTTCCTCTGTCATTTTTCTATCCTGAGTCACTGGATGGTGGAGGTGGATGGTCTCGGGTAACACATGCAGGTAGAAGGAAATCAGAGAGGGGATGGCAGGGGCGATTAGTCGACCAGTATAATGTACCCACGCATAACCGGTTTAGCAACTTGGAAATGGTGGATTGACTATGGCACACTAAGTTGAACATCTCCTGCCCCATCCTACATAGGAGTTTTTTTAATTCATATGGAATACCAGAGTCCTTTAGCATTGGTTCACTTACCACTACCATTTCCAAGGATTTTGCTACCCATTTGCAGGCGTCCAACATGTTGCTGGCTCCCGAGGTACCGTGGAGTGAAGTGTTGCCTTCCATAGTACAGACCCCTGAACTGAATATTCTGGGAGAAGCACTTGCGGGCAGCATTGCAATTGGTAGTGATGTAACTGGCAGTGATCCAATTGTTAACAATGTTATTCGTCCGAAGCCTCTAAAACTTTTATCATGGAATGTCGCAGGTCTGACGAATAAATTACACTGCACAGAGTGGGGGGCTCTGGTGGACCAACACGATATTTGTCTTTTCCAGGAGACCTGGGCCAGGGATGAACATTTCAGAGTGGGATTCGCCACTTACCATGTCCCTGCTAGGTGGGGAGGGAAAGGAAGACCCTCGGGCGGTCTCACTATTTGGGTCGCACTTCATCTGGGTTGTACGGCGGAAAATCTGCTCACATACTCTGATGATATTCAATGCATAATTATCAAATGGCCCAATTCTTTATAGTTAGCCATTGTGAACGTGTATTCACGCCCTGTAAGTCTGGCCTCTGAGTCGCTTACTATAGATGTATTATCTAATTTTCTTAGTTCATTGTTAGGCGACCGCCACCTCTTGGTAGCCGGTGATGTGAATTGCCACTATGAGCCCCTCTTAGGAATTAACGAAGGGGCTCTCATGGGAGAGGACGACTATTGGGCTATTCCACCTTGCCAATCCCCCCGACCAAAGATATGGTCTCCGTTGGCGACCCAGATCTTGGCCCTTACTTTAAATAACTCTTTAAGGGCTTGTAACGGGCGTACACGGTCCGACATTCCGTCGATTTGTACCTTTAACAAGAGGGGCCAAGAATCATGCCTGGACTATATTATGGTCAAAACAAGGTTGTGGTCTAGAGTTGTTGACTTCAGGGTAATCCAAAGGTCAGATAGCGACCACAATGCATTATGCTTGGAAATGAAACCCTTAGGCCCAATTGAAATTTTAAGGCTGGACCCGAATGACCCAGATGAAGGGCTGTTGCTCTCTAATAACAGACGTAGGGTAAAATGGGGTAAACTATTGCAATCACGAGATGATTTAGGCAAATTATATGATATTGTCCTCCTTAGATTAAATGGAGGTCGAGGTCCTAATCACTAAAGTTCCTATCCCAGATTATAATGAAAAGCTAAGGTCCATTCATTCGGCCTTAATTTCAAATCTAGCTGAAGTTCTTAATCCACTGGTTTCAGCAAAGAAGAAGAAGAAAAGAACTCCAGCTGCGTCCTGGTACAACTCCACTTGCAGGAAGGCTAAGTCGAAGTTGATTTTGGCAGTTAAATCGGCAACATGCAAATCCCAGCTCAGGGACTTGCGATTACATTATAAGGGGGTAATGGCCAATGCAAGAAAAGACTGGGACATGGACAGGTGGACTAATCTAACCACTGCTCTGGAAGCTAGGGAAGCCCGTAGATTCTGGTCACTAGTTAGTACAGGCTCGGGGGAACTCAGATCAGCAATAGAACCTAACATTGCTCCAACGGCATGGGAAGCACACTTTGAAGCCCTAAACTCAGTCAATCAGCCAAAGGATGTTGTGTTGGCACCTTTAATTTCATCCACATGCCCAGAGGTACTAGAATTCTCCCTGGAGGAGGTAACTCGTGTGATTGTCAAACTTGCTGTGGGTAAGGCCCCAGGGCTGGACAAACTCCCGGGGGACTTATTCAGACACCAACCAGGGATTTGGGGCCCTTATTTTTTCATCCTCTTTAATGCAATCCTTAGAGGAATGCAAGTCCCAGATACTTGGCTGGGAGCAGAGATTGTCCCGATTTTTAAGAAGGGCTCTCCTCTGCTCCCAGCCAATTACAGGCCTATTAGCCTCATAGATGTCCCGCAAAAAATGTTTGCACGGCTGGTTCTGGATAGTTTGCTGGCGTGGATAGAGGAAAATGATATTCTAACTCCTCTTCAAGCAGGGTTCAGGAGGAACACGTCCACCATGGATCAGATCTTCGCCTGATGCTATTATACTGGAAAACGGCAAAGATTGAGGGTGTTAGCCTCTACATGGTGTTCGTGGACCTCCGGTCCGCATTTGACCTAGTCCAACGGGACAAACTTTGGGGGATCCTCAACAATCTTGGTGTTCCGCAACATATCCTGCAGGTACTGATGAGACTACACGAGGGGACCTTTGCCCAGGTTAGATGCGGTAGGAATGGGGCATTGTCATCAAGGTTCCTGGTTGGCAGAGGTGTGAGACAGGGTTGTGTCTTGGCACCAACCCTGTTCTCCCTCTATGTCAACGGTGTAATTGCTCATCTGGAAAATGTACCAAACAATGATGCCCCAAGGTTGGCAGGTAGGAGGGTTCTGGTGATCATGTTCGCCGATGATATGCTCCTTCTCTCTAAGTCCCCCATGGGAATCCAACGTATCCTGAATGGCTTTGAAGATTTTTGTCGAATTCGTGGTCTGGACATAAATGTCAATAAAACAAAATTCATGATATTTAATCCTTCGGCTTCCACCCGTGCTAGCCCGACCCTGGGAAGTGTAAGTCTGGAAAGGGTCACGACATTTCAATATTTGGGGGTTACGCTCAAAGAGAATCTCTCCTGGGGTCCGCAACAAGTCAAATCACGATTGAAATTGTCACAGCTGGCGGGGGGCATCCTTAAGGCCTCAAACTCATCGACATACAAGCCAGTGAGCCCAGCCCTGGAGATTTATAAGACCCAAGCAAGGGCTGCAGCCCTCTATGGTGGGGAGTTGTGGGGCCATTTAAGTGGTTCAGCCATTGCGAAAATAGAAACCAAATTTATTAGGCAGCTCCTGACACTCCCTCAGGGCACTCCGCTCCTCCCCCTCAGGTTAGATCTGGGACTAGGACCAATAGCAGACGAGCTAGGACTAAAGCCCTTAAGGTTTTGGTGCAGGCTATGGGCAACACCAGATTTGTCATATTACAGGCAAGAGTTAAAGCAGATACTAACTTATAGTAGCTCTGGGAAAATCCCCTGGCTGGCATTTATTAAACATGAATTCTTAAGATTGGGATTATCGCCCTTATGGGATAGCCCGGAAAGCTCCTGTTGCCAAGTCTCGAGTAAGTCCCTTGCTCGGATTTTTAAGGAAAAACACTTGAATTCCATTATTTGTGCTTCTAATATTGGTACCCTGACTAAATCATTTCTAACTGTCAAAAATGTCTATTTCTTTGAGAATTTCATGGATATTGTTTTGCCGCCCCAGGCAAGGAAACTCTTTTTACAATGGAGATATGGCA
Organism: Triturus cristatus; assembly: GCF_964204655.1. NCBI lineage: Eukaryota > Metazoa > Chordata > Amphibia > Caudata > Salamandridae > Triturus > Triturus cristatus. The sequence continues at coordinate 728,583,245 of NC_140580.1, forward strand.
CTTTAGCTTTAAAAGCCTTTACTAGCAACTGGTCAGTTACAGCAAATAAGTCCTGCCCCGGGTGTAGTTGTGATGTAGAGGATGAACTTCATGTTCTCTTCTTCTGCCCTGCATACACTAAATCCAGGAGGCACTGGCTGGTTCCCCTTTGTAAAAACCTTGGTCTCAAAAACTGTTTACCTGCTTTTAGAATTCTTAAGTCCAACTCATCAAGTCCAAGTTCTTGCTAGCTATGTGGTCAAAGTGGCGCCAATTAATTGACATTGAATGTTAATGATCAAATACATTTATTTCTATCTTTTAAAATGTTAATGGTTTTTAACCATGTTTTTTAACTTTTATCTTGTACTCTTTTATGGCCAACATGGCCGAAATAAAGAACCTTTGAATTGAATTGAATTTGAAACTCTGGTTTTAATTCTCAGGAGCACTGGGTCTCCAACATGTGTTTTATTTCTGGAGAAACGGTTAGCTAATGCTTGCTAGAAGGGTGAAGTAGAGGGAAGTGCTACTTTATCAACGGATGTAACGATTCCGTAGTAGGGCAGAGGTAAGCGCTGCTCTCGGGAAAGACGGAATTCTTGTGAAAAAGTTCAAGACTATTCTTTGTTAGCGAAACAGACAATGGTGGCGTTTTTATGTCGTTACTAACAGAATTTTAGTAAAAATGAATGTAAAACGTTTGCCGATAAATTTTGTAAAGGAGGGGTCAGCAGAAGCAGGAGCAGCAAAAAAAAGCTGACGTCAGAAAGACCGTGCTGGGATTGGACAGTCAGTAAGAGACGTAGACGCTCCGGATTGGTGCGTTAGTGTGCGCCGCGCTAGGAGTGGAGAATTACAGGGTGACGTGGATGCTCCGGATTGGTGCATTAGTGAGAGTCGCGCTGGGATTGGAGAATTGCAAAAGTGACATAGATGCTCAGGATTGGTGCGTTAGTGTGAGTCGCGCTATGATTGGATAAAACAAACAAAACAGTTGTAGAAGAAATCTAGCGATACAGAAAAGAGAAAATGATGTATTACGATCCACCAGAGAAGGAGAAAAAGTCCTGGTTCGGTAAAATCAAGAACTTATTTAAAAAGGACAAACCGATTGTGACTAGAGAGGGACAGTTGCTCCCTCCAGCGAAATCACCTGCATCTTTTATGATTACAAAATATGGTTATCATACATGTATTTGGTTAGACAATTGGGCAAAATATACAGCAGATGATGGAGTTTTGGCATTTCCAGAACATGGTTCATTTAATTTAGCGGTTTTGAGAAATTTGAGAGAAAGAATTATGAAATTAGAACCGAGACCTACAAAGTTTGAAGCATTGACAGAATGGGAAGATGAGATGTATGACAGAGAACGGCAATGAAGTGGCGGAAGGTATAGATATATGTTTGGTAGATCATATGGATAAGAGAATCATGATGATAGAATGAAGAGATGGCGAAGTGCAAATATGACTGATGGGTTGTTTCCTATGAGAAATGTTGAAGAAACCACTAGTAGAAAGTGTACGGAAAAGAGAAATAATACAGGATCAGAAAGTTATAAGTATGGTGTGCATGAGTCGGAGGATGATGTGCTGGAAGACATGTTTTATAAAAATCAACCAAATTCCACATTGACACCGAGTGCCCCAGTAAAAGAATCGCCACAGAATATAAAATTTGAAACAGTACCACATGAGGTAGGAAGAAATAATCCTTTCAGAGAAACAGAAAATATTCAAGTTAGTAAAATGGCAAATGAAAATTCAGCTGAATTAGCTAGAACTACTTTAGAATTAACTGAGAAGATTAGAGAATTAACTAAAAATATGGAAGCCGTAACTGTTCCTGTAACAATAGGACCTGTAATGCCGATTTTTGATAAACAAAAGGATAGTGAGCATTGTCTGATGATTCCTTATAATGGAAACAGGGAAAATGAAATACAAAGAAGAGATACAAGAGAAAATTTGTGGGGACAAATAGTAGGAATTTCCAAACAAAGTACTCCTAAAAATTTGACAGTAAATCAGAGTTTAGTAAATAGAGCAATAATGACGACAGAGTCAGTACCAGGATCACCAAAAGGATTAGAACAGACACGAAATGAAATGATTCCTGTAGGTCCTACTGCTGATGAATTAAGTGAATGGCTAAGAATTTTACAACAAAAAGATGCTGAGCCTAGACCTTTAGATGTGTCCAAATTAAAAATAGTATTAGAGGAATTAATAGTTGGAACTATTCCTACAGAAAAATTAAAGAACTATCAGGATGAAGAATTAATGTTTCTATGCAAAAGTATAACGTGGAGAGCCAGGAATTTACATGAAAGACTTGAAGAAGTGGCAAATGAAATGGGAATTGATTTTGAAAAGTCATTACAAAAACCATATAGAGTAGATTTTTCTGAAAAAGACATTGAAAATTTAAATACGACAGGACGAATGATTCAGATTAAAGATTTAATCATATTACTGAGAAAATGGGGCGATGTAGACAAATGGAAGAGTAGATGGTTTCGAAAACGAGACGATGCAACGGATACAAAGTTTGCAGCTTACCCAGTAAGAGAAAAAGAAAAGGTAGTAACTGAATGTCCCATGAGAGAGATTCCAGGTGGAGGCTATGTACATGTCCCCTGGACTAGAGCAGATATTTTGTCATTTACCAATGATTTTCCACGACTGCGCGAAAAGCCAGTCGAGTGGTTGTGGTAAATATTTAATTACCTGTACTATTTTTTATGCGGTAAAGTCTAGTAAGAATAACTCAGTAAAAATAAGAGGCAGAAGCCGTGGTATTAGAGGTTCTGAAAGGCTTTATTCCTTACAAGGAATTATGGTTCGAACCATAGGCATCAAATTCCATCACCACGAGGGTTCAGGAAGGGAAGGCAATACATTATTGACAAGTAAAGATATTTATATGAAAAGCATTACATTAAGACAGATGCAGGAGGTGTAACAGCTGATAATATAGATAATAATACACATACGTAATGAAAAAAGGCGTAAACATAGGCGTAGACTAGAAACGTCATTAAACATGATGTCACAGGTGGGTGGATCCATAAGAGAATCCTGCAATGTCAGCAGAAATACTTGGCAGAGATGCGTGCGCAGCCACATGACGTGTGATTGACGTGCAACTAGAGGGTGAAGGGGACTTGACATTTAGCTCTACATGTGGAGACAGAAGTCTGGGGGGTCATGTCAACCTAATCCCAAATCATATCTAATATCTTATGTTTAAAGAACTGTTTTATCCAAAAGGAAAGGTCTCTCGGACGGAATCTATTCTATACTGACTGTTAGTGCGTGTACAAGCGTCTAAGTGTCTACATGAGATGCGAGGGGGCAGGAATCTTCCATGGTAACAGGGGCTATGAATTACTTGCATGAGGACAGTGAGGCCTGGCCCTTTGCTCGGTAGCTGGAAGAATGTTTACCTAAACTACTAGACAGGAATGCATCGGATGAGGAGCGGAGCAGATAATCTTGAAGGTGAAATACAGTTTTTGGCAGGCAACAGGCCGGATCAGGCACCATTAGCCGCGCAGGGAGTAGGACAAAGTTCATGGATACAGATGCGGGCTCGGACTGGAGCTTTCAGAGGCAGAAGGCAGGAAAAGGCTTGATGGCAGAATTCAGGGCCTACTCGCCTGAACTGTAAAACGTGGAAAGTGAACCACATAAAGTCGGTGGCCTTTCATACTTAGGAACGGAATATCCGACTCATTCATGGCGGATCTGAAAGAGGACATGTTGACGGTGGACGCACATGTATTTGCGTCTTCATAACTGGAACTGGAGGGAACATACATGTACTTGTAGCATGTACATGGAGCCGTTGGGGTCTAAGATAGGGGACATAATCTGATCATAAAATTCATATTTCCTCATTCCCTCCTTGTCCCCTACGGACCCTCAGGAGATATCGATCTTCATCAATCCATCAATCTGTTCATATAGCATCATTTGTTCTTCTTTCTTCTTCCGGGATCTTGAACGAAAACTTGGATGCGGAATACACGATGTGGCACACAAACCACAAATCGCTGGCCCACATTGTAGACATAAGCAGCAACTGAATAGTATGAGAAAGCCAATACCTAGGAAGGATAGAATCCTCCATCCCCAGGCTGACAACACGCTCCAGAACCAACTGGACCAAGTCCAGGTGCCTGGACTCTGGTGTATCTGGCTTATAATCTTATGAAGGCGAGTTATGGCTTTATATACTGACGGCGAGTTTTCTGGTATGAAAACACAGCAACTTGATCCGATGACCCTACAAGCTCCGCCCCTATCGGCCAGGATGACGTCAAGGACAAGACGATTTTGAAGCACAACAATCCGCATCGCAGACTGCTCCTCTGTTAAGTTGCCTAGGGCGGAAGTAGTCTCATTCACTACTGCTTCAAGGGTTCTAGTTAATCTACGTATCAGTTTACTATTAGTGACTGTACCTATATAGGGAAAGAAACCTTTATTGAAATCTGTGTATTGCTCCCATGCCGTTTCAGTGTAATCGACAATCGGGAGATCTCTCTGCTGTCTATTGGGTACTAAATGAGTATTTCTGTGATAATCAGGAGGGGCTAGGAAAACAGGTGGCAGAAGGAATGCTATGTAACAGGTACCATCCCAATCTAGAGGTAAACGTATATATGCAGTCTGGCCACATATGAAGTAGGAATGACGAGAAGCTCTGAATGTAGACTTGCCTTGATCACTGAATTTTATTACAGTGGTGCATTTACTATGGCCCATGTGTATGGAACCATTCTTTCTTACACATAATTCACCTTTAACTGGAAATACTGACATAGCGGGCAAGATTGGTGTAGCTTCGGATTCAACATTCAGAATCATGAGGTTAAGTGTAAAGTTACCTAATCCATATACTTCATTTTCTAGATCAGTTCCTGTTCTTTTGGGAAGTCCCTCCTTGTTAGGGTAGCAGACTTTAAGCAAAACTAGGTTCAGGTTTCCCCATACCCAGTTGTCTTGATAAACTACTGAATTTGAATCTAGGGAATTAATCAAACTAAACCATGCTCCACAGGAGCCATTGTGTGTGAACGGATACGGAAAGAGAGGCAAAACTCCCTTATAGTTCTGATAGGGAGGGAGTCGGCCACATATCCAACAATTGGTAGCATTGCTGGTCTGATGGGAAGGATGTAACATACTAATAAAAGTGTTGTTGCGCAGCGCAAATCTATAAGACAACTCATGCGGAGGTAGTTCGCTAAAGGAATGTTCAGCAGTAGCATTGTAAGCACGCTTAGAAATAGGGTAATACATATGTAGCAATACACTAGAAATGATGATCAGAAGACTTAGAAAAAACAAAATTAATAATGTCACTATGCAGTGACTACGAAGCGATTTACAGTACGCATGTTTTTTAAGCTGTATCTGTCTATTTCTCTCTCTATTTCGGTCTAGAGGACACATGTCAGAGACAAATTCAACCGATTCACCTTGGAGAGGACTTAAACAATCAAATTGTCTGACTTGCTAGACCTTAGTTTCAGTTTATAGAGTTCATTCTCCGTCTTTTCAACCAAGGGGAGCTTTGAGTCTGTCTGTGAGGGAATGCAGGGCTGAGTGTTCACATCGGACGGTAGTCCATAAAATTTCTTTATATGGCTCGAGTGCAACCACCCTTTACGTCCCTCAATCTTCACGGCTGTCCTTGTGGTCAGCAAGACGAGCTTGGGCGATTGCCACCTAGGCTCCAGCTGGGTCTTCCGGTCGAAATTCCTCACAAGAACCAGGTCACCTGGAACCACGTCATGGGGCTTCACCTCAGTGTTATCGGGAAAAGCTGCAGCTACCTGTGAACGACAAGATTGTAGTGCAGACATCAAGGAAGCCAGGTAATCTGTCAGCATATTACAGTCAACATCAGTGATTTTACGAGGTATAGGCGTCCCCTACATATTTGGTGGTCTACCGAAGATCACCTCATACGGGGATAGCCCTGTTCGAGAATGTGCTACCATTCTCATGTAAAAGAGCGCAACTGGTAAGGCTACTATCCAATCGACACCTTTTTCTCTACATACTTTGGACAATCTAATTTTCAGAGTTTGATTATGACGTTCCACGAGACCTGCTGCCTCGGGATGTCGGACACAGTGGAATTTCCATTGGTAACCTAACAGAAGTGAAACGTGTTTCATTAGTTCGGATGAGAATGGCTGGCCGTTATCTGAGTACACGACACGTGGCAAACCGTACCGTGGGAAGAATTCTCGAACTAGCTGTTTGGCAGTAGTCGGGGCAGTGTAATCTGAAACCGGGTAGGCTTCTGTCCAACGGGAAAGAGCACAGACAACTACGAGAACATATTTGAATCCTCGACATCGTTCCATCTGGATATAATCCATCTGGAGGACTTCAAAAGCGTGATCGGGAGGTTGAAATCCACCTTGCTCTACGGGAATGCTTTTACCGGGATTGAACTGACAACATATCATACAGGTACGTACTTTCTGTTTGGCTGCTGCTCGCAAGTGTTTGTTGAACCAAATGTGTTGAATGCTGTCTAGCATAGCTTTTTCTCCTAGGTGCGCTGGACTATGTATTGTGTTAATGATGACTTGAACCATGGAGTCGGGAAGAAACCATATAGATTTTCCCTTCGTCATCCATCCTTGATCCGTTTGGATCCCTCCTAATTCAGTCCATTTCTTTATTTCTTCTGGTGTAGCATGTGTCTGTATGTCAATAACATCAAGGGCGGGATCCTTAACTATCATGCAATGTGTTGGTGTCGGAACTATTGTCTTTGTCATGTCAGTTGTATGAGTCTGATTCTGAGCAGTCTGTTTAGCTGTTCTGTCAGCTAGGTCGTTACCCTGAGAAATGATGTCGGTAACTTTTGTATGGGCTTTGCATTTCATAATCGATATTGCAGTAGGTAGATGAATCACGTCTAATAGGGCTTGAATGAGGGGTCCGTGTTGGATGTGGGTACCGTGAGAAGTTAAATAACCTCTCTCTCGCCACAGTACGCCGAAGTCATGGACGACTCCGAATGCATAACGTGAATCTGTGTATATGTTGACTTTCTTATTTTTGGCTTGAATACAGGCTTGTGTCAGAGCGATGAGCTCTGCTGCTTGAGCTGACAGAGTGTTAATACAATTTGTTTCAACGACTTCAGTGTCTGTTGTGACTGCGTAAGCGGCCACTAACTCTCCTGTACTTGTTCTCATACACGAACCATCTACATACAATGTCAGGTCCGGATCTGATAAAGGGATATCTGTCAAGTCTTGTCTGGGTTTCGTCGTGATAGTAATGACTTCAATACAATCATGTGCTAATGGATCTGTTCCGTTTACTGGCAAAAGTGTGGCAGGATTTAATGTATTACAACGTCTGATTTCTATGTGTGGCTGAAACAATGTTAATTCATAACCGGTGAGTCTTGCTATAGTCAAGTGTTGTGTTTGTGTGCGGTTCAAGAGAACCTCTACTGCGTGTGGTACTTGTACTGTCAATTGATGTCCTAACACTATGGCATCGCTTTGTCTGATTGCTAAAGCTGTTGCTGCCACTGATTTCAGGCACGCAGGGAGAGCCTGAGCTACGGGATCTAATGTACTAGAAAAATAAGCACATGGTTTGTGTGATCCTGCTTGTTCCTGAGTGAGTACTGACAAGGCAGTACCTTCGCGTTCTGTAACAAAGAATGTAAAATGTTTACTGTAACATGGTGTTGCTAAAACAGGTGCTTGACATAAAGCTTTCTTTAAGCTTTCAAAAGTTTGCGTATGTTCTTGAGTCCAAGGGAGGACAGTCGATGTGGCTGCCTCCTGTGTTGTCAACTGAATGAGTGGTTTTGCTAGAAATGCATATTGAGGGATCCACTGCCTACAGTATGAAGTGAGGCCTATAAAAGCCCGCACCTCCTTTTGTGTCTTAGGTGGTGGCATGTTAGCAATTAACTGGATGCGGTCAGGTGTAAGCTGTCTTCCCTCCTTGGACAGCAAGTGCCCAAGATAAACAACTTGCTGGACACAGAATTGCAGCTTAGAAGGGGACACCTTGTGCCCCTTGTCGGCCAGAAATTGTAAAACCGTCAGTGACGCTTTTTCACATTCAGGTTCGCTTCGGGCGGTGATCAGCAGATCATCGACATACTGAAGCAAGGCAGTGTTAACTGGCATGTGGATACTGTCAAGTTCTCGTTTCAGTGCTTGGCTATAGATGCTGGGGCTTTCTGTGAATCCTTGAGGTGCGCGTGTGAATTTAAAACTTCGTCCATTTAAACTGAATCCGAACAAATATTGACTTTCCGGATCTATTGGGACGCTAAAGAAGGCATTCTTGAGATCGATTACAGTAAAGAACGTTGCTTCTGAATCAATAGCTGTTAATAATGAAGAGATATCTGGGACCACAGGGTATTGTGGTACAATACATTTATTTAATTCGCGCAGATCAATAACTAATCGATATACTGGTGGTGCTTTTGGATCCGTTCTTTTAAGAATCGGAATTATCGGGGAATTACATACATTGGAGTCGGTTTCCACAACCACTCCTTGTGCAATGAGCTCGTCAATGATTTGCAGCAAAGCCACAACAGCATCTGGTGGTAACTTGTATTGTCGCATTCGTGGTAGCACCACTCCTGTTTTTAGTGTGACTCGATATGGTGTAATGTTCATGAAACCAACATCAGTAGGGCCTTGTGCCCATAAATGTGTAGGTAAATTCTGCAGCCGGTGATCCATGTCTCTGGACACGTAGTGACCTTTGAAGTCACGTAAAAATAATCGTACTCCTTCCGGAGAACAACATATTATAGCTCCTAGAGCTTTCAATGTTTTTATACCTAACAAGTTTTCTGGACATGATTTAGTAAGCAATAAATCTGTAGTTCGTGTCAATGGACCAACCGTAAGTGGAAGGGGTTGCGATACTTCATTAATGATAGGCTTTCCTGAGAATCCAAGGGAAATATTCTGTGAGCCTGAGAGGGGTGCCCCTGGAACTTCACTGCGTCGTATAGTTGTTCTGCTTGCCCCTGTATCAAGTAAAAACTTTCTGTCTTCCCCTAATAGTTCACTATGTACATAAGGTCCCTCTTGATCTACAGGAACCTCGATAAGGGGTAACCCAACTTCCCTCTCTAGGCTATTTCATGTGTATCGCTGATAATCGGGATAATCTGCTTGTGCATACTGGTACATCTGTTGTGTCGTTGCTTGTGTTGCAGCAATAGGCTGTGCTTGTGGTGTTGCTACGGTCTGTTGTGGAGCTGCCTGTTGCGGAACTGGCCTAGATTGTGCATGCTGAGGGATTTGTGGTTGGTTCTGATCCTGTCTAGGTGGACGTGGTCTTTCCTGGGTTTTACCCGTGGCGATATTATGTTTCAGAACTGCACAATCGTGTATATAATGACCTTGTTGTTTACAATAGTTGCATGTCCCTTTCGCCGGACCTGTGGAATCACCCTTTTTATGGCTATCAGCTGGAACTGACTGAGCCACAAGCATTTTCATTTTCGTGTCTTTCATACGTCTTTGTTCATGTTCTTGTTCTTCTCTAATTCTATTGTGGTGATATTGTAACATCTGTAACATCTGTGAAGGGGTGTTACCTTGCCAGGTACTCTCGAATTTCAATACTCTATTCTTAACTTGCGGTAGGGAATTTTCAACTAATTTTGTCACAAACAGATGTGGATATGACTCGCTACTTGCTTTTATGCCACTATTAATACCAAAACATTTTTCAAATCGGGAATAGAAATCACTAGTGTCTTCATCTTGCTTTTGTTTACAGGCTGAGATTGCATCCCAGTCCTCCTTTTTCGTAGTTAATAAACGTGGCAGTACCTGCACTAGTAATCCTGGTAGTGCTGTAGTCTTTTCCCCAAGCCCTGATCCTGCAGCTCGAGCCTTTTCTTCGTTTTCTAATGCTGTCCAATCTATCTTTTGGTCTCCCACCTCCCATTCCTTTTCTTTGAGTTTCTCGTAAATACCAGCAGGCATTAATACTTTTAATATTTTCATAATGTCGGGGTAGGTATACTCTCCCATGAGTAACATGTCTTTTATCTCACGGTGGAAACCTGCTGGATCCTTGTCATGGCTGGGTACTACTTTCTTCATTTCTAATAATTCAATTTTAGTTATAGGCGTGTACACAAACACGCGTTTAAAGGTATTATCTTCACCTCTGATTGGGTGTACTTCGCGTAAGGGATTCTGTCTATCTATGTGATACATTTTTCTTCCCATAGTGGGAACTGGAACATGTTCTGGGCATACGAAAACTATATACTGGTTTCGAAATTCTAGAATTTCTTTAATTAAATCAGTACCTGACCCTCTCCATTTATTCGTGAGTAATTCTGTCAATATGTCAGGTAGGGGTCCAGGATCGGAGTGTTGGCTTTTATATAATATAAGGAGGTGTTGAATCATGTATATACCAGCTAATCGTTGTTCGTCTGGGTTAAGATTCAGAAACGTGTGTGCTAGTGCATCATCACTGTATTTGCCGGAACTGTCAGCCCATTGTACTGCTGACCTGGCTAATTCTTGTTCATCCATGGAATCGAGCATATGGTACCCCCTTCGGTCTCGGAGTAGTTTATCAGCAGCTTGGAATAGGTGTTCAGGAGACCTTGTATTTAACATAGGGGCTTGAAAATTTCTGTTACATTCTGGACGTATCGGACGTATTGGATCATTAAAGCATCTGGTGTTATTAAAAGATCTTCCTTTACCTACATAAGCCATTGTCTCTAAGTGTCCTGTGGGCATTTCTGATTCTTCGTCCTCCTCTCCCTCTGATTCATGTTGGTCTGTCTCTAATCTTTCTTTATGTATTCGTTCTACTTCTTTGCGGATCTTTCGGCACATAACTACTATACATGTCTGTCTATCATGTTTCCCTTCTGATATATTCTGACCCCATCTGGTAAGTACTTGTATTTCCTTCTGCTCTACCTCAGGCATGTCTTGGTTTCTGATCACACAGTTTATGAAGAAGCGTAACAGTTGTCTCTGTACATCCACTTTCTGGTATTCCATGGCTTCGTCAATACTTTCAGGGCCTCGCCCTGATTGGACAAAGTGATATATGTTGTCTAAATGTGCCATCATTCCTGGTAGCGTCGCTAAATACCTTGAAGCTCGTCGTATACGTAGTGATGACAGCAGCATACCGTCCCGTCTACCGGGCACAGGATCATATCTACAATCCACTAGATGCTCCTTAAACATGTCGGAAGTTGCTAGTTGGGGTGTACGTTCGTATGCTAAATCTCTAAGGGATAATTTATTTCCTCGGGGTGGCGTGGCAAAAATTTCTGTCGTACCTCCTGTCGCACCGTCTGAGGTGCTAGGCACGAAAGGATTGGTTGGATGTAAGATAGAAACTGTAGATGTAGGAAAAGCGGTAGAAACAGATGGACCTGTGGGAATGTGCGTAGGAGTTTGTTGTTGCGGGGATACAGACGGATGATCTTGGCGTTGAGCACCATCGGTAGGTGGTGTGTGTGGCGGAACATTAGCATATTCAGGCGCTACATCATCTAAATAGGAAGAAAGGAAAACATCTTTTGCTGTTTTGGGATGTGCTTTTATCGGGAGTAATGGAGGTGTCAAGTCTTTCGGTATTTCCGGGGTGGCCTGAGGTAACCCTTCGGCCAGAAGAGGATACATACCATTCATAAGGGTGCTTCTTTGTCTGTCTACTTGTTCTGCTTTTACTCGGGTACCTTCCTCAATTAATATATTTTCTCGAGCTTTATTTGAATTCTCCCTACTTTTCTCTTCCTGTCTGAGCGTTTTTTCTGTACGTCTATATGATTCTTTACGCCATAATTCAATGGCATCTTTCTGTGACTGTCTGGCTTTCTTTTTCCATAATTCTTCTTCTACTCTCATGATGCAATCTGCATCCCAGGTCCCGGCTGCGGGCCACCTCTGACTTTCTGGTAAATCTTTGGTGTATTCCACCCATAAATCAAGAAATAATACGGCATCTAGGCCATGCTTATGATACATAAAGTACCCTGGAGTGTCCCTAGGTGGAATGGGAACAGCTTCTTCGAGTACCCCTTTTCTGGTTTTGATCTGTCTTAATTTTGAAAAGAGCGGCATTTTTAGACCTTATTACTTAATCTTGAACACACTTAATACAATAAACACAATAATGAACAATCATTCACACCACAATATGTAGATCGTACTAAAACATTTAACATTTAACAGTTAACGAACGATGATAACTAATAGAAAACTAGTTACTGACATAATACTAACACTAGATAATACTGAATTATATACAAGACATACTAGATATACTGCTAAACAGTACAGATACACTGCTGAAACAGTGCAGACCGGATTTGTGTACCCAAACCCGTCTTGACCGGCACAAACTATGTGCACGTCTAAATGCCTCCCCGGCAACGGTACTCACCGGGTAGCACGGAACGAAAGGCCTCGGAACTGAACTGGACTGGACCGGACTCGACTCGACTCGGAACTTCGGAACCTGGTGGGCCTCTGTATACCTCGGATCTTGCTCTCTCAGCTAGACTCTGGTCGGGATACTTCGCACTTCTCACCGCCTCGTCTGGGTGTTGATCGCAGCCTCAGTCACCCCCGCTTGGCCGGAGGGAGATACAGGAAATCCTGCGGGTGCGCGTTTTTGTCCGTTCAGCCGTGGCAGGAGACCGGGCCTGCAACGCACCTCCGGCGCGTGAGATGAGAAAGTGTCCCTGTTCGGGCGCCAATTTATGTGGTAAATATTTAATTACCTGTACTATTTTTTATGCGGTAAAGTCTAGTAAGAATAACTCAGTAAAAATAAGAGGCAGAATCCGTGGTATTAGAGGTTCTGAAAGGCTTTATTCCTTACAAGGAATTATGGTTCGAACCATAGGCATCAAATTCCATCACCACGAGGGTTCAGGAAGGGAAGGCAATACATTATTGACAAGTAAAGATATTTATATGAAAAGCATTACATTAAGACAGATGCAGGAGGCGTAACAGCTGATAATATAGATAATAATACACATATGTAATGAAAAAAGGCGTAAACATAGGCGTAGACTAGAAACGTCATTAAACATGATGTCACAGGTGGGTGGATCCATAAGAGAATCCTGCAATGTCAGCAGAAATACTTGGCAGAGATGCGTGCGCAGCCACATGACGTGTGATTGACGTGCAACTAGAGGGTGAAGGGGACTTGACATTTAGCTCTACATGTGGAGACAGAAGTCTGGGGGGTCATGTCAACCTAATCCCAAATCATATCTAATATCTTATGTTTAAAGAACTGTTTTATCCAAAAGGAAAGGTCTCTCGGACGGAATCTATTCTATACTGACTGTTAGTGCGTGTACAAGCGTCTAAGTGTCTACATGAGATGCGAGGGGGCAGGAATCTTCCATGGTAACAGGGGCTATGAATTACTTGCATGAGGACAGTGAGGCCTGGCCCTTTGCTCGGTAGCTGGAAGAATGTTTACCTAAACTACTAGACAGGAATGCATCGGATGAGGAGCGGAGCAGATAATCTTGAAGGTGAAATACAGTTTTTGGCAGGCAACAGGCCGGATCAGGCACCGTTAGCCGCGCAGGGAGTAGGACAAAGTTCATGGATACAGATGCGGGCTCGGACTGGAGCTTTCAGAGGCAGAAGGCAGGAAAAGGCTTGATGGCAGAATTCAGGGCCTACTCGCCTGAACTGTAAAACGTGGAAAGTGAACCACATAAAGTCGGTGGCCTTTCATACTTAGGAACGGAATATCCGACTCATTCATGGCGGATCTGAAAGAGGACATGTTGACGGTGGACGCACATGTATTTGCGTCTTCATAACTGGAACTGGAGGGAACATACATGTACTTGTAGCATGTACATGGAGCCGTTGGGGTCTAAGATAGGGGACATAATCTGATCATAAAATTCATATTTCCTCATGGTATAGGCAGGTAGACAGGTTCGTGAAATTATCAAAAGTTCTATGGATTGATTTGAATAGTCTTTTTGACATAATAGTACCAGCAGATTTATGGACAGAATGTAAGGTAATGATTAGTTGGCCTACACAAGAACATCCTAGAGATCCAAAGCAGGTGCCCCTGATCCAGAAGTAATGAGAAAATATGAAGAAGTAATTACCTTTTTGAAAAATAAAGTACCTCCTAAAGAAACTGATTGGGTAAAAATTGATAGAACTCATCAAGAAGCAAAAGAATCAGTACACGCTTATTATGAAAGGTTGATCCTTGCCTTTAAACAGTACAGTGGTGATGAAAACTTGAGTGAAAAAGATTTGAGTCATTTTGTATATCGATTTGTGTACGGATTGAGACCTGAAGTAAGTGAAATGATTAAACAGCATACAGTAGATTGGCAAAATAAAAAGATAGATGAAGTCCTAAGACATGCAAAATATTTTAGTGATGAAAGTGAAGCAAAGCAGCGTAAACTAAAAGAAAAAGCCATGTGGGCTCAAGTAAAGGTGACAGAAAGGCAGGAAGCTCAATTGATTGAACAGGCAACTGGTATGGGTATGAAACCAAAATTTAATATTGGAAAAGGGAAAGGACAATTTAATATAGATGAAGCCAAAAAGAAATGGCCATGTCATAATTGCGGAAGAATAGGGCATTGGAAATCCGAGTGTAAATTTCCCCCGAGTGCTAAAGGTGATAATGCATCGTTGAATTCACAGGTGCAGAAAGAGGTGAGTTGTCAACCGCAGCAACAGCAGCAGGTTGTTCCCCAACAGAATCAGGCGCCAAAACCGCCTTTTCCACAGAGCGTAAATCATCAGAAATACAGTAATGAGACAGGATTCTACAACGAAGAACAGGTAACTAAGCTGCCGCACGCTAGTGATGTTTCGCAGTATTGGCTACGACGCGATGAGAGTGAGTCAGAAGAAGGTTATTGACGGTGCCGAGGGGAGGAAGAGGAGTGCGTACTTGGTGCAACTCTAGAAGTAGACCAGAAAGGCTCATTTGTGGATGGAAAGGTAAATGACGAAAACATTACTTTCCTAGTAGATACTGGTGCCACTCGTTCAACTGTTAGGTCAGCTGATGTTAAAAATCTTCCTCTCTCGGACGAAACAATCCAAGTAGTTGGAGTATCCAACAGACAGATAAAAACATATCTCACTGATCCAGTAAAAGTTAATATAGGGAAATTTTCTGAAATGCACCGCTTTGTCGTGTTTGATTCAAGCCCTGTAAATTTACTAGGGAGAGATTTGCTGTGCAAGATGAATTGCACCATATTTTGTACTCCCGATGGTATAGCATTTAAGACTCCAGATGAAGATGTACTGTATAAAATTACTATGGCTAATATGGAACCTGAGATTACCAAGGCATTTGATGTATTTAACCCCGAAGGGCTGCCTCAAGTGTTGAAAAAGACAGTAAAGGCGGAGGTATGGTATTTCACAGTAGAAGATGTGGGATTAATGAAAAATGTAGATCCTGTAAAAGTTGCTGTAAAAGAAGGAGTAAGCTACCCAAATATTCCACAGTACAAATTGACACCCGAGATAATTGCAGGAGTTACTCCTATAATAGATAGAATGATCAAACAAGGTATTTTGAGAGAAATAATGAGCAGTCCATGTAATTCACCAATTATGGGCCTGAAAAAGCCTAATGGAACATTTAGAATAGTGCAAGACCTGAGAAAAATAAAAAAAATCGTTGTGTCATGCTGTCCCACTGTACCCAATCCATCTGTGAATTTGTATCAGATTCCTCACGATGCAGAATGGTACACCATAATTGATCTGTGTCATGCTTTCTTTTCCATCCCATTGCATCCTGACAGTCAACTGATTTTTAAGTTCCGGTTTGGCGAACGTATTTTGGCATGGTGCTGAATCCCACAGGGTTACACAGAGAGTCCCTCAATATTCAATCAGATATTGAGAAAGTCTCTGGAAGATTTAAAAAATGCCTGAAAGTTCAGTTCTGGTCCAATACATAGATGACCTGCTTGTGGCATCAAGAACTCGAGAAGCTTGTGTAGTGGATACCATTGTACTGCTGAATCATTTGGCAGATGGAGGACTTAAAGTATCCCCATCAAAATTGCAATTCTGTCAGAAAGAAGTACAATATTTAGGCCACAAAATTGAAAAGGGACTGAGAAAAGTAACTGCAGATAGAATCAAGATAATAAAAGGAATGAGAGCCCCAATGACGCAAAGAGGAGTGAGAATGTTTCTTGGAATGATTGGATATTGTCGTCAGTAACTTTTCCCTGATTGCAAAACCTTTGGTACGCTTGACGAGAAGTGATGTAAAAGACCCCATTGAATTAAATAAAGAGGAATTAACGGCTTTTAAACAATTGAGAGACAGTTTGTGTGAAGCACTTGGTATGCCTGACTATGAGAAAGAGTCTTAACTCTATTGCAGCGAAAGAAATGGATGTGCACTTTCTGTATTAATACAGAAACATGGAAAACTAAGGAGACCAATTGCATATTTCTCAGCTATATTAGACCCTGTAGCTGTAGCATTGCCAGGTTGTTTGAAAGCTGTAGCAGCCACTTGCATGAGTTTGGAACAGAGTGAAGGAATTGTGATGGGATATCCTGTGAGAGTGTTTGTACCTCACGATGTGGCAATCCTTTTAACAAGGAGCCGCACTCAGTTCATGACGCATAGTCGTCTGACTAAATATGAGAAAGTCATCCTAGGTGCAACGAATGTGAGCCTGGTGACATGTCTGAATGTGAATCCTTCAACGTTACTACCTTATGCTGAGAATGTGGAAGTCAAGATGATGTGGATCACAAATGTTTGGAAGTGCTTGACTTCTGTACCAAACCCTGACCTGATATAAAAGATGTACCTTTGACAGAAAGTGACTATGTGATGATTGTGGATGGATCATGCTTAAGAACAGATGAGGGAATTCTGAGTGCAGCATATGCAGTATGCACAGTAGCAGTTGTATTAGAAGCATCGTGTCTGAAAGGAGTAAAATCAGCCCAAGTTGCTGAACTATTTGCCTTAACAAGAGCATGTAAGTTGGGAAAGAATGTGAGAGTGACTGTGATAACCGATAGTCAATATGGCTTCGGTGTAGTGCATGACTTTGGTCAAATTTGGTCCCAAAGAGGATTTTTGACATCGAGTGGAACTCCTATAAGGAATGCTGAAGTGGTTGGAAAATTGCTTGAGGCGATGCAGCTGCCTAAGCAGTTAGCTGTTGTGAAGTGTGCAGCCCACACAAAGTCCAATGACTACGTATCTGCTGGCAACCAGTTTGCCAATGATATGGCTCAATATTGCACACAAAATCAGAATTCAATTAATAGGGGAAGAGAAAGAGAAATGAATTCATGCCCCTTGTTGTTTAATAACACTGTGAAAACATGAGAAGAAGTAAGGCAGTTGCAGGAAGAAGCAGGAGATGAGGAAATGAGACAATGGGTAAAAGCAGGATGTGCACCACGGGAAACAGATCATGTGTGGGTTTATCGGGATGGAAGACCAGTTATGCCTGATAGCATGGTGTCTGCCATGGCACGGATGTATCATGGACAAGCACATGTAGGAAGAGATGCAATGATCAGACTTTTTAAACAGACATGGTATAACGCAAAATTTAGACTAGTAGCTGAAAGTCTTTGTCAGAGATGTCTTATATGTCAGCAGTTCAATCCTGGAAGAAAAACAGTGGTAAGTCTGGGAACGATAGGTCGAGAAGGAGGGCCTTTCACCAGAATGCAGATTGACTTCATTGAAATTCCCCCCTGTAACAGGTTGAGGTATGTTTCAGTGATGGTTTGTCTGTTCTCTCAATGGGTGGAAGCATACCCAACGAGAAGAAGTGATGGAATTATAGTAGCCAAGCTATTATTGAGAGAGTTCATTCCTAGGTTTGGTTTTCCAGTCACGATTGAGTCAGATAGAGGAAAACATTTCCATAATGAAATCATGAAGTTAATTTGTGAAGCATTGAATGTACAACAAAAGCTACATTGTCCCTATCGCCCAGAGGCTTCTGGTGTGGTGGAACAAGTAAATGGCACCATTAAAAACAGACTGGGAAAAATGTATTTAGCCACAGGTTTGACATGGCCTGATATCTTGCCTCTGGTACTCATGACTATTAGATCCATTCCAGATAGGAATACAGGTCTGAGTCCCCATGAAATTGTCATGGGAAGAGCAATGCGACATGTTTTCATACCAGTCAACAAGCTTTTGCCTATATCTGATGACTTGGTGTTGGATTTTTGCAAGGGGTTGGCTGATTCCATTCATTCTGTGTTCCATCAGGTCGGATGCCACTACTCTTGAAAAGAAGCCAGCTCATGATTTGAGCCCAGGGGACTGGGTGAGAATAAAAGTGCACAGAAGACGAAACTGTTTGGTCCCACGTTGGGGAAAACCATGTCAGGTGATCTTGACTACGTCAACCGCAGTAAAATGTGCAGGAGTGAAGAACTGGATTCATGCTAGTCATCCTTGCGAATTCCAAACCCAGTGGATAACAAGGAAGGAGAATACTTTGAAGAATCAGATACAAGCTCTGAATCAGATACTGAAGAAACAAGAACGAGACAAATTCCTGAAAGGGGGAATCAGAACAAAATCCAGTTATTGCACCAGAGAACCTTCCTTTAAGAAGAAAGTTACAGATTTCTGACATCAGCTCAAAATCAGACACCGAACCTGTTCAAGCACATAAGAATGAGAGTAAACACAGTGAAGAGACTGTAAAAGAAATTCTTGATAAGACAGTCCCAAATGAAAGTTCAAGAGAAATTCCACCTGAAGTAACAAAATTAGATTGTAAGGTACCAGATATAGAGAGTGAGGGAAAGATTTTGCGGAAGACCCCCGAGGAGTTGTAGGGAACTCACACATCTAGGTAGAAGAAGGGACGGTTAGTCAGCAGGAAGATTGTGTGGAAGAAGCATGAGGAGGGACAGAAGTAGGTAATAAAAAAGAAGTGGTGTAAAGAAGAACTACTGAAAGTAAAAGTCAAGTTGGAACTGAATCAGAGGACAGTGATGAAGAAGTACCAGAAGGTCGAGTCCTGAGAAAGAGAGCATGGAGAACTGAGAAAAATGAAAAAGGAAGTAAGTTGAAATGGCCAGCAAGGGATGAAATTTGGCCCAACAAGATAAAGAGATTAAGATACAAATTGACACGAGTAAATTCATCAAGGGCTGAACAGGTGAATGAAGTGTCTAGCCAAGAGAAATTGAAAAACATGAAACAAACAACAGCAGAAGAAAATAAGAGAACGAGAAAACCTAACCAGAAGTATAAGTCGCCGGAATGGTCATATGTGGCACTGCCTGAAGTAAAAGAAGAGGCAGACAGTCAAGGGGATCTAGAGGTGACTGTACCAGGAGTGGTTGAGGAAGACGAAGAATCAAAAATCCTGAGAGTTATCTTGTCCGACATCGGAGAAGAGACGGATGTTCAGGAAATTCTGCAACAAGATTATGAAAGAAAAGTGAAAGACGATCAAATGCCAAACTGTTCAAAACGAAGAAACAATAAATTACTGGAAAAGACATAAACTGAAAAGAACCAAGTAGGTGCTTAGAGCCTTGGGTTAGACAAAACTAGTTGTGAAGTCGAAGAGGCTAAGTCAAAAGACACTGATCATTTTTCAAAATGGCAAACACAGAAAGTAGAAAATCTAAATGTGTGTTCCTTAGACGATGGTTCAAAATGTGTTGTTGCTGTACAGGATCACTAATGCTTCTGTGGAGTGTGTTGGCGTTAATGGTTTCATTTAAGGTTACACTAGAAACAATAGAAGGACATAGTGAGAATAAAACTAATATAGAAAAGATTCAGAAGGTATATCCGACTAAAATAGATAGAAATTATTTACATAAAGACAGGTCTATAACTGATTTTTCTAACAATGTATTTTCAAAATTACTATACGAATATGTGAAGACGATGGACATAAGGGATTGTTATGTCTGCATGCAGTTGCCGGCGTCTGTATCTGATGGAGTGACTTACCATCACCTTCCAGTAACAGATGGAATAACATGTAGTGTATTAGCAAGTTTGTTTTACAAGATAGGGAAATTAGAATATTATTTTTCAGATGTAGATATTGTATTTTCACAAGTACCTATAGTTAACAAGTTGAATAAAGTAAAACCTGCAAAGGTGTTAGGAGAATTGTTCTTAGAAACTAAAGAGTTAACATTAGAGTCAATATTTAGAAATAATCTAACTTGCAGTTTAAAGAAGGAAGAGAAAGTTGTCTTGGATATGGTTGAAGAAAGGAGATTAAAAATGCAAAGGAAGGTACCTGAGGGAAAAGATAAAAAGACAGTCTGTTGAAAAAGAAAAACATTTAAAAGGAGAAGCTAGTCCAACGATGGCTTTGGATTGGCCTCAGAAAGGAAAGTTGTGTATTAGAAGGAATCAAACTGCATATGATAACTATTTTGTAGGCACAAGTGATTGCCATGATACTTATAGAATCATGGGTGGATGGGGATTTAAAGGAGGAAATGATCCAGTTTTTCCTGGACTATATTTTATCTGCGGGAACAAAGCATATTATCGATTGCCAGATCACTGGTATGGCACATATTATCTAGGCCTGGTTTTTCCAAAGATATTCCATGTGGGAAGAGGGAAAGATGGTGCACATGAGTTAGGTAGTCAACTAACACGTAGAAAAAGAGAATCTTGGTCAGAAATTGTAGGAGACATTTTCGAAGCGTTGATACCAGCAGTGGGAATATCTCTGAATGCACACAAAATTAGAAAATGATCAACAGTAGTGGATCGCTTGTCAACACGCACCGCTGGAGGATTTTTATTGGTAAATACTGAAATGGTTGCCATGCGTGCCATGGTAATGCAAAATCAACTTCCCCTTGATATAATTTTGGCAAAAGAGGGTGGAGTCTGTGAAATGCTGAAAGTTCAACATTGTTGTACTTACATTCCTGATGAAAGTCAAGATTTGAAGACATACATTAAGAATATAACTGATTTGCATGAGGAAATTGTTCCACTGGAGGTTTAAGGTATTTGAGAAAAGATTGGGAAAACGTTTTCTACTATTAAGAACTTTTTACTAAAGTTAGGTAGTACCTTTATTGGTAAAATATTATTTCCTGTAACATGTGTGATTATTTTAGTATTAATTCTAAGACTAGGATGTTTAAAAGAAAGGGTATTTGAAGGAGTATAATTAGAAGAGTGGAAAGACAATATGTATAGAAAGAAGAGACAGGTGAAACAGTTATGTGAACTAACACAATAATTAAGAGAATTGAATTAATTTCTTTTACTAAATTTTTTGCAAAATTTAAAGGTAGTGTGGTGATGTTAAAAATCACCAAAGGGGGGATTGATGGAGCAGGTAGTGCAAAATTTTGTATACCTCCTCTATTTTTCATGAAAATACTAATTGAATAACCTACTTATTATAATTTACTAATTGTGTGCTGTGATATATTAAAACTAACCATTTGCATACACAAATTACACGTGGGAACTGGCTATTTGCATGGCAAAATAACTCTAATAACTAAAATACGTACGCATATTAATAGTAGTATATGTGGTAATTAGATATCGCATGATTTATGTTGCTTTTGTGACGTTTGCATCTTCGTGGAGGACCGTAATGGTGAATATATTGCTTTAAATGTCGCTATATGCTAGGAAAATACTAATACATAAAGGGATTAGTAAGGGTATAACATTAGAAGCATCATTTCTTTGTATTAATTATCCTTTTGTGTTTGTTTCGCTTAATTTGACATTTGGGCCTATCGCAATATGGCGGCAGAAACCGAGTTCAGAAGTGGCCACCGTCTCGTGAGCGCGAAGTCTACTGCGCAGACTCGGATGGCTCCGTGAACTTCCTAACGACCTCTATACACTCTCTCCCTGTCAAGGATAGGATATTGGCGGACTGCCAAGACCCCGGACATTAGAAACTGGTATAAAAGAACAATGGATTCATACAAGTAGAAGACAAAACTTTGCAACAATCAGTATTGGATCATCACCGGAAACGTATCAACAAAATCCATGTGAACGTGGACTGTCCAAAAATCGGACGTTTGCCCCCAATCAATAGAAATCATTCTCCGCCCAAAAATGTTTCATGTTATCCCGAAATGTATTATAAAAGAGTAGTAGAATAGGGAGGGGTTAACACATTCGATGGTTACTATGACTGCACACCCTCTTTGACCCCACAGGCGATGACGGATGCTGCCACGACTTCTGGTCCTTTTACGATCTTTGGGACTGTAACGTGCTGAGCAAAGGACTTTCGGACTCTGAGCTCTGGCCTGCTTATTTGGACAATTTAACGACAAAATTCGGTTATGCAGAGCAAATGAATTAGAGAAAACCCAGATAGCC
The DNA here is from genome assembly GCF_964204655.1 of Triturus cristatus. Classification (NCBI taxonomy): domain Eukaryota; kingdom Metazoa; phylum Chordata; class Amphibia; order Caudata; family Salamandridae; genus Triturus; species Triturus cristatus. The sequence goes on from NC_140580.1 coordinate 728,605,652, forward strand.
AGAATAGGTAAATATGATGTTCTGCGATTTAAATAAATTGATCTAGAAATTCTAAACTTTTGAAGAGACAAATGCTAATATTAATTACAATGAAATTTTAGATAAACAAATATTGATTAACAGAAATTATGAGTTTTTTGTTCTTCGTTAAAAAGAATAAAGGATTCTGAGTCTTAAATGCGTTTTAGCTGGTTCTAAATCACCATCAACCAATCCAACTAATTGGTCCGTCGACCAAGTGGGCGAAGTGCCTTGATGTTTAGGATTAGGAATCTATAGGTGGCGAATGTTAATGTATATTTTGTAAAGTAACTTTTCTTTCACTATAGGTTATAAGATACCCCACCCACATGTCCAGCGCATCGTTCCCCCTCCTGTGTGCAGACCTGTAAAAGAGAACGTGTGAGTGTTGATGTTATAGGCCCCACCAATAAATGCGTGTGTGAATGAGTTAATGTGACGGCGAGTCTGCGACGCAGGGAGGATAACTGTAAATTAATAATTTTTGCTCTTTCTTTTTCCCCGGCTTTTGCGCTGGATCAATAGCATGACATTAGGCATGAATACATTAGGCCCAAACCTCATTAGCATAAACACATTACGCATTAGGCCTCACCAGCATAAACACATTATGCAATAACCTCATAAGCATAAACACATTACGCATTAGGTATCACCATCATAAATACATTATGCAATCACCTCATAGGAATAAACACATTACGCATCAGTCATGGTGCATAAACACATTAGGCAGGAACTCAGTAGTGCACCACAGTAACACTACTACAAGGTGCATACATCACCTTAGGGCCTTGCGCTCTTTCACCATCACACCTATAACCCCAGGCCAACTGACCTTCCACTGGGGCTCAAATGCCCTATGTCCAGAAATGTCAGGACGTAGCTGCCAATGCAGCAAAGCAAAGTGCACAAATGTCCTGGGGCATGGGGTGCAACTCACCCCCTCCTCATAAGGAAAACAAAAAGCCCACGGGTTGCAGCTGCCGCTAACTGGCGGTGCAGCTGTGAAGAAAGATCAGGCACTGGAACTACTAGTGCCTCGTGAGCCACACCGGGACTCCAAAACACAACTTGCCCCACGGTGCAGCTGCCCACTGTCAGGCGGGGCAGCTGTGGAAATTAGCACAGGCACTCACAGTGCCTCGTGTGAGCCCCACTCACCGGGGCTCTTCTGGTGCCACTCTTGGCACCCGCTATACTCCGGATTCAGCCCCCACTCACCGGGGCTGCTCCTGGTTCAGGACACCGCTGCCAACTGTGGCATCCTTACTCAGCCTCTGCTCTTTGTATGAGGCTTGTGCACAGCCCCCCGTTGAGGGCTCTCCTCACCACGGCTGCCCGCAACCACGCAGGGCAGCCGCCTCATTCGGCAACTGGGACAGTAGTTATTAAAATCGCAGAGCGAAGTCTCTGCCGACTGCCACGCATACACCCGGGCTCCACTTCTAGCACGTCGCCCCCAGTGGCTGGAGGCAGACTTCTGACAATGATTGTAACGGTATCAGCAACCCCACGGGGCTCACCTCAGACCTCCTCTGCCTCTCTTGAGGTCCTGCCGACACCGTGTCTCTGAAGCCCTCTTGTTTTGGTGATACCCGGGGCCCTTAGCTACCTGTAAGCAGTCCCTGCCCACAACCAGGCGCCGTCATGCCTGACTTCCTCCTCTCGGTACTGCTCTCTCCGGCCAGCCCCGCCTACATCCAGGCAGCTTGCCTGGCTTCCGGCTCGCCACTCTCGGTGGCGGCTTCTTCTCTCAGCGGTTCAAAGTGCGGGGTAGGCTCCTGCCTAAAAACGAACCTCAAATGCGGGATGAGCTCCCGCACAAGCACATCAAAATACGGGGTGGGCTCTTGCTCAATTGGCAAAATGCGGGGTGGGCAGTCTCAGGACACCACAGTGCGCGGTGGGCTCCCGCCAGATATGCACTAATGCGAGATGGGCTCCCGCTTCTCAATGAGCCCACATGCGGGGGAATCCCCGCGTCGGGATTCCCTCTGAGGATGTCGCAGCTCAGCGCTGCATGACACACACGCTCCTTGTTTGCCTGCAGTAAAAAGATAGTGCTCACGAGGCGCTAAGAGTCCTTTAAAGTCCAAGCGGCATAGCTAGGCCCAGGGAGGCCAGAACACAGGGCCCTCCAGCAGGGAGGCAAGCCCTCATGGCAGTTCCTCCTGGGCCCCAGCAGCAGCAAGCCCCAGTAAGCACAGGAACAGCACTCAACATGGGGCCACAGCCCCTATATTTATACCACATTTCTCTTTGTCTGTAAAGTACAGGGCTTGGGGGAACCAGTTCTAACTGGTTCAGGGGCACTCTGTTTACAGTGCTCACACCCTTCTTTGGGAGATGGGGGCTCTTCCATCAGACACACCACAGGGGGGTGGAGCCAGCATTGACCTAGGCAGGCACAATCTTATTAAGGGTCAGGGGCCTACTCCCACTACTCCAAATGCAGATGCCCTATTCAGCCTAGCGCTGACTCACACTGTACCACCTAGAGCCACACACACCTTACCCGCCCCTGTCACTCCAAAGCCAGACATGCAATCCACATCAGGCAGGCACACACATAGCCCACAGAAATGCCCACTTCTAAAAGTGGTATGTCTAAAATAGTTATAATAAATCTGCCCACACCATTTATTATTAATATTCCAAGCATACCAAACATGACCACGCTGCTCCTCTCAAATCAGGAATTACCACTGAAACACTTATCAGGGACTCCCCAATGCATTCCTATGGGAGGGCAGCCTCACAGTTGTGAGAAACCAAAATGGCTGTTTGTCAATACCAGGACATGTCACACACTTAAGGTACATGTCCTACCTTTTACCTACAATGCACCCTGCCCATAAGGCTAGCTAGGGCCTACCTTAGGGGTGACTGCGAGCAGTAAAAAGGGGGTCTCAGACATGGCGCACACTTTAGGTGCCACGTCACAGTGGCAGTAACACTGCGCGCACAGGCCCTGCAATGGCAGAGGCCTAGGATAGGTTTGAAAGGCTACTTTGGTGGGTGGCGCAATCAGCGCTGCAAGCCCACCAGTAGCATTTAATTTACCAGCCCTGGGTATATGTGATACCATTTTACAAGTGACTGACGGGTAAATTAAATATGCCAAACAGGTGTAGACCAATCTTACCATGTTTACCACAGATAGCACACGCACTTTACACTGGACAGCAGTGCTAAAGTGCCCAGAGTCTTAAACCACTAACACCATGTCAGAAAAAAGGCTAGGAGGAAGGCATAAACTTCAGGGACGATCCTGCAAAAAGGGCCAAGTCCAACAGTGGGTAAGAGTATTTGGGTGGCAAGTGTATTTTTAGGGTTTAGGATGGGTAAAGGTTTTTGAGTGGCAAGAGTATTTTTCAGGTTTACGATGGGTAAGGGTATTTAAAAGGCAAAGGTATTTTTAGGGTTTAGGGTGGGTAACGGTTTTTGGGTGGCAAGTGTATTTTTAGGGTGGCTATGGGTTTTTGGGTGGCAAGGGTATTCTTAGGGTTTAGAGTGGGTAGGTGTATTTGGGTGGCAAGGGTGTTTTTAGGGTTTAGGGTGAGTAGGGGTTTTGAGGTGGCAAGGGTATTTTTAGGGTTTAGTGTGGGTAGAGGTTTTTGGGTGTCAAAGGTATTTTTAGGGTTTAGGGTGTGTAAGGGTTTTTGGGTGGTAAGAGTATTTTCAGGGTTTAGGGTGGGTAGGAGTTTTGGTTGGCAAGTATATTTTTTGGTTATATGTGAGGTCAGCAGCAGTGCATTGCGTGGGCGTAAGTTATAGTTAGCTCAGGTAACTTTAACTGCTAAATTTCAATGGTTTTGTACGAGTGAAATCTGAACCTAACTATAATGTACGTATAACCTTTGTTTTCTTCAGTGAATTTCTAAGGTTTTTTCAATTCTATTTCCTAACTGTAATGTCCTGTAACCTTTTTTTTAGTGAATATATAAATATATAGACACAAATACATATAGATATATATATAAATAAATTCACTCAAAAAACCATAGGTTTCAGGGACGTTATAGTTAGAAATTAGTATTTAAAAAACCTTAGAAATTCACTGAAAAAAGCACAGGTTTCAGGGACGTTATAGTTAGTTGGACATTTCACTCGTACAAAACCAGAGAAATTCGGCCGTTATAGTTAGTTCAGCTAACTATAACTCACGCCCCCACAATGCACTGCTGATGACGTGACATATTACATCATTCATGACATGGTCAGTGACATCACTGATGACATCACTGATGATATCTTAAATGACATCACTGATGATATCGCAGATGACATCATCGACATGATAATCTGATGCACCTCCTCGTACCCTAATATAACCTTTGATACACCCACTCTAAAATAAAGACTACCATTTTCGAAACCATAGACACACCAGTACCAGTTACTACATACCCACTCACTGATTACTAGGTCTACAAACACATCCACTCATTCACCCATACAGTCACTCATACATGCAGTCACCCATCAATATGGCGCTATCATATGTGCTCACATACCTATACAGACACTCACACACTGCCACACATTCATAGTTACTCACACACCTAGTCACTCATGCAAAGAATCAATCACACTCCCATTTACTCACCTATACAGTTATACACACACCACCTCACTTATTCAAACATATACTAACACTTACACTCTTAGACAATAACTAATACAAACACACACTCATCCATACACCCACTCGCACAATCACTCACTCTCACATATAGTAATTTATATACTCCAACATTCACATTTACTGCCTTTCACATATGTAGTTACTCACACATGTACCACTGAGACATCTAAACACTCACAAACACTCCCATATATACACTCACCCACCTATACAGCCCATCACAGATGTACTCTTGAACCCGTATACCCAGTGAATCACCCACTCACACACATCCTACCCACCCACACAGACACTCAGGCACCCAGATACACAGACAACAAATCAATAACCTATATAGACACTCATTTAGCTACTCACCAACCCATGCAACTGCTTACACACCAACTGACAAACTAAACTGTGTGAATGCCTGTATCAGTCACTAACGCATGCATTCAGTTAGACACATTTAATTACTCACTTATACAGTCAATCACGCACCTATTAAATCATCCATTCAGAGACTTATACACCCACTCATTCTTCAATACACCTTGGCGTATATATATATAAAACATATTAAAACTTTATAGAAACACACAGTCACTGGATGATATCATCAGTGATGTCATCAGTGATGTCATTTGAGATGTCATCAGTGATGTCATCAGTGATCTCACTGACAATGTCATGAATGATGTAATATGTGACGTCATTAGCAGTGCATTGCGTGGGCGCGAGTTATAGTTAGCTGAAAAAACTATAATGGCCGAATTTCTCTGGTTTTGTACGAGTGAAATGTCCAACTAACTATAACGTCCCTGAAACCTGTGTTTTTTTTCAGTGAATTTCTAAGGTTTTTTAAATGCTAATTTCTAACTATAAAGTGCCTGAAACCTATGGTTTTTTCAGTGACTTTCAAAGGTTTTTTAAAGGCTAATTTCTAACTATAACGTCCCTGAAACCTGAGGTTTTTTCAGTGAATTTCAAAGGTTTTTTAAATACTAATTTCTAACTATGCCTACAGAGGTAGGACATGTGCAGAAAGAGGAAGAAAAGCGCGGAAAGAAGCAAGAGAAATGCAGAAAGAGGCAACAGAAGTCCAGAAAGACGAAGCGAGGTGCAGAAAGAAGCAAGAGATGTGCACAAAGAACCAACAGAGGAGCAGAAAGAGACCTTGTTGCAATGTCAACCTCTGCCCCTAACTTTTTGCTGACGGGTACTGGTGGTAAATGACTCTGACTAACCAGGCCTAGAGCCAATGCTATGCTAAAAGACACTTAGAATACAGTGAAAACACCTACATACACTAGGGAACATTATGCGTTGGGATACCCCTATGATTGGCATGACCTCCTCTGTAAGGCCCTAGTACATAATAAGGCAGGGGGATTAAAACTACCTCTAAGTCAGAGATACAGAAAGATGCTTTCTTTAAGTAGTAGTCATGTTTGAAGAGTGGTGGAGAAAGGGTGCTGGGCCACCGACCAGTGCTCAGGAATTCCGCTGCATAGGACTTAGAGGAGGTACCAGACGGGCTTCTTGGCTCCCAAAGTCCCTCAGGAGTAAATAGGACTTCATCCCCCATCCTGTAGTCTGCCAGGATGGGCGTTTGCAGAGTGGTGGAGAAAGGGGAGCATGTCCTCCAAAAACGTCTTGGCAATCCCACTCTGTGGGACTTACTGGAGGTAACAAGGACAACCTTGGGGGCCAACTACCCCTCCTGTTACCTCCAGTAAGTACCACACAGCAGGATTGCAAAGTTCTCATAGCAGACCACGCCGCCTTTGCCCACCACTCTGCAAACGCGCTCCCTGGCACACTCTTAGATGGGGTCTGAAGTCCCCTCCGCTGCTGGGTGTCCTTTAGGGGCCAACTAGCCTATCTCTTACCTCCAGTAAGCCCCACACAGTGGGATTGCTGAGAGGTGGTCAGAGGCCACACCCCCTTTTCCTACCACTTTGCAAACGCACCTCCTGGCACGTTCAAAGTTGGGGTTTTAAGTCCCCTTCATTCCTGAGGGTCCCTGGGGGCCAACTAGCCCACCAGGTACCTCCTGTAAGTGCCACACACCTGGATTGCTGAGAGTGGTTGGAGGCCATGCCCCCTTTTTACACCACTCTGCAAACGCAGCTCCTAGCTCACTGCTGCTCGGGGATGAAGTCCACTTGTGTCCTGAGGTCCTCAGGACATCATTGCCCCACCACCATTGCACCAAGAGGCGCGTTTGCAGAGTGGTGTAAAAAGGGGTGTGACCACGGACCACCTCTTTGCAATCCAGCTGTGTGGCCCAGGGACCCTCAGTATTCAACGGTAATTAATTCCCCAACTTACAACGCGCTAGGGGGCGCATTTGCACAGTTGTTCAGGGAGGGGGCGGGGCCTCCAGCGAGATGCCGACTTTTTTTGTTCTATTGTTTTTCTAGAAAGGGGGCTGTGTGGCCCCCCTTCTTTTAGCATTGTTGTGGCCCTAGGGATCTCATTCCCCAGGGCCTGACCCCTTTTTTATTAAAAAAGAAAGAAAAAAAAAACAGGAAGGGGACTGCGCGGCCCCACTCCCGAGGCCAATTTCGGCCCCGGGGACCCCATCCCCCAGGGTATGGCCTCCTTTTTTATATGTATTTCTTGGGAAGGGGGGCCCCGTGGGCCCCCTTCCCTGGGCCACTATTGGCCCCGGGGACCCCATCCCCCGGGGCCGGCCTGCCGTTTTTTTTTTCTTAATTAGGAGTGGCCCCCCTCCCGGGCCACTTCTAGCACCGGGGACCGCATGGGCCTGGCCAGCCTTTTTATATTTTTATTTTATTTTTTTGGAGGGGGGTCACGTGGCGCTCCTCCCTAGGCCAATTATGGCCCCGGGGACCTGGCCCACCCAGGGCTTTTTAACAAACGAAGCGCAGGAGACCTCGCTTCGTTATTTTTGTATAATTTCGGCCAGATTTGCAGACCCAGCGCGAATTCGAACAACATTTTAAAAAAATGCTTTTTTTGGCCCAGGGGGAGCAGGCCTAGGGGGTCAGGGTGTTGCTACCCTGCCCCCTTTTCTTTTTTTTACCTTTTTTTTAATTCTTTTCTTTTGACTTGGTTACCGAGTCACAAGATGGCTGCTAACACTTCCTCATTTGGAGTGTTGGCAGCCAATCAGAAACAAGCTCGTGCCCGAGAGGGTTTGGGAACCCTCCTCGTGCTCAGATATCGAAACTTTTCTTTTTTAAATTTCTCTGGAACTACTGAACGGATTTACACCATTTAAAAAAAGGGCTCTTTCTGAACCAAGACCTACCTTTTTGCAAAATTTGGTGTAATTCCGTTCAGCAGTTCGCGCTGTAGCTTTGTCTAAAGTTCCCATGGAAATTAACATGGGGAAAATGCGTTTTGGGACCCCCCTTTTTACTCGGCTCCCGCTTGACGAATCACCCCGAAACTTTTAAGACAGGAGCTGACCGGAGCGCCCCATTAGATTTGATAATTTTTTTTTGAAGATTCGTCAACCAGTGCCAAAGATATTGGCAAAAGTAAATATGCTTTCTGAATAGAAACGAGGTCCTAACTATAACTACCTTTGGCAACCGCCAGTAGGTAATATATATATATATATATATATATATATATATATATATATATATAAAATACTTACATTTTCGTGGTAAAGACTGATGTAATGGATGCATTGTAAAGGCATGTGTGGTAATGGAATGCGTGATTCCGTCATAAACGTTCCCCAGTAGCTTCTGACTGCCGAAGAAAATCCCTAAATGTACCACTCTGTCTAAAGCCCTAGAGCAGCAATATCTATTTGACATAGCTCAGGGGTGTACAGGCCTTTTATTCCACTGGGCATTTCCCCAGTTGGATGGAGCCCTTGGGGCCAGTTTTGGAAATTCCAGGGCCACTGCTGCTGCCTCTGTCACTTTCCTCAGTTCCCCCCAGGTTTATTGCAGCAGGCAGGTGGTGTTTTTAAGAGGGAAGAGACGGAGGAAGGAGGAAAGTAGAGCGAAAGCGACCAGAGAGAGAGCGAGAATGGATGGATAGAAAGAGAGGGATAGCACGAGGGGAGCAGGGCTTATTTGAGCATTTTTGCCAGGGCTGCTTCTGGTTCCCCACTCCAGCCAGGACATGGCTGGAATGCAATGACTGAAACTGTTTCGATACCGGCTCGCTGACACTTCTCAACTTGACCCCTATGTAAGAGCGAAATGGCTGAGAAATGTTCACACGGCACAGTAGAGATGATGCAGCAAATGCGAATGTTTCGGGTCATTGGTAGCCCTTTGATCTCACATAGATCTCAGGTGCTGCAGTCTTTCCTCCGGCCAAATGTCCACACAAGGTGTGAAGTGCATGGAAATGTTATACAGCGCTGTTCTTCTGTAATTGATTGTGAAGGTGGGAGTGTATCAATGTTTTGTATGGACATGTACTGTCCGGTACGGTACAGAGTACCTGCATATTTAATTTGAAAAAAGGGAGTGATTGCACTTCCATATTTCCGTTTAAAGCACTGGTGTGTGGGGGTGCCTATTGGTCTGTAATCCCTCAGATGTAGCTAAGATTTTGTTTAGTCTTCGCATGGTCTTAATTTCAAATTGTTTACTCGATTGATGCAGGTCTGCTTTGTCCTAATGTTGTCATTCTTTTTTTGAAGCCATGAAAGTCGAAGACATTTTTTTCATGGCTTTGGTCGATCGGACGAAGCTCCGAGGCACTACCTTGAGAAGGAAAATAGCGCCACCTGGTGAGTTAGAGAGTTTATGAACCAAAGATATCTGTTATACAGGGTCGGACCGGCAATTTATTTATTAGTGAGTTTTCATATAGCGCGAACTTTACCCGAAGGTGTCAGAGCGCTTCACAATAGAACCAGTTACATTAGGACTTCAGAGTACATGAATAATATTAAAGATAAAAACAGATAAACTCTAAATTCAAATAAGAATGGTATTAAGTGCATAGTCTACTATAGATACTCGTGGCTAGCGTCATATATATATATATATATATATATATCAACAAACAAAGTACCTAGCTTGGAGAGCCACCACCCGTCGTCACCTAGCTCGGTCCTCACGGCAATCCTGTCCAGCAAGTGAACCCCTAACATGACAGCAACCCACTGGGGTAATTATTTTCAAGTGATTGTGGCGATCAATGTAAATAAAGAGAACTTTCAAAAAACTCACCTGACCAGCATGCATTATGTTTTGACACGCCCACAAGGGAGGATAAATAAGCGAGCCAGGTGTCATGATATGCTTTAATCACCTTCGCCAGCACCCGTGAGCAAGGGCGCAGAGACGCTTGAAACGCGTAGGGATTTGTTGGTGCTTCAAATGCTGCACGTCTGGGGACCACGATGCAGGATTGCCGTGAGGACCGAGCTAGGTGACGACGGGTGGTGGCTCTCCAAGCTAGGTACTTTGTTTGTTGATGGACAATTTTGCGGCCTTGCCTGGGTCGCGGGGAGCCCTCCTGCGGATGAGCGGATCCGGGCGCAGCTATTCAGTTGCCGCTTTATCGGAGCGTTGTCACGTCTTCAGGGACATTCCAGTCCAGCAAGTGAACCCCTAACATGACAGCAACCCACTGGGGTAATTATTTTCAAGTGATTGTGGCGATCAATGTAAATAAAGAGAACTTTCAAAAAACTCACCTGACCAGCATGCATTATGTTTTGACACGCCCACAAGGGAGGATAAATAAGCGAGCCAGGTGTCATGATATGCTTTAATCACCTTCGCCAGCACCCGTGAGCAAGGGCGCAGAGACGCTTGAAACGCGTAGGGATTTGTTGGTGCTTCAAATGCTGCACGTCTGGGGACCACGATGCAGGATTGCCGTGAGGACCGAGCTAGGTGACGACGGGTGGTGGCTCTCCAAGCTAGGTACTTTGTTTGTTGATATATATATATATATATATATATATACAAGTTGCAAATTCGCTCTTTTAACAAGAATTGAAGCGATTAGGGCTGGACAATTATATATTACATATTTACAGTGAATAATCTTCTCACCATCTCGGTTTTTTTTTTGTTTTGTTTTTTAAATTTTTTTATTGAGAATTTTTTCCCCATATAATTTGTACAGGGCTCAACACATTGCATAAGGAAAGAAGAAAAAGAAACAAATCTAAGAAAAAAAAAAGAAAAAAAAAAAGAAAAAAAGGTGGTAAAGGAGAACACACAGAAAATTAAAATCTGTTCACTACTATCTTTTTCTTAAATCTTAAACAATTCAAAATTAATCATATAATATATGTACATACATATTATCAATTAATTATAGTCTAACAGAATATACTATCTTACACATCACTCTTTCCACTTGGTTATGGGTTCCCAGATTTGTTTGCCTAGTCTCCTTCCCTTTTTCCCCTTCCTTGCGTAAATTGCCATCTCCAAATTATAAATCTCTGTTAGTCTAGCTAACCAACGATGAAAGGTCGGGGGTGTGGGTGCAAGCCATTCTGAAGCAATACACAGTCTCAATACAGCCATAGCGATAAAAATAAAACAATCATATTCCACTTGCCTATCATCATTATTGACTCCTAACAATATAGTCACCGGTGTCAAATTAGTGTCAAATCCTAATGATCTAGAAAAGAAGGCCTCAATGTCTTTTTGTATTATTTGCATTTGTGGGCATGTTGCAAATATATGTACTATATCCGCCTCTAAGCTCCCACATCTTGGGCAGGTAATTCCTGTTGTCCCCCCCCCATTGTGCTATTCTTGCAGGGGTATAATATAATCTGTACAGAGTTTTATAATGCTGTGCCTGAAGAGCCGCGGAACATAATAAGCTCTGCCCCATTTCTAGTGATAGAATAAAGGATTCTTTCCCTATATCCAACTTCTGTGCCCAATTTCCCGCTACTTTTTCCAGATCATCCTGCTTAGATTCTATCAGTTCAGAGTAAAATCTTTTAATCGTGCAGTCAGTTCCTTTCTGTATAATCTCCATAATTGAGTTTTTCTCAAATCCTGCCTGCCCTCCCTTCTTTGTTACCATAAAGCTTCTGACCTGTAAATATTTAAAGAAGTGTCTTGAGGTCAATCCATGTTTTCGTTGAATCTCCGAAAACTGCATTATCCCCTGCCCATCCAGGATATCGCCAATCTTATTTATTCCCTTCCTCCCCCATTCTTTAAACACAGAATCAGAGAAAATATCTTGAGGTAAGGAGGAATTCGCTCCCATTCTTGTATACCAATTGTATCTCCCAAGGCCATATTTCCTTGTGAAGGCTTTCCAAATACTAAATGCTGCCATAATCGTTTTAAATCTAGTCCTTTTGAAATAGGTCGAGTCCGTCTGTTTCAAGAATACGTTTTCTGCTTCTGATCCTAAAGCTAACCCATATATAGCAATTGTGCTAAAAAACCCTTGTCCTTCAATTTCTGCACCCCCAATTAGGCCTGTCATATATTGCAGGGCAGCTGCCCAATAATAAAGCTTTAAATCAGGTAGAGCCCATCCCCCCTATGTCGTGGCAACGCCATGAATCTCAATGCTCTCCTCGTCTTACCTTTGGCCCAAATGAATCTGTTTATCATGTTCTCTAATATTTTAAACCATTTATCCTCAAACATTAGGGGAATTGCCCTAAATATATATAAAAACTTTGGGAGGACCATCATTTTAATGATATTTGTCCGACCCACAATAGAGAGGTGTAGATTCTGTAGCCTATCTAAATCTTTCCTCACCTTAACAATTATTGGCTCTATATTTTTTTCCACTAAAATCTCTAAAGCAGAAGTGATAGTTACCCCCAGATAAACAGCTGAGTCCACCACTCTGTGATCCAGACAGTGCGCATACTGATTCTTAATTATTTGCGTTTTAGAGGTATTCAACGCATACCCCGATATCAGTCCAAAATTAATAGCCTCGATCTCAATCTGTTCTATTGCCTCTGCTGGATTTGGTGTTATAACCGCAACGTCATCGGCGTATGCTAATATCTTGCACTGTCCCAAACACGTAATTAGTGGATCAATTCTTTCGTTCATCTCCAACCTACGAATTAACGGATCCATATACATCGCAAACAGTAGCGGTGAACAGGGACATCCCTGTCTTGTTCCCCGTTTTATGTTCACTGGGGAAGTGGAGCCTGCATTTATTCTAATAGAAGCGACCGGAACTATATACAAAGCCTGCAATGCCCTAACATATCCCTCCCTAAGCCCTGCTCTCTTTAGGATATGCCACAAGTAGTCCCAGGAGACCCGATCGAAGGCCTTTTCTGCGTCCAAAAGAATTACCGCAATGGGATCTCCTGTGACTACTCCCACATCAAGTAATGTAATAACCTTTCGTGTATGATGGGTTGTGCCCCTACCGGGTATAAAGCCATGTTGGTTATCACTAACAAGGGTATGTATTATACTAGCGAATCTAGTAGCTAATACCTTTGAATAAATCTTCGTATCCGCATTCATTAAGGTTATCGACCTGTATGAGCCTGGTTCGGTAGGTGGTTTCCCTTTCTTTAAAATAATGACAATATCCGCGCCTCCCCATGATGCCGGTATGGAGTTTCCGACCTGCGCCTGCTGTAATGTAACCAAAAAATCGCTAGCAATCTCATTCCAAAATACCTTATAAAATTAAATCGGTATTTGATCCGGTCCTGCTGCTTTGCCAGAGGGTAGATTCTGCAGAGCAGCTTTAATTTCTATTATATCCAAAGGTGTCTCTAACAGCTCAGCATCATCATCACTTAATGTTGTTACTGCTATCTCCCGTAAATATGTATTAATTGCCTCCTCCTCTTTACCGTATTGCTCATCATATAGAGTAGCGTAAAACTGCCGAAATACTTCGCGAATCTCCTCTGTATCTATATGTAGAGTGCTCATATTATCTCTAATTTCCCTAACTTCCCCTGTAGCCACCTTCTGCCTGGTACGGATGGCAAGTGTACGTCCGACTCTCTCACTAAACTCATAACATCTCTCTTTGTTTGCTAAAAATACCTTAGCAGCCCTACTTGCCTCGCTCTCTTCTGCCTGTAATTTAAACCTAGCAACCTTAATAAGGGCTTGCTCAGGCGAGGTCCCTAGCAGAATACATTGCTCTAACTCCTTCTCAGCGTCAAGCAGTGCCCTGGTTGTTTCTAGGTTCCTTAATCGCTCTTGTTTTCTTTTATACGTACTATAACTGAGGGTCTCCCCCCGGGCTCCAGCCTTGAAAGCGTCCCAAACCATACCTGTCGCCGCAGTCCCCCTGTTGATCTCAAAAAAGAACTTTATCCATTGTGTCATATGTTGGATATAGTGTTCATCACTTAATAAGCCTCTTTCAAACGTCCATACCCTCTCCTTGCGTGTAGCAGCTATTTTAGCCAAATTTAAAATCAGCGGGTTATGATCAGAAAATACTCTAGGAAGCCTCTCCACTTGTAAGCTAGGAATCAGAGAGTTGGTTGCAAAATAATAGTCCAGCCTTGCACAAGTCTTATGCGGAGCTGAGTAATATGTAAACCCCATATCTCCCGGTCTCAAGCTCCCCCATACATCTGTTAGAGCATTGTTTTGAACAAGGCTAGATAACGCCTTAAACACTCTTTTTTTTCTACCTTTATATCCCCCTCGGGGCCCAAACCCAAGCCCAAGTCCTAACCCTAACCCATTTGCCCCATTAATACTGAAATCCCCTGCTAAAATAACACAGGGAGCCCAGGTGGCTAACTCCAGATCCAAGTATTCAAATATCTCTGGATCATCATCCGTTGATCCATAAATCGTCCCCAGGGTAATCCATGTCCCATTAAGTAAACACTCAACCAATGCCCACCTACCCCACTGATCTTCCATCTTTTTCCTTGTAATTACATCTTTTTTTCTAGAAAGAATAGCCACGCCTCTATTTCTTGCCGCCTGCTTAGAATATACTAATACCTGAAAATCTAGCTGGTCCAGAAGATACCCTTGCGTCCCCATTATGTGTGTTTCTTGTAATAATACAAAATCCACATTCATCTTTTTTAATACCTGTGAAACTACTCGCCTTTTCCGGTAATCATTTAACCCACATACATTCCACGTGACAAATCGGGTATCCATTAACCAACTTCTAGAATTTGTTCCTGCCAGTGAATCCTACCAATTTTCCAATCCTTCCCCCACTTAAATATTTGTCTATCTTTCTTATTCGTACTTGATTTCATGTCATCTCTCTCTAAGATTTTTTCTTCAATCACTGTTGTCCCCGTACATTCTCTCAATGTGTCTTGCCCTGTACCCAACCCACCCCAACCCCCCCACCAACGACCCCACCCTGAGAGTCCTCCCCCCCTTACTGGCAAATAGGTCAATCCTGACCTATAAGTGTCCGCCGGTTCGCAGTTTGCCACCCCCCCCCCCCCACTCTCTCATAATTATCCTTTTTTTTTTTTCCCCTCCCCCCCCTTTCATATTTCCATAAAGTTACCAGGGTTGCTGCTAATATAGTCTAGCCACATTTATTACCACCTGAGCCATTAATCTCTTCCTAGTATGCTCTTTAGTTATATTTGATTTCACCTTTCTAACTCTTGCCAGCCACCAGGCCCTCTTGCCCCTTAGAAAGTTTTATTTCATTAAGGTACTCCTGTGCTTTTATTTCAGAGTAGAATACCTTAAATTGACCACTAAGCCCTATTTTCAATCGGGATGGGAACATCAGATAAGCTTCACACCCTAAACCATGAAAAGATAGAATAAGCTGCCTCATCCGCCACCTCCTTTCAACAGTGACATGGCAGAAATCAGGCTGGGCAAAGAAGGATATATCTCTATAAGTGCGCTTGGCCACAGGTTTTGATTTGCTCATAATCTCCTCCCTTAATAAAAAATTCCCCACATTTAACAAAATCGCCCTTGGTTTGGCTGCCGTGTTTCCCCTCTTCTGATATAAGGGAAAACGATGAACAGGTTGGATTTCTTTTTCCCAATCCCAATTAGTTATCTCAGGGAGCCCCTCTTTGAACAAATCAATTACAAATGCTCGGATATCTTGTCCTTCTTTCCCTTCCTCCACACCCAGCAGTCTGATGTTGTTCCGTCTTTGCCTGTTCTCAAACGCTTCAATTTTCCATAAGACGTCCGCCATATTTTTTTTCTGCTCAAGCCTAGTGTCTCTCCATTTAGCAACCTCATCTTCCAGTTTTCCAGTTCTTTCTTCTACCTCCACAACCCTGCCTACCATGTCTGCATACAATTTATTTACTTTTCGCAGTGAACCCTGAATCTTTTTGTTCGCTTGCCTGGCCCTTCGACTTTCAATCCTCGCTTCACCCTGCATCTGCTTCAATGTAGTAAATAAGAGATCAAAACTGGAGTTCTGTGGCTGAGCTTGAGCTTGATCTTGAACTTGTGATTGCGGTTGTAGTTGAGGCAAGTATGACTGTACCGGGCGTTGAGAATTATTACCTTCCCCCTCCAGGTATGTCTGCGAGGTAGCCGAATAGTCCCAGTCCAATTTCTTCACAACCTCAGCTTGTGATTGTTCTACCCTATTGGATGATCTTTTCTTCACACTTTTTAATCTTCTTTGTGGGCAAGCCCTATTCACCGTGTTATCATCTAGTTCTGAGGTATCAGATCCAAACTCCGAGTCTTCTGTATAGCTCTCTGAGGATAATGAGCACAGACCTGCATCTGAGCCAAGGTCCGAAGCTGAGTTATCTTCAACCTCTTCCCCCTCAACCTCCTCCTCCTCATCGTTAACTGAAAAAAAAACATCCTCGCCTGGCGATCCAGGAATAAGAGTGTTAGCATCTACTTCAAGCGCGATAGCTCTCAACAAAACAGGAGGTGCACTATTACCGTTTGGCTCCAAATTTTTCGGAGAAGTGAGCCTCTCATTCACCGAATTCGCGGTTATCGTATTGCTACTATCTGCAGTAGCGCTTCTACTAGCGTCTCCGCTGTCCGGAGCATACATAAGTGTATGCCCACCCTCCCCTTCTCCAGTGGTTGCTCCTACTCCTACCCTACTCCTTGTTGGGGGCTGCTGGCCATCCTGGCACTCCTGAAGCTCTGAGTCTACTGCCTGTTGTAAATCTCTGGGGACCATGGGAGACCCCGCATTAATCGAGTTATTTGACTCCGGGTTGTGAGCCGCGGTACTCTGCGTAGTGTCCTGCGTAGTCCACGCCTCCAGACGCTCAGCACTCCCGATCGGCATCATTCCCTGCGTGCTTTCAGCCCCCGCCATATCCGCCTCACCTGTACGCTGCTTCTGTAACCCCAGCATCAGTGTCGGCATTACAGCTGAAGTAGAGGCGAAGGACTCCAACAAGGTAGGCTGGCGTAGAGATGTTTCCTTCCCTGGATAATCGTCTCCTTGTCGTACCTTATTCGCCTTTCTTGCAGGGAGGCCTTTTTCTTTACTCTTTTCTCTGTCTCTGTCCTTCTTCTCTCTTGCCTCAGTATTTTCGTTGTTCTGACGTTCTTCCGCAAGTTTCTCCAATACTTTCTCTGCTGCTCTCCTAGTTTGAGCCTTAATTTGAGTTTTCGCTCTCAAATTCGTTGCTGGTACATCCAAATCTCTGGAGATCGCTCTATCTTTTTCAGCCTGCCCCTTCTGTTCCTTTGAGGCTTTCTGCATTTTCTGTGCCATATTTTGCGTCAAGCCGTCCCAATGTTTCCTAACCGTCTGAGAGGTTAAGATTATTGTCTGTAGTACTTTTGTATATCTTCTCACTGAGCCATATATCTGTAGTTTAATAAATGCCATCATCTTCGGATAATTACCCCTCCATTCACCACGACGACCCCTATTGATGTACAAGGTCGCTGTAACAATTTAGCAGAGTATTTCCACAATAAGGTACAGGCGATCTACTCAGCATTTTTGACAGTCACCACTTCTGACCTTGATGCCTCGATGCAAGAAACTAGAGACTGCCGAGACCAGAGTCTGGAATCTTTTCCGCCCCTGGATTCAGATACGGCGATGTCCTTACTTAATAAACTCAAATCAGGCTCCCCTAAAGACCAGGCGCCCCCCACGGTGTTGCACAAGGTGGCCCCATAAGTAGCCCCTGTTATCGCAACTCTTATTAACTCCTCACTGTCAACAGGCAAGGTTCCTTCACTATGGAAGGAAGCGATGGTAAAGGCCCTGCTAAAAAAACCTGGATCAGATCCGTAGGTAATGGCCAACTATCGCCCTATCTCCCGGCTCCCGGGAATAGCTAAAATAGCAGAGAAGTACGTCAATATTACCCTTTCCACTTATCTGGAGGAACATGACTGTTTGCACTCAACACAGACTGGCTTTAGATCTCGACAGGGCACGGAAACCGCCCTGATTGCCGTAGTAGAGGAGGCAAGGAAAATTATGGATTCAGGAGGATCAGCTGCAATAATCCTCCTTGATCTCAGTGCGGCTTTTGATACCGTCAACCACCAAATTCTCATTACAAGATGTCACGAGATGGGGATGAACGGTACCGCACTGAGATGGATAGCCTCCTTTCTGGAAGGCCGCACATTCCAGCTCTTTGAGGAGAATGTGACTTCTAGGAATGTGCCTTTGAAGAGTGGAGTGCCTCAGGGCTCATCACTTAGCCCCACTCTTTTTAATATTTACATGTGTCCCTTAGCCAAAATTGTGGAGGCATTCGGCATACAAATTGTTACGTATGCCGATGATACTCAGTTGATTGTCTCCCTCAAAGACCCAGGACACCCAGGAAGTAATCTTTCCAGATGCCTGGAGGAAATATCCGTCTGGATGAAAGAGTCCTGCCTCCAGCTCAATGGAGCAAAAACAGACCTTATGCTGCTGGGAAAACCTTTGCCTCCAGACATGCCGTTAGCATGGCCTAGTTGCATGGGAAACCCGCCCACTCCTAAAAATCACATCAAGAGCTTAGGAGTCTGGCTGGATGCAAGATTAGACATGAAGATACAGGCTAGCAAGGTAGCTGGGTGCTGCTTCGGGATTTTGAAGTCAGCACGAAAGATCTTGCCTCTTCTCCCATTTCATGCAAGAAGACTACTCCTCCAGGCACTGATACTGTCGCGTCTGGACTACGCTAATGCCCTATATTTGGGAGCCCCCCAGTCCACAATATACATACTGCAGAAGGTCCAGAACTGTGCGGCAAGAATTCTTTTGCAAACCCCACGGCGAGAATCAGCAAAAAGAGCAATTAGACAATTGCACTGGCTCCCTGTATTGGAAAGGATTAAATTCAAGGCCCTCTGTGTCACGCACAAGATCATGGCCGAGAATGGTCCTTCAATCCTTCAAAGGATAGTTTCTCCATACCATCCCAGAAGGCACCTTCACTCTGAAAATAAGCGCCTTGCCATGGTACCGAGAATTGTCAGGACCAGGTGTGGAGGTCGCTGTTTCTCCTATGTCGCGTCTAAGACTTGGAACACCCTCCCAGACTCTATCCGTTTGGAGGAGGAATACCTGCCCTTCTGACGGCTTTTGAAGACGCATCTTTTTCCTAAGGTATAATTTAATTTGCCCCTCGCCGTCTGGTTCTCAGCGCTGGGAGGCCCTAGGGTAGCCATGCGCTCTATAAATGCCTCTTTCATTTAATTTAATTTAATTTCATAATTTCATTTCCAGATCTGCTTCTAGAGAAAGAAAAGCCTCCATATCGAGCAAGCTCATAGAGGGAGGAGGGTTCATCAATTTTCCCTCAGAGAGAGGGGGAGAGTGCGACTACTCCCTACGAGCTGTCGGCGGCCATCTTGGAAATGTTATACAGCGCTGTTCTTCTGTAATTGATTGTGAAGGTGGGAGTGTATCAATGTTTTGTATGGACATGTACTGTCCGGTACGGTACAGAGTACCTGCATATTTAATTTGAAAAAAAGGAGTGATTGCACTTCCATATTTCCGTTTAAAGCACTGGTGTGTGGGGGTGCCTATTGGTCTGTAATCCCTCAGATGTAGCTAAGATTTTGTTTAGTCTTCGCATGGTCTTAATTTCAAATTGTTTACTCGATTGATGCAGGTCTGCTTTGTCCTAATGTTGTCATTTTATGAAGTTTCTTTTTTGTGAAGCCATGAAAGTCGAAGCCATTTTTTTCATGGCTTTGGTCGATCGGACGAAGCTCCGAGGTACTACCTTGAGAAGGAAAATAGCGCCACCTGGTGAGTTAGAGAGTGTATGAACCAAAGACGTCTGTTATACAGGGTCGGACTGGCAATTTATTTATTATTTATTATTTATTTGTGAGTTTTTATATAGCGCGAACTTTACCCGAAGGTGTCAGAGCGCTTCACAATAGAACCAGTTACATTAGGACTTCAGAGTACATGAATAATATTACAGATAAACTCTAAATTCAAATAAGAATGGTATTAAGTGCATAGTCTACTATAGATACTCGTGGCTAGCGTCATATATATATATATATATATATATATATATATATATATATATATATATATATATATATATATACAAGTTGCAAATTCGCTCTTTTAACAAGAATTGAAGCGATTAGGGCTGGACAATTATATATTACATATTTACAGTGAATAATCTTCTCACCATCTCTGTTTTTTTTTTTTTGGTGCATATTTATATAGCGCGAACTCGACCCGAAGGTATTGGAGCGCTTTACATGAGCACCGTATTTACATTACACATTCAGGCACGGGGAGATTAAGTGATTTGCCCAGAATCACAGGATGTGGACGCGTCCTCGAGGCTCGAACTCTGGTTTCCAGCACCAAAATCGGCAGTTTAGCAGACGGACCGCATCCACTCCCCAAGTTCTTGCGGCCAAGTTCTACCAAGGTTCTTGCAGCTCGTTCAGCCCGCCCTTCGGGGTACTGTAGCACTAACGGGCGGTGATCTGGGGCCTGGAGGGATCCCGGAGCTGGTGATGGCCGTAGGGGTAGAGGGCCGGGTGGTGGCGGTTGGCGGAGCGGAGGCAGCATGCTGGATCCGGGGCTGTTCTTGAGCTCATGAGACAAAGTCAGACAGGCCTCCCGCCTGACTCAGGCACAGCGTCAATGGGCCCCGAACTCCACGGCGTAGGGTCTGTCCTCGAGGCACCCCTGGGGGTGGCTCCTGCCGGTAGTCTCAGGCTCGGGGACTCTCTCGGCAGCAGGCCTCTGGTGTCGATGGGTTTGGCATGGCCGCTAGTCACAGCTCTCCTCCGATAGGCATAAGGGTTACAAATTAAAAGGAGCACCTTAGTGAATCAAATAGCTAAAAGAAAGTGGCCCACAATTGCAAATCGGGCAGTTTTGAACTTATAAAAGACACGTTGCATATGTGTTTTGCAAGGTATGGGAAATTGTATTGATATGTGTTTGCTGCAGGCAATGTTTGTTTTAACATGCGTGAAGTCAGCCGTAAAAACCGGCCCACACACTGACCTGCCAAACTTGCTCTTCTGGCATTGCCAGACTGCCCGGTAAATCAGTCCGAACCAGGTTAGAAATGATTGGATGCAGGATTAGAAAGGTGGCAACCTATAAGTCTCTTCAGAATGCAGCCGCTGGGTACCAAAGGTAGAGAGACCTATGCATACTGGTCTTTGGGGGAAACACAAATAGTTCAATCGATCGTATTACTGCATTGGTGGGTGTTACAAACAATCTTGTCACATATTACAGGGGTGGAAACAAGCCCTGGCAAAGATAATAGGTCTCCCCTGCCTATGCGAGAGCTTTTGCCTTTGGCAATGTGTTTTAGCCATCAATGTGGCTGTTGTTCAGAATGGCTAAAAGCTAGTGAACAAACTTACTTCATGGCACTTTCAAATTAGTTGACCATGGAAAATGATACAGTGTGAAGTAAAGCAATTTGTCTGAAATCACACAGTCTAGTCAAGCAAGGAAGTCGGGATCAGAGCCAATGTTTCCTGGTTATAGATTGTGCTATTCAGCCAATGAATTGATATGATATTGCTTTCTCCTACCTGTTAGTACTCTATGTTTAGCAAAAACCAAAGGAAAAGATGGACGGAGTGTTGAACATTGCAAGCACTCACCCCCAGTCAACTGCCAAGCCATGTCTTCCCTGGACCGGAAACAAGTTTCCTAGGACCGGTTACTGGCATATCAGCCGTCTTCAGCCAGGCTTGCTTGAATCCAGTGGCAAAGTGAGCAAGGGACTCACGTCTGAGCATACCCTGCCAACTTATGGCGAACAAAGCAAAAACCAAAGGAAATGATGGACGGAGTGTTGAACATTGCAAGCACTCACCCCCAGTCAACTGATCTGGGTTTAATCCATCACCATTCTTTAGCCCACTCTGCCACCCCAGTTCAGACATGGCCATATGCGAATCAGTCTGACCCTGTGCCTCATGGGAACAGTCCAGCCCGAACTGCCAAGCCATGTCTTCCCTGGACCGGAAACAAGTTTCCTAGGACCGGTTTCTGGCATACTCTATGTTTAGCAAATAAACCTATCATGGTAAATTAATCTGACTCTATATATGGAAAAAGGGTAAAGGAAGGCCCAAGATGCTGTTTTCACGTTAATGTTACAGGATTACCTGACTTGACAAACAGACCGATTTAGAAGAGTTTCAGCATCACGGGGCAATGAAATAGGTGATCTAAAAAAGCAGTTGCAGAAGATCCCAGAGAGGTGGTGCTCAGATTACAGCAATGCAACCGGACACATGCAATGTTGAATACTCGTTCTTCATTTAAATTCAAGTTTCCTCTCAGTTGTTGTGTATGTAGTATCCTCCGACGCGGGGTAGCGGTGCAGTCTACCCGCGTCGGAGGGGTTGCATTAGCGCTGACGCGTGACGTCACGCGCAGACTATAAATAAAGGGGCGTGGCCCGGGGACGGCAGTCGGGACTGCGCGAAAACCAGAGCAAGTGTCGGAGTTTATTTAATGCGGCCTCAGCGCTAGTAGCCTGTGCGCGAGCGGCCTCATGGCTATTACACTGGCGACGAGGGGCAGAAACGACCCCATGCAGAGCAGTTAATGGGCCATTCTTAATGTGAAAAGTGTGCTTTGATCACAGCCCTGGATCCACGAAGTGCTGCCTGGCTTGGGCTATCCTGCTGTGTGCCCCCATGCGAGTTGGCTGCATCCTGGAACAGCCTTACGCCCGGGGAGTGCCTGGAGACAAGGGAATTTCTCCCCACACGCCTGGTGGAGCCCACAGAGGAGGGTGCCCAGCATCCTGGTGGGGGAGGCACCCTCGTTGAGGACTAGGACATAAAGGTCACAGAAGAGGACCCGGACAGCCATTTCGTCGCCCTCGGCCGAGCGGCTGCCACTTCGCCCAGGAGGTAAGCAGCGCACGTGCTGCGAGGTGCGTTTGCGGCTGCGCCGAGATGGCGTCAATCCCCGCCATTGAGCCTTTTGCGGTGGACGGAGCCCTCTCATCCCTTGCCCCGCGATGGAGAGACTGGACCGATCGCCTCCAGATCTACTTTGAAGGGGCGGGCATAGACCGGGACAGGCGCAGAGCCCTACTCCTCCACCTCGGAGGCAAAGACATCCATCGCATTTACAAGACCCTGGTGGAAGCCACACCCAAAACCTATGCCACGCTTCTCAACGCCCTAAATGCGCACTTCGAGCCGATGGTGAATAGGGACTACGAAAGATTCATCTTTCGCCAGGCCAAGCAAGAGGCAGAGGAATCGCTAGACGCGGTCCACGGGCGCCTGAAAGAACTGGCCAGCACGTGCGGATTTAGGGACGAACAGGAAGAAATCCGAGGTCAAATAATACAAGGGTGCTACTCGTCCAAACTCAGAGTAAACATTCTTCAGGAGGATGGCAAATCTCTAGCGGACATCCTCACCCTGGGCCGGTCAAAAGAACTGTCGCAAGCCAGAGCATCCCACATGGAGGCGGCTCTCCACCGCCCTGTCAAGACGGAGCAGGTCAACGCGGTGGAAACGAAAAACGTGGTGAGGCCCAAAACGCGCCAAAACACAGGGAGAAAACAGCAAGACAGGAAAAAGGGAAGCGGCTACTGCGGAGGCACACCCCATAGCATGCAAGACTGTCCGGCGAAAGGGAAAAGATGCAGTGCATGCGGGTGGATGAACCACTTTGCGGCAGTATGCCGGTCTACGAAATCACGGAAGGCGGCAGCTCAGACCGTGGCTGAAGAGCGGGACGGACAGGACATGGATGATGACGCGGGAGAATACCCGGTCCACTACGTGTTCGCAGTAGATCAGCCACGACGGAAGAGACGACGACTTCCAAGGTGCAAAGTCAAGATCCACAACCAGGATGTGAGAGCCACCATAGACACTGGGGCCTCGATCGAACTAATGGCGGACAATGTGTATAATCAACTAAGTCTGTGCCCCCCGTTAAGCGAAGCAAGGATCAGAGTATTCGCATATGGGCAGAAGACACCAATCCCGCTCTTGGGGTGTTTCAAGACGGAGATGAGACACAAAGACCTCAAGATACCCACCACAGTGTACGTGACTCCAGAAGGAAGCGGTATGCTGATAAGCGGACAGTCAGCAGAAGAGCTGAGGTTGATATCATTCGCCCTGGCAGTGCAAGAGTAAGAATTAGAGGCCATCATGGAGGAGTTCAAAGACGTTTTCAAGGGCATCGGATGCCTGAAAGGTAAGAAGTTTCTCTCCACATCGACCAGTCAGTTCAACCGGTGGCGCTGAGGCACAGGCGCATTGCATTCCACTTGCGCAAGAAGGTCGAAGAAGAGCTGGAGACACTGGAGAAGCAAGGGATCATAGAAAAGGTCAGTGGACCCACCCCTTGGGTGTCCCCGATCGTAGTGGCACGGAAACCGAAACAGCCGGGGCAGGTCCGCATCTGCGTTGACATGCGACTCCCAAATGCCGCGGTGAAAAGGGAACGTCACCTAACCCCCACCATTGACGACATCCTGGGAGAACTGAACGGCACAAGATGGTTCTCAAAGATGGATCTCCGGTCCGGATATCACCAACTGCCGCTACACCCGGACTCTCGCTACATCACCACATTCTCCATGCACGTCGGCCTCAGGCGCTACCGACGCCTCAATTTCGGAATCTCAAGTGCCGCGGAGGTGTTCCAAAACACCATTCGGGAAGTCCTTAGCGAGCTACCAGGGGTCTTGAACGTAAGCGACGATCTCCTTGTATACGCCTCGTCGATAGAAGATCACCACCGAAGACTTCGTGGGGTCCTCCAGAGGATCAAAGAATCCAGACTGACCCTACACAGGGAGAAGTGCCAATTTTTAAAGAGAAAGATCAGTTTCTTTGGCTACACATTCTCCGACCAAGGAGTCGCCCCGGACCCTGACAAGGTGAAAGATGTACAGGAAGCCCCGGCACCCTCCAACATTTCGGAAATAAGGAGCTTCCTAGGGATGGTGAACTTCTGTGGGCGATTTGTCCTGGACTTGTCGAACCTCACAAAGCCCCTCAGGGAACTGACAAAATCCACCACCCCATGGCAATGGAGCCCTGAACAGGAACAAGCCTTTAAAGATACCAATGCAGCCTTGTCGGCATACACAACCCTCTCATACTTCGACCCGGCCAGATCCACCAATGTCGCTGTGGACGCCAGCCCATATGGGCTAGGAGCAGTGCTCACACAGTTGCAAGGAAATGGAGAGTGGGCCCGATAGCATATGCGAGCCGCTCCCTGATGGACACAGACTCGCAGATAGAGCAAGAAGCGATCGCCATCCACTGGGCCTGTCGACATTTCCACGTCTACGTGTACGGCCATCCGTTCACTGTGTCCACAGACCACAAACCACTCATTCCCCTGTTTCAAGGGTCAGCGTTGAAGTCTCCGCCGAGGATTGAGAAATGGATCCTTCAACTACAAGAGTATGACTACCGAGTGGAATACAAACCAGGCTCATCCAATCCCGCAGACTATCTTTCGAGGCATCCCAGGGTGGCCACCAAAGCGGAAGAAGAGGACGCCGAAGACACGGAGGAACATGTCCGGCTTGTATCGGAAAGGTCCCGGCCACTTCCCATAAGCCTTGAGACGATCGTAGAAGCCACCCAGAGGGACGAATGCCTGCAACTTGTACTGACGGCGGTCCAGTCGAATGACTGGCACCCCATTCAGTCTTCCATGGCCAGATGAACGCCGCATGCAAAGGCCGTCCTGGAGTCAATTGTGCGGGTCAAGGATGAACTCTCAGTTGACAACAGCGGATGTCTGCTCCGAGGCCCACGACTGGTTATCCCATCTAGTCTGGCTCAACAAGCGGTGGACCTCGCACACCGTGGCCATCAAGGCATAGTGAAGACGAAGGGTCGGCTGAGGGCCAAGGTTTGGTTCCCAGGGATGGATCCAATGGTGGAGCAAACAGTCAGAACATGCTCGTGGTGCCAGGCGTCGGGTCAGCCAGATCACCCCCACCCCGTCATCACCGAAGAAAACCCCCAACGACCATGGGAGCGGGTGAGTGCAGACTTTGGGCACCTCCCTGATGGACGCTATGCCCTGAAGATCGTCGACGACTATACGAAGTACCCAGAGGTCGAGGTGGTGGGGAGTCAGACAGCCGCAGAGGTCATCACAAAATTCGAAAAGACCATAGCCACCCATGGGCTATTCGAAGTGGTGAAGACAGACAACGGCCCACCCTTCCAAGGGCAAGACTTTGCTGACTATCTCAAGGCTTGGGGGATTCAACACCGGAAAGTGACCCCACGCTGGCCTCAGGCAAATGGGGAAGTGGAGAGGTTCATGCAGACTCTCAACAAAGTAATACGCATCGCGTATGCCGATGGATCGCCACTCGAGAGAGCCATCTACAGCTTCCTGAGAGAATATCAGCTGACGCCTCACCTTACGACAGAAGCAGCTCCAGGACCGGCAAGCATGGGTCGGGTAGTGCGAGACACCATCCCGCATCACCCAAGCTGGACTCCGTCTCAGATTGACGCCAGAAAGGTCTTAGCTAACAGGACCAACTCCAATGACCAGGCCAGTGCCGACCGACGAGCCCGAATTTCAGCCATTCAAGTGAGAGACAAAGTCTATATCAAGGACAGGTACCCCAGGAGCAAATTCCGGCTCCCATTCGAACATAGACCCTGGACAGTTGTCCGCCGAACTGGCACCATGATAACCGCAAGAAGAGGAACCGAGGAGGTCACACGGAACATCTCATTCTTCAAGAAGGTGCATGCCGGGACTCCGGACCTGCAGTTGTCAGAACACCGGGACACCAGACCAAGTCATCCGCCAGTGGAGGAGGGCCCAGAAGGTGATCAAGGGACGATCCCCACCGATGATGATGATCGATCCGACCAGGGTGCACCCTCTTTGCCGGGAACACCAGGCGAAGGTCTGCCAAGCTCCCCGGTGAGATCCCCTGGGAGCGAAGTCTCGCAGGGACTGACCCCAACCTTGCCGTCATCACGAGGACAGCACTCCAGATATGGCCTGAGAAGAAATCCGATTCCATCCTCCCGGCTGGCCGACTTCATGGTGTGACAGACCTGGGACTGGAATTCTAGTGACTGGTAACAGATCTACATGATCAATGTTTGTTTGTTGTTTAATAAAGGTTAGAAGGAATGTAATATCCTCGGACGCGGGGTAGCGGTGCAATCTACCCGCGTCGGAGGGGTTGCGTTAGCGCTGACGGGTGACGTCACGCGCAGACTATGAATAAAGGGGCGTGGCCCGGGGACGGCAGTCGGGACCGCGCGAAAACCAGATCAAGTGTCGGAGTTTATTTAATGTGGCCGCAGCGCTAGTAGCATGTGCCCGAGCGGCCTCCAGGCTATAACAGTGTATTCAGTTTTTTTTTCTTTTAAAAAGTACACCAGAGTGGAACAGAGGCACTGTCTGGGGTGCTGGTCCCAGCTTTGGTCAGTCTCACTAGTTCCATGGGGCAAGGGCAGGTCCGGGGTTGATATTCAACTGCAGCCCACTTCCAATTCTGTCTGGGTTGCCTATCTCTAGTTAGGAGGAATCTACCACTGCTGGCTTCTTATAGTACCGTAAGGTCACTACTGGGAGTAAAATAACGCTGCCGGGGTACTACAGCAGTGTGGGCAGGGCAGAGGACTCATACTGCTATGGCAACGGTACTGACAGGGCCCTGCTGGTAAAAAGCTCACACTGCTAAGTCCTATACTAAAGAAATGCTGCTGGAGGAAGTTAACATTCCTGGGGTCCTGTGGGGTACACTGCAAGGAGGGGTCAGTCTGCTGTAGTCTTAACACTTACCGGGCAGTGCAGGGGAAAGGTCATATTACTTGGACATTTCCTCTATTCTAGGCATTCTACACCACAAACAATGCCTGTCCCTCATTCAGCCCCTATCTGAAGCTCAGACCCACCAATGGGCTATTTGCCAAGAAACACTAGTCCAAACCCGAGCCAATGGCGTGAACCAGGACCGATTCAGACCTCAATTTTCATACAAAACCAAGTTACTTGGTATTCACCCTGGACACCAACCCCAGTATCAAGGAACACACTGCCACGAAAACAAAGACAGTCTGGTACTATCAGACTGGAGGCAATAATGTGAAAAAAGAACAGAGCAAGGTGACATACCTTCTCTGTCTATGCACACAAGATCTGAAACAACATTCCTGGATTTGTCAGGGCCTCACAAACCCTGCTCAGGATATTGCTAAAGATACAACCCTTAAAGAACACTGCATCACAATGGAGTAACGTTCAGTTCTCTGAGAACCCCACATCCCTCCATTCACTCGCTGACTGTATCTTTGCTTTTGACACTGCATGGGGCTCCGCTGCTTTGGGGTATTGTAGAGCTATAAAAAATATCACCTACACACATACTGCTCTAGAAAGCAAACATTTATCTCGTTCTACAAGCTACACTGCTGTAGGAAGGGCACACTGCTGCAGACCTAATACTTATAGGGTGTTTCTCGGTAAAGCCCACTCTGAAGCAGTCGGTCTTACTGCGCATTGCTATGTACCTGTAGCACTGGTCTGGCACCGCTGAAAGGAAGCAGACACTACTGGGGTACAAAACAAGAGGTACCTGTTCTAAAAAACAATATAAAAGGTATTTACAATTCATGAAAATGGAGTAACCTTATGTAGTTTTCTCATGCGTTTCATTGTGTACATCGGGTGTTGGGCATGCAAAATGGTATTCGTTTTTCTGTATTCTAAATGTGGTATGCCTGTTCACCTCATATTTGACCTACAAGGAAGAGTGTCATTTGGCCTTGTCCTGTTCAGGAAGGATTGTTGAAAAGAAAATGCTTTGCATTCAGATGCCATTTTGAATCATGGTCGAAACGAATCCCTTGCTATTTCTCAGAAACGGCGTCTGCTACGTTAATTTCTCCAAGATTGGGTTTTGCTTCACTAATGAATAGCCTGTTCTTGTTAGCGCATACCTTTCCCAATAGATACAGGCCCTCTCCCACTAGTCTGGAGACGGGCCCGCCTGGACTCTGCAACTTTGTGATATATGAACACTAAGATTGTTTTTTCCTTTGTTTGCATTGCTTTGCAGCACCTGCCTGGAAAATTCCACTGTGGGCGTGTTTTAGTCCAGTTATAAAATGTACTAAATGTATCTTCATGCTTGTGGACTTCAGTCCCTCTGCAGCACTCCTTAGAGACTGGGCAGATAGGGCTCCGCTCTGAGTGTACTCTGAATAAACAGATATTGGTTTGTATTCTCTACTGTCTGACTGACTCTTCATTTTTGTGGAAGGCTGAGAGGTGGTCATTAGTGACCCGAATCGGGTCACTCCCTTCAGTTAGCACCCGAACAGGGACTCCTTCGGGTGAGTGACCCTTCCCCTTCCGCGGACGGAGGGCGAGGGGGAGGTTGAGGCTATCGTCAGGTGGGACTGAGCATTGATTGCTCGCAGCTGCCCCTTCTGTCCTGCCAGACGGTGCCTCGCCCAGTGGTCATGCCGACTGGAGTCCTAAACGGGGAAACCCTTGGATCTGTCCATTTGGTCTGAAGAGTCGGCAGTGGAGAATTAGTTTGTTTGGCCTGCATATATCAGGTGAGTTTGTTTTGGTTCTGTGTGGATGTGGTACCATTTCGGTTTGCATTTGGTGCAGTCTGAGAACTTTCTTTGGGGACTAAAGCATTTGCAATTGCTTTGCCAGGCATAAATAGTGAATTAATTTCATTTTGAAAATGCCTGCTGCCAGTAAGTTGTTTTCTCTGTGCTGTCGTTGTTGTTCTGCATTTGCTCGATTGGAAGAAGCTCAGCCAGCGCCTCTAGAAGGCACTCCTAACTTTGATATTTATGTGAAGCATGGTCTTGGTCCTATTATGTTTAGTACACTATGGCACAAATATACGAGGGACAATGCCGAGTTGCAATGGCCGTTGACGGGCACATTTGATGAACAAATAATTGGGTTCTTACAGGAACAGTTGTTTAAGATGCGGAGTAGGCAGTCTATGTTTGATTCCCTCAGAACATGGGAGAAAGAAGCTAAGCAGAGACGATTGAAGGTGGAGAAGGATGCACGAAAGGGAATAATGCAGACATTGACTCAGAAAGCTGTAGCATATGATAAAGAGAAACAAGAAAAGGGAATAGAATGTGAAGATAGGAGGTTTCGATTGCATATTGATAAATCGTATTGGCTCAGGAGGAAAATGATACTTTTGTGGAAGAATTGTTGGATACTCGACGCGCTCCCATATCCCCCTCTAAGGGTATATCTCACTGTCCCTGTGTCATTAAAGTTGCCTGTTACAGTTGTTCCCTCTGTCCCTGTATCTACTGCTGTCATTTCCATGGCTGGTGCTTCGGCTCCTCCTCCTCCTTCTTTGCCTTTGCTGTCTGTGGCAACTGTGACTGTTAGTTCCTCAAGTACACCTGTTGTTTCGGCATCCTTGTCTCCAGCTCTCTCTCCACCGACACACCCACCTGCGACTCTTTTACCCAGTGCTTTTGTTGCTCCTCCGTCTTTAATGGTTCATCTCCCAGCATCATTGGGTGCTGAGACACCAACACGTGGATTCGAGGATAAGGATGTTGCAAAATTTAAAGAACATATGGGCCCTTTCGTATGATCTGCAGTAAGGGATGAGGAGAGGAAGGTGGTAGACGATCAGGCTGCGCAGTGGGGTCGTAACCCTATTTATATAGTGTGGAGGATGTTTGGGACGTGATGAAAGATTATGAGCCCATTGTACAGCAACATGCTCTTATACATATGTCCTCTATGTTGATTGGCCTCTGGCAGCAACACTTTGGAGACGATGCGCCACAAATTGTATTTGATATTAGAGATCGTGTGCATGCCAGTGGTTTGGATCCAGGCCAGGTTTTTGGGAGCATCACCACGTTGGTTGCTTATAGAGGCAGGTTGCATGATAAGAGTCCCACTACGGTGTTTCAGTTTCCGATGAGAGGTTCATCCTATATATCACCCAGAGATACCAGAGCTAACAGATGGGCGAGGTAATGTCACTCGAGCGGGTGTAGCGGCCCTTACTCAAGAACAATGGGCTTATACCTCGTGGAAAAGAAGTGAGGTTTTATCTCTTTAGACTCATTTGCCTGATCCCAGGAAAAATCCCACTGCTTATTATAAGGGAATTGACTGAAGCTGCCTCTTCGACGGTAATGACTCTTGCTGATATTGAAATGTTTTTTGGTCTTCTTGTCCCTGTCGATATCTAGAGGCAGGTTCATACTCAGGATTATGCTGTGGAATTGGGTGGTACATGGGATAAAATTAAGGCATGGGACCAGGTAAGAAAGCCAGGTGATAAGCCTCGGGCAGAGATACTTGCTTTGCAGGCCGCATCATCACATATATGCATTCTCTTATTTTGCCGCGGAAAGTCGATTGGGACAATTTAACAGCTTGTCACCAAAAAAAAGATGAGAGTGTGTCTGACTTCTTCATTCGATTTCAGGGTGTATTGCTGGATTACAGCGGGCAGGATTTGTCTGTTGAAGGGGGTATTCGGTTGTTTGTCAACAGGTTTATTTCTAATTTACCTCCCAAAATTGCGACTCGTTTCCAGGCATCTGAAAGTACCTAGTCCACTTCTTCCCCTTCTGTCATTTTAAATATGGCTCAATATTATGAATATCCGGCTAATGAGGAGAAAGAGAGGACAGAGAAAAAGCATAAGGAGTTAAAGACAAAGGTGTTGTTGCAACAGGCATCTCGAGGGAATGGTACAGGACGTGGTGGTTCTGCCCGGCAGCTCCAGCGCACCAGTAGGCAGCCGAATACTACGCCTTTGGGACCGAATCAGTGCGCGTATTGTAAGGAGGTCATTGGAGCAGCGAATGTCCTGTGCTTTTACAGAAAGTGGCGGTCCCTAGAGGGCGAGGTTCTCGTGGAAGGGGTCGTAGAACAAGTGGGGCTGATCGGGTTCAAAATGCTGCAGCCTCATAGGGTCATTCTGATAATAATTATTTTGAAGACCCCCGTGATGGGCCTTACTACCATGATGACTATGATAGGAATGAGGTGACAGGAGTGTCTTACAACTAGGGCAGCCAGGTACAGAGTAGGGGACCACTTCAGATACCTGTAGACCAGCGTGGTCCTTAAGTTATTGCAGAACTGCAAGGTTCGGGTAAGGAATGTTTGGTGGATACAGGTGTGGCAAAAAGTTCTGTTTCTAGAAATATGGTCCCTGGTGTGGCTCTGTCTGGCCATACAAATGTTTCGGTAGATTTTTCAGGTATACCGGTTGTGAGCCCCATTTCAAGACCCCTTGCATTGACAATTGGTCTCTTTACTGTGGATTCTCCATTTTTGTTGACATCTCATTGTGGTGAGAATTTGATGGGTTTGGATTTGTTGAAGAAACTGCATGCTACAATGTATTGTTCTCCAGATGGTATTTATATAACAATGGGCCCCAATGTGTGCACTACTCAGTGTTTGTCTCACCCCCTGCCCGTTGAATTTGCTGGAGTACCACCTGCCTTGTGGGCGACAGGTGATTCGGATGTCGGAATGTTGCACATGCCACCCGTTTCAATACAGGTGAAAGATGACGCTGTTCTACCTCGTATTCCTCTGTATAAGATATCTCAGGCGGGGAACGAGCCCTTTTACAGATCATCCAGGATCTGATACAAAAAGGTGTTCTTGAAGAGACGTCTGCGAATATTTGTAATAGTCCCATTCTTCCAATCCTAAGAAAGGCATCCTCAGGTTCCTCTGATGACCATGCAGATGTTTATCGTTTTGTGATTGACCTGCGCGAAGTTAACAAGATTGTGGTTTCTCAGTTTTTGGTGGTTCCTGATAATACTACGCTTCTGACCATGATTCCTTCTACTGCTACCTACTTTTCTGGTATTGATTTGAAAAATGCATTCTTTAGTATCCCTATTCACCCCAATAGCAGGTATCTGTTTGGTTTTACCCTAGCTGGTAGGAGCTTTAGATTCTGTTGAACCCCTCCGGGCTATACAGAGAGTCCGAGCATTTATAGCCTAGCATTGAAAGGCCAGTGGATTCCCTTTCGCTTCCCAATGGTAATGTATTGGTGCAGTATGTTGACGATCTCCTTATTGCTTCTGACACGGAACAAGGTTGTGAAGACAGCACAGTTTAATTGTTGCTGCATTTAGCTCATCATGGACATAAAGTTTCCCTTTCTAAATTTCAGTATTGTCGACAGGAGGTCACCAATTTAGGTCACCTACTGTAAAAGGAGGGTAGGCGGTTGACCCCTGAGCGTATCAGTAAGATTGTTAAAAGGCCCCTTCCACAAACTCAAAAGGATGTGCGTGCTTTTATAGGCATCACTTCCTATTGCAGGCAGTGGATACCTAACTATTCTTTACAAATCAAACCCTTGCTTACCCTAACAACGAAAAAAGTGCATGAGCCCTTACCTTGGACACCTGAATGTCAGCAGTATTTTGAGCAATTGAAAACCGTGCTTTGTTCGGCTCCAGTATTTGGCACACCCATCTATAATAAACCGTTTGTGTTGTATGTCCATGAGATGGCTGGTTGGGTGCTTTCTGTTTTAACACAAACATTTGGAGATAAGCAATGGCTGTGTGCTTATTTCTCTGCTGTCCTTGATCCAGTCGCGAGAGCCCTCCCAAGTTGTCCAAGAGCGGTCGCGGCCATGGCCACTTCGATCAGACAATCGGCTGGACTGGTACTGGATACCGATCTCTCAGTCATGGTGCCCCATGCTGTGGATACACTTTTGAATAAGACAAAGAAAAAACACCTCACCAGTGCGTGTCTTACTGGCTATGAAATGACATTGTTTGCCAAGCACATTACGATCAAAAGATGTGCCACTCTGGTTACTACTCCTCCCTTCCGAGAGTAATGAAGTTGACAAACATGATTGTATCTTCCAGGCGGAAGAAGAGACGAAAGGACGGGTAGACCTGACTGATGTTCCCTCATCTGACCCACAAGGGGAACTATATGTCGATGGCTCACGCTTTAAGTTACCAGATGGCACCACAACAGCGACATACGCTATCACCATACTGCGTACCATAGTAGAGTCATCCCGAGTTCCTTACTGGTCAGCCCAAGCTGCTGAGTTAGCTGCTCTTATTCGAGCTTGTGAATTAAGTGAGGGACTGGTTGTCACTATTTATACTGACAGCCAGTATGCCTTCGGGGTCACGCATAATTTTGGGCAACTCTGGGCTGAGAGAGGGTTCCTTACTTCTCGTGGCACCAAGATTCAGCATGGGCACCTCATATTGAGGCTTTTATCCGCTTTAACGCTCCCCAAGAAATTGACCATTTTTAGAAATGGGGGTCTCTAGTTGGCAGAGGTAGGTACCTTTGCCCAAATAGGGACCCTTGCTTCTAGTCAGGGTAAGGGGGATACACACTTTAGATAACCCCTGCTCACTCCCTTGATAGCTTGGCACAAGCAGAGAGGCTTATCCCAAAGGCAATGTGAAAAGTAGTTGTACCAACACTCACAGTAACACAGTAAAAACACCACAAAAGGACACCACACCAGTTTAGAAAATTAAAATATCTTTTTCTAAACTAAACAAGACCAAAACAAAAAGAATCCAACATACACAGTTAAAAATATGACTTTCAAAAGGTTTCAATAACTTATACCATAGAAAACTATGAATGCGTGACTTTTCACCAAAGTACCTGTAGTTGCGTCAAAGTTCACAAAGCCAAACATCAGCAGTGTCAGAAAACAAAGAGATGCAACACTCCTGAGACCCTGAGGAGGCGATGCGGCAGTCACGCTGTACGCAGAGGAAGGGTTGCGTCAATTCCGGTCTGTATGGGGAGTGATGCGTCGATTCTTCGTGCCGGTTCCGTCACGCAGGTGATGCATCGGAAGAACTTGCTGCACAGGTACGATGTGTGGAAATCTGGGATGCGTCAACGATTGATGCGGCGGCGTTGCGCGGAGCTGCATCGGTCCTCTTCAGCCGCGATCCCTTGATGCGTTGGATCTTGCAGCAATGACAGGCGCTGCAACGGTTTTCGCAGCGGCGCGATGATGCGTAGAAATTCGTTTTGCGCTGTGAAGATGCAGCGGAAAAACAGCCGCAAGAAGAGTGATGCATCGATTTCTATAGTTCTTTGAGTTTTCTTCTCTCTTCCAGCTCCCAAACAGCAGCAACAACCTCCAGAGGCCCAAAACTGGCACATGCACCTCTTGGGAGGCTAGAACTCACAGCAGCAGAGTTTAGGGGAGCTGGGGGTGAAGTCTTTGTGTCTCTGAGACTTCAGAACAAGAGGCCATCTCACTTCAGGCCCTTGGAGATCTCCTTCAAGCAGGGGACACAGCACACACCAAAGTCCTTCTCCTTTCCTTTGCATAAACAGCAACTG
Organism: Triturus cristatus; assembly: GCF_964204655.1. Classification (NCBI taxonomy): domain Eukaryota; kingdom Metazoa; phylum Chordata; class Amphibia; order Caudata; family Salamandridae; genus Triturus; species Triturus cristatus. Next base: position 728,641,011 of record NC_140580.1, read on the forward strand.
CAGGCCAACCCCAGACACACAGCAAGGGCAGTACTTCTCCTCAGTCTCTCCAGCTCTTCTCCTTGGCAAAGAAAGGTTCCTCTTGAATTCCAGGAATGATCTAAAGTCTGGGGGTTTGGGTCCAATACTTATACCCCAAAATGCAAGTGCACAACAACATCCATTGTTAGTGTGAGCCTTGGCTCCAGACACACCACAGGGGGCAGAGCCAGCATTGTGGAAGGTAGGCACAGCCCTATTCAGGTACAGGTGCTACTCCTCCCACCACTCCAAATGCAGATCAGGCCTATTCAGCCTAGTGCTGACTCATCCAGACTGGAGCCACTGCACCTACCCATCCCCTGTCACTCCAAAGCCAGACAGTCAATCCACAAACAGGCACACAGGAAGGTTAAACAAGAAAATAGCCACTTTCTAAAAGTGCTATTTTCAAACACTTAATTTAAAAACCATCTTTACTAAAAGATGTGTTATTAAATCCCGAGTTCAGGGATACCAAACTCCATTTTTGTATCTTATCCCTATGGGAATATATGTTTGTAAAATGTTACAAAGCTTTCCCCATTCTGTCCTACGGGGCAAAATAGCCTTTCAGTAGTGAAAAACGAAATTGGCAGTATTTCACTATCAGGACATGTTACACACACCAGTACATGTCCTACCTTTCACATACACTGCACCCTGCCCAGGGGGGTACCTTGGGCTTACCATAGGAATGTCTTATGTGTTAGAAAAGGGAAGGGTAGGGCCTGGCAAGTGGGTGCACTTGACAAGGCATTTAACAAACTGCACACGGGCACTGCAGTGGCAGGCCTGAGACCTCTTTTCAGGGCTACTCATGTGGGTGACACAATCAGGGCAGCAAGCTCACTAGTAGCATTTGATTTAGCAGCCCTGGCACACTCAGTGCACTTACCTAGGGACCTACTGGTAAAACAAATATGCCAATCAGGGAGAACCAATCACAATAAAACTTTTTTCACAGAGAGCATATGCACTTTAGCACTGATCCGCAGTGGTAAAGTGTCCAGAGTCCTATAGCCAACAAACACAGGTCAGGAAAAAATAGGAGGAAGAAGCAAAACTTTGGGGATAACCCTGCAAAAAGGGCCATTTCCAACAGCCATAATTAAGTGTAGCGCCCACAAGAAGGTTACTGATAAAGTAGGCAAGTGAAATGCTTTCACTGATCAGACAGCTAAGGAGACGGCCTGAACAAAAATGAAAAGATTGTTTGCACTAGGTCCTGCTAGGTGGGTCTGTGAAGTTGCTATGTTTGAAGACACTCTTGAAAATGTGAAAGAGATATAGAGTGAGGCCACGATAGAAGAATTGGCAGTGTGGCAGGAAAGTACAGTACAATTGAATGATGAAGGGTGTTGGATTGATAAATCGGGGAAGCAGAGATGGATGTTACCTCATGCATATGTTCTCCCTGTGGTTATGATGGGTATTTGCAAGTTATTGGACCCTGCATGGCAGAAAGATAATATCCCGAAGACAGCTGGCACATTTAGTGAAGTACTGTAGGGTGTGCATAATGCGCAATCCTGGAAAGGGCACCCCGACACCACCTGGTAATTTTGCACCACACACTTTTCCTTTTGAAATCCTCCAGATGGATTATATAGAATTAGATCGATGCAACAATTTGAAGTATATTTTACTGGTTATATGTGCATTCAGTAAATGGATTGAGGCCTATTCCACCAAGGAAAATACAGCCATTACGACTGTTTCCTCGTTTCGGCTTTCCCCGTTTGATTTGGAGTGATAACGGAAGTTATTTTAATGCAAAATCAATTCAGTTAATTTGTGATGGTTTACACATAAAGCAGAAGTTTCATGCTGCCACCCACAGTCAGCAGGTTTGGCTGAGAAGTACAATGGTACACTCAAACTCAAATTGGCAAACATTCAGGAGACAACAGGGTTACAGTGGCCAGATGCTTTACCATTAGCTCTTTTGTCAACAAGAACGACGGCTCATTCTAGAACAGGATTGCCACAGTATGAGGTCATGTTTGGACCCCCAGCAAATGTCTAGGGCATCCCGCACCCCAGCGGTTTTCTGATATTGAGTACCCATTGTTGATAAATTACCATGGCCAGCTAACTGAAGTTTGCGTTCTATTCACCAACAGGTCCGGGAGACCCTCCCAGCTACCCTAGATGGGCCTGGACACGACATTCAGCCTGGGGATTATGTGCTTGCCAAAAAGTTCCAGAGGAAGAAAAGTTTGGAGCCGTGCTGGAAGGAACCGGAGCAGGTCCTTCTATCTACACAAACTGCAGTAAAAGTTGCTGGTCGTAAGAAATGGGTGCGTGCCACCCATTGTAAGAGGGTGCCTCTGCCTTTGCCCTATGATCAGTGGGTGAAGGATGGAATAAGGGACTCTGAGTGCGAAACAATGCCTAGATTTGTTCCTTTCAGTGATGCAAGGTTGACGTGGACGCGAACGGAAAAGGAGAATGATGATGTACCGAATGCAACTGTTCCTCCGGAAATTTGAGCTGTTCAGGAGCCCCTTTTCATCGATCCTTCTGTGCCTGGAGCCAATAGGTACAATTTGCGCCCTTGGATGAGGGAAAGTGCATCTAAGGAGAAAAAAGATTAGGGATGGACTGTTTAAGATAGGTTGCACTGAAACTATAGTACCAACAGAGATTCATTGACTTTGATAAAAATGTGCTTGTTTTAGTATAGTCGTGTGAACATTAGGTAGGTAAGACTGCAGTATACAGTGGCGGTATACCATCGTGATCGACGTGGGATTCGAGCTTAGCACAGAGCAAACTCCATCACCAGTACTCAAGAGTGCCAACGTATTGATGAACAACAGGAGCATGTACCAGTGAGGCTCTGATAGACACTGGGAACATATATTTATATATATAAATATATATTCATCCAACAGTTGTCCACAATTGGAGACGCACACAGGAGTAAGCAAACTTGGCTCTCATGGCAAAGTTCTTTATTGAGCCCGCAACAACCTTCCCAGATATTTCATACGGCGCTTGTCCAACTGTTGGATGAATTTATGTCGGCTGGTCCGGGCCGAGGAGACAGCACCGCCTTTTCACAAATAAAGGGCTGCTGATGTCGGATCCACTAACATCGATATAGCAGAGGGGTGAGTTTTGCATGGATTTAAAGCAGCAACACGACCGGAGACCCTATGGAGAGCTTGAAAATATATGCTTCCATACAGAACCCATTGTGGGTATTATTTTAGCGTAAAGGACTGCATATCCCAGAAGGCCATTGATTGAAGAAGCCCATTCAGGGCTATAAAACAGCCAATTACGGGACTCTCCTTTTTCGCATCTGATAGGAAGCAAGCCGTCCCGTGATCAAGGAGCAACCCGCTCCGAAACGCGTAGGGACAAGCGGCGTATGAAATATCTGGGAAGGTTGTTGCGGGCTCAAATAAGAACTTTGCCATGAGAGCCAAGTTTGCTTACTCCTGTGTGCGTCTCCAATTGTGGACAACTGTTGGATGAATTTATGTCGGCCGGTCCGGGCTGAGGAGACAGAACCGCCTTTTCTCAAATAAAGGGCGCTGATGTCGGATCCACTAACATCGATACAGCAGAGGGGTGAGTTTTGCATGGATTTAAAGCAGCAACACGACCAAAGGCTCTATGGAGAGCTTGAAAATATATGCTTCCATACAGAACCCATTGTGGGTATTATTTTAGCGTAAAGGACTGCATATCCCAGAAGGCCATTGATTGAAGAAGCCCATTCAGGGCTATAAAACAGCCAATTACGGGACTCTCTTTTTTCGCATCTTATAGGAAGCAAGCCGTCCCGTGATCAAGGAGCAACCCGCTCCGAAACGCGTAGGGACAAGCGGCGTATGAAATATCTGGGAAGGTTGTTGCGGGCTCAATAAAGAACTTTGCCATGAGAGCCAAGTTTGCTTAATCCTGTGTGCGTCTCCAATTGTGAACAACAGTTGGATGAATATAAATATATATATATATATATATATATATATATATATATATATTCACTGAAAAAACCATAGGTTTCACACACGTTATAGTTGGAATTAGCATTTTAAAAACCTTGCAAATTCACTGAAAAAAACCATAGGTTTCACACATGTTATAGTTAGCTGGACATTTCACTCGTAAAAAAACAATGAAATTCCCCCGTTATAGTTAGTTCAGCTAACTATAACTCGCGCGCCCGCAATTCACTGCTGATGACGTCACATATTACATCACTCATGACATGGTCAGTGACATCACTCATGACATCACTGATGACATCTCAAATGACATCACTGATGACATCATCCATTGAGTATGTGTTTCTGAACAGTTTTAATATATTTAATATATATAGGGAAAGGCCTGTTGAAGAATGAGTGGGTGTACAAGTGTGTAAATGGATGATTTTCTGTGGTGCGTAACTGACTCTATAAGTGAGTCATTAAATGTATCTTACTGCAGACTAGTGACTAAACTGTGTAAATGTCTGTATGTGTCTGTATGTTGGTGTATAAGTGGCTGCATGGTTTTGTGAATAGCTATATGAGTGTCTATAGGAGTTATTGATTGCTTGTCTCAGTATCTGTATGGGTTCCTTAGTGTTAGTGTGGGTAGGGTGTGTGTGAATCTATGCATAGATGTGTGAGTGGGTGATTCTATGGGTGCATGGTTTTAAGAGTACATCTGTGATGGACTGTATGGTTGAGTGAGTGTATGTATGGGTGTGTTAGGGATTGAATGTATTTCTCAGTGGTACATTTGTGACTAACTACATGTGAAAGGCAGTATATATGCGTGTAAGAGTATATAAGTGGGTAGATGTGAGTGTGTGATTTTGAGAGTGACTGTATGGATGAGTGTGTGCTTGTATCAATGATTCTATAAGGTGGTACTATTTTTATGAGTAAGTGAACTTGAGTGTGTATAACCGCATAGGTGAGTAAATGGGAGTGTGATTATTTGCATGACTGACTAGGTGTGAGAGTACCTCTATGGATGATTGGTGGTGTGTGAGTGTCTATATAGGTGTATAAATGCATATGATAGTCTTGTATGGAGTGACTGTAAGTATGAGTGACTGTACAGGTGAATGAGTGGAGGTGTATGTAGACCTAAGAGTTAATAAGTGGGTATGTAGTTATTGGTTATGGAGTATGTATGGTTTTTAGAATGGAACTCTGTAATTTTGAGTTGGTGTATCAAAGGTTATATTAGGGTGTGAGAAGATGTGGTAATTTATCACATGGATGACGTCATCAGTGATGTCATTTGAGATGTCATCAGTGATGTCATGAGTGATGTCACTGACCATGTCATGAGTGATGTAATATGTGACGTCATCAGCAGTGGATTGCGGGCGCGCGAGTTATAGTTAGCTGAACTAACTATAACGGGGGAATTTCATTGTTTTTTTACGAGTGAAATGTCCAGCTAACTATAACATGTGTGAAACCTATGGTTTTTTCAGTGAATTTGCAAGGTTTTTTAAATGCTAATTCCTAACTATAACGTGTGTGAAACCTATGTTTTTTTCAGTGAATTTGCAAGGTTTTTTAAATGCTAATTCCACACTATAACGTGTGTGAAACCTATGGTTTTTTAAGTGAATTTGCAAGGTTTTTTAAATGCTAATTTATGAATGTATTATTATATTTTTTAAATATTTATTTTACAATAAGCTACCTATGTATATAGTTATACATTGACTTTTTCCTGTAATATGGAATGGCTCAGCTCTTTTTTGTTTTTTATTTGGATAAAGTTGAACAGCATAGTTAATATCTTCTATAAACTTATAAACACTTTAAAAAATGCACGGTGCGCAGCTATAGATATTTATGAACTTTTAACTGCAATTCTCAGGAACTACTGAACAGATTGACACCATATATGGAAAAGGCACATCCCTGACCTGAGGACTACCTCTTTGCCAAATTTAAAGTAATTCTGTTCAGCCGTTCGGGCTGTACCTTCGACTGAAGGTCCTATGGGAAAATGCATAGGGAAAACGCGTTTTGGGACCCCCCCTTTTTTCTCAGCCCCCGCTTGACGAATCACCCCGAGACTTCCAGGGTAAGAGCTGAGCGGAGGGCCCCATTAGTTTTGAAAATTTCGCGAGGATCCGTCAACCGGCGCCAAAGTTATTCAAAATAGAATTTTCAGATTTCCTATGGAAACACGGTCCTAACTATAACTATCTACTGGCGACCGCCAGTGGATAAAATATATATATATATTTACTTTACATTCTTGTTTTTCTTTCACTACTCGTTATGCATCCCTTTGGTAGGATGGTTGCCAAGGACATGCAGCCAATGGTTCCTACTGCTCAACATAATGTGATGTGGGCCCGGAAGAGAAAATTGATTTATGTGGTTTCTGCAGTCTTGTTAATAACAATAGTCTGTGGGGCACTGTGGTTTTTGGAAAATGCTTACAGTATACATTCACACACTGGAGGCAAAGGTTTTTCTCCGAAAAGAAATAAGAGAGTAGCTTCGAGTAATATATTCTTGGAGATGCATAAGAGGTTCTTTGGTAATGGAACAGCGTGTTACTCCACGGATTCTGTTACTAGTTTATGGATTGCATATCCACTGTTCTTAGTGAATTATACATAAACTGAGCCCCCTGATTTTGTAGAGATAAAAGGAGTGTTTGGATGCAGTTATTCAGGACCATGCCTGTACCATCGAAAACCACTGGGGGAGGGTTACCCTGGCTGTGATAATAACACCTACTGTGATAATTTCTATATGAAAGAACAGAATATAACATTAGTAGGTTAGCATTACAAACAATTGATGGTCCCCCCGTCAGGCAGTTATGATCCCGCCTGTTGTCCCATTATTAAAAGTAACAACACGTCATTGTACATCAATTGCTCCGGATTAGTGATGCATTGAGAGACTATCCCTTTAGTAAGAGCAGATGATCCAAGCACAATTGGAATGAATACTCTGTATTCTGCAGTGAATTATGATGGGCCAATTTATGCACACCCAGGAGTTTTCTTTCATTCTATCGAGACTTACTCAAATGTTCATAATGGGACAAATGATGTGGCCCTTGGGATGGTTTTGCCTCTGGGTGTGCCCCGTAAAAGTGCGAGACCTAACGTGAAGTGGGTAAGGGAGGAAGCTGGCGAAGGAGTTTTGTGAAGGTGTCACTGATATCGAGATCAATAATTACACTAATGGTATTACCTTTGGATATATTATGTCTATCACTAAGTATTAAGAAAACTCCCCATCTTGGGAATAGGGATCGCAGTGATATTGGTGAGCTTGAACCCACAACTTGAGAACCATTAGATGGGATTGGGTAGGTAAAAACCCTGCCATATTAACTACTATTAAGGGAAATGTTAAGGACAAATGTGAGGAGTTGTCTACAGTCTCCACCAACTTGAGAAACGAAAAAATGCCATATATACATGAGAAGCTAGAGGAGACAATAAAAGATGTCCTTGGCAAAGAAAGGAAAAAGAAGAACATCTGCCGTAAAACCGAGTCCTGGTATAAAAATGCCTGTAGAGTGGCAAAAGGTGAGCTTGTGAATGCTATAAGATCTAAATCACAGGTCCAGATAATGAAATCGAGGGCACACCACAGAGCGACAATTAATGCAAAAAGGGAGTGGGATGAATCAATATGGTCAGATCTGCATGATGCCCTGGTAAAGAGGGATTCTAGGGATTTCTGGAAAAATGTGACTATCGCATCTAGGGGTGAGAAAACTATACTGGATTTTTGTATCCAACCCGAGGAGTGGATTGCACATTTTAGCCACCTATACACAGACAATTCTAGGATGTCCCATGATAGAGACACTGTAGTTGTTAGTGAGGCCCACTCCAGGTCTAATGACCTACAATTCACACTTAGTGAGACAGAAGCAGCAATTCGTTCTTGCACTTCTGGTCGTGCCCCTGGACCCGACAGGATACCCAATGATTTATATAAAGAAGATCCTAAAATGTGGGGACCATATATAAACCTACTCTCTAATAGCATTCTCTCAGGCATGGAAATACCTTCCTCCTGGAAGTTGGCTGAGATCGTTACAATTTTTAAGAAGGGGGATCAAGCTCTACCAGTGAATTATAGGCCCATCATCCTCATTGATTCATTACAAAAAATCTTTTGCAAACAAGTCCTTGTTCATCTTCAAGAGTGAATCAGTGAGGGTGATATTATCTCAGAGTGGCAGGCTGGTTTTAGGGAACGAGTGAGTACTCTAGATCAAATATTCAGTTTCCTGTGCATTTTTGGGAAGAAAATCACTATTCGCAAAGGCAAACTTTACGTTGCCTTTGTGGATTTATGTGCTGCTTTTGATATGGTACCGAGAGCAAAACTGTGGGAAGTCTTAGAGAAAATGGGAATGCCAGCACCACTCCTTAATATTCTAATAAGACTCCACGCTGACACTCTGGCACAAGTGAGGTGGGGTGAAAACGGGACTCTAAAACACATTGACAAAGGAGTCAGACAGGGGTGTGTATTAGCACCTACCCTGTTCACCCTGTTTATCAACAATGTCATTGGTTTTTTGAGCAGGGATGGTTGTGATGCACCGAGGATAGGAGGGAAACATGCCCCTGCTCTCCTTTTTGCAGACGACACTCTGCTTATATCTAATTCACCACAAGGGCTCCAGCAGCTGCTAGATGATTTTCAGGAATTTTGCTCGGGTAGGGGGCTGGAGCTAAATAGTTCTAAAACTAAATGCATGCTGTTCTCATCTAATTCAATGACTACATGTAAGAAACAACTTTATGTGGGTGGTGAGCCACTAGAATTAGTGACAGAGTTTGATTATCTGGCATTAAACTTACCCAGAATATGAGTTGGGCCCCACAACTGAATAAAGCGCAGTTAACTCTGATTCACAAAACGGCAAGTATACTGAAAATCTATAAGAGAACTAGCTCTAGAAAGCTTGCTCCAGCATTGGAAATTTACAATACTAAAGCCCTATGTGCGACTTTATATGGTGCTGAGCTTTGGGGTTGTTCTATTGTCAATAACCTCTCAGTCACTGAGCAGAAATTTCTAAGATCCCTAGTTAATCTTCTGTTGTCTACTCTGTTGATCCCTCTCTATTTAGATCTTGGTCAGAAGAGGATTTTGCATAAAATTAGATTGCGGTCACTTATATTGTGGCATCGATTATCGACCACTACAGCACTCACCCCTTGTAGGGTTGGCCTTCGTGAGCTGATGATAGCATCTTGTGTGGTTAAGATACCCTGGATGCTTGCGGTTAAGAATTTGCTAGTTAAGCTAGGATTGGTTGCTTATTGGCAAGAACCAGAAACTCTCTGTCAGATTAATAAGCATAGTCTTAAAAATGTGTATTGGGGTTTTATTGAAACAGATTTGATAATTAATTGTAATGGAGCACTTTCAAATGATTTTATGAATTTTAAACAGACCCTGTTATTTGAGCCTACACTGGATGAAATCGAACCCCCATTAGCGTGGAAATTATACCTACAGTTTAGGTACGGCTGCCTACCCTTAAATCACTTTAAAAGTAAGTGGTGTAAAACAGGAGAGAGCGTCGAAGACTACTGTCCCTGTTGCCTAGGGGTTTCCGAGTCACCTGAACATGTTTTATTTTTTTGTCCTTTGTACTACCGATCACGTTTGAAATGGATTGCCCCCCTTTGCAGAAATCTGGGAGTTAGAAGATAGAAGGAGGCCTACAGAATATTGAAGACGAACACAACACGTATGATTGTATTCTGCATATCCAAGTTTTTAATGGCTGTGTGGGTCAGGTGCATTAAGTACTCCCCTGCCAGTTTCTAGGATCTTGGACTTAGGGTGTACCAATTACTATGGCGCCGTAAAGTTTTTGTCGGGCGTTCTGGTTCATCATACAAGCACATAGCACTTTAATATGTATTTTGGTCAACTTATATTGCTGTACAGTAAATAGGCTGAGAAGGTCTTTTAATTATTCTATGTTTTGCTTTTAATAAGAGTCTAGTTTTAATCATGTTCAATTCTCTCCCCAATACACCTTGATGAAGTTTTGAAATTGTAAATAACTAGTCATTTTATTTACTCTGAACTATCCAGGGCCTAAGTTCCTAAAAAAGGCTCTCCATCCATTGGAGCACAGCAGAACACTTCGATCCTCTGCAACCTTTCTGCTGTCTGTCCCTCGGACAAAAAAAGCCACTTGGGGAGATAGGTGTTTCACTACAGCTACTGCTAAATTATGGAACACCCTCCCTTTGCATATAAAAGCGGCCCCCACTCTCATTAAGTTCCGAAAGAGCCTCAAGACGTGGCTTTTCTCCTCTGTTTAAATTCCCTTAAAGAGTAAGGAGTTCTCTGAACGCCAGCGCCGAGACACCTGCTTAGGTATTTGCGCGCTTTAAAAATAGCAAAAATAAAATAAATAAATAAATAAATACTGCTTTTATTATAGTGAATTCCCTTTTTTTGCACATACACTGACGCACTTTGACTGGTTAATTTTATTGTGATTGTATATTGATTATAAATGGTTATTCATCATGAGATGTTTTACACGTACTGTGTGTCTGTAAGTGTGTTATTATAAGGTGTACATGTATGATCCACAGTGATCGAAAATAAAGTCCTTTTGATTGATTGATTGATTATGTCCGCTATCTTTACATTAGGTGGAACAGCCATGGCAAGAGGTGAAAAGGCTCGAGAATACTTTAGGTGTAAGTTACAAATTATATCCAACATGACTGTGGTGGCTCTGCGTGATATCACCACTCAAAAAGTATGCAGATTTATTCTGCACAAACTCGATATGCAGTGGACTTTATTTTGGCCAAGAATGGTGATGCATGCGTATTTTAGATATTTTAGAAAAAGTCAAGGCAGTTGGAAAGCGGAAATTGGAATTGGTATCTTTATGGTGGCTGGGGCTGGATACTTGAGAAAGTGATTTAACTTATTGCTATAGTGGTGAATTTTTTGTGTCCTTGTTCAGTGCCTACCCTTATGCTGTTCTTATTGTACTAGTCTTCTTACTCTCAAAATGAAACTATCAATTCATGACACCAATGCTGCAATTATGGTACAAAAGGAAATTAATGATATCATGCAGATTGATAAGGGTATTTTTGAGACATCTTCCTTCCTTACAGTTTACTTTCCAGATGTTGATAATATGGAATGTGCATAAATGTTCTCCTATGGCTGTCTTTTATATTACTGCCACAAAATATGTTAGCTCATGCTAAAAGGAGGGTCTGTTGAAATGAAAATGCTTTGCTTACGCATTGTCCTATATAAGTTAGCATTTGCAGCACCATTTTGTGTTCAGACGCCATTTTGAATCACGATCGAAACTAATCCCTTGTTATTTCTCATAAACGGTGTCTGCTTAGTTTCATTTCTCCAAGGTTGGGTTTTGCTTCACTAAAGAATAGCCTGTTCTTGTTAGTGCATACCTTTCCCACTAGGTACAGGCCCTCTCCCACTAGTCTGGAGACGGGCCCCCCTGTAGTGGCCTTGGACTCTGTAACTTTGCAAGATATGAACACTAAGATTGTTTTTTTCCTCAGTTTGCATTGCTTTGCAGCACCTGCCTGGAAAATTCCACTGTGGGCATGCTTTAGCCCAGTTACTAAATGTATCTTCATGCTTGTCCCTCTGCAGCACTCCTTAGAGACTGGGCAGACCTGGCTCTGCTCTGAGTGCACTTTGAATAAACAGATATTGGTTTGTATTCTCCACTGTCTGACCGACTCTTCATTTTTGTGGAAGGCTGAGAGGTGGTCATTAGGGATCCCAGTGACCCAAATCGGGTCACTTCCTTCAGGATATACACAATCTGTTTTTCTTTTCCCAGTCCTCGTGGAAATATGGTTGCCCATGTGCTGCCATAGCCCTGGTTGTGCACAGACAGGTGGAAGGGTCAGAACGCTGATGGTCCCCCACCAAGTTGTGACTCCTTTAACCGGTTCCGAATTTTTAGCCAACAGCTCTTCACATTTTGTGATGTTTAAACTCATACAGTATTACCAACCTTTACCAGTGCCTAGAGGGAAGGCAGTTCATAAACTATTGCTTGTAATTAGTTATTAGTACTGACAAATGGACAAACAGCAGGAGTAAGTTCACAGCAAACAAAGTGCTAATGGTGAAAAGTCCATGGCAGGTTCAGTGTTACAAATGGCACTGAGCTACTTGACATCAATTTGAGTGCTGGGCAAAAGCTCACACTGGGGATTTTAGGGAGCAGACAATGAATTGTCTGTTTTTATCTGCAGAGAGGCTGTATGCGGTTAGTCCAGCACATAAATTCAAGTTTTACACCTTTCATCGGACTAAGGAAAAACTCTGCGCTAAAACGGTTTAATTAATGTGGTTAAATGTAGACATGCTGAGCATATATATTTTTTTAAATGTATTTTATATATTTTTTTACCTAGAGCTGGCAAGACCCAGGGGTTGCAGAGCGTTTTACATAACAGAGACAAAGACAATAGACAAAATAGAGTTGGAGTACATGGATTGTAGAATGCAGGTTTGATAGAGGGTAGGGTTGTAGTAGTTAGTGGAGGTGAGTCCAGTGGAAGGGAGAACGGGTGAGTCCAGTGGAAGGGAGAACAGGCGAGTCCAGTGGAAGGAAGAAAAGGAGAGTCAAGTGGAGGGGTTGGAATCCTAGGGCTTGAAGTGTCGGTTGAGGAGATCTTTTAATTGTCTTTTGAAAATCACAAAGGAGGGGTTCGTCTTGATATGCACTGGGAGGAAGTTCCAGATTTTGGGTGCATTGCCTGAGACGGGGCGCGTGATGGCTTTTTGTTGGTGTTTCTTTTGGTGGGATGAGCAGTAGAGTGTTGGTGCTTCTAAGATCTCTTTTCTGGCTAGCTTCAGTAAGTCAGAACGCAAGGTAAGCTAGTTTCCTGGTGTGGAGGACTTTGTGGGTGAGGCAGGCTGTTTTAAAACAGCAACAGCCATTGAGGTTTTTCAGGGAGGGGGAGATGTGATTATATATTTTTGCTCTGGTATATATCCTTGCTGCTGTATTTAGTGTGGCTCATGGGGGGGCTAGGTGTGATTTTGCAGAGCCAGTGGGGGTGGCATTTTCATAGTCCAATCTAGACAGTACCATCGCTTGAGTGGGGTTTTTTAGATAATTCAGGGGGAGGAGGAAGAGTTTGATTTTGTGTAGGAGTTTTAGGTTGTAGTATGCAATCCAAGCTGCATTTTTTGTATTGGTTGAGCCTCAGGCTAGTCCCAAGGGAGATCCCCAGAGAGGTGGCAGAATCAGAAATCGTTTGTTTGTAGCTCAGAGTATCAATAGCGTCAATCCACTCTTGTTATTGGATAGTAGTAGTTCTGTCTTATCTTGGTTGAGTTTCAGGTGGTTGTGTGAGAGCTAGTTTTGGATTTTTATGAGTGGAATCAAGTTGTCGTACGTCTTCTAATAAGGATATTTCCAGGAAGATCTGGGTGTTGTCAGCATATGTGATCGAGGATGTTCCTTGTTTGTGTATGGTGGTGAGGAGTTCCATGTATATATTGAAAAGTGTAGGTGAGAGGACTGAGCCTTGGGCACACACCAGGTTATGGTGGTCGTGTCAGAGGTCGAGTTGTTGATTATTTTAGTTGAGAGTGGTTATGGAGACAGGTGTAAACCATTTTAGGACCAGGCCATCGAGTCCAATTCTTTTTTGGAAGGATTCTAGAAGAATCTTGTAATCAACTGTTTCGAAGGCCACTGATAGGTCTAGGAGGATGAGAAGGCATATCTATTAGTGTTGAGTGCCTAGTGTAAGTCATCAGCTAAGCTGAGTAGGGCTGTTTCCATGCTGCATCCTTTCCTAAAGACTGATTGTAGCGAGTCGAGAAGATTGTTAGATTTCATGTGTTGGGTGAGTTGGGAAAGAATGCATTTTGCCAGTATTTTAGCCAGGAATGGAAGGTTGGAGATGGGTCTGAACTTGTTGAGGTCGTCTGGGTTTGCACATGGCTTCTTTAGCAAGGGAGTGGCTTTCCATAATTTAAGGCAGTCAGGCATCACCCCATTATACAGGGAGCTGTTTATTATTTTGGTCCAGTGGTGAGCTAGAGCGAGGGTCAGGCTTTGCGCCAGGGAGGCCAAAAGGAGATCAGCAAGGTGGAATTCGCAATCATCCTAGATATTGTCGTACTTTAATATTCGGGACCACGTAGGGAACAGGGCCCTACCCCTGTCTATCTTGGTATTAGCGAACCGCAAATGGTAAATGCGGCATGTACGAGTGCTTTACTTATCGTTCTAGCTATGAATGCACTGTGTACACGTTATTCTGCTGCACTACGCGGGTTCCATTTTGGAAGCAGTGGCCATCTTGTCATTGCCCTCACATAGGCTATAATGGAGCAAATACGGGCCTCACAGTACATGGGCTTCTTCTCTGACTTCTCTGTGACCTGGGCAGCTGGCTCTGCTGCCCCGGGTCAAACTGGTCTCACGAGCTCCCCTTCCTCTCTCCACCTGTGATTAGCATCAGGGCTTGACCCGTCATAAAACCCTTTCATTCTACACAAGCCCCTGGCTAATCTCTTTCGCACCTGGCTGTTCCTGCTTTATGACTTGGTTCCCAAAACAGGAGATGCTCATGTTTATTGGGGGGATCTGTTTACATGTAATGTGGGATCTGAACCTTGTTGTGTAAATCATTGTGGGCTGGCCGAACTGGAATGTGGGATGGTCATCATGACTCTGCCTTTTCTTTGTAATGTACACTTGCATATTGCCGTATCATAAAACCTAGGAATGTATGCTTGAGGCAGGAAAAAGGGTATTTAAGATGAAGTCCATTCCTATGATTTTCAGCAGTCTCCTGAGAACATACACGCTGGTGTACTTCTAGGATACCTGTAATTGGTCTGCAGCCAATAAACGATTCTTTGACTTCACCCAGAAGACTCTGTGTTTCTGTAGGTCCGGAACAGGGTGAACCCAGAAGTCATAGGGTGTGTGTCCCTGCACCGCTGGGTCTAAATTACCCGGTACTTCAGTTTGGCGCCCAACTCGGGACGATTTCAGCGGTACCAGTCCAAGCCAGAGGTTCGTGAGGAGCTTCGTGTGGAAATTCCGGAGGAAGGCCGCCACTTCATCGACCCCTGCATGTCGACGTGGTCCGAAAGTCTTTTCTGCGAGGTTCTCCGCGTCCCGACGGCTACGAAGGACTGCTGCCCTGATTAATCGACCTGTTTTGGACCCTTGACGAGTTTGAGAGAGCGAAACAATCGAGAGAGTCTTCTGGTGACGCCATCGATTAGCAATATTCAGTTAAGTATACGTGGAGCGTCTCCCATTTGTTTTGGTATCCTTCGGGATCGTTTGGTTTGATTTGGTAATAGGTGATTTGGTGTTTGCAAACCCCAAAGCCAGAGGCCTCGTGTATTCACGAGAATATCGTAATCGATAATCCTCTGACGTTTGGATCTAGACTAGTGAGCGAAGATGCCTGGTTCTAGAATATTTGGTAGAATATTTTGTTTGGGTTGTGGAAGAGATTTCCAGCTGGAAGAATCATGCCCGGTTCCTCCGGTTGGAACTCCAACTTATGAGCTCTATGTAAAACATGGCGTAGGCCCCATTGCATATAACGAAGTATGGATCCACTACACCAGAAAAGACGGTGTTTTAAAATGGCCCCAAAATGGTAGTTTTGATACCGATATTTTAGATAATTTGGAAATTAAATTGTTTAAGAAGAAAGCCCGGCCGGCGATGTTTGACTCTTTCCGCTTATGGCGAAAGGAAGCCAAACAAAAGGAAATTAAGCTAGCGAAAAAGAATAAGAGAGAAAAAGGTATGACAGTAATGCAAGCAGCTGTACAATTTAAAGACAATGAGGAGGAGCAGATGAGCGAGCAATTACACAGGCAGCGCAAGTTAGGGATTGACAAATGTTACCCAGCTTTACCACATTCTAAGCAGAATGAGTTAGAAGAAAAGGAGAAAGATCCCTTGATGTCGCATTTGTTGAGTTCGCCACCCCCGTATGCGCAAAATGCCACGGCGCCTCCCCAGCTTGTGAATATGCCTCCTCCAGTCAATATGCCGCAAGCTTTGCCGCAACCGCCAGTTGTGTTTCCAACTGCCCCCGCACTTCCTGCGACTTTGCCTAATTCAGCAGCTGCCTCCCCTAACACTCTTCCTTGCACCACTCCAGTACCCGTTTCTACATCCTCTTTTCTTCCCTCTGTTTTTCCCCCTGTTTCCGCTTCAGCTTCTCCTTCAGCGCGACAGCGCTTAGCTAATGTGGTTACTACATTAATGTCGCCCCTCTTTGAGTCATCTGGTGCGACTCCTGGTTTGCAGCGTAAGCAGTTGCGCAGCCAATTGCCTAACCCTGATGAGAAAAAGGTAATAGACAGCATGGCGCGTAGATGGATTGTTTTCCCTTCATTATATGATGTGGAATCAGTTGTCAGCGTTTTCCATCAATGGGATGCCCCAAAACAGAGATATGTGTTTGAGAAAATGTGCGAATTTCTCTGTGAAGAATTGGAGGATAGTGGTAAAAATCCGAGCCCGCAGGAGTTGTGTAGAGTGAGGTTCGATTTTGGAACTGGTATAATTGTGGACCGCGAAGTAGATAAAGCAGTTGCGGTTGTATTGTCACTTAGGAATGACGATTGCCAACAGTCATTGTTTGAACAAGAGGTCCTTGTGGGGAAAAAGGCAAAAGCGCGACAATACCCCATGAGAGAAGTTCCCCCGGTATGGAAGGAAGCAGTTGCAGCTGTCGGTAATAACCCCGCTGTGCCAGCGCATTTCCAACGTGTTTGGGTGCATGTTCCATGGAAGCGCTCTGAGGTGTTAGCGCTTAAGCAGACATTACCCGATCCCCGTAAAAACCCAGCAGGTTATTATAAAGAGTTGTCACAAACAGCAGGATCATGCGTTATGAATTTGGCAGACATAGACATGTTGTTTGGTAATGTTGTTCCACAGCCTCTATGGGGGTCAATACGTAATGCAGATCACGATGCAGAACTAGGGGATACATGGGCTAACATTATTGCTGCTGATACTAGACAAACTGGTGGCGCGAAACCTGAGCCTTTAGTAGCTGAACTGCCCGGTAGAATCATCACATATATGAAGACACTAATGCCTGCAATGCGCGTAAATTGGGACAAGTTATCTGCGTGTAAACAGAAGAAGGATGAGACAGTGTCAGACTTCTTTACTAGGTTTGAGGAAACGTTTATTGACCACAGTGGGCAGGATATGAGTACTGAGGGTGGCCAACGGTTATTTGTGGATAAGTTTGTGCAGAATTTACTTCCTGACCTGTGTAAAAAGTTGAAAGATTCAGAGAGTTCTTGGGCTGTTTCTTCCTCAGCGCAAATACTGGCTACTGCACAGTATTATGAAAATAGAGATAAAGACGAGAAAGATAGGACAGAGAAGAAAACAAAGGAATTAAAGACAAAGGTCCTTTTACAGCAGGCCTATCCACCACGTGGAGGTCAGAATAATTATAGGCAACCCCAAGGTGTTTATCACTAACCCCAACAATTTCAGAACAATCAGCAAATGAATGGGTATTATCAACCACGTGTCCCTGTGGGTCCCAACCAATGTTCATACTGCAAAGAGGAAGGTCATTATAAATATAGTTGCCCTAAATTAATGCAACGGAACGGTAATGTGTATGGCGCTAGAGGTAGGGGTGGTCAGCAAGCTCCTAGAGGGAGAGGGCGTGGAAGTGTTCCCCAGAACGCGCGTCCTCTTCCGCCCCAAAGCGCCATTAATAGCTTTGATCAGCAAGCTAACGCGACTAGTAATACGGCCCAGTATTACAATAATAATTATTATGTGGAGGACGGTGATGCAGAAAGTAGTGATTACTAGGACAGCCATAGACAGAGAGAGGGAGTTGTTTCAGTGCCAGTGGATCAGAGTGGACCGTATGTTGATGTGACTACAGCAAATGTAACGGAGCCTTTTCTGCTAGACACTGGTGCTGCAAAGAGTTCAATCATGCATTCAAAACTCCCTGGCGCACCTTTGTCTGGCGATATAAATGTTTCAGTAGGTTTTTCTGGCGCCCCGGTTAGGAACCCGATTTCTAGTCCCATGTCACTTTCTGTTGGGCCTTGCGAGCTGAAAGCACCCCTGATTCTGACAACAGGTTGTGGTGAGAATTTGCTGGGATTAGATTTGTTGAAAAGATTGCATGCTACACTGTACTGTTCTCCTTCAGGAGTACAACTTACATTAGGCAAGAAAGTGATTTCCCCAATATACTTGTCTAAAAACACAATGCCACCTGAATTGTCATCCCTTCCGGATGCCCTTTGGGCTACTGGTCCCAATGACGTGGGCCTCTTGGAGATACCGCCATACGTGGTGACTTTAAAGACTAATGTCAGACTGCCACGTATTCCCCAGTACAAAATCTCTAATGAAGGCCAGAAAGCATTGTTAGACATTGTCAGCGACTTGATTCATAAGGGTGTGATTGAAGAGACAAGAGGCAACGTTTGCAATAGTCCGATTTTACCTGTCTTAAAACGAACGGACCCTTCACAGCCACCTGTTTACAGATTTGTGATTGATCTTAGAGAGGTTAATAAGATTGTTGTGCCACAGTTTCCGGTTGTCCCTGATATAACTGCCTTGTTAACGATGATTCCAGCCTCTGCTGCATGGTTTTCAGTGATTGATTTAAAAAATGCTTTCTTTAGTATCCCAATTGCAGAAGAGAGCAGAGACATTTTTGGTTTTAGTCTGGGAGGCCGAAGCTTCCGCTTCAAACGCGCTCCCCAGGGCTACTGCGAGAGTCCATCCATATACAGTCAAGCTTTGAAAGCGCAGCCTGATGCACTTGTCTTACCTAGTGGCGCTATCCTGATTCAGTACGTGGACGATCTACTAATCGCCGCGGATACTGAGAAGATCTGTAAAGAAGCCACATTGTCATTGTTGCGCCATTTATCCGCTTTTCATCACAAAGTGTCTCTCTCTAAGCTGCAATATTGTCGACAAGAAGTGACCTACTTAGGTCATCTCTTATCGAAGGAGGGAAGGAAACTGACCCCAGAAAGAATTCAAGCCATTGCACAGTTGAGTGTGCCAAAAACACAGAGAGAAGTGCGTGCTTTCTTGGGCATTACTTCATACTGTAGGCATTGGATTCCTAGTTTTTCTTTGTTGGCAAAACCTTTAGTAGCCTTAACATGCAAAGACACACCGAATCCTATCCCATGGTCTGAAGAGTGCCAGAAAAGTTTTGTGGAATTGCGCAATGCATTGTGTTCAGCACCTGTGTTGGGCACTCCTGACTATAGCAAGCCTTTTACATTGTATGTTCACGAGAAAGATGGATGTGCGTTGTCAGTGTTAACACAGCCTTTTGGCGACAGACCGCGCCCATGCGCGTATTTTTCATCCACCTTGGACCCTGTAGCGAGGGCATTGCCAAGCTGTCTGAGAGCGACAGCTGCTGCAGCAATGTCTATCCGACAATCTGCTGGTCTGGTAATGGACAACACATTGATCGTTATGGTCCCACACGCTGTAGACACATTATTAAATAGGACCAAGACACAACACTTGACTAGTGCGCGATTATCAGGGTATGAACTCACACTGTTAGCGAATCATATACACATAAAAAGATGTAATACGCTGAATCCAGCTACGTTATTGCCAATTCCAGCAGACTCAGATGAGATTGAGCAACATGATTGTCTGTTCAGAACAGAAGAAGAGACGAAAGGGAGAGTAGATTTAAAAGATACTCCCCTGACTGAGTGTGATGGTACTTTATGGGTGGATGGTTCATGTTTTAAACTCCCTAATGGTGACACGACTGCTGCATATGCTATCACGACTTTACACACGGTCGTGGAAACTGCACGAGTGCCACATAATTCGGCCCAAGCAGCAGAATTAATTGCCCTCACGAGAGCATGCGTGTTGTCTGAAGGAATGAGAGTTAATATATACACAGATAGCCAGTACGCCTTTGGCGTGGCTCATAATTTTGGACGACTGTGGAAAGAGCGTGGGTTCCTGACGTCACATGGAGCTAAAATTCAGAATGGCAAGTTGGTGAATGATCTCCTTGAGTCACTGACCCTACCGTTGCAAGTTGCGATCATGAAATGCAGTGCGCACAGGAAAGTTACAGATGATGTTGGACGGGGGAATGCGTTTGCTGATGAGACCGCGAAAGAAACAGCACAGAATGTGAAGACTAGAATGTATGTTGCAGGCCCCGCAAGATGGGTTAATGATGTTGGAATGTGTGAGAACACAATAGAGAGTGTGAAGTCGCTTCAGGCTGAAGCCACAGAGGAAGAGTTAGGCAAGTGGAGAGAGAGTATGGGTAAGTTGGATGAGAATGGTTGTTGGATTGATCTGACAGAACATAAGCGATGGTTGTTGCCTGATGCATATGTGCTTCCAGTGGTTACTATGGCACATGGAATGGCACATATCAGTACGAAAGGTATCTGTAAGTTGTTGGCTCCAGTATGGCAGAATGCTGGGATTCCCAAGTGTGCAGAGAATGTGGTCAAGAATTGCATGGTATGCTTGAAATACAACCCTGGTAGGGGAACCCCAACTCCAGCCGGTCACTTTGCACCCCCATCATGTCCATTCGAAGTTTTGCAGCTGGACTTTATTCACATGGAAAGATGCAACAACCTGAAATATGTACTGGTGGTTGTTTGTGCTTTCTCAAAATGGATAGAGGCTTATCCTCTGAAAGATAACACTGCCCTATCCACAGCCAAAGCCCTTGTGAAGGAGTTTTTCCCCAGGTTTGGAATGCCAAGAATGGTGTGGTGTGATAACGGAAGTGAGTTTGTGGGTAAAGTGATGAAGAATGTATGTGAAGGGCTAGGGATAAAGCAGAAGTTCCACGCTGCAAATCACCCCCAATCGGCTGGACTAGTAGAGCGCTACAATGGAGCCCTAAAGCTCAAGCTGGCCAAAATCCAGGCGAGCACCGGTCTTAAATGGCCTGACGCCCTGCCTTTAGCACTCCTGTCCACCAGAATGACCATACACTCACGAGTGGGACTTAGTCCCTATGAAGTAGTCTTTGGCCGTCCGGCCAACGTATGGGGTGTGCCAAGGCCTACGAAGTTCAGTGAGATTGAGCATCCAGTACTGCTCGATTACCTGTATGATTTGACTGTTAAACTGCGTGTTTTGCACCAACAGGTACATGATACTCTTCCCCAAGCTTCTGAACCTCCTGGACACCCTATCAACCCTGGTTCGTGGGTCCTGGTCCGGAATTTCCAGCGTAAGGGCAACGACGAGCCTCGCTGGATCGGCCCTCATCTTGTGCTTCTGTCGACGAGATCAGCGGTGCGAGTAAAAGGAAGGAAGCATTGGATACATGGTACCCACTGCAAAATAGTCCCCTTGCCTCTGCCATATGACCAGTGGGTCAAGGAGGGTATCGCCGACACTGAGACAGACACTGTACCTCGTTTTGTACCATTCAGTGACGCACGCCTAAAAGACACAGCTTCAGTCCAAGAGAGTGACAATATTCTGCAGGAAGCTGTGCCGCCATCAAATCGACTGGACACCACTGAGCCTGAACTTTTGTTCCAAGACCAAACGGCACTTGGCCATCTCCGCTATAATTTGAGACCCAGGCCCATGGACAAATAAAGATTTCCTTACTATTTCCTTTTTGGACACTTTTTGCTCTCCCATCTGAAGGACTTTCTTGATTTTTGTTTTTCGAACCACCATCCGGGTTCTGCCGCAGGGTTGCGGTGCCAAGACTTTGGGGTACAGGCCGAAGACGTTAGGTCAACGGTTCTGGTTGGTCTAGGGCGTTTCCCTGGACTGACAGGCGTACTCCTTAGCAGAAGAAACTCATCCGCCGCGAGCGGCCCGAGTAGAGGATGGAGTTTTTTAAGATGGAGAGACCGATTGAGGAAATGAACTTTAAAACCAGAATGTGTAGAATTGTAAAAAGTAAATGTTTTGTCTTTTTGTGCCTTTTTACACTGTGTAGTATTATGATGTTTATTGTAGGATTTGTGTTTTTCTCCACTCAAAAGCCCATTGCACCCACTGAACAGCCTATACCTCTTTCTACTGCCTCCTCTCACTCTTTTCACCCTTTGCCTGAACACGAACAGACCAGACGATCGGAGTTTGTAAATAACTCGTTTATCCAGCTCTTGCACCAGCACCAACTAGTAGTGAATACGACCAATTGCTGGGTGTGTGGGTTAATGCCACATACCATTAACAAGGGTATTCCTTATTTGGTGCTGCCATATAGTTATAATGGATCGTCATGGGCATTCCAGACCATGTTTCTCTACGCCCTAGAGACATACTCCCCTCGCCAACCGCGTTCCATCAGACCTGGTACAAATAATAAAGCCTTAGTGAGAGGAATTGCCGATATGAGTAGGGATATTGATGCATACTTATCCATTCCCAAAGAAGAGTTGAGACCTTATGTAGGATGGAACGCGACGGGGTATAGTATTAGTCTGGGTGAAAGACAGCGAAAAATCTCATCTCCAATCTGGGTCGTACCCCACATGGGTCGGTTCTGCTTACAGGGTAATGGTCAGAACCCTAGAGCTCAACTGGGAAGAAGTGACTGCACTGAAACGTACACGTTCCCGTCACAGTTTTCCCCTGCGTTTTTAACTGCCAAGGGTACATATTTCATCTGTAATGACCGAGCATATACATGGTTGCCCCCTGATTTCTCGGGCACATGTTATATTGCGAATCTGCTACCGCCTACATTTACTGCCGCCTCCGACTATCACAAGACCAGAGTTGTGAGAGGTGTGATTAGTAAGGAGGACACTGCCGGTCAGGAAGCGGGAGACTTCTTCTTGGGTTTCCTGCCGTTTTGGGGACCTATGGTCAATAGTAGGAACCTGAGACAGCTGACTCGTGTGGTTGAATCCACCGTTAATGTAACGGCTGGTGCCCTTGGTAATTTGACAGCTGAGCTCCAAGCGGATCGCCTTATGACTTTGCAGAACCGCATGGTTCTAGACGTTATTCTTGCAGACCGCGGTGGGGTATGCAGGGTTATCCAATCCAGTTGCTGCATTTTCATACCAGATAATGCTCCAACAGTGTATCAAGCCATCTCCAAACTCCATAAAATATCTGAATCCATACACGTGGATAAGGGAGATTGGTCACTGGTGGGGTGGTTCTGGGAACTGATATCTGCCTGGGGTTGGAAAGTTCTGATGGTCATTGGAATGATCTTAGCCATTCTTTTCCTGTTCTGTCTGTGTATACAGTGTGCTCCTGCGATATGTGGCCTCTGTGCTACCTTATGTGTAAGGAAACCTGTATCGAGGGACAAGCTAAGTAATAGGATGATGCTACAGCAACATCTCCATGACTTCGTGAACATTGACCTAGACTCGGATTAAGATGAGTATAGTGATTGCCTATGTAAGGGCAAAAGGAGGGTCTGTCGTACTTTAATATTCGGGACCACGTAGGGAACAGGGCCCTACCCCTGTCTATCTTGGTATTAGCGAACCGCAAATGGTAAATGCGGCATGTACGAGTGCTTTACTTATCGTTCTAGCTATGAATGCACTGTGTACACGTTATTCTGCTGCACTACGCGGGTTCCATTTTGGAAGCAGTGGCCATCTTGTCATTGCCCTCACATAGGCTATAATGGAGCAAATACGGGCCTCACAGTACATGGGCTTCTTCTCTGACTTCTCTGTGACCTGGGCAGCTGGCTCTGCTGCCCCGGGTCAAACTGGTCTCACGAGCTCCCCTTCCTCTCTCCACCTGTGATTAGCATCAGGGCTTGACCCGTCATAAAACCCTTTCATTCTACACAAGCCCCTGGCTAATCTCTTTCGCACCTGGCTGTTCCTGCTTTATGACTTGGTTCCCAAAACAGGAGATGCTCATGTTTATTGGGGGGATCTGTTTACATGTAATGTGGGATCTGAACCTTGTTGTGTAAATCATTGTGGGCTGGCCGAACTGGAATGTGGGATGGTCATCATGACTCTGCCTTTTCTTTGTAATGTACACTTGCATATTGCCGTATCATAAAACCTAGGAATGTATGCTTGAGGCAGGAAAAAGGGTATTTAAGATGAAGTCCATTCCTATGATTTTCAGCAGTCTCCTGAGAACATACACGCTGGTGTACTTCTAGGATACCTGTAATTGGTCTGCAGCCAATAAACGATTCTTTGACTTCACCCAGAAGACTCTGTGTTTCTGTAGGTCCGGAACAGGGTGAACCCAGAAGTCATAGGGTGTGTGTCCCTGCACCGCTGGGTCTAAATTACCCGGTACTTCAGTTTGTAGTCCTCCATGAGGAAGTTGAATGTCCAAGTTGAGGGGGATACTGGGATACTATTGCAAACAAAGGGCTCAAGGTGAATGGCCGCCTTTATTGCAATAGTTTTCTCCATTCTGAAGTGACAGTTTCTAGTGAATGACAGTGTGTGTTGGTCTAAGAAAAGTATGATCTTCAGGATTTTGTCATTGAAGAATTTGCAAAATTGCCAGTGTTCTTTTGAGATGTGGGGGTCATGTTTGATGATGATGAACAGTTCTTGGGATTTTTATTTTGCTTTTTCTAACCCTTTGCAGAATAAAGCTGCTTTTTTTATGATGTCGTTTTCACTTTTTCTGCACTCCATTCTGAGCTGTTGAAGGTGGACTGAGGAAGGTTTTGTTCTCTACAGTCTTTCTGCCACTGTCAGTTGTCTTCTTTCTGCATTGGTCTTTGATGAACCAGGATCTCAAGGGGGGTTTCTGTGATTTTTTTTGAGTTTACAGGAAGCTAGTTGCCTAGGATGGACAACATAGTTGTCCTCCTGGCCGTAGACCTGCCCTCCCTCTGCAGCTCTGCTGCTGTGCCACTGCCGCTGCTCTGTGCAGTGCCCGTTGCAAGTAGGGATTCGAGCCACCGCATTGTGCCTTGCTGTGCCTGCCCGTTTTTTTTGCCTGTGTCACTGTTGTCCTTATTTTATTTTGTGCCTGTCTTGTGCCCGTTTTTGTTGCCATTGTTACTTTTCCCCTTTATTTGTTGTGCCTGTGTCACTGTTGCCCTTTATTTGGTGCCTGTCTTGTTATTGTTTTCAGCCCCAATCCCTCCGCCCGTTCCCTTCCCGCCGCTACTGCCCCCACGGCCCCTCCCCCCTGCCAATTCCCACCTCCCAGCTTTGCATCCTTCCCCCATCCCTATTTAATGGCGGCTGCTGCGTGTGAGTAGGACCTCTGACCTCCTGGCCAGAGACCTGCCCACTCCCTCTGCAGCTGTGCTGCGGCCCTGTGCAGTGCCCGGTGCAGGTAGGGGTTCGAGCCACCGTGTTGTGCCTTGCTGTGTCTGCCCGTTTTTTTTGCCTTTGTCACTGTTGCCCTTATTTTATTTTGTGCCGGTCTTGTGCCAGTTTTTGTTGCCAGTGTTACTTTTGCCCTTTATTTGTTGTGCCTGTGTCACTGTTGCCCTTTATTTGGTGCCTGGCTTGTTATTCTTTTCAGCCCCAGTCGCTCCGCCCATTCCCTTCCTGCAGCCCCTCACCCCTGCCGATTCTCTTCTCCCAGCTGCACCTCCCTCCCTCCTTCCCTATTTAATGGCAGCCGCTGGCGTGCCAAAGACAAGCCCGGCTGCGCCTGTCTGCCACCCAACCACAACAAGCACCTGAGACCCTGGATCTCCGACCTTCCGCCGCTACGACCCAGGTCTCCTCATCGCACTCAACCAGGAAGGAACAACATCTACCAGCTGTCCACACCGAGCACCACCCACAGCCAGTTCCCCTGCCACCACTGCCACCAGACCTTCACCACCATCCACAACTCCACGACCACTGCCCGAACATAGAACACCAACACCTCTGGAGCCCTGAGATGCATCCTCCTCAACGTGCGCTCCATGCACAGACACGCCGTAGAGAACTGGGACTTCCTCGCACCAGACGTCGCCTTCTTCACAGACACCTGGACTAACTCCGCCCCGGACATTGCCACCGCCATCCCAAACGGATACAAGATCCAGAGGAAGGACCACCCCAACCGCCCAGGAAGAGGACTTGCCATCGCACACAAGAGCTCCCTCTGACTCACGACCGCCACCTCGAGCAACAGCCTGCCCACCACTGAACACCTCCACTTCCAGATCCAGACCAGCCACAGAACCACCCTGAGAGGTACCCTCGCCTACAGACCTCCTGGACCACAAACTGCGTTTGCCACCTCAATCGTTGACCTCATCTCACCCTACGCCATCGCCTCCATTTACTACATACTCATCGGAGACCTCATCTTCCACCTCAACAACCTCAGCGACCCCAACTTCGCCATCCTCGTGGACAACCTCGGACTGAAACAACTCGTCACCACCCCAACCCACAAGGTAGGACACACCCTCGACCCCATCTTCGCAGGAGGTACCAACATCCACTTCAGCCACACCAGGCAACCCCCCATGGACGGACTTCCACATTGACAATCCAACGGCGCCCAAGCCTACACCCCGCCCTCCACAAAGAAACTGGGGCAAGATCACGGAGGAGCAGGTCAACTCTGCCCTCAACCGCAATGCCCCCACCACCTTCACCGATGCAAACCTCGCAGCCAAAGAACTCCACAGATCTCCAACTGCGCACCCTTACATAACCCGGACAGGCAGCGCCCCAGGAAGGCCACTTGGTTCACCTGCCGACCTCCAAGAACTCGGGCGGGCCTGCAGACGCCTCGAGAAGAACTGGAGAAACAGCAAATCCTCAGAAGACCGCACCACCTACAAGAGCGCCGTGGCAGAATACCACCAACGCATCAGATCCACCAAAAGGACCTTCATCCAGACAGCTCCACGGAACTATTCAGCATCATCCAGAAATTCACCAAACCCCCCCCAGCGAAACCACAGACATCACCCCTTCCCAGGACCTCTGCAACAAGCTTGGCTTCTACTTCCACCTGAAGATCAAGGGCCTCTACGATAACTTCATATGCCAGACACCGGACTCTGAAACCATTCCCTCCTCCAGCAACGCCAGCCAATCCACCATCTCATCCTAGACCCCAATCACCACCGAAGACACTACAACGACCATGAAAGGCATCCACTCAGGAGCCCTCATGGACCCCTGTCCGCCGCACATCTACCATAGAGCCGCCGCCATCGCTCCAGAACTATGACGCACCATCAACACCACCTTCGAAACTAGAATCTTTCCCAACGACTGGAAACACGCAGAAGTAGACCCCTACTCAAGGAGCCTTCAGCAGATCCCACAGACCTCAAAAACTACCGTCCCATCTCCCCCCTCCCATTCACGGCCAAAGTCACCAAGAAGACCCTCAACATCCAGCTAACAAAATTTATCAAAGAAAAAACTTCATCCTCGACCCCTCCCAATCCAGATTCCGCAGCAACCACAGCACAGAAACAGCTTTACTCACCGCCACAGATGACATCTGCACCCTCCTCAACCAAGGACACACCGCAGCCCTGATCCTACTAGACCTCTCTGTAGCCTTCGACACCTCCTCCCACCGCACACTCACCGCCAGAGTCCACGGAGCCGGCATTCAGGGAACCGTCCTCGAATGGCTCCGCTCCTTCCTCGCCGGAAGAACCCAAAGAATCAGACTTCCTCCTTTCCTCTTCGAACCCACGGAAATCAACTGCGGAGTACCCCAAGGATTGTCGCTCAGCCCTATGCTCTGCAACATCTACATGGCCCCCCTCGCTGCCATCGTCAGACAGCATGGACTCAGCATACTATCCTACGCTGACGACACCCAGCTCATCCTCTCCCTCACCAAGGACCCCATCACCACCAGTCTCCAATTCCAGGAAGGAATGAAAGACGCTGCATCCTGGATGAGCAACAGCTGCCTGAAGCTCAACTCGGAGAAGACAGAGGTCCTCGGACCCTCCCCCTCTGCATGGGACAACTCCTGGTGGCCCACCGCACTCTGCAGCCCCCCACCCCACGGACCACACAGGAAACCTCGGCATCATACTCGACTCCTCCCTCTCCATGACGTGACAAGTCAGCACCATTGCCTCCACCTGCTTCAACACTCTCTGCGTCCTCCAAAAGACCTTCAAATGGATCCCCCCCAGAATCAAGGAAGACCGTCACTCACCCACTCATAACCAGCAGACTGGACTATGGAAATGCCCTCTACGCCAGGATCAACAAGTCTCTACTCCGCAAACTCCAGACCGTACAGAACACTGCAGCCATGCTCGTCCTCGGCATCCCTCACAACGAACACATCACCCAGCACCTGCTCAACCTCCACTGGCTCCCCGTTGAGAAAAAAGTAACCTTCAAGACACTCACCCACGCCTACAAATGCCTCCACAACACTGGACCCCAATACGTCAACGACAGAATCTGCTTCCACACACCCATGAGTAACCTCCGATCCGCCGACCTCGCCCTGCCCAAACCCCCACGCATCCGCACAGCAAGAACAAGGGGACGAACCTTCTCCTACATCAAAGCCAAAACCTGGACAGAGCTACTGCACCCCCACCCTGCACATCTTCAGGAAGAACCTCAAGACCTGGCTCTTCGACTGACCGTAGCTGCACCCCCCACCCCCAGCGCCTTGAGACCCTCACAGGCGAGTAGCACGCTTATAATTACCCTGATTAAGTTGTAGTGGGAAGTAAGTTCATCTGTTGAGGTGTTGTCTATGGGGGGGAGAGGGAGACCTAATTTTATTTCCCAGGTCCTGTTGGGGGATCTGACTTATGTTGCAGGACCTTTGCAGGGTTTTTGTAGTGCGAGAAGGGGGTCCTTCCATTTGGTTGAGGCAACATCGAATGATGTGGTGGTCCGACCAATCTACTGGGAGTTTGTTGTCAATCGATATAATTTTGTTTAGCTCTATAATGGCGTTCGGGGTTGCGCCTCAGGAGTGTGTTTGGCCCTTGCAGTGCTGGATAACGTTACTGCTGAGGAGGAGATTTTTTACGGACTGTATGAGTGAGTCTTTCTCATCATTCCAGTATAGGTTGAAGTTGCCTAGGAATACATTATTGTCATTGGAGAGCGAGCAGTGCATAATCAGTTCAGATAGTTGCTTTCCAAAGGAGGGCGCATCACCTGAAGGGTGATAGAGGAGGTGGCATTTTGTTGTTCTTCCTAGTTAAGTTTATGCTAATATGTTTCAAAGAGGGGTAGGTATGGGTGCCCGTTTCCGCCATGTGATATTGGCCTTGTGGATAATAGCTATGCCACCCCAGGTTCAGTTTTCCCTGTTTTTCTCGCTGATGGAGAAGCTGGGGAAGGGGTGGGGTACTACTAGTAGGTCATGGATCGGATAGGAGGTGTCTTTTAGCTATGTTTTAGTGATGAATGTGAAGTCATGGTTTAGGATGGTTTTGGCCAGATAGATGAAATGTTTATTTGCTGATATGCAGTTTATGAGCAGGCAGTTGAGGTTACTGTTGCTGTGGGGTTTCAGCGGGGAGGAGCAGCTGGGGGGGGGGGATCATGATGTGCTTGGTTGGAGATACGGCAATTAAAAATCTTTTTATTTTAGGTTTGATGTCTCGCCCCATCCCGGTAATCACCTGTATCTTGGAGGTGGGGAATCGCTTGTTCCAGGGTCATCATGGGTTTTGGCTAAGATCATTGCTTCTCTGAGACATCTCAGGGGACGATCTTTTTGGCCAGTGTGCTAGGCTATCAAGGGGAAGAGTTGGTCAGCAGTGGGGCTGAGTCAGGGGCAATCGAGGTTTTCTTGAGAGGTAGATGGGAAGATGAGGGCTTTGGCCCAATTTCGGCCAGAACTTGAGGATCATTAGGATATTGTTAATTTCCTGAGTTACTGGCGTTGATTTTCAATGAGAGTTGGTCTTATCTTCTGATTGGGAACCGGATTAGGTGAGGTGATATGGAGGTGGACGAGGCATTTCGTACTGGGAGGGTGGAGACTACCGAGGGTGGGGTTGTCATACTTCTACCCTGGGGTGTGTATGGAGGTTGGGATAGGGAGTTATTTCGTCTTTTTAGGGGCAGGTGCCTCTGGGGCTGAATTCTGAGGAGGGGGAGGAGAGGGGCTGGAGGCAATGATCGGGAAGGGGTTGACGTGGGGGTTAAGGGTAAGTGTTGTTATTGCTCAAAGCTGGTCTGATCTCTGTAGTTGGATTGGCTAGGTGGGCTACCGCTTGAGTGAGAAGTGGTGTGATCACAAGGGGTGGCGTAGGTGTGTTCGGAAGGGGTGGATGAAGGTGGAGAGAGTAGAGGCGGCGAAGCCGTGATTACTACCGGGTCTCGGGTTTTTTCTATTCTGCGATCTTTCATGGGATGGCAATTGGGTCGGGATGGGGAGGTTGGTCCTAAGGTGAACAGCGTCCTGTAGTCGGGAAGATGGAGTCAAAGGTGTGATGGTTGGTGTAATTATTGTGTTTCATATTTCCGTTCTTGTTGAACGTTATAGTGGCTTTGCCCTTGAAGGTGGAAGAGTTGGCGATTGTCAGTTTGCGGCCATAGGGGATGTTGGCGGATTTCGTAACATTAAGGAGGTTGGTTAGGGCTGAGCACCAATCAGCCGGTCGGGTGAGTGAAAAATTAGATCTTTTTCTTGAGCCATTTGGAGGTGTTGTAGACATCTTTTATTGGTGCTTCGGGATGTTGCTCGATTAGTCTGTTTTGAGGTTTTCGTTGGCATTATCTGAAAGGTCAGGTGGTAGGTTATGGAGGAGTAAGGTCCCTTAGGTTTCAAGTTGCTGGGAAGTGTAGAGCTGGAGGAAGTTTTGGAGACACGCATGTTTATTAATTCATAGAGTATCGATACTTATAAAAGTGCCTATATAGGTCTTGGAGCGTAGATGAAAGTTATGACTCTGCCTGGTGGTTATCAAGGTGTGGAGGAAAGAGGTTTGGTTATTTGAAGGGTATTGGCTGGGGGGAAGGGAGAAAGTGCAGTAGGGATTGTTACAACTGTGTGGCAGGTGCATCAGTGTAATCGCTTTTCTAAGGGTATTTGTTACTGAGAGATTACCCAACAAAGGCGGTCGTCACTATTGGAATTGTGGTTTAAGTTAATCCTCTTTCTGTAGTTAGATCCAATCTAAGGTGGCCGCTGCTGTGACTGATTAAGTACATTCTTTGTTTTTGCGGATGGGCTCATGGGGAGATCTTATTTGTGTCTGAGGATTTCTTTGAAGAAATTGATAATCTAAGATGACCGCCACTATGGTTGTATACAGACCTCTTGCAGGGGAGCTGGTGAAGACCTCTATTGTTTTGAGGTCCTCTCGCGTGGGCTAACAGGATAGCTGACTGAGGCGGTGCGGGTGATGAGACCCCGGTGGCTCCAGAACAGAGCAAGAAACAGGGGCCGTTTGCACAGGTGGTCTAGCCCACAACTGAGATATCCCACAGCGGAGGGGAACAGCAAAGTTCGCCAGAGGGAAATCTTGAGCGGGTACATTTGTGAGAGAGTGCCTGAATCACCCTGAGAGATGAAGTGATCTGCCGTTTGGATAAGGAAAGTGGTAAGCAGCTTAATGGACGGGGGCACGCTCTATAAAAGGTAGGAGAGCGATGTAGATGCATCAAACATGGCTCTGACTCGAGGGGTGGCTCACAGCAAGGATGTTGGCGGTCCTGTGGTCATAATTAGTAGCGTGGGGCGGACGTGGAGAGCAGAGCCAACTCCAATACAGGGTCAGATCAGTCCTTAATTTCTTTTCCGTGGGTATCCTTTGCAGTGTAAGAACAGATTGCTTAATTTAAACCCTCCCTGGAAACTGATGTCCACTGGTAGCAGCATGAGGAAGCTGGCCCTGGTAGGTTAACCCTATCTGTGCACATCAGAGGTAAAACACTGCAGCAAAAAGCCCACAACAAGGACAGCAGACTTTCACCCCCAGCCTTTCCTAACTCTGCATTCTGCTCTTCCTCTTAACCTCAGGCATCACACAATGTGCAGATACTGCAACAGAGCTAAAGCAACTGGTGTCCCTTGCACACACCATGTACTCCAGGGACCACACAAGAACTGCAGGGCAGTCTTGATGTACACTGCCAGATGTATACATTGTGCTCAGTACAGGGCTGGTAAACGATAGCCTTGTCGTGAAATAGCAGGCGGGGCTAAGGTCAAGGTGGAAGTGCAGGGCACAAGTCCTAAACTAGGAACAGAACACAAGCAATGGAGCAGGATGGGTGGCAGCAACAACAGGGGAAGGAGGGGCTGGGAGAAAAGATGTAATAAAAAGAGGGTGCCAAGTCTGAACCCGCACCCAGGGTGTAACACAAGCAGGAAAGAAAGAAAAATAGCCCCCCCAAAACAGACAGATACACAACCAAAGTTAAAAGCTATAGTACTTGGTTTCTGCTCTTAGGGAGGAAACAAAAGACAAAGAAGAAGGACTGACCACTGGTAAACAAGGATTTTTAAAGGACATAAACAAACAAATGAAAAGCAGCGGATAAACCCAAAAAGAAGTATATACAAAGTATATACAACAGATCTCGAAAGACTTTCTGGATTTTGCCTTTTCTTACAATAATTTGCATTGTATAGTATTGTAGCATTTGCATAGCACGTACAACTCCTCTATGGGGCACTGAAGCACTTACCCATTCGGATAGCAAGTTACACAGGTTAGGATGTTTGGTTTGGAGGGTATTTTCTGTTTTGACCCTACATGGGCAATGTTTTCATATTGTGCGTGCTGACCACCAAGGTGCAGTTATCATGTGGGATGAAGCAAATAGTGGTGTGATGAGTGAGGGTATGTGATAACTGCATTAATTATAACAAAGACTAACCAGCTTTGCCACATGGGGCAGTCGGATGCTGTGTGCCCATACCCAAAAAGTAGAAGGCTTATTATTCCAAATGACGATGTGCCAGAGATGCTGTTGAAGGAGTAAAAGGGTATGACAAGGGCAACAATAAGGCTTAACAGAAGTAGCCATTCATTTTAATCTATTTTAAAGTATGTACGTGTGCATTTATTTATTTTAAAGGCAGCAATACTGCCAACAGCTGAATAAATACACCTCATGAAGTAGGAATGATGTGGAAGAGCAATCAAGGTTGGCAACTTGAGCAGAAACTACACAAACTTAGAAAGGCTTTGGTTCCACCTACTCCTACTAGGCCAAAGGATTACTATAAAACAAAAAACTGCACGTTCAGTTGGATAAATATGGGGTGGAACCTCAGTGTAAAAGTTACAATGCTTGCCTTGTATAGCAGATCCTTAACCCTTTTTATTTTTTAACTCAAATTTCTGAAACAGTCAGCAAATTATTTATTTTCTATATATGTACCCTTGCAATACTTAACTATCTTCTTTGAAAGTACTTACCACTTTAAGAGTCATGGATTGTGAGTTAATAGGAATCTGAAGTATGGCATAATCTAACTACCTTTCTTATCCCAGTCAGTGATAACTCTGCATTGCACAGAGGACAATTATTGGTATTGCATAGGCAGTATTGCTGATTTTTAGTGCCCTGCACAATGTCTGAGCCTTTGGGACAGATGGATGCTTTAATCACCAGTGCCACAGAGTAGTGTCTTCAACATTTGACTATGCATGTGTTCTCAGCAAAGGAAGAACTGTGTGCAGGTTTTTGAATTACTAGCACCGCCTGCATGAAGAGGCTCTCGTTCTACCTGGGCGTTTTTTTGTTTTGTTTGTTTTTAAGCACCAAACACAAAGTGCATTGTGTAGTACAAATGTTTGGGAGCATGTGTTAAAGCAGAATGAAATGTCCAAGTACCACTTTGGCCCAACATTTATTCTGAAACATATGTATTTCCACCACTGGAACTATTGTGCAGTGTGTGTAAACAGATATAGGGTGGTCAGCCGCTGCAGGTAAGAGCGCTGGGGCCGGCTGGGGAGGGGATTTCGAAAGACAACCGCGAGGGGAAATTTATTATTTATTCAATTTTTCCTTGTGGTCGTCTCTCGAAATCCCTCCCAGTCGGCCCCTGCAGCGGCTGAGGGTGGTATAAGAGGACGTACAGATGGTAACGATCAGGTTAGTGTCAACTGATCACCCTAAACTGGAAAGTCGTTTAGGATAAGCGCCAGTGTGTACGGGATCTGATATATCAGTCATGCAACACTCTTCTTGCGTAGAATAACTGTTATTGAGTGAGATTTATTCCTATAGCTCTTCCACCCCTAGGTTCTTATAAACCACTAATCAATTTTGAAAACAGGCTAAAAGCTAGAGGTTTTTTTTTTTACATTGAATAGTCATTCCTACTGCGAAAGTGTGTGCATCCGCTATGTGTGCCTGGCGTGTCTTTCAGTCAGAGTGTATATAGTCAGGAGTATGCTTCGGGAATCAGATCTGTTTGAAGTGAGTGCAGTCAGAAACATGTAGTTAAGAGTGGTACGACTGCATGGCATGCACTGTGAGCATGTGCATAGCACAGAGTATGTGGCTTTTGGAAGTGTGTGTATTGATAGAGATGATAGAGATTTATATAGTGTGCCAGTCGTTGGTATTGGTATCGTGAAATGGATCTAGCCATCGTGTGTGATGCAATAACATACCATGTTTGTATTCAATGTCATGAAGTGCGTGCATCAGACAAGTGCGTCAGGTATGCTTATCAACTTTAGCCTGAGTGTCTGGTTTGTGTCTTAAGTAGAGTATGTGTACCAGGAGCATGTATGATATATGTTAACTATGTGCCTTAAGTATTGGCTGTGTTATGAATTAACGTCCAAGTTCATTTAACATGTGATCAAGAACATGTGAAGAAAAAAGATAAGAGACACAAAGTGTCTAGACACAGTGGTGATATTTGCCCCTCATTCCATTTAATTAAATATCCTACCTCTATTTTCCTTGAAAGTCTTCCAAAGATTTCACATACATTTGGACAGTCCTCCCACATTTTCAAGAAAGAAAAAAAAAAACTGACACTCAATTCCCACATCATACCCATATAATATATAGAATTCGGCAATCCCTGCATTAAAAAACGGTCTCTCATTTCTTTATAATCAGTGACTTGTGACACACCCAGTCGCCTATATGAGGAAATGACATCAGAACTCAACTGTAATAACTTATTATACTTGAGTGCTGAGGTCATACTGCCAGCTGCCGAGGCAATAGGCAAGTTCGGTCACAGAGCATAATTAAAGCACGTTTAATTCATGAAAAATAAACGCTGCTTTTCTTTCTTGTGCTCCACATTAACAGGCAGAAATGATATATTTATGGCAACACGATTATTCTTGGGACTCCTTAGGTAATTATAGAGAAGTCAGACTCTTTCCGCATGCTTCTACACAATCCAAGCGACTGCGCCTTTTTTTTTTTTTAACAAAAGAAATCTGACTTGCAGTAAACCACTTCTAATATCTTTGTGCAACAAATATCTAACAGCTTTTTGACACATTTAATTTTGCACTGGACATTCTATTTGTATTCTCCATGTTTGCAAACATGCTCTCTTTAATATGAAAGAGCTACGCATCAAGGATTTAAGTGGTTTGTGGGAAAGGTAAAGGTGTGACCACTTTATTATAGGGAATAATATATCCCCTGCTGTACATTATAAGGATATTGCAAATCACCTCTGTAACAGAACCTCGTTCCTCCATATGGTCATGGAAACTAATCAGTGACTTGCAATATCCTTATAATGTACAACAGGGGGTAATTGAATCCATATCTAAAAAAGTTGCGTAGTTTGCTCAGGCTAATACCTAGAATGACTGGCTTCACACCAACGTAGAAGACATATTACAAAAGGATTTCATTAGAGAGCATCAACAGTTCCTTTGTACTCCATCACAATAAGACCACTGAGAGTGATGTTGGTGATCGATAAATTATGAATGTTATACATGGCAATCCCAACCTATTCTTACAAATGCATAAAGATTTAGATTGACAAACCATGGTGTCGATACATTTTGTAAAAAC
The DNA here is from genome assembly GCF_964204655.1 of Triturus cristatus. Classification (NCBI taxonomy): domain Eukaryota; kingdom Metazoa; phylum Chordata; class Amphibia; order Caudata; family Salamandridae; genus Triturus; species Triturus cristatus. Next base: position 728,676,929 of record NC_140580.1, read on the forward strand.
GGTTTAACTTTTTTAAACTATCAGACAACCCTCCTAATTTGTCCGAGTAGTGGTTCCACCTGGCAATAATGCGCCCTATCCAAGGTGGCCATTTCTATTGTGCACACATGTTGACAAGATGTGTCAAGATCATGCCTTTGGAGTCTAGACATGGACAGAGTCTACACTAGACCCCCATTCCCCACGATCGTGATGATTTCTCGAAAAGAACTGCTATGCCAAATCATGATATCTGATCTGTAGAGGACCTCAAATGTATTTGTTTTAATCTGATTCTAATCACTTTGCTTTAGGAGTGACATTTCTCCTAGCTTCAGTACCTGACACACTTTGATAGGTAACTCTATACCCAAGTAAAGATAGTCCTGTTAAACTTTGTCAATAAAGCATGTTTTTGCATGGCTACTAAAGATTAAGGGATACTACTTACTTCACATTAATTAAAGTTTAGGATACTATTAACAGCTATTGGCAAAAGACTAATATACACAGTTTTATAGTGATCAACTGCACAAAATGTATTTTACTACTGCCTTCATGATTGACACTTTACTGCATGATATACTGCATTCATTTGAGCTTAGGTTTTAAGATTGACACAATATATTATAGTTCAATTAGTATGTAATTCACCTGGCTCATACCAGACTTCAAGACTTAATTTCCAACTTTTATTTGTACAATCTATTTAGGGCCCTGTTGTATGCCTGGGATTCACATGTATTTGACTTGCAGTGCTACTGATTCACTGTACACCTTATAGCTACTTAAAATTTTAACCTGCACGTGGTAACTGGGTTTTGTTAGCTTTTTTCACTCCTCTATCTTTTACTCACTACAACAACTCTGACAAAGCTTACAGTGCTGTATAGTAAGCAAACTATGGCCACCCTTACTCTACAACCATATTTGTGTCATAAACGTTTTATCTTCTTTGTACTACACTTCGTTGGGACGTGCACTCACACCAAAGTTTTGGTTGTATAAATAAATGTGTGCTGAAGCTTGTATTTCGAAAAGTTCAAGTCAAACTTTTGCAGGGCGCCGAAAATGCAATTCATTTGGTAGATCAAACAATTAGTAGCAGCTTATATGGATATGATGATTATGAGCCACATCTAAATACAATACCCAAGAGCACACAGAGGAACAAAAGGTCACAGAGATACAAATAAACCAACTTGCATCAGCAGACAGGAACTTGGTCAGACAAATCAGAGAACATGTACTTCTGTGAACAAGGTACTGTTCGTATTATTTTAGTTCCATGGTATACTGCAACCGGAAACAGGTTACTGGTGCCTGAATGTAAGAAAAGGGGGACTAAGAGAAAGGGTAGTTATTTGCCCTGATAACAATGACACGTTGAAGCTGATGACTTTGTTTAACCTGTAAGGGGCTTGGATAAAGGAAAATAGCACATCTTCTCTAATGAGAGGGGGTAGAAACCCTTGGACAGAATCAATGGAATTGTAATCAGGAATATAAATCCACAAGAAACCACTAAATTGGAGTAAAGAGGTGAAATAACGAAGACGTCAGTGAAACATGTACAAGAATGGTAAACAGAACCACCAATCATACTAATGTGCAAGCCTTTTGAGAAAAGCAAACAAACTAATGACGTAGCATGATTTCTGGGAAGCATTTGAATAAAAAAAAAAAATAACCAACCCCTGACAAACTGTTTATGTAAATATTAGAAAGTTGTCCCAATTCAACTATGTGTAATCTGCTTCTGAAATAATAGTATGTTTAGAACCTACAACACAAGTAGGCTTCTTTCACAGAGACTCCATAAGGAACAGAACATATTGCTCTGTTAATTTTTAAACTCTGAATTTGGGGGAGCATCACAACAAATCTTCCTAGGAACTGAATCATTTTCTGCCTTGCTTGTTAAACTGCGCAAGAGTGGACCTCAAAAAAACGAAAGATTACTAATCTTACATGGACTCAAAATCAAACTATACTAGCTAGAATCTTTATTACAACACATTCCACTCACAACGAGTATCCACCTACTGAGGTACCAAAGGGCCAGCTCCTCCACCTTTGGCTATCATATGCCATTTACTGAATCACGATTCCTGCAGTTCCAAAAGAGTAACAAATGGTAATCTCTATCTTTAGCTCCAACAATCGAAAACGTAATTGACCTAACAAACAACACTAAGATGGTGGCAAACCTTGTTCATTGAGATGCTTAGCCATGATAAAAGTGAGGTTTTATAATAAACAAAACACTTTGCACATATAATGCAATATACATTTGCAAAGCTTTATACACCTTGAACTATTTTTATAGTTTTTTAATTAAAAAGGAGGCTTGCCTGACACATCAGCCTTGTGCCTTTGTTCACAAGAAAGTGTTGGGGTCACATGCAGATGTTTAAATTTGAGGCGGACTGTATTTTAATGATAGCTATTTCAGGTAATGTAACATATTGGACTGCCAGAATTGCTCCCACAAGAGACACACATGTCTACTGACCTAGTACTGCAATGCAATAGTGAAGCCCTCTGGGCCTTAATCTGATTCACAAAGATAAAAATAAAAATCACAAACAACTCACTGAATACAACAAACCCAACTAATCAAGAATAGGATCATAAACAGTACCTGTATAACACATAGTAACAAGCTAAATCACATAATCCGATCTGAAAGGCAACGGGATATCAAGCTGGAAAGTCACCAGAACGCAAGTGGTAATGAAAGTACATACCAAACCTAGAAGGAACTGTATACAAATGCGGATACCACAAGTTAAGAAATAAACCCAAACTGTTTTTACCTGTAAACCACGGTGTTGCTTAGCTACAAAAAGTTGTTGGAAAATATTCAAATTTCCCTTTTAAAGGGTTTGCCGGAAAAAACACTATCATAAAGGTATCAATCTGTAACACGTGAAAGCAATGCATGCAGGAACAAGTGGAAGGAGTCATAAGAAACACGTCGGTCAAAGCTCATTACATGCATAGAGTCAAACAGAACATACAAAAGGTGGAGGGGCGTTTAACAGCCCAATACAAGCGAACAGTGAGCTAGTCAACAATTTCACTATATAACTGTTTTTGCAATTCGATTTGACTCCCAATTGAAATTCCATAAAAAAGTCAAGCGAAATTTTCAGATTCTTCGGTATTTATCTGCTTGCCCATAATGCCTTAGCAATAACGTAAAACGTTTTGGGACTCTACTTTCAGCATGACTGATTTCCAAGTCTGTTAAATTCAGAATATGTCCCTAAACACATTTATGATGCGCCAGGCTCTTGAACATCTGCGTTTTCTTCCTCAGAAACAATTTCAGTCTCCATTTCTGTTTTCTTCCTTAGCCTTTCTGCATTTGTGATGGTCATGGGATGAAGAGGAAACAATCCAGCAAGGCCTGAAAGCAAGAAAGTATTTTGGTTACTAATTACAGAATTAATGATGGGATGATTTGTTAGCACCCACAAAGATTAGAGCTATCAAAGGAACATTTTGAAATTATGTTTTCCTCATGCAAGGCGGAACATATAATTTCACACAGCAAGTTTATTTTAAGGCGTTAGAGGAACGTGGAATTCGCTGCAATGAACTTTGGACAAAGTACAAGCTTTACACATCGCCAGCGGTTTTAAATTTTTTAGTGTTGCATTTGAAAAACTGTCATGTTAATGTTCAATGATTTATTTTTTGTTAATATGAATGCATCATGGGAGGTGTAGTGTTTCAGGAAAGCTTAGGAGTTTAAGTGACCCAGGTGTGAAGATTAGGGGAGGGCTGCTTGAGAGGAGGGGTTAAAGTGCAGTTTAAATACAGCAGATCATAAAGGGAATGGGGAGACGTCTTTTGGGATGGAGCGTGGAGGACAACTGTTTGCTAGCAGGTACGAGAAGAGGACGTGAACGTTTAAGGAAGTCGGTATTGGAAGGAGGGGTGGAAGGAAGTAGGTTCAGGGCTTGTGAGCAGGGTTGGGAAGTATGATGTGGAATAGGAGAAGTAATGACTAGATTGGTTTACAAGACGGGGAAAGAAGGGAGGATGAGATGGAAGCTTCAAGCAGTGGGGGTGAAAGTATGGTTATTAGTCTCTGAGGGTCCGGAAGTTATATTTGTTATCGCTTAAGCGAAGAGCTTGAGTTTGGCTGAAACACTAGGGGGAGGTTCCGTTTAGTGAGAAAAGAATGCATTTATTATTTTTAATGAATTGTCGAGATTAAGAAGAGTGGTGCAATTTGAAACATTAGATTTGTTTACATGTATTGGCGGATGGAATATTAAAGCATGTTCAATTGTCATTTTCAGTTTTCCCTGACGAAGGGCCCTAGAGGCCCGAAATGCATTGGATGTTAATAAACTGCTACTGATTAATCTGGCTCTAGTCGTGTTCTTGAAGAGAGGCTCGGATGGCCCGGCAGGAGCATTAGAAATATGGAAAATGGCAGTTCCTTGCATGCGGAATAGAATTATTTCAAGCGAAAATGTGGATTATGAATCAAGTGCAAAACGTGTTAAAAAAAACGTTTGGAGTCACAAATATGGTGAAAAAATTGCAAAGAGGCTGTGCCAATGGCTAGGGGCGGAAAGTTGTCCTAAAGTGTTGATGATTTGTTAGCGTGCCATTTTTTTGTATTAGGCTATGGTAAATGGGAGCCTTAATGTAACAAAAGATGACCAGTGTCCACCAACAAGTCTATATCAAACTTATACGTTCTGTAGCTGTAACACTCAGTCTGCTTGACTTTAGAACAGGTTCGGGTCTTACTCAGCAAATAATTCATCTTTTGAAAGAAAGGCTGGGTGCATAAGCAAACTTGTGCTCCACTTTCTTAGGAGCTTGCCAGTATCAGAATGCTTTTTCTACGCCTACAACGGATATTCGCAGAGAGGCTGTCGGTATAATGGAGAAAAATAGCAAGGGTGGCAAGTGCACGAGTCACATTGATGTGCAAATTTTAGGTAGCTTACCAGCACATGTAGTTCTTCTGCACCAATATTTCTTTTATAAATGCAAATAAAGTAATTATTGAAGATTCCATGATCCCAGATTGGGAATCCTCAGCATAATACAGAGAAAATTATATTTCAGATTGCATACCATACATTGAGGCGATTTTTCGAGAGTGGACATCATTTCTAGATTTTTGCCTCTTTAAGGAACCCAATCTGAAAATAGGTGGATAACCAATGCAAGGTTTAGCATTACAGCAAGATTTCGATTAGTCAAGGAGGTTTAGAGATGACAACAGGCACCCAAACCGCGTCATACGAGGTAGCACGGAGCACTGCATTAACTCTTCTAGTAGGGGAGTACAAAAACAACTGGCAAAATAAACACAATTCTCTTTCCGTTACATATAAACTGCATGAGGCAAATATCCTAAAGGGAGAGAAACCAAGTAGGACTTGAAGTGGGACCAAAACACAAATGTCAAACCTGCAATGTACTAATTGTTCCTGGGAAAATCTTAGTGCTTTGTGCTGGAGATGGTTACACAGGGCAAGAGAGGAATCTGCCCATTAACGAGGACTTCTATTCCCACATCACCATCTCCAGTCAGCTGCTGGCAAACACCAAACTAATTCATGTGAAAAATCATTGAAAACAAGTTACATTTAATTCAGTCCTGCAATTGTTCGCTGGACAAAGCAATAAAACATCGCACAATCAAACAGCACTGAGCTAGTATGTAAATAAGAAGAGTACTGAACCTGCCACTACTTCTACTCACCACTGATGACAACAGCTTCTCTGGCTCAGGCTGCATAACAATCAACACTGGCACTATTCACTTCTTGAAATTCTCTAGTCACACCTGCTGAGGTACCTGGCTCCCCACTATGGGCTCCCTCGGCATCAGTAGAAGATTCCATCAAAACATACAGAGAGCCCCTAAGCCACATAGACTCATTCCTCAATCAAACCACGGAAAGATATTTATGCCAAAAACCTAACACAAATCACACATTACCTTCCCAGAACAGAAATCTGAAATATTATTTAATAACACATCGGTTCACGCCTGTGAGATGGAAGTCCTCGTAACCACACACAATTATACTTTTCATTATCGAAACCTAGTTCACCCACTTACTACCAAATGACAACCCTCAACTTCACAACATCCCTCACAATAACAGTGAAGGCCAAAATGAAAAAACAAAAACAAACGATGTAGTTTGAACGATGAGAAAGTTGCTGACTTTGCCCCATTCAAACTCATACCAATAGCTATCAAACATACCAAAACCAATCCATCTTCTTCCAATACAACAACCGCTCCAGGACACAATACAATCTTTCTTGCTGACATCAATGACCTAATGGACTTCGTGAGGACCATGCACAGCCTCTATCTTCAAGATGTCACAATTTGAAGTTCTCTCTCTATGTAATGTGGCAGACGTCACAAGAGGAATACATATTATTACAAACAAAAAAACGAAATAGGGTTATTATTGGTACTCACCAAAAAGCTTTTCAACTGGTTTAGTGGTGTGCGCTCCATTCCCAATCCAATATTTGATTTTCTCAATATTCAAACTGACTAGTTTTTCATTGTGCTGGTTAGGTAGGGGATCGTAGCACCCCAACTGCTCCAAATACTTGCTGTCCCGAGCACGCTTGTTGAATGCAGCCACAATGAGATAGAAAGGTCTGTTGGTGCAGCCACGCAGTGCCAACCGAATAACAACATGCCCCTTGTGGTAATATTTCAAGAGGTTAGGTGCTAAACAGAAAAGAAAGCGTGTGTAAATTATTACTTTTTATTTTTTTTACACAACGCGTGTAAATAGAAAAATAACTATTTTCTAGTATTGTAAAACGCAAAACAAGCTGTGTCCATGCAGTCTATTTACATAGCAAAATGATAATTATTACACAGTACTTTTCAATAATTCAATGTATGGTTATTTATTATAGATTTCAAGTTTAACATAAGGAAAAGTAGAACCGAAAGTGTCAAAAGTAAATCATACAAAGCATTGTGCTGAACTATCAGGCACATGCATCAAAAAAAGCTTATGCGAGTCCTTATTTGCGATTATTAAGGAATCGGAATTAAGGACTCTCAAAAGCCTATGCATATAGGAATCGCTATTAAAATAGCGATTCCTAAACATTACTTAATTACGACTCGCAAATTGCGAGTCGCAATTAAGGAATGACCTCCCATTCATTCCAATGCGCCTATAGGCCCATAGGAATGAAATGGAAATTGCATGCGCAATTTGCGAGTACCAAGAGGTACTCGCAAATTGCGCATGCAATTTCAAGGGTGCAAAGGTGTCAGAATGACACCCTGTTGCACCCCTGAAATTGTAATGTGCACCCATGTTGCGCACACACATGCCCCAAGGGCATGTGTGTGTGTGACCTGAAACCTTTTCAAGGTTTTTGCTAAATACAGACCAGAGTAATCTCTCTGTATTTTGCAGTCCCCTAATAGCGAATTCGCTATTTCTAAGTGCTTCTAACATTGCATTTAAGGAAATGCAAATTGCGATTCCTTAAATGCAATCGCAAATTAAGAAATCGCAGCATTGCCAGTGCCTAACACTTTAATGTATCGCAAAAGGCCTTTTTCCAAATCGCACCGTTTGTGCTCGCAAAAACCTTTGATGCATGTGCCCCTAAATCAAGTAATTGTATGGGATGTGATACCAATGATGTCAAAAACAACTTTACAACGTTCACAAGAAAAGTTACATATTGCTAATTAACGATACAAAAGAAGACCAGCTAATAAAAATACGAAAACATCACTGCTTTAATGAAACTGCCCAGTTTCCGTAACTTTAGTTTGTCTAGTTAATGCCTTTTGGTGCCCTTCATAGAGCTTTAAAGTGGATCTTCATTTCAGAATGAAGGCGATTCGTGAAACACCGAGATCTCGTTTGAATGGGAACTCGTCTAAAAACTAAACTATACGCATGAAGACGAGCTTTATGTCCCAGTCTAAGCATCTTACTTTAGACAGTAAGCCTTCATTCACCAAGATGCTGTGCTGCTTCCCAAATAGGTCATCGCGGCTTTGCACTGTTAAATCATGGTCAATGTCACTCGTATCAAGAGTAAGAATACAGTTACTTACCTGTAATAATAGACTTGGTGCATGAAATAGTACACAGTGCTATGCTGAACCTACCTATACCCGTCATTAACTGATTGGGCTGGAAATTCCAACAGTATGTTTCTTGGTTATCATTTTCAAACCTTTGTTATCAAAGTTGACATCAGGGGGATGAAGTGTGCTAGAATAGTTCAGCGCCATTTTCAGCATGCCATCATTATGCATTTGCGCGTTATATCAGTTAATAGTGGTTCACCTTTCACAGTGTTAAATTAAATCTGTCTCATATGAGTTCGGCACAAATCTCATTTCACTTACAACAGTAATTTTCATGGAAACATAGCAGCTAATTAGGCCTGGGCCAAAATTCCGTTCCGTTCGCGGAAATTGCGATAATTTGGCATTTTCGCGTTCCGCGGAAAGCGCGAAAATGTCAAAATTTCCGCATTCCGCAGCTTAGCGATAATTTGTTTCTTGCTCGCGCTGTAAAATAATACATTCTCGCGTGCGCGCGATCGCCTTACCTGAATCCCCGCGTTCGCCGACAAGTTTTCCCGATCCGGTCGCGTTCTCCAAGAGATGTTGGATTGTTGGTAGCCATTTGCGCTGTCTCGTGACAGTTCGCGCCCGCAGTAACGCCATGCGTCGCGCGATCACGTCTTTCTTCTCGCGATCATGCACCGCGAGACAAGTGAAAACAAGATGGCCGCGCCCGCGAGCAACCGCATGGGTAAGTTGGCGAGCCGCGACCATGCAGAAAATACCGCGAACGGGGGGAAAAAAACTTCTGCATCTTCGCGATATTTCCGCGTGTTTGCAGAGATTAACATTTTCGCGACAATTTGCGAAAGTGAATTTCGCAAATTCGGCCCACCCCTACAGCTAATGCGAGATTAACACAAAGAGAAAATGTCTAATCGTAACAGTGGTCAAAGTAGCTAACGCGTTTCATCCTACACAGACTTCTTCAGGGCTCAAATGTTAATACAACCATCCCTAGGTCATGAAAGACTTTTACTGTACAGGTTGTCCAAATTGTTATCCTTCCGTTCCGTAAAAAAAAGATCGAGTTCATGTGCTCCGTATATGAAATAGCGTGCTTGGCGTCTGCTTGTAATAGAGCTTCTCTAATTCAACAACCTGCACAATACAAGTATGTTTCCATGGAAATTACTGTTGCAAGTGAAATTAGATTTGTGCCGAATTCATATGAGACAGATTTATTTTGACTAACATTGTGATTGCTGAACCACTATTAACTAATACAAATTCTGTAGGTTGTTTTCAATTTGAAGTAGAGAGGGGCTGTACTTCGGGTTCGGTGCACCATAAGAGAACTCCTTAACTCTGCCCAATACATTTTGAAAAGTGCGGTACCTTATTGTCTGAACCCCTCGGTATATTAATGTGTGTGTTAGATGTATGCCCTAATGATTTATGTTCTGGTAGTAGGCTGGGTGGATTGCATGAGAATCAATAGCATCTTAAGTTAATAAACTCTGCTTACCCCATCATAACCAGTTTATTTGCAGCACATAATGATTCACATGCTGATTCACATGCTGATTCACATGCTGTGCCTAGAATAGCAAGTGGTAACTTGAGTGGGAGGAGTTCGAGAACGAAGCAATTTTGAACAGTTCTAGTGTGTTTAGGACTCCATGTCTGTGTACATCACACTAGATATAATGTTTGACATCAAGATAGACACGAATCCCTCTGCTCTTTTCTTTCTTGGTTCAAGAATTAATTGCTTAACTGATAAGGAATCGCATGTCTGTGAGGACTGTACAGTCCTATTTGAAATGCTAGTCACTGAAATGAGCAAAGCCCTAGGTGATAAATAGCCGTTTTATCATTCTTAAAAACATAAATCATTAAATCACACATGATGCTCTCCCCACATCCAGGATATGGAGGTTATCTTTGCACTATTCCCAGGGTTTACAAGAAGACAGGCCAAGTCAGTGACCACATTAGCATTGAAAGTGTGATCTGCCCTATGTAACCCAAACGTGTACAAAGAACAGTTCTGCAAATGGGTCTTCTTTGAGCACAATTAACAGCAACACAAAATGTGGTTTAAAATAGAATACGCTTAAACTTCAGTCTCGTACATAGATTTGAATCCTCCTCCAACGAGTCCCGCATTCGGGTTGCATATCGGCACCAGCGATCTTACTGGGGGAAAAGTAGGATTTTGATTCCATACAGACTCTTACTATTGACACCTTGAACAAGGATCAGCTTGTTGTGTCCTCTTGTAACCTGGAAAGGTATCCAAATCCAAATTAACTGACATATGCATGTGTAAGTCTTTCTTTTGTTACGTGTAAGTGGATGTTAATGTAATCCTGCACCATACAGTGTAAGGGTTAAATGCTGTCATGTAGAGATCAGCGCCCAAACCTGTTCGATTTATCGCAGCTTTCCCGAGTTAACCCAGGCACTGAGCTAGATGTGTTATATCTGAAGTATGTCCTCAGCAGCCATGCTGCAGAGAGGTTGAGACTGAATTTATAAGTGATTGCTCACATTCACCAAACTATTTGGTTTGATCTTCATACACAGAGCACCGGAAAGATTTAGAAGGTGTAGAATACCAAATCTGTTCAAACTTGTTGTACCAATTTCAAAACTATTAGGCTCACCGTCTTGGAAGAAACCAGAATTTTCCTCAGAGGATTCTGGATCGATGAAAACTGTTGGAAGCTGTAAGCAAAGGTCCTGTGTGAACTTATCCACCGGGAATGCACTCTGATCTCTTCAGTAGCACATAATGCATATTCGTGCCATTTTTGTTTTCCTTTTAGGTCAAGCCTAGCAGCGCACATGCGCTGCTCTGCAAGGCATGGTGTATCTACTCTGGGACACAGTTTAGTTATAAAAATATATATGTTATTACAAACACTCACTACCACATTGTATTTTCTCTAACCCTGAGATAGATACAAAGTACTTAAGAAATAGAGCATGTAATTAGCACAAATACACAGTTGTCTCCAGGGAAGACCAAACCATATACTAAAATAGTGGAATGCGAACCAATCTCAAGTCAAGAATGGACCCAGAAGACATAGAATAGCTGGGGACCCAAGGAGCCACCCAAGTTGAGCATCTATGAACCCCACTGAGGTCTTGTGCAGAGTGGGAACAAGACCACGGGCTAGATGTTAGTCAATAAGTCGCGGTTGCAATTTTAAAGAAGGACCCTTCCCAGTGGACCACAAAGAAATTCTGTGGAAGATGAAAGGTTGGAAAGTCACCCCACCCGTGGATACCCCAGGAAACAGGTTACCTACACCAGGGAAGCCAGGTGCATAGGTGCCACGTCACATCGGAAACCGCCAAAGACCACAATGGAGGATTTCAGGAAAGATGCAGCTGGAGAAGAAGACAAAGGAGCTCGGAAGATGAGGTACCTGCAAGCAGAGAGGAGGCACTCAAAACGGATGCCCACCGATGTCGGAAACGCAGGTGACGTTGACAGTGCCCTTGAAGTTGCAGCTGTGTGGACCAGACAATGCTGTAGAAGACCAGGAGCCATTTACAAGCTGTTCTATGTTGGATGTCAAGAGCCCAGAGATAAGTGTCTGGCAGGGGCAACAACAAGCCTTGCCAGTAGCAAACAACGTGGTTGACGAAAATGGTGCAGTGACTCACCACAAGTAGGTAAGTCGGAGCAGGCCCGAGCAAGCAGGGGAGCAAACTGAAGCCAAAGGCGACCCTCAAGAGGACCCATGGGCCGAAGGAACAGGAGTCGCAAGAGAACCTCGAGCAGCTCACCAATGAAGAAGGCCCACGGTGCAGAGGAAGCGGTGAGAGTGAAGATCTTGGCTGCAGGAATTGCTTTAGGTTGGAGCTTCTTGGAGCCTGAAGATCACTGGAGGAGAAAGCCAACAAGCCTTGGGAACAGCATGTGGACATGGTGCACAGGGGTGCGGTTCCAACGAGGGATAATGGTCTCAAACTCGGGATGAAGACACTGCAGGCCTTGAGGGAGTTGCAGAACCACCACCCGTGTTGCTGAGCCTTTCGAAGTCTATGAGAGCCCAGGATCAGCAGACTGGTCTGCTGTGTTGCGGTGCCTGCAGATGCAGGAGAGTGACTCCTTCACTCCAAGGGAGATTCCTTTGAGTTTCTTGGATGTTCACCGGCCTGGAACAGAATCTGTATGGTGCACAGACGTTGCAGAAGACCAGCAGGACTATGAGACCAGGAGCAGCAGGAATGCAGTCTTGGTTCCCAAAGCTAAGTCCAAAGTGTCCAGACAGTCACAGTGATGTGATCTGAAACTTGTCCTACAACAAATCTAGGGACTCACCCACAGGTAACCTCTGAAGAACCCTTAGGAAAGGGTTGGGACGATGCAGGGGTCTCTCCCAGAGGAGGGGCTGGACAGTGGTGAGGATACTCCCATGTCCTTTGTCCAGTTTTGCACCAGAGCGGGAGCCAACAGCTCCCTGAACTGGAGTATGCAAGGAGGGCACCAAATGTGCCCTTCAAGCAGTCACAGTGGCGCTGGCAAGCGCCCCTACTCTGTCCCTGTATACTAGACCCTGTCTGGGAGGTGGTCACACCTCCCTGTGACAGGATTTATTTAATTTCCCTTCCCCTGCTCAAGCTTGGCTCAGCAGCAGGAGGGCAGAAACAGGTCTCTGGTCAGAAGCAGCCCTACTTTCTGTCCGGTTCTGGAAGACTGAGTGCCACAGACCAAAGACTTATGGAAAGCGTGGATTAGAAAAAGCAGACTACATTAATATTTTTAAGGACTGCCCTGGGATCCAACAATACTGTGACGATGTGGGTAAGACCATGAGTGACATACTTGAGTAACTGTCAAGGTAAGCCTCCAGTGGATTATTTTTTAGAACATTCCCGGGCCAGTGAGGCTGTGTAAGGATAGCTGCAAGTAGTCGTTCTGCCTAATACTGTTGGCAAGAAGAGAAATCTGAAGAAAATTATCTAAGTCATCCCCACTAAAGCTGAATGGTTAGACTCTGGTATTTGTATAACTTAAAAATGGACACAAGAAATATCTGTGAAAGAAGATCAAGGATTTGGGTACCTTTGATTAGATGGAGGGGGGGGGGGGGGAAAGACTACTAGAAGGAGAGAATAACAGAAAAAGATTGAGCTAAAGAGTAATGAGTGCTCCATCTCCTGTCCAATGATTACACCCTCGGATCTTGAAACTTTGATCTTGGTATCCAAATGGGATCGGAGTAGATCTCCAATAGTCGTAGCGGTCTTCCCCAGCTAGTCAACTTTATGACCCGCCAAAAAAGATGAAGGGCAGAAGAAAGCGGTCTAAGGTGAGCAGCCGGAAGTTAGTGGGGTGAATGAGGACTAAAAAAAACAAGCATTGGCATAGTCAATACGTCTCGCCTTTGAGACCTTATAAGTGTGTAGCCATGCAGCACATTATCCTTGGTGGAACAACAAGCAGGCGGGTTTACTTTAATTCCTGCACTAAAACCTGCTCCCACTTATAAAGCAGCTGTATTAGCCTTTTAATGTGTGCATTTCAAAAAGCGACACTCCTCTTCTCCACTAGGCCGCTGGGGAGACTCTTACTGTGCATGTAAATAAATGATAGTCTGCTTTAGCCTGATGACCGGCCGTTATAGTTATGCATGACGGCCAGCAGCCATGAAGAAAGATGATGCGGCACACAAACAAGCCTAGGCAGGCAAACAACAAACGGTTTTAATATTTTTTTTTCTGCTCAAACGGATCAAAAGTTACAAAAAATATGGTGACTCAGGTTCCCTTGCAGAGGAAGGCTTTTTGCAAAGGTTGATTAGTACTCTTTCAGTTGCTAATAATGTTTGGGTGATAAATTGGTACTAATTACTGTGAACTCTTTTCTCAGGCACGGTTACAGGTGTAAGAAACAGACAAAATATTTAAGTAAAAGTATTACGAAATGTGCCGCATTATGCAGCATAATTTACCTATTCTTGCCACATAATGTAGCCAGCCTTGCCGCATACTTTGGTCCTCTTCTGCCGCATAATTCCAGTGGCCCTGACCAAGATCAGTGCTGTACGTTTGGAGCGATGAGACTGATAAGAAGCAAAGTCCCGACACTCAGGGAAACTAAAGGGTGGAAGATAGTAAATATACCAAAGCCCTTCTCCCCTTCGTCAGAAGTATGCACAATATTAATATTAAACTAACCGAGCAGTATTGGAGGCAGATGTGTGAAATGAGATGGAATTTCACATTGAGCTCCTTTGCCCTCTCTGACTTGACCCCTCTGTGCTAACAAGCCATCCCTTGTATGCTAGACAATTCTGCCTTGCAAACACAATCAGGCCCCAAAAGACTTTTCATAAATAGTTCAAACTTCTCTCCATCTGGCCTCTTTGTTCTGAACTAGCACCTGCTGAACTGTGTGTTCCCAAGTAGGAGTTCAGGTGCTTAGAAGTGATATATATCAAATAAATCTTTACAGAGGTAGTAGCTAAAACATATTCCCCGGGGGAGGAGCCAAGATGGCGACCGGAGCAGACGCTTGAGCGCCCGGCTCCGTCGGTCCGTGGCCTCGGACTACTATCCTGATGCCCATCCTCGCCGATTTTCGAGGTGCAACGTGTGCGAAGACGCGCTGACCGCGCTGCCGCTTTCCCGGAGTCTCAGCCCGCCCGGATGCCCGAGTTCTGGGTGCTTTTGTCCTCTGCACTGAAACCCTGCGCCATTACGGCCTTTGCTGGCCCCCTGGAGGCTCCGCAGTTGCCGGACCAGCTAGCGCTAACCTGAGCCCCGCGGTCCCGATTTCACCTCGCACCACGGATCGTTGCCGGACGAGCCCGGAGAGGGACGGCCGGACACCTTCTGCACCCTGTGCCGGACGGGCTGGAGCTGTGGGGTGGGCCCCGGTGCGGCGGGTCCCCTGCCCCGCTCTGAGGACCGCGCTGTGGGAGGCGGCTGCCCCCTTCGCCTGTTGCCTGGCCGGCGGCGGAGGGGGCCTGCGAGAGGAGAGGCGGCTGTTGGCCTTTCCCGTTGCGGCGTAGACCTGAGGGGAATTGACTCCTTGCTACGACCCCCCCCCCGGCCATTGCACCGTGTGGCGGCAAAACATGGCGTTTAGTGCCTGCTTGCGGCTGGGGGGCGATACTCCGGTCTCGCCTGCTGCCCACTTCGCCCCCCCTCTTCCGGACACCAGCTCCACGGTGCCGTCCCGGATTGCTGCCGCTGTGGGGGCCCAGCCTCCGCTTACATGCGGCTCCGTTCTGGCTGCCCTGCGGGACTTCCAACTACAGATGTGCGCTGGCCTGCAGGCGCTGAGTGAGCGGTTTGACCCCATACTGTCGGCCGCGGGTCGTGAGCGCACTGTGTGCCATCTACAGGGCGTGGGTCTCCCGGTGCTTTTGTCCGCTTGCGGGGACGCAACGGCGGTGTGTGACTGTGTTACACTGGTGCCTTCACCTGGCGCTCCCGGCGCCCAGGGTACACCGCTCTACACCTCAACTGCGGATGCTTTGTCCCCCTGGTCATGGCTGCCTGCTTCATTGTTGCCTGCCTCACCGCGTCCACTGGACTATCCTGTTGAGAGATGCCTAACGGCTTCGAGGAACCGTTCGCGGTGGCCCACTGCTGACTTTTTGTGGAACTCCTGTACCTTACTTGCCAGGTTTGGATTTTATGTGGTGCAAAGAGGGACCTTAATCGATGGGCGGCGGCCATTTCGTGATCCTACTTCACCATCCTTTCACAAGCGACCATCTTGTTTTTGTTTGTTCGGGACACGGGGCCTTCATGCAGGGGCTGGTTTAATCCCAAGCCCGCGATCGGGCCAGGGCTAGACTGATTTCTATTGTCATGGTTTATGGACGGGCTGGCCTGGGACTGGAACTGTATGTATGTTATGCGCGCACTGTTGCAACTTGTATCCCTTCGCTTACACTGTGGTGCCATGGTATCTTCGCATGCCGTTTTTTGGCGTAGTGGGCTCTCAGTGTGTGGGGGCCATGATTGGCCGATGGTTTGGGGCGCTCTGGTGTCCCGTGGGCTCCTCCCCGCCTTCTTTTCTGTTTTCTTACTTTCTTTCCTCTATTCCTACTTTCTTTCTCCTCTATATTTCGGGTTCAATGGGCGACAGGCACTATGCTGGGGGGGGGGTAGGCCGTAGCCTCCGCATTGGTGTAGGGTGGGGGGGTAATACTCTGTTCTTAATTAGTTCTATGGGCCTTTTTTCCTTTATGTCTCTGCGTTCTACTTTCTTCGATTCGGGGTCCGGGTGTGGGGTGGATCGAGTGGGGGCGGCTCCGGAGGGGTGCGTACTTGCTCATGTGACTATCCTTTTATATTTCTGCACCGCCTCACTGTTTGAGTTTTTACTTCAATTGTTGTTCTTACTGCTGTTGCTGCTCTCCCGTGTGGTGAGGCTATCTTGCGGACTCGAGTCTCCTTTGTTCCTATCCTTCATTGACTTTTTTTTTTCTTGATAAAATTAACTAAAAAACTTAAAATTAACCTTCACTTCTCCTTCCCCGGGTGTCAAAGATATCTCCAGCATGTGATCCATAACTTGTTGTTAATCCTGACTGTTGACGCACGGGGGATTTAATGTGGGTATCAGTGCTTCATTGTATCGTGGCCGGCCTGACGGTTGTAGGCCCGTATTTGTTCTTTTAAGATGCACGAATAAAGGTTTTTTAAAAAAAAAAAAAAAAAAAAAAAAAAAAAACATATTCCCCGAGATCCTGCCACCGAGAAGCATGGAATTCAGTAGTATTTAAAATATGTATTCATGACGTTTACTACAGAGTAAACCCATAAATAAACAAATACGTGCAGAAACTCTCTCAGGTAGCAGACAGAATCCTAAAATGAGCTGGCCAGATAAAGCTATGCCGTGCTAAAAGAAGTATGTGGCATGTCCAAGCGCCTTGAAGAGCAAAGATTTCATTTGCCCCACAATGACTCTATGCCCATCAGGCAGGCTGCTTCTTTGAATCACCACCACTAATCATTCTGGAACTTGTAGTTTACATTTCATCAAATTATAAAAAGTAAGAGTTGGCATGCTTGGAACTGTTCGCTGAAAGTCGTAAGGCGAGTTGACTGCTAAGTTTAGCAAGCACACAACATGTGTAGTGTTGTTAGTGACAAATGCTTGCCCCCACGTGGCAGGCTCCTCCCTGGCTGTGTGTTTCGGGTTGCACAGTTCACTGTAATGGTCCTTCATAGGCCCAGACTGCACTTCACGCAGCTGTGTGCGTTTCAGTATAAACATCGGAAGTTTCACACCCAGTGTTCGTCTCCCCACAACATGTGTTCTTCACTCATCTTTCTTTAAGGAGAGCAAGAATGTGCCAGACCGTGCGTTATCTAATGCCCCTCCAAGGAAGATTCGCATTTCATGTCATGTTTAACTAAACCTCTTCTCCACTCGGCTGCTGGGGAGACACTTACCGTGTATGTAAATAAATGGTAGAGTGTGCTTTAGCCTGATGACCGACCGTTATAATTATGCAAGACGGCCAGCAGCCGTCAGGGCCAGACTGGGAACCGAAATCGACCCTGGCAAAATGCTAAGCCGGCTCACAGGGGGTTGCTGCTGAGCTGTTTGCAAGGGACGTTTCCGGACGATTTTGTTACAGGGGCGTCCATATTGCTGGCCCGGTAACAAAAATGGCCCTCCCGTGGCCCAAAACCGGCACCCACCCTGGCACCCCACCGGGGAAACGCCTGGTGCCCACTACGGCTAGTACGGGCCTGGCGGCAGGGAAGAAAGATGAAGTGGCGAACAAACAAGCAGAGGCGGGCAAACAACAAGAAACGGCACGGGACCATTCGATGTTAAAAAAGGAGTGTGCCAAACACCCGATATGTAAAGCCATGAGTAAGGCGACATGTGACCGGTGCAGTCTCCACCAAAGTCAAAACACACCCAAAGGTGGGACAATGAGCAGCGTTTCACCAAAGAAAACAAAGCAATTTTGACTGACATAGGAAGAAACAAATGGTAAGTGGTGGGCGTGGTCTATGGGCCCAGAGTAGATACACCATGCCTCGCAGAGCAGCGCATGCACGCTGCTAGGCTGGGCCTAAAAAATTTTTTTTTTAAAGGATAACAAAAACAGCACAAATATGCATTTATGTGCTGCTGAAGAGATCAGAGTAACATTCCCTGTGGATAAGTTTGCACAGAACCTTTGCTTACACTTTCCAACATGTTCATCGATCCCCCCCCGCCTCCCCAGTAAGTCAATAGACACCGCTTGTATTTTTTACTTAAAGGCCCATGTATACAACTGGAAGTCCAACAAGGCGATACTTCCCTTGTCTTGTCTTCCATGAATACACTCTTTGAAGCCCAGATAAACAAGTTAATTCTCCCTAACAACTTCTCCAACAAATCATTCCTGAAAATTAGGAGGATAGTATTAAAAAGGAGAGTGAATTTTGTCAGGATTGTCATGTTTAGCAAGGTTGTACTACCGGATATCATTAATGGCAGATGTGACCAATTCAGCAGTAGTTTATTTCCGCAAATGTCCCATTTCAATTCCGCAATCCTATCCACATATTGGGTGATTTTAATTCCAACATATTTCAAATTCTTTTTATTGGGCAATTTACCCCCTCCACATTCCAAACCGTTATCTCCATTTTCTGAGGGCTAGCAGCGTAGCTGGCAATTTCTTTGGCATCTGCGGAGGCAAAAATCTTAATCTGGCTAGTTCCATAGCCCAAAAAGGTAATGAATGGCTGAATTACCTACTTCCCATCTGAGAGAGTGTAAGTACTGACAATGTAAGGAGTCTGCAAAGTTATCTGCTCCTGGCATGTGTTGTTATCAGGAGTGAGGGAGTCTCCCCAAAACACAGTGCCAGGTGTTCTGGGCTTCTCAAAACACTTAAAGCAAATGTGTTGTGTCCAGTTTGGATATACTGCACTGCTATGGTGCAATCCGCACAGATCAGACGATTTTAAAGTCCTGAGATCCATTCATTTATATGCCCATATATTTCTTGAGCTGGCCATTCACCAAAGGCTCAGAGTTTCTTCCGTGTGCATTCCAACTTCCTGTCAAGGTTGCATATGTAGTTATGTCATGCAAGTTTTTTAGTTCCACAAGGATCCTGTCCTCCCCATCTGCATTCCAGCTTTTTTTTAATGACTAGGTACCTCCCTTGGACTAACATTCAGTCACGACTGAATCTGATACACTTTTTATGTTTCTGAACAACAAAGATGTCCTTGAATGTTTTTCATATACATGGTGCTGATAAATGTTGCCTTCCATCACAGATATGAGGTGTTAGATGAAAAACCTGATGCGACGGTCTTGTCGTTTCATGCTTTTTCAGGTCAAGCTTTTGAGACCCGTTTTATATATATATATATATATATTCTATACCAAAGTTCCTGCATTCGAAGACGCACTCCAGAGCAGTAAGTAAAGGCAACCGGCAGCATTTTCCTTTCTTTTATTGATTTGGCCCAACGCGTTTCGAAGACTTTTCTTCTTGTTCACGGGCAAAATGTTTGTAGTAGCGTAATCATTGGAGAGCACTCCCCTTTTAATGCACAAGATGTCACCGCCCTCAGGTGGGGCTTTCTGTTGATACTCACTAATGTGCTGCATGCTGGGGTGTGTAGTACACAGTGCCTCCTTTTCCAAAGTGGGTTTCACGCTGCTGCAAATTATTTATCGTTTTTATTTTCTTTGGTGTCTTGGCCCACAGTGGGCTTCAGGAAAATCACGTCCGGTTCATTAACAAGCCAAGCTGCTCTCCCATTCACAGGCTTCGAATAGTTCTGTGTCTGTGTGGCCTCTTAACTCACGAGTGGTGCAGTCTTCACGACTGGAAGCGCCGTTAATTATTTTCTATACCAAAGTTCCTGCATTCGAAGACGCACTCCAGAGCAGTAAGTAAAGGCAACCGGCAGCATTTTCCTTTCTTTTATTGATTTGGCCCAACGCGTTTCGAAGACTTTTCTTCTTGTTCACGGGCAAAATGTTTGTAGTAGCGTAATCATTGGAGAGCACTCCCCTTTTAATGCACAAGATGTCACCGCCCTCAGGTGGGGCTTTCTGTTGATACTCACTAATGTGCTGCATGCTGGGGCGTGTAGTACACAGTGCCTCCTTTTCCAAAGTGGGTTTCACGCTGCTGCAAATTATTTATCGTTTTTATTTTCTTTGGTGTCTTGGCCCACAGTGGGCTTCAGGAAAATCACGTCCGGTTCATTAACAAGCCAAGCTGCTCTCCCATTCACAGGCTTCGAATAGTTCTGTGTCTGTGTGGCCTCTTAACTCACGAGTGGTGCAGTCTTCACGACTGGAAGCGCCGTTAATTATTTTCTATACCAAAGTTCCTGCATTCGAAGACGCACTCCAGAGCAGTAAGTAAAGGCAACCGGCAGAAAATAAAAACGATAAATAATTTGCAGCAGCGTGAAACCCACTTTGGAAAAGGAGGCACTGTGTACTACACGCCCCAGCATGCAGCACATTAGTGAGTATCAACAGAAAGCCCCACCTGAGGGCGGTGACATCTTGTGCATTAAAAGGGGAGTGCTCTCCAATGATTACGCTACTACAAACATTTTGCCCGTGAACAAGAAGAAAAGTCTTCGAAACGCGTTGGGCCAAATCAATAAAAGAAAGGAAAATGCTGCCGGTTGCCTTTACTTACTGCTCTGGAGTGCGTCTTCGAATGCAGGAACTTTGGTATAGAAAATAATTAACGGCGCTTCCAGTCGTGAAGACTGCACCACTCGTGAGTTAAGAGGCCACACAGACACAGAACTATTCGAAGCCTGTGAATGGGAGAGCAGCTTGGCTTGTTAATGAACCGGACGTGATTTTCCTGAAGCCCACTGTGGGCCAAGACACCAAAGAAAATAAAAACGATAAATAATTTGCAGCAGCGTGAAACCCACTTTGGAAAAGGAGGCACTGTGTACTACACGCCCCAGCATGCAGCACATTAGTGAGTATCAACAGAAAGCCCCACCTGAGGGCGGTGACATCTTGTGCATTAAAAGGGGAGTGCTCTCCAATGATTACGCTACTACAAACATTTTGCCCGTGAACAAGAAGAAAAGTCTTCGAAACGCGTTGGGCCAAATCAATAAAAGAAAGGAAAATGCTGCCGGTTGCCTTTACTTACTGCTCTGGAGTGCGTCTTCGAATGCAGGAACTTTGGTATAGAAAATAATTAACGGCGCTTCCAGTCGTGAAGACTGCACCACTCGTGAGTTAAGAGGCCACACAGACACAGAACTATTCGAAGCCTGTGAATGGGAGAGCAGCTTGGCTTGTTAATGAACCGGACGTGATTTTCCTGAAGCCCACTGTGGGCCAAGACACCAAAGAAAATAAAAACGATAAATTATTTGCAGCAGCGTGAAACCCACTTTGGAAAAGGAGGCACTGTGTACTACACGCCCCAGCATGCAGCACATTAGTGAGTATCAACAGAAAGCCCCACCTGAGGGCGGTGACATCTTGTGCATTAAAAGGGGAGTGCTCTCCAATGATTACGCTACTACAAACATTTTGCCCGTGAACAAGAAGAAAAGTCTTCGAAACGCGTTGGGCCAAATCAATAAAAGAAAGGAAAATGCTGCCGGTTGCCTTTACTTACTGCTCTGGAGTGCGTCTTCGAATGCAGGAACTTTGGTATAGAAAATAATTAACGGCGCTTCCAGTCGTGAAGACTGCACCACTCGTGAGTTAAGAGGCCACACAGACACAGAACTATTCGAAGCCTGTGAATGGGAGAGCAGCTTGGCTTGTTAATGAACCGGACGTGATTTTCCTGAAGCCCACTGTGGGCCAAGACACCAAAGAAAATAAAAACGATAAATAATTTGCAGCAGCGTGAAACCCACTTTGGAAAAGGAGGCACTGTGTACTACACGCCCCAGCATGCAGCACATTAGTGAGTATCAACAGAAAGCCCCACCTGAGGGCGGTGACATCTTGTGCATTAAAAGGGGAGTGCTCTCCAATGATTACGCTACTACAAACATTTTGCCCGTGAACAAGAAGAAAAGTCTTCGAAACGCGTTGGGCCAAATCAATAAAAGAAAGGAAAATGCTGCCGGTTGCCTTTACTTACTGCTCTGGAGTGCGTCTTCGAATGCAGGAACTTTGGTATAGAAAATAATTAACGGCGCTTCCAGTCGTGAAGACTGCACCACTCGTGAGTTAAGAGGCCACACAGACACAGAACTATTCGAAGCCTGTGAATGGGAGAGCAGCTTGGCTTGTTAATGAACCGGACGTGATTTTCCTGAAGCCCACTGTGGGCCAAGACACCAAAGAAAATAAAAACGATAAATAATTTGCAGCAGCGTGAAACCCACTTTGGAAAAGGAGGCACTGTGTACTACACGCCCCAGCATGCAGCACATTAGTGAGTATCAACAGAAAGCCCCACCTGAGGGCGGTGACATCTTGTGCATTAAAAGGGGAGTGCTCTCCAATGATTACGCTACTACAAACATTTTGCCCGTGAACAAGAAGAAAAGTCTTCGAAACGCGTTGGGCCAAATCAATAAAAGAAAGGAAAATGCTGCCGGTTGCCTTTACTTACTGCTCTGGAGTGCGTCTTCGAATGCAGGAACTTTGGTATAGAAAATAATTAACGGCGCTTCCAGTCGTGAAGACTGCACCACTCGTGAGTTAAGAGGCCACACAGACACAGAACTATTCGAAGCCTGTGAATGGGAGAGCAGCTTGGCTTGTTAATGAACCGGACGTGATTTTCCTGAAGCCCACTGTGGGCCAAGACACCAAAGAAAATAAAAACGATAAATAATTTGCAGCAGCGTGAAACCCACTTTGGAAAAGGAGGCACTGTGTACTACACGCCCCAGCATGCAGCACATTAGTGAGTATCAACAGAAAGCCCCACCTGAGGGCGGTGACATCTTGTGCATTAAAAGGGGAGTGCTCTCCAATGATTACGCTACTACAAACATTTTGCCCGTGAACAAGAAGAAAAGTCTTCGAAACGCGTTGGGCCAAATCAATAAAAGAAAGGAAAATGCTGCCGGTTGCCTTTACTTACTGCTCTGGAGTGCGTCTTCGAATGCAGGAACTTTGGTATAGAAAATAATTAACGGCGCTTCCAGTCGTGAAGACTGCACCACTCGTGAGTTAAGAGGCCACACAGACACAGAACTATTCGAAGCCTGTGAATGGGAGAGCAGCTTGGCTTGTTAATGAACCGGACGTGATTTTCCTGAAGCCCACTGTGGGCCAAGACACCAAAGAAAATAAAAACGATAAATAATTTGCAGCAGCGTGAAACCCACTTTGGAAAAGGAGGCACTGTGTACTACACGCCCCAGCATGCAGCACATTAGTGAGTATCAACAGAAAGCCCCACCTGAGGGCGGTGACATCTTGTGCATTAAAAGGGGAGTGCTCTCCAATGATTACGCTACTACAAACATTTTGCCCGTGAACAAGAAGAAAAGTCTTCGAAACGCGTTGGGCCAAATCAATAAAAGAAAGGAAAATGCTGCCGGTTGCCTTTACTTACTGCTCTGGAGTGCGTCTTCGAATGCAGGAACTTTGGTATAGAAAATAATTAACGGCGCTTCCAGTCGTGAAGACTGCACCACTCGTGAGTTAAGAGGCCACACAGACACAGAACTATTCGAAGCCTGTGAATGGGAGAGCAGCTTGGCTTGTTAATGAACCGGACGTGATTTTCCTGAAGCCCACTGTGGGCCAAGACACCAAAGAAAATAAAAACGATAAATAATTTGCAGCAGCGTGAAACCCACTTTGGAAAAGGAGGCACTGTGTACTACACGCCCCAGCATGCAGCACATTAGTGAGTATCAACAGAAAGCCCCACCTGAGGGCGGTGACATCTTGTGCATTAAAAGGGGAGTGCTCTCCAATGATTACGCTACTACAAACATTTTGCCCGTGAACAAGAAGAAAAGTCTTCGAAACGCGTTGGGCCAAATCAATAAAAGAAAGGAAAATGCTGCCGGTTGCCTTTACTTACTGCTCTGGAGTGCGTCTTCGAATGCAGGAACTTTGGTATAGAAAATAATTAACGGCGCTTCCAGTCGTGAAGACTGCACCACTCGTGAGTTAAGAGGCCACACAGACACAGAACTATTCGAAGCCTGTGAATGGGAGAGCAGCTTGGCTTGTTAATGAACCGGACGTGATTTTCCTGAAGCCCACTGTGGGCCAAGACACCAAAGAAAATAAAAACGATAAATAATTTGCAGCAGCGTGAAACCCACTTTGGAAAAGGAGGCACTGTGTACTACACGCCCCAGCATGCAGCACATTAGTGAGTATCAACAGAAAGCCCCACCTGAGGGCGGTGACATCTTGTGCATTAAAAGGGGAGTGCTCTCCAATGATTACGCTACTACAAACATTTTGCCCGTGAACAAGAAGAAAAGTCTTCGAAACGCGTTGGGCCAAATCAATAAAAGAAAGGAAAATGCTGCCGGTTGCCTTTACTTACTGCTCTGGAGTGCGTCTTCGAATGCAGGAACTTTGGTATAGAAAATAATTAACGGCGCTTCCAGTCGTGAAGACTGCACCACTCGTGAGTTAAGAGGCCACACAGACACAGAACTATTCGAAGCCTGTGAATGGGAGAGCAGCTTGGCTTGTTAATGAACCGGACGTGATTTTCCTGAAGCCCACTGTGGGCCAAGACACCAAAGAAAATAAAAACGATAAATAATTTGCAGCAGCGTGAAACCCACTTTGGAAAAGGAGGCACTGTGTACTACACGCCCCAGCATGCAGCACATTAGTGAGTATCAACAGAAAGCCCCACCTGAGGGCGGTGACATCTTGTGCATTAAAAGGGGAGTGCTCTCCAATGATTACGCTACTACAAACATTTTGCCCGTGAACAAGAAGAAAAGTCTTCGAAACGCGTTGGGCCAAATCAATAAAAGAAAGGAAAATGCTGCCGGTTGCCTTTACTTACTGCTCTGGAGTGCGTCTTCGAATGCAGGAACTTTGGTATAGAATATATATATATATATATATATATATATATATATATATATATATATATATATATATATATATATACACACACACTTATTTGTGGGCTTAAAGCATGCCCACTGCTTTTCATTTGTTTGTTTCAATGTCCTTCATAAATCCTTGCTTGCTAGCGGTCAATTCTTCCTCTTTGTCTTTAGTTTCCTCCCAGGGATCAAGTACTGTATCTTTACGTTTTGGCTAGTTATCAGTTAGTTTGGGGGGGACCGTTTATTTCTTTCCTGCTCATGTTACACTGTGGGTGTGTGTTCAGCTTTGGCACCCGTATTTTATTGCATCTTCCCTGGTTTCTTCTGACAGAAGGGGAAGGCTGTCTGGCTGCACAGTTGCTCCCCTACTTTTTGATAGAGGGCGATTTCTTGCTCCGCTCGCCTGTAAATCTTGTTTAGGACTTGTGCTGGGTTTACAACTAATTCAGTTCTGCATATATCCAGCATGCTTGATGGGGGTAAATTAACACGTTTTGCTCAATTGCACAGCAACAAAACATTGCTTTAGCTCATGTGTGTGTTAGATAGCGCGATCGAGGTTAATTCATATGAGAGTTTTTTCCATGCTCAGGCCCAGAATTGTATCATTCACATTATTCATTTATTTTAAATCTTTTTATTGAACATAAAACAAGCTTCAGCTCAACATCAATTAAAAAAAAATGTCATAGTAGGAGAGACATGCGACAGGTTTCACAAGGCTTGGTACGCACCCAGTCATAGGTACCTGCTATTAGATAACCTCATTCTCTTGTCGTAAACTAGAACATCATTTCTCCCACGTCAATACAAAACATTTCCCATGGCATTCATCAATGACCTCTGTACTTGGCCCAGCCACCCCATATATTTTCACCTTTACGTGGGCAACCCCGGCTCTGATAAATCACCCGTTCTGCCCCATAGCACCAGTCTAGGTCTTTCTTCCAGGCTGCGAGTGTGGGGGCTGTCCCTGCTCCCCAATCATTCACATTATGTATCCCAATATGGATACTGATTTATTTGCAAAGCAAATAATGCTCTCTGAACATTTTATCCTTCCACGTTTGAAAGCACACTCAAACCTACCCAACAACAAATGACGGCAATTACCAAACTCCTTCACACACTAAACAGATACTTAATCTACTGCTTCTCCTATCGCTTTGTTGTTCCCCAGAACTGCACGAGAACAAATTGTCACCTAATAAACTTTATTCCACACTTCGATTCACGTTCTTCCCTGCCCGTCCGCTTCCCTTACATGCCTTTCCTCAGTCTGTTGGCCATGTTCTCTAGCCTCCACCCTAGCTCTGCTGTGGGAAAGGGTAGCATGCAGTGTCCCTGGGCACATTACAGTCCACATGCCATACTTAGACAGGCTGCTGTCTCAGTAGAGACCCACCCACCATCCTCCCTGAATCATTTCTTGCTGGTTGCCTAGCTGGCAAGTTCTATCAAGTCACCTGGATTGCATTAACGCTCAGAACAGCCCCCGTCGTTCCAGGCTTTAAAAGTGTTTCTTTTCATTTTAAAAAAGTCTTTGGAGTATGAATGTAAATGATGCCATGTTTTGTATGCAGTGGTGCGTATCTTTTTCCATTCTGGCATTGCATCACTTCAAAAATATTATTTAATTATGCAGCAGTCTTCTTCCTTGTTTAACGGCAGTTACAAAGTCATTGTGGCCTAAACTGGAGTATGCGTTTAGAGATAAGTTTTATTTACCAAAGAATAGTTTTCAGACAGATTCATTCTCTGCCTCCAGCTCCTGTTATCTCTAGATGCAAATAGGCATCACCATCATTCGGATATGCAAGGCAAAGTGGAAAGCCGTTTAGCAATAGACATGTTTTTAGAACAAGTCTTTGAGACCTCTTTATCTGTCTCACCAAACAAACAGTATTCAATCTGATATATATATATATATATATATATATATATATATATATATATATATATATTTTCACATACATACATAGTGGAGCTTTACTTGAGCCGATCTTCATCCTTTTGTCTGTTAAATTCTTATACACATTTTTTCATCAACTGTACCAGATAACATTTTGATTGTGCACAACACCCTTCAAAATAGTCCCCTTTAGTGCCAGTCAAAGTTGAACTGGCTTAACAACAATCAGTCAATGCCGAAAGGACTCAACGGACAGTGTGTGGCCCGTATTTTTGCTAGTTTGTGAGCCTGTTCTATGGTATGCAGGGTTTTTACTGTTGACTTCTAAGATAATAAAGCAAACAATGCCTGCAGCAAGCTTAAATAAAGAAAGTCTTCCATACTTAGCAAACAACGTACACAGCAGGTCTTTACAAATTCAAAACTGCCCCTATTTCAAAGCAGTGGCTACCTTTGTAACCATCTAATTTGCTAATGGGGTGTGCCAGTGCAACAATGTGTTCATTTCTTTTTAAGTGTTACTTTACTTTAGCAAACTCTTTTTTTGGGAGGACCTGGGAGCTTCCCAAACACTGCTATCTGCATGCACATGAAAACATAAATAGGGCCAAGGCAGGGTCTTCAAAAGGGTGGTGGGGGGGCTCAAGTGATCCCAAGGCAGTGGAAGGGGGGGGGCTCCAAATATTCGTCATAAACCCCACCCCCATTTTCGATTGTCACACTATGGATGCTTTTACACGTTAGTAAGGTCTGCCTCACCAGAACAGTATGTTTGGCAATCATGTGTTTGAATGCATTTTTTTTTTTTTAATTGTAACAGAATTTACCAGCAATGTTGAAATAAGGTTTTGTGTTTAAATAAGTCTAGAGATATTTAAACATTGCTAATTGAATAGAATTGTGAAAACTTCTTATGAATTTTATTTTTTTCACGGTTGGGGGAGGGGTGGTTTAAGAAGTTTTAAGAGCACTGGGATGAGGCATTCCAAAAGCATTGAGTGCCAGTGATTATGTGTGCACAGAGATCCATCTTTCAATCTTTAATATCCAGGGATTTTGGGCTTGCCATTGAGGTTTAACGTAGGCTTCTCTATTCACTGACTGTTATGCGAGGTTGCCAATCTGTAAGGGAGACACTGGAGAGGGCAAACAATCACTGTCACAATAGTAACATTTCTGTCTCACTACCTCTCGTGGTCTTATCTCTGGAATCCTCTGTGGAAAGTTGTAATACTTGTTAATTTGCACTGCGTAACCTATGAAATGCTAGCACATGCTTCATGGGTGCTTTTGCATCTGCAGATTGCTCTGCTAAGCACTCTGCCCCGGCCCACAAGCTTTTTCTGAGGCTTCTTACATGAGCACATTACCCTGTTCTCTCACAACAATGGTTGGAGTTCTTTTTTTAATTATTTCTATAACCAAGCGTAAGAAGGGACTAGGAAACGTTACACAATTTTGTTTTACTTTTCTGAGCATTCTGTTTTGACATTTCCATTGTTTTATACTTGTGATGAATCAGTCTTCTTTCCGTTTTTATTAAACTCTAAACTCTCATTCCATTCCCAAAAGTCTTAGTCAGTGATGTCTCCCCAGGTGAGAATTCTTCAATGTAGTGTTTCTCACTTTCAAGTGCCCCTGTTGCCAAAGCCGTCTCAGCTTCAAACACTGAAATAACAAGGAAATGTCCAGGTACTGTAGCATAAAGTGTTCAAATTATCCAACCTGCGCCACTTATCCTTTGCTCCCTCTTTCCGCCTGCTTCATTTTTAATAGGTCTCGCCTGAGCCAGCGCACATGCGCAGCTCTGCAAGACTTTTTGTAAGGGGCTTCAAAAATCTGACCACACGCTTGAGTGTGTGTTTTTGTTTTTGTCACAGGCTATTGGCCTTTGCGTGCGTCTTTCTAGGAAAGACAGCACGCAATTGGGCAAAGGCGGGTGAATGTCCCGCCTTTGCTCCGCCCACAGCCTAATGCTTGCGGTTTCCCAGACGGGCACCATCTGCTTTGAATTATCGTGCCCAGACGCGTGCACAATACTTCAAAACAGATGGCTCGCTGTGGCGCACGCACCACTCCCGGGCTTCTTTCCCTTACAGCATGTTACGAAGGAGGAAGATCATGAACGGAGAGTCAGAATTTGGCAGCCGAAGGTTAGATTGTCCCAGCTTGTACATGGATGCAGGCACACATGCATAGCCAGTTCCAAAGGAAGAGAGATCAAAGAATGAGTACCAGAATCTCCCAGGATATGTTTTGCTGTCCTCATGTTGAAGCATTAACTAGGTGCCGAGTATGGTGCATGGAAGTGTTTTGTTGTATAGCACTCAGGTGCCCTGCCTTCCACTGCCCTACCCCTACCACCGTCAGACATGCAGGATGAATTATCGGCCCTCATTTTACCAATTGACCAGTGTTCGATCAGACTTCCAGTTTGCAGTCTGTTCAGTTAGTTGCGATTTTCTTTCAGAAGCTCGATGAAATAATTTTATCTAGTTGGATTAAAATAGAGTTGATACAAAAAACAAAGCAGAGCATGAATATTTTAGTAGTTAAATGTAGTGTTCCTATAGATTCAACCACCTCCTAATCCCTGCATGTTTGAAACATCGCCACCTTGTGGTCAGGGCTGTTATTAGACCAATCCGCTGCAACTAGCACATACTAGGAGAACTTTCGTAGCAGATGCCCAGAGCGTATGCTTCCAACTCACTTAAAAGTATCAAATCCTATTTTTGTCTGGTGTTCCCTCCTTAGTGAGCCTCGAACGCTGCCATTCTAGGCTCGTATTGGACACAAAGTTTGTACAGCTGTTCGTAGTGCGCATATGAGGTGTGTGATAATCTTGCACTGCTGAAGCTTGTGGTTCATCGAATACGTGTGTGAAGAAAACGCTGCATTACTTGTGACCATGGCATGTGCGAGATGTTTGCGTGAGACAAGCATGTACTACTGTAACATGCAATGTACCATTTCTGTGGTCTGTGTACGGGAGGATGCAATGCTAGTGTGTGTGCACTGGTGACAAGTGATGTTTTTATACATTGTTTTAGAAAAGTTGAATTGCTACTGTCTGTGGGGTATGGGGCCTTATAAGTGTTTAGCCATGCAACAGTTGATGTTGTTGTACCAAGGATATTGTGCTGGATAACTAAACACTTATGAGGTTCCAAATACGAGACCTATTGGCTATACCAATGCTTGTTTTAATAGTCAGTGTGAAGCTGCTGGGCTATAGCACAGTCACTAGACTGCTCCCTGCCCTCTCCTTCTCTTCTCATTTTCTTTATTTCAGTATGGGCCCAGCTTTACTACCAGGCCACTCTTTATGTGACAACGTGCAGAATATGGTTTTTGGTTCTTAAACCCTAATCAGACATCTTGTAAACATAAATTAAAAAAATCTAATATGCCAAAATGGCAGCCACACGGGCACACGTCATCACCCATAAATACATATGATTTCTCAGAGAAGATCTGGAGCTTAAATTGTGGACTGTGGAACCAGTAGACTCTGGTTTTATTCCAGACTCTTTCATTGGACTAAAATGTGTAATCTTGGGAAAATCCGGTAATCTTCATTAACGTGAATCCTATCTGAATAGGATGAATAAAATGCGAATAAAGATAATTGATCCACTCGTCTGGGTCCCTTGTGGCACCCTTGCTTGTTTACTGTGACATACAACACCAAACAATTCAACACAGACCCAACATAATTACACTCCACATAATACCACTCAACACAACACGATTACACTCTACTCAATACCACATAAATACACCCCACATAAAACCACTATGCCACATAGCAACAATACACTCCACACACGCCACATAATTACCATCAGAATAATTTCACTCAACATCACAAAGTTCCACGTCACACAACTCCACTTCACACATTTCTACTCCACATAATTCAACTCAACACACCACATACATCAAATCTACAGCACATAATTCCAAATCATGCCACAAAATTTAATAGCAATCCATTTAATTACACTCCATGATACAATCCCACTCCACATAATTTCAGTACACTCAATACCACATAATTACTATCCACATAATTCCACTGCACACCATGCCACGCAATTCCACTCCACAAATCCACTTCACACCATTCCACGCCACACAATTTCCCAACTATCAACTTCAATTCAACCCACATAATTCCACTCCACACCATATACATCCACTTCACAACACATGGGTAAAAGACTCATTTACAACGCCAGTAGCTCTAATGCTCACAAAAGCAAGATCTATTGGCTTTGCCAATGCTTGTTGATTTAAGATGTGGATAGAGCCCTTGGTTTCTTTCCTGAGGGGTATCTTCTTTTATTGTTCACTGGTCAAAAACAACATGGTACCAAACTATCGGGAAAAATATCTGACAAACTGTGTCCAAAATATATTTTATAGAAATAGTAGCCAAAAGGTGTTACTAATCTCCACTCATGGGACCAATATTTTTGTACGCCCCATGTAAGACACAATATTTCTGTCTGATACATTTTTGCCAATGATATTAGGACATACAACTGTTGAACCTTTTGGCATTTCTTTCAGCATTTTCAGTAAACTGCCCCTTTTAATGCACCCTATTAGATACATTTTCTGCGTCCTTTACACAAACTACTGTACCCAGCACACATTTCACAGAACTGATAAGTTCCCATCAGTCTGCATGAAACTTACATCTTCCCAGACACTTCTTCTAGGATTGGGGAGGAGATGGGCAAAGCTTGTCTCAGTCGCTGCTTTGAGCATGCCAATTCCGGAACTCCTCCCCCCGCCCCCTGTTGTGTCCTAATGGCTTAACCTACTGTTGCAGGCCTATTTGCTTTTAGTCAAAATAGCCTGTAATTCGCTTTAAAATAAAAACACATGGCCGCTTGGAAATCGGAGGGATTGCTTACCTTTAATCCGGGCTCATCGCGTGTTGAAACGCGTCTGGATTAAAAGCCAGGCGCTGCACTTTGTTTCTCTCTAATAAAGAGCCTGATGTCACTTGAAGTTTGGCGTGTGGTGTACTTCTTTTGAATAAGATGTGTGTTTGGATATATCTCCTACTGGCAACAGCCAGTGGGTATTTTTTCCCCATTGACAAAGCGTTTATTTTTTGCTAATCACTTTAGAGACGATTGACAAATCTTCACAAATTTTCCCCCAAAAAAGTGTCCGACTTTTGCCTAGTTCTGCATGGAACTTTTCATGGCGATTCTTCAAGCAGGGGGCGCAGAAAAGGAGGCGGAAAGCTATCTCTTGGCCCCGAATCAGACCTTTTTGTAAGTAGGTGTAAATCTGTTCAGTAGTTTGAGTTATTTAAAAAAAAAAAAAAATACAATCTTGTATATCTAGGGACAAAGATCCACGAGTAGCAGCAGATCCAATTTTATATATATATATATATATATATATATATACATATCTCTATATCTCAATCCCACCACGTCTTCACCACAGAAACAACGCTGCGCACTCCAGCTCGATCATGAAAAATCCTTTAATGTTTCCAAGAAAATCGCTAACACACTCGTTCTGGCACCCTGGCCTTCGTCAGTGTTAGTTTGCTTAACATTTCATGACCTTTAAATAACAAGTTCACTGATTAGTCCATCAGTACTATTCATTAACATAGACAAAGGACTTGACAGTATATCGTCCTGGCTCGCGTTCACATGGCAGCCATCTTAAATTGTGCATGGTAGACTGTGCTGCTGCCCAATAACATTCTTCAGTACACAATTTCATTAATTTCTGGGTTAACCTAATGGTACAAAATTCATAATGAAGAATATAAATCTACTTTTTTTTCACCCAATTTGCATGAATGATCATATCCGGTACTTTATAAAAACTCATTTTACATATGTATGATCGAAACAATCATGCCCACTCACCAATTTAATTCTAGTGAGCAGTCAGTTCGTCATCAATTCCAAAATTGAGCCCTCAAATGGACTTTCACTCTTATCACAGTTGCACAATAATAATTCATACTATTTTAAACAGTCTATGTACCATCTACTAAAATAATCATGCAGTGTCTCTAAGGATGTCACAATTATTACTTAATGTTATTAGTGAAAGAAGATATTTTTTGAAGAATACCTAATATACAAAAATTAATTGTCAGAGAAATACAAAGAGGTTCAGAAAAGTTTAGTGTGCTCACACAGGAGAACATTCTTTTTGTAGGGGGAAGGCAATCCATATCTCGATATCTATGCGAAGTGAAGGTACCCTGCTGCATGCATGTTATTCATTTAATCTTTAAGGCTCAGATTGACATGATTCACCTATGGATAAGTTTAACCAATGAAGGACTACAATTCCTCTTCCATGTTTAACCCCCCAGGGGGGAAACATCCTTTTCTACGCAACCATTACAACGCGTAATGGTTACATCGTGGTTTTAACAACGCAAGACATTACGTCGACTTGCACTGGAGGGCGCTCTAGACTAAGGAATAGTGTGAATTACTATTCCAACACCTTCCCTACTGTACGTTGACTGGAGTTGGAATAGTAATTCACACTATTCCTAAGCCCAGCGCCCTCCAACGCAAGTCGATGTAACGTTGTCAAAACCGCGATGTAAAATACCGCGTTCTGTTGGTATGCGTGGTATCATCATACATTCCCCCAGGGTTACGTGTTTGTAGCTCAATGATGTATCTTGCCTCAAGCTGGCGAAGCAGCTTCACCCTATCTCCTCCCCTTTCCTTCACAGGGACATGATCCAGGCAAAAATATCTTAGCCTATCGCTACGTGATTCATGTATTTCTGTGAAGTGCCTTGCCACTGGATAGGCACTATCGCGATTGGTTATCGCCCGTGTGTGCTCCAATATCCGTTTTTTGGCAGGATGGATTGTACTTCCAACGTACTGGAGACCACACGGGCATACCAAACAATAGACAACAAAGCTCGTGTTGCAATTCATCAATATTGCGCTTCAACTTTCTTCCTGGGATTGGATACTCTTTTACTTTAACACTATTCTTGCACGCCTTACATGCAGTGCATGGATAAAAACCGGTCACTGTATTCTTAAGTGTGGTCTCTGAAAAATGAGTACGTACTAGGAGATCTTTTAAGGATTTACTCCTCCGGTACGTAATTTTAGGTTTATTTGGCACAATTTTACCAATTATGCTGTCTGTCTGCAACACTTTCCAATTTCTCTCAACCAGCCTGCTGATGGTACCCGATTCAGTGGAGAATCCCAAAATCAGTCTCACACTATCTGCATTCTCACTCTTGGGTTCCTGTCCTTTCTTGAAATCCCAAAAGTGTAAGCGTGGTTTCTGTGGTGGATTGAAATATTATTCGTGTTGCCTTCTAAGCAAACTGCGCACCCGCAATGTGGAAAGCGAGGGAACTGGGCGGTTCTGTGATATATATATATATATATATATATATATATATATATAAATAAAAAAATTAAGTTAAAAAAAAAAAATTCACTGGGAAAAAAAAACAAAGGTTACAGGAACGGTCTAGTTAGGTTCACATTTTACCCACCCAAAACCATAGAAATTGAGCAGTTATACATAAACATATCTGAAGGAACTATAACTGGTGAGGTTAAGTAACTTTAGATATCAAATGCAATGAGAGGGGCCCCACACGCCTCATAGTACGCGGTCTATCGAGCTTTTACGGAAATAAACAAATGTATGTTTTGATTATCCCTCAATTAAAATCGTTGAGACCTCAGATTGTGGTCTCTTATGAGGATGATGGGGACCATGTAGCGCCTTTTAGGATTATTTTTCAAACTGGAACATTCAGATTGTAGCTGGAAACGTTGTTCTGCACAATAAGAGGTAATTTTTTTTTTAATGTTTTTATTTTTACTTGTCCTTCCACTAACCATCACAATATGTTACAATCATAATTCCCACACCTGTAAAAACAAACCTTCCCAATACATAGATCAAGAATAATACAATACAGTTTCATTATGTAGGAACAGCAGCTATCACAAACGTGTACTATACACCTCCAGAAATAATGGGATCCGAAAGAACAGTATCCAAAACATATGCAAATAAACAAAGAACTCCCTCCCTCCCCTCCCCCCAGGGTCACCCAGATACACCCCTCCCGTTGCCTATGAAGCATAAAAATCGGTAAGGAACCAGTGCGATATATTAGTTCCCCTATGTGCCCCCTAAGCCATCATGAGCTATATGGATACCCTGTCGTCTAGATCGGGTTGAGCCATCTGTGTCCTCTCAGTATTCCGTAAAGGGGAGGCCTCTACCTCCTCCCGCAGCAGAGCCTCTAGGATCATGCCCTGCCATGCTCTCACATCATCTTCTAATTTATCGTCCCTTCGGACTCGCCTCATTCAGACTACCTCCGCCGTCGCCCACTCAAGCAGGTCCCTGGCCCATTTCTTCAGTATAGGTGGCTGTGCACTCATCCAACGAAGCGCCACCAGTCTCTTTACCAACACTAAGCCTAGCTGCAAGATTCGCCTTGAAAGTTTCTTGCCCTTGGGCTTTGAGATAAGTCCCAGAAGTACTGGCTTACTCGAGCGTTGACTCGACCACTCCGTAACCTGTTTCAAATGATCCAATACCGCCTCCCAAAAGAGGATCACAATAGGGCAGTCCCATGTCATGTGTAGGAACTTAGCATCATCATATCTACACCTGGGGCATTTAGAGGACATGTCTGAGTATATTTTGTGTAGTGCATACGGGGACAGGTATGTTTGGTGTACAATATTAAAGTGAATTAGTTTAAAACGCACATTAGAGCGGATTTGTTTTGACCTCCGTATGCACCTTTTTCCACTCTACCTGTGTCAGGGGCGTTTCAAGTATTACATCCCATTTGCTCTGTATTGGCAGCAGACTTACAGCAAAGTCATCCCGCAACGCCCTATATATATATGGGATACCAATCGGCCGCCCCCGACCACCGAGACTAGAGTCCTAAGAGTAGTAAATATGGGCGGCTCCTCGGGGAATGATGGCCACACCTTTCACGCGATCGCTGAAATCTTGGCATATTGAAGGTATTGTCCATGACCTAAATTAAACGCCGACTCAGCCTCCCCTCTGGTGAGAAAACACTGATTCAAGTAGAAGTCTCCCATAGTGACACAGCCTCCCGTCGTCCATCGAGTGATGGACATGTGCTGGCTGATATTCCTAAACGGTACTACCGCCCAAAGCGCCGCATAAGGGGCCTTTTTCACCACGTAGCATCAGCACAATAAGAGGTATGTCCCTTTGGAATTTTAAATGGGATGAGTTCCAATTATGACATCTGGGTAAGATTGGATGGACTGATTTAGTTCCACCTTCTTTATTTGTCCACTTACAGGTCTTTTGACTCTGCATCCTACAAATGGTACATGTTTTAACGAAGTTATTTTCTGTATCGGAAGGCTCCTCACAGGTGAGTCAGAATAATTAAGGGAACTGAATGAGTTAATGTGGTTTTTTAACTGTAGAATGAATGGGCGATATAAAGAAGATTGGAAGCTTGTAATTTGTGACATCACCAGTCTTGAAGGGTGCGGCGATAAGAGAAAATGTTTTCCTTTAATATAAGATTTTGTTTTTCTATTATGAGTCTGTATATGTAGCATGGCACAAATTAGATATTAATGTGAAAAGTCACATATATATATTTTTTTTGTTATACAGGTGGTTTATACAATTATAGGAGGGGGATATTCATGTTGTCCTGAAGAAGGTGGTTTTATTCTAAAGCACCAAAACGCTTCGAGTTTGTTAAATTTGTGGAATATACAATCACATTTTGATTAGAAATTGGTTTCTGCAAAGCGTTGTTCTTATAGAGTCCTACAGATTAACTTGATTGTATGAAAGATGTAAATGTCTTATGTGTTCTCTCCTTTTCAGTATTGTATTCATCTGAGCTTTCTGTACCTATTTTAATATTTATATAATAATAATGTCGACATTTATAAAGCGCGAACAGCTACCTCTACAGAGGTGTGCCCGCGCAATAACCAACAAATGGAATGGAAAAAAAAAACTTTATTAAATTTGGAGAGATAAATAGTCACATATTTGTGCAGTACTCTGCTCTTTTAAGATTGGGGGAATCTATGAAAAGAAGATGATTTGATGTTTGCATGTTGAGTTGAATGACAAGTGATCTCCAAGGGAATTATTTGTGACTATTAAGTTAAGTAACTTTAGACCACGAGTTTTAGTTTCTTCAAATAAGTATTACTATAAGTGTAAATAACTGCTGACTTTCTATGGCTTTGTGTGGGGAAAAACGTTAACCTAAGTAGAACATCGCTGTAACCTTTAATGTTTTCAAAATATATTTAATTATTATACACACACACACACACACACAATGTATTGTTTATTGCTTTAAAACCCTCAGTTTCAAGACTGCAACAATGTGGAATTTTAGTATAAATTCTCATATGACCTATCCTGAATGACTACTGAAGAAATAGGATCTCTTTAGTCCTTTCTAAGTATCCATCGATGTGCAGTGCTGATATTTCTCCTGGCTACTTTCAAACTGTTTCCCCTCAACACAGCTGCGACCAAACCAGACAGTAGCAAAAAAAAAAAAAAAAACCTTGACGACAGTACATAGTGGTGTCTAAATACAGACATTTCTGAACAAGACCCCTATTGACCATAAATCTTTTCATTATAAAATACTGCATACATTTTGTACATGAATATGCATATCTTGTTAATATATAGCAGATGTATGCTGTAA
The DNA here is from genome assembly GCF_964204655.1 of Triturus cristatus. NCBI lineage: Eukaryota > Metazoa > Chordata > Amphibia > Caudata > Salamandridae > Triturus > Triturus cristatus. Next base: position 728,714,657 of record NC_140580.1, read on the forward strand.
AAACATTGTGTTTACAGGCCCCGTTGGCATTTTACCAAACAAGAGTGAAGGCACTAATATTTAAGCACAGTTAACCCCCCCCCCAAAAAAAACCCCACATACTTTTACATAGTTAAAGCATCATTTACTTAAAGAGTCAGTAATCCTTAAAGACAGAAAGGCTAAAATGATTAGGAAAATAATAAGTGCTAATTTTGACTACCTCATAAGAGCTCTAATCATGAACTAATATTTTACATTCTTATACTCGATTTGGCACAGTTGAAAATGGAGGCATTAAGCCTATCAGAAGCCAGCTCAGTGTTACCAAAAGGAAACACAGGTTGAAAAGTAAAAATCAGTGGATACTACTACAGAGCTGTTATGCCATCATGCGTTCATGATATCGCTTCTGGGACACTTTCAGGTATGCAACAATCATCCCATACTCATTATGCCATGTCATTGAGTGACAACGCGGTACCAGTGTTCACTCCCACACTGCCATACTGCTACAGATGTAAGGAGCCCAGATGAAAAGTAGGACACTATTTACACGACTCAGGAGAGAAGTAAGAACTATAGATGTAGAATGAAATGAGGAGTCCCAGGGAAGGTGAGATATTCAGTGCAGGAGAATGTTGTAATCTCTTGCTTCCAAGGTTCCTGTATTTAAATATAACCGCTTTGAGGAAAAGATCGTAGTTCTTTCACACAGTAGTGAGTGACACTTTTCACTAAGCAGTTAAAAATTTCATTATCACAATGAATGCCACTCATCCTATTGGAAATAGCCATCCTTACCAGGTTCTACCTCATTTCATCTGAATTCAGGGATTTATCAGACAACTTTACTCAAAATGTACTTACAAAGATGAACCATGGTGTCTTCTTGTTAGACTCTAAAACACAGGGGAAAAAAGAAAGTAAATCTCGACTTAAAAAGTAAGTTTTCAACACAAAGTTTTGAATCTGTCTTCTATTTATATTATTTTAACTTGCTAATTGTTGACAGTAGTTTTTTAACTGAAGGTAACTGGTCACAAAACCAGAGGTATGGTTTCTTCCCCAAATAGCACAATAATAAACAAGTGCTGGCAAAGCCAAAAGGTCTAGCCTATATAATGCGACTGCCAAGATATTCGGTTTGCCAAAGCGTGTTTGTAAAGCATTTCTTCACACAAAAAAAGAAAAGACAAAAACATTAAAATACTGGCGGAACAGTAAATAAAGTATTTTAAAAATGGTACATTCATTTCAATATCTTCAATCTTTATAAGTGGCCTGCTTTATTTTGCAAATACTTTCCCCTCAGGACACTCTGTACATAAATTAAAAAGGATAAAAAGTCAAAGGAAGTGTCAAACTTTACAGGACAAAATACTTTCAGTGGCCTAATTTACTTCCCATGGGACTCAGAAATGTAACATGCTCCAACCATTTGGTCCTATGCAGTAGCACAGGGAGCAAATGTATGTGCCTCCAGGAGGTGAGACAGCTCATTTTCAGCCATGTTAAGCGCTTCATCTGCCTCAAACGTGAGAGAAGTGCAGCAGCCGGTCTTTGACGAGTGCCACAAAAGACTGTGTTAAGGCATGTGCTTTCATGCAATATCTTTAATGCAGGCAATTAAACAAAAATAATCTTTAAAGTCTGCTCCATACTCAGGCAACAATTAACATGTTGCTGTGCGTTACAGATTAGCTGGGTGGGTGGAGAGCAACAGAGGCAAGATAATTGAATATTTGTGAGAGGGACAGGACAGGGAAGCACAGGTGAGGGACAGAGGAACAAATCACATGCACTCTCATGGAGTGCCGACTGAAAAAGGAAAAAGTAGTATCCTAAATGTGAGCAGTTGAAGGATACAATTCATTCAATCAAAGGGATGGTAAAGAGGCTATGCACCAGGGGAGGGACATACACAGGGAGGAAGGAAAGCCATTAACTATGAAACAAATTAGAATGACAAAGCAAACTAATGGTAAGCAAATGGCGGGCTACAACAACCACTAAGTTTTTGGTATGGTCCACAAGAGGATTTGGCATACAGACAGCTAAAATAGGCCTCGTAGGAGAGACCTAAAAATCACCCCAATTAATGTAATAGTCGTAGGAAACTTGAACTTAACAGCCTCCTGATCAATCTTCAGCTTTATAGCCTAATATGATTCCAAGGTGTTTGATACCAAACACAATATGTTTCTATGCAGCCGTTTGAGATAGCATTTACCGCGAGGTTATAATGCACCTCTACCTATATGTCCGGCTGAGTCACAGACAACCCAGGAGAATGGTCGCCGAAGGCTGCAGAGAGGCTCTGCTCATGCAGGGGCACCTTCTCACCAAAAACCCAGCACCCTGCCTTCAGAATTGATAAGGCTCGCCATAGGGGAGACTTATAAGTTTTAAGTGTAGTGACGTATGGATATAGTGAACCTATATCTAACGTAAGAGATGCAAGAACCAGCTTACACAGGTTTCAGTAGCAGGCCTGTAGTTCCATTTTGCATGGCCTGTCATGGGTGGCGTAATACATGCTTCAGCCCATGGGAGGCCTCTGGGGTACCAAGGCCCTGGGGACCATATACAAGGGACTGATAAGGGTACCCCAGGATACAATCTGGAGTGTACCAAAGTACATGCATAACAATTTAGGGAGAAAGCAGATAGACTTAGGTCCTGATTAGCAGGATCCCAGTCAGACTAGTAAAACAAACAGCAAAACACCAGGCAAAAAGTGGGGGTAACCATGCAGTCAGATCCTACCTTCCTACATTTATTATCAAACAGGTCAAAGCTGGAAGATCCAGATCCCTGAGAAGCTCCAACTCACTTCTTTTCATCACTCCGAAATTCAAAAAGACAACCACTCCATCCAGATCCTTTTCTGGTAACGTACCTAGGATATGGAACTCACTCCCGACTAACCTCAGATGCAACCCCTCCTTCCTGTGCTTCAAAAGGGACCTGAAACTCCTTCTCCTCACGAAATACCTTACCGTCCAAGTCAACGAACCAAGACTCCTATAACCTAGTTGACTCACTGCTCATTTGTCCATCATGGATAAGCTGAGTTTGGACTGTCCCAACCTCGTGAGCTCCCCCCTAGCTTTCACTGTATGCCTAATTATGTGTTGCCTATATCCTTGTGCACCCTTATGTCCTGCTGTACCTTGTATGCCTAATAATGTTTGGCTTATATCTCTATACATCCCTATGTCAAGTACGTAATGCACCTATGTATGTAAAGCGCTCTGATACCCCCGGGTCTAGCTAGCGCTGTATAAAACTTATAAAATAAAATCTACATTTACATAGACACTTTGCTATTGTAATCATTTGTTCTTGTTTTCCATAGGATTAATCATGTAACACAGCTGTTTCATGAGTCTAAATTACAGCTTTCAGATATATTTCTTGTTTTTTGTGAGAACACCTTACTACTTATAGGACCTATAATTTACTGTAAGTACAAGTAAATGTAGATACGTTATTTTGAGTGTTTGCGTTTCGGTGGGTATAAGCGGTCTTTGATTTGAGAGTTGGGTTTGCTGCATTTTGACAGGGCTCTTACTGTACTCCAATAGAGGGAGATACAATTCCACAAGTAGTAATGAGATCTCTCTCAAGCCAGATATAAGTGGTTGAAATGTTGATTGCAATCCTGTCAGGGATGGGGGGGGGGGGGGGGGACGTGGCTTTAATCTAAAAATCTGCATATGCACTCTCGTTCATCTAATGAGTTGTGCTAATTTTCAGTGGGATAAATCAACATGCAAAGATGGTTTACAGTGAGAAATGAACATTGTGATTTACAATGAAGGTCTTGAGAGCTATGAAAATAGATGATGTAACTAAACTATACATAGAGAAGTGAAAGGGTCTAGCAATTTGAACGGGGCTATTTTTAAGGTGTATGTGTTCATGTGCAAGGGCAAAATGCAATCACTCAAAATGAAGGCAACCAATGGCTGGAGTGGTTTGGTATATACCTTCTACTGGGGTGCGAGGTACTATAACTGGAGTGCCATGTTAACACTGATTGGTGAAGGAGTGCTGATTGAGATCCCCATTACATGTATTTTTCAGATTTAATTTTTGGGGAAAACATGATGCTGGCAACCTTCTTTAAAAAACAAACAAAAAAAAAAAAAACAACAAAAAAAAAAGGACTTGTCTGAGATGTAAACATAGTAAGGAAAGAAGAAACCGAAAAGGAAAAATTAGCGTTTGACAATTGGAGGCAGCCAAACGTACAGACCTCAGTATGGTTCTAACAAACAAGGTTTGCATGGTATATAAACTCTATTCAGCAGCCTAACCACCAGGGAACTGGTACTTCTTACTAAATAAAAAGGCATAAACAATGTTTCAATAAGTATACAAAGAATTATGGTGAAAAATTCAACTTGACAATATTTGTATGATCAGTTATGCCAAAAACTAATTAAATTGTTGCCAAAAAGGCCTTCAATCATAGCAATAGAAACATGCGAACAGTACATAAAACATGCATGTGCAACACATCAAGTACACTGTTTACATTAAATTCTTCTTAACATCTGCTGTAGTCGAAGCAATATGGCAAACAAAAGAAGACGATGGACGGACCACTGAAACTTTTCAGACACTCACCCCCAGTCAGGGCCGAACTGGCTGTAGCGGGCAATCCCCCAGTGCGCCGCACGGGTGGGGGCAGATTTTGGGCCCCTGGGGGCCGTTTTTGTTACAGGGCTGTTTTCACAGCATAGCTGCAAAATCGGCCCTGTAACAAAATCAGCCGAAAACCGGCCCTGGCAAAGAGCTCGGCTGCACCCCATCCCCCTGGGGTGGAGGGCAGCCGAGCACTTTTCCAGGGTCGGTTTTGGTTCCCAGTCCGGCCATGCCCCCAGTCACAGATCTGGGTTGAATCCATCATCATACTTCAGCTCATTTCGCCACCCCAGTTCAGACCCAACCATATGCAAATCAGACTTGACCCTATGCCTCATGGGAACAGTCCAACCAACACTGCCAAGCCAGGTCTTCCCTGGACCGGAAACAGGCATCCTGTGACCAGTTTTGGGGTAACACCCCTCATCAGCCAGGCTAGCTTGAATCCAGTGGCAAAGTAAGGGGAGGACCTGGCCTGACAGCCCTGGTTGGACTGTTCCCATGGGGAACAGAGTCAAGACTGATTTGCATATGGCTGGGTCCAAACTGGAATGATGTGGTGTAAAAAAAAAAAAAAAAAAAAAAAAAAAAAAAGGGAAGATGGATTTAACCTAGATCTGCGAATGGGGGTGAATGAATGTAAGATTGATTAAGCATTCCGTCCATTACCTGTTCCTTTGCATTTGTCACCCTAAGTGGGAAGGGTATGCCCAGACGTGGGTCCTGTGCTTGCTATGCCACCAGATTCAATCTATTCAGGCTGATGAGGGATGAAACCCCGATACATGTTATAGGATGCTTGTTGGTGGTCTGGGGAAGACCGATCCTGGCAGTTTCGCTGGACTGCTCCCATGGGGTACAGGGTCAAGACTGATCTGCATTTAGCTGGGTCCAAACAGGAATGGCGTGGCGTTCCAAAATAACGATGGATTTAACCCAGATCTGTGACTGGGGCAGAATGTTTGATTGATTCATATTCTGTCCATCATCTGTTCTTTTGCAGTCGAAGCAATATAGCTTTAGTCTCCAAACTCAATATGCATGGCAACTGCACCGAGAAATATAGATTGAATAGGTAAAAGGGATATAAATGGAAAGAAAATAGAAAGTTAATGGGGAGAAAGAAAACAGGACCAAGAAAGGCAAAACGTAGGTCGACGATCACGTGCCGTGACTTGCAAGGATGCTATAGAAGTCAAAGGCAATGTGATGTCACGAACATAACTGGGGCCTGGCTTTAGGTTTAGAGCAAAGAAACTGTAAAAGACTGCGAGGAATCACAGAAGTCGGACAAGTCAATACACACACAGTATGCATTCTTAGTTCCTTGCAGCACAAGGCAATTCCTACTCGCGAATGGAAGCACTTCGGCAGGGACCTTTGGAAGAGGACAAGCACGAAGAAACCCATCACACGGGTACGGACCGAATGGCTTACGGTGACCAATCGAGCCACAGAAACTACGCGTCAGACCAAGTAGGAGTTTTGTCAAATCAACTGGGATTCTTGGCTGTCTACTCACAAACACCGATGGAAGGGGACACTCGGGTGCGTATCAGACGGTGGCGCCGGCTAAAGAACACTCACAGTCAGTAAAGAGTTAACATCTCTGCACTCCCGGTAGGTTGACCGCCCGCTCTGTCGTGCAGCAGCTAAAATAACGCGACAAAGTCATGTGCACTGTACAGGGCCTCATAACAAATGAACAACTGTTAATAGTTTCCTTATCCAATCATAAGCAACTGTGGCATTGGCGTGTCTCCTCAGCCAATAAAACGTCTAACATGAAGACCACAAGCCAATCCTATGAACGTGATTCCACTAAACCAATACAAGATCGTTACACTTTTCCATCACTTCGTTGAGTATTGTATCCACTTATCTGATTGGTGTCGAGCCCTTTAGGTTCCGCAAGTCCTGACCCGGCTCGCCATAATTACGGGACATAAGACGTCCGTTAAAGGAGTAGTTTTTGGCAACGGATTTCGGTCTCATATACACGACTGTCCAGGGAAACTTTGCACAGGGGTCACCCTAAGCCTAGATGGGTGAGTGAGTGTTGGCGGAAATTGCGAAGGGCATGAGGGTATAACTACGCGATCCCGCCCCTCTACTCACACGTTCCCACCACAACTGTCCCACGCACACACCTGCTGCCTCACGTACTCTTCTCCTACCCTTCTTTTGTCACTTCCGCTTCTTCCTCCTGACGCTCATTGTTTGCCTCAGGCAGCAAACACCCTGTTTAATGCAGCCCCATTGAAACACTTTATGTAAAAAGACATATTCCCCGGGCATTCGTTCTCGCGCTAACACCGCATATTAGCCTGACCATACACATCCGTATTATTAGATCCATTAACACACTAATTCAAAATTTACCTAAACAGTATCATAACACGTAACATTGTTGCCAAAGTAAACACATTGAATGTATAAAACCACTCTTTTTCTATATTGGTTGTTTTCGCTTGCAGGCTACTTCGAAGTCCGTATAGTTTGCTTAATCTGGGTGCTCCCATGTTGTGATTTCCCAGGGTCTCTGTCAGTGATCCTCTGTTCCCTCATTTGAATCTGTGCCTTATTTGTATCCAATGTCATGCCCTTGTTATTGGTATTCCCTTCTGCGTGCTCCCTTTGTGTGTTTCCTGTCCTTGCATCTTCAGTCTCTCCCTGAGTGTATATCATCCTGTAACTGTAAATAGGGCATTCTGTTCTTATGTCTCACCACGTTTGCCTGTTTGCCTTTCTGCTCTTTACATCTTTCCTTCCATTGGACCGCGACTTCTCGCTCTGTCGTTCTCTCCGTTTTAAGAGATTTGTGTCACCCTGCTTGGTGGCCATCTCCGTGCCAATCCTCGTTTGTTTACCGTGTATCTCTCTTGTTACTTTATTTCGTGCTTGCGAAAAGATCGATTCTTTTAGTCCTTGAGTTAGTGTTTGCCTAGATCTATGAGTATCTCTTTGTCTATGTACCTAATCCTGTCTCGTAATTACTGTCAGTCTTGTTCTGTTCCCGTGACAGTTTCCCCTGTCCATGCGTCCATATCTCTCTGTCACTCTTTACCTGCCCATTTCGGCTTTCCGTTCTCTCAGTGTCCAACAAAAACAAGAGCAATCCATATATCCTTGTGAACTGGGTATAGATAATCAGCCAATTTACAGTTGTTCACAAGGAACTCACTTAGATCCATTTTTTAAATATTTTGAACAAGGTATTATTGTCTTGCAGCGATTTAAGCGAAATTAGTATACAATGTAGTCTAAATGCATTACATTTATATTTTCTTTTAAGTTAGACTAAGTAATTGACTTCAAAGAACACAGTTAACTAGAGAGAAAACATCCCCACAAAACAGTTCTTATGCAACACTCACTTCAGCCGAAGTAAGTGCTTTTTATTTCCAATTGTAGTTTAAGAAATTAGAGTAATACCGTAAACTTATATTGTGTATTGACACTATGTACACATACATCTTTGAAAATTCGTGACTTATGTGACCCCAGTGGAGTGACCGTAAACAAAACAGTGAATATAGCTACAGTGACAATTCTTAACAAGCATTTACAATGCAATGGTCTCGGCAATATTATAGGTAGAGCTATTGGTATTGCTCATTATTTTTTTATCATTTTTGTATCCCTAAATAAATGGCATTGTCATTTCTATTGGCATTAGCTTTTTTTTTGCTCCCTTAAATGGGACCTTTTGCTAGGAACTCCTGGAGAGGGCTGTAACGAGTTTATTAATTATGTGCGCTGTGAAAAAGTTGCACAAACAGTTAGATACTGCCCAGTAAGAGAAATAACGTCACAGTTATATGCACTAGTGTTTTGGGGGTCGCTCCTTTGTGCCTGACTGTTTCTAGCCCCTTCGCCCAGCACTGGGTGCATGTGAGAAGTTGGCCTGGTATATGCTGTTCACTAGTTCTAGTGACCACCTTGTACCATGCCAAGCAACCCTTATGGTGTGGTTGTAAGTCAACCTTTTCGGACTAGCTGCCCTAGTGGTAGCGTAGGCTAAGCAGTCTTTGAGGCTAAACTCGTGAAGCGTGTTAAGCAAGCTGTTTTACCAATAGTAACCCCCTTTTATACCAATGAAAGGACACCACACAGATATATATTCAAAATATATATGTATTTATTTCTCAAAGTAACCCCTAGTCTCTTTATGAGCACAGGAGCACAAATCGTCAAACAAGATTATCACCTAATACACAGAAGTTGCACTTTATATGGATAGGCCCTGGTGGCCACTCGAACCATATACTAAAATAGTGGTATAAGTACCACGAACAGAAAAGGGAAAAGGCCTAGGGCCTCTAGAATCGCTGGGCCTACAAGGAGCTAACGTCAGTTAGTGACCAGGAGGTCCACGGGTGGCGTGTGCAGAGCAAATAGTCACACGCGTGCTCCCATAGGTTTCAATGGGTGCGTAAAAAGTACAAAGTTACTGCAAAAGGAATCTTCCGGATGACCTAGGAACTTAAGATTTGGAACACAGGCACTAGAGATGTATTACTACACTTGGGCACAGGTGTGCCAGCTTTACCTCACCCACAGGAAGCGGGTGCATAGGCCTCGAAGTGCGTCGGGTTTCTTCTATCTGTTCCGTGGAGCTTGAAGACAAAGATGCTGCAGGCGGTCGGTCCGGGAGAGATGCAGTGGATCCAAGAGTGGATCGGAGATGTTGAAGACCTGTAAGCAGAGGGGACAGTGTTCACAGTCACTAGCCAGTGACCAGCGTGGCACCAGGTGGGTACCAGGCGATGTCGGGTGCAAACAGGTGATGAGGGGTAGCTTGTCTCCGCAGCCACGTGGTCCCTGAAGGTCGACAACGTCCAGGAGTCGGCACACGAGCTGTCCCACGCAGGCTCTCGCTGTCGGCGGTGTCGGCGACTTGATCGAGCAAACAAGCCTTGGCAAAAGCAATTGCAGGAGGATTCGGAAATCAGCTGTTGGTTCTGACCAGCAAGGTCAGAGGGATTGCTCCTTTGGAGGGGAGCAAGGGCCAGTCTGGAGCAACCAGACCAGCGGTGTTTTGTCGTAGATTTCGTCGCCAAGATGGCCACTAGCCAGCGGGCCAGCAACCGGTTAGGCGCGTCGAGTGGCAAAATGCAGAAGGGCCCCACGCAGATCGTGGAGATGCTGGAGGGCTCACCTTTGGTGCAGATGCTGCTCGAGGGTTGGGCTTCTCAGGACCCAAAGCACAACTTGGAGGGAGCCTCGGTTGTTGCACTGGTCAGCTTGTCGTAGTCGTTCCAAGATGGCTGGCTCCACGTGTCTCGGTGCCTCCACGGGTCTCCTCTTTGCAGGGACTGTGGATCGGGCGGTGAGAGGTCTGGAGGTCCAGGTCTTGTCAGTCTCTGGGCTCGGGCTCCGGCGGGAGGCGGCGGCAAAGCAGACGTTGATTCGCTGGATGGTGCTTGCGTTAGCAAGGTGGTCACTCCCTGACCACAGGGGAGATTTTCTTCAGTCTTCTGTGCAGCAGAATGTCGAAGTTCCCGTCTTCTTCTTAGTTTCAAGTTGATTCCAGGATGTCTGAAGTCTTAGGACACAGCTCCTACCTTTATTCGGATTCTAGGGGCCGGACTACCTGCTAGGTCCCTCCCTATGGGTGGGACCAGGAAGGGGGGTGGTTACACCCCCAATCCTTTGTCCAGCTCGCCCCAGGCCCGGGACTGGTGTGCCCCAGGACCGGTTTGAACTGGCATATGCCCCGAGGCTCCTTGTGAGCCACAGGCATGTCTGGTTTCTTTCAAGCCCTACCTGACCAATACACAAAATCCTGTCTGGGGTGGTGCATGCACCTCCCCTGGCAGGAAACCCTTTGTCCACACCTCCCAAGCTGGAAGGACTCCCAGCAGCAGGAGGGCAGACTTGTGTCTGTGGTGGCAGCATCCATTTTGTGGAGCTGAGGCTATGTCTGATTTTACCCGGGTTTCAGGCACTGTACATGTCGTGTCCCTCTAGAAGGGTGGAATGCTAACCCCGTCGCCAGAATTGGCGAGGGGTTAGTATTCCAATTCGTATGACACCTTACTCGACATGTTTTGATAAAGCCAAACCAAAGATAGCATTTAACCGCGAGGTTCATAATGCACTTAAGAGTATATGGTATGACGATATCTGGAAACAGTAGAAGGAAGTTGTTCCGACCACTGCAGACAGGCTCAGCTCATGCCAGAGCACCATCTCACATGGAACCAAGCACTCTGCCTTCAGGATTGTTAAGGCCTGCCATAGGAGTGACTTATAGGTTACCAGGTGTCCCATTTAAGTTTAGGTATAGGTATACTACACCTAAGTAAGAGGTGATTACACCAACTTACCCCAGCTGAGTGATCAGCCAGTTGTGTCAGATTGTTAGGCCAAGCCTGGGGTGGCATAATACATGCTTCAGCCCCTGGCAGGCCTTGGATACACCAATGCCCTGGGTACCTAGTGTACACTGGTACAGGGGCTGACAGGGTGATCCAACCAATTGGGTATGTACCTAGGGTACATGGAGTCCATTTTACAGAGAGAGCAGATAGCCTGAGAGCCTGAATGGCAGGATCTCAGGCCAACTAAGTCGAAAAACCAGCTAGACACTAGGCAAAAATTTGGGGGTAACCATAGTCAGATATCCACCTTCCTACACAACCCCCCCCCAAACGAAGGGAGATAAGGCTGACCTTGACCAGGTAAGCCTATATTGCCCAAGTGGCCATATAAGGAGGAACCAGCACTGGCATGGTTACCCCCTGTCTCATGGTCCACTAAGCAATCCCTCACCCTAAGGGTATCAGAGGGTCTCCACCATAGGGAATCTCTACCTGTGGTGTGTCTTGGCAAAGTAAAAGGCTGGTGTTGAGATGGAGTACTGAAGTGAGTGTCCTCAAAGTGAGGCCTCAGCTTCCTCCAATCATCCTCCACCATGGATGCCTTTCTTTCTTTAACTGAGTTGCACTGTGCTCTCAGGGTCAGCCTCTGGCTACCTAAAGCTGGAGGCTGGGTCCCTTTTGTGGGCTTACTGGAGGGACAGGTCAGGTTTGGGGCCCTAAGGTCCCATGTTTGCCTGTGCCCAACAGAATCCCCCTGGGGGAGGTCCCTAACTACCTGTAAAGGAGATCCCTCAGGAATGTTTTTACCCATCACCTGACTAGGGCTACTAGCCAGGCAATCCTCATTCTTTTGATGGGGGGGTTCTTGTGGACAGGGGCCCTCTGGGGGTCCACTGGCCTCCCTGACCTCTGCAGCCCTGGGCTGACTGAGGCAGGGTAGAGAGAGGCAGGCTACCTGCACCAGACTGGATCCCACCTTGGAAGGGGCCACTGACATCAGAGGCTCTGCCAGGCCAGGCCTGGCTACCTCTGGGGCAGTTCCTTCACAAGGGGTGAGGTCAGATCCCTGAGGAGGCTGACCTTTTCCTAATGTCTGGGGAGAGGGAGACTTTTCTTCCTCCCCACTACTCTCAGTTTGTGTGGAGTGATCCATTGTTTCAGGCTTCACTACACCTATGTCAGTCTGAGTATAGGCTGAGACCATTACAGCCTTGCCAACCTTTTCAGGGGGGCACTCAGTTTGTGTTTGAGCTGTGACTGTCACAGCTCTGCCAGTCCCTACAGGGAAGTCTGTCTGTGCCTGGGCTGTGGCTACCACTGCCCTTCCAACCTTTTCAGGGAGGAAATCTATTTGGACAGGGGTTGTGAATGGCACAACCCCCCTACCCTTTTGTGAAAGGCCTACCATTTTAGAATGGGTGTCTTGTTCAACTCCAGCCCAAGCTGAGAGTTCTAAGTCATTCCCCAGTAAGCAGTCTACAGGCAAGGTTGGGGACACTGCTACCCTTTTAGGGCCAGTGACCCCTCCCCAGCTGAGACATACCTCTGCCATGGGATGACTGTTCTGTTTGCCATCAATGTTAGTCACCTGGTAGGAGAAACCGGGCAAAAGCTGCTCAGAGGGAACTAGCCAATGGGCCACCATTGTGATGCTAGCCCCAGTGTCTCTGTAGGCCTCAGCTTTTGTACCATTGATGTAGGGCTCCTGTCTGTACCTACCCAAAGTGTTGGGACAGGCAGTGAAGTTGGCAAACCCCATGCCACCATCACAGACAAGAGTGGTTGCTGTAGGGGAATTGGCTAAGCCAGGGTCCCCCTGTGTTCCCCAAGTAAACCCACCCAGATTTCTGGGGGCACTCCCACCACCTGGGGGATTACTGCTGACAGTAATAGGTGGTGTGACAGGAGTAATTGGAGGAACAGTTTTGTTTTTAGCCCTTGGGCAACCGCTGTCAGTTTTCCAATGCCCAGGAGTTTTACACTCATGGCAGTAGGGCTTTTTAGCTGTGGTAGAGGAGGGAGCTTGGGACCCACCACCCTGTGTGGAGTTTTGGGGCCCTGAGGAAGGTTTCTCTTTTTCTTTATCCCCACCCTTCTCTTGAGGCTTGGTGGTATCTTTCTTTTGGTCACCACCCTGGTTTTTAGGCCTGATCCTGGTCCTGACCCATTTATCTGCCCTCTTTCCCAATTCTTGGGGAGAGGTCAAATCTGAGTCTACCAGGTGTTGATGGAGAAGCTGGTTTTGACAATTACTTAAAATCTGCTCTCTCATCATCAAATTGTACAATCCTGTATAATCAGACACCTTACTTCCCAGCAACCAACCCTCCAAAGCCTTAGTGGCACATTCCACATATTCAGACCAGTCCTGAGTCTGTGTCTTCTGGGTGTCTCTGAACATTAACCTGTACTGTTCAGTGGTTAAGCCTAACCCATCAACTAGGACACTCTTCAGGACTCTGTAATTTCTGACATCCTCTTCTCTAACAGTGAGGAGTCTATCTCTGCCTCTCCCCTCAAAGGAGAGCCATAAGATTGCTGCCCACTGGTCTTCAGGAACCTGCTGCACTTTGCAGGCTCTCTCAAGAGCAGTCATCCATTTGTGGATGTCATCCCCACTTTTGTAGGGGGGCACAACCTTAGACAGGTTTCTATTGTCGAAAACCCTATCTTTGTCCTTAGGGACAATGCTGCCACCAGTGGGTATAGACCCACTCTCTTTATGCTGTCTAGCCTTGCTAAGTTTCTCTTCCATCAGGGCTACTTCTAGCTCCTGCTTCCTGATCCTCAGCTGGGCCTCTTGCATCTTGGCCTCATGTTCCCTCCTCTGAGGGGTGGTCATCCTTCTCCTGGAGTGACCTTGAGAGCCTCTAGAGCCATGGGAAGCATTGGAGTCACCTGAGCGATTCCTTTGCCTTCCAAGCCCTGTGTTAAGTCCACTGGGGAGATCCAGTGGGTTGAACCCACTGTCAGTCCCCAATAGCCTTGGTTTAGCTGGGCCAAGTATAATACTTGGCACTGGGCTAGTTCTCCCTTCATCCTCACTACTGTCAGTATCCTTTTCACTCTCATCCTCTGTGGTAGGCATCCCATCTAAGGGGTGACTATTGGAACTGGGTACCTCTGTAGTATCTTCAGAAGGGGGGCCTCCTGTTCCTGACCCTAAGGGGGCTAACTGGGAAGCTTTCTTGAGTGCTCTCTGATTCTCATCATTCTGTAAGAGCTCTCTGAGCTCAGCAGAGTTTGGGTTCTTGGGCTGTTTAAGGCCTCTAAGAGTTGCCAAATGCCTGAGCTCATTCTGGTTAAGGGTAGCAAAGCTGGATGGTGCCCTCTGGGGGTCACTCTCAACAGAGATGGGTACAGTGGACCCCTCTGCCCCGGCCATTGCTCTTAAGTGTGGGTGGATGTGTTGCAATCTACCTACACTTGGGTTTACCTACTAAACCTATCTAGTAGTTGTAGTCAGGGTGTGCTACTCCCTTTGCTCTACAACAACTAAGTTCAGTAGAACTTATGTATATCTAATCTTGTTTTATATGTACCTACAGGTACCTATGTGATCTTTCAATTGGTAACCAAGAGATTACAATGGTAAAACACAGCAAGCTCAAATCCAACCGCTGCTCACCAATGTGAGAAGTTGGCCTGGTATATGCTGTTCACTAGTTCTAGTGACCACCTTGTACCATGCCAAGCAACCCTTATGGTGTGGTTGTAAGTCAACCTTTTCGGACTAGCTGCCCTAGTGGTAGCGTAGGCTAAGCAGTCTTTGAGGCTAAACTCGTGAAGCGTGTTAAGCAAGCTGTTTTACCAATAGTAACCCCCTTTTATACCAATGAAAGGACACCACACAGATATATATTCAAAATATATATGTATTTATTTCTCAAAGTAACCCCTAGTCTCTTTATGAGCACAGGAGCACAAATCGTCAAACAAGATTATCACCTAATACACAGAAGTTGCACTTTATATGGATAGGCCCTGGTGGCCACTCGAACCATATACTAAAATAGTGGTATAAGTACCACGAACAGAAAAGGGAAAAGGCCTAGGGCCTCTAGAATCGCTGGGCCTACAAGGAGCTAACGTCAGTTAGTGACCAGGAGGTCCACGGGTGGCGTGTGCAGAGCAAATAGTCACACGCGTGCTCCCATAGGTTTCAATGGGTGCGTAAAAAGTACAAAGTTACTGCAAAAGGAATCTTCCGGATGACCTAGGAACTTAAGATTTGGAACACAGGCACTAGAGATGTATTACTACACTTGGGCACAGGTGTGCCAGCTTTACCTCACCCACAGGAAGCGGGTGCATAGGCCTCGAAGTGCGTCGGGTTTCTTCTATCTGTTCCGTGGAGCTTGAAGACAAAGATGCTGCAGGCGGTCGGTCCGGGAGAGATGCAGTGGATCCAAGAGTGGATCGGAGATGTTGAAGACCTGTAAGCAGAGGGGACAGTGTTCACAGTCACTAGCCAGTGACCAGCGTGGCACCAGGTGGGTACCAGGCGATGTCGGGTGCAAACAGGTGATGAGGGGTAGCTTGTCTCCGCAGCCACGTGGTCCCTGAAGGTCGACAACGTCCAGGAGTCGGCACACGAGCTGTCCCACGCAGGCTCTCGCTGTCGGCGGTGTCGGCGACTTGATCGAGCAAACAAGCCTTGGCAAAAGCAATTGCAGGAGGATTCGGAAATCAGCTGTTGGTTCTGACCAGCAAGGTCAGAGGGATTGCTCCTTTGGAGGGGAGCAAGGGCCAGTCTGGAGCAACCAGACCAGCGGTGTTTTGTCGTAGATTTCGTCGCCAAGATGGCCACTAGCCAGCGGGCCAGCAACCGGTTAGGCGCGTCGAGTGGCAAAATGCAGAAGGGCCCCACGCAGATCGTGGAGATGCTGGAGGGCTCACCTTTGGTGCAGATGCTGCTCGAGGGTTGGGCTTCTCAGGACCCAAAGCACAACTTGGAGGGAGCCTCGGTTGTTGCACTGGTCAGCTTGTCGTAGTCGTTCCAAGATGGCTGGCTCCACGTGTCTCGGTGCCTCCACGGGTCTCCTCTTTGCAGGGACTGTGGATCGGGCGGTGAGAGGTCTGGAGGTCCAGGTCTTGTCAGTCTCTGGGCTCGGGCTCCGGCGGGAGGCGGCGGCAAAGCAGACGTTGATTCGCTGGATGGTGCTTGCGTTAGCAAGGTGGTCACTCCCTGACCACAGGGGAGATTTTCTTCAGTCTTCTGTGCAGCAGAATGTCGAAGTTCCCGTCTTCTTCTTAGTTTCAAGTTGATTCCAGGATGTCTGAAGTCTTAGGACACAGCTCCTACCTTTATTCGGATTCTAGGGGCCGGACTACCTGCTAGGTCCCTCCCTATGGGTGGGACCAGGAAGGGGGGTGGTTACACCCCCAATCCTTTGTCCAGCTCGCCCCAGGCCCGGGACTGGTGTGCCCCAGGACCGGTTTGAACTGGCATATGCCCCGAGGCTCCTTGTGAGCCACAGGCATGTCTGGTTTCTTTCAAGCCCTACCTGACCAATACACAAAATCCTGTCTGGGGTGGTGCATGCACCTCCCCTGGCAGGAAACCCTTTGTCCACACCTCCCAAGCTGGAAGGACTCCCAGCAGCAGGAGGGCAGACTTGTGTCTGTGGTGGCAGCATCCATTTTGTGGAGCTGAGGCTATGTCTGATTTTACCCGGGTTTCAGGCACTGTACATGTCGTGTCCCTCTAGAAGGGTGGAATGCTAACCCCGTCGCCAGAATTGGCGAGGGGTTAGTATTCCAATTCGTATGACACCTTACTCGACATGTTTTGATAAAGCCAAACCAAAGATAGCATTTAACCGCGAGGTTCATAATGCACTTAAGAGTATATGGTATGACGATATCTGGAAACAGTAGAAGGAAGTTGTTCCGACCACTGCAGACAGGCTCAGCTCATGCCAGAGCACCATCTCACATGGAACCAAGCACTCTGCCTTCAGGATTGTTAAGGCCTGCCATAGGAGTGACTTATAGGTTACCAGGTGTCCCATTTAAGTT
Organism: Triturus cristatus; assembly: GCF_964204655.1. Classification (NCBI taxonomy): domain Eukaryota; kingdom Metazoa; phylum Chordata; class Amphibia; order Caudata; family Salamandridae; genus Triturus; species Triturus cristatus. The sequence continues at coordinate 728,731,639 of NC_140580.1, forward strand.
TAGGTATAGGTATACTACACCTAAGTAAGAGGTGATTACACCAACTTACCCCAGCTGAGTGATCAGCCAGTTGTGTCAGATTGTTAGGCCAAGCCTGGGGTGGCATAATACATGCTTCAGCCCCTGGCAGGCCTTGGATACACCAATGCCCTGGGTACCTAGTGTACACTGGTACAGGGGCTGACAGGGTGATCCAACCAATTGGGTATGTACCTAGGGTACATGGAGTCCATTTTACAGAGAGAGCAGATAGCCTGAGAGCCTGAATGGCAGGATCTCAGGCCAACTAAGTCGAAAAACCAGCTAGACACTAGGCAAAAATTTGGGGGTAACCATAGTCAGATATCCACCTTCCTACAGTGCACATTACTGCTTAGGAGTGAGGAGCTTCTCTCTGCCCCAACCCTCCTGTCCTAGTTCATGCTGCACATCTAGAAACGGATCCCATCCCATGATGACACCCACCCACACCCCTCCCGGACATCTGTAAATTTGTGCGTTACACACTAGGTGCTGGGGCAAGCATTGCGTTTTACTGTCCGCCTTGGGGAGGGAGGGGGAATAATGCATTTAGAATTATGGGGGGTGGAAGCATGCGAGTATTTTACGTGCACGCATTGTAAGTATTTATAATGAGAAAAACCATTCACAGAGTTCCATGTTGCTACCGGTGGGGGAGGGGAATCACTAGTGAATCTGATTCAATGCACCCCCACTGTATGCTGATTCTTAAGTGTGGAGAGGCACTTCGAGGAGTTCTGGTTATTTCTGCATTCGTATGGTGGGGAGGCTGCGGGTGCTTCGTTCATTGTATGCCTGCCTCACTTATTTTGGAGACATTACCCACTTCCAGCAGCAAAAATAACACACCAGGTGCGTGGTAGGTAACGATGAACCCCCAAAGGTTTCGCGTGTTTGGCTCCCCGCTCCGAGGCGAACAGCAAACCCTTCATGCTTGTCTTCACTCCAGATCGTGAAGAGCAGAGGCAGGCAGCAGCACAGCCCTTCCTCTCCGTCTGCCTGGGTCCGCTGCTCTGCTGTGGGGTCGGCATAGGCAAAGCAGAGAGTGCGGGATGTAGGAGTGGGGGAAGAGGCGCTCTCTGCGTGGACTGGAGTCAGTTCACGCCTGGGGCAGCAGCGAGCCCGCAGAGCTGGAGAGCAGACAAAGCAGCCACAGGAAGGCAGAAGGAAGAGCGAGCAAAGACCTAAGCAAGGAGATCCAGTACAGAGGAAGAAGGGGTGATCCAGCGTCCGACGAAGAAACATGGGCGACCTAGCACCGTGGTAATGTAGGCAAAGGAAAATCCAGCACTGGTCTGAGTAAGACTGGTGAATCCAACAGCAGAGTAAATAAGAGAAAAGGCGATCCAGCACCGGGCTAAGGGGGAGCGTGGCAATTACAACACCAGGCTAATGAGGGCAGATCCAGCACCAGGCTAAGGTAGAGGAGATTCTCCCGAACCAGGTTAAGAACAGGGACCATGCATCGGGGTAAAGAAGGAAAGGCGAGCCAGCAAGAGGATAAATAAGCGGAGATCACGCAGAATCAGGCTAAGAAGGGGAGAACGATAGATCAAGCACCAAAGGTAAAAAGAAGAGAGCCATCGCGAAGGTTAAAAGGGTGAGATTTGGTAAAAGCGGTGCAAGTACGAATCTAGCGCTGGAGTAAGAATAGACCATCCAGGTCACCTAAGGAAAACAAGCAAAACAAGAAACACGAGAGAATCAGAGAGAGACAACTGCCTTTCTCCGAGGTGAAGCAGAAATGCCTCGGAGAAAGGCAGCGGCATTTTCGGATTCGGGGCGTGTTCCTGCTGTTCTAAAGAGGGCGTGGCTAAAAAGTGGAAAGAACAGCACGGAACACGCCCCCGAATCTGAAAAAGACGGAGCCTATTTGGAGGGACGGCTCTCTCCTCCAATGGCTGGCCTCCGTTTAGGAAGCCAGCCAATGGAGGAGAGCCAAAAAGAGAGGCGGGCTAAATAGCCACTCTCAGAAACATAAGCTCTCCGGACTTCCGGTTCTGCCTTCGGCAGACCGGATGGTCCCTCGACCTAAAAAGGGGAGTTGGTTATTGGTGTAGAAAGGATGGCCATAAAGGTTTCAGAGTAAATCATAGGTACTAGAGTATGTTCTAGTGCCGTGGTACTCATAGTACAGCTTGCGGACCACCAGCGGCCCGGTATGTCTTCCTTGGCGGCCTGCAGACCTTTCAGGTAATGTACCCATGGCCCCCCAGAGAGAGAGAGAGAGTGGAGAGAAAGAGAGGGAGGGAGGGAGAGTGGAGAGAGAGAGAGCGTGGAGAGAGAGAGAGGAGAGAGTAGAGAGACTGACTGACTGACTAAAAAAGAGACTGAGAGAGAGACTGACTGACAGAGAGAGAGAAATGACTGACTGAGAGAGAGACTGACTGACAGAGAGAGAGAGAGACTGACAGAGAGAGTGACTGAGAGAGACTAACTGACAGAGACTAACTGACAGAGTGAGACTGACTGACAGAGAGACTGACAGAGAGAGAGAGACTGAGGAAGAGAGAGACTGACAGAGAGAGACAGAGAAAAAGACTGACTGACAGAGAGAGCGAGAGACTGACTGAATGAGACTGACTGATCCGAGAGAAAGAGAGATTGACAGAGAGAGAGACTGACTGACTGAGAGAGAGACTGACTGAGAGACAGAGACTGACTGAGAGACAGAGACTGACTGGGAGACAGAGACTGACTGGGAGACAGAGACTGACTGAGAGACAGAGACTGACTGAGAGAGAGAGACTGACTGAGAGAGAGAGAGACTGACTGACTGACAGAGAGAGAGACTGACTGACTGAGAGAGGGAAACTGACTGACAGAAAGAGAGAGACTGAGAGAGACGGACTGGCTGACTAAAAGAGAGAAAGACTGACTGACTGAGAGAGAGAGAGAGAGACTGGCTGACTGACAGAGAGAGAGAGAGACTGACTGTCTGAGAGACTGACTGAGAGACAGACCGACTGAGAGAGAGACTGACTAACAGAAAGAGAGAGACTGACTGAGAGAGAGACTGACTGAGAGAGAGACTGAGAGGGAGAGAGCCTGACTGAGAGAGAGATAGACTGACTGACTGAGAGAGACTGACCGACTGACTGAGAGACTGACTGACTGAGAGAAACTGACTGACTGACACTGACTGACTGACTGAGAGAGAGACTGACTGACCAAGAGAGAGACTAACTGACAGAGAGCTACTGACTGAGAGAGACAGAGACTGACTGACTGAGAGAGAAAGAGAGAGACTGTGATGGAATTGGGGTCAAAGTGTGTATGAAGCTATGAAATGCCTCTTAAAATTGCTATTTTCTGCTAATAAAAATGTATCATCATGGATAGACTACCCTTCGTGGGTGTGTTCCTTCTAGATAGAAGGGTTAATGACACTGTGCTTCTGTATTTGACTTAACGGTGTGGCAGATTGGTCGGGGTATTAGAATTGACCCAACACTCGGGATAACTGAATTCGGTATCTAATACATGGAGACGGTTACACCGATGAAACTTCCAGCGGCCGGTATGATGCTCGCTATTCGCTTAGCGAGCATCATCCCGGCTGCTGGAAATTTCGTCGACAATAACCAACACCCCTTTTTAAGAATTGTCACTGTAGCTATATTCACTGTTTTGGTTATGGTTACTCCACTGGGGTCACTTAAGTCGTGAATTTTCATTGATATATGTGTAAATAGTGTCAATCCACAGTATAAGTTTACGATTTTTCTAATTTTAAACTACAATTGAAAATGAAAAGCACTTACTTCGGCTGAAATGAGTGTTGCATAAGAACTGTTTTGTGGGGCTGTTTTCTCTCTAGTCATGTGTTTTCTCTGAAGTCAATTACTTAGTATAACTTAAAAGAAAATAATAAATGTAATGCATATTTTCTCTCCGTGTCACCACGATGTTGTCTCGAAGTTCAGGATTTGTGTATTTCCTTGACCTTCCTCTTGTCTCCCTGTTGTCTCATTGTTCCTGTGCTTGTCCCTCCCTGTTAATTTTTCTTCAATATTTGTGTTTCCCAGTTGCCATTACTTTCGCCTTGCCCTGTGTGCCTCTCTTTGCTCGAATGACTACCCCTTGTTACTCTTTCTCTGTTTCTGCACATGTGCATCCCTTCTCCAGTGTCTGCTCATCGTTATCCCTAATCTCTGTGCTTCCTTGCCCTTAAGTCTGCATCTTCCCAACCCTATGTCTTTTTCCACTTGTTTACGTGCCTTTATGCATGTTTCCACCCATGCATGTGCCTCCCTGCCCACAACTGTCTTCTCCTCCTTCACTGAGTCTCTGCTTCATGTTTTTCTGTCTCTACTTCCATTCCCATATCCCCATTTGTATTGCCATGTATGTATGCCTCCTTATGTCTCTTTTATTGTGCCTCTCTATTCCTTGCCTCTATCCACATGTCACTGTCTTCCTGTTCACATTTTTGGTTATCTGACCATTTGTGTGTCTCTTGTTACCATTTGTTGGCTGTTTCCTTGTTTTTTATTTTGTTGTTTCCTTTGGCCCCTTAACTATGCCTTCTTGGCCACTTGTCCATGCAACTGTTTTAGATATTCATATCTCCATATGTCAGTGTTCTTGCCTTTTCTTTCTGATTTCCTGTGTCTAAATTTGGATGGGGCCTCCAGACTCACAATTCTACTTTAATACCTTATTTCAAATAGGAAACGTCTGGTTCAGTGTGCTTGTGCATTCCTATGTGTGTGTATAGCCCCCTCTCCACGAATTATACCATATCCATTGGGTTAGAAATGCTGGCACATTATATTTCACATTGTTTCATCACATGCAAGAAGATTAAAGAGAGAGCTCTCAACTGCACAGCAAAAAATAAAACAATTTAACAAAGTATCCCGCTGCACCTACTCATTATTTTCTGAATCTATTTTATCCTCTAATATCTTATGTAACAATGTAAAATATACAGTGCCAGCATTTCTAACCAAATCTATATCCTTCTGGTTTCCTATCGCCTTGCCCTTCTGTCTGTGCCTCTTTGTGCATCCCCGTCTGTGTGCTTGGCTGCCTAATCTCCTTGTCGTGTCTCTCTACCTCCAGTGCCGTATGATGTGGCATTGTGCCATATTGATGTAGTACTGTATGGTATAGAGCCGTGGTACTCATAATAGGGCCCGTGTGCTGCCAGCGGCCTGGCAGGCCTTCATTGGAGCCCACGAACATTGCCTTGCTGTTTCTACAGTTTCCATTGAGGCCGGCAGTAAACACAGAAGATGACCGCAGGAGCATACGTAGTGAATACGTATTAAAAAATAGGTATTCACTATGTATGCTCCTGCGGCCATTTTCTGTGTTTACTGCCGGCCTCTGCAGGGGCGTAACACAGGCCCCCGCATTCCCCGCGGTGCGGGGAGGCCCCCAAGCTCCAGGGGGCCCCCTCCACACAGTACTCCGTCCTGAGAGCTCCTGATTGAGCTTGAAAGGGGGCCTCTCCACTTACCTGGCAGGGGGGCCCCTTCAAGTTTCGTTACGCCATTGGGCCTCTGTGACATCACGGCACCTGTCTCTGTCCAAACAGGAAGCATCCCAAAAGGCCCTTTAAAAGTCAGCTGTAAGTGCTTTCACAACTAACTTTTAAAGGGCCTTTTCGGAAGCTTCCTGTTTGCACAGAGACAGATAGAGGCAGAGAGAGAGACAGATACAGAGAGAGACACAGAGACAGATACAGAGAGAGACACAGAGACAGATAGAGACAGAGACACATGGAGACAGACAGACAGATAGAGACAGAGAGAGATAGGGACCGACAGAGACAGATAGAGACCGACAGAGACAGATAGAGACAGAGACCGAAATAGAGACAGATAGAGACAGAGCTAGAGACAGATGGAGATAGAGACAGAGAGAGACAGGGACAGACAGAGACAGATAGAGACAGAGAGCATACGTAATGAATACGTATTAAATAGGTATTCACTATGTATGCTCCCGCAGCCATCTTCTGTGTTTACTGCTGGCGTCTGTGACATCACGGCACCGTGGGAAAGCTTCCCAAAAGGCCCTTTATATAGATGGATAGACCGATAGATATATGTGTGTTTGCCGGGTCTGCTGGCCCAGTGGACTAATGTGTCCGATGCAAGGGCCTGTGGTTCAACCTCATGGTCACAGTTTTTTTTGCTCTTGCCCCCTCCCCACCCCCCAACTGACCCTGCCGCCACCGGTGCGGCCCTCGGCCACAAACCACACTGTAAATTTGGCCCCCGACAGGAAGTTTGTGAGTACCCATGGTATAGAGCATGGGGTGGATGGTTCTGTGTGGGAAGTGTCAAGCTTAGGTGTGAGATTGGGATGGTGTCTATTAAGATATTTTGTGGAATCGAGTTTTGGTATGAACTGCAGTCTTAATTGTTGTGTAGTCATACAGTGAAGTTTTGTGCTGTACGGAATAGTGTGATTTAAATCCTACACTTTGTACTAAACTCCTTTATGAAGGTTTCAATAGGCTGATTATAAGCGTCGGTTAAGATGCTAGGAGCCTGATGATTACTAATAAACTATTTTAGCAAATTCATCTGAATATTCTAAGGCTCTGTAACACCGCCTGGGACCTTGTTCTCATCAATTTAACTCCAAATGAAAAATAATAACCAACACGGTGTTTTCGTGTGTGGTGTGATAAAGATTTTTTTGTTGCGGTAAGACTGTGATGCGTTGGTATATTGTGGTGTAAAGTGGCGTTTGTGTTCTGTTTTGTTTCAGGCTCATGGGGCAGACTAAGGAATCCGACCAGCGGGACTTAACTCCGCAATAGGGATTCCCAGGAATCTTTCCTCCTGATAAAGATTGCTTGTGCACTGGGCCTTTTTGAATGATCTAATGTACAGCACAATTGTAAAACCCGATAATAGTGTTTTCAAAGTGGTTTTGGGCCTTTACAAATTCAGAGACAGTCTTGGGGTCTGATTATGAACACTTTTAGAGCATGAAACATTTATGCAGGCAAATGTAGGTTATTTTGCAGTGTTTCAAATGCTCCATGATTAGGCAGTCATCTGGTAAAATTCCACTCTGCAGTTAGTTTGTTGATTCAGAAAACGTGCAGTCAGAGTGAAATATTTAATTTCTTTAATTTGTGTGTCACACCCTAAGCTGTCTCCACGGTTTTGGGTCAGTTTGCATAATCACCCTATTGGCACACATCACCACTTTTTATATCAATCTTGTCTGTAGTCAGAAATGGACATTTGAATTCATTACCTGTTTTTACATTGGCTCACTTTTTACACATCACCCGTTTCCAAAATAGCCCAGTTTGCGCACACCCTACTTTTCCCTAAAATGCTCCAGATTGCACATATAATCAGTTTCAATAAGTAACAAACCTGCACAAATTGCTCAGTTCCACGAATCCCCTGTTTATGCACATTTCTTTTTCCCATAGTATCCCACTCCACACATATTACCCATCCCATAATATTCTAGCCTGTACATATTAAAATTTTTCATAATATACCAGTTTGTACATTTTACTTGTTTCTATAATTTCCAATTTGCACACATTTCAATTACATTTTATTATATGGAACTCCGACGGAGGTCCACATAATGCAATATCAAAAATACCAAATACAACTTTACATAACACATTTGAAAATACAACATAATTAGATTCAACTCACCAATAGAATTCAAACCTTGGACACTCTTCGCAACCGTTACTTGATTAACATTTTGTATGTACAAACAACTTAATTCATTAATACATATTTAAAAATCAACACAAAATTGAAAAAACTTTGTCACAAGCCGTGTCATTAGGAGGAAACATTAAACACTTACGGACCTCCGATACAGATCAAAAGTTATAATTAAAGAGCAATGGCCTTAGAAAGTGATGACATGCATTGTACAACTCAAAACATGCAAGTATTACAACCTGTTTCATTCTTTGTTACTTATTAAAAAAATATCAAAAACATTGACATGTCTTATCACAAGCCATTTCATTACATAGAAACATTAAACACTTGCGGGCCCCGATACAGATCGTATGTATTTTTTAAAGAACGGTGGCCTTAGAAAGTGACTATGTCCATTGTGCAACAAAGGACATGCAAATATTACTTGATTAAGATCTTGAATATGCAACAGCCATAACTCACAGATTTTCTCCTTCTTTGGAACTTTATTCCAAATGCCAGTGATAACACGTAAGGTTCGCATATCCATTCTCATTAATAGGATCAGTCTTCGGATCACATGAGTGAGATTTCAGATAATAATTTGCACACGGTTCCAGCTTCTGTAATAGCAGTGATTGTACATTTCACCTGTTTGTATAATGTGCCAATTTCATATACTACTCTTACCACTTCTGCTCCCTATCAGCCCAGTCTACCTATTCTTTCCTCCTCCCTGGCTCTGTTACTCTACTTGGATTTGACTGCCACTGCCATTAAATAAGTCAACTATTCTCCTGCTAGTTCGGGGAGGGATTCCAAGTTATTACATCTGTTAGCTCCTTCTCTGCTCCGAGGAGCAGCTAAGACCCACAACAAAGTACTACTTGCTCAACACAAATTGACTTTGTGTCCCACAAAGTTACTGTTAAGAAGGCAGTCTGCTAACTCTAATGAAGTGGGTTGTGTTGCGCACACCTTAACTGCTACTGAAATGAAAGCATTACTAGCCCATATATTCTCTTATTCTGTTAATTCTACTACATCACGTGGCCTCACGGTGTCTTCATAGTGCCCACTTTAAAGGAATGCATGTACACTTTAGAGGATAACAGCTCCTTAAAGGTGTGTATTGGGGATGCGGGCCTAATGCAGACTTGAGCGAGGCTTCTACCAATACACACTATCTTTTCTTGCACCAACTCCATGGGTGCACCATATCACCAGGCAACTTTGAATTTTTACATGAGTTTGTGCTTTTTTATTATTTGGAATTCACATTTTGTAAGTTATAGGGTGGTTTTGTTCTTTTTTATCAGTTGCAATACGAATGTAAGTAATAGGGAGTAATTCGTTTAATACAGTAGCTTTTGAAATTTCACAGGTCTGTTCTTTAGATATAAATGTATGTTAAAGGGCTATCTATACTAAATAAAATATGTCCAGACACATCTGGTAGTTGTATGCATGTTTTTGACACAACCTCATTATTTTGTTTAAGGAAGACGGTGACTAACCTCTGAATATCTGTTTCCTTCCTTTTAGAATGTATCAGTGAAACTATGGTTTGAGGAGCAAAAGAAAACGTCTTAGAAACTTTTGAGGACACAGTCATGTTGGAAGGACTGGTAGCCTGGGTACTCAACACCTATCTGGGCAAATACGTGAACAATCTCAACACAGATCAACTCTCTGTTGCACTTCTCAAAGGTATTGTCTTTATATTGACAACATTGTATATTTTCTCAAGGCTTATAAGGGTTGCCAATGTTTACGAGTCTAAAACATCTTATGAAGACATAATTATTGAAGAAATGGATTTATTCAAAGTAGAAAATTATGATCTTGTGGACACACAGATGGCTAAGGGTTGCTAAAATATTATTTTGTAAACCTATGATTTACAGTTGCATTAACCCATCAAACAATTCACTAGTGTTCACTGAATGTTTAAGTTCAAGTTAGATATGTTCATAAAGATTTATGGTAAGTATAAACACATTTAGTTTAAATTGAATGCACCCAGTTTTTATACCTTTTATTGAACAATTAAAAGTTATATGTATATATGGTACAATGGGTAGAATTTTAATGTCCGCAAGATTCAGTTTTCAAATAACAATAACACATTGTTAATTTAGATCATTAGCTACCTTCACCATAATAATTTTTTCACAAACACAGAAAAAGTCTGTATTTGTGTGGAAGTTAATAGTCCCTGCATGTTAAATAGACATGCACCTGTTCCCCGGAGTTACCCGCCTGCTAGTGAATCTGGTATCCTGACTTTCTCTTGGCCCAACACAAAAATAACCCTACATGCCCAGGATTTGCACCCAAAATTGACCTCGAGACCCACAGCCTGCCTCTGAGGTTAAGTGTGGAGCACCAAAAGCATGCCCCCCTAGACGACACAAGGCTGTTGTCTGTGTCCCTGGGACCTCTACAGTGATTGATGGGGACAGCATACCGTTTTTCGAATCCTTAGTACCTGAACAGGCCATTTTTTATGTTACCAAATAGAACGTGACGCCTAGCTGGCCTCTTGTGTGAAGTTCCGCTCGTGTCACACCCTGACCCTATAATGACTTTCCAGTGTGTATGTCGAATGCATGTTGAGTGAACGATGCCTGCAGTAAGAACTCCATGGTAGTTATGAATGTATGTATTCCATAGAAGCCAGCGGCATCCATACAGAGGAAGTGCATTGTCTGCATTCCCGAGCTGCAGACACTGAATGAAGTGTGTAGGGAATGAGACAGGGCTGCCTATTAGAAATTCTTTGTGACCTGTTTAGAAGATGATTGCTGATTATCCTTCAAGAATACTGCCATTTGGGTATGGTATGGGAATGGAGAGTCTCCAGATTCTGTTGATAGAGGGAGATAAGTTCTTACGCAGTACCCAGGCCCTTTATCTTCCCATCCAGGAAGGCTGATGACAGCTAAGTGCAGGAACTAAACTAAACAAGTTCAAGAACCGTAAATAGTAAACACCCCGCTCCTAAGCACCCACGCTACACTTCTACCCCAGAAGCATCTGTGGCCTTGTCGTAACCCCATGGAAATAGAAAACCAAAGCACAAAGAATGTCAGTTATACACCAACATTAAACTCTTATAACAGCTAACTAGAGGAGTATAGATGGTTAAAGATAATAAGTAAGAAAACTCCATAACCGAAAGATTGTCTCAGTGATGCTCAAAATGAATTACCCCTTGCCATGTCAGGAGCATAAGTTCCAATGAATGGAACCCCATACCATTGGGGTGTATTCACATCATTCGGTTCCTACAAAATGCTTTTACTGACAAATGTTGGGGAAAGGAAATGTAGATATGATGGTGTCTTGCCTGTATAGCACATCTGCCAGAGAGGTTTCTACGCTAGATACCCTTTAATGGTAGTCCGAGAACCGGGTTGTCCCTTTTTTTTCCATAGATGACCGAAAGTGGGGCTGAATCGTTTCCTTTCCTTGCTTCTATGTCGCCTGCCTCTGGGCTATACTTCTTGATGGCCTGTCTGTGAACTGACCTGAAGCTGTGTCTTATGCTTCAAGGAACGCTCTTTCCTTCCAGCAGCTTAGTCCCACGCTTCTTCAGGAGTGTTGAAACAAAGTTCTTAATATGAGATTAACATAGCACGCCATTTCTGCTTCACCACTTCATATGTTTTTCTCTGCTGTTGGACTTGGTGAGTATAATCAAAATATATCTAGATTCCCAATGAATCAAATCAGACCTGGTCCATGCATGGGGCCATTTTGAGGATTTTGTTGTGATCTTTGCAATTAGCTTACATCTTTATAATTAAGGTTTATATCAGTAATTCGTTACAACATCGATTCTGGGTTGGGTCTCTAAGTGAGGGCGAGGTGAGCTCTTTCTGTGATGAAATTGAGTTAGCTCTTATTTGTGGTTACCAGAGTGGGTACCTGGTCCTCAAATATTTTTTCTGCTTCCCACTTCCTCAGTGATATACAGCAAACAGATGTTTTTCCTTCAGTCTCATCCCTTTGTGGTGAGGGGAACTGTAGAGCTGAGTTCCTTCTCAGTGTCTTCCAGTTTTTAAATCTTTCCTTTCAAAACGCCTTCACTATGTCTCCTGGATTGGTGAGGTCTTGGCGTAGGAAATGGAATACAATGAGCATGCACACTTCCCCATTTTATTAGATTATTAGGCATTGTAGGACTTGTGAGTGGCCTGCAGAGTGATTTAAGTTGAAGAAGGTGGACTTCCTCCAGCTTCTTCATCAGCTGACAGCTCAGTGACTCCACCAGTCACATCTGATGCCATGGCTCTGCCCAAGCAAATGTATCCATCTTCCCCTGTTTGTTTCAGGGGTGTGGAATTTAATAAGATAGCTACTTGTCCATGGGGCAGGTTGCTTCATAAATCTACTTGTCCTGCAACAAAATCCACTTGCCCCCTTGGTGCCTAGTAGTGCAGCGACAACTTATGGCAACAATCTCATTATATAAGAGCTCTGATAGATCCTCTCTGATTATGTGAGGGCTCGTACCATAGTAGTGTTTGAACACTTGCAATCCCCTGATGTTGCCACATTTCTGCAGATCTACATACTGGGGCTGAAGGTAGTGGTAAGGAATAGTTACAGGGTTAGAATGCCCTTTTGAGTCTGTGCAAACCTACTAACATGCATATTTTTAGGGGATTTCAACAACTCTTCTCTAATCTTTTCCCATACTGAGAAATGTTGAAAATCTACTCCTGACAATGGCAGACGTAAACCTCTTCCAGAGTTGGGGAAAAAGTGGTTGGAGGGAAAGTGAACTTGCAAACACTCAGATTTTCGCATGAGCAAATCTACACATGCCAATTTGCTCATGCTAAAATGCAGTTCATAAATATTTTCTAGGAGTACTATTTCTTTTCATACTTCTGTCAATTCGTGGGAATTCACAAAAGCTGTATAGCTGCACTTAATGCAAGGACATATACCATGGGCGCCCTTTTGAGACTTTCTTTAATAATTGTGCCCCTAATTTGGTCTGGCGTTGACTGTGATCTTTTGTGTTCATTAAAATTCTGTCTCTCTCTCTGTATCGGCTGGCTTCACTGTGAGTGTCCGCATACTGCTCTTTCACAAGGAGCATATCTGCACAGAAAGTAGTTTTGTTCAGTACCAGTAACTACTGTGGCAGTGTGTGCTTTTTGAGACCCACATTTTTTTTTGTGCTTTTGCCAATGTTTGTTATAATGGTGAGGACCCAGCAGCTCCCACACCAATAAGGTTTTAAAAAAACAATGCCAAATCAAGTCACACATTGACAAAACTAAAGCTGGCCACCAATATCAGACCTACTGGCTTTACCAATGCTTGTTTGTTTCCCATAATCTTAACGAAACTGATTTTCCATTATGAATATTTTTTAGAAATACTAACATGCATCAACACATGTTACTCAATGGCGCTGCAAAGAAATGGTACCTGAAATTACTGAAATGTTTTTTTCCTGATTTCATTTTTTTAATCAACTATTTATTTTGAAAGCAAAGAATCCTCAATCTTGCTTTCAAGCTTCTGCAAATATTTTCATCAAATCAGAGAGCGTTCTGGGAGCATTATAAACAGCCTTATATTGCTAAACTTTGAAAACGTGTGTACACATTTTTATACTGGAACCACTGTCAGTAGTGCAGTGGAGCTTACAACATTTACTTTGAGTGCTCACCCTAATAATAAAGGCTTTCAGTTAATGAACCATAAATACAAGTTTGGACAGCATTAACATATGGGCAAAAATAGTACATTAACTGCAGACAGTGCCTTTCCCTGATCCATAATGGTGTACTGCAAACTGGCAGCCAAATGGTTTGTGCTGCAGGGGGTTGGGCCTACTTGTCCCAAAGACAAAATACACATGAAAACTTGTTACCCTTGACCCCTAACAATATGCCCTGGGCGTCGGGCTATAAGAATTCCACATCCCTGTTGTTTAGAAGTACAGTTTTGTTTTTCACTGTTGTGTCAGACTGTTTGTTATGTGCAGCAATGAAAAGTCACCCCCTTCTGAAATTAGAGAGAAAGATCAGGTTGATCAAAAGTGATTGGTTGCCCAAAATATTAGGGATGAATTGAATGGCGCTGAGGAGGAATCACCTTTTCTTACAGTGTAGCAGAAAACAATGACCACCTTCAGCAACAACCTTGGTCTGCAAATCATGCCTTAATGTAGACCTGTCTTGCAGAATTGCGTTTATACCACTGGTGCACTATTAGGCTCCCCTACTGGGCATGCATGCCCTCTTGTAACAATAAGGGTCTAAGTCCCTTACTTGGACATTAAGTCTATGTGCAATGAAATTAACTGTAGCCCGTGCTTATTTTGACCCAGTGGTTGCCGGTGGGGGCCAGGCACTTATTTTTCCGCATTAGAGGGGAAAGCACACATATCAAAAAGATAGAGGAAAATAAAAATAAAATAATCGGCACACCGGGAAACAGGAACCTGCAAGAGTAAGACGAACGGTCAGGGAGTGTCTGGTAGTGGACTAAAGAGGCATGAGGTGGGTTTAAAACTGCTCAGTCAGTGGTATTCATCATGCAGACTTTTAATTGCTCCTGCCGGAGGCTTCTGAGCAGGGCTTTGGGCACTGAAATGGATCTGCAGACAAAGTCTGCTCCCTCTCACACTCTGTGTCGTTGTTGTAGGGTTCTATGGCCCATCATGGAAGGTGAGGGCAGCACGGGAGGTGCTTTGCATGCCCGGGGATTAGCCCACAATGTATGTGCTGACTTGGGACTAGTCCCTGCTCACAGTAGCGGTCCTTATTAAGCTGGTGGGTGTCCTAGGCTCTCAGATCAGAAAGTGGTCCACTGTCATGGTTTCCTAGTTGGATGGGCATCATCAGAATACCCCACTACCATCTTCAAGCGTGGGCTGATCGATACCAGCCTAAGGAGCGCCAAGCCTCTCTATAAAGGAGAGGAGCCACGGAAGGTACATTGCGTCCCTGGCCTGCTTCTTGCACATTGCAGCAATATCTTTCCAGTGCAAAAGTGAGCATGAGCAGCCAGACCAATTCAGCGCCCAATGCCCCCAGGGCAGTGGGTGCTGGATCACCACTCTGCTGCCATCCTGAAGCCCAGGCAGGTGCATGCTCACTCAGTTCTGCAGTCAAAAATAGTCGGGTCGAGTCGGCTCCTTGTGCTCCTCACTAAGGTACTGAGTTGGGGATCAACTGTAGGTGGGGAGCAAGCACCAGGAGCAGAGATACAAAGTCAAGAGTTGCTCCTGTGGAGAAGTGATGCAACTGTTATGCAGGATGATTTTAGAATTGTGGGGTGAAACCTCAGAAGTTGGCAGGCACTGTCTTGGCTGGCCAAAACATTATCACCCCTGTGCCAACTGAAAATTCTAAGCAGAAAATTGAAAAAGTCAATCATTTCAAACATAAAATCAGTCAGAGACACAGATTTTCCCATTTATCAAGTGTGCATAGCAAGTTTATCATGAGATAGCTTATGATTGAGGTGAGGCCTGGATTCAAGTACTATACACCGGCCCTGGTTCACGGGTGAACGTAGGACAGTATAAGTCAGATCGGTGGGACATAGAGCGTGGTATGCGACAGGGATGCCTGTTGTCACCCCTACTGGTTGCCCTGGCAATGGAGTCGTTGGCAAAACAAGTGCATCGGGTTATGCATGAATGAGAGATAGAGTTGGGATGCACCAGACACTTTATCTCGCTCTATGCAGATGATGCATTATTTTAGCTTAGTGCGCCCAGGACATCTGTGGCGATTTTACTGCAGCCTTTGAGAGAGTTTGGTAAGTGTCCGGCTTAACCTTAATAAAAGAAAGTCCTTATTGTTCGCACTGGCGGCATTGGTTGGGGTGTCCAGAGAGCTGTTGCCGGACATGGGAGGTCGCTGGGAGAGAGATCATTTTTGATACCTAGGTACGATAGTGGCACACACACACAAAAAAAGCAATTGCTGTGTTATATTGAGAGGGTGATAGGCTCCTTGTGGGCATCGATGCAGTTCTGGAATTCCCTGTCGTTATCATTTATAGGAAGAATTGCGGTGACCAAGATATTTTGTCTGCCTCGCAGCCTGTATGTGATCCAAAATTCCTTGTGCTCCCTGCGTGCGGGTGTCTTTCGCCAGCTGAATACCCTTCTCACCTCGCTTATTTGGAGTGGAAGTGGAGCAGGGTGGCCTGTCAGACATTATTGAGGGGTTACGAGGACGGTGGGTTCGGGGTCCCGAATCTAAAATAATAATACTGTGCTTCTCACATGCAGCATGCGGCGAAATGCATGGAGAAAGGGGACAACTGGGAGAAGGATCTACTGGCGGTTATGGTGGAGGGGCCTGGGCTCCCTGCGCTGCTGATGGCACGTTTGAGTGTGTCCTCTGCGCCTCCCTATGTGTCTACTGCCACGGTATGAGATTGGTGAGAGTGCCACCTTTCACAGGGAGTTGCCGCTGTGGGTTTAGCTCCAGTACGACAGATGGAAGAGGTTATGTCATTTCAGACCTGGCAAGAGGGAGGTTGTGAGCTGGTTGGTGATCTGTATCCAGAGGATGCGAGAATTTGGTTCGAGCTGGGACCTGGGCAGTTTCTGCACTATGGGGGCGTGACTGACGTCAGAGCTGTTAGGATGTCGTTTCTTGTGGCGGTGGCTACACTAGGATCACTGGTGACACTGGGTGCCACCGTATTTTGTTTCTAGAGGACCGCTGAGAATGTGATGGGTGTTGGAGGTGGACCTTGAGACTCAGATGTGGACTGAGCCAAGTTATGTGCTTTGTTGCTGTCTGTGTCTAGCAATGCCCGGTTCAAATTGATTCATTTTAATGTTGTGCATCGTACTTGCATAACTCCCGCGGACATGCACAGAATCTATCCAGAGCGCACTTTAGTATCTCCTCTCTATGGAACTGTGGAAGCAGATTTTATGCACCTGGTGTGGGGATGCCCACAGGTGAGAGAAATCTGGGTGAGGGTAGAGGCTATGTTGGGTCAAGCTACAGCGTTGGCCTGTGCACTTGCACCGCAGTTTTGTCTGTTGGGCCACTTGGCTCGCCCTGTGTGGGGCAAAATGACTTATCGGTTCCTGCAGTTGGCCCTTGTGTTGGCAAGGAGGCGGGTAGACCTCACATGGATGGGGGTACGAGCTCCTGCAGAGGCGCTAAAGGTCTGAGATATCTCTGAGTGGTCGATGGCAGAGGAAACTCGGATGCAATGCACCCACTTGGATACCAAACTTCCAGTTGATTTGGAAACTTGAGGCATACTATTTGCTTAATTTCTTTTTCCGTGTGGGGTGACTCCACGGATAGTGAAGTGTAGCTATAGAGAGGTAGCGTGTAGTCGGGTGCAAGTGGTGCGATATGACTATATAGGCTATGTTTTGAGCTAACATTTAACTCTTGCCCCCCCGTTGTGCTCTGCAACTGTATTCGCCATCATGATATGAACCATGTTTGGCACTGCTGCTGCTATTACAATGTAATTCATGTTAACAGTGCTGCAGTGTTGTATGTTGTTTTTACATTGATAAAATGATTTCTTTTTTTTTTTTAAATAGATTGTGAAATATTGCTGTGCTCTTTGCTGCCTATGTATTTTTTTAGCGACTTTGCTTGCTGTTGTTAGTGAGCAAAAGTGCATTGCAGTGGACCCCCAGCTTTGTGAAACGGTTTATTTGAAGGTTTATTAGAGCAAGTTTACTTCTGGGATTTAAAAGATAAGTCAACCAGACTAGTCTCCTAGACATGTACTATCAATATGTTGTCTATATAATGTTGACACTGCCAATATGTGTATTGGTATTTTTTTAATTGGACCTCTTTTCTAGAACTTACAATTACCATTCTTGTTAAAGTGTGTTGTTTCAAAGTGCTAATGCAATGATTCAAAGATAAAAAATCAGGAAAAGTGATTCCCTCAGCTAATCGTTTAGCAATAGCAGAAAAGCACCGTAGTTTAAAGGCTCTGCTCGGCAATGTTCATTCTGCAAATAAACCTCACCATGAAATAACTGATGTGTGAGGAACTAGACCTTGACCTTAGACAGACTGTTGCCTCCCAGTGACTCGATATTACAACAAGATCATGCTAATAAGATAATAAGATGAGTCGAGGAGTAGGCAATTATCTATGAAACCTCTGTGGCCCTCAAACAGATGGAGTCTGGAAATCTTTTTGATGGGGAAACACAAATGTATCATTGCAAATTGGAGATCATACAAAATAAGCCTAATATTGGTCTATCGCCCTTCCCAAACCGTAGCAGAATTATATCCATTTTGTTTAATGAAATAGGCAATTGTGCCCAGAAATATAGTCACATTATTCTCCTGGGGTTTAATTTCTGGTTAGAATGCCCGAACACCAGTTCACAGAACTTCCTAAAAGACCTAGAGGTTTATAACCCCTCACTTCTTAATCATTATCCCAAACATCGCAAGGGTCATCTCCTTGATGCCATTTTTATCTCCGCTGACGTGCAGTGCATGGTCTATCCTTAGATATCTATGGCATGACATGTGACTTGGGGCTTCCTTTTTCACTCCAGACTCCCAAACATCTGTGTAACCCTGTCCAACAAATCACAACTTATAAGAGGTGCCGGAGATCCTTCCCATTAGAATGGTTTAGAGAGGTAAGCCTTTAGGCCCATGTGTTTTTACCACATCATTACAATGCAATTAAACCTTGGTGATTCCAGCCTTATTTTGCATTATACAGATGCAACATGGCGAAGTTCTCAAAAGTAACAAATGATTACTGTCTATTTATTATAGGTTTAAGAGTTTTATGTTTATCAACATTACTTCATAGCTATATAATTCATCAACATTATCTTTTTCTTGCAGGTGCTGTTGAATTAGAAAACCTTCCTTTAAAGAAAGATGCATTGAAAGAGTTGGAGTTGCCATTTGAAGTAAAAGCAGGTGTGTGGCATTTTTAGTACGCTGATGTTTAGGCACAAAATGCTTTTATGTACTTTTCCTTCATAATAAATGCAACATATTTAAACATCTCATAATGATGTGATATCTATCCTGTCTTAAAGTCTCTCGGGTATAGCTAGTTACTCTTCCTAAAGATACTTCTATGCCCTAGAACGTGTCATGGAGCGAAACCTTTATTGTGTTGGAACCTTACCAGTACACATCAGCAAGAAAACACGCACATATGCATTTTTTTAAAATATGCATATTTAATCTTATTATCCCTATACTGGATATCCGTATAGGTTGATAACACATAAAGAGTCATTATATCCTGACAGTACCCTAGAGTATTTAAAAGAATCTGCCAGAGTGGTTCCAAATAGGCATAAGATACTTGAGGTGTTTGCTCAGATATCGGGTCTTTATGCCTACTGGGCTAGGTCACAGATATTCCCTTTTGGGTCAACGGTCCATCAAAGAAAGGACTCTTTGCCGGAGCTAGGAAGGATATGGCTCTGGGTATACTTAGGAATCCAAATTACTCAATAAAGGAAATAAAATGTGCATAAAATGTTTCGACCTCATTTTGTTCAGGACTCCCACGATCGATTTAAGGACAAGTAGCAGTGTTTAAGATGTTAATAACTTGGGACCTATATGTCTTCCAGGGAATGATGTGCTCCTATCCAGGACAATATTTCAAGAGATTAATAGTTTGACCACTTTGTTATGGGCTAGGTTCCATCCTATTATCAAATTGAGCATTCTTAGACTAATGTGTGAAAAGTGAGAGCTTGCTCTTACAGATTTTAAATCCTATTATCTTCTGGCTCAATTGCAGCATTTGCCAGTTTGGCTGGACAAATCCCTAACTGTGAAGCAATGCATTTAGCCAGCTGTTTTGTTGAAATGGCCTTGGGTTACTCATGTATTCCCCCCCAAATCAAATATGCCTCAAAGTGCTACTCTTGGTTTTTGAGATGTCTGTGTTATGGGCTTGGGTGTTAAAATGAGTGCTAAGGCCAGTCTCATTAATTGCAGATGTTGATGTATGAGATCTTCCACATTTTCAATAACTTAGTTGTGGAATAAGTGTGCTTAAATGGATGTGGGAGGATGTCGTACGATGGGAGACTTGTGGAATGGAAATTCGTTTTTAACATTTGAAAAGGTTAACATTGAATGTGGACTGCTGTCTTGCCAAACTTATGGTAGCTGGTAAGAGCTGCTCATATCACCTGGGAAGGATTTTCTCAGAGACCACCCAATTCTCCTACTCTGATGGCGATGCATGTACTAACACAAGGAGGTTGGCTAATTTGTACAATCTATAGAACTCTTTTGCAATGTGGCCACTCTGCATGTACGAAAACAATAGGAAAGAGATTTTGAAACACGAACAACAGATACTAAATGGACCAAAATATTAGTCATGTGGAATGTCAGGTTTCATCTTATGCAATTTAAAATGTTACATAGAATATATTTAACCCTATTATTGTTAAGTAAGACATACTCAACCAAATCATAAAACATTAGATCGTGGGTTTACATCCCAGGTCAAAAAATTGGAATATTTTGTTTAAATTTGTGGTCTTATTCTTTTGCCACCCAAAGGTGCATACTGATTTATTGCTCGCAGGTGATATGTCCTTTAATTGACATGTGGAAAGAATGGTTGGTTTCTGACCAGACACATGGCTGCAGTTAGATCTGATGATAAGTTGGAGGAAGATCTGCATTCTTGGAGAGAAAAGACTAATAGTATGCTAGGCAATGACAATGACTTTGATCTTCTCTGATGAAGTAATATTCCTGAACAGTGTAGTTATAGCCTTGTCTACTCGATGAGCAAAAATGTGGCTAACCAGCTATAGTCCTTACTGAGCACTTGTAATATGAACTTGGATTTTGATTAGATAATCAATGATGTGCTAAATACAAAAAAGGTATAACATGCATGGTATTGCAGTCGCTGTCTGGTAGTGTAAGCACCTGTCGAATGTAAGAAACATGTTGAATTCTTTAAAAAAAAGACATATAACCATTAAATCACAAAAATCTGCTTCACTGACCCTTATTTGGTTTTCAGTCATGCATCATCAGTCATCCTTTAAATCACAGTCCCAAAATGCACACTTGATAAATCTTTTGTCAAAGGGCAAAATCCTCTACAAGACACGGATCATGTTGATGAACCCGTCGCCTATTCCCATCCTAGCCATAACCCTGAAGAGGTATTCCCACTCCAGTTGATTAAAGGCTTTCTCTGCACTGAGGGAAGAGGGCCACAGTTTCTTCCTCTCATTTCTGGTTTGCCATATCTAATGTACCTGTGTCCTGAGGTGACTCGGGCAGTATGCACCTGACTACACTCCCTTCGCAGTCTCAAAAATCATGTTGAGCTTAGCACTAATTTCTTAGCCTGTGCACTGATACAGGGGCACAGTTTTTTTTTTTCTTCAAATTTGCCATAAACATGATTTCATTTGATTTGCTACCTATTTCCACAGATATGGAAACCTGCTAATACCCAGGTTGCTCAAGAGGCGACTTGCCATAACTCATTAGTGATGTAGCAATGAACTTATGCATGAAGTAGATGTGCATGTCGTGTGCATGAGCATTACTAGTGTTGAAAGAATCTATCTTGGTAAAAAAAAAAAATAGGGATCGGTTTGGTCCTGATGAAAGCGGATGCCCCTTTGGGCAGAGCATAATCAGCTGAAACATGTTGACCGGTGGATTTTGTGGTCAATAACTTCTCTTAGACAAATCCTGCTCGGTTTTTAGATTGTAATAGGTACCTTAGAAATATATTGGATAGGGTGTACACATAGGCTATTTTTTCCCGGTCCTTTATATTCTTACAATCAACACAAAAGTGTTCCCTCAAAAACTGAGGTTGAACCCTCCCAGTATTGGTAGTTTTACCAGGGAAAGACTCGATGATGAAGCATGCCAGACACTTTTGTGGGTAAGAGTCCTTTTTAAAAAGCAAGGATTATTTTTCTTTCTGGGTAGGTTACAGGTTTCACTTAATTCTCTTGTGAAATGAAATGAAATGAAATGAAAAGAAGATTTGTAGAGCGCTACAGTTGCCCAGAGGCGTCCAGGCGCTAGAAATCAAGAACACATCTTCCAGTGAGATAGAACCAACAAGGGATAGACTTAGTCAAAGAGGAAAGTTTTAAGTTGTTTCCGGAAGGTCAACAAATTAGGATTAAATCTAAGGTGCAAGGGAAGTGAGTTCCATAGCCAGGGCGCGTTGTGTGTAAAGGATCGGCCTCCAGCTCTGGATCTCTTAATCTTAGGAACTTTTGCTAAAAAAGCCTGAGAGGAGCGAAGTTCTTTTTTTGGATAGTAGGGAGTAATCAGAGCATGATTGATTGCAGGGCCAGCTTTCCAATAGGCTTGGTGAGCAATGCACATGGATTTAAACTTGATTCTCTCTCTAACGGGGAGCCAGTGCAAGGCTCTTAGTCCAGGCTCTATTCGAGTTCTGTGGGGATTTCCAAGAAGTGTGCGCGCAGCGCAGTTCTGGATCCGCTGCAGTTTGTTCAAGCAGTACTCAGGTGCCCCCAAATATAGGGCATTGCAGAAATCGATTCGGGACTGAATTAGGCCTTGAATGACTACCTGTTTGGCCTCAAAAGGTAACAGTGGAAGAATCTTTTTTAGCATCCTAATGAGGCCAAAACCGATTGCTGAAGTTTTAGTGGCCTGAGTATTAAAAGTCAGGGACTTGTCCAGCCATACCCCCAGGCTTTTTATGTTTTCTCTAGGTGAGGGGGGGGGTCGCCTAGACTGACTGGCCATATCTGCTCCAAATTGGAGGGGGTCGGTGGGCCTAGGATCAAGAGCTCAGTTTTATCTCAGTTGAGCTTCAAGCATGATTCCGTCATCCAGTTCTTCACCTGCTCTAGGCAGGTTGTGAGGTTAGTCTGTTGTTGATGGCAGTTCTTGTGTCCAAGCGAGACCACCAGCTGGGTGTCGTCCGCATAAGTAACGATCTTAATACCATGTGGACGCACAATCCCAGCCAGCGGCCTCATGTAGGCATTAAAAAGCGTGGGGCTCAGGGAAGAGCCCTGATGGACCCCACAGCCCAACGGCTTGCTGACGGAAACAGAAGCTCCCTTGTACACCCGAAAGGTTCGTTCACTCAAGAAAGACCCAAGCCAGGCCAATGCTTCTCCAGATATTCCCAGGCCACGAAGGCGGCGCAGGAAGATCCTGTGGTTCACCGTGTCGAAGGCGGCGCTCAGATCAAGAAGGATCACTGCCACTGATCCTCCCCGATCTAAGACCCGCCTTGCTTCCTCAGTGACCGCCATCAGAGCCGTCTCCGTTCCATGCTTGGGTCGGAAGCCTGTCTGAGTGATGTCGAGTAATTGATTACTTTGTGGAAGGCTCCTTTTTGGTTCTAGGGACATTATTTGGGAAATATGAGCTGTCCTTCCTAATCTCTTCTCTTTCTGTCCCCTCTTGTTAAGGTTACATTGGTAACAGCCTGCCTACTTTTTGCCATTGTTCATAATATGTGTGCCTAATGGATTATAAAACTGTTTCTGCTATGTGGGAGAAGTGTATATTTGATTAATACTTTGCAATTGAAGAGTGTCTTCTGAGGGAGATTGTCTATGTAGGTGTTGTAGGTATACAACTTCTTTTTGTTCCCTGAGTTTCTTCCTATGATGTGCTCCCTTACTAATCATTATGCCACTCATGTAAGCTTTTTCTGAGGCCTATGGTGTCTGGGCCGAAGTTACAGAGTTTTCATTTAGGACTAAAAAAAAGTCCTTGGCCTGGTCATTCAAAGCCTTTCTCTCTTTGGGCTGCTTATAGATAGGTATGTTCATC
Organism: Triturus cristatus; assembly: GCF_964204655.1. Lineage (NCBI taxonomy): Eukaryota > Metazoa > Chordata > Amphibia > Caudata > Salamandridae > Triturus > Triturus cristatus. The sequence goes on from NC_140580.1 coordinate 728,755,109, forward strand.
TGCCATATCCTTGTCTTTGGGGATGTAATTCAGAGGTTTGTAGAGCTCAATATTGGTGCATTGTTGGAAAGATCAGCTGGTCAGATTTGGCAAGCATATATATTAAGGAGAAGTGTTGTATGTACGAAGAAAAAGGCTATTCTTGTTTCAGTTTTGTTTTGACAAGAGAAATATGTGTACTCTCCGCTGGTAGGGTAGATCATGCTCCAGAAGTCTCTTGTGCTACGATCTACCATCAGATATTTTAGCATATTCCTTTGTTGCTAATATTTGGTTTGCCAGATCTAAAACTGGGTACTGCATTTACCATAATGCAATAGGGTGAACTGTGCTGGGATGAGAGTCAATGTGCTCCATCCCTACTTGTGTTTAAAAGGCTCGCTTGAGACCACAAGCTTATGAGACCACCTGAGTGCCTGTGGAGTGGTACTGTCACCTGTGAAGACTTGACCCCAGATGACTTTTCTCTACTCTCTACTACCTCTCCTCTCTACTGATAAAGGGCTAAACTCAGAAACACTTGTCTAGAGGTAACATTACTACCTGCATCAACTTTGGTGAAAAACGACAACAACTTTGAAGTAAGCGTACTGCATTTACCAGAATACAATAGGGTGAGCTGTGCTGGGATGAGATTCAGTGTGCTCCCTCCCTCCTTGTGTTTAAAAGTCTCTCTTAAGCCAATGAGTGGACAAGCTCATCTGGGATGCACGTGTGTGCCCGTGGAGTGGTACTGTGACCCGTGAAGACTTGGGCAGCATTTCAGCAACCCCAGTTAACTTCTGTCTGCTCTCCACTACTTCTGCTCTCTACTGAAGGGCTAAACCCAGGGCTAAACCCAGAAACACGTATCTAGAGATAACAGCACTACCTGCACCAATGTTGGTGAAAAACGACAGGAACTTTGAAGTAAGCATACTGCATTTACCAGAATGCTATGGTGTGAACTGTGCTGGGATGAGATGCAATGTGCTCCCTCCCCCTTATCTTTTTAAATAGTCTTTATTTACACAACAGACTTTTAAAGCTCTCTTATTACATTTGGCTGTAGATATTATGTAGTGAGGAAGTTCTCGCAGGTAAGATGTAATTCAGGAAGCTTTATTGTAGATAGTTACAAGTAGATAAGATCTTGTCAAGCAGCCCCACCAAGAGCAGCCTGCCTGCTGCTCAGCCCATGCTCAACTGTCACTTCACCTCACAGTCTCCCAACATTCCGAGGCGCATCATGACTCCAACATTCTATTTAGCACACAGCACAACCACTGGCTGAGCAGGAGGTGTAAAACACATAATATTAACAAGAGCAGGATACTACATATTATTTAATCGCTTTTAGTTGTAAATAGAACTTGCTCTGGGGAGGCATGTGCCAGTACAGTTAATTGTGGGCAGAAGAGCCTCCCAGGTTCTTAAAGGGACAGGTATCTTTTATCTTTACTCTTAATGTAATCCTTTTTGGCTACATTTTAACCTTCATGTACCCAATGTTTAAAGGGATTTTGCTTAACAGATCCTGCAGCCTAGCCCAATTTAGACAGTCTATGGCAACATTATGGACCTTCAGAATTAAAATAACATCTCTCATAGACTTTTATTGTCTATAAATTTACATGAACTCTTGGATAAAGGCGTGCTACGGTGTTTTGTATATGGAAGAATAACTATGTAGAAAGGTGTTTCGGGGGTCCTTGCTACCAGATAGGAATTAGTCAAGCATTTATGACTTCAGTGAAGATTCCTACAATGCATAACCAGGACCACAAGTAAGTAACCTTTTCTTGCAACCCAATCTTCTATTATTCTTGAGTGTCTTAACCTCTTCTGTGCCCATGACGAGATAGTCTCGTCATGGAGCACGGTCGCGCTGTGCCCATGACGAGACTATCTCGTCATGAACCCCACCCACTAATGTAACGCCCGGCACAGGAGGGGGAAAGGGCGTGGCACTGAAGGGGTTAATGTTGATTAAAACATTATAGAGAAACCATTGGAGAGGATCACCCTGTTTCAGAAATTTAAAATAATGTGAAGAATAGGTATTTTCCCTAAAAGAATTTGCTTTGCTAAATTGGGCCCAATCTCACCTAGGTTTCTGCTTGTGAAGAGTGGAGAAAAGGTTTAGAAAAACAAATGTGTCAGCCAGAGAATGCTCTATGGTTACTATCAGGAGTAGCTGACCTGCATGTATGTAATGTGCTCTTTTTAGGTATCACTTTCTTTCTGTCATTGGACATAATTATCAGTTTGTAATAGAACATTCCAAATCCTGATTTACAGAATCAGGGTTTGTGGAAGTTTCTAATGGTTAATTGTAGTTAATAAATTGGAAATGTTTAAAGTGTGATGGGTTTTCCACCATTGTAAATTTACAGTTAACGACCCAAAAAATGGTATTTTGGAATAGTGGCCCAGCAAAACGTATTGGACATCCACAAATTCATATATTGGTTACTGTGTAAGATTTTGAAATGTAGCGAAAGGGATTCTCTACATATTTTCTATCTTGTAAAACATCTGCATGAGTAAATCTTTCCCATGTGACGTATTGCTGTTGTGAATTTCCAGTTGTACTCTTGGGATTCTCTATGAATTCCATCACAGTCTGGCATCTAAACAAAATGGGGTAATACTATTGAAGTGGATTTCTTACTTTTTCAACCTGTATATGTGTATTATGCCCCTTGTTGAAGTACTCATTGAGATTTCCTCCATTTACAGGATTTATTGGGAAGATAACATTGCAGATTCCATTTTATCGGCCACATGTTGATCCCTGGGTGATTTCAATATCAAAGCTGCATGTAATTGGAGCACCGGATGGGCCACTAGAGTATGACGAAGAAAGGGAAAAGTTGTTGGCTAGGGACTACAAGAAAGCTCTCATTAAAACATTCGAAGAAAAATGGAAGGTAAGCAATGGAAAACATTTATAAGCACATGTTTATCAATATATCTACAGTAATTATAACAGCAATTTAATTAATAGAAGCATTTGGTGTCATAAATGCATAATCTTGCCTGGTATTGTAAAGTAATATGTATATGGTGAACAACAACTGTAATAGTAATGTTTTGTCCCTCTAAAGAGCCGTCCAGTGTAGAGAAACAAAAACAGTTCTATTTACCCAGTCCTGCATTGCTAACAATCACCAACAATAGGCATTCTAGAATGTTCCTTTGTTTGATGAAGGCTGCTAGGGTTTTTGTGATGTTTTGCAAAATTATTCATCGGGTTAACCCTGTGAAAAGTGTACCTGCCCTGTCAGGTTTCATCCATTACATATGTGCATGCCTCAAAGTAACAGTGCAGACATTCTTGCATCTCACACACACACATATAAGGAGACTTTAATGCTGAGATTTAAGAAGTAGGCAAAAGAAAGAATCAAAAGCCTTTGATTACACAAACCAGATTTTGTCATTTTAAGATAATATATATAAAATGTTAATGTTAATATTAGTAGAGGTGGCGATATTTATATTTATTTATTAGTTTTATACATCATATCTGAACCACAAGGAAGTTGGGCCACTTCCCAAAGAACTGTAGGAATTACATCAAAAAGTACAGGATAAATAAGGGTAGAAACTAGCAGTATGCGAGTAAGATAGCAAGATTGGAGGACAAAAATGTGACTAGGAAAGACATTTGGTCACAGGGTGTTCATATTGTGAGGGACGGGACGACAGATAGACCAGAATTAATTCAGATATAGGTGGAATAGATGCTAGGTGACAAACTAAAAATAAATGGCCTTGCATTGGTTTTTAGGCATTGCAATGTTGCCCTATTTCTTCAGAGGTTTCTTTCAAGATGAGTTAACATTGATGACAAATCTTGCTGTTTCTGAAATCTTAGTTTTGAGTCCTGCAAACATTATCTCTCAGCTATCTAAAAAGGCCGGAAGACAAAGGGCTTGAGTTACAAGGGAACTCATAACCGCACTTGTAGAAGTACTGTTCCTCACACTTGCAGTTTTACTATTTTCTCTATTTCTCAAAACTCAGCAGTAGTACAGCTGGAAAGCTCTGCCAGTCATGAGTGAGTCATGTGATTTTGTTTTTTTGAAAAGCTTCTTTTTCCCCAATGGTTAATTATACATAGTGTACTATTATGTGCTGCACCAGCGCTGCATGATGCACAAATGTGCGTTTTCTATTCCTTTTTGTTCCTTCATGAGAAAATAAATGTTTTCAATTAAAGATATCCTTTCCCATCCACTGCCTGCCAAATTTGTGGGTGATCCATTTCTCTTCAGGCATTGGATGAGAAGTTTGCCCATCCCTTTCCTTGGTCAGAATGAGTTGAGTAACTAATAACTCAATAGTTTGTGGGCATTCCCCTAGTTACAAGGCGAATCATGCCTTCTAAATACGCACTCCCTACCCTATTTGTGTGGTTTACCTCTCATTATCTGCAGTAGTGGTAGAGAATTGTGCAGTTGGAAACCCATTCATGCTTAGCATGTATCAACTTGTGTATAGGTGTCATATGTAAATGGAGCTATTTGGATCAGTTTACAGTTGTAAATAGCCCTGTAAATCATGCCATAATTCTCTTTTAAAAATGAGGTAGTTAAAGCTGTGAATAGAATAGTTTCTGAATGCTGACTCTCCGTTTACATTCCCTGGAAAAGACATCAAAATTGCTGTCTGGGTTGTGAGAAAGTCCCAGGAATGTCATAAAGGAAGTGAAAGCTTCAGTTTTGAAGATGGAAAGGCTTCTACACTGGCACCCTGCCTCCATGTTGCGACCAACAGCAATGTTGAAGGGAACTGCAGTACAAGCTGACACTGCACTTCCTGCGACACATGGCAGTCTAGATGCCAGAATCACTAACTGTGCTTATTTACGAGCAGTGCCCAGGTGGACTTGGGTCTCAGGAAACAAGCAGAACCTCAAGCTGCCTCGGTGTAATTGGCGTAAGGAGGAAGTCTGGCTCACTGATCTACATTTGCAGAGGGGCTCTTTTCAGCCTACTGGGTTTGGAGTCGTGGTGGCCCTGTACGTCTCTACCTCCGCCATTTTTCATTGGTTCGCAGCTCAGGGATCTGGGCTATTAGCCTTACCAACACACTGAGTATTCAGAATGGAAATGTGTATGGGTAGTGCCTTTTTCTTATCAGCCCAGAGTGAGGGAGGCTGGTTTCAAGTCCCTAGGGAGAGGGGAGATACTACTCTTTCCCATCTAGTGCTGCAAGCTGAAAGAAAGGGACACCAGAACCAAAAGTGAACACAGGGAAGGAGACCCACAATTGCAAGGTTGAAGTATCCCTTTCCTGACTTAAGAATCTTTCACAAACACCCAAGGCTGCAACCTCTTGGAGAATAGTGGGGGCTAATCCAGCTATTTAATATGCCTGAACTTTAGGTGCTCAGTTATGTGGTGGGTCATTTTCCTTCTCATCTTAAATGTATAGAGTTTAGGTAACATAGTAGCTGCCTGAGATTTGAGAGCTTGGTTATGTGATGACCTATTGTAGTCACAAATAACAATACTAATAAAATGCATGGCACAACTGACAGGCTTGATATTCAAAAAAACATTACAAGTTAAAATGGCCTTCAGCAATTTTTTTGATAAAGAAAGTGGTAGTCACATTTAGGTTTTATTTTTGTTTTATATTTTAGTTTTTTTTGTGGCATATGCTTGCAATACTTTATTTAAAAAAAATAATAAGCATTGCACAGCCTTACCAAGGCCAGACCTATTGGCTTTACCAGTGCTTCTGTTGTTGCTGATTGATTTATAGCATGGCTATATTTTATTAATATAAAAATATTTAGTTAGTTGTGGCAGTGTTCAGTGTCTGCTGGGAGGAAGTGCAGTAATAGGATCATTTTCACATGATTTAGTGTTCCCTGTGCCTTATCATTTTGTTATCTTCTGGTTTTGTGCTCTTTGGTCGTTGTTCTCCCTTTGTTGTATTATTGTGGTTAAAGTTGTTTTATATGGGCTTCAGGGCCTATTTGTAATTTAACATCAGATGTGATTTTTTTTTAATATTAATTCATCGTTTAATCAGAGTCCACAATTGGACTTTACATGTGCGATTAGCATTATAGCTTCCAATATGCATCCTTTTGGTTTGCCTGTGTGATTCTGAAGTTTTTGAAGTTTTCCAAAATTGTCTATGCTTTTCCCAGTAAAAGCCATTGTGCACTTATCTAGCCATGGATTGACTGTGGACAGTACTTACTTCATTTATCTGTGTGTTTGGCATGATGGCTAAAATGTCTTGATTTGCTTCAATGTTTGCTGCACTTGTTTGACTGTTATGTTTAGTTTGGTAGAAGAAGAAGGTTGAAGGAATTGGGCACCATTACATCTTTACCAGCATGATGGCAATTAATTATGTTGATTTCTTGTAATTCACAAATCCCCTTTAATGTTGACTTTTTTTACCTAACATTTCTCAATGTTTTTTTTGTAGAATGAACAGAATCTAAAAGGTGAATCTTATTGGTACTCTGTGACTGCGTCACTTGTAACTAGAATTGTGGATAACATTGAAGTAAGTTTAAAGATCAATGTTTACAATGCTCTTTATAATGTCTTTTCACTATGATATTTTAATTTTAGCAAAGATGTGGGAGACCATAGACAAAGAATATGGAAAGCACTGTTTTGTTTGTATTTCTTCGGACATATAAATCGCTTTTTTAATTCTTTGTTTTGCCAATTACACATGATTTGACATCATCTTATTGAAATCATGAAGAAGGTATTTTATACAATAGTCATGTTCAGCTATACATCAGCACATTTGTTAGACCTGTCAGCCTTAGGGTGGTTTTCCCCCAAATGTTTTGTGTGCTTGCCTCCAATTTTGGTGAATTCTTTTTGCTGGCCCTGGGACTCTGAGCCCTTTACCACTGCCAACCAGTGCTAAAGTGCATGTGCTCTCACCCATAAAACATGGTTAGATTGACGTATCCACAATTGGCATATTTAATTTACCTATACGTCTCTAGTACAGTGTACAAGGTCTAAAATAAACTCCCTTTGGGATACTTTAATTGCATACCATAAAACTACCACACCACATACAACACTCAATTGTCACAGAATCAATATCACAGTAGCCAGAAAGTCAGATATGTAAGAAATGTTTATTAAGTTGGTTTAAAAGATTACTTCCTTCTTTTAGATTTTTAGTAGTCACTAAAATACATAAAATACAATATCCACATGAATATCAAACATTAAAATCACATAAACAGTGCACATCAATCAGTGCAAATTCAGAAACAGTCATAGGCAATAGTTCAACATTAAGTCTTGTTATCCTTTTCATGTATTGCACAACAATCCATAAAATTCACGAAAACGTTTATTAACAAGTAGACCAATGTGTACTACATGTGCTCAGGGCCTGTAAATTAAATGATGCTAGTGGGCCTACAGCACTGATTGCACCACTGACACAAGTAGCAATTTAGACATGTCTCAAGCCTTCCACTGCAGAGCCTGTGTGCACAGTTTACACTGCCATTTCAACTTAGCATTTAAAACCCCTTGACAAGCCTTAAACTCACCCTTTGTTACATGTAAGACTCCCCTAAGATAGGCCCTAGGTAGCCTGGAGGGCAGGGTGCTGTGCAATCAAAAGGTAGGACATATACATTTAAGGTTTGCATGTCCTGATATTCAGAAACACCCAAATTCGTTTTTCACTACTGTGAGGCCTACACCTCTAATAGGTTAACATTGGGAATTCCTTATTGCACCTTTAAGCTGTAATTCCTTATTGAGAAGGAGTCATGTTTTATATCATTGTAATGGTAATAATAAACCCTCTTTACTGGTAAAGTCGGATTTATTATTACCCTTTTAAAAATGCCACTTTTAGAAAGATGCAAACACAAGGAGATGATCGACGGAGCGCTGAAACTTTTCAGACACTCACCCCCAGTCACAAATCTGGGTTGAATCCATCATTGTTCTTTAGCTCACTCACCGACCTAGTTCAGACCCATCTAAATGCAAATCAGTCTTGACCTTGTGCCTCATGGGAACAGTCCAGCCCGAACTGCCAAGCCAGTTCTTCCCTGGACTGGAAACAAGCATCCTGGGACCAGTTTCGGGGTAAAACCCCTCATCACCCAGGCTAGCTTGAATCCAGTGGCAAATTGAGCAAGGGACCCACGTCTGGGTATACCTTGCCAACTTAGGGCGAGCAAAGCAAACACAAGGAGTTGATGGACGGAGCACTGAAACTTTTCAGACACTCGCCCCTAGTCACACATCTGGGTTGAATCCATCATCGTTCTTTAGCTCACTTTGCCACCCCAGTTCAGACCCAGCTTTATGCAAATCAGTCTTGACCCTGTGCCTCACGAGAACAGTCCAGCCCGAACTGCCAAGCCAGGTCTTCTCTGGACCGGAAACAAGCATCCTGGGACTGGTTTCGGGGTAACACCCCTCATCAGCCAGGCTAGCTTGAATCCATTGGCAAAGGGAGCAAGGGACCCAAGTCTGGGCATACCCTCATAGTAATGGGAAATCTCCACATGAAAAAAGATCTTCCTCGCTATCTGTCGTTAGGAAGGACATGGAAGTGCTGATGACAGTGACTTTATCAGACTTTATTCCTTAGTTAATGTATGAATGTTATGGAAGATAACCTGAAAAAACCTTTACATTTTCGCATGATTCTTTCATCAGAACAAAACATTTCCTTTTTAGTTTTCAAAAGGTAAAGAGACGACTTTACTGCAGGAACATACTTATGAAGAGTTTGCAGTGACAACAGCATGTACTATTAATGGCTGTCTTGACACAGAGACATGTTCAGGTTCGAGCATCCTGCAATTATTGGCATCTCCAGTGCCCTGCCAATTAGTGGTGAAACTTTATCAACTGATAGGGGGGCTGGTTGGGGCCATCTGATTCTAAATTCTCTCCTATTTCAATCGGTCAATCTTATCTTAGAGATGTTATCCCTTAATTTTGTGTCTTTGCAGATAGAACATAATGTAAGGCAACCTGTTATGTTCTTTATAGATCGAGTACTGGAATCCTCAAAGTAGATATTGGAATCTTCCTCGAAGGTCAAAAACGTCTGTCCACTACCTGCAGAAGGCTAGTTCAGTTCTGAAAACACCAAGACAAGAAAATAGTGTCGCAGTGGTGCTCTTTCTATAAAGACTGCCATTGTCACTGCTTTTCTATCCAGTTTCGAAGCAAATGTTTCTGTCTTTGTTTCAAAGATATCTGTGTCATCATGAGATGCGAAGGCTCCCTCAGACATAATTCTCTTTATTGACAGTTATAGTGGAAAAACTCTTGTTAAGTTAAATGGGCAAATCCAGTCAATTGAAATGGATCTTTTTTAGTTCCTACTAACTGCAACAGCCTCAAATATTGTACTAATAGTAGAATTATTCTGTTTTGATGGAAAATTACTTTTTAAATTATGCACAAAGTTTAGTGGTTGACAACGTCACAAAATTTTATTTGAAACTTATGTTGAGTCCCTCAAGGCGGCGGGGGATTAAAACAAGCCCAGTTAACTTGGAAACTCATTGCAAACGTACAGGAATAATGCAGCTGGCTTTAAAGTTACTCAGTGGTTTAGCAAATACTTGTAACCTTATGAAAGAAAAGAAAGTGGACCCCTCCACTGGTGTGGTGGTAAAAAGCAGCTATAGTTGGGGTCCAAGTAGCCCTACATACTCTTGGAACCCGATGCCACATCACCTCCATTACTATTGATAGCTTAGCCCTGGAAGTTACTGGAGCTTGTCTTGCATGTTGAAGGCTGTCAGCCGAGTTTGCAGAGGATGTTGAATTTGCGTTACATATTATGAACAAGCTCTGGAATAGGAAGTGTGCACATTAGTAAGCCCTTTGCAGAGCGTCTCCTTTGAGTAAACAAGTTCATTACGATCTATAGTTTGGCCATGAATGGATGCTGTCCCGGTACAATGAGAGACAGGAAGTTATCAAGAATAGTTGAAGTTAAAATATTCAAATGATACACTGCTGAGAATGAAGGATAGATGGAAGGCCATGAATTCTGTAGAATAAAATACATTTACAATATAAATATTTGTTCAGGTTTGTTCGATAGAACGTAAACAATTTAATTAGCATGATATTATATTATTTTGCTTGGAAACTATTATTGTAAGAGAAAAAGCAATGCTTCTTAAAAAAAACTGCGGATGTGTGTAACCCTGTTTCTGATGGGAGATGTATGTTTTCTCTACATTAATTCTGCTTAGCAAAATACTTGACTACACAATGTAAGCATTTATGCTTGCTATGAAATCTACATCCCGCAAAGACGTTGCATTTAAATTGCACTGTCCCTCTCCAAATGGTTGTTATGCCGTGCAAATGGGTAACTTCATAACTGTACACCATACAGTTGTTAACTACAACCTGTGCTGTGGGCTTTCCAGTTGGAATTATTTTCATTTGAATGTGGTTTCTCTTCAGAATTGCTTTAGTATTTGCTTTGGGTTAGATTTAGAAATTGGAGAACGTTTTTATCAATTAAGTTTGAAATGATTCCCATATTTATTTGAAGAGAATTGGTTGTTTAAAAAAATAATTACTAGTGGTGCACTGCGGATGTCCGCGCTTATTACAGCCATCGAGAAACTGAGGATTGGAACAAAGGCCTGTAAAGTCATTACAAACTATGTATTCGAAATGCTATATTTTTTCTTCAACTATATCCTGTAATTTCTGGCTTAGCATCCTAGGTGATTCTCCAAGTTTTAAACGCAATGCTTAACGCAAATGCTTTTGTTTAAAAAAATAAACATAATAATTTATATACTTTCAGTTACAAATCCAAGATGTTCATTTGAGGTTTGAAGATGGAATTACAAATCCTTCTAGACCATTCGCATTTGGAGTTTGCATAAAAAACGCATCTGTTCAAAATGCTGTAAATGAACCGGTAAGTATACAATTGTAATGTTAATCGATGCGAACCATCATACCAAAATAATATCTAACAGCTAATTTATTTACTCGCCAATGGTATACGGAGGCTATGGTGGATTTAGTAATTGTATCTGTATTCCTTTCAGAACACATTTTTGTTATCTTAATCTACATTTATTCTTCAGATCAAATGTCGTAGCTTTTTGCAGTAATAGTTCACACTGTCCTCTTTTACCTAATTGAACTTTTCTAACTTTTGCCAACCAGACTAGTATCTGCCATCATACAAACCCATTCTTAAGTAAAATAAGCTGACCAATTTGCTTTGCACAGTGTTTTTTGTTGTTGCTAAAGACTGTGTGCAGGAGGAGTTGGCTACATGTGGAGTTTTGCACTTTGAGTCTGGCTGTACATCAGGCCCTGCCGCCAGCCCCAATAGCACACAGCAAATAGCCATGTGCAACAACAGTTGGCCTTAGTGTAGGAGAGTAGGGTCTGCTTTCTATGTTCACCCCCACTTTTTGCTTTTGCTTCACTGGTTTTCGACTTAGATGTGGCTGTGGGCCTGCTAATCAGACCCACAGCCCAGCTGTTCTCTCTCTAAACTAATACTATGTACTTTAGGTGCATAACCTAATTGGATAGGATCACCTTATTGGCCCCTGTACAGTGTACCTTAGGTACCCAGGGCATAGGTGTACCCTAGGCCTACCAGGGGCTGCAGCATGTATTATGCTACCCCTGGCCTGGCCTTCCATTATGACACAACTGGCTGATCACTCAGCTAGGGCAAGGTTGTGTAATCACCCCTTGCTTAGGTGTAGTATTCCTATACCTACCTTATATATAGACACATTTGTACCTATCAGCCACTCCTATGGCAGGCCATAACAATCCTGGAGGCAGAGTGCTTGGTAACATGTGAGATGGTGCTCTAGCATGAGCTGAGCCTGTCTGCAGCTTTCGGAACCATGTCCTTATAGCTGTTCTATGATATAGCCTACCATATACTCTTAAAGTACCTTATAATCTTAAACGGTTATGGTAACTATGGTTTGGCTTTATCAAAACATGTCGTGTAAGGTGTCTAACACTTTGGAATAATACCCCCATACCATTTCTGGCCATGAGGATATTATTCCTCCCTTCTAGAGGGAGAAGACATGTTGAAACCTACTTACCCGGTCAAAGTTAACCAGAGCCCCAGCATCACAAAATGGATGCTGCTGCCACAGACACAAGTCTGACCTCCTGCTGCTGGGAGTCCTTCCAGCGAGGGAGGCTTGGACAATAGGTTTCCTGCCTTGGGAGGTGCGAGCACCACCCCAGACAGGAGTTAGTGTATTGGGGCAGGGAGGGATGAAAGAAACTAGACACTGCCTGGGGCACACAAGGTGTCCCATGCATAGTCCAGTTCAAACCGGCGCTGGGGCACTCCAGCCCCAGCTCTGGCGCGAAACTGGACAAAGGAAACGGGGTGTAGCCACTCCCCTTCCTGGTCCCACCCATAGGAGGGACCTTGCAGGTAGCCCAGCCCACTAGCCTAGCATATCAGTAGGTAGCTGAGCCCTGCTAAATTAGATTAACCTAAATCTGCAACTTGAACAGAAACTCTGGACCTTCGACATTCGACCTCAGGAAGAAGACTGAAGAAATCTCCCTTGTGGTCAAGGAGTGACCACCCTGGGCAACCAGGCACCATCCAGCGACCGCTGCTTGCTTTGCGACTGAATCCTACGAGGGACGACTGCAGAGACTGACCAGCGCCGAGACTTCCAGACACCTCTGAACCAGATCCACATCTCCAGCGAAGCTGAGACCCGTGGAGGCGACAAGGGACGTGGGACCGGCGACTTGGGAAAAGTGGCTAGTAACTGACTAGCGCGACTTCCGAGGCACCCTCGAGGCTGTGCTTGGGGAATTGAGAAGCCCCACTCCCGAGCACCATCTGCAAAGAAGACCAGCTCCCCACACTTCACGTGTTCTGCGTGGGGCCCTTCTGCACCTGTGTTGCTCGACGTGTTGTCCGGTTGCTGGCCCGTTGGCTAGTAGCCTCTGCGATGACAAACCTTTACTTTCATCTTGCTGGTCCGGCTCCTCCAGACTGGCACCTGCTCCTCTGTGAAAGAGAAGCACCCCAGACCTTCCTGGTCTGCACCAGAAGCAAGTCCTCCATCCTGCGTGGGTTCCGCTTGCCAAGGCTTGTTGGGTCCTGACTCGACTTTGACGCCGCCGACAGCAAGAGCCTTCGTGGGACAGCTCACCTCCTGGTCCTGGTCGTCCTCAACGTCTCCTGGTACCCGTGGCTGCTGCGACAAGCTTCACCTCTTCACCTGCATCTTCACGACATCGCCTGGTTCCTTCCTGGTTCCTTCCCGGCTCCTGGCTGGTGACCTAGACTCTGTCCCTTCTGCTTGCAGGTTCCTTCCTTCTTGATCCCCTCCTTGGGATCCACCGGACACTCTTCACTGACTGCCTGTCAGCAACTTTCCTTCAGGCATCCATAGAAGTCCACGATGAAACCCGACGCAAGTTCACACCTATGCACCCGCAGTCCGTGGGCTAGGTAACTTGAGTACTTTGGTGCTCACAAGGGTATTGACTATCCTAGGGTCTAGTTTCCGAGTCTCGACTTTCTAGCTATACCAGAAGTGTCCTAAAACTGTTAATTTCTAACTGCTAGTAATTCTATCGACTTTTACGCATTACGCGTGAGTGTTTCCACTCTGCACCTGAATGCCGTGGGCCTCCCACTTCCTAACCTTTGGTAGTTTAGTGTAGCCCCAGAGATTCCCTAGGCCTATCCTGTGTTCGTGACAGTGGTCCTTATACCACTTACTTAGTATATGGTTTGCGTGGCCCCTAGGGCTTAACTGTATTACTTAATGTATGCTTAAATAAGACTGTGTTGTACTTACCTCGAATCTCATAAAGAGTGCTGAGGGTTTGACTAGAATAAATACATTCTATTTTTATATATATCTGTTGTGGTGTCCTTTCATTTGGTATTCAAGGGATTATATATGGTATAACCGCTGGCTTCACATGCCATTCAGAGTTTAGCCTAAGACTGCTCTTTTCCATGCTACCACTAGGATAGCTGGTCTATAAGGTTGACTTTACAACCAATCACCCTAAGGGTTGTTTGGACTGATACAAGGTGTACACTAGAATTAGTTATTTATGTAAAAAGTGCTATAGCAAGTGAATAAATCTATCACAGACCAGCATCTAGGTGTAAACCATACAGTCAACCATTCATGAGAAATCAAGTGAAAAATATTGACCATACACAGTTATTAATTGGAAAAATATAAATATGATATTTATTTAGTCATTTTATGTATATATATCATTCATTTCATGTTTTATTATTGTTAATTTATTCTTTTTTGTACAAGTTCATATATCATCACTAGACAATCAGACAGACAATATATACAGATACAATTGATACAAGCAATGCGGCAGATGTAGAACTACGCGCGTTTCGGCAATGTAGCCTTCGTCAGGAGACCGTCTATTGCTTTAAAATCTATATGATAGCGAAAATCCTCGATGTAAAAACTTGAAGTAAATATAAGGATATCGATACTTCAAACGTGATGGAGCAACACAACACCACAAAAACTTGTCTACTGCATATGAGTACAAGTGTCCTCAATTTGGGATATTTGAAATGGATCAGAGAGCCAAGGATTCTTCGACGTTTTAGGACAGGCAAATATGATAGAGACTTGTGAGTTGTAATTATAACCTATCACAAGACGCCGATAAACCAGATGGCCGCCGTATTAATATGTAGATGATTGTGACACCTATGCAAAAAACTGTTCCGATAGGCAGCTGAGTGGATGATGAAAACAAAGGATAAAGATCAAGATAGGCTGTAGTTGAATCTCGGTATAGATAGAGGAACATGAACAGTACAGAGCAGGATATTGGTACGTCACAAACAGTCCTCACGAGCCTGATTCTATGTTTAAACGTCCGTGCGGGCGGTTTCTCTGGATGTAGACAGGATAATTTGTGACATCATATATCAGGCCAACTTCTCACATTGGTGAGCAGCGGTTGGGTTCTGAGCTTGCTGTTGTAATACCATTGTAATCTTGAGATACTAAATTGAAAGATCACACATATATTGTTTGGTACATATAACATAGATTATAAATACTTAAGTCCTACTGGACTTAGTTGTTGTAGGTTGAAGGGCCTAGCACACCCTGACTACAACTACTAGAAAGGTTTAGTAGATACAACTAGTGTAGGTAGGTCCACACCCTCACTAGATCATGTCTCTGAGAGGAGATCAAGCTGATTCTCTCTCAGGAGGGCAGATCCTAGAAAGATCCCCTCTAGATATGATACCCTAACTTTTCAGGAGATGAGACAATTGTGTACCTCCAGAAAGTTAAAACAGGGTTCAAACCCTACCCTCATTCAGCTAGTAGAGATCCTAGAGGAGTATGATGCTCATAGGGCCTCCCAGGCTAGTACCCTAGGTACAGGTGATGGTCTACCCACTACACATGAGTCAGATGGGACTTCAGACGAGGAGGTAGACAGCCAGGTCAAAGTTGGGAGACTTAGCCAGGCTAACTTAAGCTTGCATGGTAGTCTGAATGGGGCCCCCCATTCAGACCCTCAAGTGGGCTTAACCAGAGAAGCAGGAGAGACAGATCCCCTTCAAGGGAATCCATCCACTCCCATGTCTCTAACAGCTCCAATGCCTCTTCTCACAGGGGAATGACTTCCCCACAGAGAAAAGAGCATGAGGCCAGAATGAGGGAAGCTAATCTGAGGATTGAGAGGGAAGAACTTGCCCTTGCCAAGGAGAAGCTTGCTCTGGCCAGAGAGCAGAAGTTATGTGGGTTAGAACCCACTGGTGGCAGCAATATCCCTAAGAATAGAGACAGGACCTATGATAATAGAAACCTGAGCAAGATTGTCCCTCCCTACAAGTGTGGGGATGACATCCACAAATGGATAATTGTTTTGGAGAGGACTTGCAAAGTACAGCAGGTACCCCAAAGTCAGTGGGCAGCTATCTTGTGGCTCTCCTTCTCTGAGAAAGGTAGAGACAAGCTCCTCACAGTTAGTGATGAGGATGCTGACAATTACACTGTCCTGAAGAGTGCTCTGATTGATGGGTTTGGCCTAACCACTGAACAATACAGGTTGTTGTTCAGGGATACCCAGAAGACACAGACTCAGGACTGGACTGACTTTGTAGATTGTGCCACTAAGGCTCTGGAAGGCTGGTTATTGGGTAGTAAGGTTAAGGACTATACAGGATTGTATAATTTGATCACGAGAGAACAAATCCTTAATAACTGTCAAAACCAGCTGTTGCATCAACACTTGATTGACTCTGACCTAACTTCTCCCCAGGAATTGGGAAAGAAGGCAGATAGGTGGGTCAGGACTAGAGTTAAGCAGAAAAACCAGAACCAGGGCGGTGATCAGAAAAAAGGCAGACAAGAAGGGTAATGATCAGAAACAAAAAGACCAGAAGTCTTCACCAGGCCCCCAAAAGGCTCAGGGGGAGGGTGGTTCCAAAAAGGATAAGAAGAAAGATGGCCAAAAGAAACCATGGTGCAACTACTGTAAGTCAAACTCACATTGGTTTAGTGAGTGCACCAAAAAGGATAAGCCCCCAGCCACCATTGCCCCTAAGGCAACTGTACCCCCCAGTCCAGTTGTAAGTGGTGGTTCCCAGCAAAAGGGTGTAGTAGGGTTAACCCTGGGAACTGAGGAGGGTCCTGGCCTAGTCAGGATACCTACTCAGGCTGTTCTGATCTGTGATGGGGACATAGCTTTGTCCTCTGCTGTAGGCCCCAGAAACCTGGGCAAGCACAGACAGACTCCTTTTATCAATAATAGAATGGCTCAGGCCTACAGGGACACTGGGGCTAGTGTCACAATGGTGACACCTGCCTTTGTGGACCCTGGACAGATCATGCTAGGTGAGAATTACCTAGTGACCAACGCTAGCAATGCCACTACCTCCCATAGTGTGGCAATTGTTAACTTCTCCTGGGGAGGGGTAACTGGCCTCAAGAAAGTTGTGGTAAGTTCAGACCTTCCTGTAGAGTGTCTATTGGGAAATGACCTTGAAACTTCAGTTTGGTCTGAAGTGGAGTATAGGACCCATGCAGAAATGCTTGGGATAGATGCACATGTCCTTGCTGTGACCTGGTCACAGGCCAAAAAGTGTAACACTGAACAAGTGCTGGATCCTGGGACAATGGACCAGACACAATCCAAGAGAAAGAGCAGTAGGGTAAAGGCTGTGCCTTCCCCCCTGCCTCAGGTGGTGGATCAGCCCTCCCAGGAGGATGATTCTGAGAGCCATGAAGGAACTGTCCTAGAAGAACTGGAACCTGATTCGGTTGAGTTTCTTGAGACAGGGGGACATTCAAGGGCAGATCTGAGGCAGGCTCAATTAGACTGCACCTCTCTTGAACCCCTCATATAGCAGGCTGCTGCTGAGGCTGCAGGGAATGCTCAAGGTACCCATAGAGTGTATTGGGATGAAGGGCTGCTGTACTCAGAGGCTAGAGACCCCAAGCCTGGTGCGTCCAGGAGGTTGGTCATACCCTTGAGTTTCAGAGGCTTCCTTCTTACCTTGGCCCATGATATTCCCATTGCAGGACACTTAGGCCAGAATAAGACTTGGGACAGGCTTGTCCCTCACTTTCACTGGCCTCATATGTCAGAAGATACCAAGGAGTTTTGTCGCTCCTGTGTCACCTGCCAAGCCAGTGGCAAATCAGGTGGCACCACAAAGGCCCCCCTCATACCACTACCTGTGGTGGGGGTTCCCTTTGAAAGAGTGGGGATAGACATTGTAGGACCAATGGACCCCCTACAGCATCTGGGCCCAGATTTATACTGGTGATAGTGGACCATGCCACCAGGTATCCAGAAGCTATACCCCTGAGGACCACAACAGCACCTGTTGTGGCAAGAGCCCTGCTTGGAGTCTTCTCCAGAGTGGGTTTTCCAAAGGAGGTTGTGTCTGACAGAGGTGCCAACTTCATGTCAGGATATTTGACTGCAATGTGGAAGGAGTGTGGTGTGAACTACAAATTCACTACACCCTATCACCCACAGTGCAATGGGCTTGTGGAGAGATTCAACAAGACCCTAAAAGGGATGATAAAAGGTTTACCAGACAAGCTTAGGCGAAGATGGGACATCCCTTTACCCTGCCTTCTGTTTGCTTACAGAGAGGTCCCACAAAAGGGGGTTGGCTACAGCCCTTTTGAGCTTTTGTTTGGGCATCCTGTAAGAGGACCCCTATGTTTAGTAAGGGAAGGATGGGAGAGACCTCTCAGACAACCCAAACTTGATATAGTGGATTATGTACTTGGTCTCCGCTCCAGGATGGCAGAGTATATGAAGAAGGCTTCTAAAAACCTTGAGGCAAGCCAAGAACTCCAAAAAGCTTGGCATGACCAAAAGGCTGTGCTGACTGTGTACCAGCCAGGGCAGAAAGTGTGGGTGTTGGAGCCAGTGGCCCCAGCAGCACTCCAAGACAAATGGTCTGGACCCCACACTATTGTTGAGCAAAAGGGAGAAGTCACCTACTTGGTGGACCTTGGGACTCCCAGAAGCCCCCACATGGTGCTTCATGTCAACAGATTGAAGGCATATGTTGACAGGGCAGACATGGGCTTACTCATGGCTACAGATGAGGGGCAGGAGGAAGAGAGTGACCCTCTCCCAGACCTGTTGACTCAGAACCCTGATGATGGCTCAGTTGATGGTGTGGTCTTTTCTGACAGCCTCACTGCCCATCAGCAACAGGACTGCAGACAAGTTCTGCAATCCTACAGACATATGTTCTCTCTGACCCCAAGTCAGACAAACTGGTGCACCCATGAGGTGGACACTGGTGACAGTCTGCCTGTGAAGAGTAAAATCTACAGACAACCTGACCATGTCAGGGACTGCATAAAAGTTGAGGTACAAAAGATGTGGGAGCTGGGAGTCATTGAACCTTCAGAGAGCCCTTGGGCTAGTCCTGTAGTTCTTGTGCCAAAACCTCACACCCAAGATGGTAAGAGAGAGATGAGGTTTTGCGTGGATTACAGAGGTCTCAATGCTGTCACTAGGACAGATGCCCACCCAATACCTAGGGCAGATGAGCTCATTGACAAACTGGCAGCTGCTAAGTTTTTGAGCACATTTGACCTGACAGCTGGCTACTGGCAAATCAGACTAGCTGAGAATGCAAAGGCCAAAACTGCTTTCTCGACCCTAGGAGGACATTATCAATTTGTGGTAATGCCCTTTGGTTTGAAGAATGCACCTGCCACTTTCCAAAGGTTGGTGAATCAAGTCCTTACAGGCCTGGATGACTACTGTACAGCTTATCTTGATGATATTGCTGTCTTTAGCTCCACCTGGGAGGATCACCTGGTCCACCTGAGGAATGTTTTAGAGGCCCTGCAAAAGGCAGGCCTCACTATCAAGGCCACTAAGTGCCAGATAGGGCAGAGCAAGGTTGTATACCTGGGCCACCTAGTCGGTGGGGGTCAGGTTCAACCACTGGAGAGCAAGATCCAGACCATAAAGGACTGGACTCTTCCAACTACCCAGACTCCGGTCAGAGCTTTCTTGGGCCTGACTGGGTACTACAGAAAGTTTGTTTAGAACTATGGGTCCATTGTGACACCACTTAATGACTTGACCTCTAAGAAGATGCCAAAGAAAGTTCAGTGGACAGTGAGCTGTCAAAAAGCATTTGATGACCTGAAGCAGGCCATGTGCAGTGCACCTATTCTGAAAAGTCCAGACTACTCCAAAGAGTTCATAGTCCAGACAGATGCTTCCGAGTTGGGTGTGGGAGCTGTTCTTTCACAACTGAATGTAGATAGTCAAGACCAGCCCATTGCTTTTATTAGTAGAAGGCTGACCCCTAGAGAGAAACGTTGGTCAGCTATTGAGAGGGAGGCCTTTGCTGTGGTTTGGGCCCTGAAGAAGCTGAGGCCATACTTGTTTGGCACTCACTTCAAGATTCAGACAGACTATAAGCCCCTCCTGTGGCTAAATCAGATGAAGGGTGAAAATCCCAAACTTCTTAGGTGGTCCATTTCCCTACAGGGGATGGACTTCACAGTGGAACATAGACCTGGGACTGACCATGCCAATGCAGATGGACTCTCCAGATATTTCCACTTAGAACATGAAGACTCAACTGGTCAAGGTTAGTTTAATGTCCCTAAGTATGGGGGGGTGGGGGGGTTGTTTAGGAGAGTAGGGTCTGCTTTCTATGTTCACCCCCACTTTTTGCTTCACTGGTTTTCGACTTAGATGTGGCAGTGGGCCTGCTAATCAGACCCACAGCCCAGCTGTTCTCTCTAAACTAATACTATGTAATTTGGGTGCATAACCTAATTGGATAGGATCACCTTATTGGCCCCTTTACAGTGTACCTTAGGTACCCAGGCATAGGTGTACCCTAGGCCTACCAGGGATTGCAGCATGTATTATGCCGGCCCTGGCCTGGCCTTCGATTATGACACAACTGGCTGATCACTCAGCTGGGGCAAGGTCGTGTAATCACCCCTTGCTTAGGTGTAGTATTCCTATACCTACCTTATATATAGACACATGTGTACCTATCAGCCACTCCTATGGCAGGCCTTAACAATCCTGGAGGCAGAGTGCTTGGTAACATGTGAGATGATGCTCTAGCATGAGCTAAGCCTAACTGCAGCTTTCGGAACCATGTCCTTATAGCTGTTCTATGATATAGCCTACCATATACTCTTAAAGTACCTTATAATCTTAAACGGTTATGGTAACTATGGTTTGGCTTTATCAAAACATGTCGTGTAAGGTGTCTAACACTTTGGAATAATACCCCATACCATTTCTGGCCATGAGGATATTATTCCTCCTTTCTAGAGGGAGAAGACATGTTGAAACCTACTTACCCGGTTAAAGTTAACCAGAGCCCCAGCATCACAAAATGGATGCTGCTGCCACAGACACAAGTCTGACCTCCTGCTGCTGGGAGTCCTTCCAGCGAGGGAGGCTTAGACAATAGGTTTCCTGCCTTGGGAGGTGCGAGCACCACCCCAGACAGTAGTTAGTGTATTGGGCCAGGGAGGGATGAAAGAAACTAGACACTGCCTGGGGCACACAAGGTGTCCCATGCATAGTCCAGTTCAAACCGGCGCTGGGGCACTCCAGCCCCAGCTCTGGCGTGAAACTGGACAAAGGAAAGGGGGTGTAGGCACTCTCCTTCCTGGTCCCACCCATAGGAGGGACCTTGCAGGTAGCCCAGGCCACTAGCCCAGTATATCAGTAGCTAGCTGAGCCCTGCTAAATTAGATTAACCTGAATCTGCAACTTGAACAGAAACTCTGGACATTCGACCTCAGGAAGAAGACTGAAGAAATCTCCCTTGTGGCCAAGGAGTGACCACCCTGGGCAACCAGGCACCATCCAGCGACACTGTGAATGATAATTTTTCCAGTTTTTCAATGCTCAGCATAGTGTAGTCTGCTCCCCTTTGTGCCAGTCTGATCTGTTTATCAGTGAGATTGAATTTTGAAAACAGTGACGTAGTATTGATTAAACGCCAAGGCACATAGCCTGCACGCAAGTTTTTCAGCGTCCAGCCTAATAGCATGATAGAACGTAGCTGAGACTGACCATGTTGCAACATGACCAAGTCCTGTTCCATGATGTCTATGACAGAAGACGCAATGCTGTCCAATGAATATATTCTGGACAACAGAGTCGTTAACCCATTGTCTACTACAGAGAGAGTTTTCTCTAAATTAATACGATCAATTTCTCGTATTCGTTCTGCAGTCTCTGCTTGGGTAACCTTCCATGCTTCATTACTGGCATATATGAAAGGTTTTTGACACGGATTTCTTGGTCCTAGCAAGAATTCCCTAAGGTCTGCGCCTTCTTGAAGTAAAGTTAAGTGTTGTTTTACATCCCTCAGTGTAGCTTTCTGTAGCCAATCAAGGCAAAGTTTCCCTACACTGTATGTTGTTACTACCCCTGGATGCTGTCTTTGAACATAGCGTGGGTCTGGCCTATTGATAGTGAAACCCTGTGTTTTGTTCAGGAATCGATCTTGACAGTTATTTGTGTCTGTGGGCCAGAGCAACCATTGTTTCCATTCTGGATCTGATTTGTTGTGATGCAAAATATTATGTACGTCGACCTCCCCCCGTGTTGTGCTATTACTTGCTGGTATAGGTATGGTCGGTGTGTTCATGTCGTTGATCTTGGCTAATCCAAGGCAAGACGTTTGTTGGACAGTGTCATTCAAAAACATAATTTGCTCAGGGATTATACAGGCTCTAAACAAAGCTTCTACCCCCTGCACTTGCCAATCTTTTGTACCCCAGACAGATTTTGTCTCAATATTGTCTTTCTAAAAGTCGAAACCCTGTCTAGACAGTTGGGCAATAAAGGCTGCAGAATAAATCTGTTTAGTATTGGTTAACATATTTTTAGTTCCTGTCTTGTTCACATTTTTAAAGTAAATATTTTCTGGATTAGACAAATTGTAGCCTGAAAAATATGGAAACTTCATTGCAAAAGTTTTCGAACTACCCTTTGGAGGTGTAGGACAATGTTCCCATTGGTGATACATGAATGCATTTCTAGGTGTTGCAGATTTATGCAAGAAATGATGACCATAGTGGTTATAACAATACATTTGTTCATAGTCTGATGAACCTTCTAAATATTCATGATTTGTGAATACTGTAGACATCTCTAGATCAGACATCATGTTATTAACAGTCTCGAAGTCCCAATCATCAGAAAAGGTACTAGAGGTAATAAAGTCACTTAATGAAATCTTAAATAAATGTGGAATCATCAAAAGCTTCGACAGGCCAAAAATGTCATATTGAGTTTGGTCCCAAACTATACCATAATGTATAGGAACTGCTGTGATGTTCACTGCTGACAAGTCTCTTGCTTCACGATGGGATGATTTGTGTGGCTGGAGAAGTAGTTCACTCTTTTACTTGCTGTGTCCATTTGAATATATCTTCCATTTATCAGCATACCCAGAGTTAATACCAGAGCTAACCAAAGTAGAAAGAAGAATATTTCCAAAAGAATCCATGGTGAAACCAGAAAAGTCTTTTTCAGGAGATAAAAAAGTCTGTTGCTTGTTCTTTGAAAGTTCTTTGTGCTGGCGTCGTTTTAGGTTTGCTGGGATCCTCAGAAAACGTATCAAAGTTCATGAAATAGCCAGAGGCAGTTCTGTCAATGGTTGGAATTGTATCAGGATTTGTTGAATTCACTGGAACCAGTTGATCACTTGTTGCTTCGTTGTAGACATGTGTATCAGGACAAACTGTAATTTGGGTTTCAAGAGGGACAAGTTCCATAGCTTTGTTGCTTCGTCCTTTATCTCTCACTGTAGAATCTTCAAAGGTGATGAGTCTCTCAGTTTGAACCTCTTGGATTGTAGCTAAAGGAGTGCGTCTGCTACATTGGCGGAGTCCACTTGGCCTACTGCTTAGTATCGGCCACATAGTGTGGTTTGATCAGGTCACAAATCTTTTCTCCTTTTTACCAGCAAGGGGCGGCAAAAGTACTGTTCTTGATCCGTGGATTGCTAGGACAGGTACTGGTTGTCTGTAAGAAGGCCCAAATTCCTTCTTGTCCGCAATCTTTTCTCTGACTAGATCACCAAGCTTTGGGATCCAGACAGGCCTTGCTGGGACGGACGGTTTTTCCCCAGTGATGGTTGGTTCAGGAGCACGTTCTTAGTTCATTTAAGTCCTGTAAAACAGCCAAACGATCTTTGATATCAAATTTCTTATTTTCCATCACTGTGCCCTGCATATTAAGGTCCGGTACCAACATTCTAGTTCCAAATAGAACGTCATATGGAGTGACACCCCCTAGAGAACTTCTTGGCAAGTTGTTAAGTGCGCGCTGGACACCATAAAGGTGTTTGACCCACCCATCACCCAAACCTAATACCCTTGCTGTTATAGACTACTTTATGTCCCTGTTTTTTCTTTCCACAACAGAATTTCCTTCAGGATGGAATGGAGAAGACTACCGCAATGCTACGGCCAAACTGGCCATGGCTTCTTTGTAAGCTCGAGAGCTAAACGCAGGACCCTGGTCAGAATGTAGTGTGCCAATTGCGTATGTGCTGATAAAGACTTGCAAATCTTTTATAACAGTTCGAGCGTCAGCCGAGCGCTGAGGCTAACATCCATAGGAACCTAGAACACGAATCCACTGCGACCATGATATATTTATAGTTATCATCACTTTGTAAGGGACCGCAGTGGTCCAGGTAAACACATGCTAATAGTTTATCTGAAATTAACAGGGGCGTCTGCGCAGGACATTTCACGGTAGAGACTTTCATCTTCTGGCATATTTACGTTCCAAAATATAATTCCTGGTCTGTTTCCTAATGCCTGGCCACCAGTATCTCTGTTTTAATAACAATACTGTGGCGGAAACACCTGCATGGGCAGAGGCGATCCCTTCATGTGCTTCTAGGATTAGTCCTAATCTGTGTTCCATGTTTGGTATTACCCTATCCCCCACTCCAGGGATTCGAGCAAACGGAACATTGTTCGCATCAATTATATATGAGTGGAAATTTTTTAGGTAACGCTGCACCGCTGCCTTTGCTTAAAGCATTGACAGCCAGCATTATTTCACTGTCTATTTTCGTTTTTGAACAAGTGATTGCAGCTACGGAAGCCGTTTGCACATCCCCTTTCGCGGCTTCATCAGCCAATGAATTCCCTTCAACTTGGAACGCCATCACGTTGATGACTCAGCGTGTGTATCACGTGAGTGTTTTGTAGTCCGTTTTGCAACTGAACTACTTGTTCTCAAAGCGTTTTATGCTTGATTGTGCCACCTTTTGCATCTTTGGAACCATTTTGAAGCCAATTCTGTAAATATTCATTGTAAGATTGGACACAGTAAAAAGAATCGCACACTATGAGTGTGGGGAATTCGTGATCCGTATTTTCAGGTGCCATCTTGAATGCTTGTAGTTCAGGTCGCTGAGCTGTACAATCTCCTAGAGATTGCGTTTTTGTGACGATTGGTTTGAATTTGCCATCGCGCATACGACCTTTAACGATAGTGCATGCTGCACTGTAAGCTTGTTTACTCCTCATAGCGGGTTGTGCAGATCCGTCAGTATAAATTATAGATTCGTACTGATCAAGAGGGAGAATTTCAGTAGGCAGAGGACATTCGTGTTCGTATTGCAGGAATGCTTGTGTTTTCAAATAAGGATCAAAAACATATTCAACATCAGTTGCAGCAAGAGAATTAGCCCATTGTCTCCATCTCGCATGTAAAGCTTTTGCATTCGGAATGCTAGCTTTAGTAACTGCCTCTAAGGCTGGTACAGGAGTCACGACCATAATGCGTTTCCCCTGTGCTAGGGCTCTTTCTTTTGCTACAGCGGTTTGAACTGCTGTCAGAATCTTTTCCGTAGAAGTGAATTTCATTCCTGCTTGTGTATACAAGTGTCATTTGTATGCAATTGGTACTTTTTCACCTTCGTTAAAAGTTAAGTAGATGAATCCGTATTGACCTGGAATGATTCAGATCACTAAGTTGCGTACGCGTGTTTGCAAGTGTTTTGTTGCTAACATGTCTGTTTGAAGTGAACGCAGAATTTCTGTGTGTTCTTGTGTCCAAGTTGTGGCTTTAAAATCAGGTTTGATTAATTCGTAGAGAGGTTTAACCCTCTCTGCGTAATTTAGAATGCAAGTTCTTCCGAAATTCAGGAAACCTACAATCGACTGTAAGTTTTTCAGCGTTTTTGGAGGTTGGAACAGCGCTCACTTTTCTAAAAAGTTGACTGCCAGGCTTTTGCCTTCACTTGATAGTTCATATCCTAGGAAAAAGACGTTGAGATGGGCAATTCTGGACTTTTTAAAGTTGAATTTGTAACCCTCAGAGGCGAAGCCCAATATAATGGTGTTCACCCTGTTCAAGTGTCTGTCCAGGTCATCGTCTGTCAGATAGATATCATCGACATATGACAATGCCTCGTCATCATAAATTTGTAGCAACTCTGTTACCCTTGCTGAGAATAACCCCGGGCTGTTTTTGAACCCCTGTGGGAGTCGACAACATTGATGCTGGGTCCCCATTATTGAGAAAGCGGTCAAATATCTACTTTCAGGTGCAATATTTTGACAAAAAAAACCATTTGAAATGACTAATGTGGTTTTGTACTTTTTACACACAAGGTTATTAATTAATGCTGTACTGTGTGCATTTTGCACTGCAAAGGTTTTACAACAAGAGTTTAGGTGTCTGTAATCCAAAAACTAGACAATATGTATTGTCTGGTTTGGAGACAGGAAAGAAAGGATTGTTCATTGATGAAGTGCATGTTTCAATCACCCCCTGGTATTCAAGTTGATCTAAGATCTCCCTGACTTGTTCTTTAGCTGCTTGCTTAACTGTGTACTGCCTTTGTGCAGTTGGTTGATTTTGTAACTGGATTTTGTGGTGAGGTGAGTCCTCATCCCATCCTACATGATTTTTGTATAATGCTGGGGCTTGGGCCACTGCCCATTTCCTTGCATAAGTATATTTTAAATGTACTGTAACATCGTTGGAGAAGGCTGGCATAATGATGTCTTCGCCATGTGGGCACTCTCTGACAAATTCTGGGGGCCAGTCCCGTTCTGCTAGAAGTATATCATAACACTTTGAAAGATGCTCCCAAAAGAGTGCTTTCACTTTTCTTGGTATGTCTCCCTCCATCCGGAGTGTTATTTCATATAACCTATGCGGAGAACTAACCCTGGTGTCTGCAGTTTCAACTTTAATGTCCTCTTTCAAGTCCACTGTCTCCAGAAGCCCCTTCAGGTTATGGCGAGCTACTGTAACTTCTGCTGCGCTGTCCAACATTGTCTTAGCCCATTCTCCGTTCTTGAGTTGTGTTCTCAGAATTCTCGGCATGTCTGATCTTCAGACCTGCTACTTTCTTCTTGGAGAATTGAGGTATTGATTTATTTTTCTGAACGTGTTGGTCGTCTTTGGGCTTCACGCGTTCTTCTTTGTTCTCTGACGGTCCTCTTCTTTCGGATGTCTGTGATGATATCTGAAAGGTACGAGAGGAACGTGTATCAGTATCTTGATACCTGTCAGGTTTTCTCAAATTATCCCTATTCCTGAGGTTGTACCTCCTTTCAGAGGGCTCCTTTTGAGGAGACCTACCTCTGGATTGAGAACGCTTCTCTTTGGAATGCTGTTTGCTATTTTCCCACTTCTTTTTAGAAGTAGGTGTTTTTAGGAAAGACCTTATCAGGACTTTCAGACAGTTGTGGTTTAACTGGTTTTCCTCCCAAACTGTCTCTTCCTAATTCTTCAAAGGATTTTTCAATTATTCTGGCTAGTTCTTGTGGTTGTTTTGTTACATCAAATTCCCTTAATTTCTGGCGGATTGCCACTGATGCTGCTTCTCCTTTAATATTAGATAATATTATTGTTGAGACCTGGTCGAAATTTTTTAAGTAACTTCATACCTAAATTTAGAGCAGGCTCTGCTACGTATTCGTTTTGAATCTGTTTCAGGCTATCGGGTATTACCGCCATAGACGGAACACCATGTGTTTTTGTGTAGATTGCAGCAAAGTCTGTGCCCCAAGTGGTGCAGTCTTCCAGATGTGGTGGGATCCCCATTGGTTAACAGATTGTTAGAATTCTGTGTTTCTCATAAGGGCTAGTATTAGGAAATACTGCTTCGATTTGAGTAATTTTTTTGAGCTATCCAAAATGGAATTTGTTCACGTTTTGTGGGCATTTTGCCCATGACTGTGTGTAACGTCTGTGGAGGGATTTTTAGTGTATTCCCCTGATGAGGGGCTGGATTTTGAATGGTTAATGGTGGTTGGACTGTGAAAGTCCGCATGACATATTGAACTAATTGTCTGTAGATTTTGATCAGCTCCTTGAGTTGAGTAAGTAATTCTACGTCTGACATTTCTTCAATGTCAGGATGAGGTGTGTAGCCGGCTATAATCGGCCATGTTGCTCCTGGTCTACCTAGTGGACCGAGCCTGGTAATGTGATTGTAATGTTTTAGGGCGCCTTTAAACCAGAGCTCATGCTCCTGGTATGTGAGTGGAATTTCAATATCCTCAAAAGTAAAATATTCGTCAGGTGGATCATCTTCTTTGTAGAAGTGAAACAAGTGTGTTACTGGATTTGATTCTGGGAATACTATCCATGAATAGAATACCTCTGTCTGGTGAGATTCATGTGCCTCTATCACAAAAACTGCTCTACCACCTCTTGGTGTTAGGCCATGTTTTATAAGTTTTGGAGTGATGGCTCTCCTTAAATTTGGATAGATGTTTATAACACCCTCATCGGTTTCATTAAAACCTGTTTGATTAAAAGCTGTTACGGTGTTAGTGCCGTTTTCGGTCATTGTTTAATGAAAGTTTCAGAGTAAGTTTCAAGGGAACAAAGATAAGGTGCACAATATTTTGGAACACTGTATCCTTCAATGTTGAATAAACCAAACAGCTATACATAGGATTTTTGTCCTACTCAGCTACGGTGGATATTATCCCTACCCACTCCAGACGTCTTATGGAGTATTATGAGTAGAGAGTCTCTGAGAAAAGCACGACTGAGTTACTTCAGTATGTAGCATTAAATTAGTGCCTTACCAAACCGTTCGGCGGCATGTAGTGTAGCTCCTATATCCCTGATAGGCTCTGCGCATTGGAATAATATACACTATAGATTTGACATAGGACTGAGGTCAGTATGTCTCTATCGAGTACATTAAACTTAATTACCTGTGTGTGCCAGCTAACTCAGAGGTCACTAGAAACTTATCGAATAAACAAGAAGGGATTAGTTTCTGACAACTGCATAAACATGACAACTTTGTTTCCCTTGGAGTCGGAACAATCTCAGAACCGTGGAAACAATAGATAACCGTTTCACCCAGTCAATCGTGCATGCTTCGTTTCTACAGAGTTGCACAGAAATAGAGAGACGGGCGTTTCAATAAAAAGGGTTTTTTCTTATTTCTCATGCAAGAGATATGAACTGCTACAATCGTAAGACAGGCTGCGAAGTACAATATGTACAGAGTTAGCAGTAAGATAAAATAATACTGCAATAGCATGGTTTGTAGCTATGACATATTAATTAAAATACATACATAAATAACACAGGCTAAAATGTGAATACTCATCTGATGCTTCTAAATTGTTCTACCCCAGTGTACCTAACCTAAGTGTAGTAAGAGGTAAGAAGTAGGTGCTGTTTCCTAAAGTATAGTTAGCTATCCAGACCCCAAATAAACAAAAGACATACCCCACTCACAGACCCAAACATCTACTCACACATTCACTCACAGACCCATAAAAACACTTAGACACCCACTCATAGACCCACACAGCTGCTCACACACCCACTCATACTCCAACACAGCCACACACACACCCACTCACAGACCCACAAAACCCCTCACACCTTCTCCCAGATCCACAAAACCCCTCAACCCTCTCACAGACCCACAAAACCCCTCACACCCACTCACAAACCCACACAGCCACTCCCACACATCCACTTACACACAACCATACACCTACTCACAGATCTACAAAACCACTTACACACTCGCTCACAGACCCACACAGCCACTCACACACATACTTCCACACACACTCACACACCAACGTACACACCCACACTACCACTCACACACCCTTACAATTCACACCCATACAGATGCTCACACACCCACTCACAGACCAGCACACCTGCTCACACTCCCACTGACAGACCCACACAGCCACATGCACACTCTCACACCCACACAACCACTCACACACTCATACAGCCACTCACCCACAAAGCTACTCACACACCCACTCACAGACTCACACAGCCACTTACAATCCCACACAATCAGTCATTCACACACCCACAAAACCACACAAACCCACTCACAGACAACCTCACACACTCATATACCCACTGACAGACCAACACAGCCACTCACACACCCACGTAGTCACCCACACAACCACTCACATACCCACACACCCACTTACACACCCACTCACACACCCATATAGCCACTCACATCACTCACAGATCCACACAGCCACTCACCCACAGAATCACTCACAAACTCATTCACATTCCCATGCAGGCACTCACACACCCACTCACAGACCCACAATCCCACTCGCACACCCACTCCAACAGCCACAGTCACTCTCACACACACCCACACAACCACTCACACACCCGTACCACCACTCACACACCCACTCACAGACCAACACAGCTACTCACATACCCACTCAGCCACTCACATACCCACTCACAAACCCACACAGCCACTCGCACCCACTCACACCCACTCACACCCTTACACGCCCACTTACACTCTCGCACTATCACTCACACACCCATGTTTAGACCCATGAAACCACTCACAGACACCCACAGCCAATCACACACCCTCACAGCCTCTTCCACACCCATACAACCACTCACTCACACACCCACAAAAACCACTTATACACCCACTTATAAACCCACACAGCCACTCACACAACCAATCACACACCCATACACCGACCCACAAAACCACCCAGACAGCCACTCCCACTTCCACACCCACTTCCACCCCACTTACATACCCACACAGCCATCCACACACCTAATTAGCCACCCACCCAGTCACTCACACAGCCACTCACACACAGACAGTGATACTCTTATTGAAATTGCTATAGCATATGTTTGTATTAAGTCTTTTTTTGTTTTAGTATTGAATGTGTGCTTTTGGTTGGGAAGAGATCTGCGGATCCATAAAATGAATTAAAAGAAAGACTTGGAGCATTGCATTCATAGTTACCTTACTTTAATTTTTTTATTGTTTATTTTAAAATATAAAGTAAGAATGAATTTGTGAATAAAATGTATTTATAAACTTGTGAAAATGTATATAAGTAAATTGAACTTATGGGTCAAATTGTAGTACAATTTATATTTAAAAAAAGTGGAATTCACTAAAAACCAAAGCTTACATTGATGTTCTAGTTAGCAAATAGCATTAAAAACCCTAGAAATTCACTGAAAAAAACAAAGGTTACAGGGATGTTATAATGGGTTCAGATTTTACACACACAAAACCATCTAAATTCACGTTATAGTTACCTAAGCTAATGATAACTTACGCCCTGCAATGCACTGCTTAGGACATCACATATCATGTCACTCATGACATGGTCAGTGACATAATTCATGACATCACTGATGCTCTGTTCTTCGAAGTTGCATACTTGCGAGTCTCCCGCAAGAGTCCCAAAAACCTAACCATCCAGCTATACATATATTTTTTAACCTTAATTTTTCAAAAACGACTGAACTAATTTACTTCAAATCACAAAAAGCACACTTTCTCGGTGTAAAGATTTAGCTTTCTACCAAGTTTGGTGTCATCCCTGTCCCCCTTTTTGACAGCCCCCGCTTGACGGTTCATTCCAAAACCTTTGAGGAAGGAGCTGAGATGAATCAACTTTTTTAAAACTATAGTTTTGTGAAGATTCGTCAAACAGCGCCAAAGTTATTAGTAAACCAAAAAGTGCTTTTCCTATGGTAACTAGGCCCTAACTAAAACTACAAAGTAGCAAACCAGATGTAGTTTCTGCAATGCCTGAATGCATTGACTTTAGCCGTAGTGTGATACAGTCAGCCAGACAAGCTGTTTCCTTTTTCATTAGTGCTTCAGTCATGTCTATTGTTGTTTTCTGGGAAACAGATGAATTAATTTGAATATATA
Source organism: Triturus cristatus (assembly GCF_964204655.1). Taxonomy (NCBI): domain Eukaryota; kingdom Metazoa; phylum Chordata; class Amphibia; order Caudata; family Salamandridae; genus Triturus; species Triturus cristatus. Next base: position 728,786,846 of record NC_140580.1, read on the forward strand.
ATGGAAGATTTCAAAAGTTTCTCAGTGACTTGTCCAACTAAGAGGAACTTTACAGCTAGATATAAAACCAATGATGTTGAGTCCAGGTTTTTAGAATCGTTTCCTTTTAATGGATTAGTAAGGCGGGTGTTGTCATGTTCATCAACCAGTTCGACTTCTGCCAAAGGATCTGTTCAAGCTCAACACCACAGGATAAAGGCTATCCCATTTGCACTTGATTGAGCACCTCCGTGGTGTTACCCAAAATGTCATCCCCTGGGGAATTCCACATTGAACACTTCCATGTATTCTGGATCTCCACTCCAGGATATTTGATGGGATTCTTTACCAACCAACCTTTCATCACTCAGCTCAAGGAGTGAGTCAAAGTTGTCTTTGCACCCCCTCTTCTGTTCTCTTTTCTGCATTACAGCAGGGATAAGAGGAATGCTGATTGTGCAGCAAAAGAACTAATACAACAGAAGTATTCATGAGCTATAAGGTATTCACACAGGTCTGGCAGCTCCAGGATACAATGTGTTCTTTGGGAATACATTTAGTTGGTTATGACTATGATAGAGAAATTGTGTTAAAGGTAAGAAATGTTTCCTTCCCGCTGTTCTACAAAGAACTAAGAAACAAATAACTTTTCATTACCTTTTTGTGAACTCAACTCTCTTAATCAGATTGCAAATTCAATTTCACATTGCCCCATTAGGCAATGTGCTTTTTTGTGTCTTTCCTGTGGATCATGCCGCAGGTCCGTGGAGGTGCAGGGGCTATTAAAAGATACAAGCTTGACAGAACAACAGGATTTTGTGCAAACATGGTCCCTGAAATTCAGATTAATCTGTTTTTTGCTTGGTCAGTACAAAAATGCAAAGAAGTAGCTCTGGCGTATCTGATAAAAGGAACAAGAACATTTTATTATTTTATGTTGATATTTTGTGTTTGAATATAAACAAAGCTAAGTTCGTTCAAAATGTATATAGTTTTGAGTTCAATTGATCTAATTTCTCCCTAAACCCCATCCTGAAGGTGGAGAAGTTGATGAGAAAAAAACAACTGAATATTGCAGATTTTAGTGTTTACTGGGATGCTGATACCACTTTGTTGGGAGATCTTCCCCCTGCAGAGTTACAGGTATGATGCATGTTTTCTCAACATTTTAAGTCTGCCCGGTGAACATTTGACAGTGTGCTGAGTTTCACATGGGGACCACAGTTTCAGTGTGTGTTCGGCTACATGCATATGATCTTTGATTGAGTGACTGGGCAGTAGTGTAACTCTCTCTCTTTTTATGTGCTGATCATTCTTATCACCCTCATTGTGTGAAGTGCACGGGGAGCAACCGTGAGTTGATGCTAACCAGTGTTTGATCTATACATAAAATGCTTTCTCTTGCTGATAAATAAGTTAGACGTTGAATGCGAAGTTTTGTTAGCCTTGGGGCATACCTTTAGTATTCCATTCATTTACTAAAAAAGAGCTCAGATTCATTTGTAGAAGAGCACATAAGAATAAAAATTTTCATTTAGGGAAGACTAGTATGTAGATTATGTTACTTCACGAAATAAGTAAATAGGAAGAGTCAAAGTTTTTCTTTATGTATATCATTATTAATGTTTGCTGCAATTTTCTGATAGCGGAACCCATCGTAAATCCAATTAAATATTCCAACTTTCCAACAAAATTCATATGTTGTTGGGACATTGGCCTTGTGTCTAATACAGATGGAATCTGAGGTTGACGCCACCTTCTGTATTTTAATTAATGTAGATACTGTAATCTGTTGCCATAGTTAATTATTTTTCTTGATTTAATTAGCAATTAATATTTTGGAACTGAGCATTAAGAGTTCTCTAAATATGTATTTGTACCATCCAAATAGGCAGGACCCTTTAGGGGGCCCTTTTACATTCATTTTTTTTGTGACGGCTGTCCATCATTTATTTGTTCACCAACTCTACCCGAAGGGCTTCGGGACGCATTACAGAGAACAAAGAATAATACTAGCTTAGCAAGATGTTAATGCAAAAGAAAGTAAGATTATCATTCCTACCGTTTAATTGATATAAGTGTACATTTAAGTTTAAGTCTGACAGTGAAATAATTGTATGTATACTGGTGCTGTGCATATAATAGATCAGCAACCATGAGACTATGGTGCAGGGTGTGTACCCCCTTGATATCTTGTACACTGACAGGGTATTAAAAAGGCCCAGAAACTGATGCCTTTCTAGTATGATGAGATCTAGGTAGTTTTTTAGTTTTAATGTAGCTCTTTATGGGGTACTCATAGTTTGTGGGAACGGGAATTCCAGGTTCCCAGCAGACACCTTGAAAATTAGTGTGTGATGGCACAGTTTCATATATCCTTGTGTCTCCAGAAGAGGAGTCTTTGAGTTTTAAAGTTGGTGCTCTCCTCTTTCCGAAGCCCCCACCATATGTTTTGTTATTACGTTTTACAGCAATGTATTCTTTGTACTTACTCTAATTGTTGACCTCAGTTGAGGTCTAAATCACTCAATAAAAACTTGACTCTCCCACCACAAGATGTCCAATTTTAATGTGAAGTAGTGGGGATAAACAGTGTCAACCATTCTGTGTGTTGAAAGCTGTTTTAACAGTTTAAGGTTATGCCATTTGACCTATACATTGACATATTGCAATTTTTCCCAGAATGCATGGAAGTGGTAACAACAAATCTCAGTAAAAAGTCAGTCAGCTATCCTTTGTTGGATGTATGGTTATTCAAATGGACATCTTTCCAGGATTCCTACCGGAAACGTCTAGATGATGGGCTCTTTGCTTCAAGCATTGGGATTCCAAATTAACAGTGTGAAGTCCACATCAGCGCTCTATTACCTTGGAGTCAAAATGGACACCAATAAGACAAGAACATTTCCTTTAGAAAAGAGATCAGATTCTCATCCTTCAGCATTTCAGAATTCCTCCCTTTTGAGATCCTTATAATGCATATTTTATTGTTTCAGAAATTTAGCTGAGATGATACCCAATAGTAAGTTATATGTTTGGCCCAAAAGGAGAATTTAATTCACACACCAATTTGTTTTATTAATTGAATGATAATGAATTCAGTCGGGTGTTTAAACTTTGTTAATATTAGCAGAGAGGTTCAAAGTTTTTTTCTTTAATTAAAATGTATTTTGTTGATACATTCATACAACGCATCTTTTTCATAAAAATGTATTTTAATCATAAATACATACAAAGCATACATACATGGAAGGTGTGTCTGATATGGTAGAACAATAGTTGGGCTCATTTCTCTTGTATTAATAGGCACAAATGAAAAAGGAGGTGTGTGGTCATAGCTTTGCCCTGTGTTCTATGGTGTGCCTTAAGGGGTCATGCTTCTTTCCCATTCCTTTTAACATGCATGTACAACCTTTACATAAACTGCTGAATGTTTTCATCGTAATGCAGATGACATACTGATTATTTTTCCACTGACAAGTGATAAGGAGTCTTGAGTAATAAAGGGTTGATGAAATTTTGGATCCTATTCATCACTGGGTGCTCTTAGCAACTGAGTTCCTGAACAGAGGATTAGATCACATTTTTCAAATCATCATATTACAACATTAAGATTGGTCACAAGGTCAAATGGGCTAACAGACTTGTACGCGTCCATGGACAAAAAAACGAAGAGTGTCATTCTGGGTTATCGGTATCACATAGACCTGCTTTAGAGAGCTCACCCTTTTCTGTCATGTGGGAGCTAAGGCAGCCAGAGACACACTTAATTTATTTTTGATTAGTTTAGACATTTTATAAAATTCTAGAAAATGTGCAACATAAAAGAACAAATATACGGGAAGAAATAACGAAACACAAGCACAAGATAAAGCCTTCGAGCACATATAGTTAGGAAATAATAATGAACCATTATATCCTAAAAGAGTTGAGAAGGTCTCATGCAAAACATTGGAAGACATCTGAGATGTAAAAGGGATGGGAAGCACAGGCCCTGAGGTAGTGAGACATTGGCTGTCTAAAGTGTAAAAATAACTCATTAAAAATATTATGTGATTGCCTAACAGCACTTACACCGTAAACAAATTTCTGATAGAGGTTCTGAACAGACTATTGCAAGATATCAGTAGGCAATTAAAAGGTATGTATGACAGCATGGCTCAGTGATGTTGTATTTTCTGTAGGTTTTGGTCCAGCTTGTCACAGATGGGAAAAGTGCTAGATGGCAGAATGATACTATAAAGATATTTTATCAGCACTACCAGTAAAACATAACCATGACCACCAAATATGTATTGAACTCTTTTTTAAGATTTCTATTTGCACTGGATTATCTTAACACCCAACATCAGCATGAGTTCAAGCAAATACATTTCAAAAGTGTCCAAATCGGTTACCTCCTAGACATATTATTAAAAAATTGAAACATAGCTCTATTTGACAAACATTCTTCATAGGAAGAAGTTATACCTTTCCAAAATATCCCCAGAAGGACACAGTTAAGCAGCATGTGCAGTAGGTCACTGCCTCCTTACTACAAACCCAGCAGATATTGGAGCGATAAGGTGGAGTGTGTGAAATCTACTGGGCATCCTATGTAGGGACACACATTTAGTTTGTGCTAAGCCAAGTATGGTCTCTAATTCAAAGGACTGAGTGGTTAGATTTATAGTAGAATGCGTAGGATTTTAAAGCACAAAAACTTTGGAAATCAAATGTCCTTTTCGTATGAGTAAATTAACAATTTGGAGACGGAAGGATCAGAATCAAAATGTGTTACCTTATGTTTCAGAATGTTTTAAAATGTACACTGATCCAGTTTAAATCTATTTGGAAATTAGCAAATGACCGTGGTGAAATCCTAGCGGCCCAGCCAGTTCTTTCACCCAAAATATCCCTTGTGAGGTCCATCTGTTCCAATGCACTGTGTAACCATCTGTCTTCACATTTATATCACTTTTTTATTAAGTCAACGGTAGGCCAAGTTACATTTTTAAGTTATGTTCTCTAGTTCACAATCAAGATGTACTAAGGGCTTAGCCATGTCCCATAAAATTGTTTTGAATGTTGGTCCTTAACCTTATAGGTCGTCGACAAAACAATTTGTGATCATTCTTCAGTGGAAGACGAAAGCACAACCTGTTTAACTAGAAATGCATTCTGATAGCATAAAGTCTGCCAAATAGGTCCCCTTCAGGATTGTGCTCCCACTTAATGTTCTGAAATACGTAGCATCTTACCTACTCGCAGAAAATTCCTCATTAATCCTGCATGGTTATTGAAATAGTCAAGAGATAGCTCAGTGAGAACTATGGTGATGATATCATTTTTGATCCAAGTGATCATCATCTTTACCTCGATTCCCCATTTGCCTCCATAGTGCTAGAAATGTTGAAGCCCGGCAACGTAGCAAGTCTGATTTTTTTTTAATAAAGTCATTTGTTTTGTTCTCTCTAATTGTTTTAAAGTCAGCATTGAACCAGACGATTACATACTATAGAAATTTGGGTTGCCAAGCATCAGCCATACGAATAAAACAGTCTTCAAAATTGAAATGTATGCAAAACTGACTGTAATAACGAACATAAAACCTTGCTGAAGCCCTTTTTCGTATCTAATAATATAGCGACAGAGTTACTGGAGTGCTTGGCCTTTTAAAGCATATGCAAGAATAGCCTTGTGCTGTCACTGGAGTATCTGTTCCTCAGACGTCCCCTCTGAGTTGTGTTTATAGGTTTTCGTAAGATCTTTTTCAATCTATTGACTTAGTCTTTGGTAATTTATTTTGCAGTCTGTAATATTGATAAGTGATATTGACCTATAGCTCCTGCTAAAAGATAAATCCTTGCACTGTTTTGGTATGAATTTTATCATAGTTTCCACCATAGAACCTTGAACCCACCACAGAGGATGTGAAATGTTGAAAGAAATCTAGAAGCAGAGTATTTATCTGGTCCCCACAATTATTGTAAAAGTGGGCCATTAAGGCATCAGGGCCCGAAGCCTTGCCTTTGTTAAGAGCCTCTGATTTCTCTTATCAGGTTTTGCAATAATTGTCTATTCAAATCTGAAACAGGGAAGATTGATATATCGAAGACATTTATCACAAATGTCAGGGGTTATGGTAATGTAAGGAGCATTCAGGTCCAAGTAATACAATTTTCGATTTAAAAACAAAAAACAAATATATCATTGAATTTTCTGGGTCACAAAGATTGAGTATCAAGAACATACTTTAAGCAATCATAATCTGGAATCCCCAACACACCCACCCACCTCGTAGCCCTCCCCACAGAGTCCTCTCATGTTCATTAGCAAGTATCCCTCTTGTATCATAAACATTGTCATTAGCATATTTTACGGCATATGGTTGTGGAGTCCCCATTAAATTGGTCTGGATAATTTTCCCTTGTTACCCTGAATCTATGTGTCTTATTCATTATATATGTCAGGGATGCCAGTAACATTTTAGCGGCATGTGGAATTCGTGGGTAAAGGAGTAGCAGTGATTGAGATTACAAATAGTCTGTCAGTAATTTCCACATGGTGCTAAAATTTCTCTCTCATTTCTCATATTCATAGCCTGAAGTGTCATCGCCAGGTGTAGTACACAGACTTCAGTCTAATGTTATAGGAAAAGAGGTAGCTTTCTATTTATTGCTATTTCAAGTTTAGCTGTTAAAAGGATATTGTATTTTAGAAGGGCCTAGTCATTGTTCAGAAGATATTTAATTTCTTCTGGTTTTAGGTCCAGTATAATGATCCTTTGGTCTTCAGGGAGTTGAAATTCTATCACCTTCTTGATATCGCTGAGTATTTCCAAACTGTGGATTAAAATAGGGCAATTCCTCCATATATGTATATTGTCACCTACTTTGATGGCAATAGTACTCATCTGCACCCCGGAACACGTCGTAACCTACTTGAAGTCCTATACCAGTTAAACCTTGTTCAGTGTTTCTCTGTTTTGCATCCTGTTTTGTATGTTGTTTTCAGTATTTAGTAGCTTTTATGTATGACCATTGCAGTAGTTTTCTCTCACATAACAATGCTTTATGTATGTTGGAGATCAATCCTTTTGTAGTATCAAATGTCAGAAATAATTATGCAAAGTTTAATAGATCTCTCGTCCCTGCTTTCCCGAGATAGGGTGACAGAGCCCAATGGTTCAACAGACTATTTTACCCTTGTCTAATGTTTCGAATTTTCCTTTATGGAATAGGTCTGTAATTATTCTACGATATCCTTCTTTCCTTTCTTTAAAAATGTGGCCTTTTTTCACCTCTGAAAATTTCTGCTTGTCATGTATTGGGTTAAACGGGGGAAAGAAATGTTGTAATTTCTGGAGTTTTAGAAACGTTATCTCATGTGTCGAGTAGGGTGTTTTTTTTTTTTCCAACTCTTTTTAGCAAACCAGCTCATTAGACAGTACAGTTTAAAACACATATGCATGTACATCACTAGGTTGATTCGTTACATTAATATCTCGTAGGAGAGGTGGGGACAATTCCGTTGTGTAGGACCTAAGAAGAACAGAATCACAATAGCAGTTGTCATTAGGAGCCAGGCGTGAGTGATAGAGGGCTAATCATATATTGCATATTGGATGAGGCAATGGTGTAAGTCTCGGATACCACTACCTCTTTCTGTAGTTGCGCCATGGTGCCCATATCTTCTCCCACTTCTTAACACACACCCTGCTTTTATACACAGTCTCCTCTGCTCACTGGCACCAATCTAGATCTCTTTCCCATTCAATCATTGTTGGGGGTTGGGGTGCGCCCCAGCGTCTGGAGAGGTTTTGTTAAGCGATACCTGCCACCAGCGCCAGCCAGAGACTGACATGTCTGGGTCGGTCTGTGTCTCCCTCGATCATTAAAAGGAGCCAACTAGCGTCCGTTGGGACCTCTGTTCCGGTCACTTCGAACATTGTTGCTGTGACTATGCCAGAACTTGGTGACCCTGGGGCACTCCCATTACATGTGAAAAAAGGAGCCCTCCCGCTGGCAGCCCCTGTTACAAAGCGCTGTTTGTGCCCTACCCCATTTGTGTAGGAGTGTGTGGGGTTAATAGGAGCGGTGTAGAATCTGGAGCTGTACCAGCTGAAATCTTGTGCGGGTTGCGATTTCCCTGGGGCTTTGCAGTGTTTCTAGCCGTTCCTCATCTTCTATATTGCCTAGGACGTCAATCCAGGCAGACTGGAGGGCCGTTAGGGGGTCTGGTATATTGTTTATGAGTTTGCGATATGTTGTTGAAGTCGCCTTTTCGGGGATTGTATCTGCCAACAGCCTATCCTCCAAAGGGGAGTAGTCGGGAATGAGTGTGCCCTGCTGTATGTGTCTCTGCAGGGCATGCGTGAGTCTCACATAGGGAAAGGTAAAGCTATATTTTTGTTGTAGGTCTTCAAGGGGAGAAGGAGCGCCACTCCTCCACACGTCTCCCGGACGTTCAATGCCTATAGTCTGCCAACCTCCAAAGCCCCTTAATGTGGCCACCTCCCTGAGTGGGTCTCCTGCCCACAGGGGTGTCCTGCTGGTTAGTTTACCTTGCCCCCCCAGAAACCTGTTTGCCCTGCGCCAGCACGCCACCACAGTCGTGGTGTGTGTAGACCATTCTGGGCTTGCGTTACGGGCGTATAGAAGTGATTCGCAACTACCTCCCGGCATAGCGTCTGTATCCACCTTGTAACCCAGTTCTTTACTGTCCGCATAGACTCAATCATTTATAACTAGTACCTGTGAAGCCCAGTAGTCTAGCCTAATATCTGGGACAGCTAGCCCTCCATCGTACATCCCTTTTTGCAGCTTGTGTAGTGCTATACTGGGTGAACCCCCCTGCCACAACAATGCCCAAATCTCTTGAGCCACGTGCTTGAAGACTGTCGGGGGGGGGGAGGGGGGACAGGGCATGGGGTATTCTGCAGGATTTATAATAGGCGCGGCAGGGCCGTCCTTTTAAATAGGACGGCCCTGCCCATGAGGGAGAGTGGCAAAGAACGCCAATGCAGTGTATCAGTACGAAGCATATCAAGTTGGGGGGTGAGATTTCTCTTAAGGAACAACTGGTGGTCATGGGTGATATGAATGCGCAGGTACCTAAATCCTTCTGTCAGGACTGGATCTACACACCTCGCCGGCAGTCTCGAGGGAGGTTCAGACAACGTGAAGACCACCAACTTGGACCTATTTATAGAGCATCCAGAGAAGCTCTCAAACAATTCGAAAATGTGGAGTACCCTTGCTATGGAGTAGTATGGTCTTGAGAGATATAGGTGTATGCCGTCTGCGTACAACGAAACCTGCTCCTCCCATCCCCCTTGTGCTTCTATGTCCCAGATCATTGGGTCTATCCTAATCCAATGTGCCAGCGGCTCCAATGCCAAGGCAAACAACAGTGGCGATAGGGGACAGCCCTGTCTGGTCCCCCTTCGCAGCCGTAAGAGCCTTGACAGCGCTCCATTGACTCTAACTCAGGCCTGCAGTTACTGGTAGAGCAGTCTCACCCAACTACAAAAATTGGGGCCGAAGCACAACCTGGTGACCACCGCAAATAGATAAGGCCACTCTGGTAGGGACACTACCTGTGCTGTGTGTGGCTTTAGACTGTGTTTAGACTCTCCTATTTCTGGTCAAATTATTGATTCCTCTATCAGGCCCGCCAGGCCTCCTCCTATCTTGGCGGCTCTTATCAATGCTTGATCCCTAAAGAAACACAATTTAGATGTTTTTGAGCTCCTTCTAGACAAACCAGTGGACCACTGGGAGGGGATAAAACCAGTGGACCTATTGTTTATTACAGAGACGTGGCTGGATGACACATCTGACCTGATTGTCACGCTGGCCACTTCTGAGGGCTATAAGATCTCCAGAGCAGACCGTAATGTGGGTTGGGGGGGTGGAGTGGCCATTATGTACAGGGACAAGTGGGATCTTTACAGGGGAGAGACTAACTCATGGGGTGATTGTAAAGCCTTGGACTTTAGTTTCCGGTTTTCTGCCAATTTTATGTTGGGAGGTTCTCTGATATATAGACCCTCTGGCTCTGCTAGAGCCTTTCTTGAATCATGGGGCGATACAGTGACCTCATGGGCGCTTCGCTTCTCCCAGTATATGGTGCTGGGAGATTTGAACATTCATCTCGACCAGTCTGATTCCAAGGACTCACTTGCTTTTGGCGACATTGTTCAGCTTGCCCAACTCTCTCAATGGGTCAACCTCCCTACACACCAAGGGGGTCATATTCTCGACCCAAGTTGCTCTAACTTTCCTATCGCGGTTGAAGATCCCCTCCCAGTGTCATGGTCAGACCACTGTCTTACCTATTTCTCCTGGGAGGTGGCCTTGGCCAGCCCTTCTGGTCACTGCTATCACAAACCAGCTTTTAAAAAAATTGAACCCTCTAAACTTGGCGCAGCCTTGGTGGTGTCTAGACCCACTCTTCATCCGGAACTTGAGGGTAGTCTGACGGGGTTCTCAAATTGGGTTTTCAATTCCATGAATATGCTAGCGACACCCACTTCTTCTAGGTTCTCTAGGGAATCCCCTTCCAAGCATTGGTTCACCCCGGGTCTGTCGACTCTTAAGCATGAGTGTAAAAAACTTGAGCGTGCCTGGCCCCTTGGCTAAGGGTACTCTCAGGGTCAGACCAAAAAACTTACTACGCTGCGCTCACACAGGCTAATAAGCAATATTATGCAGCACGTATTGAGCAGGCGCAAAACAACTCTAAGGAGATCTTTGCAATAGTTCAGAGCTTTACTTCCACAATGGCGCTGTCGAGCTCACTCCCTGTCACAGAGGACCGGTACGACACTTTCCAATTTTTTTATGGATAAAATCCGCACGATTCAGGCGGCTTTTTCAGCCTGCCCTGGGACTCTATCCGACCCCCTGCTGTGTGTCTCTATGCCTGCTACTCCTAGGCACTTTCTACACGCTTTTTCTCCGGTGGATTTGCCTAGCTCCCTCAAAATCTTGAAGGGTTTCAAATCGAGCTCGCCCGCTGACCCCTGCGCAGCCAGACTTCTAGCTGCAGTCGCGGAGATCGTTAACCCCGAAGTGAATATCATTATAAACTCTTACCTTCTTGAGGCTCGTGTGCCGGAGGCCTGGAAGCAGGCTAAAATCCTCCCTCTTTTAAGAAAGCCCACCCTTGACCCCCAGATCACAGGGAACTACCTCCCCATCTCCCCCCCTGCCCAGCCTAGCCAAAGTTTGTGAAAAGGTGGTGACCAGACAACTAACGGAGTTCGTTGAAGGGTCGGACATTTTGAATCCAGCGCAGTCAGGGTTTTCGATCCTCCCACAGCACTGAGTCGGCACTGGTGGAGGTTTCCGAGGCCATTTGTGAGTGTCTGGATGCCGGTGGGAGAGCAGCCTTAGTAATGCTCGACCTATTGGCAGCGTTTGACACGGCCCACACTCACTGTTGCTTGCCCGACTCACTGAGGTTGGCGTCTCGGACTCCGCCTGGGGCTAGCTTAGGTCCTTCGTAGAAGGGCGGGTGCAACAGGTCTGGCTGCCGCCGCCAGGTCAGCCACGCAGCCGGTCGCCACAGGGGTCCCGCAGGGGTTGTCCCTTAGCCCCCTCCTTTTTAACATCGATGTCACTCCTCTGGTCTACTTGGCCGAGGACCTGGGGGCTAAGGTGATTGCCTACGCTGATGACACCCAGTTCCTCTTTACCTGGGAAAAGGATGCGGACTCTGTATCATCTGTCCAGCACTGCTTGTCTTCGGTTTTCAAGTGGCTTGCCGCCGCGCAGCTCATGTGTAACGAAGACAAGTCGGAGATTCTCCTTTATGGCAATCCCCTCCACCCAGGTTAAGAAGCTCTCAGGCAGCTGCTTTGGCCTCCTCAAAACCTTAAGGAGATTCCTCCCCCTTCTTCCTTGGCCTGCTAAAGAGATGGTCATCCGCGCCTTGATACTCTCCCGCTTGGACTACGCCAATGCTTTGTATGTGGCCATCCCGGGTTACGCATTGAATAAACTTCATTTTGTCCAAAATGCAGGCTTCTCCTTGGAATCTCCAATAGGAGTAGCATGCGCGAACATCTACGCTCACTGCACTGGCTTCCTGTAGCTGAACGGGTCAAATTTAAATCCCTTGTCATTGCCCATTGTGCCCTCCATGGTCATGGCCCCGCATATTTAAGGAAGCGGTTTTCCCTCTATGTCCCGCTGAGACAACTACGCTCATTAGCACTTCTTTTCGCTAAAGTACCCCGCCTCTTTCGCCACAGACTGGGTGGTTGTTCCCTTACTGTGAAACCCGCCCAGGCTTGGAATGCCCTTCCTTTTGCACTTTGCGACACCCAAGACCCTCTGGCCTTCAAGAAACATCTAAAAACCTACCTCTTCGCCTAGTGTTAGTCTGGTGACTCCTCATGGGTTCGCGCCGGTACGCTCCTCGGACTAGCCGCGCGTGTTATAGAAACTATATAACATAAAATAACTCTATGCTATTGAAGACCATCGAGGCGTCCAGCGCCATCAATACCATCTGTTGGGAGAAGTGGCCTCCCGTCAGGTGAAGCACTCCATATAATCTCCGCAGGTTGTGGCGAGTGCTTCTGCTGGGCTTAAAGCCGGATTGATCCGTGTGGATTACAGTAGTTATGGCGGACGTCAGTCTATTGGCCAAGGCCTTTGCCAGCACCTTTGCCTCCATGTTGAGCAAGGAGATTTGGCGGTAGGAACTGAACTGGTCTGGACGCATTACCTGCCTTGTGTATGACCACGATGGTGGCCGCACGCTGGTCAATGGGCAATTGTCCCTTCTCCCTGGCCTCCTCCAGCATGCTTTGTAATGGTGATATTGTGGAGGAAAGGCTTTCGTATAGCTCAATTGGGAGACCATTAGGACATACTGCCTTCCCGATTTTAAGGATCCCTTGGGCACCAGACAATTCCTCCTCGGTTAGGACGGCGTCTAAGGCCTACCGTGCCTCACCCAGACAGTGTTGGCAATGAAAAGTCTTTCAGCAGCTCGTCACAATCCTCTCAGATCTTGTACTCACAGACGAGTAAACTCCTTCGTAGTAGGAAGGGAAGTTCTTTGCTATTCACCCCTCTTTCAATTTTAAGTATTTCTTGCCGAAACAACCCGATTAGTAATGCCTCTACTTTTCTTTTACCCCGTATTAGCGCCTAAGCCTGCCCCCCCGTACTGTTTTGTAGGCCCCCCAGATGGTCAGGTGCGATTCCACTGATCCTATATTTTCTTTAAAGTAAAGGAGTTTATCTCTGAGTATGGAGTCACTTAACTGCCAGGGGATAATCTTCGGATGGAAACACCCACTGGGGAATGGTCTGAGATGCCCCTAGCCATATGTACTGGTGATGAATATTATAGAAGGGGGATGGGAGCACACTGCTACCTCCCAGCACAGTTCGCCCCTTTGCATCCTGGTACATGCAGTTCAATTTAAATGCTTACTTGAAATTTTGCAGAGTGTCTCACCAAAGTTGGTGCAGGTTAGTGCTGTTAATCTCTAGACAGATGTGTTTCTGGATTTCATCCTTTTTAGTAGAGATAAAACGAAATTCTTCTGGGGTTTGCTGAGAAAGCTGCCACAATCCTCTCAGGTCTCTGTACCTCTCCCTGGCGCACAGGTGCCTCCCATGAGCTCGTCAGCCCAGTGGCTCAAGGGAGCCTTTTTGAAATAGAAGGGGGATGGGAGCACACTGCTACCTCCCAGCACAGTTCGCCCCTTTGCATCCTGGTACATGCAGTTCAATTTAAATGCTTACTTGAAATTTTGTAGAGTGTCTCACCAAAGTTGGTGCAGGTTAGTGCTGGTGATGAATATTATCCAGCCTTATCATTTTGCGTGAATAAATAATCGATTCTTGAGAGGGAGCCGTGACGTGCTGAATAATATGTATATTGCTGCCTCTGAGGGATGTGCGCCAACCAGAAGTCCACCATACCCATGGCGACCAGAAAACTCGAGAGGCCCCATTCTCCTTTTTGACCCGCCAGTGCACTGGAGCGGTCTAGCTCCGGTTCTAAGACTGTGTTTGCATCTCCTCCCACCAAAAGGGTGCCTGTGGGAAGCCGTACCAGCATCGCACTAATCTTTGGGAGAGTGATTGCCTGGAGCCTCGGAGGTATATAGAACAAGCACAGCACTATTGAGCACCCCTCCCACCTGCCCGCCACAGGCACACAGCAGCCGGCATCGTCAGACTAGGTGCCAGCTATGGCAAAAGGCAGTGTGTTTTGAATATAAGTTCCCACCCCCTGGGCATGAGTCGAGTACCCCGAGTGAGCCACTAGTCTGTACCCAAAAGAGTCTAGGGCCTTGTATCGGCTTCCTCTGAGGTGTGACTCTTGTATCAATACTACATCTGGGGAGTGCAACTTAATATGTTGAACAGCAAGCGTCCGTTTAATTTTGTTCCCCAGTCCAGTCACATTCCAGGTCCAGATGCGGATGTTAGCTGAATCACCCATGATAGCAGTCATGACAAATAGTAGCTGCGGAACGTCCCCCCTCCTGGGTCGGCCCAGTGACAACATGCATCACAATACAACTTTATCTGTCTTGAGCAACAATACCATAGCAAACAACACGATTTAACAGTTTATCCAACTCCCCCCTCTTTGCAACCCTGCTAGGTGAGTAGAAAACCTCCCACCTCCCCAACATGCAGAGTGCCTGTTGCCCTAACTGTGCAGTGATAACCATTAGTGAGGGGTGGTGAGCCAGCCTCCAGCAAGAAGTGGAATAATTTTATGTCAAATGTTGCAATACCCCATAACTCCTAATGAGAGCCACCCTGCCTGCGGGCTCCAAGCAGATAAATCGTGTAATGGCGTCTTGAGTCACAGCCCCCCCGCTTCCACCCCAAATCGAATATAGGGAAGGAAGAGTCACTGGTAATTGTAGTCCCCCCTCCTGTTCACTTATCTGTTCTTTGCCAACGGACAGGACTGTCAGACATGGGGCCTACATCTTGCCGCTCATTATCTTGCTCTTTCGTGGTAGGTATTTGAATTCTGCCCCCCCTTCCACCCAACCGTCCTTCAGCCAGTCCCTTGCCTCCTCTGGCGAGCTGAAGACCTAGGATTTCCCTTCGGCGAGGATTTTAAGCTTTGCTGGTAATAACATCATGTATTTCACGTTTTGTTCTCGGAGGGCCCTTTGCATCGTGTCGAAAGTGCGTCTTTGGCGTTGGACCTGGAGTGAAAAATCGGATGGTGGCGTTTTCATGTTGCAGGTCGCCATGCAGGCGCACCACATGCAGGATTGGGTCCCTGTCCCTAACGTTTAGTATACAAGCTATGATCGTGTGGGGAGGGGCCCCCGGGCGTGGCCGTGGTCTCAATGCTCGAGGCAATCTTTCCACTGAGAAGAAGGTGGACCGGCGTCTAGGCTTGAGTTTATTCAGGATCAGGATTGATGGCCCCTCCATTCCCTCCGGAACGCTTACCACCCGGATGTTGTTCCAGCGTGCTCTGCCCTCTTGGTCCTCTAGTCTAGCCAAGATTTCTGTCTGGTTTTTGGTCAGTGCCGACACTTGCTCCTCTAGGCGTTTTGTTATGGACTGCAGGCCTCCAATGCCTGCCTCGGCAGTGGACACCTTCTCCGACATCTTCCCGAGGTCCGCCCTAAGTAGGTTTACTTCTTCTGTTACAGAGTCCGCTTATGGTTTCAGAGTACCACGGAATTCTCTGATTGCCATCATAATGTCCCTTAATGAGGGGTCGAGGGCTTGGTCATCTATCTCGGCTGGCGGCGCCCCACCGGTCACGCTTTCTTCGCAGCCCATCGTCACCATGTACCTATTAATTTGATTGGCCTGACCTGGCCCCATACTTTTGATTCGATCCATTACTTTTGTTTTCCGGCCTTGGTGCGTTCTCGATGGCAGGCCCAGACTTTTAAATGGAATTTTTGTATTGTACTTCTATGGGACTCAAGTGCCCTTGGTGCTTCTGGTTGTGTCTTCCCCGGCTGATATCGCCCTCTAGCTTGCTTTCCTACTGGGAGGCAGGCGGACTCTGCTGTCCTGCCTGCTTGCATTTGCAGGTTGCTTCATCCACAGGGTCCAGGTGCCGTTGGAAAAGGGGGGGCATAAAAATCCCTAAGCCCAAAGTAATTCTATTATTAACGGTTGGCCAGAGAGATGATTGCAAGGTATTGTGATGAATGGGACTTCCTATTATCCTTGCATCTAAATGGGTCGACATATTTCAGCCTGTATGACCGCTCCAAAAAATGGTCGCTGGCTTTCTTCTCTTTTCTTCTGTTTTATAGTTACACTCATAGCCATCAGCAAGCATGCGCTCTATACTTATGAGTACCGCCCTGCTGGACATTGTTCACTAATCCTGCGATATTTGTATGGTCCTGTAGAATGTGCAAACATAAAACAAGAAACTCATAAATGTAATGAGACAATACAAAACATTTGAGACACAGAGGGAAAGAAATAATCAGCTCAAATCCAAAATATCAGGTAGCTTTTCCTAGTATATGCTGTGTAGGGTATTTGTGAAAATGGCTGTCACACACTTAATGGGTACACACTGCAAACCATTGAAAATCCGTGAATGGTCAAAAGTTCATGCTATGATCAATAATTCATGCTGTGAATTTTCCTACTCTGAGCTAGAGGATGCCCCAGGGAGAAGTTCACGAGGAAACCCTTGTTGTCACACTCTATAAATCGAGGAATATATCAGATAATGATCGGTAAGGAAGAGGTTAATTCCATATCCCACCATGCCCCATACACTTACTTTGTCAAAGGTGTTTACCTCTGTGTTATGTGTTACCTATAAAGCAAGGCGGGCCCTCCGAATGTTGATTATTCAGCTGGATGAGACTACTTAAGAAGGCGTCCTTTTTTGTTTTTTGCAAGTGAGGGAGCGCCTGTGTCACGATCCTGATGTCAGTGACAAGCAGGACTGCTGGAAATTGTAGTTGGGAGTGCCCTGCTTGTATTGTCAAAATGCACTAAGGCACGCTATGTAAGATTTTGTTTTGTTGTTTACAGTCGGGCTCACATTTAAAAACAAATCTTATTTCCTTAAAATATTCTTCTGTTGGATAGAACTTAGGATGTTATTTGTTAAAGCACAGGGACTGGGATGATATTTCCCAGAAATCCCATTGGCTCATAGGTGCACAAACGCCACACCACTATATGTCCATTACCACCTTGCTGCCACAACACCTAGAGTCCGTGTTGTTTTGTAGATCCATGTAAGAAAAACCTGAGATTTTACAAATTCATATCAGGTAACAGATGTTTTTTTGGAAAAGGGTAGTTGAGATCTTTGATAGAAAACAGCTAAGACTATCTCTTACTCCTTTTCCATTTCAGGTGCCTTGTGGCAGAAGAGCTATGCAAATCATCTGGATGTTAGCTGTAGCCAAGCTATGTCATAGTTTAGGTCTTTAATGTGTGTCTTCAACTGGTACAGTAGGGTTTATAAAACATTAGTGTGTTGGTTTATGGTCACCTTCTCAAGAACCACCCAATTAATATCATTTTCCGAGTTGTTTTTCATCAGAAATTGATTGGTCATCTTAGTGAAGCTTCTCTTGTATCTCATATTGCTACGGTATTCATTAAGTCTGTTGCATGTTTTATGAGATGTCATTCCCACATGGGCATTTAAATATTTATACAAAATTCTCACCATTACAGTTCGTATAGTTTTTGAAGACTCATATCATATATATCGTATATGATGTGTACCAATATCGATCTTTTTGGCAGTTTCTGTGAAAGGACACAACGAACATTTGCCACACGAGTAGTAGCCTGTCACTGGGGATAACCACCACAATGTGTTGCTAGTTGTGGTTACAGGGACAGTGATTCTCCTGTGTGCCAACCTATCCCTAATACTTATGACATGCCTAAATGAGAACAGTGGGAAATCCGCATTATTTATAACTATCTTATCTTAAGGCGGGTCAGCTTGATGAAAGTGTCGGTTTTTCCATTGTTTATTTTTGTTTCTCGCCATTCCATGTGTTTTAACAACATCTTTATTTAAGAAAGTGGAATCTATGTTTACATCATCTATTTGACAAAAAAACCTGCCAGAGCAGCATTAAGCACTTTATATGAAGAATTGGAAAAGGGTGGTTTGGCGCTCCCCAATCTAAAGGATTATTATTTTGCTTATTTTGCACAGTATGTGTCCAGATTCAATGCAAAACTCAAGGGCAATAGTTTCAAGAATGAGGCAGCTGATCCTTAAGGTGTACGATATATGTGACATGTTAAAATTAACAAAGTCAGCTAAAAAAGTCAGCTACAAAAGCCTGAGGTGATTTTTCTGAAGCGTGTGGATCTCTTCAGAAGATACACTATCCACCATATTAATGCCGTTACACATTCGTCAGAATTAGTTATAGATTCCGGCGCTAAATTGGTCTCAGATGTAGTGTAGATGTCGTGTTACTTGCAGCTTGTTCACTTCCCTGCCAAGCTAAAAAATTCCCCTAAAATGACTCTCCTTTTGCATATAAGCATGATTCAGTACACCATAATACAGCTCACTTAATACCTGTTTAGCCTTATCCAGGGCTCTCCTATTCACCATTGATGGTTGCCTTAAAAAAAAAATTGGACTGTCCTGAACAGTCTTTTCCAAAATTAGCTTTTGTAGGCAAGTGCCTCCGCAATTGTCTGCATCCTTCACAATCGCAGGCTCCCTTATATGGGCTTTTAAAGCATCCCACACTACACTTGGGGGAGCAGACCCATGATTCCTAATTAGAAATTCCTTTATCTCCTCTTTGCAAATCTGTACCCAACCTTCCTCCTGTGAGTACTGTTTGTTAAAAACCATTGCCTAGCCAACGGATTACCTTTCTCCACCAATATTTCTAAGACATCATTGCATGATCTGAAAACCCATTAGGCAGTGTCTGCTGACCCTTAAAAACCAGCACCTTTGACAGTAAGAACAAAATCAATACGAGAAGAGCCATGGAATCGACCAGAAATACGTGTATATTCTGTTTTTGTCGGAAAGGCCTCCCTCCAAGGATCAATAAGTGCCAGGGTTCTTTGTTAACTTTGCAGAACCTTTGCGGCTTTAGGCTTTAACTGCTTCTTTAAATTTACTGATGAGTCTGATCTAGGGTTCAACATGAAGTTAAAGTCACCTTCAACTATGATTTCCCCTGGGACTTGTAATAATGACTGAAAAAGTTCCTTGTAAGGCCCTGCATTATCTTCCACTGGGGTATAGATAACCCAGAACAATTCACACAACACCAGTGCCCATATTTATTACTAGCAATATCCATCACTTTGGCTCCTAGCCTCTTGGGCAATAAAATTGCATTACCACGATGTGCAGCCTGGGCAGACGTTAATCCTATATAACGGGCCCAATTTTTAAACATCGAGAATTCCAAAAGCTTCCTGACCGGAAATATGCATTTCCCTAAAAAAAAAACTCCAAGGGGTTCTCGGCTATAACCCAGGCTTCTATTGCATGCAATTTCTTATTATTATTCAGGCCGTTAACACTGTCAAAATATTATTAATTGTATCATAGCTTTCTTTTCCCAGGCAATGCATTAAAAACATTAAAAAAGTGCAAAAAGTGCTTAATGTGCCCGGAGCACAAAAGCGCAAATCCTACATCCACACATTTAAAGTGAAGCCGATTTCTAGAGTGTTACCCAGATTGTTGATTACCCTAGTTCTCAGTATCCTACTCGAATTAAAGTGCATGTTTGCCCAGCCTGACCGGCTGTTAGCCAAAAGTGTGTGTTTTCTAAAGTGCCTCTTTATCTTGCGATTCATAAGTCAGTTAAAGTGGCCATGTGCCTAACTATTTCCTTTTGCCAACCACCCAGCTCATGCGTTACACAAAAAAGGAATCCACCCAACATGGGCATCCCCAATCTCTGAATTCAACATTATAAGCATTCTAGGCAAGTGTATGTTCCTAGAGTTCGCGAATTGGATCTCTCTTTATCAAACCTATCGCACCCTCCTTCCCTACTTGACCACCTCCTGACCCTCACACCATACCCACCCCAAGCAGAAGTGGGTGGCCCGCCTTTTCACCCACACCCAACGTGCTACCCCCCCCCCCCCCCCATAGCCCCCTCCACCCTGAGGATACAGGCACCGTGACACCGTGCCAACCCCGCCAACTCCTCTCTTAGGACCCTAAAAAATGGCCTCATAAGTGCCACCTTAAAACTAAGAAAGTGACTCTGGAAATGTAATGGCTTCCGCCCTGTTACCAAACATTTGAAAGGAGCCCTTATAGAGCACTTTAAGTTTTGAAAACTGAATTATTGAGGCTTGTCCCCCTGCTAACTGAACCTTTGGAATCAAAGTCCTGAATTCCTTCAGCGTCCGGGCCGATTCTATTCATGCCTGAAAACATTTGGAATTCAAAGTTATCCTCCCTAAAGGCCTTCTCCTTTATTGCATTGGTCAGAATCATTTATTTATTTCTGAAATCAGCAAAATTTACAATCGTAGTGCAAGGATACTTGGCCAGACTGCTGATATGAACCTGAACGCAATGTCCTCTAGTAATTGTTAAGTGTCTGTCAAATACAGGAATCACAAAGTATTGGATCAGATTTTCTACCGATTTGATGCAACCTCCAGCATCTTCACTGTGTTCCGGGATTTTGTGATCCAGAGGTTGGAGCGTCTTGCATAGTACTCCATTTATTCTTGCTTTGTCCTTAAGCCACCCAACCTCCTTCTCGAGACGCTCCTTTTTTTTTTTTTAGGCTGTGTATCTTGTCCTCGCAGTCACACACTCATTGCTCCATTTCACTCAATCGGGAGGAGAAACCCCCCCCCCCCATTTGTTCACAGACTGAGTCCTGCCATTTACGCAGTTCATTTTCTCCTAAGTAGCTTTAATAGCTTTAATTTCTGTTAGAAGCTCCACAAGCTTTGGAATCAGTCCTGGGGAGGCCTCAATCACAGACCTGGCCATCTTCTCTTGAGCGTCCAACATGCCGCACTCCCCTGGTACTACTATCAAAGGCGCCAGCTCAGCATTTAGCTCCTCTGCTGTGCCTTGGCTCTGAAGACTCCGAAGAGCCTGGTCGCTCTGACCTCCAACTTCAATCCTGGTATTCTTTATGTTTCTTTTGCTGGTTTGAAATAAGGGATACAGACCCCCGCTCTCATACCCCTTTACTTTTTCCCCAGCCCCTTCCTGAGGGGACTCAGTCTTTCTTGTTGAACATCTTTCTCTTCCACTTGCCCCTCCTCGTCTTGCATATGCAGTTCCGCCTACGCTACTCATACATCTTGTGCCAATACATGCCTCAAATCCTTTGGCCCAGCCAGAGTCCCACCTTCCTCAGATTGCTCTTGTGGTCCCAGATCTCCAAGGGACTCGGCTCGATGTCCTTGTTCTATCACCGGTACACCTCCAGATTCAATCCTTCTGAGAAATGAGGTACTGGATGAACTATTCGGAATATTTGCAGGGGTGCTCACAGGTCTATTATATTATCATTGGAGCTGATTGACAGGTCTGTCCCACATCTCGCTTGAGTTCGAGGAACCTGGCTTATTACTGACCCTTTGGTCCCCCATCTCCCTAGCAGTCTCTTCTGGGCACTCCTAGGTTCGGTAATCAAATGTTTCTTTCTCTCCCCAGAGAACTTTGCAGCGCAACTTGACTTGGGGATTTTTGCCAGCATTTTTCAAACTACCCCACTGCCTGGACAACAAAAGGAAAGAGGGGAGGGGGCAGGGGGGCTAAGGCAGTCTCAGAATATATTCAATCAGTCCCACCAGTTTCACCAGGTCAATATGCTTCGCCTACAAAAAGCTCAAGCTAGGGACCTGAGGCATTGAAGAAAGCAAGGCAGGGCTTCCCCCATATCATCAGAATACTTTATTCGACTCCACTGAGCCACAAAAGTTTACATAAAATCATATACATTTCCAAAATACATAATGAATAAGTGAACATTGGAGAAAATAAAAATGCATATTCAAAGAAAGGCTTTTAAAAACAGAGACTAATATTTGCTACGAGTCTTAAACACAGAATATAATTGAATACTCCATATATAATATCTGTACTCTCTAGAGATAGCAAATAAGCCATCGCCAACTCATGAGCTCTAATCCCTGATGCTAATAATAACAGGCAAAGGAAATGCCTTCTCAGGGGGGTATAAAAAGTACAAAATCGAATAAAGTGCTTGGTGTTTAGGGATGTGGAGCCATCGCATGGACAAACAGGGAGTGAGGGAAGCCACATACCCTGGGTTGGAAAAGCTGCCAGGAAGCGTATCGTTAATAATCTAAACCTGGTCAACAGAAATATTTGCCTCTCACTTAAACTTAACTGCAAATAAAGGGCAGTCTGTGTTTGGGGCTGTCGATAAAAACTCCATCTCCCTACCTGAATTAGATGCTAGGCTTGACCGCTCAGAGCATTGATAAAAAAGTGTTTTTATTGTGGCAGTCGAAACATTATTCAAATATCAGGGTTGTAAAATATTCCGGCATGCCCATCCTGGCGAAGCTTGTTTTTATGAATCTAAACCAGGGTATATCTAAACAGTTGTCCAGTTTCACACAGTCTGTTAGCACTAGTCTACAGAAATATGCCTCTGGGTAATTCCAGATTCTAACCCAGAGCAATAGCGGCTGCAATTTTATATAATCGTATAAGAAGCTCAGTCCAACTTCCTCATGGCAGAAAGATACAAAGGAAGTCTGGGGCACTGCAAGCAATCTCTTTATGAACCTATTTTCTATTACTTGAAGCGAGTTACAGTTTACGTATCTCCAGAAACCAGCCCCAAGAGTTACTATTGAAAGGCATTTACTCTTAATAACAGAGAGTAATTATTTGATTGGCTTATGTCCCTGTCTCTTGTCAAATCTAAAAATGGCATCAATCGACTTTTGAAATTGCATTGCTCTGACATTTAATAAAAACTTTCAATTTAAATCCACATCAAATGATACTCCCAGATAAGTAAAATGGGGGACTTTTCTAATTTCTTCAACTCCAAGTAAAAATGTCCTTGTTTTAGCTTTTTTGGCACACATTTCATTATACATGATTTGAAGTGAATATTCTTATTCATAAAGGTGTTAAAAGTATCAAGCAAAATTTGTAGGCCAGTAGCTGTCCGCACTATGTGGACAGCGTTGTTTGCATATAATAACACAGGGATTCAACATGAATTGACCCTCGGGGAGTCCTTTCCCATCTTACAATGTCCTCCCAGCCCCTTTGATATATAATATAAAGAGAAATGGCGCCAGGGCACACCACTGTCTAACCCGCATATCAAAAGAAAATGTGTTTGTTAGGTCCCCCTCCCTGTTGTACCATAACTCTAGCTGATGTGCATTCGTGGAGCCTGCTGATCAAGGTGATATTTGCTACATCAATCCCTAGCTGTGCCATTAGAGACAATAATTTAGGGCAGTCCACTGTGTCAAAGGCACACGTTAAATCCATAAAGGCTAGATGAACACAGTGTTTTTGGGCCTTTGTGTATTTTTGGACGATAAGAGCAAGGTTTAATGACTGCTCCACTGTTCCAAGTCCTGGTCAAAACCCAAATTGAAAGACCGAGAGCGCTTGAGTCTCAGACGCCCAGAGTTCTAGTTTGGCCAAAATGACCCTGCCTAAGATTTTAATCGTGCCATCCAGCAGGGAAATAGAGCGATGACAATGAGGTTCACTCTTGTCCCCCTTTTTAAAAATCAGAACTAAAATGGTTTCCTTCCAAGTCTTGAGTAAAGGTCCCACTATAGCAGCTTTTATTATGTTGGTTATCAGCGGGGTCCAAAAATTTGATAGATATTTATACAAATCTATTGAGATTCTATCAGGACCCGGAGCTTTATCTGGCTGACTATTCTCATCTTCATCCGCTACCTCAACTGAATTACTCAGGGCCTGAGCTGCTCTCATACCAAAGCGAGCTTTTGGGTCCAAAACCAGATTAATGGTCTGGGGGTTGCAGCTAAATATGTTTGAGAAGTGTTTTACCCAATCTTTAGCTAGTACGATAGTGTTAAGTTTGGGCGTTTCATCTCCCAACAAAGTGGTGGAGTTCACAACCTGCCAGAAGACTTGTGAATCTTTTGTTGTACAGGTGCTTTTTAAGTCTTTCCAGGCCTTTTCCTTCAAATACGTTTTCCTTTCCCTGATTATTTCTTTTTAGCCTTTTCTGGCCTTTACTACTTCATCCTTATTCCTCGGGTTTTCACTTAAAGCTCGCCTTAGAGATCTATAGGCTTCCAAGCTAGCACTGTTAAACCTTTTGGTTGTATCAGTTGTTTTTCTGGCACATTTAGTTAATTTATCTGCCAAATATCTCTTTAAAGATGTAAACGCCTGAATTACATCATCTGGGATAGAGGGATCTGATAGGGCTACCTCAATTTGTGCCTGAGTATTTACTGTAAGATCCCTAAGAAAGGGCTCCTTATCAATTTTCTCCCATTTAATGCTTACACCCCTATTCTTATTGTATGATGCCCTGTGTTGTGGTTTTTTACCCAACTTACTTCCCAAAACTAAGTTTACAGTTAGTGTTAATGGATTATGATCACTTATACAGCTGACCATTACTTTACATCCTTTAAAAAAATTGGATAATTATTTATCAATTAAAATGTGATCAGTGATTGAATTGGAGGTTGCCCCCACATTTGTTGGAACGTGGATAGTTTGTCATGTTATATTCTTGAGCAAATATAATTTTTTTAGCAAAAGCAACTTATTCATCGAAACCCCATATGGTGTATGTTTAAAATGCGTGAACGTTTGATCCACCTCATCACAAATGCCACATGATGCCTGTACTCTAGGGTCACATACTTATATGTTCAAATTATTTGGTTTGGAGATTTTAAGTTCCTTTACATGCTCATATTGAGCTTGACATATCGCATCCTTTAGGCCATCTGTGATCTTAGTCACGGTTGGGTCGAATACATTGTAATAATAATTAATTAAAAGCGAATCAAATATAATGTGCTCACCTCGTGTTGCTCTGCAAAGCAACCAGCAGACCAAGCAGTCACCACAGTCTCCGCGAAGGGGCCTTGTACAAATGCAGCACTGCATACAGCCAGCCCTAAAAGAAATTCCAGGGAAACCAGAAGAGAAATAGGATCCACATCATGCATCGTCAGGACTGTCAACTCACAGCAATTTCTAGTGGCTTTGATGGTGTTCTCTGCATCCCTGAAGCCGTAACAGCAGCATTCTCCTTGCTGGGCATCCCTGCACTCCATCCCGCGACTCAGAAGAGGCGGACTGGAACTGACGGTCGGGCACCGGGAGACGCACTACGGTGGCAGCCTCATCCCCCATAGGGCCTATTCTTATCTTGATCACAACTTGTCTGAGAACTGGCCAGTCTCCATGGTCAAGCGCCTTTTCAGCATGAAGAGCAAACATGACCATCAGGATTTTGTGGTTGTTATACTTCTCTATCAGCTTTGTATATTATTGAATTTTTGCCTGGCCAGTTTGAAACCTGATTGATCAGAGTCAGTGAGTATGGGTAGCTGGTGTTCTAATTTTTTGGCAAATATTTTGGTAAAAAGTTTCAGATGTACGTTTAATAAGGCTATGGACTTGAAAGCTGGGCAGAGATCTTTAGGTTTTCCCTCTTTATGTATTAAAGAGATTCTGGACTCCCCCATTGTTAGTGTTACTGTGCCAGTATCTCTAAAGGAATTTGAGAATTTTACTAGGTGTGGTATTAAGAGGGGCGCGAAACTCTTGTAAAAATGGGCTTTAAGTCCTTCTGGACCATATGCTTTGTTTAGTGAGAGTTGTTTGATAGCCTCCCTGATCTCTTCAGTGATTATGGGAGTTTCTTTTCATTTTAGAAACATATGCAGATTTTTTAAAACTTCATTTATAATTTTCTTCATATCATCTTACATTTTAGCAGCACAATCAACAATGACAGTGATGCAGCTTAACACAGTAATATTCTTAATTATGTATGTTATGGTACTTGCTAGAAATTATTATTTTTGTCTTGCTCCGTGTATGATTGTGCAAAGTCATCAATACCCTTTCTTTTTCAATATACATTTAAAAAAACTCTTTCTAAGGACTCCTCCCCAGTGCCTGCTCGATCTTCCCACTTGCTGTTCTAAACTGCTTTTCCTGATTAATTTCTCCATGAGGTACATGTAAATGTTTCTTTCTTTAATAAGTGTCTACAGATAGCTTTCTCATGGTGCCTATAATTCTGATTGACAGGAGGCAATGGACAAAAGCATGGAGAGTCGAGATCACCAGTATATTCTTGAGCCCGTTTGCTCCTCTGCCCTTCTTAAGCGAAACTGCTCTAAAGTTCCTCTGAGGTCAAGACGAACTCCACGGATTGAATGTGATATTGATCTAGAGACAATTCCATTACAAATGTCCCAGGTAATAAATAATGTCTACTCTAACAACTTATCTTTCTAGCTGTTTACCTGGCATTCCATCCAATAACGAAAGCAAGAAACAGGCAATATATAAGAAGTTCGGATGGTTGATATAGTTAACCACTTGTTGTGTATTTGATCAAGACCGGCGTTTACCAGTGTCAGATATTTATCTTGAACTTCTGATTTGTAAAATTTTCATGCTGATGTGTTGAAACATAATCTTAACAGCGGCAACCCAGCTCACTTTTCTCTTTTGAATTGTGTGCAGATTTCCCACATAAACAAAATGCATTCACAGTGGTTGTGGATGTTGTTCCTCACACTTTAAGTGTGAGACAAACTGGTAAAACGTACAAGAAACATTTTATCTTTGATTTTAAATTTGTTAAAATAGATGGAGAACTTAGTTGTTATCCTTTTTTACTGTTTTTACAATAGACGCAACGTCTCATGTAACCCCATACTGCATAGGTAAACCAAACTGCCATCTTTCACCGTATCCACAGAAACACCAGCCACAAAATATGCCACTCACGGACGCAGCAGGACATGTTTGTTCTCATACTAATTTAACTAAGGAGATCCAGCCAATGTGTCACATTCATCCTACAGCACTAGGCACAGGGATAACTACAAAGATATGCATGATCCAATCCTACATCTCCAGTCAGTGGTTTAGTGCAATATTTTTCGCAGTTTTTGGAAGGGAAGAAAGCACAATGTCCCTTTGCATTGCTTGGTCCAAGGCCTACTGGAAGATTACATTCACTATAGAGAGAAGTTTACTTGTGGGCTGTTGAACCTTCGCAGACATTTCTTTGTGCAATGTCTTTTGTGATCAGAATACAGCATAAACCTTAGATGTATTTGCTGGAATGTAGTGCCACTGGAAAGGAAAGAGCTGATTTACTGAGATTGTTTTGCTGAGTTATAAGAGTGTACGTTTAGAGTTACATATGTACAGGGTGGAAATAACTGCAGAGGTTACATGCTCTGGGTGCAACTTCAAATGGATCTAGTAGTTTGTTTGTAAATGTTGTGGCTATGATCATGGATGCTTTAGTGATGGTGGGTGCCGCAATAAGAATAAATAAATAAAAAACAGGTATGCAGGAAGATCATGTAATAAAACTAGTAGCGGAGCATGTTTTGAGTGGCTAGCCAAAGCACAACAGTTTAGTTAATGCACTGCTTGCTCTGAAAAGTAGCGTCTGAACCTTCTTCAGAATATGATTCGCTCTTGAGAGGTGATAAATTTGTTCCACCTACTACTAATTTGTGGATCGATTGAACAGAGGCTTATCGTGTACATTCAGGTTCAACAGTCACCAAGAAACTGGTGAAAAGCATCTTTTGGTCGTCAGCCATGGATGATACAACGATTGAAAGGTTTGCCAAATCTTGCTTAGACTGTGACTTGTCAGCCAAATGGTGGAAGTGTAAAACTGTACTGATAAAGCCAGTTTCTTTCCCAGATTGGGCCGATTAGATGCTTTGGTTGCAAGTATGAGGTACCTGGTTGGCTGTTTGTCAGAACATCTACTCTGGACAATGTTTTAAATTGTTTTGTTTAATGTTTTTTTAAAGGAAGGCGGTGCCTTTAACAAAGCAACTGATATTACTGTGCAATTAACTTAAAAAACGATGGAGAAATATTTAAATCAGAGCAGCATTGCACCTAAAAGCCTAACAGCCGTTTATTATTTGTGGAAGGATATAAACTGCACTGTCTTTTAGTTTTTATGCTGTTGAGTCTATATGAGCGATGTTTCTGACCTTGTTTATGTTCTCCGCATAGTAGGACTTGGCCTTCACCTTTGGAGATGATTAGGAAAAGGCGGCGAGTAACGGAGTTGAGTCCTGTTTGGGTAAAGATGTAGAAGGCTTGCAGTTTCTCTAATGGCATGCATGTGCCTGCTGATGCAAGTGTTGTCAAACGTCGGACAAATGAGAACATAACTTTTGACAGCACAGCAATCAGAGTGTAGAATGGTGACTGGTGGAGCCTTCATTTCATGGAAACATTAAGAAAGTAGGGAATGCTCTCTTAAATGTACCCGATACCTCTGATTTACTAAATACTTATATTCCTTATTTTAGTTTTTGCATAGTGCAATCAATTAGAATATGAGTTAATTCTCAGTTAAGCCATCAAGAAGCTCAGTTTGGTGCTGACTTAAGTAGGCTCAAGATACAGACAGATGAAGATGGCTGGGCCGTGAAACGGAGCAGTACACATATTGAGAATTCTGTACTTACAAATGATTATGTTTCGTTTGGGGGTGGGGTGGGGGGTGTATTTGTACCAGATGTTCTAATACTGTGGGTATTTATGTATGTTTATACTTCATTGTAAACAGATACAGTTACATGGTTTGTATATCTAGCACACTATCACGTTCCCTTTCCCCTCCAGCAATGAGAAGTATGTATAGTTAATTGTTTGTCATTACAGAGTTATGTCTAGAGTACCTAAATTATTCATGACAACTTGGCTAGCTCTAACTCTCTCTCGGGGCGAACCCTAATGCTGGGTGCAATGCTGCAATTAACCTTTAATCTTAATTGATTACCTTTCCCTTTCTTTACACAGATGTAAGTAATGCATGTAGCATATTCCTAAACATTACCTTTCTGATATATTTTCAGGGTCAGTATCAACAGATCATGGAGTTTCTAGAGGAAATGGATCGAAAAGAAAGACAGCTTAAATTCAGGAAATGGAAACCGAAAGTTACTATAGCTGAGAAGTAAGAAACAATTGTGTACATATTTTCAATATCCTGATGTTTACAAATTGTACTGGCAAGGTATTGTTTTGGAATGTGAGTGCTGCACCAACGAGACGAGAGCAGTGTGCATACCTGTGAGTGCTGAAGAACACAGAGTAGAGCGTGCCGTCGATCTAAACGGTTTTGAGACAGTGACCGTCACGGCACTGAGGCAGGAAAGCAAAGTCAGTATGTATCGGAGCGGGAGACAGTGTGAAGTAGCCTCAAGGAAGAGAGAGCGGAGGACCCTTGTAACACTCTAACGTGACCGCAAAGAGAGGTGCCTTCTGCGTGTTACTGTAAAGAAGGGGGCACCTCCAGAGCAGGCTTAAGCTAAGTACACTCGGTATGGGCAAAGGAAGTGGGGGGGCTGCAGCACCTCAAAAATAAGGTTCGGGGTTCAGAAAATGCCGGAACAATAACAATCATTTGCAATGCAATTGGTCTCGCATTTACGTGACTTTAAGCTATTGACATTGTAAATAACAATACCTTTTATTTATGTTTTGGTTTTTAAAACATAAATAAAAGGCATTGTCATTTACAACGCCAATAGTTCAAACTCTCACAAGGGCGAGACTTATTGCATTGCAAATGCTTGTTACTGTGGATACCAGCATCATAGACTTACAATGGCAGCACAGCTTTAGGTCATAGCGGCACCCTTTGAGATGTGGATCCCCGTGTGTTTTCCCTGAAGCAAATGTGATGTGTCCCATGACATCATGTTTTCCCTGCTATGCCGGCAGGAAGCGGTCCTCGCAGGGCCTCATCGGGGTGTGGGGTGGGGGCAAAGTCACTTAAGACAAGCGAGTTATGGACTTATGTTCTCGGGCCATTTTAAAATTCATGGAAAAACTGTCCCCTAGTCCACCTAAAGCCCACAACAAATTGGGAGAATGACTTCAACAGCTGGAGATGTAGTTGCTTTTCAACAAGCCCATGATACTACTAATACCGGTGCACAAATAAAACCAGAGAAACTGCCAAGGTACTCTTACATGCAGAAGAATCACAAGGGCCTGCCCCATCTTAGACTTGGAGTTTATCATCCAGTTTATCCAAAACAGTTGTTCTGACCTTGGTGAACGGCAATACTCTGCTACCATTGTTGCAGTTGGCACCTCTGTTAATAACAAAATACCCGAAGCCTGTGCTGCTCATTTGTGATGGTAAGTGTGAATGCCTTTCCCCAGCTGGCTAATTAAAATAACTTTGAAGGCAGGGGTGGAGGTGAAAAAGTCATCCACATATACATTCAGCAGTTCAGAGGTCTGCAATTTGCCATCTACTTACAGAAATCCCTCTAGAAACCATATCACAAAATTGTTTTTCTCCTCACCCACCTGGACTCCAGGAGCTAAAGATACCGAAATAGGCTATGCTAGAAAGGTCACTGTCTGAGAAGAACTCAACCTAAGTGACAGCCTAACTTTCAGGGCCCAGGTAAGGCCTCATCTGCATCATCATGGTACTCTTGAGGACATGCAAGATAGGAGCCCAGCAACAAGAGCTTCACCAACAGTGGACACCAGTTTCTAAGGATTGGCAGACTGATAGATCCCTCAATTGCATCTGACAGTTGTTATGTGTGAGAAGTTGGCCTGATATATGATGTCACTAATTCTAGTGTACACCTTGTATCAGTCCAAACAACCCTTATGGTGATTGGTTGTAAAGTCAACCTTATAGACCAGCTATCCTAGTGGTAGCATGGACAAGAGCAGTCTTAGGCTAAACTCTGAATGGCATGTGAAGCCAGCTGTTATACCATATGTAATCCCTTGAATACCAAATGAAAGGACACCACAACAGATATATATATAAAATAAAGTGTATTTATTCTAGTCAAACCCTCAGCACTTTTTATGAGATTCGAGGTAAGTACAACACAGTCCTATTCAAGCATACATTAAGTCACACAGGTAAGTAATACAGTTAGGCCCTAGGGGCCACGCAAACCATATACTAAGTAAGTGGTATAAGGACCACTGTCACGAAAATAGGATAGGCCTAGGCCTAGGGAATCGCTGGGGCTACACTATACTACCCAAGGTTAGGAAGTGGGAGGCCCACGGGATTCAGGTGAAGAGTGGAAACACTCACGCGTAATGCGTATAATCGATAGAAATAGTACAGCTTAGAATTAATAAGATTTAGGACACTTCTGGAGTAGCTTGGAAGTCGAGACTTGAGAACTAGACACTAGGATAGTCAATACCCTGATGAGCACCGGAGTACCCAAGTTACCTAGCCCACGGGCTGCGGGTGCATAGGTGTGAACTTGCGTCGGGTTTCGTCGTCGACTCCTATGGATGCCTGAAGGAAAGATGCTGACAGGCAGTCAGTGAAGAGTGTCCGGTGGATCCCAAGGCCGGGATCAAGAAGGAAGGATACTTGCAAGCAGAAGGGACAGAGTCTGGGTCACTAGCCAGTGACCACGTGGAACCAGGAAGGAACCAGGCGATGTCGGTAGATTGCAGGTGAAGAGGTGAAGCTTGTTGCAGCAGCCACGGGTACCAGGAGACGTCGAGGACGACCAGGACCAGGCGGCGAGTTGTCCCACGAAGGCTCGTGCTGTCGGCGGCGTCGAAGTTGAACTAGGACTCACCAAGCCTTGGCAAGCGGAACCCACGAAGAATGGAGGACTTGCTTCTGGTGCAGACCAGGAAGGTCTGGGGTGCTTCTCTTTTACAGAGAAGCAGGAGCCAGTCTGGAGCAGCCAAACCAGCAGTGGAAAATCGAAGGTGTGTCGTCGCAAAGGTTACTAGCCAACGGGCAAGCAACCGGACAGACGCGGCAAGCAGGAAAATGCAGAAGGGCCCCACGCAGTACTCGTGGAGTGTGGGGGGCTGATCTTCGGTGCAGATGGTGCTTGGGGTTGGGACTTCTCAATCCCCGGTGCACAACTTCGAGGGTGCCTCAGAAGCTGCGCTGGAAGATACTCGCCACTTTTCCCAGGTAGCTGGTCCCACGTCTCTCGTCGCCTCCACGGATCTCAGCTCGGCTGTGGATCAGGGTCTGAGAAGTCTGGAGTCAAGGCTCTGGTCAGGCTCTGCAGTCGGTCCCTCGTAGAACTTCAGCAAAGCAAAGGGTAAGTCTCTTGATGGTGCCTGTTCGCACAGGGTGACCACTCCTTGGCCACAAGGGAGATTCTTCAGTCTTCTTCTTTCGTCGAATGTCGAAGGTCCAGAGTTTCTGTTCAAGTTGCAGGTTCAGGATAATCTACTCTAGCAGGGCCCAACTAGCTACTAATATACTGGGCTAGTGGGCTGGGCTACCTGCAAGGTCCCTCCTATGGGTGGGACCAGGAAGGGGAGTGACTACACCCCCTTTCCTTTGTCCAGTTTCGCGCCAGAGCTGGGGCTGGAGTGCCCCAGCACCGGTTTGAACTGGACTATGCATGGAGCACCTTGTGTGCCCCGGGCATGTCTCATTCCTTTCAGCCCTCCCTGCCCCAATACACTAAAGTCTGTCTGGGGAGGTGCTAGCACCTCCCCAAGCAGGAAACCTATTGTCCAGGCCTCCCTGGCTGGGAGGGCTCCCAACAGCAGGAGGTCAGACTCGTGTCTGTGGCAGCAGCATCCATTTTGTGATGCTGAGGCTTTGGTGAGAGTTAAACAGCAAAGTAGGATTTTAACATGTCTCTCCCTCTAGAAGGGAGGAATAATATCCTCATCACCGGAAATGGTATGGGGGTATTATTCCAAAGTGTTAGACACCTTACACGACATGTTTTGATAAAGCCAAACCATAGTTACCATAACCGTTTAAGATTATAAGGTACTTTAAGAGTATATGGTAGGCTATATCATAGAACAGCTATAAGGACATGGTTCCGAAAGCTGCAAACAGGCTCAGCTCATGCTAGAGCACCATCTCACATGTTACCAAGCACTCTGCCTCCAGGATTGTTAACGCCTGCCATAGGAGTGACTGATAGGTACACATGTGTCTATATATAAGGGTAGATATAGGTATACTATATCTAAGCAAGGGGTGATTACACGACCTTGCCCCAGCTGAGTGATCAGCCAGTTGTGTCTGATTGGATGGCCAGACCAGGGGTGGCATCATACATGCTGCAGCCCCTGGGAGGCCTAGGGTACACCTATGCCCTGGGTACCTAGGGTACACTGTACAGGGTCCAATAAGGTGATCCTTACCAATTGGGTATGTACCTAGGGTACATGGAGTCCATTTTAAAGAGAGAGCAGACAGCCTGAGACCCTGAATGGCAGGATCTCAGGCCAACTAAGTCGAAAAACCAGCTAGACACTAGGCAAAAAGTTGGGGGTAACCATAGTCAGATATCCACCTTCCTACATTATGCATTTCTGCCCATTGTTTCTATAAATCATTTTTGTTCAGGGTATGTTTCTTGAAAGCCTTGGGAGCACACCTGGCTTCTTCTTGGCTAGGGGACTCTAATCTGAGTTGGCAAACATTATTTACCAAAAACAAGGAGAGAGCTAGGGAAGGGAAGAGTGTGCGTCCATATCCCCTGTATTAGATGTATGTTTAATCAATGGTGGACGAACCCACCATTGATTAAACAAACATTATTTACCAACATGCTAGTTCTGCAGTCAGATTCACCCTGAGAGTGTTTTATGCGCAGGTTACCAGGAAGGCCTGTGCTAATTATGGCAGACAATACCATCGCAATGTTTAACATCACAGAGCAAGGGGGGCAGTCTTCCACTGACTTTAAACAGGGAGACATGAGACATCTGAATTGGCCTGGCAAACTGAGCATCTCCTTGATGGTGCAACACCTTCCCTGTAAGGAAGATTAACAAGGCAGATAACATCAGCAGGTCGGGGTAAAAGCTGCACAAGTTGGACCTTATTCAGACTATGGTGAACAATGTGATGGGGAGAAACAACAATGGTACAGTTTCACCTACAAGTTTCAACAAGCATTGGCATAGCCAATAGGTCTTGCCTTTGTGACCTTATAAGTGTTAAGCCATGCAACACATTATCCTGGGTGCTGTGCTGCCAGGGATTTAAGAGCTATACAATTACTGTACTCTGAGTCATGCGGCCTGATTCAGGAATACATGCTTGCTTCTGCCGTGTGCTTCTTTTTAGGCGGCATTATGATAACAAACACTGGTAAGGCTCGTGTGACTTCAGATGCAATGGGCACCGGCAGCCAGTCTATACACCTTGCATCTCTTTTCTAGTGCGATCTTTGAATATGCAGTGGCTCATGCAACACAGAGTTACTGGCGATGAGAGGTGGATACGTAACCATGAGGGGAAGGAGCGGTGGTACACTAACTCAAGAGGAAGGTGGGGCACTACTCAATCGAGGGTCAATGCAACGAGCGGGTAGGTCTTTAAGGAGGCTAAAGCATCTGCATTACAAAAAGAGTAATAAAATGGAAGTGTTATCAAAGTACTGTTACCCACTGGCTGCTTTTTCCCTGGGAAAAGATCTTATCTTGTGACATTCCCCTGAAGTCTGGACAGTGAATGGGTCTTAATCAGTGTAAGTTGCCCAAAATCACCATATGCGAGTGTGATGCTACATCTATAATGCGATTTTATACTGTGAAATACCCCAGCTGTAACCGTAAGTGTCCATTATGTAAAAGTTGTATTCAATATGAGCCATACAGTTAAAAAGATTATAAAAGCTGCTGCCAGCAATGATATTATGGTGTGATGTGTGCGACTGTGTTTTAAAGGAAGGACAAGGAGAGGGAAAAAATACAGGAGCAGAAGATAGCAAGCGGGGAAATGCACGCAGCAACAGTGAAATAAAGCAGACTGAAGAGGGCAGTTAAACTAAGAAAGGATTGGAGCGTGCGTTTCTAGAAAGGAAGCAAAAATAGAGGAAGGTTATAGAAAGCAAATAAGAACAAGAACAAAATGTAGTTTGTGGAACGAATATGGGGCAATGCGTAGCAGCTGCCAGCAATAATATTATGGTGTGAGGAGTGTGGGTGGGTTTTAAAATAAGAACAAGAAGAGCCAAAAATAAAGACAAGAGCGGAAGGTACGCTAGCAGGGACATGCACACAACAATGTATTTATGCATTCATTCTATCAATTAACCTTCTCAGCCCCTACTTTCGCGGTTAGAACTGTAAGAAACATAGTAAAGGAACTTTGTGCTTTTAGAACTTCACAATAGAGCGTAAATTAGCGGTGCATCTAAAGGCTGTTTAAAGTGCTCCAGCGATGCTTGGTTAGAGGATCAAGTGGAGTCGGAGTGCACATTTCCTTTAATAAAGTGTAATCTCTCCATGGATTTGGGGCAGCTACTGGCAGGTAAAGCCAGCATCCTGGGATGGGTGTAACCCCACTCTTGGCATTTCTGGGTAGCTCTTTATGTATAGAGAGCAGGTTAAAGGCAGCATTACTTGCATCAAAGTGGTACAGTGCGGCGACAAATATAAACCAAAAATATTATATATATATGCATGTGCTAATTTCTGAAAGCTTGCCATATTCTTTTTTTTCCCCACAAAGTGAAGCACATGCCGCCTATAAAGGTCGACATGGAAAGTATGCCATTAAAGCGTAGTTGCCACAACGCATCGTCCTCTACTCCGGCAGACTCAGGCAGGTTCAAAAAGGCGTGGAGGATAGAGCGTGATGCCCAGGAGTAGCCTCGCGCACATAGAGAGGTGCTGTGTGTGTGAATAAATGACATTTTTTAAAAAGAGGAAGCTCCATGCACAAAGTAAGTAGCGATGAGGGAGGGGGGTGGGTGGCAGCACTGCCGGGTGAAGCTGCGAATCGGAAGGGGGTTGGACAACAGCAAGCAACACCAGAAAGCACAGAAATGTGAAAGCGGTGCAGGGGTCAGATGAAGCACCGCGGTTGCTGGGGAAAAGGAAGGTTCACTTTGGCATAGCGCCAATTAAAAAAACTCCCAGAAATTTTATTTCCAAACAATACTAGGAATGTTGACTTATGCAGAGCCGTGTGGGGCAAACCTAAAGCGCGGCCCCTGGAGGCAAAGCGGGCACCCTTACAAATGTAGAAAAGGCGGTACTAAGGAGGGACTACTAAGCCTATTCATGAATAAAAAGCAACCATTTAGTAAGGACAGTAACAGGAGCCAATGGAAAAGATGGACGCAAATGGGCGGAGCTTCTGATGGATACTTCTGCCTGTGGATTCCTCACCTGTTGAATACCCTCTGCGTCAGCATTCCGCTTGAAAATTATTTCCTAGCTCTCCCACGTCGACGACGTCGTCACAATGGACAGGCTCCGCTCGCGGCACCGTATGACGTCATCAGAGCCACAAAAGGACCTCGTCGGCGTGCTGACGTCAGTTCCTTTTTTTCCACGCCGTCAACGCTTAACGTTTTTTCTAGGGCTCTCCATTTTCATCGAGGAAAACTTTGTATCTCTTAATTGTTGCAGATGGCTACTTCCAGGAAGACCGGATTCAAACCCTGCAGAGAGTGTGGCAGGCATATGGCGATTACGGACCCGCATGATGACTGCCTTTGGTGCTTATCTTCGGACCACGACGTCGAAGAATGCAGAAGCTGCAGGAAAATGAATCCGAAGGCGATTAAAGAGCGTGAAGCCAAGTTGTTTATAGCTAAAGCCAAGAAGGAGAAGAGAGGTAGGAAGAGGGCGAAGTCTTCGTCGAAGAAGCACAAGAAATCCAAGAGAAGACATACCTCTCGTCATCATTCTTCGAAGGCCAGGGTTTCGAGGTCGAGATCGAGGTCGCCTACTCCGGCGCCAGTACCATCTCCGGCTGCGGCGTCGCCGGCTTCAGATGCTTCTTCGCAACATGAAGATTCACCGGCTCCAGCGACGTCACCGGCGCCTGGAGAGCCCTCTCCAGGTCATGTGACTTCACCTGTGCGGGCGCCGTCCCCGGCTCCACAGGCTCCAGTGCGACCTCAGGTGACTCCCCTTCAGGAAGGTACGGATCCATATCCTCCTTTTCCTGCTCCTGGGGCTGATTCTTCGCAGTTTCTCAATGCAGTGTTTGGCTTGTTTGCCAGAGCCTCGACTCCATCCGGCGTGCCTTCAGGCCCCGTGGGTCGTTTGGCTTTCAACCTGGGTGTTCCTCAGTTCTATCCCCAGGCTCCTTTCATGCCTTTTTAGCCGTCGACTCCTTCTTGGCATTTCCCGGCGATGAGATCCTCCACTCCGGCTCCCCGAACTCCTTCAGCTGCTGAGTAAGCTCCACCTCGAGTTCGATCGACGTCGAGGTTCGAAGTCTAGGCTCCTCCATTGACGCCGTTGATGTCTTCTCTGGCGCCGCGTGTGGCTCCACCGACGCCGTTGCCTAAACAACGTTCCAGGAGAAAGGCAAAGAGATTGGTTGAGGAGGAGGAGGAGTATTTACAAAATCAGGAGGAAGGAGAAATTGTGGACTCTTTGAATGAGTTTGAAGGGCTTCATGAAGCTAGTGGCCTAGATACTTCCCCTGAGTAACCTGCCATCTGCAAGTGGATGTGTTGTACAGGACATTGCACCTTACCATGTGGTTATAAGGAAGGCGGCTGATTTATTGGGCCGTAAACTTCGCTCTGCGGAGATAAAGTCCAACATACTAACAGAAGTTTTAAATACTTCATCATCAACTTCTGAGCCTTTGCTTCCTTTTACAGATGCCATAACAGATCCAATTCTGGAGTTGTGGCAGAAGCCTTTATCTGCTCCGACTGTATCTCGTTCCATCTCGAGAAGGTACAGGCCTGCCCCTGGTGATCCGGCTTTATTTGTCATCACATCCGACACCGGAGAGTTTAGTTGTCCAGGCTTCTTGCTCAAAGCAGTCTTCTGGTGCTTTCCCTGCCATTTTGGGTGATAGGGATTTGAAGAATATGGAGCAAGCTGCGAAGAAGGTGTTCTCTTCTGCAAGCATGGCTCTAAAGTCTACTAATGCAACTTGCCTTCTTGGAAGATACATTCATGCATTAATGGACTCTGTTGTACAATTGGCTCCGAAGTTGCCCGAGGAGGATCGTGCCAACTTCTTGGAAGTCCTTTCGGATTCGCAGACTGCAGCACGTCAAGTGATTCAGTCAGGCATGGACACTGCTGACTCCGTGGCTCGTGTGATGGGGTCTTCTGTGGCTACAAGGAGTCAGGCATGGCTCAGGTCTTATGGTTTTTCGGCTGATGTTCAGGCGACTTTGCTGGATCTGCTTTTTGATGGGT
The DNA here is from genome assembly GCF_964204655.1 of Triturus cristatus. Taxonomy (NCBI): domain Eukaryota; kingdom Metazoa; phylum Chordata; class Amphibia; order Caudata; family Salamandridae; genus Triturus; species Triturus cristatus. The sequence continues at coordinate 728,825,156 of NC_140580.1, forward strand.
CAAAGCTCTTTGGTTCAAAGGCGGATTCAGCCTTGGAACGTTTTAAAGACAGTAGAGCTACTGCAAGATCTTTAGGCCTCCAGGTGCAGTCTAGAGTTTATGGTTACAAAAGGTATCGTGGCTTTGGGAGATTTCCTTCCTTTCGTGGCCGCCAGCAATCTCAGCAGAGCCAACAACAGCAGAATCCCTTGTACAAATCATACAGAGGGAAGAATAAGAGAGGCCTCAGGGGTGCAAATCGACAACAGTCCTTCTCCTCTTCCTCTACCTACCCTCCCGCCACTGTTGGTACAACAGGAAAGCCGTTCTAGATCCCCCATCTTAGAACATGTTGGTCCGGTTGGAGGTCGGGACTCCCACTTTCTACAAGATTGGAGACTGATCACATCAGATCGTTGGGTCTTGACTCTTGTAGAGAATGGGTACGCCCTCCCTTTTTTGGAGTTTCCCCCTCCTTACCCTCCTCGCCAGGGTGGGTGTTCAGTAGGCTACTTACTGCTTTTGCAGCAGGAGTAACTTATATTGCTTCAAAAATATGCGATAGAGGTGGTTCCGGAGAAGGAAAGGGGTCAGGGTTGCTACTCCCGATATTTCCTAATCCCCAAAAAGGATGGTCGCTTGAGACCAATCTTGGACCTCAGCATTTTGAACCTTTAATTCAGGCAGGAAAAGTTTAAAATGTTGACCTTGGCTCTTGCGCTGCAACAGGAAGACTAGATGGTGTCCATCGATCTGCAGGATGCGTATTTTCATCTTCCCATCCTGAAGTCGCATCAGAAGTATCTCCGGTTCGCGGTGGGATCGCAACATTACCAGTTTGCGGTTCTTCCGTTCGGTCTTACTTCCGCTCCTCGAGTCTTTACAAAGGTGATAGCGGTGGTTGCGGCTCATCTCAGAAGGTCAGGGGTTCCTGTTTTCCCCTACTTGGATGACTGGCCGTTGAAAGCGGAGTCTCCAGAGTTGGTTTCGTGCCACTTGCAAGTGACAACTCATCTGTTGTTCAGATTGGATTTTTCGATAAATGTACCCAAATCTCACCTGGTGCCTTCTCAGCGCAGCCTGTTCATAGGGGCAATACTAGACACTTCTGTGTGTCGAGTATACCCGCCTCCGCAGAGGATTCTCGACATACTGGAAATGATTCCTTTATTTCACGATGGAGCGGTGGTTCCAGTCCTGAAGGTACTTCGCCTGCTCGGTCTGTTCGCTTCCTGCATTCTGTTGGTCAGCCATGTACGCTGGCACATGAGGGCACTCCAGTGGTGCCTCCTCAGGCAGTGGTATCAGCACAACGGAGGTCTCGGGGAGAATATCAGAATCTCCAGAGAAGCTGCAGCGGAGCTGTCTTGGTGGAGTGTGCAGGGCAACCTGTCTCAAGGAAAGCCCTTTCAGCCTCCTCCGCCGGTGGCCACAGTGATCGCTGATGCCTCCACTCTATGGTGGGGTGCTCATCTGGGGGATCTGGAGTTCAAAGGCCTTTGGTCTCCAGAGGAAAGGTTGCTTCACATCAGCCTTCTGGAATTGCGGGCGATTCGTTTTGCACCGAAGGCTTTTCTCCCTTCCCGGTCTGTCGGTTCAGGTCCTGACGGACAACACTACCGCGATGTGGTACATCAACAAACAGGGAGGTGTAGGGTCGTATCGCCTCTGTCGAGAGCCTCTGCGACTCTGGTCCTGGGCTCAGGGCCAACGGATTTGTGTGTTTGCAATTCATCTGGCCGGTGTGCTGAATGTTCGTGCGGACAGTCTCAGTCGGCGTTACTCGGCCAATCACGAGTAGCTGCTTCATCCGGAGGTGGTCCATCGCATCTTTCGGATGTGGGGATCTCGTCGGTTGGACCTGTTTGCCACTCACGAGAACGCGCACTGCCAGTTATTCTGCAGTCTCCAGTATCCGATGCAGGGAGCTTTGGGGGATGCGTTTCCAGATAGATTGGAGCTCACAACTCCTTTACGCATTTCCTCCCATACCCTTGATTCCTCGGGTTCTGAGGAAAATTCGCCAAGACCGGGCCCAGTTATATTGATTGCCCCGGATTGGCCAAGAACGGTGTGGTACACAGACCTACTTCACCTCTCGTCGCACCCTCCGCTCCTCTCTGGACAGACCTCCTCTCGCAGTCGCAGGGGCAGGTTCTACACCCCCACCTCCAGAGCTTGCACCTTCATGCCTGGAGATTGAACGGGGCAACCTGAGTTCTTTCTCTCTCCCGCCAGATATAGTGGACGTTATTTTATCATCCAGGCGGCACTCCACTAAATCTGTTTACTATTCCAGATGGTCCAGACCCTTTGAAGGCCCGCTTGTCTAATATTTTGGAGTTTTCTCTTTCTTTAGCACAGCAAGTTTGTGCTGTAGCCACTGTTAAGGGCTATTTATCGGCTTTGTCTGCCTTTTTATGTTTGCCGGACCAGCCGTCTTTATTTAAGTCCCCCATTGTCGTGAGGTTCATTAAGGGCCTTACAAATAAGTTTCTCCCACACCTTTCATTATGCCTCAGTAGGATTTGAATCTCGTACTCACTTTTTTAATGGGTTCTCCGTTTGAGCCTCTTCACTCTTGCCCGTTGAGGCTTCTTTCTTTTAAAACGGTTTTCTTGATTGCCATTACCTCGGCTAGGAGGGTAAGTGAGGTTCAACCTCTTAGTTCGAAACCTCCTTTCCTGACCATTCATGCGGATAAGTTGGTTCTAAGGACCAGGGCTGCTTTCCTTGCCAAGGTGGTTACCTCTTTTCATATGGGACAATCCATCACTTTACCCACCTTTTATCCTCCCCCTCACACTTCCAAGGAGGAAGAGAGACTACATCGATTGGACCCTAAGAGGGCTGTCAGCTTTTATTTGGATCGGACTAGAGATCTGAGGCTGGACGATCAGCTCTTCGTGGGCTATGTTGGGAACATGAAAGGCAAGGCAGTGCACAAGAGGACGCTTTCCAAGTGGATTATCTTGTGCATCAAGATTTGCAATGCCCTGGCCAAGAAAGAACCGCCTGAAGGTATCAGAGCTCATTCCACCAGAACTAAGTCTACTTCTTCTGCTTTGGCTAGAGTTATTCCTGTTCTTGATATCTGTAAGGCAGCAACTTGGGCCTCCCTCCACACCTTTGTAAAGCATTATTGCTTGGACTCTGAGGTTAGGAGGGATGCCCATTTTGCTCGCTCTGTTTTGCAGGATGTTTTGGTCTGGTCAGGTGGACACCCTCCTCCGGGAGAAGTACGGCTTTGGGAATCTATTCAAAAGGTGAGGAATCCACAGGCAGAAGTATCCATCAGAAGAACTAGTTACTTACCTTCGGTAACGCTTTTTCTGGTGGATACAATATCTGCCTGTGGATTCCTCACGCTCCCACCCGCCTCCCCGTTGTCCAATTGTTTCTACCAAAAAAAAAAAGAAAATGTGTTTTATTTATATTTCATGTTTATACTTAAATGTTGAAAAATGCTTTTCCCTTGCTATTTCTCTTTACTCTTATTGATTATGCAATGGTGATTTTGCATACATGTTTATATTTGATATGCTATGTATATATTTGAAAATGTGTTGGTCTGCTCGTTTGCCGACGAGGTCCTTTTGTGGCTCCGATGACGTCATACGGTGCAGCGAGCGGAGCCTGTCCATTGTGACGACCTCGTCGACATGGGAGAGCTAGTTAAGAATTTTCCCGCGGAATGCTGGTGCAGGGGGTATTCAAAAGGTGAGGAATCCACAGGCAGATATTGTATCCACCAGAAAAAGCGATACCGAAGGTAAGTAACTTGTTCTTCAAGTCTATACCTGAATACTGCATGCCTTGAAGAGCAGCGCATGTGCTGCCTAGGCCTGACCTAAAAACCAGTATTACTGAAGGGTGCATTATCCTTCGGCTGAGAAGAAGAGCTCTACTGATAACTCTATTTCACTAAATAGTGTAAGGACTGTAGTAGTGCAGGTAACATATGATCCTGGTAGGTCCAAGTTTGGTTATGCATATGGATGTTTCCTCACTTTAAATTAACTACCAGTTTTCTGCTGAAGATTGATATGGAAGAGATTCTGCATAATGAGCCAGCGTCTCAGCCTCCTAGTATTCTTCCAACAGTCAAGTTTTGCTGCAGGTCTGCGTCTGCCAATATAATTTATAATTGGTAATATAATGAAAGCAGATTTGTCCCTGGTGGTCGTAATCTGCGTGCCGCCACCAGCCTGCACTCATGTCCCACCTCAGCATGCTTTGCACCATTAAACGCTTGCAATACTAAGCTTCAGACCTACACCATAAATGTAAATTATTGCAATACATATTATATCATCCCTAATAAGAAGAGCCTGAAGAAAAATGTTTTTAAGATGAGCAGTAAATAAAGAGGCAGAGCTTTGGCAGCCAGCAGTGCTTTGTGCTGGAAAGGAAATGTTGATTAGTTTTAAAGATTACATGGTTTTGACTCTACACCTATTGGGATCATGGTGGATTTAGCGTTTTTACAATTTTTATAGTAGTCTAGCAAAATTACTTATTCTGTTTCTTCTACCCCATTTCTTATATGTACTGCTTCTGTACCAAGTTCGAGACAGTGCTACTCTCATTGAAGGACTAAAAGATCTGAAGAACTCTCTGAAGTCCCCATAGAGTAGAGTATCTCTTACTTGACTCTCCTTTATACTTTTGTTAGGGCTAAGATGTATGTCTTTGGCCCTTGTTTTAATTGTTATAAAAGGAACAGTTGCAAAATGAAACTTGGTCAATAGAGGTTTTTGATTTGCCATGCATTGTCCCTATCAGAACAAAAGCTTTTTTAGAAGCCATGTGATGTTCATACTTAATCCATGGATTGTTCTAGCTTCACAAGAAAGTATAATTTCTTTTTTGATGGTATAAACTGAAAAACATTGAGTCTATGTGAAGTTGATATAGAAAGTAAAAGCATGTGTGCTTATTGTTTATATGGTTAATTTCAGCTGTCGAGAATGGTGGAACTTTGCTTTAAACTCAAATCTTTCCTGGATTCGAGAGCAGAGACGGTGCATGACCTGGGAGTTTGTGTTGCACCGGGCACACGATGCAGTATTTTACACAAATACTTATTATAATAAGTTCATGGGAGCTCAGTTGTCTGCTGAAGAAGAGGTTTGTACCGCAGTTTTCATTCTCTCAGTTGCTTTTAGAAATGCTTTTTAAACAGAAGCACTTACTTTTTAACGTTTTAAGCTATGCTTGTGGTTGGTAGATTTTAATATGATGAAATAACCGCACAAAACATCTGGGTTTTGTTTCCATTCGTCTGCTGAATGTTTTGCACTGAGTTTATACCAGAGATTTAAATGTGGAACAGGGAGCGCATGAACTCAGATTTTTCACCAAATGTTATATCATGGCCAGGGCTTTTGTTGTTTCTTTAATGTAACAGTTTATAACCTAAGCACAGCGCCAGAATGTCACACAAATACATGTATTGTGTGTGGCCGTTTGACTGAAAGGGCATAAAAACCCTTCTTGGTTATCTGAAGAACTTACCAAAGAAAGTGTCACATGAAATGACATTTACACTACATGTATGATACTCTTGGGGTCGGACGTTTATTATTTAATCCATGGCTGTGGGACTTAATTGGGTTATTGACTAAGTATAGACTAAAGTGTAGGAAACACCTAAAGATTACATTGTTAAACCAAATGTGCAACTTTGATCTGTTGTTTGTAAAAGTTGAGTGAACGAAGGCTGCAAGTTCTTAGATCACATGTCAAGGCTATTAACAATGTGATGTATATACTCGTTCTGCCATATAGTGAAAGTTTTCATAAAGGTGGGTTATTAATGAATGTTAAAAACAGAGCAAATACCAGACACTTGGTTTGCCTAGGGGCGAAAACTTATTTGTATGAATCTGAGGAAGGATATAGAAGGCAGTCGTTAATGCAAACTCAGATAGTTCAGAAGATTTTCCTCAAGCTCTCTCATCATCATGGAGCTAATTATAGTTTCAAGTTCTTTTTTTGGACCACGTCCTGATGGGGGTAGTGTTCCAGATTACTACAAAGGCGTAAGGCCTCTTCTTTATACAAGGTGGCATCCATTACAACAACGGGACCACCTTTCTCTGCTGGTTTTGTCATGATGGAAGAATTACATTTTAATTTATTTGGAGTCTCCACTCAGATTTCGGAAAGAGTCCCTATTCTGTACCTCAGGGCCAGCAATGCCAAAAAAACTGTTTCCTGAAATACCTATACCTCCATACCAGCGATAGAAGATGCTGGTTTGGAACATTATAGGTTTCTAAGTCCACAAAAGAACACAGTTGAATGTTCCCTCACGAGATCCTGCAGATATTTTTTTTTGTCTAATTTTTCTCATTGTTTTAGCCAATTCAAGTCAAAACAAAAAAGGTTGTGTTGGGGTCTCGTTTCCGGGTGTAGGTTCAGAACTCAAACCCTTATAAAAAACACTTTCTTGAGCAGGGCGTACAGTGGTACTAATAATATTCACCCCCTAAAGATTGGGGGTGAACTGATTCCTCTCTCTGCTGTGGGTTATTCTTGGTGCATTATCTGGCTATTTGCGCAACCTTTTCCATATTCCTTCTCTTTTCCTAAAAATGTTGTTTGGAGTAAACCCCTTCAAGATTGGTCAGAAAAATGGGCTTTTGATACTGTTGAAGAAAAAATGCTTGACTAGGCTGAGTCTTTCTCACTGCTGATTGTGGTGAATTGACATACTCAAGAAGTGTGTAAGTTACACCTACTTCTCCAGCATGGGACACTGCACAGATTTGTAACCTTAAAATTATTCTTCGCCACCAGGTTGGACTTCCTAAACTCCACACATTTTTTATTTTCACAGAAAACTTTATCTGGACATCTGAAGCTGAAAAGGGCATATCTCTTTACAACGTTTGTACACAGTGAATTGGGCTCATCGGAGTCTGAGACTTCAGTTCTCTTGCATTCATTTTACATCGGTTCACTTTCAGACTGGTTACAGCTTCACTTCAGAACACCCTTTGTGTTACCCTCCAAAGGCATTTTATATTAATGTGTTCATTTGACTGCGGTATGGTTTGATCTTTTTTTGTCTCCCCTGTGGCAAGATGGGCTCATTCAATCTGAGATCATAGCTAGCTTTTTTTACATTTTTACAGAGTTTTATATAGTGCTAACTTAAACCGATCGGGTATCAGAGCGCTTTACATAGCACCAGTTACGTTACACGAGGACACACAATCATTTTGGTTAGGCACGAGGAGATTAAGTGATTTACCCAGAATCACAGGATGTTCAGCTCATTGCCGAGACTCGAACCCAGTTCCCCAGATTCGAGGTTGACGGCCCTAGCCGTTAGGCCAACTCCTCTGGTGATGAAGGGACTCTTGATGCCTATGCCACCAGGCTCCTGACACCACGTCCTGGTCTGCTGATAGTGAGACACACAGCCATCAATGAAATAGAGCTGATGTTGTTTTCAGCTCAACATTTCACTATCTCAAAGCTTTTTGAATTATCTACCTGTAGAGAACTGGGCTTTTGTTGCTATTATCCCCCCACACACACTTTTTGCCCACCTTTTAGCTACTTTATGCTGATTGTCGACTCCGACAGTGGACTGAGGCCTGTTAACCAGACCTCCGTGCCACTGCTCCTTCCCTAAAAACAAGGTATCGTCTAATTGTGCTACAATAGACAAAGGACTTTAGCACCCCTGTAAGTCCCTTATAAATGGTACTCCAGGTACCCAGGTGAGGCTTCCTAAAGAGGGTCCCTAAGGGTTGCAGCATATCTTATGCCACCCTAAGGGACCCACTTATATATTCCACACAGACTGCCTTGGCAGGCTGCGTGACGTGGTGCAAACCATGAGTGAAAACATGACATGGCACACTCCTGTGTGTCATGCTAAAGTCACAGCATTTAATATATGTAAATCTGATAGAGACTTCTAACTGCAGATGCCTTAACTTTGAATTTCCCAGGTGACAGGCTGGAGCCGGAAACTTTTGCTAAGCAATACCCCTTGCGTGCGCCGTCGGGTGGCTCTATTCGTCTCAGCCTGACTTCGTCTGGAGCGTCAGTTATGATGTTACGGTACCTCTATAGGCGCCACCGAGTTGTGTGGATGTCCGTTCTGTTCTTTCTGCACCAGTTAAGCGCTGATTTGGGAAGAGCTACCCCTCTGTCATTTTTTGACATGCCTTTTCTCGACTTTTTGTCGAATTTGTAATCTTTTCCATCGTGTGCGAGGATGTCTTTGAGGAAGACAGAGTTCAAGCCGTACGGGGCCTGTCCCCGCATGAGGTCTGTTACGATCCCCACCTCGTCTGCTTCTGGTGTCTCGAGTGCGACCACGATCCGAAGTCGGGCTCGGAATGTCGGGCTATGGCTCCGAAGACCTTGCAGGAGCTGGCCTTCAAGCTCTTGCGGCCTGGCAGTTGACCTCTTCGTCCGTCTTGAGGTCGTCGGGAAACTCAGGAAAGAGGCACAAGAAGAGGTCCAAGCGGACTTCATCTTCACCTCGAATGTCATCCGTCGCCGAAGGCTGTAAGGAGCACCGGTGCTCTAGGCATGGTTCTGTGGTGCCAGAGTCAGGGTCAACTTCGCACCTCCGTCCCTTTCTGGGAGCCGGAGCGACCCCCGCCCAAATCAACAAATTCTACGAGGCCATGCGCCATGTTTTTGAGCAGGCCGACCCCTCTGGTGAGCCCTCAGGCTTCGCGGGGTCGGAAGGGGCCCCACTGGATTCGATGCCGTCGGCTCTGACGCGGTGGGGCCTTAAAGATCCAATCACGGATCTGGGTCGATGCCAGTCGTGCCTCCGTGACCTCCCCCGGCGTCTAACCTGAAGTCGGTGCTGCCTGTGCCCATTGGCGGTACCAGTCCCTTCCTTATCCCCGACGACACGGGGTCAGAACGACGTCACTCAAAGCTGATTCAGGCGCCGATTGAAACCAGGGGTTCTATGTTGTCGCCTGAACACTTTGAGGGTTTGTTAGGCTTGGGAGAGGAATGGGAGGGGTCTATGGACCCTTTGGAACACCAGGATGACTCTGCAGAGCAGTTGGACTGGTATGGGGAACTTGGGGAAGCCAGTGAACTGCATACTTCTTCAGATACTGGCATGCTCTCTCAGCCAACTGTGGCTATGGAGGAGGGGGCTTCTTATGACATGTTGGTCAAGAGGGCAGCTGACGTCCTAGGACTGGAGTTGCCCTCCATGGAGGTCAGGACTAAGCTCCTGACTGAAGTGCTTCAGCCTGGGGCTTCCACGTCAGAACCCCTTTTACCCTTTAATGAAGCACTTACTGATGTCCTTTTAGACACGTGGTCCAAGCCTAGCACAGGGGCTCCTGTGAATAGGACAATTGCATGCCGCCATCGCCCAGCTCCGGGCGACCCTCAGTTACTCAGCCAACACCACACCCCAGAAAGTTTGGTGGTGCAGGCCTCTACATCACATGTTGTGTTCCCTTCTGTCCCTCCGGATAGGGAATCCAAGAGACTGGATTTATTTGGTAAGAAAATGTTTTCTTCCTCCAGCCTGGCATTGTAGTTGGTGAATACCACATGCTTATTGGGCCGTTTCTCCCACTCCCTTTGGGAGACGGTTGCGCAAGTGCTGCCACAAGTCCCAGAGGAGGCCCGGGCTGTGGTCTCTCAGGCTGCTAAGGACAGGAGAGATGCAGCAAAATTCACCATAAGGTTTGGCCTTGATACAACAGATTTGCTGGGCAGATCGATTTCCACGACAGTGGTCTTGAGGCGTCACGCCTGGCTTAGGATAACTGGCTTCTCGGGTGATGTCCAGGCTAATTAGATGGACGTGCCCTTTGATGGAACCTGCCTTATTGGGGAAAAGGCAGATTTGGCCCTAGTGAGGTTCAAGGACTCTCGAGCTATTGTATTGCATTGTTATTGCATTTATATAGCGCTAACTACCCCATATGAGGCGTCGAAGCGCTTTTTTTCGGCGAGTAGCACGCTACTCCGGAACCCAAGAAGGATTAGTCTTGAATTAGTATAGTGAAATATGAAAGTAATTTGAGTGGTGTATAGGTTAGTCAGTTATTTGGATTCAGAAGGATAGCGGAGGGATTGAAGAGTGAAAAAGGTTTGCATTTATATAGCGCTTGTTACCCCTGATGGGGGTGTTGAAGCGCTTTTTTTGGCGAGTAGCACGCTATTCCGGAACCCATAAAGGATTAGTGGTGAATTAGTATAGTGAAATATGAAAGTAATTTGAGTGGTGGATATTAATCAGTTATTTGGATTTAGAAGGATAGCGGAGGGGTAGAGGAGGGAAAAAGTTTGCATTTAAATAGTGCTTGTTAACCCTGATGGGGTGTTGAAGAGCCTTTTCGGCGAGTAGCACACTACTCTGCAACCCATAAAGTATTTGTGGAGAATTGGTATGGTGAAATATGAAAGTAATTTGACTGGTGGATATTAATCAGTTATTTGGATTGAGAAGGATAGCGAAGGGATAGAAGAGGGAAAAAGGGTTGCATTTGTATAGTGCTTGCTACTCCTATGAGATGTTGAAGTGCTTTTTTCGGCGAGTAGCATGCTATATGGAACCCATAAAGGATTAGTGGTGAATTAGTATAGTGAAATATGACAAGTGGACGTGTTAGTCTGTTTTTTTTTTAAAGGATAGTGGAGGGATAGAAGAGTGATGGATTTAGATTTTTTGTGTACTTCATAGCAGTAGTGGGAGGCTTGGGATGAGTAAAAAGGGATGTGGAGGGGAAGAGTCAGAGGGAAGAGTTTAGAAAGGCGTGTTTCGGGGGATCAGTATAGTAAAAAAAGTGTCAGATTGTGCAAGGAGGGGAGAGTCTAGAAAGGGCTATTTTGGGGGTCATAGTAGTGTTATGGGGTTTGAGATTAAAGAGAGTGGATGTAGAGGATATATTGATAGAGGTATAGGGCGAGAAATAGGGTAGTGCATCTGAAAGAATAGTAGAAAGAGGTTTTAGATGAGTCAGAGAGTTGAGATAGAAGAGAGAAGTATAGGGTGAGAAATAGGGTAGTGCATTGGATACGCTGAATTAGAAGAAAGTAATAAATATATAGATCCATTAGTACGTGGAAAGTTTTATAGATGCATAAAGGAAGTAAGTATATGTAGATTAAAGGTATTGATAGAGGGTATAGGGTGAGAAATAGGGTAGAGCATTAAATAGGAGGGTGTAAAGCAAAAGTAATAAATACATAGATGCAAGTACATGCAAGGTACATAGATGCATAAAGGAATTAAGTATAAGTAGATTAATGATGCATTCGATAAACTCTGATTTTCAAGTGTTGTATTTCAAAATGTATTTATTTATTCATTTTTATTTTTAAACATAATCGACATGTATATACAAAGCAAACACATATATTGGAACATCTATAGTATCAATACATGCTTAAATTCAGAGGTATATGCTATTTCTTTCTGTTTGTGTATGGTGCTTATGTGGGGAAGAGCCAATTCTTGAGTAGTTTTCTGAAGATAAGGTGGTTGTCTTTGGATCTTATGTTGGGGGTAAAGAGTTCCATATTTTGGCTGCTTGAACAGAGAAGGATGTGCCACCCATGGTTTTTTTCTTGTATCTTGGGATTTTGAGGCGAGGTGCCACTCTTGAGCAGAGGTTCCTATGATGAATGTGTTTGGTGATTTTATTCCTGATGAAGAGTGGTCCCATTCCATGTATCGCTTTGTGGGTGATACAAAGCAGCTTGAAAGTGGATCTTCTGGCAACCAGTAACCAATGCAGGGCTTTCAAGGCAGGGAAGATGTGGTCTAGCGGTTTGATATGCAAGAGTAGTCTGGCAGCCGAGTTCTGAATCCGTTGTAGTCTTTTCATAGTCGTTAAAGGTGATCCGTGGTAGAGGCTATTGGGGTAATCGAGTTTAGACAGAACGAGGGAGATGGTAGCTTGGACTTTGTGTGGAAATCCCAAATGGAGGAAGATTGGTCGCAGAGTGTTCATAGTAACAAAGCTTGATCTTGCTAGTTTGTCCACTTGGGCATTCATTGACAGCTTGGAGTCCATGGTCAGTCCGAGGTTTCTTACTTCCTTCGATACTTAAGGCAGTGATCCCAGTTCATCTGGCCAGGCGGCAAGCAGATCATAATATTTCCAATCGCCACACGCCAGTCCATCAGTTTTGGAAGCATTCAATTTGAGTTGGCTCCACATCATCCATTGATCCACGGCTCTGAGGCAACTGAAAATTGACGAGTTTCCAATGTATTTAGGGCATTCCAGTTGAAGGAGTATTTGCGTGTCATCTACATAGTTATAGCACGTGAGGTGAAATTGATTGATCAGTACCGGAAATGACTTCATGTAGATGTTGAAAAGCATGGGCGAGATGATAGAGCCTTGAGGGACTCCAGCTTTTGTGGAGTACGGTTTGGACAAGAAAGTTGGGGTATGGATGACATTAGTTCTGTTTCGAAGGTAGGACGTGATCCAGTCTAAAGCAGTCCCCTCTATGCCGGCTTTGTAGACTCTTTGTACCAGAGTGCCATGGTCAACTGTGTCAAAGGCAGCCGAGAGGTCCAAGACGAGTAGTGCAGCAACCCCGTTGCGGTCAACTGTGTTCTTCAGGTCATCCCAGATGGCAAGAAGGGCAGATTCTGTGCCTCTTCCCGGACAGAATCCCGTTTGGAAGTCTGAAAGTATGGCATTGTCTTCAATGAATTGTGAAATCTGGGTGAACGCTGCTCTTTCTATCAGTTTGCCCAGGAAAGGTCCATTTGTAATGGGTCTGTAGTTGTTAGGGTACAGAAGATCCAAGTTTGTTTTCTTCAGTAAAGGCGGTATGTATGACGTTTTGAGTTCTTCTGGAAATATTTTGGTAGTAAGGAATCGTTGATGATTTTTCTTACTGGATTGGCAGCAGAGGTTGTTAGAACAATTGTTTTGAAAGTTTGTGGTGGACATGGGTCAGAAGGGGTGCTGGCACGCCTGCTACCTTTGACAAGGTCCATAAATTCATTGTGTGAAATGTGTTGGAACGAACAGAGATGCTGAGTTAGAGTATTCTTGGATTGTTGTTTTTGTAAAATGGGTAGTACTGGTGCTTTGTCTCTGTTTTAAGTCCAACGTGTCTGCTTTGTCCGTGTAATGATTTGCCAGGTTATCTGTGAACTCTTGAGTAACGGGATGGGTTCATTATAGGCAATTTGGTTTACGATTTTCATTGACTATTTTATAGAATTATTTGCACATTAGCATTTTGAATTCTGTCTGAATAGTACCTTTAGCTGACTTGTATAATCTGTTAATTTTCTGTAGGTAAAGTTTGTCTTGTTTGTCTTTTGTTTTGAGCCAGCCACGTTGTAGCTTTCTAATTTGTAGTTTTATGTCTTTTATCTCTGTATTTCTCCAAGGTGCTTGTTTTCTTTTGTTCTGTTGTGTGGTTTCGAGGGGTATCAGGATATTGAAAGCTTCCTGTAGACACTCATATAGTTTTTGAACAGAATTTATTGTTTCCAGATCTGTACTGGATGTTAGTTGTGTTTCTAAGTGTTCCAAATTGGGTTTGTTCCACGGTCGATAGGTGGGTGCACGTAAGGTGGTTTTAGGTGAGTTGCTTAGTGTTGTTTTATGTTGGAAAGCAAGCAAATGGTGGTCTTACCATGTGACCGGAGTTATAGTTTGAAAGATAACTAGTTCGGTATTAGCAAAAATGACATCTAGGATATGTCCAGCGATGTGTGTGGGTTTGTGGATAATCTGATGCAGGTTCAGTGCGTCTAGGCCATTGAATATTGTTTTGGGATGGGGCATATTGGGTTTGTCAAACCAAATGTTGAGGTCACCTAGAACGCATATTTTGGAGTGTATTGTTATCAGGTTTGAAACCGTGTATAGAAGTGTGTCTGGTAATGTCGCCTTGCTAGGTGGAAGTCTGTAAACGAGCAGGAAGTTACAGGAGGAAGATGGTGTAGGATTGCATCTTGTGAGAAGAGCCTCACAATTCTTTATGGAGATGTCGTCAACTTTAGTGATATGTAATGTTTGCCTGAACACAACGGCTAGACAGCCTCATTTTTTACCTATACGATTTTATGTGATTGTTTGATAGCCTAGAGGAATGGCTTCATGCAGGATTGGAGCCATATCATCTCCCAAACATGATTCAGTTATGAATAGTATGTCTGGTTTTGCATCGGTGAGAAAGTCGTAGATGTGATGTTTGTTTTTAGAGAGTGATCGAGCATTTATTAGTAGACTGTTTAGAGAATGTGCTTTGGTGACAGTGAAACTTTGTTTTGTAGAAGAGTGACCAGTATTGTGTGGGTTAGTAGCAGGTGTGTTTTTAGTGCTGGTATTATCTGTATTAGGATGGCAATCGTGTAGCTGTTCTGTAATGTGTTCCTTGTCCAGCAGGCTAAGAATGCATTTTGATGGGTCTGCGTGCATAGGTGGTGGATACAGTGTTTGAGTGAGTTGGTGTGCTGTGTGGTGTAACCTTGTTGTGCAGTAAACATGGAGAAGAAAAGTTGTGATGTGTGGCACGTTGCTTATATTGTTTGCGTGTGTTCAGGGCGGAAGGTGTATGAGTCAGTGGTGGTGGTGCAGCATGTGAGTCATGTAGTAAGTTTATAAATTGTCCAATGGATGAGAGGCGGTTGGAAGAGAGGGCTGTATGTGTGTTAGGTGTGGTGGAAGTTAGAAAGCTTGACATTGTGGTTTGTTCCTTTGTGTAGTTTGAAAGGTGGGTGTATGATTGTATTTTGTGACTGTAAGTATTATGAGGTGTTGTGCTTGAGAGATTTTGTTGTGCTGATGTGTGTGATATGTTTTGTTTTTCAGGAGAAGTGAAAAGAGCTGATGTATTTGTTTCATCAGATGGATTTGTTTGTGAGTGGAATTTGTAAGGTAAAGGGGTGGTGATGTGTTTGTGAGTAGAATGTATGTTGTGTGTAGGAGGGGATGAAGTAGATTTGAGACTGTTTGTTTTAGACCTGTTTGCTGCAAGAGTTAAAATGTGTTGTGCAGTAGCATGTAAGTGTTGTGTTGTTGTGTTATTGTGGTAGAAAGAAGAGGAGGGTGTCGGTTGGACAAATGATGGAAGGCTGAGTATGGGTTTGTTAATGATAACTGGGGGTCTGTTAGGAGTAATTAGAGTGGGGAGTGTGTGTCTGGATGGGTTGTAGTTAAGTATGGTGTGGATTTTGGTTGTGTTAGTGATGAGTGCATTAGTTAGTGGTATAAGATAGAGTTGTGTGCTGTTTGTAGGTGATGGTGGAAATGTGTGGTATTTGGGATAGAATGGCATATAGGCGTGGTTTTGCAGTGTATGCTGGTACATTGATTTGTGCATAGGGTTAGTTTGTAGTAAGTGTGTGAGTGTGTTACTCTGTTTGTGGATGGTGTAGGGTGGGTATTACTGAAACAGAAAATGGGCAGCATTTCTTGCCCTGGTCCCGACCAGTCTCGAACAGGCTCAAACAGGCACCTGCCCTTGTCCTCTCCAATCTTAACCTCGACGTCCGGGCTGAGACTCCCTAAGTCTTGGTCTTTTATAGCCCTAGTAGTTAGGTGACCCCTTCAGCCAATGGGAACCCTAGCCCTGACCCTATCTAATCACAACACTAGCCCTAAAATCGAGAACCAATACGAGACCATGACCTCACAGCCAATCTTATCCCTAGTCCAAGCACTCAATCAGGTACAAGAATCCCAAACTCTACATCCAGTAGAGACCCTATCCCTAGCTGTAGTCCCAACCCTAGTCCCAACAACCAATCACACAGGAAGCCCTAGTCCCTGCTTCCAATAAAAAGCCTAACCCAAGTCTTAGTCCCACACCTACTCCAGCAACCAATCACACAAGAAGCCCTAATCCCTACGTCCAATAGAAGGCCTAGTCCCAACCCTAGTCCCAAAAACCAATCACACAGGAAGTCCTAGTCCCTACTTCCAATAAAAAGCCTAACCCTAGTCCCAACCCTACTTTGATTGAATCATACACCCAGGAACCAATCAGAACGCTCAAATACCTAACCAATGAGAACACTAACACTAATCCAATTAGAAATCCAGATACAACCACCAATCAGTGCACACATGTAGCAACCAATAGAAGACTATATAAGGTCCCAGCGACCTCAGACAAGGTTTGCTTGCCTGGTCAGATCCTTGGGCCTCTCTTCTACTCCTCGTGTCTACTCTACCTTCGCCCCTTTCGTGGCAACAGAAGGGGTATCCAGCCGCGTCTGCCCTATCCCAGCCACCGTCCTGCGCAGGCTTCCCAAGCTGTGCAGGGTTGTGGACGCGGTTCATCTCGTCCTATGAATGGAAGCCAGAAGTCGCTGCCACCCTGCTCTCGTCAACCGCAGCCTCCAAGCACTCCTAGTCTGACTCTGCAAGACCACACCAGTCCAGTTGGCGGGAGAATCCATCCTCATCTTCCCCACTGGAGGTCCATAACATCGGAGAAGTCAGTCTTGCAGATCATTCAGGAGGGCTATTCTCTGCCTTTCCTTTTTCTTCCTCCTCCCATTCTGCCAAATCAAGAACGACTGACGTTGATCATTTAAAATTGCTCCAGGAGGAAGTTACAGCTCTCTTGGCCAAGGAAGCTATAGAAAGGGTTCCGGTTTCAGAAGTAGGCAGAGGCTGTTATTCCTGCTACTTTCTGATTCCGAAGAACAATAAAAGTTTGCTGCACATTTTATATCTTCGGACTGTCAATCTCTTCCTCAAGAAGGCGAAATTCAAAATACTCACTCTTGCTCAAGTCTTTTCTGCCCTAGACCAAGAAGACTGGATGGTAGCATTGGACCTGAAGGATGTGTATTTTCTTATCCCCATCCTTCCGGGCCACAGATGTTACCTGGGGTTCAAGGTAGGTCGCAAGCACTTTCAGTTTACTGTGCTCCCCTTCAGCCTTACCATTGCCTCAGTGAGTGTTCACCAAGGTGATGCCGGTGGTCGCAACTCACCTGCGCAGATTAGGGGTGTCAGTCTTCCCCTATCTCGACGACTGGCCGTTGAAAGCGTCCTCGCACCAGGCTGTCGTCTGCCACCTTCAGACTACGGTGGACCTCCTGCATTTGCTGGGGTTCTCTATAAACGTGCAGAAGTCACACCTTACTCCTTCTCAGATGCTCCCTTTTATCGGAGCTGTTCTGGATACAGTGCAATTTTGGGCTCATCCTCCCAAGCAGCGATTCCAGGATATTTTTGGGCTATGATACCGATATATCTGATAGAGACATCTAGCCTCAGATTCCTCAACTTAGAATATCCCCAGGTGTCAGACTGGATCCAGAGAATCTTCAGCAGTACCTCTGTACGCCGGGGGACGGCGTCGCGTGGCCCCGTCCTGACGTCGTCCACGGATATGACGTCAATGGAGCCATATAAGTACTTCCCAGCGCGGTGACATCAGTTTCCTTCTTTTCCGCGTCCCAATGCGGATCCAGGAGAAGCAGTTCCTCTGGCCTGTTTTTGTTTACCGGCCTTATTGACGCCTTTTGGCATCCGGAAACAGTGTGCGATGCCTAAGGGCTTCAAGTCGTGTGAGACCTGTACGCGGCAGATGTCGGCGACGGATCCACATGAGATATGCATGTGGTGCTTGGGAGAGCACCACGACTCCAAAGAGTGCGATGCCTGCCGGCAGCTGAAGCCAAACTCCCTGCGGGAGCGTCGGACAAAGTTGTTGTCTGCCCGGATGTCCTGTTCGGAGTCCTCACGTCATCGGTCTCCATCTCGAGCTGGGGCTTCTGTACGGAACAGGTCACGGAGTCGTTCCCGCGGACGTCAGTCGCCTGAAGCACAGGAAGAAGTCACAGAGGTCGTCGACCTCACATAAACGTGATGCCAGGGCCTGCTGCTCCCGGTCTTCACCAGGCATGGGTCCTCAGGAGACGACCCCCACCTACCCACCTTTCCCTGGTGTTGGGGCGACTAGATCCCAGATGGAAGTCTATTCACGGGCTTTACAGGCCATCTTTGTGTCACCTCCTCTATCTGGCACGCCTTCGGGCCCCACAGAGGGGATAGGGGCTCAGATCGGGAATACGACGGTGGGTTCGCCCTTGAGGCCGATCGAGTACCCTGACTCTTTGGTAGTAGTCGACATCGATGTGACGCCGTCTCGACGTCGGTCGACGCCGGTGCCGTCCCCCGCTGTTCTTCTGTTGGTGGAGGAGGATGAGGCCCCTGAGGGTTCACCACCCGGGGGTTCTTTCGATGCTCCTCAGAGCAGGTGCCCATGGGGCACTGGTCGTAGACGGGCTGCGTAGCCTCTGCCTTTTGGTGGACTGGTTAGCCTGCAACCGTCCCCTACAGATGGCTTATTATCGCCACCTAGAATGCCCCGGAGGTTAGTGCAGCATTTGCGAGAGCGGTTCGTAAAGCTGCGGATATCTTACAGATGCAGCCTCCCTCAGTCTCTCTGCCTTCTCATCCCTTTTTGAATCAACTCCACCAGGGCACCATGGAGGTGGAGCCCTTACTGCCTTTTGGCAGGTCATTATATGACATTCTTCTTGGGACTTGGGCGATATCCTCATCAGGAGACCCTGTGGGTTGTGATGTTGCACATCGTCATCGCCCGGCTCCAGATGACCCTGTCTGTCCCTCCATTCTAGGGCTCAAGGGCTGGTAGTCCAGGCAGCCTCAGTCTCGCTACCTCCCTCTCCTCCGTTACTTCTTCCCACTAGGGAGTCTCGTTGGTTGGAGTCGTGTGGCTGCCATATCTTTATGTCCACAAGCTCAGCTCTTCGGTCCTTGAGCAGGTCTTGTGTGTTTGCAAGGGCTACTTTTACTCTTTGGGACTCGGTCGAGCGTCTCCTTCCATCTCTTCTGAGGGCTCTCTGGCTGACCTGGATCATCTGCTTCATGATGACCGGGAACTGGCACAGTGTTCCATTCGGTCGGCCATGGACACCACTGAATCTATGAGTTGGGCTATGGCCAGGTCAGTTGCTCTGCGTAGCCATGCCTGGCTGTGCAAATGCGGTTTTCCTGCAAATGTTCAGGAGCGTCTTCGGGATTTGCCCTTTGATAGGGTCTCCCTTTTTGAGAGTCATGCTGACTCAGCGGTCCAACGTCTCATGTCTGGGTTTCCATAACTCCCATGGTTTAAGTCCATATTGCGGACTTTTACTTTGGTTGCAGTATTGCCTGGTATCCGTCTATGGGTTCAAGACGTAATTTCCTGGACAGACTGTATGGCTAATCAGTGGTTTTTTTCCCATATTTGGTACAGCTAACCAGCTGTTTCTGCATTTCTTTTTGAGTCCTCTGTCTACGAGCTAGTCTCAAGAGGTATTCCTGGCTTTTTAAGGGGATAGGACATTCCCTATGTTGGGTATTCGTTGGCTATTGTATAGCTGCTCTTCCTTGCACAGGAAGCTCCAAAGGGTTCCGCGGAGTCTTCTTAGGATGGCTATCTTCTGTCCCTCTGGTGAATTGTCCTATAGTTCTTACTGTAGGCTTCTCACGTCTGGTGAGACCCACAAGATTGGCGTGGCTCTCTCCTAGGGCTTATGAGTTGTGGTCTACGGTTGGTCCGTAGCACTCTTCTGCCTCTTTGGATGCAGACTTCTCCATAGTATTGTTGGGTTTTCTGTCACACCTGGCTCACCCCGGCGTGTTCTTTCACCTTTTCGCTGTGCTCCTTTTGCCTGCGTTGGTTGTCTTAGCGATAGGCAAGTGTCCCTTGTGGGCATGTTGTCCTGTTTCGCTCCGGCGCAGTTTCTTTCTGTGTTCTGTGCGGACACGATATGTTGGTACATACTGGGGATGATCACAGTCACGGGCTGCGTGCGGTACACCTTGTGCCTATGGGCAGCAGAGTCTATGCCGGAGACGTCATTGCTGCACGTTGCCTTGTGCTCTTTTCCCTATGCACCTCCCAGGCAGGGGCTCTAGTCCCTCTGCTCCTTGCGGCGTGGGGGCTCACTTACTCCTATTCCTCGACCCTGCTGATGTTATCAGTGGAAGTATTCTTCTTCGGGATACTTGTTGCCATTTCTACAGTATCTGTATATGGATATGTATACATTTTTCTGACTATCTATGAATGTGTATTACTAACTCATTTCTCATTAGTGTGTTGGTCAATATTTCTGCCTGTCACATGGCCGACCAGGGTTCCTTCCCCGACGGGGAGGATGCTGCTGCTTTTGAAGTGTCTATATCCTGTTATGGTTCACATCGGTGCCGTTGGTACCAATTGTGCGGACTCCTATATTATGTAGGGCATGCTCTGCGAGTTCCCCTTGTCTTTCAATCAATACATTTTCATATATATGTAAATATGTCATGAGATATACACATATGGAGAGGGCTATCATACTCTGTTTTTCCTTGCTGTGGTATCTTTTTTTTTTTTATCCCAGATCCCGTCCGTGTCTCTCTGTCTCTCGCTCTCTCTCTCTCGCTCTCTCTCTCTCTCTCTCTCTCTCTCTCTCTCTCTCTCTCTCTCTCTCTCTCTCTCTCTCTCTCTCTCTCTCTCTCACACTCTCACTCTCACTCACTCACTCACTCACTCACTCTCTCACTCTCTCACTCTCTCACTCTCTCACTCTCTCACTCTCTCACTCACTCACTCACTCACTCACTCACTCACTCACTCACTCACTCACTCACTCTCTCACTCTCTCACTCTCTCACTCTCTCACTCTCTCACTCTCTCACTCTCTCACTCACTCACTCACTCACTCACTCTCTCACTCTCTCACTCTCTCACTCTCTCACTCTCTCACTCTCTCACTCTCTCACTCTCTCACTCTCTCACTCTCTCACTCTCTCACTCTCTCACTCTCTCACTCTCTCACTCTCTCACTCACTCTCTCACTCTCTCCTCTACCTGGCCTGTATACATTAACCATTGTACCTCTGGGTACGGTTGGACGGTTGCCTACCTGGTGATGCGCCTGTCTCTTTCTGCCGATGCATGTGTGCTGTTGATGCTACATTTCATTGGGCTTTTGCATATGTGTGGTGTAGTTCTCACGGTCCACACTGTCTGCTTATGTGTATCCCTGTCATCCACATACATGTATCTCCTGGTAGTCATAGTTCTGTATATCTCTGCATGGTGACATCTGTCCCTCCACATGTCATTTTTTGACATCCACTATTGTGGATGCTTAGCTTGTATGCTTTGTCTCTTGCAGATCCATGGGACCCTGTGCTTGGTTTAACGTCTTGCAGAAGTTGGGAATTTCTTCCATTATGCACTGGCCGTGCTGGTTATGTGATTCCCTTTCGTCCCTGTCTGGACGCCAGAGGTCTCGTACCGTCCTCTGACATATTGTGGTGGCTTTGTCTCCCCTTGTTAATGCTCACTTACAGAGCTTAATGGGTCTGGTGTCAGCCTCGCTGGCTTTTCTATCCTCACCGTGTTTTGGTCAGTGTTATTGGCGGATGAGTTCGCTTTGGAACTTGGTGGGTTTCAGTTGCACACCCTCCTCCAATGGGGTATAGCTTTGGTATTTATTCTAAGTTAAGGAATCTGCGGCTAGATGTCTCTGTCGGATAACTATCTGATAATTGGTAACAATGTATCTGGTAGAGACACAGTCTAGCCGCAGATTCCTTAATGCCCACCATCCTCCCCGCTCTGCGAGGGCCTTTTTAGGTTGGGTTCTACCCACTTGCCTCTTTGTCTTCCTGCGGGATGGTCTGCTTCACGTCCCTCCCGGGTAGGATATCTCATGCAGTTTTATCTGTTGCTTTGCTCTCGTAATTGGGTGGTGGGTTCAATGTCCTTCCACGCTCCTTCACCCTGGTTCTTCCGGTGTGGGGCTTGATCATTTTCTTGTACCCTCCCTTCCACCCTCTTCTATTTTTTCACCATTACTTGGGGTCTCCTTGACTATGTTGCGGTCAATTAGTTTAGGGGCTATTTGACTGTGCTACAGTCAGTAGGTCATTTATGGGGTGTATGATTGCACATTCTCTGTTGTTGCAGACATTTTGTCAATTACCATGAGTCATGTTGTTCCAGCTCTGCTGCCCTTAAAGTTACATTTTGTGATTGGAGACTGCCTATCTTTTGCCATTACATTCATCTCCAGTACCGTTTTGCCTCATAGGAGGGCATGGCTCTTCGCTTCTGCAACACTGTTTCTAGGGCCGAGTACTCTGCTGTCCCCCTTCAGTCCCTTACAGTATAAGTACTCTTTCACTGATATACATGGTGATGTTCCTCATCATGCTATGATTCATGTCATTGTTTTTCAAAGATTTTTGATATTTTTTAGCACATTGTTCCCACACTCACAAGGTTTTGGTAGTGGTTCCCCGTTGCGGCGCGGAAAAGCTTCACAGTAGAAAACTGATGTCAGCGCGCTGGGAGAGACTTATATGGCTCCATTGACATCATATCCGTGGACGACGTCAGGACGGAGCCATGCGACGCCGTCCCCCGGCGCGTAGAGGTACTGCTGAAGATTCTCCGGATCCAGTCTGACGCCTGGGGATATTCTAAGTTAAGGAATCTGTGGCTAGACTGTTTCTGTACCAGATACATCGTTACCGAAGGTAAGTAATTCGTTCTTCAGCCAGTATCCTGGGTATCGGTGAGACTGACTCTGAGGCTGCTGGGCCTCACGGTCTCCTGCATCCTGCTAGAGTTGCATGCCTATTGCCATTTGCAAGTTCTGCAACGGTATTTCAAGTTCCAGAGGGGGAAGTTTAAGGGGAATCCTCCAACACAGTCCAGATCTCGAAGGGACCACGATTTGGCCAGCAGCAGACTCCTCTCCCATCCCCAACCAGATTTGACGTTAATGACAGATGCGCCACTTCTGGAATGAGGTGGCCATCTGGGAGGGGTGGTGATCAGAGTACTCTGGTCTCTGGCAGAATACGGATTCCACATCAACCTGTTGTAGCTCCGGGTGATCTGATTGGCATTGAAAGCCTTTTTACCCTCCATCAAGGGAAGGCTAGTGAAGGTTTTTACTGACAGCACTACTGCCATGTGGTAGTGCAATAAAATGGGTAGGGTGGGGTCTTGGACCCTGGGCCCTGAACCTCTGGACATTGTTGGAACGTCAGAGCATTTCCCTGGTGGTTCAACTCCTGACAGGCTCTCTAAACGCCAGAGTTGACAAACTCAGACGAAGATGCAAGGCGGGACACTAATAGCGTCTACAACCTGAGGTGATGCAAGACCTCTTTCAGCAGTGGGGAGAGCCTTGGTTAGATCTGTTCACTACTACAGAGAACGCGCAATGTCATCAATTCTGCAAGCTAGAGTTTCCAAGGTGGCTCTTACTCGGAGGCGCTTTTCGTCTTGAGTGGAACTTCGGCCTCCGGTACGCCTTTCAGCCAATACCACTCCTGCCCAGAGTTCTTAAGGAAATGAGGAACGACCAGGCCCAAGTCATCCTTGTGGCTGCGGACTGGGCTTGTAGAGTCTGGTATCCCGAGCTGCTATTGAGCATGTCCATCGGTCCTCCGTTCACGCGGCCTCTTGAGGATAATCTCCTGTCACAGCAGCAGGGGAGGGTTCTTCACTTGATCCTGGTGGTATTCTTGGCCACACTCACTCTTCATGCGTGGAGATTGAGCTGCGGCAATTGACAGCTTTCAACCTTCCACCCAAAGTCTGTAATGTCATTTTGGCTGTCAGGCACCCCTCCACCAAGACGGTATTCACATTGCAGTTGGGGCAGATTTGTGGCATCGTGTGCAGAAAATAGATTGACCCTGATCGCTCCCATGTCCCAGGTTCTTTTGTTTATTCTTTATCTAGTCCAGCAGGGCTCAGCTTTGGGCAACTTAAAAGGTGATCTTTCTGCCATATCGGCATTTCTGCGGTTGCCAGATCAGCCATACCTATTCAAGTCTCCAATTGTACAAAGGCTTTTAAAAGTATCCAGCACATTTTCACACCTTCACTCTTCATCATGCCTCATTGTTTAGTAAATTTACTCTTACTCTTTCTGATGTACTCTCCCTTAGAGCGGTTACCCAACTGTCCTATCAGGCTCCTTACTGTGGCCATGTCTGAACTGGGGTGGCAGAGTGGGCTAAAGAACGGTGATGGATTAAACCCAGATCAGTTGACTGGGGATGAGTGCTTGCAATGTTCAACACTCCGTCCATCATTTCCTTTGGTTTTTGCTTTGTTCGCCATAAGTTGGCAGGGTATGCTCAGACGTGAGTCCCTTGCTCACTTTGCCACTGGATTCAAGCAAGCCTGGCTGAAGACGGCTGAAATGCCACAAACCGGTCCTAGGAAGCTTGTTTCCGGTCCAGGGAAGACATGGCTTGGCAGTTCGGGCTGGACTGTTCCCATGAGGCACAGGGTCAGACTGATTTGCATATGGCCATGTCTGAACTGGGGTGGCAGAGTGGGCTAAAGAACGGTGATGGATTAAACCCAGATCAGTTGACTGGGGATGAGTGCTTGCAATGTTCAACACTCCGTCCATCATTTCCTTTGGTTTTTGCTCTATTCTTTATCTAGTCCAGCAGGGCTCTGCTTTGGGCAACTTAAAAGGTTATCTTTCTGCCATATAGGCATTTCTGTGGTTGCCAGATCAGCCATACCTATTCAAGTCTCCAATTGTACAAAGGCTTTTAAAAGTATCCAGCACATTTTCACACCTTCATTCTTCATCATGCCTCATTGTTTAGTAAATTTACTCTTACTCTTTCTGATGTACTCTCCCTTAGAGCGGTTACCCAACTGTCCTATCAGGCTCCTTACTATAAAAACTGCCTTCTAAGTGGCTGCTCCGACTGTGCTAGGGAACATAGTTCCAGTCCTGGACATCTGCCAGGCAGCAACATGAGCTTCTCTGCACACGTTCACCAAGCACTACTGCCTGGACAGTCAGGGCCATCAGGACAGGCACTTTGGTTGTTCGGCCCTGTAGGACTGTTTAGTATGACATAGTTTTGCAGACCCACCTCCGGGAAGGTATTGCTTGGGTATCTATTCCAAGGTGACGAATCTGCGACTTGATGTCTCTACAGCTGAACAACTTACGTTCCTTTGCTAACGCCTTATCTGGTAGAGAGACTATCTAGCCGCAGATTCCTTACTGACCCTCCCATCCTTCCTGCTCTGCAAATGGATTTCTAGGGACAGTGATTATTCCCTTTCAGGGCACTAGTTTTCCACTCCAGTGATCAGTGTTCTTTGTGGCTTCACGCTCCTGGCGTGGAAAGGTGCAAAAAGAAACTGACGTCAGCGCGCTGGGGTGTTGCCTATATAGGCACCTCACATGTCACTTACAGCATGGACAACACTGATGACTCCATGCTGAGCCGAACAACGCCACCTACCAGCGTGTAATGGTACTGCTCACAAAAAGTATCCGCATCGTGGGATAATTCTAAGGTAAGAAATCTGCGGCTAGATAGATAATCCAGTATTAGGGTATCTTTCAAAGATTCACTTGCCTGAATCATTCCCCGTCGTCGGGATGGGAGTCCCCGGTACATAAATAAAGTAATGTCTCATAAGACATAGAGAGTAATAGGCCTAAGGCCTCACATTAGTAACATATCCAGGTCCTTTTGTAATAAGGACCAAACTCTAGAGAACAACCAATCAGCTGTCACCACCCTCTGGAACCTTCCTGGAAGGAGCTCTAGTCCCTCAGATTTTCTACCGCACGTCGTGTTAAGGGAGTCTCCACTGAGCTCTGCTCAGGTTTTCCTTATTTATTGGATTACAAGGTATTTTTCTTCAGGATTCTCTTTGTCTGAGTGAAGTTCTTGCTGTCTTCATGTCAGACACACCTAAAAAAGGCCTTTTTAGGCCATGTGGGACCTGCAAAAAGAAGAGGTTACACGTCGATGACCATCATAAAGACTGCCTCTACTGTCTTTATCCGGACCACTTACCTAAAGACTGCAAGGTATGTCGTACCTTTTCTACAAAAAGGTTAAAAGACCGTGAGGGAAGGCTTTTGACTTGGCTGCAGAGGCTTAAAGACAAAGAAGATCCCTTGTCCTCTGAGGAGAGTGAGACCTCATTGAAATCCTCTTCTAAAACACCTCAAAAAAAGGCCCAGAGATGTCTCTCCAGGTCCTTCTTCTCAGCAACCTCAAAAGAAGACACACAAAAAGTCCTCAGAGGCTTCAAAACTTAAGGATTTGCCAGCCAGGGAGTCTCCTCCCATTCAAAAATCGCAAACTACAGCTTCAGACCCTCTAACCAGAGGGTGAAACACACCTTTAAAAAGCCTTCCGCAGCCCCGTCGACTACTATCTCGTCGACGATGGCTTCGACAACAACAAGATCTCCTCATACAGCTGCTGGAGTAACTTCGTCGACGACAACAGTTTCCACAATATCAGTCTCGTTGGCATCTCTTTCGTCGACACCGCCGACGTCTTCGTCGACGGCACATACCCAACATTGAAGATAGCGTCGACGGCTCACTCGACGACGAGTGCGACGACGAGTGCTTAGTCGACGATAGTACATACGTCGATGAAGAGTGTACCCTCGATGACCCTTCCGTCGACGACGACTTTGTCGTCGACGAGAATTCCTTCATCAGCGACGGTGCCCTGTATTACCATCGATGAATCTTCGTCGACGACGCTTAAATCTAGGACAGAAAGTGCACATTTTCAACAGAAATTCAGCAAGCAGAGGCTGACGCCTTCCCTGACATCACCCAGTAGGGTCCAACCTTTGCTTCCCTCTCATCTATTGGATGAAGATGATGATTCGGACGAGGACAGTATGTTTCTGGCTGCAAGAAGTCCTTCTGAAGTCAATTGTTAAATATCAAGAGGACTCTGAGTATGAAGATCAAGATATGGATGAACAGGCGTACTATCAAGCACAAACACGTCATCAACAGCCTCAGATGGTTTTTCTTCCTTCAGCCCTGGTCTTTGACCTGCAGTTCATGATTTCAGACTACAAAAAGAGGTTCCCTACCTCTGCTCCGTCTCCTGCTCCAGTTCTCTTTCCACCTCAGATGGCACAAGTTCCACCTCCGCCGCCTCCTGCCATTGAACTGCCTGTGCCACCTCCTCCCTTTACGGACGACGAGGAGGATGAGCCACAAGAAGAAGGGGAATTTCAAGATACCCAGACTCATCATGACGAATTGGATGACTATGTTATCCCTCTTCCAGCGTCGACTTTACCTCCTCAGGCAGACTCGCCTCCAGAAGATATCGGAGGATTCCACAACCTCCTGGAAAGAGCAGCACAACGTTTTCAACTGCCAATGCCTTCTCACCAACAGGACTGTTTCCTTTATGATTTCAAGGAACCTTTCAAAAAATCTGGTAATCTATGCCTATCATAGATTATATCTGGGATCAAATAATGCAAAACCCTTCTACAGTTCCTCCAGTTTTGCTAAGGTTGGATAAAAAATATGGTGCTCCTGACAACTCTCCAGCCTGCCTTATAGGCCATCCAAAGCCTGATTCAGTAATTATTCAGGCAGCTCAACGCAGATCAAAAATCCCATATGCCCCACTGTCAGCACCTCCGGATAAAGAGGGCAGGCGCTTAGACAATATTGGGAAACGTTTTTCCTCCATATCGGCGTTAACTGTAAGAGTGTCTAACTCGTTGGCGTTATTACGACGCTATAACAGACATTGCACCTTACCTAGAGACCCTGCCGCAGGAGTCTAAAGAGGAAGCAAAAAAGGTGTTGCTAGAGGGCGAAAGATCGGCTTCTGAAATTATAGACTGTGCGATGGACATCGTGTCCACTGGTTTCCGCCAACTGGCTGGGGCGGCGGTCCTAAGGCGCCAAGGATGGCTTAAGGCAACAACATTCAGGCCTGAACTCCAGACCAAAATTCTTGACATGCCCTATGATGGACAGCTCCTTTTTCGAGCTCATATAGATGAAGCCCTCCAAGGGATCAAGAAGGATATGGATACAGCCAGAGCTTTGGGTACCCGTCAATATAAAACAACCAGGGGTAGAGGGCAATCTTCTTACAGAGGAGGCTACCAGCAGTATAGGTATCCTACCTATTCCAACCAACAATACAGACCACAATTTCAGCAAAGGCAACAGACACAGACTTCATACACCAAGCCTTCCTTTCGTGGAAGGGCCGGACGACAGAAGGATTCTGCCCGACGCCAATGACTTCTCTCTACCGCTGATCCCAGTTACATCTCCACCCTCCAAAGTAGGAGGAAAGATATCCCACTATCTTCAAAAATGGAAACATATCACAACAGATCGTTGGGTTCTCCAACTTGTACAGTTTGGACCTTCTCTCGAATTTGTGCAGACTCCTCCACCGACACCTCCTCAACCTATGGCTCACAAACATTTGCACCTCTTACTCCTGGAAATATCATCAATGATCCAGAAGGGAGCCATAGAAAGGGTTCCTGTTCATCAAAGAGGGCAAGGTTTCTACTCCTGATTCTTCTTGGTGCGCAAAAAGGAAAAGAAATGGAGGCCAATCCTATATTTGAGAAGTCTAAACAAATTCTTGAAGAAACAATCGTTTCGCATGGTCACCATTCCAGAAGTCTTGCAGCTTCTCAATGCGAAAGACTACATGGTATCCTTGGATCTCAAAGATGCCTATTTTCATATTCCTATACACAAAAGACACAAAAAGTTTCGGAGGTTCGCCGTGGCCAGCAGGCACTACCAGTTTCGAGTTCTGCCCCTCGGACTCAAGTCAGCGCCGCGCATATTCATAAAGTGTCTTTCCCCAGTGGCTGCATACCTCAGGCAGCAGCATCAGCAAGTCTTCCCTTATCTCGATGACTGGCTCGTCAAGGCGCCCTCTCTCGCTGGCGCGAGGAAATCTTCCAGAGCCTGTCTACGGCTTTTCAGAAAATTGGGTCTCACGCTCAACCCAGACAAGTCGGTTCTGCAACCTTCTCAGAGGATACAATTTCTGGGAGCGCATAAAGAAAAGATAGTCTCTTTCAGTGCGCCTATTCAAATCCCTCCTTGGAATGATGTCCTTCTGCATTCTCCTGGTACCCTACTGTCGCCTCCGCATGCGTCCTCTCCAAGAGGCTCTCTCCACTCAGTGGATTCAAATCAGCGGATCCTTCGACGACATCATACAGGTGACTCCTCAGATGGTCGCCTCTCTAAACTGGTGGACTCATCCACAAAATCTCTCTCGAGGCCTACCTTTTCTAACTCAAGCCTCTCCTCAAGTGATAACCACAGATGCTTCACTTGAAGGTTGGGGAGCCTTCCTTCAGGAGCTTCAGATCAGCGGCAAGTGGTCATCTTCCGAGCGAAAATTGCACATAAATCTCCTAGAGCTGAGAGCAGTATATCTTGCCCTCCTGGCTTTCCTTCCCAGGATAAAAGCTTCACTGGTGCTCATCAGAACGGACAATACTACGACGATGCACTACCTGAACAAACAGGGAGGAACTCGTTCGCTCACACTCTCTCGAGAATCTCAAAAAATTTGGAACTGGTCACTTCAACACAAAATTTCCCTGAGAGCGGGGTATGTTCCAGGAAAAGACAATACATTAGCAGATTCACTAAGCAGACTGCAGACAACCTGCCACGAGTGGGAGTTGAACCAAGATACTCTCAACAGCATCTTCTCTCAGTGGGGCGAACAACTGTTGGACCTGTTTGCCACACAACGCAACGCCAAATGCCAACACTTCACAAGCTGGTATCCCCAACAGGGGTCTCTGGGGAATGCATTTTCAATTGCATGGTTCGGCGTATTTGCCTACGCCTTTCCACCGATTCCCCTGATTCCCAGGTTCCTCAGGAATATGAAGGCAGATCCCTGCACACTAATTCTAATAGCGCCAGCATGGCCTCGCCAACATTGGTTCACGGAACTCCATCTCCTCTCCCTGCATCCTCCAATTCCGTTGACACTGTTTCCATCTCTCCTCACAATGGACAAGGGACAAGTCCAACACCCGGATCCAGCATCTCTCAAATTATCGGCCTGGCTCCCGAGTTCCACGAATTTCAGGGCCTAGAATTTCCCTGCAATCTGGAGGAATGTTTATCTGACGCTCGAGCAGATAGTACAAATAGAAATTATTCTTTCAAATGGAAAAGATTCTGTATCTGGTGTAGATCGGCCAAAGGGCATCCCCTCACATCCTCTCCGGAAGAAATTTTACCATACCTTCTCCATCTAGCAACTTCAGGCCTCGCTCGCGCTTCCATCAAAGTTCACCTGGCGGCAATTTCCTGTTTCAGGAGATCTTCCACAGGACCTTCTCTTTGGTCAAATAGACTGATCAAACAATTTCTCAAGGGTCTATTTCGGTCTTTCCCTCCTGTAAAGTCTCCGCCTCCAACATGGCAGCTCAACACAGTCATTGCTCAACTTATGAGACATCCTTTTGAGCTGATACACAGAGCTGACCTCA
Source organism: Triturus cristatus (assembly GCF_964204655.1). Classification (NCBI taxonomy): domain Eukaryota; kingdom Metazoa; phylum Chordata; class Amphibia; order Caudata; family Salamandridae; genus Triturus; species Triturus cristatus. Next base: position 728,855,441 of record NC_140580.1, read on the forward strand.
AGTTCCTCTCCTGGAAGACTGCACTTCTTCTGGCCCCTTGCATCTGCAAGACGAGTCAGTGAGCTTCACACATTCACGATACAAGTCCCATTCCTTCAATTCAAGAACGATAGGGTAATTCTGCGGACTAATCCGAAATTTATACCCAAAGTTCCGTCGGACTTCCACCTTAACGAACCTATTGTCCTAAAGACTTTCTTTCCAAATCCCCAAACAGCAGCCGAAAGAGCCCTACATTCACTGGATTTGAAACACTGCCTTAAATTCTACCTTGAAAGGACACAAGCTTTCCGCAAGTCCAACCAACTTTTCGTGGCTTAGTCTACCTAGGAAAGGTTTTCCCCTTACAAAACAAATAGGCACATGCATCAATCATAAAAATAGCGATTCCTTATTTGCGATTTTTAGGGACTCGCAAATAAGGAATCACTATTGCATATGCTTATAGCGATTAAATAACGAATCGCAAATAATCGCTAAACATATTGGCGATGGCACCAAAAATAATTGCAAATCCTGTGAAACACACAAATTGCGATCTCGCAATTTGCGAGATCGCAATTAGCAAGATCGTAATTTTACTGAGTCGCATTGGGAGCAGGCTGATGACCTCACAATCAGGAAGTCAGTCAGCCCATGTTGCAGTCTGTGCCCAGAGGAAGTGAGAGCAGGAAGCAGAGTGCTGGGGGAGAGCTGTGAAAAGCAATACATTGTTTCCCAGACACCTGCAGATACCAAAAATGGCCCAAACATCAGCAGAAGAGAGGGCAGTGGCCAGAAAGCGAAAGCTAAAATTCAGTGAGAGGGAACAAGAGTACCTCATTGAAGAGGTGGTAAAGAGCCATGATAAGCTCTTTGGGAAGCTCTCACTAAAAGTACCAGAGGCAGAAAAAAGAAGGATCTGGAACCGGATCAAGAACAAAGTTAATGCTGTGGGTGTGACACACCGCAGTATAGAAGAGCTGAAAAAAAGGTGGTATGACCTGCGTAGCCGGGCCAAGGAGAGAATTGCACAGAGGCTGAAGGAGGTGAAGAGCACTGGAGGAGGACCCTCAACAGACAACAGACAACACGGCCCTGGAGGACCTGGTGGAGGGCACAATCGTGCCAGAAGCTGCTGTAGGAGTAACGCAGCTGGATACATCCGGTGCGGCCTGTAGTACACAAGGTAAGAGGCACAAAAATATACACATCAATGTAAATACTAATTGTGCACATACTGTAATTAAAAGCCAATTAGCTGTAATCAACTCCAGTCCACATTTCACATAGAGATTCTAATGCATCATGGGAGTTGTAGTCTCCTGAGCCAAATTGGTAGTCAAATTCCACATTGTGAGGCCACAGTTCCAAAACTGCACTGCAGTCAGTGATTACAGACAGTGAGATCTGAAGAGCAAACTAAATTTAATGTGGCAAGACATTAGCACCAACACAAATTAATATTGCACTGTTTCACACCACAGATGCTGAAGAAGTAGACACTGATGACAGTGAATGCGGAGAGAGCACATAGACCACTGCAGAGACTGCCGTTGCGAAACCTGTCACCCCACCGAGCACATCCCAGGCACCCCCAAGATGCAGGGCCACAGTCCCTACTCTTCAGACAATGCAGAGCGATTAGGATCCTGAAAGGGCTCCTGCGCCAAGCCAGCCTAGTGTGAGGACCACCACCACACCTCAGGCACAGGTCCAGATAACACGAAGACGCAGGTCAAGGGGCCACATAGCAGCACAGGAGGCATCAACTCCAAATGTGTGGGGAGGTGTGGAGTCACAGATGATGAGGGTGCAGCGCCTGCAAGCACGACATATGGGAGCCATCAATCTGCAAATGACAAAGATGGACAACAAAATTTCAGTCATGGCAGATCGCGTGAGTGAACTGACTCAAGCGGTTGTGGAAGGCAACAGGCACACTAACGCCACAATGCAGGAGCTTGCGCGTGTGATGCAGGAGGGACACAACACAGAGAGGAGGAGGCATCGCCAATTCATGGCGCGCTTGGCTGGCTATACCAGATCGAACAACAAGTTGTGCAACGCAACTGCACTGCTGTCACACAGGTCGGTGGCAATGCAAATTGACATGGGCCATTGTTGTGGGGATGTGGCCAGGGCCGTTGGCCAAGTAACCACTGCTGTTGAACAGCTCCAGGCTGGTACTGGTGGGCTCAGCAATGTCACAGGAGATGAGGGGAGTGAGGGGGCATCCAGCCTTAGCAGCATGTCAGTGCCAGTCAGCACTGGCAGGAGGTGCAGTATACGTCGGTCATCACCCACAGTTGCACCCATGAGTGAGGATGCAGATGCAGGCGAAAGACGTCTCGGTGTGCGTGGGAGGTAGCGCTGAACACAAACATACCTCCGGACTATCTTCCATGGTGGCGTAACCATGTCAAAGACATTCATAGTGACTGAGGATGAAGCTCATAATTTATTTCATTTGTGCTTTGGTACATGCAGTGAATGTGCTATTAAGCAACATCTATGTTTAGCCACACACCACTACCTGCTCACGTGCAAATAAAAACTTTGCAGTTCAAGAATGCGAGTGTTTTGTCTCATTATTACGTACCTCAGAAGTAATGTTGGGTGATCTCTGCACGTTTGCTCTGCCCTTCCGCTGAGCTTGCCGAATGCAGCTGTCGTGGGTGTACAGGGGGCTGGTTGTCCTCAGTGTCGGACACCTCTATGGGTGCCTCTCCTTGTAGCTATATTATGCAACATTGTACATGCTGCCACTATCCTACAGCAGGTTTCCGGCTGGTACAGCATTGCTCCACCAGTTTTGTGCAGGATGCGGAAGCGACTTTTGAGCAATCCAAATGTCCGTTCGATCACATTGCGTGTCCTGGTGTGTGCTGCGTTGTACCGCTGCTCTTGTGGGGAGGCTGGGTTCAAGAATGGAGTCATGATATAGTTCCCCACGGCGTATGCACTGTCACCTACAGGGTAGTAAGCACGGTGTTAGTGTCAGGTATGCATTGCCGTATCAGAATTAATTTGTGTGCATGAGTATATTGTCTTACCTAGCAGGTGTCCTTCGCCAAATTCCCCCCTGAGCAGGCGTGTGTGAATGCCACTGTGTCTGAAGATGTATGAATCATGGGTGCTTCCAGGATTTTGCGGTACAATGGCGGTTATGATGTTTTTCCCATTGCATACTCATTGACTGCTGGTGGACATATGGCTACGTGGGTGCAATCTATGCATCCAATCACATGAGGGAACTGGGCTAATCGAAAGAATTCGAGTTTTGTTTGGTTCAGTTCCCTTTGGGTTGTGGGGAAGGTGATGTGGTTGTGGATCATAGTCATCATGGCAGCCAGGAAGGATCTGAAGAAACGTGAGAGGGAGCTTTGTGATACCCCTCCAGCTACTGCCACTACCCCCTGGAAACTACCTGATGCAAGTAGGTGCAGGCAACATAGCACCTGGACATGGGTAGGGATTGCATGGGTCCTACGTGTCTGGCGCTGCATTAGTGGTTCCAATTCGGCTATGAGGTAAAGTATCATAGCAGCGTTCAGCCGATACTTATCATATATGTCCTCAACAGTTTGTCCCAACAGAGTGATGCGCAGGCGGAATATCCTCTCCTGGATTCTCCTTCTGGCCTGGCCTGCTGCATGGATCCTCCTCGCAAACACGTAGAGTGCCGCCATTGTGTAAGGCCTCTATGGCCTCATTGGTCAGTTTAAATAGCCCTCTGCTGCTTTGCAGCTGTATGAATGTTTTTTGTTTTTTTACCACCTGCTTCTGATTCCCTTTAATCTGCACTTGCTAATTTGCGAATTTCATGGAAATCGCTATTTGTGATTTTTCATGCATTGCATTGCGAGTTTTTTTAGCGAATCTTTATTTGCTCCCGCATTTTTTTATCGCTAATAATTAATCGCTATATCTTGTTTCCCGGTATTACCGATTCGGTATAATTGTGATTTTTGGTTGATGCATTGGAAAATGCTAAAATGTGCTCGCAAATAGCTATTCGCTAATTTTGCGAGCACATTTTAGCTTGATGCATGTGCCTGAAAGTATTTCTAGAGTGATTTCTGGTGCTATTGTCTTCTGTCACCAACAAGCTGGCCATCCTTTACAATCAAGAATTTGTGCCCATTCCACTAGGGCAGTTTCTACTTCTATGACATTGTTTGCAGGCGTGCCTATAACTGACATTTGCAGAGCGGCGACATGGAAGACGCCGCATACATTTACCAAGCATTACTGCTTGGATTCGGAGCTAATGAAGGATGCTGCGGTGGGACAGGCGGTGCTGCGTCATCTATTTCAATGAAGGTGAGCCTTCCTTCCTTCCCACCAACCTCTATCTCTCTCTCTAGACGCACATTTCTCTGTTATTTTCTATAACTTTTGCATTCTTTACAAAAGGGAAGTGTGCTTATCATTGCTTTTTATTCTGATTCAGGCATGTGAATCTATGAAAGATACCCTAATACTGGATAAGAAATGCGTTACTTACCTGTAACTGCAGTTATCCAGTATTGGTATCTTTCATAGATTCACATGCAACCCACCCGCCTCCCTAGGAAGGGCTCACCTAGTACTCTCAGTTGTACCTTTATATAGCACTGTGCTTACGAAAATCTGAGGGACTAGAGCTCCTTCCAGGAAGGTTCCAGAGGGTGGTGACAGCTGATTGGTTATTCTCTAGAGTTTGGTCCTTATTAAAAAAGGACCTGGATATGTAACTAATGTGAGGCCTTAGGCCTATTACTCTATATGTCTTATGAGACATTACTTTATTTATGTACCGGGGACTCCCATCCCAACGACTGGGAATGATTCAGGCATGTGAATCTATGAAAGATACCAATACTGGATAACTGCAGTTACAGGTGAGTAACGGATTTCGTCTCCACCAGATAAGGCATTACCGAAGGTAAGTAACTTGTTCATGTTTGACTCCTAAAAATTTTGCATTTTCTAACAATTAAAAATCATTCAATTAATTTAATAATTATTATTTTGATTTTATAGGCTGAAATTGATCGCATTGAAGAAGAACAAACCGTTGATCAATTAAAGATCTTACAGGAAGTGACCCATGACAAACTTCGTAAGCAAAAGGACCTGGCAGAGGTGAAACCATCAAACTTGTGTTTATATTTGTTTCTTGTTTAAGCAGGGCAGCATCTTTATGATCGAGGATTAGTTTATGTATTGCTCTTACTAACACTGCCCTAACATACAATGTGTTGATTTCTCAGCAATGTACCTGGTAATTTTGCCAGATCTAAGGAATCTCATGTTGCTTTTAGATTTGTGTCCTTAAGCAGGTCATCTGGAAAAAAACATTTCAGACTTAAACTACATATACCTTCTGTGATAATTACTCCTAATGCTAATGCCAAGTAAGGGGCTTTACCATAAGTGTTTGAATTTTTCATATGGTGGAAGCACTTCCATTCAAATACACTAAAGCAAAAAATAAAACCGAAGGGACAGCATCTTTTTAAGCTGGTTACATCTCTCCTGTATCACTTAAGACAATACCTGATAGTTTAATATATTTTTGACTGTAAGCTGGCTGGTGGTAAAGGTGGCTGCCACCCCTGCACTTTTTATGGTAATTCTTACTTCTGTGTAGAAATGCTAAACTTTGCCTGCCGTGGACCTGACAGTCGGGCAAGATAGAAGGATATGTAAACTGTGAGACTTTACCCAGAATACATGGACCTGAAGTAGAACAGCTGGGGGCAACTCTGGTGACAGTGCAGGCACAAACGTGAGATGGCTGGGTTGTTTCTCGTTTTTCTTTGCTTATGAATTTAGTCTAGTAGAAATGAAAGACCTCAAAAGAGTGAAGATCAAGTACAAGCATTCTTTCAGAAGAACAGAAAATAACCAGGAATATTGCAAATTGAAGGAGGAAGGAATGAAGACAGAGGGTGGAGAGGAATAGGAGAGTCAGGAGGTCACCAGACAGGTAGGTCTTGAACAGGAGAAGAGATACAGGGAGTAGGCCTTGCTTGAAAAGGCACACCTCTCTTGTTCCTGCCACCATTGCCCATGCTGACAAACGGTTTTTGGAACTGCTGCTGATCACGTGTTTCCATTGCTAGAGGTGTAGGACTGTCTGCGAGTGTCAGATGATATGTCAAGAGCCCCTTTGGTGCTTCTTGTTGCTGGCTATTGGTTTTCATAGTTCTTCCACCTTCATGTGCCTGGCAGTTACATGGTCTAATAGCATGCTAAAGTACAATAACAAATTCTAAGTTTTTCAAACTAATATGCTCTTATCCTCATCTATAAATAAGCTTTCCTAGCAGTGAGTATGCCTCTCTAACATGCAGTTGTGCTGGTTGGCTACTGGCTCAGCCCTCCGTTAGCTTCCCAGTATGAGCCTGTCCTATCTGCCAGCTGCTGTCTCTGTATATCTGCTTTCTCTGACCTCTGTGCTATCTCATCTTGAGCGCTGGTCCTCAGAACTATTATGGCAGCCTGGTCACGTCCTTGCTTCTTGGCCCATTTGAGATTCATAAAAATGAGAATATTTCCACCTGAGGTAGATGATCAGGCACATCACCAACACCGATGATGCAGCTAAACAGAATTTTTTTTTCAGGTTTAAAACTATTTTAATAGAGTTATTATCAGCATGGTGTCAATCTTGGTGCACAGTGTAGCATAGGTGCACATTACTGAACCATAGGTATTGAATATAAAGAAAATAAAGCAACCCCTAAAACCACCATTCAACCTGAAACGCCATGCCCTCTGCCCACAATGCCACCTCTTGGGTATGAGATAGTAACCACATATGTGAGGGAACTCATATTGCTGTTTTATCCATACCTTACAGGTGGTTATGCATACCGTAATCCTTAATAATGAATGTTTAGGGATTTTAGTCTCAGCATGCATATCAATGCATTATGAGTTCTTGCGAAATATTACAACAAAGGAGACCAGATGATAAAAAAATTCCCTCTTTGTCAGTCAATATCCTGTGCCAGCTATGAAATCGCTAGAATGTTGAACCATTTATTAAACCATGGTAAAGAAGTATGAGCATTTAGTTTCTTCCAGTGTTGTGCAATCCAGGATTTGGCCACACCCAGGAGGTAGTCTAGCTGCTGTTTAACTGCACCAGTAATTTATTGGCATTTGGTGTCCCCAAGCCCATTAGGATTACAAATAGTTCTGCCTCTATAGCATAGTTGAATGGAGCCCATGATATGCCTCTCATCTAGTTGAAACTCTTTTCATTGGAGAAGGGATTTTATGGAACCTGCCTTGAACATGTTTAAAATGCTCTTTAATTTGCAGTACTCCAATTTTGAAGTCCCTTGCTCTGCATTCCAGAAGGCACATTGGGTTGAATTGTAATGGAGTCAGTGGCAAGGGGTATGTTGTGGATTGATATGCCACCACCAATTGTTCTGTGCTCTCCAGTACTGCCCTTGTCAAATCGCTGACCTAAAGATTCCTTTCCTGTCTTACGTGGGTAATGATTATTTATTTCACAAAGCTCGTCCACCAGTATAGTGTCCATGGAGAGCCACTTTTTTTTTTTTTTAGATGCCCTTCCTTGTGGTCCATTCTCTAGTAGTTTGGATCAGGGCATAGTGACCCTTTAGATTTAATAGTCACTGTACAGCACCTACCCCTGCCTCATTTTGTATACTATGACAAAATGCTGTATCTGTGTGATCTGAATTGTCCCTCAGCCATGAACACCACATTGATTTTAAGCCCTTTATTCTTCGAGCACTGGTCATCGTCATTTTTGTTTTCAGATCCCAGATTCCTGCTACAGCTGCATCTTGCCTGATCACTGATCATGATTAATCTTCTCAAAGCATGTGTGTCCTGTATTGTATGGGTAGGATCTGCTGTCTAGTTAAAATCTAACTCTGGTAGTCCCATATGAAAAGCAAATAACCTGATGCATTACTTCAGGCTTGAGTTCAATTTCTGTGGACTATTGTTGTTGCTCTCACTTTCTCCATCACTCTCTGCACCTCACTGGATGCATATGAGAAGCACTCCCTCATTTCAGTGTCTTTGAGCATCCCCTCAGACTGGTTGATGCTATCACCTAAACAGCGAGCTACATGAAGACTCCAGTCATGCCCCTAGCTCGTCATTTCTCCACTTGTAACCACGGTTTCTTTACTTGCCATCGTCTCAGCTCCGGAGTTACGAGCACTGCACATATTGTATTGTGGCAGGGTGGGAGGCACCGTTGTGGTTACTTATCGGCACTCACTGGGCATCAATTCCAGTCTCTTGAGTCCTCCCACCAAGGGTCTGCCACTTGTCTCTGTTGTTGACCAATTGCAATCAGAATCTAATTTGTTAACTTTTAGCTGGAAGCATTCACTATTTTGTAAATTGCAATATTTTGATGTCTCACAGTTTAGGATTTCACCTTCACTGAAGGTTGACTCCTCTTCTCCAGCATTGCCTCCCCCATTTGGGACTTTTTAGGCATTTTTCTTCACTAGGCGAGCTGGTTCCTTGGATGAGCTGGGCCTGGCAGGGATGCATGAGCTATGACTTGGAATCCATGAATAATCACCTTCTTGACCGGAAGTAAAGATGTCATTTTTAAAATGATGGAGTCATTGTCAAAATTCTTTTATTTTGATGTTTAAAAATAAAATGCTATCTGTGGAATACTTCTTTGTTCTCATTGTGTTCATAAACCATTAATATGTTAAAATATTATGGGATTAAATTGAGAAGTTATTGTCTCTTCTATTATTTCTTACCAGAGCTTAAGAGAACCAGTACCTGATCCCCAAAGGCAGTCACCTGATGAAAGCCCTGACAATGATAGTGGCAGTGGTATGTTACAATATCTACAGTCTTGGTTTCCTGGATGGGGTGGCTGGTATGGATATTCCCCCCAAATGGCAGAAGGAGGTCATGAAGAGAGACAGGAGCAAGAACAATGGAATCCAGAAGAGATACTCGGTATTATAATGCTTTCATGGATTTCATTCAGATTATTTCCCCACCATTGCTATCATGTTATAAGTATTTTTAGAACACAATGTTTCCATTGGTATGGTTGTGGAGTGCTTTTAAAGTTCCAGACACCATTTTCAGTATGTTCTTTCTGGTTTCTTTAATCCGATTAATCTTGGTTTAGTGTTCATTTTCAATGAATTGATAATGACTTGAATGTGTTACAAAAGTTGTGATATAGTCCTTGTAATCAGTATTTTTTGTTTTGGGAAACATTTTATTAAAGCAGACTTGCAGTATTTACATGTGCATCATGACTTGTGCCTATAATAACAGTTTCCATCACTAGTTACATAAACATGGGTACAGCAGACTTGTATAGTATTGTTATAGTGAATAAATAACATATTTATTCATCCTCGTTGTCGGAACTCTCATCCATTGTCTGAGGGGTACAAATACCTACCCTGAAGGTGTTCCATTTACCCCACATTCTCTTCCATTTTTTAGGGCATCCTCTGTGGACATACGTGGCTTTTTCTGCCGCCATAGTCACATCCATATCTTTACGCCAGTCCTCAAGGACTGGGGCAAGCGCTACTCCTCAAAGTCTGGCCACATTTCGTTTTGCTATCATCATCCCTAGGGTAGCCCAGGCTTGTGCAGTGTGATTTAGGTCTGTTGGTTCCCAGATGTTCCGGAGGCATCGTTTAGGCTCAGGTGGAACGGAAATGGCGCTAACCTCAGTAATGGTGTGCATCACTGCAGTCAAATATTGTTTATTTACAGGGCATTCCCAGAGTGTGTGCTAGAAAGTACCCACTCCCCCACATAGGCGTAGGCAGGACTGATCGGTGATCTTCCCTATCTTGTATAATGTTACTCTAGTAAAATAAGTCCTGTGGAGTACTTTGAGTTGTATTAGGCGTAGTCTAGAGGAAACCACCACCACTCTAGGGGATTCTATCGCCTCCTGCCAGTCTGTGTCGTCTGAGTCGCCAATTTCCGCCTGCCTTTCTGTCCGCAACTTCTGCATAGGGTCCTGCTGATTGTTTATAATCTGACGATACGTGAGGGAGATCGCTTTTTTGTCCATGGGATGTGTCAGAAGTCAGTCTTCCAATGGGGAGGCCTCAGGAAGGCTCGTGTTTAATGGGATAATCACCTCTAAAGCGTGTTTGATCTGAATGTAGCGAAACCACTGCGAGGTGCCATTTCGTACTGTTCCTGTACATGGGCAAAAGTGACCACCTACTCCCCCTTCGAGAGATCGCCCAGCCGGGAAATTCCTATTGCATCCCATTTCTGGAACCTTTTACTCTTACCAAGTGTGCCTACTTTGCAGGTGTCCCATAGCAGAGTTTGTTGAGTTAGTTTGTCTGACCAACCCAAGTATCGTGTGGCTGTGCGCCATATTTGGACTGTGTGCGCAGTGGGACCCGGAAGGCCTAGTTTCTTCTTTCTATTATATAGCACTCCATTGATCCCAGCCACACCTAGGGTATGCCTATCTAAGCGATATGCGTGGTCAGTCTGGGGCAAATGGACCCACTGATTAATCGCTGCTAATTGGGAGGCCCAATAGGAGATCTGGACATTGGGGAGCGCTATACCACCATTGTACCAACTTCTGACCAATTTTGCAGCTGCTATCCGGGCAGGCATTCCATCCCGTAATAGATTACCAACCTCTGATTCTATTGCTTTGAAATAGGCTGTAGGAACAGGAAAGGGTGTGTTCTGTAGCGCATATAGAAACCAGGGGAGTGCCATCATTCTAAAAAGGGCCGCCTTACCCAGTAGGGTGAGTGGCAGCGACTTCCAATGTTTGGCGTCTCATCGCAATCTTTGCAGTGGTTCTTGGAGATTCCGTGCCATAAAGTCATTTGGGTCAGACGTGATGTAGATCCCTAAATATTTAAAGCAATCCGATACTACCTTAACTGTACAGTCCTGCGGTAATACCGTCCGAGGTCCATATAAAATGTGCAGGACAGACTTTTCCCAGTTGATGGTGTAACCTGATACAGTCCCGTATTTTTCACATATGTGTAACAAACTATGAAGGGAGCAATTGGGGGATGCTATGTATATCAAAATATAATCTGCGTAGAGGGATATACGATCTTCCCATCCCTCCGTCCATCAAAGTCCGCGGATGATTGGGTCTCCTCGTACCCAGGCTGCCAAAGGCTCTAGGGTCAAGGCGAAAAGGAGTGGCGATGGAGGGCACTCCTGTCGTGTTCTGCGTCCTAGGGAAATTTCATGTGAGATATGCCCGTTAGCTACTACATGTGCGAGTGGGTTACTGTATAGTAATCCGACCCATGAGCAAAACTTTGACCCAAACCCCAAATGTTTAAGGACCGCAAAAAGGAACGGGCATTCGACGGAGTCGAAGGCCATCCTTGCGTCAAGTGATAATATGGCGGCCTCCTCTTGTATGGTATGTTTGCGGCTCATTATGCTTTGTAGGCGTCTGAGATTTAGGGCTGTATTTCTTCCGGGCATGAATCCCGATTGGTCCGGGTAGACAAGTTTAGTAAGGTATGGGGTCAATCGGAGAGCTAACGTTTTGGCCAGTATCTTTGCTTCTGTGTTGACCATAGAGATGGGTCGATAGGAGGTACTTTTGATGAGGTGGTTTACCTGGTTTGTGGGTAGCCACAATGGTGGCTATACGTTGGTCTGGGGGAAGTTCCCCTTGCTCTAAGCTAGCACTGTACATCTTTAATAGGTAGGGGGTCAGCTTAGCCGCCATGCGCTTGTAGAGTTCTATTGGGATACCATTGGGTCCCAGTGCTTTCCCTGACTGTATCTTGTGCATGCCTATTGTTAATTCGTCCGCGTTCAAGTCAGCCTCTAGTAACTGGGTCTCTTCCTTTGTGAGTGTTGGTAAACGAATATCTTTAAGAAATGCTGTCGCCTCTTGTATTCCAATCGTCACCGTAGCAGTGTAAACATGCTCAAAGTGCGTCGCTAATGCTCCCACTATCTCTTACGAGTCTGACGTGATGGTACCATCTTGTAATTGGAGCTCTTTCACCCACCTGTCCGTGCACGTTTGTCCAGCCAAGCGAGGAGCTTACCTGCCTTGTCCCCGGTCTCATAGACCCTGTGTTGCACTGCTCTGAGTCGGGTTCTAGCGTCCGCTTATAAATATTCTTTGTATTCGCGCTGTTTTGTACGTAAGTTATGTGCTTTGGCGTCTGTTGGGTCTTGAGCCTGCAGTGTCTCTAAGTGGGTCACTTCCTGTTCCAGGGCCTCTACCTCTTTTTTTCTGTTCTTTTTTATGACCTGATATCAGAGACATGGCCTGGCCCCTAAGGACCGTCTTATATGCCTCCCAAAGGATCAATGGGGAGGTCACTGACGATTCATTTTCCACTTAGTAGCTGGTTGTGGTGACGCGTAATTCTTTACGGATCTTGTGGTTATTCAGATACCCCTAGCAAATTGGGTACATTCGAGTTCGTGTTGGGATCTGTAGAGCGTAATCAGCTAAGACAGGGAAGTGGTCGGAGATACCTCTAGGTAAGTGCGTTACTTCCCTAAACCTGCCCACACTAGCTGTGGCCATAAGTATATAGTCTATACGAGAGAGACTATTATGAGCCCTGTAGGAAAGTAGGATCTGCTTCTTATAGTTACCCCCACTTTTTGCTGATGTTTCACTGTTTTTCGACTTAGTCTGCCTGGAATCCTGCTAATCAGGAACCCAGTCTATCTGCTTTCTCTCTAATTTGATTGCATGCACTCCAGATTGGAATCTGGGGTACCCTTATAAGTCCCTAGTATATGGTATACTATATACCCAGGGCATAGGTACCCCAGAGGCCTCTCAGGGGCTGCAGCATGTATTATGCCACCCCTGGGAGACCATTCAAAATGACACAACAGGTCTGCTACAGCAGCCTGTGTAAGGTGGTGCATGCACCCCTTACTTAGATATAGGTTCACTATATCTATCCATATCACTGCACATATACACCTATCAGTCACCCCTATGGCAGGCCTTATCAGTTCTGAAGGCAGGGTGCTGGGTTTTATGTGAGAGGGTGCCCATGCATGAGCAGAGCCCTTCTGCAGCCTTCGGAACCTCTATTCCGGGATTGTTTGTGATGCAGCCATACCATATATACTTATGTGCATTATAGCCTTGCGGTAAATGCTAACTTTAAAACGGCTGCATGGAAACATGCCGTGTTTGGTGTCAAACACCTTGGAATCATACCTCCACACCAGTAACTGGTGTGGGAGGTATGATTCCACCCTACTAGAGGGAGAAATATGACCGCACCGGTACACCCGGTTCCAGCTTTGCAAACCCTGGCATCACAAAATGGATGCTGCCAGCCACAGACACGAGTCTGCCCTCCTGCTGCTGGACGAAAGTTCGGCAGGGGACGGCTGGACAATAGGTTTTCTGTCACATGGAGTTGTGACCACCTCCCAGACAGGCTTTAGTGTATTAGGGCTGGGTGGGTGCACTCTGAGAGTCCTTTGATGTCTGCACTGGGGACACATTTGGTGTCCCTGTGCATAGTCCAGCTCAAACCGGTTGCAGGGGCTACCAGCCCCTGCTCTGGCGCGAAACTGGACAAAGGACATGGGTGTAGCCACCCCTCTGTCCTGACCGTCCCATAGGTGGGTCCCCAGAGTTTATTCCACCCCTTCCTTGGGTATAAAGTAGGAACCCCTGGCTACAGGACTTTAGATTTACCTGGACGAAACTCTGCTACAGAAACCAAGTACTTAAACTATCTACACTACACTGAATGACCGAAGAATCTCCCTTGGAGTAAAGGAGTTACTCCCCTGCAAGGCAGGCACCTAAAACGCATCTGACCGGTTTGCATCTACGCAGCTCCCGACGGACTCCGAAGATTTTGCAACACAGGAGGTGGGTTCCTAAGCTTCCCCGAGGCCAACCAGTGCTCTCAGCAAACATGAGATCCGCAGCACTCGTGGGGACCGTGCAACCCGAACCCCTGGACGCCGTGCACATTTGCAGCAGCATATGCTTTTTGGCTATCCCTGAGGCTGTGCTTTGGGCTACTTGTAGTCCAGACCCCGTGCAGTGATTCCACCGAAGATTACTGGCCTACACTCCACAAGTGTTCCGTAGGCTGGTATTCGAGGTCCCTCCTCGATCCCTGGTCCGTCAACCTGTGGGTCCCTGAGGAGGGAACTGTAACTTTAAGTGGGCTTGCCTGGTTGCTCCAGACGTGCCCTGACTCTCCATCGCTTGGGCAGTCCCCAGGACCTTGCTGGTCCACACCGAAGCATCTTTACTCTGACCGCGTGGGTTGCAGTTGCCAAGGCTTGTTGGTCTCCAATTCGAACACTGACCCCCCACCCCCAGCACTCGACATCCTTCGTGAGACAGCTCGCCTGCGGACTTTGGTCGTCGTGGACGTCTCCTGGTCCCCGTGGCTGCAGAGTCGAGGTTCACCTCATTGCACCTGAAACACCCGACATCGGTGGGCATTCGTCTATCGTGCCCCTGGTCACTGGCAAGTGACCCAGACTCTGTCCCCTCTGCTTTCAGGTTCGTCTCATCTTCGATCCAGGCTTGGCTCACCCCTGACACTTCTCATTTTCCCGACAGCAGCACTTTGCAGCATCACGCCATTGAAAACAGCGAAGATTCCCGACACCATTTGACACCTATGTACCCGGCTTCCCTGGGTTAGGTAACACGAGTACTCTGGGGCTCACATGGGTGCTGGCCTTACAACCTTCTGAGTTTGAAAGGGTGTGCTCAATGACCTCTCCTAAGTGTCCTTAATCTTTAAAATTCCAACCGCGACTTTCCCATAGGATTGTACAGAACTCCCGGCTGTGTTCTCACACTGCACGCGTCCCTCGTGGGTCCCCTGTGTCACTACCTTGGGTGGTTCCTTGGGGTCCCAGCGATTCTACGTGCTCTAGGCACTGTGTCTAGTCAAGTCGTGGTTCTTATACCACTTTCTTAATATATGGTTTGGTCTCCCCCAGTAAATAGCCCACTGTGTATTGTGCTATTTACTGTCGTTTTAGTACTGTAATATTGTGTGCCTTGCTGTCTAATCTCATAAATAGGGTAGTAGAAATAAATACATGTTCGAGGCATATGAGCTGCAGACTATACACTGTGCATAGATCGCCATCTGGTGTTGGGCCCGGATGTTTGCAGTTTGTTTTTCTTCTTGGACAATCTTTGGAAGTCACGAGTTCGGTGACTCCTCCTTCGGTCCGTACTGCGCATGGGCTTCGCCTCCATCCTCAGATTGTTTTTTTCCACCATCGGGCTCGGATGTGATACTTCGTGCTCCGGCTTCGAACTTTTCCAGTTCGACCTTCGACGGAAAATCCTCGTCCAAGACAAAAATCATCTTCTTCATCTCTCTCGGCGGCACTTCTCGATTCCAGACATCGGCACCGGCCTTCGGGCCTACCTCGACTCTGGTCTCGGCCGATGGAAAGGACTCCCTTCAAAAAGTGCCCAAAATGTGGGTCTAAATTTCCCCACACCGACCTGCATCAGGTGTGTAACCTCTGCCTCTCTCCCGAACACGAGGCCCGAGACTGCCCCGCCTGCAAGTCTTTTCGATCGAAAAAGACCATCTGGGATCGAAGAGCTCGACGCACCATGGCGCACTCATCGACTTCGGCTCCACCTGACATCTTCGGAGACGACACCGGAGCTTCGGGACAGCAGCACACCGAGCAGGAGGAAGACATCGTTAGCGCTTCCGAGGCCGACGACTCCGACCTGGAGGAGATCACACCGGCGCAGAGGGTCGTGAGTACTCTACCCCCTCCCACTCCCGTACCCACACCGAAAGAGACTCCGGTTACACCTTCGCCTCCGGGCCTAGGGAAAACCAAACATACAGCTTCTATCACCCCACCTTCGGGCCCGGTGTCGAAGCATCATAAGTCTCCCGGCGGCTCGGGCTTGAGCCAGCCTACTCCTGGTGCTGAAAAACACCGTTCGGCACCGAAGAAAACTACACCCAGTTCGGCTCCGAAGCCATCGGTCTCGAAACCTGCACTCTCGGTGCCGACAAAACATAAACATAAATTCCTCGGCACCGACGCTCCGGCGCCGAAGCCTGCCTCGGCACCGAAGAAATCGGAGGCCCCGAAAAAGCATGGCATGGAGAAACCATCGAAGCCCTCGGCTCCGAAAACATCGGCACCAACAGACGATTCGGTGCCAGGAGAACTATTTACGCCAGATCCTTATCAAAAGACTTTAACAAAGGATCCAAAGACTGGACATTTAACTTTGTCTTCCAAAAAACGACATTTAACCAAGCCAGATCCTCCTCCACCGCCAAAACGGAAGGACTCTGCCACATCTCCCTTCAGAGTACCCTCCCCACCACCTCCTCCACCTCCCATATCTCCGCCACTTTTGCCTCACCGCTCTCCAACCCCATCTCCAGACCCTGATTATGGAGATCCAGATTATGATCCAGCAGACGCCCCACTAGACCCCACACCTCCAGGGACACCAGACCCATGGGAGGATTACCACAACCCCGATGTACCAGATAGGCCTCAGGATTACATTTATCCATCCAGGCCATCTCCTCCAGAGGACTCCCTGGGGTTCCACCACTTAATACAGCGGGCGGCACACTACCATGGGGTAGAATTACACAGTGAGCCAGTTGAGGACGATTTCCTACTGGACACTTTTGACATACAAGATAAGGCCACAGCAATATTGCCCATGCTAAAAGGAGTAACCAAACATGCTGCAGAGGTGTTCAAGGACCCAGTCAGAGCTAGGGTATTAAACCCCAGGATAGAGAAGAAATATAAAGCAGCCCCCACAGATCCTGCATATATTAAAGGACCTGCTCCCTTAGACTCATTAGTGGTATCCACAGCTAGGAAGCGGTCTAACTCTCAATCATCAGGGGAGGCTCCACCACCAGATAAGGAGTCAAAGCTCTTAGATGCGTCTGGTAAACGCACTGCCTCGCAAGCTGCAAATATGTGGCGCATCGCCAACACGCAAGCACTGCTTGCACGTCATGATAGAGCACATTACGATGAGCTGGAGGCTATCATGCAACACCTCCCAGACAAACATAAACACAGGGCTCATGAGCTAATACAAGAGGGAAAGCTCATTGCCAACACCTCAATTAAATGTGCCCTCGACGCAGCAGACACAGCTTCTAGAGCTATAAACACCAGTGTTTTGCTTCGTCGTCATGCCTGGCTCAGAATCTCAGGGTTTAAGCCAGGCATCTATATTAAATCACCCCTTTGACCAACAACACCTATTTGGTCCAAAGGTTGACGAAGCATTGGAGAAAATGAAAAAGGACACAGATACAGCAAAGTCTATGGGGGCATTACAATTCCATACCCCTAGACGTTCATTTCGCCGTTCCTCCTTTCGTGGCACAGGCAGAGGTTACTCTGCCGATAGCGCCTCTACTTCCTACAAGTCCCCTCCTCAGACTACCTTCTCGAAGGGCTATCGAAGAGGTGGATATAAAGGAAACAATAATAAGGGCAGGGGCAAAACCAACACCACCCGTGCTGCCACACCGCCCACCCAATGACTTTCCCCCGCTCCCCCCAGACCATTCCACTCCGGTCGGGGGCAGACTACGACATTTTCTTCACACCTGGGAGACCATAACATCAGACAAATGGGTGACACAAATTATTCGGTCAGGCTACTGTCTCGAACTAACATCTACCCCACCCAATATTCCATCCAGGCACCGTACAATGTCACAAGAACACACCACACTGCTCAAACAGGAGGTAATCTCCCTCCTGCAAAAACAAGCTATACAGCAGGTCCCCGTCAATCAGCAAAATTTAGGGGTCTACTCTCTGTATTTTCTAATACCAAAGAGAGACGAGACCCTACGGCCCATTCTAGACCTCCGGCCTCTAAATGCATACATACATTCGGACCATTTCCACATGGTAACCCTCCAACAAGTTCTCCCACTCCTCTGCCTGGGAGACTTTCTCACTACACTGACTTGAAAGACGCATACTTTCATATTCCAATACACCCTTCTCACAGAAAGTACCTCAGGTTTGTGGTGGACGGTCAGCATTACCAATTCAGGGTTCTCCCTTTCGGGGTCACAACCGCACCACGGGTGTTTACCAAATGCCTAGCGGTAGTAGCAGCACACCTCAGAAGACAACACATTCACGTCTTCCCTTACTTGGACGACTGGCTGATAAAAGCCGCGTCCTACAACCAGTGTGTGCAACATACAAACAGCACCATCCAACTGCTCCACCAGCTAGGCTTCACGGTGAACCATCAAAAGTCCCACCTCATACCATCTCACACAAAGAAATATCTCGGGGCCACTATAGACACCTCCAAAGCTATAGCATATCCCAATTCAGCCAGAATCGCAAGCATACAAGCCTTGCGCCAAACATTCATTCTTCAGCACTCTCTCCCAGCGAGAGTGTTTATGAAGCTAATAGGGATGATGGCATCTTGCATCTTCATAGTGCCCCATGCAAGACTCCACATGCGTCCACTCCAAGAGTGCCTAGCACGGCAGTGGAACCAGGCCCAGAGACAGCTGACGGATCTGGTGTTGGTGGACGGCCGCACCCATCGCTCTCTGCAGTGGTGGAACACCACAAACCTTTCCAAAGGGCGGCCGTTCCTGGACCCGGTTCCTCAGGTGATTCTAACAACGGACGCATCGTTCTCCGGCTGGGGAGCGCACCTTCTACACCTCACAGTGCAAGGTAAATGGACGCCACAGCAAAAGTTAGTCCACATCAACCATCTGGAGTTACTGGCGATCTTTCTGGCCCTGAAATCCTTTCAGAAACAAATCTCAGCCAAAGCAGTCCTCATTCGCACAGACAATATGACTGCAATGTATTATATTCGCTTAGCACAGAGCATGTGGAGATGGGCAATCCCACAGAAAATCTTTCTCCTGGCACAACACGTCCCAGGAATACAAAACACCATGGCAGATCTGCTCAGCAGACAAACGCAGCAAATGCACGAATGGGAGCTACACCCACAAGTTCTTCACCCATTCTTTCACAAATGGGGGCACCCTCAGATAGACCTCTTTGCCACCCACGAAAACAAAAAATGCCCAAGCTTCGCCGCCAGATACCCACACCCATTGTCCAAAGGCAATGCGATATGGATGAACTGGTCAGGCAAATTTGCATACGCCTTTCCACCTCTCCCACTAATTCCATTAGTGGTAAGGAAGCTACAACAGCACTCCCTCACACTCATTCTGGTAGCTCCAACATGGGCCAGACAGCCGTGGTACACCACACTATTACAGCTCTCGGTGGTTCCACACCAAAAACTGCACCTCTCCCCATGCCTCCTAACCCAGAACCATGGAGAGATCAGGCACCCGGACCCAGCTCAGCTCAACCTTGCGATCTGGCTCCTGAAATCTTAGAATTTGGATACCTTAACCTTCCCCCTGATTGCATGAACATTATCAGGGAAGCCAGACGTCCTACCACTCGAGCATGCTATGCCGCAAAGTGGAAGAGATTTGTTATTTACTGCCGTAACAATACGATCAACCCTTTAGATGTGTCCATACAGAACATCATCTGCTACCTGCTCCATCTTCAAAGGTGTAACCTGGCATACACATCCATCCGTCTACACCTAGCAGCACTTGCTGCTTACCTGCAAAACAGACATCATTTATCTCTTTTCAGAGTGCCTGCTATTAAAGCCTTCATGGAAGGCCTTAAAAGAGTAATTCCACCCAGGTCACCACCTTCACCTGTGTGGAATCTAAACGTAGTTCTTACAAGGCTCATGGGTCCACCTTTCGAGCCAATGCATAAATGTGAACTACAGTGCCTTACATGGAAAACAGCTTTCCTCGTAGCTATAACTTCCCTTAGAAGGGTTAGTGAAATACAAGCGTTCACTATACAAGAACCCTTTCTACAGATACATCACAGCAAGGTGATCCTTCGCACAAATCCAAAATTTCTGCCCAAGGTAATTTCCCCCTTCCATCTCAATCAATCGGTGGAATTACCAGTCTTTTTCTCACAACCTCAATCGGTTGCGGAAAGGGCATTACATACTCTTGATTTTTTTTTGTCAAACCATTTTTATTGCAGGACCAAGTACAGCTTACAGCAACCAGGATGCATGTCAATAATGCAGGTTTCCCATCCTCCCCTTAATCATTAATCCGTGTAGTATACACAGCCGTACTGCCCACATCCCAGAGGCCGGGCGGCGTCATATAGAAACATGGCACATTAATACGAAACTGTCAGGAGCATACTTCCGGTGAAGAACCCCGCTGCCCGCTTTTGATCGCTGTCCCTCTGCTCCCCTAACTACCTACAGAACTTACAACCTACTTTCAGCAAACCTTAAACTTAGAAACTCCCCCTCCACCCACCCCTCCCTAGTGCCCTCCCGATTGCGCCTGGTCAGGAACATATAGCATGTGTGGCGGGTAACAGGAAAAATGGAGTAATCCCTAATCGTGCGTGCTTGGCAGGGGGGCTAGTGGTACGACTTCGTCCGATTACATACTCTTGATGTTAAAAGGGCTTTGCTATACTACATACAAAGAACGCAACTTTTCAGAAAGACTAAACAATTGTTTGTCTCCTTCTCTCCACCAAATAAAGGCAACCCCATCTCAAAATCAGGGATAGCTAGGTGGATTGTAAAGTGCATACAAATTTGCTATCACAAAGCAAAAAGAACATTATCTATTCCACCAAAAGCCCACTCCACAAGGAAGATAGGGGCTTCTATGGCTTTTCTAGGGAACATACCCTTAGATGACATCTGCAAGGCAGCCACATGGTCAACACAGCACACCTTCACAAAACATTACTGTGTAGATGTGCATTCCAAACAACAATCTAGTGTGCGCCAGGCTGTACTAAAGACACTATTTCAAACCACTGCAACAGTACTGGTGGTCGCCGCTAGGGTTGGGTACTGCTATATAGTCTATGCACAGTGTATAATCTGCAGCTCATATGCCTCGAACGGAATATGGTACTTACCAGTATGCATCTGTTCTTGGCATGTAGAGCTGCAGATCTATACACGCCCACCCGCCGCCCCGGCTACCTGTATCCGTTCCAGTCTATCTTATTTAGATACAACACACATGGGTTTCTTTACTATAATCACTATGCTCCATCTTTTCCCTGCTGGCGAAAAACAATCTGAGGATGGAGCCGAAGCCCATGCGCAGTACGGACCGAAGGAGGAGTTACCGAACTCGTGACTTCCAAAGATTGTCCAAGAAGAAAAACAAACTGCAAACATCCGGGCCCAACACCAGATGGCGATCTATGCACAGTGTATAGATCTGCAGCTCTACATGCCAAGAACAGATGCACATTAAAAATACTCAAGATTCAGGTGATCTGCCTGACACTGAAGACATTTGTGCCATCCTTTTAGTTTGGTCATTTCAGATTTTCACAGACAACATGACCACGATGTGGCACATCAACAAACAGGGCGGCATGGGCTCACACCCTCTGTGTCAAGAAGCACTGAAGCTGTGACCTTGGGCTCAGCCTCTTCAGTTCGGGTTGGTTGTCAAGTCACCTAGCAGGTTCCCTGAACGTCTTACTGACAATAAGTGATATCTCCATCCGGATGTGGTTTAGTCACTCAAAATGCTGTGAATGACTTAGCTCCTTTTAGTTCTCAGCTTTTATGTCGACTGGTCCTTGATGGATGACCTTCTATCTATTGGCATGTTCAGGGGTGCAGATATTCATAGATTCACTTTGTGTGCAGTCTGTTTGTCTAGACTTTTTCAAAAATTAACCATATGTTTTTGATTACTAAGTTGTTTGTCTCTTTATTCTAATCTTTTTAAATTAGGGTCTGATGATTTTTTTGACCCAGCAACTGATGCATCTAGCTTGAACACCTTCACGAAAAGAGATAACGTCTTTGCTAAACTCAACTTTCAGCTGCAAGCTGGCAGTGTTACATTATTGCACAAGAAAGGCCATGATAAGAAGGAAACGGCATTCATGCAATTGGAGTTTTCAGGTTGGTTAATCTATTTGTACTATTATTGTAAAATATTTTAATGCTGAACGACACTGCAGTAGATTTTGTGATTATTCTTTGGAAACCGTAATATTGCTCTAGAAATGTGGTGGGTTGGGAGATAAGAGTACACTTCTAGGTGCACTTTAAAGAAACTATTTATCTCACTGGTTTCCTGTCTTAGTAGACCGAATACAGCTTGTGTAGGCACCTTGAAATACACTGTGGACAATTATGAGTTAAGAGTTTCAGTTGAAGTCCATACATTGATGATAATGCCGATTCTTTTGTAGTCTTCTTTTTTTACAAAATCTTTTTAACTTTGGCTGAAGTTACCATACAGTGCAATAATTACATGCGTTTGTACATGGCTGACATCTTCGCATCGCAACAATTTTCTGTAAGAGATGTATGAGGTTACGGGTCATACATGGCTCCAAAGGCCCACATCTGCAACAGGCCATGCACACAAACAGTAGACAAAGAGTCTCAATGTATCGGTCCCTCCCTCCCTCCTGAGTTTTTTTAGTCTTCCATGTTGAAAATCAAGTCATGTAAATTGTCCCTTTTGAAAGATTACATATATTCATTTCAAAAGAATATACAAATCCAGCACTTTTTGTGTCAAGGTGACGCTTTCTCAAAGCTACAGAGTGAACAAAAATCACATATGCAAGAGACTTCTTAATATTGTTCTTCATGATCTCGATAGATTGCCATGTCTGCTAATTCTATCAGGAAAGTTACTCGCTCTCAAACACAGAACTATAAAACCGCCAGCTGAGAAGAAATTATTAATAAAGGAGGAGTCTGTTTGCTCACAATTGTTTTGCTTCATAGGACTGTAGATTATTCTGGCCTAAAAAGCCTCAGATTTAATCAGAGAGTGTACTAATCGAAGTCGAAGTAAGAAATTGCATCTTAAGGATGTTGGGACACAACACACACCTAGAATGTCCAGTAGTGCTTTAGGGCCTGATGTACAACTCATAGAAATGGCGAATCAGTCTCAAACTGATTGGCAATTTCAAAAACAAATAATAATCCATATTTGTAAAGCGTGAAAATATCACCCCTCAAGGTTTCAAGTCCCTGGGGGCCGTCTGGGAGATTAAGAGAGCTATTGCCCAGAGTCGCATGATGCTGAGCTGCTGCCGGCGCCGGGT
The DNA here is from genome assembly GCF_964204655.1 of Triturus cristatus. Taxonomy (NCBI): domain Eukaryota; kingdom Metazoa; phylum Chordata; class Amphibia; order Caudata; family Salamandridae; genus Triturus; species Triturus cristatus. The sequence goes on from NC_140580.1 coordinate 728,878,601, forward strand.
ATCGAACCTTGAGCCCCGCGCTCTGCAGTGAGCCGCTGCGCCACATTGATGATTAAACATTGCAAAAAACAGGATATCCTACAGAATGAACAACAAATTCAGCAAAGGCGACTTGGAATTGTGAATACTAACTAAATAGTGATTATGTACGCTATATGTATGAATCATTAGCAAGTTACAAAAACGGCAGATGTCATTTCCAAAATGACACCAGGTCGAAGTGATTGGGAACAGGTGGACACATGTTCAGGGGTGCAGATATTCATAGATTCACTTTGTGTGCAGTCTGTTTGTCTAGACTTTTTCAAAAATTACCCATATGTTCTTGATTACTAAGTTGTTTGTCTCTTTATTCTCCCCCCCCCCCCCCCCAGCAACAGGGATATTCTACATCAGAGGGTGCTTTGATGCAGCAGTGATCTTCTGTGTGCTGTTTAAACTGTTTTGATAGGCCCTTACCTGCAGAAATCCAAAGTGTGGATTGAGCCTGTCTGTCTCCTAGGAGATTCTGAACAAGAGCAGCAGCTTCCAACTCCCTGGCCAGCAAACCTTGTCTGAGGTTGCTGGGACCTTATATAGTATGCTAGTGGTTGGTACATTTATACACTGATTGGTGGTTATATCTGATGTTTCTATTGGATTGTGGTTAGTATCCTCATTGGTTGGGTATTTGAGTGTTCTGATTGGTTTCTGGGTCTGTGATGGAATCAATGTAGGTTTGGGACTAGGGCTAGGGTTAAGATTTCTATTGGAAGTAGGGATTAGGGCTTCCTGTGTTATTGGCTGTTGGGACTAGGGTGGGACTAGAGCTAGGGGTAGGCCTTTAACTGGAAATAGCGATTAGGGCTTCTGGTGTGATTGGTTGCTGGACTGGGTGTGGGACTAAGAGTAGGGTTAGGCTTTCTATTGGAAGTAGAGACTAGAGCTTCCTGTGCCATTGGTTGCTTGGACTTGGGTTGGGACTACTGGTAGGGCTAGTACCTCTATTGGACGTAGAGATCAGGGTTTTTGAAAGTCATTGGGTGCTTGAACTAGGGCTGAGATTGGCTGTAAGGTCCTCATCCCCTATTGGTTCTAGATTTTAGGGCTAGTGTTGTGATTGGATTGGGTTAGGGCTCCCATTGGCTGAAAGGGTCACCTGATTACTAGGGCTATAAAAGGCCGAGGCTGAGGGCGTCTCAGCCCAGGCGGAGAGGCTAAGGGCATTTACCTGTTTGAGCCTGTTCGAGACTGGTCGGGACTAGGGCCAGAAATGCTGCCCATGTTCACTTTCAGTAATAGCTTCCCCACACCATCCAAAAACATAGTAACAAATGCACACCAAATGTACACCACACACAACCCTATGCACAGACCAATATACCAGCATGTACTACAAACCCAACCAAACCACATCTATACACCCTTCTATCCCAACTACCACACATACCCACCATCACCTACAAACATTACACATCCTATACCACTAACCAATCCACTCATCACTAACACAACCCCATTCAACACCATACATTACTACATCCTATCCAGACACACTTCCCCTGCTCTAATTAAACCTAACAGACCACCTTTAATCACTAACAAACATATGTTCATCCTTCCATCATTTGTCCAACCAACACACTCCTCTCCCTACTACCATAATAACACTAACACACAACACACACTGTTTAACTCTTGCAACAAACCAGTCTAAGACAAGCACTCTTACATCTACTTCATTCCCTCCTACACACAACATACACTCTACTCATAAACACATCACCAACCCCTCTACCTCACAACCTCCTCTCACAAACAATACTATACAACCAAATACATTGCATGAAACAAATACACCAGCACCCCTTTTCACTACTCCTCAAAAACAAAACATAACACACACACCAGCACATCAAGATCTTCAAAGGGCAACACGTCAAAATACTTACCATCAGAAAATACAAACATACACCCACCTTTCAAACCACACAAAGGAACAAACTCCAATGCCAAGCTCTCTCTCTTCCACCACACCTAACAGATACAGCAACACAGTAACTCTCTTCTAACCGCCTCTCATCCATTGGACAATTTAAGAACCTTACTACATGACCCACATGCTGTACCACCACCCCTGACTCACACCTTCCGCCATAAACACACGCAAACAACATAAGCGAAGTGCCACACCTCACAGCTTTGCTTCCCCATGTCTACTGCACAACAATGTTACACCATGAAAACAACACAGCACACCAACTCACTCTCAAACACCATCTCCACCACATACACACGCAGACCCATCAAAATTCCTTCTTAGCATGCTGGATGAGGATCATGATACAGAACAGCTACACAATTACTATCCTTATACAGCTAATGCCAGCACTAAAAACACACCTGCTACAAACACACACAATACAATACAGTTCACTCTACAAAACAAAGTCTCACTATCACCAAAGGCCATTCTCTAAAGTGTCTACTAATAAATGCTCGATCCCTCTCTAAAAACAAACATCACAGCTGCGACCTTCTCATTGATGGAAAACCAGACATACTATTCATAACTGAATCATGGTTGGGAGATGATATGGCTCCAGTCCTGCATGAAGCCATTCCTCTAGGCTATCAAACGATCACTCAAAATCGTATAGGCAAAAATGAAGGTGGTCTAGCTGTTGTGTTCAGGCAAACATTACATATCACTAAAGTTGATGACATCTCCATAAAGAATTGTGAGGCTCTTCTAACAAGATGCAATACTACACCGTCTTCATCCTGTAACTTCCTGCTCCTTTACAGACCTCCACCTAGCAAGGCGACATTCCCAGACGCACTTCTAGACACAGTTTCAAACCTGATAACAATACACTCCAACTTATGCATTCTGGGTGACCTCAACATTTGGTTTGACAAACCCAATATGACCCATCCAAAAACAATAAATCACTGTCCTAGACGCACTGAACCTGCATCAGATTGTCCACAAACCTGAGGAAATATGAATTTTGTGATCAGTTATGTCCCCTATCGTAGACCCCAAAGGCTCCATGTGCATGCTATAAGTACATGTATGTTCCCTCCAGTTCCAGTTTCGAAGACGCAAATACATGTGCGTCCACCGTCAACATGTCCTCTTTCAGATCCGCTATGAATGGGTTAGATATTCCATTCCTAAGTATGAAAGGCCACCGACTTTATGTGGTTCACTTTCCACATTTTACAGATTCAGGCGAGTAGGCCCTGAATTCTGCCATCAAGCTTTTCCTGCTTTCTGTCTCTGGAAGCTCCAGCCCGAGCCTGCATCTGTATCCATGAACTTTGTCCTACTCCCTGCGCGGCTAACGGTGCCTGATCCAGCCTGTTGCCTGCCAAAAACTGTATTTCACCTTCAAGATTATCTGCTTCGCTCCTCATCCGATGCATTCCTGTCTAGTAGTTTAGGTAAACATTCCTCCAGCTACCGTGCAAGGGGCCAGGCCTCACTGTCCTCGTGCAAGTAATTCATAGCCCCTGTTACCATGGAAGATTCCTGCCCCCTCGCATCTCATGTAGACACTTAGACGCTTGTACACGCATTAACAGTCAGTATAGAATAGATTCCGTCCGAGAGACCTTTCCTTTTGGATAATACAGTTCTTTAAACATAAGATATTAGATATGATTTGGGATTAGGTTGACATGACCCCTCAGACTTCTGTCTCCACATGTAGAGCTAAATGTCAAGTCCCCTTCGCCCTCTAGTTGCACGTCAATCACACGTCATGCGGCTGCGCACGCATCTCTGCCAAATATTTCTTATGGATCCACCCATTTGTGACATCATGTTTAATGACGTATTTTAGTTACACCCATGTTTACGCCTTTTTTGGTTACGTATGCATATTTTATCTCTCTTATCAACTGTTACGCCTCCTGCATCTGTTACACTATAATGTAATTCTTATAAAAGTGATTACCTGTCAATAATGTATCGCCTTCCTTCCTGAACCCTCATGGTGATGGAGTGTGAAGCCTGCAATTCGAATTGCATTCCTTTGTATAGGAATAAAGCCTTTTTAAACCTCTAATACCACGGATTCTGCCTCTTATATTTACTGAGTTATTCTTACTAGACTTTACCGCATAAAAAATAATACCGGTAATGAAATATTTACCACATAAATTGGCGCCCGAACAGGGACACTTTCTCATCTCACGCGCCGGAGGTGCGTTGCAGGCCCGGTCTCCTGCCACAGCTGAACGGACAAAAACGCGTACCCGCAGGATTTCCTGTATCTCCCTCCGGCCAAGCGGGGGTGACTGAGGCTGCGATCAACACCCAGACGAGGCGGTGAGAAGTGCGAAGTATCCCGACCAGAGCCTAGCTGAGAGAGCAAGATCCGAGGTATACAGAGGCCCACCAGGTTCCGAAGTTCCGAGTCCAGTCGAGTCCAGTCCAGTCCGGTCCAGTTTCAGTTCGGTTCCGAGGCCTTCCGTTCCGCGCTACCCGGTGAGTACCATTGCCGGGGAGGCATTTAAACGTGCACATAGTCTGTGCCGGTCAAGACGGGTTTGGGTACACAAATCCGGTCTGCACTGTTTCAGCAGTGTATCTGTACTGTTTAGCAGTATATCTAGTATGTCTTGCATATAATTAAAGTATTATTTAGTGTTAGTATTATGTCAGTAACGAGTTTTTTATTAGTTGTTATCGTTCGTTAAACAGTCAAATGTTTATGTTAATACGTTCTACATATTGTGGTGTGAATGATTGTTCATTATTGTGTTTACTGTATTAAGTGTGTTCTAATAATAAGATCTAAAAATGCCGCTCTTTTCGAAATTAAGACAGATCAAAACCAGAAAAGGGGTACTCGAAGAAGCTGTTCCCATCCCACCTAGGGACACTCCAGGGTACTTTATGTATCATAAGCATGGCCTAGATGCCGTGTTATTTCTTGATTTATGGGTGGACTACACCAAAGAGTTACCAGAGAGTCAGAGATGGCCCGCAGCGGGGACCTGGGATGCAGACTGCATCATGAGAGTAGAAGAAGAATTATGGAAAAAGAAAGCCAGACAGTCACAGAAAGATGCCATTGAATTATGGCGTAAAGAATCATATAGACGTACAGAAAAAGCACTCAGACAGGAAGAGAAAGGTAGAGAGAATTCAAATAAAACCCGAGAAAATCTATTACTTGAGGAAGGTACCCGAGTAAACTCAGAACAAGTAGATAGACAAAGAAACACTCTTATGAATGGTATGTATCCTCTTCTGGCCGAAGGGTTACCTAAGGCTATCCCGGAAATACCAAAAGACTTAACTTCTCCATTACTCCCGATAAAAGCACATCCCAAAACACATCCCAAAACAGCAAAGGACGTTTTCCTTTCCTCCTATTTAGATGATGTAGCTCCCGAGTATGCTAATGCCATGCCACCCACACCGCTTGCCGATGGTGTTCAACACCAAGAGCATCCGCCTGTATCCCCGCAACTACAAACTCGTACACAAGTTCCCACAGGTCCGTCCGTTTCTACAGTCTTTCCCACATCCACAATCTCTATCCTACGTCCAACGAATCCTTTCGTGCCTAGCGCCTCAGATGGTGCTACAGGAGGTACGACAGACATGTTTGCCACCCCGCCGAGAAATAAACAGACCCTTAGAGATTTAGCACTCCAACGTACACCCCAATTAGCGACATCCGACATGTTTAAAGAACAGCTTGTGGATTGTAGATACGATCCAGTGCCAGGTAGACAGGACAAATTGCTCATATCATCACTACGTATACGACGAGCTACATTATATTTAATGACGATACCAGGAATGGTTGAACACCTAGACAATATATATCGCTTTGTCCAAACAGGGCGAGGTTCAGAAAGTATTAACGAAGCTATGGAATACCAGAAAGTGGATGTACAAAGACAACTACTACGTTTTTTCATAAATTGTGTAATTAGGAATCAAGACAGGCCCGGGGCAGATCATGATACCATGCAAAAACTTGTCAAATGGGGTCAGAACATATCAGAAGAGAAACATGATAGACAGGCGTGTATAATCGCCATGTGTCGAAAAATCCGCAAGGAAGTAGAACGAATACATAAAGAAAGACGAGAAACAGACAGAGTAGAATCAGAAGAAGAGGAGGAGCAAGATTCAGAACAATTGGAGACGATAGCTTACGTAGGTAGAGGAAGACCCCATAATAATACTAGAGGCTTTAATGATCAGATACGTCCAATACGTCCAGAATATAATAGACATTTTCCAAATCCTATGTTAAATACAAAATCCCCCGAGCACCTATTCCAAGCCACTGATAAATTACTCCGAGATCGAAGGGGGTACCATATGCTCGATTCCATGGACGAACAAGAATTAGCTAGGTCAGCAGTACAATGGGCTGACAGTCCCAGCGACTACAATGATGATGTACTTGCACACACGTTTCTGAATCTTGACCCATACAAACAGCGTTTAGCTAGTATATACATGATTCAACACCTCCTTATATTATATAAAAGCCAACACTCCGATCCAGGACCCTTACCTGACATATTGACAGAACTACTCACCAATATATGGAGAGGGTCAGGTACTGATTTGATTAAAGAGATTCTAGAATTCCGAAACCAATATTTAACTTTCGTATGCCCAGAACACGTTCCAGTTCCCATCATAGGAAGAAAAATGTATCACATAGATAGACAGAACCCGTTACGCGAAGTACACCCAATCAGAGGTGACGGTAATAACTTTACACGCGTGTTCGTGTACACGCCTATAACTAAACTGGAATTATTAGAAATGAAGAAAGTAGTACCCAGCCATGACAAGGATCCAGCAGGTTTCCACCGTGAAATAAAGGACATGTTACTCATGGGAGAGTATACCTACCCCGACATTATGAAAATATTAAAAGTCCTATTACCCGCTGGTGTTTATGAGAAACTTAAAGAAAAGGAATGGGAGGTGGGAGACCAAAAGATAGATTGGACAGCATTAGAAAACGAAGAAAGGGCCCGAGCTGCAGGAGCAGGACTTGGGGAAAAGACTACAGCACTAGCAGGACTACTAGTGCAGGTACTGCCACGTTTATTAACTACGAAAAAGGAAGACTAGGGTGAAATATCAGCCTGTAAACAAAAGCCAGATGAAGACACTAGTGATTTCTATTCCCGATTTGAAAAATGTTTTGGTATAAATAGTGGCATAAAAGCCAGTAGTGAGTCATATCCACATCTGTTTGTGACAAAATTAGTTGAAAATTCTCTGCTGCAAGTCAAGAATAGAGTATTGAAATTCGAAAGTACCTGGCAAGGTAATACCCCATCACAGATGTTACAGATGTTACAATATCACCACAATAGTATTAGAGAAGAACAAGAACACGAACAAAGACGTATGAAAGATACAAAAATGAAAATGCTTGTTGCTCAGTCAGTCCCAGCTGATGGTCATCAAAAGGGTGATTCCGCAGGTCCTACGAAAGGGACATGCAACTATTGTAAACAACCAGGTCATTATATACACGATTGTCCAGTCCTGAAACATAATATTGCTACAGGTAGAACCCAGGAGAGACCACGTCCACCTAGACAGGATCAGAATCAACAACAAATCCCTCAGCATGCACAACCTAGGTTAGCTCCGCAACAACTAGCTCCGCAACAGGGAGCTCCACAACAGACCGTAGCACCACCACAAGCGCAGCCTATTGCTGCAACACCAGCAACAACACAACAGATGTATCAGTATGCACAAGCAGATTATCCCGATTATCAGCGATATACATGAAATAGCCTAGAGAGGGAAGTTGGCTTACCCCTTATTGAGGTTCCTGTAGACCAAGAGGGACCTTATGTACATAGTGAACTATTAGGGGAAGACAGAAAGTTTTTACTTGATACAGGGGCAAGCAGAACAACTATAAGACGCAGTGAAGTTCCAGGGGCACCCCTCTCAGGCTCACAAAATATTTCCCTTGGATTCTCAGGAAAACCTATAATAAATGACGTAACACAACCTCTTCCACTTACGATCGGTCCATTGACACGTACTACAGATTTATTGCTTACCAAATCCTGTCCAGAAAACTTGTTAGGTATAAAAACATTGAAAGCCCTAGGAGCCATAATATGTTGTTCTCCGGAAGGAGTACGACTATTTCTACGTGACTTCAAAGGTCACTACGTGTCCAGAGACATGGATCACCGACTGCAGAATTTACCTACACATTTATGGGCACAAGGCCCCACTGATGTTGGTTGCATGAATATTACACCATATCGTGTCACACTAAAAACAGGAGTAATACTACCACGAATGCGACAATACAAGTTACCACCCGATGCTGTTGTGGCTTTGCTGCAAATCATTGACGAGCTCATTGCACAAAGAGTGGTTGTCGAAACCGACTCCAATGTATGTAATTCCCCGATAATTCCGATTCTTAAAAGAAGAGATCCAAAAGCACCATCAGTATATCGATTAGTTATTGATCTGCGCAAATTAAATAAATGTATTGTACCACAATACCCTGTGGTCCCAGATATCTCGTCATTACTAACAGCTATTGACTCAGAAGCAACGTTCTTCACTGTAATTGATCTCAAGAATGCTTTCTTTAGCGTCCCAATAGATCCGGAAAGTCAATATCTGTTCGGATTCAGTTTAAATGGACGAAGCTTTAAATTCACACGCGCACCTCAAGGATTTACAGAAAGCCCTAGCATCTATAGCCAAGCACTGAAACGAGAACTTGACAGTATCCACATGCCAGTTAACACTGCCTTGCTTCAATATGTCGATGATCTGCTGATCACCGCCCGAAGCGAACCTGAATGTGAAAAAGCGTCACTGACGGTTTTAAAATTTCTGGCCGACAAGGGGCACAAGGTGTCCCCTTCTAAGCTGCAATTCTGTGTCCAGCGAGTTGTTTACCTTGGGCACTCGCTGTCCAAGGAGGGAAGGCAGCTTACACCCGACCGTATCCAGTTAATCGCTAACATGCCACCACCCAAGACACAAAAAGAGGTGCGGGCTTTTATAGGCCTCACTTCATACTGTAGGCAGTGGATCCCTCAATATGCATTTCTAGCAAAACCACTCATCCAGTTAACAACACAGGAGGCAGCCACATCGACTGTCCTCCCTTGGACTCAAGAACATACACACGCCTTTGAAAGCTTAAAGAAAGCTTTATGCCAAGCACCTGTTTTAGCAACACCATGTTACAGTAAACGGTTTACACTCTTTGTTACAGAACGCGAAGGTACTGCCTTGTCAGTACTCACTCAGGAACAAGCAGGATCACACAAACCATGTGCTTATTTCTCTAGTACATTAGATCCAGTAGCTCAGGCTCTTCCTGCGTGCCTGAAATCGGTGGCAGCAACAGCTTTAGCTATCAGACAAAGCGATGCCATAGTGTTAGGACATCAATTGACAGTACAAGTACCACACGCAGTAGAGGTTCTCTTGAACCGCACACAAACACAACACTTGACTATAGCGAGACTCACTGGTTACGAACTGACATTGTTTCAGCCACATATAGAAATCAGACGTTGTAATACGTTAAACCCTGCCACACTGTTACCAGTGGGCGGAACAGATCCATTGGCACATGATTGTGTCGAAGTCATTACTATCACGACGAAACCCAGACAAGACTTGACAGATATCCCTTTATCAGATCCGGACCTGACATTGTATGTAGATGGGTCATGTATGAGAACAAGTACAGGAGAGTTAGTGGCCGCTTACGCAGTCACAACAGACACTGAAGTCGTTGAAACAAATTGTATTAACACTCTGTCAGCTCAAGCAGCAGAGCTCATCGCTCTGACACAAGCCTGTATTCAAGCCAAGAATAAGAAAGTCAACATATACACAGATTCACGTTATGCATTCGGAGTCGTCCATGACTTCGGCGTACTATGGCGAGAGAGAGGTTATTTAACTTCTCACGGTGCCCACATCCAACACGGACCCCTTATTCAAGCCCTATTAGACGCGATTCATCTACCTACTGCAATATCGATTATGAAATGCAAAGCCCACACAAAAGTTACCGATATCATTTCTCAGGGTAATGACCTAGCTGACAGAACAGCTAAACAGACTGCTCAGAATCAGACTCACACAACTGACATGACAAAGACAATAGTTCCGACACCAACACATTGCATGACAGTTAAGGATCCCGCCCTTGATGTAATTGACATACAGACACATGCTACACCAGAAGAAATAAAGAAATGGACTGAATTAGGAGGGATCCAAACGGATCAAGGATGGATGACGAAGGAAAAATCTATATGGTTTCTTCCCGACTCCATGGTTCAAGTCATCATTAATACAATACATAGTCCAGCGCACCTAGGAGAGAAAGCTAGGCTAGACAGCATTCAACACATTTGGTTCAACAAACACTTGCGAGCAGCAGCTAAACAAAAAGTTCGTACCTGTATGATATGTTGTCAGTTTAATCCAGGTAAAAGCATCCCCGTAGAGCAGGGTGGATTTCAACCTCCCGATCATGCTTTTGAAGTCCTCCAGATGGATTATATCCAGATGGAACGATGTCGAGGATTCAAATATGTTCTCGTAGTTGTCTGTGCTCTTTCCCGTTGGACAGAAGCCTACCCGGTTTCAGATTACACTGCCCCGACTACTGCCAAACAGTTAGTTCGAGAATTCTTCCCACGGTATGGTTTGCCACGTGTTGTCTACTCAGATAACGGCCAGCCATTCTCATCGGAACTAATGAAACACGTTTCACTCTTATTAGGCTACCAATGGAAATTCCACTGTGTCCGACATCCTGAGGCAGCAGGTCTCGTGGAACGCCATAATCAAACTCTGAAAATTAGATTGTCCAAAATATGTAGAGAAAAAGGTGTCGATTGGATAGTAGCCTTACCAGTTGCGCTCTTTTACATGAGAATGGTAGCACATTCTCGAACAGGGCTATCCCCGTACGAGGTGATCTTCGGTAGACCACCAAATATGTGGGGGACGCCTATACCTCGCAAAATCACTGATGTTGACTGTAATATGCTGACAGATTACCTGGCTTCCTTGATGTCTGCACTACAATCTTGTCGTTCACAGGTAGCTGCAGCTTTTCCCGATAATACTGAGGTAAAGCCCCATGACGTGGTTCCTGGTGACCTGGTTCTGGTCCGGAACTTCGACCGGAAGACCCAACTGGAGCCTAGGTGGAAGTCGCCGAAGCTAGTTCTACTAACTACAAGGACAGCCGTGAAGATTGAGGGTCGTAAAGGGTGGTTGCACTCGAGTCATATCAAGAAATTTTATGGACTACCATCCAGTGTGAATACTCAACCTTGTATTCCCTCACAGACAGACTCAAAGCTCCCCTTGGTTGAGCAGTCAAAACCAGAACTTTACAAACTAAAATTGAGGTCTAGCAAGTCAGACAATTTGATTGTTTAAGTCCTCTCCAAGGTGAATCGGTTGAATTTGTCTCTGACATGTATCCTCTGGACCGGAATAGAGAAAGAAATCAGCAGATGCAGCTTAAAAAGCATGCGTATTGTAAATCACTTCGTAGTCACTGCACAGTAACACTATTAATTTTGTTTTTTCTAAGTCTTCTGATCATTATTTTCAGCATACTATTGCATATGTATTACCCTATTCTTAAGCGTGCTTACAATGTAACTACAGAACATTCTTTTAGCGAATTACCTTCGCATGAGTTGTCCTATAGACTTGCGCTGCGCAACAACACATTCATTAGTATGTTACATCATTCCCATCAGACCAGCAATGCCACAAATTGTTGGATATGTGGTCGACTCCCTCCCTATCAAAACTATAAGGGAGTTTTGCCCCTCTTTCCATATCCGTTCACACACAATGGCTCCTGTGGAGCATGGTTTAGTTTGATTAATTCCCTAGATTCAAATTCCGCAGTTTATCAAGACAACTGGGTATGGGGAAACCTGAACCTAGTTTTGCTTAAAGTCTGCTACCCTAACAAGGAGGGACTCCCCAAAAGAACAGGAACTGATCTAGAAAATGAAGTATATGGATTAGGTAATTTTACACTTAACCTCATGATCCTGAACGTTGAATCTGAAGCTACACCAATCTTGCCTGCCATGTCAGTATTCCCAGTAAAAGGGGAATTATGTGTACAAAAGAATGGTTCCATACACATGGGCCATAGTAAATGCAACACTGTAATAAAATTCAGGGATCAAGGCAAGTCTACATTTAGAGCTTCCCGTCATTCCTACTTCATATGTGGCCAGACCGCATATATATGTCTACCTTTAGATTGGGATGGTACCTGTTACATAGCATTCCTTCTGCCACCTGTTTTCCTAGCTCCTCCTGATTATCACAGAAATACCCATTTAGTACACAATAGACAGCAGAGAGATCTCCCGATTGTCGATTACACTGAAACAGCATGGGAGCAATACACAGATTTCAATAAAGGTTTCTTTCCTTATATAGGAACAGTCACTAATAGTAAACTGATACGTAGATTAACTAGAACCCTTGAAGCAGTAGTAAACGAGACTACGTCCGCCTTAGGCAATTTAACAGAAGAGCAGTCTGCTATGCGGATTGTTGTGCTTCAAAATCGTCTTGTCCTTGACGTCATCCTGGCCGATAGGGGCGGAGCTTGTAGGGTCATCGGATCAAGTTGCTGCATTTTCATACCTGAAAATTCGCCGTCAGTATATAAAGCCATTACCCGCCTTCATAAGATTATAAGCCAGATACACCAGAGTCCAGCCACCTGGACTTGGTCCGGTTGGTTCTGGGGCGTGTTGTCAGCCTGGGGATGGAGGATCCTATCCTTCCTAGGTATTGGCTTTCTCATACTATTCAGTTGCTGCTTATGTCTACAATGTGGGCCAGCGATTTGTGGCCTGTGTGCCACATCGTGTATCCCACCTCCAAGTTTTCGTTCAAAATCCCGGAAGAAGAAAGAAGAACAAATGATGCTATATGAACAGATCGATGGATTGATGAAGATCGATATCTCCTGAGGGTCCGTAGGGGACAAGGAGGGAATGAGGAAATATGAATTTTGTGATCAGTTATGTCCCCTATCGTAGACCCCAACGGCTCCATGTGCATGCTATAAGTACATGTATGTTCCCTCCAGTTCCAGTTTCGAAGACGCAAATACATGTGCGTCCACCGTCAACATGTCCTCTTTCAGATCCGCTATGAATGGGTTAGATATTCCATTCCTAAGTATGAAAGGCCACCGACTTTATGTGGTTCACTTTCCACATTTTACAGATTCAGGCGAGTAGGCCCTGAATTCTGCCATCAAGCTTTTCCTGCTTTCTGTCTCTGGAAGCTCCAGCCCGAGCCTGCATCTGTATCCATGAACTTTGTCCTACTCCCTGCGCGGCTAACGGTGCCTGATCCAGCCTGTTGCCTGCCAAAAACTGTATTTCACCTTCAAGATTATCTGCTTCGCTCCTCATCCGATGCATTCCTGTCTAGTAGTTTAGGTAAACATTCCTCCAGCTACCGTGCAAGGGGCCAGGCCTCACTGTCCTCGTGCAAGTAATTCATAGCCCCTGTTACCATGGAAGATTCCTGCCCCCTCGCATCTCATGTAGACACTTAGACGCTTGTACACGCACTAACAGTCAGTATAGAATAGATTCCGTCCGAGAGACCTTTCCTTTTGGATAATACAGTTCTTTAAACATAAGATATTAGATATGATTTGGGATTAGGTTGACATGACCCCTCAGACTTCTGTCTCCACATGTAGAGCTAAATGTCAAGTCCCCTTCGCCCTCTAGTTGCACGTCAATCACACGTCATGCGGCTGCGCACGCATCTCTGCCAAATATTTCTTATGGATCCACCCATTTGTGACATCATGTTTAATGACGTATTTTAGTTACACCCATGTTTACGCCTTTTTTGGTTACGTATGCATATTTTATCTCTCTTATCAACTGTTACGCCTCCTGCATCTGTTACACTATAATGTAATTCTTATAAAAGTGATTACCTGTCAATAATGTATCGCCTTCCTTCCTGAACCCTCATGGTGATGGAGTGTGAAGCCTGCAATTCGAATTGCATTCCTTTGTATAGGAATAAAGCCTTTTTAAACCTCTAATACCACGGATTCTGCCTCTTATATTTACTGAGTTATTCTTACTAGACTTTACCGCATAAAAAATAGTACCGGTAATGAAATATTTACCACAAACCCACGCACATCGCTGGACATATCCTAGATGTCATTTTTGCTAATACTGAACTAGTTACCTTTCAAACTATAACTCCAGTCACATGGTCAGACCACCACTTGCTTGCTTTCTAACATAAAACAACACTAAGGGACTCACCTAAAACTAGCCTACATCCATCCACCTATCGGCCGTGGAACAAACTCAATTTGTAACACTTAGAAACACAACTAACATCAAGTACAAATCTGGAAACAATAACTTCGGTTCAAAATCTATATGAGTGGCTACAGGAAGCTTTTGACATCCTGATACCACTCATAACCACGCAACAGCACAAAAGAAAAAAAGCGCCTTGGAGAAACTTAGAAATAAAAAACATAAATCAGCAAATTAGAAAGCTGCAACGTACCTGGCTCAAAACAAACGCCAAACAAGACCAACTTCACCTACAAAAAATTAACAGATTATACAAGTCAGCTATCAAAAAAGCTAAGAAAAGGTACTACTCCGACAGAATTAAAAATGCTAAATGTGCAAATAAAGAATTCTATAAAATACTCAATGAATTTCGCAAACCAAATTGCCTAGAAGGAACTCATCCTGTTACTCAAGATTTCACAGACAAACTGGCAAATCATTACACCGACAAAGCAGACACATTGGACTCGTACTTAAAACAGAAACAAAGCACCAGTACTACCCATTTTACAAAAAAACAATCCAAGAATACTCTAACCCAGCCTCTCCGTTTCTTCCAACACATCTCACACAATGAATTTAGGGACCTGGTCAAAGCAAGCAGGCCTGCCGGCAGCCCTTCTGACCCCTGTCCACCACAAACTTTCAAGACAATTCTTTTAACAACCTCTGCTGCCACTCCAGTAAGAAGAATCCTCAACGATTCCTTAACTACCAGAATGTTTCCAGAAGAACTCAAAAAATCACACATACGCCCTTTACTGAAGCAAACAAACTTGGACCCGCTGAATCCTGACAGCTACAGACCCATTAAAAAATTGACCTTTCCTGGGCAAACTGATAGAAAGAGCAGCATTCGCCCAGATGTCACAATTCATTGAAGAGAATGACATACTCTCAGACTTCCAAACAGGATTCCGTCCGGGAAGAGGCACTGAATCTGCCCTCCTTGCCATTTGGGATAACCTGAAGAATACAGTTGACCGCAGCGGGGTTGCTGCTCTACTCCTCTTGGACCTCTCGGCTGCCTTTGACACGGTTGACCATGACACTCTGAAACAAATATTCTATGAAGCTGCCATAGAGGGAACTGCTCTAGACTGGATCGCGTCCTACCTTCAAAACAGAACTAATGTCATCCATACTCCACCTTTCTCGTCCAAACCATACTCCACAAAAGAAGGGGTCCCTCAAGGTTCTATCATCTCTCCCATGCTTTTCAACATCTACATGAAGTCATTACCGGTACTGATCAATCAATTTCACCTCACGTGCTATAACTATGCAGATGACACGCAAATACTCTTTCAACTGGAATGCCCCAAAGACATTGAAAAATCCCCTTTTCAGTTGTCTCAGAGCCGTGGATCAGTGGATGACTTAGAGCCATCTCAAATTGAATGCTTCAAAAACGGAAATACTCACGTGTGGCGATTGGAAACATTACAACCCGCTTGCCGCCTGGCCTGATGAACTGGGATCACCACCTAAAGTATCGAAGGACTAAGAAACCTCGGAATGACCATGGACTCCAAGCTGTCGATGAATGCCCAAGTGGACAAACTAGCAAGATCAAGCTTTGTCACTATAAAAACGTTGCGACTAATTTTCCCTCATTTGGGATTTCCACACAAGGTCCAAGCTACCATCTCCCTTGTTCTGTCCAAACTCGATTACGCCAATAGCCTCTACCACGGATCACCTTTAACGACCATGAAAAGACTACAACGGATTCAGAACTCGGCTGCCAGACTACTCTTGCATATCAAACCGCGAGACCAGATCTCACATGCCTTGAAAGCCCTGCATTGGTTACCGGTTGCCAGAAGATCCACATTAAAGCTACTTTGTATCACCCACAAAGCATTACATGGAATGGGACCACTCTTCATCAGGAATAAAATCACCAAACACATTCAACAAAGGAACCTACGCTCTAAAGGGGCATCTCGCCTCAAAATCCCAAGATACAAGAAGAAAACCATGGGTGGCACATCCTTCTCTGTTCAAGCAGCCAAACTATGGAACTCTTTGCCCCCCAACATAAGATCCTCCGACAACCACCTTATCTTCAGAAAACTACTCAAGAATTGGCTCTTCCCCTCATAAGCACCATAAACAAACAGAAATTTGCAGCATATTCCTCTGTATATAAGCATTTATTTTCACTATAGATATGTACCTATCTTAGTGAATTGCTTTGTATAAACATGTAGAATAATTATGTTGTTGTAAATAAATAAAAAAATTAAAAAATCATCTTTGGTCTACATGTACTTACTTACATTGTGCATCTATGTACCTTCGATGTACTTGGATCTGTGTGACTGTTACCTTTCTCATGAAAAAGCATATCCAATGCACTACCCTATTTCTCATCCTGTACCTCTATAAATATCTTGAATCTATATATACCTACCTCCTCTATGCATCTATATACTTTCAATGTACTTATGGATCTATATATTTATCCCTTTCTTCTAATTTAGCATTTCAAATGCACTACCCTATTTCTCAGACTATACTTCTCTCAATATATCCTCTGACCCAACCTTCTGACTCATCTCAAACTTCTTTCTACTATTTCCAAAGCACTACCCTATCTCTCACCCTATACATATATCAATATATCCTCTACATCCACTCTCTCATTTATCCCAAACCCCATACCACTACTATGATCCCCAAAATAACCCTTTCTAGACTCTCTGCTACTCTACCCCTCCGTGCATCACCTGACACCTCTTTTTACTATACTGATCCCCCAAAACAAACCTTTATAAACTCTTCCCTCTGACTCTTCCCCTCAAAAACACCTTTTACATATCCAAAAGCCTCCTCCTACTGCTATGACCACAAAAAAAAAGAAATCTCACTCTTCTGTCCCTCCACTATCCTTTTCAATCAAAATAACAGATTAACATGTTCACTTCTCAATTTTCATATTCCACTTTACTAATTCACCACTAATCCTTTATGGGTTCCAGAGTAGCATGCTACTCGCCAATGAACCGCCTCAAAATCCCATCAAGGGGTAGCAAGCGCTATATAAATACAAACCTCTTTCCCTCTTCTATTCCGCAACCTACCCTTCTCTATCCAAATAACTGAATAACATATCCACCACTCAAATTACTTCATACTTCACTATACTAATTTTTTCAACACTAATGCTATATGGGTTCCAGAGTAGCGTCCTACTCGCCAAAAAAGCGCTTCAACACCCATCAGGGGTAACAGGTGCTACATGAATGCAAACATTTCTTCCCTTTTATCCCTCCGCTACCCTTCTCACTCCAAATAACTGACTTGTATCCACAACTCAGATTACTTTTATATTTCACCATACTAGTTCAGCACAAATCCTTTATGGGTTTCCGGAGTAGCGTGCTTCAAGATTCTGCTATCTTTCCGAATACAAATAACTGACTAACCTATAACTGACTAACCTATCCACCACTTAAAATGTACTTGCATGTTTCACTATACTAATTCAACACTAATCTTCTATGGGTCCCGGAGTAGCGTGCTACTCGCCGAAAAAGCGCATCTGAAAGAAACACGTTAGTTAGATTCCTTACCTTAGAATATCCCCAGGCTTCAGGCTGGATCCGGAAAGATTTTTCGTCAGCAATACCCTTGCACGTCGCTAGGCGTCGTCTCTGCGGCTCCATGTCCGTCGTCGGTGTCGTGATCACGTCGTCGGAGTACTTAAACGCCGCCTTCGCGCGCTGACATCAGTTCTTCTTTTTTCCGCACCAGTAAGCTCAGATCCGGGAAGAGCATACCCTTTAGTCACTTTTTACTAAACTTTTTGAACTTTTTTGGTTCCTCTTTCGAGTCGACCTCGACTCTTGGTGCCGGTAGGGATGCCCGGTTTCAAGCCGTGCGACGCCTGTCACCGACTGATGTCGGTTACGGATCACCACCGTCGGTGTCTCTACTGCCTTGGGGCCGATCATGATGCCGAGTCGTGCCCCGACTGCCGGGCCTTGACCTCGAAGGCTAGGCGGGAGCAGTCCCGCAAGCTCCTTGAGATCCGGGAGTCGTCTCTGCGCCGTTCAAGGTTCCGGTCGAGGAGGAGGTCGAGGGACCGGTCGCGGAGCCACAGCCATCACCGCTCGTCGGGTTCGAAGTCCTTGCATTCAGGTAAGTCGAGGCACAGTAAGAAGAAGTCGAAGAGGCGACATCGCTCTTTTGACCCCCCTCGACGGTCGCACGATTCGGCTGAGGATTTGGGTGGCACCACCCGCGCGGCTCCGTTGGAGCCGCAGGAGTCGCATCTGGCCCCATACCCTCCGGTCCCTGGGCCTTATGCGACTCCAGGCGAGATCCGGGACTTACTCGTGGCCATGAGGAGTCTCGCTCTGCCGTCGAGGCCTGCTGACGCGCCTTCGGGCCCCGCAGGTCCGACTGGGAGGCCTAGCGAGCCAGCGGCTCCGGCCCTGGCGCCGTCGTCGACTTCGGTCCCGACGCCGCAGGCCCCCGTGGGATCCAGGCCTGGATCCCGGTCGACGCCGGTTGACCTTACGACCCCTCCGCCGGCGCCGTCTTCGGACGACGTCGTCCCCAGGTTCAGCCCCGGTCCGGGTCCGGCGCCGATGGATGAGCAAGTCATCTACCGCCCGGCCCTGACCTTTCAGCCTGTCTACAAGGAGTCGGATGATGGGGACGACTGGGAGGGGTCTGAGGACCATCTGGCACAGCAGTGCCAGTTTGATCAGGACTGGGCAGAAGAGCTGGGGGATGCCAGTGGTCTCGACACCTCCCCTGACACAATCTACAGTCTGGGTAAGGCAGTCGGTACCAGAGTGGTGCTGTGGCGCCACACCTGGATTTGCTTCACTGGCTTTTTCGTCGGATGTCCAACAGTCCCTTATGGACATGCCCTTGCTCTCGGCTGTTCGAAGTGAAGGCAAAACCGGTCTTAGAAAGGTTTAAAGAGATCAAGGCTACTGTTTGCTCTCTGGGCTTAGCTCCACGTGTTCGGCAGACTCCCCAACAACCTCACCCTTTTTGAGGCTTAGGCAGAGGGTATCAGAGGCAACGTCAGTACACACCTCAGCAGCAACCAGCCTCCCAGCCCTTTCGAGGTAGAGGCAAGGGATCATACTGACAGCTCCCATGATCTCAGAGTCAATGTTCTACTCTGCCCCTTGTCTCCCTCAGCAGCTGCTATAAAATCGCTGTAATTCTCCTTCTGCAAGTCACAGTCACCCAGTGGGAGGGCGTACCACCTCTTACCTCACCAGGTGGAGGAGCATCACATCCAACCAATCTGTGATTTAGATCGCAGAACACACCTGCCCTATACCCTTCTAATCATACCCCCCAGGTATGCCACCCACACCACAACACCTACAGGAAGCCAACTTTTCTGTGGAGAAGTTCAAGCTCTCTTGGCCAAGGATGCAATAGAAAGGATCCTGGCATCAGAGATCATGACTGGTTGTAGCTCCCATTATTTTCTGGTGCTGACAAAGGACGGAGCCCTTTGTTCCATTTTAGATCTTCACCCTCTGAACTCTTTCCTTCCAGAAGGGCAAGTTCAAGCTGCTCACCATGGCCCTAGTTCTTTCTGCCCTTGACCAAGGAGAATGGATGGTGGCATTGGATTTGTAGGACTCCTGTTTCCATATCCCTCTCCTGCAGTCTTACAGATGCCACCTGCGGTGTTAGGAAGGCCAAGAGCACTTCCAGTTTTGCAGTGTGAATCTTTTCTGGATTCACATGCTGTGCATTATTCCGCCATCTATTGGTTGGGTCCGCAATTGTAGTATTTCTTCTCTCTTTTTTTGTTGTTGTTGATGGTGGGCGTCGACATACCACCATTTGGTGCCCCTCTGTGACGTCGACGTGCTTCCTCCGGAAGCTCCCACCTTTGGTCACCATCTTCAGATTCTTTTTCTCCGCCGTTCGGTCTGGATCGATACGGAAGGAGCTCCTGAAGATAGGAGAGAAGAATCAACAAAAATTCACAAAAAAAGTATACAGAACAGGAGAAGTTCTTCAACGTACCGGTCTTTGGATCTGGGAGCCGGGGCGCACCGATGAGGAAAAGACTAAACTTCGACGTCATACGAAGAATACGCTTGCAGGGGGCTCCCTGTGCGCGGTAATGGACAAGACACCATTCAAGTTTTGTGACAATTGTATACACAGAAGGATCAGCATCCGGTCTTCAACCTTTGCCCTCCGCTGGACCACCGAAGCGAAGACTGCAACACATGCTCGGCTTTCACCCCAAAAACTTTGAGAGTAAGGGAGAGACAGAGAAGAGCAAATTACAGCATGCAGGGTCTAGTCCCACCACCATCGCCTCGAGACCTGGGCCTCTCCAGCGAAGAGGAGGACAACATTGCCGAAGGGCCTGAAGGCGAAGAGGACGCATACGTCCCAGTTGTAGAGGTCGAAAAGAAAACTCTGAAGGAGGTAAGAGAACCATTGACCCCGAAAAAGATAGGCGACCCACGAAAAAGTGACTCTAAGTCCTCGAAAGGAGCCTCGGCGCCAAAACATTCACCGACCGCAAGCGCGTCCAAGGACAAACAGTCCGTCAGTTTTCCTTAGACAAGGACTCCGAGACGGTGAAAACCCTAGAAAAAACAAAGTTGTCGAAAAGTACTCTTCGATGTCGAGAAAAGTAAGGGTTAAACAAGCTTCGTCAGCGGCATCGTCAAGCCCGAAAAGAAAGGCAGAAAATCTTGATGCTGAAACACAAGAGTCCGAGATGGAAAAGATAAAGAAGAGGCTCGAAGCCGAAATGGTGGGTATCTTGCAATGCAAGAAAGATTTAGACGAGGAAATGAAGCAATTCAAAATTCCGCCGAAAATTTCAACCGACGTCGAAAAGGAGGTCGAGGAACTATAGCCGCCAACAACTCCAGAACTGGTCGAAGAAGAAGAATACTTTTTCGAATCCGAAGGAGGGAAAGAGGACCAAACCTATGAGGGTGCGACCTCGGAGGCTCACAGTGGCAACATCTCGACGCCGAATCACCAGAAAAAGTGGTGGATACATATCAATCAAAGCCTTCACCACCAGGTGACATAAGATGTACAACCAAGACATAAAGAAAGCAGCAGACACTTATGGAATGCAATTGGAGGAAGAAAAGCCACAATCATGTTTTCTACTAGAAACCTTGCTGCATAGCCAAACAAGGAGTACATTCGTTTCCATGCTGCCAAGTGTACTGGACCAGGGTAAGAAAGCCTTTAAAGAACCTGCTACATGCAAAGCAGTCACACCAAGAGGGGAAAAAAAGTACAAGCATTCCTCTAAGGATCCTATGTACATCAGGGGGTCGGTGCCAGCTCACTCAATTATAACTTCCAAGGCTCGGAAGGGAGCTAATTTTCCCACCAATGTTGGCCCACCACCAGACAAGGAGAGCAAGAGAATGGATCTCATAGGCAGTAAGGTGGAAAGAAGTGCAGCAATACAGTGGCACATCACAAATTCAAACATTTTGATCAACAGATATGCATATCAACATTGGGAGGAGGTAGGAGAGCTACTAAACACCTGCCAGAACAGTTCCAAAGAAGGGCAAACCACTTAGTGGAAGAGGGGAAAAACATGGCAAACCCATGTTTAAAATCAGCCCTAGATTCTGCAGAAACATCTAGCAGACAGATGATGATCATGGTTACTGAGAGAAGACACGCCTGGCTACGAATTTCAGGTTTCAACCCAGAGGTACAGAACAATATACTAAACTCTCCGTTCAATGGTGAACAGCTATTCGGAACCCCTGTGGACGAGAAATTAAACAAATTAAAAAAGGACAATGAAACAGCAAGGTCCATAGGGGCACTACAATATAGAGGCATGCATAGAGGCACACCCTCATGGAGACCAACAGGCAGGGGTAACCATCAACCTGTAACCTCGCACCAAAGCTTTCAACAAGGGTACCAAGGAGTAAGCCACGGACAACAAGAGGGTCAACTACAATAAATTCATAAAGACTCAAAAATTTAAGATGATAACTTTGTAAGAGGTTATACCTCACATACAGACAGGAGACTACATGGCAACTATAGACTTAAGGGACGCATACTTGCACATTCCCATGAACCAAAGATACAGGGGTCTATTATGATTTGTGATCAACAGAACAAACTACCAATTCAGGGTGCTTGCATTCGGACTAAAATCAGCACCAAGAGTCTTCACAAAATGCCTAGCTGCGGTAGCGGCCCACCTAAGAAGGCAAGGAATTCATGTTTATCCGTACCTGGACGACTGGTTAGTAAGAGCGAGCTCCTACAATCTCTGCAAACAACATATACAGCAAATCATAGACACTGGTCCAACTCGGTTTCTCAATACACTGGGACAAATCGTCAACAGAACCAGAGCAAGTAAAAGTGTTCTTAGGGGCAGAAATCAACACAATACTAGGGAAAGTATTTCCAAGCAGGAAAAGAACATTAGCAATACTGAAGGAGATACATCTATACCACAAGGGGCAAGCTCTGACAGTGGGGAAACTGCTAGGGATGAGGGCTTCATGCATTCATCTAGTCCCAAACATTTGACTGCACATGAGACCGTTCCAGGAATACCATCAAGAACAATGGTCACAGGCAACAGGGAGTTGGGAGGATCTAGTGGTTGTCACACAAACAGTTCATCAAGAGATGGCATGGTGGAACAGAAAAAATATAGCACAGGGGAAGCTATTCACACAACCAACTCCAACAGTGACGATCACAACAGATACTTCCCAGGTAGGATGGGGTGCGCACATGAACAACCTGAAAGTAAGGGGATTGTGGACACAACAGCATTCGGTAAAATACATACATTTCCTGGAGTTAAAAACAGTGTTCCTAGCCTTAAAAGCCTTTCAGAAAAGAGCTCTACAGGAAAAGGGTATTAATACAAACAGACAATACAACCACCATGTTTTACATAAACAAACAAGGAGGGACACAGTCTTTAGCACTCTCAACCCTAGCCCAACAAGTATGGAGATGGGCGATCCCAAGGATAATAGGCATACTAGCAATACATCTACCAGGAAAGGACAATGTAGAAGCAGACAGCCTGAGCAGACAAACGCCAGCATCCCACGAGTGGGAATTAAGTCAATCAGAGATCCAAAAGATATTCTAAAAATGGGGAACCCCGCAAATTGAGCTATTTGCAACTCCCCACAATGCCAACACTTCGCATCCAGACAACCGTGCAAACAGTCCCTAGGGAATGCGCTATGGGTAGACTGATCAGGGATATTTGCTTATGCTTTTCCCCCAATACCACTACTACACAGGCTGATCAACAAATGCAAGCTCAGCCACATGACATTAATACTCGTAGCACCTCAGTGGGCCAGACAGACTTGGTTCTCACAGATAATGGAGAAAACTGAAGCATCTGAAAGAAACACGTTAGTTAGATTCCTCACCTTAGAATATCCCCAGGCGTCAGACTGGATCCGGAAGATTTTTCGTCAGCAATACCCCTTGCGCGTCGCTAGGCGTCGTCTGCGGCTCCGCGTCCGTCGTCGGCGTCGTGCTTTTCGCTCCTTTCGTGGCCAAGGAAGGGGCACCTCCTCACGTCCGCCTAGCCACCGGCCGCAGAACCAGCCTGCACGCGGTCGCGGACGTGGTTTCCGCCGAGGCGGTACCGGAGGACGACGCGGTCAGTCCACATCCACCCCGGCAGCATCCACCTCAGAGCCTTCCTAGTCCGAGCTTTCAGGCCCATTCCACGCCAGTGGGCGGCAGAGTTCGCCATCACCTGCTCCACTGGCATTCCATCTCGTCAGACAGGTGGGGGCTGCAAATCGTCCGAAGGGGCTACTCCCTCCCCTTCGAGACGACCCCTCCAGCCATGCCACCGCAGCACCACCGTATCTCGGGGGATCATTTGAATCTTCTCCACGAGGAAGTTTCGGCCCTCTTGGCCAAGGGGGCCGTCAAGCGCGTTCCGAGCCCAGAAGTAGGTCGTGGTTGTTATTCCCACTACTTTCTGGTTCCCAAGAAGGGCAAAGGGGGCCTACGCCCTATCTTGGACCTCCGGAACGTCAATGCCTTCCTCCGGAAGGAACGGTTCAAAATGTTGACTTTGGCTCAGGTTCTAGCTGCCCTAGACCCTGGAGACTGGATGGTAGCGTTGGACTTGCAGGACGTATATTTCCACATCCCCGTCCTGCCGGCCCACCGGCGTTGCCTGCGGTTCACGGTGGGTCAGGAGCACTTTCAGTTCACCGTGCTCCCCTTCGGCCTTACCAGTGCCCCTCGGGTGTTCACGAAAGTGATGGCGGTGGTTGCAGCTCATCTGCGCAGATCAGGGGTTCCAGTCTTCCCCTATCTCGACGACTGGTTGTTGAAGGCGGGCTCGCCCCAGGCAGTCGTCTCCCACCTCCAGACTACGGTGGATCTCCTGCATTTGCTGGGGTTTTCCATCAACGTGCCGAAGTCACACCTGAGCCCCTCTCAGAAGCTCCTCTTCATCGGAGCGTTTCTCGATTCGGCGCAGTTCCGGGTCCATCCACCGGAGCAGCGGGTCCGGGATATACAGGCCCTGATTCCCATCTTTCGGCCTCTATCCTGGGTTTCGGTCAGGCTAGTGTTGCGGCTTCTGGGGCTGATGGCCTCCTGCATCCTACTAGTGCATCACGCCAGGTGACGCATGCAGGCTCTGCAGTGG